>NC_138344.1:132487704-135465204 GCF_046562875.1 Panthera onca
TCTCTCTGTCTCAAAAATAAATAAACATTAAAAAAAATAATAAAATAAAATGATAGACTATAAAAGTGATATTTTTAAGTGCCAACAAGAATACGAACTAGAATGTATTATAATTGCAATCTGAGAAACATGTAACTCATTTGGGCAGAACTTGAATGTGAAATGTTAAGTGGAAACTTCTCTTACGGGTTACTTTGTCTTAAAATATTCCTTAATATTATTGATATTTTTCAACCGAAGGAATATTTTCTTTTAGTCCCAATTTTCCAAAAAGATGGCCGTCTTTTACAATGCATAAAGCCTCACCAGCTAGGGCAGGGTTTGGGCCGGATAATTCTCTATTGTGGGGGCTGTCCCGTGCACCGCAGGGATCAGGAATTTCAGCAGCATCCCTGGTTTCTACCCCTGAGATGTCAGTAGCACACTCTCTCCTCGCTCCCCAGCTTTGACAGCCCAAAACATCTCCAAATATTGCCAAGTGTCCCTTGAGGGACAAAATTATCCCTGGTTGAAAAGCACTAAGCTAGAGGAACCAAAGTTGGAGACGATTCTTTGGAACATTCCAGCTAAATCTATACTTACTAAAATAATTGCTTTAAAGACTTTTTTTTTTTTTTAAAAACAGGTGATTTCAGGGGCAGCTGAGGCACACATGTTCCTTGGATGGATTATGCAGATAATTGCCTCAACACTCTGCTTGCCGACGCTAAGGTTCTGAATTGAGCCCAGAGAAGACCGCACTTGAGAGGCAAGCTCGTGGTATGATAACAGAGCCAGTGACAGGCATATCTGTGTTCCCAGCAAACACACTGACAGACAGCAATTATTTTGAGTCACTGTGATAGTCACACAGGGTTTTGAAAGTTGACGGTGTATTTGATTCACCTGAAACATGAATGAGAAATTTAATGTGGAGGCAAAGATTTAAATTAGAAAAGTTTTCTTAGTGGAATTTTTGGGGTGGGGAAAAAGGAGAGAGAATCTCTCTCTCTTTGATTCTTTATGGAATAATTTAAAGTCAAAACTGCCATCACATTAGGGACAAAGCTGTCATCCTGACTGAACAGTGAGAATAAAAATTACCCTCCAAGCAAGAAGCCCCTGCTGGGGATGAGAGGACCCGCCAATTGAAGATGTGATGATGACAGCTTCTCCCGCAAGCAGCCTTCTCTTCTGAGGAACCCGCTGGTTCTTTCCACGGGCGTGCTTGCCTCTTTGTTGATGAGAGTCCTGCAGGGCTCTATGGCAATCCAGTTGGTAATGTGTTTATTAATTTTACCTTTTTAAAGACATGTGTTAAGAAAAGCCATTCAGACATGCAGGAGAGATAAAAAAAAAAAAAAAAAAAGATATGTAGATGATTTCTGGTCTTTTCTAGGCGCCTGCGTGACTTTGGCTGTGCAGTGTGAGGTTGACTCCCCACGTGCCCACCTCGTGTTCTTGCCCCCCATCATTTAGCCCAGCCATGGCTGGAGGGCCTCCCCTCAGGACACCCCACACCGAGTATCTCTCACTGTCTTCCTGGGACTGCTAACACTGGGTGTGGTCCTCACATACATGCAATCTGGAAGGATGAAAAACTAAGGAGGTAACACACCCCACGGGACGACCCTTGCCCAGTGAGGGAACAGGCGTCAGTGGATATCAGCTCGCTCCTGTCCCTCAGGCAGGCAGCCTGCTCTGAGGTCGTAGTCTTGGCTCACTGGAGGTTCTCGTGGGATTGAGCTCTAGTTGCTTCCAGAAGGGACGAACCCTTTGTTAACACACGGTTAACAGACCCTTTGTAGGGGCTTTGGCCTTCATTCTCTGTTCTGCTCGTGCTCCCTGCGGCCATCTTCCAAACAAACAAACTGAATGTGATTCCTCATTGCAAGGTCCGCTTTCAGTAAGATCCCAGGCTGAGACATAGTAGAAAGTTTATTTCGAGAGGTGAAGTTCCCGTGGGGCACCTGGATCGTCATCAGCAATAACATGCCATGTTAAGGGTCTCATTCAGGTAAGAGGGACCTCACTACTTGAAATAGATCAGTGGGTTCCTCTACTTGGAAAATTTTTTAGAGCCAATGAAATACTGCCTTTAAGAAGAGCTCTGAAGTTTTAAGCTCCAGACAACTGCCATGTCAGGGGTCACCAGAAAATGACAGGAGAGGCATTCTCTAATATACATGGCTTATTTAATGATATTTAGTCTGTCAACAATTAGTTGTTCCTTCAGCATGAGACAATATATTCCTAAGTAGAAGAGAGGGCCTTTTGGATACAGAGGTACAGCTATGGACCGGCCATGAGTCGTAGGTGGTAGAATTGGCCACGTAGGATGAACTGTGAAGGATAAAAGGATGGCCAGATCACATCAGGAACAAAGAATGACACAAGCCAGGCAAGACTTTGGCCTCATTAGGACCAGGCTCGGCTCTCTAGATGAAAGACAACAGTGGATGCTGTTAGATCCTTCCCCAGCATCCATCCTACACCCTCTGTGCTGCTCAGCAGCTATGTGATTTGGGGGGGATGGTTTCCCATCCCAAGTTCCAGAAGTGGGATCTACAGCCAATCACTAATAATCCTACCATCCTAACCACAGCGATTGGGTTCAAGGATTGGCTGGCCAATTGGGACATGACATCTCTCCCCTGGCCACTATGGACTGGTAAAGAGTTGGCTCAACCATAATGAAGCCTAGGAGTTTTGTTTGTGGGCGAAGGAGAAGCCCTTCCTGGGATGCAGAGGCGAGGCTTGGTACGACCATAGTCCTTTTTCTACCGCACCGATGCAATCTCCACAGTTCTGGGAGCCAATGGTGTATTGATCCAAAAATTTCTGCACGTGCTTGTAAATGTCAATTATCAGCTTTGCGAATGAGGCTACACACAGCTTTGCGAATGGGGTGAAAGAGTCAAAACAGCAGAGCGAGCTGGAGCCTAATCAAACCAGGCTGGAAGCAGCCTGAGGTCAAAATTCTTAGTCACCTGACCCAGTAGTGTTGCTTGGTTGTTCAAGATGGTCTGAAATGGACGCCTGACGCTTTTCAGTGAAAGTGTCCTGACATGCCAGGGATCTCGTCTGAAATCTTTTCTAAACCTTGCAGTATCTGGAACTGGGTAGACATAGGATAGGCACTCATAAAGACAGTATTTTTGAAATGATTATTCCACTTCAAAACGAACCCGGAAATAATTCAGATTTTCCTGTTAGGTGCTATCTCAAGATTCTGGATTATTCTCCACAATCCTGCATTCAAAGAAGTTACTTTTCTTGCCGTATCCAGCAAAAATCCCTGTTTGCAGTGCCTTAACTGTGAGGCTATCGGTGGGACCAGTATGGTTTTTTCCTTAAAGAGCGACAGGATAGATTCCCCCGTCCAAGACAAAAAAGAAAAATGGATGTGAAATGCAGTCACAGCTGGCAAAAGTGATTAACTATAAATAATGACTCACTTTTTCCTATTTACTAGGTTTTAAAAATGAGGAGGCTTATTTAAAGCTAGAAATATTTTAAAAGGAGGAAAGAATGTAATTTCAGTATGCTTGATTATTGACTACTTGTGGGCATGTGGATAAATGCAATCAACATACGGCCCAATGCCTCACTTCCGGCAAATAGTTTCATATTCCTTCCCTGTCAAGTGTTTTAGCAGAGCTGCTAATAAACAGTGACATGGTCTTTTTTCTCAGTTTGAATCTCTGGAAGAGAAATGGTGATGTAAGAAAATAGCACAGATCAGACAGCTTTAAGGATAAAGAACAAAAGCCAAAGTGAACATCTTTGAAGTAATTATAAAGAAAAATCTGGTTCCTATGCTTTAGGGTCACAAGCTCTTCCATTCTTTCCCCACAGCAGATCTGTATGACAGGCTCACTCTGAATATGGTGGGGGTCGGGGTGGGGGGCAGCGTGGTTCAGCAGACATGGCCTAGGAGTGAGCTTTCATCTCAGGGAGGCTGTGTGACCTTGGGCAAGTGTCTTAGCTGCTCTGAATCCCAAGCTCTTCACTTGTCAAATAGAATGGTTGGGCTATGACTTGCCAAGATTTGATACAGCTCTAAATTTTGACGGATCTAAGTTGGATTTTAACTTAGTGTCTTTGTGCATAGAAAATTTAAAAATACAACCAAACTCCTGTTAGCTATTTTTGCCTTCAAAAAGTACTCTGAATCTTTAACCCTGCAGACAGTTGTAAAGAACCATACACATATATGAATGTAAATGGGGGAAAAATGATCCTGCCTTCAACAGTGTGAAATATGAATGGAGATAAAGCCATTTCTATTTCAAATATATAATCACTTCAGCTGAGATATCTAGTATCATCTTGAACTTGATTATGAGATAAAAGAAATGGGACAGAGATGGCAATCATTTAATCTCTTAAGAACAGCTATTCTGAAGAGCTTTTCACTCTCTGCTCAATAGATTTCTCGCAGGTTATGATCCGGCTAGAAAGAAAGCATAATGATGAGGAAAATTATGTTTTCAATAACACACGCTTTTACAGTACAAGTCCTTCCACAAAGGAGGCAATAAAATGAACTCTGACCACTTTAACAGATGGCGTAATGGCTCAGTGCACAGATGTGGCCTCTCTGAAAGCAACAAGTTCATATCCTTGACTGGAGGTTTAGGAATGAGCTGAACTTTCAAGTGTAATGTGGGAAAGATTACATACTTCCAGACTAGAAAGCTGAGTATTAGTGGGTTCAGAGGCTTGGAGAGATGGACCAAAAGAATAAGGCTTAATGAGCTTCATTTTGCTAATGCAACAAACAGACTTGAAGTTGAAATATGAACTATAAACATTCGAGCCGTTTATAAATCCCTAATAACATTGTTAGC
The DNA here is from genome assembly GCF_046562875.1 of Panthera onca. NCBI lineage: Eukaryota > Metazoa > Chordata > Mammalia > Carnivora > Felidae > Panthera > Panthera onca. The sequence continues at coordinate 132,492,537 of NC_138344.1, forward strand.
CACTGTGTGCTAGGAAGCTTGCTTTTTAAAAGCATACTTCCTCGGAGTCAGAAGACACCAATGTCAAATAATGCTTATTTTCTCTAATGGTGTCATGTTTTCAAATAGAACATGTTTTTAATGATACACGACAGGAAGGGTTTTCTGTTTGCTTAGTTGTTTGTTTGTTTCATTTTATTTTATTTTTTTTTAAATTTTTTTAATGTTTATTTATTTTTGAGAGACAGAGAGAGACAGAACATGAACGGGGGAGGGTCAGAGAGAGAGGGAGACACAGAATCAGAAGCAGGCTCCAGGCTCTGAACTGTCGGTACAGAGCCTGATGCGGGGCTCGAACTCGCGGACCATGAGATCATGACCTGAGCCGAAGTCGGGCGCTTAACCGACCGAGCCACCCAGGCGCCCCTGTTTGTTTCATTTTAAAGGAAATTTGATAAATTGTACCGCAAGTTTATCTGGAAAAGTAAATGCACCAGAAGATTGAGAATACTTTTTAGGAAATAAACATGTATCAAAACATAACACAGAGCTTCGGTAATTAAAAGTGTGATTAAGGCCCAGCAATCAATGAGCGAGAACGGCATCCAGAACGTGCATATAGGAACTCACCAAAGGTGAGAGGAAGCAAGACAAGGAGCTGGGATAACGGGTCATCCATTCCGACATGGGTAAAGTTTGATTCTGTGGCAGAGCCTGCCACGTGTTCAACAAAATTTATTTGCTTCTCTTCCTAAACCACACGCTCCAGCCTCCCTGACAATTAGATGACACTGGGAGTTCTGGCAACAGAATGATAATAATATAATAACAGAAAAACAAACACTAGCCATTGCCCCATCTAATTAAAAGCACTCACATTTCAAAGGAGAGCACAGGACCTGACAGTCACCCTAGGGACTGTGACATGGCCAAATCACACTATGTCAGCGGAGCCTCACCAGAAATCCGAGGGACTTGCTCTATATAGCTTAAAGAAACATTGTTTTAAAATTCTATCAGGTCAGGTTTTTGTTTTTGTTTTTCCATTAAATGACAATGTAACAATTTATAAAAATTAATGCTTTTAATTGTTTACACTTTAGTTTTAAATAATCCATTTAGGAAAATAAGATTTTACATCTCAGCCCATTTCCAATTGATGTGCATCACTGAGCCAGTAGGGAATCTGGCCTTAGTTCAGAATAATTATAATAAATTACTTATGCCTTCGTTTACAACATGATCCCACCATTTGAAACCTCTGGGTCTGTGGACAGTAATAAACAACATAGAAAATAAATAACATTTCATAATGAAACAATTCCCTCACATTATCAGAAGCTCTCTATTAATAAAGCCTACCTATAATCACAAAGTCATGCCAAATGGAATGACCACGAGGGCTTTTAATATGAGAATTTCAGTCGAAAGAGATAAAGAAGGTTCAGAGGGCATATGACAAGTGTTTAGAATATTATGAGATGCAGAGAATGTACACACGGCTAAATTAATCAAATCCTAGGCTAAGACCAAGGGACTCCAAGTGTAAGTTCAGAGGGGATATTTTAGGACTGAAACCTGGGAGTGCTTCTTCATGTAACAGCTAGAAAACAGGACTTGTGTTCTATCCCTGAAATGAAAATGAAATTCTCAAGGTTGATACGGGGATGGGGGAAGATAGGAGGATGCACCCTCCTTAATAAGGTCTCATAGATTCCATGATACCCTCTCCTGCCCAGCACCGAGAATTACTTCTGAGGTGGGTGACCACTGTACTAGAAGCTGACGTGGCATTGACCTTGCTGGGTAGGTGGATGGGGGAGAAGCGCTGAGCAAAGGAACTGGCTCATCATGAGGGTTTCAGCAATGCGTAAATCACTAAGGGATACTGGGGTGCTGGTGGGCTCTTTCTAGCCTTGAGAAGAAACCAGCCTCTCCTATAAATGGCCACGCTAATACTGATTTCAGGGATTCAAATTACTAGCCCCATCCAGCGTGACATTTTCTGCCCATTATCTAGTCTTTCATGCCTCCAGGCAGGGCCACATCATTGATTACGGAGATTTTCAGCCACTAAAAAAGATCTAGATCATCATTAAAGACATTAAGTGTTGATCTGCGCTGACTAAGTGAGTTAAAAGGTTCGTGCCCTTCTAGTAACAACTCAAAGAGGATGTTTCAGGATATTTATTAAACAAATTAAGTATTTACATTATGCTCGAGCACAGAGGCACAGTCACTGAGTGCGTAAGTGTGAGAAGATGAAACGGAGAAAATTGATGGTGGCAAAACTCTGCTTTTTCGGTTTCCTAAAGTGGGGGCTGAGGACCCACCAAACGCTTGGGAAGTAGTCTGAACTGGGCAGGCATCAATGGCATCCTGATGACCACCTGCACAAATCTTTTTAACGTCGTCGAACTAAGTTAACCAAAAAGAAGTTCACCTTGACTCCCAAAGTTTTCCTTCTAGAATGTACAGAAAAGCGGTGATGAAGAGTTGGAGAGACAAGTTAGGGTATCCCCTTCAAAGCCTAAAGAAAATGGTATTATTTCTCCTACAATTCCCCACCCTCCACAATTAAAAATTTTAATGCCATAGGGGTGCCTGGGTGGCTCAGTCAGTTAAGCATCCGGCTTCGGCTCAGGTCACAATCTCACGGCTCGTGAGTTCAAGCCCCGCGTCGGGCTCTGTGCTGACAGTTCAGAGCCTGGAGCCTGCTGCGGATTCTGCGTCTCCCTCTCTCTCTCTGCCCCTCCCCTGCTCATGCTCTGTCTCTTTCTCTCAAAAATAAACAGACATTAAAAAAAATTTTTTAATGCCGTAATGATAATGGACCCCCCAAATAAAAATATTTTCTTTAGCCTGTGGTGCACACTATGGTAAAAGAACCCATGTTTTCTCGAATACAGCAACAGTCCATGAATACTAGTCCATCTGTGTGATGATTATTATTAATTTTCCTCCTTACTGGGCTGTAACCTTGCATTGGGCTGAGACCACATACATCTAGTTCACTGTGTGTTCTCTACACCTGACGCAGTGCCTGGCCCACAGTGGATGCAAGAAACGTGTGCTGAATATCTGAACACATGAACAGGAAAGTTTGGACACAGGAAAAAAGAAATATTCACCATCCCATGATCTAGAACCAATTGCTATGATCATTTTGGTACTTCTCCTGCTGATTAGCATAAGAGTATTTAATATCCTTCTATTTTAAATTTTTTTTTTAACGTTTATTTATTTTTGAGACAGAGAGAGAGCATGAACGGGGGAGGGTCACAGAGAGAGGGAGACACAGAATCTGAAACAGGCTCCAGGCTCTGAGCTGTCAGCTCAAAGCCCGATGCGGGGCTCGAACCCACGGACCGTGAGATCATGACCTGAGCTGAAGTCGGACGCTTAACCGACCGAGCCACCCAGGCACCCCTTTTAATTTTTTTTTTTAATTTTTTTTTTTAACGTTTATTTATTTTTGAGACAGAGAGAGACAGAGCATGAACAGGGGAGGGTCACAGAGAGAGTAATATCCTTCTATTTTAAACACAATATAAACATTCCCCTCCCCCGCCCCCCCCAATGCTATGGCTTCATTTTCATTTTGTAAATTTTTTTTTTAAGTTTTTATTTATTTACTGAGAGAGAGAGAGAGCCAGCAAGCAGGGGAGGGGCAGAGAGAAAAGGAGAGACAGAATCCCCATCAGGCTCCATACAGGGCAGAGCCCGATGAGGGGCTCGAACCCATGAACGTGAGATCATGACCTGAGTCGAATGCCTAACCAACTGAACGACCCAGATGCCTCATTCACTTTCATTTTTAATGGCTATATATGATTTTATCAAATGGATTTTTAATAATTTACTTATTTGTTGGACTTTGAAAAAGCCCCAGTCTTTTTGTTTTTATAAATATGTCAGTGAACACATTCACTAAAAATGCTTTTTCTTAGAAATAGGCTAGTGAGTTCATTTACTCATTCATGGGACACACACTGAGAGCCCGCTAGGGACCAGGGGCATTAGGTTCTGAAGATATATGGGTGAGCAACAAAGAAACAGAGTTCCTTGCAGCTTTTAGCCACCAGAGAGAATTAAGTAATTCTGAGCAAAGTAAAATCACCACTGTGCTAAGTGCTCTGAAGGAAAGAGAGAAGGTGCTACTAGACGGTGGGATGCAGGACCGGGCGGGGAGGTCAAGGCCTCGATCTTTTTTTTTTTTTTTTTTTTTTAACATTTATTTATTTTTGAGACAGAGAGAGACAGAGCATGAACGGGGGAGGGGCAGAGAGAGAGGGAGACACAGAATCCGAAGCAGGTTCCAGGCTCTGAGCCGTCAGCCCAGAGCCCGACGCGGGGCTCGAACCCACGGACCGCAAGATCGTGACCTGAGCTGAAGTCGGACGCCCAACCGACTGAGCCACCCAGGCGCCCCGGTGAAGGCCTCGATCTTAAGGAAGCCGAACGGGGCCGAGATCTGAGGGATGAGAGCTAGTTGGGAGGTGCAGAAGGGCTTTCCAGGCAGATGTAATGGCCTATGTGAGGGCCTCATGGCAAGAGAGAGCAAGAAATGTTCAAGGAATGGAAAGAGTGACTGTGGCCAGAGCACAGAGTGAGGAAGAGGGTGCAGCTGAATGAGGCTGGGGGGCAAGGGGGATAAGACTTTTCTGGAGCTCGCAAGCCATGTAAGGGTTTCGATCATAATCCAAAGAGCACAGGAAGACGTGGCGAGCTTCGAGGAGAGAGCTAATGTGCTTAAGTAGAAATTCTGAAAGTTCCTCCTTGCTGCGGTAGGCAGAACCATGGCCCTCCCAAAGACGTCCACGTCCTAATCCCCAGAACGTGTGGTGATGCCACATGGCAAAGGAAGACTGGGGCTGCTGGTGGGATTAGGGTTGCTGACCTTAAAATGGGGGAGATTATCCCAGATTATCCAGGTGCATCCAATGTAATCTCGAGGGCCCTTAAAAGTGGAAGAGGGAAGTAGGAGACTCAGGAAGAGTCAGAGAGAACTTGGGAGATGTGAAGACATCGCCTATGAAAATGGAGGAAGGTGCCACGAGCCACGGAATGCAGGCAGCCTCCAGAAGCTCCAGAAGGGCGAGGAAGAGAATTTGCCCCTAGAGCCTCCAGAAGTGAGGCAGCACCGCTGACCCCTTGATTTTAGGCCAGCGGGGTCGCTTTGCATTTCTGACTTCCAGAACTAAAAGGCGATACGTGTGTGCTGTTTTAAGTCACTAAGTCTGTGATAAATTGTGACAGCAGCCACAGGAGATGACCACAAGGGGGAGGACAGTGAGTTTGGTTTTGGATATTTAAGCTTTACACGTCCCTGACACGGAGAATACGAACATTTGGAAGCATTCGCCTGTTTAGCCACTCACCTCACAAGCTGTATGATCTTTAAATAAATCAATTTACCTCTCATGACCTCACTTTTATCATATACGCAACTATATTTACGGTTGGTTCTGGTTCTAAATCTCTGAGTGTATAAGCTTGGAAAGAAACAAATATGCTTTCCACTTAGATTACTGTCAGTACTTGGCAATCACCGGGGAAAAGTGATATTAAAAAGAGTGGATCTAAACCGAAGGGGGAAAAGATTCTGTTTTTTAAAAAGTACCCCAAATATAAAATAATCTGGAAATACCGTAAAAAGAAATGTGTTGAATTTGTATAAAGAACACTGCAAAATTCCACTGAGCCGTAGAAAAGGATATTTGAAAATGTGGGGGGACGTGCCATATGTGTATTCCTGGTTGGGAAGGCGAAATGTTGTAAAGGTGCCAGATTCTTCCCAATTAATTTATAGGTTGAATGCAATTTTCATCAAAACCCCAAAGGGAGGTTTTTGGAACTCCACGAAAATGACTCTACCATTCATCTGGAAAATAAACAGGGAGGAAGAGCTGAGAATGATTTGAAAACAAGAAATACTAAGTCTGAGAACATATTATAGCAACTGGGGAGAAAAAGTGTGTCTTTGGCGTAAGGACACCAGGGGATACAACGGATCACAGCCTGGAGAGGTCTCCCTGTATGTAAAAAAAAACTCAGTACAGAATATGATAATGAAGGCACTGGAGACAAATAGGGATGGTTTAAAAAATGATAATGGAAAAACTGGCTCTTTGGCAACAAAATGATTTAGATCATCACTCCATGATATATACTAAAATGAATTCTAAATACATGAAAGTTCCAGAGAGTCTTAAAATTCAAACCACAGATTCAAACCAACCACGAAAATGGAAGTGAATATTAACCTGGTCTCAAGATGAGGAAAACATTCTTAGGATAAAAGTAAATGGAAGAAACTGTGAAGGAAAAGATCACAGATTTAAATATATGAAAACCTAAAACGTCTGTACTTCAAAAAATTATAAAAAATAAGGAAAAACTGGAAAAATAGTTGTGTTAAAAAATGGACACAGGTACATATTCTCATAGAAGAAAAATGGGGGGCTCAGTCGGTTAAGCATCCGACTGCAGTTCAGGTCATGATCTCACAGTTCATAAGTTCGAGCCCTGCATCGGGCTCTGCTGTGACAGCTCAGAGCCTGGAGCCTGCTTCAGAGTCTGTGTCTCCCTCTCTGTCTGCCCCTCCCCGGCTCACACTCTGTCTCTCTCTCAAAAAAATAAACCTTAAAAAAAAAAAAGAAGAAATGGGCAAATGACACGAATAGAAGAAAGAGTAGAGATGGAAAACATGTGAAAATGTTCAATGTTATAAGCAATCGATGAAATAGAACAAAAAATGAGATACTATTGTCACCTGTTAGACTTGCAAAGATGTGAAAAGGAGGTAACATTGGGTCATTGCTCAGAACATGGCTAGGGACGCACATGCTGCTGGAGAGACTGTCATTTGTTAATCAGGAAACTTTGCTAATTAGGCAAAACGGTAAGAAGAATCAAGAGTTGTAAAAATGACAAAATAAGTTCATACTCCCTAATATGGGATCCCCACATCCAGGAGCCTCTCCTAAGGTAATAACAAAAGTACAAACACACTCATTGTAGAGGTATTTAAAAAGTGAAAATAGCAACATGATCACAAAGCAAAGAGGTAAAAAATAAAACAAAACTCGCATTTATTTTAACAACAAAATCCTGGAGAGCAACAGGAAATAATAAATAGCAAAATATTAACACTGATTATCTTTGGTTTGGTAGGAATGTGGTTGGTTTGTATTTTCTTTTTCGTACCCTTCCCTATTTCCAAAGTAGTCTACGAGCAGCAGTTGTTACTTCTGTAACCATCTCTCTCCCAATACGCGTGCCCACGCGCCCAAACACAAGCACGTACACACACACACACACACACACACACACGCACACACACCAGAATGCTTGAGCCCTCAGAGCACACACAGCCACCTCTTGTCTACCCTGCCAGCTCCCCCCTGCATGCAATCAATAGCTAAGGGAAAAATTCATGTTTGATAAAATCATCCAGAGAGTGATGGCCAACAAAGGAAAAACATTTAGCACTCCGAGGGCTTACATAATGTGAGTTTATAAGAAAGGAATGAAAGGAAAGACGTTATGGACAGAACTTTTAAAGGAATGAGCGTGTTCGAACGTGCAGCGGGCAACGCGGGTCCAGGGTGCTGCCGTCTGGGTGCACATTCCTCCACCATAGTTTTCTTTCTGTGACTGCATGGTCTGACTATTCGGATCACTTGACACTCCTTAATAATAAATATATCCCCGTATGGAAGTTTTACTGAACACGGCTCCCAGGGGAAGAGAAAACAAAACAAAAGCCTTTTCTTAGTTAGAATTGAACCACAGGGATAAAGTAACTCCACTTGGTGCTTGGTGTTACAATCTCGGAGCACTGGACGGAACATATGCCCCCAGATGGGAACTTTTCATCTCCATTGATTCCCTGCCCCCCACTCCCACCCTCCTGAAGTGCTCTGTCTTGAGGGCTTAAGGGCCTGCCATTCGTGAGTCTCACATACTCTGGAACAAGGGAGGAAAGGCCTCTCTAACCTGCCTGCCATGCTTCCAAATTCCGACCTTCTGGCCTGAGCAATGGCATTAGTCATTCTTTCCCTTTAAGGAACTTTAGAAATTACCCAACCTACTTTTTTCATTTTACAGATGAGAAAATTAAGGCTCAGAAGCATAAAACAGCTTTCCTAAAGTTACCTGCTCAGTTGGCAACAAAATCAGGATAGAAAATCCGGTCTCTTTATGGATAGCAGGGTTCTACACCCAGCTAGTAATAATTCTGGGCTTTCGGAGGTAAAGAAGACCTTTGTCAAAAATCCACCTAGGTCCCATTTGACACTGAAAGAAAAGCCAAGTTGCAGAACACAACCAGCTCAAAGCTATGTACACGCTGCATGTAGTACTAGGACTAAGATCTCAGGACTCCTCACTTCCAACTCGTTCTCGGATTACGTGGGGATGTGGGGTAAACTCTGGATCAGGACCACTTTGTTGTGCAATCGCTCCATAGCTTTTCACAGCCATGCAGAATTGCAGGCTGCAAAAGATATGGACCTGGAATGCCCTGATCCTCCTCCCATCCAGGGTGCTCCCCAGATCCTTGCAGAATAATAGCACGGACATCATTCCAATAATTTGGGGGTGAGAAAAGAAAACACGAAAACATTTCAAAATATTAGTGCTTAAAAATTATGGAGTAAGTGTACATTTGAAAATTTTCCATTCAAGTTCTTAATTATGTTTTTCTCCCGCAGATGCCGGGTTGTGCTTAAGAAAAGAGCCCTTTAGCAAAACTTGAGTTTAGCAGAAGCACTGCTATCAAAATTAGAGGAATTTCATTATGAAATCGTTTTTAATTAATACTACACGGATAGCTGTAAACTGGAGTTTTGAGCAACGGTGAGCAAATCCACCATTCAAGGGGAATGACTACCCTGGAACATCCCGAAAAGTAGGGTTTTGCCTGAACTGGTAGAGCACCTAAATGAAAAAATAAAAGTCAATGAGAATCACGAGGAAAAGTCAAATGAGCAGACTGGAGGCGCTGCTGAGGCAAGGGGAGAATACGAAGTCTTTAGGAGCTGTAGCAACAAGACAAATGCTAATTAATGTCTCCGCAAAAAGAAAATTTGGGAAAATTCACAGCAAATGATGAAACTTTTGTGACCCAAAAAAGACTTGTTCTTTTTATGATACGGTTAATTCACTCCATTCACCCCTAGCGTACTTTGCTGCAGTTGACCCTGGAACAACAGGGGTTTGAACAGGGAAGGTCTATTTATATGCAGATTTTTCAAAAAGGGCTAAAGCCACAAGGCGTTAGTTTATGATTGCCTGCCCCAGTCTCCATGGAATCCACTTGAAAGTGACAGGTACTGAGGTCTCCCTTACTGCCCTCTGAGGATCTGGGGAAGTTCACAGAGGCCATCAGTAGTAGCCTGCCGGGGGTCCCAAGACCAGGGGTCTGGGCTGAAGCAGAGGAAAGCACAGAGGGCAGGCACAGTGCTGCACAGGGAGCTTCAGGCCCCAGGGGTCCCCACCCCCAGAGTCCTCTGTGTGCTGGGCTTCCCAGGTGCACTTGGGTGGCTGTGAGCCTTGGGCCCCTCCAGGGAGGCATAGATCCCTCCCCGTGGGGGCCCCTCTGCCAAGCACCTCCTGGTGGCCAGGGAGGCACTCGTGTGTGGACACAGCTGCTGATGGTGACAGGCCGGTGGCACACCCCCAGGCAGGTGAGGCAGCTGTACTGTTACTTTTTCTGAACCAAAGCCACCAGGCTGCAGAACATCACCATCCCCCTAGGTCAGGCCCATGGCTGCCCCTGGCCCAGCCTGACCTGACTGCACACAGATTGTTTTCAATAAACAGAGATACTTTACTGTAAATATATTTTCTCTTCCTTCTGATTTTCTTTTCTTTTTCTTTTTTTCTTTTTTTTGGAATGTTTATTTATTTTTGAAGGAGAGAGACAGAGCATGAGCAGGGGAGGAGCAGAGAGAAAGGGAGACACAATCCAAAGCAGGCTCCAGGCTCTGAGCTGTCAGCACAGAGCTGGATACAGGGCTCGAACTCACAAACCCTGAGATCATGATCTGAGCCAAAGTCGGGTGTTTAACCAACTGAGCCACCCAGGCACCCCCTTTCTGATTTTCTTAATGACATTTTCTTTTTTTTAGGTTACTTTATTGTAAGGATACAGAACATGATACATATAACATACAAAACAAGTGTTCATCGACTGTTTATGTTAGAGGTCAGGCTTCTGGTCAACAGTATGCTGTCACGGTTTAAGTTTTAGGGAGTGAAAAATTATACCCAGATTTTTAGCTGCAAGGGAGCTGAAACCCCCATGTTGTTATAGGGCCAACTGTATTTGTATATCAGAAGGCTTAAAAGGGAATTTTATAAAATATAATGTACATTCTTGATTCTTAATTTCTGAAAACTAAGCAAAACAAAAACTTTAAAATCAAAAGCCATTGTTGCTCTTAATGGAGGTACAGATATTAGCGGCATGTTTCCGAAAAGCAAAGTCAAAACAAAGATACTCTTTATCAGACAGGTTACTTAATAAACTGTTAGAGGGTCATGTCAGGGTGATAAGGGAGGAAAAACAAGCAAGAAAAATTGAAAAGAAAGAAACATGGCTAATTGCCAAAGTCATGATTATACAAACACAGGAAACTGAAAGAAATCTACTAAAAATTTCAGAAAAAAAAGAATTCAAGAATACTTATCACATAAAACCCGTTCCAAAATAACAAGTAGCATTCCTTTTTAGCAAAAACAACTATTAAATTTCTGCTTCAAAAATCTGTTTCCCTTATAACAAGGACAAAATATATCTGTACTTAACACACGTTTATTGAGTACTTACTTTGTAACTAACCTAAGGTGGGCTATAGGCCCAACATAAATAAAACTACAAGTATCTTGTAGAAGAAAAATAAATAAGAATATTGTCAACATGGCAACAGTTCAAGTTAATTCATATATTTGATACATTTTCCCCAATAACAAGACGGCAATTTGTTACATAAGAATTAAAAACCTTATCAGAGATTGATTTTGACAATAAGTGCAGGGGTGGAGACGGGACTTGTGTTAGGAAATACCGGATTGTGTCATAAAGCAACGCACATCGGTGTATACTGCTGACTTCAGAAACAAGGGAACCAGGGTGCCTGGGTGGCTGAGTCGGTCAAGCATCTGACCTCCGCTCAGGTCATGATCTCACCGTTTGGGAGTTCAAAGTCCGGCATCAGGCTCTGTGCTGACAGCTCAGAGCCTGGAGCCTGCTGCTTTGGATTCTGTGTCTCCCTGTCTCTCTCTGACCCTCCCCTGCTTGTTCTCTCTCTCTGTCAAAAATAAAATAACAAAATAAGTAAATAAATAAAAAGAAACCAGGGAATCAAGTGGAGACTTTTGAAAAAGCACCTAAGTTATATGAGAATTTAATACAGGGCAATCTGAGCGCAGCAGAAAAGGAGAGCTGCTTAAGTTATTCCTTAACAATATTAAGAAATATAAACTTAAACCCTTACTTTGCACGAAACAAAATTATAAAGCCCTAATAAAATTATAGTGAAGAAAAATTTCACATACAATTTCCCAAATTTAGAATAAAACAGAAAATCTAAGTGGCCACTTGGATTTACTGTTTAAAAAACAAGAGAAGTTGCAAATAAGTGGTAGCTGGAGTAGGGGATGAAACTAAGAGAAAAGGTAAATATTGATATGGAACTATTTTGTGATAAACATTGTATATCAATTTTGACATCTAAATTATATAAAAAGCTCTTACAAATTTCTAAAAAGGAGTCAACATTCCCAATGATAAATGGCCAAAAGTACAAAAGAAAAAACATTTAAATATACTAAATTTAAGTCAATGTTCAACTTGCCAACTTGCCACGAGAGTGAAATGAAACTGTAATGTAACACTTTACACTCACAGAAATAGCAGACACAAAGACAAGTGATAAAGTCCGGAGTTGGCGGGACCCCAAGGAACACATTGCTATTACCCAGGAACAGTGTTTCAAACTCTTCCAAAGGCAGTCCAACTGGAGGTAACCACAATCACGCACACACAAAAGATGATACTCTCTGACCCTTTAAGCCTGTTTCCGAAAATCCTGTTTCTGTGTATCCAAAGAAAAACACACTTAAAAAACTCCGGCTCTTCAAAAAATACTGTGAAGAGAGTGAAAAGATAAGCCACAGACTAGAAGAAAATCTTTGCAAAGCTTGTACCTGATGAAGTAATATATAAAGATTTCTCCAAATGCAATAATGAGAAAGCAAACAACCCAGTAATAAATGGGCAAAAGACTTGAGACGACACTTCACTGAAGAAGATACATGGATGGAAGATAAGCACGTGAAAAGATTTTCAAAATCATTAGTCATTAGGAAAATATGAGTGGAAACCATAATGAGGCAAACACTGCAAACCTCTAAAAATGGCTACATTTACAAAGAGCAATTGCGCATGAAGAGGTAGGGCAACTCCAAGTCTCACTCACTGCTGGTGGGACTGAAAACACTTTACAGAAGCTTAGCAGTTTCTTAAAAAATTCAACATACAAATGGATTAAAGACCCACATGTGAGACCTGAAGTCATAAAACTCCTAGACAAAAAAACAGGCAGTCATTTCTTGGACATCAGCTGTAGAAACATTTTTCTAGAGGTCTCCTCAAAACAAAGGCAAAAAGAAACTAGTGGGACTGCATCAAAATTAAAAGCTTTTGCACAGCAAAGGAAGTCGTCAACAAAATGAAAAGGCAACCTTCTGAACTGGAGAAAATATTTGCAAATGATGTATCTGACAAGGGGTTAATACCCACTTTATGAAGAACTTCTATACCAACACCCAAAAACAAATAATTGGGCAGAGGACCTGAATAGACTTTCTTCCAACAAAGACACACAAATAGCCAAAGACACGTGAAAAGACGCTCAACATCATTAATCAGAAAAACGAAAATCAAAAGCACAGTGAGATAGCACGTCGCATCTGTCAGAATGGCTAAAATCAAAACCACAAGAAATAACAAGTTTATAAAGATGTGGATGGGGAAAAAAAAAAAAAAACCTCATGCACTGTTGGTGAGAATGCAAACTGGTGTAACCACTATGGAAAATAGTCTGGAGGTTTCTCAAAACATTAAGAATAGAAATACCAGCGATCCCTGGGTGGCTCAGTCGGTTAAGCGTCCAACTTCGGCTCAGGTCATGATCTCACAGTTCATGAGTTTGAGCCCCGCGCTGGGCTCTCTGCTAACAGCTCAGAGCCTGGAGCCTGCGTCAGATTGTGTGTTTCCCTCTCTGTCTCTCTGCTCTTCCCCTGCTCACTCTCTGTCTGTCTGTCTGTCTCTCTCTCAAAAATAAATAAACATTAAAAAAAATTTTTTTAAAGGAATAGAAATACCATATGGTCCAGTAATTCCACTACTAGTTATTACCCATAGAAAATGAAAACACTAATTTGAGAAGATATATGCACCCCTATGTTTATTGCAGCATTATTTACAATAGCCAAGATATGGAAGGAGCCCAAGTGTCCATCAATAGATGAATGGATAAAAAAGATGAATGGATACTATATGTATGTGCACACACACACACACACACACACACACACACACAAATACACGTATACATACTGGAATATTACTCAGCCATGAAAAAGAATGAGATCTTGCCATTTGTGCCGACATGGATAGAGAGCTAGAGCATATAATGATAAGTGAAATAAGTCAACCAGAGAAAGACAAATACCATATGATTTCACTCGTATGTGGAATTTGAGAAACAAGACAAACAAATAAAAAAAGAGAGACAAACAGACTTTTAAATACAGAGAACTAGTGGTTCCCAAAGGGGAGGTGGGTGCTGGGGATGGGTGAAATAGACAAAGGGGATCAAAAGGTACAAATATCCAGTTCTAAAATAAATAAGTCACGGAGATGAAAAGCACAGCATAGGAAAGATAGTCAATAAGATTGCAACAGTGTTGTCTGGTGACAGATGGTGACTACACTTATTGTCCCGAGTAATGTACAGAATTGTTGAATCATTATGTTGTACACCTGAAACTAATATAATACTGTATGCTAACTATACTTTGATTAAAGTAAACAAGTAATAAAATATAAATAAAAATAAAGAAAAGAAAAGAAAAGAAAGTTCAACATACACCTACCATATAATCCAGCCATTCTATTCCTAGGTATTTAGCCAAAGGAAAAGAAAGCTCATACCCATTCAAAGACTTGTGCCCAGATGTTCACAGCAGCTTTGTCTGCAACAGTCAAAAACCAAAACAATCTAAATGTCCATTATAGATCAATAAACTGTGGTATGTTGACATAGTGGAATGCTACTCAGTAATTAAAAGGGAACAGACCGCTGATACCTACTATAAAATGGATAAATCCCACATAATTACGCTGTGTCAAAGAAGCTAGACAAAAGTCGAGTGCATACTGTGTGGTTCCATTTATATAATATCCTAGAAAATGGATAGAAAGCAGTTTGGTGTTTGCCTGTGAAGGGGGAGCAGGGAGATGGGAATAACTGTAAAGGGATACAAGGAAACTTGTGATAGTGATGGCCATCTTCATGATCTTGACTATGGTGATATTTCATGAGTGAATACGTGTCGAAAATTAAACTGCCCACTTTAAATATGCGTAGTTTATTGTGTGTCAATTATATTGCAATAAAGATATTGAAAATGCTTTAGGTTGGAAGCCATGGATACCGCCACCTTTTATAATGGCAAAAACCCAGTAGGAAATCCCTATGTTTGCTGGAAGGAATACAGCTCTGTAAATGATGAGTCGTCAATTTACCATGAAGCTTTTCTGTTATTAAATATAATATATGTGAAGGTCATATGGATACAAACTTCCTTAGAGGAGAACATGAAATGATATATACAGCATTATTATAACTACACAAAATCCTATGACTAAAGACAGGAATAGGCCACAGAGAAACCTTAACAGTTTAAAGTACGGGATTATAGGTATAAATGTGGAGTTGTTGGAATAAATTTCTTTTTTCACAAAGAATCACGTTGGCCTGTTTTTTAGTTTTATTAACATCTTTCTAAAGCTTTCTCCAAAGTGTTTGGGAAGTCCTGGCATTAAGGACACAAAGAAACCAAAGGAAATGTAAATGTGGAATTCTCCAACAAAATATTAATTATGTGCCTCTCTCCTTTCTCTTTACACTCTCTCTGTGGGCTCTCTGCTCATTCCGACTGGTCCCACTACTGCTGTGCTGATCTTCGCATCCCCAGGACATTGCATTTTGCAGGTCCTTGCCATTCTCTCCCCCTAGCTACCATAACAATTCTGCACACTAAACCTCAGTCTCCACACTGCCTTCAAGACAGGCAACATCATGTATTTCCCTCATAAAAACTGTGAGAAGACTCCCACTCTGCCCACATAAGAGTTAACTCCTACACATAAGTCTCTCAAAGATACTGCAATCTTCCAGCCTTATTTCCAATATTATTTCCTTATACCCAAACTCCAGCTTCTTATTTCTCAGCTCTTAGTTCCTCTATACCACCCTAGGACCTAGGGGTGTAAAAATAAATAAAATTTGTGTGGTGACTAATTTTGTGTGTCCACTTGGCTAGGCAATGATGCCCAGTTGTTTGGTCAAACACCAGTCTACATGTTGCTGACAAGAAAATTTGTAGATGGGATTAATCTATAAACCAGTAGACTTTGAGTAAGGCAGATTGCCCTCCATAATGTGGGTGGGCCTCATCCAATCAGTTAAAGGCCTTAAGAGCAAAGAGTGAGGTTTCCTCAAGAAGCAGTCCTTCTTCAAGGATGCAACAAAGAAACCTTGGTTGAGTCTCCAACCAGCAGCCTGCCCTATGGACTTTGGACTTGCCAGCCCCACAGTTGCATGAGCCAATTCCTTAAAATAAATCTCTCTCCCCTTACATATGCATCCTGTTCTGTTTTTCTGGAAAAGTCTAATACCATATGGCTCCGACACTTATGGAACCCATGGGCTAGTCCAGGAAACAGGAATATAACCAAATAATTAAATCCAACTTGGAGGGTGCCAGACTAGCTCTTCCACTATAAACAATGAAAAAAAAATTTTTTTTTATTGGCTTTCAGAGATGGAACAGAGAGCAAGACCTAGAATCCCTGAGAAGAAAAACAAGTGAAGAGTACCCCATGATGACCCTGGCTCCCTGCCTGGAGTGAGGTACCGAGAAGGTAAATAAACACAAGCAGGGGATGGTGGACTAGCTGAGTTGCGACAAGAAGCATGTCATTTTTGACACTCTGTTTGCTATATGACAAAATCACTTCCAGCCATAATCATGTGATCATCATTCTCTGGTTTTAAAACAAACCATTAACGGTGCCAAAAATAAATAAATAGATAAATATCACTCTACAAAATGTTATTCAAATTTAATAAACTAAAATAGGTCAGGTATAAATGAAAATTTATACATACCAAATAGGATGGCTCACATTTCCACTCTTTGACTATTTCACATTTTACACACAAATTTCATCTCCTACGTGGTCATATACTACGACAGATTTTAATAACTCAACTAGTTTCTTTGTCTTTACAGCCATGTGCTATCACTGTTTTCACCAAATTCATTTTTAACCATGGGAGTTTCTTGTGTCACAGGAGATGGGAACACAAACTATAGTTGAAGCCAGTTCAAATGATTCTGGACTGTGCTAAACGCACTCCCGAAATGAACACATGTAGCTGTTTAATACAGTGAAGAAATAATAATGTGCGATTTAAAGTTTACATATGTGTTATTAAAGCTCAAAAGGAACCTCAGAAGTTGTTTAGAACATAATCCAACAAAAGTCCTGCCTCCCAACCCCCACCCTCACCCCAGCAGTATTTTATGACTGATTAATCGGAATTGCAGAGACATGGTGATAATTATAAGAAGACAGACTTTTAGCCATTTTTATAATTATTTTAAAATTATCTTCAGACAGCGTACCTTCAAACTTCCAGCACCCTAGGCTGGACTGCTCCCTCCACCCCACCTTCTAAGTGCACCCCTGGTTGGGGTGGCCAAAGGTCTGAAATCTGTGGGGTCGAGTACTGTAGGCAAAGAGCTATGCAGAAAAAGAACTCCAGAAATCTGCATGGGTCTTCCTTGAAGACACCCTGTGGACATGAAGAGGGTGAGAATCCAATGACTTGGGAAAGGAATTTACAGCTGAACCCCCTCCAGACCTCACAGAGGGCTTGTACATGTTGGGGTTCCTACTAGTGAAACTGGAGTGATCTTGTTAGACACCTAGGTTACTGAGTAGACACCAGAATGGCCACACCTCGGGATTAGGTCTAAATTAGTAGCAAAGCTTATAAATAGGCCTTGAAAATCAAGCTGATTTACAAGTAGATTTTAAAGGCTTCCAGACCAAGTTTCAATACTCTTTAAAAGAAGACATCAAAATCTTGAGTCTTAACATCATAACACTCATATTGTGGTAACAGAATTTTTAGGGATGGCACCTCGAGATTCCACACTCCCTAGTTCCCAGAACTTATGGATGTGAGGTAATGGGATATAATATCACTCTTGTGATTGTCACATTATTGAGGTGAGATAAGCCAGCTTGACTTAAACTAACCACATGAGCCCTTAAAAGCAGAGACCTTTCTCCAGCTGGAAGCAAAAGAGGAGGTCAGAGAGATTCAAAGCACAGGAAGGCTCTAACACACCACTGCTGCTGTGAAGATGGACAGGACCACATGAAAAGGAATACAGGTGTTCTCTAGGAGCAGAGAGTAGACCCTGGCTCTGAGCCAGCAAGAAAAGGAGGACCTCCAACCTACAGCCACAAGAAAATCCAGTTGTAGAATCTAGTCGTTGGATTCTACCAACAACTGAATGAGCTGGGAAGCAGATTCTTTCCATGAGCCCAGCCCAGGTAAGAGCCCAGCCCAACCAGCACCTTGATTTTGGCTTTCTGAGACCCCACGCAGAGAACCCAAATGAGCACACCAGACTTAGGACCTATACAACTGCAGGGCAAAAACAGGTGCTGTTTTAAGCTGGTGATCTTGTGGCAAGTTGTCTATACAGCGATAGAAAGCCAATAAAGCAATGTTAGAATCAAATAAAAACATCGCTATACATGCTAAGAAATGGAAAATGTGACCCATAAGGAGATAAGTCAGTCCATAGAAACAGAACCAGGAACAACAAAGATCATGGAATTTGTAGACACAAACTTTTAATTATAAGTATGCTCCAAGATTTAAAAAAAAAATTTTTTTTTAACATTTATTTATTTTTGAGAGACAAAGCATGAGTAGGGGAGGGGCAGAAAGAGAGGGAGACACAGAATCTGAGGTAGGCTCCAGGCTCCAAGCTGTCAGCACAGAGCCCGACGCGGGCCTCAAACTCACAAATTGCGATATCACGACCTAGGCCGAAGTCAGACGCTTAACCGACGGAGCCACCCAGGCACCCCCCACACTGATTTTTTTTTTTTTTAAGTTATGACCATAATGAAGAGAGAAATGGAAGTTATAAAAATGAACTGAATGAAATTTCTAGAGATGGAAGTATAATACCTGAAGCAAATAATTCATGGGATGGGAGCAACAGCATATTAGACTTTCTGAAAGAAAACTTCTGTAAGGTTAAATAAATACAAATAGAAACTTTCCAAACTAAATCTTAAAAAAAAAAAAAAGGCTGAAGGGACATCAGTGGCTTGTGGGGCAATATCAACTGGTTTAACATATGAGTAATTGGAGGACCACAAAATAGGAGAAGAAAAACTTAAAAAAAATTTTTTTTTCAATGTTTTTTTATTTATTTTTGGGACAGAGAGAGACAGAGCATGAACGGGGGAGGGGCAGAGAGAGAGGGAGACACAGAATCGGAAACAGGCTCCAGGCTCCGAGCCATCAGCCCAGAGCCTGACGCGGGGCTCGAACTCACGGACCGCGAGATCGTGACCTGGCTGAAGTCGGACGCTTAACCGACTGCGCCACCCAGGCGCCCCAAGAAAAACTTTTTTAAAGAATGATGGCCAAACTTGTTCAAATTTGATGAAAACTAAAATCTCACAGATCCAAGAAGCTAAACAAATCCTAAGTAGGATAAAGAATACTATAAAAAGGAATACCACAACCAAAATGGCTAAAACACAGAATCTTCAGAGCAGTCAGAGAAAAAGACACATAGGTTCAGAGAAAGAAAATTACATAAAAATTACCACTGACTTCTCATCAGAAATAATGGAAACCAGTTAGAACAACAACTTTAAAGTGCTGAAAGAAAAAATCCTTCAAAAATGAAAGTAAAACTTTTAAAATTTCAAACAGAAGGTGAAAAAATTTGTCACCGGTAGATATGAACTACTAGAAATTTTAAGGAAACTCTTTAGGCTTACGAAAAATAATACAAAATGGAAAACTGGATCTACACATGGAAAATAAGAGAGCTAGAAATAAAGGTAAGAAAGGAGGAAGAAAGAAAACTAAAGACAAACAGAAGAAACAGAAACAAGTATAAAGATGGGAGGCTGGAACCCAACGAGATGGATAATTACATTAAATGTAAATACACTAAATGCTCTAATTAAAAAGTAGAGATAGGCTGACTAAAAAAGGCAGACTCAACTTTACCCTATCCTTAGGAAATCCACTTTGAAAGATATAAATTAGTCAATAGCAAAAGAATAAAAAACATATGACGAAAAAAGGAGAGACTGGGGCACCTGGGTGGCTCAATCAGTTAAACATCTACCTTTTTTAACGTTTATTTATTTATTTTGAGAGAGACAGTGAGAGAGCGCGTGCAAGCAAGTGGGGGAGGGGCAGAGAGGGAGGGAGAGAGAGAATCTCAGGCAGGATCCATGCTGTCAGGGCAGAGACCAACATGGGGCTGGATCCCATGACCCTGAGACCATGACCTGAGCCAACATCAAGAGTCAGAGATGCTCAACCGATTGAGCCACCTAGGTGCCCCTGTCCCACTCTTGATTTCAGTTCAGGTCATGATCTTATAGCTGTGGGATCGAGCCCCAAGTGGGGCTCTGTGCTGACAGTGTGGAGCCTGCTTGGGATTCTCTCTCTCCTCTCTCTGCCCATACCATCACTCACCCCCTCATGCTCTAAAAAAAAGAAAAAAAAAAAAAAGGAGTGACTACAGCAATATCACTTCAGAACAAGGAATTAGACTGTCAGGGATAAAGAGATATTTCATAATGATAAGATAGTGAATCAGTTAATCAAGAAGACATAACAATCCTAAATGTATATGTACCTAATAACAGAGCTTTAAAAATACATGAAGTTAAAACTGAGAAGACTAAAAGGAGAAACAGACAAATCTATTATTATAGATGATTATCTTAATATTCTTCTCTCAATAAATGATAGAAAACAGAGGCAGAAAATCAGTAATAATAATAGGAATAAGTAACACCATCAACCAACTTGACCTGACATCTAAAGAGCCCTAGTCTCAACATTTAAAATTTATTCATTCCATTCCAATGCTCATGGAACACTCACCAAGACAGATGATGAGACATTAAAAAGAAAATTACATTAAGTTTAAAAGGACTTAAATTAAAAATCAGTAACAAAAAATCTGGAAAATCTCTTAGGTATTTGGAAATTAAACAACACATTTCTCAATAAGCTATGGGTCAAAGAAGAAAACACAAGGAGAATTAGAAAACTGTTTTGAACTGAAAGATAATGAAAACAAGAAAACTGTGGCATGCAGTTAAAGCAATGTTTAGAAAGATAAAGTTTTATTTTATTTATTTTTGAGAGAACGAGAGAGAATGCAGGCAAGGGCCAGAGAGGGAGAGAGAGAATCCCAAGTAGGCTCTGAGCTGTCAGTGCAGAGCCCAATATGGAGCTTGATCTCACAAACCATGAGATCATGACCTGAGCTGAAATCAAGAGTCAGATGCTTAACTGAGTCACCCAGGTGCTCCAAAATATAAAGTTTTAAATCTTATAGCAGAAGACTAAAATCAATGATCGAAGTATCTACAGATATCTATATCTATCTATCTATAGATAGATAGATATAGATATCTATATCTATATCTATCTATCTATAGATAGATCTATATCTATATCTATATAGATGCCATAGAAAGAGCAAGTACACTAAAATAAATAGAAGGAAATAAATAGAAGTAAAGCAAAATAAATGAATAGAAAAGCAAAAATCAATTGATCTAGAAAATGGAAAAAGTACAGAAAATGAATGAAACCAGAGAGGGTTCTTTAAAGATCAATAAAATTGCTAAACCTCTAGCTAGATTGATCAGAAGGAAAACCCCCCACAAATGACTTCTATCAGGATTGACAGTAAGGGGCAGATCCTACAGTCATTAAAGATATTATGAGACTAGCATGTATAGCTTGTGTTAATAATTTTGAATGTAGATGAAATGGACAAGTTTCTTATTCTTTAATGGTTCTTGAAAAAATGAAAGAGAGAGAGAAAGAGAGAAGAAAGTGCAGTCTGAAGTAAATATGGCCAAACGTGAAAACCTGTTAAATTTGGTTGGCAGGTATCTGGGTTGATTACGGGATTTTTCTGCATGCTGGAAATGCTTTGTGACTAAAATTTTAAATTAACTGATGGAAAATTATTTCCCAGGATCATTCAATCAACAAATAGTGATTGATCATCTACTGTGTGGTAGATATTACATAGATACCGGCTAATACATTAGCCAACAGGTCAGACAGGTCTCTGATGGATGGAGAACAGTTTGGGGGGGGGGGCACACATACAAGTACACAAAAGAGATGGGTACGGACTGTGGGAAGTGCTATATACGGTACTCTGGTCGCTATGAAGATGAATTTTCAGGATGGGGGACTATAAGGGGGAGGCCACTGCAAACATCAGGGGAGGAAGGGGGTGGCTCATGCAGGGTAGTGATAGTGGAGAGGAGACAAGTAGAATCATTTGAAATTCGCCATTTATGGCCTGGGCTGGGTGTGTAAAGACTGGAGTTTGTCATTTTTTTCCCCCAGGAACACACCGCCCAGGCAGAAAGAGACCATTCTGTACCCTTAGTGTCATCGCTACTACAACGGTGGCCTCAAGTTACTTGCTTCAGAAGCACTACACCTCACCACCCACCTCATGGGTTGGGCTGACGAATCACGATGCCACTGCGTGACCCAGATTACTAACATTCCACTTTGCACTGGTGAGTGGCTCAGCTCGGCATTCGGAACCAAGATGCAACCACACCAACCCCAGACCACCTGGGCCCCCTCCTGGTACCAAGTCAGGATCAGTCAGATTCAGTCAGGAAATAAACACAACAGTTATTTTAAAAGAGAGTATTTATTATAAGAAATAGGCTAGACAGGTACTGGAGGGCTACAAAGGCGAAAGAGAAACGATACAGTTTTTAAAAAAAGTTGTAAAAAAATGGTAGTAACTATGTCAATTTTTTTTTATGTTTGTTTATTTTTGAGAAAGAGAGAGACAGAGTGCAAGGAGGGGAGGGGAAGAGGGAGAGGGAGACACAGAATCCGAAGCAGGCTCCAGGATCTCAGCTGTCAGCACGGAGCCCAACATGGGACTTGAACCCACAAACTGTAAGATCATGACCTGAGCTGAAGTTGGATGTTTAACTGACTGAGCCACACAGATGCCCTCCAAATGGTAGTAACTATGAATCCTTGAAGCCTCCACTGTCCTCAGGACTGAAGAAACAAAGAGAAGAGATGGATCTAGAAGGCCTGGGAAGCTGGAGCCCAGCCCATTGCAGAGGGTGCTGGGGGCTGCAGCTGGTATCTCTGAGGCTGCAGGGTGGGAACCAGCAGGAACTGAGAACCATCTACAGGTGTGGAGTGAAAAATGTTGTTGGGGCGACCCAGCAGAACTGAGAGTACTGACAGGAAGGAGCCACTGCTTCCCCTCTAGCCGCCTGGTATTCTCTGCAGCCCTAGGAGACCCAACAGGATGAGAGGCAGCTGCTAAAGAAGAAAAGTGGTTTCCAGAGTCTTGGTTCCAGTCTTAACACGCAAAGGGCAAGGAATGGCAGGTTTGGGGCAGAGAAGTCACAGCTTAACAACTAGCATGCGGATGAACTACTGGGACCTCATCAAAATAAAAAGCTTCTGCACAGGGAAGGAAACAATCAGCAAAACTAAAAGGCAACCAACAAAATGGGAGAAGATATTTGCAAATGACATATCAGATAAAGGGTTAGTATCCAACATCTATAAAGAACTTATCAGACTCAACACCCAAAAAACAAATAATTCAGTGAAGAAATGGGCAAAAGACATGAATAGACACTTTTCCAAAGAAGACATCCAGATGGCCAACCGACACATGAAAAAATGCTCAACATCACTCATCATCAGCGAAATACAAATCAAAACCACAATGAGATACCACCTCACACCTGTCAGAATGGCTAACAACTCAGGCAACAACAGATGTTGGCGAGGATGCAGAGAAAGAGGATCTCTTTTGCACCGCTGGTGGGAATGCAAGCTGGTGCAGCCACTCTGGAAAACAGGATGGAGGTTCCTCAAAAAACTAAAAACAGAACTACCCTACGACCCAGCAATTACACTACTAGGCATTTATCCATGGGATACAGGTGTGCTGTTTCGAAGGGACACATGCACCCCCATGTTTATAGCAGCACTATCAACAATAGCCAAAGTATGGCAAGAACCCAAATGTCCATCAGTGGATGAATGCATAAAGAAGATGTGGTATATATATACAATGGAGTATTACTTGGCAATCAAAAAGAATGAAATCTTGCCATTTGCAACCACGTGGATGGGAACCGGAGGCTATTATGCTAAGTGAAATTAGTCAGAGAAAGACAAAAATCATATGACTTCACTCATATGAGGACTTTACATGACAAAACAGATGACCATAAGGGAAGGGAAACAAAAATAATACAAACACAGGGAGGGGGACAAAACAGAAGAGACTCATAAATATGGAGAACAAACTGAGGGTTATGGGAGGGGTTGTGGGAGGGGGGATGGGCTAAATGGGGAAGGGGCACTAAGGAATCTACTCCTGAAATCATTGCTGCACTAGATGCTAACTCATTTGGATGTAGATTTTTAAAAAACAAAACAAACAAACAAACAAAAACAACTAGCACTCGGTGCTTTTTCTGCAATCAGGTCTCATGAAACAATATGTCCCTTCTTCAGGTGCACCTTCGCAGAAATGTTTTCATGAGCACCAGAGCCACTTGGGAGACCTTACCTCTGTTTTCCAGGGCATGTGGTCACCTTCACATCTGTTAACGTTACTGGGGTACAGGACTTTGTACTTCCGTGCCTGGTACCGACATTGTACATTTTTATGTAAAGCCACTTTATAGCTATTTGCATCACATTACAAAAGGTGTGTTTTTAAAAATATTATATAATATATATAATACCTGAGATGTATATGTGATCTCCAAATATGAAACCACTTACTGTATTGCTCTTAAAATGATTTTTAAAGGCTTGTCTATAATGATAGCCAATATGTGCAATTATGAATTTACAACACCAGGCACAGAAACTATATCTGTGTTAACTTTCATTCTTCCTCTATTTGCCGGTTTCATCAGGTGATCTCTGCAGGCATCAGAACCTCACATTGCCAGAGGCTGCTTCAGGCTCAACTACTATTTTCTTTTTATTATTTTTATTCTATTTTGTTTATTTATTTATTTTGGGGGGGGGGCGAGCAAGTGGGGGAGGGGCAGAGAAGGGAGAGAGAGAATCCCAAGCAGGGATGTGCAGAGCCCGATGCTGGGCTTGAACCCATGAACCTGTGAGATCACGACCTGAGCCAAAATCAAGAGTCAGATGCTTAACCAACTGAGCCACCCAGGTGCCCCATTTGATTTTCTTTTTAAAATAAAGTTACTGAGAGCATGTCTGGTAGTCTGAGAGACTTTGTAAGAGAATTAATTCTTACAAAGGGAATTAATTCTCATTTTATATTCAGTTCCATAAGGCAGTGCTGCTTAAATTCTCTGTGGTGAAGGACCCTTTTAAAATTTTTCCAGTCTGCTGCAAACTGATACTTTGTAAAAATTAATAAAAATGAATTATTAGGAAAACAAAATTAAAACAAGACATACAAGATAAAAGCTGCAATTTTGTGTTATTAGTTTAACAAACAGGAAATTACAGTGCAATAAATATTAACCAGGGTAAACATAATATAGAGAAAAAGAAAGAAGTAGGAAAATTGTACATGTTGCTGATTTGCTAAAAGTATGCATATGGGCCACTGATCTAATAGGCTCACTATTACATCTGTAGCTTTTTTTTCATCTTAAAGGAAACATGAATCCCTATATTAAATGGTTATAGGCACAGTCTGAATGAACAGTATATAGAAATATTTAAAGTTTTTAGTGTGGCAAACAGACTTGAGTCTTGATTAATAATTTATCTCAGATCGCCAAGACCACTAGCAGGAGATGGTGTAGATTTAAACGGTTTCTATGTTTTATTTTGCTAATAATTAAGAAGGAGAGGGAGAGGAAGAGGAGTAAGGAGGAGACATTGCAGTCTCCCAGAACGGAGTAAGAAGCCTTAGAGCAATTTTAATAAACTCAGTTTATTCCCTTTTAAATTTTATCTAAAATGAAGAAAGTGCTGCTATGTTTTCAGAGTCCTTTAAATACTTAAATAGAAGTCAGTTTCAGCAATGTATCCTGTAAGTTACAGTTACATCTAAATCATCTTTTGATGAAAGAAATGGATTCTGGACCCATGAATTTTTTAGGCACAGATCTTCTTTTGATGGAAAAGAAAATTTAAAATGCTTTATCAAACTTTAAGGTGTTTTGTGATAGCTTTTCACAGATGTGCAATATCAAGATCATCACCTACATCACTGATAATTGTTAAATTATGGAATATGTGTCATAATAATCTGTAGAAACCGTTCTTCCAAGCTTCTAACTTTCGTTTTTGCCCTTTGATCTTATCTTGAAAAACATGTTGCATTTCTTCTTTGCATGGAAGCACTGAGACCATTAAAAGTACTGAAGAGCTTAAGCAACCCTGCTTGTCCAATTCACATTTTCGACAAGCTGGGACCAAACCGTCCTCTGGTTTTGTAGAAATGGTGAGTTGTTCTGTAGATCAAACATTCTCAAACATTTGTTCTCTCAATTATCATCATACCTCAGCATGCCATAATAGATCTGGTTCCAAAGTATCATATAACACGAGAGAATAATCCAGAATGTAACACACCAGCTTTTACCTAATTCATGACTTTTAGTAGGACACGATGCCTACTGTTTAGTTCCATCATTCTCTCTCACAAGAGAAACAGTACTTGATTTGTATTCTCATGTGAGCCCCTTAATCAGGGTAACTACTCAGCACCATCAGAATGTGCTCCTACGCAGAATGTTAACTCCAAACCATCCTTGTAGACAAAAGTAATCCTTCCTAGTGTTACATAGTTCAGACTTGGTTATGTTTGTCGGCAACAAAGTTGAAAAAAAAGAAATCTCCCTTCCTATCACCATCACAAACAGGAAGATGAGATTATCGTGCCGCAATGAAAAACTATGTTGATGGTTGGAGACGCTCTGTGAGTTGGTTGTTCCCTTTACTGGCCAGTTCCTGAACAGCTGAGCGATGGAGGTCCCAGAGGTAGTACTTGAACTACCTTCTTTGCTGTGGATTCACCCAACATTTCCAAACAAATACCTCCGATACACTCTCCACCAAGGTCTTGGCCGCCGTATACGGATTTTAGTCTTGGCAGGCTGAAATACTATTTATTAAGAAGCCTGAGGAAGCCCTAATGTTTATATGTGAAAATACTGAACATCTGCTTCAATCAGACTTTTAGGCCAATATTCTTTCTTTCAAAACATTTTTGTGGTTTTGAACTTAACGTTTGTAAGTCGGTGACTCACACGTTTTGATGGTTCCATTGCTTCGTAGCCACTACAGCTCTACAAATAATTAAACACTAGGTTTTCAGGATGTCAACATCAATGATGGCTATAAACTGAACTCTGTAGGTGAGGGATCATAGTTTCAGGGAAAACCAATATGAACTCTTGGGTCTTTTCTCTTTCAGAATTACTTCCATTTTCACCATTTGGTTTATACTCTTGCTACATTTAAAAAAGCTAAGTATTTTCTTGCCCCCCCCAAACCTCCTGAGACAAAAAACAAAACAAAAACAACCTCCAGTGGGGATTGTTTTGCCTTCAACAAAGTGAGGGTGAAAAGTAGCTAATATAAATTTTATTTCCCTAATTAATAGTGTTAAATCATGAAATGAAAATTGCCAATTAAAAATTAAAACTTGTAAACCTAAGTTGTAAAAATAAATGCTTACGTTTTCACAGATCTTGATAAACTTTTAGGGTACAAGTTGACAAATCTCATAAAATATCACGTTACAATATGGTTCTATTGCACATGATTATTTATTACACAACTTGTACTTTATGACTCACCATTTGAGCTTGCCAATACTGAGGTGGTCTATACCCTGTTCAGTGAGATGAGTTTACCCTGGTGAACTTGGCCATCGTAGCAATTTGAAACTGCTATGGAAGCCTCCCAGTGCTTACTCTCAATTTCTAGACCTAACTTGTCACAGATCAGTAAGACTTCACGGACCAGCACCAATCTGCAGACCACACTTTCAGTGGCACCTCCAAAAGTACTGTGGACACAGAACCAATGGTATTTGCTGAGGAACTACATCAGGGATGTGGGATAGGGAGGCAGATAAAGGAAAGGTAGGATTCTAGGAAGCCCTTTGGGCAATTTTAGCTTGAATCAATGGGTGGATGGTGAAGCCATTTACTGAAATGGGAAAATGTTTGGATATGTTGAGTTTTGGATGTTAGGAGTCACCCAAGCAGAGATGGTTAAGTATGAGCGAGTCTGGAACTTAGGTAGAGATCTGGGGGCACCTGGGTGGCTCAGTCAGTTAAACGTCCAACTCTTGATTTTGGCTCAGGTCATGACCTTACAGTTTGTGGGTTCGAGCCTTGAGTCAGACTCTGTACCTGACAGCGTAGAGCCTGCTTGGGATCCTTTCTCCCTTTCTCTCTGCCCCTCCCCTGCTCATGCTCTCTCTCTCTCAAAATAAATAAATAAACTTAAGAAAAAAAAAAGGCTGGGAAGTATATCTTTATAAATACCATAGCCGGTGAAGACCTCATGGAGAAGGGGCAGCTGAGCAAACACTTGAAAGTGCTAGGAAGCAAGCTTTGTGCATGTCTAGGGGAAGAGCACTGCTGACAGAAAGCAAAGCATGTGCAAAGGCCCTGAGACAGGAACACACCTAAATGAGGAAAAGCGAGAAGGCAAGGGTGGCTGGAGCAGCATGAGCAGGGACAGGGGTGGGGGTAGGGGGAAATCGTGGGAGAAGGGGAGGGACCATTTAAGGCCTTGTCAACCACTGTAAGGACGCTGGCTTTTATGCAAGTGAGATGAAAAGTCACTGGAGGGTTGGGAGCAGAGGAGTGACCTGACCTGATGCATGTTTAAAAAAGATCCCTTGAGGGGCACCTGGGTGGCTCAGTTGGTTAAGCATCTGACTTCGGCTCAGGTCATGATCTCATGGTTCGTAAGTTCGAGTCCCACACTGGGTTCTCTGTGGACAGCTCAGAGCCTGGAGCCTGCTTCAGATTCTGTGTCTCCCTTTCTCTCTGTCCCTCCCTTGTTTGCGTTCTGTCTCTGTCTGTCTCTCTCTCTCTCTTAACAAATAAACAAACATTAAATTTTTTTTTTTTAAAGATCCCTTGGGTTGAGGACAGAATTGAGAACAGACTCAGGGCAAAGGCAGAAGCATGGGGCCTGACTGGGAGCCCAGGCTGGTGGTTGCAGCCTGGACAGGGTGCTGACATGACGGATGTGAAATGCAAGAGAAAGAAGGGAGCTTGGGGTGATGCGAGGTTTTTGGCACAAGCAACACAAAGGGTGCAGACACCATTAATTAAGATGGAAAAACTACAAGAGGGTGGTTTTGGGGGGAAAGATGAGGAGTTAGGTTTTGACCATGGAGATGCCTATGACATATCCACGTACAGAGCTAAGTAAGAACAGAAAAATAGGAGACCCCTAGACACGATTTAAACGTCACTCATAGGGACTGGTTAAGTAAGTCACTGCACCAATACACTGCTGAAGGAACGGCCGTTATGAAGCATGTGATATAATCATACTAGTACGAAAATTTGTATTATATGAAAAAGCAAGTTGCAGAATGGTACGGTAGCATTTTAATGAAATTATAAATTATGTATGTAAGTATGTGCCTGTATATGTTAGCTTATATGCCCAGAAAAAAATCTGGATATATACACCACAGACAGCTAATTGTATCTATCTGCAGAATGGGATTGGCAGAGGGGAGAAAGGAATGAACACATTTTACTTTATTTATTTCTGTATTACTAGAAATTTTCAATAAAGAACATGTATCATATATGTAATATAAAAACTAACAAAGATTGAAAAAATTTTAGTGTTTTATTTTTAATTTTTATTAAAAAAGTGTTTTTAACGTTTATTTTTGAAAGAGAGACAGAGCCTAAGTGGGGGAGGGGCACAGAGAGAGAGGGAGACACAGGATCTGAAGCAGGCTCCAGGCTCTGAACTGTCAGCACAGAGCCTGATGTAGGTCTTGAACCCATGAACTGTGAGATCATGACATGAGCCAAAGTCGGATGCTTAACTGACTGAGCCACCCAGGTGCCCCTTTATTTAAAAAAAATTTTTTTAATGTTTATTCATTTTTGAGAGAGATAGAGGGAGAGCAGTGGGGGGGGGGGGGTGCAGAGAGAGAGGGACGTCCAGAGAGGATCCAAAGTGGGCTCTGCCCTGACAGCAGACAGCCCAATGTGGGGCTTGAACTCACAAACTATGAGACAGATCATGGCCTGAGCCGAAGTCAGATGCTTAACTGACTGAGCCACCCAGATGTCCCTTTATAGGGTTTTAAATGCTGCTTGGTTCATACACACGCAAATACTCTCAAACCCAGGCACATTGTGTAAAGGCTGTTCTCTGAGACAGGTAGAAATTTTCTGATTGCAGCTTTTGTCTGAGGCAGCAAGCAGGAGATCTGGGGTGACCGGCACTGGGAAGAGGAAGAGTGAACCAAGGCAACCGCAAGGGGAAGACAGGAAATAAGTCAAGGGACAGGCATGATACAGAGATTGAAAACTCAATCTTGGGCAGGATTGAATCTCTACACATGTCTTTGTATGGCTGGCATAGGGTTTATCAATTTCTTTTTTCAAGTTTTTATCGAAATTCTAGTTATTTAACATATATGGTTAAGTTGGTTTCAGGTGTAGAATTCAGTGATTCATCACTTACATACAACACCCAGTGCTCATAGCAAGTGCCCTTGTTAATACCCATCACCCACTTAGCCCATCCCCGCCCACCTCCCCTCCAGCAACTCTCAGTGTGTTCTCTATCATTAAGAGTCTCTTCTGGGTTACTCCCCACTTCTCTCTCTTTTCTCCCCCTTCCTCTATGTTCAACTGTTTTGTCTCTTAACTTCCACATATGAATGAAATCATATGGCATTTGTCTTCCTCTGACTTATTTCACTTAGCATAAAACATTCTAGCTCCATCCACATCATTGCAAATGGCAAGATCTCATTCCTTTTGATGGCTGAGTAATATTCCAGTGTGTGTGTGTGTGTGTGTGTGTGTGTGTGTGTGTGTGTGTGTGTCTTCTTTATCCATTCATCCGTCGATGGACACAGGGGCTCTCTCCATGGTTTAGCTGTTGTTTATAGTGCTGCTGTAAACATTGGATGGATGCCTTTAGGCAACTTGGGAGCTCTTCGGTTTGGCATAAGCCTCACCACTCCCCATGACCTCACACACAGCCACAGTCACACATTTATGTCACTGGGGACAATGACTTTTACACTCTTATACTGACACGCATCGAGTTCCTTCCCCGGGCTATGTGCCGTATTCAGTTCTGCCATGTGCTTTGAGAGCAGGAATATTTTCCCCCATGAATTCTGCACATGTCTCAACTATCTGTTAGCCAGATTCATGTTCTTGCTCATGTGCATAAAAATTGAAGTGGTCACATTACTTTTTTAGTTCATACTCAGGCTGTAAATGGGTGAACTGTACAAATCAGCAGGCAATGGAGTCCTGACTTCTGATTTAATTTTCCTGGACTGATAAGAACTTTCCTTCTGCTTAAGCACAGAAGTAGCGCAAAGCTACCATGACCCAGGTCATTGTTCCGATGACTATGGCAGGGAGAGATGGAATCCTGACAACACAACACATGTGCCTATGCAGAGTGGATGCTGCTCACAGTCTGAAGGTGGGGGAAAGAAACCTTGGCAGGTAAAGACCCAAGAAAGTTAAAAATAAACTCAGCATCTCTTTTGCCAAGCAGCTTTCCACACATTAAATAATATCCATTCTAAGATGACTGTAAGTGGCTATTAACATAATTATTTGTTGAATGAATGAATAAACAAATGAATGCTCTACATGTGGTACCTCTTTATCTCAATGAAAAGAGAGCCCTAAATAGATCTCTGTGGAATTCTTTCTTTCAAAGTGGGTTTCAAGATCTAATGATGGCCCCCAGGCCGGCGTTGGGCCCTCAACTTCTGCGTATGGCACATAAAGCTATGAGAAACTTTACAAGACCTGGACGGGAAGGGGCCATCGCGTTTAACCGCACGTCTCCAGGGGGAAAAAATACTCTGAAGATGTACTATTTCCAATAATCATGGAACACACATTGTCTTTTAAGATTTGTTTCTCAGAACAGCAGAGATCATTTAGTCTGAGAGAACAGAGAGTGGCTTAATTATTTTTTTCTTCTTCTTTAGATTCTCTGCCAAAAACCACAGAGCAAAATGAAATGACAGTGTGGGTAGACAGCTGCTAAGTAATCTCTTTGTTGTATTTCTAATAAGATAGCTACATCATTTCTGTTGCTAACGTATAGCCATATTAGTTCTGAAATAAGCTATTATGGTTTTTTCCCCTCAGTGGACTCCAGTTGCAATAAGTAATACATCATTTATAATTGGAAATGCGTATCCTTATGAAAAAAGTTTGCTCCTTCTTGCTTAAACTTTTAAAGACTTTTGAGTATATCGCTTGAATTTGAAACCAGCAGCTTGATTTGCGCATGTCATTTGAAACTGACTGAGCACCTTGCACAGGTCAGGCTCTGGGGGTATCATGAGTAAGAAGGGAAGTAGGTGAGGGCGGGACTCTGAGGGAGACGCACTCAAGGGAAGGAGACTGGGAAAGTTGGCCAGGAGAGCAGAAGAGCGTGGAGGTCAAGGGCAAAGAGCATGGTTAGGAGGGGGTGAGCTTGTATGTGTCAAATGCTACGGAGAGCAACTAAAGCAGCCGCTGGATTTAGCAGCAAAGAGGCCATTGTCGAGCCTGGTCAGAGCGGTTACGGCGGCATCCCTGGGGCAGAAAAGAGGTCGCAGTGGACCGGAAGGGATTTGGATGTGAGAACAGAGGGGTGGGCATGGCCTAAACGCGTAGCTTCAGACAGAGTGGCTAACTGATGCACTCGGTCCACAGGAAGCAGACAGGGGCTCCTGTGGAAGGGTCTATCCCACACTGTGGGGCAGAGGGAACAGCACCTTCACCACTGTGGCAGGAGGGAAGGACTCGTAGTGGCAGGTCAGTGGTGAGTGGTGGGATCTCCAGCCTCCTCATCACCATGGTCCTTATGGACAACATACAGTAGAAACGCAGAGGGAGCAGGGAGTGAAAGACACTCCTGCTTGGAGAACTTCAATTTTCTTTCTTCCTTTTTCTTAAAGCCTGGGTTAAAAAAAAGTGTTTTTAATGCTTATTTAATTTTGAGAGAGAGAGAGAATATGAGTGGGGGAAGGGAAGACAGAGAGGGAGACACAGAATCCGAAGCAGGCTCCAGGCTCTGAGCTGTCAGCACAGAGCCCGACGCTTGAACTGATGAACTGTGAGATCATGACCTGAGCCGAAGTTGGACGCTTAACCGACTCAGCCATCCAGGTGCTCCTGGATTTTTTTTAAGTTGATTTATTTATTTTGAGAGAGTGTGTGCACAGGTGGGGCAGGGGCAGAGAGGAAGAGAGGGAGGAAAGAGAGAGAGAGAGAGAGAGAGAGAGAGAGAGAGAGAGGCAGGGTGAAATCCCAAGCAAGGCTCCACACTGTCAGCACAGAGCCCGATGAGGGGCTCGAACCCACGAACTACAAGATCATGACCTAAGCCGAAGTTGAATACCTAACTGACGGAACCACCCAGATGCCCTAAAACGTCAATTTTCTTAAGAAATGGGGAGCAAGGCCACTTGCTGAGTGTGACAGGGAAGATGGTGGGGCAGGAGCCCGACATAAGCGGCAAAGGTTTGAAAATACTCCTGTGGGAACCAGGAAAGAGCTGCCTGGAGAATGAAGAAGGACCCATGGCGGCACAGAGGCCCAGGTGGGATGAACGCGTTTATACCGTGTATCCTGTGTATACTGTAGGCACTCAGGAACCTCAGTGGAAGGCAGGAGACAGAGAGTCGAGCTGAGCTGTGGCTGTGGTTTTGCCAGGCTGGAGTGATGGAGGAACAGGCGGCGGAGGGTGCTGGGAAGTTGAGGGCATTGCCAAGAGTCTAGACCCTAGACAGGGAAGGAAGGCAGCCCCACATGAGCCTCACCGTCCGAGAAAAACACAGAGGGGGAAGGGACTGGAGGGCCTGATGAAGTTCAGATCAAGTGTAATGGGACCAGTACTAGGCCCGGGCCAGACGGGACCCTGCCCTGGACCCCACATTCTGGAAGGGCTCTGCTCTGGCCCTTAACTGGCTACACCCCTCTCCATATAACAAAGAATCTGCAGGATGGGCCGACCCGAGCCTACACCCTCCACCTTTGAGAGGACATTCCAGGTACCTGGGGCCCTAGGATGGATTCCCTACCCAAAAAGCCCTAGGCCCACGTTCAGTGCCTCTGTGGGCCTCTTCCCGGGGGCCTCCTCAAAGGGTGGCTGTTTGTAAGAGATGTGGATGAAGCTTGGAGTGAGGGATGCTGTTCACATAAGTGTGTGAGACCCCTTGCCACTGGGAGCAGAGCCAGGGGACAGGGGCCACTGATGTCCCATGTGGACCTTCAAGGAATTGATGGTTTCTAAATCAAACCTTTGCCTTCTAGCTTGTTACTAAAGTATATTTTTCAAGGTAGGAAGAGAGAACAAATTTAATAGCTTACCTTGCTTTACAATATATAGATAGATACGCTATATAGATAGATAGACATATGCACACACATACGCGTGGGATCCCACATGTACTTTTGTCCCAGGCGTGCCAATGTCAGGGGTATGCCTGAACGAGGGGGTCATCTGGGTAAGAGGTTGAAATAGGGATTCTTAGATTTCTGAGTCAACATGGCAGAGTAAACACTTACTGAAAATTCTCAGTCTGAGGCAACATACAGAAATAACAGGTAAAATATTTTGTGAAATCCCATAAGCCTTGTTCTGTTTATTTTCTATTTGCATTCTCTGCTTTGCTCTGTGCCCCTCCGGATTACATGACTTGGGCTCCCTCCCTTCTAGTTGCATTTGGCCGGCATAAGGTACCAGCAAGAGATAGGAGGGTATGAAGAGATAGGATGGGATATTTGTTTCCTGCTCCCTCCCTGTTTCGGGCCTGCTTTCTAACAGTGGCTCCTTCCCTCCAAACTCAGCTTCTACCAGGAGGCCCCTTGTCGCAGTGCAAGCTATCCCTGAAGGCCAATAATCACATCTCCTCCTGTGCGTCTGCAGGACTCGGTGTGGTTACAGCCTTCTCAAATGACCTTATTGGATTCTTTATTCCAGCCCATACTTCTGTAAATAGTTTCTTCATTAAAATCTCTTGAATTTAAGTATCTGAACGAGATTCTATTGTTTGCCAGGGCCTTGACTAATTGAAACCATTTTTAAAAACAAGAAAAGAATGCCTCTGTAAATCAGAGAAGAGAATGACCCTCAGTGGTAAGTAATGATTAAGACTCTGGGGCCTTTGTGAAATTGGGGTGGGGGTCTCGCGTTTCTATATCTGCAGAAGAAAGGGACTGAATATGCCCCACAGATATCAGGGAGTGGGGAGGGTGGGATGAGATTAGTTTTCTGTTATTTCAGTTGGGGTTAAGTCCCCAAATTACCTGCGACTAGAAATGAAGGCGAGATGCCTATACTTGACTAGCCGCTGAGCCTGTACTGCTCTTGAGCTCAGAGACTGTTACTTCCCTACAGTGGGATTCCCAGGTTATGCTTAATTTATGGCTTGTTTCAGAGCTAAGGATCTCCAAACCACTCCTCAGAGGAACCCTTGTAAAACAAATCCATAGGGAAGTTATTGCCCTCCAGAAAAGAAAAGAAAATTACAAAATGTGTAAGGATGTGCAGCGTGATTCAAGACAGTCCAATGAGCGAGACAACTCACATCTGAGAAAGCAGAACAGAACAGAACACTCTGAAGAAGACTTCAAATCCTCAAAATCATAATGGAAGAATGGCAGGTATCAGATGAGGCTGTAATATGTAGAAGATCGTGGATAAAGTAAAAGAAAAGGCCTTGGGGATGGAATACACAACACGGTGACTAGTTAACAGTACCATACTGCATATTTGAAAGCTGTTACGAAAGGGGACCTCAGAAGTCCTCATCACACGAAGAAAATAATTTGTTATAACTATGTAACATAAGGAATGTTAACATTGTGGTGATCATTTTGCAATGTGTACAAACATCTAATCATTATGTTGTATACTCGAAACTAATGTTATTTGTCAATTACAGCTCAATTAAAAAAATGTTAAGGTTATGAAATATAGAAGAGATAGAAAGAAAAAGGAACCAACTGAAAATCTTGGAATGAACAAATATAACTGGCAGGTTTGACACAGCTTAAGAGAGATTTAATGAGCTGTAAGATAAAACTGGAAATCTCCCAGACTGCAGTACAGATATCTAAAAAAAGAGAGGGAAAAACCAAAAGGAAAATTAAGGAGACACAGGTGATGTAAGGGAAAGCAAAGACCTTAAACTGAAAGAAGTTTCAGAAGGAGAGAAAAACTGGAGGAGAAAATATTTAGTGCTGCAAATATCAGATTAAGGGAGAAAAACAATATGTGCATCTCACATGTATAGGAAAAAACATTCAAAGAAGCCCAGTGCCTGTTTATAATGGAAAAATTTAGCAGATTTAGACTATAAGGGATTTTTCCTTCCAGCAAAACCCTATATAGCAACAACACACGAAGTGGTGAGACTTTAAAAACGTTCTTATGAAAAGCCAGAAATGCAATATGGATGCCACTAAACATTCCTACTACCTAATATTGTATCAGAGGTTCTAAATCGTGGAAAACAGTTATCTGGATGTGAGATTTCAGAGATGATGCATTTCCTGTAGCGATCCAGGGTACGGCTAAGGGAGCAGACAGCTGAAGTGATGGAGGTGAAGGTCACTGAACTGAGAGCGTGGAGGAACTGAAGAGCTAAAGCGCCGGGGAGCCCCCAGATGATGTCAGGGCGTTGGGCCTGGGGGAGGCTCTAAGTGATTCAGGTGACGTGGAGGTTGGTGGATGACAGTGCAAAAGAGTAGGGTTTGTCACAGGGTAGGAAATGATGGTCTCCAAACAGCATCTTGCGTCTTGAGCCGTGTTTGCTCAAAAGACCACGTGAGCAAAGCTCTTAGGAAAGAGCCCAATGCCACTTAAAGCAAGAAGGCAGATGCAACGTTTTACTTGCCGGTTAAGGATGCGGCAAAGTTCATTTATGATGGGGGAAAAATGATCAGAGATGTCCTCTGACAGTCTGAAGGAGGGGAAAGTGGAGGTGGGTCCGAACAAAGGAAGATCAAAGTGGAATGGGGATGAGGCAACCGGAGAGAACAGAGGGGCTTGTGGTTTTAACCGGATAATAGGGCCGTGAGCCTGGTGGGATTAGGCGGGACCACGTGGTGTCAAAGACAAAGCCCTCTCCATCAGCATGCTGCAGCTTTGCCAACAGGAGAATCCATTATATGGGTTTAGAAATGGAACACAAGGCCTCTTTGAGGCTACAATAGGAAGAAATGGAAAAAAAAATATACTGACCTCCAGATTAGATCCACTAAGCATTAATGACAGATTTTTTAAAAAAAACATTTTGAGAGAGAGAGAGAGAGAGAGAGAGAGAGAGAGAGGCAGGCATGTGTACATGGGAGAGGGAGAGAGAGAATCCCAAGCAGGCTCCTGGAGCTCGACTCAGGGCTCTATCTCGTGACTGTGAGATCATGACTTGAGCTGAAATCAAGAGCCAGACGCTTAACCTACCGAGCCACCCTGGCGCCCCAGCAGATTTCTCATTTAACGGTGCCCTTGTACCATACTATAGTTCACACTTACCACACATTCAACACAGGCATGCCCACATTTACCAACATTAGAAATCGAGAGGAATTAGGATATGTCATTAAAGAATGTTTCTGGAACAAATACCAAAGTCTTACAGATAATGCATGTTTAATAGAGGGCTATAGACTTGCAATCTGGAAATAGCAGTCAATAGGTTAATTTTCTATGGAAGCTGCTTGAGATATTTTTATTTCACAATTTCAACGACGTTGTTTTATGCTTTGTATAATTAACCTCAAGAGAAATAGATTTTGGAGACCAACCTCTCGGTTGACCACTTAGCTGCCCCCCAACAAGCAACTGTCTCCATTACATCTGCCTTATCATTTCCTCTGATGCACAGCATGGCACACGCAAGTCTTAGGAAGCATCCCTTTCAGTAAGGAACAAATATCAAAATAAGCAAGGATTGGCATCTGTTAGCCTATGAATCTGGACTGTTAATTATGTAAGACAAACATGATGTATTCAAGAAAATAGTACCCATTCATCTGCTTTTTTTCAAAATGGAAAAGCACTACATTTAATTTGTGGTTCTCTGCATTTTAAATAGGCAACTCAATGAAGCAATAAATGTGTTCATAATGAATAGATTTTTCTACATAGGAAACTCTTAATGGCAGTAGCATAACTGAAGATTTAACCTGGTGAACATAAAAGTAAACAACAGAAACACATAAGGATAATTTGAATTGGCCAGAAAATAACATTTCAGCAAAAGAAAAAAAAATCACCATTGTTGAGAGTAATTTTTAGGTTGTGATATAAAAATGCATCACTGTGTAAAAAGATAAGACTGCTGTAATTAAATTACCAGTATCTAAAATAAGATACAGCTCTCTATGCATCCTCCCTCTCTCCTCATAACTGCTGAGCTTGGTCACTCTGGTGAGCCCTCTGGCCTTCCTATCTCTTCACCTTCTTCCTCACGCTGCTGCGTTTTTTTCTTCTTTCTTTTGGTCCTTTCTCTAAACTCCCACTGTTCTCCTACTCCTAAACCTTTTCACTGAGCATCGTGGAACCTCTACTTCTAATTAAACTAATCTATGCTAATGCCCTCCCTACATCATGCCTTGATTGGAACTTGGTTCCCTGTTGGAGACATGGTTTCCTTCCACCTGCTCTCTAAATCTCCTCCCCTCCTGACTCTTCTGGAGCCTCGCTCTACTGATTTCCCCCTTCTCTCTTGTGTCGTTAATCTTCCCTCTTGAATGGGCTCCTCTCCACAGAATCATAATAATCTCAAATCAATCCCTCTCCGTTTTCCCACCTCCCACACCCTCTGCGATCTCTTCTACCAACCCTCTCCCCTCTCTTCAAGCTGCTGGAGCCTACCACTCCACAGACATTGTTCTGGGTACAGTCAATGATTCAATAACTTCCTTGTTGCTAAATCGAAAAGATACTCTTAATGCTCATATTACTGACCTCCTGACAGCACTGGTCACCCCTGACGCTTCCTCCCTTCTTGAAACTCTTCTCCCTCGGTCTCAATGACCCCATCTGTCTCTGGACTCCCCTAATTCTTTGGGTGCCTTTTATCCCCGGTTGGTGTGCCCTATGGTTCTCTCTTAGGCAGTCTTCCCTTCTTGCTTAAATCCTCTCTCTGAGAGATCTCACTCAGCCCCTGGCTTCAGTTGCTGTTCATATGCTGATGTCCCTCAAAATCTATGTCTCAAGTCCAGATTCACCTCCCCACCAACTTTAGAACTGCAGATCCAAATGATGAGTGGGCATCTATTCTTGGATAGCCTGAAGGTGGCCCAAATGGACTCCATCTTTCTCCTTTTTAAATTAAAACAATTTTTGTTTTTGTTTTTGAGAGAGAGAGAGAGAGACAGAGACAGAGAGAGAATGAAGAATGAGTGGGGGAGAAGCAGAGAGAGAGGAGGAGAGAGAATCCCAAGCAGTCTCCATGCCCAGTGCAGAGGTCAACATGTGGCTCAATCCCACGACCCTGGGATCATGACCTGAACCAAAATCAGGAGTCAGATGCTTAACTGACTGAGCCACCCAGGTGCATCGTCTCCTTTTTAAAGCTGTACTTTTTATGTTCCCTCTGTCAGTGAACATTGTCATTACTCCCAAGTGCTAAACCTGAACTCTAGATTTGATCTTGATGCCTACCCCACTCTTCTCTAATCACAACCAAACTATTTACCTAGATCTGTAAACTTCTCCATGCAAAATATCTCTTACATCCATCCACATTTCCCCAACACCTCAGCCATACCATAGCCCAGACTCCATCAGCTCTCTTTGATGGCCACAATGACCCCCAACCAGTCCCCCTACCTCTAGATATCCATTCTCTATAGTCAGGGAGATCTGTCTAAAACACAATCCGATGTCACTCTCCTTTCTTAAAAACAGTCCAAGATTCTCCATTTCCCCTAGGAGGCCCTAGCTCCTGATCTAACAAAGCCCCTTGTAATCTGGCTGCTGTCCTCTAGCCTGGCTTCATAGCTTGCCTCTACTCTGTGTTCCAATTACACTCGACTTCTTTTATTTCTGCAATGAAGCCATGAGCTCTCGCATGGGGATCTGTACATGCTTTTCCATATATCCAAAGCAATCAACCAACCTCTCTTCTTTGCCTGGCTAACTCTTATTCAACCTACAAGAATCAGTAGAGGGCGCTTGGGTGGCTGAGTTGGTTGAGCATCTGACTCTTGATTTGTGGCTCATGATGCCAGGGTTCTGGGATCAAGCCCTGCATCAGGCTCTGCGCTGAGCGTGGAGGCTGATTGAGATTCTCTCTCTCTGCCTCTGCCCTTCTCTCCCACTTGTGTGTTCTCTCTCTCTCTAAAATAAAGTATACATATTAAAAAAAAAAAAAAAAGAATCAGCAGAGACATTACTTCCTGCGGAGTCGTCCTTACACAGGGCCAAGTGCCCCAGCAATGTGCTCCCCTGTCACCTGGTGCTTCTCCCATCACTGCGCTTCCCACACTCCATGGGAACTACTGTTTAACTGTAGGTGACCATTAGTCCTGTGGGCAAGTTCCACGTCTGTCCAGTACACCACACTGTCCCTGCGTGAGCCCAGGCCCAGGTGTGGTAGGTACTCAATATACACTAGATCTGTGGTTCTCAATACTTTGTGGCTTCAGGATTCCCTTACACTCTTAAAACTCGAGAGCCCTGAAGAGCTTCCGTTTTTATAGGCTTTATCAATATTTATCATACTAGAAATTATAGCTGAGAAAATTTCAAGATATTACTTCATTAAAAATGACAATAATTTCACTGCATTTTTAACCAAAATAACATGTTTTTAAATGAAAACTAGGTAAATTTTCCAAAACAAAACAGCGAGAAGAGATTTTATACTTGTGCAAGTCTTTTCGATATATCGCTTAACAAATTACAGTTAGGTTCTCGTATCTGCTTCTGAATTCCCTTTGTGGTGGTATGATTGTAGTATGTAAAGAAAAATACAGTTTACACAGACATGTAGCTGAAAGGGTAGGAGTATTTTAATGGTCTTTTCAGATAATTGCAGATATTCTTTTCTGATGCTAGACTGTAACTCAATATGTGGTAGTTTCTTAAAGGCTGGCTGCAATGTAGAATATGAAACCATATCAATTAACTTTTCATACTTTGTTACAGTAAAATCCAGTGGTATATCTTGTACTTTCAATAGATCTTTTACCCAAGCACGATTTTGTAATATCATGCATTGGTTATCTGAGAAATATTAATTCACTGAGTTACACAGATCTTCTAAATGTTAACACCTTTCATTATACAATATAAAAAAAATCACATTTGTTAATATCACCATTGAATTCACCAGAAAAGTCTTTACGTATTGAGAAACTGTCAAGCTCACAGTGGTGGATACAAGTTTCCCAAATTCTAATTTTCACTTGAAAGCTTGAATTTTATCATTGGCAACAAACACTGTCAGTTGTTTTTCTTGAAATGACAGGCTCACATCGTTCATTTTTGAGAAAATGCTGACCAAATACTCAAGTCTGAGTAACGATAGCTTGTCATTCTTTCAAATAAAAATAGTGTTTCATTAAAACAGTATCCGGTTCAGATCTCAACTTAAAGAGCTTTTCCTGGAGACAACCATTATGCTTCGGCATGTAACCCAAATGCTGTACAAATACTTCCTAGCATATTAAAAAGATGTGTGCTTGAGGACTGAGATTTAATTAATTTTTTTTTTAACGTTTATTTTTGAAAGAGAGAGAGAGTGCGGGCAGAGAGAGAGGAAGACACAGAATCCGAAGCAGGTTCCAGGCTCTGAGCTGTCAGCACAGAGCCCGATGTGGGGCTCAAACTCACAAGCCATGAGATCATGACCTGAGCTGAAGTTGGACGCTTAACCAACTGAACCACCCAGGAGCCCCTAGTAAAATAATTCTTATTGCTTCACCAAGGATATTCTTTTTTTTTTTTTTTTTTTAGTGTTTATTTATTTTTGAGAGAGAGAGAGAATGACGCGGAGAGAGAGTGAGCATGAACGGGGGGGGGGGAGGGGAGCAGAGAGAGAGGGAGACACAGAATCCAAAGCAGGCTCCAGGCTTCAAGCT
This sequence comes from Panthera onca, assembly GCF_046562875.1. Lineage (NCBI taxonomy): Eukaryota > Metazoa > Chordata > Mammalia > Carnivora > Felidae > Panthera > Panthera onca. Next base: position 132,534,487 of record NC_138344.1, read on the forward strand.
GTCAGCACAGAGCCCGACACGGGGCTTGAACCTGTGAACCCCGAGATCATGACCTGAGCTGAAGTCAGACACTCACTCAATCGACCGAGCCACCCAGGCGTCCCTCACTAAGGATATTCTTAAGTGAAACTGGCAATTCCCCCCCCCCACCCCCGAGGGGCAAGGTGATGCAGAACGAAATGATTACGAGCACAGTTCTGTGCTACTGCCTTGATTCATGCTACAGACCGGGAGAACAGTTCCTGTGGGTTCATCTACCACAGCTTTTGCAGCACCGATGCAAATGTCAGCAGTGTGAACCAAGGTAAACAGTGCCTGAGCATCAGGAAAGTCGTTTTAACCTCACACACCCCGTCGGGCATGGATCATCTGTAGAGGGCCTCTGGGCCAGATGAATGACACAAGGAAGGAGATACAAGCCAGCTTGGGTGCCTGCGACAACACTGCCCGGGGCCCTGGCTCTCCCCACCGGACCTCCATCCTGAGCTCCTTCCGCAGAGCTCATTCTCCTGCTCTTTACTCTGGGGCTTTTTGATTGCTGCCTTCCACACAACCCTTGGTTTTGCCTCGACCCTGGGGTGCTGACACCTGTGCCTTAATAAAGTCCTGGCTGCAACTCAATTTTCTGGCTGCATTTTTGTTATTATTTCTGGGACCCGGCTTTGGATATCAGCCCTCTGGCCCCAGGCCCCACGATAAGGAGTAAGGCAAATCCTCCTCGACATTTTTTTCTGGACCATTCTGGGGTGGACTGTGCAGGTTTACTTCTCACTAGCTCTGTCTCACACTGTGCACACTAGAGGAGGCAGGATTAGAGGGATTAGGGATTTGGTACAAAAGGATATTGTTTAGGAAGATACCTAACTTTGGAGGTAAAACAAAACTGTCTTGCTGGTTGTCTTCTTGAAAGATAAGATGAAATATTCTTTTACTCTTGCAGATACGGGTCAAAATAAAAAAAAAAAAAATCAAGTGGTCAATGAACATAGGCTAAAAGAAATGCTCAACATAGAACAGTTTTGAATTGTGTGCTCATCCATTTCTCTTCCATCACTACTTTCTGATTATGCATCAGAAGTTCATCCAAGTATGAGACTTTCGTAAATGCATCTTTTAAATATGAAAGTTAGAGTTGGGCGTGTACAGGACAAGGTATTTTTTTTTTTTTTTTTTTTTGCTGAAAACAGCTTTCAGCAAATAGCAAATTATTTAGAAGCAAATTAATATGATTTTCAAGGAGGTCTGTCCCATTGAACAAATCATTTTTTATCATTACAAAAGAAATGCTTTCTTCTCTTGGCATACCTCTTATATTACTTTTCTGAGCATTCTTGAACTAAGGCTTCCTTGTACTTTGAACAGCCAAGCTCTGTCACAGTAATGTATCTGTGTGAAACAAACCTCCAATATTTCTAAGAGTCAGTGATAGAATGAAATGCCTTTCATGTCATTGCTCAGCTCTCTTGCAAAATGAGCCCAGAGGCTTAACTTCAAGGGGCTTTGGGAAGATATCTCTCTCTGCCCCTGTCAGTGAGGGGCACTGTTGTAGGAAAGCAGAGATTTATGGGGTGATGGTTGCTCAAAGGCATGTGAGGTGTATTCCATGGAGAAGCAGGCTGAAGATGGAGAGATAGAGGCCAGTCAGGAGCCCTAGTCCCAATGGTGTGTCTATGGGACAAGGACAAGGGATCTCAAGGGTGGCTAGTTTCCCATTCCTTCATAAACAGGAATATACTGATGTCCTACATGAGGCTGACCTGGGTCTCCAAGACACTGAGAGGCAGTTTTGCATAGTGAGGGTCTTGAGTGTTAGAGGCAGACCACCTGGGTTTGAATATTGGCCCCATCATTTATAGGCTGAGTGACCCTGGGCAAAGGAGTTTTCTAATCTGTGCTCATCTGGGAGAGTTGTTATAAGGCTGTAAAGATACCATCTACATAAGGTGCTTAGCATAGTAGCTGGCATGTAGCAGGTGCTTAACAAATGACAGCTATTATTATTCACATTATTCTTCTGAAAGCATAAGCTGTGCATCTCCTAGAAGGAGAAGAAACAGATCTAGGACTTTTATATTCTTTTGCTACCCATCCCAGGGAGAGGATCCTGAGAAAAAGAAGATTCTATCAGATCTCTCGGGCACCAATTAAAGAACACGCCGCTCTCCATCAGGAGGATTTACACCCTCACTGGGAGGCACATCTCTAGACATGAACATCTGGATTCGTAACAAAGAATTATGAGAAGATACAGTCTTGTTAGGTGAAGAGTCGGGAGGATACCAGCCGGTGTCAGGTCTCAGTCAGAACTCTAGGCCTAGAGTCCCTTGATCTCCCCAATTTTGATAAACTTCATCTCTACTCTGCTTCAAAGACTGACCTTCCATGCTAGACCAGGGGCCTTGTCAATGACGCAGAACTTCTCTACGTATGAATTATCCAGTGTCAAGATCCAATCCACTGTATACAGCTCCCCACTCTTACAGCTCTATTGCTCTTTGATTCTCAAGTTCTTTCAGCATCTTTTGAGACTCCTAGGACCCTGACCATTCTACATTCTCTTAGTCTTCAAGTACCTGCCTAGTTTTACTTTTTCTCTAGTTGGCCTAGAGTCTATGGTGCCATGCCTTTAGTTATATGGACCATTATCCTCAACGCTCCACCTGCTCCTTCTTCTAGCCCACTCAACCTACAAAGCCCAAACCCAGTACTGATCCAGTCATAGTTCCTCAAACAGGTTTTGGATCCCATTCCTCCCGCCTCTTAAGGGACTTGGCTCCTTCGGTCATATTCCTCTGCCTTCACTTCTACTTATTATTTCTTCCTAACACATCTATGTTATGAAATATCTCTCTAGATTCCAAATTCTTCTCTAGCATCTTAGTCTTCAAAAGTAGTTTTACACCAGTTCCCTCCACTTCCTCCTCATCAATTCACTCCTTAACCCAAAAAGCAAGCTGGCCTCTGTTTTCATGGTCTTATCCAAACTGCTTTTCTTGAGGTTGGTCATATCACCAAATCCAAGGAATCCTCTTTAATTGGCATGTCCAACTGCTGACACTGCTTCCTCTTCTAAAGGGTATTTCCCTTTTACATATCCAGGCTGCATCGCATTCTTCTCACTCTAGAGACCCTTGCAGTGTGACCGCATTCAAAGCTAAGACTTCCACAACTCATAGGATTCAGAAACTGATACCGTGGGCCTTAGACGTCTCTGCTGACTGGAGACCCCATATGCACACTGGTTAAGAAGGCAGACTCTGAACTCAGATAAACCTGCATTCCAACTCCTGTCTCTGCACTGACCAGCCATCCTGCCATGAGAAAGTTACTTCACTTAAACCTCAGGCTCCTCAACTACAGAATGGGGTAATTATATCGCTGGTATCCACCTCTAGAGTTCTCCTGGGGATTAGATTAAATAATGCATGGAGAAGCATATAATTAACACTCCATAACGTTAGCGATTGTTGTTATTACAGGATTCTCTACCCAAAACTCCCGAAGCAACTCAAACTTCAACTCAAATTACAAAATCAACTTAATGCCCTCATGCTCCTCCTTCATTACAGTAATCATCATAATAGCTTCTGTCTCTCAAGGATACATTTTGACAACTGATCTGTAAGTTAAATATTAGTGACCCTATTTCATATATATATATATATATATATATATATATATATAAAACAACTGAGGTTTAGAGAAGTTAATTACTCTGCTGGAAGTGACTGGAAAACGACAGTTACGATTCAAACCCTGGCCCTTCTGACTCCAAAGTTAATGCTTCCTCGCTCTGGTAAACCACATCAGTGTTGGAGTCCCAAGCCAAAACCCAAGACCTTTATTTTGGACTTCTTCCCGTCTCTCTCAGCTATGTCGTGTGCTGGGGAACTGGTGTTCATGGGAGAAAATTCCCTGATTTGTAACACTTGCTGATTTCCAGCTCCCAAGGCGATGTCACTGAATGTGAGCTGAGCAAAGATGGGCAGAACTGGCATGGGAGCCTGCATGGGCTGGCTCTGGCACACCGCTGGTTCCAGTGAGCCCCCAAATCCTGTTCATTTGGATCCAGATAGTTTGATTGAAAGCAATTTGCCAGAAACAACTTAGTCAAAATGACGTTGGTGAAAACAACGTGTTAAAACAATGTGACTAGAAAAGAATACCATTCAGCGATCGGCTACACATGTTTTCTCTGTTCTACTCTCTTCCTGAGTGACTTAATTCTGGCCAATTATTGTCCAGGATGTCCAAGCAGAGGCTGTTGGTGGTAAGGTCACAGCCTCTGCAGCCTCCAGGCCTCTCGGTCTTCCCTGTCTGGGCTCCAGGTACACAGGAAACTTCCCATTCCTCGGGGGCCAACACCTCCTCGCCTCCCGGTCTCCGCTCGGGCCTGGAATGTCCTTCTGTCCACCCCATCATCTCTGCCTGGCTGACTCCTCTTCCTCATCTTTCTGAGTAGGGAACTGCCACGGGGGATACTCAACAAACTAAATGTCAAACAGCGAGAATTAAGGTGGAATTTTGTATGCGTCCAACGACTGGCAGACTGCTTCAACACGTTTTGCTAGTTTTTCACAACATATGGTATGACCCTATTTCAATAGCAAAGAGTACACACGGATATAGAAAAGGATCTGGGAACTTAGTCTCCAGGGGTTTTAGCAGTGATTTTCTAAATAACAGGTGTGATTATGTGAGGGTTTTTTTTCCCCCCTTTGGTCTATAGTTTCTGTAGTAAGCATGCGTTGCTTCTATAATAAAAAAAAGCCTATTTCTGTAAGATATTTTTATTGTTAATGTCTCTGTATTTCAATTGTTCACTACTGTAAACAATTCTGGACTGGCTGCCCATTCATTGGATAGAAAAAGAGCTTGGAAAATAATGAAAAATGGGTAATTTTTAAGACCACAGAAATCATCACATGGTGTACAAAAAAACCACCAGAATGGAAGAAACCAGACTCCAGAGAGGTTCACTTTCTTTTTTTTTTTTTTTAATTTTTTTTTTCAACGTTTTTTATTTATTTTTGGGACAGAGAGAGACAGAGCATGAACGGGGGAGGGGCAGAGAGAGAGGGAGACACAGAATCGGAAACAGGCTCCAGGCTCCGAGCATCAGCCCAGAGCCTGACGCGGGGCTTGAACTCACGGACTGCGAGATTGTGACCTGGCTGAAGTCGGACGCTTAACCGACTGCGCCACCCAGGCGCCCAGAGAGGTTCACTTTCAACGGCAGTGTGATTTCAGCAAGATTATTGGGCTGACTAAATTATATTTGGCCAAATTCTATGCTATTGTTAACTCTTCCTCCTTGAAATCTTTTATGATTCTTCAGATTTTTGTCTTTTTCATTTCCTTTGTTACCAGGTTAAGGAAACAACCAGATTCCTTATGGTACACAGACGTGTTGTGATCAGAGCTTTACCTAGTTCTTGGCATCCCTCTTGCTGCACTTTCCCCTTCACCCCCTTCTCCCCAGTCACCCACTGGCCAGCCCCGAGCTCCTTGCTCCAGTAACGCAAACTCTATGTCCCTGAACACGTCATGTGGTTTCAGTTCTCTATACCTCTGTACGAGCTGCATTCCCTGAGATGCCTTTAAAACACACACATGCACGCACACCCAGTAATACAAAGCAGTTACTCACACTGTAAAGTATTCCTGTTAGTCCTATCTGCCTTATGGATATGACCGCGTCTTCTTCACTCGGGCATTTGGAGTGTCTCCAGACCTCTCGCACCCCAAGTATGGTTTGCACACCCGCAGTGTCAAAATTCCTTGCGAGCTTGTGACATATGCAAATTTTTCAGGCCCCACCACACTATCTACTGAGGGCAGAAACTACGAAGATGGGCCCCAGGAAGGATGTTTTAAAAGCCCTCCAGGTGTCTCTTAAGCACCTAAGGTTTGAGAAGCACTGCTCCAGGGAATCGGTGATGTTGGCTGAATGAACGGAGGGTGAAGAACCTGGAACGCTCCTTTACGTTTTTTTAAGACCTACATTCATTCCAAGCTTTTGCTTTTGTTGATGTCAGTCCACACACATTTGTATGTTCATGAACAAAATGAGTAACCAACCTTTTCAAAATGTCCAGTGAAATTTTACTTAGTTATTGGCTCACTTTGGACAATAAACTTTCTCCTCACAAATGAGACAGTTAACGTAGGGCTTCATTTATTATTATTATTAGCTATTGTTTAGTAGCTAACTCTGCGTCATGGTTCTGAATTTTGGTTGGAGGAGCGGAACCCCAGGGAGTTACAGACACAGTGTCTTGCCTAGCACCCCGCAGCAATTTAGTGGGAGGCCAGGCTCGGACTAAGCAGCTTCAGAATTTCCATTTACGCTGAGCCCATTGAGTCACTCACAATGCTGCTGTTCCTTCAGGTGTATCACAGTAATTAACTTGGTGGAGAGACCTTGGAAGGTTACAGTAAACACTTTATTTTGTGGTCAGGCAGTTAAATGTGTAAAGGTCCCTACCCTCTATCTGATCATCACTTAAAGGACATTCCTATCGGGCCAGAAGTGATTTGTTAGTGCCGTAATATAGGCAGCCTTTTCACATCTCCCTCTGTAGCTGCTGGAATCTTGGCTCTCACCCAAATGCCCCACTTGGGTTTTGTTCAGGAAAGATTTTCTCCAGCTGCTTTATTTGTTCCACGATTACATGTATGAGCTTCCAGAATGTAGGAGATCACAAGTCAAATGGAAGGCTTCAGTTCCCAATTCACCTAAAGAGATAAAATTCGAAACCAAGGAAACAACAAAACATGGCTAAATGAAGGGCTAAGTGTAAATGAGACTGAACAGTATTCCTACTAAAATGTCAGCACACGCCAAAGCACGGAAGGAAAATAGACGTTGTGGGGGTAATCAGAGTATCTTTGTGCTCCACTTACGGTCACACTTGCAAAGGGATTCATATTTCTTCTTTACCATTTACAATTTGAGGCAAAGCAAGCGGACAAAAACAAAAGAACTTCGTATTTAAAAATCAACAAAAACTTGCACGGCCGTGTTCATAGCGGCGTATGTCCCAAGAGCTAAAAAGGTGGAGGCGGCCCGACTGTCCGTGGACAGATGGATAAACAAGTGTGCTGTCCACATACGATGGAATATTATCCAGCCTTTAGAAGGAAGGAAATGCTGGGGTGCCTGGGGGGCTCAGGAGGTTAGGTGTCTGAGGCTTGATTTCTGCTCATGTCACGATCTCAACGGTTCGTGAGATGGAGCCCTGTGTCGGGCTCTGTGGCAGAGCCTGCTTGGGATTCTCTCTCCGTCCCTCTCCCTCCCTCCGCCCCTCCCGTTAGCATTCTTTCTCAAAATCAATAAATAGTTTTTAAAAATGGTTAAGATCGTTAAAAAATAAACAAGAACAACTACATAAACTGTCCTAAGGATTGAAAGAGTACATTCAGATATGACATTTGGGCATCCTGGAGATTGGCCATCATTCACACTGAGAGCCTGGGGATCGAGATGAAGAGACGCAGGTCTGAGGGGAAAGGGCGGCTGGTTACTTGTGACAGATGGAAGAGTAAGTGAAGACTATGCAGATAAAGACCTATGGGTCGTAGGGCAGGAAAGGAAGATGACTGTTAGCATAAAAATAGAGGCTGACCCCCCACAAAAATCATCAAAGGCCAACGACATCTGGAAACCTAAAAAGCAAAAATTTGAGGTCTCACGAATCTCACAATATATACTGGAAAGTATTTCAAAGTCCACAGTCCAAACATCAGTTCAGCTTCAAACACATCACACACACTTGTCAGTGTCGTTAAGCCACACGGTCTCTCTACATCACAAACGGGACAGCTGATGAATGTAAAGAACATCAAACACGGTGAGACCTTCAGAATGTTGCCCCTAATCAGTGAAGATGCTCTTATCTGAAGCAATCTGGACCAAGAGCCAATCGGCTAATTTTTTAAAAGTCTGTTGAAAGGGAGGAAACACATAAAAAACGGTACACAAGGCTGTGGATGCTGCGGGTGTTGCCATCAGATCCCCCAGCTGCTGGAACTGTTACCTGCTGAGAGTTCAACTGAGAAATTCAAGGGGCTCACCCCCAGCCAGAGGAAGTTGCCTCCCTAAGGCTGATGGCCCCCTTTCCCCAGGGGCAGCCCACACCCAATGCCTGGTCAGTGCAGGAGGATAAGCACCGATCTCTCTGCCACATCTCTGTGCCTTAGTTTCCTGTATTTAAAATAAAGAATAATATTTGCCTCACGGATTATGGAGATTGAGGGATACGGTGCAAGTTGCACAGTACCAATCACATAATAGATGCTCAATCAATGCTGGCAATATCTATTTTTATACAGTAGAAGAAGCTGTCTTATCCAGTTCACCAGCTTAAAAGAAGCTTCCAGTCCCATATGCAAAGCAGTCCTGCAGATGCCCAGCACTGGGTGGTGAGCCCAGCATTCCCTGCGGCATTGGTGCAATTCACTATCTGTTAACCCTGCCTCCCCGGCTCCCGTACAGGCCTGGGTCCAGGAGCACCTTCAGCAAACCTCCTGCACACTTGTCTCTGTCTCGGGGTCTGTTTCCCAGGGCCCAATCTACACACATCCATAACTGAAGTGTTTAATTTTAAATTTGAAATATAAGCCTGCATTTGTTCCCTGAAGCTGTGGTGTACGTCAAAGCCTGCAATCTTTGAGACCAGGTCCATGGATCAGCATGCCTTCTCCTCTTTCTTATATAAACTACACTGGAAATGAATTACCTATGATTTCCTACTTTGGTTTCCTGAAAGTATGCAAACTGAAAGACCACTAGAAGGCAATCTAGATGTGGAATCCCTCTAAATATTTTTTTTACCCACCCTCCCACCCTGCAATCTAACAGTTATTTCACCCACAGCTAATGTGACAGCTTTTTCTAAAAATTTAAAAACTAATAAAATACACATTACATAAGATTTACCTTCTTAACCATTTCTTTTTTTTTTAATTTTTAAAAAAGTGTTTATTTTTGAGAGAGAGACAGAGCGTGAACAGGGGAGGGGCAGAGAGAGAGAGGGAGACACAGAATCCAAAGCAGGCTCCAGGCTCTGAGCTGTCAGCAGAGAGCCTGATGCAGAGCTCGAAGTCATGAACCGCGAGATCATGACCTGAGCCCAAGTCGCATGCTTAACCGACTGAGCCACCTAGGCACCCCTGGCATAGGTAGGTTTGAGAACAAGCAACACAAACAGGTTTGGGAACAAATACAACTCAGTTTGAGTAGAAGTACAGGAGTGTACTAGAGACAAGCCTCCCAATGACAAGCAGTCAACATGTTATGGGCATCTGCAGGACTGCTTTGCATATGGGACTGGAAGCTTCTTTTAAGCTGGTGAACTGGATAAGACAGCTTCTTCTACTGTATAAAAATAGATATTGCCAGCATTGATTGAGCACCTATTATGTGATCGGTACTGTTCAACTCGCACCGTATGCCTCATTCTCCATAATCCGTGAGGCAAATATTATTCTTTATTTTATATGCAGGAAACTAAGGCACAGAGAAGTACTCAAGCAATTTATCCAAAGTCAAACCACTAAGAAGTAGCAGGACTGACATTTTCAAGTTGGTGTGAACCAAAGCCTGTCCCCACTCCCACCGGCCACACTGGCTCTCCAAATGAATATTAAATAAAAGGGGCAAAAAGTTAGAAATGTAAGAAGCGATCCTTCGTTTTCTACTGGCATTGTACAAAATGACAAAAATATGTCACGTTTATTTTTTCTTTTAAGAGTATAATTAAACAAGGAATGCACTTAAAGGATCCTCATAACACAGGAGAGAAGGCAGTGCAATCTGCAATTGTTATTTGTTTACATAGGAATAATTTCGGTTAATGAAAGACGGAAGTGTTAGGCAGCATTTGCAAGGAAAGAACTGAAGTCAGACGTTTTAATTGTGCTCTCAGATGAATACCTACACAAAATAAGGTGGAAATTTTATAGAGCATATTAAAAGCTAAGCGTGTTACATCTCAAGATAACTCTTTGAATTAAAAAAGAAAACAAAAACAAAACAGAAAGCCAGCACATCTAAAATAATTCAGTCAGCTAGCAAGTGACTAATCAAAGATGTCTCATTACAACCAACTGCACCAACACCCACGTAGAAAACCCAAGCTATAGTTTTTTCTTTAGAAGTATTTTCCCAAGAAAATAAAGCATGAATTTGTGGTTGTCTTTTAAAAAGAAAAATGAGTGACATTTCAACACAGATACAGACAACATTGTAAGCCAACATCCCCCCGCCCCACCCCCCCACCCAAAAGGAGGTATATAAGACTGCCAGATCGTAATGAGTAGAAGCAAGCTCTGTGTAAGAACCTATGGGAGGCTGGCAGAGAGAAGGGCCCTCGTCTTCCCGGGCCATGTGGCAACTCCCTTTTACAACCTCAAGCAGGAGGCCACTCATTGCTCCCCAAGATGTCCAGGACACTGACATATGTGTGGCAGCAGAGGAGACTGCCAATAGCACGGCACAGCACAGCCCAGAAAGGCTACCTGTGCCATTCGGCTCTTTTCTGTACCAACAATCCATGAAATGGGACATCAACAGACACACATCTAAGACCCAGGCGCGCTCCCAGATATGCGGGGGCAACTTCTTTTTAATGGAGCCATCTGACCTCCACGCCCATTTCTAGGTGGATGAACACCTTCCTTGGACATCAATCCCAAATTGATGCAATCATCAGTCCCACACTTGCTCTCCCCTAGTGTCTGTCTCTGTCACACTGAATGGAGCCACCATTCACTCAGACGACCAGCACAGAACCTGGGAGCCCCTAGTTCCCTCCACTGCACATCCTATCACTACGGTCCTCTGGATTTGGATGCAAAACCCCATTTCATGCATCTGCTGTTTCTCCATTCCCGTAGTTTGGGGCCTGAACTCTTGCAAGAAGACCTCTTCTTAGTACTGATCAGATTGGCCAAGGGCTCTGACACATAATCTCCTTATTTACTGGGTTCCCACTTTTATCTAGATACCATGTTCGATTCCTTCATCACCCAGGGTAGACTCTCTGGGAAAAAAATAGGAAAAGCGATGGGATTTCCCTTAGCACTTACAGAGGAATTTTTAGCATCCCACTGAGAGGCAGAAAAACATCAGGTAACACCAAAAATTCGCTTTTAGCCCAAACACAATAGGCCAGCTGATTCTCAAGATCCTTTTAGCCAGTCAAAAAACTATCTCCTGGCAGTCTCTCTTAAACCACGGTGACTCATTCTGGGTCAACACAGAAATACCTCCTACATAATTTCTCCCAGGTAAGATCTGTAAGGATGCTCCTGGGGCCTCCGGCACAGTTGCCTCATGGAATCTTCCCAAGAGCATCTGTGCCGAAGCATAGACTGCAGCCCCGAATCTGAATCCCACACTCTGCCACTTGGTAAGTGTGGGCCTTCGGTCAAATTGCACATTTTTTTCAGAAAAAAAAGAAGATAATGGTACTCACTGATAAATATGGCTTGTTAAGTTTAACGACAATAAACATCGGCTGAGGGCCCTGCCTCCAGCACCTGAGACCGAAGGTGAAAGTTCCAGCTCTACCCTAGAGTTTCAGTCTAGTGGGGCAGAGAGAGTACAAGAGGGAGGAAAGACCGAGTGGGGATGATGGAGAAGAATTGAAAGAGAACTCGTTGAAAATGAGGTAATTAGGTACAAACCCGATGCCTGATACCTGGCTCACTTAATAAATGCCTTTAGGTTGATTTTTAACCCCTCCATCCCACTAAGAGGTCAGTTAGGTCAGCTGTGACTGACCTAACTTTTCTTTTATCTTTTTGAAAGTTCACATATATAAAATCGCCAACAAAATATCTGATGGTCGCTGGCTCCGTTTTTGGGAGAAGCTCCCATTTCCCTTTAAGATGCTCCTCTCTGATGGCTTGTTATTTCTGGCACCTGCTCTTACAATCATCCACGTGTACTGTGTAATTGGTGCTCACTGGTTCACTGGGAAACAGTTTTCTCAAACTTCTTCCCACCTCCATTAAGAAGGTTCCTCAGAGAAGATACGTTCTGAATTGATTTCTAGACAGGAAAAGCTTGTAGTCTGGAACGCAGAGAGAAAATGACACCTTTTGATTATAACACTTCATGATTTTTACCACCGTACCTCATTATCTTACACGATCTGTTATGTTACACAAGAGAGGAAAAAGGAAGTAGACACCGGAAACAATAAAGCGAGAACCAGAAATTCGGATATCCAACATCTGTTCATGGATAAGAAATGAAATGAATAACTTGGTTCACAGTTGCTTCTACGTTCTGGACAGTATCACAGGCAGCAAACAGTGTTTTATGTTATAAGCTGTGGTGGTTTTAAGCCACATCTGCAAATTATTTAAGGCCTAATAGCCCTCCCTTTAAGTGCGGGCACTGGGATTTCCTCCACGCTCTCCCCCTCCTGGCTCATTCAATCAGCCCTGACGAGAGAGCCTCCTCCTGTAAACAACAGGCACTAAATAAATCACCAGGTGTCTGAGTGAGCCACCCTGTAAGCGAATCCTCCAGCCCCAGCCAAGGCTTCAAATGACCGTGACTCTGGCCAACACCTTGAATGTAGCTTCTTGAGAGGATGTGAGCCAGAACCGCCAGCTAGGCCACTCCCAGATTCCTGACCCACAGGTACTGAGATGCTAAGTGTTTATTGCTTTAATCTGCTCAGTGTCAGGGTCATTTGCAGTGCAAAAATAGATAGCCAAGACTCAAATCAATAGGGGATTAGGGATAGGGTTTTTGTCATCAGGATAGCATAATTTCCTTCATTAAAAAACAACTCCCTCAATTTCTTTTCTCTGGAGCACAGAATTGTGAGTGGCAAGACAACAGAGTTAATGCTGGTTCTATTCCTTCCCTGCTTCAAGTCTCCCACCCCCAAAAAGAAACTACAGTTTGAAATACTGGAACTAGAGAACAAAAAGATAGTGGTGGGTTGTAACTTCTTAAAAAAACAAACAAGCAATTTAAACAAGGTATATGGCACATAGGCGAGTCATAATGAAAGCAAATGACTCATTACTAAATTGTAAGAATTGGGCAAATAGAGCAAAGTAATCCTAGACAACAAAGCATGGGTTTTGAGCATTATCAGAACTAGTGATCAGGGCGTTCAAATAATTTCATTTATTTAAAAATATAATTTCTTATGGGTAATGTGAATCAGTATTTAAAGTTTCAAGGTATCATATCTGCTACCAAAAGAAAGGACATTTTATTATTTATCTCAAAATTGGGGTTCATTTATTCACAATCATTTACACCTAATTTCTGCCAGAAATTACCCTAGGGCTTGGGAATGAACCGACAGAAACTATCGTCTCTGACATCCAGGAACTCACAGAAGGTAGACAAATGTGTCTCCTGTGAACAAGACCTATGGGGAGATTTTAAAATGTGGATGCACATTTCTAGAAACTCAAATACCAAAGGCGGGGGAGTGGGACCCGGAGATCTCCATGTTTTTAAACTCATAATCGATTCCAATGCTTAGGCTGGCGTCTCTCCACCGCAGGGGTGGACAATAATAACAGTATGGCCCAAGTCACGGGGATGAGAGGTACAGGGAAGAGAACAGAGTTCTCTTGATCTCTGATGATACTGTAATAGTGTTGTAGGGTGACACATGGTAGCAACATTTGTGGTGAGCACAGCATAACCTATAGAGCTGTTGAATCTCTATATTGTACACCTGAAACTCATATAACATTGTGTGTCAACTATATTTCAATTTTAAAAAATAGAATGTAACCCATTTATTCGATCATCAAATATTTACTGAACACCTGATCTGTACTGGAGGTGCTTGGTGCTGGGGGCGGGGGGTACTACCGAATACGGGAAAATAGGCACCACGAGGTCAGGGTAAGAAGGTAAGAGCTGGCCACATGAAGGGGAGATGATAGTCCCTCATAAGCGGAGGATACACTACCTTTAGGGAACAGGGAAGGGGGAGCACACAAGGAACCCGACCACATCTTCAAATTTGGAACCATACTACATGGTAGGCTTGATGATTAAGTTAAAGAATAAAGTAGTAGATTCATGCATTCTGAGATTTTCCATTGGAAAGAGACCTAATTGTTCCTCTACTATAATCCTCTCACTTCAAAGATGAAAAACTCTAGATGTTGACCCAAGGTCATGTAACAAAGACAGGCACAGAACCTAGTTCCTGTGACTCCAGTTCTAATGTACTTTATTCTTGACTGGCTCCTCTCAGGAGTAAATGGTGTCTTCAAGAACCAGAATGAGGCCAAAGTATATTTCTCAATTCTAAAAAGCTGTGTCATTACTATAGCATACTATCTCAGAAGCTATCAATCTGGGTCATTTTTGAAAAGATACAATCAAGAAAGAAAAAGTAAGGTGGAGGTAAAAACCATCTTTGAAGCTATTTTGGTTGCTACTGTCGGAAAATGTCTGAATTTAAACTCTAGTAGGCATAAAATAAGCTTACAGAAAATACTAGTTTTGGAATCTGAATCAATGACCTAGAAATAAATCTCAGAAAGGAATAAGCAAAATTTTGAAAGAGAAGAATCAAAGAAAATAAAAACGTCATTTCCAAATGGTTTGTAAAAATAATGTTTTTGAGTTACAGTGTGAAAATAGGTACATTTTAAACCTACAGGTATTAATAACAGGCTAGCATTTTGTTACTAGTCGGGTAAGGAGTGGATTTCCTCCAAAAGGGTTTCTTACTGGAAATAAATGAAGGACTTTGTAGTACAGTCTCAGCAAGAACACAAACTTTTCTCCCTTTTCAGGGTCTTTGCCATCTGGCATCCCGTCCACCACTTTTCTGAAGTTACTCAAAGGTCAGTATTTTGTCCTCCTATACAAAATCAAACTCAGACTCTTACTTCTTCTCTGTTCACTCTGTCTTCCTGAAACAGTGTCTTCCCTTTGTCCCGGTGATCCAGTTTCCTGGATCTCCTCTGACTATTCCTCGTCTGGCTTCCCTCCTCACCATGGGTATCCTCTCAGTGCTCTGCCGGGTCCACTTCTCTTTTTAATCCTCCATTTATGCTAATGGAGCACCATGATTGTCCTACTTGCCTAGGCTCCCAGCCCTTGGAGCTAATCTTGGCAGTTCTCTTTGCATTGCTTCCCAATATCCAGTTCTTGAGGCTATCAGCTTCTTTTTGGGTAATATTTCTAAGACTCGACTTCCTTTCACATGTCCATTTCCTTTCCCCTTGAAGCAGGACCTCATCAATTAGGGCCCAGTGACAATGGCTTCCTGTGGACCAGCCACCTCTTTCTTCATTCTATGGTATAGCTTGCAGCCAGATGAAGACCTTCCTCATCATGTCCCTTTCTTGTTCAAGAATCAGTACACACCCTGCTAAGCCCAACCTCGGTGCCCCTAACATGGAAAGACTTTCCCTTTTGCAAGCCAAAACTAATACATTCTTACGGTCCACCATCGTGGATGATGCCTTCAAAGTCTAACCTACTTCCATACTGGATTTTATTTTCCCCAGCAGTCACATCTGGAATGCTCACATCTCACACTCAATTATTGAAACTAAAAGGCAGTTCTGGTAGACACCACAGTAATGGGGAGCCAGCAAAAGGGTTTCCATATATATTTGCTAAATTGAACTGAATTATATTGCAGCTATGCCAAAGCTTAATTTTAATCATGTAAAGATTGAGGGAGAATGGAAAGCACATCTTGCTTCAATTTAACGGTTATTACTTTGATTTCTTAAAGCTTAATAACAGAAATAGATACACACTGAAAAGCTTTTTTAATTAGAAAAATCACGGGGACAAAATCTCTAAATATTTTTCTTAGTTTTCTCTCCTCTGATGTTTTAGATAGATTTTATCACTCTGAATAAAAAGGGGTCTTTTGGCATCTGAGAAGCTACAGATTGATGACAATGGGTAGACTCAAATTTGTGAAGGATGAATTGTGTCCAAAAAACTGCAGGTCAGAGAGAGATTTTCCAAATGGGAAATGAATTCTGACAGGAAGCTGACTGCTGGGAAATGAAGGAAGGCTTTGAAAAGCCAGTAATCACGATCAAATTTTAGTTGTGTTGACTAGTCTGAAACACATATGTGAAATCCACAATATATAAGTTGTTCTGAAAAGAACTTAATTATGCAGAAGAGGAAGCCAAAGATCTTTTAAAAATCTGAGCATCCATATCATCGATGTGGTAACATGTCACAGATAACAGGTCTGCTTTACAAAATAATTGATGTTCAAGCATCCTCTGCCAGACTTATAAATCTCACTGCCATTATATCAAGTTTAGCTCCTGGTTAGGTAAAACTAGCAGGAAGTTGCTATGACAAGATAGATTGTTCAAAATCATGTGTGAAAATTAAATCATAAGACGTACTTGTACCTAATTTCCTCAGCATTATTTCTTTCTATTCTTGTGTGAAATGTTGTTTTCATTCATTCACTGAGCACTCACTGAGCTCTGTCCAAAGCTCCAGGGATTCAACCATCCCAGTCCAAGAGGAATTCACAGCCAAATACCGGAGCTCACGGGTTTGCTAGGAGGAAATGAACAGGAAAGGACAGGAAAGAACTTAAAAGGAGAAACATACGCTAAATGGAAACTTTCAGCTTTACTTCTAGATTTACTAATTGAAGAATAATCCAACAACTCAACGTTAAATAAAGGTAGCTAAGAACTCTGCCAACTTGGCTATAGTCAGATTCAGTTTTCTGAAATTGTCATATCTTATAAAATTCACATGAGGGTGTCAGGAGGCCAAGACATCCGTGAGCGACAGCCCCGAACATTTTAAGATGCTATCAAATAGTGACTGTGTATCTGGGACAGTTTTTAGCACCTACAGATAAGTAACTATCCCTACATTTATTTCATGAGAAATGTAACTGTTAATACTTTTATTTTCTAGTTTGCTTGTGACAATACTTTCTTCATCATTGTAAGAGAAATGTAGAATTACATTAGGATACCGTCGCAAAACAATTCTGAAAGGATCATAGGGAATCATTACAGAAAGGTTAGAAAACATACAAACGATTGGAGGGGATCCACAATGATCCAATCTAACAATTCTGCGGAAAATATCAACAGCAAAGAAAATCTTGGAATTAAGCAACGTTGTAATAACAAGTTGAGGGAAGACGGGATAAAAGCCAACTAACTGCAAAAGTAAACTTATTTGGCCGGAGATGTTCTCCCCTTCCTTGCTGATGCCCACACCTCTCCCATCCTCTGCATCCCCATGGGCCTGCCCTCTCACCCCGGCAACTGTTCCTCCTTTTATCCTTGCTCGGTGGCACTGGGCTGTGGATAACCTGCCACTGTTTATTTTCCATGTTTCTGCCTTTCTTCCCGGATGGAACATGTGATGTTCCCTGAGGATAGGAAGCGTGCCTTTTATTTCTCTGTATCTCCAGCAATAGGAAGCCTCCTGTACATCATCTTTGTTGGTGAGGATGTGTATGCTCCTTTTTATTTTAATATCTATGTGAATATTAACAACATATAGTTGGTCAGGCAGAAAAGAGCTGGGATTAAAATTTTTAAATGCCATACACACACACACACACACACACACGCACATGCACACATGCACACACACTTTTTTTTTTTTTTTTGCCTTATTTGGGAATATTTCTGAAAAATTCAATATAGCCTTGTAGTAAATGTTATAAGAAATGAAACCAAGACGCCTGGTGGCTCAGTTGGCTAAGCATCCGACTTCGGCTCAGGTCATGATTTCTCGGTTTGTGAGTTTGAGCCCCGCGCCGGGCTCTGTGCTGACAGCTCGGAGCCTGGAGCCTGCTTCCCATTCTGTGTCTCCCCCTCTCGCTGCCCCTCCCATGCTCATGTTCTGTCTCTGTCTCTCAATAATAAATGAACGTTAAAAAAATTTTTTTTAAAAAAGAAATAAAACCATTCCCGTTAAAAAAATCTGAAAATTCATTTATTCGAATTTAAAAATCTATTTTAACTTAGATAAGGTAGATAGAGAACAAAGACCATCAAACCTCTCATTAAGCAGTAACCCTCGTTTGCACCTCCCTCCCCTCCTGCCAAACTCCAGTTTATGAAGTTATTCTAACACATCCAATGAGGAACACTGTAATTTTTAAAAATAGTTTTAAATAATGCATAATTGTCCTAAACAAACAGGATCTACATCTTTTTTGAACTCCATCTACCACAGCCACACACTTAGCCTCTTTGAAGGTCACAGACACCTGAGCTCAAATGCTTACAGCACAGGAATGTCACAGACAACACTCACTGGATAACCTGAGCCATATTAGAAGATTGGTGACTGAATGTCAGGACAAAGGACCCTTAGATGGCCCCAACGCCCACTCTAAAAACAATTCCCTTCCCATCTGCTTGCTGATGCCCACAGTGCTCTGACATTCTACAAGTAGACAAAAAGTTTAAAACAGAAACACCCCTGGGCCATCAGCTTTGTCTGGCACTGTCTTAGACCACACTTGACCCTGCCCCACTGCTGATATCTAGCAGCCCTGGGATTTAGGGGGGAAGGATCCGGCCCACAGCTCCAGGGGTGCTATCAGCAGAATGCCACCCCCTTGCTCACAGTGACTGGTTCTCAGATTAGCAAACACTCCTGATCCTCATAATTGGTTCAGGGGGGTCCCACCACCTCAGGGAGAAGCCCAGGACTTCCGACCCTCCCGAGGAGAGCAGCTCGCAGCTCAGGCTGGTGATGCGGTGGCTGTGAAGGTTGGAGATACTGCAGTCAGTACAAGGGCATCAGACCAATCACAGTGGACACGGGGCAGGAAGGGCAAGGCGGAAGAATCCTAGAGATCCAGAGCAGAGCCCCAGCCTCGATAAAATTACACCCAAGCCCATCTCACCTCTGCTGGGTTCAGTTGTGTGAACCAACAGATTTCATTTATCACTTAAGGCAATTTGAGTTACAACGGGTTGCACATTTACATGCTAGGAGAAGGCAACAGACCGATTGAAAATTGCATCATAAAGTTCATGTAAGTTCTATCGGGTCCTTTCTTGAAATCCTGTGTTGACTGACAGACTGACAGATGAGCTCTGGGCATCTGAAGGAGGAGATGTCACAGAGAGAAGAAAAAGGCACTTTAGAAAAGGATGACTAGGGTTCTGAACAATTTTTTTTAATGTCACCTTATGCCTAAACCTTGGTTGTTAGGGAACCTGAGTTTTAAATTACAGGATTTTAGACACTGTGTCAGGAGTGATTGGAAAGATATTTTGAAGTGGGGGCCTTGATGGGCACCCCTCAAATTACAAATCACACAACAACAGCATGTCCTGTGCTCCCTTCAGATTTTAATTTTAATCCACGAGTAGGGATGCCTGGGTGGCTCAGTCGGTTGAGCCTCCGACTTCAGCTCAGGTCATGATCTCCCGGTTCGTGAGTTCGAGCCCCGCGTCGGGCTCTGTGCTGACAGCTCAGAGCCTAGAGCTGCTTTGGATTCTGTGTCTCTCTCTGCCCCTCCCCTGCTCACACTCTGTCTCTCTCTCTCTCAAAAATAAATAATAAACCTTAAAAAATTTTTTTTTAAATCCACGAATAGATTTCCCTTCTCTAAACTTCAGTTACGTGTAGAGTCAGGGCCACATGCTCTATGTGTGGGGGTCACTCTTTTGCTTAAAAGCTTGAAGTCAAACCTCAGACCTTTGAGATTCCAAGCCCCAGACATGGCTACAACACTTGGCGACCAGCGCTGATCTCTCTCTGGGCTCCTGAGCCCACGGGTCCTGCCTCTCCAAGCCTCCCCTGGGGGCTCCTTCCAATTTGGAACATGGATGTTATGCACCCTGTGCATTCTCCCTGAGATGCTCTCCCCACCCTCTTCATGTGGCTGCCCTGACTTGACCCCAAGCCTTTCCTGAAACACCCGCCTCCCACTGGGAAAGCCATGCAACCCCCATGTCCATCAGGGCCCCCACTTACAGGCGGTCATGATAGCCTTTGCTTTATCTAATGTGGCAGGGGGACAGATGTGTGATGGCCTAGTTTTTGTGTGATTATTTACCTAAGGTCTACTCTCCTGAATAGGCTGTACCTAAGTATGAAGGCAGAAACAGGGCTACTTGCTCGTTGCCAGTTGACAGGCCCTGAATATGCTGAATGATCTCACGATCTCTATTTAGTGTGATGCCTCAGTCTCTTTGCTTAGGCCAGTGTCCATGCCTTGCACATAATTCATACCTACAGTCACTTGGTCATTTATGTCCTCAGCCAGTGCTCTGGCCCTCCCCAGCCCACTCTCCAAACCTCATCTCCAGCAATGCAGCTTCTACTGCTGCCTTACTATATTAACACTTGGCCTTTCCTGGAACTATTGAGTTCAGAAGCAGCACAAAGAAAGAAGTGATAAAAAGCAGGACTGGCTTAGGGAAGCTAGCCCCAGGGAGCAAATTCCATGCTGAGCCCTTCTTCCAGGTTACATCCCAACATAATGTCCCTTGCTCTGCCTTAATCTTTTCTTTCACTTTATTTTAGGTCCTGAATAATCTATACTTGTTTAATTTAATAAGCATTTTCCCTTAATAATGCAAAGGCCTTTGGGAGGATTAAGGGGCTATCAGTCATGCACACTTCAGTGTGAATTAGTTTAATCAAAATACATCCCTACTACCATCCAGCTGAGATCAGCTAAAATGAGGAAATTAGGGGGTGGGGAGTGGAGAACAAGCAGCTGGTGATTTTGGAACACCATGATACAAGGACACTGGAGATCTCTGAGGTATGAGGACAACAAAGAAAGGGTGACCCTAGAGCCCAGAAAGGCAGAGGAGAGACTGTGCCTCCTTTTCCTTCTGTATCTTATTAAAAAAAAATTTTTAATGTTTGTTTACTTTTTAAAAAAAATTTTTTTAATGTTTTATTTATTTTTGATACAGAGAGAGACAGAGCATGAACAGGGGAGGGGCAGAGAGAGAGGGAGACACAGAATCCGAAACAGGCTCCAGGCTCTGAGCTGTCAGCACAGAGCCCGACGTGGGGCTCAAACTCACAATCCATGAGATCATGACCCGAGCCGAAGTCGGACGCTTAACCGACTGAGCCACCCAGGTGCCCCAACGTTTGTTTACTTTTGAGAGAGAGAGAAACAGAGTATGAGGGGGCGAGGGGCAGAGAGAGAGAGGGAGACACAGAATCTGAAGCAGGCTCCAGGCTCTGAGCTGTCAGCACAGAGCCTAATGCGGGGCTTGAACCCACGAACTGCGAGACCATGACCTGAGCCAAAGTTGGACACTCAAGCGACTGAGCCATCCAGGCGCCCCTTTCCTTCTGTTTTTTTTTTTTTTTTTTTTTTTTTTTTTTTTTGTATTTATCTTTCTGTATTTTAACACCAACAGGACACACAGGCTTGAGGGTATGGGTCAACCACACTAGGAATTAAAGATGCCTGGTGGGCTAGCCTGGGAAATCAAGCACCATTTTATTACACTCTCTGGGTATTACGTTCCAGGTTCCAGATTCAACTTCCCCAAACCTTGGGAACCAACCCATTCTTAGCTGGGGACGATACTTTGTTTCTTCCAAAGGGGAAAACTCTCCGCTATGTCCGTGAACAGTGTGCCGTAAGCAACTGTTTAGCTGGTGGATCCACGGCGTGTGATGTGGCCACTGAATTGGAGAACTGGCCCTGAGGAGAAGCCCAGAAGGACTGAAACACATTTTTTTTTCTTTTTGATCACCGTCCAAGGCCTTCATGTATTTGTAGGATGGGGTGGCCTGCACTTCAAATTATGCATCGTATTTCAACAGTGACCGTGTACGAGATTGTGTGGTCCTCGGGAAGAGCTTATGACGTGAAATATTCTTCCTACAAGGAAAGATATTTTGGTTTTGCATCAAGCCCTACCAAAATGAGGCACGTGTAAGTATATATCAAGAGAAAATCACTCCACAGAATTAGGCAGTGAGCTGTCTTCTGTAAAATGCTCTCCTGAATCTACTGTAACTGGGGGTTCTCCTCCTGGGTTCTCAGGCACCGAGCACTCACCTTCAACAACATCACCAGCCTGGGGGGCCTCCTGGGGGAGGCTCACTCCTGCTATCTTTCACTGCAGTGCCGTGTTTTAAGTATTCTGTGGGTCAGATTAAAGTCTTTATTTGATATTTTTTCGGTAGCCAAATAAAGACAAATCTGCAAGCCAAGGATACAGACACTTTAAACTCTGCCTTTGATACTCATTTCACTTAAAGTAAATGAGTTCCCTCATAGGGATCAGGAGGAAAGGACCTTCACGCTACTCACGAGAGTATCAGAAACCAAGCACTGTTCAAATGCTGCTTGCTTTCTTATAGAAACAAACTTGGGGACACTTGGTCTCATTCCAGCATGGTGAGGAAATAAAACCATCCTCAGCAAAATAAAAATATCCCTCATGTGCCTGTTCCCTCCCCCCGCTCACACTTTAGGAATGTTAAATCCTGCTTATCTCAAAACATTAGCCATCCAGATACTGATGACACTGTTTTGATGAGAAGGAAATGAATTTAATGGCATTCATTAAAAAGAGGGGTGATAGGATCTCAGCAACCCCCAACGTAGCCTCCCCCCTGCCCAGAGGCTACAGAGGTTGGCCCACTTGTCCTTACCACACCACTTCCGATCGCTGTGTCTTACGGCACTCTGATTTCCATCAGAATGGAAAAGCCTGTACACTCACAGGATATTATTAGAATTAGCAAATTAAATGACAAGGCTCTGGCATTGCTAAAGCACAAGTATTACAAGACCTAGTTTGCATTCTGGTGAGGAGAACATGAAAAGTCACCTCGTCTATCCCAAAGCTGTGCTTCGGGGCGCCTGGGCAGCTCAGTGGCTTGAGCGTCCGACTTTGGCTTAGGTCATGATCTCACGGTCTGTCAGTTCGAGCCCCACATTGGGCTCTGTGCTGCCAGCTCAGAGCCTGGAGCCTGCTTCGGGTTCTGTGGCTCCCTCTCTCTCTGCCGCTCCCCTACCCGTGCTCTGTCTCTCACTCTCAAAAAAATAAATCAACATTAAAAGAAATTCTTTTTTAAAAGAGTCAGATGTCAAAGCTCTGCTTCAATATAGAATAGGGGGGATGATAACAGCCACCACAGGTTGATGTACAGAATAAATGAAACAAAGTGCCAACAGCATTTGGTTTATAGTAGGCGATAAAATATTTAGCTAGTATGATGACAAGATCCTAAAGGTGACCTCACAAAGAAATCAGTGTCTTGACCCTCAAGGTCAGCCAGACCAAGGAGTGTGCAGTCCTCACACATGTGGTAAGGGATGAGGTTCCCGGAAGCCTCGTTGTAGACGAAGCTGTCAGCAACGCGCTGCACTCATTCTCGGAAGACACCGGAGGCACAAAATTCTCCTTAGAGTTTGGCCTCCTGAGCAGGTTCAAAGAACTCTTCTCTGTCCTGACTCTATAGCAGACAGAATTTGGAAGGGAAATAAGACAGGCTTCCCCAATCCCCAAGGACAGAGATGTTGGTAGAGTACACATAATATTTTCCCAATTTCTCAAATGCCTGGGCAATGTCCCCTCGGCACTATAAATATAGAAAGCACTCACAAGCCGTTTTTAGGAAAGATGAAAATGAACTGTATCTAGAATTAGACCTCAAACTAAAATAATTTCTAATTAGTCTTAGCTTAAGCAAATACGCGAGCACTTAATCTGCAACGCAACCGTCCCTCTTTACCCACGGGGGACACGTTCCAAGACCCCAACGGGTGTCTAAATCGGTAGGTAATACCAAACCCTATGCACACTGTTTTTTTCCTACACGTACGTACCTATGATAAGGTTTAATTTATAAAGCAGGCACAGTAAGAGATTACAGGCATACCTCGGACATATTGTGGGTTTGGTTCCAAACCACCGCCATGAAGCCAGTATCACAATAAAGCAAGTGAAATGAACTCTGGTTTCCCGGTACACATAAAAGTTACACGTGCACTCTACTTGTAGTCTGTTAAGGGTGCAATAGCATTATGTCGAAAAAACAACAACAACAACACAAAAAGCCCAATGTCTACACCTTAATTTTAAAATGCCTTACTGCTAAAAATGCTAACCATCAACTGAGCTTTCCGCAAGTTGTAATCACGGATTACAGATCTCTACAGCAGTAATAATGGAAAAGTTTGAAATAGCACGAGAATTACCAAAACAAAGTGAGCAAATGGCGTTGGAAAAATGGCGCCAATAGACGTGCTTGATCCAGGGTTGCCACAAACCTTCAATTTATTAAAAAAAAAAAAAAAAAAAAGCAATACCTGCAAAGTGCAATAAAGCAAGGTGCGATAAAATGGGGTATGTCAGTAGCAACAATAACTAATAATATAGAAAATTAAAACGTTGTAATGAAAGTTAGGTGAATGTGGTCTCTCTCTCAAAATACCTTATTGTGCTGTAATGGATCTTCTTGTGGTGATGTGAGAGGACAAAATGCGTACGTGAGGAGGGGAGGGGGGTGAAGGACACAGGCGCCGAGATGTAGCGTGAGGCTGCTACTGACCTTCTGAAGACACATCAGGAGGACCATCTGCCTCTGGACTGCGGGGGAGTGTTGGTAACTAAGACCGTAGACAGTGAATACGCGGATGAGGGGGGTCACTGTAATCTCAGGACCTATTATCCAAAAAGGTAAAAAAACATTGAACCTCTCCAGAATTTCTCCCACTACGGTATGTAGATACACCCTTTTCCTGTTGGATGCTGTAGGGATCTTATGGGAAGACATTAACCTCCACCCTACAAATATCCACACAGAAATCTAACAGCTGTTACGTAATCCATAGAAATCCAGTAATTCTAATTACAAACTCAGCGTATTGCCAAAATGTACCATGTAATTCTTGGAACAAAGAGTAAATATATGTGACAAATAACTGCCTTATGAAGCATGATAATAAAACCCAAACGTGCAAACTCATCCCCAACTTAACTAGAAAATGACCAACGTTGCTGTAGCTACCTGTGAGGTGCTTCCTGATCTCAGCCCTGTGCCTCACCTTCCGAAGAAACTGCTCTCCTGAATTTTGCATGTATCATTCCCTTGTTTTTCAAAATAACTATTTTCCAAATAGGGACCTCTAAATATATGTCAATTAGTTGGCTAAACAATGCAAAAACTTTGAGACCTTATCTCCTCATGGATCTACGTTTGCACCATAGAATGCAAGAGAAGCAGAGCCATAATATGGCTTGGCTGTTGCCATTCTTCCTTAACAGGCATTATGTGCCCTGCTCCTTATCTCCCAAGAGAATGAGCCAAAGTTCTAAGGCCACTTACTCTTGGCCTCTGCCTAGAGCACTCACAAATTTCCCTTCATTCTCACTCAGTCTATGTAGGTGTTGTCTGAAAAAGGAGTAGAACTTTCTGCCCACTCAATACGAATCTTTGCATCAGTCATTACTACCGAGCAGACTCAAGGCGGCCCACCATATTGGTGAGACGTCCTCTTGCCCAGAAGAGAGTCAGCGGCAACCCAGACACTGTCTCCATAACTGTACTGCCACCGCCTCCCCAGTCCTCTTCGTTAACAAGTTACAAAGCAGAGGATCATTATTGCCTGGTTGCCCGTCTAATTTGGTCAACACATTGCTACTAACTCCCATGGACTTTCTTCAACTCCCATTAGAGACCATCATTTCCTCCTCCTTCTTCCAGAAAGCCACGTCACAGTCAGCATCCCAAACCGTTAAACTGTTGATCAAACTGTTAAAAATTGTGAAGGGCCTGGGAATTCAGCCTCCCTGCAAGCTAGCAAGGTAGCCTTGCCACAGATTCATGGATGCTGGCAGCGGACCCATGATTACTGGCTCACAGACAAAGGACTCCATTACCTATGGCACCAAGCGGCACGGGGGTCAGCACATTTGTGTCGGTTCCCTTTACCCCGAGTCCTATGGGATGATGCAGATGGGCCCAGATGGGTGCCTACACATATGGAGGGCTGCATTACGGAAGGGGAAGCCTGAGTTGAGGGAGCCCGTTTCTTTTTAAATGGTTGATAAGCATGCCTACCTTTTGTTCTGGAGGAAGACCCTGACTCTATCTTCTAAGCCTGTTCGCTATCCAAACACCTTTGAAAAGATATTCTGGAAAAAGGAAAGTCAGTGCCTCACTCGCAAGATGTTTCTTTTTTTTTTTTTTTTTTTTTTAACGTTTATTTATTTTTGAGACAGAGAGAGACAGAGCATGAACGGGGGAGGGTCAGAGAGAGAGGGAGACACAGAATCTGAAACAGGCTCCAGGCTCTGAGCTGTCAGCACAGAGCCTGATGCGGGGCTCGAACTCACGGACCGCGAGATCATGACCTGAGCCGAAGTCGGACACCCGACCGACTGAAGCACCCAGGCGCCCCACTCGCAAGATGTTTCAAAACAAGAGAGGTCCACTGAGAATAGTCTCTCATTATCTGTTATGCTTTAAAATTGTTCTTTAAGAGTTTTATTATATGATGGTTTTAAATTCTATCTTGAGCCCAGAAATGGCAGTCCTGTTCATAAAGCCTCTTGGAGGAATGTGTGTCTGTGTGCAGCGAAGGGTCCCCCCCCAAAAGGGGTGTGTTTATTAGAGTTGACAAATACGAGGTTTATAGGTTCAGGCATTCAGAAGTGTGGAAGGAATCATTCTGTTTTTTCCTCTATTAGGCCAGAATAATGATTTTTCTCTGTAATATTAGCTTGGAGTTTAATCAAGAGTTCTAAAAGACACAAAGCTCTGCTGTAAGACGGAACCATAAAAATAGCGGAAGCTCTAGGAGTGGCTGCATGGCCAGCGGGCCTCCTTGATAGGATGGAAGCTCACCATTGCAGTGAAGCCACTACCGTGCATTATCCTACAATTTGCACTCTTTCCTCCCAAATCTGCCAGTTTTCCCATGTTACTAATGTACTGACCTCTTCTTTACATTACCCTGTAATTTATACCTTTTCTTTAAGTCCATCATATTCCTTGCATTACTAACGGACTGACCTCCCCTTTATGTTATCCTGCAATGTCCACCTGTTCCCCCTGACTCCATCAGATTTTTCACGTCACTCCTAATGTACTGACATCTCCCAATGTGTACTGCATTTCTTGCAATTTGTGCTCATACTTTCAGAAAAGCTGGGGGAACGCTGCATTGTTACTGTCTAGAGCTAAAGGACAGAGGCTGCTGAGAGGGAGTGCGCTGAACTTCACCACAACCCTTTGGATGGCACTCCAGATTTAGGAAGGCGTCAGGAAGTCATTAAGTACGATGAGGGTCCTGAGCTGATGGCTAAGTACATGATGAAAAGGAAGACGAAAGTTTCCTAATCTGTCCTTTAGGAAAGCTCCGGGGGCTCTGCAGAATGAGAAAAGTCTATAACAACTAGCTTAATTTACATTTAACATATTCTTTTTTATTACATTCATATGAAAGAGATGCTTTTTCATATATTAACATTTTCCTTCAGCTTGTACTATTGGCTATTTGACGTATCTCCTCCAGGTTACTCTATGGCACCACTTCCTACAGAATGTGCTACCTGCATGGAGTCTTAAAGGAGTTGGAGGGGTGCCTGGGTGGCTCAGTCGGTTAAGCATCCAACTTTGGCTCACGTCGTGATCTTGTGGTTCGTGGGTTTGAGCCCCGTGTTGGGCTCTGTGCTGACAGCTCAGAGCCTGAAGCCTGCTTTGGAATCTGTGTCTCCCTCTCTCTCTGCCCCTCCCCTGCTCATGCTCTGTCTGTCTCTCAAGAATAAACATTTAAAAAAGAAAATAAAAAAAAAATGAGTTGGAGATGGCCAGAGGGAGGTAATTAAGAATATTCCAGATACAGAGTGCTACATGTACAAAGGCAGAGGTGCAGGTCTAAAACCTTTAGAGAACTTTAAATATTTCAGAGTGGTTGGAGTACTATATGAATAGGACAGTGGCTGAACCAGATCATGGAAGAATGCCCTTTGAAGGAATCTAGAGGTTATACTGTATGTAACTGGGAGCCATTAAAGAGTTTGAAGCAAAGAGACTCATGTGCTCACATCTGAAATCAGAATAATCTTTCTGATGGTGGTATGGAGGATATTTTAGAAGGGAAAGGATACTGGAAGTAGGGAAACTAATTAAGAGAGCACATATTAGCTTGTAAGGACATGATGAGGGCATGTGCTATGGGCTGAATTGTGTCCCCTAAAATTCATGTTGAAGTCCTCAATGTCAGTACCTCGGAACGTGACTCTGTTTGGAGATAGGATCTTTAAAGGGTTAATTAGTTTAAAGTGAGGTCATTAGGGTGGCCCTAATCCATTATGACTGGTATCCCGAGAAGAGGAAAATAGGACACAGACACACAAAGAGAAGATGAGAAGACACACAGAGAAGACAGCTATTTGCAAGCCAAACACACAGGCCTCAGAAAAAAACCAACCCCGCTGATATCTTCATCTCAGACTTCCAGCCTCCAGAATGGTAAGAAGATAAATTTTGGTTGCTTATGCCACCCAGTCTGTGGCATTTGTTCCAGCAAGTGAGCACAGCATGGATCAAGGATGGTGAGGAGGAAAATAATCTGAGACAGACCTGGGTGGTAGAATAGACCAAGTCTGATGACCAGTTGGTTTTAAGTGGTCAAGGGAGGAAATTGATTTAGAGGACTCTGGAGTGGGTAACTGGATAGATGGTGATATTGTGAACCAGGAAGAGTAATACAAGAAAAGATCAGCAGGTCTGAAGGGGAGGACAACAGAAAGCACTTAGAACATGTGGAGTTTGAGGGGTCGATGGAGACATCCAGAAAGAGAGATGTTTAGCAGTAGAGAAAGCTATAGGGCTGGAATTCAGAAAACAGGACTGTGATAAAGACATGGAGCTGGGGGGGGGGGGGGGGGGTCTTCCACATGGAAGGGAAGACTGTGAATGAAATCTCCCAGAGGAAGGAGATTGGTAAAGGGGAAACAATTGGAAGGGTCATACAGGCAGACCCAAAGGTCCCATACAGCCACCAAAGGATACAGTAGGACCAAGTGCAGGAATGAGCACTGTCACGTACCGGTGGAAAAGGATGTTCCAGGGAGGGCGTGGTCACCAGGGTGAAGGCTGAAAAGAGGTCGGAGATTAGAGAGTATTCCTTGAATTTGGTAATTAGGAGATTACTGGTGAACTCCGCAAAGTCATTCAGCAGAGCTCTCAGAGGTGGAAGCCACGCTGTACTGAGTTGAGCAATGAAGAGACTGGGGAAATGAACACAGCAAGCACAGATCACCCTTGGCTGAGTTGGAGCTGGAGGTAATGCCGGCTCCAGAGGGGGTCCTATTATTACCAGTAGCAGTGGTGCTGGTGCTGCAGAAAGGGAGGGAGTGGAGCCACTGAGCAAATGGGGGCTGCAGAGGTCATACACGAAGGTCAGAGGGTGCTGGGCCTCTCTGACATGTTATCTCTCCAAGACTTCTGATGTCATCCTTACAGTGAGTTGCTCCTGCTCCTGTTTGGAGTGGCTGATTTGAATGAGAGCAAATTCCTTTTCAAAGAGTGTTTATGGGTGGAGGTAGCCCGCTGGTGGATCATTCCACACAGGCTACTCTGCAGGGTGAGGGAGATCACAGCCATCCGATGTTGTGAAGGGGTAAGCTGGGTCAGAGGAAAAGAAGAGAGGGACGGTAAATCACAAAGGAGGTGGAGAGGAACTTTATCCCCTAGCGGTGTTGCCCCTCATGGCCAAAACTGGGTGAATTCTAGTTGCTCTCTGTGCGTTTACTCTCCCACGACGCTGCAAATTCCTTGTCTGCAGTGACCTGCCATTGTTGCAGCCTCTGCCACCCTCACAACGCCAGGCATTTAGAGGGAGCGTGACCTACCCGGA
This sequence comes from Panthera onca, assembly GCF_046562875.1. NCBI lineage: Eukaryota > Metazoa > Chordata > Mammalia > Carnivora > Felidae > Panthera > Panthera onca. The sequence goes on from NC_138344.1 coordinate 132,564,333, forward strand.
ATGGAAGTTCTACCACGGCTGTGTAGAGATGGGGGCCCTGGGTCTTCATCCCCTGATACCCAGGTTCTGCTCGCAAGGAAAGAAAGAGCCTGGTGAGCGTCCACAGTGCACGTCTACACCCTCTAACGAGGCTGAGCTAGGTCAGGAAAGGCTGTGTGACTGAAGGGTCAGAGACCAGCTCTCCAGGGAGGTGACCAAAACTCTCTTTGAGCGAAGTCAAAGTTACATCCAGGGAAATAAGGTAACGAGGCCAAGAAGAGGGTTTTAAAGGGCAGAGTAAAGTAAACTGGGTGGAGACAGGATTTAATACACAAAACCTGAAAACAATTCAGAACCAGGTGGCTATGAAATGTTTGTTTGGGCTTAAGGTGCATATTATCTGATTCCTTTGCTTCTCAGGACACCTTTTCCACAATTTAAAAATCTCTCAAATTGTGATGCACTTTACAATCATTGGTATCTTAGCATTGTGTCATGGTTTAATGGGCAGAATTTCTTCTTTCATTAGGGGTACATAATATGATGGTGCCCGAGAATCAATGTGTCTCAGACTTAATGATACGGTATTTTACTCTATGAAAGGGTATAGCAGTTGTTTTGATCTGCTGCTGTAATTAGAAGTACTCAGCTTCAGCAATGGGTAAATTTTGAGTACTAGCTGAAAAACAGAGTGTCTCAAAAGGCACCCCTTCATGTATTAAGACATTGAGGAACTGTTTTGAGAGCCAACTGTGCACTTTAATTTACCACTCTCCAAACAGTGAGCAGTAAGGACTCTAATTGGCAGAAAGGGCTGTTATGCTATACCATGAGTGATGACATTCAGGTCCCAAAACTCAATAATAAAAAGAGCCTGATTATTGCCATTTTTTTTGTGCAATCGTTTGTATGTCTGTAATTAAGTCTGTGCCTTCTCTCCATCACTGTGGAATGCTGATCACTTCCTTCATGGGTGGGGAAGAAAAAGCCTGGAGAGTCTGCTCTTTCAAAAGTCAGAAGACACATTTTAGCTTGCAGTTGGGACAGACTAGAAGATAGCTCTGAAGAATACTTTGAGACAGTATCTTCCACCAGATGAACCCTGTGGTAACTGTGGTCTTTGAGTTTGTATTGCTTTCAGTGTTTACAGGTCAAATCTAAATTTATATATTGGAAATGTGTTCTATTTTCCCTACCGAATATGGGATGAATTGATTTATTTGCTTATTTTTAAATGCGTCTACTGGCCTTTAGAAGCTATTATTTACATAAAGGTACTTTTGAACTTTACAAACATGTTGGAGGCTACCTACTGTCCAAATATTTTAAATAAGGTATTAGATATGTACAAAGCAACATCCGTATCTGAAATAATAAAATGAAAGACAGGAATCATTGCCAAATGCCTTCCTAAATAATATTTTTGAAACAATCATTTTCACAGATCAGCTTTTGTTGTACTAAATTAAGATATACTTTCTTAAAATATTAAACCATATGAATATCTAAATGTATTTTCAATGTTTTATAGAAAGAATATGGAGTATATTTTTGGTGGCAATCAATACATCTATATTGGGCAGTTATTTTAATGGTTATTACCATTCAGTGTCTAACTTTATTTTTTTTAGCTGACCCAAGAGACAATTAACAAATGTGAGTATTTATCTTAACCTTTTTTGAGGTCTGAATTCACTTTTCATCTTGGCTTTTCTCATTTTCATCTTGTACCTGATTACTTCACAAGGCGTATGCCTCTTTTCTTTCCTTAATTGCTTTTTGTACTTCCTTCTTCATTCTGTTTTTCAATTGCTTGTTGCTAAGCGATGTGCACAACAGTAGGATATACATTCATTACCTTTGAACATGGCCCACTTGGTATTATTTTCCTCTACTCCTTTACCTCATTTGAATTGACCTCAACTGCACTTTCTGCTTTCTTTTGACCTTTCTTTTTGCCAAAACACCCATCTTCCTGTCCTTTGATCATGACTCAGGGGCTAGTGTATTCAATACTTACCCCCATTTTGTCTATGCTCTATTGTTTTTGTTAAGCTCTGGTGGCCAGACTCATTTCACAGGACTATTTCTCTTTGTTAGTCTCTCCTTTTTGTCTTACTACTTTCATTTGTATTTAAAGACATTAGAAAGACACCTCTTCTTTGATGAAATTTAGGTCATTTCTTATTATTTTCCTTTGATCACTTCTGTTGTTTCGGATGTCGGTTCGTCTCAGTACCCCGGCACCTGTTACTCTCTTATAATATCAATTATGGTATAATCTGATAAAACCGCATCACTAACTCAACGTAAATTTGTTCAATTTTGCAATGACCTATAATGTATTTAATTTATTTAGCCACGGTAAACTGCCAAAAAAAAAAGCTCCCCCGCCCAAACCAAGCAACCAAAAAAAACCCGAACACCTCAATTAGTTACAAACACGTACCATAATTTTCTTTTTACATACATGTCTGAATAAATATTTTTGAAGAATGCAGAGTATGCGTCACCTTTACCAAATGAGGCTAATTTATACTGGTGGCCTCATACGGACTCTTGTTCCTATTATTATTGTTAGAGACCATTATTTCTTTAAAAATATTTTTTAATGTTATTTATTTTTGAGAGAGAGAGAGAGAGAGAGCGCACGCACACTAGCGGGGGAGGGGCAGAGAGAGAGAGAGAGAGAGAGAGAGAGAGAGAGAGAGACACAGAATCTGAAGCAGGTTCCAGGCTCTGAGCTGTCAGCACAGAGCCCGACATGGGGCTCGAACTCACGAACTATGAGATCATGACCTGAACCGAAGTCAGATACTCAACTGAGTGAGCCACCCAGGCGCCCCAACAATTTCGTTTCTTTTATTTATTTATTTATTTGTTTGTTTATTTATTTATTTATTTTTTAGCATTTTTTTAATGTTTATTTATTTCTGAGACAAAGACAGAGCATGAGTGGGGAGGGGCAGAGAGGGAGGGAGACACAGAATCTGAAACAGGCTCCAGGCTCAGAGCTGTCAGCACAGAGCCTGACGCAGGGCCTTGAACTCACAGACTGTGAGATCATGACCTGAGCCAAAGTCGGTTGCTCAACCGACTGAGTCATGCAGGTGCCCCTGACAGTGATTTCTAAGAAGGATGTGGATGGGTTTATGATTCAGGGTTCCCTAATATTCAGCTTGACTCAATCTGGCCATAACCTTATAAGGCCTTGCTATTCTAATTCTAAAATATTTTTTTCCAATGTTTATTTACTTTTGAGAGAGAGAGGGTGCAAGCTGGAGAGGAGGAGAGAAAGGGAAACAGAGGCTCTGAAGCAGGCTCCGGCTCTGAGTTGTCAGAGCCCGATGTGAGGCTTGAACTCATCAACTGTGAGATCATGACCTGAGCCGAAGTCCGATGCTTAACTGACTGAGCCACCCAGGCGACCCTTGCTGTTCTAATTCTAAAAAGAGACAAGTGATACTTCTTTTCCTATTATGACACGGGGATGTCACAGAGTTACAGAAGAGCTTTAAACAAGATTCAATATATACAAACTCCCTGGAACAAACTTTTTCTATCAGAAATGTCAGACATGTGTATGGGTATACAGGTTACTACTGGTCTATTCTGTTTCACATCTGGCCTATTAATAATCATTTTTATTTCTGTTTATTCTAAATTTTGTAAGTATATCTTTCTTAATATTTATTGTAGGACTCCTTTCTCTTGAATGCTGGATTGCATAACCAAGTGAAAGAACTCAAATTATTAACGGACCTCATAATCAAAGGATCTCATATTTCAAATTGATCCTAAACTGAGAATTTACTTCCACTTTTTTCTTTTGAAGGTGGTTTATAAGTTGAAAAATGATAATAACAACTAAATAATAAAATGGAAAAAAATGTTAACTACTTAAAAGGAAACAAATGATAGAAACATGCCAGCTATAACTATCTATAAACTCTATGGCTTACTGAGAGGCAGTTAGTGTAGTTATTAAGAGAACAGGCTTGGGGATTAGTCAGCTTGGTTATCTTCGCTATTTCACTAAAATGAAACAAGTATTACTTATGAGGCAATAGAACACAGTAGTTAAGAATGTAAGCTTGAAAATTTACACAATGAGTTAAGAACAGTCAAGACAATTCCAAAGAAATTACAAAGCTCTAAAAGTTATGCTACCAGATTATCAAGACTTATTAAAAAGGTATATAATTAGGAGAGTGTGCTATTGGCAAGAGGACAAACAGACCAGTGTAAAATAACAAAGACCTGGGAAGGGCTAATGTTACAGTCTCTAAAGTCCAAAGGCTGTCTAGAAGCAGAAACCTTTCTTGGAGGACCTGAGTCTTTTTTCTTATGTTCCTCAAGTGATTAGATAAGGCCCACTCACATTATGAAGGGTAATCTGCTTTACTCAAAGTCTAATGATTTAAATGTTTTTTTTATTTTTTAATTTTATTTTTTTATTTTGAGAGAGAGAGAGAGAGAGAGAGCGAGCACATGAGCAGGAGAAAGGGGCAGAGGAAGAGGGAGAGGGAGAATCTTAAGCAGGCCCCACGCTCAGTGTGGAGCCTGACATAGGGCTCAATCCCAAGACCCTGGGATCATGACCTGAGCCAAAATCAAGAGTCAGATGCTAAGTCAAAAGAGCCACCCAGGTGACCCTGTAAAGATTTAAATGGTAATCACATCTTACAAATATCTTTGCAGCAATATCTGGACTGCTGTTTGATCAAAAACTGGGAAGTATGGCCTAGCCAAGTTCAAACCATCACTCTTGGCATTAGGCAAAGATTTCTAAAATCTAAAACCAAAAAAAAAAAATCATGAATCAGTTGAAAATTGATAACTTGGACTTCAAAATAAAAGACTTCTGTCTTTTAGGGATACCCGGGTGGCTTCAGGGACACAAAAATAAAAGTCATAGACTGAGCCTGTATCTGGCATATGTTAAAATCTCTTACAACTTAGTACTTAAAATTTTCTTTTAAATATGGGCAAAAGATTTGAACATCTACTTCATTACAAGAGATATGGATGGCCAACAAAAACAAGAAAAATTGTTTAAGTCATGAGGGAAGTGTAAATTAAGAGTACACAGAGATACCACTATACATCTATTAGAAATGGCTAAAAAACAAAACAAAATAAAAAATTAACAATTCCAAGTGCCAGCAACAATGAACAACTGGCAATCTTATATCTCGCTAGTAAGAATACAAAATGCTTTGCCAGTCTCTTATAAAATTAAAACATAAACCTATCACGTGACTCAGAAACAGCCTTAGTTAACCCCAAAGAAACAAAGACAACCATCCAAACAAAAACTGGAACGCAAATGTTCATAGCAGCATTTTTCATAAATGCCCCAAACTGGAAACGACCCAGTGTCAAGCTGTAGTAGAAGTCATACAATAGCACGTGACTCAGCAATTACAGGGAACTAACCACTGACACATGCGACGACAGGGGTGAAGTTCAAACGCATTATGTGAAGTGAGAGAAACCGATACAAGAGAGGACTGTGCGACTCCATTTATGTGACAGTCTGGAAAAGGCAATAACACAAGGATGGAAATAAGATTGGTGGTGCCAGAGTTTGGGAGGAGAGGTAGGGAACTCAAAGGAATAGAAAAATTTCATATGCCGATTGTGGGGCTGGTTACACAGTTATATATATATTTGTCAAAACTCATATGACTGTACACCTATTAATATAATTCTGTGATATGTAAATTATACCTTAAGAAGGCTCATTTTTAAAAATTAGAAGTGAAAGAGAACTAAAGCAATGAAAAAAATTTACATTAGGGTAAAATTTAGTGGGAGAAAAAAATGGAAACAGGAGTTCAAAAAGAAGAATCTAAATCTTCACATTGTTAAAGAAGAATCTGTTCACATCATTTTAAATGTTTGTTCACACATTTTTGAGGGAAAAGTGATGAGTTTCAAATCACAATGATACTTAGATTCCACTGGATACACTTAAGGGTGATACAACAGTTTTATTTTGAAATGTCAGTATTTACAATACACTGGAAGTTATATGCTTGGCAAACATTTAAAAAGTTTTGGCTATCAATCTTAAAAATGAACAAGGAAGTACACTGTTTTTAAGAATTCGTTTAGAGAAATACAAAGACCACCACCCTAGGCCACGCCAGAGATGGTTTACAGGTGTGACAACATATTGAGCCCCAAAGCTTCTTCTTGGGCAGGCAGGCAGTCTGCCTTCAGTCAAAAGCAACTTGTCTACATAAATGTGTCTTATAATTACTCTTATTGTCTATGAGGGCAATAAGGTGAAAAAGATTGTAAAGCACTGCCCTTGAGAAATTCTTCCACATGTGAGTAAGTGGAAAGGTAAAGAACGCTAAACTGTAGCATTTAGTTGAAATAGCAAATCACTAAAAACAGTATCAATGTCCATCCATAGGAAAGTGTATAAATAAAATGTAGAATTATCTTTCAGGGAGGTTTTATATAGCAATGAAAATGCATGAACTCCAAGGGCTACATGTATTATTGACAAATCTCAAAAACTTAATGTTGGGCGAAAAAAATCAAGATCTTGGCTATGAACAATACAATGCCATGTATATAACACTGGAAAACATGCAAAACAAGATAACATATTGTTTACGGATAAATATCTATGCAGTTGTATTAAACATGTACAAGATTGATAAATACCAAAATATAGAGTATCACAGTTCACTTTAGAGAGAAAGGGTAAAGAATCAGGGAAGGATGCATAGGGATTTTCAACTCTACATGTACAATTTTATTTCTTTTAAAAATCTGAAGTAAACATGGCAAATGTTAAGACTGGATAAAGCTAGGTGACTGACGCACAAGAGTTACATTGCATTACTATCTATACCTTTCTGTGTTTAATATATTTATAATGAGCACACACAAAAAATGAAAGCATGCACTTGGTATCTTGAAATTTGGTAGGAGTCCCAGTTTAAAATAGATTTGACAATTTATGACAAATACACAATCCTCAGAGCCCAAAGCATCAGAAAACTTAACCAAGCCTACAAATGAAATAGAACCATTATTTATTTTTTCATTAGTTGCTTATTGGAACCCAAATCCAATGTCAGTCTGGATACTCTTTTTGAGTTCTAAGAAACCCAAAGAAAATCTTACATGTTTGAATGATAAAGATCATATATCATATCTAACATAACTTATTTTTGTTGTTGTTTTTAAACCATTTTATTTAATTTCTTTTTTTAATTTACATCCAAGTTAGTTACTATATAGTGCAACAATGATTTTAGAAGTAGATTTCTTAATGCCCCTTACCCATTTAGCCCATCCCCCTTCCCACAATCCCTCCAGTAACCCTCTGTTTGTTCTCCAAATTTATGAGTCTCTTATGCTTTGTCCCCCTCCCTGTTTTTATATTATTTTTGCTTCCCTTCCCTTTTGTTCATGTTTTGTCTCTTAAAGTCCTCATGAGTGAAGTCATATGATTTTTGTCTTTCTCTAATTTCACTTAGCATAATACCCTCCAGTTCTATTTGCAAATGGCAAGATTTCATTCTTTTTGTGTATATATATATATACCACATCTTCTTTGTCCATTCATCCATTGATGGACATCCATCGATGGCTCTTTCCATACTTTGGCTATTGTTGATAGTGCTGCTATAAACATTGGGGTGCATGTGCCCCTCTGAAACACCATACCTGTATCCCTTGGATAAATACCTAGTAGTACAATTGCGGGGTTGCAGGGTAGTTCTATTTTTAGTTTTTTGAGGAAACTCCATACTGTTTTCCAGAGTGGCTACACCAGTTTGCATTCCCACCAGCAATGCAAAAGAGATCCTCTCCGCATCCTCACCAATATCTGTTGTTGCCTGAGTTGTTAAGGTTAGCCATTCTGGTAGGTGTGAGGTGGTATCTCATTGTGGTTTTGATTTGTATTTCCCTGATGATGAGTGATATTAAGCATTTTTTCATGTGTCGGTTGGCCATCTGGATGTCTTCTTTGGAGAAGTGTCTATTCATGTCTTTTGCCCATTTCTTCACTGGATTGTTTTTTTGGGTGTTGAGTTGGATAAGTTCTTTATACATTTTGGATACTAACCCTTTATCTGGTATGTCATTTACAAATACCTTCTCCCATTCTGTTGGTTGGTTGCCTTTTAGTTTCGCTGATGGTTTCCTTCGCTCTGCAGAAGCTTTTTATTTTGATGAGGTCCCAATAGTTCATTTTTGCTTTTGTTTCCCTTGCTTCTGGAGAGGTGTTGAATAAAAAGTTGCTGCGGCCAAAGTCAAAGAGGTTTTTGCCTGCTTTCCCCTCGAGGATTTTAATGGCTTCCTGTCTTACATTGAGGTCTTTCATCCATTTTGAGTTTATTTTTGTGTATGGGGTAAGAAAGTGGTCCAGGCTCATTCTTCTGCATGTTGCTGTACAGTTTTCCCAGCACTATTTGCTGAAGGGACTGTCTTTATTCCATTGGATATTCTTTCCTGCTTTGTCAAAGATTAGTTGGCCATATGTTTGTGGGTCTGTTTCTGGGTTCTCTATTCTGTTCCATCGATCTGAGTGTCTGTTTTTGTGTCAGTACCATAGTGTCTTGATGATTACAGCTTTGTAATACAGCTTGAAGTCCGGGATTGTGATGCCTCCTGCTTTGGTTTTCTTTTTCAAGATTGCTTTGGCTATTTGGGGTATTTTCTGATTCCATACAAATTTTAGGATTGTTTGTTCTAACTCTGTGAAGAATGCTGGTGCTATTTTGATAGGTATTGCATTGAATATATAGATTTCTTTGGATAGTATTGACATTTTAACAATATTTGTTCTTCCTATCCAGGAGCATGGAATATTTTTCCTTTTTTGTGTGTGTGTCTTCTTCAATTTCTTCCATAAGCTTTCTATCGTTTTCAGTGTATAGATTTTTAACCTCTTTGGTGAGATTTATTCCTAGGTGTTTTACGGTTTTTGGTGCTATTGTAAATGGAATCAATTCCTTAATTTCTCTTTCTGTTGCTTCACTGTTGGTGTATAGGAATGCAATCAATCTCTGTGTATTGATTTTATATCCTGCATCTTTGCTGAATTCATGGATCAGTTCTAGCAGTTTTTTGGTGGAATCTTTTGGGCTTTCCATATCAAGTATGTCATCTGTGAAGAGTGAAAGTTTGACCTCCTCTTGGCCAATCTGGATGCCTTTTATTTCTTTGTGTTGTCTGATTGCTGAGGCTAAGACTTCCAATACTATGTTGAATAACAGTGGTGAGAGTGGACATCCCTGTTATGTTCCTGACCTTAGGGGGGAAGCTCTCAGTTTTTCCCCATTGGGGATGATATTAGCGGTGGATCTTTCATATATGACTTTTATGATCTTGAGGTATGATCCTTCTATTCCTACTTTCTTAAAGGTTTTTGTCAAGAAAGGATGCTATATTTGGTCAAATGCTTTCTCTGCACCTATTGAAAGGATTATGTGGTTTTTGTCCCTTCCTTTCTTGATGTGATGAATCACATTGATTGTTTTGTGGATATTGAACCAGCCCTGCACCCCAGGTATAAATCCCACTTGGTCGTGATGAATAATTTTTTTAATGTATTGTTGGATCTGGTTGGCCAATATCTTGTTGAGGATTTTGCATCCATGTTCATCAAGGAAATTGGTCTATAGTTCTCCTTTTTAGTGGGATCTTTGGTTTTGGAATCAAGGTAATGCTGGCTTCACAGAAAGAGTTTGGAAGTTTTCCTTCCATTTCTATTTTTTTTGGAACAGTTTCAAGAGAATAGGTGTTAACTCTTCCTTAAATGTTTGGTAGAATTCCCCTGTAAAGCCATCTGGCCCTGGACTCTTGTTTTTTTGGAGATTTTTGACTACTAATTCGATTTCTTTACTGGTTATGGGTACATAACTTATTTTTCTGTGGTTTTTAACAAATTCACTGATTCATTCAACAAGAACTAAGCCACCATGTGCTTTGTGCTAACTTGAACCTCCAGAGGTAATCAAGATAGAATAGATAACATCATTTCATATTCAACTGTGAGAAACAAACAATGAGAAGAGATAGTGTCAGAGATTGGTAAGTGCTGTGAATGCTATAACACCAGTAGTAGAGATTTAGTAGAGTGGTGAGGAGGGGAGGCAGGGCAAAGTCACTTTGGACAGGGAAGGCCTTTACTGTTGATGCAATGTTTAAATTTTTTTTAATGTTTATTTTATTTTTGAGAGAGACGGAGACAGAGCGTGAGCAGGGGAGGGGCAGAGAGAGAGAGGAAGACACAGAATCTGAAGCAGGTTCCAGGCTCTGAGCTGTCAGCACAGAGCCCGACGCGGGGCTCGAGCTCACTCACAAACTGCGAGATCATGACCTGAGGCGAAGTTGGATGCTTAACTGACTGAGCCACCCAAGTGCTCCTGCTAATGCAATGTTTAAACAGGGAACCACAACTGCAAAGACCTGAATAGAAGATAGCAAAGGTGTCTAGATGTCTGAGACCACATTAGCATTAACAAAATAGACATAAGCTTTCTAAGCCTATAGAAATAGAAGGACATTTATTATCATGCAGTAGTTTGCAAGTTTTACGATTCTTTTAAAAAAGTTAAAACTAGAAATAATTTGTTTCCTATCCATGAATATTTAAATAAGTTTCACAGCTCAGTCATATATCAACACTTCTGATGTGGTATTTAAGTGAAAACAATTATTACAGCATGATACTGAAATAGAATCACTGAAAATAAATAATAAGGAATCCTTAAGGTATTTACTGAATGACACTGGTAAAACTCAACCTTTTCCTAACATATGTACCAACCATTTAGAAAAGACAACAGGCTGTAAATATATTCTTGGGAACAGGTGTTATGGAATAAAACAAGCAGGCTTAGGCAGGGATCAAAAAAGCAGGTGATTCTGAACAGTGAAATAATATTACGGTAGGACATTAAACATCTGTATCATATTTCAGCACATGTGTTAACACTCCAACTTTTCTTGAAGCTATAATGTATTTTCTTGGGAACGGATATAAATAGTGGATCTCTTCATTTCAGTCAGAAAAGAAATAATCTAAAGTACACTTCCAGAGAGGCAAGCTCCATCAGTCATGCCAGTTATCATCTATATCCCAGATGGTCATCTAGGGGCATTTAAAGACCATTCTCTACGTCACTGTCCAATCTCCTGAGTAGACAATATGGCTAGCACAATGATGAGAATTACAAGGAGGGAAATAAAATGCTGAAAATACTGCCCTGGCTTTGTTCATAAACCATGGTGCAGTGGTACCTCCTTTGTTGGCAGTCCTAACTGCTACAGCCCAGAAGATACCAAAAGGAGGTATAGAAAGAATAGTGGAACTAAATTAGTGGTCAAGGACCAAACAGGCAGTCTGTAGGGATATGGAACAAAACTGATTCAGATCCTCTAATCCAGAAACACAAAGGTTGAGAAAAGCTTAGGAGATAAAGAAAGGTTTGTGTATGATAAGGAGAATGATTTTTCAAACCTAAAAATTAAGAGCCATGAAGCAACACTGAAGAATAAAAGAGGTTATATGAAGACAATTTCTTTCATTTTTTATTTTTTTATTTTTTTTAACGTTTTATTTATTTTTGAGACAGTGAGAGACAGAGCATGAACAGGGGAGGGTCAGAGAGAGGGAGACGCAGAATCCGAAACAGGCTCCAGGCTCTGAGCTGTCAGCACAGAGCCCGACGCGGGGCTCGAACTCACGGACCGCGAGATCATGACGTGAGCCGAAGTCGGCCGCCTAACCGACTGAGCCACCCAGGCACCCCGAAGACAATTTCTTTTAATGACAGTTTTATGGAAATGTGTGAAACATGTTATCCATGAGGTGGGACAAAATGAAAACGAGAAAACACACACCATAAAACATTTGATAAGTCACAGAACCTAAAACCCGAGTTTGAATACTGATTTACTACGTATTAGCTGTGCAACCGTGGACAAGTTTCTTAACCTCTCTGTGTCTCAGTTCCTCACCCAGGAAACGGTTGTTGTGGGGATGAAATGAATAAAGAACAGTGCTTGCCACATAGCAAGTGCTTTAAAAACTTTAGCCGTAAGTCTGTGTGCAAAAAAAGAGTTGATTACTCTCCTGCTTATAAGGATAGCCCTTGGCTGGCATCTGGGAACTTGGATTTCCAGAAGTTTCTCACCAACATCAACTCCTAAGAGTGGATCGCTGTGCTTACAACAACGTGTGCAACAATATGGTTTAGGTTGAACACATGCTTTCCTTCCGGGATTCTGGAATTTTGGTACACGCCAGGTAGAGACTGTTTGCATAATCATCCCGATAAAACTCCCGGATGCTGAGCCTTGAATGAGCCTCCCAGGTTGGCAACACCTGACGCATGTGGTCACAACTTGCCATCGGGAGAATTAAGCATGTCTGGTGTGACTTCACTGAGAGAGGACCCTTGAAAGCTTGCACCTGGTCTCCCCTGGACTACACCCCATGTGCCTCTCCCTTTGCTAATTTTGCTTTGTATCCTTTTCCTGTGACAAATTGTAGCCGTAAATAAATTATATGCTGAGCTCTTCCAGTGAATCATCAAACCTGGTGGTGGCGGCCTTGGAGACCCATCAGCAGTCAAACATAATTATTTTATACTTGATGTAAGTATAGTAAAAATGCATGTTAATAAATCTTGAAGACAAGTTCAAGAAAAGCGGTTTTTAGATATAATACCTTGATGAAAACAGAAAATGTTGTACTGTTTCTCTCATAAATAATAGATGAAATTAAAAAGTTGAAAGTCAGTGACATGTTCATTAAATTATATCACTATTTCCTGACAATATGCTTTTACATCACATGAAAGTAAGTAATTAGCTTATGCCTTCTTTTTTTTAAAGTTTTTAAAAATTTTATTTATTGGGGGGGGCATAAAAAGAGGGAGAAAGAGAATCTGAAGCAGGCTCCATACTCAGGGTGGAGCCCGATGTGGGGCTCGATCTCATGAACCATGAAATCATGACCTGAGACAAAATCAAGAGTTGGACACTTAACTGACTGAGCCACCCAGCTGCCCCTAGCTTACACCTTCTAAATGATATTCAAAAGAGGAACCATAGTGGTGAGAAATACTTAGGCATATCCTTTAGGTAGCGACAGAACATAGAACACAACTGAAATGCCAGAACCACCGAACTAGAAATGCGTTACTAATTTTATGTATTTTCTACATCTCTTACAAATAAGCTGTTAGTCTTTTCCAACACTTAGTAAACCCAATTCTCTTCCCAATAAATCAATATTTGGAAAAGAGAATTTACAAAAAAAAAAAGTTTGAGAGAAAAGTATTTAATAATTTATGTGAGTTTCTGTTTCAGAATAGTCCGATCAATTCCCCCACTTAAAAAAAAAAATGTTGCATAAGAACTAAAACAAAACTACCTTAAAGGCACCGAGTTTAAAACATGGTGGGGCCAGGCCATATGCTTGGGGTAGCTCAAACCCAAAGTGGTTAGTGGAAATTCCCCCAACCACTTTTGCCCTGAGGGTGAGGGTCCACATCTGCACCTGGGCTTTGGTTTGGTGGCTTCACAGGAGAAGAGACCAGGAGTAAAGACCCAGGGCTTGCCCACCATGGATTATCTCACAGGGTAACTTCCCCACATTAGCTGATACCCATAGGGCTACATGGAAGTTGCCCTGAATAAAGTAGCAAGAAAAAAATGAAAGGAAAAATGATAACCCATATCCGAGAGGTCTTATGGATGTTGACTGACCCTCTTGTAGACTGGCACTTTGGATCTAAGCATACCTTGAGTGGTACAGAAATTTCAGTCTGAAAACTTGTTTTAACGTGGTCCTGTACGAATAGTGTGTGCATGCACACACACACACACACCTTAAGTAAAATATTAACAAACTGAATCTAACTACGTAGAAAGAAAGATAATAGCATGACCAAATAGGGTTTAAACTAAAATACAGGTATGTCATTCACCACATGAACACATTAAAGTAAAAACCAATTATCATCATCTCAATAGATACAGGAAAGGCATGTAATAAAACTTAATGCCCATTCTTGCTAAAAACTCTATGTACTAGACTAGGTGGCAACTTCCTTAATCTGACACAGGATCTAATTATAAAACTCTATAGCTATGATCAAATTAAGTGATAAGATGTTGAAGTCTTTCCCTCTGAGTTTGGGAACAAGACACTATCACTACCGGAAGTATTCATCTTAGTGCCTAAGTCAAGAAAAAGAAATTAAAGACATAAGAATTGGAAAGAAAGAAAATGGTTACCATCTTCCACTGATAGTATTACCTTCATAAAAATACCCATAAAAATCGACAAATTTAACAAGCCTGCTAGATATTATATCAATATACAAAAATCAAGTATGTTTCTATTTGGTTTTACAAGTAATTTTAAAACCATTTTCAAAAGCTACCATTTGAATGGTAACAAGAACTATAAAATACTGTATGATGAACTTCAAAACTGATAAGGAACTAGACTTTGTTCTCACCACAAAATGGAAATGATCATCGTGTGACGTGATATAAACGTAAGCTAATGCTACTGTGGTAATCATATTACAAGACATAAATGTATCAAATCAGCACACTGTATGACTTAAATTTACACAATGTTGTATGTCAATTATATCTCAATAAAGTATGTCGGACTCAATCCAACACAAGAAAAAATCTATTTGTAATACAGATTAGTGATGAAAAACACAAATTCTGTACTAAGCACCTTGGCTCAGATCCTGCCTCTGCCATTTACTAGCTGTTTGATCAGAGGTGAGTCAATTGACCACTACGTGCCTCAGTTTCCTGTGTAAAATATCTCCTGTTACTAGGACCTACCTCATAAGGTTGTTGTGAATACTGAATACAAAATAATAGAATAAGGCCTGGAAATTAGAAAACCTTATAAAACTGAAAAATATAATGATTATGACGGTGATAGTGGTGGTATGATGGTATAGAAAATTATAAAACTTTTTGGAAAGGTTTTAAAAAAATAATTAAATGGAAAATACACCATATTCATGGATAGGAAGACGATATTAGTAAGATATTAATTCTCTAGAAATTGAGAAATTGATGTGTAGACTCAATGAAATGTTAATTAAAATATGAACAGGGTCTTTTTTTTTTTTTTGGCTCTTCACAAGCCAGCTCTAGAATTTATATGGAAAAGCAGAGAATGGGATATAATCAATACACTGCTGAAGAAGAAAAGTAAAGAGGGACACTTGCCCTACTGATATTAAGATTTTATGAAGACATCGCAGAATTGGTGTTTGGTGACCAATTGAACAGAACAGAAAACACAGGAACAGAGGCAGTGTGGCAGAGATGTACAGAAAAAAGGGCACAGTCAAAAAAAAAAAACCCTGAAAATAATGATTAACCATATGGAAAAAGTTCCAACACACCACGCAATACTCAAAAATTTACTCTAAAGTATGAAGGACTTAATTTTCAAGAGCAAAACTTTAGCTTTTATGAAGAAAATATGGGTGCCTCTCTGACCTTGAAATAAGAGTTTCTTAAATAAGACACAATCACCCTACTACAAAAAAGATTCACAAATTCAACCAAATTAATTCATGTTTCAAAAGATATCTGAAGATAGTGAAAAGATAAGCCACAAAATGGGAGAATGTATCTGTTAAAATGACAAAATATTTGTACTGAGAACATCTATAAAGAGCATGGTCAAATCAATAAATACAACTGAAAAAGAGGTACAAACCATGGACAGATATGTCACAGAAGAGACCAATAAACATGAAGACATATGTTAGATGATCCACTATTAATATAAATATAAAATCAAGCCCACAACAAGATACTATACCCACTCCATTAGAGAAGATTAAAAAGTCTAATAATACCAAGTGTTGGAGAGGGTGCAGGTCAACAGATTCTCTCATACATTGATGAGACTGCAAATTAATGGGATGATTTGGAAATATCATTTGGCATTATAAAACGTTGGCACTATTTATGTAAACATTTGCATACCTCATAACCCAGGGATTCTACTCCTAAGAGAATCACTTGCACATGGGCATGAGGAATTATGGTACAAGATTGTCCATAAAGGGAGCACCAGGGTGGCTCAGTCAGTTGAGTGTCTGTCTCTTGATTTTGGCTCAGGTCATGATCCCAGGGTCATGGGATTAAGCCCTACATTAGGCTTTGTGCTGAGCGTCTCTCTCTCCCTGTGCCCCTCCTCCCTACTCACGGTCTTTCTCTAAAATAAAATAAAAAATAAAAAAGACTCTCCATACAGTGTTACTAGTAATAGCAAAAACAGGCAAATCTAGGGGGAAAAACAAAATGCCCATCAATAGAAGAATAGATAAATTATGGTAAATTCATACAATGGACCGTTACACACATTTAAAATGAGTGAATTCTAATTCCACACAAACCAGGGATAAATATTAGAAACATATCACTGAGTGAAAAAAGCATGTCACTAAAGACTACAAACATTTGACACCTTTTTTATATAGTTTTAAAATGAGAAAGTTTAAACGTTAGGGAAATACATATGGGTGTGTATGTGTATATACATATATGTATTTGTGTGTGTGTGTGTGTGTGTGTGTGTGTGTGTGTGTGTGTGTTTAAACCAAAGGAATAATAAACACTCAATTTGGGGTAGTGGGTCCTATGGGAGGAAAGCAGGGAAACAGAATGGAGGGGAACCTAAATAAATGGGAGTTAACGGTAGTATTTTAGTTCTTGGATTGAATGCGCTCATTGTATTATTAAACACACTAACTTAAATAAAAGATAGCTATGCATGGAAAAAGTATATTAAAAAAATAAGTACATACATTTACAAATTTACATCTTATTACATCAGATTCAAACTATTACATCATAGTTTTAATGTACGCAAACTGTTGATATGCCATTTTGGAATAATTTATCTTCACACTTCACTTATTTACACAACCTGTTGGAAAGACTAGCAAGTAAACACCAGTAGAAAATAAGGAATGAAAAGAGTACACATTACTTCCATAAGGCTAATTTAATGAAGTATGATAAACAGTTCCTTCAGTGTTGAGAAACAAAAAAGATGCCAGCAATGAAAAAGCAAAATGCACCGAAACCTATCAGTCAAGGAAATCTAGCTGTAAAAATACACATCAACATGATAAAAATAGAGAATAAAGCTATAATTTTATAATCCATTTGCATAGACAGAATGTTTTGTCTTCTCAAAATTCATATATTGAAACCTAATCCCCAGTGTGACGGTATTTGGGGGGGGGCTTCTCGGGATGCTTAGGTTATGAGGGTGGAGCCTTCATTCTGGGATTAGTGCCCTTATATAAGGGACCCCAGAGAACTCCTTTGCCTCTTCTACTATGTGAGGATACAGCAAGAAGGCAGCTGCCTATGAACCAGGAAGCAAGTTCTCACCAGAACCCAGAACTGTCAGCCCCTAGATCTTAAGACTTTCCGGCCTCTGGAACTGTAAGAAATAAATATCCGTTGCTTAAGCCTTCCCCTATCCCCGCCCCCCACCCCGTCCGTAGTCTTCTGTTACAGCAGCCTGAATGGACTAAGACACCATTGCAATGGGGAGCCCGCTGCACCAGGGCTGACAGACCTGAGTCCCAAACTTGACCTATGTCTGCTTAGATGTGTGACCTTGGATGGGTCATTGAACCTCACATGTGTAAAATAAGAGACTGTACCAAGTTTTAGGGATCTTTCCGTTGGTGAAAGTCTGTGACCCTTTAAGAAACCACTCTTACAAAGAATTAAGAAAATCATGATGCAATTTCCTTATCTAAGTAGCATGATATGTAATTTAGTACTTGAGTGCCTTTGGATGACAACAATGTCTACAGGCTCTGAGGAGAGAATAAAAGCATTAATACAGCATTACCATCGGATTAGTTAAAATGGAAAAGGTTTGTTACACATAGACAGTTTCCAAGTGGTCGATGAATTTGCTTTTTGATAGATCAGAGGTGTTTTGTGGTATACAGCCTTTCATGTAATTACACTAGTGGAGGCAAAAAATGAGAATTTGGGCATTATGATTTAAACTTTAAGCCTTAAATTCTACAACGTAAAGGAATTTGAGAAGTTAGGTCAATCTTGCAGAGATTCTCCATCTTTATATTTCCATGCAGAGGAACCTCTTTTGGAGTAATATTCCCGGCCTCTCCCCTTGTCCTCACCCATTCCTCCTAGAGAAGTGACTTACCTAATTGGCGTACCTCCTCCTTTTCTCTGTAAGAGCCACCTGACTGTGGGGGCATGCGCAGTGCTCTGCTCCCCAGTGCCATAGCGGCAGGCTTTCATGTGGGGTGCCTGTGTCTGAGGGGAAACCTATTTAATTCTGGCTGCAATCCAGCACATCCACCCCTTCAACAGAGCCATCCCACAGACAGTGCTGACATTTTTAGCTACTACTCGTAACACTTGCATTTATTTCCCGATTTACTCTGGATGGCAAAAGAGGGTGCTAGGCTACTGTGCCCCTCCAGCCCCAACAGAATACTTTGCAGCAGAAAAAGAAAATGAATGATACGTGTATATTAACGTAAGTAAGTCTCAAAAATATAACGATTAGAGAAAAAGCAATCTGAGTTTATGTAAGGCTTAAAAATAAATAAAACAATACTATATATTACCTAAAACACATAAATCTGTGTCATAAAATATAAAGGCACACGTGAGTGAGCTTAAAAATTCAGGATAGTGATTATCTCTGGGGCAGAGGAAGGGAAAGGCCAGCAGGCAGGGCTCCCCAGGGTGGTTTCAACCACATTTGAAATGGAATGTTTTGTTTCTTATATGCACTTTTTTTTCTGCCTCGATGATTTTACATATATGTGACACACACTGACATACCACACGTACATCTACAAGAGAATGAGGGGTGGAGCTGAAAAAACTATGCCCTGTCACAGTGAGGCCTGGTCAGCTCCTTTCCAGAACCCCTGGAACAAAGTCAGTGAAAAGAGACATTGCCCATGCCTGGACATAGACACTAAATGTAGCACTGGCATCTACAGTTTTATTTTAAATGGGGAAAATCCATTAAACCACAGAATGAGAGTCAGAAAGAATAAAGCCAAGCAATCATCCAAGGAATGGAGTTACTAGCAGCAAACCATGGAAACTTCTAGAACTTAC
The DNA here is from genome assembly GCF_046562875.1 of Panthera onca. Classification (NCBI taxonomy): domain Eukaryota; kingdom Metazoa; phylum Chordata; class Mammalia; order Carnivora; family Felidae; genus Panthera; species Panthera onca. Next base: position 132,583,488 of record NC_138344.1, read on the forward strand.
CTTTGCCAGAAGGAACCCTAAATTGTTGCCTTTGATAACAAAATCTTTTTATTAATTATCTCTGAAGGAAGACTCAGTAAGTGTTCTTAGTAATGCATTTCAATGTCTTATAAATCACTAGAAAGTTTAATTCAGTGGAAATTGTAAGTCAGTATATCGTGACTAAGATGGTCTGAAGACACACAGAAAGGAGATGGTCTGTATTGTTTCCTGATCCCCTAGTCTAACTCAGACACCCTGAATCATAAGCGTAATAGAACAGAGTCTACAAATCTGTGTTGCTTCATTTAAAAGTGCACATATTTTTTAAGCTTTCATGTATTGTATTTACTTGTTAATTTTTTTTAAATGTTTATTTATTTTTGAGAGACAGAGATACAGAGCACAAGTCCGGGACGGGCAGAGTGAGAGGGAGACACAGAATCCGAAGCAGGCTCCAGGCTCTGAGCTGTCGGCACAGAACCCAATGTGGGGCTCGAACCCACAAACCATGAGATCATGACCTGAGCCAAAGTTGGACGCTTAACCAACTGAGCCACCCAGACGCCCCTAAATTGTTAATTTTTTAAATAAAGTTTATTTATTTTGAAAGAGAGTGTGCCCTCACGCGAATGGGTGAGAGCCAGACAGAGAGGGAGAGAGAAGGGGAGAAAGATACCCAAGCAGGCACCATGCTGTCAGTGCAGAGCCTGATGCAAAGCTCGATCTCACGAACCGTGAGGTCATGACCTGAGCCGAAATCAAGAGTCGATGTTTAACTGACTGAGCCACCCAATGCCCCTAAATTGCTAATTTTTAACAAGTTCCTTCCTCAAGGAGAAAAATAATTCAAGTGATAAACCCTTTGGGGACTGATGCCCATGCAGGTCTCAAAATCATTTTTTCAAGTCTTGTGTCTCCAATGAAGAGGAACAAATGAAGACTACATTAACATTACAAATCACTGACATTTAGATTAGGCATCTGGTCCTTCAAATCATTTTACAATTTGTAACCTAAGGATAAAAAAGACGTTATGAAAGGTAGCTGACCACGGACTGAAATGATCGATACAATCCAGGAAAGTTGCCTTCCAGGGAGGGTCTATCACATTTTCTGCCACGTTCATCCGTAACAGCCCAGGAGATTTAGTCCCTTGTGCCCAGCATGGACTCTGGACATCCACTGAACTGAACTTCACTGATAACTAGAAACTAATGTGGGAAGATGGTGGGGATACCAAAAAGGATACTACGGCCCACTGCTGTGACTTTGTATACTGGAAATGCTCAGAAAACCTACACTTCCTGAAGACCCTTAATGTCCTTCTTTAACCTTTCATCTCTCTCTTTACAAGGTTTATAACCTTAGAGAAGGTTACAAAAATAAGTAATAGTAATACCATATACACAATACGATAGGATATATAATAAAACACAGAACGTGGTATGATATAGTAAAATATAGTAACTGCATGATATAACATCCTGTGGAGGGGCATCCATGTGTCATTGTGCCCCCATCTACTTTTCGAGTCTCACCCCCAATCCTGCTCTTACTCACTGCAATCCAGCCACTCTGGTTGTCTTTTACTTTCCCTATCCTGCCAAGTTTACACCCGCTTCAGAGCCTTTTCAATTTTTTCTTTTTTAACTTTTATTTTTGAGAGACAGAGACAGAGAGTGAGCGGGGTGGGGCAGAGAGAGAGGGAGACACAGAATCGGAAGCAGGCTCCAGGCTCTGAGCTGTCAGCGCAGAGCCCGACGCGGGGCTCGAACCCACGAACTACGAGATCATGACCCTAGCAGAAGTCAGACGCTTAATTAACTGACTGAGCCCCCCAGGCGTCCCTGGAGCCTTTTCAAATGCTCTTCCGGTTTCTGGGTGGCTCTCCTCCCAGTCAGCTTTTCATCACTTCCGTCTTATTCAAAGGTTACCCTTCAAAAAGGCCTTCCCTAGCCTCCCCGTCTAAAACTACCCACCTCCCCCTCAGTCATCCTCTCAAGTATTATTTTACCTTCCTCATAGCATGTTATCCGTATCTGAGGTTAACTCGTTTACTCAGTTACTGCCTGTCGTCTTACAACTAAACTCAATTCCTTGAGAGCAGGGACCTTGTTTGCTTTGCTCACAGCTCTCCCCGCAAGCACCCTGAAAGGGACTAGGTGCACAGTAGGTACTAAAAAACTGTTTCCTAAATGGATGAATGAATCCCTCCATTTTAAGGCTTTGAAGCATGTAACAAATGCATTCCCTATTTTACCAAATTCACGGTCTTGAATACTGGGTTTACTGGAAAATGGGGGAGGGGAGAAGAAAATGGACTCCTCATGATACAGACTGGCGAGAGCCGAAGCCACAGAGAACAGCACGGAAATGAATGCTGTTATTTAATTTACATATTTTAATCACATTCATCTGATCCATTAAAAACTAAAAATAAATCCTTTCACTATTTTTACACTAGGCACTAATTTAATTATATTCTGTGACTACAGCTATTACATTACGTATTTTCTATCCAAATTACCTTGTACTTTGCTAGCGATGATAGGAGCTATCTCCGTATGTCGCAGGTATTCTCGTAGTCTGAGAAATCGTATGAGGCAGAACGCAATATGAACATATTACTGAATAAAATGCTTATAAATGAGATCCCTTCTCTCAGCCAGAAAAAGGAGACACAACACATTAGGTCAGTCATTAGGAGTCAAAGCCCCGCAAACAGTGCTGTCTGCGTTATGCATGAATCTGGAAGTCCTACACATCTACCAGAATTTGAATTACTGTGCTTTACCAAATACACATTTAAAGGAGAAAACTATCCCTTAAGAAACAAATTCAAGAATCATTTAAACACAGTTTTACTGGCGCAGTTTCAGAATCTATCGTGAGGTATTTTGTCTAAGTTAAATTTAAAACTCCTCATTTTTCAAGCTGACCTGTTACAACTAATAGGTTTTAAAATGATGAACAGCCACAGAACCGTAAAAAATATTCCACTTTCATAAAACCAGAGATCATTCTGTCTGAAATGAAGTTTCATTTTTAAAACTTCATGCATTTGAAAAAAAAAATCACATACTCTTGGAAGAAATGGTCATTTTCCGTGAAAGAAAATGTTAGTGGGATTCAACGGCGGCACAAAAGTAAAACATACATTGTCAAATAAAGGCTGTTTTGCTATTTGGCAAATACAGGCCTTGTTTCCACAGAATGGGCAGGAGAGAAGGGAGGGGAAATTCCAGGTGTTTGCAAACCAAGAACACAAGCGCTTTTTTTTTTAACTGAGCCTTGTGAAAATATTAGCATTTTTAAAATCAATGTTAGCTTTGGATTACATTTAGGAAATTATAGAGACAACACAGAATTGTAGTATTAGAGTGTGTAAACAATCATAATTTATTACCTACTTTTAAGACCCTTTCTATAGAGATGCAGAACTTTATTTTTTTTTTAATTTTTTTTAACGTTTATTTTTGAGACAGAGAGAGACAGAGCATGAACGGGGGAGGGGCAGAGAGAGAGGGAGACACAGAATCGGAAGCTGGCTCCAGGCTCTGAGCCATCAGCCCAGAGCCTGACGCGGGGCTCGAACTCACGGACCGCGAGATCGTGACCTGAGCTGAAGTCGGATGCTTAACCGACTGAGCCACCCAGGCACCCCGAGGTGCAGAACTTTAAAACGCACTGCCATTAAAGAAGCCTCTCAAACCACCTCTGTGTGCACACAGTGGGACGAAACCTCAGTGGCTGATGGAGCTAAAGGCATGGCTTCCGAAGGGATCCTTGGAGAGGGGGATTCCCAATGTGACCCTCAGGTTTTGGTGGTTTGCTACTTTTTGCCACAACCTTTGGTCAAATTAAGTCACAAAGTCAGCTCAGACTCAGACAGTGGAGGAAAACTCCACCTCTTGATGGGAGGAGCCACGGTACTCTGCAAAGGAGGGTGCCCACAGGGAAGGGGTGGAGGGAGTTGTTACCGCCATCTTTGCAAACAACCGACCGCCTCATGAATGCTTGTGCTCCTTTTCCAGTGAACTGGGTCTGTGAATAATAAGGTTTGGGGCATTAATGGGAGAGTTCGTGACTCAATGAATTACCATACAGTTACCATAAAAGCTGCTGTCCTCATACATGCACGTGGGGCCTGGAAACGTGCACTTCCGGGCACACAGCAATGTTCCAGATGTTCATGAGGGGTCCTAAGCACCACTGGGAGAGAGAGGCAGATCACAGGCAGGAGGAGCCCTATGGCATGCAAGGCAGGTGGCACGTGCTCAGTGCACAATGAGATAAAGAAGTACCATCACGAACACTGAGAAGAGGGGACAGTCACTGAGGAACGGACGCATTGGGTCACGCAACAGAGGAGGGAACCCAACCTCGCCGGAAGGGCTCACAGAGAAGGATGCAGAGGAAGGGACATCCCAGAAAGGAGTCATGCACATGATGAGTGAAGGTCATAGCTCATCAGGAGAGAAGTTAGAAGAACCTGAGGAGAGGGGGCAGAGGGTGCCTTTAGCACGCACCCTTATAAGCGGGGCCCAGACACTTACTACACCAACATCATGGGAAGAGGGGTTGACAGCACAAAGACACTGCACGAGCAAAGGGACCAGTGGCTGAACAAATGAAGAGCCACGGCAGAAAAGGAAAGATCAATGCTGACTGCACAAGTGAAGCTGGGAAAATCATGGTATCACTGACAGAAATAGAAAGAAAGAGCTGACTTGAGGATAAGGATAATGGCTCTCACTTTAAATATGATGAACAGAGGGTGACAACAAGCAACTTAGAGCATTGCCAGCTATTCATTAACCGTGTGGCTTTGGGAACATTATTTAACTTCTCTAAGCTCAGTTTTCTTATCTGTGAAATAGGAATCATAACAATGGTGTACAACTCATTAGCTTATTGTGAGGAGTGAATGGAATAGTGGCAATGCCTGGCAATCAAAAAATGACAGGTGCTTTTGCCATCATCATTATCCAGTTTATTATTTGACAAGCAGCCCAGTAGCTGTTTTTTTGCCACGTGAACTTACGGTTATCTGATACACCCCTTACCAGGTTCCCCCCCCCCGCCCCCGCCAAGTACAACTGAGGTAACTTAAAACATTTTATTCTAACGGCAGTCCTTGTAAATTTTCCATAGCATTTGAGTCTGAGCAATTTACAACCCAGAGAAAGGCTCCAATCCGATGACAAATTTATCACTGCAAACCATTAAAACTAGTATGTCAGCTGACCCATCTGGATTAGATGCGAACATCTGACGGCTATGGTTTTTCCAGTAGGTTGAAATGGGGCTGCTTAACACCGAAAAAAAATGGAAAGAATACGATTTAATCATAATTTGCAACATGCTAAGGATCCCTTTGAGATTAGAGTTTTCTCTTTGGCTCTGTTTGCTTGGGATATAAGAAAATAAGATTAAATAAAGAGTATAAGATTCTATAGTATATAATGCAGACATGAGAATGGGGAAACAGAGAAGGTAAATTCCAAGTAAATCTGAGGATTTAACATTGTCATGACTGGTAATGCTGGGCAGCGAAACACATAATTTATCATGCACATAGTAAGTGCTTAATAAACATTTGTTAAATAATGCTGAAATTGACGATGTTTGATGACACTGATGAGCAAATTATTTGCATTTTTTTCATTTCTTGCCAAAGACATTAGAATCACTGTTTTCTTTAAAGAGCAAGCCAACAAGGGGGCCTGGGTGGCTCAGTCAGTTAAACGTCCGACTTCGGCTCAGGTCATGATCTCACAGTTTGTGAGTTCGAGCCTCACATCGGGCTCTGTGCTGATGGCTCAGAGCCTGGAGCCTGCTTCGGATTCTGTGTCTCATTCTCTCCCTGCCTCTCGCCCACTTGTGCTCTGTCTCCCTCTGTCTCCCAAAAATAAATAAATGTAAACAAGAATCTTTTTTAAAGAGTAATCCAACAAAAGGTATGAAAACAGAGAATCAAGGTATTTAAAGCTAGAAGGAGAGGCAACCGAAGTATAGGGAAATTAACAGACATGCCCGAGTCAGTTCCCCACAATATGGGCTCCAAGCCTGAACAGCTGAATGACAGCCCAGGGCACATCCCACTCCCCCACCATGGAGAAGACAGAGGAATGGAGAAACTCAAGCCAGTCACTTTGGTGATTTGTCTGAAGGTCTAACAAAAGGTTGAGAAGAGTAGATGGATTCTGAGAAACGTGGACTTCAATTATTTAAGCCATAAATGTTTCCCATTATGATGTTTAAACAGTTCATGACAGTCTAAAATACAGAATTTTTTTTGGCCCTTAACACAGTCACATTTTACAGTTTTGCAGTATGAGGTTTTTGAGATTTTTATCAAAAGGTTTTATGACCAAATTGTCAGAAATCAGGGAATTTTATAAAAAGGGTGTACAATTCAGCTAAAGTATTTTCATATATCCACAGCCTTAGGTCTCTGAAAAGGGTTATAGCCATAGATTATACAGCTCTATTTTTTACTGTGAAAATTTATATGCTGTCCAGATCTTTATTCCATTGAAAGTGAACTGGAAAGAGCCCTTAAATAAAATGATTCCTTCAAAAATCTGTAAACTGTAGTAGACCTGATTGATAAAGAGATTGAAAAATCCCTTTCAAGGGTGCACATGGGGCGAGATATAAAAGGGAAAGACAAAAAGGTTCTCCCCTGCAAGATGGATGTGCTTATTTGCGCTTCCAATCTGGGGTCAGACTGTCTGGGTCACAGCCAATTTCTGTCCGTTCACGTGACCTTTGCCAAGTCACCCAGCCGCTCTGCCCCCCTTGGTCTCCTCATCTGTAAAATGGGAGGAATAACAGTCGCCACCTCCCAGGGCTGCTGTGAGGATCAAAGGAGTTACCGACAAGCAAAGGGTTGGGGACAGGGCTTGGCACCCGCGTCGTGTTCACTATTTTATCACGTCCTCGAGACCACTGCCTCCCACTCCCCTCCATCCGCTCACCGTCTGTGCTGTTCTCTCTCTCTCCCTGGGTGCCTTTCCTCCCAGGGTTTTTCAAATCCGGACTCCGTTGCTAAATTCTGGGACTGCCCTGGCTGGAATTAAATCCTCTCAGCTTTCTGTGCTTCTGCAGTAGGTACTGTTTTCTACCTAATCTTACAGTCACTCCCTGAAAGACTGTCCTGTCTGATTTGCTCTTATAGACCGGAAGGGACCCTCTTTAGTGCCTTACATGTGGAACTCATTTGTGGAATGAATCAAGAGAGAGAGAGAGTTGTCATCTACTCTCTGATCAACTAGTGGCTGTTATTATCACTATTAAGAAGCAAGAAAGGCTGGTCCTGGGAGGCTCAAACTATAAAGTTGAGACAAATACCGTGACTGTCTTTTGGAAGAAAGCACAATTGATGAAATGCAAAGGGGATTTCATTTCACGAAAATGCAGCCGATCTCTGGAACAAAATCAACAGAATAACATCTCAGATCTGAAATGAAGCCAACTTGGTCAGGACCCCTGACTGGGCGGGGGGGGGGGGGGGGGGGTGTAGTATTACTGTCATCTCTCCATTATCCGCAGTGGAGAGGCAGAGAAGACCTTTCAAGATGACTATCCATTCAGTGGTGGCAAATTATTGCTGAACTCAAAAGCCTTTTATGTTCTCCTGTTTCTTGCTCTATGATGGGCCGGACACCTTCACTAAAACATTAATGAACGGTGGGTGCCTATTAGGGGCCGCGCACGGCGTCCTCCCATGTGGTCCCTCGTACGACCCCCAAACAGCTCCGTGACGTACGTTCTCTCATAATTACATCTTACACATGAGGTGACTGACGCACACAGAGGTCAAGTAACTTCCCCAAAGTCTGTTGGCTAGTTCAATTCGTCTCACTTCAATCCCTCTTCTCATTTTTATTGTCCTACATGGGAGTGTAATGGAAACCAGCGTGGAATAGCTAGTGAAATAAGAGGCTACAGGAATTCTCCCAGGTCAAGTCTGACCTGGTCTGGTTGGGCAGGAAAGGCCAAGTGTGTGAACTGCAATGAATTTCAGGAGTCAAAGCTCAGGTTACATCCAAGTTGGCCTCCACGTCCCCGGGGATCCAAGCTAGTCAGCAAAGTAATGGACTCTCCGGGCCACACGATGATAATCTAGTGGATGTCCCGGATGACTCATTTATTTTAGCACAAGTGCAGCTAGAAGCTTGGGAGAAGGCAGAGTTCTGGGTTTGAGGGCAGGAAGCTAGAAAAGAGGTTAGAGTTTAGGGCAAGTCTTTGTGCTAATCAGGAAACTGCAAGAAGCTGGACTGCTGATCAGGACACACAGTGGGGTTAAGGAGAAGAGGAGTATGGGAAGGTGGTCCCTGGGATCAACCCTGATAGAAGCCACGCTTGCCACATTTGAATCCACTCTCCACACTGCAAACCACAAATCTGATCACGTCACTTCCCTACTTTGTCACTGATTTTCCATTGCCCTCAGGACAAAGTTCAAACTTCCTGAAAGGTACAAAGCCTCCATGATTTGTCCTGTGGCTACCTTTCCAGCCCCATCACTCTTTGTTTAGCCTTCTGGCCCTAGCCACCCACCCGGACAAACGAGAGCGAGCGGATTCAGTAACAGACCAGCTGTATGGAGGAACTCTCAGCTGGTAGAATCGCCAGGCTCTGCTGCTGACCTCTGCAGATGCATTCTGCATAGGACACTCTCTCCCTCCCTATTTCCATCCTTCACTCTCACACTGGCGATCGCTTTCTCTGAAGTCAGCCCCATGTCCATCCTCAGCCCCCATTAGGCATCCTTTCCGTACATTCCCATAATGCTTTGCAGTCACCTTTCAGGATTAACCATCTTGGATGCTAACTACCTATTTCGCCAACTGGACTATAAGCTCCTCGAGGGCAGGGCAGTGCTTGGCTTGTTTCCTTTCATATACTCCCAGTGTCTGCAATGCAGTAGATGATAACACATATTTATTTCTAAGACAGAAAAAGACATAAGCCTGAGGACAGAAGTGCACAGGGCAGAGACCCCTCCTAACGTGACTGGGGGCAAGAAGACAGGAGTCATGTTGCACGTTAAGTATACGGTGAGGACCACACATACGATCAGGCATCCAGGGAGGATCTGGAAACATTACCAAGCATCCACAGAGGGTCTAAATTTGAAAGCTGTATACGCTGTGTCCAACGCAGTCATCCCAACCAGCAATGTGTAAGTGTTCTGGGATATCGTCAGACTTTTACATTTTTGCTTACGTGGTAGGTGTGAAATTGTATTTCCTTGTGTTTGCGCATCTCTTCTGGTTTCTTCTTCTATGAATTGCCTGTTTGGGGTGGTGGGGTGTGGTGTACAGCTTTCTTTCTTTCTTTTGTTTTTTAAATTAAATTGTAGTAGTTCTTTACAAAAAATGTATTAGGTGTATTCTGAGTATCCATGTCACTTTGAGTGTTGAGAGCTTCCCACGGAAGATATGAGAGTCTGACTTTTAGCGTCTTTCACCTGTGGGAAGAAGCAGGAAGGACACCCGGGAAGGGAGAAAACAGGATTCAGAAGAGTTCAACTACTGTCTCTTTTTCAAAACTGACATGAGCCTACTGGCTAGGGGAGAGGAAACGACAAAGAAAGAGAACTGGGGACACTGTGGTATAGTATTAGGATGTGACAAAGGGGAAAACATAAAGGCCATTTTGTTCTTATCATTAACAAAAGTGAGCTACTTCCCATGCTATGGATCAGGCTGGTGAGAGAAAAGACCAATGAATCTAAGGCTACTCATTTTGTGATCGCTTAAAGCAAACAACTTTTAGCAATACTACGAAGCCAGCCAGCAAAATAAATAGAAATGAGGTCCAAGGAATCGAAACACGAAAATTTGGAGAGAAAAAGATCTGCACAAAGCAAAACAGACCAAATACAAGGCGAACCAAACAAAAGCTAAATCAAATAAATAGGCATTGCCGTGTGCCCTGGAGGACTGCCAAGGAGAGTGAATTTCAACAAAGAAAGCGTCTGCCACCCGTTCGGAAAACTTCAATTCTAGAAGGGCTGAAGGAGGGCTGCAGCCACTGCAAAGCAACACGGGAGCTTTAGGGTGGAGAGACGGCAGATCAGAGGCTATTTCAGGCTCTGTAGACAAACACTAGAACCTTCCCCTAGCAAGACAGGAGCAGGTAGCCCACTCCCCCCACCTCCACTCCAACACAGCCCTTTGTAAGAAACAGGTCCAGTCACAGAAACTTGCAACATTGACATTGATGGCCAATTTGCAGATAAAAGGCCCACTGTCCATACCCTTGTCAATACCAAAATCCTAGGAGACAAAGTGTTGAGATAAAAGGAGTCTATACAGCCCAAGTAACAGCACTGGCAATCACCTGTGAACTCGACCCTAAAGACAGAGTCCTGGGCTTTGGGGATGAAATCAAGGGAGTCTCACTCCACATGTTAGCACTCAGCCCTGGCCTGGCATAGTTATAGCAGTGAGAGCAGTAATCTTACCAGTAATAACCATCACCACCACCACCACCACTATGCCCCACCGGAGCATTCATATTGTGCCAGGCAAGGAGCTAGGTGCTTTGCAAGAATTGTTATCAACAACCCATTATTATCCTAATTTATAGCTGCACACTCTACAGTTAAGGGAACCAAGGTAAATTGAGATATTTCTCAAAGGTCTCCCAGCCAACAAGCAAAGGAACACTTACTCCAAACATGCTCTCTTAACCAAGAGACTTGGCCAGAAGCTCCATGAAATAAGGCAGATAATTGGCAAATATTTACTAATTGTTGGCATGGTAGGTACTATCAACTACGTTAAGTTAAACTGGGGCAAAAAAAAAAAAAAAAAAAGAAAAGGAAGAATAACCAGAATTCCTTTTACTTACTCTGTAAAAAAATCTTGAACTTTATTAACCTTTAAAGAAAAAAGCCTCCCTACTCTTTAAAAAATCTACCATCATCTATCCAGCAAATATTCAGGTTGTTCAAACTCATAAGGAGGCTAACTAAACAAAACAAAAGGAGAGGTGATAATATATAGCTCAAGGGCTGTTTTTGGTTGGCATTACCCAAAATGCAGACTAATTTAGTTCCAAGCACCGGGAGGCCCGAGAGTCTGAAGCTCCTGAAGATTTCCTGAGCGTAGCATTGCTTTTTGCTCAGATTTCTCTATTGCTCTCTTGATTGAAATTTCTGTACATTAATATGTGCTCTTTTTTTTTTTTCTACATGACCTATTTTCCAATGGGACTGAGGGGGAAAATCACAAATGCATATTTAAAGCCACAAGGGTATTTAAATTCTCCCTATTTTTGTCAGACATTTTTAGTACTTTCTATTTGAGATGAAAGATAAAAACTTGCGTGCATGATTAATTGTAACGATGAAAGAATGCGAGGCTGTTGCTTAAGAAACGAGAACAACAAAGGAATAAACTACTGCGGGCATCACCAGGACTGGAATGACACTGCTCTGTGTACTTGATTTCCATGGCAACTAGCAGTGGGAAGATGAATGTTTCATAGTCACTCTGCTCTGCAGTACACGTCTATAAATCAAACTTGCATAAAGAGCACAAGATTTCTGCTGTGGGCTGTACTCAGAGCTGGTTTATTTTCCTGTTACTGTATAAGTATGGAAAAGAAGCACAAAACAATGAGGTCATTTTTAGTGGGGAACAAACTCAGAAATTACTAATACACCTGCAAGCAGGGGATGTCATTCATCTAGCCAGAGATGAGGAGCAGAGCAGGTAAGGCGTAAGGCAGGCGGGGAATGAAAACCCTGCCTGCTTCTGTATAAGGGTAACAGACACAGGCACTTGTTTGCTCTGAGAACTGTGTGTTATGGTGTGCCTCCCCACCCTCCCCTAACTCTGCTCCAAAATGTACATAGGAGCATCTTAATTAGCTGTCTTGGATACAAAGTTTCCACTGTGATAACCGGGCAGAAACAATGCTGTGTGTTTAGTATGAAAGTTTATGAAGGCTGAACATACACACACTTGTTTTTATTTACACTGAAAATAACTCCTTGTGTAGAAGTTAGGACAGAAAAAGAACACGCTGGCGTTGAATTGGGAGTCAGGAGACCCGAGTTTTGATCCAGGTCTCTGTAACCTTGGGTAAGCCATTAAGTTCGTTGACCTCCATCTTCTTAGCCATGAGAGAGATGGTGTACATGACGTCTCAAGACTCTGCCACCATTCGATGCCACAATTCTGTGATCTTTAAATCGCAAAGATCCGAATCAATGAGCTCTAACCAAAGATATCAGCTGGGCCCTTTCTAAAAACTACATACCTTACACAGCCATACTATTAATTAATAGTGTTTAATGATTCTACCATCACAATGAAACCTCTGCCAACTTGTTTCAAACTTCTAAACGCAGAATATGCTGCGGAAAATTAAATAAATTTTATTCTCAGAGTTTTTAAAAGTTTTAAAAAATTTGTAATCTTATAACTGATTTTTATAACATTATAAAGAAGGTCTTTTAAGTTTATTTATTTATTTTGAGAGAGTGTGTGTGAGCAGGGGAGGGGCAGACAGAGAAGGAGAGAGAGAATCCCACGCAGGCTCTGCACCACCAGCACTGAGCCCAATGTGGGGCTCGTTCTCACAAACCCGTAAGATCATGACCTGAGCTGAAATCAAGAGTTGGACGCTTAACCACCTGAGCCACCCAGGTGCCCCTAACATTGTAAAGAATGTTTAAATAATCTTCCTGTTACACAGATAAGGGCTGCCTATCAGTTCCTGCCAAGCAGGAAGCATCCTGCTTCTTGAAATCTGCAGCTCTTAGAGATATTTTGAAGCTTTTCTGGAGTTCATCTTTGGAACAGTAAGTCTCAAAAAGAGTGAAACAAACAAATGAATGGATAAACCAACTCTGAGGAACCACCTTTTGCTACAGCTTTCAGCAATCTTGTATTCCCTTCCCCAGTCTTCAATGTTTAGGCAGATTTTGACCTACAGGTAAGTATCACCAGGATAGAGAGGGACATATCCGAAAACCAGATCAACTATCTCTTCTGTGAGTCAGTGAGTCTACAAAATCCCTGTGGAACTTCACAACCTAGAAATATCTTTTCATTAGTGCGGCACGAGGCATTATCAGACCCAAAGAGGACCTGCTGTCCTAAGGCTAAGGACAGCCTAAGACAGGCTAAGTCCAGGGGAGAGCAGAGGCTCAGATGACTGAGTCCCAGCCTGCGCCTCGAATGAGGGCAGCACAGGGAAACAACACCCAAGGAGCACTCATTGTCTCATTTAATGCTTATGCCAACTCTGGGGAAAAAGATGTTTACACCTGAGCTGTAAAGAATGTATGTAAGTGACTACAGGAAGACGGTTATGAAATGCGTGGGGAAATTCAAAACCTGCTCTCCCTGACTCTAAGGCCTCTCTGATCTGCTACCTGCATCTCAGGACACATTCAAGGAACAGACTATTGCTCTACTGGACTTCTTTGGCATTAAAAAACAAGGGGTTAAAAAGAGCTAAGCAAAAAACCTAGCCCTAAGAAGCATGTTAAAAGTAAAAAGTAGTAATCAATATTTCTCAAGTCTAAATTTGGATCGTAAGTAGAACCAGGTATGCTTCTCGGGCATGCATTATTGTCCATACTTCAATTCCCTAGACAACAGGCTAAAGGCTATTTCCAGGATGAAGCCAGATGTTACACAACCACGTAATTTCCAATATGTGAATACTGCGGGAGCCAATGACATTTTTACAAGAGTTTACTAGAAATGTATCCTGCTATCTATCCAAGAGATTTGGGTTGCTTCCTAAGCTTAGAAGACGTAATACTTTGGTACTAATACATAGACTTGTGGTACTAATTTTTCAAAAACTAATAAAATAACATTTATTAAGGAAGGCTCCAGATTAACCTCCTCCCTTTCCAATTAGTTTCTTATCAGAGTTTTTAGCACCACCAGCTGGCTAAAGAGATCTACTACAAACTTGTTTGGTTCTCAACCTGCTTTGTTCATTAAGAGAGGATCGTATGTTTATTTCACGTTGAATTTGTGGTAAAGTAATTTACTTCAGCTTCTAAATAAAATTAGAAATGCCTTTCCTTGTCAGTCAAATAAGTAGTAATCCGCTTTGGCTTTTTTACATAAGAAGGGGATATATTGTGGTTAGTAAGTCATTAGGGAAAACTGAATCTACCCACTAACACTAATTTGATTTCTTACACCATAATCGCACCCTCAAAACACAAAGACTAAGAACTACAATGAAAATCTGAAACTAAAAGAGAGAGGAAACTAAATGGTCCTGAATACTACACTAGCCTATAGTGTTTATATCAAACACTAATTTAATTGGGAATAAAAATGATTGAGGAGGTAATTTCACTTCTAAAAATTTTGAGTTTAGGGGAACCTGGGTGGTCAGTCAGTTAAGCATCCAACTTCGGCTCAGGTCATGTTCTTACGGCTCATGGGTTAGAGCCCCGTGTTGGGCTTTCTGCTGACAGCTCAGAGCCCAGAGCCTGCTTCAGATTCTATGTTTCCCTTTCTCTCTGCCCCAATCCTGCTTGTGCTCTCTCTCAAAAACAAACATTTTTTAAAAATTATTAAAAAAATAAAATAAAAACTTTTGAGTTTTCCACCAAGATTCCTGATTTGCATCTGACATGCATATATATACACCACTATCTTTCCATTTATCTTTCCTTCCTGTTTAACTGAACCACATCTAGCAATGAATAACAATACAAAGAGAGCACAACTAAGCCCTTAGGGTTCAAATCTGATCTCCATACAATGAAATCAGTCAGTGAAAATAAATATTCCTGAAGAACTAAGTCTGGTGATTTCCCCCAAACAGCCAATTTGTCCATGAAAAGTACATCCAGCAACTTGCTGTCAGGACCAACTTCTAACCTGCAGAATGAATGGCACCAACGTTGTAACAAATTTGGTCACTACAGAAACTTTTCTACTACTCTACAAGGCAATGCACAAGAGAGAAAGAAAAAGAAGGTTCCGTCCAATTAATCAAATCTCACTCCGATGGTAGAGTTCCACTAAAAGCTTTCTGATAGAGTCTGAAACTACTGTAATAATTTTATGATGATAGCAGTTTAAATACCCATACAAATGTGTGGTCAAGTTCGTATTTTTTAAACTCTCCGAGTCTAAATCTGCAATTGAAAGCCCAGTAAAGAAGACAATGTGTAACAGTCTCAGATAAAACTAAGGACCAGCAGATGCTCTACCCAATTTTTTTAAGTCATCTCTACACCCAACATGGGGCTCAAACTCATGACCCTGAGATCAAGAGTCGCAGGTGCCACCGACTGAGCCAGCAAGGTGCCCCTGATGCTCTACCCAATTTAACACATAATTTGAAGATGCAAACTTTGATCAATTTCATTCTATTCCTTCCCTCACTTGTTTACTCATTCATTCATTCGTTCATGTATTCACTGAATACTCCATCAAACGCAGTTAAATTTCTGCAAAAAGGGAGTGAGAGTGTGACTTTTCTATGGCCCTCTCCTCTCCTCTCCTTGGGTTACAGCCTTGCCATGTCGTCTCCAAGGCAGAGAAGATTTCTGTTTGAAGTCATGAATGGGTTACAAGAAACCTCAAGAATAATATTGACTTGGGTTGAGAAATACATTTTGTAACTTCTATTTTTGTTCCTACATAGGTTCTTTGACATAATTCCTGAATGATACTGAAGGCTAAGTGTGTTCAGATATTTTATTTTAACTGCAAATTCAGCCTACTCTACCATTATCAGGCAGTGGTATTCTTAAATCAAAAGATATAAATTTGAGGTGTAAGAAAAACACATGACCATTAACAAGTACCAGCAACATGAGTGCCATCAAATAAAATGTTTTTATTATTTGTGAGTTTCCCATGTTAGTTTTCTTCTTTAAATTTTTTTTAATGTTTATTTTTGAGACACACACACACACACACAAAGAGCATGAGCAGGGGAGGGGCAGAGAGAGAGAGAGGGAGACACAGAATCTGAAGCAGGCACCAGGTTCCAAACTGTCAGCACAGAGCCTGATGCGGGGCTCGAACCCATGGGCCGTGAGATCATGACCTGAGCTGAAGTCGGACGCTTCACCGACTGAGCCACCCAGGCGCCCCATCAGTTTTCTTCTTTAACCAAAAGATAAAATAATTGAGAATTAGGTCCAGTACGGCTTGAAATTAGCAATAAAGGGCCTCAGCTTTATCTGTAGAATGGGTATGAGTAAGAGGTGATGTGTGGGATCACTGCACGGATTCAGTAAGATGACTCTAGCAGGTGTTTAATGAACGGGAGAATGGACGGATGCAGGCCAAGAAAGCCGAGGGGGTCTGAGCATCAAGGACAGGGTTCCCTGGCAAGATGCTCAACACCCTGAGAAGCTGACAAGAATGAAACCTGAGAAAAAGAACAGGGGGAGCTACCTGGAGGGACTTAGGTGGTGGGGGCAGCTTTCTAGGCTGGGGGATGAGAGTATGTGTGCAGACAGCTATGGAAGTTATACACACAGGAGAGGGAATGGAGAATGGAGAAAGGCCTTAGATCAGAAAAAGGGGAGGGGTTGGGGAGCCTGGGTGGCTCAGTCGGTTGAGCGGCTGACTTTGGCTCAGGTCATGATCTCGGGTTCCGTGAGTTCAAGCCCCGCCTCAGGCTCTGTGCTGACAGCTCGGAGCCTGGAGCCTGTTTCAGATTCTGTGTCTCCCTCTCTCTCTGACCCTCCCCCATTCATGCTCTGTCTCTCTCTGTCTCCAAAATAAATAAACGTTAAAAAAAAAAAATTAAAAAAAAAAAAAAAGAAAAAGGGGAGGGGTGAGATCAGAACAAAGGAGGGGAATTAGAAAAAGAGATCAGAAAAACAGAGAGATTAGAAAAACAGAAGAGATCCTCTTCCTTACAACTAGAATTGAAAGCAAATTGAGAGCTTTGGGGGCAAAGAGGAGGCAGGAGACATAACCCGGGCAGAGGCCATGGCCCTGTCCATGAAGTAGAAAGGCAAGCTCACCTGCAGAGCAGAAGGAAAGTTTTGGTACAACGATGACAGAGAGCAAGTTGATCTGATCGTGTGTGACAATGCTAAGGAACTGGCTTAGGGTGTGACGCCAAAAGTTCTGAGGCCCCTCAGATGAGTACAGGCCGTGGGTCCAGGAGAAGATGCTGACTCTCCTGCCAACAATTTGCTATCCCTGAAACAGGAAATCAAAGACAGATGAGACCAAGTTCTCCTGGATGCTAATAAGGGCAGGATATGACTTCGAGTGACAGCAACGCCAAACCTGAGCATGGAAAGGAAAGCATTCTGGAATTACACAGGACCAGGGCTGCGAAACGGTGTACAGAAGTGTGCCAAACACTGTGGTCAAGTAGGTACGGCAGTTTCTGCCTGAATGAGAATGTGGTCCCATTCTGGGATTGGCCATCAGAGGACCAAAGCAGGCAGCAGGGGATCTAAGAACCGGGATCCAGGAAGGTGGACATAGAGTTCACAGACATTACTCTGGATGGGAGAGGGAGAGGGAGAGGGAAACGTACCATGGCGTGTTTGGGGGAGGGGTGGAAGCATTGGACAAAGAAGACAAATGGTCAGCTCGCTCCAGGTCACAGACTGGCAAGGAGCAGGTCCAACTAACTACCTAAGGCCACTTGAGAGCACGGGTTCTGCAATACCGGGCTGTGGGCAGGTCAAAACCAAAGCCCCTTCCACAGAGGCTCAGCCTGAGGCTAGACTACAAGTGAAGATAAGGAGGGGAAAGTGGTGTTAAACATTTGGGGGGCTTAGTTGCAGCCAAAAACAACTGAGGCGGAAAATGCAGCTACACTGGGGGGGAAAGAATGATGGGGTCCAGCACAAGATTCCAACAGCCATGTTCAGCCACCAGTAACTAGTTCTGGGATCCTAAAATCCTAAGTTCCATAGACGAGGGTGGGGGTAGAGGTGAGTGAAAAGCAGGAGAGAGGACTGGGAAAAGTAAAGGTTATCTGAATAGACATTTTCCCAAAGAAGACATACAGATGGCCAACAGACACATAAAAGGATGCTCAACGTGACTCATCAACAGGGCAATGCAAATCAAAACCACACCTGTCAGGATGGTAAAATCAAAAACACAAGAAATAACAAGTGTTGGCGAGGATGTGGAGAAAAAAGAACCTTGTACACTGTCAGTGGAAACACAAATTGGTGCAGCCACTGTAGAAAACAGTACGGAGGTTCCTTGAAAAGTTAAAAATAGAATTACCATATGACCCAGTAATTCCACCACTGGGTACTTTCCCCACGAAAACAAAAACACTAATTCCAGAAGATATATGCGCCCCTATTTTACTGAAGCACTATGTACAATAGCCAAGATATGGAAGCAACCCAACTTCATAGATGAAAGAAAATGGGGTGTAAAGCAGAAAAATACCTAGAAATAAACCTAACTAAAGAGGTAAATGATCTGTACTCTGAAAACTATCAAACTCTTATGGAAGAAACTGAGGACACAAAGAAATGGAAAAGCATTCCATGCTCATGGAAGAACACACGTTGTTAAAATGTCTGTACTACCCAGCGCAATCTACACGTTTAATGCAAATCCCCATCAAAATACCACCACCATTTTTCACAGGGCTAGAACAAACAATCCTAAAACTCGTGTGGACTCAGAGAAGGCGTCAAATAGCCAAAGCAATCCTGAAAAAGAAAAACAAAACCAGAGGCATCACAATTCTGGATTTCAAGCTACAAGAACAGACACATGAAAAGAGGCTCAACATCACTCAGCATCAGGGAAACACAAATCAAAACCATAGTGAGATACTTACCTCACACCTGTCAGAATTAACAACACAAGAAACAACACGTGTTGGTGAGGATGCAGAGAAAGGGGAACCCTACTGCACTGTCGGCAGGAATGCAAACTGTGCAATTGTTCTGGAGAACAATATGGAGTTTCCTCAAAAGACTAAACACAGAACTACCCTCTGACCCAGCAATTGCACCGTTAGGTATTTATACAAAGGACACAATAATACAGATTCGAATACATGCACCCCAAATTTTATAGCATCATTATCTACAATAGCCAAAATATGGAGGGGGCCCACATGTCCATCGAATGATGAATGGATAAAGATGTGGTCGATATATTTGATGGAATATTACTCAGCCATCAAAAAGAATGAAATCTTGCCATTTGCAATGATGTGGATGGAGCTAGAGTGTATTATGCTAAGTAAGTCATTCAGAGAATGACAAATACCATATGATTTCACTCATATGTAGAATTTAAGAAACACAACAGATGAACCTATGGGAGGGGGACAAAAAAGGGGTGGGGGAACAAACCATAACACAGTCTTAGTGATAGAGAACAAAATGAGGGTTGATGGACAGAGGTAGGATGGGAAACGGGCTGGATGGGTGATGGGTACTAAGGAGGGCACTTATTATGATGAGCACTGGGTGTTGTATGTAAGTGATGAACCACAGAATTCTACTCCTGAAACCAATACTGCACTGTATGTTAACTAAAATTTAAATTAAAAAAAAAAAGATGCGGTATACACATACAATGGAACATTACTCAGCCATAAAAAAAGGAATGAGATCTTGCCATTGCAACAACATGGATGGATCTAGACAGTATAATGCTAAGTCAGTCAGAGAAAGACAAATACCGTATGATTTCACTCAACATGCGACTTCAGAAACAAAGAAAAAAAGAGACAAATAGACTCTCTCTCTCTTTTTTTTTTTTTTTAAGATAGAGTGTGATCGGGGTAGAGGGACAGAGGGACAGACAGAATCTCAAGCGGGCTCCACGCTCAGTGCAGAGCCTGACGTGGGGCTGTATCTCTCCATCCTAGTATCGTGACCTGAGCCAAAATCAAGAGTTAGATACTCAAACACAAAGAACAAACTAGTGGCTACCGCAGGGGAGGCGAGTGGGGAGATGGGTGAAATAGACAAATGGGATTAAGAGTATGTTTTCATGATGAGCACCTAGTAATGTATAGAATTGCTGAATCAGATTGTATACCTGAAACTAATCTAACACTGTATGTTAATTACACTTCAATTTTTTAAAAAGGTAAAGTTTTATCCGTATTAGGGCCTACCCTGCCTCTCCCGGGGTCAACTTAGGCATTGGGACAGGCAGAGGCGAGGGAAAGAACAGGAACTAAGAGGCGCCACGCGAAGTCCATGGTGCATTTAATTACTACTTCACCCTGATTGTCTCTAGCAGCAGATTGCAGCCAAGCAGATAATGTGGTCAAGCTGAACTCACAGCTACTGATGAGAAAGGTCTTCCGAGTGAACCAAAGCAGAATCGTACCTTACCAAGAGACAATCATGGATTTAGATTAGCACCCCCACCCCAGTTAAAATGATAAAAACCCATATGTCATTAAAAAAAAATTTTTTTTTTTTGCTTTCATAGCTTATTTGGCAAAACACTATTATGATGTAATTCCAAAGGCAAAATGCGTAACACATGGGTTCCTATCAAAGCAACCTGAACTGGGATGAATGCTCCGGTTTCATGTGATAAAACACTACATCAGCTTCCTTTTGTATATTTTGTCAAGGATTCCTTTTGTTTATAGTGCAGATAACCAAATGAAGTCTCAAGTATAACAATCCAAACTAAACCAATTCATATGAACAGAGAAAAGCTATTTCATCATGCAACTGATTTAACAAGAGCATTTCTGGGCAGAGCAGGTGTGCCTTGCTTCCTCATGTTTATGCTCAGTATTGTGGGGATAAAAGGCATGGTTCCTGTCCTCAGGGCGATTATACCATTAAAAGAAGAGAGAAGGGAATATAACAGTGAGTAACAGCACAAGCTTGGTAGTTAAGCTGCCTGAGTTTGACTCTCGGATCCATTACTCACCAGCCGGTGACTTTGAGCAAGTCTGTGACCTCTCCAAACTTTTCCCTCCGAAAAATGAGGACAGATAGGGCCTAACCCATGAGGATCCTGCAGGGATTCATTCAACATAGTGCCTGGTACACAGTAAATACTCAGTAAGTGTTAGTGACTAGTATTATCGTGCTTACTATTAGATACCTTAATGCTACAGGAGTTCTAAGGAAGGTAAAGAAACTTTCTGGGCTAGAGTGATCAGGGAAGGCTACATAGAAGACAGAGTTCAGCTAAGCTCTAAGGAATGGATGCCATTCAGGCATGTGGATGAGGGAGTCAGAGCAGAGAGGGCAGTGAACCTGGCAACAGCAAAAATGCCAGAAGAGAAATGATAAAATCAGTACATGGCAGGCAGATCGGAATGGTGGAGAATTTCTGATTTGAGAAAACGATGGGAGACACGCTAAGAAGGCACACAAGGCCTCTGTGTGTGTGTGTGTGTAGGGGCTTTGCATGACGGGCCAAGGACTCTAGGGTTTAGCTGGCAGGCAATGAAAAACTACTGAATTCAAAAAGTAAAATTAAAAAATAATGCTAAAAAAAAAAAAAAGTAACGCTAATCTTCCTCATGCAAAATGTAACTGGAAGGGTAAACCAGTGATTTTCCAACTTGAACGTGCGTGCCTATCACTCAGGGATCACGTTAAAGTAAACACATTTGACTCAGTAGGTTTGGAGTGGGGCCTGAGATTAGGCATTGCTAATAAGCTCCTTGGTACTGATGCTGCTGGTCACTGGAAGTCTCTTTAAATGGCAAGTGTGTGTCTATTCAAGGTAACCTGATAGAGGAGGACTGGGTAAGAGGCACGCAGACAAGATGGCTAGACGTGAGGTGGCAAATCACAGGTCCTTATGTCACAGTAAAAACACAGTACTGAAAATTTTAATTTCATTGTAGGAGATAGATTAAGAAGGACAATCAAAACTCTTAAGTCGAACTCCTAGTACTGAGCCTATTTTTTTGCATCTTAAAATAATATTAAATATCTCACATAAAATATAAATTTATTTTATTAAATACGAGCTTTTCTTATTTTACTAATACAACGCACAGTATCATTAGGATTGTTTTAGCCAGAAGTTAGCTCTCGACTACAAAAGAAAAGCCTAAGAAATGGATTCCTCTTTCTATAAAGGAAAATGGCATGAATACATTCATGATGTGTGGCTATTAATAACTTCAGGGATGACTGAAAGGGTTAGCAACATTTGGTCATAAGAAAGAAACCATGGCAGCAGTATCTTATGTGACAGTTGGAGTAAAAGAAAAATAGCCCTCATGCTATTACAGCAGGAACAGCGTATTCGACCATATATGTAGATGAGGAATTAGATACGTCGGCCATAACACTTGTTATAGTGACACCTCAAAAACCAAACCCAGGGTTGGATAGCTGTCAAACCCAGTAATTTCCTCTTGAGAGCAGTCTTTGTCACATTGACAGACCACATCTGTATTCAGGCGGCGGTCGCTTCTGAATAATATCTGTGATACACAGAGAAAATAAAGAAGACTGCCATGCCACTCTCCATGATAGATGACCCCACCAGCGGGTTCTGGAACTAGAAGAAGCCTGCCAGATAATATAACACAACCCCCTCATTTCTGAGATGAGGAGACTGCAGGCCAGAGAGGTGCGGTGATTTGTGGCAGAACTGGGACCAGAACTCAAGTCTTCCTGCTCCCCGGCCCTGGGGCTCACAGCTCAACGTGACCTTAATATGGCGCTGGGTGTAGCATTCAGAGAGCAAAACAAAAAATATAGAGAATAGAAAGCCCATTCGCTACATAAGCCATCATTTACATAAAATGGAGTCATCTGTTCAACATGTACGAAACTGCGCTGTGCTGTCTCTAGGGTGATAGTGAACACTTTACTGTGCCTGCTCACATTAAGCTCGTGCCCTAATACTGGATTATAGGTATCCAAATTAACTATGAATAAGCATAAAGGAGAAAGATATTTATGACAGATTAGAAGCTTAAAGCAGAAGGTGAAGACAATTTCCCTTTGGGGGTTGGAAGGTGGTTGGTAGGGTAGGGCCAACTTTCAGGATAAGAACTTTACTTTAATTTAGTTATTTTGAGAGAAAGAGAGACAGAGCATGTGAGCAGGGGAGGGACAGAGAGAGAAGGAGAGAAAGAATCCGAAGCAGGCTCCACACTGCCAGCACAGAACCCGACACAAGGCTCGAATGCACGAACCGTGAGATCATGACCTGAGCTAAAGTCAAGAGCCCGACACTTAACCGTCTGAGCCACCCCGGTGCCCCCTTAACAGCTGGGCTGTGAAGGTGAGTACAGTTTGCATCTGGGTGGTTTAACGTGAAACAGGACTACAAAATCTGGATATCTGAAATGTAAAAGGGATTAAATATTCCTTCCAATCAAATACTATATCCTTGATAATATAAACGAAGTTAGCTTAACTAAAGAAACCAAAATAGCATGTTGTATTTGAAACTCTACGTAATGAGGCCATCGCTCTTCTCTACCTGTATCCTGTCCAGATTCTGAGCTTCGATTCCTGTGGCACCAGTTCTAAAATACTGGGAAACGGACAATCTGCAAATGCAAGGATAGAAGTCTTTTCCCCAACTCACCACCTTTTGTTTGATTGCCCAGCGCTTCAGATACGGACATGGACTCCTGTCTTACCACCAGGCCCCCCAGGCTGATGTTGATTTATATTCACGGTCTCCAGCCAGGTCACCGGCCGCCTTCGGTGCATGGTGTCCACTCAAGAAAATGCCCCAAGCCCGCACTCGATCCCCAAGGAGATAATTTTTCTCCATGGTACAAAAATCAATTAAAAGCCCTCAGAAAAGCTGGAATTTTCTTAAAATGATTCAAATCTATTTCTATAGCTGGATTTTTTAAGTAGTTGTATTCAATATTTTACATGTGGAATCCCCAGAGAGAGGAAATTCTGAGGTCAGCCTGAAAAGCTCACACACATTAATACTGTCCACTCAGGAGCCATATGCACGAGGATAATCAGAAAAGGAAATCTCTGACAATAAGATTTTGAAACCAAAGAGTGAAATAAAAATTCAGGCATTACCATTGCCGAGAAGATAGGAAAACTTGTAAAATAAAAATTGGCAACTCAGTAAGTCTACTTCTTTGGCCATTATACTTATATAGGTATAGCTGGTAATGACTATGCATGGTTACAAAAAAATGACATATGATTTCTAGGCTTTTTTAATATTTTTCTAGGCACAGAAGCATGTAGATACTGCTGGGCCGATAATCATATTCATCACAGTAGGTACTCACTATAAGAACGGTGCTCTTGTTGAGGTCACATGACTACAGTTAGAAGAGAATTGTTCTGATGCACAAAATAATGACTGAGAAATTTTTTCTTGTCCAAGAAAATGCTATGCAACAAGTGTGCTATCAGCAAAAAGGAATTATAGAAAGCTAAAGAATATAGGAATATTACTTCAAAAGAGATGCAAATAAATTGGAAAATAAATGCTATCTTCAATGACTTTCCTTTTGGGTCCTGGGCTCTGTAAGACTCTCTTCCACTTAGCATAACAGAACTGTCTGTTAGTCTATTTTACCCAAGTTCGTGACAACCCTTCCCTCTATAACGGCCACGATAGGAGACATATCTGATCTTTCTGCCAAGAGGATAGCCATCCCTCCTAATCCCCTACTCCCACTGAAACTTTGACATTGAAAACATATTAATCAAAGAGTCGTGATGCTCTTATTGTCGACCATTGTTCAATAACCAGAAGAGGAGAGTTAGATGTTCTTTGTTTTTTGACCTTCCCACATAACATGAAGAATGGGATTCTTACACCAAAATGATCAGATATAACTTTAAATGTCTCCGGTCATGATTAGAGAGCCTCGTGGAGCCTCGATATTTCCAACATGACATTAGTGCCTGGCAATCTGCCTGCACACTCAGAACCTGAGACAGTGGGTCAGGAAGTGGGCCTTCTGCACATCCACATTTCATTTCATGGCTGGAAAGCAGAAGCTTCCCAGAGCTTTTCGCCAATTGACAGGTGGTGGGAAAGTGCAAATCTCAGTGCTTACAATGAGATGGAGAAGGCTCCTAGGCATGGAGGAGTAAATATACCCATGCAGAGAAAAATGCCTGCCAGAAGTATCACAGGGTGCTGATGGCAGGCAAAGTCAGGAAAGAACATTAAGCCAGCTCCTTGATAACAGCTGAGGCTAAACTGTGAATTGCAAGCGACCACAATATAAAGCAAAGAGAGGCCATCAGAGATTAATTTGTGAAAACCACATGCAAAAAGAGAAAAATGGAAGGCAAAGCCACATGTGGTTACAAAGCTCCTGATTGCATTTTAAAGTACTTTTTCCTAGTTTAGAAGAAGTAAATTAAACCATTAAAAAAAAAAAAAAAAAAACGCAAGTGAGAATTTCACTGTCACTGGATATTCGGAGTGACAATGAACCAACAATTATTTATTAAGTAACTACAACGCATGAGGTGACATGCTGGAGCCAGCGGGTTACAGATAAGCTCATAAACTCAAAGAGCTTGCAGTATCTTATGAAGATAATCCTAAACGCTGCATTTTGTTTATCAAGTAAGTGAAAAAATATACAACCATAAATAGTACCAAAATTTAGTGACAGGAGACAAGACTATTCAATATAAAGGAAAAGAAACTTTTATTGAGCAGGACCTTGAAAGATAGGTCTAATCTGGGCAGGTTGGAAGTACAGAAAGGCATTGCCAATAGGGGAAACAGAATGAAGTTCAAATACACATCACACATTCAAAGGAACAAGCATTATGTCAAGGGAAACACAGGAATTTGGGGCTAATGAAAGAGGAGTTTGAAAAGGAATCAGATTTTGGAGAGCCAGGTAATAGCTTTAATCCTACATGTTAGAGGCACTGAAGATCACTGAATGTTAAAAACAAAAAACAACAACAACGACAACAACAAAAACACCACCACTATAAAATCTTCTCTAAGTTCCAGCAGTATTAAAGACAAAAGATATTTTTTTGTTTTAACCTTTTAGTGCTAGAAACAGCCTATTATCTCACATTCATTCCACTGTACCAACAATACTACCCACAGTTCTCAAACTCTTCTGCCATTTGTAGTGGGTAGGGAAAAAGAAAAAACAAGATCTTCAAAAAAAGAATTCCCTAAGAACTTCTGAATAATGAAACAACACCTCTGATACAGCCTCAGTTATTTTAGTACACAAATCACGATTATCAGTCCTAAGTGGAAAGCAAAGTTTCAAATACTGAAAGGATTCTCAAGTTTTGAAATCCATATATTAAACATTTTATGATATCTTTAGAGATAAGATAAATTAGTAACAATTTTTGTTTTTGTTTTTGCATAATGTATCATCTCTTGGTTTAAGCAGCAATTTGTTCTTCAAAACGCTTTCCGTGGTAGAAAACTTGTTTCTTTAATTTATATGAAAAAAGCTATACTTAGCAGCCCCCAAGCAATCACTAATTAAAAATAAAATCTCAGGGTGCCTGGGTGGCTCAGTTCATTAAGTGTCTGACTCTTGGTTTTAGCTAAGGTCATGATCTCACAGTTCTTGAGTTCAAACCCTGCAGTGGGCTCTGTGCTGACAGTGTGGAGCCTGCTTGGAATTATCTCTCTCCCTCTCTCTCTCTGCCCCTCCCCCACTCACTCTCTCTGTCTCTCTCAAAATAAATAAATTTTGAAAAAATAAAAATAAAATCTCAAAAACCATTGCTTCCCCTAATAAAACAAACACCTCTATAAAACAAGAATTGAAAGTATGTATAGAAAGGCTTAGGGAAGATACTATAAAACATTATGATACAGCAAAATAACAAAATGAAATTAAACATCAGTGTATATAACTTAAGAAAGAAATATAAAAGAAAAATAAAACCATAGCAGAGAAAAAAGAAAAGCCATATTGATCACAGCACAAAGAATAGACTTTGCTGAAAATATGTGATGAGATATAGTGAGCAAAACAAGCCAATGAAAGAGACACTAATAGAAAATTAAAAGGACTTCTGGGGTGCCTGGGTGGCTCACTAGGTTAAGTATCTGACTTCGGCTTGGGTCATGATCTCACGGTTCGTGAGATCGAGTTCTGCATCAGGCTCTGTGCTGACAGCTCAGAGCCTGGAGCCTGCTTCAGATTCTGTGTCTGCCTCTGTCTCTGCCCCTCCCTCACTCATGCTCTGTCTCTCTCTGTCTCTCACAAATAGATAAATGTTAAAAAAAAAATTTTTTAAAAATTAAAAGGACTTCCAACGTAAGCATAATCAGCATTCTCAAAGAAAAAGAAAGTGACTCAAAAATGCTAATGTTCAATCCACTATGTATTTTTATTTAAGGGCAATGATAGCCCAGATATCAACATTTTGAAACACGAAAGACACCAGAGAATACAGTTCTCATGATCCCTACTAGAGGACAGACTTCAGCTAAGCATAAACTATGGCACAAGGCTTGGAGGTGAGCTTTGAATCCACATAACTGTAGAATTAAGACTAAAACAAGAGATTATGACTGCTAATCATAAATGTTATACTATATATACCCATTAAAAATGCGAGTGTTATAAACCCTGACAATATGTATTTTTAAAAATCACATTGCTTTTGAGGTGCCTGGGTGGCTCAGTCAGTTAAGCACCCAACTTCAGCTCAGATCATCATCTCATGGTTTATGAGTTTGAGCCCCAAGTCAGGCTCTGTGCTGACAGCTCGGAGCCTGGAGCCTGCTTTAGATTCTGTGTCTCCCTCTCTCTCTGCCCCTCCCCCACTTGTGTTCTGCCTCTCTCGCTCAAAAATAAGCATTAAAAATTTTTTTTAAAAAGAAAACACATTGCTTTTATTCATGATAAAATCAATAATGTAAACATTCCCAGAATACTTAGGAAGCAATTCACAAACCTTCTACAAGTATCTCATTTAGCTCTTATGATGCTTTAATGAATGATCCAACAACTTAAAACCAAAATGATTCTTTGATGCCTTATGCCCCAAGTCTGTCTTCTTGAATTGGTTGTTTGGCTGGTTTTATTGTTGTGGTTCGTTGGTCAGGCTTAAAAAATGAAGGTGTGATATGGACAACTACTTCCAAAAGAGACCATTCTTGATCTTTAGAAGTTTCTTTAGGAAAAATATGGCAGTAAATGAATGGAAGGTAATGAAAATTTCTTCAGTTATTCACAGCACAGATGACTCTAATTAGGATTCTCCATCTCTGGCTGTCTTCTTCTAGTGTCTTTGGATATCAGCTTTCTTTTGGGTAACTATGGACCTGGGTAATGAATTCCATTCACAGTGGTCAATTAAGTCAAACTCTACTCCAGGTGTGCAAAAACTGAGTGTCCAACCTTAGAAATATTATGTAATTTTGTACTACTAACAGCCTCAGCAGCTGATTTTTTTCCTTACTTTTGAAAATTGTTGGGGTACCTGGGTGGCTCAGTTGGTTAAGCATCTGACTCTTGATATTGTCTCTTGTCATGATCTCATGGTTTGTGAGATTGAGCCCCAGGTCAGGCTCATGGAGCCTTGCTTGGAATTCTCTCTCTCCCTCTCTCTCTCCCTCTCTGCCCCTCCCCTCACACCCCCACTCTGCCCACATGCGCTCCCTCTCTCTCTCTCTCTCAAAATAAACAAACATTTAAAAAAAAAAAAGAAAATTGTTGGCACTACTGAAACAGAATTGTGTGGAAGACAGACATCTCTGGGTCTTTGGCCTACTTCAATCTACACTTAGAGGAACTCTTTTTCTCTCCTTATTGGTTTCATAACTTTAATGCTTATTATGCATCATTTATTCTGGTTTAGGGTCTGTGGTGCTAAAAAATAATAAAAATGAGAGTTTAAAATGGGCACTTTCAATTAACTAAAATGTCTTGTTTGGCTATGGTCTCCAAACTGTTTCGATCCATAATCCTAGGAAGTATAAGATCTGTGGGCATGTGATACAGTTATTTACAGGTTATATGCACATGTGCTGCTATTAATATAGCATGTACATTACAAGTCATAACATAGAAATTCTAAAGAATTAAAGATAAAAATATTTACTATTAGTGGCAAATGATTTTTTTGCTGTCACTAAAATTGTTAACAATACTAATAAGAACGAAGTGATTTAATATACTTTATTTCTGAACATTTCAGTTTAATCTTTTATGATTGAGCCATTTGTTTTAATACCTGGTTTTAATGGCTGTCAGAGATACCTCGTGAAGATATGTGGACCCAAACAGGAAAGGGACACCATGACACTGAGTCCCTTGATGTACAATTCCATCCTCCTATAAGGAAAAGGTTTAGGGGTGTTTTGTGGGGTTTTTTTTAAATTATTATTTTGTTGTCATTGCTAACTGAAATTTAGCTAGTGGATGTCCATCTCTCCTGATATTAGTTGCTCTTGAAAGCTTATTAAAGTTATTCAATTTTTATCTCTTCAGGAATTGTGTTCTAAAACCACTGAAACTTTAGAAGATTTTTTTCCACTGGGTTAGGACGTTCCGTTTCCAACTTATTGAACATGCAGGTGTGAAGGGCTTTAACAGGTGACAAATCATGTTTTAAAATAGAATCACATTTTCAAACACTCACGTTCAAAAATATGCTCCCAGAAGCGCAGATTTCTTTTGAGAAGTTGTTTCTCCCTCATTGTTAAAACTCTACTTCTACGTGGAAGGGATAAGTGTATTTGAGTGTATTTTTCAAAAATACACTTGAGGTATGAGGTTGCACCTACTGAGACTGTTTAACACATAAAAGTCAGCAAACGTGGGCACTTGTCTTTTTGTAAAAGAAAAATGAAATAATAATTCTATGTTCCATGTGTAGAAATACATTGAGGTTTGGGGCACCTGGGTGGCTCAGTCAGTTAAGCATCTGACTTCGGCTCAGGTCTGATCTCACCGTTTGTGGGTTTAAGTCCTGCATCGGGCTCTGTGCTGATAGCTCAGAGCCTGGCATCCATTTCAGATTCTGTGTCTCCCCCTCTCTCTGACCCTCCCCCACTTGCACTCTGTGTCTCGCTCTCTCAAAAATAAATAAACATTAAAAAAAAAAAAGAAATACATTGAGGCGCATTACTCATCTCATCACAAAGCGTATCCAAAGATGTTACTTATCTCAAAGGTCTTGTTGTTCTAGAATCAACTAATACTGTCCTATGACATTCTGTCTACATGTGGCTTTAACGCCTTTGCTCTCCTTCAATAGCTTGTTCGATAACTGACTTGTGAATGTTGTAGTCAAAGAGCTTCATACAGGTCACTGTTAATGACAGTGAGCACAGATCCTTACTTCAAATAACCTGCTTGATAATTCCTATGGAGCAGGGCTGGCTTCTGGTCAGATTTCATGAATTTTTTTTTTATCCTGAATGGGAACACCGGCCGTATGTTCCTACTATCCCCTCTCTCCTTCCTCTATATCAAAAACTCACAGGGCACATGACTACTCAGAGCAAAGACTACATTTTTCAGTCCCTTCTCTCTTGCAGCTACTGTGGCCTTGGAACAAAGTTTGGGTCATTGGAATATACGTAGAAACAATGGATAGCCTTCTGAGGAAGGGGATATCTTTTGCTCCCTTTCCTCTGACGTAGCTGGAGTTCAGATGTGATGGCTGAAATCTAAGCAATCATGTTGCAGCAAGGGGGAGAAGCCTGGTACTGAGGCAGCCAGAACAGTAAGAGACAAGGGGCCAGGGTCCTTCGTGACTACATTGCCATCAAGTCAGCTCTGGACTGCCCGTGTTCATGTGGGAGAAGTACCCGCCCGTCTTTCTTGAGTTTTGTGATTCTGGGTTTTCCGGCTCTTGCTGCAGTATTGACCACCAACTAACGCACCTGGTAACAGTTGACGGAAAGCTCACGCAAAGACCCAGAGAAGACTCAGCCCTCCCACCCTGTCACGTCAGCCTATGTTTGTGCCGTTCATACTACATCGTTCTGCAGCTTCCTAACAGAAACTGCATATAAGCCACTTGCCTATGTCGTCGGGACTCATCTATAAAAACGACATAATATAACCATTATGTCTCCTCTCTCGGGGATGTGTGAACTGAAACGCGTACCAACAACTTTGAAAGCAAATGAACGAGGGTGCCGCCACCAGGCAACCTCTACTCCACTCTCCTCTTGAGACAACTCAAGACCCAGGTGGGGCCTGTGTCTGATGAAATAGACCACAGGGGAACACCAGTATCCATGTTAAACGTCAACAGAGACTCATTTTTTTTTTCTTGGTCAATACATACATCCACAAAGACATTCCACTCTCCCCTGCTCTTCTCCCACCCTTACCAACGAATGTCTCTATACACCCCCCTGGTGTGCAAGCACTCCACTATGAAGCGTACAGATAGGGGGAAATCTGCATAAATACGTGCTCTCCATAAGACTGAAACCTTGCAAAGGCAAATGGTAAATCAAGGGGTAGGTGTACATAAAGATTGTGGTGCCTTACCTGAATACCTCCAGAATGGTCCGTTCTGATAACTTGGGAGCCACCTGCCTAAATGCTTTCTTGAAATCTTCCAATGTTAAATATCCACGGTCTATTTTGAAATCAAAATATAAAATATTCACTTACTTCTATAAACCCTATGAACTGTTATCTCTGCCATATTTGCGCGAAACTTCATTACTCGGGGAAAAGCAATAAATATAAGGTAATCTGAGACCGTCTCACTGGAAGAATGTAAGAATCTGTGCAGAATCTGCATCTGTGCAGTCCCAGATGATCTCACAGGCCATTCTAGCCCTATCATTTGCTGATTCTTTAAGTGCCAGGGAATGGACCGCAGACATACAGTGCAATAATGGCATATTAGGCTTCAAGTCTTTGTGAACTGCCAGAACAATTTATTCTTCGAAATCCATTTATTTTCTTGCTTGGTGTTAGAATTATAATATATGAATTTTTAGAGGGAAACCATCATCGCAGCGAAGACGCTGACCCTGGACTCCATGAGTCTTTCCATCCTGTGTGTGATCTGTGGGGTTTGAAGCCACTTCTCTTGGCCATAACCAGTGTGAGAAAATAATTCCTCCGATCATGTGTGGGTCAAGGTAAGAGTCAAAGGAAAAAGGCCAAATGATCCCCCACACCTCTGTAGGTGGCTCATGACCTATATCCCCATGTGGCCAGCCCTTTTGCTGTCCCCATTACAAAGTAGGCAAATTCCAAGTACAATCACATCACTGTAAATATTATTTTATCCATGGCAAATGTCAAGAATTTAAGACTGTGATAGAGAAAGAAATTCGCCCCAACATCTAGATGATGGCTAATGAATACAGTAAAATAATCTTCCAGGTCTATCGATCATTTTATTTAGTAAAATAATCTTCCAAGTATATTGATTATTTTATTTACTAAGAGTACGTGGCAAGTTGTCTTAATAGCAATTTTTTTATGTCAAAATGATTTAAAGATACTTACAGTGCCTGTCGAAAGCTGTGAAGATGTGTCTTATCTCGTTCCGATGGAGTTGAACTTCCTTCTTTTTTCTTACAATACTTAAAAACTCCTCAAGTGATAGGCCTAGAAGTTAGGAAAAACAATTTGCCAAAGATGACCATCTTCCTCTTTAAGAACAAACATAAATGAAAAGTGATACATATTATGAACAAACTTTATGTTAGTTTTAACAAACAGTGCATATTCCTAAAGATCTATAAGGATGAAAAGACATTTTGCTAAACAGACCCAACCCTACCAATCAGTAGCAACAACGATAGGCACGGATGGAGTTCAAAGATTTTCCAGGGAATAAAGGAATGGTGACCTCAAAAAAGCGTAACACTCTTCCCTCTAGAAGATGTGAAAGACAGGCCCGAAACTACTTATTAAACAAGGCGTCCTAATTTTTCTTTCCTTATGGTTCTTTGATCCCTTTTTTCCTGGCCAGATGTCATTATGGCAGTTTTTTCTTTTTCCAACTGGGAGATCGGGGCGAAGAAGTCGCTTCTCAAAAGTCAATACCAATTGCACGCCAGAGATAAAGGTGGAGAGAATGTTCCATAAACAATAGAGCCGGCACCATCCGCAGCCTTGGGTGCACCCCGCCACTAGTCTGCAGCCTCAGGCTCTGCTTCCTGTGATTCTCATAATAAAAGAGCCCAGCATGATCCTACGAGGTTGGATACTGTGATTACAATGTCTATAATGTCTATTAAAATGAATTCTAATGTGATCTTTGTAGTAGGTCTAAAGAGTAGAGCCAAGGATTTAAGCACTGTAGTGAACTGAGCCCTAAATATATAAAAAGAGCAGTTCATTTTAGTAACTCAGAATTTCCATTACAGAATATATCACTATTTTAAAAATAGCCCCAAATCGTACAATAACCACATGCTAATTTCTAAGAACTTGCATTATGGTGAGGTAATACTGGGCTGCGTACCTTTCCTAAAATAGTTTCAATTATTAAAAACAACAACAACAACAACATAGAAAATAGTCTTCTTAAGGGAACCCTCAGGCAATGTTGGTAAGGATGTAAATTGGTGCAGACACTATGGAAAACAGTATGGCAGTTCCTCAAAG
Organism: Panthera onca; assembly: GCF_046562875.1. Classification (NCBI taxonomy): domain Eukaryota; kingdom Metazoa; phylum Chordata; class Mammalia; order Carnivora; family Felidae; genus Panthera; species Panthera onca. The sequence goes on from NC_138344.1 coordinate 132,616,935, forward strand.
AATTAATAGAACTACCATATGATCCAGCAATTCCTCTTCTGGGTATTTACCCAAAGAAAACAAAAACACTAATTTGAAAAGATATCTGTATCCTCATGTGCGCTGCAGCATTATTTACACTAGCCAAGGTATGGAAGCAACCTAAGTTTCCATTGATGGATGAATGGATAAAGAAGATGCGGTTATATACACACAAGATGGAATACTACTCAGTCATAAAATGAATGAGATCTTGCCATTCTCCACAACATGGATGGACCTGGAGGACATTATGCAGAGACAAGTAACATATGATTCCACTTATATATGGAATCTAAAGAAACAAAACAAGTTATGCTACGTGAAATAAGTCAGGCAGAGAAAGATACCATATGTTTTCACTCATATGTGGATCCTGAGAAACTTCACAGAAGACCATGGGGGAGGGGAAGGGGGAAAAAAAGTTACAGAGAGGGAAGGAGGCAAACCATAAGAGACTCTTAAATACTAAGAACAAACTGAGGGTTGATGGGGGGTAGGGGAGAGGGTTTCGAAAGTGGGTGACGGGCATTAAGGAGGGCACCTGTTGGGATGAGCACTGGGTGTTGTATGGAAACTAATTTGACAATAAATTACATTTAACATAAAAAAACTTGAGAGATACAGAGAACAGATCAGTAATTATCAGAGGGGCTGAGAAAGGGAGTAGGCAAAATGGGTGAAAGGAATCAAAAAGTACAAACTTCCAGTTATGAAATAAATAAGTCATGGGAATGCAATACACAGCATGGTGATTATAGTCAATAATATTGTATTACATATTTTTTAATGTTTATTTTTGAGAGACAGACACAGCACAAGTGGTGGCTGGGGCGGGGGGGGGGGGGGGCAGGTAGAGAGAGAGGAGACACAGAAACCGAAGCAGGCTCCAGGCTCTGAGTTGTCAGCAAAGAGCCCCACACGGGGCTTGAACTCATGAACCATGAGGTCATGACCTGAACTGAAGTAGGATGCTTAACTGACTGAGCCACCCAGGCGCCCCTCCCCTTGTATTACATATTTTAAAGTCACTAAGAGATCTTGAAAGTTCTCATCATAAGAAAAAACAATTTTGTAACTCTGTATGGTCACAGGTGATAACTAGACTTATTGTGGAGATCATTTCACTACACATACACATACTGAATCATTATGCTAAATACCTTAAACTAATATAATGCTATATGTCAATTATACTTTACTAAAAAAATAGTTGTATTTTTCACGCTTTTCTTATTTGTAGTTAAAGGTTTAGAAACTTAAAAAGCCAACCTATCTTTATGTTTAAATGCTCTTCTTACAACTCTTTAGGACCCACTGTGTGCTGTGTGCCACACGGGGTTAACCTCTGAAAATAGAGGGTAAAGAGAACACACACGATTGCAGTTCCAAGGGAGTTACTGGTCTAGTTGGGGAGACAGTGATTATAGATTATACAGGCTCAACTGCAAATGTATACATAATCATAATCGTGGCATGTGAATGAGAGGGAAAACAGGAAGTTATAAAAGGATCACAGGACTCCTCCTGCAGAGTAGACTCTGATGAAGGAGGGCTAAGCGTTAGGAATATTTAAGATAATATCTATGATGAGAAGGTGCCAACTGGAAACAGCATGTGCCAAGGCCATGCGGTGGGAAGTGGGAGAACAAAATGGCCCCTGTGGCTGGAATGTGGTATTAGAGGGCTGGGTCGGTCTCAGTAAAGCAGGCAGGGCCAGAGGGCACAGGAAATAGTTTGGGTTTTATTTGGGGTAGGATAGGAAGTCAATGAAAGGTGTGGATTGGGAAGTGACATAATGTGATTTAAATTTCTTAAGGACCTTCAAGGCCATTTTCTCAACAAAGGAGAAGGGAGGAAGCAAAATGAAAGGGGAGACCAGTTCAGGAGCCTACTGGCCGGAGAAGAGGTTGCCAGACCATTAGCGGTGGGAACAGAGGAAATGGAAAGTTTCCCAACACAGCTCGGGAAAGATGAGGGGTGAGACGTAGTGGGTCAGAAGGAAGGAGACACCAAGAATAACCCCTAGGCTGAGGTCTGAGGAGTCATTTAGAGATGACGGGGAGACATGTCAACTATTTGATGCTTTGGCGAGGAACCACGGGCACAAGTCAAGAAGGCAGCTGCGTATACAGGGCATACCTCCCAGCGCCTCCCAGACTGTCTGCCACGTGCTCAGTAAATGTGTGTTGTGCAGAATTAGCAGCCTCTCCCGTCACAGCTAAGGACACGCAGTGATGCGGCTCTGTTTTCATCTCATCACTTGTGAGACCAGAGAACATATTTAGACTGCTTACTGAGGATAAAACTGAAGTCTAGTCATGCCATGTTCCCACAGGATCAAATCTGTTAACTTTCAAATCTGTTTTACTTTCATGAACACCAGAAGTTAATCAGTTAGACAGCATCTAGATTAGTTAAAATTCCTGAATAATATAGTCACTGATCACACCATGCCCTACGAAGCCCTTCACAATCTGCCCGGTCCACCTTTCCAGCCTCCCTCGCAAACTTCCTGAGGCTTCCCCAAGGCAACACGTCCTTTCATACCTTCACAAGAGCGGGGCACACACATTACCTGCAATGAGCTTCTCCTTTTTATCCTACTGATGGTTTACATCTCCTTCTGTAGGTAATTAATGCATTACCTCTTCCTTGAAGTCTTCCCTGATTTCTCCCAGCTGAGTGCCTTTTCTGTGACCCAACAGCCCTCTGTTCATAACACAATTGTTGGGTAATTTTTTAATCTATTAGGTCCTATGGTAATTATCTGATCACACACACGCCGCCTGAGACGCACTAAGGGAAAGCACTGTATGGGGTTTAAAATTTTATCCCTAGTGTGTAGCGTGATACCTGATGCACAGTAGGCATAGATTACATGTTTGTTATATAAGTAAATAAACGAATAGGAAAATGTTATTTCTAGTTTTCAGCAAAGAGCATTACAATTTGTGTTTTAAAAGATCTCCTGGGGCGCCTGGGGGGCTCAGTCGGTTAAGCGTACAACTTCGGCTCAGGTCATGATCTCGCGGTTCGTGGGTTTGAGCCCCGTGTTGGGCTCCGTGCTGACAGCTCAGAGCTTGGAGCCTGTTTCAGATTCTGTGTCTCCCTCTTTCTCTGACCCTCCCCTGTTCATGCTCTCTCTGTCTCAAAAATAAATAAATGTTAAAAAAATAAAAGATCTAAGTCTGTAGTACTAATGCCAAAAAGTGGGTTACTTTCTATTCACCTAGCCAGCAAAATAAACCATCCTTTTAGAAACCCCAACTTATTAATACCTATGGTATAGTAAAAAACAAGTGAAACTCAGAGAGAAAGGAAATGCATGCATAATATTTGCTCTTTACTTACCATTGTGTATGATTTAGGGAAATGATAAGAAACAAACAGGACAATGCCATTGTTCTATGTGTGATACACACACATACACACACACATGCGTACATGAGTAGTGATATCTTTTAAAGTACATATTCAGAAAACCCATTGGTATTTGAGGCCATAAAGCAGTTAGGGTCTTTATTTCATAATCTCGTGGGATAAAAAGCAAATGTTCTTTAGTTTTTCCTAGAAGGAAATGTGGGTGTCAACTGTATGTTTACTCCCACTTGGAAAAGGAAAACAATCTAATAACACAGATAACTCTATATACGTAATCAAGTTCTTTTACACTATTTTCCCCATAGGACAAGATACCTTTTTTTTTTAAGTTGATTTATTTTTTGAGAGACAGAGAGAGCGTGCAGGCCAGCGCAAGCAGGGGAGGGGCAGAGAGAGATGAAACCAGGGACCCGAAGTGGGCTCCACGCTGCCAGCACAGAGCCCGATGTGGAGCTCAGACTCACCAACCACCAGATCATGACCTGGGATACAGTCAGATCGTTATGTTTTAATAAGGGTCATCACGTAATATTAAACCATGCAAACACATCCTCACTGCTCCCTCCACTCCCGTGCCCTTATCTTAATCTTCCATGGCAACACATACCCAAACGCAAGCCCCTTTTCTAACAAGGACAAACTTTCATTCAGCTTGGCTCTCACACTGTAGCAGCCCAATCACCTTCCGCAGTCAGCGCATAATGGTTTGCTACTCCTGCAGCTCTGAGATGCGAACACGTTCGCGTAAGTTTTCTACATCTTGCCTCTTTAAATGGCCTAGAAATACACTTTCTACTGCTAGCTCCACCTGCTGTCACAACACTCAAACCTAAGATTACCGCTTCACAGAGACTTGCAATAATTCTATTGCCCTCAGATTTCATGCTCAGTGACAAATGCATTACCTGTGTTCGCCCCTGGAGTGAAAGCATATGTTCAGAAAATTCTAACTGCAAATACAACGTTGGGTCTCCTATGTGCATTGTTCCACTAATAACGGTTACCTAAATACGCTTTACTGCAGTTACGCATTAGGATCGTGACAACATCAGGAACCACATAGACCTGTGTGTTTATCTGAGCTTCTAATTACCCTGTTTACAAAAGGTGTTCAGAAAACACCTGGGTAGTTGGACTCTACCGGTAGTTTGCAGGGTTTTTTTTTTTTGTTTTTAGCTGTAGGAAAGGTGTAAACCAGAAAGCCTGATGTGCAGAGGAAATGAAGGCAGAACTATCTTGTCTGGAGCAAGGTGGCCCCTCCACCATTCCCTGTCTAGCAGTGTCTGTGGAAGTGTCCCCACAGGACCCAGGATTAAGGACCATGACTTAAAGACCACTGACACCAGTGACCTTTACAGATCCTTCTAGGCTCTGCAAGTCTATGCATTTTCCTTACCAATGGAAAACACGTCCTTTCATTTTATAAACTCCTCTTAGCAAAACGGACTCTTTGTGTTCTATAACAAACACATATATTTTACTTTGCAAGCTATTTACTACTTGTGATATAGATATGTCATAGAGAGAGGAAGGCTAGGAATGTCTATCTTTTCTACCTTTTTAAGTAGTTTCCTAGGAGAATAATCATCTTTTATCATAGGGGTGGATATATTCTAAAACTATATAAATTTTTCCTTGAAAGTTTCATTATGTATATATTTTTGAGGTTCAAAAGACCACTGACCCTATGCTTCAGGGCACACAGAGAAATCCTCTTGAAAATGAAGGCATCTAGTTTCTGGCTATCACAGTGAGCTTAAATTAGAAACTGCAATAAACCTGAGGAGAGTGAAGGAGAAAACAATAAAAATGTCAAGTTATTTAGACGGTAGGTCTGCTCCTAGATTTAGTATAAAAAGGAGGGTTCATGTTCATTGTGCCATATATTAATTTTTCTGGGGCTTGAAAATGCCTAAGAATGAGCTTTTAAAAAGATAAAGTGGCTTTTTAAAAGGTGTAAGGCAAGCCTTCTCTACCTTGAGAAATAAAATTCAGATTGTGACTTCCAGAGGCCATGAAGGAAAAGAAGGGACACAATATGTTCCCATAAAAAGATTATAAGGACAGGGGCACCTGGGTGGCTCAGTTGGTTGAATGACTGACTTCGGCTCAGGTCTTGATTTCAGTTTGTGGGTTCGAGCCCCGCATCAGGCTCTGTGCTGACACCTCGGAGCCTGGAGCCTGGAGCCTGCTTCGGATTCTGCGTTTCCCTCTCTCTCTGCCCCTCCCCCATGCATGCTCTTTCTGTCTCTTTCTCAAAAGTAAATAAACATTAAAAAAAATTTTTTTTAAAAGATTGTAAGGACAGAAGGAGAAAGTGGCATCAACAATGGTGAGCTATCCCCTGTTTTGTTTCTTAGGGGATAAAGAGAGAGAAGCAAACCATAAAACAGACTCTTACCTACAGAGAACAAGCTGAGGGATGCTGGCGGGGAGGTGGGCGGGGATGGGCTAACTGGGTGATGGGGATTAAGGAGGGCACACACGATGAGCACTGGGTGTTGTAAGTGATAAATCACTGAATCCTACCCCTGAAACTAATATTACACGTACGTTAACTAACTAGAATTTAAACAAAAATTTGAAAAGGAAAACAAAAAATAATGGTGTGCTGTCATATTAAGGTGGATAAGTAAATTCAGAGAACTGATATTTTCTTCTGGCTTCCTGAATAAGAGTAAGGGAATAAAGAGAAAAGAATCTACTTTAATGGAAGAAGTCAAGTTTTACCATATCATTGGGAGGAAAATGAAAAGGAAGAGTAAAAACAGGTTATAATAGAGGAATCTGAACCAATAAAACCTTACTTCTGTCAAACAGGGACTGGAACCATTACTTTCTTTTATCATGTATTATCTCCTGCTTTTATCATGTATATCTCCTATATCTCCTGCTCATAAACCTGCACAGGTTCCTCAGTGTTATCACTGCAAAGTCCTGACACCTTATTCCGGAATTTAAAGCTTCATTATTCCATCTAGGCAGAGTGGGCCTCAATCCCCCTTCTTAACACTCAGTTTCCATCAGGGTAACTTACTCTGCTGACACAACAACTCATTTATAGGTAGGCACTATACTCCTTGCTGGTGTGGTAGGTAAAAATATTCCAAGGAGAGTAGAATCCATTTATGCTAGGACTCATTATTAACAGTATGACAGTTGATAGCTCTGGATATGCAAATCTGGGGGTAGGTAGGCAGGGAAGGGGGGGGTCTTACAACCAGTGATCTGGGAGAAGTCTCTGCCTTCAAGCTAGCATGGGCCCTGGGGGAAGAAGGTCTGCGAGAGAAAGTGCACAGAAGTGGAATGCACAGAGCCCTTACAGAGGAGACAGCGCCAGCCAGGCCTTTCCCACTTCTAAGCTGTGGGGAGTGAGGGATAAAGCCCTTCTCTGTACTGTTAGCAAACGCCTCAGCAGTCCCATGACATCCATCATTTTTACAAAGAGTGTGCTGGGTAAGTAATCCACGCTGAGTTCCGCATCCACACTGACCTAGCACAGACAGCACCAGGAGCCAGGAGCCAAGCGCAGAGCCGGCATCTGCATTCACTCATTTCACTATGTCCTCTTCTTTGCTTCTCCACCTTTGCAAATCCCACCCATCCTTTTCCGTCCAGTTCTGGCCCTCACCTCGCATCTCCCTCCTCCAATCTCTTAGAGGTTTTCTTGTCCATAGTAATTATTTGACATCTGGCCATAAATGAAGTGACAATACCCTTTTATGTTCCCTATCTTAGGTCAGTGTCTGTGTCTCCTACTTTTTTTCTACCCTGCAGTGAAACGTAGTCAGCGTCCTCTAAATGAGTAATGAGAGAAATTCATTTAGGGGTGAACATCTATGGGCAATACCACAAAATGGCCCTATGGTTAGGATTTCAAGATAAGTTAAGCGTGACGTGTATGCATTTCCTGATCACAGGAAAAAACTAAGAGGTCAGTAAATAATACTATACTATACCGTGGCTTTAGTTTGTTAGGCAGCAGCCCAAAACGAGAAAACATCCACAACCAAAAAAAGGTGTTTACAGTAGAATTTAAAACACTAGAAAATGGACATTTAAACTTAGGGAAATAATACAGTTCACAGTCAACTAGTGAGCTCCAAACAATTCAGATGAGATAGTAATAAATAAAAGTATACAAGCCAACTGGCCATTAAGCTCATGCATAAATTATTTTCCAATTGAACTGACAATGGAGAGCACGATTGAGTCAAATAGGCCACAATCACGGTTATGTTGAATCAGTCTCTTTGATTTGTCCATTAAGTTGAAGGTTAAAAGTAAGTTCCTGGAAGGTTTTTTCTTCTTTAAGTATGAAAGTGAAATATGTTCATTGTTTTAAGAGGGAAGTAAGAAAACAAAAAGAAAAAAAAAAAGCTCGATCTAATCACCTTGTGAAAAGAAAATTCTGATGTACTTTGTTTTTTTCCATAGGCATATTTTATATGGATCCGGGATAAACACATACAGACAGCTGTGTAAGGATTCAGTGGGGGCAGTGTTCATGTAGTTCTTATTCACAGCATTTGGCATACTAAGCAAAAGCTCTATAAATCTTATTTTTTGTTATTCATATAAAATGCTCAACAATTTGTCATACAATGAAGTCAAATCATCTGATATCACACGTGGTCTTTCTTTGCCCTTCGTGCTGAGCCATTCAGATGTGTTTGACATTAAACCACTGGCCTACAAGGAAGAAAGTTTAAGGAACAGCCTTACAAAATTCACCAGTGTATTTACCGAACAGTTTGTGGAACATCAATGTCCATTCATCAGTCTCTCTTCCATGTGACATTGTGAAAGAAACATACTGTACCAGGGAAAACTCTCTAGGTAAGAAGTTTCTATTGTATGGACGATGGTCACTGGATTGTCATTCCCTATTTGTTCTGGACATTAGGTAGCTCGGAACCAAATCTGTTATCAACCTCCAACAATGGCACAGAACCTTCTGTATACTGATCCACTCCTGACTTCAACTTGTTGATTAAGTTCCTGGGGGATGAACACTGTCCTCAACTCTGTCTAATGACTAATATGACCCATGGCACCATTAAAATCAAGGGTTTAGCCAATGTTTGAGAGGGTAAGTTTGGAGATCAGACTGCTGTGGTCTGTTACTTAGATAGCTACACTATGCATACTTAACCTCTCTGAGCACTGGTATTTTTTTTTTAACTTATAAAATGAGGTTAATCTTGGTATCATAGAGTTGTATTAAATTTAACAATTCGTGCCTAGCACTCAATCACAAGTCTGCACATGGTAAGCATTCAGAAAATCATAGCTGTAATTATTATCTATAATAAATATTACAACACATGTAGAAGTATTTTGCAAATAAAGAACCATCAAATGCCAGGATCGAGATATTTTATTATTCCTCTCTAGAGCCTAATCTCATTAAAAAAATTTTTTTGATGTTTATTTACTTTTGAGAGAGAGAGAGAGACAGACAGACAGACAGAGACAGAGCTCCAGCAGGGGAGGGGCCCAGAGAGAGGGAGACACAGAATTCGAAGCAGGCTCCAGGCTCGGAGCTGTCAGCACAGAGCCCAACGTGGGGCTTGAACTCACGGACTGTGAGATCATGACCTGAGCCCAATTAGGACCCTCAACCAACCGAGCTACCCAGGCACCCCCCCTTAATTTCCTCTTTTTTAAGAAAAGGTAACAAATAACAGTTTTTTAGGTCTCTTCTAGTTGCAACCTTTTGTGCTCCATACTTAGAGAAAGTATGAAATGTATCCCAGAGAGTGAGCACTGCAGCAAAATACAACCCTTTAAAATAGGTAGCTTTAGTATACATTAGAACCACCCCAACAGTAATCTGTTGCTTCTTAAACAAGAGACTTTTTTTTTTTTTGGTCTCCCACTAACATAATTTCTTATTCCTGCCGCCTAAACAGTTTTTGCTGACGGATACTTGCTTGTTAGGTTACAGGCATTAAAATGCCTTCTTGCTACTTATTCTGGCTGCCTTCAGACTCTCCCAGTGTGACTTTTCTAGAGACGATCTACTCTAACTTCTAAAGGTTTTGACTTAACTTTTCATTCTTCTTAATTTTAACAAGGAAAATCTACAGAAACGACCCACCTGTTAGACCAGAAGCTCCTGGAAAATAGGGCCCGGGCACCCAGGTTTAGGTACTAAAGTGTGTGCATAGTCAAGACTCGGCTGAGTCAGGGTCAATCCAGGATGTGCGTATGGACCTCACCCAGGAAGCTGGGTCTTCCTCACCTAAGAACTGGGGCCTGAACAGAAAATCCTTTAGGGTGGCACGCTAGAGACGTGGCATGACCTTGTCTGGATGTAAAAAAGAGCCATAGCTAGCTGGAGAATCCCCAGGTCAAGGCTACCAAGAAGGACTATGGAAAAATTGATTACCTGAATAAATAGCTCCCAGAAAGCCAAGGCCACATTTCAGTTCTTTTTCAAGATCAAAACATGAAAGAGAGAGATAATATAGCTGACAGAACATTTCATCTGTGCATAAACCCTCTTCCTGCAAGAAAAATAACATGTAAAAGGTGACTCATGTATGGAAAGGGACAAAAGATGGAGCTGATGGCCTGAAATTTGTTCAGTTGTGAAGAGTTCTAACAGAAAAAGAAGTTATGTTAGCAGCAATCAGAGTTCAGCAGTGATTTCTTGCTAGGATGACTTTATTCTTTCTTTTGAGTATTTGTGGTCTTGAGTCTCCCTTTCAAATAAACATGAATTAAAGCTAGTTGGAAAGGTAGCACCCTGACTTTAAGTCTATTTCCTTTAAACGAGAAGGATATGATGCTCTGAGAAGGTTCATTTGCCATTGATACCAAGACCAGGAGAGGAACTGGGGGAGAAAAAGAGAAAAAAAAAAAGAAAGAAAAAAGAAGATGAAGGGAAAAGACTGGAAATCTGTAGACTGAGGAGGGTCCCTTCACACTAATTTTGGAGCCAGGTGCTAAACATCTGCACTTTGATCTCTTCCCCCCGCCCCAGACCTTCCCCTGAATTTCTCAGATGGCTAGATTACTTTGTGACCTTTTGAAATTTATCTTTTTAAAAAATTTTTTTTAACATTTATTCATTTTTGAGAGTGAGAGAGACAGAGCATGAGCGGGGGAGAGGCAGAGAGAGAGGGAGACACAGAATCCGAAGCAGGCTCCAGGCTCTGAGCCATCAGCAAAGACCCCGACGCAGGGCTTGAACCCACAAACCGTGAGATCGTGGCCCGAGATGAAGTCAGACGCCCAACCGACTGAGCCACCCACGCGCCCCTGAAATATATCTTAAAGTTAATTATTAGGAAAAGACACTGTGAAAAGCAGCATCCTCATGAACTGACTGAGAAGTGGATGTGAGAACAGATGTAATATCCTTGATATTAAATGCAAGAAAATGCATACAGGGGCAGGAGTGTATCGTTAAAGTCAGAAAGGCCTCATAGGGAAGACTGTGTTCACTACTGAAATATTACAGTTTTGAAGCAATCCTTGGGCCATAAGGAGTTTGAGAAAATGTTCCATATCCAGGTACTCTTCATTATATATGAGACAGCTCAGGCCTGGAAGAGACCATGCGAACATAGTGAATGGAAAGAAACTCTTTTCCAAAGCATAAAGCTCCAGTGGCCATCAGAACTAGTTTCAAATGGAAGCTCTGTGACTGCAACAAAGGTGAGAAATATTTCTGCCTGAAGTCAGAACTCAAAAATTAGAGAATTCATAAAGGAAATTTTGTAACTTTCACGAACATATCTTCAGCCACAAGTCAAAGTCAAACGTCTCTCAAACGTCAAGGAAACACACACACACACACACACACACACACACACGCACACACACACACAATGAATCAGTCCTCACTTTGTATCAGAGTATATGCACACACGAGAAACCTTTAGAAGGTAATGAAGGTAGAAAACCTGCCTTCATTTAGGATAATTGAAGGATATGAAGGATATGAAGGATATGAAGGATAATTTACCCTTCAAATTATCCATACAGGAGAGATATTCATATCACATGAATGTAACATAGACAAGGAAAGCTTTTTATGAAGTCAGATCTTGTTAAACATGAGATAATACATATGGGGGGGAATCTTCTGATATTGAATATGGGGAAAAGTTCTGTCAGAAGTCAATTTTGGCTCTACATTAGACAATTCATTCCAGCTGTAAAGAACATGGGAAGTCTTGGGGTACCTCAGTGGCTCAGTTGGTTAAACATCTGATTCTTGATTTCGGCTCAGGTCATGATCTCACGGTTTGTGGGTTCGAGCCCCACATCAGGCTCTGTGCTGACAGCTCAGAGCCTGGAGCCTACTTCAGATTCTGTGCCTCCCTCTCTCTCTGGAGCTTGCTTGGGATTCTCTCTCTCCTTCTCTCTTTCTGCCCCTCCCCTGCTTATGTAATTTCTCTCTCTCTCTCTCTCAAAATAACTAAACGTTAAAAAAAAAAAAAAAAAAGAACATGGTAAATTTTTCTTCCAGAAGGACGCCTCTTTCTACATCAAAGAATGGCTGGGGAAAGAAAACCTTCTGTGTAAAGGCAAATCCTTAATTCAGAGAACACACATCAGGAAGAAAGTCTATGAAAATAATGAATGATCTGACTGCCTTCAGCAGCAATACCACTGGCTTTATCAGAAAAGTTGCAAAATGGAGAAGCGCTATATATGTAACATGTGGGGAAGACCTTCACCCAGGCAGAATCGAGAAAATCACTCACTATTTAGGGGACTGCTAATAGGGAGAAATGCTACCAATGGAAAAAAAATGTGGGAAATTCTTCTGCCAGAAGACAGAAATCAGTTTAGATTCAAAAATTCATATAGCAATCCAGAGGAAAATATGTAGGGAAGGCATCATGAAGAAGTTACAGGGGCACCTGGGTGGCTAAGTCTGTTAAGCATCCGACTTCATCTCAGGTCATGATCTCACAGTTCATGAGTTCAAGCCCTGCATTGCGCTCTGTGCTGACAGCTCAGAGTCTGAAGCCTGCTTCAGATTCTGTGCCTCTCTCTCTCTCTCTCTCTCTCTCTCTCAATCTCTCTCTCTGCCCCTCCCCCACTTGTGCTCTCTGTCTCTCAAAAATAAATAAATGTTAAAAAAAAAAAGTTACAACTGGGGCGCTTGGGTGGCTCAGTCAGTTGAGCATCTGACTTTTGATTTTGGTTCAGGTCATAGTCTCACGGTTGTGGGATCGACCCCCAAGCCAGGCTCTGAACTGGGCTGGGTGTGGAGCCTGCTTGGGATCCTCTCCCTCTCTCTTTGCCCCTCCCCTGCTCACTCATGCCCCCATTCTCTCTCTTGCTCTCAAAATAAATAAATAAACTCCTTTTAAAAAAAGAAGTTACAATGAATTGAACATTACAGACACAATATTTGAGCATTTTGAGTGTGCAAAAATTTTTACGTGAAATTAAAAGGGAAATTCTATCAAGTTAGGGAGTTTGTCAAAAACACGTTCTCCTAGCAATAATATTGTTCTAAGAGTCATGGTCCATATGGGGTACTGAACCTTGCATACAAAAAAAGAATCCAGTAAAGTCTTTTGTAAATCTACTATTTATAAATAAAAAGATTTGTTCAAAGAAAGAAAAAGCCAAACTGGTCAAAAGGACACAGGAGCCAACTTGAGGAGGCATTCAATGCCCAAGTCTGTGACAAGCTGAAAACTAAAATAATTAATGATAATTAATGGAGTATAAATCATTAAAAAACATGCAATTCATGAGTCTGTGCTGATAATAAACAGATGGATTGATCAAGAAGAAGAGAGGTCTCCTGCTTATAGCCAAGGTTTAACTGAAGCACTAGGATTAGAAAATCCTTCTTTTGCAACTGTTATGACAAAAACTGGGTCAGACGAGAATCATGAACAGTTACCAAATCTAGGGGCAAATTTTGATGAGAAGGAAAATATTTGCAATGTCTTCAATGTGTCTCTCCACACACCGCTTGTTAGTTGCAAGGGAAGAAAAGATAAACAGAATACATTGGAGAAACTGGACAACATCTTCCCTAGTGGCAAAAATTAATACCATCTATGAGAGACAGATGGTCATTGTGGGCCTCCAGACATGGCCCCCAACGAGGGACAGGCCACCTAAATGGTATTCTGGCTCAGAATGCTTAACCCCAACATCAGGCAAACACAAAACAAGGACCATTCTTAAAAATCTAATAGTGAAGGCCTTTGACAAAATTCAGCAACCTTTCTTAATAAAAACCCTCGAGAAAGTCGGGATAGAAGGAACATACTTAAAAATCATAAAAGCCATTTATGAAAAGCCCACAGCTAACATCATCCTCAATGGGGAAAAACTGAGCTTTTTCCCTGATATCAGGAGCAAGACAGGGATGTCCACTCTCACCGCTGTTGTTTAACATAGTGTTGGAAGTGCTAGCATCAGCCATCAGACAACAAAAGGAAATCAAAGGCATCAAAATTGGCTAAGATGAAGTTAAGTTTTCACTTTTTGCAGATGACATGATATTATACATGGAAAATCCAATAGACTCCACCAGAAGTCTGCTAGAACTGATACATGAATTTAGCAAAGTGGCAGGATACAAAATCAATGTACAGAAATCAGTTGCATTCTTATACACTAATAATTAAGCAACAGAAAGACAAATAAAGAAACTGATCCCATTCACAATTGCACCAAGAAGCATAAAATACCTAGGAATAAATCTAACCAAAGATGTAAAAGATCTGTATGCTGAAAACTATAGAAAGCTTATGAAGAAAATTGAAGAAGATATAAAGAAATGGAAAAACATTCCGTGCTCATGGATTGGAAGAATAAATATTGTTAAAATGTCAATACTACCCAAAGCTATCTACACATTCAATGCAATCCCAATCAAAATTGCACCAGCATTCTTCTCGAAACTAGAACAAGCAATCCTAAAATTCATATGGAACCACAACAGGCCCCGAATAGCCAAAGTAATTTTGAAGAAGAAGACCAAAGCAGGAGGCATCACAATCCCAGACTTTAGCCTCTACTACAAAGCTGTCATCATCAAGACAGCATGGTATTGGCACAAAAACAGACACATAGACCAATGGAATAGAACAGAAACCCCAGAACTAGACCCACAAACATATGGCCAACTCCTCTTTGACAAAGCAGGAAAGAACATCCAGTGGAAAAAAGACAGTCTCTTTAACAAATGGTGCTGGGAGAACTGGACAGCAACATGCAGAAGATTGAAACTAGACCACTTTCTCACACCATTCACAAAAATAAACTCAAAATGGATAAGGGGCCTGAATGTGAGACAGGAAACCATCAAAACCCTAGAGGAGAAAGCAGGAAAAGACCTCTCTGACCTCAGCCATAGCAATTTCTTACTTGACACATCCAAAGGCAAGGGAATTAAAAGCAAAAATGAACTATTGGGACCTTATGAAGATAAAAAGCTTCTGCACAGCAAACAACCAACAAAACTAAAAGGCAACCAACGGAATGGGAAAAGATATTTGCAAATGACATATCAGACAAAGGGCTAGTATCCAAAATCTATAAAGAGCTCACCAAACTCCACACCCAAAAAACAATCCAGTGAAGAAATGGGCAGAAAACATGAATAGACACTTCTCTAAAGAAGACATCCAGATGGCCAACAGGCACATGAAAAGATGCTCAACGTCGCTCCTCATCAGGGAAATACAAATCAAAACCACACTCAGATATCATCTCACACCAGTCAGAGTGGCCAAAATGAACAAATCAGGAGACTATAGATGCTGGAGAACATGTGGAGAAACGGGAACCTTCTTGCACTGTTGGTGGGAATGCAAATTGGTGCAGCCACTCTGGAAAGCAGTGTGGAGGTTCCTCAGAAAATTAAAGATAGACCTACCCTATGACCCAGCAATAGCAGTGCTAGGAATTTACCCAAGGGATACAGGAGTACTGATGCAGAGGGGCACTTGTACCCCAATGTTTATAGCAGCACTCTCAACAATAGCCAAATTATGGAAAGAGCCTAAATGTCCATCACCTGATGAATGGATAAAGAAATTGTGGTTTATATACACAATGGAGTACTACATGGCAATGAGAAAGCATGAAATATGGCCCTTTGTAGCAACGTGGATGGAACTGGAGAGTGTGATGCTAAGTGAAATAAGCCATACAGAGAAAGGCGGATACCATATGTTTTCACTCTTATGTGGATCCTGAGAAACTTAACAGAAACCCATGGGGGAGGGTAAGAAAAAAAAAAAGAGGTTAGAGTGGGAGAGAGCCAAAGCATAAGAGACTCTTAAAAACTGAGAACAAACTGAGGGTTGATGGGGGGTGGGGGGAGGAGAGGGTGGGTGACGGGTATTGAGGAGGGCACCTTTTGGGGTGAGCACTGGGTGTTGTATGGAAACCAATTTGACAATAAACTTCATATATTGAAAAAAAAAAAACTAATAGTGAGGGCTGGGCTAGTTCCTCAAAATTTCCATGTTATAAAAAGCCAAGAAAAAAAAAAGTCTACAGAAATGTTCCAGATGAAAGGAGTCTAAAGAGACATGGCACCCAAGACTAATTCCTGTATTAGATGAGGGATGATGTGTTTAAGGACATTATCAGATCAAATGACAGTACCGGAATATAAACAGTAAATGAGACAAAAATATAGTATCGGTCTAAGTTTATGGTAAGTGTCCTGTGGTTTTAGGTTCAGAGCAGTGAGAGGAGGGCATAGTGGTAGAAAGGGCCAAAGGGTTAAAATGTCAACAGTAAGTGCATCGAGGTAAAGAGTATACAGCTCTCGGTGTTATTTTTATTTTGCAGTTTTTTGTAAGCGTTAAATTATTTCCCCAAAAAGGTAATTTTTAAAAAGCCAATCCAACATGTTCTGGCCCCTATCTCCAAAACAACAGGTACTCCTCTGTCTCATCTTCCTTTTCCCTCTTCACTAGAGCATTCTGCTAAGCTCAGAAACATCTTCATGTGCAAAAAACCAAAAACAAAAAACAAAAAAAACCACTCCTGATCCCCAGGCACTCTGGACTTACTGAAAGACTTCTACTTACACTGTCACACTTTCTCAAGGTTTGGTTTGCCTTTGACCACTCCAGCCTGGCCTCTGCCGTCACCAGGTACCAAAACCGGTCTTGCAGGTAGCCAACTCCAAGGGACACTTCAGTTACTACCTACCTGACCTTTCCAAGGTGTTGACCACACCCTCTTCCTGGAAATAATCCCCTTCTCCTTGTTTTGGACCAGATACCTTTGACTTTCCTCCCGCCCCTCCCCACCTCTAACTTCCTCTGCCATTTCCTAACTCTCTCCCTGACTTCAAATGATTGCGGTTCCTGAAGGTTCTCCTTCCACTCTGTCTTGCTAGGTCATCTCATCCATCCCCAGGGCTTCAAACACCATCTACATGCGAACGGCTCCCAAATTTATTTCTCCAGCCCACAGCTTTCCTCTGAATTCCGTATTCACGCAGCCTGAATGCCCGGATATCACAGATTGAAATTTCTCAAACGTAGCATTTTCAGACGTGAACTCTGGCTCTCCCCCAACCCCAAACCTTCTCAAGTCTTTCCATTTCAGTAAAGTGCCACTTCTGCTCATCTAAGTCAGAAAATACTGATCAACAGTTGGATGTTCACATTACAAGCAACATTTTTTTCTTTATGCTTTTCAATGGTTTCAAACTTCCCTACAATAAACATCCTATTACACTTATGAATACATTAAAGAACCAAAATCTTTCTTTGAAACAGAACAAGACAAAGGTGTGCTTTATAGTCTCTATTTTTGTTAATTTTGATTTTATGAAGTCTAAAAATTAATATTAACTTTCATATTACCAGAAGTGTTTGGATTTACTGAAGACATCACAGAATCAGCTTCTATCTAGAAAAGAAGAAAGAAAAGCACATATAATTTCATCAAATGTTTTCACAGTGGGAGTTCTTAATTCCTGGGGTGTGGAGAAGGATTATATTTTATGAGAAACAAACTGTGTTGAGTCTAGTAGACAACTAATATCACAGGACAAGACAGCTGTAATAGAAATTTTATTATTCCATCTGTATCTAGGGTTGGGGGGGGGGTATGGGTGAAACAGGTGATTGGGGATTAAGGAGGGCACTTGTGATGAGCACCGGGTGTTGTAGGGAAGTGTTAAATCACTATATTGTACACTTGAAACTAATATTACACTCTATGTTAACGAACTGGAATTTAAGAAAAAATCTTTAAAAAAAATCAATAAAAAATTAAGTGGCATTAAAGCAAGAAATATCTATATATCTATATGACACAATATGCTAATCTGCTACAGACCCTAATGGCCCCAATACTATTCCATTGACCAACATAGTTGAAGCATATACCATCAACTTGGCTGTCACATGACCTAAAAGCTAACTTTTCAATTTTAGACAAATACAAGCAATTGTTGCAATGAGCTCTATGGCTTTGTTTTTTACCTCTTTTTTTCCTGATTATGAAAGTAATATGTAGAAACCACAAAAAATATATAAGATCGTGAAGAACATTTTTTTTTATTTTATTTATTCATTTTTTTTATGAAGAACATTTTTTTTTTTAATTTTTTTTTAACGTTTATTTATTTTTGAGACAGAGAGAGACAGAGCATGAACAGGGGAGGGGCAGAGAGAGAGGGAGACACAGAATCTGAAACGGGCTCCAGGCTCTGAGCTGTCAGCACAGAGCCCGACGCGGGGCTCGAACTCACGGACCGCGAGATCATGACCTGAGCCGAAGTCGGACGTTTAACCGACCAAGCCACCCAGGCGCCCCATGAAGAACATTTTTAAAAACAGCCGTCCAATGAGAACCACTATTAACATTTGGCCTAGTCTGCATTTTTCTTTTCCTATGGCTTTTTAAACATGTTTCAGAACATACCCTATATAAGTGTCAGGAAACTGTTTTCGCTATATTATTAAAATATAAGCACTTCCCTTTACTGTTACAAGGGCATTATAAACATTATGGAATGAGAAAGTTGGCAATACCTGACATAGTTTCTCTACCTTGGATTCCATGCCCTGCACTTTCCTGGTTCCTCCTGCCCCTCCCTACCCTTAACTGTCGGTACCCCCAGTGGTCCACTGCCTTTCACGCTGTGTAACACTGTTTTGGGGCAATGCCACCCAGGCTCATGATCTAGCACCTGTAAACTGAGGAGTCCACAAACTGTCTCCAGCCCTTACCTCTCAATTCCTCACCCAGTTCCAGACTCCTACATTTACAAGTGGTGGCACAATCTGAGAGCCGATCTTTACCACCATAACCTCAACACCAGCATAATATTTAATGAGTGAATTCACTTAGGATGCTCAGAGCCTCCTCAAACTTAATGTGCCCCCAATTGAAGTCATTGACTTTCCTCTAAGCCTACTCCTTAATTTTCCTACTTGGTGGCATCACTATTGCTATAGTCCTGGTTTCACACCCCTCTCTTAACCACCAACCACATCAAGTCATCAGGGCAGATCATCTCCCAACACCACAAAGTGCTTCTGGACACCTCATATCAGAAGAGTCTAGCTAGCTCTTCCAGTCTAAGTGACGCCTAGACTCCTACTTTACACTAGGATTTCAAGACCCTCTTCCTTGTCCCTTTCACTTTGGGTCCTTTCTGTTCTTCTCCATCTCAGTATTTATCACAGAGTTTTATAAGTCTCTTTACACTAAACCGTGAACTGCTTCACAACACGGACTATATTTTATTCGTCTTTATATCTCCAGCAACTAGCAAGTGTTCATTTTATTAAACAGGAACACTTAACAGATTTCCTTGTGTAAACAACTGCCGTGAGTGTATAAATGATTTATTACATTCCATGCATTCAATAAATATTTCATTTGCTCAAAAGCAATATTCAAAAATAAAACCCTAGGGGTGCCTAGCTGGCTCAGTCAGGAGTGTGTGGCTCTTGATCTCAAGGTTGTGAGTTCAAGCCCAATGTCGGATGTAGGGACTACTTAAAAATAAGATCTTTAAAATTAAATAAAATTAAACCCCAAACCTCAACCCACTATAAAAGTAAAAATCTGCTACATTTCACAGAGGGTGCACATTGTCATTTAACAAAACGATTGACACATACAAATGATTGACAGGTGTACCAGTGACTTGCTATCACTTTACTGCTTAGTCATTTGCAGTCAAAAGACATTTGATTAAAAAATAAAAGCCAAGGGGCACCTGGGTGGCTCAGTGGGTTGAGTGTCCACCTCTTGATTTCGGCTCAGGTCATGATCTAAGAGTCCTGGGTTTGAGCCCCCCATTGTGCTCCACCCTGGGTATGGACTCTGCTTGAATTTCTCTCTCTCCTTCCCCCTATCCTTCTCCCACCTTCTCAACTACTCTTAAAAACAAAACAAAACAACAAAACCACCAAACCTCAACCAGGCATGAAAATACAAGTAAAAATCTGTTAAATCTCATGAAGTGTACATATATACGTATGTGAGCACATCACTGCACTTGTCATTCAATTCCTCACTTATAGTCTAAAGTTAAAGCCAATTAAGTAGGCTCAAGGGTGATCAAAGCAAAATGAAACCAGTTATCTTTCCAGCAAGGTTAAATACAATGCTTCAAAGGCTGGGCCCATTGAGCTGACCTGATTTGGAATTCTAGCTGAAATACCTGCAGGTTAACAGGAGAGCTGCAATTTCTGGGAGTCAGCCCTGACTACCGCTCTGAGCTCCGTGATCAGCTTCTCAGTAACCAAGCATCTGCTAGTAGGTGAACCACCTTGAGCCCACCTGATCCGTTCATGAGACATATTTGTATCAGCAGAACTTATTTACCGTGAAGTGGTGATACATTCAAGCATAATGAAGGACGGAGACGTGAGACATCACCTGGTCCCTGGCTTTGCTGGGCTGGTAATCTGACAGGCAGAGCCCGCTCATGAGGAACAGCTGGGCCAAAGTGATTGCCAAGCTATTTGGTTTAAGGAGGGCACGAGGGAGGCATTCCAGAGCCCTCTGTTTGATGGCTGTAAATGAATTTCTTAAACCTGGACAAGATCTTGTCTCTGATGAATTTCAGTTCAGCACCTTAACAAGAGGGATCCATCTTTAGAATGAATGTAACAAAGGGAGCAGCACAAAGACAAAGGGGAACAGGAAATTTGCCCTCCTAAGGCAGGACGTTCCTTGAAGCTCAGTTCAACTCTCATTATTAGTGAAGGAGGGCAAAGTTTCCTGGAGAATAATATCCAACAAAACTTCAAATTACCTAGCAATTGTACTTCCAGGAATTTATTCCACAGATATACATCCACAAGAATAACCATATAAAAGGATGCTCATCACAACGTTTGTAGGAATGAAAAATAATGGGGCAATCTAAGTGACCAAAAACAGGAAACTGGCTAAAAAGAATACTATGCAACTACTTTTTAAAACATGGTGATGACGGGGCGCCTGGGTGGCTCAGTCGGTTAAGCATCCGGCTTCAGCTCAGGTCACGATCTCGCAGCTTGTGAGTTCGAGCCCCGCGTCAGGCTCTGTGCTGACAGCTCAGAGCCTGGAGCCTGTTTCAGATTCTGTGTCTCCCTCTCTCTCTGACCCTCCCCTGTTCATGCTGTCTCTCTGTCTCAAAAATAAATAAATGTTAAAAAAAAATTTAAAAATAAAATAAAACATGGTGATGTGTGGGGTGCCTGGGTGGCTCAGTTGGTTAAGTGTCAGACTCTTGGCTTCGGCTCAGGTCATGATCTCATAGTTCGTGGGTTTGAGCCCTGTGTTGGGCTCCATGCTGACGGTGAGTGGCCTGCTTGGTATTCTCTCTCCCTCCCTCAAAATAAATAAACTTAAAAAAAATTAAAGTTCAAAAAAAAACACAGTAAAACATGGTGGTGTGTGCTCTTTTGTTAAGTGAAAATAAACAAAATAAAACAGGCATACAATGCATCCACTTTTTCAATAGAATGCCAAGCATGTTATGCACTGGAAATTTTGAATGATGCATAAAAAATTGTAAATGATAACCCCTGAGGAGTGGGACTCTTTGGTAGCAAAGAGATTTTATATTCAACTTCATACTTTGCCTGGATTGTTTGAATTTTTTGACCATATAAATATACGTTTTATAATTTAAATGAATTCCTCCTATTACCAATGCCCTCCCCACAGCCTTCCATCTTGACACCTTCCTAGCATCTTGTACTTATTATTAGTAACCAGTGGTGCGTTGGCTTCATCCACCAAGTTCCAGGGATGAACTTGAATTCATCCCTGAGTTAGGTTCTTTATTTTTTTTATTTTTGTTTAATGTTTGTTGGAGCATGAGCCGGGGAAGGGCAGAGCAAGAGAGGGACACAGAATCTGAAGCAGGCTCCAGGCTCTGCTCTGAGCTGTCAGCACAGAGCTGACGTGGGGCTCAAACTCACCAGCCATGAGATCGTGACCTGAGTGGAAGTTGGACACTTACTGGACTGAACCAGCCAGGCATCTCTCATCCCTGAGTTAGGTTCTTAAAAGTCAGCACTGGACATATCTCTGAAATTGCTCTGAAAGGCAGTGATTTCCTTATAAACATCCTAAACTAGCCACTGCGCTTTACTTACAAACTACCCCAACTGTATTGTCTACCCATTCCCAAATATAGGAAGAAAGCTCTACCTTGGTGGGCTTGTACCCAAACAGCATTACAACAGCCACTTTAAAGTCCTCTCTGCTTAGATAGCCTTTGTTATCTTCATCGCATGCTTTAAACACCTAAAGAACATTAAATATCTTCAGTTAGATGGAAACCGTTTGTTTATTATCTTTATTACTAGTTTATGTAGATCTCCAAAATCTAAAACTCAGCTGAGCAGGAGGGTTCGGCAATGGAGTTTGATTATTCTAATTTTACTTCTCCAAAATTCTTAATGTGCTAAAATTTACCCCCCCCCAAAAGTGCAAACGACTTGATCAATCGCTAGACTGACGCAAATTAATTCATTTAAACCACCGGGGTAAATTCTACCTAAAATTCAGTTCTAGAATTAGGAAGGTGAGGTAGATACTGGGTAGAGGTTATTATTAATAGACTACGTAGCGGGGAAAAGAAGGAACTTGGAAATAGCCAGAACACTGGACAGGGAGCGAGAAGCCTTGCAGCTCTAGGCTCAGTCATTAACTATGACACTTTAGAAGGCCAGTTCACTTCTTGTCAGTGCAACCGAGCTGAGTGAGACCCAGGCAGGTGACGGAAATGAGAGTTCTTGGTCAAGTTAGAATCCGAGTACCAGCTCTCCGGACACCTACTTTCACCCACTTCTTGTGTTCTGAGGGGCTGGCTTCCCACGTCCGTGGTCGGGCCCCAGCCTCAGAAAAAAACATCGCGACAGCCACAACCGCATCGGGATAGCAGAACCCGCGACCTCCGAGACCAGAAGCCGGCAGCTGCAGACCTCTGGCCAAGCTCCCCGCAGCTAAGGAAGCCGAACTTGGCCGGACACCCCCAATGTCTTCTCCCATTGGACGACCTGCTAGCCACTGGCGTTGATCCAGCAATCCTATTGGCCAGAGGCTTTAGGCCTGTTTCCTTGGAACAGCCTATGGCAGAGAGGTTCCGGAGCCCGCCCCCAGCGTTGGCTCAGCCATTCTTTCCTCCTTAACTCCTCGCGCGCGGATGGCATCCCGCTCACCTAGGTCCTGCTTCAAAGTCTCTTGCAGGATTCCTTCCATGTTTCTGCCCCCCACACCTTGCAATAAGTAACTGGTAATTTTTATCTATGGCACTGTGGATAACATTATAGCATTATAGGAAACACAAAAATGTGAACAAAGCATAAAAGCAACCAAAGAGAAACAAGTCCATGATTCACGTGTGGATGGGCTATTCATTGGGGTCGAGCCCTCCAGGGTAGTCACTATGTCTGTTTTGTCCTCCTAATAACCCAGGCACCTAGCACGATGCCGGGCACAAAGCAGACGTTGAGTAAACGAACCAAGTCCTTGGGACGTTTCCACAGAGTTTTTCACTCAGTCCTCTGGGAGCGGTGCCTAGTTTGAAAGAAAAAAAAAACAACTCTGAAAATAGTTATCATAAACATGATATTCAAGGAATATGGGGAGTGTTCCGTTTTGCAAAAGTTTGTTTCAGACCTCGCTTCCGGCAAACGAGTAAGATTAAACACACACCTGTTTCAAAGAAACAGGCATTCGCGGTTGAGGGTGATGGGAGCTCATTTAACCTTTTCCTTTACAGCAAGTTTTACAAGCTTGCGTCCCCAGCGAGCCCCCGCTCCTATGAGGACACAGATCTCAGCCCTCAGCTGATCCTGTACCTTTAAGTAAATACCCCCTGCCTCGAGCTCCAGGCAGCCTGAAGCTATGAGAACCCCTGTAAAGGGGATGCGTTTTGTTAATTAAGAGAGGAGAAAGAAGACTTAATTTTCTCTCTCTTCCTTTTAGGACAAGTGGTCAAGTGGTGAGACGAGAGCTGGAGGCTGCGGGGGGGCGAGGGGGGCTCCCTTCCACCCCTTCCTGCAGGAAGCGCCTGTAGCCCCTTAGGACACGGCGGTCTTTAGGACCCAGCGGCCGGCGTCCCGGAACGGGAAGGGGCAGGGCCAAGAGGTGCGAGCCTCGGCGGGGAGGGTTTAAACCGCGCGCAGGCGCGCGCCGCGGTTGAGAAGGCGCGGATCTTGGTGGCTGTGGGCCGTGGAAGTTTCAGGTGCGTGTTCGACTGTTGCGGGAGCCGGGCCGGCGAGACCCTGCTCCTTCCGGCCTGGTCGCGGTGCTGGGGCTCTGGTCCCGGGAATTCTGGGGCCCGGCGGGGCGGGAGGTGGAATCTGAGAGAAGCGGGGGTAGCTGGGCAAGACCCTGGGGAACGTCCCCTCCCGGGCCTCGGCTTCCTCAATCCGAGAACCTGTTGGGCGCCGCGGAGAGCAGGGTCCGGCGGGGAGTGTGGGTGTGAGGGGTCCCCGCGCTCGAGTTCTCACTTCGGCTTCTCCCTGCGGTAGGTGGGTGGTGTCCGCAGGTGGTGATGCTGGCGCGGGTGGGGGCGCTGACCCTGTGTCAGGCCCTGAACTTTCCTGGGCTCGGCTGCCCCCTCCATGAAGACAGTTAGTCGCGGGACTTCGCAGAGGCTTGGTGCGAGCGCGAACGGAGTTTATTCCCGGCAGAGCGCTTCGAAGGGTGCTTGGCCCGAGGTCGGCGCACGGAGGGGGTAGCCCCTGTCGTTACTGCCGCGGCGTCCCCCGAATCAGTCCGCTTCACTGCATCCCCACCGCCCCTGCCGCCTCACTCCCGGGGTCGTCTCCAAATTGTTCACCCCCAATTAGGGAACGTCGTGTACTAAAAGGGTAAGTCGAGGGGCGTCTGGATGGCTCAGTCGGTTAAGCGTCCGACTTCGGCTCGGATGGTGATCTTGCCCGCGTCGGGCTCTGTGCTGACAGCTCGGAGCCTGAGCCTGCTTCTGATACTTTCTTTTCTTTCTCCCCCCTCTCCTCTCCCCCTCTCCCTCTCCCGCTTGCACTTGGTATCTCTTTCAAAAATAAATGTTAAAAAAAAAAAAAGTTGGACCAGGGTACTCCCCCTGCTTATCAAAGCATTTCAGTGGGCCCTCTCCCTTTAGACTGAAATCTAGAATCTTTAACACTTGATTTAATTCCCCACTCCCTTCATCCAGAACTACTGCCTGCTTTGCCCAAATCCTTTTGTCTGCTTTAGGAGCTATTACAGCTTTGTTCCCACCTCCAGGCTTTGGCAAGTTGGATTCCCTCTACTTGGAATACCACCTTCCGCTGGGTTTTTTTCATGCTCCAGATCTCACATGAGTGTTATTTATCCAGAGAGTATTCCAAAGTAATTATGTCCCTGTTATTCTCTGCTACTTGAAAAATGCTGTGAGTGTCTGGAAAGACAGCTTGTTTTTTCTGGGTTCTTCTCCCCCCGCCCAAATATTAGTCCTTGTAGGGCAAAAAGAGTTTGTGTTAACTCGTTATTCCCAGTGCTTGGCCTATAGTAGCTGTTCGATAAGGATCTGTTGTACGAGTGAATTCTGGGAGGTCTGTATGATACTTTATGGATACACACTTTATGGAGGAGGAAACTGTCTCAGCAGTAAAGTAACCTGCCCAATTGCACATTGACCACCTAGTAATGACTGGATTTGAGATGGGGGTCCATGTTTGCCCAGGGGTGGCCCACACAGGGCCTTTGTTGAGAAGCCTGACCCCTATACTCTCCTGAGGGTCTGCACATTCTGCAAGGAGCTGCTGGAGTGCAGAAAAGATACGCCCCAGTTGGGTCTGGTGTGGTGGGGTTGGGGGGGGAGAGGAGGAGCTAGCAGCTTTGAGAGGAGTATGCATTTGCATCCACAGCCCTCCCCACCCCCCATGAGAATCTCTAGTGTTCGCAGTTAGCATTGGGTGGGAGAATGTGCGATTTTCATCCTCCTTGGCAATGTAGCCTAATGCTGTTTGCCCTATTTCCGTCAGTATTTTGGTCACACGTTTGCCTGCACCCTCCCCAGTTTTTGTCTCCCTTGTAATACCAGCACTGTTGTTGAAAGTGTGCATTAGAATACAATTTCACGTGAATATTTAAAACTAAGCTTTATTTTGGTGTAAATGAAACGAAGTTAGAAGGTACTTTGTGGTTTAAAAAAAAAAAAAAAAGTCCTGGTGCCTGCAGAAGAGCCCAAAGTCTCTTGAGGCATTTCTGCAACACTACAACTCTGTCAAAGAGACAGGAATGGAAAAGGGAGGTACTTCTTTATTGTTTGAGTTATTTTGATTTAATGTTCGTTTTTGAGAGCGAGCATGTGCGTGCATGAGCAGAGGGGAAGGGTCAGAGAGGGAGAGAAAGAAACCCAGGCAGGCTCTGCACTGTCTATGAAGAGCCCAGGGGTTCGAACTCTCAAACTGTGGGATGACCTGAGCCGAAGTCCAGAGTAGGATGGGTAACAGGGCCACCCAGGTGCCCCAAGGGAAGTACTTTTATAATGTGATGTTACTGTTGTTCGTGTCCGTCCCAGTCACCTTCACTTCGGGAAACCCTGCTCTTTGCAGACCCGAGTGGATGTTGGGTCTCAGAATTGGCCCATCTGTATTGCAGTTGTCTCATTTCTGCGACACCATTTACCGGAATTGTGATGTCAGACCTGTGCCGGTCACTGCCCAGGGAAGACCAACGATAAACAGTTGAAGGATTCTTCTTGAGTTCTATCTTTGTAACACTATAACTTGATAACAAAATGGCTCGGAGAATGCCTGTGTGGCAGAGAAGTAAAATTCTGATACTGGAACCAGACCGAGTCCTCCAAAGTAAATTCCTGATCTTGAAGTTTCAACCACTCCTCCTCATCAGGCTAAACACCTTGATTTCATGAAGAGCTTGGTAACCTGCTGGATGTAATGACTTGTTATGTTTTATGTTTTTTTTTTTTTTTTTTTAATTCCAAAGGTGTTTTGCCTTTAATGACTAAACAGCTTTACTTTAAAAAAAAAAAAAAAAAAATTTTTTTTAATGTTTGTTTTATTTTTGACAGAGAGACGGAGCACGAACGGGGGAGGGGCAGAGAGAGAGGTATACACAGAATCTGAAACAGGCTTCAGGCTCTGAGCTGTCAGCACAGAGTCTGACGCGGGCTCGAACTCACAGACCGCGAGATCATGACCTGAGCTGAAGTCGGATGCTCAATCAACTGAGCCACCCAGGTGCTCCATAAACAGCTCCTACTTTTGAGTGTGAGCCAATTTAAAACTTAAACCATGTGTACAGCAGATAAAAAACTTTTTTTTTTTTCTTTAGAAAATGTCTTTTTCAAAACTTTATGCCTCCTACTTTTGGGGGAATGGTCTTTCTCCTTCCTCCACGTGTTCTAGAAAAAGTAGATCAGAATAATCCTGAAGTTTGCAGTTTTAGCTACTTTTTCTAGAACACTTCAGGATTCAAAATAGCTGGGTCACTAAAGAGGAGTATCTTCCCTACAGAGTTCTCTGGACTCTTAAATTCCACTTAATTTAGATGTAATTCATCTGGGAGAGGAATAGTTGTAGGCTCTAAGGTGTCTGCATACAACTTAGGCTGGAAGCTGAACCCTTTCTCACCTAAAAACTGTTCTAGAATAAGAAGGAATTGAAAAAGAACAGCCTCTGAGGACTCTTAATTGAAGATTTTATTACTAAGTGCCTAGCTTTACTGCTGTTTGAGAATTCATTGAAAGCTAGAGCTAAAGGTTCTTCCTAAGGAGGTGGTCCTATTAAATTTTTTAAAGTCACAAAACTGGGCACAACAGTCATTCCTTCAAAGTTCCTTCAGTTCAGAGTGAATTGTGAGAGCATAAAATACCTCTATCCAGCAGCCTCCAAGAGTCTAGAACACAAGAGAAACCAAAGTTGAAATTAAAACAAGATTTTAAAAATCTGAGCTGGTTAAATGTGTTTGGTAGTAAGTGTCTAAATAGCTTTCATGAGGAAAACATGGCTAAGATCCTGTTAACTCGAATAGTTCTAACAAGTTTGGTTATCTGGTTTCTTTCTTTTTTTTAATTTTTGAAGGAGAAAGAGACAGAGCATGAGCGGGGAGGAGCAGAGGGAGAAGGAGACATAGAATCTGAAGCAGGCTCCGGGCTCTCAGCTGACAGCACAGAGCCCGATGCAGGGCTTGAACTCACGAACTGTGAGATCATGACCTAAGTTGAAGTCAGATGCTTAACCGACTGAGCCACCCAGGCGCCCCTGGTTTCTTAACTCTTAGCAGACTAGAAACCATATAGGGGAAAAGCCTATTCTCAGTTCTAACAATTTAGAAGTAGGCTGGACAGAGCACTTTGAGAAAGCAAAAGACTTAGACTCGGAGTCTAGGGCCACTAGTACAAGAGCAAAGCGAGGTCTACAGTCCCTGGGGCTTTGTAAAACAGCCATAGTAGGTGATATTAATAGGTACCCTGAGCTCTCAAGAACAGGTCAAATCATTGTGTAAACACACTGCTTTAAAAACACCTCAGAAATAGGTAAATTATAGGAGAAACTTAGCTTAACTGGTCATTAATTGAAAAAATGAGAGGCACCTGGGTGGCTCATTGGGTTGAGCGTCGACTTCAGCTCAGGTCATGATCTCACGTGGGTTTGAACCCCACATTGGGTTCTCTCCTATCAGTGCTGAATCCTTTTTGGATCCTCTGTCCCCTTCTCTGTGCTGCTCTCTTGCTTATGCATGTATGTGAGTGCATGTGCACTCAAAAAAAATTTTTTTTAAAAATTGTGATAGGTGATAAATACCTTAAATACATCAGCTTGATAGCCATCTGGCTGACTCATTTGGTAGAGCACTCAACTCTTGATCTTGGGGTCATGGATTCAGGCCCCACCTTGGTTAAGGGCCTACTTAAACCTTTTTAGCTTGAAACCTGAAAGTATAATCATTTGCAAGTTTTTTGGTGTAGAATTAAGGTTTTGGGGATTTTGGGGGAAGGGCTGGGGGTCCTGTGAACAGAGTGCTACAGTCCACGTTGGTGTACTCGGATATGTGACCTCAGTTTCTTAAAAAGAGAAATGTTGACAATTTAAGCACAGACTCTTAGATGCAGTTTTTCTTTGGGTCTTGTATGAGAATGGTTTTGTTTTTTGGTTTTTGTTGTTGTTGTTGTTTTTAGAAGAACCCACTAAGGAGCTGTCCTTGAGCTATCTGGAAAATGTACTTAGATAGGTCTTTACACATGAATTGGTGAGATTTTGTAGGTAGCAAAACCAAAAGTAGTTCATATGTTTTCATATGTTTTCTTAAAATAGAAATTGGGGGCACCTGAGTGGCTCAGTCAGTTAAGCATCTGGCTCTTAATTTTGACTCAGGTCGTGATCTCAAGGTTGGTGAGATCGAGCCTGCCTGGAGTTGGGCTTTATGCTGACAGCGAAGCCTGCTTGGGATTCTCCCTCCCTCTCTGCCCCTCCCCCATGTGTGTGCACTTTCTGTCTCTCTCTCCCCCTTTCTCTTTCAAAATAAACATTTTTTAAAAAGTAGAAATTCGACTCTGGTCAAGTAAAGGAGTGTTTTGCTTCAGCATAAGTTCTCTGCAGATTTTAATAGTTTGATGTAGGTCAATGCCAATATGATGGCTGGGTCCTCACGGTAGTAATTCTATATAATGTATATACAGAATTGATCATTTGACACGGTCTTGAGAATTTTGTTAAGCTTAATGGTAAGTAGCTTTAGGGGAGTAGGAATTGCTAAAGTCCTGTGGGCTCCATGCTTGGGTGAAGGATAAATTTGTAAACTCCAATTTAACCTCAAAAATTTGAATAGTCAGAATTACTCTTGAAATTCATTAAATTATCTTAACCTCAAGCACCCACCAGTTTAAAAGATTCAGGGTCAAGAATGAACATTTTGATTTTTGAAGTTTGGCCCCCACTCTTTTCCTCAGGCTTCCAAGGACAAGGTCTGGGTTGAAAGGAGAAGGTGAGTAGGATTTTTGCTGTCACTTTATTTGCCAAAGTCCTGTAGCAAAATCTGGTAATGTGTGTCTGAACACCTGCAAAACAGCTGATGTTAGTTATGTGGTTCAGCATCTGAGTGTCAAGTGTGCTGTGCGTGTTGCAGAAACTCACACTGACAGGGAATTTGAGAGCAAGTTTGTCAGTGGCCTGGAGAATGGAAAAACAGTATTTGTCTTTTATTTCCAGAACTATGTCTCAGGAAGGCGATTATGGAAAGTGGACAATATCCAGTAGTGATGAAAGTGAAGACGAAAAGCCAAAACTAGACAAGCCCTCTACTTTTTCCCTCCCTCATGCTGGGCAGGGAGCAGCAAATGAGCCAAGATACACCTGTTCTGAGGCTAGGAAAGCTGCCCATAGAAGGAAAAGATCACCCGTGAAATTCAGCAACGCGGATTCAGTTTCAGAAGTTTCACCTCCCAAAAGGCAAAGGAGTGGTTCCCAGGAAGACCTAGGTTGGTGTCTCTCTAGCAGCGATGATGAGCTGCAACCAGAAACCCGGCAGAAGCAGGCTAAGAACATTGTGGTCAAAGAGGAGAGAGGCATCTCTTCTAAAGACAGTGCTGCCCAAAGACCTGGAAATCCCACCCCTCCTGCACACCACAGGCTCGAGGAGGAGGAAGAGGAGTATGAAACTTCAGGGGAAGGCCAAGACATTTGGGACATGTTGGATAAAGGGAACCCCTTCCGATTTTACCTCACTAGAGTCTCGGGCATTGAGCCAAAGGATAACTCTGGAGCCCTCCACATCAAGGGTAAGTGGATGCTGGGTGTCCAGGAGCTGTCAGACTGCGCTTAAGAGGGTCCCCCATGGCAAAACAAGGAGGGTAACCCAGAATGGTCTCCAAGAACCCTCGTTAGCAGTCTTAGCTACTTTCAGGGGAAAAAAAGCATTTTGACAAGCAAATGCATTAGTTTGACTGTAAGCTGTTTCCTTGGGTCAGGAAATCATGGTGTTGCTCCATCCAGTTGGAATATTTAGACAATTCTAAACATTGTGTGAACTTGTAAAGATGAAACTTACTACTTTCATGCAATAGCAAATGCTTGACAGCAGTTCTTTGGTCCATGGATGAGCAGTGGTAGAATCTCCTAAAACTTAAGGAAATGCAAATTTCCTAATGCAAATTCGGGCTTCACCCAGGTTCATTGAGTCCCACTGTGGGAGCAGGACCTGCGATGTGTTAAGAAGCTTTTCAGGGGATTCTAATACCCAGTCAGGTTTGAGAACCACTGCTTGGAAGCCAGGTCTTTGTTCCTGGTGAAGAATTAAAAAGAACACCAGCAAAAAACTAAAAAAAAAAAAAAAAGAACACCAGCATGCAAATAGATTGCAGTTCTGAATCCAAAGATAGTTTTTGCTTGGTTTGCTTATTTCCCAGGGCGTCTCTATGTGATGTTATGATGTGTATGTATTTGGTTTTCGTTCCTGGTTGTACTTGGTTTTTGTCCCAGGCTCCTCCAACAGCTCTAAAGTAATAAAGGTCAAGGAAGTGTCTTCAGTTACTCGTAACAAGCCCCTTTCAATCACTCCTGGGTCAATGAGGTGACTTTTGGAAAGCCCTAAGAATAGAGGACTGATTGCCAAGGGGAACCAACTGTGTCATTAAAGTTGGAACTTTGAGTCCTGCCCCTTATCTCCAAGGAAGTGGGGAGAGGCTGGCGGGCGTTCATCACTAATGGCCAATGAGTTCATCAGTCATGCCTGTCTAATGAAGCCACCATCTTAAAAAAAACCTGTGAAGAGGTTTGGAGAGCTTCCAGGTTGGTGAACACATGGAGGTGGACGGGACACACCCCTTGCCCCATACTTTGCTCTATGCATCTTTCATCTGGCTGTTCCTGAGTTGTATCCTTTTATACTAACCTAGTAGTCTAGTAAGTAACACGCTTTCCTGAGTTCTCTGAGGCATTCTAGCAAATTCTCAAAGTCTAGGAGGGGCGAAATACGGGATGCCATCAAGAAATTGCAGTACATTCCTTGTGTATACCTCTTTCGTAAAGATAGCTTCCTTAAGGGTACTGCTGAAATCTTTGTACCCCAGCATGTTGCTGACACATGACAGATAGGAAGGACTCAATAAGCATGGGTCAAATAAAGGAGCCTATTTTTAATCCTCAGGCAGTTTGATGGTTAAGAGTACAAGTGCTGAAGCCAGATAGCAGCCTGGCTTCAGATTCTGACTGGCCCTTCCTAGCTCTGTGGCCATGAACAGCCTTCTAAGGGGAGATGACCCCTCCACAAAGGGGGAATGACCAACTCCACCTCCACAAAATCCACTGTCAACACCATGGACATGATAAGAACGGTACTTGGCACCTAATAGGTCCTGTACAAATGCGGCAGTTGGTGGTAATGACCGTGTAATTCCTCTCCTGGTACAGTTTATGAGAAGTGACCTTTTTGATCTTACTTGAAGTCTAGTTGGAAAGATTGAGGTGGGACCCCTTAGAGATGAGTTGGACTGCTAGAAATGAGAGCTTGGAGTTGTAGGTGAGGAAGTAGGTGCTCTCAGGCTGGAGAAGACAGTCTTGCTAGTCGTGGGTTGGGAGGTTTCTCAGAGAGGGACTTGAATATTGAAGGAGATAAAAACTAGAATCTGGAAAGAACAACACATGTCGTTATTGTCGTTATTGGCAATTTCTAGAGTTGATCAGTCATTGTGTTCTGAAATTGGAGGTTTCAGTTTTACGTTGTATTTTGTTAAAACTCAATAGCTCAGAAATTTTCTCTTGAGTTTTAGGGAGCATTAAAGTCTAGTTTTGTAGTCATTGCTCAGTTCACTGTTCTCTCAGCCAAATTTTGACTGTCCATGACTAAATCAATTGTGATTTTTACCAGATTTTTATCATTTATTAGACATAAACATTTTGTCTTCTCAGATATTTTATCCCCTCTATTTGGGACACTTCTGTCTTCAGCTCAGGTGAGTTTATGGTGAAGCTTTTTCTTTGGATGAAAAGGGATAAAGAACTTTACGGGAAAATATGAGGTCCTATCTCAGTCCTGTGCAGGGTCCCCAAGATGGCATATACCAGGAGCCTGGCACCAAGAGCCACGGTTTTGGTATCCAGCCATCAGCATGGAGCAAGGATGCCTCTATCAGGAGAGCTTCTCGCTCTCCTGATACAAGGGTACACGGACTGGACAAGAAGTCACTTTGGAAATTCCAGCCTGAGAGACTTTTGGGGACACAGTTAATCTCCTGGGACTCTGGTCCCTGGGAAACCAGGGACCAAACTCCTGGGGAGGTTTGGGTAGGTGGGTGAAGGCCAAGTCGTTTGATTGAATTTAGAAAAGGGTTTCCTACACCTACCAAAAAGAATGGAGTAGAAGTTACAGTTACTTCGGCATGTTTGATTGTTCCTCCTTTATAGAGCTGGTCCCCTTGTGTTGATGAATTACGTTCATGATTCCAGGCTCTCAGACAGAAAACCAGTCACATCCATGAAGAGAGCAAAGCTGTCTGAATGGTTTCTGTTCAGCTTGACCTCTGAAATCCTAGTCTCCAGATGGAACATGGGGTGAATTTGTGTTCTCTTAGCTAGACTGAGGTGCTAGGTCCAGGTAGAGGGCCAAGGATTACCAAGGCATGGGGAGGAGTCCCCACAGGTAAGTTCAGTGCAGAACTTGGAGTCAAGATAGAATTGTTATAAGCCTAGTGAGTGTCCAGTCCCAGAGGCCTATTCACAAAGCTAGCTCGTAAGTTAGGCTGAAAGGAAATGTTCCTTTGTAAAAGGCCTCGTTTATAATTACCTAGGGGAAAGGGGATAAATCTGTAAGCCCTTTTACTTAAATTAATCTGAGGCTGTTGAAAATACATAGTAAGACTATTTAGAAATACAAATACTGCCAAAGCATGCAGGATCCTTGCTTCAGACCCTGTTTTCTCACGCATTACTCCACTGATTCGGATCCCTTGCATTGGGTATTGCCTTCAAGATGTATTTTAGGTCTGAGTACTCCAGCATCAATGTCCAGGTTTGTAAATACTTGGAGTTGATTAGTCTAGAGTTGCCTTCAATTCAGCTGCCAAACTCTTCTCATTACAGATTGCTTGGCTGAATTACCCATAACTCCATTCCTTTTCTTTCCCTGTCTAGTTTAACTACTGCTTTGATGTGGACTGGCTCATAAAACAGTATCCACCACAGTTCAGGTGAGTACCACAATATGACTGATAAAATTGTAACTGTAATGGGACATTAAAACACAAGATTAGCATTTCTCAAGCAACTGCTGTTCATCTTAGAGTATCTTTTGAAACTATTAAGCATACAAAATCAGAGTTACGTAGGGAAAACAGCATTTGTTGAGCTCTTCTAACTAATCACATGCATTCCTAATACAAATTTTTGCATTTGTCTTGTTGTG
This sequence comes from Panthera onca, assembly GCF_046562875.1. Taxonomy (NCBI): domain Eukaryota; kingdom Metazoa; phylum Chordata; class Mammalia; order Carnivora; family Felidae; genus Panthera; species Panthera onca. The sequence continues at coordinate 132,651,156 of NC_138344.1, forward strand.
TCCAGAAGCACAGAGGGACAAATGCCAACCTAAATAAGAGAACTTTGACATTAGTGTGAAGGAAAAGATCATTGCGACCTGCTTTCTAGACTTGGAAGCATGCCATGCTGCACTTAGCACAGCAGTGTTCAAAGAATCTTTGCTTTGCAAATGATGATTCCTGTAGTTGAGGAGCTAATGAAGGGAGTCTTAGAACCTTCCTTTATCCAGATTATGGAAGTGATGGATTTTTCAGTGTAGTTCACAGTTCCTTAGCCCGGTGTTAGGCAGTGCAAACAAAATAAAGATAGCATCACACAGTCACCTGCCACCTGTCTTGTTTCTGACATTCACCTAGCAGAGTCCCATAGCAGCAGGTGGAATGGAGGAATGGAGGAATTTTCCTACAGGAAAATGACTGTAAGGGTCCTCAAAGTCCTTGGTGCATTTAGGACATTAGATTCTGGAGACCTCTAGTGATAGTAGGTAAAATGCTATTGAAATTTCCCAAGCGGCTTGGACCATCAAAAGCTTGTATTTGACCTGTGACACAAAGAATTAGTTTTAGCTGCATGTAACAGAAAAGCAAAAATAACTGTGGCTTAAATGAGAGGAAAAAACTTCTCCAGCCTAACAAGTCTAGATGGTAGACATTCGTGGTCTGGATTTCGGGGCTGCCATGGTTCTCAGGACTTAGCCACCCATTCTGTCTTTCTGTCCCGCCATCCTGGTGCATGTCTTCAGATGCCTTCATGGTCCAGGATGGCACCCAGAGCTCCAGGTCACCGGTCTGTGTTCCAAGTGGCAGGAAGGAAAAAGGACAAAAAGGCCACATCCCAGCTCTGCTCCCTCTGAGCAGCCTCCTAGAAGTCCCACACGACACTTAAATTTCATTGAGCTGCACTTGGTCACAAGATGATGCCTTGTTTCACTGAAACATAACCACCTCTCAGTGAGTCTGCATCATGCCGTGGGCCTAGGCTTGTTCACTGTTGTATCTCCCAGGACTAGGATAGTACCTAGTACACAGGAGTTGAGTAAATATAAGTCTAATGAGGAAATGCTCTTTGACTTGGTCCAAAGGAAGGGAAAGAAAAGAGCATACTAGATAACAATAATTGTTTATCTTTTAATCTGTCTAAGCCTGAACCCATGAATACAGAGCAAACTGTGTTATTTTGGACCAAAGAGGATAATTAGGAATTTTCTGGAGTCACAACATCTCTGGGTCGCAACAGAGTTTCGGGATCAGGCCACGTGACCCCATTGTAAAGGTAACTGGTTAGTGAAGATGAACTCAGTAGTAGTACTCTGTTAGCTCTGTCCTCAGCTCCGTACTCAACTACCACTAAGGCCAGAAACACGTGTGGTAAGGAAACTAGCATTCCTTAACTGGCCAAGAGTCCAGCTTTAGAAAAGATGTATTCTAAATATTTCTGATCTCCTTTCAGGAAGAAACCAATCCTGCTTGTGCATGGAGATAAACGAGAAGCCAAGGCTCACTTACATGCCCAGGCCAAGCCTTATGAAAACATTTCCCTCTGCCAGGTGAGCTACTTCTGTTTGCAGTCATGCTTACTCTGTTAGAAGGACATGTAGACATTGAGTCTGTCCACCCATCTAAGGGCAAGAGTCTTTTGTCCTTCACCAACAGATACTTGTCTAGCCTTGGCTTAAAGGCTTCCTGGGATAACCTGTCTTGTGTGTGGGTAGCCCTGTGTCGGAAGGATATTTCTTTATGTTGACCTGGTATCTCAGTATTAGGTTCTCCAGAGGAACAGAACCCATAGGGTATGTTTGTGCAGAAAGACTTATTTTAAAAGAACTGGCTCGCATGATTGTGGGGCCTGGCAAGCCCAAATCTTGTAAGGGTAAGCCTGCAGGCTGGAGACTGAGAAAAGTAGATGCCACAGCTTAAGTCCAAAGACAGTCTGGAGACTGAATTCTCTCTGCCTTGAGGGAGTTGGTCCTTCACTTAGGCCTTCAACAGACTGGTTGAGGTCCCAAACAAAGAGTAATCTATTGCATTTGGTCTATTAACTTAAATGTTAACCTCATCTAGGGGCGCCTGGGTGGCTCAGTTAGTTGAGTGTCTGACTTTGGCTCAGGTCATGATCTTGCAGTTTGTGAGTTAGAGCCTCACTTTGGGCTCTGTGCCAACAGCCCTGAGCCTGGAACCTGCTTCGGATTCTGTCTGTCTCTCTCTCTCTCTCTCTCTCTCTCTCTCTTTCTTTCTCATGCGCTCTCTCTCTGCCTCTCCCCCACTTGCACTCTGTCTCTCTCACAAAAACTTCAAAATATTAAAGCTGTTAACCTCATCTAAAATACCTTCATGGCAACATGTGACCAAATGTGTGGGTATTGTGACCTAGCCAAGTTGACACAGAAAATTTAATCCTCAGCATTTCCTTTTACTTTTTATACGTGGGTCCTGACTTCCCATCTCTGGAGCCACATAAAAGAAATCTTCTTCCAGAGGTGACTGATGTTTGTATTTAAAGTTCTCCGTTGTACTTTAGTTTTCTTTCAGGTTCAAGCATTCTTTAGTTGTAACAATCCCAATCTTTCCCCAACCTGCTGGTACTCCTGTTTGCATCTAGTTTGCCAGTGTCCTCGAACCTGACCAGGTTATCTGGATGCAATTCAGTGGCTGTTGTTTTCTGTGAGTGCAACTTGAAACTTTTTATTTTGACGACTTATCTGACTGGTGTTAGCTGCTGCTGACAGTTGACCTGTAGTCCTCTCAAATTTTCCACCTGAATTGCATCCAACGTCTATACTGGACAGATGAACAAATTAAGCCTGTTTAAAAACTAGCTGTGTGAGTCGTGATGGAAATGATCCAGACTTAATGAGGGGACACTAAGTGGTCTTGTAACAGGTATATCTGTTTGGTTCGCTGGGACCAAAGCAAAGCAGAAAAGGCCAAAAAGTTGGCCAGGTTCTTGATACAGTTCCTTAATTCTGTCCTAATGCTTTTCAGCCAGTACGTAAAAATATAATGTAAGTCTTGGACTTTGATCATAACTGGTTGCTTTTGATGCCATGCCTGAAAGAATATTATGTGTGGCACTTCATGCAAGAAGCAGGCAAACTGGGGAGAGAGAAGCAAGAATTTTTCATAGTAGGATTTCCTTCTTGTGGAAATAGTGGTTCTGAAGTGGCTGGTGTGATGTTGACCTTTGCTATTCAGGAGGCTCATCAGTCCATTTGTGAACAGCTGTGATAAGACCCTCCCATAAGCCCCTTTGTCTCCCTGCCATGGTAAAATTGCCTCAAGGTTTCTGCTCTTGGAGTGCACTGACCAGAGTGAACTACATAGAACCTATTTTCTTTTCCCCATTTTCTTTCCAGAGTCTTTTCTCCTGTCCATATAAAATGTAAGAGTTCCAATTCCTTTTAATGTTTCAACTACAAAATGTTACCTGTGCATATGTGGTTATTTTTAAACATTAAAAGTGAGAAATCTCAATCTGATCAATCTGGAACCTGTCTCAGATTTTTCCTGTGATATAACCCACAGTACTTTCTACAGTTGGAATTTTAAAACCGGCATTCCTTTACCCAACATGTTTGTGGCTCACCTTCTACATAGATAAGCCTCTGCTACGAAGTTGCGAAGATAAGCCTCTGCTACGAAGTTGCGTAAAATGCCATTGTTGTGCTTATGCTTCCAAAACAAGAAGAGGTTAAACTGCAGTAGGATAGTTCTCATCAGATTAATAGTGGACAGAAAATAACAAAGGAATCCTAAAAACCAGTGATGAAATCAGTGGACATAGAAAGTGTTTTTCAAATACGAGGTACCTAATCACGAAAGTTCAGGTGTGGGGCATGTCTGGTGGCGTGTACCAGGCCGGCCACTAGAGGGCATGACGACCCACTGTGTTCTTTACCTCTTGCAAAGAGCTGTTCAGAAGGTCCCACCCAGCTCTAGTCTGAAGTGTAGGATTGTGGCCCCATCATAACTTGTTAAAATACCGTTATACCTTGTCTATAAGATGAATTCTTGGCTATTTTGTTTTTTTGGCAACATAGTGTCATTTGATGAAATGGAAGCATACCAGGCACAGAATCAACAGATAGTCACATTTTGCATATGTGGGGCCTGGGCCAGAGGTTGAGGCCTTATGGTGGTCAAGGTCATATCGCCTGGGTTCTGTCCCAGTTCTCCACCTACCGTCATGGAGTCCATCACTTAACCTCTTCAAGCCTAACTTGTTCATCTTTAGGATGGATTGCTAATAGTCTTCTTTACTAGGTTGTTGAGCCAAAGATTTGGTACATTTGCCCCATTAACTATTACCTGTTGAAATTATCATCCATGTGCTTGTACTGAAATTTGCCAGAGAGGCAACAACTTACAGCAAAACTAAACTCAAAAGCCAAGTCTCCTGACCATTGCTCTTTCTGAGCTAATCATCAGTTTACAGAGAAGCAGTCCTCATTCTAATTTTGTAATTTTAAAGACCTATTGTTTTCCCTGTCATCTTTGGCAGACCACACAAATGGGTTCTGGTCTGTGAGCATCCCTAAACACGGAGTTTAAAAGTGTACGGAGCGGGGCCACCTGTCTGAGCAGCCCCAAGACAGGCTGTGTCCTACTCACTTGTGTGTTCCAGTTGCCCATTTCTGCCTCCAGCAAACAGGTCCACACATCTGCCCTGTTGGGGTGGAGGGCTTGATTTTAATAGTATTTTCTTCCATTTGTAGAGTGCTTCCCCCATTCAGGCCCTCTCTTCCAGGCACTTCATGTTATTGTCATTTACTCCTAAAATTCTGAATCCCCTAACAGTATCCTTATTTTAAAGAGGAGAAGAAAGACTTAAAAGATGAGGCTTAGAGATTTAAGTCTTGCAAAGTTGTGAAGATGCAATCTGTGTCCCACCTGCGTTCCTCACTGTTGGGGCCTTTCTGTTTAACTCTTTCATGGCCTACATCTCGGGGCATATTCTGCTTAACTAAAGTCTTGCTATACTGGGTGTTAAAATGTTTTAAATTTAAATTTAATACCCCTATTTGTGAAGGTACCATTTTGTAATAGGGAAATTGTTACCTCTTTTCAGCACTTGCTATGTTACCAATAGAAGACAACTTGTAACATGATAATGTGTGCTGCTACCATATTAGTTCTTTTAAATATACTCTGGAAACTCTGATAACTTTAATTTCTGTATAAACCAGATATTTAATTGTAAAACTTTGCATAGGTTCTCGTTTTGTTTTGCCTTTTGTTTTGTTTTGTTTTTTGTTTTCAACTAAAGAAATCAGGCTTCTTGTTTCTGATTATTGTAATTAAAAATGTGGTATGTGTCAGGGCAGGTGGGTGGCTCAGTGAAAGTGTCTGATTTGGGCTCAGGTCATGATCTCATTGGTCATGAGTTCAAGCCCTGCATTGGGTTCTGTGCTGACAGTATGGAACCTGCTTGGGATTCCCTGCCTCCCTCCCTCCCCCTCTCTCCCCCCATCTCTTGTGCATTCATGCTCTGTCTCAAAATACTTTATTAAAATGCAGTATGTATAAAATCATTCTGGCTAACTTTAATGAGCCTCGCTGGATAGGATTATTCAAAGTTGTATTGTCAATCCAGGGCCTTTCCACTAGAGGGCAGTAAAAACAAAGTTGTCCTGAATCTTTTCTAACTTAATTTCCAATAGATAGGGATAATGAGTTTATTAAAAGTGACTCAACTTCTTTTTTTTTATCCTAGGCAAAGTTGGATATTGCATTTGGAACACACCATACGTAAGCAAATTTTTTTTGAAATGGGGAGGGTATGATTTTAGTAGAGCAAAGGATGCTTTTCTAAAAGTGCCCTTAAAGGAACTTAGGGCTGACAGTTTTGCCAAGGGGGGAAAAAGCTATCAGTAAGGAAGTAGAGACAGTGGAACTGTTCACTGTCTCAAGACAAAGTCCTTGGATTCTGGCTCTCAACATGAAAGTCTGAATCCATGATGCGGTCTCTGCTTTCTTTCTGTTTAGGGCATTTCTTACAGCCAACTGGGGGGTGGGGAATAGATTATGGTTGTGTGGTCCGTGGTTATGGATGACTGTACGTGTCAGTCATGTTCCTGTGGATTCCACAACTTAAAAAAGGTCTGGTGATTGCTTAAGATGCTGAGTTGCATTCAATAGAATATTGTTAGGTCAGCTGTGATGAAAAGAAAAACTATTCTACAAAGTTGACGGGAGAAGCTGATGCCGTCTCTGCTCAAGCGCTATCAGAAACTTGTTTTGGAATAATTTTGAGACTTTATAAACTAGACAAGAAAAGCTTCTGTTACTTCCTACCTGACATGTGTCTAATGATCAGTTTGACTCCTGTTTTGCTGAGACTTTTTACATATTCTATAAATAAGAAAAAGATATGGTTGTCCCTGTTTGTATAAATCACATTTTGCTAGAAAGCGTTTTCAAAAGAACAGGACAGAGCCGCCTCTTCTAGACCAGCGGTGGAAATGGGTTGGTGTTGCAGATGTATTCCTTCAGGTATCAGTCTCTAGGGTGGCAAGCAATCTCCTAAGAGGAATTAGCCCTCAGTCTTGGTATGACCATTGTTTTCTTGATGTTATGGTGACTTGAAATAAGGACGTCTGTTCACCATTCTTTGGCAAAGTACAGTTTGAAGCATACGGTCTATCTTAAAATAGAACCATAGCAGGAAGAATGGAGCCATTTTTTAAGAGGATACATATCGGCCCTCCATTATCTGCTCTTAGATGCCCTTGGATAAATGTTATTTACCAACTATCCCTAATCAGTAGCCTCTAACGGGACAGGGTTTGAGGATTATTGTGAACTTAAGCATTTAGCTCAGGTATAAATTACTCATATAGCATCCTGTGAGCTCAGTGCTAATTTCAGCAAAAAATAGACAATAGCCTTGAATAGACTGAATAGGCATCTTAGGCTCCCCGCTCTGCATCACGAGAGACCTGAGTGGTGGATGGCAGTTGTCACCCTGTCATGGGTAGGCAATTCTACCAGTAATGGATTGCACCAAATGGATCCTAGTCCATTGCCCTTAGCTGGAACCCTAGCATTAAATACAGATTCTAAAATACTGTTACTCACTCGGGCCCTGGACGTGATTTACTAGGTCTTTAGTGCCAGCTTTCTGCCCTGGCCACATGTTCTCTGCCAGCAGTTGGCATTTCATGGGCATCATCACACTGCACCTGCACGCTGAGGAGGAGGGGAGCCTACGAATTCCATCTTCTTTCTTTCCTTTCCTTTCCTTTCCTTTCCTTTTTTGTAAGTTTGAGAGATTGAGCAGGGGAGAGGCAGAGGAGAATCCAGGCAGGCTCCAAGCTGGCAGCTTAACTGACGAAGCCACCCAGGTGTCCCAAACCCATTTTAAGTTTTAATTCTCATTTGTTCACTGCTAAAATTGACCTCATTTTTTTCTTTGGTCTTTTCCTTCCCCATCCCCCCCCCCCCCCCGCTACACACTTAGCAGGTTACACTCCACAGAGTTGCTCACTTGGAGTGGTAAATGCCTAGAGAAGTAATGACAACAGAGCCCTTCCCAGACACATGGTCTGTGTAGTTTATATTAAGATGCCAGTATCTCTAGGAGATTAAAATTGTCTTTTTTTTTTTTTAACTCAGGTCTTAGTGACTTTCAGTGACTCATTTAAAAAATTCTAAAGAGGGGTGCCAGGGTTGCCCAGTCAGCGAAGCATGTGACGCTTGATCTTGGCTAAGGCTGTGATCTCACCGTTCATGAGTTAAGCCCTGCATCGGGCTCTGCCCTCCTGGTGCAGAGTCTGCTACGGATTCTGTGTCTCCTCCTTTCTGCCCCTTATCTGCTTGTGTGCTCACTTTGTCTTTCGAAATGAATAAACTTTAAGAAAAAGTTTTTCAGGCATTCATTAAATACCTGTTATATTGAAATATGGTTCTCGTGTCTTGGGACTTAATAGTTCTCGCAGCTCGTAGTGTTTTGGCGAGAGAGGGGAAAACCTAGGATTTAGAAACAGGAAACCTTCCGGCTTGTGTGGCGCTGGGGTATAAAGTGCCTCCCCACCTTGACAGTGTGTAGTTACCACAGTAAACAGGAAGTAGTCTTTGAGATGACATTCACTTCAGCAAGCATGCATTGACCATGTACTGTGCACAAGGCATCTGGAGAGGACCACAATGTAGCCCCTGTCGTAGTCCTGTTAGGTACAATAAACATTCTTGCTCCAGGTTTCTGCAGGATGCCACGCAGTCCCAGGGCCTGTCACCCAGTGCTTTAGAATTCGGAAGCTTTTCAACGTCCCCCAGAGCTGGGAGGAAAAATGCCTCTGGCCCTGAGAATCCACAGCAGGGAAGGAGGGCAGCCAAAGCAGCTGGCCAGTGAATGTCTCCACCTAACTGGGAGCCAGTGGCAGACTGTGGGGTGGGCAGGGCACCTCTCTCTGCTGGCAGCTGTAGCCAGGCCTCCCGGCACACATGACTTCCTGCTTCATCTTGCCTAGACCACACTGTCCCAGCCAGCCGTCCGTTCACACACCGGTTGTGTGAAGGATCTGTGGCCCGTTCTTCCGTGTTGAAGCCGTGCCCAGCGAGATGATCCACGCACAGGGGATCCAGACAGGCCCTTTGGACTCATTGGGGAACCTTGATCATTCCCATTACCTTCTAGCCATAGACCGTGTGGTTGCAAGCGGAGACTGCGAGAGCCTCCGGGACGGGTGTGAGGGCTGTGCTGTGGAGCCTCTGGAAGGCCTGGCACACGGGCTCTGCGTAGCTCTGTCGTCTCGCCCCTTTACAGGAACGGTTTCAGATTGGGGAATTGTCCCTTTTGCTTCCCCCACAACTTCCCAGATAGTATGTAGGTCAGCATTTCTCCAAGGGTGCTCTCATTTCTTCTACCTTATCCATTTTCGTGATTTTATTAGTTTATGCCATTTTGTCTGAGGAGGATCTGGGTCCCCTCAGATTAGTTCAGGATTCTGTTGGGTGGGATTCACTGACAGCAGTACATGATTTTCCTGATAATTGATGCCTTGATTAATGGAAATATTTGTGAAACTTCCATCTCGAATTCATAACTGGTCGTCGTCTTAATTACAGTCAGCTGCTAACTTGGCAACTGTGTATGTAAATCTGCCCAGATTTCGGGGAGCACGTTTCATAAATGGAGGAAAGATTGGTTCAGCAGCTGTCAGTTCTCCAGCTTTGCATTAACTTACTGTTTGCTGGCTTGGGTTAAATTCTCATTTTGCCCAGAGCTATGTATCTCCTCTTTTCTTTGCAATACCTTCTTATGCTGACCCTATCCTGTCCAAGTATTCGCGTTATTTGGAGAGAACCAGTGGTCCATTTTGCCCCCCATGCCTGAACTGACATCAGTAGGTATTGAGGAGCATTTTGGCCCCAATGCATAGAAGGTGGAGCTACTGCCTTGCGGAGTCTCTAGTTATATTGAGAGAACTTAGGTTCCTGAAATAATTAGGAAACCATTGGGAAGCCAGGAAGCCTCCTGAAGTAGTAGTAGATGATGTAATAAAGCAACGAAGGAGTCGTAGAAATACACTTGTGGGAGAGTTGGTTTCAAGAATGCATGTTAGTTACGTTTTCTTCTCGCAACAACACCACAGCAAGGAAGGGGTTGATCCTTCACTTTGTAAGTGAAAAACAGGTACACTGAATGACTTCCTAGGATCATACAGTCTCCAACTAATGAATGGAGCTAAAGTCTCCCAGCTTCAAATAGAAAGCGGTTTGTTTCCTGTTCCTTATCCTGCTGGAATTAAGAGAACTCTGATGACTGGAGGCCTGGGGAAGGAAGGCCCACGGCAAAGGGAGGACTCAAACCTGGGTCTGACTTGAGTAAATGAAGTACAGGAAAGCCTTATTTCAGGCTAGACACATTGGTGAAGAAGTGTGGCGTCTGTGGAGTGTGAGAAAATGTCAGTCCTAGGACAGTGAAGCATTTAAAGTCCATCCCACATTAGAAAAGACCATGTACATTTCAGTCTATTACACGTGTCCATACTCCCGTGCTGAAACGAGTTACTTAATTATCTACGGTGTATTTTAGAATTTCTAACTTGATTACCATTTCTTAAACGCTAGCCATGATGTAGTGGGAGATGGTGACCATACTTTGAAAACCACCGGACAAGAAGATTCCCATTGTCCCAGGTAGTAGCATATAATGCTGAATAGATAAAGGGCCAGACTGGAGGGGAAGGGCTCAAAGTCTCAGGATTGGCCATGTGGGTGGGACATAGCAAAGGTTCACTTGTCAATACTCTGAGCATTTTGGAAGGTGGTTTTCTACCCACCACTTAAGTAGACTTGGATTTTAATGTGTAGAAGAAATGAAGATTGTAAGTATTAGAAGCTTGAGGAACAGAAGAGTTTAAAAATTCCTTTAGCCATGATATCTGCACTGAAAAATAGTACGTGTTTTGAAAGTAGCGTTAATGCCTTTGTTCTCTTCTGTTTTTAAAGGAAAATGATGTTACTGCTGTACGAAGAAGGCCTCCGGGTTGTCATACATACCTCTAACCTCATCCGTGCTGACTGGCATCAGAAGACTCAGGGGTTTGTGGGCTTCTGTTTACTTCACGGCAGTGGCTGTGGGTGGCATTCACTTTATTCTGCTATTGTGTTTAACAAAAAAACAAAAAAAACACCCACACATGTGGCATAAAAAAGAGACCTACACAGAAATAGTATTTTACTACCTCCCCTCAGCTCCACTCTCTTGAGGTAACGGGTGTTAACAGTTTAGTACATACGCATCCATGATGAATATATATGTAAATGTACTTTTAAATGGGATTACACACTCAACAGCCAAGCACAGGGAGCAAGCCTGTGCAAAGGATCTGAGGCAGGAAAGACGGTATAAAATGGAAGGTCTGAACCCATTATTTTTCTGGTGAGACCCATCAGTAACTTCCTTGGTCTCCATGAACCCTTTTCCCCACTTGTACTCTGGCTTGTCATTTCCCAAATGGTATTGAAGGGAAACTTCATGGTTAATCATATGCTGAAAACTTCTCCTCATCCCCAGTTTATTTTTCCGTAAAAGAAAGCTAAATTGGTATCTTTTTAGAGCCTTTAATAGGTTCATATAGTTGTGAATCTCCAAGAGGAAAAACTGACTTTTTTGTTGTTCTTTGGTTTTTGTGTTGTTACCAACTCTGTCCTTGGTATACTCAGGCTAGATTTGGTCTTTTGAGTTCTTTTTAAAAGAGGGGCTTGGTTTTTTTTCTGTTTTAGTAACTTGCCCAAATCAAGTTCTAACTATTCTCCCTCTTGGTAAACTCTTGATTGTGGCTGGCTTTGATTTCCATTTGTTTACGTCATTTTGTACATCTCTGCTTTCTCTGGGGTTAGAAGAAAGTCCAGGATTCATCTGGCCTCTTCCAGGGTCTGCGTGTCCTTCACTCTCCTCCTCTGCCTTCTCGTCCTCCCCGTCACCGCCCAGGCTGGGCTAGAGCTCTTAGCTCTGGCAGAGCCCAAGTCACACCGTAAGTTGAACTGAAATACAGGACCTTCCAGCCTCCATCCTATGGGTTTGCTTCAACCCCAGTGCCATGTAGAACAATGGTACCCTCTCTCCTTTTACTGCCTTCAAGTTGGAAAGACAGGCTTTTCCCTGAGCCCGACATCCCTAGTTCTCTCTCTTCACTCTTTCCCTGCCACGGCAAGTGGCTTAGAGCCCCATCACCAGTGCCTGATAGTTCTCCTGTAAACGTGTTCTAGTTTCCGAGTGTCCCATTTAATTGCATCTTGAGAAGCATATTTTAATTCCAACTGGTTCAGGGTGGAGGGCATCCCCATGGTCTATAAAAGCCTCAGCCACTGGGTTTGAGGTCAACTATGCCTTTGCCACTCCTAGAGCTTCTGAGCTGCTGGGTTGGGTTTTTGAACCCATGAGTCATATGGAGTTTGTGAAGTTGGCCTGTGTGGCTCAAATAATCCTACCTGTGGCCTCCAGCTTATTTTGGAGTGAGAAGCTTGAGCCATGTTCTTTAGGTCTCTCCAGGATGGCTGCTCTGGGGAAATGGATTAAGGGTAAGGATTTGGGTATTCGGATTTTTTTCCTTTAAAATTTTTTGGGGGCACCTGGGTGGCTCAGTAGGTTGAGCGTCTGACTCTGCTCAGGTTGTGATCTCACAGTTTGTGGGTTCGAGCCCCACATTGGGCTCTGTGCTAACAGCTCAGAGCCTGGAGCCTGCTTCAGATCCTGTGTCTCTAAAATATTGGATATATAGAGGAGTCCCTCTCTAAAAATAAACATTAAAGACAATAAAATTTTCTCTAAAAAAATAGTTTTATTTTCATTTAACTTTTTAAATTGAGCAGGTAATAGTTTCTATTGTTTAAAACTTAAAGTACCAAGGGTATGAAATCTTTCAACTTCCCTCTGCCCACCACCTCTGAGTAGGGTAATGTTACCTCATGTTTAGTCTAGATTCTGGTCTCTCAAACTTGCATTTTTGTGTTGTGGGTTGTAATTTTTGTAAGACATTTAAAAGCAGTCCTTTTGTGTAACCTTCATGATGGTTCTAGTAACACTCTGCTGATCCTTTTCTGCTGTACAGGTGTTCCAACCACCCTTTCAGCTGCTGCTTGGTCTGCCTGTTAATTTCTCACATTTAAAATTATTTGGCCCATAATGATTTCACATCTTACTTGGTAAAGTGCTAAAAACACTTCACATCTCAGTATCCTAGGTTAGTAAGTTGTCATCTGTCAAGTTCCTCATCCACCCAGACACCAGAGAGTGAACCTCTAATCTGGCAGGAGCCCACCAGGTTGTGGGCTCTGAATTGCTATTTGTGACGGAGAGACTTCTTCATCCAGCCCAGTGGGCTCATTTTACACAGAGAGGCAGGTGCTCCCGGAAGGCCTTGGCCTGACCCCAAATGACCCAGATCTGGCCCCAGAACCTGGGCTACAGTCCTTGTCACACGTGTTACCCCTTGTACAAGGGGTCTTCTTGAGGTGGGAAGGGAAGGTATGACCTGCTACCCTGCCAGAAACATGTGCAGAGTTCAGAAGACATGCAGCCAGGGTCCTTGCGGTTCTGGACGCTTCCTGCCCTGGGGGCCTTCATCTCGCTGCAGGTCTCCTTTGAGGGCGGCCGGTGAAAGGAATCGGGTAGTTTCTCTTTGGGCTTAATGGGATAATAAATGGGATTAAATATGGCTCAGTGGGATAGCTGCTGGAGGGGAAAAGCAGGGACAGCAAATAGATCCTCAGTACTTGTGTAAGCCTGACGTTGGTCATAACCTCCGGTGTGAAGCACACGTGTCCTGTGAGGCAGGACGGCTGACGTGGTTTTGCAGTTGAAACTGAGCGCAAGAGGTTTGAAGCCCTACTTGTCTGTGATCTGTCCTGGAGCACTTCACAGAAGGGTGGGGTTTAGATACGCTTTTCCCACTTGTGGGTGTAATATAAAAGTTTGGGAGAAGGGCATTGTTTTCCTTTTGAAGAGAATTGATGAAAGATGTGTTTAATATTTTGCTCACTAGATAATTTGAAAGTCTGAGGTCAGTGTAAACGTAGCATCATTAAATGTGGTGTCACTCCTTCCAGACACCAGGAGAGTACAGGATATGAAAATATCTCCAACTGCTGTGGCATACACATCATGAAAAGGAGTTTCCTTACTAAAATCGGATTTGTATACACATTTTTCTTCGTGTAGATGACTTTTCCGTTTGGCTGAAGAGCTGCGTTGGTGTAGCTTGCTGGGTCACCACAGGTGGTGTGGATTTACTACAGCAACTAGAAGAGCTATCACCTGTGTTGTCACCCGGCCTTAGCAGTGCGGAGGTGGGGCTGGGGGCAAAGATAACGGTGTGGTGCGAGAGGAAGCATAGAGCATTCGGTTGTGAGATGTGGGCAGAGGCCAAATATTCTGGGTTCCTAAGTTCATGGTGAGGTGTTAAATTGAGAAGCATTCTGAATACGATGGAAGCCACTGGAGTGGGTGTGAGGGGATCTGTGCTTCCTGTTTCCTCAGGATCCGTCTACTTACCGTGTGGACACAGCCGATGAGATTTGCCTCTTCCTTAGGGTGAATGTGCAGTCAGCACGCGATACCATTGTGTTCAGTTGCATTCCTGTTGTTTTTTTCTGTTCCAGAATATGGTTGAGCCCCTTATACCCACGAGTTGTCCACGGAACCCACGGATCTGGAGACTCGACAACACATTTTAAAGCCGATCTTATCAGCTACTTAATGGCTTATAATGCTCCTTCTCTCAAGGAGTGGATAGATGTTATCCACGAGCATGATCTCTCTGAAACCAAGTACGTATCGTTTAGCAATTTGGGGTTCTTAAAGTAGGTGAATACCTTGAGAGCCACATGGTGTCTGTACTGCAAGGGCCTTGGAAAGAGGTAGAATGGTATTTGGCTGTCCTTTATAATATGAGAGCAGATTGTCTCCGTGTCTGTGTCTCCTAGATCTGAGGCACTGAAGTGGATGCCAGTAAATCGTGCTCACCATCAGCCTCCCTCTGGAGTATCTGAAAGTCACTTATTTCTTTGCCTGGTACCTTAAACCTTGTGAATGTTCCACCATGATGTGACGTTCTTGAAAACTCATTTGAGTATCAGTTACTATTCTGAGGAGGCATCTGAAGAAAATAGGTGGTCTCTCAGAACATTTCGTGATTACATTAGTTTTATGTGAATTTTGTGATTTGGGGGTCTACAAATCCCATCACTGTGCTCTATTAACTTGCATTTTATATCCTTTTAGTGTTTATCTTATTGGATCAACCCCAGGACGCTTTCAAGGAAGTGAAAAAGATAATTGGGGACATTTTAGGCTTAGGAAGGTAACAGAATTTTTACTATTTTAACTTGTTCTTTTAACTTACATTTTTCCTTTATAATTACATTTTGATGGCAGCTTCATAATAGCACAATTCTGAGTGAACTTGATCAGTTGATTGTAGTTCTCGGTGATTACTTGCACCTTAATGTCTTGCCGCCTCTTTTAGAAGTGTAGACTGCTCTAAATGGCAAAAGCATAAGGACTTTGTTAGTTTTTATTTCATAAAGAGACCTCTCGTTTATTCAGCTATTGTAGTTTTGGATTGTTGTCAGCATGTAAAGGATTTTTAACATGACAAATCAACCAAGAACAGAAAAATACTATTGAGTAAAGGCTACAGCTGTGCTAGCGTGTATTTTGTTTACTAACCAGTCCCTGTAAGAGTTAACGACAAAAGTGGCATTTGCTGCTGCTATGAAAATGAACAAAGAAAAGTCTTCACCAAATTAAAGCCACAAGCAAGTTAAACATTAAGGTTTTCTTCATCTCTGTTTAGGAGATGTAGTACTGACATTAATGAACCTGAAGTGGCTTTCTTAAAAGCTTCACCTTTTTCCGTGAACTGTTTGTCATGTGAGAATTAGCCTTGGTTAATGACACTTTAATTTGCTTTTTTGAATTGAGACCACAGCTGCAAGCAGGTGAGGTCTTGAAGCCAAGAGAAGCCTAGAGAAGGCATTAGAGCCTACTAAGTCCATAGCTTTGAGGTAGATCCCCATACCTGGGCTCAAATCCTCACCTATGAACAAGTCCTGTGACCTGACTCTCGTCTATAAAATGGGTATAATAACAATACCTCACACAGAATTTTGCAAGGGTTAGACGAAATAGAGAACGCAAGGCCCGCGTTGAACGTTCACTGTGCTGGTTAGTGGTTACCAGTTTGTGGACTGATGGTTGCGACAGGCTAGATTCTTGTACACATTGTCGAGGATCACAGTCTTCCTGGAAGATAAAGAGCATCTTAGAGTTTTCAGACCATTTCTCACACACAAGCTCATGTTGCATCACAGCTGCCTTCCAGGGAAGACGGGAATGATCAGACTTCGGTTCCACTGACCTGTAAATGGACGTACAGGGACACGTCCAGGGCTATGTAGCCAATGAGGGGCTGAGCACCAGAACAGAAAGTGGGTCCTGGAGCTTACCGTTCGGGCCTGTTGCTCACACCATGTTGCCTTAGGGTGGAAATTGAGACCTAGGCTTTTGGGCAAGTGTGTTTATAAATATTAATGTCTAAGCTGTGTTAAAATACTACATATTAAACTAAGCAATCAGAATACGGGCTTCATTTTTCTTCAGCCTCTAGGTAATAACTATGTGTTTAAGTAGTAAAATTTCCAAATGTTTTTGAACTGTTTCTGTAGCTTTGCAGATCACACACCTGCAGTGCTTAAGGTGGTCTGTATATATGTAAACATATTTTTTTTTTACAGCATCACCATGTGGAGCCCAAGTGTTAAATTAAATCTCTTTCAATTGATAGGAGTCAAAATACCCAATAGCTTTTATTTTTTAAGTATTAAACAGTTATTTCAAAGCAAGATCCCATTTCATATGGCAGGCTAGTGATTTATCTGACATTTCTACATTTTTCTTTAAAAAAAAAATGGTTTTACTTTAATAAAATCATGGAGTTTTGGAAGAATGCTTCTATCCACCTACTCCATTAAAATATTTTTAGTACTGAAAGAGTATTTTCCAAAGAAGAAAAAGTGTGAGGATGAAATTGATCTCTAATATTTTCAGCATTTTTCTATTGATTGCATTCCAAGGACAGAAAGCTGTGTTCTGAGTTGTTAAACCTTTTCTGTTGACAGCTTCTGAAAGAGCATGCCTCATCCATACCTAAAGGAGAGTCTTGGCCAATAGTAGGTCAGTTTTCAAGCATTGGCTCTATGGGAGCTGACGAATCAAAATGGTTGTGTTCGGAGTTTAAAGAAAGCTTGGTGACCCAGGGGAAGGAGAGCAGGACCCCAGGGAAAAGTGCTGCTCCCCTCCATCTGGTGAGTGCTTTTCCCGCTCCAGGTAGAGGTGTGTGTGTGTGTGTGTGTGTGTGTGTGTGTGTGTGTGTGTGTGTGTGTGTGTGTTTGCTAGTCCAGGAGAAGAACAAGAATCCGTCCTCCTCATGCAGGTTTTCTTCCATGAGTCTGGGGTGGAAATGGCAGCACGTTAGCACCAGCACTGGTGATCAGGTGGCCCTGGCGTCATCTAGTGCTGGGAGTGTGCTGCTTCAGCCACAGATGAACCTGTGATTTTTCATTCCTTCAGGTTTTCAAGCAAAAGAAAATATAGTTGCTAAAGCATTGCCAACAGAATGATGAGTATTAGAGACTTTTGAATACACAATTTTGCACTGAACGCTGCGTGAACTTGGTATTTTTGAGGGAAGAGTACTCAAACCGAAGTGGTTTTTTTCCGTCAAATATATATACTTCCTGTAGTTGACTAGAAGTTCAATTTTTTCATAAGATGAAACTTTTTAAAAATTTAAAGTAACTTTTTCAAATTTTGTAAAAGAAATATTTCTAATGGAGACTTTCATTTTCTTAGAAACATTCCTTTTAAGAAAGTTTCTTTGACGTACATTATGAGTTTGTTCTGTCTTTCCTTTGTTTTTAGATCTACCCTTCTGTGGAAAATGTGCGGACCAGCTTAGAAGGCTATCCCGGTAATTAATGGAAACCGTCTGAGTTGAAATTTTTGTGTTTATTTCATACATGCCCTGGTAAACTTTTTAACACAGGTAATAAAAATGCCATTCTTCTGGAGAAAAGTACTGATAAGAAATTTAGAGAATATTTTCCCCGAACTGGCTAAGGATCATAGAAATGCGTACTACTGAGCGCTGCCATGTTCCAACGATGGTACCATGCAGTTGGGCCATTTGGGTAGGTTAACAGTAACTCTCGGAGTACTTTCTGTTCTCGTTGCTACAATAAGGTGGTCACTTCTGCCAGCAGTGGGGAGCTTGTCCTGACAAATAAAACCACCTTTCCCTGCTGCATCCTGCCTTTCCAGAGAAATTCTAACATGCCTTTCTCTGATCTCTCTCTCCATATCTTCCCTGCTTGTGTCTGTGGCTCTGTGTGGTTCTTCCAGTTTTGAATCCCAGATACAGATATGTTTAAGGTCCAAAACTTCTGCTTAATCTTGGGATGCACCTTTGTTGTCACATAGTGTATATCTGTACTTTCTAAAGCACTTCATCTGTAAGTGTCTGGATGATTTTGTAGGCAACTTTCAACCTTGTTCGCGACTTCTCTTGCATAGTGCTGGACGGCGAGCTTTTATGTGGAATCCAAAGCCCTTCAGATAGCACATTCAGGAGGTGATAACCAAAAACCCAAGCAGTGTTTGCCTCTGGAAAAAGGAAACCGGATTGGCATTTGCTTGTGGCTGGAAGCAGAATGCTCAGAATTAGACTAATTTAGTCCATTTATTGCTTGTAATACTAGATACAACTCTGCCAGAAAAGGCTTGGTAAGGTTTGGAGTGTATCAGCTTTGCGTAATGGCCAAACCAAAGTTATTATAACAGGACTCAAGCACATGGTGATGTGTCGGTTTGTCTTGTCCTTTGTCAGCTTCTAATAAGTTGGATCCATTCAAAATGTACTTCTTAATGGGGGAAAACATGGTATTTTCAATAAAGCTATTTCATAACTGGTCCTGAATAGGTTTTTAGTTTTGTGCAGTAGAGGAATCGACATCCCTTATTTGATGAGTCAAGAGAAATTTAAAGCTTTCTTTGGAGATAGATTACTTATGGGGAAGTTCTAATATGTGTTTGCAAAGTCACTGGTGGATCTACAATGGTACTTTCTGCCTTTAAAACATGAACAAAAATAGTCTACTAATTGTGTTTCCACTTGGAACTGTATCTTTTTTTTTTTTTAAGTTTATTTTGAGAGAGTGTGTACAATCAGGGGAGGGGCAGAGAGAGAGAGAGAGAGAGAGAGAGAGAGAGAGACAGAGACAGACAGACCATCCCAAACAGGCTCCATGCTGTCAGCATGGAGCCCAACATGCAGGGCTCAAACTCACGAACCGTGAGATCATGACCTGAGCTGAAACCAAGAGTTGGGAACTTAACCGATGGGCCACCCAGGTGCCGCTGGAACTGTATCTTTATTTCCTATGCAAGAATAGGGCTTTTAGAATTCCTTTTTAAAAACTTCACTGTTCACTGAACATGTTAATTTTATTGATGATTCCATTACATTTGTGAGAATGTTAATACAAACTCTGCTTAGAAAGGGCAGAGGGTAAAAGGTGAAGGAAGCAGGAGGACCGCGTCTTGTCCTAATCTACCTCCCCAGCTGACCTGTTCTTGGGCCAAAACGGAGATGCTCCAGACCAGAGTGGGGGCAAGGATTTCTCACCTTCGTGAGGACTGCAGGATAGGCCAGGATTTTTTATATAGTTTTTGTAACACTTCAAATCTGTGCTGTTAGAGATGTTAAATTACCACCCCTGAGTGATTAAATAATACCTTTCTCTTTTCAGGGCATAAACATTTATATGTATCCCTAAGAAAGGAAACCCCACTGAGGGAGCACACCTAATACAAGTATAGACCTTTTTGGGGTTCCTGGGTGGCTCAGTCGGTTAAGCATCCGCCTTAGGCTCAGGTCATGATCTCGCGGTTTGTGGGTTCGAGTCCCGTGTCAGGCTCTGTGCTGACAGCTCAGAGCCTGGAGTCCGCTTTGGATTCTGTGTCTCCCTTTCTCCCTGCCCACTCCCCCCAACCCCCCAGCATACTCATGCTCTGTCAATAAATATTTAAAAAAAAAAAAAAGTTAAAAAAAGGTTTTTTTTTTTTTTAATAATAATAAAATAAGACAAGTATAGACCTTTTTTTTCCAAGTACTGTTCCATGAGATGAAATAGGAAGTGGTTTGTTTTTTGTTTTGGGTTTTTTTTTTTTTCCAGTATTTACTATAGATTCCTAATGAAAGATCCTCAAGTAGTTTTCTGTAATACTTACTTTGTTTTCTTTTAAAAGCTGGTGGCTCTCTTCCCTATAGCATCCAGACAGCTGAAAAGCAGAATTGGCTCCACTCCTATTTTCAGTAAGTAATTGGTTTAGAATGTTGCTATTGTTTCTTTCGGAATAAGAACGTTATTTATTGTCAGTCTCATGTTTTAAAAAAGAACCTTACATAATGTAGCTATGTTTTTTTTTTTCATCTACATATGTTAGTGATAGAAATAATTTAAACAAGATTTTGAACACTATTTGGAATAGGTTTTTAATACCAAAGAGTAAAATTTATCCCTGTGAAGTTTCTATTTAAATACTGGAACTCAAAAAAAAAAAAAAAAAAGATAATGTTGGGTAGTTTAGAATTTATGTAAGCAGCATTTTTTTTTTTTCTAATGTTTATTTATTTTTGAGAGTGAGAGAGTGAGTGTGAGCAGGGGAGGGACAGATAGGGAGAGAGACACAGAATCTAAAGCAGGCTCCAGGCTTCGAGCTGTCAAGCACAGAGCCCGGTGTGGAGCTTGAACTCACAAACTACAGGATCATGACCTGAGCCAAAGTCGGACGCTTAATTGACTGAGCCACCCAGGTGCCCCGTAAGCAGCTTTTTAAAAAAAGTTATTTGAGTATAACTGTCAATGGTACATGAGTTACGGGTGTAGAACCTAGTGATTCGGCATCATTGTAGCTCGTATTTCCAGAATGTAATTCTTCTGTTGGCACGTGCACGTACTGTGACTGCAGCTTGCGTAGGGTGAAACCCACACTGCTTTCTCCAGGATGGAGGATAGTACTTGGTTTGCTCGGTGGTTGAATGGCCAGGTGAAGGGAAGGTCTTTCGTCCCTCTCTTGTTCCAGGGTTGCACTTGCTCTGCGTGTTCTTGGCCCATCCAAGACACTTGTTCTGCGTGTTCTTGGCCCAGTTTCTTGCTTGCTTCAACGGGTGTTAATTACACCACACCACACAGTTGGAAACAAAGGCAGATTGCATCTCGGTAGCTCACAGTCTAACTTGGTGTCCCCTTGTGGGTCTCTTGGGAAGTTATTCCCTACAGAGGACATTCCCTTATGTTGAGCTCTTTTCACTATTCATTCAGGTGAATTTAATGATCCAGAAAACAGTCTACCTGATCCCAATTCTGGCCTCAGTCTCTTCTCATGAGGAACCATCCTCTTTAAATTTGTAAGCAGAGATGGTCACCTCATGACATAGGTCCTTTTTCCCCCACAGAACCTCAGTCCTGCAGTATTGCACACCTAGAAACCAAACTCAGTTACATGATCGTCATCCTTGGACTCCAGTGTTTCTGAATTATCCTCCGGCTTTTCAACATTGCTCTAATATTCATCTTGTTGGCTTTTTTCCCATTTTGTACTTTATTTCAAAAAGCTTGTACTGAGCCTGTACTTAGTAATACGCTGTGGGAGCATGATTCCTGCTTTGGAGGAGCTCACAGCCCACCTAACAGACAAGACATGCAGATGGGCAGTTGAAGTCACAACTGAAGTAAATACGTATGTGAATATATGAGTCTTAATGGCAGAAAAGAGATCGGAAGGCTGTATACCAAGAGGTCACAGTGCTTTTTTCTGTTCTCTAAACAGTTTAATAAAACACCACAGGGTCTAGCACATAACTGTGTAGTCACTTTTTAGATTACGGGATTTTGCTTTTCATGAAGTGTCCTAATAGGATTATGATGGGTTTATATTTTCTTATTAGTAATATATTTTTCCTGTCACTAGCAAATGGTCAGCTGAGACATCTGGCCGCAGCAATGCTATGCCACATATTAAAACTTATATGAGACTATCTCCAGACTTCAGTCAAATTGCCTGGTTCCTTGTCACAAGGTAAGTAGGCCTTATATTCTTGATGGGAAGAATTTTTAAAATGTGTTTGTAACTCCTGCTGTGAATACCCAATAGGTTTCCGTTAGGTTTCCAAAAGGTGGTGTTGTGCATGATTAGTTTTCAAAGTGTGTGTATGTCTTCTGAGCCTTATTAAGAGGCCTGTGACTTCCCCTTCACAAAGCCTGTAATCATTGCCTGATTTTAGGAGTCTTGAAGTTTTTAAGGTTTGCACAAAATTTGTGTTTACTCCTGTTTTTTAATACTTCAATAGTAGGAATTAGGCAAGTTAACAATTGAGGTAAATCCAGAACAAAAATGATGCGGTAAAACTAGTATTCCTTAGTTACTTTCTCTCAGAAAATTGACACTTGACCAATCCAGTCTCTTCCAATGCGTTTTTTTTTTAATTTTTTAAAACGTCTTCATTAAGATATAATTTTCTTTAAGATTCACTTATTTAAATTCTGAGTTAGTATATTCCTAGAATTGTGCAATCATCACCATAATCTAATTTCACAATTTTCATTACCCTCTATAAGAAACTCGTTATTAAGCTTTTTTTATGTTCATTTTTATAGCAAGGTAGATTGTTGTGCTCTCAGAAAAAGAGAACTGGACTAGAACTTTAGTTCCTGACTCCTAGTCTGACCAAAGGCCATTAGGCATCTCTTAATGATTCAGTGACCCGATGATGTCAATGCGAATAATTAAGGTATGACTGAGTAGAATAATTTCTTTAATGAACAGACTTTGAAACAAAAGTTTAAGAATACTCAAGAAGAAACTTTGAAACAAAAGAGCCAGTTAGAAGCAAAACCAAGTTCCCTTCCTACTTTCTGGAAATTAGTGGCCTTCCTGGCTCAGGATCAGGAACAGTGACCTGAACTGTGTTTAGTGGTATACATTAGATGCAAGAGTGGGCTTCTGGACAGTTTGTGAGGCACCGTAGTGTAATAAAAATATGGCTCCTAAAAATTTAAGATGCTTTTCTATCATTTATTAGCTGTGTGAATTTGGGAAATATATTTAATCTGTGTCCATTTCCTATTATATAAAATGGGCAAAGTAATGGGTGCCTCCTGGGGCGGTTAAGTGAAATGAGATATGCTAGAGGCTCAGTGCATATGACCTAATAGGCCCCAGGACACGACAGCTGTGGTTATGCTTGTCCAAGCTTCACCACCGAGACTGAAGGATGGCCAAGGGGAATTAGTATGCATTTCTTTGCTGTGGGTCTTTAAAGAGAAACTTTTTTTTCTTTAATTTTTTTAATGTTTGTTTTTTTTTTTGAGAGAGGGGCAGAGTGTGAGTGGGGGAGGGACAGAGAGGGAGACACAGAATCCAAAGCAGGCTGTAGGCTCTGAGCTGTCAGCACAGAGCTGAGCTGTGGGGCTCGAACTCACGAACCCGGAGATCATGACCTGAGCCGAAGTCAGACACTTAATCAACTGAGCCACCTAGGTTCCCCTAAAGAGAAACTGTAGCTTCTGAAAAGTAAGCTTCTTGATGGGGTGCCTGGGTGACTCAGTTAAGCATCTGACTCTTGATCTCACCTCGAGTCATGATCTCGCAGTCCCTGAGTTCGAGCCCCGCATCGGGCTCTGTGCTAACAGTGCGGAGTCTGCTTGAGATTCTGTCTCTCCTCTCTGCCCCTCCCTTCCTTGTGTGCACTCTCTCTCTCAAAATAAATAAACTGAAAAACTTTTTTTAAAAGAAGTAGTTTTCTTGGTTGTGCTCTTCCTGGGTAGAGAGGTCAGTGCCTGAGATGGATAGTGCCAGGGAGAACAGAGATCTGAAATGTATGTGTCCTCTGGGTAAGTGAGTATGAGATTTTTATTAATCCCTCCCACACTTGTATTTTACATAACACCCTTAAAGGTAAACTGTTCAAATATTCCTCAGTTAAGAGAAGTTATCAATATGCTACCTAGCCTTCTACAAAGCTAACCAATAAGGAAATAAATTTAGGTATATTATGGACCCTTGAACATGATTCAGAGAAATTAGATATTGAGAGAGCTCACATTTTAATGTCAGCTCACCTGTTCGGTAATTATCTTTTAAGCTAAGTTATTAAGTTTCAAGTAGTAAAAAGTAAACCATGTTATTAAGTTGTAATATGAAAAGCCTGGCTTTTCCTATCCTGATGCTGAGTGTGACTGTCACTTCCTGGTGATGAGTTGGGGAGACCAGATGAAATCTCTACCTGCTTCCAATTCTAACATGGCTACCACTGGAAATATTCCTGACTAGTGAGCCATCGTTCATCCCAAGGGCTACTTTATTATACAGCTCTTGTTATTTTGTTTTGTGCAGAATACCTTAAATGACGGAACAGTTTTCTCAGTGTGGTCTGACAATTCTCTGATTAGTGATCCCGTCCATTAGAATACTTATTTGTACTAGTCAAGGTTCTTTCTGAAGTCATACCACTTTGAATGTCAAATTGAATTTGAAGGCTATACTTTGAACTTTGGTTAAAATCTTACCTGATTTTCCTCCGTGTAGGAAAAGATACATAAAGAAACACAAACATTATTTGGTAAAATTAGTCTTATCTAGCTGGCAGCATCATGTTATCCTGCTGGGAAACCTGTTGCCTGGAGAACCCTCCGAAAAGCACACAGTGACCAGAAGTGTTTTTGTTCCTTCCTCCATTGGTCAAACGTTGCCTCCAAGATGTAAATGGATAGGACTCCTTTGTGTAAGAGTCCTCAATGTGGGTCTTTGACGTTAGAGTTGGAAATCCTGGTGCTGGGGATCCATGGATAAAGAAGAGATGATGTTTGAAGTGCTGGCCTTCACGTGAAAATGGGAAGGTTGAGTCCAGAGAAAGTAGGGACAGTTCCCTCGTACATTTCTGTGTTAGTCACGGTTCTCCAAAGAAACAGAACTAGCAAGTGAGATAAACACACGGATTTACTTTTAAGGAATTGACCTGTGATTGATCGTGGGAGCTTGAAAATACAAAACCCGGAGGGCAGGCCTGCGTCCTGGTGTAGCTGTTGGAGTCTCGAGTGTCTACTTCATTGGAAAATTGAATTTACCGTCTATTTGGGGATTTTGTTTTCCTCAGGGTGGAGTTAAAAGATGGTTGTGCTTCACTAAAGTTGGGTATTTATTGATCCTGTGTTAAGGGTATGAAGGGGGATTGAGAGTAACACTGAGGAACCCTTTTCTGAAGGCAAAGTTTTTGTAGTTGAGTTTAATGATGGTGTTCATTCAGCTCCAGGAGTAGAACAAGACATGACCCATGCCATGCGGGGGCTGCAGAAAGAGATAGAACACTGATTATATGCTAGTTGTTTACCTGTGTAATGATCTGGTGGAAGCACCCTTAGAAGTGTGTTATTGTGGGGAGGGGGGATGCCTAGGTGGCTCAGTCGGTTAAGCGTCTGACTTTGGTTCAGGTCCTGATCTCACGGTTCATGAGTTCGAGCCCCACATCGGGCCCTGTGCT
This sequence comes from Panthera onca, assembly GCF_046562875.1. Lineage (NCBI taxonomy): Eukaryota > Metazoa > Chordata > Mammalia > Carnivora > Felidae > Panthera > Panthera onca. The sequence goes on from NC_138344.1 coordinate 132,676,239, forward strand.
GACAGCTCAGATCTTGGAGCCTTCTTCAGATTCTGTTTCCCTCTTTCTCTGCCCCCGCTCTGCCGTGTGTGTGCATGCACACACACGTGCTCTCTCTCCTCTCAAAAATGCTTTAAAAAATGTATTATCCAGTTGGGGTGGGGTCAGGGTGGGTCAGAGACCAGCTGAAGGTAAGGCAGTGATATTTCAAGTAGGCCTGGAAGTCCGCCTCAAAAAACCAGATGGATTGGAAGGGAAATCTGAGCAGAGGAAGGGGTGCGAAGGCCGCGGAGCTGGAAAAGTGCATGGGCTTTTCAGGGCAAATCTGAGGGAGTCTGCAATTAGGCGAAAGAAGATACTCCCATACCTCCAGAATGGATTTTCTCAAGCTATGGCACCGTATGTTCTTAGCCATAAGTCCAAAAAGCATCAACTGTAAATTTATTGAATATTAGTTGGTGTTTTGTATTATGTGAATGTATGCTTTCGTGTTGAGTGGATATTACTAAACTCTAACTTAGAAGTTAATTTGTTAAGAATTTGAAATTTGTCATGGATTTGTGGCTTATACTTTTGTTCCAGAATAGCTAGGCTAAAAACTGTCTACTTACCAAAATGCATAAGGAATAATTACAACAACTATTTGATTTTCATATACCAGACACTGTTCTAAGCACTTTTTGTATTCATTTAATTTTCACAACTGCTCCATGAGGATATGGAAAAAGAGCGGTTAGGTAGGCTGCCCATCCATGGTCACATAGTAGTTACCTTGTGGCAGCAAGATTTGAACCCAAGAAATTGGGACTCCTCAGCTGGCACTCCTCACCCCAACCTTCGGATGCCTCTCCTCATTAACAGTGGAAGTGTACCTGTTTTCTGTGAAGACCAGTTAAGTCAAAAACTGCATCACACTCTGTGGTATTTAAAAAAAGAAGAAAGGGAGGGGGTCACTTGGGTGGCTCAGTCAGTTAAGTGTCCGACTTCAGCTCGGGTCATGATCTCGCAATTCGTGGGTTCAAGCCCCACATCAGGCTCTGCTGACAGCTCAGAGCCTGGAGCCTGCTTCGGATCCTGTGTCTCCCTCTCTCTCTGCCCCTCCCCTGCTTGCTTGCTCGCTCTTTCAAAAATAAATAAAAAACATCAAAGAAAGAAAGAAAGAAAGAAAATATCACCTGGCATTCCAGTATTAAAGGATGTCTGAGAGACACCTGAAAATAAAATACTTGGAGCCCGCTCTCGGCCCTTCTACAATAACAAGGGTGTAGATCCACAATACAAGTGACCTGTATCAGGAACTCGCTTCAATTTTTGTTTCTTGGTTTGCCACCTTATCCCCAAGTCAGAACATCCCAAACTGAGCTCTTCTTTTCAAGAAGAATATGTCTTTCCCTCCTGGCCCTGGTGGCACCTGCCCATTCCTTTATCCTCCAGTTTACAGCCCAGCCATCCTCTTGCTGTTTCTGCCTTTGCACGTTCTGCAACATTCACTGAGGTCCTTCCTCCTGTGGATGCTGAGCCCTCAGGACAAAAACAGTAAGATTGAAGCAGTCCTTTAAGATGCTTTTCTCAGATGACAGACACAGAAATAGTTAAAATAGGAAGAGATCGATTCTGTGCTTGAGGTGGGCATGTGGATGCTTTGTATAGGACTGTCAAAGCCCGTTCATCCTAAAAATGGTCTCACTTTATTGTTCTGATCCCTGAAACTACCAACTCAGATACTCAGCACCTGGACTTGTGAGGTGATTGCCTCTTTGCCGTCCCATCACGCAAATGGTCTGCTTCCCAGGCCACCTTTCCTTTCCTGGTTGTCAGTGACCCAGCATCTTTCAGAAAGATGAATTTTCGTCCTTGGCACTCAGACCCTAACCATACCATTTTCACCTTGTCCTGCCCTCCCCAACCTCAACTGTCAGAAGCAACCAACCTGGCTGCCTGTGCCCCTGTAATCAACCTTCCATCAGCTCCCTCGCACTGCCTTTGTTCTTTTTCTCTGCTTTTCTGGTTGCTACCCCTCTCCTAAGAATTATGCTCAGTGGGGCGAGCCTTGGTGGCTTAGTGGGTTAAGTGTCAGACTCTTGATTTCGGCTCTGGTCATGATTTCAGGGACATGAGTTCAAGCCCACGTCGGGTTCTGTGCTGACAGTTGTGGAGCCTGCTTGGGATTCTCTCTCCTTCTCTCTGCTCCTCCTCTGCTTTCTCTGTCTCAAAAATAAATATTAAAAAATGTGCTCACGGGGCACCTGGGTGGTGTCAGGCGGCTGACTTTGGCTCAAAGGTCATGATCTCACGGTTCGTGGTTCGAGCCCCGCATTGGGCTCTGTGCTGATAGCTCAAAGCCTAGAGCCTGCTTCAGATTCCGAGTCTCCCTCTCATTCTGCTCCTCCCCTGCTCGCACTCTGACCCACCCCCCCCCCCAAATATAAACAAACACTAAAAAATGTGCTCAGGCCTGATGTCCTTCTCTTGGGGGGGCTCTGCCAGCCTCCTGCTGCCTTCTCCAGAGCCTTAGAGCATTTATGTAGGTACTGCCATTGGAGCTTGTAGCTCCTACATCATTGTCTTGTCTCCTCTTGTAGAGAAGAGTGACCATGAGCTTTAATGTTGTCAAATAGTACTGTGTGATCATGCCTACTATTGAACAGGTCTTTTTCCTGGAACAAGTTTCTTAACCTCATTGAGCCTCGGATCTCTTATTTGCACAACAGCTGTACAGATGAAGGGACATACTCCGTGACATGACCCACAGACCAAAGAAAGTTCGTCTCTACAGTTAGAAGTTAAATGTGATACACTGACAAAGTATAACGAAAGACTAGAAGTGGAAGTAAAATATAAGCTCAGGAGTTACCAGTGACAGTGTAGTGTGACCACTGTGTATTGCCTTCTCAGCCATTAGGATGAAAGCATCTTTACCAAACAGCTCCTTGTACGCACATCCTCTATTTCTCCTTTGAGACACTGTGTTCCAGGCAGGGTGGTCTCTGTGTCCCCGCATCATGTTCGCTCCACTGCAATGCCTCTGCTGATGATGGCCATTTGCCTCACACGTGCTGCCCCTCCTGTCTCCAAGAATCCTAATTGTTTCCTTAAAGACCCAGATTAAAATATATAGCCAGCAACTACTATCTGGCACTGCTTGTAACAGTAGTGCCCCTGCTTCGAAGTGCCTTCGAAATAACCTCCCTCCCCGTAGTTTGTGTGCCAGTATTGTGAACTGGTTACTGGAACAGAGGAAGATCAAGTAATCGGCTCGTGCGGATCTGGGACCAAGTCATCGTCTTGAGTAGCCCATAATATTCAATATGCATTTCTTGAATGCCAGTGGTATGCCAGGCAGAGGGGACACAAGGGTGGTATAGCATGACTTCCATTTCTTCAAGAAATCGGGGTTCTGGGTATCAAGGATTAAAGGGACGCAGTTGTTGGCCCTCAAAGACACTAGTAAAGCCATATAGAGCTCAAGACCCTGTATTTTCACTAACTGCTTAAAAGCATGAAAGATGTGCCCAGGGAAACCAGCTTCATGCTGCTGCCCTGTGTCAGGCACTTGTATATACCATGTGGAACAAGAGACAGCCAATCTATTCTAACAGCTTTCGTTTTAGCCAGAGTGAGGTAGGAGAGAGAGGCAGACTGTATACACAGGAGTTAGCATGAAATCTCACACGAGGATTAGAAACAAGATGGGGTGATGTTGGAGCCTGTCTGGAGGGGTCAAAGAAGGTCTCCTGCAGGAAGTGATGTTTGTGCTGAGTTGATTGATAAAAGGTGAGAGTGGGCCCTCAATTATAGAGTATGTGGGATGTTGGAGTGGTCCAGCGTGGCTATGCGCAGGCCATGCCAGATCTGAGAAGGCCTTGAAGGCCAGAGTGAGAATCTTATCCAAAGTGCCGTGGAAACACTTTAAGAGTAGATCTGCTGTGTGTCTTATAAATGTAACCCAAGCTGCTGAAAGGAGAGTGGATTATTAGAAATAAGAATAGAGGTGAATGGGCCAGCTGGGAAGCATGGAGAGATTATGGTTGCTTAAATGGCAGAGGTGAGTGTTCCTGGGGAACGGCAGGCAGATGTGGACTGTATTGTGTGTGTCGGTACTATCTATATAGAAAATATCCCACAATCTCCTTTGAAGAAAGGCAATCAGGATGGTGGGAAAAACGGGTTTGGAATTAAAAAGACCCACGTCCAAATTTCGGTTCAACCCCTTAACATTTGTGAATTAGTAAACCTTGCCAAGCGCCAGTTTCCTCCTCAACCAAAGTAGGTTATGACCTTTAACTTTGTAAGTTTTGTTCAGAGGCTTGGAGCAGGTTACATAGAACAGCTATCATCAGGGAGTGGTAGATGTTGAACAAATGATACTTTCCCTACTTACGTTTAATTTTGAACCTTACAAGTGACGATATTTGTAATATTTCATTGGAAGCACATGAACCCACTGCAACAAGTATGGGATAGTAATACTTTACAGTAGCAGTTCAACCTATGAAATCACACAACTATGGGACCCTCAGAATCTGCCATCAGGCACTCACACCAATCACACGGTGGTCCTGAGGCTTTTAGTCACTTGGAGAATCACTGACAAAATGTCGGGCACCGGTCAGGAGATGTTTAAAAAGCCTTTCTGCTCTGTGGGGTAAGAAATGGTCGAGGGAGACACCTGACTTTTTTTTTTTTTTTTTTAATATTTATTTTGAGGAGCGAGAGAGAGAGAGCACAAGCAGGAGAGGGGCAGAGAGAGAGAGAGAGAGAGAGAGAGAGAGAGAGAGGAAGACACAGAATCCAAAGCAGGGCTCCAGGCTCCTAGCTGTCAGCACAGAGCTGGATGCGGAACTCGAACCCACGGACCGAGATATCATGACCTGAGCCGAAGTCAGATGCTTAGCCAAGTGAGCCACCCAGGTGGCCGACACTTGATCTTCTTTGAGCAGTTGCCCTGTGGGAGAAAGTTCTAGCGCTTTAGCTGCGTTGTTTCAGTCATCACAGGAGCCTGTGAGGTGGAAGTGTCCCCTTCCACGGGTGAGATACAGGACCATAGAGCTGAGGTCTATTACCCAGCAAGTTTCTGTCTACGGTGGGCAAAGTTGCCAACTCTAGGCACAGGGATAGAGGGATTCGCAAAAATGCTGTTTCTGCTCTCTGGGTATTTACAGTAGAACAAAAAGGTTTTATCAAACAACTCGTGCACGTTATTTAAGTGCAGCTGTAACAATTTTCTGAGTATTGTGAGTAAATAGACTTTCACTCAGCAAGGCCTTAACTGTCTTTCGTTTCTCGGTTCAACACGACTTGAGACTTCCCTTGTTTTTCCTTAGTTAGCCCGGGGCTTTCCGTAATGTCTTGAGCTTCCTGGCTGGCAAGTTTCCTTTCTCTTTCAGTGTGGTTGCCTATGTAATCATTGGCTTCCACTCCAGACTCGGAGTCAAGTCCGTGTCTTGACTGACCTGCCCCCACACTTGGCATGTGAGGGCCCTCGGTACGGATTTGTGAACAGGGAAGCTACTGAAGCCCAACGCTGAGGCTGCAACAGTGAAAGAGCTGCCTAGACTTTGCCCATAGTTGAATATGGGAGAGGCTTCAAATGTGATTCCCGTGCTTGGAGTATGGTGGTAGGGAGATGAAAGCGGTCAATCCATCGGTACGGAAGTCAGAGAATAGAACTGGTTTCAGTGGGAGGGTGGTTCACTTGGAGTGCAAATTGACCTACAGTGGGAATGTCATGTGGAATGGTCTGTTGGAGCTGTACTCGGAAGCTTGGTGTGCAGATAGGACGTTTCGGCGTTTTCTTTAGAACTAATTATCAATACCCCGAGCCTTTGTGGCGTTTTCAGGGGGAGAGTGTAACAAAAGGTTGATTTCTGGTGGGAGTTGAGAGAAATACCGGAAGTACATACCAAGTGGGCTTTTCACATTTACCAGTGTTCCACTGCCAAACAGATCAGATCAAATTTTACCCCCTGAGTTAAAGAGCAACTGGTCACCATTCGCCAGAAATAATCTATCTTCTACCTAAGAGAAATGTTACATGTTCTGTATGACATCATAGAAGTTAACCTTCCCAAAAAAACAAAACCTTCACTCAAAATATATATTAAGCACTTATTATGGACCAAGCACTCTTCCAGGTGCTAGAGTTATATAAAATAGCCCTTGACTTTGTTGTGCTGGGAGTTCCCCCAAGTTAACAAGTATAATTACCTGTATCGAATGGTGGTAGATGCTATAGAGAAGAACAAAGTAGAATAATTCAGGGTCATAGTCTTTTACTCAATACTTTGGACTAGATATATTTTGGTATTTGGAATTTAGGACGATGACATGGTATATATAACACTAAGGATGTTAATAGATGGCATTGCAAGTAGCCTCATGTCTGTTTAGGTCAACTTTTGCCAGCAAATGAGCCAAGAAGGTTTTTTGTTTTGTTTCGCCACTAAAGGAAAAGAGTTAAGTAAAAGTGTAACTTCAGAGTTGGCTTTGGTTGTTTTTAGGTTCAGAGCCAACATTTAATGCTCACTATCAGATCCAGGCACTGTTGTAGACTTACTTTAAACACACACACTCTTCTTCCCCTACCCACATCTCCTGTAATCCTCACCAGTTCTACATGTAGGTATCCGTCCTGTCTGTGGATAGGGGAACTGAAGCACAGGGAGGTTAAACAAGGGCCCAAGAACCCAGGCACACCCCCAAACATGGTACTGTCGGGTAGTGAGCGCTTGGGTTGAGGAGGGAGTCTGCTCATTAAATAGGATGGTCAGGGAAGGCCTCACTGACAGTGATATTTAGGAAGGGAGGGTGCCATGTGGATGGATATAGCTGGGGGAAAGCATTCTGAGCAGAGAGGTAGAGGTAGGAATTTATACACTGCTATGGTCATTGCCTTTGAGTTAAACCAAAGTGGTGTTGCTGGAGTGAATGGGGTGGGAGGGCAGGTGAAGTCAGAAGCAGGCCTCCAAACTACCTTTTACCTGCTTGAGAGGTAGAATTGGTGTTGTCTTGATGTCACCTGGGTTTCCTGAAACTTTTAGTCTATGGAGGGAGTTCTATGTCCATATACTTACCATCTGAATTGATTAAAACAAATAAGGGCCCCTTAAAATATATATCTTTTCGGACACCTGGGTGGCTCAGTCAGTTGGGTATCCAGCTCTTGATTTCAGCTCAGGTCACCATGTCACAGTTGTGAGATCAAGCCCCGTGTCAGGCTCCACATTGCACATGGGGTCTTAAGATCTCCCTCCCATCCTCACAAGCACGGGTTCTCGTTCTCTCTCTCTCTCTCTTTTTCTTTCTCTCAAAAACAAAAAAAAATATCTTGTTAAAGGTGTTGTTCCATTAGGCCTTCTGGAATAAGACATGGTTTTAATATAGTTGGATTTAGCTTATACTCAATGGGTTTCTCAACAGGGCACTGTTGGCATTTTGGTCGAGATCATTTTGTCATGTGACTTGTGCTGTGTATTATAGGATATTTAATAATCTGGCCCTCCCATACCAAATGGCATCATGGTGAAAGCAAAAAAACAAAAAAACAAAAAAAAAAACCCAAACCTTCTGTATTTGTAAATATTCCCTAGATTCTCTCCTGGTGCATGGTATTATCTTTGAAAATAAACTCAGAACTTGATGAATAACTGATCTATGAATGCTGCTTCCCTTTCATTTAATACATTTTCCTACTTGAGAGAGATGAGACATAGTTATACAGACAACCGTGGATTCTTGTCCAAATGAAGTGATAATGTCTAGCAAATCTAACAGTCCATCAACAAAGTGGCAGATGGATTATGTTTTATGAATTGGATTTTAGCAAAAGATAAATACATCAAAAGCTACATAAATCTAAATTTTTTTGCCATTTTTCTGCTTTGATGTATTATCAGTCCATATTAATGTTCATATCTGGGATGAATAATTCCTTCTTAAGTGCCACAAAATTAAAACAAGTTCACCCGAAAAAAAAGTAATAAAGATGGATGATAACCAATATGAATCTTGACTCTGACATGATAATGAAAATTTTTCTTAATCGAGATTCATACATCAAAGTATTGCCTTTCAAGGTGGTCACCCATTGACACTAAATACTTTTACCAAAAATACTGTCATTGTTCAGATCTTCCTGGCAGTCTTGAGAATTTCCTTCAAAGTGAATTTAAGGCACATTGTTTTTGGCCTTGTATTTCATATTTTCTGTTGATGTCTAATGAGCTACCAACAAACTTTATTATCCTGCAGTTCCTATGGGTCAGGAGTCTGGACACGATCTCTGCGCTGGATCAAGGTGTGAACCAGGTTATGATCTCCTTGGCCTGGCATCCTCTTCCAAGCTTATAGGTTCTTGGCAGAATTCTGAGCGTCCTGCTTTCCTGGTGACAGTCCAGGGGGCATTCTTGGCTCCAGAGTGCTTCCTCTGGTGCCTATGCCATTGCTGTCTGCAACGGACAGGTCGCAATATAGCTGTTTGCTTCTCTGAAGCCAGTAGGAGAATCTCGGTCCTCAGGAAGGACCTTCTTCCTCTCTGAAGGCTTTATCTGATAAAGTCAGGCTCACCCATTGTCCTCCCAAACTTTTTGGTAAACCCAACTTACTCTTAAGCTGATCACGGGAATGAAATCCCATCATATTCACAGTTTTGCTCATGCTCCAAGGGAGAGGTTTATACCAGATGTGACATCGGGAGCAAGAGCAGGAATTCTGGGGGCCATCTTCCAATCCTGCCTTCCATAGGTCTCATTGGTACTTATTACCCAGGTGGATCTCTCTATACTATTCCCCAACCTTGACTTGCAGTAATTTCTTACTGTTCTCAAAATTGAGTTTCTTTCTCATAGGCAAAACTACCATTGAACATACTCAAAAGACTGAACCTCAGCATCCAAAGACTGTTTGAAAAATGAAATTCTATAATTATTTGGAGCCAAAAGAGACTGCTTTATTAGAGTGAGGGAGTAACCCTGCAACGTAATTGCTTTAGAGAACTACATTGACTTGGCTATGTAGAATTGTTCAAAGTAAGTCTTATGAAAGATCAGTAGAATCCCAAAAGATCTAATTTCCTAGTCTAAAGAAAAAAAAAAAAGCAAAACCTTACCACCTTAAGTGAACTTCACTCATTGCATATAGTGTATTCATCATATCCCATTACCTGTCATTCCTCCACACATTTTGTAAGTAGAGGTTTCTTGCTCATGGGGACTTTGTTTTACTCAGATGACATTTCACAGATATGGGAAGTGTCTACTGAAGATCCGGTATTGAAGTCATAAAAATGCTTGGCTAGCCTTACTGTGGCTTTCATCTTCCATTTATTCTTTTAAATATACGTGAATCTCAAAGTTGTAATAGCCTCTCTTTGATTATGTGTTCTCACTGACAGCCTTTTGCATAGATCCTGGGTTAGGTTTTAGTATATGGTTGCCACTGAGAATTCTAATATCTGCACTGAAACCATTTTTAATGAAGTTTCTATTTGATTGGACTGGATACTTGAGAAGTTTTTGTCCTACTCTAAAAGAAAGTGAGTTTGTAGTTTCTATCTATACTTGTCCAGCTAAAATACTCATCCTATTGGTAATTTTGTGTAATGTCTTATGTTTCATACAGTGCCTGGTCTATAGTGACCCAGAAGTTTTTGAGAGGGTGATAATCCCTATAATCAAACTGCTACTATTCATTTGCTCACTGATTCTCAGGTTCTAAGTTTTTCTTTTTGTACTATCTGGAATGGTTGTGCTTATCCTTAAGGTCTATTTCAGGTGTTCCCCTTTGAAAATTTTTCTAGCTCAGCAGACATAATTCATTGTTTTCTATTGTGTTTTTATAGCACTTTTTTTTTTTTTTTTTTTTAATTTATCTTGAGAGAGCACGAGCATGAGCACCGGAGGAGCAGAGAGAATCCCAAGCAGGCTCTGCACTGTCAACATGGAGCCTGATGTGGGGCTCAAACTCATGAACTGTGAGATCATGATCTCAGCCAAAATCAAGAGTTGGACACCCAACCGTCTGAACCATCTGGATGCCCCTATAGCACTTTTTGCTTGGTCTTTTTTACGGATTCCTTCTTGGTTCTTTGTGGGTTCCTTTGCCTTGATATATTATGAACTGTTTGAAGACAGCTGCCAGGTTTTACCTTCACATCCTCAGCATCTGACACTGTGCACAGCATATTGTTAGTGACTTATATGTACTTGAATGAGAGCCCTTCACAAAATGTTGTTTACATAGGTGTGTATATGCACATAACAAGAAAAGGGCAGGTGGAAAAAGTTTGTCTTCCCACTCCTGTTCCCCAGCCGTCCTGCTCCTCAGCCTCAAATCACTACTAGTGTCTTGGGTTTAATAGCTTTTAACCCCATGAACCGTCAAACCTAGGTACCTCAGAGGATGGCTGATGTTACCCAGACAGCCAACCTACTGTTGAGGAAACAATACCGAGATGGAATCTCAAGATCCGCATTCCAATTTGGGTTTTCTCTCACTTCAGGAATGTTGCAAAGATGATGATGGAAGATAGATGTGGAGGTTACCTGTTATTCTATATGATTATACTGTATGTAACTGCTTGGTTTTTAGGGCCTGTGTTAACAACTCTGTGTTAGGTCGTTGTTCATAAGTTCCCTAAGGATTCAAGAAAACCATGTAAGGGACACCTGGGTGTCTTAGTTAAGTGTTCGACTCGATTTTTGGCTCAGGTCATGATCTCAATGTGAGTACAAGCCCACCGGCTCTGCACTGGCAGTGTGGAGCCTGATTTTGGGATTCTTTCTCTCTGCCCCTCCCCTGCCCAAACTGTCTCTTTCTCAAAATAAATAAATAAACTTAAAAAAAATTTTTTTTGAAAAGAAAGCAGCTTTTAAAAAGCCTTTCTGTTTGAAAGGATATGTGTGGAAAGATATGTGATTTAAAGACTTGTCCATAGTTGGAGCCTTTTCTAAGTTGAATATGTGATTAATTTACAAATTGTTGAAAGTTATTCTATGAAATCAAAACCAGTACGTTCAGCCAGAAGTATATTATTCAAATAACCTTAAAACTAGCACTTTAGCTTGAACATATTAAAATGTTACGTTGGCTGGCAATTTTCTCTTTTGTCTGGTTGCTTTTATGTCAAGCTATTTATAGTTTTTGATCCTACCATGAAATCATCCCATGTTTGGGCAGCCTGTTCTTGAAATTACTGAGACATGATGACAAATCAGTGTTAAAATTTTACCATAGGACCAAGCAGGCAAGAAGACGAACTTGAGAAGCAGCCTTGGCTAAAAAGATAGTTCCTAGGAGTAATTGGCAAACCCGACGAGAACAATTATGAAAGCTGTGCATTGTGGGTGGGCAGAAAGCAATCGCAGTTACGGTTGCCTAGCAACCGACAGGCATTGCGGGATGGTTGGGGATAAGCAGAAATGTTGGTGCTGCCACTCTGGGGGGAAATGAGACAAGTGCTTAACTGTAAAACCACTGTGACTTTTTGAGGAAACATAAGACATTGTACCCTGCTCTGATTTTCAGCATTGCCATGCAGTACTTCTCTAACGTCTGTTCCTTTGGATCTGGAACAGTCTTTTTTCTTCCTTTCATTATTTTTTTTTTTCCCAGTGAGAATCAAATTGGGTCACACACAAAAAAATCTCTGCAGATGTCATTGGGTCGACTTGGTTGCCTGGCACTGTGGCTCCAAGATATTGGGGTTAGTTGCTATGCCTCATGTCCTTTATTAAAAATAATGGTATCAGTATGAAAGCCTGTGGCTGACTTCCTTTACGCGTTAATGATGATTTGAGGTCATATCCCCACCCTTACTTTCTTGGATTCTGGTGCAAGTAGACCAAAGACAGAGCATGCCCCCTTTCATGCTAATGGAAGCATGTCTGATGGAGCATTATCCCTGAGGAGGAAAAAGTGTGAGACCCCCCTGACCTAGGACCTCTAGATCCGTGTACAAGGGCACTGCTGGTCACGAAGTATCCCTGTGGCTTGAGAGGAGGACGTTCTATCTGGGCGTCCTTCACCAGGTTCTAGCCCCCGAAGGAAACCCATTATAAGTAATACCAGAGACTTGTTTGGTGCTTACTATATGCCGACCAAGTGGTTTTTGTTTTAGTTTTGTTCTTGTTTTAGATTGTTAGGTTAGTTTCAGGTGTACAACAGTTCAAGTTTAGACCTTGTGCTGTGTTCACCAAGTACTTTTTTTATTCTAACTCCTCTAATCCTCTCAATTAGCTAGATAATAGTAACGTTCCCGTTTTAGAGATGTGAAAACTAAAGCCTGAAGAGTTTGAATAACATGTCTGAAGTGTCCCAGTTGGTAAGGTGGTAGAATAGGATTCAAACCCAGATAGTCTAGCGGGACAATTTCTTGTCTGTGTCCGAGGCGCTGCGCTAGGCTTTGGTTATGGATAGCGAGCCAGGCGTGATCCCTGCCCACAAGGAACTTGTGTTCTGGTTCGTGTAGTTCTGTTGTCCTTCTGCTTTGGGATCAGCGCTGCTGGCTAAGGTGGTGGGGAGAACACACAGCTTAGAAACTGACTGCAGCCCCCTTTTCTTTCAGTACCTGCCAAGCCTTCCCTCTTCCCTGCTGACATCTTTTAGTGCTGTTGTACCAGGTCTTGCCCTGACTTCTCTCACCCTGCCCTTCAGAATGCTGGACCTTCCTACCCATTGCTTTGCCACAGCTTTCCCAACCTGTAAAGGTTTTAGTTTCTGCCAAAGCAATCATTTGTGGTCCTTGCTGAGTGAGTGCAGAGAACTGTGGGCTGGCAGTGAGTGCCTGGTTGCTTTTTCTCAGCCTCTGTGTGTCCTGCCTCTTCGTTCATTGACCAAGTGCTCACTGAGCCTTCATTTTGTGCCAGGCTTTGGTGGCGGATAGCACCTAAAGCTTCAGTGCTTTTTTAAAACACTCCTTCAAACTGGCCATCCAATTCCCATTTACTGGTCAACCTCCAGGCAGCTGACAGATGTCTTGAGTACCTAATCCTCTAACTTGTCATCTAATCTGTTTATACCAAACTCAGCCATGTTGCATAGTCGTTAATGCCACCCACAGCGTCTGCCTTTGGGATGTTTCTGTTCCTGTTACGATTCATTGTGTGTATGTGTATGTATGTGTGTAAACAACATTTATTTTTTCACACTTACGGAGGGTAGAAGTTTGAAATCAGGGTGTCAGGATTGGTTTCTCCTGACTTACAGGTTGTAGATGGCTGTCTGCTAAATCTGTGTGTATGTGGTCTCCACTGTTTCTGTGTCGTGTCTTTAAGTTTCTATTCAAATTCCAGTGAACATACAGTGTAATGTTAGTTTCAGGTGTACAATATAGTGATTCAGCACTTCCATAGAACACCTAGTGCTCATCACAAGTGCACTCCCCAGCAAATGGATGGAGCTAGTGAATTTTCTAAACTGGGTTTTATCTCATTTGGGGAATGTTGTGAAGATGATGGAAAATAGATGTGGAGGTTACTTATTACGGTATATTATCGTACTGTATGTAATGCACTTATTCTAAGTGAAACAAGTCAGAGAAAGACCAATACCATATGATTTCACTCACATACAGAGTGTAAGAAACAAAGCAAACAAATGGGGAAAAAAAAGAGGCAGGAGTGCCTGAGTGGCTAAGTCTGTTAGGCAGCCAACTCTTGGATTCGGCTCAGGTCATGATGTCACAGTTACTGAGACTGAGCCCCATGTCAGGCTCTGGGCTGGCAGCATGGAGCCTGCTTGGGATTCTCTCTTCCTCTCCTGCCTCACCCCCACTTGTGCATGCACGCTGTCAAAATAAACTTAAACCAAGAAACAATTTTTTTTTTCCTTTAAAAGAAACCAGTTCTTAACTGTAGAGAACAAACTGATGGTTACCAGAGGAGAGGTGGGTGGGGGGATGGGTTAAACCATTGACCTCTTCTACTCCTCTTTTTTGCCATTTGCAAATACGTATTCAGTACTTCTTCCTGATGACTGTGCTGGGCCTGTGAGCCTGTAGGTGTCCCTCAGCTTGGTATGTCAGTAGCTAGATCTGCTGAGGTACTGAGAGCTTGATCAGTCCCTAGTGAGAGACAGGTAGGTGATGTGTGTGTGCGTGCAAGGGTTCCTGGGAATTTCTTACACTATAGCAGTTAAATGTATCCAGGGTGTTACTAATAAGGTGCGATGTCTTTCAGAGGAAAGAGATCTCTCCTGCACTAAATAACTAGATGAAGCTTCAGAAAGGGGTACTTGAGGTAGAAGAAATCCTGTTCTTGAGTCCTGAGACCAGATGTGCGGGGGGAGGTAGAGATCATCTGGGTTGGCATGAAGCCTTGGGTGGGAAGGATGAGAGAGAAGCCTGATGGTGGATGGGGCCAGGCTTGTGGATCTTGTGTGACAGGCAGAGGACTTCAGACTTTGTGGATAAGGATCACTGAATGTTTTTGAACAAGGGTGAGACAACCCACACTGTTAATGACAATATTACTGGTAAAGCCTGTCGTTCAAGGCTTTATGATTAACACACTGTTCTCATCATAATGTTGTCGTGTGCTCTGGGATCTAAATGGAGCAGATCTTAGCTTTATGGAAGTAGAAACAGGTACGAGAGTTGAGGCTGCTCATCTAGTAAATGGTTGAACTAGAAGTTGAACCCAGATCTTTAGTTTCTTCTAAGTCATGCTCTTTCTGGAATTAGTTTATGGGATGGGTTAAAGGCAATAAAGCATAGAGGCAGAAAAATCTGAGCAATTGATGCGGAATTCCAAACATGGTAAAGATGCCAGTGGAAAAGAAAAACTGAGGGGTCTTCACCCAGAGACCTAATTACAGAAGCCTCTGAAAGACTCGGATCAGGTTGAGAGAGCAGGAGAAATTGGGTTGCCTGCAGGGTTGTGAGCATAGTTCTCCAGAAGAGAGAGACCCCATCAAGCTTTGTGGGGCTGGTCACTGACCCCAAGGAGGCTGCTCCTTAGGCCATCTCAGAAGGTGCTAGTACAACCATCCATCCGCTCAGCAGCACCACTACTTTGTGCTGTTCTCTGGAAGACTGAAAAGGATGAGAAGGGTTCCCAGCAGGCCGCACTGCTGTGGGACCCGGGCAAACAAAGGCAAGGACCTGCCTACACAGACTTTGTTGGGACGTGACGGGGAGACTGCTCTTCAGAAAGCTTTTGAAGGCCTCTAGGGTAATTGAACAAAAAGTGACTGTACATTGGACTTGTAGTGTTACCTGTCTATAACAGTCTACTGTCTGCAACCGCGGTTGGTTGCTTCAGCCCTCTGGGCTGTTTCCCTATGAGTAAAACCAGAGATGGGACTAAACCAGGGATTTTCACGCCATGTTCCTTGGAGCCCTAAGGATTCTGGAAACCCCTTTCAGAGCTCACTACCACAGAGGGTAGAGGGAGGGGAATGCAGGTAATTCCGGGTGCACCTAGAGACATTTGCCTTTTGTCTGCATTAAATGTGTCCTTTGGACAAAGGACTCTTCAGATTTTTCTTTTTTTAAAGATTGAAAAGCCATTATGATAATCTCCTGGGCCCAGTCTCCTATTTTATAGTTCTTCTTAATTATGAATAGTTTACAAACCTTACCTTTGTGTTTTCACAATTTACTAAGGACTTTCACCTAGATTACTTCATTCATTCCTCATTATTAACCAGGGAAGTGAACAAACAGCGTTAAACCCATATCACAGATGAAAAGGTGGCATCCAAAGGACATAACCCCAAGGGGATAACTGGATAAAACCAGAACTCAAATCTTACAAATCCGTTGCTCTTTTCAATTCTTTGTATTGGCTTTCCACCATAGGAGATGGACCAAAATAATGGAACATGTCTGTAGAAAATGAAATAGTAAGCAGTTTTTGGTATCATAGTGGTTACTGTGATAAACACACATTGAAACTCTTTGATAGGATGTTCCGAATACCAATGTTGACCTAGATTTGCAAAGCAACTTTTGATTCTTTTTGACAGTATTTTTTGTCCTTGTGATGACTTCTAAAGCCCATGTAATTCCATTTGTGGGATCAAGGGTAGACGGATCCTTTTAAAGACCAAGTTGACAGCTGAGCTGAGCTATGCAGTGGAATGAAAGCTAGCCTTCTGAATTCAGCATGGTTGTGGAAGCATTTGCTTGAGGACGTAATATGCCCGTGTGAGGAACAAAACGAGGTTGCGAATAGATTTCTCAACGTACTCGGTGACTTGTCAGAACTGTGACTTTAAAGCCCACACCCAAGTATCAGGTCTCCTTTGGTGTCCTGCTCTTGCTTATCTGTGGGAAAACGTGGGTCATAATCACTTTTCATTTGTGTTTTCCTTGGGCATTTCTTTGTTAATGCCCTGTATCTATACGACAACATATCAACCCCCAAGACAGTTGACCTTTTGTGTCCCACTTGGTACTTAATCTCACAAGATTGGTGGACATGTGCAGAATTGGTTTAGTTTTAACCACACCATTAAATTCCTGGTTACTCAGATGTACATTAAAAAATGGGGAACAGGGGCACCTGGGTGGCTCAGTCGGTAAAGCGACCGACTTCGGCTCAGGTCATGATCTCACAGTTTGTGAGTTCAAGCCCCGTGTCAGGCTCTGTGCTGATGGCTCAGAGCCTGGAACCTGCTTCAGATTCTGTGTCTCCCCCTCTTCTCTGCCCCCCCCCCCCATGTTCATGCTCCGTGTGTCTCTGTCTCTCAATAAATAAACGTTAAAAATTTTTTTTTTAATTGGGGAACATATCTATATCAAGGGGAACAAAATCCTCTTGATTTCTTTGACAGAATAAAATAGGAGCTTACTAGATTTCTGTCCTGGGACTGGGGCTAGGATTAAGAGATCAGTAAAGCAGTCCAGTGAAGAAACTTTAGACCTATCTGCAACTGAAATCTAGGATTTAGGAGTCCTGGATGGACCTGCCTTCTGGAGAATTCTATTGCTTAGTCACAACAGAGAGGATGACCAGAGTCAGCCTCCCGTAAATTTAGGAAGGTATTGGTGATGGTAATAGCTAACATCTATTAAGCATCATTTATGTGCCAGAGACATTTTACACACCTCTGAATCCACACAGTACCTTCATGAGGCAAGTACATTACCATATTTTCCAGGGACAGAAATTAAAGATTGACACTTGGCACTAATTGTGATAGAAATGCATGCAAGCTCAGATTCCGCTCTTACCCACTACCCGACTCTGCCTTTGCGCTTAATTTTCAACAGACTTTTTTCTCTATTTTGTGATTTAGGAGTTTTAATTCTATGACCATAATGAATAAAATAGTCTTGATAATCTCTGTCTTCTAGGCCTTTGTATAGTCGTCTCTTTTGTTGAGTTAATTAGATGTTTCTTGCTTGTGTAACATCTGCAGGATTCAGTTGGGAGACATCTGTGGACTTCAGTAGCCACAGGCAGCTTCTTGAAAGAGATGGGGTTTGTGGGGGAGGAGGGGCTCAGCCACAGGAGTGGGTAGGGTGGTAGGCATCACAGACTAGGAAATGTTTTTGTAGATGTGGATGCAGTCGTTAAATTCAGTTAAGAGCAGGGGAGTCAGGAAAAGGCATAATAGGAAATAAGATTGAAAAACATAAATTTGGTCTGACTGAGGAGGGCCCTAAATGCCAGGCCATATATTTGTGCTTAAGTAAAAAGGACACATCGATACTTGGAGAGCTCCTGGAGGAAGGTGTAGAATGGGAAACCAGGGAGCGGGCAATCCATCTGGATCCAGACTCTAGGGTGAAAGGGGCAGGACTAAGATCACTGGACATAGAGGATGTTACAAGAGTGAAATAGCTTGGTGACTCGCTGTACATAGTTACTCTGGAGCAGAAAAGTCCGAAATGCGTGAGATTTCTGAGCCTGACTGAATGAGACTATGGATAGAGGGGAATGCGGGAGAGGAGCTGGTTTTCAGAGGGGAAAGAGGTGCTGATGGGTTCTGTTTTTGGAGTGTTGGGTTCGGGGTGATGATGTGACCTCCCAGTAGAGAAATCCAGCTTACGGATGGAGATGTCAGTTTAATTTGATGAGAGGTTAAAGCTGATGAAGTCTGGAAGTCATACTTGTCAACATAATGGGTTGCAGTTGGTGAGCGGGGAAAGTCCCCAAGGAAGAGAAGACAATAGAACGAGCCAAGAGCAGAGCATGAATTTAGAGGGTTCGTGGTAGGACGGGCACCAAATAAAAAGCTGAAGAGTCAAGTGGAGAGAAAGCCAAGGAAGAGAGATGGAAAGGCGGTGGAGAAAACCATCCATCCTGCAGAGAAGTCTAAAGCAGTTTCTCAGTCATGGCCCTGTTGACTTTTGGGGCCAGATGACTTTTGTTACGGTGGTTGCTTTGTGCATTGTTGGACGTTACTCACTAGATGCTAGTAGCAGTCGACAGTTGTGACGACGGAAAATGGCTCCAGACCTTGCCAAATGTGCCCTTAGCGGCAAAACTGCTCGTAGGTGAGAACTGCCGGTCTAGAAGAAGAATAAGGAGTATGAAAAGACCACTGGATTTGGCAGTTAAAGATACTGAGTGGAAGTCAGACTACAGAGACTTGAAAAGGGAGAAAGAGAAGAAAAGGAGACTAAGGATGAGGACAGTTCACCTAGTACATCAGAGAGGAGATAAAAAGCTGTGTTCTACCTACAGCAGACACTTGAGCTCCAAACTTGGCAATGGTTTTGTGTGGTAGAGTCAGCTCTCGTACCCTGTTCTCTTTTGATAGGTTGCCCTGGCTATTTGTTCTTATGTAGAAACTCAACAGTCTCATCTTGCTCTAGGGAAGTAAAGCAATGGATTTTTATTGGGATTAAATTGAAATTACAAATAATTTAGTCTCTTGTCTCTTCATGTATGTCAATAGTTCTTTGCTTTTCAGAATTAACAGACTATCTTTTTTAAGTAGTTTAATGAAAAATTGAGCGGAAAGTACCCTTTATCATCTCCCTTTCCTCCATTGTTAACACAGTTGGATTGGTGTGAGACCTTTGTTACAGTTGATGAGCCACTATTGACACATCATTATTAACTGAATTCCAGAGTTGACATTAGGGTTCATTCTTGGTGCTGTACATTCTGTAGAGGTTAACAAAAGTGTGAGGAGAGGTATCTACCATTACATTATAGTGGGCTAGTCCACTGTCCCAAAATCCTCTGCACCTCACCTATTCATCTCTCCCTAACTACTTACTCTGTTGCCTCATGCTCTGGCAACTGCTGATCTTTTTACTCTGTATAGTTTGCCTTTTCTAGAATGCCATCTAATGTTGGAATCATACAGGATATAGTCCTTTCCGATTGCTTCCTTTCACTTAGCAATATGCATTTAAGGTTCCTTCATGACTTTGATAGCTAATTTCTTTTTAGTGCTGTATAAGAGTCCATTATCTGGATATGTATCACAACTTGCTGTCCATTCCTGCTGAAGGACATCTTGGTGGCTTCCAAGTTGTGGCAATTAAGACTAAAGCTACTATAAACACCCACGTGCAGGTTTTGTGTGGACATAAGCTTTCAACTCCTTTAAGTAAATATTAAGGAGCAGGATTGCCGGGTTGTATGGTGCAACTATGTTTAATTGGAAGAAACGGCCAAACTGTCTTCCAAAATGGCTCTATCACCGTGCATAGTCACTGGCAAAACATGATAGTTCTTGTTGCCAATATTTGTTGTCAGAGTGTTTTTTGATTTTAGGCCATTCTAACAGGTGCGTATTGGTATCTCCTTTTAAGTTGCAGTTCCCTAATGACAAATGATGTGGACCATCTTTTCTTAAGCTTATTTGCCATCTGTATATCTCTTAGCGAGGCATCTGTTCAGATCCTTTGCCAATTTTTAAATCAAGTTATTTCATCACACCCGGAATTCGCAATAAATTTTTTTTTATTGAAGTATAGTTGAAATACAATATTTTCAGGTGGACAAACTCAGTGATTCACCAGTTATATACATTGCAAGATGCTTACCATCAGTGTAGTTACCATCTGTTACCAAAGTTATTAAATACTATTGATTATATTCCTTATGCTGTACTTTGCATCCCCATGACTTACTTATAACTAGAAGTTTGTACTCTTAATCTTCTCACCTATTTTACCCAGCCCTTGACACCCCTCCCCTCTAGCCCCTCTGAATCTAGTTTTCTTTCCTGAACTATATCCTGAAGTTCATTAAAATCTTTCCACTGGTAATAAGCTCTGAGTTGTTTTTGTAAAACTACCTTTATTTTTGCCCTCATCTTTGATAATTTAACTGGATTTAAAATGCTAAGTTGACCGTTATATTCTCCCACTTTCTTTTTCTTTGGCTTTGAATTCATTCGTTGCTGTTGAGAAATTACTATTGAATTACTATTCCTTTATGGGACATCTGTCTTTTGCCTCTGCCTACTTTTAAGATTTTTCTTTATCTTTGGGGTTCTGTATTTTACTACAACAGATCAATAGATGGGGTTTTCTTTTTACATAGTCTCAGCAGCGTGTGTTGTACCTTAGTCTAAAAATCTGGTTTTTCAATAGTTCTCCAAGATTACTCGGAGCGTAACTTACCTTTTTTTACTTTTATAACTCTTACTAAATGCATGTTAAACCTTTCCAATCTTTAGCAATTTATTTTTCAGTGCTTTGCCTCTGGGTTGCTATCTACATGATATCTTTAAGATCTCTCTTCTAGTCCATTAGTTTTGTTTGTAGCTGCAACTGGTGTGTTATTTTATGTATCAATTGAGTTTCTGATTTCAGTGGCTATGTTTTTCACTTTGGGACTTTGTAAAAATACAGTGTGCTTTGTGGTTTATAACTTAGAGTCGGGCTGCAGGGTTCACATTCATGCTTCATCACCTACTACCTGTGAATCCATGGGCAAATTATTTAACTTTGATTTTTCTCCTCAGTTAAATTAGGATAATATTATAGATATACTATAAGTATAGACATCTAGTAGTTTAGAATGAGAATTAATAAATTAAAAGATAAACAACAGATGAAACAGTGGGTGGTATGTAGTATGCGCCGGGTATTAACTGCTGTTGTCACATTTGCATTTTTGTATCATTTTTTATTTTACTCAAATCATTTTAAATACATTTAACTTTAAATTTCCATCCAACCAATTACCTGAAGCTCTTGGAAATCTAATACTATTTTCTATTGGCTTTGGCTCATGATAAATTGAGATTATTTTCTTATCGGTGTGAAACTTGGGGTTTTAAGTGTCTCTTCATTGAGACTTTAAGAATCTTCTGTGGCCTGTCTCTGCCCATCTTTTCAAGAGCCCGGAACCAGTGTTTTTTAGTATTTTGACATGGGGTAAGACACATTCCTGGCACTCCAGTATTTAGAGATCAGGTAGAAGTGACCAGAGAGATTAGATTGAAAGTAGAAAACCACAGTTTACCTTTGGAAACTCAAGGAAAAATGCTTCCTTTTTAAGGGAGGATTCTGGATGGGGTATGAAAGTTTCATGCTGCTAAGAGATCGAATAAGGTGAGGTAAAAGAAATTTCCATTGGATTTGATAATGTGGAGGATTTCTGTGACTTTGAATGATTGCAGTATAGTAGTATGGGGAGAAGCTTTATGAATGGATATAATAGATTGAAGACTAAATGAGATTTTTTTTTGTAATATAGCTAGTATAATAAGATGAGATATTTGAAGGCACAAAGATCATAAGGAAGTAGAACTATCTTTATTTGTAGGTTGTAAATAAGGAGTTAAAAACCATCAAAAGCATCAAATAGCTAAAAATTAACAAAAGCTGTGGAAGACATCTACACTGAAAACTGTACATAAAACACTGTTGAAAAATTTAGAGAGGCTTCTGGGAAGATGGCGGCGTAGGAGGACACTGGGCTCACCGCGTCCTGCTGATCACTTAGATTCCACCCACACCTGCCTAAATAACCCAGAAAACCGCCAGAAGACTAGCAGAACGGAGTCTCCGGAGCCAAGCGCAGACGAGAGGCCCACGGAAGAGGGTAGGAAGGGCGGCGAGGTGGTGCGCGCTGCACGGACTGGCGGGAGGGAGCCGGGGTGGAGGGGCGGCCTGCCTACCAAGCAGAGCCCCCGAGTCTGGCTGGCAAAAGCGGAGGGGCTGGACGGAGTATTTTCGGACAGCAAGCGGGACTTAACATCTGGAAGGTTACAAGCTAACAGCTCTGCTCGGAGAGCGGGAGGGCTGGAGGACAACGGGAGGGAGAGTTGTTGAGCCTCGGACGACAGAGCTCAGCTTGGCGGGGAACAAAGGCGCTTGCCAGCACCATCTCCCTCGCCCGTCCCCCAGCCAAAATCCCAAAGGGAACCAGTTCCCGTCACGGAACTTGCTTGCACCGTGCAAACACGCAAACACCCAACGCTGTGCTTCTGCGGATCCATCCCTCCAGCGGGTCTGACTCCCTCCTGGTGCTGCAGGGCCCCTCCCAAAGCGGATCTCCAAAGGAAAAGCGAGCTGAGCCTTCCCCTCCCGCCCCTGTGCACCTTGCCAATCCACCCCAGCTAATACACCAGATCCCCAGCACCACAAGCCTGGCAGTGTGCAAGTAGCCCAGACAGGCCACGCCACCCCACAGTGAATCCCGCCCCTAGGAGAGGGAAAGAGAAGGCACACACCAGTCTGACTGTGGCCCCAGCGGTGGGCTGGGGGCAGACATCGGGTCTGACTGCGTCCCCGCCCACCAACGCAAGTTATTCAAGACAGCACAGGGAAGGTGCCCTGCAGTTCTGCACCACTCCAGGGACTATCCAAAATGACGAAACGGAAAAATTACCCTCAAAAAAAACCTCCAGGAAATAACGACAGCTAACGAACTGATCAAAAATTATTTAAACAATATAACAGAAAGTGAATTTAGAATAATAGTCATAAAATTAATCGCTGGGCTTGAAAACAGTATAAAGGACAGCAGAGAATCTATTGCTACAGACGTCAAGGGACTAAGGAACAGCCAGGAGGAGCTAAAAAATGCTATTAACGAGCTGCAAAATAAAATGGAGACGACTACAGCTCGGATTGAAGAGGCAGAGGAGAGAATAGGTGAACTAGAAGATAAAACTGTGGAAAAAGCCGAGGAAAAGAGAGAGAAAAAAAAATCCAGGAGTATGAGGGGAAAATTAAAGAACTAAGTGATGCACTAAAGAGAAATAATCTACGCATAATTGGTATTCCAGAGGAGGAAGAGAGAGGGAAAGGTGCTGAAGGTATACTTGAAGAAATAATAGCTGAGAACTTTCCTGATCTGGGGAAGGAAAAAGGCATTGAAATCCAAGAGGCACAGAGAACTCCCTTCAGACGTAACTTGAATCGATCTTCTGCATGACTTATCATAGTGAAACTGGCAAAATACAAGGATAAAGAGAAAATTCTGAAAGCAGCAAGGGATAAACGTGCCCTAACATATAAAGGGAGACCTATAAGACTCGTGACTGATCTCTCTACTGAAACTTGGCAGGCCAGAAAGGAATGGCAGGAAATCTTCAATGTGATGAACAGAAAAAATATGCAGCTGAGAATCCTTTATCCACTAAGTCTGTCATTTAGAATAGAAGGAGATAAAGGTCTTCCCAAACAAACAAAAACTGAAGGAATTCGTCACCACTAAACCAGCCCTACAAGAGATCCTAAGGGGGATCCTGTGAGACAAAGTACCAGAGACATTGCTACAAGCATGAAACCTACAGACATCACAATGACTCTAAACCCATATCTTTCTATAATAACATGGGTGTAAATGGACTAAATGTGCCAACCAAAAGACATAGGGTATCAGAATGGATAAAAAAACAAGACCCATCTATTTGCTGTCTACAAGAGACTCATTTTAGACCTGAGGACACCTTCAGATTGAAAGTGAGGGGATGGAGAACTATTTATCATGCTACTGGAAGTCAAAAGAGAGCTGGAGTAGCCATACTTATATCAGACAAACTAGACTTTAAAGGCTGTAACAAGAGATAAAGAAGGGCATTATATAATAATTACAGGACCTATCCGTCTAGAACTAACAATTATAAATGTCTATGCGCCGAATACAGGAGCCCCCAAATATATAAAACAATTACTCACAAACATAAGCAACCTTATTGACAAGAATGTGGTAATTGCAGGGGACATTAATACCCAACTTACAACAATGGATAGATAATATAGACACATGGTCAATAAAGAAACAAGGGCCCTGAATGATACATTAGATCAGATGGACTTGACAGATATATTTAGAACTCTGCATGCCAAAGCAACAGATGATACTTTCTTCTCGAGTGCACATGGAACATTCTCCAAGGTAGATCACATACTGGGTCACAAAACAGCCCTTCATAAGTTTACAAGAATTGAAATTATACCATGCATACTTTCAGACCACAATGCTATGAAGCTTGAAATCAACCACAGGAAAAAGTCTGGAAACCTCCAAAAGCATGGAGGTTAAAGAACACCCTACTAAAGAATGAATGGGTCAACCAGGCAATTAGAGAAGAAATTAAAAAATATATGGAAACAAATGAAAATGAAAATACAACAATCCAAATGCTTTGGGATGCAGCGAAGGCAGTCCTGAGAGGAAAATACATTGCAATCCAGGCCTATCTCCAGAAACAAGAAAAATCCCAAATACAAAATCTAACAGCACACCTAAAGGAAATAGAAGCAGAGCAGCAAAGACACCCTAAATCCAGCAGAAGAAGAGAAATAATAGAGATCAGAGCAGAAATAAACAATATAGAATCTAAAAAAACTGTAGAGCAGATCAATGAAACCAAGAGTTGGTTTTTTGAAAAAATAAACAAAATTGATAAACCTCTAGCCAGGCTTCTCAAAAAGAAAAGGGAGATGACCCAAATAGATAAAATCATGAATGAAAATGGAATTATTACAACCAATCCCTCAGAGATACAAGCAGTTATCAGGGAATACTATGAAAAATTATATGCCAACAAACTGGACAACCTGGAAGAAATGGACAAATTCCTAAACACCCACACACTTCCAAAACTCAATCAGGAGGAAATAGAAAGCTTGAACAGACCCATAACCAGCAAAGAAATTGAATCAGTCATCAAACATCTCCCAACAAATAAGAGTCCAGGACCAGATGGCTTCCCTGGGGAATTCTACCAGACATTTAAAGCAGAGATAATACCTATCCTTCTCAAGCTATTCCAAGAAATAGAAGGGGAAGGAAAACTTCCAGACTCATTCTATGAAGCCAGTATTACTTTGATTCCTAAACCAGACAGAGACCCAGTAAAAAAAGAGAACTACAGGCCAATATCCCTGATGAATATGGATGCAAAAATTCTCAATAAGATACTAGCAAATCGAATTCAACAGCATATAAAAAGAATTATTCACCATGATCAAGTGGGAATCATTCCTGGGATGCAGGGCTGGTTCAACATTCACAAATCAATCAACGTGATACATCACATTAATAAAGAAAAGATAAGAACCATGTGATCCTGTCAATGGATGCAGAAAAAGCATTTGACAAAATTCATTGTCGTTTCTTAATAAAAACCCTCGAGAAAGTCAGGATAGAAGGAACATACTTAAACATCATAAAAGCCATCTATGAAAAGCTCACAGCTAATATCATCCTCAATGGGGAAAAACTGAGAGCTTTCCCCCTGAGATCAGGAACACGACAGGGATGTCCACTCTCACCATTGTTGTTTAACATAGTGTTGGAAGTGCTAACATCAGCAATCAGACAACAAAAGGAAATCAAAGGCATCAAAATTGGCAAAGATGAAGTCAAGCTTTCACTTTTTGCAGATGACATGATATTATACATGGAAAATCCGATAGACTCCACCAAAAGTCTGCTAGAACTGATACATGAATTCAGCAAAGTTGCAGGATACAAAATCAATGTACAGAAATCAGTTGCATTCTTATACACGAATAATGAAGGAACAGAAAGACAAATAAAGAAACTGATCCCATTCACAATTGCACCAAGAAGCATAAAATACCTAGGAATAAATCTAACCAAAGATGTACAAGATCTGTATGCTGAAAAGTATGGAAAGCTTATGAAGGAAATTGAAGAAGATATAAAGACATGGAAAAACATTCTGTGCTCATGGGTTGGAAGAATAAATATTGTTAAAATGTCAATACTACTCAAAGCTATCTACACATTCAATGCAATCCCAATCAAAATTGCACCACCATTCTTCTTGAAGCTAGAACAAACAATCCTAAAATTCATATGGAACCACAACAGGCCCCGAACAGCCAAAGTAATTTTGAAGAAGACCAAAGCAGGAGGCATCACAATCCCAGACTTTAGCCTCTACTACAAAGCTGTCATCATCAAGACAGCATGGTATTGGCACAAAAACAGACACATAGACCAATGGAATAGAAACCCCAGAACTAGACCCACAAAACTATGGCCAACTAATCTTTGACAAAGCAGGAAAGAATATCCAGTGGAAAAAAAACAGTCTCTTTAACAAATGGTGCTGGGAGAACTGGACAGCAACATACAGAAGAATGAAACTAGACCACTTTCTCACACCATTCACAAAAATAAACTCAAAATGGATAAAGGACCTGAATGTGAGACAGGAAACCATCAAAACCCTAGAGGAGAAAGCAGGAAAAGACCTCTCTGACCTCAGCCGTAGCAATTTCTTACTTGACACATCCCCAAAGGCAAGGGAATTAAAAGCAAAAATGAACTATTGGGACCTCATGAAGATAAAAAGTTTCTGCACAGCAAAGGAAACAATCAACAAAACTAAAAGGCAACCAATGGAATGGGAAAAGGTATTTGCAAATGACATATCAGACAAAGGGCTAGTATCCAAAATCTATAAAGAGCTCACCAAACTCCACACCCAAAAAACAATCCAGTGAAGAAATGGGCAGAAAACATGAATAGACACTTCTCTAAAGAAGACATCCAGATGGCCAACAGGCACATGAAAAGATGCTCAACATCACTCCTCATCAGGGAAATACAAATCAAAACCACACTCAGATATCACCTCATGCCAGTCAGAGTGGCCAAAATGAACAGATCAGGAGACTATAGATGCTGGAGAGGATGTGGAGAAATGGGAACCCTCTTGCACTGTTGGTGGGAATGCAAACTGGTGCAGCCACTCTGGAAAATACTGTGGAGGTTCCTCAAAAAATTAAAAATAGACCTACCCTATGACCCAGCAGTAGCACTGCTAGGAATTTACCCAAGGGATACAGGAGTACTGATGCATAGGGGCACTTGTACCCCAATGTTTATAGCAGCACTCTCAACAATAGCCAAATTGTGGAAAAAGCCTAAATGTCCATCACCTGATGAATGGATAAAAAAATTGTGGTTTATATACACAATGGAGTACTACGTGGCAATGAGAAAGAATGAAATATGGCCCTTTGTAGCAACGTGGATGGAACTGGAGAGTGTTATGCTAAGTGAAATAAGCCATACAGAGAAAGACAGATACCATATGTTTTCACTCTTATGTGGATCCTGAGAAACTTAACAGAAACCCATGGGGGAGGGGGAGGGGGAAAAAAAATGAGGTTAGAGTGGGAGAGAGCCAAAGCATAAGAGACTTTTAAAAACTGAGAACAAACTGAAGGTTGATTGGGGGGGGGGGGGGGTGGTTGGAGGGAGGGAAGGGTAGGTGATGGGCATTGAAGAGGGCATCTTTTGGGGTGAGCACTGGGTGTTGTATGGAAACCAATTTGACAATAAATTTCATATATTAAAAAAAACTTTCAAACAAAAATAAATAATAAATAAATAAGAATTTAAATGTGTGGAGATATAACCTGTTCATGGATTAAAAGAGTCAATATTGACATCAGTTGCTCCCTGCTTCTTTGATAGATTTCATTACAATCCTTATCAAAATCCCAGCAGAGTTTTTGTAAAAAATCAACAAGCTGATTCTACAATTTGAATATGCAAGGTGTTTAGAAGTGGCAGAAGAATTTTAGAGAAGAACAAGCTGATACAACATTTACATGTATATTGGGGCAACTGGGTGGTTCAGTCAGTTAAGCGTCCAACTTCGGCTCAGGTCATGATCTCAGTTTGTGGGTTCAAGCCCCACATCGGGCTCTATGCTCACAGCTCAGAACCTGGAGCCTGCTTCAGATTCTGTGTCTCCCTCTCTTTCCTCTCCTCCCCTGCTTGCGCTCTGTCTCTGTCTCTCTCTCTCTCTCTCTCTGTCAAAAATAAACACTAAAAAGAAAAAAAAACTTACACATATATACAAAGGATCTAAAATAGCCAGGATGGTTTTAAAGAAGCGTACTTACAGTACCTGATTTGAAGATTTGGCATAAAATGGGAATAAGACTGGTATTAATATAAGACTAGATATTCTTATCAATGGAATAGACTCCAGAAATAGATGTAATCAGAGACTTTTGATAAAGGCACCTGGAGGAAGGTGGTTGTTTTCAGTAAATGGTGGTAAGGCATTTGGATATTGATGCAGAATAATCAAGCCATGGCCTAACTTAGGCCATAAACAGATTAATTACAGATAGATGATAGACCTAAGTAAGAAAGCTAAAACTATGCTGTGAAAACTGAAGGATATTCTCATGCCATTGTAGTAGGCAAAGATTTAGTAGTTGGCACAAAAAATGCACTTGGCCATTAAAAAATTGATGGGCTTTTGGGCTTCAAAAATATTTTAGAAATTGATTTCATCGGAAGACACCCTTTGAGGATGGATGAGGTTTTCTACACAAGACCTCATCCTCAGAAGATGTAAAGGAAAAAATTCCAACTTGGATAACTCCTCCTCAAAAAGGGAAAAAAAGCAAGCAAGATCTTCTGAAATACAAAGAATTTTCATAAATAACTTTAACAAACTGGGAGAACATTTGCAGCATAGTTATAATACATGAAAAGCCCTGGGAGGCAAAGTAATGGCTCCTCAAAGATGCCCTAATTCCCAGACCCTGTGAAGGTAGCAGATGGAATTAAGTTTGCTAATCAACTGACCTTATGTGGGAGGTGACCTGAAAGGGCTCAGTGTAATCACAGAGGCGCCCCAGTGCAGAAGAGGGAGAAGTCCAGAGTGAAGGCAGTATGACCGCTGACCTTGTTGGCCTTTGAGGGTGGAGGAATTGGAGACACAGAGAATGTAGGTGGCCTCTAAGAACTGGAAGAAACGAGGAAATGAATTCTTCCCTAGAGCCTCCGGAAGAAATACAACCCTGCCAGCGCCCTGATTTTAGTCCAGCACGTCCCATTTCAGACTTGTAATCTCCACAAGTATAAGATGGTAAATTTGTGCTGTTTTTCGGTCACTAAATTTATGGCAGGGCAGCTATAGGAAACTACTGCATACCTGTGTACTAATAAAAAAGACAAGTAACATAATTTTAAAATGGTCACTTCATAGAATTAAACCTAGATGTCCAATAAATATGGTTAAAAATACTGACCACCACTAGTAATCCGAAATCAGATCGAAATGAGATCTATTTTGCCTATTATTTAGCAAAAATTTTCATAGATACCCATCCAGTGTTCTCAAGGATCGAAGAAAAGAGTGTCTTGTACATTGTTGGTGGCAGTCTAGATTGGAAAGACTTTTTAGAAGGAAATGTGACCGAGTCCATCAAAATTAAACCTTATTTCCTTATGTATATCTATATACAGCTTGAATCTTCACAGTGAGTATCTTCCCACATCACTCGTGAAACTTTCTTTCAGTACATAGAAAGCAACAGAGCCCAAGGGCAATACAAGAAAAAAAATGCAATGTAAATGCAAAACAGAAGGTAACCGGGGTGGGGTGGGGGGACACGCATACTGCCTGCGGAGTTTTAGGACAGGAGTGACAGCACCATTCGCTAGAGTTTGTGATTTTCTCTCCTTGTCACACAGCCTTTCTGTCCACATCTCCTCTTACATCTACTGCCAACATTCTGTTTTTTGCATCTGTCTGTGAAAGTATCCCATCCCCCAGCTCTGGTCGTCTAAGATGTCTTGCTAAAAGCTCAGTCTGCTAGCTTTGTCTGCACTCTTTGCAGCTGCTGCCTAGATTGAGAGCTAATGATGAAAGAAATGTTTTCAGTGGACACATGTTCCCATAACAGTCATCTTTACGTTTTTGTACACCTTCTAACAAAATCTGAACTCCTACTTCTTGTGAGCATTTTGTAATGTATGTAATTGTCAAATCACTGTTGTATACTCAAAATTGATATGTCAACAATACTTCAAGTAAAAATGAAAATATATAAGTAAAGTTCTGAATCTTGAAAGTAAACTCAATGAGCCGCTCAAACCAAATGCTTGGAGGTGGGGAGGTGGGGAGGCCGGGCTTGGAGGTGGCAGATGATACTACTGGAGATACCCGATTTTAAGCTTTTAAAGATTGTCTCAAAGGTCACCTTCATTGCTCCCTTCTCCGTTGTTGCATGGCTGTTTCCCCAGCATGTTCCCCTGAACGTGGAGATAAGGCTCCCAACAGTGACCTCCCAGTGAAAATCATGGATTCTTTCTGGCTGGAATACATAGGGGGAGGGCAGCTGTCTAGTTAGATGTGAACGTGTCTAGTCATTGTAGACTGTTGTCCAGGAAGGGATTATGGCCTCGTGGACCAAAACCCCGTCATTCTAGAGACAAGAAATGAATGTCTGGGAAGAAGAGCGCCTTGGCATGTTGCTGTTAGTGGGGAAGCCAGGACAGAAATCCTCTCTCCTGATCGGGGGTCCCCGGATCTTTTCTCAACATTGGCCTGCCTGCCTTCTCCATGCATCTTGGGTGGAATCCGATGCTTTCCTGAGCTTTCCTTTAGGAACTTTGTTACACATTGTCAGTCAGTTTAAACATACTCTTAAAGGTTTAAGTGTTGGGTAAAATTTCCATATTAGGGACTGAGATCAGGTCCCTAATTAGCAGGCATGTTCTATGAGCTGTGGCAGGGTCATCTGCCAGATGGGCTCTGTCATTAAGGGGTCTATAAATTGCCGAGTTGAATAACTGACCATTGAGTAACTTAGTTGGGGACTCAGCAGCAAATCCTGTCGTGGGTTTGCAATGTGTCTGTTCAGCTTAGGCTGAACTTCGTTTTTCCAGAATTCCCTTGTATGTTTCTGGTTGGGGTGGGCCCCAGATGAGATTGTTGTTGGAGATTTGGAGGGCAGATGGGAAGTAGCAGCTCTTTTTATAACCCACACGTTGTCCTTTTGAGCCAGCTCACTCTGTTGGCAAGAAGCAGCGGCAGGACTTGTGACTTTTGCACCCTCTGCAGGATCCTGCTTCAGCTTCTCTAACACCTGGGTCTCACCTGGTGTGTTTAGCTCCGTGGTGAAGGGCCCAGCTTCTGCAGGATACCTACACCCCCAGTGCCAGAGGCAACATGAATAGGCATGGTTTTAGTCTCTACTCGTGGCTTTAGCTCCTTGCCTGTGGTTCTAGCTTGTGTCTCCATCCTTCCCTGACTTCTGTCAGCCCTACAGACTTCAAACTCCAGCATCAGGGCAAAGATGGCCTTTAGAGACTGCTTTAAAAGCTCCTGCAATTACTTAAGTCAAATTTCTGTAAATTATATGTATTTTGTACACACTCTAGTGGTTCTGCTTCTCTGGTTGAACTGTGACTGCCACACACCTGTCCCCCAGAAGCCAGTTTGATTCACCTTTACTTAGCAGCTTGGGCAAAGTTTCTGTTGGGCAGTACAACTCTGGCTGTCCTTTAGAATCCTCAACTTTCAGAATCCTTCCATACCCTCAAGAATATAAGTAAATGAAAAACCCAACCCTCTTTGATAAAGCATCATTTGACCCCCAGCAACAACAAAATAAACCTGAGCATTGGCAAGGGAGAGGGCAGCTCCATCCAGTAGGAGTCAGAAGAAAACTGAAAGAACAAGGACAGAGAACAAGGTAGAAATGAACTTGAGTAATGGCAGTGGCCACAGCAAGAAACCAAGACCTGCTGTGGGCATAGATCCTGAATGGAAGAGAAAAGTTATAACTCCTTTGGAGTTTTGGAAAC
Organism: Panthera onca; assembly: GCF_046562875.1. NCBI lineage: Eukaryota > Metazoa > Chordata > Mammalia > Carnivora > Felidae > Panthera > Panthera onca. The sequence continues at coordinate 132,708,185 of NC_138344.1, forward strand.
AAGAGTTTGTCATAGGCAACCTCGTGGTGTCCCTGTGACACCCACAAGATACCTGGGTTTCTGCTGGACACTTAGAGGTACCTGTCTACACCACACACACTGCAGGCAGGGTTAGAGTTTGGGAAAAATACCCCTTGTCCTGGCTGCCCTGGGTACCAGTGATCCAGAGTGTATTTAGACATTTAAAAAAAAAAAAATCATTAGAGATGTTCTTTCAAGGAATATTGATTTATCACCTCAACAGCTTACAAGTGACTTTCAGTCCAATTATAAAGGATATAGTTTAAGGTTCCGGATGCTTAGAATTCTATTAGAAGCTAAATACAAAGGAGGGATTGGAAGAAACTATCTGAAGAGGGATCTTCATAGTCTCCTTTGACCTTTTTTGTTTTTCTTTGTTTTTGAGAGAGAGGCAGAGCATGACCAGAGGAGGGGCAGAGAGAGGGAGACACAGAATCTGAAGCAGGCTCCAGGCTCAGCACAGAGCTTGACGAGGGGCTTGAACTCACGAACTGTGAGATCATGATCTGAACCGAATTTGGCCACTTAACCAACTGAGCCCCTCCATTGATCTTTACCTTGGAATAAGCCCTCAAGAAGAAAATGTGACTAGTAAAGAATGAAAACCGGCCTGCTAGAAAGTTCCCCTGGCCTGTGATGGTTAGATGCTACAAGTCAAGGGAGCAGTCAGGCACTAACATAGAAAGTGGGGGAGATATTCCAAAGGAGACTGCTTCTACTTCACACTCACTAGTTGGTTGTGCCATTAGACCTGTGGCTTTGCCCAGGAGGTCACCGTGTCTTACTAATGGGTGAGAGACCTAAAAGCAAGCTATTATCTTGGACTTGGAAAGTAAACCATTTTCCTAGGGTCCTATGACCCCTGCATTTTCCATTTTTATGATCCATCACAGACCATAGTATTCATGATAGTGGCCCTTGAGCATCAAAGTAGTTTCTTGTTCTCAGTGTGGTCCATTAATGAAGGTAGGGATGTCTGTCCATATACTTTGTTAGCTTAATTGTTTTAACGGTTTTCTTAGCTCTGATTTCCATAGTCCTTCTCTGTTCCCGTAGGACCTCCAACAGAGATGACACTTTTCACCTTACTTGGTAACTGTTTCTCTTTGACTCTCTGATTTCCTATTATGGCTTGCTTTAGAAGAATACTTGATGCCCCAGTGAATGAATCTTGAAATAAGTCTGTTTTCCATGAAGTCAGGCTCTAAGGGTCTGAATAGCTGAGAATATTCCATATTCTTAAAACAAAGTAGAATTTGGGTGAGCCTTGTTGAGGAAAAACCCGTTGATGATGGGTTTACAATGAGTGGCAAGTGAGAGTCCTCGGCCTGGTTTGGTGCAGGAGAGCATGTTTCTAGGGAAGATGCTGCAGAGCTTAGGTCTGTTCTGAGCATCCTGATGGCATCTTGGCACCTTCTCTCCGGTCACTTCCAAGGCTCACTTCTGCTGCATCCTGTCATTTTTAGGCATACCCACCACTCTCTGCCCGTATAAAACATGATTCTGAACACACCATTACTATATGGATACAGATGCCGATCAGGTACCCTCAGTTGTTTTCTTTAGACTGAAAGTAGAAATGAGCACTTCCTGCCCCAAACTAAAGGCAGAAAAAAGGAGTGTGAAGCGTAAGATGTTATGTAAGATCATACTGACGTGATTTTTTCTTACGTGCTACTTTGTTATGTAACACAGGCACCCGGGCTACACCAGAGTCATGGAAAGAAAGGCCTTTGGACAGGGGGAAAAAATAATCTAAGAAAGGCTGATCATTTTAATAGCTGTCCTCGGGGGAAAATGCAGATGAGGATGAAGCTATCCCAAATTGATTAGATACATCTTGGGGATTATAGCACGGCAGGATTTAACGTTCCATTTCTAAAAAACGCATTATTCTGCCAAACACTGAATGAATGTGATTGCAGCTATCTGTGTTTTTGACCAGGGTCTTGCAGCTGTGAAAGTTTGACCTGCACTGAAATACCTCATCGAGTCAGCCCTTTCTGTGTCCTTGTCCCTGCAGCGCGAATCTGTCCAAGGCCGCCTGGGGAGCATTAGAGAAGAATGGTGCCCAGCTGATGATCCGTTCCTATGAGCTTGGGGTCCTTTTCTTGCCATCAGCATTTGTAAGTTCACGCTTGAAACTGCCTGAGTGGTCGCATGTGGAACAGGTCGGGTGTGTATGTTCTCTTCCTTTGGTCCCGGTGACCTGAGGCCGGGGTTCTAACCTAAGCCTGTGCTGACACATACGTTTAGCATTCACTATTCTGGGTACAGCAAGATTGCTGCTCTCGCGGAGTATACCTGGTGAGAGACTGAGGGTAATTGGTTTGGGTAAAGTTAATCGCAGTATGTATGTATGTATGTATGTATGTATGTATTAGTGTATTTTTAAACTTTTTTAAAATGTTTATTTGTTATTGAGAGGCCGAGAGACACACAGCATGAGCAGGGGAGGGGTAGAGAAAGGGGAAGGCACAGAATCCGAAGCAGGCTCCAGCCTCTGAGCTGTCAGTACAGAGCCCGACGTGGGGCTCGAATTCACAAACTGTGAGATCATGACCTGAGCCGAAATCGGTCACCTAACCAACTGAGCCATCCAGGCGCCCCAGTTAATCACAGTATTTAAATATTGCGAACCATAACGTGAAGATGTGTTACAAGGCGGTAGTGACAGGTTACCAAAGGGATGACTCAGCCAAGAACAAGACGTTCCTTTGGAGGAGGTCTTTGGAAGCTGGAAGGCTTGAGGAAGGTTGACGGGTACTTAGGGAGAGGAGCAGGCAGGATATCCCAGGTTAGGGGAGTGTCAAGAGCCCGAGTCGGGAGGCTAGGAGGCTCACAACAGCTACTCGAGTAGGAATTCAGGGGGTCACAGGACCTGTGCAATCAGACTAACTGGTAAGCCCCCTGGAAACACACCGTGTAGGAAGCTGTGACTCTCTCAAGGTGTCTGGCACAGCCAGCTTATCTCCCAGCTTGGAACAGCTCTGCTTCTGCAGCTGAACACCAGACAGGTGGTTGGTTTTCACGTCAGAACTGGTCGCACAGGCCCTGATTTCTACATATTAAAATCACCTTTGGCCCAGAGAGACCTTCTCACTCTAAGGGGCATACAGACCCCAAGACCACCGTCTCACCCCTCACATACTTGGTGGAATGCAGTCGGAACTGCCCACATGACAAGATGGCCAGTGCTTGTTTTCTTTTTTCGCCACCTGCTGTACTTGAGCTTACGATAAACATACATATGATGCAGCGCCATCGTAAACCACGTGACTAGACCAGAAGCTTCAGTGAAGGAGCACTGCCTGCTTGTTCTCAGGCTTCAATCCAGATCTATGTGAAACGGCATGCCAGAGAACAAGCATCCCCATTCCACCCTGCCCAAGTGTCCTCACTATCCCCTCCCCGCTGTAGTGAAGTTCTTTTCTCCCTCTGTCCTCCTTCGTCAGTCTTTATCCATCCTTTTCTTCTCCAGCTCAGAGGGGTTTTGCTACAAGACTGTCAAATAGGCCTCTCCAGAGGGTAATATAAGATTCTAGCACATCTTGTTGCTTTCCTAGAGTCAGAGCAGATCCTGACGGTGCTTACAGCTGAAGACTCCCCTCCGTATCCCTGGAGGCAGATGGTTCCCTTTTTTCTGTAGACAAGGATGTGACTTCCCTAGGGTTCCACAGCTGTCCGGATTCCAGCCCTCAAACCACAGTCTCTCACTGATCGCTCCTGTGATGTTTCAGCATTATCATAGGAAGTAGTAAATTCACAACACTAGAGCGGTAATAGACAGTAATTTGGTGTGACTTAGTGACTGTAGCTTTGAACTAAGGCCAAGATTATCTCCCAGTAATAATTTAAGCAGTGGAATAAGTTCCAGGTCCCTTTTGTTTGGCTTTTGTTGTCCGCATTTGGAAAATTCTAGTTGTTTCTAACTATTCTGACTCAATTCCTCATCATGAAAATGGTAGTGGGAAAGAAGTATATTGTGCTTTAGGTCCTCTAGACCCTTCTAAGCTCCTAATTTTACTTCTGATTCAGTTTCTGACTGTACATTAGACCCAGCTAATAGAGGAAAAACTGGGCACAGTCATTTAGAATCCCCAAATTAGATTCTTTCTTCTATACTGTTGGAATAAGAAAGAGGCCCCATTATAGCACATCTTAGGTAGAATAGATTCAGTTATTTACAAAGACTATCAGGCAAGAATAGAAAAAAAATGGATTCCACCCCTACTATGCTAGGCCAACAGATTCAAGAGTGAGGCCCCAAGCAGGGTGACCATATAATTAATGTAGTGACTAAAAAGATAGGGTTTTATCCAGCAATCCGAGTTCCTTGGTTTGTCTAGAAATACAGATCCTAGTACAGTGCTTTATAGCAGGCTTCTTACATAACACTAGTAAGGACCCCAGACTGTCCCTGTCTTGTCATCAGACGTTTCTGGGTGTATTGTCTGTGTCCTTCACTGAACCATAAATCATTTGGGCAAGGTGCCAAAATGAGGCGTGTGGACAGTACACAGAAGTGCTTGACCTCACCCTCCCAAGGAGCTTCCTGGTCAAGTTGAGCTATAAGGGCATTTTAAAAAGGCACTTCTGTTGAGAAATGTCCATGTGTGGCCTAGGTGCTATGACCTGTGAGAGAAGGAACTGGCCTGAGTGAGCAGAACCCAAAGGGCTGAATGTGGATATTTGGGTCTTTTTCTTTGCTCTTGACAGCATCCAGCTTGAGCTTACACAAGCCCACAGAAGGGGGCAGTTTCCTGAAAAGATGTGAAGGAGAAGGTCATGGAATCGGTGGCCCAGCGGAGACTTGGGAGGGTGGAGCCGGTCCAGCGCCAGGGACGCCCGCAGTACGCTGCCTGTCTGGGTCGCTGCCCTTAGTGACTCCTCCCCTGTGGCTTCTCCACTCATTTGCCCGCCATTCCGCATGTACAGATAGCTCAAGTTTAGGTCTGCCTTTCACGCCTCTCTACTGTCCTGACCCTGTCCCAGTAGTGGGCCTGTTTCCAGAGAAGGGCAGATGTTGTGAGTTAGGAAGCCACCCCAGAGATAGCTACTGCCAGAGGGTTTCCCCCGGAAGTGAGTCGATGTGTGTTTTATCAGTCTGCATAAAACCGTGTCGGGATTTTGCAGCATAGGAGCCTTTGTCCTTAAGCTACTATATCACAGCATCTATGTCACTTACCGGTATGTGAAGTTTCTGGAAAGCCAGTGGACCTTTGCTTGGCCTTCACAGAATTAACATATACGGTTTTGACTCTGAGGGTAACCCAGAGATCTCTGCCATGAGGTGATTTGTCATTTTGCTGGGGTAATTCGAACACAGAATGAGACACTCAGCTTCTGAAAGAGAGACTGTCTAGTACAACAGCTCCACGGCCCCCTGCTCAGAATGTATCCCAGGCTCATAACTGAACATTCTGGCTGCCTGGAAGGACCATTCAGTCACTTGGTTCAGCTCCACCAGCTCCCCATGCCTGCGTTCAGTAGCCCTGGGGATAGGAGGAGGAACAAGATGGAGTCTTCATTCTCATGAAAGCTCCTGGAGAATTTTAGGAAGCAGACAAGTTATTATAGTACATGACGACAGCTATAGTGTGTGGGGTTCAGAATACAAAGACTCTGAGAAAAGACCTGGGGGCCCCGGGGAAGGCTTCTTTAAGATCATATTTGACCTGGGTCTTGAAAAGTGAGTATGAGCTTAGCCTGCCGTCAGGAGAGAGGATGCTTCTAGCCAGAAAGAGCAGTGCATGTTATGTTCGAGAAGCAGCAGGCCATTCCGTGTGCCTGGGAAGGGGCTGGGATGTGGGCCAAGGCCTTGAGGTTGGACTCCTGTTTGGAAGGAGACTGGCAGGCAGGACCCACTGGAATTGTACTTTGTCCCATACAGACAATAGAAAGCTGCCAGTTTTTTAAGCAGCATTAGTGATCTCATCAGGCCATTTCTCAGAGAATTTGAAGCTTATAAAATACACCTCCAATCATGATAATTTAAATTATATTATTCAAAAGATACCTGAGAATAATAAGGGCCTTGTAGATCTCCTCAAATCCTCTTGATCACTTAAGCTACGTTATTAAAACAATTGATTAATGATTACTATTACCCTCACCCCATCATCCTAACTCAAAGTGTGCAAAGTCATTTCTGACTCCTCTTTTACACCCAAGCTTAGTGCTTAATGCTACTTAACTTCCTTAATGCTGCTTGATAATGGGTCACTTCTGGCATTCCTGCTGCTACCTTGACCAGAGACTGTCAGTTCCTGCCATAGTACCCTCCCATCATCCTTCCCAAGGCTGCTTCCAAGCTGCTCTCCACCCGGCTGCCAGAATGTCTTTGTAGACCACACATCAGATTGTGTCACCTACCTTCAAATCTTGTAAGATAGAAGCCAGATTCCTTAGCATGGCCTACTTTTCTCTTCAGGCCCTGACTCCTGACTACTCGGGCCTGACCACTTCTCTTGTCTCCGGCCCTTCATGTTCCAGCCACGTGGAACTATGAGTTTCCATTATGGGTCGAGCCCGTCTGTGTTAGGGTTCTCCGGAGAAACAGAACCGAAAGGATGTGTAGATACATATAGAAAGAGATGAATTGTGAGGGATTAGTTCACATGATTTTGAAGACTAAGAAGGCCCAGCCTCAGCCATCTGCCAGCCAGAGACCCAGGAGAGCTGTTGATATGGTTCAGTCTGAGTGTGGAAGCCTGAGGGTCAGGAGAGCTAATGCTTTCGATCCCAGACTGAGTTCGGAAGACCTGTGTCCCAGCCAACAGAGCAAATTCGCCCTTCCGTAACCTTTTTGTTTACTCAGGCACTCAACACATTGGATGATGCCCCCTCACACCGCGGGGTGGGGGGCAGTCTTCTTTATTCAGTCCACTGATTCAAATGTTAATCTCATCTACAAACACCCGCAGAAACACCCAGAGTGATGTTTAACTGGTCGTCTGGTATCCAGTGGCCCAGTCAAGTAGACACCTGATAACCACCATGTCCTCATTCACCAGCCTTAATCTGTGCCAGGAACAGCACCCCTACACCCCCCATACCCCCTGCCTCCGCAGTCTCCACCCCAGGTGCCCCCACCCCACCCCACAGCTCTCTAGATCCTTGGCTCATCACATATCCCCCGTGTTACTGTTTACTTGAGTGTCTCCTTGACTAGACTCTGAGCCGCTTTCTCGTAGGGCTTGGAGCATCTGGTAGTTGATGTCACTTCCTTTAAGTTCCTGGAGGGCACACTGTTCTTTCTGTGAGGAGAACAAACATGGAAGTCAGTAGCTCCGGAAACCACTTAATTTAGCACAGTGGCTGTTGTGTGTCGTAGGTGTTCAGATATGTTCATAAGTAATACGCACCATAGAATCACTCACCTAATTAAAGCTCATGTGCATACATACACTTAAGAGTCCCTTGCGGTACTTACAAATGCCGATGCCTATATATTTAATAGATGGTCTTAAAATTTCTGTAGCCATTAATGTCAAAATGGTTCCTGATGAGAATGCAGGTTGTTGTAAAACGAGGCCTTATGTTTCCCTCTTTAGTACTAGCAGGACCTGCCTTTTAATGTTTTCCGTTACAAGTTTGCCAAATAGACTTAATACCCAGTTCTGTAATCATTTCTCTAACTGGACATCATCCAGAATCCGGTTTCTTGAGGTCAGCCCACCTTTGTGCTTCTTAGGCAGAGCTCCATGTCCAAAACACCCACGTCTCTGAGTTATCAGCAACTGGAGTTGCCACTTTTGTCCTTGTTTAGTAGGACATTCTGATCCTTGTGTTCCAGAACACTGCCTTGAGGTTAGCATTGCAAACAGGCAAGTTTTGGGTACAGAATGAAGGGTCTCAGACACTGCTGAGGCAGTCACCTAGAAGGAACCTCAGCTCTGCACTTTCCCACAAAATAAGGACCTGTCACTCAGGAACTAGTCATTGGCTGAGTGAAGGGACATTTTCTGTGGCCTCAAAGTAGTGGATGGAGAGCCACCATTTTTCATTCATCAAAATAAAGACGCTATTTGAAATCTCTGGGCTTGATCTGAAAGCTAAGTCTCTGGTAACCAAACATTGATTTGTTCACGTTTTTTTTTCTGCTTTTAAATGAATGAGTTAGTAAACACATCATTTCAGGATGAACCTAACTTGCCATTAGAGCCAGGTAGTCGACAGCTTTTCCTTTGTGAACACTTTCAGGAGCTTTAGGGATTAATGTCAAGGGTACATTTGACTGTGTACCTAGCACTCAGCTATTGTCGTTACACAGTAGGTGGTTAAAGACTGTTCTTTTGGATCTAATATTAACTTATCAAGTATATAATTTGGCAGGGGGGTTGTCCCTTTAAATGTATTTAACTATTAGACTAATTCATTTAGGTCCAAGAAAATTAGAATATAGGAAAGATCTGATAATTTCCAAGATTGGTAGCTGTATTCCAGATCTTAAGGCATCCTTGAGTACATCCAGGAGATACAAGTTTTCTGTTACGGACTTCATACATTTCGGTGTTTATTAAGCACCTACTTTGTCAGGCGCTGACTCGTCCTGGGCTTGAACCTGCCTGGCACTTTGTGACTGCAGCAAGCTGCTCCTGATCTCTGGAAATAATGTGCATGACCATCTGAGAACCCGAGATCAATATCCAAGATGGTTTCCTCCAGACAAAGGTAGCCTGAGCTTTCCTGCACTTGCCTTAGCGCTGAGGGGCACCTCGGCCCCCTCCTGAGCCCTAGATTCATTTGCCCCCAAGATGGCAGGTTCTCTTTTCTGTCATCAGAGTCAAAAATGCTTCAGTCAAATCCACAGGAACTTTGTCTTCAAGTCTGTCTTTTCTGTTCTGGTTAAACTATTTTATTGTCTTTTTGTTGCCGGAATTGGTAAATGCCACAAGTATTTGCTCTCCTAGGACTGTGGCCTGGCTGGAAGAACTAATGAAATGCACGGGAGCCACCTTCTTAGCTTCCTCCCCTCCCACACCGCTTCTGCCCACCTGCTGTCTGTTGAGGCTGGGACTAAGGGTTCCCCAAGGGGCCACAGCTGGTCAACACCGTTTCAGGTGGAGTTTTTTCCTAAGCTTTAGTGTTCTCCCACTGAGCCAGTAAAGCCCCATTCTGGCATTCTCCTCCTCCTCTCCTGTCCTTGCCCGGTTGCCACAGCCTGTCCCTTCTGCCCTAGCAAGAGTTTTGCCGCCTGCTGCTACAGGTCCTTGTCGTCTTTTCTGGACTGATTCCGTCTGTCCCCTTGCTCCCCATCTTGGCTACGGCTTCACTTCTGAAGCTCCTTGTGCCCCTGCCGGGGTCTGTGTTCCTCTGACGTTAAATCTGCAGTGTCTCCTCTTGGCCCACGAGACGACATCCAGAATCCTTTGTGTGACACCACGGCCCACTGTCACCTGGAGCAGCATGCCTCCCGGCCGCCGTTCTCTCCCCTCCTCCCCTCCCCCCCACACACCCAGGGCTCCGGGCACCCGTGAGTGCTTGTTGGCGGATGGGTGAGGTAAGCTGTGGCACTGGTGGCACACTGCCACTTACTAGTTGACTGATCCCGCGCCACTGTTTGCCTCCATTAGAAACCGAAATAATGTGGAAAGAGAGCAAAGAAGAACAGGTTGGAGAAATCCCAAGGATCAAGCAGAGGAACTCTCTAGCAGCACACGGTGTTAGAGGAGCCAGAGTGACAGTGGAGTTGGAGTTCTGCTTGCCATCTGTTAGGCTTTGGACCTGTTACTTCCATAGGCCTCCTTTTCCTCCGTATGAGGTGGGGACAGTGCAGTAACGAACTTGTAGCATCGTTTGAGAATCGAGAGCTAATTGTCCGTAACCTGTTGAAACAGTGCCTGGCAGTCAGCAGTAGCCGTGTCAGCATGTAGCCCAAGCAGTTCAGCAGAAGGTGGAAGGCAGAGGTGAAGGCAGAGGTGAACGCAGTGAATCCACATCTTGACATCATACCCATGGTGACGGGATGCTCTTCCTTTCCTCCTTCTGTACTGCACCCCACCACAGGGACGTAGCCCTTTGCTTGTCAAAACCCCACCCTTCTCGGGCCTGTTGGGTTCACTGTCCTCCATGAAGACTTTTCTAAGCTCCCACCTGGAAACACTTGCACTTGGTCACATACTGCGTTATAGGAAGGACAAGACAGCTACCTTCCTGTAACTCGCTTCCTGGTCAATTAGTCCATCTTTGAATAAGAACCTTCTAGAAGGTTCACTGTTCTTGCTCTTTTACCCAGGAAAACTTGATGCCTTGTATAGGGTTTTACTGTTTGAGGATGCTAGTTGGATGCAGCTAAAAAGTAAACGACATCTCTAGATGAAATTTGAGCGTGTTTCTTGTTCTCTGTGATTGAGCTAAGCTAAGCCTCTAAACCTAATCCGTCATGGTGATAACAGTTCTTCTCCTCCCGGAGCTGAAGGCAAAAGCCAGTAATTTCTCCAGTGTGATAGATGTCCACCCTCTCACCTGGTGTTTTATAAATATATTGTCTTAAGTGTCTTTTAAGTATCTGTGCCTGGGAGGGTGCCTTCCTCTGTTTTATAAAACGCCAAGTGATATCACTCTGATATATAAATAATGATAATTAGAAGACAGCCTCAAATTATTTGACATCCAGATTGAAGGGAAAAGTGGTACTTTTTTTTTTTTCCCCCCTGTAATACCCTAGAATTTGGATCAGAAATGGCATTCAGGAAAAAAACATATTGCTCCCTGTCAGACATGGATGGCTCAAAGCTTCTTCTATGTGAAGTAAGACACCACGGATGGAAGCCTGTGCCAAAACCTGTTGGGGCATCAGATCTGGGCCAGACCATAAAGATCCTCAGTGCTTTGCCATGATTTGTTTGGAAATAACAGAAATAGACCAGGAGCCAAAGAAGAGGGAAGTTGTTTTATGTAAAACTCCACGTAAAGTACTTCATAGTCATTAAATTGACCTCATTTCCCAAACTCTGGCCTCTTTTCAAAAATGTCAAGAACCAGAGTTTCCAGAATTTGGTGCATCCTGATTCGGCCTGCTTTAATATAACCTCGTAAATTTTCAAGGAATTCTTTTGTTGTGGCTCCTGGTGGGGAATGTGAGACCATTTGTTTGCTTAGTTGAAGAACAGAAGACTAAGAATCAGTAAGTCAGGGTTTGATTTCTAGCCTTACGACTTAATAGATGAATGGCCTTGGGCGACTATTTAACCTCCAAATGTATTTCCTTCCCTGTAAAATAGTAATTTCATCACAAGAGCACCCTGAATATACTCCCTATACTAATTTATATCCATGTGCCAGTCACTGTTCTGAATAACTGACTTACTCTCAACATACCATTTAATAGCTGAGGAAACTCATGCCCAGAAAGGTTAAGTAATTTACCTAGAGTCACACAGCAAGTAAGTGATAATGCGGAAGAATAGATTAAGGTCCAGAACTTGTTGAAGGTAAGCTGTGAAGGGGGATGCCAGTGTGACTGTTGTGCAGATGGCCCAGCAGCCCTCTGCAGGGTGGAAGTGTGGGTGAGGGGCAGGCTGCAGTGTCCCTTTCCAAGCGTCCTTGGTCTCCCTGCCCGCTTCCTCCTCTGCCCTCGTATGTCCCTGATTTTTTATTGGGTTTTCCTTCAGTCTCTTTCAAATCCATTTCCTTCTCTTTCCACTGACCTCACTCTCCCGAACTCCCCTCGTTTGTGTCTCAGCTTTTGTTACGATGCTTGATATTTGTATCCACATTACCGTATCCACTAATCCATCTCCCGGTGGCGTGGCAGCCGCTCTCAGTCTTCTGGCTCTCACAGTTCCCAGTTGGGTCTGTTCTCATCTGTGCCCGGCTGCATTTATATTGGAACTTCACAGTTCAAAACCCTGCAACTCCTCACTGTATGTTAGAGTAAGGACCACGCTCTTTAACTGGGGTCCTGTGATGCTTTGGTTTGTAAGTGACAGATAACCAACTAAAACAGTGTAAGAAAAAAGGCAAACACGGAGAGTGAGTCCCTTGCTTCAGGCACAGCTGAATCCAGGGGTTTGGGGCCATATTATCAGAGTTAATTTTGAAATACGTGAGAGCCCCCAGCAGCTCAAGGCTCCCATCTTACCAAATGAGCTCCCCAACAGAAGGATGGTCTCCCCGCCCCAATGGCTCGGACTTGGCCCACATGCCCGATATCCTGAGTCACCGTGGCATGGGGTTGGGCCCAGTTAAATAGGTACGAGCCACAGATGTCCATACTGCTTCCCATTCAAAACATTGACGAATCTGGTTCTCTCCAGTGTTCCTCAGTCCTCTCCCTGTGCATTAGGTTATTCACTCCCCATCCCCCTCACGTGGCTGCGGTATGCTTTTCCAGCTCTGCCTTGAGTTATGCCGGTCTCCCTTGATGTTCTTTCTTGCCATCTCTTTGTTTATCAAAATTAGACCAATTTCTCAAGGCCCAGCTGTAATCTTTGCTACAAAGCCTTTCCTTATCCTACTACTGGCAAAAGGCATTTCTTCCTTTTCTGTCTAGAGTTCAGCAGGCTATCACTTACTGCCTTTCACTGTGTTAATAGTCTCCACCTTCATCATTCTGGACCTTTCTTCATCGCACTTACCTTTTCATAGGTCTTCGTGGGTACAGAGCAATTAGGCGTTGATTTTCTCTCTGCAAAAGCCTATAGAGTAAGCAAGCAAGGTACCTGTATCCTAATTTTGCAGTTCAGTGTTGCTTGAACACCAGCTGCGCACCAAGACTGGGTGTTGACATGAAAGACATTTTACCATGATGACATCCAGATGCTTTATTCAGATTTTACAAATGAGAAAATTGAGCCCAAGTAAGTAAGTGGTCAGGTGTACCACTGACCATTGTTTTTAGCTCCTGGAACATGCAAACTCTTTGCTGCCTCTGCGACTTTTCAGAAGCTATTCCTTCTGCCTGGAATATTCTTTCCACTCTCACCTCTCCTAACCCTACTCCTCTTCCAGATCCTGATTAAAATGTCACTTTTTTAGGGAGACTTTTGTTGATCATTTCCTTCCCCCGAGTCTAAAACAAGTCTCCTTTTCTCTCCCAGTACTCCTCTGTTTTTCCTCACAGTGCTCATCACAAATTGTAGTTACTTTACTTGGATAAATGCGTATGTTTGATGCCTCCCCACTAGACTGTGTACCCCACGAAGACGGGGACAGTGGCATCTTTAACTCTTAAGCACTCAGTGCCTGGCACTGATGCCTGACACAGAGGAGGCACTCAAGAAATACTGTGTCGAGGGGCCCCTGGGTGGCTCAGTCCGTTAAGCATCTGACTCTTGACTTTGGCTCAGGTCATGATCTCACAGTACATGGGACCAAGGCCTGCGTCGGGCTCTGCACTCCGCATGGAGCCTGCTTGGGATTCTCTCTCTGTCCCCCCTCCCTCAGCCTCTCCCCTGCTCATGTGCACTCGAGTGTGCGCACTTTCTCACTTTCTCTAAATAAACACTAAAAAAAATGTGTTGAACGAACAAATGCAAATATCAGCCGTTCTCACAGCTAGTAAATGCCAGAGCAATGTTAGAGCTCAGGTTGCCTGAAGCCCTGGTTAGCGTAACTCCCGACTCTTACCGTGTCCTACTCTGTGCCCATGAGCAGCCTCCCCTACTAAGTTATGTGATCACCAAGACTAAGAACTATTCGAGTTCTTTGTATGGGTTCCAAAGACATTAACCCTGTTGAATATGTGGGTATTTAGATTATGGATGGTAGGTACCTGTTTGGTTGTGTGGACAGAAGGGACGAGAGATGGACAGACAGACTGCCTTGCAAGCAAGGTGCCAGGATAACCCATAAAGGAAACCAGAAGAGGATGATAATGTGTGGAGGCAAGAGGAGAATGAGTCTAACGTATTGTGCGCCTGCCCTGCTGCACAGGCCCTGTGCTGGAAGGCAGTGGTGGTTAGAAACATCAGCCTAAATACAGCACGTTAACTTGTACCCTGATAAGATCTAAAAATAATACCCTATTCTGGAGTTCTTGGAATAAACCTTCCATTTTGGTGAGTCTTGAAGAGTTTTTGTTTTCATATTCCTATCATATTATATTGGAACACTTTCGTTATACATGAAGGCAACTTTTATTCTTACACCAGAGTGAGCAGCCTGTTACTATAGCAATATTGAAAGTATTTTGAGGTATTTATATACAGTCTTCTACACACTCCTTCAAACTGTACATAGCAGTTAGTAGAAATAGGCTATAATATCCAAAATTGTTTTTCTCTCTCTTTTCTCTATTAAACTTCTGTGAACTTGGTTATAATTTAGTTTTTAAAATGTGAGCCTTTTATTTTCGGAAAGATTAATTTAGGGGAGTCGTGAATATATCTGACCTATGAAACATCAAAAATAGCTCTGAAATAATTTGAATTTTGTTGTGAGTACCATCAAGATATAATTGCTGCATGAGATCTGTCTTTTTCAGCAAATACGGTGCAATCATAGATTCCTTCTGTGTGTCTGCAGGGCCTGGACAGCTTCAGAGTAAAACAGAAATTCTTCTCAGGGAGCAAGGAGCCAACATCCTCCTTTCCTGTGCCATATGATCTTCCTCCAGAACTGTATGGAAGTAAAGGTAGGACACAGGTGAAGGGAAAGCGTCCGTGTTTTATGCCAAAAGAGAAACAGTGCCGAGGAGAGAGCCGTTGGTCTCCCAGTGGGAGGCTGGCTCATGGAAAACTTTGGAAACGCAGGTTTGAGGAGGCCCCTTTGCCGCCCTGTCTGGGGCCGCAAGAGCTGTGGTTCTTGAAACGGTTGGTCCCCAGGATCCCTCTGCACTCTTATTATTAAGGACCACAAAGAGCTTTTATTTACATGGGTTTTTAGATCTCTTGATGTTTACTATATTAGAAATTAAAACCAAGAATTTTGGTTAGTTTTAAAGTAATAGTAATAGACCTAATTATATATACACACACACATATATATATAATTTCCCCTCCCCGCCCCAAAAAAAAGAAAGTGAGGAAAATGGCATTATCTACAATTTTTGCAAACCTCTTTACTAGCTGGGTTAATGAAAGATAGTTAAATTCTCATAACTGCTCTGTTGTGATAGGATGTAACAAAGCATCTGTACACTCGTGAAAAAGTGAAAATAAATAATGGCTTAATATTTTGATGAAAATAATTTTGACTTCACAGATACCTCCCATCCTCTTAAAAGGGAGATGCCCTGGCTGCCCAAGGCTGTGACTTTCTTAAAGGCAGTGACCAAGTATTTTCCGTCATAGAAGGTCATTGGAATGTTGGTTCGGGTTCGTGGTGTTTTTGGAGGCAAGCTGGCTGGCATGAATGGCATCCGGTTCTGACCCAGCCCCACAGGCTGCAGGGCCACTTTCCTCGGGCCCAGAATGTCTGTCTTTGAAGCGAGTTCACACTTACTAGACTCACATAGAGCGGATGTATAATCAGGATGTGCCTGTTAATTTAAAATGGCGAAAGGTCCTATTACAACCAGCGTATTTCTCCTGGAAGGTAGGTGCCTACGCGGAGAGCCAGACCATAGTCGACCGTTTTTGAGTGAATGCTGAATCTGAACGGGAAAATCTTTGTTCTTGATTGGAAAGTTTTAATGCCCTCACGCCATTAAGATTCAAAATCTCTAATTCCCTAACAGAGTCAGCCTAGCACAGTGGGTCCCTTTCTTCCCTGGACGGTGCTCAGTGCGTTCTAGATACTGCCCCACCCTCATTCACCCTTTCTGGCTTTTTCATGGTAACCACGCCAAACCTGCCCCTGCCAGTGGACCTGTTTCTTAGATTGTACTGACACATCTGACCCAGTTTGTACTGTCTCCTGCTGTTAGTGTGCCGGCTGCCTCTGGCGGGTGACTTACAGCTATAAACAGTTGTGTTGATAGTAAATTTCAGAAGGCTTTTCTTTTTCCTTTTTTCTAAGCTGTGTATGTTTGAATTCTCTAAATTTGTTAAATCCTCTAAATTTGTTGTATATTCATGCATTTTCATTTTTCACTAGCAAGATTATATCGGTTTTGTCACAATTCCAGAAAATCTGTACCCCCCACCCCCACCCCCTGCACAAGCAAATGAAAACTACTGCTAGAGAACCAGGCTGTGTTTCTGTGTTGCCAGCTGTGCAACTTATTAAGTGACCTTGGGCAGTTGTTTGCTTCCTCTAGGCCTTAGTGTCTCTATCTATAAAATGGGAAAATAAGAGTGTCTACTTCAGAGAGTTGTTGAAAAGAGTAACCAAGATGCTATCTTATCTGTCAAGCACCTAACACCGTATCTAGTGCAGAGTTAGCAGTTCATAAACGTTAGCTATTGTTGCTGTTATTTAAAATATCCAGGTCAGTTCCTGGCCCATAATGGTGGATCAGTGTTCATTTTCTCTCCTTCCCCTTGGTGAGCTGATGATGAAAAGAGCCTAAGGCCTGTGCAGGGCAGTCCCTGAATTGCCCAGTGTCTCAGGACATGAGCGTGAAGACCTCTCCTTCCACCTGCTGGCTTTACGCTGTGGCTTCGTCTTTTCTCCCCTGTCTGTTCTTCATGTTCCTTTTTTTTTTTTTTTTTTTTTTTTTTTTTTTTTGCCTTAAACCTGATTTCTGAATAAGCTTAGCGGAGGTGGGGACTGACTGACTTAAGCTTGACTTCCCTTAGTCTGGCCTTGGGCTATGTACTTTCCACCCCCAGCCCAGAACCTTGGGTAGAATTCCACCTCCTCCACTTAATCCTAATCTCCAAAGGACTTTGAAAGCAAGAACGAAAGAGATCAAGGAGCCTTAAAAATATCCCAGAGTTTCTTCAGTTCCAGTAGAAAAAGCATTCCCCAGGGGTGCCTGGGTAGCTGAGGCAGTTGGGCATCTGACTCTTGATTTCCACTCAGGTCATGATCTCATGGTTGGTGGAATCGAGCCTTGAGCTGAGCTCTGTGCTTGACAGCTCAGAGCTTGCTTGGGATTCTCTCTGTCCTCCCTCTCTCTGCCCCTCCCCTGCTTGCATGCATGCACCCACATGTGCACGCACGCTCTCTCAAACTTAAAAATTAAAAAAACAATGGAACATACAGAACTTCAGAGGCTTTGGTTATATTCTATTAAGTGATCTATCCCCCCTTTTTTTAAATACATACAGTATATGTATGCAGTTGGCCCTTGCACAGTGCAGGGGTTAGAAGCGCACCGACTCCCAGTGCAGTTGAAAATCCACATATAACTTTTGACTCCTCCAAAACTTAACTACTAATAGCCTACTGTTGGCCAGAAGCTTTACTGATAGCATGAAAAGTCGATTAACACATACTTTGTATATGTATTATATACTGCATTCTTAGAATGAAGTAAGCTAGAGAAAAGAAAATGTGAAGGAAATCATAAGGAAGAGAAAATACACTTAGAGTACTGCATATATTTATTGAAAAAAGTCCACGTGTAAGTGGACCCATGCAGTTCAAACCCGTGTTGTTCAAGAGTCAACTACAATATTCTTTTCTTTGAATTTCTGACATAATTTTAGATTCAGAAAAAAGTTACAAGTACAAAGAATTCCCATGTTCTCTTCACCCAGGGTCCCCAAATGTCAGTGTTTTAGAGTATTTGCATATCTCCTTTCTCATGTTAACTTTTTTCTGATCCATTTAAGAGAACATTGCAAGCAAATACTTCAATATATATTTCTTAAAAATACTCTTACATAACTACAGTACAGTTATCAAAAGGAATTAATACTGATTCAGTACTATCATCTACAGAATTTATTCGTATTTCATCAGTTGCCCCAATAATGTCCTTTATAGCAAAAGGGAAGTTCCAGGTTATGTGTCACGTTTGGCCATCGTGTCTCTTTAGTCTCCATTAATTTGGAACAGTTCCAGAAGCTTTTTGTTTTATGATAGTGACACTTTGCTGAGCACAGGACAGTTATTTTATTTTATTTTTTAACATTTATTTAAAAAAAATTGTTTAATGTTTATTCATTTCTGAGAGACAGAAACAGCCTGAGCATGAGAGGGAGACACAGAATCCAAAGCAGGCTCCAGGCTCTGAGCTGTCAGCACAGAGCCCGACGTGGGGCACGAACCCACAAACCACAAGAGTAGGACCTGAACCGAAGTCAGACATTTAACAGACTGAGTCACCCAGGCACCCTTCACAGGCCAGTTATTCTGTAGTCGGTGAGGGACGTTCTACATTTGGTTTGTCCACTGTTTCTTCACAAGTAGGTCCAGGTTGTGTACTCTTGCCAAGAACACCACAGAAGAAATGTGTTTTTCTTGGTGCATCATATAAGGAGCCACGTGATAATTACCTGATTACTGATGAAGTCAATATTGATCATTTGGTTAAGGTCGTATTTGCCAAGTTGTATATACCTTTTGCAGGTTTAGTATATTTCAGATTTAAGTTTTAAGCGTGTGGAACTAAGCTGATTAGCTGAGTATGTAATTGCTCATTTGAAGAGGTCATTAAAACCTTGGCACATGTGATGCACATGGTCTAGATTAAGCACATACATAGTGTATGATTATTTCTCTCAAGTGCTTTAAACCATTGGTTCCCATATAGTTTAGCCACTCCCCCTACTGCTTGATTCACTTGCAATAATTTCTTGAATTCCGAAACTTCAGTCTAGACCTATCAGAATTATTGCTAAATAGTAGAGGCAGATTCATAAACTGTTTTTGAAAGGGAAACAGCTGATTGAACTTTCTAATCCAAAGAAAATGCAAAAGAAGTCATATAAAATCGTTGATACACTTTTAAAGACCTGTTTTTGAAAGCTCTTTGGAAATGAGGACTTTTTTTTTAAATCAGAGAACCAGGAAACGTTTTTAGACATGATTTTGATCATCTCTGTTAATAAAATCTATTTTTGTTTCATAGTACAAACAGAAGGCTGACACCAAACGTCTAGCTTAGCTTTTTTTTTTTTTTTAAATACTTATTTATTTATTTAGAGACGGGGCGGAGAGAATCCTAAGCAGGCTCCACGCTATAGGCGCGGAACCTGACGCAGGGTTTAATTCACAAACCATGAGATCATGACCTGTTCATCTCCCTGGTTTGGGCCCCTTCCCACTAGACATTGTCTTCTACACAGCTGCCATGCATATCTTCTATCACACTCCTGTTTTAAATTGTTTCATTGTGTCCCAGGAAAAAGCTTCTCATCCCAGACTCTGTGTTAAGATCACCTTTAGAACTTGGTAAAAGCGGGGCACCTGGGTGGCTCAGTCGGTTGAGCGTCCGACTTCGGCTCAGGTCATGATCTCACAGTCTGTGGGTTCGAGCCCCGCATCAGGCTCTGTGCTGACTGCTTGCTCAGAGCCTGGAGCCTGCTTCAGATTCTGTGTGTCCTCTCTCTGCCCCTCCCCTGCTCACGCTTTGTCTCACTCTGTTTCTCAAAAATAAATAAATGTAAAAAAAAAAAAATTAAAAAAAAAAAAAAAAAACTTGGTAAAAGCGTGTATTGCCAGGGCCCCGCCCAGACCGACTGAAACAAGGTCCCTCGAGGTGGGTTGTGGAGAAGTGCACCAGCAGTTGTCACGTCAGCCACCTTTGGGAACCACAGCGCAGACATGAGGTTCAGAATTCCAGGACCGTGGCCTGCCTGCTTGTGTGTCTGCCCCGCGGGACTGCACCCCCGGGGACCACAGCCTTGTGCCTGGCTCCCAGCCAACACTCAACAGATCGCTCAGATCTGCGCATGCCTATATGGTGAGGCACGTTTTTCTCCCATGGGACAATTTTGGGGGGCTGCTTAAAACAGGCTTTCCTCTAAGCCCCACAAGTATTAACGCTGATTTCCAGGAATAATGGGCAAAAAGACCCAGCAGAGAGACAGCCAGCATGGCAGGTGATCAGCTCACAGATACCGACATTTGCTCACTTACAAAGCAGAGTGTCCAGAGATTTGTGAATAGCACGGTCACCTTACTCGATCATTGTTGGCCAACAGGGAGAGGAGGAAATGCAATGGTGGTCTCGAAGTTACTGGCTGACTGGCAGATGGGTGCATCACAAACCCTGCATTGGTGGTGAATCTAATAGCCGCTCTTACAGCAAGGATCCTGGGGTGCTCTGCCTTGGGGATGAAGTAGAGCCGATGTTACCAATAGAGCAGTTTGCGGAAAAGACGGGCGAAGTGTAGCCGCAGAAGAGGTGCTCCCAGTGGGAGACAGTTGGTGCCCTGCTGAGGCCGGTGTGTAGCTGCGGGGAGTGTCCAGCAGCATCTTCCCGGGACTCCAGCCCTGCCAAACCCTCACCTCTTACGAAGCGAGCTTGCAACACAGTTCCACACGGGCCGGGCTTCTGGCTTTCTAACAAGCTGGTTTAACTGAGTGTGTGGTTTCGGGCTTTCGCACTCTCTCAAGGTCAAAGAGAAGAACAGAGTCCTGGTAGCTTGTTGCCATCTTTGGCATCCTTTCCCTGCGCGTCCCGCTGGATGCTGCTCTGTGCGTGCTGGCTCTGCAATTATTCCACAGATGATTCAACACTGAACTGTGAGGAGAGCCTCGCATTGTTTGCCAGGCCATCCTCTGAGCTACCGTGTCACCTCTCTGTTCGGGAGGAAGGGAGAGCTTCCCCTAAGAGCGGGCTGGCAGGGCTGAGCAGCTGCTCGTGTGGATGGTGGTTTCGGCTCACCTGCCGAGTGGTTGGTTCCCTGTAAGCACTCAGCCTTCTGGAGTTGTGTATTTGATACTCAGTGGGGAGATTCCATGGGGATTTACTTTTCACCCTCGCAGCATATTTACACCCTAGGCATATATGGTTCTTTTGAATTGGTTTGATTCTAGCAGCAGTGAAGCATGGTAGAAGTGATTTGTTCAGATTTTTTTCAATTTCTGAAACCTCAGTTAAAGGGGGGAAAGTTTGCATTTCGGAGCACCTGCAACATGTCAGGAACTTCTACAGGTGTTCTCTCATTTATGTTTCACAGTAATCCTGGGAGGTTGCTTGTGCAGCTAATTCCCATTTCACAGATGAGGAACCTGAGGCCAACATTTGAACATAGGTCTTCAGGGTTCTTTCCATCGTGTCGTATCAAGGTGTGTTGTCGTCTTCAACATTGCCCTGCAGTCATTATAGGAACTGCCTCATCAGTTCCTAACCTAAGGAGCAGAACGAAACCATTTCACGGATGTGAAAATGAGCCCCTTGGTTATATGTGACCATGACCATGCCATCTGTTACTGTTGGTTTCTCCAGCTTCGTAAAAGGAGAAAATAATAACTGCCCTTGTTAAGGTTCTTTCTCTGCTGGACACTACATGGCTTTATCTCTTTTAACTCTCGTGACAGTCCCACGGTGTAGGCACAGATAAGGACTCTGGGGCTGAGGGAGGTGAGGTCACTTGTCAGTGTAAGTGACAAGCCGGAATGTACCTCCTGGCTTCTGCTTGCCTGTTTCCACATTCGCTTGCCTGGGCCTTAGCACAAACCTTTACCGACAGCCTTTGTCTGAAATGGACTATTGTCTGGGGTTGGTTCAGAAAAGCTTTTTGACAGTTCGTAGACTCCAGCACATGGGTGGTTTTATCCTACCAGGTAAGTGAATTTTTTTAATCCTGTTCAAATAAGTGTTATACATATGTAATATGTTTTTTCTGCCCTGCCCCCCAGATCGGCCATGGATTTGGAATATTCCTTATACCAAAGCACCAGATACACACGGGAATATGTGGGTTCCCTCCTGAGAATCTTAAAGTACTGTGGAATTTAGGTTTAAGGCATCAAGCCCCAAATATTAGATGTTGTTTGTACTGGACGTTCACCCTTAAGTTTTATCTACACCCCTACAAAACTGCAAAACTCACTCCTGTGAACATGGATGCTGGTTATACTTTTAACGGTCATTAACAGTGTCACTAAAAAAAAAAAAAAAAAAAAAAAAAACTCTTCTAAACTTTGGAATGAAAACTGGACAGCGTTAAGAGAATATACGTAAAATCATCCTCCGAGCGATGTGGGATCTCACGGTGGTGCCAGCTCTTCTGAAGATGGACTCTGTGTGTCGCGCTCCATCGGGAAAGGCGCTCTGGATTCAAACGCAACTTGTCAGGGAAGGATGTGATTGTCCGCTTATTACCCAGCCCGCAGCTGTGTGTCTCAGGGCTGCCGGACGTGCGTCTGCGGGGGTCCGTGGTTGGCGGAGGTTGGGGCGGCTGCTGTTGAGACGCCTGGGTCCTGCTGCCTCTCGTCTCCCCGCAGCCTCACGGGGCTTGTCCTGCTCCCGGTGCTGTGCCGGCCCCCTCTCTGCGCACGGGCGGGTCGCGCTGCCCCTTACCACCTGCCCTTTCCTCGCCCATTCCTCCGAGTGGAGCGGTGTCTCTTTCATCCCCACAAAATTCCAGAAAAGACACACAGAACCATACAAAAGTACAAGTATTGTACTTGGAGGAAACCCTGAAAGATGACCTAATTTGGTGCCTTTGATTCACAAGTGAGGAAACTGAGGCCCAGAAAGGTTCAGGATGACCCCCCCCCCCCCACCACGCCCCCCATCACATAGCTGGTTTGGGTCAAAGCTTGGAGGGTCTTGCTCTGCTTTATGTTCCTATGTCCTTCATACTTAGAAATCAAGTTCTCCTAAGATGTAGACCCTCTTTTATTTTTTTTCTACATGAGGCTGATTTCATTTTGTCACCACCTTCATCTTTGAAGCGTGTTGAATGTTAATTTTGAAAGATTTTTGAAGATAGCTTTTCAGACCGTTCCTCAGAGGCCTACGTTTTTCACCTTTAGGAGCCAGCAGGGTGGGCGGGGGTGCGTTGACAGAGAAGACAGCTGCGGGCCTCCACCCTCGTCCTGTCAGAGCAGCTCTGCTTCGCCTATTTTAGATTGTGGGATTCTGTCAAGGGTATTATCGACGGGTGTGTGCGTGCACGTGTTCTGCGTTTTAAAAAGTTGAAAAGCCATTGGTTAGTTTAACCAGTTCATTACCCAGGTAAGAAGACGAAAGCTTAACCCTTTTCTGACCATGCCTTCTACTTCCCAGAACATGCAAACCCTACATCACGTGAGCCGGAAGGCATTGGGAAGGCACCCGGGGCTGGCCCGGAGTGGGTGGCCGGCGGTCTGTGTGTCCAGAGGACTGGCTGAGGCGCCTGGCTGGCTCAGAGGAGCGTGGGGCTCTTGGTCTTGGAGTGATGAGTTTAAGTTCCATGTTGGCTGTACAGATTACCTAAATAAAACTTAAAAGCAAAAAAAAAAAAAAAAAAAAAAAAAAAAAAGATGGGCAAAGTACCCCAGGATTCTCACCAGCATGGTGGTCCCATCCTGGGTGGGGGTGGGGGCAGCACCGAGCAGGCCTCTGTCAACAGGAGCGGTGTCCCCAGGACTGAAGAATCAGCCTGTTCTACAGCGGGATTCAGCCCATCAAGAGGGCAGCAGATGGACAGCGGTCACAGCCCCCTGCTAGGAGGCACTGTGTGGAGTCCGACACGCAGGCACGTCGCTCGTCTGTCTGCTCCATGTAACTGCAAGGTGTATGGGAGCTCAGAGCTGGTCTGGGACTGCCGAAGTTTGAATCCCAGCCCTGCCACTTGCTGTGTGGCCTACACCAGGCTGTTTAACTTCTCTGTGCCTTGGGCCCCTCAGCTGTAAAATGGGAGTGGTGTCAGTCCTTGCAGATGGTTGAGAGTGGGGAGTTACTACTATGTGAAGATGCTTGGTGCCCGCACAGAGCGAGAACTGTCCAGGGATTGCTACTGCGGCTGCCATACTTGATTCGTTAGCATCATCCTCATTTTCCTGATAAGGGACTCATTCAAAACGGTGAAGTGTTTGTGCAAGGTCACACTTCCAGAAAGTGCTCTTACCAGTATTTGAACCCGGGGCTGGCAGGATCCAAGTCCTCTTTTCTGCCAGGTGGTTCAGGCTTCCAGGTAACATGGCGTCTGAGGAGATGGGCAACCTTTACCCCCCAGGGTGTTGTAGACAGATCCTCTTACAGAGCACAACCAGCTGGTACGGCATGTCAGATTCTGATGAAAGTTTCTAAATGCTCACTTATTTGTGTGTATATACGTATATGTGTATACATATATGTATATATCGTTCTGTATATGTGTTTCTGGTTCATGGGCCATACTTAAGGTAACATTCCTCCACACCCCATGGGGACCCATAAGAGCCCAATGGAAACAAGTTCTATAGAACAGGTGGGTAGGTACATCAAGGTAACATTAGGGGAAGTCCATAGTCAAGGGTTATGCACTCCGGGTGTCCAGGCCTGACTGCTAACAGCAGCCTCCTGTGCCCCTTGTCCTGGTCAGCATGGGCTCAGGGAAGGCAGGCCAGCTTAGGGTCAGTAACATGAGCTTTCTGGGCACAGTTGATGGCACACATGGAAAATAATGCCCCAAGAGTAATCAACATGGGAACACAAAAAACAAGTTCTATCCCATCTGTTCCTTTTTTTAAATGGGACTGACTGAATTGCCCAAAGTGCTACAAAAAAGCATCAAACATGCCTGTTAATGTTTGAGGAAACCCACGTTGGGGTTTAACAGTCCTTTCTCCCTGCCTCCAGGAACCCTCACCCCTAGTGCCTGCCTGTAGTTGCCTGCTGCCTTCATCCTTTCCCCCCACCTCCTCCAACCTCCTTCAGATTGCATGGCAACACTGTGACTATATATCTGCTGAGGGCAAACGTCCACATCAAAATGCAACTTCCTGTCTTTTCATAAACTTCTATAGATTTATTGACTTATCAAAGAGTTCCTCAGGGCACCAGGGTGGTTCAGTTGAGCATCCGACTCTTGATTTTGGCTTCTCCTTTTACAAAGGTGGAGATGTAGCCTAAAGGTCTAAACGAGATTTTGATTCCCGATGATGAATGTCAACAGAATATTCTGAATGCTTGAGCGTTTAAAGAGACCTAAAAAATTTTGAGGCAGAAAATAGCCCCTGCACATAGCAACTTAGGAGAAGTCACTTGCCATTTTGGCAGGAGGGTTCCGTGTCCCCTTCACCTCCGACGTATTCCTTTAGGAAGAAAAGAATGGTCTTCCACCAGCTGCTTTCATGGGGTGACGGAGGGAGAAGGTTTTTAAGTCCTCACACTTCTGGAAAAGGCTGCCTGTGTTTAACTATAGTTGATATAAATCAGGCTTACAGGTCACTGATGGGCGGCGGGGTGGGGGGGTGGGGGTGCACCTGGGTGGCTCAGTCGGTTAAGCATCCGACTTTGGCTCAGGTCCCGATCTCACCGTTTGTGAGTTTGAGCCCCGCATTGGGCTCTGTGCTGACAGCCTGGAGCCTGCTTCAGATTCTGTGTCTCCTCTCTGCCCCTCCCCCGTTCACATACACTCTCAAAAATATTACAAAAATTTTTTTAAAGTTCATGTATTTGCAAGGCTGTCATTTTCCCACGTAATGTAATAGCCAATGTTTCCTGAGCTCTTCCTGCCTCCACTCCTATGCTTGCTTTATATTTAATCCTCACGTCCTTACATTTAATCCTTCTGTTAAATAACATCCATAAGGTCCCGCAGTGCAGTGGAGCCCAGCTTTGTTATCCTGGGTTCTTGTGTAGAAGTTCTGTAGTTATCCTTAACAGAACTTCTGTGACTTCCAATGAATATGGTTTCTGCATCAGATTCAGTATGTGAAAACAAGGATCTTCTATGTGATTTTGTCACAACTTTTTTCCACATAAGATAAAAAGTTTACTCTCTAGGGAAATGACAGTAGTCCATGTGAAACCATTTTTGGATGATCTGGGTGTTTGATTCAAATCTTAGGACATTTTAGTTTCTCATAACTGAAAAATCAGCTGTAACTCCTTGACAATTCAAGGAAGGGAATTCCTTGAAAATGCTTGCTTTTAACTGATGGATACCTCAAAAAAGTTAGGCATTCTTTATTTACATTCACAAAATGTAACAATTGCTGAATGATATGACAAAGTATGGTGGCAAAAGTCTTCAGCATAAAAAAAAAAAAAGTCTGCAGGAACTCAAACTGGCAAAACTAAAATAGCCTGTTGTATAGGATTAAATCTAAAATTCTGTTGACAGTATGCTATAACTACACATGCCTAGATACCATTATAAAATTTTTGACAAGTTTTCCAAATTTAGTAGCCTGCTTTTTTTCAAGCAATATCCAGGACAAAATACTATAAACAAAACTACAATTTCTTCGTGTTTTTATTTTTTTTAATGTATTTATTTTTGAGAGAGAGGGAGATACAGAATCCAAAGAAGATGAGAGAGCAGGGAAGGGGTGATGTGCAGCTATGTGTTCCTGGGAGAAGAGCGGCAGTGCCCACAACCAGGACCCAACGTGGAGGCGGGCTGATCCCCGAGTGGTAACCTAGACCAGCACTTATGTGTGCCAAATACTGTGCTATATTTGTATTGGTGAATCTTCATAGTAACCCAGTACTATTACCACCCCCCACTTTACAGATGGGGAGACCGATTATTGGTCCAAAGTCACAGCTGGCAAGGGGCAGAGCTGGGATTTGAACCCAGGCAGTAAGCGTGGCAGATGTTCCCAAGCTCCAGCCAAGGAGCAGGCCTCATCTATGGGATACGTAATTGTAGCTACAAAACCAAGTATACTTTCATGCACTGTAATAACAAATCATAGTTGGCGTGACCGAACCAGCCAGGAAACGCTGCATTAGTATTTAGGGCTGAGCCACTGAATTAGAGCAAGAGCCTGACTGTGGAACTGGTTCCTTTCAAGTGAGAGCATTGAGGGCTGAAAACTTTGCCATGTTAAGTACGTTCTGTTAACTTCTCTGACTGAAACCTGGTGTTTCCACAGATTAGATCTAAAGCACAGAGCAGAAAGGACTATGCCAAGTGTCAAAAGAGAAGGCAGCAAAGAAAATGCCGGGGAGGAGGAGGGCAAGAGTCAGCCCAGGAAATGAAAGGAGGGTGCCTCATGCAGTAACGAGGGTGGCACAAACAGATACGGGGCCAAAGCAATGCAAGTCACAGTAAAGCCTGTATTCTGTACAGAGTTCCGATCAAGTCCATCTCAAAGCAGAATCCAACTGCTGCATCTCAAGTACACGCTGTTCTCCTAGGCCTACCAGAAGCCCTGCCAAAACTAGTCTAACCAACGTTAATCATTCTAAGACACTGGACCCTGTTCCCTTTGTAGCTAGTCTTTCAGAGCGTTCCACTTGGATTTATTAACAACCGGAAGGCATCCAGACTAGTCTTTTTAATACACACAAAGAGAAACTCAGAAGGGAAAGGCAAGGGAGAAATTGGCATCCATAGGGAATTTATTACAGGTATAACCAATCAAAGGTAACTATATACGTCGCACTTTGGGGCAGGTGATACTAACCTCATTTGATAGGATGAAAGAATCAAGGTCACAGCTAGTATGTGTTCCTTTGTGGCCCTGAGGACACAGACGATGCCACTGTGCATGCTCTGGTAGCTCTTTGTTCATAGGTGCTTTGGAAATTAACATGGTAGCTGAATGCTGATTGTGTTTTCTTAAGGTAATTGACGTGAAAATTTAAGAGTCTATTCAATAATTTATCGGTATATTTGTGAAAGAATACGATGCTTTTATAGTTACAGAAACCAGATTCATTAAGCTTAAATGACGAAAGAGACTTTAACAGTGTCTAACAAATGCTGGAGTCAGAGGATCATAATGTTAATAGTCTATCTCCAAGTCCAGAATATCTGCTTTCAGGAATATGAACGTCATTCTCAAGTAAGCCTTATCCACCTGGAGGCTGAAATACCCTCTGCCCCCACCCCACTCCAGGATCCCCCATTACTTCCAGGTAGTTATTTTAAAAAAGAAAACACTTCTTTCCCAATAGCTCTGGCAAAAGTCACCTGACACACCTCACTCAAGCACTCCAGATTAGGGGACAGCCCCTGGCGAGAAGGGTGCAGGTGTGGAGTTCTCCAAAGCCCAGTGGAAGATGCCTGAAGTCCACTCCAGAGCAAGAAGTATCTCCAGGTCAATATTGTCAATATTGTGCCCGGAGAACCTTTCTATGTCCCATCCTTAAGTAGTGTGTGCAAGTGTGCCGATTTTGCTTAAAAGCGAGGTAAACCACGAAGGAAATTTTCAAGTCTACGTTTCTCTTGAAGGCTGCACAAATAAGTAAATCTTTATAATCAGAGTGTTCTGAGACAGTGGTTTTTCATACTGTCAGTCACAACCTTTTTGTGAATCATGAAATCAATTTAGGGAGTCATGACTAGCAGTTTTAAATATAGTAGAAGGTCTCTGTACTTCAGGGCTCAGGGTTATAATATAAAATGTATTCCTTCCCAGGTTGCTAGTTCTACCACCCTGAGTGAAGACGGTTTCGTGGGTAATGGCTTGAGATTGACAAGCCTGAGAGGGGACTCAGAACTGTCTGATCCCAGCTCCGCTCCCTCCACACCATGAAACCGTAGGCAAGTCACGTGATGCCTTTAAGTCTTCATTTTCTCATCTGTTAAGTGGGGGCTAATACCTACCCTTCCCGCCTCGTGGGATTGTTTTAAGAATCAAATGAGACGGTGCTCTTAAACACCGGCAAGAACCCCATATATCTAAGTTGTAATGATTCTTATTCTCAAAAGTGCTGAGAACTGGCGATCTCTCTCCGGAGCATTTAGAGGATGGTAATTCAAGTGTAGAAAACAAAAACCACGCCCTTGGGAAAATTAGCATTTTCCCATAAATACTGAGTTTTTTTCATGTTTATTTTGAGAGGGAGTGTGCATGCGAGCGGGGTTGGGGCAGAGAGAGAAGGAAAGTGGGAGTCCTAAGTAGGCTCTGTGCTCAGCGCGGGGGGGGGGGGGGGGGGGGGGCACAATCTCAAGAGTCTGATGCGTAACCCACTGGGCCACCTAGGTGCCCAGACAAATACTGCTTCTCAACTACTAAATACAAGTTATTTCTGGAAGACAAGTAGATTTGGGTCTTGGCTGCAGCAGGGTAACCATCAGGCCTCTGGATTCCACAGGAAGGGGACTCTGTTCACAAGGAAATCTGCATCCCTGGACCTAGTCTCTCAAACACCCTAAACAACTCCACAGAACTGATCTGTGTACTTCTGCCCTAAAAGTACTGTATCCATGTGGCCTGCTGCCTGTTGTGTGGACTGAGGGTGTCACTGAGGAGTCCATGTTAATGTGAACCCCAAGGGTGAGTTGACATTTCACCCATGGAGGAAGTACATTTTACAAATGAAGAAACAGGTTCTGATAGGTATGGGCTCCTGCCCCCTGAACTCCTCTGATGCCATAACAGGCTCAAGAGATGGGCATCATCAATTGTGCTTGGACTGGTAGAATCCACCTTTAGGTAGGAGAATGGATTGTGTGGTCTCATTGAGCCACTCAACACCTTTCTAGAGATAGCCTGGGAACACTTCTGAAGAGCCCCAGCCTGAGCCCCGGCTCCACTTTTCCCTTATTTTCTTCTCTGGTCCTCCCGGACATGTATGGCCACGGATGGCCTCTCTTCCTGCTAATTCCTATTCTTGGAGTGGAACCCTGGTTCCCACTCAGAGCAGAAGTGGGTGGCCTTAAAAATGAGAGTAGGAAGGGCGCCTGGGTGTCTCAGTCTGTTAAGTGCCCTACTGCATCTCAGGTCATGATTTCACAGTTCATGAGTTGGAGCCCTGCGTTGGGCTCTCCCCTGTCTGCACTGTGCCCGCTTTGGATCCTCAGTCCCCTTCTCTTTCTGCCCCCCCGCCCCTCCCCCCTTTGCATGCACGTGCTCTCTCTCAAAAATAAGTAAATATTAAAAAAAGTGCAGGAGTGAGGAGAGAGGATTGGCTGCATGACAGAACTTTTGGAGCAACAGAAATACTTCTATCATGATTGTGGCATTGGTTACATTTTACAAAACCCCTTGAATTTATACGCCAAATTGGTAACTTTTCTTGTAAGTTACAGCTCAATAAAATGGATTTTTAAAACTCTGAGAATGCACAGTTCGGATATCCATTCGTTGTATATAAATTTTACATTAAAAAAAACTAAACTGAATTCTAGTTAATAATACCTATGGCTGAAGGATTTAGGGGCAAGTACTAATGGCTGAAGTTTACTTTGAAATGCATAGAAATACGGTGTATTTATGGATACAGTTATGATAAAGTCTAGGAAATTTTAATTGTACAATCTAGGTCACCACTGTAAATTTCTTGTACTTTTGGTGTGTGCTTGAAAATCTCATTAAACAAATGTTTTGGGCTGGGTGGTTGTACCTGGGTGGCTCAGTCAGTCAAGTGTCCGATCTTGATATCGGCTCAGGTCGTGATCACAGGGTCCTGTGATTGAGCCCTGAGTCAGGCTCCGTGCGGAGCGTGGAATCTGCTTAAGAAGCTCTCGCTCTCTCCTTCTGCCCTTCTCCCCCACTTGTGCTCTCTCTAAAAAAATAACAAAAATAAAAATGTTGTGGGAGAAAACAGATAACTTCAGGTTTCTGGCAGGGCTGAATATCTCCAGTTGAACCACCTCTTTCAGAAGTAAACAACATAAGCTCTGGGGGGAAAAAAGTCTTTAAAAACCAGCGGCTCAAGGGACTGAAAGCAGGCAGAAACTGATGGGGAGTCAACAACTGGAAGAAAGGCACCACATGAGGTGAGTTTCCTGTTTTTGTTTGTTTTGTTTTTATTTATTTTTTAACCACTTTGGGCCTGAGGTCAGCTCTCAGTCTGCACCATGCAAGGCATGTAAACATCCAGTGGAAATCTATAGTCTTGCTGCCTGGAAGACCCAGAGTACAGGGCTTGGAGCAACCATAGCCTCTGAGCAGGAAGAGGGAAACAACAGAAAAGAGCCAGAGAGAGGATTCCCAAATTCTGTGTATCTGGCTGACCAAATATCTGGCTGACCAGTGAAATGTTCATGCACAGCTAAGGCTAAAATAACTGAACCAAAACTTGAGCTATTTCCCATCGCAAGGGGAGACATTATGTAAGAATAATTATTATTTTCAGAGGAACATAACAGAATTCAGAGTTTCTACAGCTTATCATAAATTATATATCAGTTAACAATTCTTAGCATATGATCCAAATCAATACATAATAAAAACACATGGCTCATTCTCAGAAGACAGGCAAAGGAGACCTACCCAGAAATTGTAGTCAAAGATTTTTAAAACAGCTAATAAAATTGTGTTCAAGAGTGTAAAAAAAAAAAAAAAAAACCACGTTGAATGAAAAGATAGCAAATCTCAGCAGAGTGATCATTTTTAGAGAATTGGATGGAAACTTTAGAACTGGAAACTATCATATCTGTGTAGTGGGGGGAGGGGAGCGGTTCCCCCCTGTGCGCTCACATGACTACCACACTCAAAACACTTGTGCTCAGCAGATGTGTGCAGGTGTTTCCCATGTCAAGCAATTCTGAGATGCCAGCCAGGTGTCCTCCAGCTGAAATTCTGACGCTGTCTACTGGACGTGCCGTCGGATCTCACAGGGACAAGGCTCAGTCCCACAAGGCTGCCCACCCCCCTCCAATGCCAGGTGCAAGTCTAGGTTGTCAACTGTACTTCTGGCTCCTCTGTCCTCTGTTACAAATCTGAGGTTCCCATTACCCTTCCTCAGATTTAATTAATTTTCTAGAGCAGCTCAAAGGGCTCAAGGGAACACTTCCTGCAAGTTTGTTAAAGGAATGATAAAGGACACAGGTGCACAGCCAGGTGAAGCCGTATCTAGGGTGAGATCTGGAAGGGTCCTGAGCGCAGGAGTACCTGTCCCTGTGCAGTTTGGGTGCATCACCCTCCCTGTGTGATGTGTTCACCAACCTGGAAGCTCCCCAAACCCTGGACTATTGGGGTTTTATGGAGGCTGCCTCACAGAGGCACGATCAATCATAAAGTCCATTTCCAGCCCCACTCCCCCACCCTATAGAATGGCGGGGGGGGGGGGGGGCGGTGCTGAAAGTTCCAAGTTTCTAATCACAGTTTGGTCTTTCTGGTGACCAGCCCCAGTCCACGAACCCACCCAGAGCCACCCCATTAGAACATAAGATGTTCCTAGTGCTGTGACCACTTAGGAATTTACAAGGGTTTCAGGAACTGGGGGCATGAACCAATCTGTGCATTTTCTGTTTTCTCACAATCTGAAATTAAAAGTTTCAGTAGATGGGTTTAATAGCAAAATGGAGATGACAGAGGAGTCAGGGAACTTGAAGACAGAAGTTACCCAATCTGAAGAACCAAAAAAAATAAAGCTGAAAATCGGGGGCGGGTGGGAATTAGACACTTGAAGGATAACATCTAACGGTTTAACTTCGATGGGGCTGGAATCCTAGGAGATGAAGTATGGGGCAGAGAAGCTATTTAAAGCAATAATGGCTAAAAATTTGGTGAGACACAAATGTACAGATTCAAGAAGTTCAGTGCATAAGCAACAGGGCAACACACAGAAACCCCCACTGGGTGCCTCCTACTGAAACTAGTGAAGACAAACAAAGACAAATCTTGAAAGCAGCCAGCAGGAACAGGAACAGCGACCTGACAGCCGAGCTCTCCTCAGGCACATGAGGCCAGAAGACAACATGAAATGTTTCCAACGCGCAGAAGGAAAGGTAACCTCGGCAATGTATATCCTATCCAGCGGAAATATCCTTCGGGAATGAAGACAAAACAACCACATTATCAGATGAAAGAAAATTAAGAGAATTAGCAGACCTGCACTGCAAGAAATGCTATGGTTCATTCTTCAGGCTGAAGGAAGAACATACCCTAGAGAAGCTCAAATATTCAGGAGTGAAGGAAAGTCATCAGAAAGAACAAATATCAGGGCG
This sequence comes from Panthera onca, assembly GCF_046562875.1. Lineage (NCBI taxonomy): Eukaryota > Metazoa > Chordata > Mammalia > Carnivora > Felidae > Panthera > Panthera onca. Next base: position 132,740,923 of record NC_138344.1, read on the forward strand.
CCTGGGGGGGGGGGGCTCAGTCGGTTAAGCGGCCGGCTTCGGCTCAGGTCATGATCTCACTATTGGAGAGTTCGAGCCCCGCCTTGGGCTCTGTGCTGACAGCTCGGAGCCTGGAACCTGCTTCGGATTCTGTGTCTCCCTGTCTCCCTGCCCCTCCCCTCCTCCCAATCTCTCTTAAAAATAAAAACATTAAAAAAAGAAAAGAGCAAATATCTGCACAAATATAAAAGACCTTTTTTTTCCTCTTAAGAAATCTATTTTGAGGAGGCAGGCTGGGCCTCACACTAGGCGGGTCTGCACCCGGTGAGTGCGCTCCGCATCCCTGTTCTCTCCCCTGTGCAGCTGCAGCACTGGCCTTGTGGGACCACAGTTTCAGCTTCCGAAGAGACTCCGACCGCTCTCCCCCCTCCCCCACCCCACCCCGCTATACCAGCCAGAGGACAGGAAGCTTCTTTAAATCAATGCTGATTGCAGAAACCGAGGGTCACTCCATTGCAGATGGAAGTTGGAAGCTTCAGAAAGATCTAGAAGAGGTGAAGGTACTGCTGAAAAAGGCCACTAGAAAAAGAGCACGTGCTACCCTTACAACTGAAAAATCCAAGATTGAGAAAGAAACCAAGAACATGATGCAGTAGGAATCAGAGAAAAGCAGAACTTCTTGACAATGGAAAGCCAGCTGCCGTGGTTGCTCCCATTACAACGGGATATATGGTGAAAATCGGCAATGACTGATGAGATCGGGCAGATAAGGTAATGTAGATTTTCACAGACGTCACCAGAGTTCACCAGCTCATCACTGAGAATGTGCAGGTGCATTTCACAGAGAGGCCATTTGATCTTTTGATAAAGAATCTAAATGAGAAGAGTTACTCCATGACTGAATAATCTCTTGAAACCCATCTCTGTGGAAGGTGCTTCAAAAAAAGTCAAGACTGTACAGTCCTCACCTTCTGTATAAAGAAAGCGCAAAGCATGCAGTGGGCCTACTTGACTCGGGCTGAGAAAGGACACAAAGAAAAAGAAAAGCCCTCCTGTGACACTGAAACAGATCCTGGTGAGGGACTGATGAACATTCTCCAGAAAATGTATGAAGATGGAGATGGGTAGAATCAAGAGAGAAGCATGCCAAAGGAGACACTGAATTTTGAGCCTTTAAAGTCCTCTTGGGAACTGTGATATGGAAATACTGATGTTTCCAATAAGGAACTGCTGGTGAGCTGCACAGAGGATTTATTTAAATAAAATATGCTTATTAAACACTTCCTCCAAAGATGGTTTCCTTGGTAATCTGGGTATTTTGTTCAAGGACAATATTGCACTCTTGGTGAGAAATGTAAAAAATGCAAGTCTTGTCTAATGATAAGGCCACATTGTGTGTATTTTTTGTTCAGCTAGGAGGTAGAAAATAAGTTATTGTTTGCCTATAAATTCCTGACGTCAATTTCGACCAATGTAAGAATGAATAAATATAAAATCTGAATTTTTGCATAAAAATGTATATTCCTATTTAAGCAAAAAATTGTATTGTGAGGTTTTAGCATATGGAGATGTGATTTGAATAACAACCACAGTAAACGTTGGGAAGAGGGTGGGATATGAACCTGTACAGTTGCAAGGTTTCTATATCTTACACTAAGTTGTACAATAGTAACTCTTAGAGGACCAAGAAAAGCTAATTCCTAGAGTAAACACTTAAAACTAATGCCAAGGCATAGAGCTAAAAAGTCAAGAGATAAAATGGAATTCTAAAAAATATTCAGTTAATCCAAAAGAAGATGGGAAAGGAGGATCAAAAACCAATGGGGACAAACAAAACTAATAGTAAATGGTAGACTTGAATCCAGTCCCATAAATCACTACATTAATATAAATGGGCTCAACCTATGTTGTCTAAGATGATAGCCACTACCCACATGTAATATTTCAACTTAAATTATTAACATTAAAAATGTAGTTCCTCAGTGGCACTCAAATGCTCAATAGTCACCACCATATCAGACTACTATATTGAACAGCACAAATATTTACAAAATATTTCCATCATTACAGAAATTCTTTTGAACATCATTGATCTAATCAATCCAGTTCAAAAGTGTAGATTGTCAGACCTAACCAAAAATAAAACCAGACCAATCAAAGCTCAACAATATGCTGTTCACAACTAATCCACTTTAAATACATAAAGAAACAGGATAAAAGTAAATGGAAAAGATACCACACAAATTCTAAGTACAAAAAGCCTGTGGTGACAGATTAATATCAGATAAAGTAAACTTGAATGTAAAGGGCATTACCAGAGATAGAGACATTTCATAAAAATAAAAGGGTTACGGGGCACCTGGGTGGTTCAGTCGGTTAAGCGTCTGACTTCAGCTCAGGTCATGATCTCGCGGTCCGTGAGTTCGAGCCCCACGTCGGGCTCTGTGCTGACAGCTCAGAACCTGGAGCCTGTTTCAGATTCTGTGTTTCCCTCTCTCTGACCCTCCCCTGTTCATGCTCTGTCTCTCCCTGTCTCAAAAAAAAAAAAAAAAAAAAAAGTTAAAAAAAATTAAAAAATAAAAGGGTTACTATATCGGTAAGATGTGATAATTATAAATGCTTATACTTAATAACAGAGCTTCAAAGTATATAAAATAAAAAACTGGCATAATTAGAGGGAGAAATAGACAATTCCACAATCATGGGTTGGTGATTTTAATACTCGTCTCTCACCAATCAATAGAATAACTAGAACAAACATCAGTAAAGACTGAAGATCTGAAAAACACTGTCAACTACCTAGACCTAATTGATATTTATAGAATCTACACTATACCCAACAACTGTAGAATACATATTCTTTTCAAGTGCATATGGTATGTTCACTAAGGTAGATCATATGTTGGACCATAAAACAATAAGTTTAGAAAGATTGAAACATGTTGAATATGATTCTCTGACCACAGTGAAAATATTAGAAATAAATGATTTGTCTTAAAAAAAAAACCACACCCAGATATTTGGAAATTAAGCAACACACTTCTAAATAACTCATGGGTCAAAGAAGAAATATTAGAAAATATTTTGAACAAATTTATATGAAAATACAACACACCAAAAATTTTAGGGTGCAGCTAGCACAGGGCTAACAGGAAAATATAACTTTAAAATGCTAATAATACAAAAGAGGAAAGATCTAAAATCAGTGACTTAAGCATCTACCATAAGAAGCTAGGAAAAAGCAGCAAAGTGAACCCAGAACAAGTAGAAGAGTGAAAATAAGAGTAGGAACCCCAAGTGGAAGTTATCCCAGAAATGCAAGCTTGGCTTAACGTTAGAAAAGTAATTAATGCAATTACACATTAACAGAATAAAGACTATATGATCATTGCAAAAGATGCAGAGAAAACATTGGGCAAAATTCAGCCCTCATTTATGATAAAAAAAAAAAAAAAACCTCCCAGAAAACTAGAAATAAAAGGAAACTTAACCTGATAAAGAATATCTATGAAAAACCCACAGTTAACATTCTATTTAACAGTGAAAAACTGAAGGCGTTCCCTTAAGATCATGAACAAGATAAGGATATCTCCTTCCACCTCTCCTCTTCACCATTATACTTAGGTCCTAACCATTGCAGTAAGACAAGAAAAATAAATCTCAGAAAAGAAGAAGCAAAACTCTATTTCAAATGGCATGATTATATGGAAAATCCTAAAGGAATTAACTATAAGTGAATTCACTAAGGTTGCAGGAACCAAGTTAATTTGCATTAAATGTTTATATACTACAGCAGACAGCTGGAAAATGAAATCTTGGTATTTACGATAGCATGAAAACACCTAAAATACTTTACAGTGAATTTACAAAAAGTGTGCAAGACTTCTACATGAAAACTACCCAAAAGACTGAAGTAAATAGAGGAATAAACCTCATTCATTAATTAAAAGGTCAGTACTCCCCAGGATAGTTTCAACACAATTCTAATGAAGATCCCACAAGGCTTTTTCTGATGAAATTAAGAAGCTGGTTCTATAATTTTTACAAAAATGTAGAGGTCTTGTAATATCCAAAGACAATCTTGACAACACAGTTGGAGGGTTCACACTTCCTGACTTTATGACCTACTGTAAAGCTACAAGCAATCTAAATACTGTAGCATTAGCATAAAGAGGGATGAAAAATGAACAAGATGCAGATTTCTGAAAAATTCACGCTTGTTTTTTTCAGCAAATGGCATTGGAATAACTGGATATCCATATAGATAGAATGAACCTTAATTCTTGCCTCACACAATATAGAAACAAAATGGATCATAATCTGACTATAAAAGCTAAAACTATAATATTTCTGGGAGGAAAAATCCATGAAAACTATACACCCTTGAGGGAAGTGATGATTTCTTAACATAAAAAAGAGCACCAAACATAAAAGAAATGATTGATAAATTGGATTCCACCAAAATTAAAAACATACCATCAGAAAACATCATTAAGGAAATAAACAGGCAAGCCATGGACTGACAAAATATTTGCAAGATAGGTATCTGAGGAGCGCCTGGGTGGCTCAGTGGGTTGACCAGGTCTTAATTTTAGGGTCTTGAGTTCAAGACCCATGTTGGGCTCCTCACTGGATGTGAAGCTACTAAAAAAAAAAAAAAAAAGTATCTGAGAAAAGACTGATCTACATATATATAAGGAATACCTACACCTCAATAATAAAAAAGAGAAATCCATTTTTAAACAGATATTCAACAGATAACTTACAATATCTCAAGAAATATTTTCAGCATTAATATTCAACAGATAATTTACAAAGGCAGATATGCAAATGGCCATAAACACATTAAGAGAGCAGGCAAATGCAAATTACACCACAATGAGAGAGCACTGCACACCCACCAGTATGTTTAAAATCACAATGACTGATACTGCCAAATGTTTACAAGGATATGGAACATATGGAACTATTGTGCATTGTTGGTTAGTACAGCTACTTTGGAAAAATGTTAAGCAGTTTCATATAAAACGACACACCTCCCCTATGACCCAGCAGTTCCACTCCTAGGTATTTACCTAAGAGATACGAAAACGGATCCACAAAAATTTGTACAAGAATGTTCCTGTTTTAGGATAGCCAAGAAATTCTAATAGCCCCGGTTTCTATCAATAGGGGTATGAATATTCAAACAATAAAAATACTAGCGAGAAAAAGGAATAAATGACCGAGACATATATCATGGGAAGATCTCAAAAATAATAATAATGCTTTACGTAAAAGTATGGAAAGGTAGGATTCCATTTATAAATTTTCTTTTAATGTTTATTCATTTTTGAGAGACCGAGAGAGACAGAGCATGAGCGGGGAAGGGGCAGAGAGAAAGGGAGACACAGAATCCAAGGCAGGCTCCAAGCTCTGAGCTGTCAGCACAGAGCCCTACGCGGGGCTGGAGCTCACGAACTGTCCAAAGTCGGTCGCTCAACAGACTGAGCCACCCAGGCACCCCGGTAGGATTCCATTTATATGAAGATCTAGAACAAGCAAAACTGAGTTCCATGAAGGCAAAACCAGTCCATGGTAGGGGGAAAAAACAAACAAACAAACAAAAAACAGCGATTTCTTCTGGAGGAATGTGGGTGGGGATTTGCTGAGAAAGAGCATATGGGGAACACTGACCTGTTGGTGACACTTGGTTGATAGGTTGGATAGACAGCTGTTTAATTTGAGCAGGTGTATGCATTTGTCAGAACTCATCTAACAGTACACCTAAGATCTGTGCATTTCACTGTATGTAAGTTTTACCCCACGAGAAAAAAAAATCTGTAAATATTGAACTCTCCTTAATGATATGTAGGGAAAGGTACTGGCCAGCGTGGGGAGGTGGTTGCACGGACGTCTACAAGTTACTTTGAAATGCATCCGAACGAGGTGGGTTGAAGGATAGAAAGAGGAATGGATAAATGACAAATCAAGTATAGTAAAACATTCATTGTAAGAATCTAGGTAGTGGGTATATAAAAATCCTCTCAACCTTATGTTTGAAATTTTTCATAGTAAAATAGGGAGGGGAGTAATTGCCGGACTTTACACCTGGCTGTATACATGTCTCCATACTCACTACCACCTAAAGCTCTTGCCCCCAATAAGTTAAATAAAACAAGGGCATTCAGGAGTCGGTAACGGAACTGAGGGGATGGCAGATGTATTGGAATCCCGAGCTCTGTGTTTATTCTCCGCTCCTGGAGAGTTTAAGTGGGTGATGGGCGGGCTCTGAGCTTGGGACTACTTTCTCGGGAGGCAGGGAACTTCTACTTAGTTTGAAGATGCCCACGCGTCCATTCCTCTCTGTATCCGTATTCACTCCCACATGCCAAGGGCTGGTGTTTCCGGAGGGGCAGTGTGTGGCTGAGTACACAGGTGTGGGCGAGACGTGTCTGGAGGAGACGGAGCGCCCCCTTCTGGCCCAAAAGGGGCCCACTCAAGCCCGCAAAGCACCCAACGTACCTCTTCAGCACCCACTCCCCGGATCTGCGCGCCCGGGGTGGGAGCGCTGCAGCCCCCGGGTGGGTGGGCCCGCCCAGAGCCCGCACCTGCGGTCGGAGACCAGGGAAGGGAGAGGCCCGGCGCGGCCGGGAGGCGGAGGCCGGGGTGGAGACGCTGCCTCCCGCAGCCGCGTGGCTCCACCTGTTGCAGCGTCGGAGCGAGCCAGCCAGGCAGGGCAGTGCCCGGCGTGGACCTCTGCTCCCAGCGCCGTTCTGCAGAGCAGAGCCGCGCCGAAGAGGGGACCTGAGGACAGTCCCGACAGAGCGGCGCGGAGGGGGCTCTCCCCGGGAGGTGAGAGTCCAGCGCAGAGGCTGCGCCGGCGTCCCCTGAAAGGCGAGGTCTCGGGGAGGGAGCCCCTGGCCCGTTTGCTGGGGAGCCTCGCCGCTGCTCTGCATGGGGTGGGGGGAGAACGCTCTGCGCTGCGCCCCGGCAGCACAAAATCTCTGGCGCTCACTGAGGCGGCCAAGGCCGGATGGAGAGGATGGAACTCTCCAGCCCCCGGTCCTCGGCCCCCTCTCCGGGAGCTGGGGCTGGCTAGGGACGCGCGCTTCACACCGGCGGAGCGGACACGTGGGATCGGAAGACGCCCCCGCGCCGGACCCAAGGGCGCATGGCCCGGGCAAGGAGAGGGAGGCTGCCCGGGGGAGATGCCCCTAACTTCCCTGGTCCGCCCATTCCAACCTCCCTTTCTGGTCTCCTCCTCCAGCCCGTCCGCCCGCCGGATGCCGCGCAGCGTGGGGGCCCGGCGCGGCGTAGGAACCCGTGGACCCCGCTCCGCGCAGTCCCTGGGGGTGCGCCCGCCGGGAACCTGCTCCGGTCTCTAAGCCCCGGCAGTCGGTGGGTAACTACCCAGAGGCCTGAGTCCCCGCGCCACGCAGCGACTGGCACCCAGCACCACGGATCCATCTGGGGAGGCACCACCGGCGCCGGCACACTGACACCCCGCGCCCTGGCCGTCGGCGGCTTGAGAAGCGATGGTTGAAGCGACGGAGACCGCCGGCCCCGAGACCTTCGCCTCGGGAGAAATGCAAGTCCGCCCCAACTTGCGCTGAGGACGCGCCACGCCCCCTCCCCAATCCGAGCCGAGCTGGGCGCGCGTCGGGTGGAAACAGCGCCCGCGTCCTCGTGCCAAGAAGAAGCGGACTGTGCCCCGGGTCACTCGGACCTTGAGCGTTTAGAACTCCAAGGCGTGTGGGGACGGAGGCGACAAAGCGGATTTGAAACCAGGAGTCGAGGCGGACGTGGGGAGCTGGTGCAGCAGCAGCGGCCGACGAGGCGGCGGCCTGGGGAGCCGCGCGGCCTGGGGGAGCGCCCAGCGGTCATGGGCGAGCCGGCCGTCGGGCGTCCGGGGGCGGGCTGAGCCGCGAGCTCCCGGGCGGCCCGGGCGAGAGTCGGCCCGCGGCCACGGCCGCCCAGCGCGGGACTGCCCCCGGGGGCCCGGCCATGGCCGGCCGGGGTTGCGGCTGCAGCTGCGGCCCGGGCCACCTGAACGAGGACAACGCGCGCTTCCTGCTGCTCGCCGCGCTCATCGTGCTCTACCTGCTGGGCGGCGCCGCCGTCTTCTCGGCGCTGGAGCTGGCGCACGAGCGCCAGGCCAAGCAGCGCTGGGAGGAGCGCCTGGCCAACTTCAGCCGCCGCCACAACCTGAGCCGCGAGGAGCTGCGCGGCTTCCTCCGCCACTACGAGGAGGCCACCGAGGCCGGCATCCGCGTGGACAGCGCCCGGCCGCGCTGGGACTTCACCGGCGCCTTCTACTTCGTGGGCACCGTCGTGTCCACCATAGGTAAGTGGGCGTCGCTGGGGGGGCGGAGGGGCGGCCGGCCCCGCTGGCATTTTCCCGGCTGGCCGCTTCGCGGTCTTGGCGTCTTCCGCCTCCGCGCTCAGCCCGGCTGCACAGATGTGAGCCGTTGCCTGATCAACAGGTGGTGTTGCCTCCCCGCTTCTCCGAATGTGCTCCCCAGAGCACCTGCAGCCGCCTCACCTGGGAGATGGTTAGCAATGCGGTGTCAGCCCCTCCCCAGACCTCCTGAGTCTGGGCCTGCTTGTTAGCACAGTTCGCGGGGTGGGGGAGGTTGGATGATTCTTGAATTGCTCTGAAGGGTTTTCAGCCTAGGTGAGGAGACAGAGCTTGAGTCCCTGTGACTTTAGGGGGAAAGCTTACAGATCGGAACAGGAACCTAGCAACATGTATTGCCTTAGGACTCTGCGTGAGGCAAGGGTTAGTTAGAGGGGGAGGCACGGAATTAAAAAGATTGTCCGTGGCTTCACACTTAGAGGAGAATGGGACTGACTACCAAATGGGAACCAGGGAGGCAAAAGTGCTAATGAGGATGGGAAGGAAGGGGGCGGGGTGACCTTCGGGTTGAACCAGTTCGTGTTAGGTATGGAGACTGAAGCGTTTTGCACTCTAGAGAAGAGAATTGCATTCGGGGGTTGCCCCATGAGCTACCTGATCTATATGGAGTAGTGGAAGGAAGGTCTCCTGGCTACAGGCATGAAGGGGGACCTTTACTGCCAAACTCAGGAGCTAGAACTTATCTAGAGGCAATTGGGAGCCATTGAGAGTTTTTGAGCAAGAGTGTGACAGGGCTATGGTCGGTTATGCCTTTATTCTCAGCAGAAGGAAAACGTTGGGCGTCTTTGTACCGCATCTCTGAAGACCGTTCACCTTTGAAGCATAATCGAGTGAGAAGGGGGTTGGGGAAGATGGTATGGAAATTCTGAGGAAAGGAGGGAGCTGAAGCGGATGAGGGGCTTTGAAAAATGACCCGCAAAGGTGGTAGCTGCCAGCCGCCAGAGCCTGGGGAACAGCAGCAGGGTGCGTCGAGTGCTCTGTGGCTCTGGACCCTGTGCTGGGGAGGAGAGCTTGTCAGTGAGGCGGGGTGATAAGGCAAACTTGCTGGAAGCTCCCACGCGTGGTTGTCTTAGGTCGATGTTCTGCCAGGAGCGGGAGCACAAAGTATAACAGCTCACCCTCAGCCCTGATTAGTCCAGAAAGATTTCCCAGGGTTAGTCTAGAAAAGCCCAGGGTTTCAGCTGGGGAGTAGGAGGCAGGCCGGGGAGGATTGGCAGGGTGAGGGACACACGGGCTCTCTCTGAAGCACTTTGTGCTACGCTGTCCCGCTCATAATCCCAGGCCCCTTCCACACCGGGCCCCTGCCCATCAGCAAGGCCGTATGACACGACAGCTACAGGGTAGCAAGACATACTCTGGTAGCATTCTCTGTGATGATTAGAACACGTGCCCCCAGGGCGGCGGGGGGGGGGGGGTAGGTAAGGGGGTGGATAGAGAGTACAAGTCATCACGGCTCTCTGTCCCAGCCCACAATCTCTGCCGGGCTCTCTTCGCAGAATTCCCTAAATCCCCCAGTGTGTCAACTCCTTTGTCTCTGAAGATGGTTCCAGAATTTCTGCGTAGAGAGGACTTGGGGTGAACAACCCGGCTGAGAAGTATTACTGTGGAGCTGACCTTGACTCTGTGTCTGCATAGCTAGTGCGGTGTTTTTATTCAGACTGACTATTCATTTGGGATGGCTTGGGGAGAGACTGGGGAGCTAAATCCACCCCACGCACCACAAGCCACCCCTTGGCGCTCCCCGGGGACATAGAGATAGGAAGGAGCAGCTTGTATGTATAGACTGGTGAATGTTGGTGCCTTCGAAACTGAGAATGTCACGGACAGGTGGGCAGGTACGGACACAGGCTCTTGAGGGGCAATGACACAATGGAGCCTGTTGGAGCAGAAGGAAAACTGGACCAGGAGTCTGGAGTTGGAGCTATGGGTCCCGACTCTTGGGCAAGTTTCTTACCCATTCTGAGCCCCATGCTTCTCACCTGAGACATCTACAAAGTGGCCACCTTGGCATTGGCACATGTTAGCCACTGAGTAAATATTAGTTTCCGTCTCCTGCCCACTCCGTCTCCCTAACCCTGATCCTCCTGCAAGGGTTCTCAAGGGAGAATGAGCTCATGTAAGCGAATGTTCTTTACAAAGCCTGAAGTATGGGTTGTTTTTGTTTTTTTTTTTTTTTACTTTCTCAATTCTAACATTTCCTCTTAGATTGTTTCATTAATTGCTTTCGTAATTACGGCACCTGCTACCCTTTATTAGGGTACATATTAGGCACATACTGTGATTATCATGTAAATATGTGATACAGCTAATTACTGCATTACACTTACGCTTAATTTCGATCGACACAACTCCATGAGGCAGGTATGACTATGTCCTCGTTTTACAGACAAGGAGGCTTCACGTTCCTTGTAACATAAAGAAGAAAAAAAAGGGAAACCATCTGCAGTGACATCACCCCAAGTTAATCATTGTCAACTGGCACATTTCTTGCTTTTCTTTTGTCCCGTGCATACACATATGTACATAGGTATTTTTTAAAATTGGGATCCTATTCAGTAAATCTTTTATCTTGTATTTAAGTGTAACATTACATGATGGGGTTTTTGGGGGGGGGTGTTTGTTTTCTTGGTCTAAAATAGTTCCACCATGCTTTATGCTGCAAAGACTTTGAAGTATGCAAGAAAGCATACAATGGAAGAATTTTTTAAAAATGTAAATAAAACTTCAGAACCAGGGTAAAGAAGAACAGAAATATGGAAAGCAAATGGATCTAGGAAAGTTGCTGGAGGGGAGCTTTGTCTTCATTTAGGTTCCTTTCAGAAGCAGACACTGAGTCAAGAATTTGAGAGGATCGGCAGGTGCAGGGGACACAGGCAGGTGAAGGAGGAAGTGACCCAGAAGGGGAAGTAAGTCACCGTGGGGTCTGCTGTGAGGGCAGGAACCGTAGTTGGCTACTGGCACTCAATCCCAAGTGGAAGCTTGAAACAATGCAAAGCTCGTGGCCCAGAATGACCCTAGGTAAGGGTACCAGGGTATCTCTATACCCACACCTGTCGGGAATTGGTTAAAATGGCTTGGAGAGCAGGGAGAGCACAAGAATAATTCCCAGGTAGGGATTTCCCCCACCATCCCAAAGTGGAGTGGTTTTTGCTTTTTTTTTTTTTTTTTTTTTTACTGAACTGGCGTAAAAAGATGAAACAATTAGCATTTCCTAAAGTAAAAACCCTCTGGTTTCTTTCAGTTAGCAATGACAAGTATTAACATAGGTCTTTCATAACAGCAAAGCAGCATAAGGCAGACTTACAGATAATGGGGAAAACCTGTACTTTTGGCCTTTTTTTTTTTTTTTTTCCTTCGTGGGCAGCCCAAGGGCAGTCCTCTGACAAAGATACAGGCGCTGCCCATTTGAAGTCCGGCCTGAGTGCCCAGAAGTGGTAAAGGGGGTCCCAAGAGGTGTGGTCGGGGCATCAACAGTGACTGTTCAAGTTTGAAATCTGGCTGTAAGTTCCCCGGCGGCATCATGATCCATTCTGGAATTCTTATTATCAGAAAACACGAAGCATCAACCTTATCCCAACACCTAATCCTCAAAAATGTTTCCCCTGGGGATTTTATATAGGCAACATTGCATAGGATAGTGGGTGATGTTCACAAGCAAGCAACGTTTTCCTGAAAATGCAACAGAGGATTTCATGCACCGATTGTCTGAGACCTTTGATTTAAAAGTCAGAGCAGGGGCGCCTGGGTGGCTCAGTCGGTTAAGCGTCCGACTTCGGCTCAAGTCACGATCTCGCGGTATGTGAGTTCGAGCCCCGCGTCGGGCTCTGTGCTGACAACTCAGAGCCTGGAGCCTGTTTCAGATTCTGTGTCTCCCTCTCTCTGACCCTCCCCCGTTCATGCTCTGTCTCTCTCTGTCTCAAAAATAAATAAATGTTAACAAATTTTTTAAAAAAGAATTATTTATTATAGCCAAAAGGTGGAAACAACCCAAGTGTTTGTCAACAGATGAATGGATAAACACAATGTGGTAGGTACACACGATGAAATACTATTCAGCCAGGAAAAGGAATGGAATTTTGATGTATGCTACAACACAGGTGGACCTTGAAAACATTATACTTAGTGAAATAAGCCAGACACAGACAGACACATATTATATAATTCCACTCATATGAGGTACCTGGAGTAGGGAAATTCTGTAGGAATGGAAGATAGGACAGAAGTTACCAGAAGCTGGGGGAAGAAGGGAAGGGTTGTTTTATGGAGAGGGCCTTTCTGTTGGGGACCATGATGGCTAAACAACAGAGTGAATGTATTTAATGCCATTGGATTATACACTTAAATGAATAGGTAAATATTATGTATGTATGTTTAAAAAGAGCAGACTATGAAAACACAACTCGGGAATGTTGATTCTGAAAGAGGCTGGTGATCAGATTGAAACAAGAACGAATCCGAAGTACTCAGAGAAGTAGGGTGACCATGTATCCTCAACATAATCTTCTATAAATATCTTTTCTCTCGAACAGGCTTTTGTTAGGAGTTTGTGTCTATATTTGCTGTGTATTTATAACTCAGCTTCTCTCCAGAAAGGACTTGAGGTCATTTGCCCATGATATGGTCGGGGTAGGCTTAGGTTTTAGGTTATCCCCAAATCTCAGCAACTTAGCACAATGGGAGTTTACTTCTTACTCTCACCAGGCTCCCTGGGGCGTGGTGACTGCCCAGACTGGTCCTCTGTGGGCCCCGTGGTCCAGGTTTCTTTTATGTTGTGACTCTTCTTCATTAGCTCATGCTTGCAGGACTGCCCAGGAAGGGGAAGGAAAGGCTGAAGTGTGGAGTACCAGCAACTCAGTGGCCACCACCTGGAAGTGACACAAGTCCCCTCCACACACATTTCATTGACCAAATCAAATCACAGGGCCGCACCCAACTTCAAGGACCTGGGGAACCACACTACTCCCCTGAGTCCGGAAGTGGATAAGACTCGATATTGGTGGACGGCTCAGATGCCTACCACCCATCCATACGTACAGCGCACTAGCAATGGAGGGTGATGGCTTTAAGACACTGGGGAGATGAGAACACGTGAGTGGGAGAGTCGAGCTGAGCCATATTGTTAATACACAGAGGTTTAGGTCAAAAGGACCTGCGTAATTGCCAGAAGTGAGCCCCACGTTTGGCTCTGAGCTTCCAGTTGTCAAAACAAAGAGACAAAGACAACCGTTAAATGGTTCCTCTTATCCAGGCTGGCCATTTGGAAAACACCCAACTTTTTTTTTAGCCGCGAATGAAATTTTTCTCGCAGATGGTCATGAATGGGAGTAGGTATTGTGATGAGTCATCCTCTCTAGAGCTTTTAGCCTGTAAATATGAAAGAGCAGTGTGTGCTCCTGCGTGGCATAGGACCCCTCAAGGCAAAGTGCGATTCAGCAAAAGCCCTTCTGCCAAAGTCAGAAGCCACGCGAGGCAGGCACAGCAGCTCCCCGTGGTGTGGTCCAGTAAGGACGTTTAGAATTCTCTACTGGCAGTGCCCAAGCTTTGCCGTCTACAAGAACTCACGTGAGGGGAGTATGGTGCATGTTAAAATGTAGGTGTTTGGGCCCCTCTCTCGGAGCTGCTCGTGCAGTGGGTCTGCATTTTAAGAAACTTCCCCAGATGGCTGTGATGTAGGCGGTACAGGGAGCACTTGAGGCACGTTTGATGGGAGTGGGCATACGGTTGAAGACTGACACTTCCCTCCGGGGATCCTTGCTGTTCTGAGAGTGGTTGATGGAACCCGTGGTATCGGCATCATCCCGGACCTTGTTAGAAGTGCACATGAAAGTTTGAGAGCTCTGAGGTCCGGACGGCTGTGGCTTGGGGATGTTGCTGACTAGGGCAAGGCCCCCTGTGCTTCAGAGCATAGACAAACTGGTGGCCGGGCTGGAGTGGAGAGGAGGTGAGATGTGTTCGGTTCTTGTCTTGGTGGACCTCCTCACCAGCTGGTAGTTAAGTACGCGAGGAGCAAGCTGATTTAGCCCAGAGCAGCCTGTCCAGATGCAGGGACGCTCTGGCTTGGGCTAAGAAGGGGAACATGGCTTGCGCCCATCTGGGAGGCTCTGGCAGAGACCGGCCAAGCCCCGCTTCCGGGGTGTAACACTCAAGGTAGATTTCCAGATTTGCCACAACGGTCGTATTCATTTTAGTCTAACAGAAATAATTACGCTGGCACCCCTTCCTGGCCCTGGCTGTGGCTTGTGACAGGCGCTCATATAGCAGCATCCTACAAGGCTCGTGGGGCTCAGGAGCTGGGCTGACAAGTTTGTGATGTGGCCTGGTCAGTATGCAAAGCTACGTGGTGCTGAACTGAATTTTGTTTCTGGGATCTGTTTTTTTTTTTTTTCCCTGCATGGGAACAAAGTTGAAGAAAGAGCTTTTGCAATCAAATTATATCCGGTTCAAAGAAAATATTGAGAAACACCATTCTGCAGTATAAAGCTATAAACTGACCTCATGAACAGGCATTCAGCAAGAATAAAAACATCTCGGGGCGCCTGGGTGGCTCAGTCAGTTAAGCATCTGACTTCGGCTCAGGTCGTGATCTTGGGATTGAGCCCAGCATCAGGCTCTCTGCTGTCGGTGCAGAACCTGCTTTGGATCCTCTGTCCCCCTCTCTCTGTCCCTCCCCACCCGCACCCACCCCCCAGCCTCAAAAATAAATCAACATTAAAACGTTGGGGAGGGGCACCTGGGTGGCTCCCGACTCTTGATTTCAGCTCAGGTCATGATCCCAGGGTTGTGGGATTGAGCCCCGTGTCAGGCTCTGTGCGGAGCACGGAGCCTGTTTAGGATTCTCTCTCTCCCTATCTCTGCCCCTCCCCCACTCGCTCTTTGTCTCTCTCTTTCAAAATAAATAAACTTCAAAAAAACAAAACAAAAACAGTAAAAAATTAAAATGTTGGGGAAAGGTACGTCTTAAGGTCACGGAAATAGATCATATTTTGTATCTGATTATTTTCCATATAGCCATTTTTTCCCATATGACTCGAGCATATTGTTGTAATTTGGTAAAAATGAATCTCATAATTAGAGTTTCTTTGATGTACACTAAAGATGATTAGTTTTAAGTGCTTATTAAAAACACTTATAGTTCATCTTCCCTGAATGAGCCAGCGAATTCTTCCCCTGTGTTGCCATCGGGAACGAGGGGGGTGGTGTCATGTTAATCATCGTATATGTGTGCTTTAGATTTTTAGGATTTTGGCCCTTTGTGGTGCTTGTGCCATACTTTCCACCCACTTCTGTTTTCTGTTCATCATCTATTAGATTTAGAAACGCTTTTAATTTCTGTGCAGTTTTATACTTCCTTGCGTATGTCTTCCATTGTGGTTGTGCTTAGAAAATACCTTTCCATCCAGATCGTGTAAGAGGGCTAGTTTCTGTTCGGTACTTTCCCAAGTGCTCCCCACCCCACGCCATCGCAGTAGCTTTCGAAGCGTTTTACTGTATTGTCCCATTGAACAGTGACGGTGCATGGTGACACCTTGTTTAAGGAGCGGTGGTGCCTGGTGATGGGGAAAGAGGGAGCGGGGGGCGTGGCTTAGGCGATTGCATTCACCCGGGATTGATGAGAGGATCATCCCTCTCGGGAGCTAGCTTCTAAAACTTCATGAAGAAGCTTACCTGTGAACGCTGTCCGTCCTGTGAACGCTGGGCTGTTTCAGTTATTTGTTTCCTTCTTGGAAAACTTCAGGATCTTGGAATGGGAGCTCTGTTGCAGGACATCCCTCTCAGTCTCCCCTGTGCACACGCTGGCTCGTCCACAGACGTGCTAATCTCAGCTGGTTTCACCAAATTCTTCTCCTATGAAGCATGGTGCCTTCTCCATCTTTTGTCCTGGATGCCATCCTGTTCTCTCCCCACCCCCCCCCCCATACTTTTCTCCGCAAGAGAGAGATCTGGCGTGAATGTAACCCGAATAATTCTTGCGCCCCTTGGGGCCCCAAGGGTGGTGTGCCATTCAAAGAAGCATGGTCAATTAGCCCAAAGTAATGAGAAAGTAAATTCAGTTTTTGCTTGCATATCTCCAAAGAATCTTTTTTTAAAAAAATGTTTATTTTTGAGAGAGAGAGCGAGTTAGCACGGATGCCTGCATGCGTGCGCACGCACACCCTGGCACACACCCACCCACAAGTGGGGGAGGGGTAGGAGAGAAGGGGACGGAGCATCTGAAGCTGGCTCTGAAGAAGGATCTGAAGCGAGCTCTGCACTGAGATCCCAACGCGGGGCTCGAGCTCACAAACCCTGAGATCATGACCTGAGCCAAAGTCGGACATTTAACCGACTGAGCCACCCAGGGGCCCCTCTCCAAAGAATCTTAGAGTCTCCCATTTATAACAGAGGAATGTTTGGGGAGCCTGGGTGGCTTAGTCGATTAAGTGTCCGACTTCGGCTCAGATCATGATCTCACGGTCTGTGGGTTCGAGCCCCGCGTCGGGCTCTGTGCTGACAGCTTGGAGACCGGAGCCTGCTTTGGATTCTGTGTCTCCTCTCTCTGCCCCTCCCCTTCTTGTGCTCTGTCTCTCTCTGTCTCTCAAAAAGAAATAAACGTAGATTTAAAAAAACAGTACTTATAACAGAGGAATGTTCTTTCTCTTCTCTCATAGTCTCCCATATGTCACAGGAGTTCTGCGGCGTCTTATCTCGGATTCTCTCAGCCGGCCTGCCCCCCCTCACACCCTCCCCCATCTCTCTCTGTTCTCTGTCGTCATAAGTGACTTCACCTCTCCAACCTGTTGTAGCTTTTTCTCATTCAGCCTGTTACCGGGTCTCGCCACAGGGAGAAATGGCCCGGGGGCCGGCCCAGCGAGCAGCATCCCATCCCTTAGGTGGCTGGCGAGAAGAGCAGGGCAAGACTGTGGTCACCGTGCATTAGTGACTTTACACACGGGGACACTCTCAGCTTGCACAGGAGGACATTACCGTAGCCAGAAGCACACAGTTCAGTGAGGACAGCGGGGGACACGCCTCATCAAGCGGTGTCTCCATCGCGAAGTGGCTCTCCTTTTACCCTCCAGTCTTCCGCCTCCTTCAGTTCAGCGTATCTGGATTCCTAGATCGAATCACTTTTCTGAAGGGTCTCACCGTTAGCATACCCACTGCATCTGTAGAAGCCGAAGTGCTCAAATTCTGTTGTCCCCATTCTCTGATCACCTTTCCCCTCCCCATCTCTCTCTTTTTTTTTTTTTTTTTAAGAATTTTTACAACTTGAATACGGTTCACATCAGTGTGCCGGGTTCATTTCAGCTCCCTTACTGCCAAACCCGGGGGCAGGGACTGCTTCAGTTTCTCTGCCTTCTCTTTGTCTGTGATGACCAAAGTGTAAAGGTATCTGCTGCATCGGGCTTTAAACTTCACGTATTTTTCTTGATCTTGACGGACTTGGCGTCCTTCCGCCCAGCCGTGAGCAGAAAGTCCTTGATTTCTTCAGCTTTGCGAGCGTGTGGCAGGCAGTGCCCAAGAGACACTCGCGGCAAGTGGCAAGAAGGGAGGACGGAAAAGAGCGAGACTTTCCGTCCGTATCTCTTCTATTGATCACCTCTCCTTAAAGGGAAACCCTGTGGTCAGTGAACCCAGGGGCCGGGCCACGAATGAAAACGAGTGTCACTTGGGGTGTGGGCCATCAGGGGACACTGGGGCCTGTGTTCTCAAAGGCATTTGGATTCTCACTGTGAAACAGCCTTGGCCTGGCCAGGCAGGTCTGATGATGGCTTAACTCAAGAGTTTGAGCCTCCCAGGTGGAATTTTGACCATCTGTGAATTCTGGCTTCGTTCCCTTTGGAAGCAAGACAGACAAGAAGCTCTGAACCCTTTTTAGTCGGTAGTGGCGTCTTGATTTCACAGTTCACTTGAGTACCTGTTTGTGTAGGACGCTTGATCAGCAGTGACGGTGAGCCTAGCATATTAGCTGTTTCATCATGTGCCTCTGATTTCCAAAAGGACTTGGGGCAGTTATATTCTCCTGTGATCCTCATGTCTGCACTGAAGTGTTGTAATCTAGAAGTACATACTCTTCTGTTTCTTTCTTTTACATTATTTACTATACACTTTCTCAAGAATTTCCTGTGTTCTGATTGATGTAGAATGGTTTATTTCACAATCCTCAGATTGGCGGATTTGGGGTGTTAGAGGGTTTTTAATCTTGTGTATCATAAGATTTATGAAATGTATTGAGTGCTTACCATCGGTTAAACACAGCACACGTCTTTATATATGTTTTATTTCTTTAAAAAAATTTTTTTTAATGTTTATTTTTGAGAGAGAGAGAGAGAGAGAGAGAGAGAGAGACGGAGAGACAGAGCATGAGTGGGGGAGGGACACAGAGAGAGGGAGACACAGAATCCAAAGCAGGCTCCAGGCTCTGAGCCGTCAGCACACAGTCTGACGCGGGGCTCGAACCCACAAACTGTGAGATCATGACCTGAGCCGAAGTCGGACGCTCAACTGACTGAGGCACCCAGGCGCCCCTATATATGTTTATTTCTTATAACAGCCCCAGGAGGGTGAGTGCTATTAATATTCTCATGTGATTGACCATGATGCTGAGGCCCCCAGAGAGCTTCTGTGTGGCGTCTGAAGTTGCCCAGCTGGAAGAGGTCTGGAGCCTCCCTTCAAAGGTTCCACTTTGAACCACTACTGCTTTGCCATTTCTTTCTTTCGGGCCCTTGTTGTGGGAAGAATTGCCGGCCAAAGATCCTGTGACCTCTTTTTTCAGTTGTGATGGTCCTTGGGTTGACTTGGGATAATATAGGAAGACAGAAATGGTCTGGCTAGCAGAATCTCGGGAGAATATCTGTGGTTCCATGGGTAAAAGGTTTGGGTAATGCCCATCGTGCCTCCCAGGAGTCCACGTAAGTGGAGATTTCTACCTCCTGTTGCAGTTCATGCTTCTCTGGAACTTGTGACCTTGTTCAGTCCGTCACCTTGACAACCGATGTGCCTTGAACGTTCCTGCCCCCAGGCCTCTCATCTCCAATTCTTCTGTATTTGATCCAGGAGTCACTTCCTGACTCTGCCTGTGAGCTCTTGGCCAATTCACAGCAAGCTTTTCTGTGTCTTGGGTCTCCCTCGTGTTAAGCATCTGATGAAGATCACAAGGCATTGATCTTACATTACATTGATCTTACATTACAAGGCCGTGGTTTTCACGCTGTGTTCCAAGGGGCCCATGGGGTTCTCCGGTATCTTACGAGCTATCCTGAGATCGGAGGGGACCCCTCAAGTTTTTATCTCTGTTGTATATATTTATTTATATATGCCCCAAATATTTATCTTGATCTGCTATCTTTTTATTGACTATTGCATTTGGGGCATGCAGAAAAGATTTTTATATAGCCAAATATGTATGCTCAGTTTGACTGGCAACTTTTTCTATGGTTTTTCATCAAGTCAGATCCTCTTTGTGGTTGAGATAAATATTCTTCTCCATTCTTTGTTTAGCTCTAACTCATTTCAAATGTTATTCAAAAAGATTGCTTTTTAAATGGTTTTGTGTGGTTGACTATATAATTATGATTTGATTTATTTCTAAAATTATCACACAATGATTTGAGAATGTGCATTTTCCAGAATTCTCTTTTCTGTTTTGAGTGTTTCTTTGTATCCTGGTATCTGTATGTGTTTCAGCTGGCTTTGCTCTTAGGTTACAGAATTTCGGAGCAGGAGGGAACATCATCCCCGAACACCCTCCAGACCTAGTAAACACACCCAAAATAACATTTCAGTGTGTGTTTCGGGCATATAAATTCAGAATTATTGATGTCATCACTCACATAACTTTTGTTATTACTCATATCTTTGTTTAGCTCTTCATGCTTTATATGCTAATATCTATTTTTAAACATAGATACGATTAAGTTCCTGTATTATGTTAGCAGATATTTGCTGACTTTTAGACCATCTCTTTAGTTGTTGTGATTTTTAATATATTTTTAAGTAAAGTACTTAATATGTTTTTTTTTTTAACCAGTTTTAGATTTTTCTTTTTGCAGGGGAATTTGGCACATTTAGTATTTGGTCTCATATGTAATTATCCTTTTTGTTGTTGTTGTTCTTTTTTCTCTTGTTTTTCTGTTCTATCTTTTTTTAAAGCTTATTTACTTAGAGAAAAAGAGAGACATCGCATGCAGAAGGGACAGAGAGAGAGGGAGAGAGAGAATCCCAAGTAGCCCCCCCCCCCCGTCAGTGTGGAACCTGATGCAGGGCTCAAACTCACAAGCTCTGAGATCATAACCTGAGCTGAAGTTGGTCACTTAACTGACTAAGCTACCCAGGCACCCCTGTTCTCTTTTATTTATTGTTTTAATTTTTTTTAATGTTTATTTTTGAGAGAGAGAGAGAGAGAAAGTGAGCGAGAGAGAGTGCGTGAGCAGGGGAGGGGCAGAGAGAGAGGGAGACAGAATCTGAAGTAGGCTCCAGGCTCCGCACTGTCAGCACAGATCCCTACATGGGGCTTGAACCCACAAACCGTGAGATCATGACCTGAGCCGAAGTCGGACGCTTAACTGACTGAGCCACGCAGGTGCCCCTGTTCTCTTTTCAATGCTATACCTTTCTATTACAGTGGATTGGGTATTCTTTTTTTTTTTAATGTTTATATATTTTTTTTTTTTTGAAAGAGAGAGAGAGAATCCCAAGCAGGCTCCACACTGTCAGTGCAGAGCCTGGTTCAAGGCTCAACTCACAAACGATGAGATCATGACTTAAGCCAAAATCAAGAGTCAGAAGCTTAACTGACTAAGCCACCCAGACATCTCGCATATTCTTTTTGTCATTTTTAAGTGTGATCAGAATGAAATCTTATCTAAACTTCCTAGGGGTAAAAACAATTTCTGCCATTATTTTTCATGTTTCTAAATAAAATTAAGACCCTTTTCTCTGAATGATATTGAATGTTGAGTCTTGTGAGCTCGAGTTCAGCTCTAGTCCCTCAACCGCCTTGTCTCCCAGGTTCCCTGTTTTGGTACCTTGTTCTCTGGAAACACTTTTTAAGATTACTTTTTTTTTTTAAACCTGGGAACCTGCTTTGTGTCATGGCATCTGATAGCTGAGAGCACACTGCCTCCATAATCTTTTTCTCCTTAGTGATCCTTAGCGCATCTCTTTCTGACTTTCCGATCTCTTCCTCTTCGTCCAGTCAATTCTTTCTTCTCCTGCCTCTGGACCTTTTAGGCTGTGGATGATCATGTACGTGACACCATGGTGCATTCTTAAGCCTTGCTTCTGCTTCCAAACGGAGAGCGAAGGCAAGATGTCTAATTGTTTGAGAACCTCTGTTGTTCCGTTTTCCATTCTGCCTGTACGGATTCACATTCCCACCGGCAGTGCACAGAGGTTCCCCTTTCTCCACGTCCTTGACACCAGTTGTTCTTTCTTGTTTTGAGAATAGCCCTTCTGAAAGGGTATGAGGTGATATCTTGTTGTGGTTTCGGTTTGTATTTTCCCCGTGGCCAGTGATGTGGAGCCCCTGTTCATGCACCTGTTGGCCATCCGTATGTTTGTCTTTGGAAAAATGTCTGTTCAGTTCCTCTGCCCATTTTTAAATCAGATTGTTTGTTTGTTTGCTGTTGAGTCGTATGCATTCCTTATATATTGTGGATATTAATCCCTTGTCAGCTCTGTGACTCGCAAATCCCTTCTCCCACCCAGGAGGCTGCCTTTTCCTGGTCGCTTTCACTGTGCCCAGGCTGTTTACAGTTTCATCCGGTCCCACTTTTTTAGTTTTGTTTTTCTGGCTTTTGCTTTGGATGGTTTCTAACTCTATTCTCTCTTTTCTCCCAAGGTAGGTTTTTTTCATCCAGTGTTACTCATTTGTGGGGTTCTTGTTTTCTTAATTTCCCTGGGTATTTCCTATAAGCCACTTTCAGTCCCAACAGAATCTTGAAACCTTTCTTTGGGACCTAACACTTAAAAACCGAGTTTGTGCTACTCCTAGCATTGTCCTCACTGAGGCCTGTTTTATTAATTTTGGGCTGTGGATATTTTCTGCTCCAGATGTTCTGTCTCTGGTGTTTGGTAGGGAAGCATGCTATCCCATTTCTTGGCCTGCTGTATTTTTAGACTTAGTTTCTTTCATTGAACAGCCCGTGACCTAATACCCAACACCTGTGAGAAGAAATGTGTTCAAGGCCTGCTTTGACCACGCAGGGGTATGCTGTGTTGCATGTCGTGAGATGACAGATGGAAACGGAATTCAGGGAATTGATCCCTGAAAGGAACCACCATCACTGTTGCTTCAATTAAGACAAATTTCCTGGAGAAGGTGGGGTCTTGGGGCTGTTTGGAAAGAGCTGATGGCCTGCTCATTCTCCCAACTCTCTTTTGAATTGGGAAATCTAAGTCTCAGACAGGGAGAGAGAGAAAAAGAGACATTTTCTGAAGTGCACACACAACGGGGAAGTAAGGGAGTTTATCAGTTAGGAGTTTTATTTAGCCTCACGTTGCAAGACACAAAAAACAGTGGTAAAGCACAGGAAGTTTCCCTTGGTGCGGGAAAGACGTCTGTGCGGCACGGAGGCAGTTCAGGGCTGGCACCGTGGCTGTATGGTGTTATCAGGGGGTCAGGCCTCTTCAGCTCAGCTAACCCTAGGGTGTTACCTTCGTCCTCGGGGCTCAGTGTGGCTGCTGGAACTCTGGCCGTCACATCTACACCCCAGGTGGTAGGATGAAGGAAAGGAGAGGCAGAGATAAAGAGATGTCTTAGGTCACTTTTCCTGATAAGCAGACTTTGGGTTAAGGATTTAGGTGGAAGTGATTTGTCAAGGTAGTGCTCTCAGAAGAGACTAGCGGGTGGGTAAGGGAAGTAAGGATGTGGAAGGAGAAGCTAAGTAGGAGGCTATTTTATGGAGCTCTGGAACACAAATCATGCCCTGGAATCTGTCCCACCTTGAGGCAAAGGAACTGGGCTTTTATATGCCCACAGCAGGCACTGGTTATAGCTGGGGGTGGGAGGGACCCAGTCACAGGCACGTGGCCGTCTGCAGTCACTGATATAAGCTGTTAGCAGTAAGTCGCGCAGCAGCCTGGGGATGGGCACACGGAGCTGGTCAAGGGGTTCGGGGTATCTGGGTGGGGCACAAACAACAGTGTCCACTACAGGGGGTTCCAAGAAATCTCAGATAATCCTTCCCTTACATTTCATGGTCCAGAACTTTGTCACGTGGTCATGCCCAGCCGCAATCGTGGCCGGGAAACAAAATCATTATTCCAGTTGGTAATCTGGCAGAGAATAATTGCTAAAGAATGATGAGGGAAGGAATGTCGGAGGCACCTAACATGCTTGCCACAGGAGTGTAATCAATGAGTGAGTCACAGAGAGCCTTGACTGTCAGGCCAAAGGGTAGGAACTCTGCACAGTGGGGCCCGCCTGCTGTTAGAGACGGGGGAAGGACCGCGTAGTAAAAAGAGAGATTAACCTGGCAGAAGTCTCATCGCGGATCTCTTGGAAGAAGAGAGAAGAGGCAGGGAGAGCAGTGAGGGAGCCCCCAGGCCTGTGCCCACAGGGTCCAAAGGCCAGACTGGGACGGTGAGGAAGCAGCGATGGGGGCTGACCAAGGGTAGGTGGGAGGTCCACTGGGGACAGCCTGGATGCAGACCTCAGAACCAGGTGCCTCTTTGCCTCGCACAGGGAATGGGGTAGAGTTTGATGAGGGCAGGATGCAGGGGAGCTGCCCAGGCAGGCGGGGAGCAGAACTGGCTGCAGAGTTGGCCTGGGGCCTTCAGGGCCGGCAGATGCCGTGGCTCCAACCTGGGCTGCTGGCAGGCCTTCCTTCTCCACCCCTCTTTCCATCCCCACCCCTCTTTCCATCCCCACCCCTCTTTCCATCCCCCTTCCTTCTCTTCTTAACCAAGCTCGTTAGTCATGTTAGTCTCCAGGGGTGTCTGGGCGGTTCAGTCGGTTGAGTATCTGACTTCAGCTCAGGTCATGATCTCACGGTCTGAGTTCGAGCCCTGCGTCAGTCTCTGTGCTGACAGCTCAGAGCCTGGAGCCTGCTTCTGATCCTGTGTCTCCCCCTCTCTCTGCCCCCTCCCCTGCTCACTCTCTGTCTCTCAAAAATGAATAAACATTAAAAAAAAATAATGTTAGTCTCCAAAGGAAAAAAATAATGCAGGTGAAAAGGAATATTTAATTTTTCACTTCTTGTTAAACTAAGGCTGTTGATATTCTCTGATAAAAAGAACATAGTTAATGAAAATGAAAAGATAATTGATTAACCAAAATATCCACAGGCTAGGTCTGTGGGTTTAAATAATGTCACCAGGTGTCTTTTTGTCTGTCTGTCTGTCTCTCTCTCTGTCTTAGCTTCTCATTTTTCTTACGAGGGTAGGTCTCAGGGCCTTCAGAGCAGCGAAATTGGCACCAAGAGCAGCAGGTTGACATGGTCTTTAGCTTCCAAGAACTCAGAAGGAAAAAGACCCCATCTTTCCAGAGTTCCTGAACAGAGCTCTGCAGGGGGCCCTGCCTGGGTCCTGTTTGCATGACACACTCTTGGCATGACCACACTCTTGAGGTCGGGGTCACATAGCCACCTCTGGTGTGGGCAAGAATGGGGGGGGGGGGGTCTGGGTGGCATGCAATTGAAAGTAAAAAAGGGAACAATTCCCAGATTCCCAAGATTCTTGGTAGACAGGGAAGGCAGAATGGCACCCGGACACGAGCCAGTGTGAGGCAGAAACGGAATTCCAAAGTGGGGACAGTGGAAGGGACCCTGGGTTGAGCTTTGTAAGTAAGTCCCTGACCTCAGGGAGCTTTTGGGATCCTGGAAGGGAAACGTTCAGTAACCAGTTGGGGTAAGGGGAGGGGAAGAGCCTGGAGTCAGGAAAGAGGTTAGGACTAGAGATTCTGATGTCAAAAATAAAATTCTTTGTGTCAAGAGTTGGGGGGGTGGCGGTGGGGCAGCAGGGCGGTCAGGAGTCCTGTTGTCAGACTCCCCTTTGATGTTTCAGCCTTCATCCTTTTAACAACAGCAAGTTCAAGAACGCTCTCCTATGTCTCTGTCTTCTTTGCATCCCCAGCCCCTGGGCTCCCCGGCCTGAGCCCTTCCCCCCATCCCTACCCCTGAGATGTCCAGTTCTGCATTCCCCTGGGGCTAAGAGGAAACTCTTTGTCCCCACCCAGAAAACCTAAGCTGCCCGTGCCTAGTTCCTTAAAAATCTCAGTGACCCCAGAATAGCATTTCTCCACCTTGTCACTACGACATTTTGGGCCAGATGACCTTTTGCTGTGCAGCTGTCCTGTTAGAAGACAGTTAGCAGCCTCCCTGGCCTCTGCCTGGAGGGCCCCCAAACTGTCTCCAGCCCCTGCCAAATGCCTTGACCCCTTTGACTTGGGGTCAAAATCCAACAACTGCCCTAAGAGGAACAAGAAGACAGGGAGTCTTTAAGGAGGGAGAGCCTCTGTGGTTTTCATCTCCTCCTGCCTTGCAGGACGTGGGCTGGGTGAGGGGTGCTGAGACCACAGAGAGGAGCAAGCCAGACCTGAGTTCTAGAAAGTGAAAGTACATGAGGATTTCCATTAATAGAGGAGTTTCAGGCCAAAGACAAAATTTTGAAAGTTTTTTTCTTTTCTTTTCTTTTTTTTTTTGGTGTGTGTTTGCCCCTTTTCCGTGACTCACCCACGCACCCACACCCCACCCTTAATGGCATTAATGGCAAAGTGGCCTTTTTTTCTTTTTTACAATTATTTTTTCTGTTCTTAAAAATTCCTAAAGTAATACATGTGTATTTAAATAAATTTTCACATTATTCCAAAGTATTTTTTTTTTTAACGTTTATTTATTATTGAGACAGAGAGAGGCAGAGCATGAACAGGGGAAGGGCAGAGAGAGAGGGAGACACAGAATCGGAAGCTGGCTCCAGGCCCCGAGCCATCAGCCCAGAGCCCGACGCGGGGCTCAAACTCACGGACCACGAGATCGTGACCTGAGCTGAAGTCGGACGCTTAACCGACTGAGCCACCCAGGCACCCCAATTCCAAAGTATTTAAAGTGAAAAATCAAAGCTCCCTTTACTCCCCTGTCTTACTCTCCAGAGGGAACCACTGCTTTTTTAATACTTGTTGGTGGGTGTTTTTGTTTTTTGGTAACAGGTTTATTGAGCTGAAATTCACATACCATAAAATCCACCTATTTATTTTTTTTAAGTTTATTTATTTTGAGAGAGAGAGAGTGTGTGCGAGAGCCTGACGGGTGGGGGGAGGGGCATAGAGAGAAAGAATCCCAAGCTGGCTCCATGCTGTCAACACAGAGCCTGATGCAGGGGTCCATCCCACAAATCATGAGATCATGACCTGAGCCCAAATGGAGAGTCAGATTCTTAACCGATTGAGCCACCCAGGTGCCCCAAAATGCACCTATTTAAAGCGTACAATTCAGTGATTTTTAGTATTTCACAGAGTTTTAAACTATCATCACAATTAATTTTAGGACATTCCATCATCCCCAAAAGAAACCCCGTACCCTTTAGCAATCACCCCCACCCTCCCCTCAAGCTCCTGGAAACCACTTGTCTACCCCCATCTCTGTAGATTTGAACATTTCTGATAAATGGAAGAATAAAATGTGGTCTTTGATGCCTGGCTTCTTTCACTTACTATAATATTTTCAAATCATTCACGTAATATGGATCAATACTTCACTCCTTCTTAATTGCCAAATACTATGCTGTTATATAGATGTATATACCACATTTTACTTTTGGTTAATCAGGCATTTGGGTTGTTTTCATTTTTTAGCTTTTGTGAATAATGGTTTACAATGGTGAATAAGAGTGCAGGTTTTTGTGTGGACACATGTTTTCATTTATCTTGGGTATATACCTATGTTTGGAATTGCTGGATCATATCTCTATATGATTCCATTCTTTTGTTTTTGAGAGAGAGAGAGTACGAGTGGGGGAGAGGGGCAGAAGGAGAGAGAGCATCTTTTTTTTTTTTTAATGTTTATTTATTTTCTAGAGATGGAGAGACAGAGTGTGAGTGGGGGAGAGGCAGAGAGAGAGGGAGACACAGAATCCGAAGCAGGCTCCAGGCTTTGAACTGTCAGCACAGATCCCGGTGTGGGGCTTGAACCCACAAGCTGTGAGATCATGACCTGAGCCAATGTCGGACACTTAACCGACTGAGCCACCCAGGTGCCCAGAGAGAGAGAGAGAGAGAGAGAATCTTAAGCAGGCTCCGTACTCAGCTCGGAGCCCAGCCCAGGGCTTAATCCCACAACCCTGGGATCAAGACCTGAGCCGAAATCAAGAGTCAGACGCTCAACCGGCTAAGACACCCAGGTGCCCCTAGAGACTCTGTTCTTAATGTATGGATGAACTGCCAAACTGTTTTCCACAGTGGCCGTACCATTTTATATTCCCACCTAAAATGTCTGAGAGTTTTATTTTCTCTGCCTCCCCACCAACACTTTTTTATTATTGTTTCTTTGATTATAGCCATTCTAGTGGATATGAAGTGGTATCTTCTATGGTTTTGATTTGCATTTCTCCATTGACAAATGATGTTGAACACTCTTCATGTGTTTGTTGGCCATTTGTCTACTTTCTTGAAAGAACTGTCATTCAGATCCTTTGCCCATTTTTAATTGGGTTGTCTTTTTATTATTGAATTATAAGTGTTCTTTATATAGTCTAGATTCAAGTCCTTTATCAGATGATTTGCAAATACTTTCCCCCTCTCTGTGAATTATCTTCTCATTTTCTTCGTGGTGTCTTTCAAAGCACAAAACATTGTTGCTGATGTTTTCCATGTCCAAGCTAAGACCACTGCCTAATGCAGCACCACAAAGATTCATACCTATGTTTTCTTCTCAGTTTTGTAGTTTTGCTCTTAAAATTAGGTTGTCAATCCACTCTGAGTTAATTTTTGTGTGAGCTACCGGTCCAATGTAATTCTTTTGCACATGGATATCCATTTACAGCACCACTGGTTGAAAAAACTATTCTTTCCCCCCATTGAATTGTTTTGGCACCCTTGTCAAAAAGCAGTTGACCATAAACCAGAGGGTTGATTTCTGAATTCTCAGTTCTAGTTCATTGATCTCCATGTCTGTCCTTATGCCAGGACCACGGTGTCTGGATTACTGTAGCTTTGTAGTAAATTTTGAAATCAGAAAGTGTGAGTCCTTCAGCGTGGTTCTTCTTTTTCAAGATTGTTTTGGCTGTTATGAGTCCCTTGAATGTCCATATGAATTTTAAGATCAGTTTGTCAGTTTCTGCAATGAAGCCTTGCATTGAATCTGTAGATCAATTGGGGAGATATTGCCATCTTAAAAATATCAGGTGTTCTAATCCAGGAACATGGGATCATTTAATTTTCTTCCCCAGTGGTTTATAATTTTCAAGGTATAAGGTTTTCACTTCATATGTTAAACAGATTCCTAAGTATTTAGCACTATTGTAAATGAGATTTTATTTGGGGTTGTTCATTGCAAGTATGTAGGATACAATGATTTTTGTAGATTGTCTTGTATCCTGTGACCTTGCTACACTCATATATTAGTTCTAATAGTTTTTTAGAGGGTCCCTTAGGATTTTCTGTACACAAGATCCTGTCATTTATGAATAGAGATAGTTTTCATTCTCCCTTTGCAATCTGGATACCTTTTCTTTCTCTTAATTCATACCTGGCTGGAATCTCCAGGACAGTATTGCGTAGAAGTAATGAGGAGGGTGGACATCCTTGCCTTGGACCTGATCTTAGGGGGAATGCTTCAGTCTTTCAACATTACGTATGATGTTAGTTCTGGTTTGTTGGTAGATGGCCTTTATTGGGTTGAGGAAGTTCCCTTCTCTTCCTAGTTTGTTGAATGTTTTTTATCACAAAGGTGTGTTGGATTTTTGTCACATTCTTTTTCTACACCTGAAATGATCATGTGGTTTTATCTCTTCTGTTATTGATATTTCATATTGAATTAGTACATTTTTAGGTACCAAACCAACCTTGGATTCTGGGGATAAATCACACTTGGTCCTTTTCATATGTTGCTGCATTTGGTTTGCTAGTATTTTGTTGAAGGTTTTTGCATCTATATGCAAAAAAGATAGTCACCTATTTTTTTTCCTTCCTTGTGAGATCTTTGTCTTATTTTGGCATCAGGATAATGTTGGCCTATAGAATGTGTGGTTCTTATATTCTGCAGTTTCCCTGGATATGCTCTGTCCCTCCTGTTGTAAGACATGTCATTGATTTCTAATTATTTGCTAGTATAACAGCTTTATAAAGCATGTTTTTATTTTAAATATGTATAAATTGAAATATTCTCTTAACAAATTTGCAAGAATCTTGTTAGTCCCAGAACTACCATGTAATTCTCCCCTTCCTTGGTACTGTACTAAATACTATAGATACATAATATTTAGGTAGCACTATCATTTTCCTCATTCTTTGGATGAGAAAACAGAGGGTTCAAGAGCTTGCATAAAGCCACACAGTTAGAAAGTGGTGGAACTTTGATTCAGACTTTGTTCAGCCATGATTTAAATTTTGGAGAAGTTCATCTGAGATTGAATTCTACTGGAAACTGAAATAAAACCCATGGCCCTGGTTCTGTATTTATTTTTGTCAGTAATGGATTTGAATTTGATGCTTCTGATGAATATTTTCTGCACACTCTTGTTTTGAAGAAGCTGCAGTTGTCAGGCTGTATATAGTCAGGAAGCTATCTGGATGTCCCACACTAGGTTTGAACAGTGTCTTCTCTCCCTTCTTAGCCCCTTAGAATGACACCCAGCACCCCTCCCATATCTAACATGAAATTCAGTTTAGTCCAGTCAAAATTTATGGAGCTTCTGCTGTGTGCCCAATTTGACTGCAGGGGTTCTTAACCTGGGACCATGGATACAAGTCAGAGGGTCTGTAAATTTGGGTGGGAAAAGAATTCTGTCTTTATGTTTACTAACCTCTAACCAAGCAACCTCTAGCATTTCCTTCAAGAAGGAATACAGACAACAATGCAGGACTCACATGAACAGCCCCCATAGCCTTGTCTCCAGTAGAAACCAGATGTATTCCTGTTACTTCATAATGCAGCATATGCCCCCATGGCCCCTTCACCACTACCTCAAAATCATGGTCATTGTTGTTTAATGATTTAATAAAGAAGTACATGCACTCTATCACATGCACATTTCATAGTTTAACCACTGTGTTTTAATATGGTTGCTTTTGTAATCCTATGCACTGTATTTCATTCATTTAAAAAAATCATTTGGAGGGGTCCCTGGGTGGCTCAGTCAGTTAAGCATCCCCTCTTGATTTTGGCTCAGGTCATGATCTCACGGTTTGAGAGTTCAAGCCCTGAGTTGGGCTCTGCGCTGCTAATGCAGAGAATGCTTAGGATTTTTTCTCTCTCTCCCCATCTCTCTTTCTGCCCTTCCCCCACACATGCTTCCTCCCTTGCTCCCTCCCTCTCTCTCTCAAGAATAAATAAATAAATTTTTTAAAAAATATAAAAAATTTAAAAATCATTCTGAGAAGGGACTCATAGGCTTCCATAGACCGCTGGAGGCTCCATGTAACAGAAAACAGGAATTGAGAACCAGACCGAAGTTAGGCCTATTTTGAATGCAGGGAAAAGGGGAACTTGCAACTGCTCCCATCCCTGCTCCATACATGGTGAGTGAAGGGCATTAATCCATTTGTAGTTGTTTGAACATGGACTTGGATGCTTGCATTGCTCAGTCATTATGCATAGTCTCAGCTTTTCCCGATGATTCAGAAAACCTTTCAGGATGTTGCAGTGTCTTGTGGGCCATCGTTGGGAGGACAGATTACCACTCACCCTCAGAGAAGTGGGGAAGAAGCAAGCATGTGGAAATGTCCTATTTATAGAGTTCTCTTTGTATAGGGTGGTGGACTTGATTCAGATGCCTCCCTGTGTCTTTATCTCTGTGTCCTCAACTGGTTGGGATGTGCCTCCGACTCTTCGTCCACACCTCCCCTATGGCTGCAGTGGCACACGTACTCTTTGTTGTAAATACTGGCCTTAGAATATGTAACACTTCCTCATGGTTATTTAATACTACTTCTTATTTAATATTTAAATTAGGAGTTGCAACTTTGGCCGAACACAACATGGTCTATTTGACCTGTAGATGGTAATGCGCTGGCAATGTGTAAGAATCAGCTTAAAACAAACAAAGCCCTGATTTGCAGCATTCGTCTTATTTGTGTGGTGTAAATATTCCCCAAGTGGCTGGCTTCAAGCTATGAATGTGAAGTCCGTGAAGGCTAGAGTGGGGAAAAGATCTGCATAATTGGCTCTTTATGAGTCTATAACAGCCAGTTCCAGGATATGGTGTTTGAGAAAATGTGAATTTGTTGTCAACTTTTAAAATTAGATTTCTTTCTTTGTAGTGTTTATGTATTTTTTAGAGAAAGAGAGAGAGAGAGAATGCACATGAGCAGGGGAGAGGCAGAGAGAGAGGGAGGCAAAGGATCTGAAGTGGGCTGTGTGCTGACAGCAGACAGCACAATGCAGGGCTCAACTCATGAACTGCAAGATCATGACCTGAGCTGAAGTCGGACATTTAACCGACTGAGCCACCCAGGCACCCCTAAAATTAGATTTCTAGTAAAAATCTTGACTTCTGATTTCTCCTGGAAAATTGGGAAATCTGACTATGCCAGACAACCCTCCCTATATGCCAACCACTCACTGAAGATGAACTCTGGATGCTCCTGTTGGGGGCTCACTGGTACCCTGGTCCCACCGCACCTAGGCTGACTGTCACCTGCCGTTCATCTCTATATTTGACTTCTTTCCTTTCCCTTCGTGTAAGTGCTGAAGTTCCTCTTGGCTTTTTGAGATTTAAGAACCAAGTGATCTTGTCTCTGGGCTTTTTATCAAAAAAGAGTTGTGAAATTGAGTCCTCTACGATATATATTTTTTAATTGCTTCCAGTTTGATCACAGAGCCATCAAGTTTCTCCTGATGGGGTGCGTGAAGTTTTTATTCCATTCTTGTTGATCTCCCTCTGGTCATCTCAAATCAGCAGACAAAAGAGCTTTTCTCCTTAGCATAGTTAATAAATGAGAATTGAACCAGAAAAGCATGAACTTTGTGACAGGCTAAAGGTCTTCCTATGGGAAATTAAGATCTATTAACTGGAAATGGTGAAAAGTGACAAGCTCAGAGGAAACTCAGTTGAGTAATTAAGAATGTATCAAGCCCTGTACAGTAGGCAGTTGACACAGCATAGTAAAAGAAAAATAACATCTCTGAGGTCTTGTTGGATACCGTCCATGTTGATTTTGGATAGTGTCCCAGTGTCTGGGGGAAAAACTGCTCTTAAACCAGAAACGTAGAACATCTAGAGATGTCAGCCCTGCCAGAGTGATTATACCATAAATACCTCATTATTTGTGAGTATTAAGGGATCCCTAAAGGGTACTGAACATTTTAATACCCTGTTCTTGGGTGGGATGGGGTGCTTCTACAGGTGATTTAGGAATATGAGGTTTAGAACAAGGGGCTCAGGGAAAGTCTTGGAGTTTCCAGTGTCAGGGGATGTGGGAAGTCAATCAGAAAGGAGTGGGGTTAACATGAAAGAAATTGAAGAGAACACAAACAAATGGAAAGACATTCCATGCTAATGGATCGGAAGAACAAACATTGTTAAAATGTCGATACTACCCAAAGCAATCTACACATTTAAATGCAATCCCTATCAAAATAGCACCAGCGTTTTCCACAAAACCAGAATAAACAATCATAAAATTTGTATGGAACCACAAAAGATCCTGACTAGCCAAAGCAGTCCTAAAAGGGAAAA
The DNA here is from genome assembly GCF_046562875.1 of Panthera onca. Lineage (NCBI taxonomy): Eukaryota > Metazoa > Chordata > Mammalia > Carnivora > Felidae > Panthera > Panthera onca. The sequence goes on from NC_138344.1 coordinate 132,774,113, forward strand.
CAAAACCGGAGGTATCACCACTCTGGATTTCATCTAGACAGTATGGTACTAGCCACAAAAACAGACACATAGATCAATGGAACAGAATAGAAAATCCAGAAGTGGACCTACAACTGTATAGCCAAGTAATCTTCAACAAAGCAAGAAAGAATATCCAATTGAAAAAAGGTAGTCTCTTCAACAAGGTGTTGGGAAAACTGGACGGCGACATGCAGAAGAATGAAACTGGACCATTTTCTTATGCCATACACAAAAATAAAATAAATTCAAAATGGATGAGAGACCTAATGTGAGACAGGAAACCATCAAAATCCTACAGGAGAACACAGGCACCAACCTCTTGACCTCGGCCAGAGCAACTTCTTAACTAGACATGTTGCCAAAGGGAAGGGAAACAAAAGCAAATATGAACTATTGGGACTTGATCTAGATAAAAAGCTGCTGCACAGCAAGGGAAATAACCAACAAAACTAAAAGGCAGCTTGGGCAATGGAAGAAGATATTTGCAAACAAGATATCTGATAAAGGGGTTAGTATCTAAAAATCTATAAAGAACTTATCAAACTCAACACCCAAAAACCAAATAACCCAGTTAAGAAATGAGCAGAAGACATGAATAGACACTTCTCCAAAGAAGACATCCAGATGGCTAACAGACACATGAAAAAATGTTCAATATCACTCATCATCAGGGAAACACAAATCAAAACCTCAGTGAGATACCACCTTACATCTGTCAGAATGGCTAAAATTAACAACACAAGAAACAGGTGTTGGCGAGGATGCAGAGAAAGGGGAACTCTCTTGCACTGTCAGTGGGAATGCAAACTGGTGCAGCCACTCTGGAGAACAGTATGGAGATTCCTCAAAAAACTAAAAATAGAACTACCCTATGACCCAGTAATTACACTATTAGGTATTTACCCAAAGGATACAAAAATACAGATTTGAAGGGGTATATGCATCCCAGTGTTTATAGCAGCAGTATCAACAACAGCAAAATTATGGAGAGACCCCAATATCCACTGACTGACGAATGGATAAAAAAGATATATGTATACACACACACACAGGAATATTACTCGGCCATCAAAAAGAATGAAATCTTGCCATTTGCAATGATGTGGATGGAGCTGGAATGTATTATGCTAAGTGAAAGAAGTCAGAGAAAGACAAATATCATATGATCTCAATTAAACGTGGAACTTAAACAAAACAGATGAACATATGGGAAGGGGGAGAGAAGAGAGGGAAACAAACCACAAGAGACTAAATGATAGAGAACAAACTGTGGGTTGATGGAGGTGGGAGGGAGATGGGCTAGATGGTAATGGGTATTAAGGAGGGCACTTGCTGTGATGAGCACTGGGTGTTGTATGTAAGTGATGAATCATTGAATTCTACTCCTGAAATCAATATTGCACTGTATGTTAACTAAAATTGAAATTAAAAAAAAGAAGAAAGGCAGTGGGGTTAAGAATTGCATTTATGGGGGCACCTGGGTGGCTCAGTCAGTTAAACGTCTGACTTCAGCTCAGATCAGGATCTTGTGGTTTGTGAGTTTGAGCCCTGCATCAGGCTCTCTACTGTCAGTGCAGAGCCCGCTTTGGATCCTCTGTCTCCCTCTCTCTATGCCCCTCTCCCACTATCTCTCTCTGTCTCTCAAAAATAAATAAACATTTTAAAAAAGAATCACATTACCTATGTACTTACTTAAACATTGACAAGAGTGGTATTTACAAATCAATTTCATTTTGGAAAGGGAGCTCCAGTTTTAAAGATACATTTTGCAAATATTAACCTAGTGAAACATTTTTAATGTCTCCTCTGTAAAAACCCTCTCTGTTTTTATAAGCTGATATGTGTTTGGGAGGGAGAGAGGGACCCAGTGCTAAAAGACATTCATCCATTCACATTTTTTCCAACAATTAGTATTAAATGAAGAGGGGAGAGGGTCTTTAACTGATGAATGGAGCCTATTAAATACTTGAAGCCAGTTAAGAGGAAAGAAAAATACTGTGGTTTGCAGGCAGAAGATAAGGAAACATGGTGGACAGATGTCAAAGGGAGCATTTTGAAGTACCAGGAAAACCTGCAAGGGAATAAAGATGGGTATATAGGGTGCCTGGGTGGCTCAGTCGGTTAAATGTTGTCTTCGGCTCAGGTCATGATCTCACAGTTCATGAGTTTGGGGCCCTGAATCAGAACCTGACTCAGATCCTCTGTCTCCCTCTCTCTCTCTCTCTGCCCCTCCCCTGCTCACACTCTCAAAAATAAATAAACATTAAAAAGAAAAAAAGACGGGTAGGATGCAAGATATAGAAAACAGACATTTCATTTCTTTGTCTTTAAAGAAGCATCGTAATGTCCTGAAAGAGAAGGAGACCACACAGCCACCATTTATTAGGGACCTACTTTGTACCAGCTGCTGAGTCTCTTCCGGGCCCTGGGCACACACTCCCAGTAGGCACCCCAATTATAATAATTAAATCTGTTGAGATCTTCAGTGCGCCGGGCGCTGTCCTAAGTGCTGATTTACGTTTGGGCCTCAGAGCAACTGTCTGAGAGGTGAGGGAGGGCATCACCATTTCACAGACGAAGAAATAATGGAAACTTCAGGAACTTGGTCTTTGCCCCACAGCCCCAGATGGAGCAGGTCCATCTGGCTTTTTTCTAGAAAAGCCCGTGCTTCTTCTAGACTGCTGTGTCACCTTCACAAGCATCTGACTGCACTGTGAACTAATTAATTACTTGAGCACACTACTCCCCAAAACATGCTGTAGTATTACTGTTGTTCACCAAGCACTGATGAAGAAAGATTCATTCAAAACATCCGTGAAGGTGGATTCAGGCCCATTTCCACTTGATTTTATTCTTCCTCAATAGTTTGGTTTGTTTTTGTTTTTTTAAATAGAACCTGTTTTCTCTTTGCCACTCTTCATTTTCAACAAATCAAAGTTGAGTCAAGGAGAATGGTGGATGCTTTTAGTGCTGCCTTCCAGGGAATCCCTGTTCCACTCCAGTGTGCCCAGCCTAAACCAGATGTGGTATGAATGTCACTAAAGGGCTGAAGGGCCCCGTGGAGAGAGGACAGGACTGGGGTTGTTTGAGCTTTCCGTTCTCTGCCTCCCATTCACCCGTGGAGAACATTATGAGCCGTCTAGTTCTGTAGGGTTGGATTCCTCCCATCCCCCCTCCCAGAAGACTGGGATGGTTCCCTTGCCCATGGGTGGAGATTTATGGCAAATCTTCAGTAATGGAACTTGGAGATACAGTCCTAAATCTTCCTTGATATTCTGAATGTGCTTATTCTATAACTGAACTTTTAGGAATACTGATTTATTATAAGATTAGCTTGGCTGTCCTGGGACTTGTTTTAATTGGATTTGGTGGGTGCCACTTTTCCCTCTGGCTTCTTTCTCTTGCTACATCAGATCTCCTAACTTCTGCATCAGTCTTCCCTCTGTGGAAAAGGGTGGGTAATCTCTCAGTTACTTCAGTCTCACTGCCTGCATGGAACCATGAGCCCCAGGTCTTTCTCACTCACTTCTGTATGTCTTCACTGTGCCTGGCACACAGTAGGCCCTCAGTAGATGTTTGTCAAGTAATTAATAACTGGAAACAACCTTCCATGTGCTTTGACTGTGATATCCTTATACCCTTCCTTCATTGCCACCAGATGGGAACTAGGCATTCATAGGACCTCTCAAAATGACTGTTTCTTCTGGCAGCACTATATAGTTGTCACTCAATTATCAGCGGTGAGGCAAGTACAAAGTGCCTTATCTTCATAATAAAATGGACTCTCTTTCTTGTAATCTGTGAGAGGAAACACCAGAGTTCTTGCTTAACTTCCTTTTCCTGTGTCTTAACGTGATGGAGTCCTCTTCCCAAGTCAGCTGGAAGGAGGCAGGACTCCATCCACATAGCGCATGTGCTACAGCATGTGGAGTTTATCGTCCCTGTCGGGGATGATGTGCTTCATTAGTGAGAATTTTTCTAGAAATTAAGGTTTTGTCTAGAAACGTGTTTGTCCCAAACTTGGGTTTAATTAAACCATTTTGGTGAAAGCATTTAAATTATTAATTATTTTTTACACTGATGTTTATCATGTATCGAGATTTATTATGGTATCATAGTGAGAATTTAGCTTTGTAAGCCTAGAATTCACAAAGGATAAGATTGACAGATGTGACCAGTGAAAACGTAAAACTTGTATATACTTAACACTTAAATAAGAAGAAAAAACAATCAGATGAGAAAAATGTTTCCAGATAATGAAAAGAATCATTTAAGTATCTATTATGTATGTAATAAAGTAAAAATTAATACCCCCACCCCTGGGAACAACTTAATAATTCCATCAATAGGGACACTATCAGCACATTATAGGAACAGTACTAAGTGCTACCATTTTATGGAATACCTATCACCTCCCTCATATCCGTTGTCTCATGTCATCCTCACAAATCCATCCATAAATGGAATACTATGAAACTATAAGAAGTATATACATGTTTTTGTTATTTTTAAAATATTTATTTTAAATATTTATTTTGAAGAAAGGCAGAGAGAGAGGGAGAGAGAGAATCCTGAGCGTGGAGCCTGACTGGGGGCTTGATCTCACCACCGGGAGATCACAACCTGAGCCGGTATCAAGAGTCAGACATTTAATTGGCTGACCATCCAGGCAACCCATATATATATTTTTATTGAAGTATATATGAAGTATTTTTGACATAAATATATGTTCATAATATACAGAATGGAAAATGTTATAAAACAATGTGGTTCCATTTCCAAAAGGAAAAAATACACACATAGTCTGACAAGGTAAATAAAGATATGAATCTAAACAGTGTGATAGAAATTACAAAACAGTGGGTGATGTGATTTTAAGATGTACCTTTTTTCTTTGTGTTTATCTTTATCTTTCAATTTTCTGCAATGTAGAAGTTACTTTAAAATTTTACGCACATTGCCAACTTAAGTCCTATTGTTTAAAAAATGGATTACGTGTTCCCCCGCCTCTCCAAGAAGCGTATACTGAGCATAAATGAAGCCATTTTGGATGCTTAAATCTCATTATTGTGGGCAAGAAAGTCACCGTTTCCCAGCTAGAGAGGAATTTTATCACTGTACAGAAAGGCTGTCAAGGAACCACTGTGGTTAATGTTATTTGTCCCTATATTAACCTGTGAGCTCTGGAGCCCTTTCTTTTTTCGGATGTCCCTCTGTCCTGGCATCAAGTGACCCTTCCCAATAGGAGTGCACATAAAAAGCCCCTAGGAAACTTTTAAAAAATGTATAACGGCCTTGACCCCTGGACGGGAGTTTTTGATTCAGTAGGTCTGAGGTGGAGCTTTGGTGGCTCTATTTAAAATAAACACCACGGCTTCCTTAGGTGACTGTGACCCTTGCCCTTCCCTGAGGCCAGTGTTACCATCCCGCTATCTTCTGCTGCTGTTAATCAGCCTGGTTTTTCTCAGATGTGTTGGGGTGAGGACCCGAGAAGGGCTTCTTGCTTCTCCAACAAGTCCGAGCAGTTATTCTGAAACTTGTTCAGGTGATGCGACACCTGAAGTCTTAGTCCTCCTGGCAGGATGCAGTGAAACGCTTCGACACATAATTCTCTTTAAACACTAGGCACAAGTTTATTAGCAGTAGGCAGGAGCACGTGTTGTGTGTGGGCTCTGTCAAGCCTCTTTTGCTTGCAAGTACTTAGGAACTCACTTGGATTCGCTCAAGACAAAACGCAGAATGTACTGTAAGGATCTGGGGGTGGTTCATGGAACCGTGGGGCAGGGAGCACAGGAGCCCTGAAACCAGAGGGAGAAAGCCAGATGGAATGGGCAGCCATTTTCTCGCTCCCTTGCCTTTGCTTCTCTCTTCATGTCTGCTTCATTCTTTCCTCTCGCTTTTCACTTCTGCTTTCCCCTTCTCCCCACTGTTGGCTGCGGATGGCCACCCCTCAGCCCGTGCAGCTTACACCTCCTCAGTTCAAACAAGGCGCAATGGCTGCCTCCTGTTTCTCAGTCCTGCGTCTGCTTCCTTTAGAGAATCTGATTGGCCAAGCGTGGGTCACATGTGTATCCCTCATCCAATTAGCTGAGTCTTGGTTGGGGAGGGGGGTTGGCTCAGGTGGAATAAATGTGGATGCCACAGGAAGAAAAGGGGGTGGGGTGGGATGAAACCCTAAATCTTCTGTATTTTATCTCCTAGCATAAATCCCGCTTCTTATATACCCAGACACACCTCTGCCTCCTATAACCAGCCATCTGATTGGCAGCTACAAATCCCCCACCCCTCCCCCGGCCATGGGAGACTATTCAAAGTCCTGTTGAGCTGCAGCAGGCAGAGGCTTCCGGTCCCCAGGCTGCCATATGTGTAAGCAATCAGGTTAAACCACCACAAGAGACCCAGTATGTAGCACTGGCAGGAAAATAGACAAAATTGCCACACAGACTCCCCTTTGGAAAAAGGAATGGGGGGTGGGAAACCCTACCGTGTCACGTTCAGTTATCACCCATCGGTGCAGAGCCTGTACAGCATCCTGAACGCCAGGGAGAAGGTGAAAAAACATGCCTGTCAAAACCCATTCAGACTGACTTAAGCAGACAGGGAGAATTCATCACAAAGATCCAAGCCCTCTCTCGATGTCCCAGGGTGAAAAATTTGGAGGATCCTCAGGAGAGGATCACTCGGTGTCTCTCTTGGCCTCTTGTGTCTGCTTCACTTTCCCTCTTTACTTCTGCATGTGTCAGGCTCTAACCTAGAGGTGCCTCATTAGGTTTAAAACACAAATTCAGAGGACCCAGCATTACTTTTGCAGAGCTATCCAAGTACCACTGGGGCCACACACAATTTTAGATAATACCATATGGAAAACATATTTTTTAATGGGTATTTAATTGGCATTTATTTAATTTTTATTTATTGAAATGGCATACATACAAAAAAACCTCTGTGGTTCTCGCTCTCATTGCTTAGCATGAAATTTAGTTATAGTTTTAAAATGCAGCAGTTTAGGGGCGCCTGGGTGGTTCAGTTGGTTAAGCGCCAGACTTCAGCTCAGGTCATGATCTCATGGTTCGTGGGTTCGAGCCCCGCATTGGGCTCTGTGCTGACAGCTCAGAGTCTGGAGTCTGCTTCAGATTCTGTGTCTCCCTCTCTGTCTGATCCTTCCCTACTCACACACTGTCTCTGTCTCTCTCTCTCAAAAAATAAACATTAAAAAAATTTTTTTTTTTAATACAGCAGTTTATATAACAATATTAGGTCCATGACCACACATACTGAAGGTCAAATGGCTACATCACAGAGAGAGCCCTCTGGAGACCATAAAAGTCTCATCCGAATTGCTTTGGGAACATAGTTGGTTTCATTGATCAGCTTCTCTTGCCATCAAAAAGTACTAGAATCCCGCTCCAGATCTTTAGAAGACAAGTTTGTATTCACCTTTGAGATTAAAGAATAAAAATCACCCGTTATCTCATTAAGCAGACTGATGGCTTCCATCTTTGTGTTTCCTTCCAAACACTCTGTACAGTTTTCGCGTAGTTGAGATGAAATATTTCTAAACTATGTTAGTCCAGTCTCCTGTCTCAGTAACTAGAGTTTTGTTTGGGATTCTGTGTTGCCTCCAGCGCTGTAATGAACGACAGCAAGCGTACACAGGATCAGAAATGGAAGTCTCTCCAATGCTTTTTCAAGCCACGCCCTTGGTGACTTCAGTCAACGTCCTAAATAAATCTGAGACGCCCTGTTTCTCGTTTTAATGGCCTCCTTTTTCCTAAAAGTGGAGGGTATGAGAAGTCCCAGGAAAAATAGAATGCCCATTCTTTGGGTTCCAGGAGAGTGAGGATTGGTTTATTTCGATGAATTTTTAGAAGGGTTGTTTCTGGCTGAACGATTGGTTTTGTATCATTGTGTTTTCTGTCTGGCCCAACTGGGAGAAAGGTGCTGATTGTTCAGGCAAGTTTCGAAGACTCTGGATGAAAGACATTGCTATCACAGGGCAAAGTGAACTCTGTGTGACCAAAGCAGCAAGCCAGCATTTGTGAAAAAACCTGGCTACGGAGCAGAAAAGTAAAATACGGGTGGGCGTGATGTTCACAGAATTATTCAGAAGGGTTTGGAACATCTGCTTAAGGGAGAAAGTCCCAGGAGCACATTCTTTCTCCTACCAAACGAACATGCTTCTTCCTTCCAGGAGGAGGCAAACAGTGTAAACAGTCCCAAAACTTGTGTGTATATTTGGCTTTGACATACAGAATGGTTCCCTGCCCGCCCCCAGCATACACCCTGCCCTGATCGGTATGGACAACTTGACTAATGGCACAGCTTGGGATTTCCTTGAGCTGTTGTTTTATTAGTATTTTACCTAAGGCTCCGGTTTCTCCAGCCTTTCTCTTCACAACTCAATATTAAAATTAATTTGCTTTTTCTATGTTAGGAAGTACCTAAGGGCTTGGATGAAGTTTCTTTGGAGTTAACCCCATTTTGGCAGAAATAGTGTAGATAATCTCACGTGGGTAGTTAGGTATTAACCATAGTAAAAAAAAACAAAAACAAAAAACAAAACTAAATGCAACTAAAAGGAGCTTTTGTATAGGAACCCTGACGCAAAGAAGTGAGTTTGCTTTAAAACTCTGTGATAGGCGCCACGGCTGTGTTTTTGTGACTTAATTTTTTTGTCATTGGCCAATTCTCAAGCCTCAGTGATATTTGATCCCTAATGAAATCTGAACTGGAAAGAGATTCTGCATAATGAAATTACACTTAATAAACCACTTTCTAGCTGGTGCTGGTGACCTCCAGGACATAGGCTTTTCCATTTCCTGGAGAGAAAATTGCCTGCCTCCTGAATGACAAAGGCCTAATCAGCCCCAAGGTTATTAGGCCGGCCACTAAGTATGAAGCAGCAGATTGAACAAAGGAAAACAGTAATTTTGCCAAATTAGTAGTGGCTTTTTTCATAGCTTTCATTTGTATACATGAAACAGCGGAATGATTTTGAAAAATATTCTGAACAGCTGACACTTTTAAAATCACATTTATACCCGAGGGTCGGCTATATGACTCAAGCAGACCGTACAGTTGACTCTACATTCTTGACAATGACGTGGGCTTCAGCTTACTGAGAGGATTACTCCTGCAAGGTGCTTTGATCCTCTGTGCCTTGGTTTCCCCATCTGAAACAAGGTGGGCGATAATAACAGCTCAGAGTTGTACCGAGGTGGAAGGGAATGACATAGGTAAGGTATTTAGAGCCGCGTCCGCTATGCAGCGGGCACTCAGCCGGTATTAGCTCTGATTGCTCTTTCTTGCTAAAATCACAGCCAGTACAGAATGGGCAGGAGGCTGTTTTTCTGGAATCCTGATCAGAAGCCTCAGCATGTCTCCGCTCTGATATCTTGTTCTGGATCAGTGATTCCAGTGAGTGTGTCCTAGCCTCGTTTGTCAAAACCAGTACTGAGACAAGGGGTCAGGGTCTCCTATTCAGGAATGGCCCATCAAAGTGGACTCCGGATATGTGGGTGCCCCATTAATTCAGGTTAAAGGCAGAGATGCACGTCTTGGTGTGGTACTGCTAACAATGACCACCAACATAAAGAAAGCTCACGGATGCCAGACTCAGCACACATCTCTTCCGTTTACTAGATTATCTCAAAGGAGTGAAGCAAAACTCTTAATGTGCTCAAATGCCTGGTAGCAAAGGCAGGACTCGGTCCTGGATGGTCGTACCCCAGAACCCGTAAACTCAACTCCTACACTGACAGACACGATCAGAATGTTGTCTTTGTTCTTGACCTCTTCCTGGTTATTGGCGGTCAGTGACACAGCCAGTATATTCTTTCCTGTGTCCTCCTGTGAAATTCTTCCCCTTATCTACACATAGTCCTTGGAAACTGGAGCCTTTCCATGGAGCTTCTAAATCAGTATGTGTTCCCTTGGATGTTCACACTAAGCTTCTATCTGTTTCTTTGGTTGCTCTTTTCCAGTTGAATTGGAAAGCTTTAGTCTAAGATGTTAGACATGTGAGTTTGAGGAATTTTCTTTTTGTCAACATTTAGGGAATTCCAAAGGCAACATGAATTATTTTATCCAGGGGGTTTTTCCCGTGAAAAATAATGCAGGTGGTTTTGGAGATTGAAAAGTACATGGAGACTAGCCCATCCTCTTCCCCCCAAGGAGAGAATGGAGTCCCTTTCCCTCTCTTGGGCCAGAGAGATCTAGAAGTGTATCTCCTATCTCTGAAGACTCTCCTTTTCTTCTGCTATAGCTTAAATGAAGTATGGATTTTATCCAAATGGTTGAACCTCAGCCTCCGAGCTTCCTAAAGCCCCCGTCTTTGCACATTGGTTGGCAGGACTCAGCTTTTTTTGTCCAGTGTCATCCTAAACACTTTCTCTCCTGATCTTTCTCTTTGCTGACAGCTCGCATTCCTCTCTCCTCTGTCCAGTTTCCCTTCAACATCTTTTCTCCTGCTTAGTTGAACCTTGCAATCTTGTTCCTACTCAAGGATGCCATGGAATAAAAGCCTTTAAGTGCCTCACTCAACCCCTCATGCCTTCTTTTTGTGCCGTCTGTCCCCTCCCTATGTTCTTCTTAGGTGTCAGGAACTGAGTCATTTGAGGCTTTCTCTCTGGACACTTTCCTCCTTTAGAGCAATAACATCATCTGTTTTAAAAATGCTTATTTATTTACTTTTGAGAGAGAGCATGAGAAGGAAAAGGGCAGAGAGAGGGAGAGAGAGGGAATCTCAAGCAGGCTCCACGCTGTCAGCACAGAGCCCGACATGGGGCTCAAATTCACTAATCATAAGATCATGACCTGAACTGAAATCAAGAGTCAAGACACTCAACTGGCTGAGCCACCCAGGTTCCCCAATAACATTATCTTTAATAGATGCTAGTTCAAATCCATTATTCTATGGGTCAGCCTTTGATGAGTTTCAGCCTCACTGAGAACACAAGTTCTCTGAAGCCAGTTTCCTCCCTTCCCATGACAAGCACCCAGCTGGCAACAAGATACATTGTCCTTGTCACGACATGTCCGGGGACTTTTATAATTTGCTTGGTAATTTTCTCTTTTGAAAATTTCTTTGAAGCCTCTGTGTGATACTCTGAAGAGTTCTTGCAGAATTGTCTCACGAGGTTCATATCCATTCTCGGTTTCTCTCCCTAGCCCTGTGTCCTCATAGGATGACCAGAAAATCCCAAGGGAAGCTTTGCTCCACTGAGGTTTGGCAAGGAATGTGGGAGAGCCCCAGGGAATCCTTTGCCTGGTGAGATATTGTCATCTTAAGTTTGAGCACTGACTACTTTCCAGCTCCATTTTGCCATTTACAGTCTTGGGGGTGGGAGGGGATCCATCTGTACCTCCAAGACCTTCAACAATGGCGTCTCCCACCCACAGTGTCTTCTTTCTGTTCCAAATCCCCTAAGTTCCTTCCAACTTCATCACCTTTGGATTTCCCTTTTTTTCTCTTGGCTCTTTATGAAACTGGTTCACCATCCTTCAGCCTCACCTGAAGACACGAGATCTTCTCTTACCACCTGTGGGGAAGTGGCCCCCTGCCGAATTTATCTCCTGTGTAGCCATGCCTGAAATGATGAATGTTAGAGGCAAAAGATGTCACTTGATGTTCATATTCAGAATAAAGCAAGTGGCAGAGCAACCAATGTTTGAGCACACGACTTTTTTTTTTTTTTTTTTTCATTTTAGAGAGGGAGAGAGCACAAGCAGGACAGAGGGGCAGAGGGAGAGGGAGAGAGAGGGCATGATCCCATGGCCCTGAGATCACGACCTAAGCCAAAATCAAGGGGCGGATGCTCAACTGATCAAGCCACCCAGGCCCCCCAAGCAACATAAGCCCTTGTACATTTCTGGGGACACTCTGTATATGCAGATTAGGTGCCACCCATCCTGTGGTCCTGGGTTGTTGTTGAGAGCGGTGGTATATTAATAAGCTTAAAGTCCTAGGCTTTGTGTCTTTGGCTACAAAATCCATTGCCTTCCAAATTCAAGGAAGGAGTTATTTTTCTTCTTGCCATCTTTCTTGAAGACCCGTGAGTCCAACTCCAAACAGACAAGGACAGGCAGCATTTTGTGTCCAGAGAGAGCCAGGGCTCCATTTATTTTGTAATTTATAATTCGTTTCTAAGGAAAAGATCCTGGGTAAAAAATTATAATAATTGAGAGTCCAGAAAAGGTTTTGTGCTTCCTTGTGAGGCTGCATGATGTTATAAATCATCCCAGGGCCTTGGCAAGAGCAGGGGAAAAAAAGTTTGCAGTGGAGACAGGGAGCTCCCCAGATAGCTGGGCAGATGGGGCGGGCAGTTACAGGGGCAGGAGGCCAGTCCTGGTTTCTTTTTTTTTTTTTTTTTAATGTTTATTTATTTTTGAAACAGAGAGAGAAAGAGCATGAATGGGGGAGGGTCAGAGAGAGAGGGAGACACAGAATCTGAAGCAGGCTCCAGGCTCCAAGCTGTCAGCCCAGAGCCCCATGCAGGGCTCGAACCCATGGATGGTGAGATCATGACCTGAGCTGAAGTTGGACGCTTAGCCTAAGACTGAGCCACCCAGGCACCCCAACAACTTCCTTTTTATATCAAAAATTTTTTTTATGGTACTGCAATGAAACTTTATAAGTAAAATATTTCTTCACTATTTTGAGATGAAATGTGATAGGTAAAATAAGCTATTGATATGCATAATTTTAAAAAGACAGTACACAGACCTAATGATAATAGAAGAAACAAAGGAAATATTTTATAGTAAAATAATATGTGTGTTAGTGAATAAATGCTAGGGTCTGAATCTGAGGAGGCAGCGAGGTGCTGCACCTACAGGTAGGAATTGGCTCAGGTGGTTATGAAGGTCAGCAAGGCCCACAGTCTGCTGTCTGCAAACTGGAGAACCAAGGAAGCCAGTAATGTGATTCACCTGGAGTCCAGAGGCCTGAATATTGGGAGTCTGATGATAGAAGTCCCAATCTGAGTCCCAAAGGCTAAGAACCAGGAACACTGATATCTAAAGACAGGAGAAGACAGCTCTTTCAGCTCAGAGAACGCAAACTCGCCCTTTCTCACCTTTCGTCCCCCCATTCAGGCCTTCAACTGATTAGACAATACCCACCCGCATTGGGAAGGGCTATCTTTCATCAGTCTGCTGATTCAAATGCTAATCTCTTCCAGAGTCATGCTCATAGATACACCTAAAAATAAGGGTTTACCAGCTCTCTGTGCATTTCTTAGCACAGTAGAGTTGGCAAATAAAATTAACCATCACAGATGGTGAATAGCTCTTGGTAACACTTAAAACTCAACATTTGTTGAATCTTCCCTCAATTTCCATGCCAGTTGCATTCCTGGAAATTTCTGTGTCTTTAAAATTATGCAAAAAAAAAAAAAAAAAAACAAAACCCAAGGTATGTTTATTTGTAAAACGAGAATTAAGTTCTAAGCTCAGATAAATACAGGTGTTTTATATACATGAATGTCCAGCGGGATGTTTGAAAGTCGTGCAGGATGTGGGACGGTTCTTTACTGTGCTAACCACACGCTACAGGACATCTAGCATCCCTGGCCCCTGACCACTGAATGCCAGATCCTTCTGACAAACACATGTTTCCAAAATGGCCTGCAGGGGCAGCACCGCTCCTACTGACAACTTGGTCTTCAATAAACCCAGAGATGTACTGCTAAAACTTTAATGTGCACACGAATTACCCGGAAGATTGCATTTAAATGCATTTGATTCAGGTGCTCTGGATTGGGCTCACGATTCTACGTTCCCGTCAAGAGTCCACGACCACATTTTGAGTAGCAAGGACCTGAAGCATTTCTGTGGCACCTCCTTTGGCTAAACTTCTGTAGATTCCACGTGTCTCGCTCCAAGGTAGGGCGTCTTTGAGAACCACCTGCTATCTAATCTTCTGGGGTGCTTATCAAAAACGTGTACCCCCAAACCCCACCCCAGATGCCTTGGATCAAGAACTTCCAGCATCTACATTGTAATAATTAATTCCTCAGTATTGCCTTAAAACCACCAAAACTTGCTTTCGATTCTGTGTCTTCCTCTCTCTCTGCCCTTCCCCTGTTCATTCTCTCTCTCTCTCTCTCTCTCTCTCTCAAAAATAAATAAACATTAAAAAAATTAAACTACCAAGGCTTAAAACTCCTGAGCACATATCTAGATGTCTCTGGATCTTAAGGATCTTTATGGAACAAAGCCATGTTTCTCCATCCAAATATTAGATGCTATGCAAGTCACGAAACTGTCCTGGGACATCAGCTAGAGGTTGGAAAGTCAACCATTCATCTGGCGCTCTGGAGATTTTCACTTTCTTGACTGGGCGGTTGCTGAATAGATGTTCAAGCCACTTGTGCATTTATTCGCTTTTGTCTCAATGTTCCATCTGTCATTCAGGTAAGAAGACCTTGCCTTCATTGGCTTTAGTGGATGTGCTCGATTAGCCCAGGGAGAACGTTAGGGGAATTGTTATTTACTACTCAAGCCCAACTATTCTTTATTTCCCAGCTGTGCCCTTTTTCTGACGGTTTCGTTTATTCTAATCTGCCAGTGGGAGAGGACAGCGTGAAAGAATGATGAAATGTTTCCTTTTGTTGTCCAGAGGCCAAGCAGAGAGACGTTGACCTGCACTGCTTTGGAAAAGGGGCATCTAGAGAAGGGTCGAGTCTTTGTTTCTTTGGATGCAGAATGTTCCCCTTCTTCCCCAGTGTAGCAGCGTGGCCCTGGGTGACTCAGCCCCAGCAGTGAACCCACCTTCCCTCTGTCCAGGCAGTTGGCTACCACAAGGGCATTGTAGTTAAACCTTCTGACAACATTTTTACTGAAATCAATAAGGCTCCTGATTTCCCCAGATGGATCACTTTCTCTAGTAATTTCCCAGCTGCACCCTTGTTTATGCAGCCTTCACACATGGGCTACTAGGCCAGGCTTCAGACTCTGAAATAGACTCCATCTTGAGGGAGTTTAAGGAACCCCACATCAGTAGTTCAGTAAATCATCCTTGGACCTTGTACCCTGATTTCAAGAACTAGCCTCTGCCTTGGCCCCATTTCTGGTCCTTTGTCTCTGCTCAGTATTCAGCCCAACATCCTACTCTCCTCGTTCTGATATCTTTAGCTCGTCTTCCACGGCTGGGTGTACAACAGGCTGCCATCCGGCACAACTCCAAAGGCGCCATGGACACTGTGTTCTACGGGGAAGGAGGTGCTACTGATGCACAGGCATCAAAAGGAAAAACAAACATTTTTTATGAACTGGGCCATTTGACCTTTTTCACCCACCATTTGTCCGTGTTCTGCTGGTCCGTGGCATGTCAAGTGAGCTCCAGCATTCAGAACTGGATGAGTGAGCACTTCAATAGATTCATCCTGGACAGTAGGGAGTTCCTGGAATATTTGAGAAGTGCCACTTGATTCCACGGCTTACCTAAAAAACATATGAATTATCTGTCTTGAATCCAAGTTATCAGTAAATATTATTGGTAGAAATAACCAGTGCAAAATGAAACTGGAAGCAGTTAGCGCATCATGAAATTCATCACAAATGAGAAACTAAAGAATATAAATTTGTTGGGGCGCTCGGGTGGCTCAGTCAGTTAGGCATCCAACATCTGCTCAGGTCATGATCTCGCGGTTTGTGAGTTCGAGCCTCGCGTCGGGCTCTGTGCTGACAGCTCTGAGCCTGGCGCATGCTTCGGATTCTGTGTCTCCCTTTCTCTGTGCCCCTCCCCTGCTCGCGCTCTGTCTCTTTCTCTCTCAAAAATAAATACACATTAAAAATTTTTTTAAAATATAAATTTGTTGGCAAGGCTGAAAAGTGCAACAATTGAACTGGGAAAAATGGAGACATGAAAGAAAAAACCTGTGAAAAATAAAACCTACAGAGGAAAACTTGCACATGTAAAATTGATTTTTTGAGGAATCTATAATGTTGACAAAATCTGGATATGCACAATTTGATCCAGGAAAGTTGATCTTGGTAGAAATGTGGTCATCAAGAAAAACTCAGATTGAGAGAAGCAGTGATAGACAGCTCTCAACAGAGAAAAAGGGACTGATGAACCATATATTTTTGGCAATTTTTTTAGATGAGAAAAAAATCCTGTTGATAAAAAAATTTACGGGCAAAACATGGTAATAGTTTAACAGCACAGAATAGAAAACTTGTTGAAGAATGAAAGTGGTTTATAATGGAATTCATTGAGGAAAATATTTTCCCAAGGTGATTTCTACAGTCTCGGTAAAATTTAGATCAAAGTCTATATATTCATAAAGAGAGAATGATAAATGAGTTTAAAGGCAAAGCACTGGAAGTCTTCCAAAGCGCTAGGGTCCAAATGAGACATGACCTGATGCCCTTTTAGATTGGATCCTGGAACAGACAGAGGACATTGGTGGAAAAATTGGTGAAGTCTGGGTTTCAATGAATGTACCAATGTTAGTATTTTTCATTTTGACAAATATATTATGGTAAGGTAAAATGTTCACATTAGGGGAAACTGGGTGAGGGGTATTCAGGAACTTTCTGTAATATCTTCACAACTTTTCTGTAGGTCTAAAATTATTCCCCAAGATATCATGGGGTCAAAATACCCCAGACCAAAGGAAAACGCAAACCAGAATTCCCACTGCAGCTGTTGTGTGACCACCGTGGCTCACTTCCCAGTGGACCCCCTGGGTTGTGCCATATCAGTGTATTTCTAGGGAATCCCATCTGGTGCCATGCCTGCCCTCCAGCACCCCTTTAGAGACTGTGCACTGCCAGCCACTGGCCTCTCCCCACGATTCTTTCTCCAAGTGTCAGAGAGTATTCTCTATCCATCACACCTCAAACTGGCTCCCTTGGACCTCCCGAAGTGTGGACCAGGGCACCCAAACTTGGCCACAGCCTCTCCAGGTGAGTTTAAGTACAGCCAAGTTCGAGAACCACTGATGTTGCCTAACTGTGAATCCTGTGGGCCACTAAAAAGCCCAGCTAAGCCCTGCCTTAGTTACAGCAGCCCTTCCCGTCCTCAGGATGGTGGAGATAACACGTGTTCTAACACAGATGCCTGCATTTGTATATCGTACCCACTCTCCTCTCATGTACGTTAATCACCCTGCAGGCGGGGTCTTATGGCATATTTCTTTGTGTCCCCACTGCCAGGAGGTGCCTGCTCCTGATGGGAGTCATCCTCCTGAGTGAGTTTGCTAGTTTCTTTTCTGGAAGCAGACGGCCATCCTGAGGGAGTTCATTGCTAGGTGATCACCGGCCTCACCGTTAGCGACCCCAAACTGCTAGTTTCCTTTTCTGAGAGGTGGCCCTTACCTCTCCATGCCATTGGTGGTCCTCCTTCGATCGTTTCCCGTGCAGAGCGGGGACTCGGGTGCCCTCCAAGTATGGCCTGGGCAGAAGCTACTGTCTTGATTGTAGTTGATGGACCCTCCCCCAAACTCACTGACTCAGAATCTCTAAAGGGTGATGGCTGGGAATTTGACTTTCATGAAGTTCCTCACATGATTCTGGGGGAGCCATCCCACTGTTGCTGGTTCTTAAGCTTCGCTAGGAAATGCATTACCCCCAAAGCATCAAGGGCGATGGTTCAGATCTCAGGGTTCCTCCTGAAAATCTCCAGGAGTTTGCAAAGAAACCTTGCCCAAGCCCCATCCCTAGAGGGTAGGCATCAGAGGTTCCAGGTGGCACTGAACATTTGGGTGATTTATAAATACCCCAGGTGATTCAGGTGTGTGGGCCTGGTCTGATTTGGGGATCGGCAGACTTTTTTTTTAATGTTTATTTTTGAGAGAGAGAGAGGGAGACACAGAATCCAAAGCAGGCTCCAGGCTCTGAGCTGTCAGCACAGAGCCTGACGTAGGGCTTGAACCCACGGACTATGAGATCATGACCTGAACTGAAGTCGGACGCTTAACCGACTTAGCCACCCAGGTGCCCCACGGCAGACTAGTAAATATTTTAAAGGGTCAGCTAGTAACTAAATATTTTAAGCTGGAATTCCTAATGGTCTCTGGTACAACTGCTCAGTTTTGCCACCGTAGTGTGAAAGCAGCCATGGATGTTACGTAAATGAATGTGCCGTGTTTGGTTCTAGTAACACTTTATTTACAAAAAGAGGCAACAGGCTGGTTTAGCCCGCAGATCGTAGTTTGTCCACCCCGATAGAACCACCTGGGAACTATAAAATGATTGTCTCATCCCAGGCCAATTGGATTCTCCATGGGTGGTGCCCAGGCACTGGTATCTTTAGAAAACTGCAGGTGAGTTTTCAATCAGCAGGATTAGGAAACCGAGTAACACACACTATCATTGCACAGATTCTAAAGAGCAGTGTCTTGCTCTGATACAATGTTTAGGCTGCTCTGCAAGAATTTTTATTTGTGTAAATGGAAGGATTCCAAGTATATTCTTTTTAAAAATGTTTTTAAAGTTTAGTTCTTTTGAGAGAGAGAGGGAGAGAATCCCAAGCAGGCTCTGCGCTGACAGGGCAAAGCCCGATGTAGGGCTGGAACCTGCAAACCGTGAGATCATGACCTGAGCCAAAATCAAGAGTTGGACACTTAACCGACTGAGCCACCCAGGCACCCCCAAGTATGTTGTGCTATCCCTGCACTCCCATTTTTTAATGAGATAAGACATATATGCAGCCAAGGGTACAAATCTTAGGTATATGGCTTGATGAGTTTTTACATTTATTGTTTGCACACTTCCCACATATCCATGTAACCACAGTTCAGATGAAAAATATAAGACACTTAAGCCCTTGTTCCCCTTCCAGGTAAGAGCCTCCTGATGTCTTTTGGAAATTTGCTTTTAAATCTATATTCTTGGAATCAGTGTCACCAAGTCACTAAGTATTTGGCACTTTCCTTGCCCACGGATTTTCTTGGCATTATGTGGGTGAAAGCAAGCACAGGGTGTGACTGGAATTTTCTATTGCACGTTTCGTTGCTTTGGCACCCTGCGCCCTTGGGAAGGATGTTTCGCGGGCCCCGTTGGTCCGAGTTCATCGGGACAGTGACACCTTTCAGGCTGCAAGGAGGTTGTCAGGAGCAGGGCTCTGCTAGGTCAGCTTACTACACTTCTGTAGATCCTGCCAGAAAGGAAGCAACCAACCCAGGTGGATTCAGATGGCTTATTTCAGCCCACAGGAAGCATAACCTTTGGGTTCACAAGGTTCCCTTGCCCCTCCCCCCGCACACACACATCCCGCGGAAGCAGGGCATGGCAGGCCCAGGTCAATGCTGCACACCTCGTGTGTCTGTGTCACAACTGGGGAGCCCTGAGTGCAGGAACCCCCCCCCCCCATCTTATAAGGAGCTATGAGCCAACAAGCTCAACTTTTCTCCCAGAGGGAGACATTAACTTTATTTTCTTTAAATTGAGATGCAATTTACATAACAACATTAAGCATCACGAAGTGTATAATTCAGTGGCATTTACTACATTCACAATGTTGTGCAACCACCTCTATATAGTTCTGAAACATTTTCATCACCCTGAAAGAAAACTGTACCCGTTAAGAGTCACTCCCCCATCTTTCCATCCTCTTAGCCCCTGGCACCCACCAATCTGCCTTCTGTCTCTGTGGGTTTATCTGTCCAGGATGTTGCATAGAAATGAACTCATACAAAATGTGGCATTTTGGGTCTGGCTGCTTTCACTTAATGTTTTCAAGGTTCATCCACATGGGAGCACATATCAGTGCTTCATATTTGATGGACATTTGGGTTGTTTCTACTTCAGGGCTATTGTTAAAAAATTTTTTTTAATGTTTATTTATATCTGAGACAGAAAGACAGAGCATGAGCAGGGGAGGGGCAGAGAGAGGGAGACACAGAATCCGAAGCAGGCTCCAGGCTCCAAGCTGCCAGCACAGAGCCCGACGCAGGGCTCGAACTCACAAACTGCGAGTTCATGACCTGAGCCAAAGTCAGACACTTAGCCAACTGAGCCACCCAGGCGCCCCAACTTCGGGGCTATTATAAATATTGCTACAGTGAACATCCACATATAAATATTTGAGTACTTGTTTTCAGTTCTGGGGGTATATATCTAGAAGAGGAATTGCTGGGTCATAGGGTAATTCTGTGTTTAACTTTTTGAAAACCACTGTACTGTTTTCTACAGCAGCTGCAACATTTTATGACCCACCTTAATGTACAAGGGTTCCAGTTTCCTTACACCCCTCCCCAATACTTACTTCCCCCCACCCCTGTTTTTTATTATAGCCATCCCCAGCCCCAGTTTTCCATTATAGTGGGTGTGAACGGGTATCTCATGGTGGATTTAATTGGAATTTTCCTATTAACTAATGATGTAGAATATCTTCTCATGTATTTTCTGGCCACTTGTATATCTTCTTTGTAGAATGTCTGTTCAATTCCATAGCCCATTTTTTGAATTGGGTTGTTTGTCTTTTTATTGGTGAGTTGTAAGAATTCCTTATGTGTTATGGATACACAACCCTAATCACTAGACCCTTATCAGATATACGACTTGTAAATATTTTCTCCCACTTTGCAGGCTGTCCTCTCCCTTTCCCGATAATGTCCTTTGATGCACCAAAGTCTTAAATTGTGACGGAGTTCAGTGTATCTGTTCTTTCTTTTTTGCTTGTGGTTTTGGTATCATACCTAAGGCGGCATTGCCGAATCCTAGAATGTAAGCACGTCTGCCCCCTGCCTCGGAGCAGTTTTAGAAACGTCCTTGAACGAAGCTGGGGAGATATGCAGAAACACTAGAATTATCTCCCAACAAGCTACCATGCAAAGAAAACAGAAATGAGAAAGATGAAAATAGTCTTTATACCGGTTCAGGGGCTGGGGCCAGCTGTCCCAAAGAAGGACTATTTTCTCGTAGTTTGGTCATATAAGCCATTCCCCCCCCCCCTTTTCAGCTTAAACGGGCTTAAATCAGGAGGCCCTTTCTTGCAAGTGATTGAGTCCTGGGCCATGTGGTCTGTGCACCACAGTGGTCTTCTGTCCCCGTAAGTTTTCATAAATCCAGTAACCACACCTGGCTCGTAACTGGTGTCAGAGAATCACCAAAATAATCCCCGACAGTCTCATTTAGCTAGCTCACTGCTAGACTTAAATTTCCTTCTTTGATTTAAGATTTCTTACAGGGCATCTGAATTGCCTGCCCCGGGTACACGCCTTACCTGGCCAGGTGGGTTTGGTCACCCTAAGTCACCCCTGGATCCTGCCCCTTAATGAGTGTTCTCTGTGTCCCTGGCTGTGCTTCCATGCTGAGGAATCTGAGGCTTCCCCACAAAAGCCCTTTACTTTTTTTTTTTAAGGTTTGTTTATTTATTTGAGAGAGACAGAGACAAGTGAGAGTGGGGGAGGGGCAGAGAGAGAGAATCCCAAGCAGGCTCTGTGCTCCCAGCGCAGAGCCCAACACAGGGCTCGAACTCATGAAACCATGAGATCGTGACCTGAGCCGAAACCAAGAGTCAGCCGCTTAATGGACTGAGCCGCCCAGGCGCCCTTTGTTCTAAAGGAAAGCCCTTTAGAACAAACCCATCTGGGCTGGATGGTCAACCTGAAGTACGAAGTGGCAACTATATCCCAAGACCGACTCATTGATGGGAATACAGTGTTCAAGAAACGTTCACTTTTAAGAATAATAGCTAATAATCGTTCGCGTTGTCTGAAGGGCCCCTTCATTCAATCCTCACAGCCTCAGGAGATAGCATGACTCTTTTACATTGGAAGAAACTGAGGCATAGGGAAATTTGGTTTCTGGTCCAAGGTCACAGAAGTTGCAAATGATAACTCTTTTACATTGGAAGAAACTGAGGCATAGGGAAATTTGGTTTCTGGTCCAAGGTCACAGAAGTTGCAAATGATAACTATTTTACATTGGAAGAAACTGAAGCATAGGGAAATTTGGTTTCTGGTCCAAGGTCACAGAAGTTGCAAATGATAGAGCGGAGATACAGGCCTAAACAGGATGGCTTAGAGCCCCACAGCCCAAATGAAATGACGATGAAGTCTACTTTGATTCAGGAAGTTCACCTTTGCTTAGAAATTTCATACCCTTTTTCTTTTTTCCTTTTTTCTTTTTTATTCTTACTGAAGTAACTAGCCATCCATTTTTCTTTTACTAGTTTTTGGTACATGATATTCGAATCAACCAAGTATGCACCATGTTCCCAGTGTGTGCCCAGTGCTTTCAAGCTGGGTACACTTCGATTCTTGGCTTCTAGTCTATTCATTCTTCGGATAGATGTGTGTGTGTGCGTGTGCGCACTTGTGCCATTCCAGCAAAGATAGCCAAGTAATCTCCTCAAGGAGTTCACTTCGAATTTTATCTGTTTACCCAAAAGAATCGCCTTGTATATATTTTACTCATAAAAGTAGTCTCGTAACAAGCTGTGAATATGGGTCACTGGAATCTTGCTTTGTTTTTCTGATGGTGGACTTCGCAATTCTGTATTTAGCTGTGTGGCAACTTATGGTCAGAACTTAATATTTGGAACCATTAAGAGGTCTCTTCTTACCACCAGGCACAGTGTTGGTGACCAGGGTGTTAAGTCCTTGAGTCTGATGAACCGCAGACAAATGTCTCTGGCTGAGCAGGGTAAGGGAAGAGCACAGGGGCCGAGGAACAGAAGAGTCTGGGTATTTTCCCTCGTCATGTTGATCGAGCTGCCATAGCCATGGAGATGCTCTCCTGTCTAAGGGCCCAAGGAGACTTCTCAGCTCTGGGGTTCAAGTAAAACACAAACCACAGCTGGAGTGGGTGTTGCTCTCTTAACGAGCTGACCCCATAAGCACTTCTCTTCAAACTTTCTGTTCACATACTTTCTATAAGAATTTTAGAAAACTAACACTTTTTTAAAATGTTTATTTATTTTGAGAGAGAGAGAACACACACACACACGCAAGTGGGAAGACGGACAGAGAGAGAGGGAGAGAGAAAATCCCAAGCATTAAGGATGCCTCCCATGCTGTCAGCACAGAGCCTGATGTGAGGCTCGAACCCACCAACCGTGAGATCATGACCTGAACTGAAATCAAGAGTCAGACGCTTAACTGACCGAGCTACCCAGGCACCCACAGCTAACACTGTTTTAAGATGTCATCTACAATTTCTTCATAAATATGGGGGCTCCTGGATGGCTCAGTTGGTTGAGCGTCCGACTTCAGCTCAGGTCATGATCTCACAGTTCATGTGTTGGAGCCCTGGATCGGGCTCTGTGCTGACAGCTCGGAGCCTGGAGCCCGCTTCGGATTCTGTGTCTCCCTCTCTCTCTGCCCCTCCCCTGCTCGTGCTCTCTCTCAAAAAGAAACATTTTAGAATTTCCTCTGAAATATAAATAGTAGAGATGGCTTTTTTGATCCATTATATGGATACTTAAAACTACCATGGTTGTCTTGTAAATTTACCTGATGGAATCTAACCACCATAGCAATATGATATGTACCAACCAGCACTTATTTAAAAAACCTATGAACAAGATGTTCCTTAGCTGTCCGAGATTTTCTAGTGTTTCATTTTCTCGTGGAACCTGCATATCCATTCCACTTCCCCAAAGAAATTTATACTGATAAATACATTTTATATGTAAGTCTGTCTTAATCACCCTTCTACAACACAAGCACATACGTAAGTTGAAATGTGATGTTTCTCATTACCAGTGACCATCAGGCTTAAATTTTTTTTTAACTTCTTTCTGATTGAATTATTCAATTATTAGCAGTACACAATTGATCAAGACCGCATGAAGGTGTAGCATACTTGGACACATGACCATTAAACATAAAAAGTGAGATTTTATTGGAAACACATTTCTAAATGAGATGAACGGGGCTTTATAATTCTCTTGCAATTGATGTATCAGTGAATGAATGTTGCTTCATGCTAGAAAGAGATGGGTTTAGTATAAATTCTATTCCTATTTTTTCATTTGTATGTGAGTATCCAGGATGCATTGTTTATACGAATAGGCAAATGAGGATGGAAGGAATTTTGTGAAGCATTGCCACTCGATTCTTTGAATGCCTTCTGGGTCATACGCCAAAATCACATGTGCATTTTCATCAGAAATTAATGACTGTGGTAGGCTGCATAATGCCTCCCCCCGGCCCCACGTAGCTCCATATCCTAACCCCTGGAACCTGTGAAGAGTGCCTTATATTGGAAAAGGGACTGGACAGATGTGATCGCGTTAAGGATCTTGAAGTGGGGAGAGAATCCTGGATTGTCTGAGTGGGCCTGTTGTAATCACAAGAATCCATGCATGAAGGACACAGGAGGAGCCTCGTGAGCGGGGGAAGGTGATGTGACAATGGAAGGGTTTCGAAGATGGCACTCCACTGGCTCTGAAATGGAGGCAGGGGTCGTGAGCCAAGGCATACAGGGAACACGGCTCTAGACGCCGAAAAAGACGAGGGAAAGCTCTCTCCCCTCAGATCCTCCAGAAGGGACGAGCTCTGCCCTTACTTTGACGTTAGCTCAGTGTCTGTTTTCAGGCCTCTGACCTCCAGAACTATATAAGGCAATAAATCTGTCTTGTTTTAAGTCACTAAGTTTGTGGTGTTTTGTTACTGCAGCCAAAGGAATCTCATACACCAGCCTATCAGCGGGTGGCTCAGTGATGTCCTCCTAATTTGCAAGGAACCGGACAGCACGACCGCCCTGTCCTTATTCCCCCTCGTGGGAAAGGGACAGGGGAAGATGAGGACACACGTAATCCAGAAGTTGCCACATCACTTCTTGTCGCCGCATAGCCTCAGCGAATTGCAAGGAAACAGGGATGTGTCATTTTCCCCTTAATGCTACGTACCAGCTCGTTAGGAGGCTCTGTTGCTGTACAAGGAGGAGAGGAGGTATTTGGAAGGAAAACCAGTCTCTGGCTTGGAAGATGATTGCACTTGTCGAGGGAGAGATGGCCACAGAGAGAAGTGGGCCGAGGGAGAGAGATTCAGAGTCCTTCAGCCGCAGGGCTTGAGGGACTGAGGTGGCACTGAAGACAGAGGCAGCGAGTCAATGCTTAGACTTCTGGTTCATGGACCAGAACGGGTGGCCGTGTCGCTCACTACAGGGGTGGGGACCACTCTGCAGAGAGTGCTGCAAAGTGTACGAATAATATACGTGCCTTATCGGAGCCACAGGTTTATGTAAATATTGACTTTCGTCGACAGGTTTCTGTTAAATTAATTAAGGAGAACGTTTTGTTATGGGGATAGGAGAGAAGTTGCCGAAGCAGCACTTGGCAGTGTCTGCCCTTTGCCTCCCTTTAAGCGCCGGGACTTCCTTAGGATGTGTTTTACACCCACTCCAGGAAAACGTCCAGAGAAGGATGTCATCGTGCCGGAGCCCCGTGGTTAGCTAACTGGCGTCCCATTGCTGTGTGCAGCCTCACGGGATAGCTGAGTCCCCAGGCAAACGGGGTCTCCTGGGCCCTGTTTCTCTTTTTGTTGTTGGTCGTTTTAGATTAACTCCGTTTTTATTTTTTCCCATAATGAATGTAGTATGTACACATCGTAGGAAAAAAAAAAATCAGAAACTCCGGAGAACTAGAAGGAAAGAGGGAAATCACATAAATCCCACCGGCTCAGGCACCCACTTTATTAGCACCTCGTTGGATTTTCTTTCAGCCTTATCTGTATGCATTTTTCTAACATACGTATTCTGCATCTTTTTCTTAAGTAAGCTCTAAAATATAAGCATTTTTCACACTTTGATAGTTTCGTAACAGTCTGTGTTGAGCATGTACTGTATTTTATTTATCCTCTCCTACTGGGCATTCAGATCGTTGCTGATTTTTCACTAGTATATATGATGCTGTGAGTACTGGACTTACGAATAAACTTATTTCTCTGTTTAGTATTTTTCCTCAGAATTGAGTAACAGAAGTGAAATTGCTGGGCAATGGGATATGAATATTTTCATTGCTTTCTACCCGTCATTTGACATGGTTTTCCAAAAGGACTGTAAGCTATTTATATTTTAAGGATCGTGTGTGAAATCGTGGGGTCTTATTTGGAATGTAATATTCCCAGCCCGGCCCGAGGTGTTCAGTAACCATGAAAAAAAGGAGAAAGCTGTAACTTGGAGATCAGTGTGAGAACTGATTTTTAAAATGGCAGCCGGGATGATAGCAGAAAAAAGTTGGCACGGACTTTGCTCCGTGACACTCGGTGCACTCTCTCAACACGTACCCAACAAGCCCTCCGTCAAGATCAAAAGCACACGCACCGTGGAAAGAGCTGGGTAGGTTTTCCATCACACGTTATCTCTGCAATCACAGGAGGTCATGGCGTTTTACAGGTGAAGACCGTGAAGCTTGGGGACGTAGCCAACAATCACACACACAGCTGATGAGTGGCAGAGCTGGGGCAGACCCAGGGTGTGGCTGCTTTGATTGTATTTACCAAAGTACTGCTGTATTCAAAACTGCATGATGAACATTAGGAGAAACAAAGATGGAAAGGCAACCCCCGCACCCCCCCAACCCCTCACCCCTCACCCCTGCAGGCCGCAGGCGCCTACACTTAGTAAGAAAGCGGAGGTGCCAGATGCTTACAAGTTGTATCAGTTTGCTAGGGTTGCTACAAAACAGCGCCACAGACTGGGTGACTGGAGCAACAGAAATTTCCTTATTTTTTTAACGTTTATTCATTTTTGAGAGAGAGAGAGACAGAGACAGAGCATGAGTGGGGGAGGGGCAGAGAGCGAGGGAGACACAGAATCCAAAACAGGCTCCAGTCGCTGAGCTGTCGGCACAGAGCCCGATGTGGGGCTTAAACTCACGAATGGTGAGATCAGACCTGAGCCGAAGTCGGACGCTTAACCGACTGAACCACCCAGGTGCCCCTAAAATTTTTTTAAAATATTTGTTTAGTTTTGAGAGAGAGAGAGAAAGATAGAGTGTGAGCAGGGTAGGGTCGGAGAGAGAGGGAGACACAGGATCTGAAGCAGGCTCCAGGCTCCTAGCTGTCAGCACAGAGCCCGATGCAGGGCTCAAACCCTTGAGCCATAAGATCATGGCCTGAGCCAAAGTCGGATGCTCAACCGACTGAGCCCCAATCACTTCTTCTTATGAGGATACTCATGTTGGATGAGGACCCACCCACATGACCTCATTTTAACCTAATTACCTTATTAAAGAGTCTTATCTCCGGGGTGCCTGGGTGGCTCAGTCAGTTAAGCACTGGACTCTTGATTTCAGCTCAGGTCATGAGATGGAGCCCCGTGTCATGCTCTTTGCTGGGTGTGGAGCCTGCTTGGGATTCTCCCTCTCGCTCTCCCTCTTCCTCCCTCCCCCACTCACACACTCTCTCATTATCTCATTCTCAAAAAAAGAAAAAGAGAAAAAGACCCTATCTCAAAATACAGTCACATTCTGAGATGCTGGGGCTTAGGACCTCAACATAGGGATTTGTGGGACACAGTTCAGCCGATGACAAAAGGTAATAGAATCTGAAAGGTTGCAAGTCCTCCATTATGAAACATGGCTAATTCTAAGCCAGGGGCCTTCAGCCCCGGCTGCACTTAGACTCACTTGGGAGGGGTTTCATTTGGTTTGAACAACGCATTGCCCCCAGAATCTCGGTTGACCGGCCCGGGGAGTGCCCTGGCAAAGGTGGTTTTTAAAGGCCCCTCGGGCATTCCAGTGTATACCCAGGACCGAGAACCCTGTTTAACTGAAATACTCAAGTGAGACCTGAGTTGCTGTCATTATTCCCAACCATCAGGCTGTCTGCCCAGCGGATGCTTTGCGCTATACCCGGAATACCTTCCAGTCAGCAGCATAGCGCAGCACCCGGGTCCCCGGCCTCAACTGCACGCACTCAGCTGGCAGCGTTGTCTTGCTCATTCCTTCATCAACGTGCGTCGTCATTGGGTGAAGGCCTCTGAGAGACTAGACGCCGTGGCGATGTGATAAACCAAATGGCGCCCCCCCCCCAAAGATGTCCCTACGCTAATCCCCGGAACCTTGAATGGGGAGATTATTCTGGATTATCCACCTGGGCTCAGTTCAATCATACGAGCTCTTAAAAGCAGAGAAGCTTTCCTAGAAGAAGTCAGAGAAAGAGGACGTAAGAGCAGGAGAGATTGAAAACACGAGAGGGACTCCATCCACCATGGCTGCCTTTGAAGACGGAAAAGGGGGTCACCAACCAGGGAGTGCAGGCGGCTTCAATGAACTGGGAAACTGGGCAGCCGGGAAGAGCCTTCAGCTTTCAGCCAACAAGGAAATGGGCTCCCCCACTTCTACAGCCACAGGGAATTGAATTCTGTCCATAAGCTGACTGAGCAAGGAAACCTGTCTCCCCCACAGCTGCAGAAAGGAATATGGCCCTGCGGACACCTTGGTTTTGCTCCGTGAGACCCAGGTCGGACTTCGGACCTCTACAACTCTGAGGTGATAAATTTATGTTGCTTTAAGCCAGTAGATTTGTGGCAACGTGTTTACAGAAGCAGTCGAGAATGAACACAGCTGAACTCCGAAAAATAAACTAACAGTACATTCTCCCGTTGCCATGGAGCTCGGCAACTCAAGTTTGCAGAATTGATAAGGGGAGAAACAAATCAAGTTATGAGGAACTCAAGTCTTGGGCTCAAGAAGTTTTTTTTTTTTTTTTCTTTTATTCCAGGGCTCCAGGTGGTAGGTGATGTGTGATGCCCAAATTCTGCATTTATTAGCAGAAATTTTCTGCTAAAAAGAAGTAAGAACCGGTCACTGTCTATTGAAGGAAAAGGGGAATTTTTGTAGATAAAATATAGAAAGGACGGATCACTTAGAAAGGGTTGGCTTTTTATAAAGAAAATGTCATAACAGTAGCTCCTCAGATTTCAAACGAATTCCTATTCTCTCCCACTGTCAGCCCCCAAACCTGCTTAATTTTAGGATGAAAGTTTATGGTGATATCCTCAGCGCCAAGTAAGGCAAGGCTCGGAAAGGAAGAAAACCCCTCACAAGGATGGGGGCGGAGGTATGTCAGAGAAACACAGGAAGCAACTGAAAGAGCTTTTAATGCCCAGAGCTGGAACAATTTGAAAATAAGATTAAGCAGTTGAGCAATAAAATGAAGTAAAAATGAGTATTTGGATAGTAACCCAGATATAAAGTAAATATCCAGAAGTCTATATTAATTTAAGTAAAGGATTCGGCAAATAAATGGGGAAGACTAGAAGAATTCCAAATAACGTGTGTAGATGTTCTCCCTGACAAAGATGAATGAACACAGCTACCCCCACTTATGTCGGGGTGCCCAGTGACTTCCCCCCAAGAGCACCAGATGAAAGAGGCCGGCTGGGGGTGCGGGAACTTTATAGTGAAGGAAGCTGGCACGCTCTCCCTCAGCCGGGTGACCAAGGTTCTAGCATCATCTGGGGGAAGTCGTGTGGATAGTGAGTTCCTTTGACATCATATGGTAAGAATAGCCCTTCCCCTCTGTGGTCTTCCTCCCCAAAGATGGGATCTTAGCCCTGTCACTCCAGCCTCATCTTGAGACAGCATCAGACCGATCTCACTGCAGGAACATTCTACACGATACCTAGCCAGCGCTCCTTCAACATCTCAAGGTCACCAAAAACAAGTCTGAGGAGTCTGAGGAGGTGTTACAGACCCAGCAGTACCAATGGATGGAGAACGTGGCACCTGAGTAGAAGGTGGTGTCCTGGATGGAACCCTTCAGTAGGAAAAGGACATGAGATAAAAACAAAGGAACTCTGAATACGCTGTGGATTTTAATGACTTAAGAACGTGCCAGTAGGGGTTCATAAATGCTCACAAATATGCCATGCTCCCAGAAGCTGTTACTCATAGGGGAAGTCAGGTGCAGGGGATAGGGGAACTCTGAAACCTCACAATGTTTCTGGGAGTCTAAAACTGTTATAAAATTCTCGTTTTTTAAGTGGAAAGAAAATCATATGTACCTCACACGTGTTTCTTCTCCGGTACCATATATGTTCTGTAGAGTAGGACGCACCTTTCTGCATTTTCTGAAGGGGAGGGGGAGAAAAAAGGAGGCCTACGTGCGTGGATCTGGGCACAGCCCCCGGAGCGATTCTGTCTGGGGGAGGAGACATTTGTTCCTCGGCGAGTCTAAAAGCAAAAGCACTCATCATGCTTTATTTTTTGTACACTGCTCTCTCTGCTTCGCATACGATTCACTCATCATAGTATATTAAAGCTATTTGGTGTTCCAAGAGCCTGTTTCGTTTAACAAAGTACAGCCTGTGACCATCTGAGGAGAAAATATGGAAATAAGGAGAATACACGGCCCAGAACACAGATGGGGCTCTGGGGCTTGCCCGAGGTGAAGGCGAACCCGGCCCAACCCTGGGCCTGTGGGGACCCAGCTGGAGCCCTTATCATTTAGAGTCGCTTTCCACAGTTTTAAATCAGTCTGTCCAGGGACATAAAAACAGGCGCTTTCTCCTATTCCCTAGGAACCGGAATGGTGCATCTTCTCTTTAACCGTGGACTCAATGGCACGAACACTTAAGTACTTTGTGAGCCCGTTAGGTCCTGTCTTCAAAGGAAACGTACTCTTTCATTCCAGGAAAGATTGACAGTTTTCCAAGCAGCAGTTTATTTGCAGTCCCAGGGAGGATTCAATTGGCGGTTAAAAAAATGTTCTTAAGTCAGAAAAGCCCCTCTGTGTCTAGTTCCTGCTGTTTCGGGGACCTGGGTCTCCTCTTGATTCGTCTCCGCACTGCCTGTCTGCTCACTCCTTGTCACTGACCCCCGCTGCCCGGCACATCGTGGGCTATCATGGGTCCCATGGACGCGGTATCCAGACAAGGCAGGGTGGCAGAAAAGGAGCCAATGCCAGCACGTGACCTACCTACCCTTCTGGACCCAGAGGTTGAAGGGGAGGAGAAAGGAGGGGATTCTCTGCGAGTGTCAGCCTCCAACTCTCCACCGGTTCCCCGGAGGGCAGTAATCCTTCCAGCCTGGCTCCCCTCTGGAGATTTTTCTCATTCTTTCTCTTGCAGAATACCTTTCCTGAGCATCATTCTCCTAATCAGGCAAGAGATGGTGTGGTACTTGGCAGAATTCATCCGCTTCCCATGCCCCCTTTTAACTTAATAGTTGACACAGAGGGAACGCCATGTGTAACATCCACGTAGCTAACCAGTAAGAGAGGCTGCAGCCGTGTGAATGGACGTCTTGGCTCTTGGAGTCCCCCAAAAGATTTATGTGAGGATCCACACTCAAATAGACAGAAGGGAGGAAGGCAGCAAGCACAAAGCAGTTTTTATTTTTTTAATGTTTAATTTATTTTGAGAGAGAGAAAGAGAGAAAGAGTGGGAGAGGGGCAGAGAGAGCGAGCGAGAATCCCAAGCAGGCTCTGCACTGTGTCTGACGTGGGGCTCGATCCCACGAACCGTGAGATCATGACCTGAGCTGAAATCAAGAGCCGGTCGCTCAAACCAAGTGAGCCACCCAGGAGCCCCAAGAACAGAGCAGTGTATTAAGGACTGTACACTCTCCAGAACAGGGAGCAGGCCGGCCCAGGGGCAGCACCTGCCCTGGGGTTAGGGTGTCTTCTGTTCTCATATTGGCACAGATTACAGGTCATAGCCAGGGGGGTCTCTTACCGAGGTTGCTTCCTGTCACCTAAGGGACTCCTACTGGGCGGGAGGGGGAGCTTCTGGTCCTATAAGGTTCTTTTTGGGGGGTTCTTGAAAGAAATAGTGATTTGGGTTAGGTGGAATCTTGGAGAGCTTTCTAGAAGAAACTGGATACTTTTTTTTTTTTTTTTTTTTTTTTTTTTTTCCCAGAACTGTCACGAGCATCTTGCGGTGGGGGGTGAAACTGCAGTGTAAATTCTAAGGAAGCTGTAGGTTACCCTGGGGCAGAGGTTGAAGAGGCGAGTGAGTGTGCCGTGCCTGTGACCCTTGGTCTGTCAGCCCCCAGCTGATGGAAGGCCTTCAGGCCAGGATGTTAAAAATCACAAAGTCAGGATGCTGAGCCCTCAGGCTTCTAATGTGTCGTCCCCCGTGTATCATCGCCTTTGCCTCCTAACTGCCTATTCTATCCTAGCTTCCAAATCCTTCTGATAGGATGGATCCCCGTGAACCCCACCCCTGTGACACCTACACGATATCATCTCCCTACCGATATCATCTCCCTACCCGTCCCCACCTCCCTTCCCTCCCCCTTCCCGCAGATGACCACTAGCCAGGCTCCCGTGATCATTCCTCTGGTTTTTCAAAATGTATACTTTCCTCACCTATGTAGATGATCCTAAGTAATATATTGTTTCATTTTTTTGGCTTTGAGAGTTACAAAAGAAGCATCACACCGAATACAGTTGACTGCAACGTTCTCCGCCCCCTCAATATTATGTTTCCAAGACTTGTCTGTAGTGCACTGAGCCTTTAACTGTAGTGCATTTATTTTTGGTTCTGTGTAGTATGCTATCATATACCTATCCCACAGGCTACTTCTCCATTCTCCTGACTCGGGGCATTTGAGGGTTTATTTTCCAGACTTTTGCCATTATGAGCAGTGGCACCGGGAACATTCTTGGTGAATGTTCTCAGGTGTATCCATATGAGCGTTCACTGGAGTGGTAGTTTTCCCCCCTGAGTGTGCATGAGAATCCCCCGGAAACTTGTTAAAACACAGATTGCCAGGCCCCATTCCTGGACCTTCTGGTTCAGTCGGTCTGGGGAAGGGCCAGAGATTGTGTATTTCTGATAAGGTCCCAGGGAATGCTGATGCTGCTGGTCTGTGGTCACACTTTGGGAACCACTATCCTAGGGTGAATACCTGGGGGTGGGGGGTGGGGGCGGGGTTGGGCCACAGGGTGTGCACCTATTATGAGAATGCCCAGCTGTTTTCTTACATGGCTGTGGCATTTCGTTTTTTTATGACACTTTAGAAAAGTTCCACTGGGGGGAAAAAGAAAGAAAAGTTCCATTGAGCCGTGCTTTCATTGTTCTTGGTTTTATTCTTGTTCTTTCTCTGTATTCAACATGACTGAAACTGTAGGAAAGGATTTGTACCCTGAGATAAGTGAGTTGAAGACAGAGCTTTTTCCACTGTTTGGGTATATTTTCCTAAGCTTAACAAGAAAAGGAATGGATTCTAGCAGGTTTATCAAGGAAAGTACACGGTGAATGACTCCTAGAACTTGCAGGGGATGTCTGTTACCAGAGTCAGAGAACTGGATGGTTTGCTCGTTAAGGCTCACTCCAAGGAGCCAGGACAAAGCTGGAGAAGGTCCTCGCCTGAGAGCTGAATCCATCAGTAGTCCTTGTTGACTGTTCTCTCATGAAAATATGGCTGTTGTTTGGGGCACCTGGGTGGCTCGGTCGGTTGGGCGTCCAAGTCTTGGTCTGATGCATGAGATCGGGTCATGATCTCATGAGTTTGAGAGTTCGAGCCCCACGTCGGGCTCTGCGCTGACAGCGTGGAGCCTGTGTGGGATTCTCTCTCCCCTTCTCTCTGTCCCTCCCCCACTCGTGCTCATGCTCGTGCTCTCTCAAAACAAATAAGTAAACATTAAAAAAAAATAAAGCGTACACTTTAAATGGGTGAGCTTTATGGGTTGTGAGTTATATCTCGTATCTCAGTAAAACTGATTTTAAAAAAAACCTTATTTTAGAATCAACGCAAAACAAGCACAGAGCAGTCAAGGGGCTTGCCCACGATGACAGAGCTAGCCAGTAGCTGAGCTGGAGCTTGACCCAGGCAGGTTGCCTTCCGAGCCCATACTTGATGCTTCTGGGTTCCTCTCTCCCCATCTGTCTGCCCAGCAAACTCCACCTGCTGCTTCAAGACTCAGCTCAAGTCTGCGTCTTCCACCAGGCTTCCTGCACTTCCTTACATCGCCGTCCTAAAAGCACCTTCCCTAGAGTACTTTTCACCATGTCCCGTAAGGCAGGCCACCTCTTTGCTGCCTCAGTGTAACTCCATATGCTTCTCGAAAAGAGATATTGGGTCCTTGCCACCGTGCAATCCCCAGCATCCAGCTCGTGTCTGGTGTGATTAGATATGCCAACTCCTGACTCTGGCTGGAATCATGGCTCCCGGGCCAGTCCCTCCCACAAAGCATCCTTTGGTGCCAGCGTCACAGAAGACTCACGAATGAAATGACCCCACGTGGGACACTTTTATGTACACGGTTGGGTTTGGTGAACCTCACACCTGATGAGGCCAAGGAGGCCAAAATGATCTCCATTGCAGGTCACAGAGCTTTGCTTTCTTTCCTGTGGCTGCAACTTGAAACCTCACCTCAGACAGCTTTCTTGTAAAGCTTGTGCAGTTGATAAGATAGGAGACTAGGCGAGAATGTGTACAATTTGGGAAAAACACGTTATTGCCTCTGGAAAAATCATCGGTAAGCTTGTGTCCAGGTGGTAGGAATAAACATTCCCTTATAATTTTTAAAAAAAATTTTTTTTAATGTTTATTTTCGAGACAGAGAGAGACAGAGCATGAACAGGGGAGGGTCAGAGAGAGAGGGAGACACAGAATCTGAAACAGGCTCCGGGCTCCGAGCTGTCAGCACAGAGCCCGACGCGGGGCTCTGAATCATGGAGCACGAGATCGTGACCTGAGCTGAAGTCGGACACTCAACTGACTGAGCCACCCAGGCACCCCAACATTATTCCCTTATATACAGAGATAACATGGCTTGAATTTTGACTCCCGATCTTTTCTTCCCATTATAGTCTATGGGCCATCGCCCCAGAATATTAGAACCCATACGTAGGAAGTTTAAGAAAAATTAAATTTCTCCGTAGGAAAGATTCAAAGCTTATGAAATATCGATGTGTGTAAACACTCACGCATGTGCAAAGAGAGGAAATACATCAAGGTATTAGCCATAATGGCAACTCATGGTTTAGCTCTTATGTCGTGCTCAATTCTCTATAAACTCTTATAATCCTCATTCTGCTATACGACTGTTTGTCCCTCGCTTTACTGATGGGACTCCAAACTGCAGACAGATGTGTCCCTTCTCTTCCGGCATGGCAGGATTGTGAGCGTTTTTTAACTGCTCTGCTTTTCTGCATGTTCTGAATCTTCTACAACAAATATGTCTTGTTAGGAATAACACCTGTCAGGGGCACCTGGGTGGCTCCATCGGGTAAGCCTCCGACTCTTGACTTCAGCTCAGGTCATGATCTCGTGTTCATGGGATCGAGCCCCACGTTGGGCTCTAGGCTGACAGTGCGCAGCCTGCTTGGGATTCTCTCTGCCTCTCTGTCTGCCCCTCCCCTGCTCATGTGCCCTCACCTGCTTGCTCCCTCTCTCTCTCTCTTTCTCAGAATAAATAAACATTTTTTAAAAAGGAATGGCATAGTAACTGTTACCATAAACAAAAGGTTATTAAAGCAAATTAGAGAACGTAGCAATGGCCGAGGAAAGACATTTGCACATATGGGGGTGCTCCCTGCTCCCTGCAGTGAGAGTTGTAGGACCCGAGACTGCCTATCAGTCGTGCCCAGGACTGATTTGAGAGTTTTACCCTGGCTGCAACGCTTGCTAAAACCTCCCAGCTTACTTTGAAAGTCATCTGTGACTTACTTTAAAGTCTTCACGTTGTTAGATAGGAGAGGGATTGGGCCTCGTGGCTCATCTGGGGGACACTTGCCTCCATGCCGCTGACCCAGGGCGTCCAATAAAAACACACAAATCTGTGCCTAATCCCACGACTGGGACGCATTCGAAGGGAAAACAAAGATAAGGATAAAGTGGGTTTCATGAAAGAAAACACTCCATGTGCTTGATGACTTCTTGGCAAAGGAAAGACGGGAAGTGTGTTGGCGGCCAGCCTCTCCTTGGGCCGCCTCAGGGCCTGTCTCACCAGCCATGGCGTGTGCTCGACATTTATCGCGCTGAGAACCGAGGGAAGGGAGGTACAGAGGTTCACCCATATCTCAGACTGTTTCGAGGCTGATAAAGGGTGCTACGTCAGTGATTGTGCAGATTACGAAAACGTAAAGATGTCAAGGGTCCATTGTTTTCTGTGTGCTGATGACTGCCAGGTATGAAAGACCTTTCTCACCTTCGTCGACATAGGGCGGTGATTTTCACCAACTCACCGGCGTTCGACAGAAGATGGCCTGGAATGTCATCGGTAGGATGTGGTTCCTGTGTCATGTGTGGGCGTGAGAAATGTCTGGCCTTGTGGGGAAGGTTGGGGAGTGCTTGGTTTGCTTTTCAGCTCTAGATTGTGCTGATGGCCTCTGGACGAAAAGGAAGCTTTTCTGGCCTATGTTTAAGTTTTTACTTCTGATTGAGTGCAGGGCCATGGCATTGCTCGTGGAGTGTTAAAGAAGTTTCCCAGAGTGCTTGAAAGGACTCTTCGGAGGGGTCCACGTTCACAGCCAGGGATGCTGATAAGCCACTCTCCTTCCCCCAGGAGAGACGAGAACATGCATCCTGCTGTCGTGACTCGCCTGGCATGAATGGAACCACTCTACAGGTGCCAGAAACACAGAGGCAGGCCTCAGGCCAGCTGCTGCCCACACAGGCCACCCGCAGAGCACGCACACCTGGCCCGGGGCAGCGGTGGGGTGGGCGGACAAGCCAAATGGGGCTGGGAGATGGAAATGTGTTACCCAAGAGGGAGGTTGGTCTGAGGGTCGCGAAAAGTAACCAGAACGTGGGCGAGAGCAAATGGGACAGGGACAAGCAGAAGGCTGACCCTCAAGGAAATGTGTGTGTGTGTGTTAGGTGGGCACACGCCGTATCTCTGGCCTGCCGTTTCCCTCATTTCCTGCAGAATGAACCGGATGGAGTAGGTGGTCCCTGATCTACTTTCCAGCTCCCGCATTTGCCCATCACAGAGCTTTGCTTCAGCTCCTTTGGCTCCCACACAACAGGTCACTTCTACGTGGAAACAGGCGGCTGGGAGCAGGCGGTTGCTGATTGAGGTGGGGCGTCTGGCGACAGGGAATCTGGAGACTCACCAAGCGATTCCTGATCTCAGGACAGAGTAACCTTTAACAAGGACCCGGTAGAAAACATAAACCTCTTAGCACAGGGACACAAGCTTACTAACTGATTATAAGGTTGTTGTTGTTGTTTAAGTTTATTTACTTATTTTGAGAGAGACAGAGGCAGCGTGAGTGGGGGAAGGGCAGAGAGAGACAGAGAGAGAATCCCAAGCAGGCTCTGCACGGTCAGCACAGAGCCCGACCCGGAGCTCAAACTCACGAAACCTTGAGATCGTGACCTGAGCCAAAATCAAGAGTCGAACACTTACCCAACTGAGCCATCCAAGTGCCCGCTCCCCTCATCCATTTTTGTTTTGTTTTGTTTTGTTTTTAGTAAAATCTGAATTGTCTAAAGTCTTACTGAAAACGAATAGTCTGTACCAATGGTGATCATTCTAATAAACAGCACATGGCATCATGTAGTAAAACAAAACGATTTCTTACTCCGGTCTCCCCAAAGAGGTGTTTTGAGCTATTTGGAAGTGGGTGCCTTTCATCCCCACCCTCCGTGCCCGCAGGCATAGATGCTGAATGTAGGCTCCGGACTGGACTGGGGTCGTGGCGGGGAGACCGGAGAGAGAGGGAAGGCTCCCCTCCCTCCAGGCCAAGCTGAGGGTGCATCAGACCAGTCTGATCTTAGGCGGCACTTGGGGTGGCGAACGGCTATTACCGGGTGGGGTTTTCAAGTCACCAGGCTACTTACGTTAGCACCTGTGTATGTATTTTTCTGGCTCCGACAGGCAGTGAGAGGGAAACAAAAAGAACAAAGCAGGAGTCACAAAACAGCAAAACTGGCCGCGAACGTACAGTTTGTATCATGCGTTGCCCACGGGTCAGGAGCAGTGCGGGAGTCTTTCCTGATTCATGTTGCTTCTTTTTATGTTTGTGCCTGTTTAAGAACAGCCAAAGCAAACACACAAAGTCGTGGCGAACCTTCTTCTGCCTTCGTGGCCCTTGGCTTCCTTTCTCCTTTCTGCCCTGGGGACACTCGGGGGCTCCAGTCCACTTGTCTTTTCCAGCCGGTAACAAAGGACACCCTCACCTTAGCTGCCGAAATTCTTTCCCCTGCTTTTCTGCACTAAGGCCAGTGCTCGTATTCTTCTTCTTTTTTTTTTTTTTTTTTTTAGTGTTCGTTTATTTTTGAGAGAGAGAGAGACAGAGAACAAGTGGGGGAGGGGCAGAGAGAGAGAGGGAGACACAATCCAAAGTAGGCTCCAGGCTCTGAGCGGTCAGCACAGAGCCTGACTCAGGGCTCGAACTCACGAACCGCGAGATCACGACCCGGGCCAAAGTCGGATCGTTAACCGACTGAGCCACCCAGGTGCCCCAGCTCGTCCCAATGCCACACTGGGAACCCATGCAAGAAAACTGTGAAGTTATTCCTAAAAATGGAGGAAATAAATGAGCTGTAAAAATGTGAACAGTGTGACTGACTGTCAGCCGGGGTCAGAATTCACTTTTCCATGCAGCAGCCTGACACGGTGGTAACGAGCTGCTTAGACACACCATGGTGCATCTGAAAGGCCTGTGGCTCCTTATAATTAGAGACTGGTTTCACTGGTACCCTGGCAAGCGGTTTAGCTGTTAGTGTGAGACAGGACAGGGTCCGCCCGCTGACAGCGTTGAGGTGCGGAGATGTTCTGCACCTCGTTATTCAGCCCTTGGCTGTAACTCGTCCTCCGCCCTGAGTCACTCGGGGTCATTTCCCCGTTTGTCAGTACCCATCACAGGAGTAAAAACAAAGGTTTTTACGTACAGTTATTTTTCCCTATAAAAGAGCCTGAAATTCAAAGCAATGGATATGACTTTTTATTTACCGTTTTTTTAGTCCACGCTGATTTTTCCCCAATAGAAATGTCTTTATTATTATTTTCTGCTTATAAAAGTAATCGTAGGCTCATTGCAAACAAAACCGAGTTAGACAATTCAGAAATTTATCAACTGTAAGTACCATTGTTCCTCTTCCCCCAGAGTAAGCCTATTAAAAGTGTTCTGTTGGGGCGCCTGGGTGGCTCAGTCGGTTAAGCATCTGACTCTTGGTTTCGACTCAGGTCATGATCTCACGTTTCGTGGGTTCAAGCCCCGTGTCTGGCTCCATGCTACCAGCGTGGAGCCTGCTTGGGATTCTCTCTCTCTCTCCCTTTCTATCCCCCTCCCCTGCTCGTGCATTCTCTCTCTCATTCTCTGTCAAAATAATAATAATAATAATAATAATAATAATAATAATACACTTA
Source organism: Panthera onca (assembly GCF_046562875.1). Lineage (NCBI taxonomy): Eukaryota > Metazoa > Chordata > Mammalia > Carnivora > Felidae > Panthera > Panthera onca. The sequence continues at coordinate 132,813,307 of NC_138344.1, forward strand.
AATTATTAAAATCAATAAAATGGTCTAAAAAAAAGGAAGGAAGCTAAAAATCCATCCTATGGGGCTTGACATGGGATCTCTGAGATGACCACTCAAAGATGCTAAGTACATCTGTGCGGTGTGCACACTGAACAAAGACCCCCCCCCCCCCCCAGCAGAGTTGAGTAGAGAGCTAAACCCAACCAACGTGCACTCCACATCCTGCACCCAGGGGGCTTTATCTGCCTGGAGGGGAGCCTCTTTCTCATCTGCAATAAATTCCCACACCAGCTAGTGGCATCCTCTTGATTACTACTAAGTGGTTGCTTCTTACGGGGCAAAGTTTCTGTTATGTGCTGTGGCCCAGCACCATTACCACCCCGAAGAAGTTGGTTTGGAACTTTGAGCTCCCCTAAATGGGGTGCTGCTAACTCCAGCAGGTGCCCCAGGGTGCGGCTGGGCACCGTCTATGCCGTGGCGAGGCCTAGGTGGCGAGGACCTGGGGCTCCTGCATTCTGGACATGCTGGGGAAGAAGGGGAAGAAGGATGTGTTGAAAGAAGCACAGCCTAGGCAGGCGGTACTTGGCAATAGTGGGGCTCCAGGGAGGTCGGGGAGGCCCAGCAAGGCATAAAGTCTCGGGTCCATTAATCACACAGTGTGTAGCTCAGAGGACTCGAGAAGGACAAGACCACTTGGGAGCCAGGATGGTCTAGGCGTCTGCCTAGCCCTGGAGAGAGCAGAGAGTAAGACCAGGAGCTCCGTGGGCTCCTGGAGCTTTCATTCCACTGCAACAAGTACATAAAGAGGTCATTTGAGATAGAAGAAAGTGCTGTAAAAAACAAAGAACAAAAGCCACTGGCTGAGATGATAGTCTGCAAGTGGGGGGAGGGGCAGGCTATTATTTAGGTGGCCAAGGGCCTGGGGAGGGGATATTGAAACGGAGACCTGAAATTAGTAGTGTGAATGAAGACCTGAGGACGATCCTTCTGGGCAGAGGGAATAGCAGATACCAAGGCCCTGTGGCAGATCAGCGTAGCCAGAATAGGGAGCAAGGGAGATAGAAAAACCGAACAAGGGAGGAGAGAGACAGGGTAAGATTTAGAGCCTGCGGGGCCCTGGAAGCCATGGTGAGGAGCTTACGGCTACCTCCTTTGGTGCAGTGGGGTGCCACTGAAGGGTTTTAAGCAAGGGGGTGACAAGATCCAATTTCTATTTTTAATGTTTGTTTATTTTTGAGAGAGACCGCACGAGCGGGGGAGGGGCAGAGAGAGGAGACACAGAATCCAAAGCAGGCTCCAGGCTCCGAGCTGTCAGCCCAGAGCCCGACGTGGGGCTCGAACCCACAAGATGTGAGAGCATGACCTGAGCCAAAGTCGGCGCTTAACCGGCCGAGCCACCCTGGGGCCCCTCCAATTTCTGTTTTTAAATGCTCTCTCATCATGAAAAATTAACCATGAACTCTGGGCACTGGAAGGAAATGGTGCTGGAGGTGGGCAAGGGCAGAAGCAGAGGGTCCATTAAGAGTGTCTGCAGTGGTCCGAGACAACAGTGAGCTCTTCTGTGTGGGGTGGCTGCACAGATGGGGAGTTGTCAGATTTGAGATGTCAGGGACACGGGACCCACAGTCTCCGGAGAGCCTCAGAAGCCATCATGAGAGACACTAGGGCGGTGAAGGTCAAGACGGCTCCCTGATTTGGGGTGTGAGGTTAGAGGTTAGTTACCAGGACAGGCAGGGAGCCATACCCCAGAGCGTCTGAGCCATCATGCAGGGCTCCTTAAATAAGAGTTAGATTCTCCCAGTACCTGGTCTCGTTTACATAGTGTAAGACTGAGGGGCTTGTTCATTTTTTCTGGTTTTTGAAGACCTACCCCCTATTAAGAACATTCTGGGTCTTGGGGCACCTGGGTGGCTTAGTTCAGCATTTGACTCTTGATTTTGGCTCAGGTCATGATCTCACAGTCGTGAGATCAAGGCCCAGGTTGGGCTCTATGCTGGGCATGGGTCCTGCTTGGGATTCTCTCTCTCCCTCCCTCTGCCCCTCCCCTGCTCGCTTGTGCTCACTCTCTCTCTCTCTCTCTCTCTCTCTCTCTCAAAAACAAAAACAAAAACAAAAAACATTCTGGGTCTTGAAAGCCCATTAAGAAGCAATGAATTTAAACATTTCTAACAAATGAAGCCAGTCACCTAGATCCTGGGGAAATAGAGCCAGGGAATGGTATTATTAACTGTTACACGTTGGTGGAGACGCTGGGACCATGAGTCACTGTCCCCTCCATGCCCGTCTCCTCTTCCTGAAGAGGTAAATCCAGTACTAAAACGGGACAAGCACAGAGATACATGGAAACCCATTTCATTTCAATGCTGCTCCTCTAAAAATCCCACAGGACTCCCTGTAAGATCCTGATGGAGCCTCTGAATTATCTGAGGAAGATTGATTATGTCCAGTAAGGTTTGAGGGTTAAGGATATTGGAACAGAACTGAAGATAAATTTGCCAGTGACTTTCATAGGTTTTAGGTTCTGTAATGAAAAGTGAATCAGCAAAGGGGGCAGTGAATCTTTGACGATCATTCCTCTGGCCACTTTTGGCAGAGTGCTGACATTTCCTGGGGAAGAAGTAAATAATGGCAACTTAAAAGCAGCATGTGGTGGTGGTGGGGGTGTTGTGGAGCCTCTCACAGCTGACAGCTACCACCTCTCACATTAGAGGAAGGTCTGCTGTTTCTCAGTGAGCCGATTTAAGCTCCCACACCAAGAATGAATGAGAGGGAGGACATAACTCCACCAGCCTGGTGCCCCTGCCCCCAGAGGTGGGGTGGACAGCTTAACAGTTTCTCTAGGTCAAAGCTAAGATAGCTGGCCCTTGCCAGTGACCCACCTTCCCTCGCAGCCCCTGCCTCTTGTCCAGGAGGTGACTCTAACATAAACTACATTCCCAGAAGCGTTTGCCCCTGGGCAAACACATACAAGGATACGACACTACATTTCAAGGCTCCATTGCATAACCAGAGAACTATTTGCCATAGATTTTGTCTTTGACGGCTGCATTGACATGAAATTGACACACAGTCATCTACACAATATTCAAGATGTAGAGTTTGATGGGTTTGACGTATGTTATACTTTTGTGAGATCATCTAAACAATTAAGATAATGAACATACCCATCATTTCCAGAAGTTTCCTTATGCCCCTTTGTCATTCATTTCTCTCTCCCTCTCCCTTCGCCAGGTAACCACCTTCTGCTCTCTGTCCCTATGAATTAGTTTGCACTTTCTGGAATAGTATATGACTGGAATTATATAGTATGTGCTCTTTTTTTTTTTGAATGACTTTTTTTCTCTCAGGATAGCCATTTTGAGATTTAGCTGTATTGTTGCATGTATCAATAATTTATTCCTTTTTATTGGCTGTCCAATTTTCCTAGCATCATTTGTTGAAAACAACCTTAATTCTCAATTGAATTGCCTGGGTACCTTTGTAAAAAATCAATTGAGGGGCGCCTGGGTGGCTCAGTCAGTTGAGTGTCTGACTCTTGATTTCGGCTCAGGTCATGATCCCAGGGTTGTGGGATTGAGCCCCACATCAGGTTCTGTGCTGGGTGTGGAAGCCTATTTAAGATTCTCTCTCTTTCTCTCTGTCTCTGTATCTCTCTCCCTCTTTCTCCCTCCCTCTGCCCCTCCCCCACTCATCCATGTGCTTTCTCTAAAAAAAAAAAAAGCACTTGAACATGTATGTGTGGGTCTATTTCTAGACACTATTGAGTTTGATCCATCCTTGCATGTATCTTTACACGAGTACCACATCATTTAGGTTATCGTAACTATATCATACATCTCGAAATCAGGTAGTACAAGTCTCTAACATTGTTCTTTTTCAAAGTTTCTTTGGCTCTTCCAGGCCCTTTGCATGTCTATACAAATTTTTTAATTAATTTATCAGTTGCTACCAAAAAAAGTGCTGCTGAGCTTGTGATGAGGATTGTATCGAATCTATGAATCAGTCTGGGGAGAATTGACATTTTAACAATACCAAGTCTTCTGATCCATAACCATGGCGCCTGTTTCTCCACTGACTTAGATCTCCTTTAATACCTCAGTAATGTTTTGTAGTTTCCACTATATAGATCTTACACATCTTTTGTCAAATTTTATATTTTTGATGCTATGGCAAATGATATTTTATTCAATTTGTTTATTGTTCTTAGCTCGTGTATAGAAATGATGATTGTATTTGTATCCTGCAACTTTGCTACACTCATATTTTAGTCCTTAATTTTTTTTTTTTAGATTCTGTTGAATTTTCTACAAAATCAGTCATGTTTTCTGTGAGTAAAGGCAGTTTTACTTCTTTCTTTGCAATCTGTCTTTTATCTCTTTTTCTTGCCTTATTGCACTAGAACTGACAGGACAGTGTTGGATAGAAATGGCGAGAGAGGTCATCCTAGCCCTGTTCACGATCATGCAGAGTAAACATTATCTTTCACTATTAAGTACAATGTTAGGTGTACGGTTTTTTGTTTTGTTTTGTTTTGTTTTTTTGTATTAACCCATTATCACACTGAAAAAGTTCCCATCTATTCCTAGTTTGCTGAGAGTTACCATGAATTAGTGTTGGATTTTGTCAAATGAGGGTTCTGCATCTACTGAGTAATCCTATGGTTTTGGTTTTTCAGTCCATCAATGTGGGAAATTACATTGATTTTCCAAATGTTGAATCTGCTGAGCATTCCTGGGATAAATCTCCCTCAATCATGATGTATTAGCCTTTTTTAATACATTGTTGGATTCGACTTGCTAAAATTATGTTAAGAATTATCTCTGTGTTCATGAGAGATACTGATGTCTTTCATCCCCCTTGGGTGTTAGAGCAACACTGAACTCATAGAATAGGTTGGAAAGTGCTCCTTCCTTTTTGATTTTCTGTAAGTTTGTGTAGAATTGGTATTCTTGGTTCCTTAAATGTTTCATAGTATTAAGCAGTGAGGCCATCTTGGCTTAGTGTTTGTGAGAAGTTTTTTACCTACAAATTGAATTTCCTTGGGACTTGGGCAATTGATGTTTATTCCTTCTTGAGTGAGATTTGGTAGTTGGTGTCTTTCAAGGAATTTGAATATTTTATTTAACTTGCGGGAGGTATTACCTATAATAGTTCATAATATTCCCATCTATTGTTTTAGTGTCCTTAGGATCAGTAGTGATGTCCCTCTCTTGTTCCTGATATGGGTAATTTGTGTCTATTCTCTTTTTTTCCTGTCAGCTTGTCTAGAAGTTTATCAACAAATCAAACTGGCTTCATTGATTTTTGTCTATTTTCCCTTTTTAATTATTTTAAATACCTTCTCTTTTTGTGTTCTTTCTTCTTCATACCTTGAGTTTAATTTGTACTTATTTTTCCCATTTTGTAAGGCATAGCTAATGTTGATTTGAGACCCTTCCTCTTTTCTAATATAAGCATTGAGAGCCATAAATTTCCTTCTCAGAACTGTTTCACATGCATCCAACTTTTAATTTTCCATATTTTGACTTCAATTCCATTTGAAATACTTTCTAATTTCTATTTCTTCTTTAATGTACAAGTTATTTTGAAGTATGTTGTTTAATTTTCAAATAATTGTAGATTTTGCACTTATATTTCTCTTTCTGTTGTCTTATTTAAGCCCATTGTGGTCTTCAACATGCTTTTTATTTTCCAATAATGCTTGTTACGACTTGCTTATTTTATTTTAGTTCCAGTGTAGATAACATACAGTATTATGTTAGTTTCAGGTATATAGCAGAGTGATTCAACAATTCCATCTACAATTCCATGCTCATCATGACTTTATGATTTACTTTTAAATTTATTGAGTTTGTTTTATGGCCAAGAATACTCTCTATCTTGGTAAAGGTTACCTTGTACTTGAAAAGACTGGCTATCCTCCTCTTGTTGGGAGGAGTTTTCTATAAACATCAGTTAGGTCTACTTGGCCAATAATATTGTTCAAGTCTTCTATATTCCAGATGTTCTGTCATTTATGGAGAGCTATATGTTCAGATCTTCAACCATAATCAAAGATTTGTTTATTTCTACTTACAGTTCTAGCAATTTTTGCTTCATGTGTTTTGAATCTCTGTTATTAGTTCCATAAAGAGTTAGGGTTTTTATGTCGTCTTGATGAATTGGTGCCTTTATGCATTACACTTCTTCCCCTTAGAAATGATCTTCATTCCCCTGGTAATATTCTTTTCTCTAACGTATACTTATCTTCATGAATATAACTACTCTACCTTTCTTTCGGTTAGTATAAATGTGAAATATCTTTTTCTGCTCTTTCACTTCTTTCTTTTTCTAAATTTTTAATGTTTATTTATTTTTGAGAGAGAGCGCGCGAGCAGGGGAAGGGCAGAGAGAGAGAGAGAGAGATACAGAATCTGAAGCAGGCTCCAGGCTCTGAGCTGTCAGCACAGAGCCCTACGTGGGGCTCAAACTCACAAATCCTGAAATCATGACCTGAGCTAAAATCAGTCACTGCTAACCTCTTTGTGTCTTTATATTTAAAGTGGGTCTTTTATAGACGTATGCCTATAGTTGGATCTTTCTTTTCTTTTTTTCTACTGTGGCAATCAGTGCTGTCTAATTAGATGTTTAAACATGTAGTGTGATTGTTGGTATGACTAAATTTAATTCTACCATTTTGCTATTTGTTTTCTATCTATCCCATCTAGTTTTTGTTGTTTTTTTCCTCTTTTTCTGCCTCTTTTTGGATTGAGTGTTGTTGTTTTTTTATGATTCCATTGTATCTTCTCTGTTGGCTTGCCAGCCAGAATTCTTTGATGTGTTATTTTCATGGTTACTTAAAGCTTATGATATACATGTTTAACCTATCACAGTCTGTAAGTATTATTCCACTTTGCATATGGTATAATTACCTTAAAATGTTTGCATTTGCATTTCTCCCCTCCCCAACTTTTTTCTATTCTAAAGCTGTCATTTTACTTCCACATATGTGCTGCCTGCTGTCCAATGTCCCCAAACTGTTGTTTCATGTATTTTGTCCAGCATTTTTAGTTGTTTAAGGCAGAAGGGTAGACATCAGCCCTGTTAGCCAGCACACTCAGAAGCAGAAGTCCTACTAAGAGTTTTTCAGCCACATTTTATTATTAATATTTTACCATATTTCCCTTACATCATTTTTTTTTTTTACATTTTCATGTAATTGAGCCTATGGATAGTCTCATAATGATGGGGAGGAGGGACATTTTCTTAAAACATTAAAAACTCTTCACCAAGACATCAAGCATTGGCTGCCTCCTAATCCGTCATTTCTTGCCCTGTTTACTTATATAGTATTACCCCAGTCTGGTTACTTCTGTTGATATTATCATTTCCTATTATGAATAGTGTTGTATTGAACATTTTTGCAATCACTGTCTGATTTTCTCATTTCCCTAGAACAGATCCTGAAGGTCCCAAGGGAATGGCTGTTTTTGAGGCTCTTGATGTATACATGTTGCCTGATTGCTTTCTAGCAAGGTGGCTCTCATTAACACTTAACAGTGTATACAGGTGACTAATTCTTGGCATTGAAAAAAATCACTAGTGTGACAGGCAAAAATGACACATTGGTTCAATTACCATTTCTTCACTAAAGGAAAGTTAATTCTTTCCTACATTTTTAAGCATTTGTATTTCTTTTCTTTTTTCTTTTTTTTAACATTTATTTATTTTGAGAGAGAGCACGAGTAGGGGAGGGGCAGAGAGAGCGGGAGACAGAGAATCCCAAGCAGGCTCCGTGCTGTCAGTGCAGAACCCACTAACCGTGAGATCATGACCTGAGCTGAAATCAAGAGTGGATGCTCAGCTGACTGAGCCACCCAAGCACCCCTATATTTCTTTTTTTTAAAGTATTTTTAGGGGTACCTGGGTGGCTTAGTTGGTTAAGCATCTGACTTTAGCCTACGCCATGATCTCACGGTTCCTGAGTTCAAGCCCCATGTTGGGCTCTCTGCTGTCAGCATAGAGACAGCTTGGAATTGTCTCTCTTTCTCTCTCAAAAATAAATAAAACATTAATTTTTTTTGTTTTTACACATCCTTTCCTATATCCTAGAGCAATCATGGTTTTTTTTCTTTTTACTTAACTGTGGAATTTTTATTTATTTTTATTTTGTTTTTATTTTTTTAAATTTACATCCAAATTAGTTAGCATCTAGTGAAACAATGATTTCAGGAGTAGATTCCTTAATGCCCCTTACCCATTTAGCCCTTCCCCTCCCTCCCACAACCCCTCCAGTAACCCTCAGTTTGTTCTCCATATTTATGAGTCTCTTCTGTTTTGTCCCCCTCCCTGTTTTTATATTATTTTTGTTTCCCTTCCCTTATGTTCATCTGTTTTGTCTCTGAAAGTCCTCATATGAATGAAGTCATATGATTTTTGTCTTTCTCTGTCTAATTTCATTTAGCATAATAGCCTCCAGTTCCATCCACGTAGTCGCAAATGGCAAGATTTCATTCTTTTTGATTGCCGAGTAATACTCCATTGTATATATATACCACATCTTCTTTATCCATTCATCCATCGATGGACATTTGGGCTCTTTCCATATTTTGGCTATTTTTGATAGTGCTGCTATAAACATGGAAGCAATCATGTTTTTATTATTCATTTATATACACTTAATATTGGAAAGGTATTAGCACTTTATAACATTTATGATAAATAACTTTTCTTAGACTGTTGCTTGCCTTTTATTTTTTAACATATAAGGTGTTTTAAAACTGATATGTAGTCATGGCTACTACCATATTTCTTCTGAGATTTCTGGCTTAGAGAGATCTCTCCAAATGTATGTCACTGAGGTATTTGTGTTTATTTATCTTCAGTATTTTTAAAGCTTGATATTTTTATATTTAACAATTTGGTCTACTCATGATTTAATTACATGCTGGGTGGTTAAGCTGTAACTTGATTCTGTAAAAAATATATATCTACTTTTCCCAGTCTCACTGGTTGAATAAGCCTTCCTTTCTCCTCTGGTTTGTAACACCACCTTTTCCACACATAAATCACAGCTTCTAGGGGTCTCCTTTGGAACTCTAATTTCTTTATGGATGTGCCTTCACATTTCCACCCCAGTACCACAGGATTAGTCCACAGAGCACAAATCATTCAGTCAGGAGCCCTTTCCAGGACACCCTCTCCCTTATAGGGGCTGCTGTAAGTCGTGAGGCTGTGAATGAGATCGTCTCCCTGTGTTCAAGGGCCTTTAGGCCCATCGGGTCCAAGGAGAAGAGAGGGACCTGTAAACAGATCATTCCACATGAATACCAAATGCTTCCAGGAACAGGAGAGGAGAAGTGGCTCTTTCAGGAGAAGCTGAGCCAGGCTTCACAGACAAGGTGGCCCTTGAACGAGGTCTTGAACACCAAGGAGAAGGGCACAACTGGCCAGGGGTGCAGAGCGACACCTGCCTTTGGGGAGGGCCCACACCCTGCTGCAGGGAGGGGAGCAGGAGGTGGCGGGAGAGCTCGGAGAGGCTGGATTCTGGCAGGCCCTCCTCTGTCAGGGTTTATATTTTATCCTACAAGCAGCAGGAGTTCACGGAGGTTGTTACACAAGGGAGTAATCCATACATCATGTTTGCCTTAGTAGTTATCACTCATCTTGTGAGACACGCAAATGAATGAGCAATAGCCATATAGGCCTTGCCCTCCCAGAGTTCCCAGTCGGACACAGAAGACAGGCATTTTTTTTTTTTTTTTTTTTTTGTAATTTAGATACAAGTTAACATATAGTGTCGCACTGGTTTCAGGAGGAGAGTTTAGTGATTCATCACTTACATACAGCACACCATGCTCATTCCAACAAGTGCCCTCCTTAATGCCCACCCCCCGTTTAGCCCATTCCCCCACCCAACACCCCATCAGCAACCCTCAGTTCTCTATATTTAAGAGTCTCTTCTGATTTGCCTCCCTCTCTGTTTTTATCTTATTTTTCTTTCCCTTCCCCTATTTGATTTATCTGTTTTGTTTCTTTTTATTTATTTTTTATTAAAAAAATTTTTTTTACATTTATTTATTTTTGAGAAACAGATATGAGACAAAGCGTGAGCGGGGGAGGGGCAGAGAGAGAAGGAGACACAGAATCTGAAACAGGCTGAAGGCTCTGAGCGAGCAGTCAGCCCAGAGCCCGATGCGGGGCTCGAACCCACAAACTGTAAGATCATGACCTGAGCCGAAGTCGGACGCTCAACCGACTGAGCCACCCAGGTGCCCCATTTATCTATTTTGTTTCTTAAATTTCACATATGAGTGAAATCATATGATATTTCTCTTTCTCTGATTGACTTACTGTGCTAAGCATAACACACTCTAGTTCTATGCACGATGTTGCGAATGGCAAGATTTCATTCTTTTTGATCGCCGAGTAATACTCCGTTGTATGTATTTCCCACATCCAGAAGACAGGCATTTTGCACGTAATTCAAATGCACACTGAAAGTGCAGTGATAGAGATGTGTTAGTATTTGCATCTCCCCTAGAGATGAGGTCCAGAAAGGCTTCGCCTCATTTGTCTGTTGCTCAGCAGGAAGAGAGGCAATGAGGTGACCCAAGGAGGCCTCGTCAGGCCCAAGGAAGGCCTGAACTGAGTGATGGTAATAGAAAGAAGAATTCAGGAGGCATTTGTGAGAATTTAGGTACACACGGATTCTGGGAATTGGGAGAGGACAAAGGGTGATTGAGGTTTCTAACTTTATTCACAACTGCATACAGAGCACCTGCCCTATGCCAGATTGGGGCTAGGCGCTGGTGACGTAACAGTGGTCAAGCCCTCCCTGGCCCTCGAGCTGCTTGGAGTCCAGTGGGCGAAACACACGAGAAAACCGGCAGTTACAGCAAGAGGGAGGACTGCCACAGGGACGTGCACAAGTCGCTCCCGAGGCCATACACAGGAGCTCACGGGAGGGACACATAACCCGCTTATCAGAGATTTCATAGAATTGTGATGTCTAAGCTGAGATTTGAAATACCCTGTAGACATTACTCAGCCAGAGAGGTAAGTGGGTAAGTCAAAGAGAGTCCTAGGCTAGAATGAGGAAGTCGGTGAGAACGTGACTTGCTTGGGGATCAGTGCGTCAGGATGTAGGGTATGAGATGGCTGAGCAAGAGGTCTGATCCAGGAGGCAGAAGCGGGCCAGATGAGGGGAGGAATTGGAACTCTCTCCCGAGGGCACTGGGAAACTACTGGAGAGTGTGAAGCAGCCCTGGAAGATGGGAGAGTCACGTTTTAGGAAGCTCACTGGGTTCGTGGTTCGCAGCACAGAGAATGTTGGGGTGGCGGGGGGCAAGAGTGGTGCCACCCTGCTGGCCTGGGGACATGGCGGCGAGGGACTGGAGAAATATTCCAGTGCTGGGATTGATAGGACTTGAAGTTTGACCAGATGAAGGAAGTGGGGTTATGCTAACCTCAGGGGTTCTGGTTTGGATGAATGGTGATAACTCTTCACCCAAATGGGAGGGACAGGTGTGGGGGTTGAAGGGGATGACTTCAGTTTGAGGTATCTAGACATTTAAAAATGGAAATGTCCAGGGGCATCTGGGTGGCTCAGTCAGTTAAGTGTCCGACTTCAGCTCAGGTCATGATCTCAGGCTCGTGGGTTCGAGCCCTGCATCAGACTCTGTGCTGACAGCTCAGAGCCTGGAGCCTGCTTCGGATTCTGTGTCTCCCTCTCTCTCTGCCCCTCCCTGGTTCATGCTCTGTCTCTCTCTCTCACCTCTCTGCACCTCTGCAGAGGTGCTCTTACATATTTAATTTAAATATTTAAATATTTAAAAATATGGAAATGTCTGGCAGGTTTGGAGCTTACTGGAAAAATCTGGGTTGAGATAGAACTTTAATGACACCAGGATAACCAAAGCTTAGAGAATGTGTTAGCTCTGTCCGGTGTATTGAAAACGGGAAAAGGACAGAACACAGAGAGTTCTGAGGAAAACTGACATTGAAGGGGGTAGAAGGAGAGGACAGCACTAAGGAGAACAAAAAGGCGAGTTCATATTAGAGCTGGTGAAGCTCTTCCATGGAGGAAGGTTCTGAACCTGGGTTGTCCAGCTGAGTGAGGAGTACAGCACAGTTCCTTGCTCTTTGCTTGGCTCTCGAAGTTCCCTGCCCTGGAACATTTCACCTGTCACTTTTTACCTGGATAGCCCAGCTCAGGCATCCATCGCCTCCCAGGGGAAGCCTTCTCTGATGCACCTGCCTGGCCTCCCCTGACCTTCCCCAGAGCCCAGGCAGAGCTAGGTGCCCCCCTACTGTACCCCTAACACCTCAAGAGTCAGTGGGGCTTATTGGTTAGTGCATGGACTTTGGAGTCAGAAAGACTATATTTCTCAGACTGGCTCTGCCTCTTATGAACTGTGCGGCTCTGGGCAATTGACTTTACTTCCGTAAATCCCCTGTGTAAATGGGAATAATAATCCCAGTAGTACCTCCCTCATGGGCTCTTAAAATTAAACAATGCATGTAAAGCGCAGAGCAGAGTCGGCACCTCATGTTTTATTTTTATTTTTTTAATGTTTATTTATTTTTGAGAGAGACAGAGCATGAACCAGGGAGGGACAGAGAGAGAGGGAGACACAGAATCCCAAACAGGCTCCAAGCTCTGAGCTGTCAGCAGAGTCCGACACGGGGCTCGAACCCACAAACTGTGAGATCGTGACCTGAGCCGAAGTCTGATATTTAACCAACTGAGCCATCCAGGCGCCCCTAGTGTTTTATAAATATTAATGCCCCCCCATCACCATCATCATCATCATCCACCCATAGCTGGTGAGTTTCCATTTCCCCCACCCCCCCACCTACACTTGCAGGCAGGATCCATGCCTACTTCCTTATGACCTCAGTGTGCAGCACATGGTTTCATTTGGATTCTGGCCTCTAGCTGGTCACTCGTCTCCGGTTTGACCCTGTGCCCTGACTTCTGTCAGTACTCTTGTACTTTGCTCCTACCTGTCTATAATTAGGTAGCACACGTTTGCTTTGCTTTGGTCTGAAACCATTGGTATCTCCTGACTTTGCCAACTTAATGTGACCAGTACCGAATGATTTCTGCCAACGCTGCAGGTAGGATTTCCTACCACAGTAGCCGTGTTCGCTTACCCACAATGCTGTGCTCTCCTACCCACTGTGCTTGCTCTCCTACCCATAATACCTGCTCTCCTACCCACTGTGCTTGCTCTCCTACCCACCATGCCACACTCTCCTACCCACAATGCCATGCTGTCCTCCCCATAATACCTGCTCCCCTACCCACTGTGCTTCCTCTGCTACCCATAATGCCATGCTCTCTGCCCACTAGCCTAGCCGAGCCTACAGTCTGGTTGGTTCTTGGTCATCCCTGTTCAGCTGTTGTTGTGCTGATAGACATAATAACCATAAAAATGGTTAATAGGACCGTTCAAATGTTTAGACTGCCAGAGTCACCAACAAGGATGGTTTACAAGAAAAATGTTAACACTTTACATAAATGGTTATTTCTAGTTTGAGGATATTCGAAAATTACTTGTTAGGTAATTTCACTACTTTTCCCTGAACACTTCACCCTATTAAGTCACTTAGCAAACCCTTTTTCTGCGAGAGGCTGCATTGGAAAAGTTATCGTGGGAATGGTTGCGGAAGTTGTACTGGGGGGGGTTGAAGGTAAACAGGCTACTTACAGTGTTGCAGATAAAATGATAATGTTTATTGAACACCTACCATGTTTTAGGCATTGTCCCAGGCCCTGGGGATACAGCAATGAACAAGATAGGAAAAAAATCCCTGACCTCTAAGACTACCATATGATCCGGCAATCCCACTTCTGGGAATTTATGCCAAAAAAATTGAAATCAGCATCTCAGAGAGACATTTGCACTCCCATGTTCAAAGAAACATTATTCACAATAGCAACCTAAACGTCCATTGGTAGATGAATGGGTACAGAAAATATGGCATATCCATACAGTGGAATAAGATTCAGCCTTAAAAAAGAAGGAAATCCTGTCATATGCTACGTGGATGAACCTTGAGGACATTAGGCTAAGTGAAATAAGCCAGCCCCAAGAAAGCAAGTACGGTATGAGTCCACTTATATGGGGTATCTAAAGTGGCCAGACTCCTAGAAGCAGGAAGTAGAAGAGTTGTTGCCAGGGACTAGTGGGGGTAGGGGGGAAATGGGGAGTGGCTACTCAGTGGGTATAGAGTTTCAGCCATGCAAGATGAACAAACTCGAGGGATCTGCTGCACAACACTGTGCCCATGGCTAACACTGTAATGTACACTGAAAGTTTATTGAGACTGTAGATTTCATGTTACGTGTTTTTTACCACAATAATTAAAATAAAACTATCTTCGTGGAGCTAGCATTCACGTGGGGAGAGACTGACAATAAACAAAGATGGAAAACACACAGTATATTACATGGTGATAAGTGCCATGGGAAAAATTAAGCAGGAAGGAGGGATGGGAGTTCTGGGAAGGGGTTATCACTAGAATAGAGTGGTTGGCATTTGAGCAAAGACTTGCAAGAGGTGAAGGGGTGAACCTTGCAGCTATCTACGGGGAAAACAGAGGGAGCAGGAGGTACAGGAGTGGATTTGGGATATAGAAGGAGCAACATAAGCCATTGTGGCTGGAGCAGAGGGAGGGACAGTGGGGACTGGAGAAGTCAGAGGTGTGGTTAGGGAGGAGGAGGCAGGTTGAATCTGCTTTGTAGGTTCTTGTATGGATTTTGGTTTTCATACCAGTTGAATGGGGGCCACTGGAGGGCTTGGGACCACAGAGCATTTGACATATTTCAGAAGGGTGACTCCGGTGCTGTAGGATGTGTAAGGACAAGCAGCAGGGAGACCAATTGGAGGCTACTACAAGAATCTATGGAAGACATAAGAATATCTTGGACCAGGGAAGGTGATGAGAAATAGTTGGGTTGGGACTCAATTTTGAAAGGCAGAGTCAACAAGATTTCTTGACAGATTGGACGGGAGGTGTCAGAGGAAGAGAGGAGTCCAGGGTGACCATTTGGGGCCTGAGCAACTGGAAGGATAAGGTTGCTATTTATTGAATTAGGGAAGAGGGTGGGTACGCCATGTTGGAGAGGAAGGTCGAGCGCTCCATTTGCACTTGTCAGTTTGGAAAATCACTATCGCATACCCAAGTGGCAAAGTAAAAGAGGGAGCTGGATAGAGGAGTCCTAGAGTTCTGGAGACAAGTTCAAACTAGAGATGCCACCTGGAAGACATCAGCATTTAGACGGAACTTAAAATTGTGACAGCGGATGAAATCATCAAGGGAATTAATACAGACTGGACAAGAGCCCCAAGGATTGAGGGCTCAGGCACTCTGACACTTAAAAGACAGAAAGATTCAGCAGAGCCAGAAAAGGAGACTGAGAAGAAGAAGCCACGGAGTTAGGAAGAAAACTAGAAGACTTATGTCCTAGAAACCAAATACGCCCGGGGCGGGGAGGTGGGGGGAAGGCCCGGGACCGGAGAGGCCACGCCAGGGTGTCCGTAAGGAGCAGCTATTCTGTATGAACACTGACATGGCCTAGAATTCTGACATAAGTTGGCGAGACTGGCGACTGTGAGCCAGGGATGAAAATATTCAGGGAATGTCAGGGAGAAACCTGAGGGAAGGGCAATGGGTGCGTGGTACACCCCATTTCAGTTGATATGACCGGTAGGTATTATGATCGTCATCCCATTTCACAGACGAAGAGACTGAGGCACATGGAGGTTAAATACCATGTTCAAGGTCACCCACCATGAGTGGCAGGGGCGGTCCCCCTCCCCTCTATCCACATTTGGGATCCTTGCGTCTCTGGGGCACCTTCCCGGTCGGCTGTATGTGACTCCACTCCAGTGGCTGTGCCTTTTCGTGTTGCCTAATGAGTATGTTTGGATGGCGGATAAACCGGAGCTATTCTACGTACAAATAGATGTGGAGAAACGCATTTACTGGATATCAAGCAGTGAAAAATCTCATATAATTAGACACCCCCACCGGTGCTATTCCAAAAGAATTTGTGCTCATTTTAGTGATGCTGATGATGTACTGCAAGACTCTGAAACTCCATCTGTACCATTGAGGATAGTTTTAAATATAATCTGGCAGAATTTGTGTAATAAACACATTTTGATGGCCTCTGATATTTGCATGTGTGTTTCTACTATCTATTGTAATTCTCAGTTAACCAGAATATTAATTGAGCTAAGTCTCGTTCTCCATAAATAGGCTGCTATGCTTGTGCTGGAAGTTTTTATCCCATTAGACTTGTTCTGTCTTAGGATTCAGGATCACTGTAACCAACAAAAATGTCATCTCCCCCCCCCCCCCGCACCCCACGCATCAGATGGTCACAGTGGTAAACCAGCCCCCTTCACCCGGAAATCCCCTAGTGAGGTTTGGTCCCATGTCCTGGACTGAGGTGAACAAGCAGGTCAGAAGGGAAGTGAACAGCCACAGTCAAAGCAGAGCTGTAAGTGGCCCAGGGAGAAGGTGGCCCAGAGCACCAGGGGCCCCTGTGAGAGGCTGTGCTAAGATACCAGGGCTGAAAGTGTTCCATCTGCCCCCACGAACATGCCTTCCCAGCTGGTGTTTATCAGGGAGAGAGGTGGGAGAGCAAAGATTATTTGTTTATTTTCTGTCCCTGATGGGGAGGCAGAAAGTGAGAAAAGTCCATGTTCCTAAAAGGAAGCATTCATGAATTGACTCACGCCTTGACCTGTGAATGTGGCCAGAGCTGGGCTGGCCACTGGGGGGCCGGAGGGACAGAGATAGAACTCAAAAATGGGCACAGTTCCACTTTTGAATAGTTTACAGTCTTGTTTTCATGGCTCTCAGCAACTAGAGAAAAGAAAAATGAGACTGTGGGGAAGGAAAGCCTGGGTACCTCGAGAAATGCGGGCTGTTTGCTCTGTAGGAATGTAGGGTCAGATCAGAGCTCTGTGAAGTGGTAGGTAGGACTTTTCCAGCAGGTTGAAGAATCAGGAAAGGCTTCTTGGAGCACAGTGTCTGAGGCAGGAGTGGCTGAATGGGTGGCTTCGAAGAGGAAGAAGGGGATTTGCCTGCCCGCCTGCCTTCTTCCTCTCCGAGTATTCAGCAAACGTCTACCTCCTGCCTGCTCTGGGCTAGGTGCTGAGGACAGAGTGGTGAGCACAACAGACAAATGCTTGCCCTCATGAAGCTTATGTTCTATCGGGGGAAGACATGCAAACAGCCTAATAAGCAAGACAACCATAGACTGGGCCAGGCCATACAAGGAAGGCCTCTTTGAGCCCTTGACTTTGGAGCTGTTCGAACTGGGCCTGTGGGAGTCAGCGGGCCCCTCATCAGGGGAGTGTCTATAAAGGAGCCCCTGGAGCCCCCAACCAGCACAGCCATGGATGGGCTTTTTGCTCAGGTTAGAAATCAGAAATGGAGCCTGAGGACTCCGTGCCTGGCCCCCCTCTCCTTCCAGGCACCTGCTGCTCCCAGGGCCATGTGCCCAGACAGTCAGTGGATGCTTTGGGCCACTGCATGCTGTCTATTACTAGGGGCTGGCCTTGTCAAATACGAGTGGAAATGTTATTCCAGATCCCGTGGCCAAGGCAGGAGGACAGAGTGTCATGGGTTCCATGTGATTAGGCTGTTGCAATGATGTAAGAAATTTTTCCAAGGTGCCCATTGAAAATGCAGGTCCGCAGAAAGCATTACTTAGCCAACACTGTGTGCAACTGGGTGGTACCACACACATCAGTAACAGCGTCTTACTTACACAAGGATCAAGGATCCAAGTAATCAAGGATTACTTACTTACGCCCTTAGAAAGGGCGAGCTCCTCAAACTCCAGGGCACTATTCCAGGTCTTCCCTACATTAGGCCATTCAGTCCTCACAAAAGTCCTATGAGGAAGGTGTTGTTATGAATCTATTTTACAGATGAAGAAGCTTGAAGCATAGGTTAAGTAATTTGGTCAGTATGAAGGTAATGATCAAAAACTGCTTTTTTGATCACATCCTCCCTGCAGCCCTTTCTAGCTGAGTGTCCTTGGGAAGGTGATGGGGCTCAGATCTGACCCAGACAGTCTGGTTCCAGATTTGGTGTTCTTAGCTGTCGGGTGTCTTTGCATAGGCGTGTGGGGGTGGGGACTGCAGGACAAGATTGCTTATAAGGGACTTAAAACCTACCAGGATACAAGAATGGCTGATCAGGAACCCACCCCAGGCCTGCAGGCCATGACACAACAAGAACACCCATTTTAGAAAGAAAAACGAAGGGCGCCTGGGTGTCTCAGTCAGTGAAGCATCTCACTTCTGTTCGGGTCATGATCTCAGGGTTCGTGAGTTCAAGTCCCGTATTGGGCTCTGTTCTGACAGTGCAGAACCTACTTGGGATCCTCTCTCTCCCTCTCTCTCTGCCCCTCCCTGACTTGCACTTTCTCTCTCTCTCTCCAAATAATAAACTTAAAAGAAAGAAAGAAAATTGATTTGTAGGAAAGCAGAAGAGAAGTGCGGTATGCTCTAAGTGAGCCACCAGGTCTCCGACAAGTACCTAGACATTGATGGGGCCACCTGCCACTTCAGATAAATTCTCTTGCCTTCGGGCCTCACATCACTTGGGCGAGGTTGAAAAAATCTCTCTATCGTGCCTACTCTAACCAATTCCTTTTACCTTTGCAAAGAAACTTATCCAGAAGATTCAAAAACACAGAGAACCAGCTTTTTTATGAACAATTACATGTTAAAGTTTTGATTATCTGGGGCATGCTGAGCTCATGGTCTAGGAATGGACAAGAGTTCATCAACCATGGTCACAGTGAGGTCAGGGAGGTCAGGGCCTCTCAGAAGCAGGAAAGGCCTTTTGCCAGGGCCTGGCAGGATGAGTGCATATATTTTGGTTTTGTTTGGGGTTTTTTCTTGGGGAGGGAGATGGTAATATTTTTTCTAACCAAAAATGTAATACCTTCCCCCTGCTGTATGCTACTAATAATAAGTTGTGAGATATGTTAAGTTTTCTAGTTTTCTTTTTGGGTATATACCTGAAAGAATTGAAAGCAAGGACTCAAACAGATACTTGTACACCAGTATTCACAGCATTACTCTCGAGAGCCAAAAGATAGAAACAACCCAAATGTCCACTGAAAATGAATGGGTGAACCACCTGTGGCACATCCATACAGTGGAGTATTATGCAGCCATAAAAAAGAATGAAGTTCTGGCACCTGCTGCAACACAGATGAACCTTGAGGACATGATGCTAAGTGAAAGGAACCAGACACAAAAGGACACATCCTGTCTGATGCCAGAATCATAGAGACAGAAAGCAGAATAGAGGTTCCCAGAGGCTTGGAAGAAAGGGAGAACAGGAAGTTATTGTTTTGTGGGTGCGGAGTTTCTCTTTGGGATGATAACACAGTCCTGGAAATTGGTAGCGGTGATGGTTGTACATACAACATTGTGAATGGATTCAGTATCACTCATTTGTACACTTTAAAATGGTTAAGATAGCAAGTTTTCTGTTATATATGTTTTATCATAATTAAAAAATCAATATAAACAACCAAAAAATATGTACGGTAGAGGGAAAGGCTCATTCATATCATCTACAAAAAGCCGTGAAACGGGAATCAGTGTGACAAGATTTGGACAGGATTCATATGAAGCAATGACAAAATTCTACTAAGGCTCACTTTTAAAAGATTTCTATAAATGGAGAGAGATACACTGTGTTCCTGGTGGAAAAACTCAATTTGGTAAGGATGTCATTTCTCCACAAATTAGTCTCTAAATATAAGGTGACTCCAATCAAAATCCAAAGATCTTTTCTGGAACTTAACCAAATTATTCTAAAGCTCGTCAGGAAAATTGGAACATAAATAAGCTGGGAAGTTTTGAAAAGAAAAAGGAGAAAGGAGCAGGAAGAGAAGAGAAGAAAGCAGAGTTTTCACAGATATTCAAAGGGAACTGTTTAGATTTTTGGTACCAGTCCCAGCAGGAACAGACAGATCAATGGGACAAAAATACAGAATCCAGAGCCAAATATAACAAATTTGCCTTTGATAAAAGTGGCATGTCAAAGGGCACCTGATTGGCTCAGTTGGTAGAGCGTGCGACTCTTGATCTCAGGGTCATGAGTTCAAGCCCCATGTTGGGTATGGAGCCTACTTAAAAAAATAATAATAAATTTTTTGAATGGCATTTCAAGAGAGTAGAGAAAGACAAGACTATTTAAAAATGGTTCTGAAGAATCTACACGTGTGACAAAGTTTTATAGAACTAAACACACACACACACACACACACACACACACACACACACACACACGTAAATGGGGGAGAATATAAGACCAGTGGATTGAATCAATGTCAGCATCCTGCTCATGATATTCACTGTAGTTTTACAAAATATTAGCATTGGGGGAAACTGGGTAAAGTGTAACTAGACTCTCTGTGTTATTTCTTATAATTGCTTATAAATCTGCGATTATCTCGATACAAATTTCAACTATAAATGGTGCTGAGAAAAACTATTTTTAAAATTTTGGATCCCTGCAGTTGGAAAGGCGTTAATTATTAAATTGCTTTTAAAAATTAGAGCCATAAGTGAATACTAGTGTATTTCTGGAGGACTTTTCCCTCCATGACTCCCAAAGACAAAAGCCACAAAAGAAAATTGGTGGAAACCAATGGCTTTG
Organism: Panthera onca; assembly: GCF_046562875.1. Taxonomy (NCBI): domain Eukaryota; kingdom Metazoa; phylum Chordata; class Mammalia; order Carnivora; family Felidae; genus Panthera; species Panthera onca. The sequence continues at coordinate 132,833,977 of NC_138344.1, forward strand.
CCTACATAAATATTAAACTTTGGCAAAGCAACAAAACATTTATGTAAAACTAAAAGTCAGGCATAAATTGGGAAAAATATTTCAGCATATATACAAGATGACAAGTTCATTTTCTCAAAATACATAAAGAGCTCTTACAAATCAATAGGAAAAAAACAAGTATTATCATCAGAAAATGGACTAGACATGAATAGGAATTTACCAGTGAAGAAAAATAAGAGGCCAATAAACATATGAAAAAATGGCAAGAAAGCAGAAGCTGGTGAAGAAAGAAAGCGTTAACCTCTGGAAGAAATATAGTTGAAGGAAACTGGGAGCTGATGTCTTATTTATGGATAACAATTAGGTGAGTGCATAGCACATGCTGCTTAGTTGTGGTTTGTCCAACGAATAAGTCAGTAGAGACAAAGAAAACAGATGACCTATCAAGGAGAAGGAACACTTTGGATGCACGTTGGAGAGAAGAGAAAGGTAGAGGGGGAAAAAAACATTTTAAGGGGGAAAGGGGCAGATTAGGTCAACATTCATTGTAGAGCCTATTCTGCCTAAAACTAGATACGACGTCATCAGAAGAAAATCCTTCCGCGTTACCTCGTGAAAGCCTCCAGTGAGAGTATACTCAGGAGAGTCACTGAGATAAAGTGTAGGCTTTAAACCGTGCCCTAAATGCTTTCTGTCTGAATGTGTTTCTGCTCATCCCTTACACCATTCGCCAGTGGATGACAGCGACTTGGTCCTTCTCCAGCCACAGGTTTTTGCCACCAGATCCCACTTCAGCATTAACAGTGTGGTTGACAGGCAACACAGCAGATCCGGGGTGAACCTGAATTCTGGTTTGCACTGGGCATCTCAGACTTGCTAACTCTTCATACTTCCATTTTTAAAAATATTTTAATTAAAAAATTTTTAAGTTCATTTATTTATTTTGAGAGAGAGAGAGAGAGAGAGAGAGAGGCAGGCAGGCGGGGAAGGGCAGAGAGAGAGAGAGAAAATCCCAAGCATGCTCTGCACTGTCCGACAGAGCCCAGTGGGGGGCTAGAACTCACAAAAGGTGAGATTGCAACCTGAGCTGAAACCAAGAGTCAGATGCTTAACCGACCGAGCCATCCAGGCGCCCCCATCTTCATACTTCCATTTTTTAACTTCCTAAAAAGACCCTCGTGTTTGGGCTTTATAGCCGGGAGTTCATGGGAGGTGTCTGTCTTCGGTGTTGTCCCTTCAATGGAAAAATAAATCCTAATGAATCAGCCCTTTCTTTCCCAATGACTAGCTAACGTACCATTGCGTAACAGTATTTTCAAACATTTCTTCTGGCAGTTGAATTATTATACCAATTCCATTTGTGCCGCAAATGCCACAATGCTTTCTGAAATGGGTTCTCTACTAGCTTTGGGCAAAAGAAAGTTATAACTGCTTTCTGGAATTAATAATATCAGAATGAGATGTTTTTAAGAAAAGGCCTCCATTGAGCCCCCTCAAAGAATAGTTTATTACAGAAAAATGATTGTATCATGTAGATACAGCCAGGAAGGTGCCTCTAAAAAGAATGAGGTTTGAGTGTCTCCAAAGACTCTTTTAAAGAAATGGAAGAAAGGAGGGGAGGGAGGAAGGGACGAAGGAGGCCACAAGAGAAAGAAAGAAGGGAGACAAGGAAAGAAGCACTTCCATTTTCTCTAGGGAGCTTTGGTTCCCTAGAGCAAGAGCTAATTCTCATAGCAAATATAAAGATGTTTGCCTAACGTTTCTAGGAGATTCTAGGTAATGCAAGGTGGCGTAAGAGTAACATGCTGTTGGGGCGCCTGGGTGGCTCAGTTGGTTAAGCGTCCGACTTCGGCTCAGGTCATGATCTCACGGTTCGTGGGTTCGAGCCCCGCATTGGGCTCTGTGCTGACAGCTCAGAGCCTGGAGCCAGTTTCAGATTCTGTGTCTCCCTCTCTCTCTGCCCCTCCTCCACTCGCGCTCTCTCTCTTTCTCAAAAATAAATAAACATTAAAAAAAATAAAAAAAAAAAAGAGTAACATGCTGTCGTAGGCTGCTGTAACAAATACCATAGACTGGGTGACTAATAATCGTCAGAAATTTATTTCACACAGTTTTGGAGGCCAGAAGTTGAGATCAGGTTGGATTTGGGGTGAGAGACCTCTTTCGGTTTTCAGACTGCTGACTTCTGGGTGTACCCTCACACGGCCGAGCGCAGAGAAAGCAGGCACTCTCTCCCTGGTGACTCGTAGAAGAGCACTGATCCCATCATAAGGACTCCACTGTCATGACCCTGTCTAATCCTGTTCACCTCCCCCAAGCCCCACCTCCTAGTACATGCCACTGGGGAGGAGGGTTTTGACATATGAATTGGCGGGTCCATGAACATCGGTCCATAACACACAGGAAGTTTCAAGAGTTTGTAGCGAACTCCAGACTAGGGAGAGCATGTCCCGATATTACGAATAACACATATATTTCTTCAATCTCATATGATGTAGTATGCCCAGGCCGTGCTTCGTCCTTATTGTTTCATTCATCTTAGTAAAACCATAACAGATGAGAGAGCCACCAATATTCTGTAGGTCTTTGGCTTTCAGACTGGATTTCTGGAAGCACTGGGATCCCACGAAGTTGAGAAGGGGAGCTGGGAGCCTCTTGGGTTAGGCAGAAGACGTGAGCTTCGTCCGTGGTGTATCCCCACTGCCACCTCTCTGGAGAAGCCTGACCTCCCTCTCGTCTGCAGCAAGCAATTCAAAAAGGCAGTCGGATTGACCTGTGCTTCCTCCAGATGCCCATTAAAATGCAGATATTTCGTAACCCCTCAAAATGTCCAGATCCTCTCCTTCATGCCGAAGAAGAGGGACCTGTGATTAGTTCCATGCTGTCATTGTAGTAACATTCTGCTTAATTGAACCATTTCTTCAGAGTCTGGGGGAGGACAGTTTTGTTCAAGAGAGAACGTGATTATAGGCACTTGCTTTTAAGGAGCAGTTTCATAATTTAAAAGTTAAGCACTGGAATTAGGACACCTACCTGAGATGAGTAAATCAAATGATCCCCCCCCCCTTTTAAATGAGGGCAGACTCAGAATTAGTGACAGCATTTATTCCAGCCTTCATACTAGCTCAGTGTTTGAGAGGAGGAAAAGGGCTCGAGAAAGCATAAAACACAGAGCTGATTGCCCCCATGACTCAATGTTCTCTCAGAGAAACGAAATTCGTCAGATTCCTCTTCAGGCGCTGACGTCTTCTGATTCCCGTGAGGCTAATTTCTGTTACCTTCTGAGCACAGAAATTACTGTGGTTGGTAATAACGCAAATGATTTAAAGAATCCATACGTGTCACATCCCAGTTTTCAGCTTTTATAGGCAGGAAGGTAGTCACTCATTTTTGACTTGTAAACTACTTATGGTCCAGGAGGCTAGAAACATCCCCTAGTTCAGAAATTACCTGGAAAATAGTTTAATCTTTACTACAGATGATACCATCTTTTGTCAAAGATGCTTTACTGTTAATGAAATGAGAGAGGAGTAGCCCTAAAAATAGCAAATTCCAAATATATGCTGTACCTGAGAACCCCTAACTTTTGCATCCATAGCAGCAGTAACTGGCTGCCGAAATGTTGTTTCCCTTCAGTTCCCTGGATGCTTTGCAAAATGCTTTAAATTTTTTTAATGTTTATTTTTGAGAGAGAGAGAAAAGAGAGAAAATGAGTGGGGGAGGGGCAGAGAGAGAGAGAGAGAGAGTGAGTGAGTCCCAAGCGGGCTCCACGCTGTCATCACAGAGCCTGACGCAGGGGCTCGATCTCACCAACCGTGAGACCATGACCTGAGCCAAAATCAAGAGTCACTTAACGGACTGAGCCACCCAGGATGCCCTTTGCAAAATGCTTTAAATTAGCCTGTGATGTCTTTATAGTTGAGAAATGTTGCAGAGAGAGATGTTTTTCACGCAGACGAGAGCTTCACCTGCCTGGCCTGTAGAAGGAGGGCCTGGGACATACATGGTGGGCTCTCCCCAGATTCCTGGGATGATCAGGTACACAGAATGAGCCCTGATTCATGCTCTGCACACCCGAGTCACAGAATATTGGAATCTCAATGTCCCTAGAGTTCATCTGGGCCACCACGTCCTCGTTTTACCAAAGGGACAACCAGAATAAGTTGTACCATCACACACTTAAGTTATTAATAGTCTGGACTAGAACCCAGGGCCCTAACTAGCCAGCTCCATGACTGCAAATGAGTTTTGTCATCTCTGTGTACTTCAGATTCTCATGTGCAAGAGGGGGTGCATAGGGGCACCTGGCTGGCTCAGTCAGTTAAGCATCTGACTCTGGATTTCAGCTCAGGTCATGACCTCATGGTTCGTGAGATCGAGCCCCATGTCGGGCTCTGTGCTGACAGAGGGATTCTCTCTTCCTTTCTCTCTCTGCCCCTCCCCAGCTCGCTCGCTCGCTTGCTCTCTCAAAATAAATATATAAATAAATAAGAAATAAAAATATATTAATTTAAAAGAGGGGTATGTAATATTCCTACTTTGCAAGGTTGGCATGAGGATGGAGGAAATGAGTTCATGTAAAGCACTAAGCATAGTGCCTGGCTCAGAATGGGTTGCTTCAGACATGTAAACCACCATCATCACCAACATCCTCATATGACATTAATCTGCCTGCTTGAGGATCTGGAATAAACAGTCAGATGGCCTTGTTCTTAAGGACCCAGAGGGGTTAACCCTCATGCAGCACTCATGAACCACTAGGTCGTAGAACAAAGGAGGCAGTTCCTAAAATCAGTATTTCCATTGCTTTTCTCACCGCGGACGGTGGAGCTATGAACTGTGTAACTGGAAATGAGAAGTGCAGTTATCAACTTCCCAAAGCAGCACATTATTGCTAGGCCTCCTTTGGTCCTGTTACATCACTGAGCGATCCTGTCTTGAGTGGAAAACTGTAGAACAGTGATTCTCTAGCTCTAGGGTAATCATCGCTATCCAGACAGAAAACTGGGATGCTGACCCAGTAGGTAAGGCTCAGGGATTCCTTATCTCACAAGCTCCTTGGGTAGTTCTGGTACCAATGGTTCAATGCCACAGTCAAGATGCACTGCCTAGAACCCCCTTGTTCCTTTACCCAGGTGGACCCCATGCCAGCAGGTGCTCAGCAAATGGCCAGGCAGAAAGCTGATCTAGAACCAAAGCCCACCTCGGCCCTCAGTCGCCCTCCAGCATCTCCTCCTCCCCCACTCTCCAACCCAAATAACCCAAAATCTCACTTCACAAAAATAAGCCAGCACCCACCTGGTTCCGTTCCAGAAATGGATTTGCTGGGAAGGAAGTACCTCTCTCTCCCTTCTCTTCGTTGCATTCGTCACCATAGGTAATGTAGGAAGTAGAAAGTCCTTGATTATTTTGGAAGCCCTTCTCATCCAAGGGAAGGAGAGAGCTGTCTTCATGTCTGCTGTGGTCCTGGCACCACAGTTATCCCACAGGAGCTGTGTCTTCTGAAGACAGCTCATTCTGCTATAGTGTACCATCTGAAATGTTTTCTGCATCATATATTGATTGATACACCAAAGAAATTAAGAGTTGCCTTTGCCTCTAGGACCCTGGAAGTATCATATCAATACTTCACTGATTTGCGGCGGCCAGGGTGGGGGGGCCCTACCTTAGAATCTTCCCCAAGCAGACATGACCTTTGTTTCCAACCCTTATAGCCCTGTGCTCTGACCCCAGCTAGTGGTGTCTCCCTGAGTGGGGTCTGTGGTCCTTGTATCAAAATCACTCTGGGAACTAGCTTAAAATGCAGGTTTTCTCCCCCCATTCAACCTCCTGAATCAGAATCTCTGAGGGTGAGGCCTGAAAATCCCCAGTTTTTAACAAGCTCCTCAGGGAATTTTCACGTGTACTGAAAGTTCATGACTTTTGTCCAAAGTGACTGTGGTTTGCTTCTGCCTTATTCACCCCTCAGTTAATTTTCACACTGTAAATAAAGGTGTGATTAGACCCTCCAACCTCCCTGAAGCTTGATGGAAGTTTTCCATTTGACTTTTATGTTGTTTGCAGGTGGCTCAGAAAAGGAGTTTACTTGATTTGATAAAAAACCTAGTGCAGGTTTCCGTCTTGTGTGTTCTTTTAGTACTTAATCTCCTGGACCAGGTTTGATGCTCCTGGAGGGCAGAAACTATCTTCTAAGCACCCACCCCCCTTCCCACGTTCTTGGCTCAGTGTGCACTACCTAATAAAATATGGCAGTATTGCCTTATTTGACTGTCATGTCAGCACTTGCCTCCAATGGTCCTTTCCTCAGCATCTAGAAATAGTCCAAGAGGAAGTAATGATTGTGAACACTTGACCCTCATAAACCCCTGCTTTAAGTATTTTCTTTAGAAGACTCATAAAACTGGGAGCACCTGGGTTGAGCCTCCGACTCTTGATTTTTGGCTCAGATCATGATCCCAGGGTCATGAGATAGAGCCCTGTGTCGGGCTCCTCACTGAGTGTGGAGCCTGCTTGGGATTCTCTCTCTCCCCATCTCCGCCCTTCCCCCCACAAATAAAAAAAATAGAAAAGGGAAAAAAAAGACTCATAAAACTTGATGCACACTTTTGATAACCTGTGACGTATGGATGACCACCATCTCTTCACACAGTGTACGTGCCTCTCCCTCCACGTGTCCTTGTACACACATCCTACCATACTTGTTTGTCTCAGTTTCTCATTACCCCAAGTTTCTTTGAAGGGACATCCATCACCACTCTGGTACTCCCTGAAGTGGTTTTGTTTTGTTTTGTTTTGTTTTGTTTTGTTTTGTTTTGTTTTGTTTTGTTTTTAAGTAGGCTCCATGCCCATTGTGGGGCTTGAACTCACAACCCTGAGATCAAGAGTCACATGCTCTACCCACTGAGTGAGACAGGCGCCCCTCCCTGAAGTGTTCTTTAAAAAATTACTAGCATGCAGTACTTTCTTTCTCTAAAGGGATGGGGTCCAATCTTCTCAACATTCAGTATAAGTTGCTAAGACAAGGTTTTACCCATATGACCATCCAGTAAGTATCTGTTCACTTACCTGATCTTTTCACTTACTCCTCCAGCTCATTTCCAACTAGGTGAGAGAAGTCAGGGCTTGGGTACCTGCACCTGGATGGAATTGAAGGGCCTTCCATGCCCCTCCTGGGGGCAGCTTTTCTCCTGCAGGCCTGAAGCTGTACTGAGCAGACCTGATTCATTATGCACATAGGATCCACAGGGCATATTACTGGACTATGGAGGAAAACTCATACAGGCCAGACAAAGCTAGTTTTACATCCTATTGTTTGTTCTGGGTAATTTTCCAGTGGTGGTTTGTGAAGAAAGAACCAGGCCAAAGGAGAGACATTCTTAGCATGATTTTAATAATTAGTAGGGACTGCTTTTTTTGGTTTGTGTAAGAGAGGTTATGGTGAACCCAAACATGATCCAGTGTGAAATCCTATCAAGCCAAAATGAAATTCTGTCTCTTGGCAGAATTCAATCTTGAGGAACTCCACAATGGTATTTGGGATGGGAAAGGAATGACTTTTAAAAGTTGTAGAAGGTCTGCAGGTGCCTGGGTAGCTCATTTGGTTAAGCATCCAACTCTTGATCTCAGCCCTGGTCTTGATCTCAGGGTCATGAGTTCAAGCCCTGCGCTGGGTTCTGTGTTGGGCGCCACTTTGGGCCCTGCGTGGGCTCAGTGCTGGGTATGAAGCCTACTTAAAAAAAAAAGAAAAGAAAAAAGTTGTAGAAGGTCTTGAAAAAGGATTCTGAGTTGATTAGCTAGTACCTTTGCCTTAGATTTACCAGTGTGCAAGGAGTTCCTCAAGTGTGAGGTGAATGGAAATTGTTTATTTCGCACAGAGTGTGTCAGCATCTGGTGCACAGCCAGAGTTTCCAATTTAGGGTCCCAACCCTGGTTTTGTCAGATGAAAATTTTCACAGGGTGTTAACATGAGTATTTTCTGCTGTTATATTGTCTGAGTGGTCACTTACCATAAAACACTTCATTATTAACAGGTAAGTTTGTGTTTGTGTAAGTTAACTTCAGCGTATACCCTGGCAGCAGTTAGCCATCAATGGGAGTATCTATTCCAGAAGTCACTATTAAGCACTATAAATATTGTTATCAAAATGTGCGCCATAGGGAATATTGGCTAGCACAGGAAACGTTAGAAACAATTCTCCACTGGAGAAATGGGTGCTGTGCAAGATAAGGTTGGCCAGACAGGTTGTGTGAACCAACGCTCTTGCTTAGATGGGGCAGTAAATTCATCAACCAAATCTGGAACCCTTTAGGCAGTGCTCAAGGCCTAGACCTTCATTGTTTCTGTCACCTAAAATTCAACAAGAAAAAAGGAAATGGGCAAAATAATTGAACAGGCACTAAAAAGGATGCCCAAATGACCACAAAACATATGAAAAGAGGCTCAACTTAATAGATGTCAAGGAAATGCTAATTAAGACCACTATGTACCCACAAGAATATTGGCAAGAATATGAAGAAACTTGGACCCTCAAATCTTGATGAAGGCAGGGTAAATCAGGGCATCCACTTTGCTGAACATATGATATCCTGTGAGTCCTCACTCCCACACCTGAGTATAGGTATCCAAGACAAATGTGTACATATTTCACCAAAAGACCTGCACCAGAGTGTTTGTAGAAATACTACTCATAATAGCCCCAAGCTGGAAAACATCCAAATATGTATCAACAGTACAGTGCCCTCTTTATCCCACCCCTCCAGTGCCCTCAGCTGGTGTCTGTTCCTTCATATCACACAGGCTCAATAGCTTACTCCATTTGCGAGTGGAATTTCCATTAAATTCCAAACCCCGTGCAGACCTCCTCTTGACACTCCTTGCTACTGGAAGTCAAAAGAAGGATGGAGTATCCATACTTATATCAGACAAACTAGACTTTAAATTAAAGGCTGTAACAAGAGATGAAGAAGGGCATTATATAATAATTACAGGGTCTATCCATCAGGAAGAGCTAACAATTATAAATGTCTATGCGCCGAATACGAGAACCCCCAAATATATAAAACAATCACAAACGTAAGCAACCTTATTGATAAGAATGTGGTAATTGCAGGGGACTTTAATACTCCACTTACAACAATGGATAGATCATCTAGACACAGGATCAATAAAAAAACAAGGGCCCTGAATGATACATTAGATCAGATGGACTTGACAGATATATTTAGAACTCTGCATCCCAAAGCAACAGAATATACTTTCTTCTCGAGTGCACATGGAACATTCTCCAAGATAGATCACATACTGGGTCACAAAACAGCCCTTCATAAGTGTAAAAGAATTGAGATCGTACCATGCACACTTTCAGACCACAAGGCTATGAAACTTGAAATCAACCACAGGAAAAAGTCTGGAAAACCTCCAAAAGCATGGGGCTTAAAGAACACCCTACTAAAGAATGAATGGGTCAACCAGGCAATTAGAGAAGAAATTTAAAAATATATGGAAACAAATGAAGATAAAAATACAACAATCCAAACAGTGGGATTGGGATGCAGTGAAGGCAGTCCTGAGAGGAAAATACATTGCAATCCGGGCCTATCTCAAGAAACAAGAGAAATCCCCAATACAAAATCTAACAGCACACCTAAAGGAAATAGAAGCAGAACAGCAAAGACACCCCAAACCCAGCAGAAGAAGAGAAATAATAAATATCAGAGCAGAAATAAACAATGTAGAATCTGAAAAAAACTGTAGAGCAGATCGATGAAACCAAAAGTTGGTTTTTTGAAAAAATAAACTTGATAAACCTCTAGCCAGCCTTCTCAAAAAAAAAAAAAAAAAAAGGGAGAGGACCCAAATAGATAAAATCATGAATGAAAATTGAATTATTGCAACCAGTCGCTCAGAAATACAAGCAATTATCAGGGCATACTATGAAAAATTATATGCCAACAAACTGGACAACCTGGAAGAAATGGACAAATTCCTAAGCACCCACACACTTCCAAAACTCAAACAGGAAGAAATAGAAAACTTGAACAGACCCATAACCAGCAAAGAAATTGAATTAGTTATCAAAAAGCTCCCAACAAATAAGAGTCCAGGACCAGATGGCTTCCCAGGGGAAATGTCTACCAGACATTTAAAACAGAGATAATACCTATCTTCCTCAAGCTGTTCCAAAAAATAGAAAGGGAAGGAAAACTTCCAGACTCATTCTATGAAGCCAGTATTACTTTGATTCCCAAACCAGACAGAGACCCAGCAAAAAAAGAGAACTACAGGCCAATATCCCTGATCAATATGGATGCAAAAATTCTCAATAAGATACTAGGAAATCAAATTCAACAGCATATGAAAAGAATTATTCACCATGATCAGGTGGGATTCATTCCTGGGCTGCAGGGCTGGGACACTCCTTGAAATCCCTTATGCCTAATTATCAATGAAACATGAAGGGAGAAGCTGGAGTGGCCTGGAAATAGTGGGGAGAAGATGCCTTATTGAAAAAAATCACAAGTCCCAGAGAGAGCACATTTCATTATCTGTTACTATGTATAACTTCCCCAAATTAATGGCTTACACAGCACCCATGGACATTTTCCACGGTTCTGTGGATCTCCTGGGCCCAACTCGTGGTTCTCTGGCTCCATGAGGTACCAGCTGATATGATATATCTCATGCTTGCCTGGGGCTGGAATGCCCAAGATGGATTGACCAATCTCCACATCTAGGAGACTAGAGTGGCTGGGGAGGGCTGGGCCTTCTCTCCAGCTAAGTGGTCACATTTTTTACACAGTGGCTCAGGGGTCCAGAGAGAGAAAGAGAAAACTGCTAGACTCCTTACCATCTAAGCCTGGAACTGGCGCAGCATGACTTCCACCCCATGTGATTGGCCAGAACAAACCTCAAGGTCATCCAAAATTCAAGGGGAAGGGAAATAGGCTTCACGTCTTACAGAGATGGGAGCAGTTTGCTCAAAATCATCTTTGGAGAAAACAGTTTGCCACAGGCAACAAGAGTAAGGGAGGGCAATCTGGATGGGGAACCTGGATTCAAGCCAAGCCTCCGCCCCTCATGAAGATTACCTGGTTTATTGGTGCCTCAGTTTCCCCACCTATAACACAGAAAGCTTGGACTAGAAGGCTGTGAAGTTCCTCTCAGCTCTAACACTTGTGGTTCCCCAATCCGCATAAAGACTGTGCCTGGTAAGAACCCCAAGTCTTCCATCACTGGAACCCCGTTCCCATCCCCCACACCCCCCCTAAGCATTATCCATGGGGTATGTTCTTGCCTCCTCTTTCCATCCCAATTGAAACCAGAAGGTGTTTTTTAAAAAACACCCACAAACCCCTATGTAGTTTCATCTCACACACACAAAAAGGCTTAAAATTTCCAAGTCAAAAAGATTATGAAAAGTTTATGCAAGTCGAACTTTGCTTTCTCAGTGTATTGAGAAAAATGAATCAAGAGAGATGATGGTTTTGGGCAGATGTTTGCCTCCCTTTCAAGGGAAGCATCCAGAATATTTAATGTATTTTTCTGAGTTTAAAAGTAATGAAAGATATAAAGGATTAGGAGAAATTGAATCACCCAAATTATCACCATCTCGAAATATCCTGATTAAAAATTTTGTCTCTTTCTCTTTATGTTGTTTTTTTTCTGTGTATGTTTGTGGCAGGACCTTGTCGGTTCTGGGATCCACCTCTTTCCCGAGAACTCTGGTAAACCCTGACCAGTCTAAGAGGAAATCGTTCCTCTTGTAGATAATTGGTTTGAGAAGTGGGTTTGTACTGACTAATGATATATAATGGGAATTTTGCCAGGGGGTTTCTGGAAAGGATTCACTGCTATTATAAAGACATACACAAGGCAGGAACACAACATTTTCTGGCTCTGGACATTAGTGTGTGAGGAGTTAATGCCTGAAGCTGTTGGCATGGGGTGGGGGTGGGGAGGAACTAGCTAACATGTTGATGGGGCCAGAACCAGAAAAGTGAAATGCTCTTGGTTCATAGATCATTTGGAAAGACACCCAGTTAATCCCTGGAGCTGCCCATCTCCAAATTTCATGTTCTATGAGATAATATGTCCCCTTCATGTTTAAGCCACTTCTATTTATGATTTGCTATTACTGACAACCAAAAGTCTCTTCACCGTTGTAATATATGTAGGTGGTTAAAAGTAGTTTAGAAAGTTTATTCCCTCATCCAACAAATATTTAATGAGGATGCCCCATGCACTAGGCTTGAGTCATTCGTCAGACACACTTTGGCTCTGCATTTTTCCACTTAACATTTTCTCCAGTCATTAAAAACTCTTTGTATATGTCATTTTAATGGCTTCATTTTAATAGCTACTTTATTTAGTCATTTCCCTATTATCTGACATTTAGATTGCTAAGAATATTCATTATTAAAAGCAAAGCCATGGTGAACATCAATGTACTTGATGAGTCACATTTCTGATATTTTTTGGGACATACTCCTTAAAAAAAAAAAAACAGAAAAAGATGCAAATATTTTTAAGATATCTGAGACATTCCCAGATTGCTTTCTAGACAGTTTATGCCAATTTATATATCCCCATGCAGTGTTTGATATTTTCTGCTGCATGTGAGGGCACTCTCATAATACACATTAAAAAAAATGTTTCTAGAAAGAATTGTGATTCAAATCTACAGGACACATGTACCCAAAAAATCAATGGCATAAAAAAAAATGGGAAGGGATGCTGTCAATGAATAAAGGAGACTTAAAAGATACGATGCTTGGATTTTATTAGCATCCTGATTCATACAGATCTGTAAGAAGATATTTTTGAGAACTTTGAAAATAGCCTGGGTATTATTTGGTTTTAAGGAATTAGTGTTGGTTTTATCAGGTGTGACAATGTCATAGTGGTTATGTTGGGAAAATAAAGTTCTTGTCAGTTACAGATGCTTCATTATTAATGCATGAAATGGTGTGATGAGATTTCCTTGAAAATACTCCCACAGAAAAAGGAGGTGGGGTGGGATAGGAGAACCATGCCTGGCAAAATGGTGACAATTGCTCAAAGTTGGAAATGAGGGTTTATTCTAGAATTCTCCCTACCTTTGTGTATATTTGAAAAATATCATAATGCAAAGCTTTTCACTTTTTTACCTTGATTAACTTTTTTAAGGAATGGTGGTCAACAGAATATATGTAGAAGGCTGGGAGACTGCAGGCCTGCCCTCCTCTCTTCATGGTCTAAATGAAGGGCTCTGTTGGGATTGACTGGGACCCGGGAAGTCTCTAGCTGCTTCATTCCTGGCCCCAAGGACACCAGAGAGCCTGATTTGGTCCCAGCAGCTGCCCTAGGGATTATAGTCACGGTAAAGCAGATCTGAAATGGTTCAGGGGAGCTAGACCAAAGTAGATTCCAGGCAAGCTTCCTCGGACTCCAAACCAAATTCATGAGCCCTTGGTCCTCCCATCAGCTAGCTCATGTGCTCCCAGACACAGGGGTTGGACCTGAATCAGAAGACCTCAGACGTGAAGCACAGAGAATAAATTATATATTGAAAAGCACCACCTGTGACAATCAGTTTCCTTTGTGTGCCTATGAAATACAAGGAGACCAAAATGCATGGGGTGTAGCACATTTTTAAAACCAACTTAATTACATCACTTGTTGGAAGAGGCACACATAACATTCAGAAACATGTGTTTTAGTAAATGAAAATTGTAGGGTTTCAGTTTCTGATGCAAGCCGATCCCCTGATTTGGGTACCAGATTTGGCAGCCACTGTGGTCTGGGTGTCTACGTAAAGCATGGAACTATAGACGCTTGGTTAATTTCCCTCCCTCAAGGCTACTCCTGATGCGCACATCTGACAGCAGCTTGCACTCACTTAGCACAGTCAGGTGGAAAGAGCGCAGGCCTGGGAGACGAAACAGATCTAGGTTCTAATTCCAGCTCTGCGCCTTTCGGCAAGTTACTCAGCTTCTCTATTCTTCTTTTTCTCATCTGTCAAATGGGAAGAGTAGACTAATAATCAACACCCGGCAAGGGTGCAAGGGGCCAGTGATACCTGGCAGAGGGCAGGTCTTTGGTGATGCTCCTATCTCTTCCCTCCACCAGGGAGGACCGTGAGGCTTCTTATTCCCAATCCAAGGCATCCCTAATGGTCAGCCTCATGGGGCTCAAAAAAGGGGAAGGCTTCCTATGAAAAAGCCTGTGTTATTAGCTTCCACACTTCTAAGCTCTGACAGTAATAGAAGCTGTGGAAACACCTCTTAACTGCGAACCGTAGAACGCTGCCTCCTGGTGCTTCCCCCACACAACCACTTATGCCATTTTCTGTTATTTTTGCTGATTGAAAAGATGGCAGTGATCAAGCCAATACAGCAGGTAATCAAAACTCATGGCTTATCAATTCTTTAATAAAATTGAATGTTTTAAAAAAAAAAAAAAAAAACAAGATAGACTCTAGAGATTTTAAAGCCCTGGAACACGTCTAGACATGTCATTTATTGGAAAAGTCAGTTTACCGAGCTTGCTAGCCTGGCTTCAGTCACGCCCCTGATTGTCGTCACTCAGCCCAAGTGAGGTGGCGTTCGAGACCCTAAAGCCGGGATAATAACTCTGTCGTGCCTTATTTTGGCCGTTGACTCGCTGTGCCTTGTTTTGTAGATAGGCATTGATTTGTCCCAGCCTGGAGGCGAGGCTCCTTGAGGTCGAGGACCTTCTCCAGTTCACCACTGCGTGGCCCAGACAGTTAGTGCAGGCCCTTGCACTTAACAGGTGCTTAATAAATTACTGCTGTAAACTTTGAGAGCTACTCTTAACTTCTCTCCTCTCGAAGACTAAAATAATTACGCCACCTCTGGGATCAGAAAGGAAGATTTTGGAGAAGCAAACATTTGCCCATTTAAATCTCACGTTCTCTGATTAATAATCAGAGGGAGGCAAGCACCTCCCTCTCCCTTGTTATTCCTGGGCTTTCCCCATTTTCAATACCTTTATCCAGTTCCTGGAATATTGTTGGGTCAATAAAAGGCCCCCAGATAAATGGTTCTCTTTTTTCTGCTTGTTGCCTCAGTTCTGTCTCCAATGAAGAAATCCCGAAGACTCCTCTGGCCTTACAGCTTTGGGGCAGGGGCTCCAGCTTTCATTTTTCATATCATTTCTTTCTTTCTTTCTTTCTTTCTTTCTTTCTTTCTTTCTTTCTTTCTTTCTTTCTTCTCCTTCTCCTTCTCCTTCTCCTTCTCCTTCTCCTTCTCCTTCTCCTTCTCCTTCTCCTCTCCTTCGCTCCTTCTCTCCTTCTCCTCTCCTTCTCCTCTCCTTCTCTCCTTCTCCTCTCCTTCTCTCCTTCTCCTCTCCTTCTCTCCTTCTCCTCTCCTTCTCCTCTCCTCCTCTCCTTCTCCTCTCGTCCTCTCCTTCTCCTCTCCTCCTCTCCTTCTCCTCTCCTCCTCTCCTTCTCCTCTCCTCCTTCTCCTCCTCCTCCTTCTCCTCCTCCTCCTCCTCCTTCTTCTGTTTCTCCTCCTCCTCCTTCTCCTCCTTCTCCTCCTCCTCCTCCTCCTCCTCCTCCTCCTCCTCCTCCTCCTCCTCCTCCTCTTAAGTAGGCTTCACACCAGCACAGAGCCCAATGCAGACCTTGAACTCACGACACTGAGATTAAGACCTGTGCTGAGATCAAGTCAGACACTTAACCGACTGAGCCACCCAGGCGCCCCTCAATTTTCACTTCTTAGCACAGAAAGATTTGTAAGCTTTACTGCTTCTGGGAATTCACTGGGCCAGAGGAGGTGCCCCAACACCCTCAGATCACCAGGAACTAATTACTCGACACCTCAGTGATTCCTCAGTGTTCTCTGCACTGGGCAGAGAAGGATATCGCTCTCAGCTCAGTCATTAAACTCAGGAAGTTTTCTCTGTCTCTAAAATAAACGTTAAAAAAAAATTAAACTCAGTAAGTTTTTTTTCATAATTCTCCACTATTACAACCACCTCATTTGAGCTTAGCGATAAGAATTAAAGGTACTAAAGGGGAGCCTTTAGTGGCTCAGGTGGTTAAGTGTCTGACTTCGGCTCAGGTCATGATCTCGCGGTCTGTGAGCCCCGTGTCAGGCTCTGTGCTGACAGCTCAGAGCCTGGAGCCTGCTTCCAATTCTGTGTCTCGCGCTCTCTCTGCCCCTCCCCCACTCACACTCTGTCTCTCTCTCCCTCTCTCTCTCTTTCTCAAAAATAAATAAACATTAAAAACAAAAGAATTAAAGGTACTAACAAGAGAACACACAGCAAAGGCAAAGTATTTTTTTTTACATAAGGAAGCTATCTAATAAATGAAATCGGTACTACCAAGAGTTGCTGGCGGCCTTTCATTTTGAAAACAGGAGTTCCCAGAGAAGAGACGAGGGTCTAATTTTCTCTCTACCATTAAGGTCCACAACTGTAACTCCCCATGAAAGTATCCCCGGCCCCTTGATCCTTCCTTACCAGATCATCCTGTCCCGTCCAGCTCAAAAGCTAGATTTACTGTCTTCTGCTGGTCTCTTGGCTATAGGCTGTTAACACCCTACCCTCCTGTAGATGTTTGTGTACTGTGGAAGGAAGATCAAATTTAATTGGAAAACTAGATGGTTACACAGTATATGTGGCTAGGTGTTTGGGAGGGGTGCCCCCTTGGCTGTGCCTGAGGAGAGGAGGAGGTCATCACCCCAGAAGCCCACACATGGCAAGGTCTGATCTGACCCCTTCCCAGAGTGCCCTGGGAGGCAGCCACGGTGAGCTGTGGCAACAAAGAAAAGTGCTGGCTTGGGGACAAGCAGGGTGTCATCGTAAAGAGGATAAGGGATGAGTCCTCAAGATCCCAATGATGGGGCTCAGGTTAGGAACCTGAACCTGATAATAAAGAAAAAATGGAAACAAGAAGGTTTGGTTCAAACACAAGGCTGCACCCAGGGAGGCATATTCAGTACTTACTTTTTGAATGGCATTTGTGTTCCGAGACTTTGATGCCCTTCCCTTCAAACAGATCAGACTTCTCATGGTTACTGAATCATTTGCTTGGAAGGATTCCACATCCCTCCAAGTGGGCTGACCCTTGGTACCCCTCAGTGAGAAATACTGAATGTATCACTGCTCCTTTCTTTTTCTCCTTGTTCTTAGTGATGTCCGTTGTCCTGCAGCTGGTATTCTTAGTAACATGTCTGTGTGCCTAGGTAGAAAGATCAAGAAGGTGGAAATTGTGAACAGTCAGAGGCAAAGGCAAGAAAGACATTTTCTATTTTATCAAACTATAAAAACCAACACCTCGGTTTCCACTCCCAAAGCATAAGGTGTGTGTTTGAAGAATTTTGTTTAAAAGACGGGAAAAACAGGGGCGCCTGGGTGACTCAGTTGGTTGAGCTTTTGACTTCGGCTTAGGCCATGATCTCATGATCTCATGGCCCCGTGTCGGACTCTGTGCTGACAGCTCGGAGGCTGGAGCCTGCTTCGGATTCTGTGTCTCCCTCTTTCTCTTTCTCTCTGCCCCTCCCCTGCTCATGCTCGCTTGCTCACTCTCTCTCCCCTTTAAAAATAAATAAGCATAAAAAAATAATAAAAATAAAAGATGGAAAAATCTTGAGCAAATTTCTCATTTCTACGTATGCTGGCATTTGCTGTTTCTCTGCCTGGAGCACCACCACACACACACGCACACACACATGCACACACACACACTCCTCCCTGCCTGCCTAACTCCTCTTTAGCTTTCAAGTATCCCTGCTTAGTCTTCTCAGAATCCCAAACTTGAGCTAGGTTCCCCCTCTTAGCCGCTCCCATAGGACCCTGCACCTCCTTCAGCACAACACCTATACGATGTAGTAATCCCCTCACTAGGCTAGAGCTCCATGAGGGCAGGGACCAGATCTTGCTTTCTCAGAGTTCAGTCCCCCATTCCTGGAATGGCACTGAATAAGTATTTGTAGAATAAATGAATTCTGAGGAGTCTGTATGAGCCTTTTCTTCATATGACCTGTTGTTTGTCTGAACAATGTCTGCTGAGTATGGTGGCTCAAGCTGTGCACTGTACAGGACGTCCAGCCCGGTCGGGAGGGGAGGCTGAAATCCAGCTCGCATTCTCATCGCCCGGCCATTTTTCGCTGACTGTATCCACCCGGAAGAAGAGATGCCTTTTTCTGATCTGTACAATGGCACTATACCCGCTTTCAGCCGGGCAGCTCCAGAGAAACACGTAGCGTCTTCAAAAGGAAGGGAGCGTCCTCTCCTTTGTTCCTAGAAAGGCTAGGACCGAGTGCTTTTACGAAACTCTTTCTTCGGGTCCTTGGCCAGTCATCTATGCCAAGACCCTGGCCGCATTCCCAGCAAAGGCCTCCCTCACTCTTCTCTCCTCTGATTTTTGTCTCCCGCAGGGTTTGGGATGACCACTCCGGCGACGGTGGGAGGAAAAATCTTTCTGATCTTCTACGGCCTCATTGGGTGTGCAAGCACCATCCTGTTCTTCAACCTCTTCCTGGAGCGCCTCATCACCGTCATTGCCTACATCATGAAGTCGTGCCACCAGCGACGGCTCCGGAGACGAGGGGCCCTGTCCCGGGAGAGCCTGAAGCCCCCGGGCAGGTGTGAGGGGGATAGCTCGGCCGGCTGGAAGCCCTCCGTGTACTACGTGATGCTGATCCTGTGCCTGGCCTCCCTGCTCATCTCCTGCTGTGCGTCGGCCATGTATACCTCCATCGAAGGCTGGAGCTACTTCGACTCGCTCTACTTCTGCTTTGTGGCCTTCAGCACCATTGGCTTCGGGGACCTCGTCAGCAGCCAGAACGCCCAGTATGACAGCCAAGGCCTCTACCGCTTTGCCAACTTCATGTTCATCCTCATGGGCGTCTGCTGCATCTACTCCTTGTTCAATGTCATCTCCATCCTCATCAAACAGTCCGTGAACTGGATCCTGAGGAAAATGGATGGCGGGTGCTGCCGACGATGCCAAAGGAGGCTCCTGAGGTCCCGGAGGAACGTGGTCATGCCGGGCAACGTCCAGGACCGGGGCAACATCTCCATAGACACGGATGGGGTGATGGACAGCGACACGGATGGGCGGCGTCTCTCGGGGGAGATGATCTCCATGAAGGACTTCTTGGCCGCCAACAAGGTCTCGCTGGCCATCCTCCAGAAGCAGCTGTCTGAGACGGCCAACGGCTGCCCGCCCCAGGCCAGCGCGCCATCCCGGGACAACGAGTTCTCAGGGGGGGTGGGGGCCTTTGCCATAATGAACAACAGGTTGGCAGAGACCAGTGGGGACAGGTAGGAGTGAGGAGCGGCCGCTAGGTGTGGAGGCCAGGAGAGTGGACGATGGGGGGATTGGCACCGGCTCAGCTCTGTGCCGGGGCGGGTTCCCTCTGGAGTTGTCCTGTCACCCTCTGCAGGCCCAGCCTTAGAAAACTCTTCTCCTTGGGCAGCCAGCCACCTTCTAGGGCTGCAGACCGAGGCCCGAGGCCCTTCTCCTTGTCTTTATTCTGTGAGGTCTGAATTCAGTCTTGAGAATGAATCCCAGAGGCAGCCTAAGACATTGCACGGTTGTCTTACTCCCCTTCCTCCAGGGCTTTAACTGCCTAAGGGAAGGGGGTTTAAGTAAGTCTCTATTTCCCTGCTGCTCTGGTCTTCGTTTGGAAATAAAAATCCTGAACAGAAATCCTCATTTTCCCCCCTGGAACCCTGAATGGCTGGACCCACTGCCCTTCCCAGCCCCTTCAGAAAAGAGGGGGGCGGGGATGCTTCAGAAGGTGCCTGGGCCCTGGGCTTCCTTCAGAGCAGATATGTCCATGGTGCGACAGATGGGGAACTCACCTGGTCTACTCTCTGTGTCTGCTTCTCTGCATTTTGTTTTTCCTTTCTTTTATTTTTAAGATCCTAATACTGGGCTAAGGTGTCTGTGGGACCTCGACGTGGTAAGAAGAAAGCTTCAGGCCTTTAAACTGCAGCCAAGTAGTGGACAGGCTCTTTTTTTTTTTTTTTTTTTTTTTGCAAGGAAAGAATATAGCTTAACGTCTTCCTTCCAGTGGTCACAGAGACCATTTCATTTTTTTTTTTTTTTTAACCAGGGCATGGAGCCCATTGCAAAGATAATGGCCGACTATTTATTAGAACTGAAAACTGAATAAATCCTCACTTTATTAACTAAGATTACATGAGTGCTCATTATGGACAGCGGGGCTGGGGGTAGAGCCTAGCTAAACAGGCATTTATTGTGCACAGTGAAAAAAGAAACAAGAAATTAACCCTTGGGGATATAAGCATCATCTTGGATTCTTGGCTAGAGGAACATTCTAGGCCAGATAAGGAATGGCTTCTCTTTGTGTAATTTGTTTCGGCTCTGCCTCCTGGGAGTGTAACAAGTCTAGTTACATAAGCTCCTGAGCAGTTAAAACATCCGTGCTGGGAACAGGGACTCTGGATCTTCGTATATTCAGGAGAGAACATTTTGAGACCCGAGAGCAGCATTAATAAGAGATAGCTGTTATTTTTATAAGAAGGGGATGGTGTACATGCGGCAGTTTTAGAAACGATGAAGAAAGTCGGCATCGTAAAGACAATAAAGCCGAGAACGATACCCAGTGAAACTGAAATGTTGAGTGGAACTCATCAGAGCTGGGAGGACCTTAGGGACCATCCCATACAGCTTTCTTGTGTTTTACACAAGAAAGAAACAGAGGCGTGAAGAATGCTCCCTATCCGAACTCTCAAGGCTGACAGCATACAGCTAGGAGAACCCAGGTGTCCTGATGGCGACGTCCGGGCTCATCACCCGTGCTCCCCACAGCTTTAGAACCTCCCTCAACTGCTCCCTCCTAAGCTGAGTTGCCTTTTCCTTCCAGCTGGCAGCCTACCCCCCCCCCCTTTTTTTTTTTACAATGCTGAAAGTACTCAACGGCAGGAGTCCTATAAACAGCAGCCTGGGCTTCGAACCTAAGGGCTGTGCAGCTCCAAAGTCAGAGATCTTCAAGCCTTACTTTGTGTTGCTCTCAAAGGAAGCATCCTGTAGCTACTGCAAAACCAAGCTCCCCGGGGGCTCTGCTCTGGGGGAAGGCACCATGGGCATAGGGAGAGGAGCTGGGTCCCTGCCCTAGGAGATTTCTTAATCGCCACATCCCTGGTACAGGGACTGGCACAAAGCAGGTCTTTGCTTCTCCAATCCAGTACAGTGACCTTCTGGGAAGATGACGCCTGCTGATACAAATGCTCCTTGGCCCCCTGGCACATGTCCCAGCCAGGGGGCCAAGGAGCATTTGTATCAGCAGGCGTCATCTTCCCAGAAGGTCACTGTACTAGGTGATCTTTGCAGAGAAATGTTACATCAAAACGCACGGCTCTTTGTCAGTAGGATCCAAAACTGGAGTCAATTTTTGAGCTAAACACGAAAAAACGTTTTTTGAACTTTTGAGTTTCCGGAGGAGTCCTCTCAGGGTCCTGGAGAATGCGTTTGTTTTGCTCTGGGTTGAGGTTCCCTGATGGAAACATCTGAGCACCGGCGGAAGGAGAGAAGTGTGGTACATTCACGATGGATGAGTGGGAATAACGTATGTCCCCAAAATGGCAAAACTAGGTGTCTCTGTAGTTACTCTTAGGCACGAATTGGTTCAACGAGGGAATTTCTAGGTATGAATGTAAAGCTGGAGTTCAAAATCTGGAGCCCACAAATCCTCTAACATTGTGGTGTATGTACGGGCACACCTCAGAGGTGCGATAGGTTAGGTCCCAGACCACTGCAGTATGGTGAATATCGCAGTAAAGCCAATCAGATAAACTTTTGGCCTCCCAGTGCAGATGGAAGTTATGTTTACCACGTACTATAGTATATTAAGTATGCGACGCATTGTGTCTTTTTGAAAGTATGTCAATTTGTGGAGCCCGGGTGGCTCAGTCGGATGGGTGTCCGACTTTGGCTCAGGTCACGATCTCACAGTCCGTGAGTTCGGGCCCCGCGTCGGGCTCTGTGCTGACAGCTCAGGGCCTGGAGCCTGCTTCGGATTCTGTGTCTCCTTCTCTCTCTGCCCCTTCCCCACTCACGCTCTGTCTTGCTCCGTCTCTCAAAAATAAACGTTAAAAAAAATTTTTTTTAAAGTACGTCAATTTAGAAATACTTGACTGCTAAAAACCGCTGACCATCATCTGAGCTTTCATGAGTTGTAATCTTTTTGCTGCTGCAAGGTCTTGCCTCCGTGTCGATGGCGGCTGACTGAGAGGGGTGACAGTTGCTGAAGGTTGGGGGTGCTGTGACAATTTCCTAAAATAAGACAGCAATAAAGTTTGCTGCATGGGGTGACTCTTTCTTTCACGGATGTTTCTCCGTGGTGTGTGAGGCTGTTTGATAGCTTTTTACCCACAGTAGAACTTCTTTCCAAACTGGAGTCGAGCCTCTTGAACCCTGCTGCTGCTTTGTCAACTACGTTTCTAGTCCTTTGTTGTCATTTTAATAATCTTCACGGCATCTTCACCAGGAATAGAGTCCATCTGAAGAAACCACTTTCTTGGTTCATCCGTAATAAGCAACTCTTCATCCATTAATATTTCTTAAAGATTTTATTTTTTAAAGTGAAAAAGTTTTAATCATTTTTTTAATGTTTATTTATTTTTGAGAGAGGGACAGAGTGCGAGCAGGGGAAGGGCCGAGAGAGAGAGGGAGACACAGAATTCGAAGCAGCCTCCAGGCTCTGAACTGTCAGCACAGAGCCCAAAGCGAGGCTCGAACTCATGAACCGTGAGATCATGACCTGGGCTGAAGTCGGCCGCTTAACCAACCAGGTGCTCCAAGATTTTGTTTATTTTTAAGCAAACTCTATACCCGATGTGGGGCTTGAGATCAAGAGTCACATGCTCCACTGACTGAGTCAGCCAGGTGCCCCTCATCCATTAGGTTTTTATCATGAGATTCCAGCAAATCAGTCCCATCTTCGGGCTCCCCTTCTAATTCTCATTCTCTTGCTATTTCCACATCTGCAGTCAGAACACATACAACATCTATCCATAGAGTTCGCCATCTTACACGGGCGTGGTCTGTGGCACCCCGAGACAATTACAGTAGTAACCTCCAAGAGCGCTGATCACAGATCATCATTAAAAATCTAATGATGGAAAAGTTTTTGAAATATGGTGAAAATTGCCAAAATATGACCCAGGGCCAGTGAGCAAACGCTGTTGGGACGATGGCGCTGACAGACGTGCCCAATGCAGGGTTGCCACAAACCTGTAATTTCTGAAAACCACAGTACCTGCGAAGAGCAGTGTGGCGCGATAAAATGAGGTGTGGCTGCACACGCACGTGTGAGAGGGAGCACACACGTGGACGTCCGTGGGCGTAATGAGCTTCATGGGTTTTTCTTCACGTTTCCAAGGTGGTCCTTCCGTCCTCACTAGAGTTAGAATGTTTATTGCTGTTTTCTCTTGTCACCTCTGTCCCCACTCTGCACGTCTCTAGCCTCCTCACCGATTCTCTCTGTCCCCTTCTCTCTGGACTGTGTCATGTGGCCTCGTCATCAGAAGTCTTGCTCGGCTGCCCTGGCAGTTTACTGGCCAGGAGGAGAGTGACCATCGGCAGAAGGTTGGCCTGGACGCCTCTGTCCGGGAACCCAGAGACTCCCCAAGGTGATGAAGGGACCCACTGACTCGACGTCCATGAAGCTCTCGGACTTCATCCGTGGCTGGGCTCGCAGCTAGCCTGTCCTCAGTTGTCTGTGGTGCTGTGATCGTGAACTGGCCTTTCATGGGAGGCCATGGACCCAAGACATGTGGTGTCTCAGGGGACCCTCATCCGACACTACTTGCACAAGCTTTCCCATATTCCCGTACCACCTGAAGTAATATCTTCTTAATATTTTTAATCAACTGTGTTTTGACCAGTTTTGTTTTAAGAAGAAATTTGTCTCACTAAATGGAGGGCTCATATCACTTGTTATAAATAGAAAATACAGTCTTTGTAAAAACCAATAAAGTGAAGATAAAATTATCATTAGATTCTATCCAGATCCTGTATCCTAGCGAAGACTCGAACCCTGGGACCTTTTCCCTCGGTTAGAAGCGCAGATTGGCATGTGTGGGAGAGGTGCGAAAGATGCCAGCACCAGACAGACGTTGTGATGGAACGATGACTAGGAGACAATGGAAAAGGGGATAACTTCCTCATTCTGTGCTTCTGTGTGAATGCATCCCACCTCTGAGGCCCCTAAAATCATTCCACATTCACCTAGATCATTGGTGCACATCCCACACTGGGGGCTACATAAAAGTAACAAAGTACATAGGGCACCTGGGTGGCTCAGTCAGTTAAGCGTCCAACTTTGGCTCAGGTTATGATCTTGTGGTTTGTGGCTTTGAGCCCCGCATCAGGCTCTGTGCTGACAGCTCAGAGCCTGGAACCTGTTTCAGATTCTGTCTCCCTCTCTCTCTGCCCCTCCCCTGCTCGTTCTTTCTCTCTCTCTCTCTCTCTCTCTCTCTCTCTCAAAAATAAATAAACATTAAAAAATTTTTTAATGAAATAAACATTTTTTTAATCTTAAAAATTCTGTATATAAAAAAAGTGACAAAGTGCAGTAGTTTCTGAGGTCAGGCTAGCCACCTGGGGAAGAATAGTTCTTGGGCTTGAACACCAGCCCACGAATACCAGTTCCAATGTGACACAGAGTGGGCAAGTCTCCCTGTGCCCCAGTTCCCCTGCACCTGTGATGTGCAAATGGTAAGAACATCAGATCAAACGGGTGATGCTCAGGCAGGGCTCTGTGGCCCCTAAGGAGCTGCCCAGGCAGCAGGCACTGGCTGTCCACATGCTGGGGGGCTGGGGACGAGGGTGAGGAGGACATTAAATCCAACAGTGAAGGATTTTGTTTTGTTCCTGCCCCAACATCCAGTGCTTGCCACACTGTGCTTTATTAGTGGTTCTCGGTTATTAAATGGCATCACTCTTGGTGATGGTTTTATATTAAACCAAAAGACTACAATAACTTCATTTCTGTTCCACTGAGTCCTTTCACCTCAGGATTAGCTGAGTTAGCTTGTACAATTCAACATGGTAAAATGTTTGGGGAAAGCTATAATATCTTGTATATTGCTAGAACTTCATGGCTTTTAAGGCGTATCCATCTGCAATGGTAATATTTTTACCTTCATTATCACGTTGTGAAGTAAGCAGGGCACTTATCTTCAAATGACCGTTAGCCTTTTCTGAAATAAGAGTAATAAATAATCACACTTTACATAAAAAGTAACTGAGGTTCAGATTGACAGTAGATTGGAGAATAAGCTTTAAAATTACACAGACTGGGTTTGAGTTTCAGCTCTAAGAACTTTAAAGTAACGTCGTGTTTCAAAGCCTAGTCTCTCTTCATGTGCAGTGTGGGAATAGTTGTATGTGCATTACAGCATCAGCAGATAAATGGCATGATCTGGGTCTGGGCTCTCGTGTGGTACCTAAGTCCCTGAAGGTGAAGGTGATGTATTACGGCACTCCAGAAGCCAAAGAATAAACAAGATTGGCTTCTAGAAGAGCCCATTTTATTCCAAGATTTGGGAAGAAAAGGAAGTTTATTTTAATTAATTTAATACATTCTTTTATGATCAAGTGGCATTTATCCCTGAGATGCAGGGATGGTTCAACATTTGCAAATCAATAAATGTGATACACCCTATTAAGAGAATAAAAGATAAAAATCAAAAGATCTTCCCAATAGCTGTAGGAAAAACACCTGACAAAACACAACATCCTTTCCTTGTAAAAACACCTTAACAAATTGGGACTGGAAGAAATATACCTCAACATAATAAAGGCCACATACGATAAACCCTCAGCTAACATCGTACTCAACAGTGAAAGGTTGAAAGCTAAT
Source organism: Panthera onca (assembly GCF_046562875.1). Lineage (NCBI taxonomy): Eukaryota > Metazoa > Chordata > Mammalia > Carnivora > Felidae > Panthera > Panthera onca. The sequence continues at coordinate 132,859,804 of NC_138344.1, forward strand.
CCTCTAAGACCAGAAGCAAGACAAGGATGCCCATTCTCACTGTTGTTATTTGACATAGTCCTGGAAGTCTTAGCCAGAACAATCCGGCAAGACAAAAAAAGCATCCCAATCAGAAAGGAAGATGGAAAATTATACGATCTTACATGTAGAAAATCCAAGACCACACACACACACACACACACAACTAGTCAGTGAATTCACTAAGGCTGCAGGATACAAAATTAACATAGAAATCAACTGTGTTTCTGTACGTAAACAATGAAATGTCTGAAAAAGAAATAAAATTCCATTTACAAGAACATCAAAAACAATAAAATACTTAGGAATGAATTTAGCCAAAGAGGTGAAAGATCTGTGCACTGGAAACTATGAGACTCTGATGATAGTAATTGAATAAGACACAAATGGAAAAATATTCCGTGTTGATGGAATAGAAGAATTAATACTGCTAAAAATGTCCTTACTACCCAAAGCTGCCTATAGAGTCAATGCTCCCCTATTGAATTTCTAATGGCATTTTTCACTGAAATAGAAAATAACAACCCTAAAATTTGTAGGAAACCACAAAAGATTCCAAATAGCCAAAGCAATCCTGAGAAAGAAGAACAAAGCTGAAGGCATCACTCTTCTGAGTTCAAACTATATTACAAAGTTATAGTAATCAACAGTATGCTAATGGCATTAAAACAAACACATAGAACAATGGAGCAGAATAGGGAGCCCAGAAATAAACCTGTGCATATATAATCCTTTGATAACGTGCAAAGAATACTCAAGGGAGAAAGGACAGTTTTGAAATGACACTGGGACAATTAGATATTCACATGTAAAAGAATGAAATTAGATTCCTGTCTTACACCACTCACAAAAATTAACTCAAAATGGGTGAAAGGCTTAAATGTAAGACCTGAACCCACAAAACTCCCAGAAGGAGACATAGGGGAAAAGCTCCTTGACATTGGTCTTGGCAACAATTTTGGGGGGTATGACACCAACAGGACAAGCCACAAAACTACAAATAAACAAGTGGGACTACGTCAAACTAAAAAGCTTCTGCATAGCAAAGGAAACAACGAAATGAAAAGGCAACATGCATAATGGGAAAAAACATTTGCCATCCATCTACCCCAAAAATATAAGGAATTCATACAACTCACTAGCAAAGAGGCAAACAATCTGATTTAAAAATGGGCAAAGGGGGGCACCTGGCTGGCTCGGTTGGTGCAGCATGTGACTCTTGATCATGGTTTGAGCCCCATGTTGGGTGTAAAGATTACTTAAAAAAATAAAAGTGGGCAAAGGACCATGAGAAAACATGTTTTCAAAGAAGACATACAGATGGCCAACATATGGGAAGGTGCTCACCATCACTAATCACTAGGGAAATGCAACTCAAAACCACAATGAGATATCCTACCTGCTAGGATATCTATTATCAAAAAGACAAGAAATAACAAATGCTGGACAGGATGTGGAGAAAGGGAATCCCTTATGCACTGCTGGTGTGAATATAAATTGGTACAGCTGCTATGGAAAATGGTACAGAGGTTCCTCAAAAAATTTTAAAATAGAATTACCATGGGATCCAACAATTCTATTTCTGATTATATATATCCAAAGGAAACAAAGTCATTTTCATGAAGAGATGTCTGAAGCCCATGTTCATTGCAGCATTATTTACAATAACTACCTTATATATGGCGCATATATATATATATATATATATATATATATATATAGTTTACATATATATAGTTTATATATATTAGATCTATTGATAAATGGAATATTATTCAGCCATGAGAAAGAAGGAAATCCCTCCGTTTGTGACAATGTGAGTGGACATTAAACTAGTGAAATACGTCAGAGAAAGACAAATATTATATGATTTCACTTACAGGTGGAACCCGAAAAAGCCAAACTCAAAAACAGAAAAGTAGATTGGTGGTTTCCAGAGGCTGAGGGGTAGGGGGAATAGGAGGATGTTGGTTAAAGGGCAAACTTCCAAGAATAAGGTAGATAAGTTCTGGGGATCTGACGTACAGCACGGTGACTATAGTTTACAAGTGTTATATACTTAAAAGTTGTTAAAACAGGAGATCTTAAATGTTTTCACCACACAAAAAAGGATGGTAATTATGTGAGGGGGTGGAGGAGTTAACTAATTCTATTGCAGTGATCAGTTCATAATATATACATGGAGCAAATGATCACGTTGTACACCTTAAACTCACACAATGTTATACATCAGTTGTATCTCGTAAAGCTAGGACATTTTTTTTGATAAAACATTAAAAAAATTCAGAACAAAATATGTAATTCACATTAATTTTTATGATAAAACAGAAGACCTCTAGGAAATTTTAAGGCTGCATTGGACTGAACTGCCAGCCTCCTGGAAGTTAATTTACTGTTTTCCCACCTTAGGGTACTTTGATGGAAATATGAGACAGGCACCCTTATAAATAAAGGGCTTAAGATACTCCCTGAGCCATAGTGAATGGCTCCGTATGGTGGTTCTTGTTTTTATTAAGTGATCTCAAAATCGCACCAGGACATAGTAGAAGGAAGATTACAGCCTACCTCTTCTGCATTTCAGGCTCTTAATTCTAGACCTGAAGAAAGAACACCCAATCTTAAACCTCCACCCATTTCCAGATGAATTTTGAACGTTAAAAGGAGGAGGCCAGAGAACATTGCCCTTGGAGTCACATCATTTCTTCTGATTTACAGGTCTGGCCCCTCTCTCAGGGATCAGTGGATCCAGCCTGCCTGCAACAGAAGTCTCCATTCCTGGGCTAGCATGGTTGGACAAGAACGTTTCTCTGGAAAGGCTTAGCACAGGACGTGGACTTTTCCCTTATTTTCTCAGACTCCCCACTACAACTGAAGATCAGCCCTCTTGGAGTTTCCTCCAAAACAAGCCATACTCTCCATGATCCCACAGGAATGGCGTTATCTGTAGCCATGTACCTAACACATGGGGCACAACGAGGACATTCCCACCCCTCATTTAAACAGAAGAGTGTACTGGAATATTCAGTTTTTTGATACAGAAAAGTGACCCAATTACTTTGATAGATTATCTTGGCATCTTCTCAAAAACATTTAGCTACTGCTTCCTGGGTACACACTGGTTGCTAATGATGTGGGAAGGAAGCATGCCAAGATGAGATGGGAGTTCTCCCCCCTGAGAACATCAGCATCATGTGGGGACCTCTATTAACATGACAGATCCCCAGGTCCTATCCCAGACCTAACCGAAAAATATTCTGATACTGGAACCCCAGAAGTACACTTTGCACAATTTTCATGAGTGATTTTGACGTGCAGCCAAGGTTGAGACCCCCCCCCCCACTTGGGAGCTTATTATCTCGGGCTCAAGAAATTACTATATCTTATTAATAATGAGGATCTAATGAGAACAGTACTTTACCTGACATAATCTTTCATACTTCGTGAAGACTTTCCATGTGTTCCATGAGTCCGTTAATTGTGACAACAGTCCTGTGAAGGAGGCATCACCATTTCCATTTTGCTGGTGAGGAGAGCGAGGCTCAGGAAAATTTAATGGCTTGATGACTTGTGCTCCCTCTGTTCCTAGATGGGGAGAGCTGGAGGGAGCGTCACTCCTGGATAAACAATGAAAAAGAGCTCTATTAGTTTCACATTCACCATCTTTGGGGGAAACCATCAGTGAGCTGAGGTTGCAGGGCAACCGGCAGGCCCAAAGTATGAGGAGAAACAGGCATCTACAGAGAGGGAGGAATCACAAGGGCTCAGTTACCTGGGGCGGAAGAGTTTAGAGCAAGTATGAATTGTGGATAATTGTGAATTGATGAGTGCAGCCTGGGGTGGGGGTGGGGGGCAGCGTGAAGCCTCTGACAGCCACAGAAATTGGGGTTTCTGCAGCCCCATTTCTTGTAGGTCTTCTCCTCCTAGACTTCACGGGGTGCTCACAGCAAAGTCCAGCCTGAGCTCCAAGAAAATGTCCACTATGGTGCAATCCTGGGGGAGGGGCACGGCAGCCATGTGGGAGAAGAAAGTCTACCAGGACTTTGCTCTCATGTCTTTTCTAAGGAACAAAAACATCAATGAGGGGAAGGGAGGGCAACGAGATCTGCTTATTTTGGGAACTGGTGAAAAATCACTGCAGCAGGGGTCAAGAATCCCTACTCCTGGGGGGAAAGGCAGGACAATGCAGCACCAACAGCTACAGCCAGGGAACAGGCAGGAGAGGGGAGAAGACCACACCCCTGACAGCCAAGGACACAGTGTCCACCTAAAACTGAGGCTGAATCAGGACCACAGAAACACTCCCAGCATCCTCTCTACCGAGCTAACCAGTGCAGGTAACAATTAGCAATTAACAGTGGGGTGGCTCAGTGGGTTGAGTGTTCAACCCTTGATTGCAGCTCAGGTCATGATCCCAGGATCATGGGATCAAGCCCCGAGATGGGCTCTGAGCTGAGCATGAAGCCTACTTAAGATTCTCTCTCTGTCGGCCCCTCTCCCCCACTTGTGTTCTCTCTCAAAAACAAAAACAAAAACAAACAAACAAAACTGAAACAATTAACAGCAGAATACAGCTGAGAAGATGAGAGAAACCCTCTCTGAGACACAGTGCAAGACCTAAAGCTCACGCCAACGGACATGGCTTTGGCAAATCCAGTTACACCCACGCCTAAGACATTGCTGCTGGGGGCGGGGTGTGGGTGGCTCTGACAGGTGTCTGACTGTTGATTTGGCTCAGGTCATGATCTCATGGTTCGTGGGTTCATGTTCTGCATCGGGCCCAAGACTGTCAGCTTGGGGCCTGCTCAGGGTTCTCTCTCTCTCTCTCTCTCTCTCTCTCTCTCTCCCTGCTCCTCCCCTGCTCCTGCACTCTTTCTCTCTCTCTCTCTCAAAATAATTAAGAAAACTTAAAAAAAAAAGATATAGCTTCAGGAACATGAAGCACAGAGGGTAACTACAGCATCAATAAACCTCAAATCCGGCCCAAGTCCTGAGTAGATGAATTCGAATATCCACACTGTTTATTAGTAGGAAAGGCATGCTCATATGTAGGCATACAGACTCTTTACCCCAGTCTCTGCTGACAAGATGTCAGCTTTCAATGACAAAAAATTATGAGACACACAATTCAAAAACATTCTCTAGAAACAAAGCAATAATTGGACCCAGACTCAGACTTGAAACAGATGTTGGAAACACCCTGGTAGGAAATTTTAAATAACTATGACTGGGGTGCCCGGGTGGCTCAGTCGGTTGAGCGTCTGACTTTGGCTCAGGTCATGACCTCATAGTTCGTGAGTTCGAGCCCTGCGTTGGGTTCTGTGCTGATGGCTCACAGCCTGGAGCCTGCTTCAGATTCTGTCTCCTTCTCTCAGTACCCCTCCCCACTCTCTCTCTCTTTCAAATATAAATAAATATTTTTAAAAAATTTTTAATAAAAAAAATGGACTTGCACACAAGTAACTGGAATCCAAGAAGGAGAAAAGAGAACAGAGCAGAAGAAATATGCAAAGAAATAATAGCTGAGAATTTCCCTCAAATTAGTGACAGAAACTAAGATCCAAGACACTCCCAGAATGCCTAGCAGGTGATTTATGCAAATATACCCCCCCCACACACACACACACATACCACACTCAAATTACAGAAACAAAAGGAAAAGAAAGTAAAAAAGCACAGTTGGAGAAAAAAAGGACATTACGCTCACAAGAACAACGTAAGAATTGTAGCAGATCTCTCATCAGAAACTGTGCAAGTCATAAGACTATAGTGTGACAGCTTGAAAATGCTGAAATTTAAAAAAGGAAGTCTTTCAATCCAGAGTTCTATATCCATCAAACTTATCTTTCAAAAATGAAGGAGAGGGGCACCTGGGTAGTTCAGTTGGCTAAGCATCTGACTTCGGCTCGGGTCATGATCTCGCAGTTTGTGAGTTCAAGCCCCGCATCAGGCTGTCTGCTGTCAGCACAGAGCCTGCTTCGGATCCTCTGTCTCCCTCTCTGTTTGTCCCTCCCCTGCTCATGCTCTCTCTGTCTCTCAAAAATAAAAACTTTTTAAAAAAAGACCTAAAAAAAAAGAACACGAAACTAAGCACTGCCACAGACAAGATCGACTGTTGATGCTAAAATTAATGAGGTAAGAGTTGAAGCAGAATCAGGATATTCATAGTCTAAAAGGATCTCCACCAAATATTTAGCAATTACAAAAAGAAGCAATAGGAACTTTGCAGTGGAGAATTCTGGCAGACACCAGATGAATCAAGTGAACAGAATGAGCAACCACAATAGTACATACTAACGCCACGTGCCACGGAAATGACACATCGTGAAGGGCACGGCATCTCTGAGGCATCCGTCACACCAACTGCAGTCTAATCAAAAGAAAACATCAGACTCAAACCGAGGGACGTTCTACAAAACAGGGACGAGAATTCTTCAAAAGTCTGAAGCTCGTGAAGGAGAAGTAAAAAAGAACTGTTACAGATTACAGGGAAGCATAAGGAGTCATGACAACTAAATAGGACCCCAGATTCTAGCATCTGACAAGGACATTCGTGGAACCCAGTACATTTTGTAGTCTAGTTCATAGTATTGTACTAAGGTGAACGTCTTAGTTTTGACAATGGTCCTGTGGTTATGAAGTTAACAGGAGGAGAAGTTGGGTGAAAGGTATATATGGAAACCCTTGTACTATTTTTACAACTGGACTGGAAGTGTAAAATTATCTCAAAGTAAAAAGTTAAAAAGAAACAAAACAAGGGACGCCTGGGTGGCTCAGTTGGTTAAGCGTCCGACTCTTGATTTCGGCTCAGGTCATGATCTCAAGATCGTTAGTTCAGGCCTCACATTGGACTCCATGCTGAGTGTCGAACCTGCTTAAGATTCTCTCTCTCTCTGGGGCACCTGGGTCACTCAGCCGGTTAAGCTTCGGCTCAGGTCATGATCTCATGGTATGTGAGTTCCAGCCCCGCGTCAGGCTCTGTGCTGGCAGCCCAGAGCCTAGAGCCTGCTTCGGATTCTGTGTCTCCCTCTCTCTCTGCCCTTCCCCTGCTCAGCTCTGTCTCTCTCAAAAATAAATAAGCATTAAAAACAAGTTTGTAAAAATAAATCAGTGGTTCTGAGAGTGCCCCCCAAGGGCACCAGCAGCCCCTGCACCTGGGAAGTTGTTGGAAATGCAGATTCTCAGGCCCCCACCCAACTTCAGGGATCAGAAGCTCTGAGGGTAGGGACAGGCCATCTGTGTTTTAACAAGTCCTCCAGGCAGTTTTTTCCAGTAAAGAGTGCTGTCCTGAGCATGAGCTCTGAAGGACGGGTAGGAGACTCCCCACCCCCCCGGGGTCCTGCCTGTATCCCCATCAGGCTATGCCGCTGTGGCCAGATCCCAATGCCTCCCGGCCCTGAATCTCTTTTCTGCATCTCAGAGCCATTTCTAATTATTTTGAATTGCCCGGATGCAAAATAACTACGCTGAAAACTATGCTTCCAGTAAGCTATTAGATGAAGGTAATGATTTAGCATCCCGGATTTATGCAGAAGGTAGCACTTTTTTTAAGGGATTTTTTTTTAATCACCTCATAGCTGTCCTTGGTAGATTTCTATGTATTCCTAGGGCATTTGATGAGTGAATTTTGTTTAGTCTTCCCAGAAGCTGCCCTTGGATTTAAGTCATTACAGAATGACCTACCAGCAGCAGAAGCTGTCCATCCAATTATGTACCACCTTCTTCAAAATCCTCAGAATCACCATGGGAGATTTTTTTTTAATGCAGATTTTCAGGCTATTCCCAGACCTTCTCAATCAGAATCTCTATAGGCCAGGGAATCTGCATTTTTAATATGCATTTCCTGCCTTCCCCCAATGAAAATCAGTTTTTCTGCATATTAACATTTGAGAACCACTGCTTTGGGGGATGGGGGGAGGGGGCTGAAGAAAGGCATAGCCTTAAAGAGGATACAGGACCAGCCTCAGATGTGGTGAGAAGGATTTATGGACACTGGAGATAACTACAGCAGAGATTTTTGCATCCAGGCTGGTTAGGTTGATGGCCACTGAGATGCCCGAAAACCTGCATGGTGCATCTGTCCCCATGATTGATTCCTGGCATTCTCTGACCCGTGTGTGAACTTGGGCACCACCCCACCCACTTGTCCCAGCATTCACCCCTGCTGTCTCACAGGCTCTTTAAGTCAGTTCAATATTCAGTAAATATCAAAGCCTGCCCTGTGTGCGCGCTGTTTGAAAGTGCGGAACAAATCCCAGGGCAGTCCCTGACTTCAGGAACACAGTGAACACTGCGAGAACACATTACATAACTAAGGGCTGAAACAAACTATAAAAACAAATTCCCAGGGTGATCAGGAAGGGGTGGGAGTCCATGTAGACTGGGAAAGTCAGGGAGGTCTGCATGGAAGAGGTAGCTGAGGGCTAGGGCCGGGAGAATGGATACAAGAAGCAAAAAGCTCTCTGCTGAAGGCATAAGGAGGTAAGAAAGGAAGAAGGGAGATCAAGGATTCTAAGGAGAGAGACTGTGAGCATCTCCCCCTGTGCAAGGGAAGTCAGGAGTGAGAGGCAAGAGCTAGGGGAAACTGCTTGTTCCTAATTCTCCCTCCTCTAAGGACCATCTGCTCCCACTCTTCTCCCTTTCCTGGAGTCTCTGGCTCTTCCTGGTTACCCTGGCCCCTCCGGGATATTCACTAACTGCAAGGGCTCTTTAAACTTCCACGGAGCTACTTACGCTCTACCTAGTGGGGTAGAGAGCAGTAACCAGCATCAATGCCTCATACTGCCAGAGGAGAAAGAGTGGGACAGAGGAGTGCTGAGCTGAGAGGCACCAACCTGGGCAAGATGGACAGGCAGCAGCCCGTTGTGTCAGCCAGGGATCTGCAGAGAAGGAACCAGTGGCGTGGTAGATACACAAGACAGAGATTTATCTTAAGGAATTGGCTCATGCAATTGTGGGGGCTGACACGTTCAGATCTGCAGGGTTAGACCAGCAGTCTAGAGACCCAGGGAGGAGATGATGTTGGAGCTCTTGTCCGAAGACAGTCCAGAGACAGAATTGCCTCTTCCTCCAGTGACACCAGTTACTTTCTCTGTGTCTTCAACTGATTAGATGAGGCCCACCCACACCCTAGAGGGAAATCTGCTTTACTCAAAGTCCACCCATTTAAATGTTCATCTCATTGGGGCACCTGGATGACTCAGTCGGTTAAGGGCCCAACTCTTGATTTCGGCTCAGGTCATGATCTGATGGTTCTTGAGATCGAGTCCTGTGTCAGGCTCTATGCTGACAGCATGAAGCCTGCTTAGGATTCTCTCTCTCTCCCTCTCTCCCTCTCTCCCTCTCTGCTCTTACCCCACTCACACTCTTTCTCAAAATAAAATAAACATTTAAAAATAAATAAATAAAAATAAATAAATAAATGTTAATCTCCTCTTTAAAATACTTTCATAGAAACATCCAGACTGGTATTTGACCAAATATTGGGGTACCATGGCCTGGCCAAATTCACACACTAAATTAATCATCTCATGCATTAAACCCCTCAGAGCCTAAAGAAAAAAAAAATCAGAAACCATCCTAAGCCCTGAAATCCCTCTCTACTTTGGGCTCACCAAATGGCACACTCTCACTTGGGAGGACTCGATGTCAGCTTTGAGGGAGGGATGAGCACTCCTCCCAGTTTCCAGGGACCTCCCTTGACCACCCCCTCAGCTCTAGGGGTTCAGCCACTGCCTCCACACCCGAGAGCCCTCTTTCCCTGCCTTGAGTAGTTAGCCACCTTTCATCACGTAACAATGATTTCTGTTCAATTTTCCCCGTTCAAACTGCCAGTGTGGTTTCTGTCTCCAAATGGACGCCAAGTAAATCGGAGGAGAGCCCTAAGGAGATGGCCTCTGATCCTTCCCTTCCCTAACACAGCCTGAGGGGGGAGGCTGAGGGGAAGGAAAGAAGAGAGAAAACTCTGTCCTCTGTGGAGAGGGAAGCTGCTGTCTACAGCTCCCCAGTCCAGTCTTTCCCCTGGAACAGGGCATTCTCCAGAATCATTTGAGAGCTTTAAAAGAACATGATGCCCCATTCCTGTCTCCAGAGATTCTGGCTCAGTTGGTCTCGGATGACACTCGGTCATGAGTATTTTTCAACAGCTTCCATAATTGTTACAAGAGAGATTTTCATGAAGCTCTACATGTATCCATTATAACTTACTATATAGTGTTTTTTATATATATTTAAATTTACCCTGAGCTACTATATTTTGCAAGATTGGTTTGGAAAATTTTAGCCTGGCTGAGGAGAGAGGTGGATTTGTCCTCCCCGCCTAGAGGGAACAGTGTGAGTACAAGATTCAAATCAGACACCCGTCCATTGTCTCCTACTGCGGCCCCTCACACGCTCTTCTTGGTGTGGCCCATGTGTTGAAATATAATTTTCAAAACAGGAAAATCCTATGTCTCCTACAAACATACAGTGCACAAAAATATTAGATTTCTTTTTTTTTTTTAGTTTATTTTTTGAGACAGAAAGCGAGAGGGAGAGGTAGAAAGAGAGGAAGAGAGAGAATCCCAAGCGGGTTCTGTGCTGACAGCTCAGAGCCCGGTGCGGGGCTCGAACCCACGAACCGTGAGATCCTGACCTGAGCCGAAATCAAGAGTCGGTCACTTAACTGACTGAGCCACCAGGCTCCCCAAAGATGTCTTTAACTCAGTGAAAACAAACAAGAGGAGACAGACAATGGAGGACAACAAACCTGCCTGAAGAGACAATAGGAGATATATCGTGCGTGTATACACACACACACACACACACACACACACTGAGAAAGAAAGGCTGCCAGAACAAGACTGCTAAATTAGATACAAAACTGGTGAATGCTAACGGCTCATTTTTATAAATCCAGTAGAGGGATTTTTCTTAAGAGACCAAAACACAAACAAACAGACCAACCATCCCTGGAAACAAATATACTACAATGCTAAAGGTAATTAATTCTGAGTTGCAATATGGTTCACTCTCAGTTGCTTCTTTGTAGTTTTCTGTTGTTTTTAAATATTCAAAAATTAAAATAAAAATATAAAATAAAACAGGTTCAGTACTAAGGGGTGGAAAAATCAGACAGATTCGGATTTGAATATTGGCAAGTCTGTTAATTTCCCTGACTTTTAGCGTCCCCATCAATGAAACAGAATAATGAACCTAACCTTACAGCTGAGCCACGCAGCTTAAAGACTGTAATATGACCAGAAATTCCTGACTCGGAGTAAGTGCACAATGAAAGGATTAACTTTTGCTCTGTTCTTGAAGACTCCATGCTGTGTTTATGGACATTTGACTGTCTCCCTCTTTCCTTAACAGTCATCCTGAAAGCTCTCTGTCTCTCTATCTCTCTTTTTTTAAGTTTTATTCATTTATTTTGAGGGAGAGAGAGAGAGCAGGGGAGGGGCAGAGAGAGAGGGAGAGAGAGAGAATCCCAAGCCTGATGTGGGGCTCAAACTCACAAACTGTGAGATCATGACTTGAGCCAAAATCAAGAGTCAGACGCTTAACCTACTGAGCCACCCAGGCGCCCCTGGAAACTTTCTGAGCTGTCACTCTACCTATTGGACCAGCCACTCTCCACTGCCTCTCCTAATTAGTGCTCCTAAAATGGATGCGTCTCCAAGTATCCAGGGTATCCAGTGTATTTTAAATTATTTATTAAATATGAGTTAATGGAACTGAAAGAGGCTCTAAACAGGGATGCCAGCTTTACTATTGGGGTTTTATGGTGGCTCATCCAAGCATTTTCGCACCAGATCTGTGCACTGCTGTGTTCATGCAATCACTCATTTAGAAAACATTTAGTGAGTTCTACCACCTGTCAGCTACTGTCCTGGGCATTAGAGGTAGAAAGATGAATGAAGCGTAGTCCACTCTTTTGAGATTCGTGGACTTTAGACTTTATTCTACACTATGGAACTTGTCAAAAACTTGGCCTCAGATGCTTAGATCAATGTTAATGTGAATTCCTCTGGCCTCTTAAGATCTAGATGAGATCAGTTCAAAGCTCTCCCCTCCTTACTCCCAAGGTTGCTGTGAATTCTAGAGGGGCTAATGTTTGTAGTCATCTGGTTCTGAGATTCTTAGTAATCTAATTAGCATTCTCTCTCTTTCTTTTTCTTCTTCTTTTTTTAGAGGGAGAGAGCACAAGCAGGGGAGAAGGGCTGGAGGGGGGGGAGAGAAAAGGAGAGAGAGGGAGAATCTTAAGCAGGTTCCATGCTCAGCGTGGAGCCCAACGTAGGGCTCGACCCCATGACCCTGGGATCATGATCTGAGCCAAAATCAAGGGTTGGACACTCAGCTGACTGAGACACCCAGGTGCCCTAGAATTCTCTTTTTTTTAACGGCTCCTTAAATGCCTTCCTGTATGAACGAATGCGTTTGTGATTCCTGATATGTGTCCCCCCCACCCAAAAGCACATAATACTATTTTTTCTGTCTGTTCTCTCCCTCCTGCCTTCTGTGATGGTTAATTTTATGTGTCAGCTTGATGGAGCCACCGGATGCCCCGATATCTGGTTAAACAACCTTTCCGGGTGTGTCTGTGAGGGTGTTCCTGGAAGAGGTTAGCATTTGAATCCACAGACTGAGTAAAGCAGATTGACCTCCCGAGTGTGGGTGGGCATCATCCTATCCCTTGAAGGTCCCAGTAGAACAAAAAGGTGGAGGAAGGTGGAATTTGCTGTCTGCCTGGCTACTGGAGCTGGGGCATCAGTCTCCTCCCCTCAGAGTCCCTGGTTCTCTAGCCTTCTAGCTGGTTCTCCAGCTTGCAGACGACAGGCTGGGGGACTTCCCAGCCTCCAGAATCACATGTGTCAGTTCCTCATACTAAATCTCTTTGTATTATGTCTATCATTCATCCATCTATCTCCTATGGGTTCTGTTTCTCTGGACACCCTGACTAATACACCTTCCCACCTCATATTCTCATCCTCTCCTGGATTATTCTGGGGAACTATCAGTTCCTCTAACCTTCTGTGAATTGTAATACAGTAAAATTGTAAAGTTTGTGAATTGTAGTACAGTAAAACCTTGCAAAAATTTGCAAGCATAATTCATTCTGGAAACATGCTTGTAACCCAAAGCACTTGTGTATCAAAGTGAACTTCAAGAACCATTGGCTCAGTTGTGATCGTGTGATATTCGGCGTCGCGTACTACGTGTATGGCAAGACATCACTTGTTTATCAAGTTAAAATGTATGAGAAATGTTTCCTCTCTGGGGCGCCTGGGTGGCTCAGTCGGTTAAGCGTCCAGCTTTGGCTCAGGTCCTGATCTCACGGTTCGTGGGTTCGAGCCCCGCGTCGGGCTCTGTGCTGACAGCTCAGAGCCCGCAATCTGCTTCGGATTCTGTGTCTCCCTCTCTCTCTGATCCTCCCCCTGCTCGCTCTCTCTCTCTCTCTCTCTCTCAAAAATAAATAAAATATTTTAAAAATTGTAAAAAAAGAGAAAAGAAATGTTTGCTTGTCTTGCAGAACACTCACAGAACAAGTTACTTACAACCCAAGGTTTTCTTCCTTGTCCTTCCCTTTTGAACGATACCCCTTCAATGAGACTCAGCCTATCGCTGAATCTATTTTTTTAAATATATGAAATTTATTGTCAAATTGGTTTCCATACAACACCCAGTGCTCGTCCCAAAAGATGCCCTCTTCAATACCCATCACCCACCCTCCCCTCCCTCCCACCATCGCTAAATCTAATATCTCTAGTTAGCTTCACAAAGGAAAAGAGTTCTTCAAATTACTCCTAGTAAGGATGCCATTACATATTAAAAGTCAAAGACATTTCTCAAATACGGAGTTATTGGGGGTGGGAATATCCAGTTACAACCACGTGTGTTGATTCAAAACATTTCCTTGGGGCACCTGGGTGGCTCAGTCAGTTGAGCGTCTGACTCTTGATTTCAGCTCAGGTCGTGATCCCTAGGTCATGAGGTCAAGCCCCATGTTGGACTCTGTGCTGAGTGTGGAGCCTGCTTGGGATTCTCTCTCTCTCTTTCCCTCTCTCCCACTTCTGCATGCTCTCTGTCTCAAAATAAATAAACATTTTTAAAAATTTCCTATTTCCTATTTTACTTTCTTCTCAAATTAGTGGTGGGAGTTGATTCACAACCCCTCGTGTAAAGTGACAGACAGCTTCTTGTTGGACGTTTCAAGTATCCATTCTCTGTGCCGAAAGTTGTAGAGACAATTGTTCTTCATTTCTACAGAAATTGCCTCTTACCCAGAAGCTCTCAAGGAAAAATTTAAGAAACGTTCCCCCAACCAGTTCCATCTTCAAAGCCTTACATAAGAGGACTCTTAGTTAGAGCCCTCAATTATTCCATGAGTAGAAGCTATAATGGGTGGGCTGGGGGTGGGGAGTGGATGCCACTCACTGGACAATCATAATCCAGTTACTTGATAAGTGTCTTAGCCTAAGCAGCATTGACAGGCTCACTGCGGGGCAGTTCCCACTGTCACTGTTAGTGCAGTCGGTTGGGGGCATTTCTGCCACGAAGCACCCTTTGGTTCCACTGCCTAGTAAAGAAGAGATTGACTGGCAGATGTTATAACCTTTCCACCTCTCTTAGACCAGATGCCACCCTATAAATAGACATTTATTAAATAACTACTTAGTAGTGTGCCGGTCCCAAACCTGCCTGTTCCGTGAGCTTGATGAAGTCCCAGCTTCTGCCCTTCACATTCTCTGACCACACTCCTCATCAAACATTCAACAAGACAGATAGACCAACAGTCAGCACAAGGTAGTCAGGCCCTTTGTGTTAGACGCGAGGCTGTCTAGGGGCTTGGCTGAGGACTGGGCTTCATCATTATCCCTTTCTCTCGTGCACATTTGGTTTCTTTGATTGGCTCTGTCTGGGATGACTGCCGACACTGAGTTCTTGCTGTGTGCCAGGCATTGTGCTAAGTGTATTATGTACATCATTTTATGCAGTCTCCATAATAACCAGGAACGTAGGAACTGGTTTTTTCTTATTTCATTTAAATCCAAGTTAGTTACCATATGGTGTAATAATGGTTTCAGGAGTCAAACTTAGTGATTCACCACTTACCTATAACGGCCACTGCTCATCCCAACAAGTGCCCTTCTTAATGCCCATCTCCCATTTAGCCCATTCCCTGACCTAACACCCCTCCAGCAGCCCTCAGTTTGTTCTCTGTATTGAATAGTCTCTTATGGTTTGCCTCCCTCTTTGTTTTTATCTTTTTTTCCCTTCCGTTCCCCGTGTTCATCTGTTTTGTTTCTTAAATTCCACATGTGAGTGAAATCATATGGTATTTGTCTTTCTCTGGCTGACTTATTTCGCTTAGCATCATACATTCTAGCTCCATCCATGTTGTTGCAAATGGCAAGTTCATTCTTTTTGATTGCTGAGTAATATTCCATTGTATCTATATAGCACACCTTCTTTATCCATTCTTCAGCCGATGGACATTTGGGCTCTTGCCATACTTTGGCCGTTGTCGATGGCGCTGCTGTAAACACTGGGGGCATGTGCCATAGAGACCCTTAGGATTCCTGTTTTACAACCAAAGAACTCAGTTGGGGTGACTCAGAGGGATGACATGTGCCAGGTTACAGACATAAAGGTGCCCAAAGTGAGAGGAACGAAGAGGTAGGTCTGGCTGAGTCCAAAGCTTTAAACACTTGACCACACACCGTATTTAACCTGCACCACATGCAAGTCCAGTCCCCATGAAACAAAGTAAACAAGAAACAAGAAACAAAAGAAATCCCTTTGATTGGCCACCGCGTCTCTCTCCTTCCCTTCAGAGCCACTCTTGCCCAAGCAAGGTCTGGCGTGGCCATTCCTTTCTCTACCCGTCCCCTCCCATCCTACCACGCTCAGGCTTTGCCTCCGGCACACCACTGTGGTCACCAACACCACGAGATATGCTCACCAACAGCCTCCATATCACCAGATCCGAGGGGCGCTTCTGCACAGAACTTACTCCATCTCCCGGAAGTATCAACTCTGTGGGCCCCAGGCTCCCTGAGATTGTGTCTGCCATTTTGTCCCTACTTCTCTGGGCATGGTGCCTCCTCAAGACACCTTTTCCTCATCCATCCTGTAAACATTCTCCAGGGTTTGCTCACATGCACCCAAGTGGCTTTCACTTCCGCTCTGCGGAACTCTAGAGCTCTGTTGATATTATTAACTTGTACTCAAGGTTATGGAAAAAAAAAAAGAAGCAAAGCAGGTTTCAACCTGTGTAAGTAAGGGATGCTTTCTTTTTCTTTTTTTTTTAAGAGACATTAAAAAAATTTTGTTTGTTTGTTTATGTATTGTTGAGAGAGAGAGACAGAGACAGAGACCTGAGCCTAAGTCAGAGGCTTAACCGACTAAGCCACCCAGGCTCCCCAGGGATGCTTTCTATGCAGACACTGTCTCCCTGTAATATTGTAAACACTATGGGATGAGAAGTGTAGTGGACAAGGCTACATCCACAAGTTCATCCAAACCTGTAACAACTCCTTAGGGTTACCTGATTTGCATAAGCGATGACAGAAGCATACTTTGGTTAATGGAGTTATAGGTGAGGTATCGGGACCCCTTGGGTGATTAAAGGGTGAACGCTGGCCAGCCCTTATGATCAGGAAACCTCTGGACCTCTGGTTTAACCACAGGGCTTGCCTACCGTGCCATAAGCATATTTGTTGCTCAAAGTTTTTGTAGGTGCCTGGGGTAGATCTGTGTCCCTGAAAAAGAGACACTTTTCCTGAAATTGCAACCATTTGTGAGACGATCTAGGTAGTTTACTAATAAAGGCCTGCATGCTTGGCAGAATTTGGCGTGAGACTTGCTTTCATGATCACATACCCCCCATAGGGGTTGTGTGAATGGGGTCATAGGGCTCCTCCCTGCCCCCAAACACCACAAGCTGCCCAGAGTCATCAAAAGGAGCTGACATTCAATGAATACAAGATTAGCTTTTGGTATACAATACTTCCTTTGGAAAGGATAGAATCCAAGGTCAAAAAAAAATGTCCTACCTGTGGATGTTTTGTGATATTTTTAAAAATAAATGTTCTACTTTGGAATAATTTTAGATTTATAGAAAAGTTGCCCAGGGGCGCCTGGGTGGCTCAGTCGGTTAAGCGTCCAACTTCAGCTCAGGTCATGATCTCGTAGTTCATGGGTTCGAGCCCCGCGTCGGGCTCTGTGCTGACAGCTCAGAGCCTGGAGCCTGCTTCGGATTCTGTGTCTCCCTCTCTCTCTGCCCCTCCCCTGCTCATGCTCTATCTGTCTCAAAATAAATAAATAAACATTTTAAAAATTTTTAAAAAGAAAGAAAGAAAGAAAAGTTGCCCAGAGGGGCGCCTGGGTGGCTCAGCCAGTTGAGCGTCCGACTTCGGCTCAGGTCACGATCTCACTGTCCATGGGTTCGAGCCCCGCGTCGGGCTCTGTGCTGACTGCTCAGAGCCTGGAGCCTGTTTCAGATTCTGTGTCTCCCTCTCTCTCTAACCCTCCCCCGTTCATGCTCTGTCTCTCTATGTCTCAAAGGTAAATAAACATTAAAAAATTAAAAAAAAAAAAAAAGAAAAGTTGCCCAGATAGTTCAGAGTTCCCATATACCCCTCAACCAGCTTCCTTGAGTGGCAACCTCTTACCCAACCCTGGTACAAGTGTCAAAACTAAGACATTAACATTGGTACTTTACTGTTAACTAAACCATCCTATTCGGGTTTCACTAGTTTTTCCCCTGATGTTCTTTCTCTGTTCCAGAATCCAGTCCAGGAAATCACACTGCCTGTGGTCATCGTGTCTCCCTAGTCTGCTCTGATCTATGACAGTCTCTCAGTCTTTCCTTGCTTTTTAGGTCCTTGACCGTTTTGAAGAATACTGGTCAGATATTTTGCAGAATGTCCGTCAGCCTGGGCTTGTCTGGTGTTTTGTCACAATTAGACAGAGGTTGTGGGTTTGGGGGAATAGTCAATGTCTGAGGTGTCCCAATAACACCTCCACCAAGCGGGCGGACCCCCAGAGGGCTCTGCAGGAGCCACAGACTGGGAAGGGAGCCTGGGGGGATTAGGAGACACTGCCCAGGAACTACATGATGGGATGTCATCCTGAAGACCTGTGTCTGTTTTGTGGCCAGTGGCAGTCCCAGGGCCAGAGGAAGGAGTGGATCATTGCTGAAGGAGATACATATGTCTGAGGCTGAGGGGGGACATGGCTAGCTGTATGTGGGAAACCACAGCCCCTGTACACACAGAGTAAATAGAGAGGCCAGGGACGCCTGGTGGCTCAGTCGGTTAAACATCTGGCTTTGGCTTAGGTCATGATCTCCCGGTCCGTGAGTTCGAGCCCCACGTCAGGCTCCGTGTAGACAGCTCGGAGCCTGGAGCCTGCTTCAGGTTCTGTGTCTCCCTCTCTCTCTGCCCCTCCCCCGTTCATGCTCTGTCTCTCTCTGTCTCAAAAATAAGTAAACATTAAAAAAGAAGAGAGAGAGAGGCCAAACATTCTGGTTAGAGACTTCTGCCAACTCAGATCTTCTACAATAAGGATGCATCTCATGTCAAAAAAAAAAAAAAAAAAGGAAGGAAGGGAGGCAGGAAGGATGGAAGGAAGGGGGGGAAGGGAGGGAGGGAGGGGGGAAGGGAGGGAAGAAGGAAAGAGGGAGGGAAGGAAAAAAATATAAATCACCCTGGACTATATTTGACTTTATACCATATAATTTTTTGAAAAACTTTAATGTTTATTTATTTTTGACAGAGAGCGAGCAGGGGAAGGGCAGAGAGAGAGGGAGACAGAGGATCCGAGTGGGCTCTGTGCTGACAACAGAGAGCCTGATGTGGGGCTCAAATTCATGAACTGTGAAACCATGACCTGAGCCGAAGTCAGATGCTTAACTGACTGAGCCACCCAGGCACCGCATAAAATATAATTTTAATATGTTTTACAGAGGAGAGGTCCCAAAAGTCACACCGCAATGCTACCCCAAGTGCAAGTGAAATTCCACTCTTTGGTATCCTTGGATTGAATGCAGGCCCCTGAAGAACAGAGTTCCAGGGACTTTAACTTGGGGTGAATGTTTATCAGCCAGTGTCTCTAATAAGAAGGGAAAGATACAGCCAGAGAGACTGAGGTGCCCACAGAGAAGGGGAGAAGAAGCAATTAAAGGCAGAGTCCACAATACTGCTAAGGGCTGGGCTTGACCTTGAGAACGCTTGTTCCATTAGCTCCACTGGGACTGAATTCCTGTTCCACACTAACTAGATTAGTGGTAAATGGCAGAAACAAATAGACAATTAGCTAACAGGTTAAATTAGTTTAAAATCAGAAGTGGAATTAAATGCACAGAGCCCCAGTCTCTGGAGGAAGAGGCAAGATTATTGTTAATGGAGCACAGCCAGGCATGCCATACCTTTGGGGAGCCCCCTGCCTAGGGAAAAAGACACAGAAGTAAACAAATAACCACAAACTAACATTACATTAAAGGGATTATGAGAATACAGAAGTGGAAAAACCATGCCTCAGAGAGTCAAGAATGATTTCACAAAGAGGTTACACTTAGACTGGGTCTTGATGGATGTGTAGGAGTTTGCTGGGTGACAGATCACTGTGAAATGGTGAAAGAGCAAGGGTTTTGGAGCCAAGAAGACCAAAGCTAAAATCCCAGCTCCATTCTTTACTATTAGTGTAACCAGAGACAAGTTATTTAGCCTCTGAGACTCAGCTCCCCTGCCTATAAGATATCTAACATGAGACATCCTTGGTACATATAGTATCCAGGAGCTGCCCAGCACCCACTAAGCTTCTTGTAAATAGTGGGTGCATTAGAAGTTGAGGGTATATGGGGTGCCTGGGTGGCTCATCAGTTAATGTCCAACTCTTGATTTCGGCTCAGGTCGTGGTCTCACAGTCGTAAGATTGAACCCCATGTGGGGCTCCGCCCTGGGCATGGAGCCTTCTTAAGATTTTCTCTCTCCCTCTCCCTCTCCCTCTGCCCTTCCCCCCAACCCCCCTCAAAAAAAAAAAAAGGAATTTGAGGGTATGTATAAAAATATGTTGGAGGGATGAGTCACACAAAGGTTGGGGAGAGGATGTGTTGGAAGGTTTTGGGGGTCCAAAGACCCTGAGTTTGAATTTCTTCCCATCCTTGACTTGCCAACAGTGTGATATCGGACTAGTTATAAAGCTTCTCTGCAACTATAAAATGGGGATAATAACAGCACCACCATGTACGGCTGTCATGATGGTACAATGAGCTAAGGCATGCGAAATGCCCAGCACACCATGAGCCATCAGTAAGTGGTGGCTATTATTTCTGCTGTCATCATCCTTATTCTTTCTGTCATTACTGGGAAGAGGAAGTGAGAGAATGGCGCTGAGAACCAACTGATCATATCTGGCCCTGCACATACACTAACGGTATTTATCGATGGGCTTACCTCTCCATCGTGTCTCCCCACTAGAACATGAGGTCTGGTGAGGGTGGGTTCTTTGTCTTGTTCACTGCAGTGAAGCCAGTATCTAGCAGAGCACCTGACACACAGTATGTACTCCATAAACATATTTAGGGTGGATGGATGGATGGATGGATGGATGGATGGATGGATGGTTGGATGGTTGGATGGATGGATGGATGGATGGATGCATGGATGGATGGATGGATGGATGGATGCATGGTTGGATGGATGGATGGATGGATGGATGGATGGATGGATGGTTAGACGGATGGATGGATGAATGGATGGATGGTTGGATGGATGGATGGATGGATGGATGGATGGATGGATGGTTGGATGGATGGATGGATGGATGGATGGATGGATGGTTGGATGGATGGATGGATGGATGGATGGATGGATGGATGGTTGGGTGGTTGGATGGATGGATGGATGGATGGTTGGATGGATGGATGGATGGATGGATGGGGAAAATCACAGGCCCATTGCAGGGAGGACTCAGAGCAGAGCTATGAGTATGGCCCCATTCCAGATGCTGTTAAAGGTTCAATAAAGCCTCCCAGTAGTGGTCCCTGGAGGATGGAGCCGGGAGGAGGCAGGTGGGAGCCCTGGGAGGTGGGTGGGAGAAGTGGGAGGAGACGGAACATAGCCAACTCCTGAACACAAGTGCAGAGTCAGCTGGACCTTCAAGGGGATCACTGCCAGCCCCAGTCCCTGGCCCAGGCAGCCTGCCAGCCCTGACCTGGAGCCCCAAGGAGGAGTGGGAAGCAGCGGAGGTGGGGGGCATGGTCTGCACCTGCTCAAACTCTGACTACCCTTTGTCACCCTTTTCTGAGCATTAGGAAACCTGTGCTCAAGTCCTGATTCTGCCGCTCATTGCTGTGTCACTTAGGCCATTTGTATGACCATCTAGGCTTCAATTTCCTCATTTGTGGCCGGGGTGGGCAGGGGGTGAAAAGACCTACCCTCTAAATTGCTGTGAGCACTGAACATAATGAGAGCACCTGACACAGTGCCTGGCATGAAGCGGGCACCCAGCAGAGGTGGCTGCTGTTATTACTACTGTTAAAATTATCATATCATTAATAATAAAAAGGCACTTTATGAACTGTTATCATTATTACTACAGCCCCAAAGAATCTCTTGTTTGAGCTGAATGGCATAAAGACAACTGCTCCTACCTCAGCTGCTAAATTCCCCTTCAGATGGAAAGCCACTTAGGGCTGTGGCCTGTGAGAATCATCTGTGTGCCATTCTGCTTTTTCCTGGTCCCCTCTCTGTCCCTCTCTCTGTCTCTTGTCTGTCTCTATCTCTCCATCTGTCTCTCTGTCTCTCATCTCTCTGTCTGTACCTCTGTATCTCTCTGTCTGTCTCCGTCTCCCTGTTTCTCTCTTCCGCCCCTCCTAACTCATCATCCTCAAAGGCACTTTAAGCATGCTCTCTTTCTGAGGGCTTCCCAGCCCCACCCCTACCACCATCTACCAGAAGCGACCCTCCTCCCCTCTGCTCCCTCCCCGCTTCCGTCAGTCCTCTGGAGGGCTTTGCACAGAGCCTCTGTTTCCTCATCTGTAGAAGTAGATATGACACCACCCATGTCCCAGTCTCATGGGCTGTTGGGGGGGATTCAGTGAGATGAAGCAGAGAAATTGCTTAGCCTGATGTCAGGCCCATAGTGTTTGGTAAAATGGCAGTCAGACAACTGTCTTCTTATTTCTTATAATTTCTTATTTCTGTGTTTGCACCTAATTCCCTCTATTTCATTGTGAGTTTTGAGGTCAGGCGCTGAGCTCTGGAATCAACTCTGGATGAATCCCAACAGGGGTCATAGGGTCAGTGTGCGGAGGGAGGGAGGGAGGCACAAACGGGAGAGAACGGAGGTGGTGATGGGCTGTTTCTGTGCCAGAGGCATTTCAGAGAGAACCCTCTGTTGAGAAGGGTGGGTGTTTGAAGCAAAACGTGGTTCACACTCCCTCTTCCTTCTTGCCACATGGAGCCACCAGAGGGATGTGCTTCCATGGGTGGGACCGGCAGGTGAGTTCAGGCGTATGGGGTTAGGTAAGACCCCAGGATGAGGGTGCCTGGTCTGGCCTAGCCCACAGATGTTAGTGATAGGAGGCGCCATCCTAAACACTGCCACAGGTGAGGACATGAGGACGTCTGACCCTCCCCTGTACTGAACGGTGTGGCAGGAATAATGGCCTATACTTCCCAGATGAGGAAACAGAGGCCCTAAGAGTTTAACTTGCCTGAGATCATGCCTTTCCCCGGTGCTGCATCAGGGTCTCAAATCCAGCCCCCACCCCCAACTCCTAACTGTACTTTAACCTCTCAGTGTCACACAGAACAAGCTGCATCATGAAGCATGGGCAAGGGGAAGGGCCCAGACTCTCCAAGGACATGAATGAAGGGCGTCCAGGTTCATAGGCAAATAAGCCTCCCTCAGGCCCCCAGCCCTTGTGCAGTTGCGGCAGGCAGCTGGCAGACAGACAGACAGACAGACCTCCACACCCCCGTACTGAAGCCTAATCAGTGTGAGGTCTAACCATTTCACTTGCTACAGAACCACTGAGACCTACTGTGTGTCAGGTGCTGTGCTATCCCTATTTTATTTCATTTAATACTCCAAGCAATCCTACAGACTTCCATTGCCATTTTACAGATGGAAATCTGAGTCAGGGAGTTTAAGGAAGCTAAGGTCATACAGTCATTAGGTGTCATTCATGTGACCATATCGTTAATCCTCAAATCCCCAGGGAAGCTCAAGGGCACACCATCACTGCTATCTGAGTCTCACCGTGTGTCAAAGCTCCAGGTGACCATCGTTTGCACACCTAGATTTATAAAGGAGGAAGTCCCCAGGGGGATGGGAGGTTGTATCAGTTTGCTTTGGCTGTAATAACGCTACATAACAAACAATCTCAAAACTTCAATGGCGTACAACGATGAGCCCTGATTTCCCTCAGGCGTGCATGGCTGGGGGTTGGCTGAGCCAGGCTGTGCTCCCTGGCAGTGGCTGTGCTCCAGGTGTCTCTCATTGTCCTCCTGGAATCAGCAAGCTTCCCCAGGACACTCTTCCTGTGCTGATGACAGAGGCACAAGCGAGCAGGTAGAAATGCGAAAGATTCAGCACACTGTCATTTCCATCTCATTCCACTGGGTAGCAAGTGACACCGCCAACCCAAAGGCCAGGGAAGCATGCACCACCCACAGAGGTGAGAAGAACTGCATGGTCATGTGGCAGAAGGGGTGGCCTTGGGGAGCCATTCCCTCTCCCTCTGTCCCTGCAGGTGGCAGCATTTGGGCACACAGATGAGGAGAAGCTCAAGTTCTCTCTAGAAGAAAACAGTGTGTGGTTTGTCGCCCACCTCCCTCCCATTGCAACGAACTGGTGTCGCTTTGACAAAACATGCTTGGGTGGGCTGTGAATTTCTGGACCTCGTTGTCTCTGATAATATTAACAATAATATACCTCAATGGGGAAAAACTGAGAGCTTTCCCCCTGAGATCAGGAACACAACAGAAATGTCCACTCTCACCACTGTTGTTTAACATAGTGTTGGAAGTGCTAGCATCAGCCATCAGACAACAAAAGGAAATCAAAGGCATCAAAATTGGCAAAGATGAAGTCAACCTTTCCCTTTTTGCAGATGACATGATATTATACATGGAAAACCCGATAGACTCCACCAAAAGTCTGCTAGAACTGATACATGAATTCAGCAAAGTCGCAGGATACAAAATCAATGTACAGAAATCAGTTGCATTCTTATACACTAATAATGAAGCAACAGAAAGACAAATAAAGAAACTGATCCCATTCACAATTGCACCAAGAAGCATAAAATACCTAGGAATAAATCTAACCAAAGATGTAAAAGATCTGTATGCTGAAAACTATAGAAAGCTTATGAAGGAAATTGAAGAAGATATAAAGAAAAGGAAAAACATTCTGTGCTCATGGATTGGAAGAATATTGTCAAAATGTCAATACTACCCAAAGCTATCTACACATTCAATGCAATCCCAATCAAAATTGCACCAGCACTCTTCTCGAAGCTAGAACAAGCAATCCTAAAATTCATATGGAACCACAAAAGGCCCCGAATAGCCAAAGTAATATTGAAGAAGAAGACCAAAGCGGGAGGCATCACAATCCCAGATTTTAGCCTCTACTACAAAGCTGTCATCATCAAGACAGCATGGTATTGGCACAAAAACAGACACGTAGACCAATGGAATAGAATAGAAACCCCAGAACTAGACCCACAAAAGGATGGCCAACTAATCTTTGACAAAGCAGGAAAGAACATCCAATGGAAAAAAGACAGTCTCTTTAACAAATGGTGCTGGGAGAACTAGACAGCAACATGCAGAAGAATGAAACTAGACCACTTTCTTACATCATTCACAAAAATAAACTCAAAATGGATAAAGGGCCTGAATGTGAGACAGGAAACCATCAAAACCCTAGAGGAGAAAGCAGGAAAAAACCTCTTGACCTCAGCCGTAGCAATTTCTTACTTGACACATCCCCAAAGGCGAGGGAATTAAAAGCAAAAATGAACTATTGGGACCTCATGAAGATAAAAATCTTCTGCACTGCAAAAGAAACAATCAACAAAACTAAAAGGCAACCAATGGAATAGGAAAAGATATTTGCAAATGACATATCAGACAAATGACGTCAGACACATATCAGACGTATCCAAAATCTATAAAGAGCTCACCAAACTCCATACCCGAAAAACAAATAATCCAGTGAAGAAATGGACAGAAAACATGAATAGACATTTCTCTAAAGAAGACATCTGGATGGCCAACAGGCACATGAAAAGATGCTCAACGTCGTTCCTCATCAGGAAAATACAAATCAAAACCACACTGAGATACCACCTCACACCAGTCGGAGTGGCTAAAATGAACAAATCAGGAGACTATAGATGCTGGTGAGGATGTGGAGAAACAGAAACCCTCTTGCACTGTTGGTGGGAATGCAAACTGGTGCAGCCACTCTGGAAAACAGTGTGGAGGTTGCTTGAAAAATTAAAAATAGATCTACCCTATGACCCAGCAATAGCACTGCTAGAAATTTACCCAAGGGATACAGGAGTGCTGATGCATAGGGGCACTTGTACCCCAATGTTTATAGCGGCACTTTCAACAATAGCCAAATTATGGAAAGAGCCTAAATGTCCATCAACTGGTGAATGGATAAAGAAATTGCGGTTTATATACACAATGGAATACTACATGGCAATGAGAAAGAATGAAATATGGCCTTTTGTAGCAACGTGGATGGAACTGGAGAGTGTTATGCTAGGTGAAATAAGTCATACAGGAAAGACAGATACCATATGTTTTCACTCTTATGTGGATCCTGAGAAACTTAACAGAAGATCATGGGAGAGGGGAAGGAAAAAAAAAAAAGGTTAGAGAGGGAGGGAGCCAAAACATAAGAGACTCTTAAAAACTGAGAACAAACTGAGGGTTGATGGGGGGTGGGAGGGAGAGGAGGGTGGGTGATGGGTATTGAGGAGGGCACCTGTTGTGATAAGCACTGGGTGTTGTATGGAAACCAATTTGACAATAAATTTCATATTTAAAAAAATTACAAACAGAACTAAAAACAAAACAAAACAATAATATAATTTACAGTTGTCTGGATCTTGAAAAATTTCCAAGCGTTCATTATCTTCCTGACCCTCCCTCAACCCCGTGAAGTGTGCAGAGGAGGGAAAGAGCCCATGATAACATATAACTAATAGCAACAACTCTAATAACAACTAGAATTTCCTTAGCTCTTGCTGTATTCCAGGAGCAGATTTACACAACTGACTCATTTAAGAAAGACTCATTGCTCCTCACAGGGGCTCTGGAATCAGAGTCTGCTTTGGAATCCCAGGGTTTCTGTTTCCCAGCTGTGTGCCCTTGGGCAACTTATTTAACCTCTCTGCGTCTCTGTGTTGGTTTCCTAAAGATGCCATAACAAATTACCACAAACTAGATGGCTTAAAACAACCAAAATCTAACCTCCAGATCTGTGAGGCTAAAAATCCTCTTTTTATAAGGACACTAGTCATACTGGAGTAAGGGCCAACCTTACTCCAATATAAACTCCAGTCTTAACACACCCAATTTAACTAATGACATCTGCAATGCACCTATTTCCAAATAACCAAATAAGGTCATGTTCTGAAGTTCCAGGAAGGACATGAATGGGGGGCGGGGGACAGAGGAGACACTACCCAAATCAGTCCACACTCAAAGCCTTGTTTTTTGTTTTCCATCTATAAAATGGCGCTGTTAGTGGGTTCTATCTTAGGAGGACTGGGTAAGGTATAGCCGGAAAGCTTTGGCACAGAGCCTGGCACATTAAAAGTGCTTATCAAACAGAAGCTTTCATATCACTGTCACCATCATCCCCACTTTACAGTGAGGGAAACGAAGTCCAGACAGGCAAAATTGGTTGCCATCTCATACATGGGAGAGCCAGGTTCTTTAATTCCTGAGCCAGTGTGCCATGCATACAGTAGGTGCCCAATAAATGCTCCATGACAACAACTTGAAATCCAGTGGGCACAAACCAAGCCGTGGAGCCCTGTGACCACTCCAGGATGAAAGGAGATGGAACCTGGAGGGCCTGGAGCCCGAGCCCCCTGCCGGAACAGCACCCCCCGCCCGCCCCCCCCCCGCCTCCACCTCCACCTCCACCTCCACCCTGCAAGCTGGCTCCCAGCCTCTCAGCTGTCTTTGAAATCAGCTCCTAATTCCACTGCTCTCTGTCTAGTGGGTTGAACCGACACACCTGGGGAAGGATGTTTACCATTAATATTGCAAATTGGATTCCACGAATTAGTCAATCCGCTGCTGGCAGCCGTTTGGCTGGAATTTTTCCAGCAGCTGGCTTTTCAGCTGTTGCAAAGCCGCAGGGACTGCCGCCTTCCCAGGGACTTTGCTCTGTCAAGAAGGCTTTGCTGAGACAGAGAAAGCCCAGTTTTGACATTTGGGGAACGCTCTTGTTAACAAATTGTAGCTAATCTTACCTCCACGAGGGCTTCCCCAGGCACACAGCTGATTTCTCCTGCCAGTTGTTGGGGAGCCTATGGGAATGGATGGGCATGCATTGGTGGGTGGCTTTGCTGCCATGATGTGGGTAAGTTCAGGTAAAGCCAGACCCAAGCAGACTTGGGGCAGTGGTCAGCTTGGCTTCTGCCCCAGGACTCACCCGTGTCCCCCATGATCTCAGCTTCATTCTCTTGAAAGTGCAAATTTCCCCTGTACACAAGCCACTGAGTCAGTGGCTTGTGTACGCACACACAAAACAGTTATGGTCCCTACTCCAGGAGCTTCCAGGCGCAGAAAAGAGATGTGACATGTACAACCTCCCTAATTAAGTCAACGAATAAAAAAGTCCTAAGAGAGGAGCGCAGGAGCACAGCTTTGGGGGCAGGGGGAGGGTATCAGGAAAAGCTTTATTGGCAGGTGGCATCTAGGTGGGTCTTGCAGGTTGAGTAAGAGTTCAACAGCTAGTGGCGGAGTTAGAAGTATGAGTAAAGGCAAGGAGGTGAGAAGCCCAGGGCAGGTACAAGAAACAAGAACTGGTCCCATTTGGCTGAAAAGCAGGAAATTATGGCAGAAGCAACTAGCGAGGTGATAAATAGTAATAATGATAATAATCCCCTCTGAGGAGTCACTCCAGAAATCTGCAAGCTCTAGAAAATGCCTACAAGCTCATCAGAGTGCTGAGTTTGCAATGTGATGGATAATTCAGAAGCCATCGTCATTGTTTAGGAAGGGCCCGTCAAGGCCCTTGCATCCTGCACCCCCTGGGGTGAAGCACCCAGCAGCCTAGCCCCCAGAACGGGCTGCCCATCCAGCCACTTCCATTCCTTCCATCCTCACTGCACCTGAGAACGCAAGGGTTGTAAACCCACTTCACAGATGGGAAAGGTGAGGCCCAGGGTTTCGAAGTAGAGAATGGCATGCTTAGTAACTAAAGGGAGGCAGATTTTTCCCAATGACCTTACAGTCATTGCAGAGTTTTCTTCCATCATCCAGAACGCGTTTTCATTGAGGTGCCGGGGGTAACGAGGCTGGGAGAGGAGCTGGCACATGAGCCAGTGACTGGAGCAGCTGGTACGGGTCCTGAGGGAATGGGAAGGAGGGGCTCCTGATGCCACTCTGGCAGTGAAGCCTGACCTGAGTCTGGAAGAATCTCATCGGGAGCATCCGGATGAAAAGAGCCAGGAACTCTGGGCAGAGGGAACAGCCTGTGCAAAGGCACAGAGGAATGAAAAGCAAATCAACTAGAACGTATGTTCCACAAGAATAGGAACTGTGTCCACCCATCCCCAGGCCCAGTGCCCAGCCCAGAGTAATTGCTCAGTGCATACCGAATGAGTGAGTGAATGAACAGCTGGTTTACTAAAATTCAGGAAGAGTTCAAACCAGAAATGGTTTTAATTTCCTCCAAACCTGTGCTTTGGCCCATGCCTTGAAAAAGCCTCCTTCCCACCCCTGGATATCTTAGGCAGATCCCAGCATTTTTGGTCATTTCTAGTATTAAGAACGGTCCTATTTTCGGAAGAGTCACTCTGATTAAAAAGCCTGCTCCAGTCTAAAGCACCCCCCATTCCCCTAACTCAGACCCAGTTCACAGCTCAAGACCCCTCCCCCCCAGCAGTGGGAAGGGGCAGGGACTTTCCTTTTTTGCCGTCCCTCCTCCCACTCTGCTGCTGACACCACCTGGGAGGGGGGATTACAGGGATGCGCAAAAGTCTGTTATCAAATCTGAGCTCCTCAAGGGCGTGTGTTGCATATTATTCTTTTATGGAGACAGAGTTGACATATAACATCAGTTTCAGGTGTGCAACATAATGAGTATTTGTATATATTATGAAATGATCACACAGTAAAGACAAAATTGTTTTCTTGTCATGAGAACTTTTAGGATCTACTCTCTTAGCAACTTTCCGATATAAATACGGTATTGTTGACTAGAATCACCATGCTGTGCATTACCTCCTTAGGACTTACTTATTTTATAATTGAAGTTTGTACCTTTGACCCCCTTCACCCTTTTCACGGCCCCCTTACCCACCCCCTGCCTCTGGCAACCCCCAAGCTTTTCTCTGTATGTATGGGTTCAGGTGGTTTATTATTTTTGAGATTCCACATATAAGTGAGAGCATATTGCATTTGTCTCTTTCTGTCTGACTTATTTCACTCAGCATAATACCCTCCAAGTCTATCCATGTTATTCCAAATGCCAAGAGTTCCTTCTTTTTGATGGCTGAATAATATTCCCGTGTGTGTGTGTGTATGTGTGTGCGTGCATGCGCACATCATACTATAAACACATTTTCTTTACCCCCTCATCCATCAGTGGACACTTAGGTTGCTTCTGTGTCTTGGCTGGGAGGGGGGCAGATATCTTTTTAAATTAGTGTTTTCATTTCCTTCAGACAAATACCCAGAAGTAGGATTGCCAGATCATATGGTAGCTCTATTTTTAAATTTTTGAGGAACCTCTGTGCTGTTCTCTATAGTGGCTGCACCAGTTTATGTTCCCACCAGCGGTGCACGAGGCTTCCCTTTTCTCCACATCCTCACCAGCATTTGTTACCTCTTGTCTTTTTGATACTATCCCTTTTAGCAGTGATACCTCGTTGTGGTTTTGATTTTCATTTCCCTGATGATGCGTGATGTTGAGCATCTGCTTGTGGCCCTCTGTGTGTCTTCTTTGGAAAAATGTCTGTTCAGATAATTTGCTCATTTTTAATTGGGTTGCTTGTTTTTGTTTTGTTTGGTTTTGGTTTTTTGCTATTGAGTTGTGTCAGTTCTTTATATATTTTAGATATTAATCTTTTAATCAGAGATTGTTTGCAAATATTTTCTCCCATTCAGTAGGCTGCCTTTTCATTTTGTTGATGGCTTTCTTCACTGTGCAGAAACTTTTTTGTTTGAGGTAGTCCTTTTACTTGCTTTGTTTTGCTTTATGGCCTTTGTTTTTGGTATCAAATCCAAATAATCATCTCTAAGACCAGTTTCAAGGAGCTTACCCTCAATCATTTCTTCTAGGAGTTTCAGGTTTCAGGTCTTGCATTCAAATCCTTTTTGTTTTTCCTTTGCATTCAAATCTTTACTCCATTTTTAGTGAATTTTCTTTTGCATGTGTCTGTCCAGTTTTCCCAACACCATTTATTAGACTGTCTTTCCCCATTGTGTATTCCTGGTTGCTTTGCTGAATCAAAACTAATAGACCATATATGTGTGGGTTCATTTCTGGGCTTTCTATTCTGCTCCATTGACCCATGTGTCTGCTTTTATGCCAACACCATACTGTTTTGAATATTATAGCTTTGTAACATACTTTGAAATCAGGAAGAGTGATTCCCTCCAGCTTTGTCCCTCTTTCCCATGATTTCTTTGGCTCTTTGGGGTCTTTTGTGATTCCAGAGTGTGCTGCATTTTAGAAGGGCCATTCTTCTTTAAGTTGGACTGTGTCATGCCACACAAGATGTCCAGAATCCCTGCCCACTAAATGCCAGGGCAACCCCACCCACTCATTGTGACAATGACTGTAAGCATCTTCATGCTTACAGATGCTCCCCTATGGAGTGATACTATCTTATTTTGAGAAGTGAGCCTTAGCTGGGGCTATTTGTCATCCTCTTTTGGCTGACATCCACTGGTCAAAATGCCAGCTATTTCATGAAGCACACTGGGCTTCTGCTGAGGCTCCCTGTGGATACCTCCACCATGCCCTGTCCCCTGACTTTGGCTTTGCATTCTCCAGCTGACCTCTCACGACCCCCCTGGGAGTCTGCCATGAAGACTGTTCCTGCCAGGGCTTCCTCATGCTGGCACACAGCTTCTTGGTCAGGATCCACTGAAGGATCAAGCCAGCTACTTTCTGTGGTAGCCACTTGTGCTGTGACAAGCATGAGGTATACAGGCTACCCGTGACTGTCATCTCTTTCCAATTGCCATAGTGAGCTGCCCCAGGCATGCTCCCATGTGGGTTCCCCAACTCCAGGCACACATGTCAAGTTCCCACCAAAATTACTCTCTCCCATGTTACAACCTGGTGCCCAGACATGTCTGCAATTTAGCAGACCTGTGGCCAGGGAATAAGACACAGTCCCTGTTTTCACAGGAACCACCTGTCTCTATCTACTTGAGTTTTGCTCACTTCACTTGGAAGCTGGAAGGGAAAATCTAGAGTGCTTTCTGTTTCCATGGGTGCCCTCCTCTTTCCAATGTCTACTCTTCCATGATAGGTGCACTTATGGCTGCTGGTGGGAGTTTATAGGATTGAGCCCTAAGGGATGTATCTGACATCTCTCTTAGCAGGTGGAAGAACTCGTCTACCTTCCATTTTAGGGTTTCTCCCAACTTCTGGAACTGCTACTAATATCTTATTCCACTTCCCTTTACAAACGAATGAACAAGCACAGTTCTTTGGGAAACAGTAAGTAGATCTCTGAGCCCAGAAATCAGGTTGATTTAGAGTAGATGAGAGTAAATGAGAGTAGATGAGAGTAAATGAGCCAGGTGGAATCCTGGAAAATGTGTAGTAAGTGACGTTTGTGTGCTAAACTCTACAGTATGGGCTTCCAATACGTCATCTCGGTTAAAACCCAATTTTACAGAGAAGGAAATTGAAGCTCAAAGAGGTCAGGTGACTTGCCCAAGTTCACCCAGCTGTGAGGTCGAGGGGCTGGGCTGTGAACCAAGGTGGCTCAGGAATGCCATGCTCTGAACCTCTGCTCTCATTGAGTGAAGTCCCGGGAAGATCCATCCTGCCAGCAGCCTGGACCACAAAGCCCTGAGGAGGGGCTCAGAGGGGTCCTCATTATGCCCGTGTTTGTTATCCCAGTACCCACCAGTCCCAGGCTGCAGGAAGTCATGCTACCATTTTACTAATGAGTTCAGCCCTTATAGAACCCGTCCCCACTCAACCATTGTTCCCCTGTAGCCTCTTCCTGGTATGTTGGGTCATTAGGTCTGTCCTCAGTCTCTTGCTGATGTCTGATTGTCAGATGCTGCCATCCAGAGGCACCAGCAGAACCGCATATCGTGCCAACAGTGCAGGACTTTGGGAAGTCGATGACCAGGGCTCCAGGGAGCTGCTCACACCTCCTGCAAATGCCTGGCCCCTGGAGGATGTGCTGAGGACGTGCCCAGCGAACACCCCAGGGCCAGAGCTTTAACAAGAATGACCTGATTGTGCCATGAAAACCAACTGAGAAGTGAGAGATTTAGTATCAAACTCTAGTATAGCCTGCCACAATAATTACTCGAAGGAGACACCTCCAAACAATCAACATCAGATTCATGCTTGCTTCACTTGTAAAACAGAATGCCATTATGCCGTAAACTTCTGATCATTTTCATAATTATTCATTATATTTCTAAAAAATGGATTCTTGCCCATATTTTTTTTTTCTTTCTACTTTCTATTCCATTCCAGTCCTTGCTTTCAGAGACTGGTCAGACTGGAGAGGAGAGGAAAGACAGAGGCCTGGAGGCAGTCAAAGGGGAAATGGAAAGAAGGAGGGAGGGACAAAGGGGCTCACACCTGCACACATCGCTAATGCCACCACCAGCAGTGACATTGGGATTGGCAGCTGATGAAGGGCATTCCCGAGCTTGGTGGGCATGATACAGACACAATGGATTTGGGGGGCCTCAGCCATGCCTCATCCACAGATATTTACTGAGTGCCTACTGTATGCCAGAAGTAGTGCTGGGGCACAGAGACAGGAAAGACCTATAGCTCACAATGTGTTAGAAGAAAGACATGTATGAACAGATAATTCTATATTGGCAGGGGCGGAGAGTTGTTTCTTTTTTTAAGATAAGCCAATAATGAGTCTATAGGGAATTATGTTGTTACAGGTTGAATTGTGTTCCCTTCCATAAAAGATATGTTTAAGCCTTAACTCCCAGTACCTTAGGATGTGGTCTTACTTGGAAATAGTCATTGCAGATATAATTAAAATGAGGTCATGCTGGACTAGGGTGGGCCTCTAATCCATATGACTGGTGTCCTTGTAAAAAAAGATGGCCCCAGGAAGACAGAGACACAGAGACGGAAGTTGTGTAGCCTCAGCCAAGAGACACCAGAGGACGATGGGGCAGGGGGAGGGGTGGCGGGCATGGAACAGATTCTCCCAAAGCTTTTCTGAGAGTGAGGTCCCTCCAACACCTTGAGTTTGGACTTCTCACCTTCAAAATTGTGAGGCAGTACATTTCTGGTATGTTAAGCCACCCAGTTTGTGGTACCTGGTTTCCAC
The DNA here is from genome assembly GCF_046562875.1 of Panthera onca. NCBI lineage: Eukaryota > Metazoa > Chordata > Mammalia > Carnivora > Felidae > Panthera > Panthera onca. Next base: position 132,893,576 of record NC_138344.1, read on the forward strand.
AGTAGTCCTAGGAAACTAATCATGCTGAGTGAAAAAAAATCCCCAAGGTTAGTCTGTATAATTCTCTTAGCACTCTTGAAATGACAAAATTATGGAAATCAGAACAGATTCGTGATTGCTAGGGGTTGAGGAGGGGGTGGGGCTGAGTGCAAAATGAGTGTGGCTGTAAACAGGATGCTGGTGGTGATGGGCATGTCCTGTGTGTCGCCTCCATCAATGCCAGTATCCTGGTCGTGATACTGAAAGACCTCCGTCTTGACCTCAGTCTATACTTTTGAACTGATTACATCCCAGTTTATCTTTTAACTCGGGCAGAAGACCAGGCGGGCAAAGCATCCCATGGTGGGAACCGAAACTACCCCCTCTAGCAATAACAACTGTCTTCATGCCATCAAGACCCTGCGTGATTGACCCCAAGACAATGACCAACCTGACCTCTACTGCCCAGCTGCATGGACCCACCGACCTTGGCCCCACAGTTTTCTTACATAACCTAACAAGTATTTTCAGCACTCTGGAGACATGCTTTAGGACACTAGTCCACTGTCTTCCACATGATGGACCCACTGAAATAAAGCCCTGTCTTGTTTTACCACTGCCCCCAATCAATCTCTCTCTCTCTCTCTCTCTCTCTCTTTCTCCCTCTCTTTCTCTCCCTCTGCCTCTAGATTTACTAGGGCAAGTGACCAAACCTGGTCTGTTTGGGACCCCTGGACCCAGGTGCTCTTGGTCTTTGGTAAATCACCCCCAACTAAAGATGAGAGAAATTGGGGCTCAGAAACCATACAGCTGATGGGCAGTCAGTCCAACTTAGACATTCTGGCTCCCAGCCTGTATTTTCTTTGCCTTTTTATCCCCAGAAAATTCAGAGAGCCTTTGGGTTGGAATGTACCCTAAGTCCACATTCTACAACTTTCCATCCAGCTGTTGTGCACCTCCACTAGCTGCTGGGGACCCCACCACTTTTGCTTGGAGACATCTCTGCCTGGCTCCCACCTGTCTTAAAAACACTATCGGGCCCCACTCAGAACCCCAGAGTTAGGGTAAAGATTATTTTAAGCTGAAAACATTTGACATTCAACAGATGGCAGCAAGAAGCCTTCTCAGCCTCCCTTATCTGATGAACAGCAGCAACTTCAAGGAAATGAGGCTTCCATGAATTCCCTCTTTGGGACAAGTCTACTTCCAGGAGAGAGACTGAAGATAAACCTACACTAAATCCCTCTCGGTGGGGGGAGTTTCACAGTCCTGAAGAAGATGGAAAGACTACACATACCTGTATAGAAATATCATCTCCCATTTGTTTTCCTAAAAATCCATTTGTCTTTCCCAAAGAAATCTGTTTGTTCTCCCCCCACTTTTGTCCCACTAAGTTAGGTCTATAAGCCTCTAACTTTACATATTTATTGAGCTACCTATTTCTTTTGTTAGCTCCTTTTGGTATGCATACAAATAAGCCTTTTGTCTCCTGTTACAATGGCAGTTTAATTTGCATGCCCCCACTGACTGAATCTAAGAGGGTAGAGGAAAAGTTCTTCCTCTCCCACAACAGCATCCACCCCAGGGCATCTTGTCCCTGACCCTCATATCTGATCTCTACCCTGGCCATATCTATTCACCCTATTCTCTGAGCGCTTATCCCACAAGAGTTAGATGGTTATTATTGGGGACAGAGGTTTATAATGCCCAGACACTGTCTTTTGGTTGCCACATCTACTACTTACCCCTGTATCCCTGTATCACTGTGTCCCTGCCTCAGGTGCCTGGTGGGGCTTCCGTGTTTACTGGTTGAAGGAGTGGGGTGTCCTGCTCAGCTGTGAACAGCTCTGCTGTTCTCCACTGTGTCTGGCCAAGTGCAGAGACATCTAAACTGCAATCATTCCACACCCCTCCAGTGTTTTCAAACTTGGCTCTTCAGGCTTCTTTCCCTCTTACTCTTAGGTTCACAGGATCCTCATCACCTTGAAAAAGCCACATCATCTGACCCAGCTTTTGTTTCTGTTCCTGTCTGACTCATCTCATTTTTTCAGCAGGACTGCTGAATCAGCCACTACTCCATGTCCCCAGAGTTTATTTCTCCAGAACGTTCCATCCTGCTGTGACTTCCATGCCCTCCATTCTCCTACCCCTGCTCATCATACATAATGTTTCTTTTTTTTTTGTACCTCTGAAAGTAACATGTTCATTATAGGAAATTAAAAAGTAGAGAAAAAAATATAACTAAGAAAATATAAGCATGCCATTTTTCTACCACCAGATAGATACAACCCCAGTTAAAAGTTTGGTGTGTTTTTTTAAGCTTTTTTTTTATGTATAAAATTTTTTTAATGTTTTATTTATTTTTGAGACAGAGAGAGACAGAGCATGAGCAGGGGAGGGGCAGAGAGAGAGCAAGACACAGAATCCAAAGCCAGCTCCAGGCTCCAAGCTGTCAGCACAGAGCCTGATGCGGGGCTCGAACTCACGAACCGCGAGGTCATGACCTGAGCCGAAGTCGGATGCTCAACCCAGACGCTCAACCGACTGACCCACCCAGGTGCCCCAAGCTTTTTTTTTAAATGTATAATAAGTAAGTGAGAAAAATTGAGACCATACAATATATTTAGTGTTATATTTTCCTTCTTTATGTAAAATAGTATCACAATCATTGATCATGAATATTTTTCTCATGTCATTAACTATTCTTTGAAAGAGATGAATTTTCATAATCTATAACATTCTATTATATAGGTTTATTTCCCTCATCCAACGAGTATTTACTGAACATCTTTTATGTGCCAAGCACTGTTTTAGGCACTAAAACAAGTCAGATGAAGTCTCCACTCTCATGGAGCTGAACTTCGGGAGGGAAAAAAGCTATGACAAGGTGATATTTTGGTTGTTAGATATGCCATTATGTATACGAGCCTTTACTTTTGGACTTTATGCTGCTTTCACATTCAGGAGCAGGGGTTCCGTGTCAGAAAGATCTGAGCTTTACCTTTGTGCCTTTGATAAGTTACTTAACCTCTTCCTGTGTCAGTTTCCTCATCTGTAAAATGGGTGTAAAACTAGCATTTCCTCACTGAGGTAGATGAGATACTGCCTGCAAAGCACTCAGCACCTGGTAATCACTTAACACAAGTCAGCTGTTATTTTTATTGCAACAAAGGAACAGAAACCCATGTGCCCATGCTCAGTAATTTTTGCAGGATAAACTCCTAGAATTAGAATGAGGTGGGTCGAAGTTAGCATTTGTAAAACATTGACATATTGCCAAATTGCCCCAAGGAAGGTGACACTCCCATTGGTAGGGTCGGAGGCATTGGTGGACCGTGCCCCAGGGATCTCCTTAAGGACCATATCCGGTGGCCTTTGGGTTCCCTGTCCTATTCCTCAATGCTGCTCTGTGCACCTGACACCATTGACCCCCTTGAGAATTCTCTTCCCATCGCTTCCTTGACATATACACTACCAGGACTCCCCTCTTGCCCTCTCGCTGCCCCTCCTCATGCCCCCCTGACTCCTCTCTACTGACTCTCCTCTACAGAGTCAGTCCTGGGCTGACTGGCTCCTTCCTCCACGTCCCCCACCTTGGAAGATCCCGTGACTGCGGCCAGCACCTCTGTGAAGACGCGTCCACGGCCGCTTCCTTCTCTCTTAATTTGTGACCATCTTACCTGGAGTTCATCGAACTTCTTGGATCTCTGAGTTAATGTTTTTCGCCAAACTGGAGGTGTTATTGACAATTCATTTCCACAATTTTTTGGCCTCTTTTATCCCCCTTTCCTTGTAGGACTGCATTTCTGTGTATGTTGTAACACTAGATTCTATCCCAGGCCTCGGAGGCTCTGTTTGTTTTATTTTTTCACTCTTTCCTGTCCTCTGGATTGTTTGTTTCTATTCATCTTTCTTTAAATACGTGGGTTCTTTCTCCTACCCACTGACCCCACCTAGGGAGGTGCTTGGGCTTTTGAGTGATTCAAATCTCGACCCGCTCCACTTCCTAGGCAAGTCTGCCTAACTTCTCTGAACCTCAGTTTCCTCATAAAATAGGGGTGACGATACCTTTTCCTCAGATCTCAGACTTGAGATGGAAGTGTGCGAAGTGGGTTCACATAGTAATGACTTGATCAGTGGTAGTGATCTACTTTTCTAAAAATTAAACTTTTAATTTTGAAATAATTATGAATTCACATGCAACTGTTAGAAATCAAACCGAGAGATCTTGCAGGTGCTTTGCCAGCTTCTGCCAGTGGTAACTTGCACAACTGAGTGCAGTGTTGTTAGTGGGGCCCAAACAGACCAGGTTCATCCACTTGCCGCGGATAAAATCCAGAAGCAGAGAGACAAACGGTGGCAAAACAAGAAAGGGATTGATTTCGGTGAGGCCGACACTGGGAAGACAGTGGACTAGTGTCCCAATGTCTCCAGAGTGCTGAAAATACTTGTTGGGTTATGTAAGAAAACTGTGGGGCCAAGGTCAGTGGGTCCATGCAGCTGGGCAGTAGAGGTCAGGTTGGTCATTGTCTTGGGGTCAATCACGCAGGGTCTTGCTGGTGTGAGGACAGTTGTTATTGCTGGAGGGGTAGTTTCGGTTCCCACCATGGGATGCTTTGCCCGCCTGGTCTTCTGCCTGAGTTAAAAGGTAAGCTGGGAAGAACTTAAACAGTTAGAAAACACAGACTGAGGTCAAAATGAAAGTAGTTAAGGCAACAACTGAGTCCTGTTTCGGTTAACACATGGAAGTCAAAGCATTGCTGTGCATCATCTGGGCACATGTCTAAGATGGGAGCCACTGGGCACCCAGTAAAAGTGCAGGTGGAATCTGAAGTCTTCAGCTTTAGTTCATCTCTGATGATCCAGAGCTCAAGACAGAAATGAAGTTGAGGAGTGGGGGAGGAGGGGGGGGTGGGACCGGGGATCCAGTGACAATGTGGTGACTTGGTTCCAACACCAAGAGGAGCTCAGGCAGGCCTTCCTCTGGTATGGGGGGGTCAGCCTGATGGAGCCTGAACAGAGAGGGGCAGAGAGTGGCACAGTGATGCCAGTGAAGTAGATTCCACAAGTGCCTAAAGGGTGTGGGGGAGAGAAAATAATTTTCCCTATACCCTTCTAGGTTCTTGGCTGAGACACCCCTGTAATAAAAAGACTGATTAACAGGAGAAAAATAAACAAAAGTTTAATAACATGTGTACCTCCTATATACTGGGGAGAAAACCGAGTATTTCGCTGAAGTGGCCCAAGCCACCCCCTTAGATATCATCTTCAGCTAAAGACAAAATGGGAGGTTACCAGGGAAGCACAGAAAGCAAGGGCATGCTTGTTATGCAGATCTAAGTCTTTGCCTTCTCGTTTGACAAGAGTTCCTAGAGATGTGCTCTGTACCTCTTCTGGGTATGAGGGAGATGCCCTTACAAATGGAGATTTCCCTTGTATTTGTAAACGTCTCTTACAAAAGGGTAACTTCTACCCACTTATCAGAGTTGCTCCTGTGTCTGCGGTTTCTTAAAAATAACCAGCTTTGGGGGCGCCCGGGTGGCTCAGTCTGTTAAGCTGTTAAGTGTCTGAGTCTTGATTTCGGCTCAGGTCATGATCTCACAGTTTGTGAGTTTGAGCCCCACGGCGGGCTCTGCACTGACAGTGCAGAGCCTGCTTCGGATTCCCTCTCTCTGTTCCTCCCCAACTTGTGCTCTCCCTCCCTGTCTCTCTAAATAAATATAAATAAATAAACTTTAACGTTTTTTTTAAATTAACCAGCTTTAAATAATTCTTATGCCAGAGGGGCATGTTTCAGGGTGACAAATTCTGCTCCCCTTCAGGGGCCAGGGTTTAATAGAGGCCAATTAGCAGGCTTCCCAGCCAGGCCAAAAAGGCCATCGTAGGAAAGAGGACTGGCCAGCCCGGGGTGGGGGGGGCGGAGGGGGAGAGAGTGAGTGAATAGAGGGTGCAGGGGGAGAGCGCCCAGGGTCATTTGGAAGCCCAGCACCTGAGACCAGCTCCCGAAGGAACTTCTAGTCGGGACAGGAGAAACCGGCCGCTGCGCAGAATTTGGTTGCATGGCTCCTTCTGCCAGCGACTCTCTGAACTGCATGCACCGACGGGCCTCTCGGTCAACTGGCCGCTGTTCATTTCTCCTTCAGTGACCAAGCACAGAAGACATACCCACAGTGACAAGCAGCCTGGGCACTAAAGCTGGGGGGTGTTTTGGGTGACAGATGATCAAGCCTCAGGTCATTTTGCCCAAACGCTTCATTTAAAAAAGTATTTAACAAACATATGTCGTACTTAACACATGGGGCAGGCACTGTTGTAAATACTTTACAAATGTCAAGTCGTTCTGTGGATAGGGTGTGTTAGTACACCCATTTTACAGATGGGAAAAGTCATGCCTGGGGCTACACACTGATGTACTATGTGAGTGGCAAGCTGGGGTCAAATCCAAGCGACCTGACTTCAGTCTGTGTGCCCTTAACCATCATGCTCCTGCAGAGACCAAGATGGTCTCGCTCACGTCAAGCAGTGACGTCTGCAGCCATGGGCGTTGCAGCTGAGACCAGATAGCGCCCAGACCAGCACAGGTGACAACAGCCAGAAGTGATGACCAGCAGAACCAGAGAAGACCTGGAAAGGCTCAAGACAAATTAAACGTCTTTTAAAAGAGAAGACTTTGGAGCAAACTGTCAGACTCTCCAGAGGGTGAGTTTTCACATCTGACCACATCAAAAAGACGACGGCCACCAAAGGCCCTGCCCATTGATCTCCGAACATACTGGAGATCCTCCACTGCTTCGACATAAAAAGCAGCGGGGGCCAAAGAGCGGCCCTGGGCCGGATGGAGGCCTCACCCCAACAACCGCGTGCTCGAAGACTGAGCGCATTGGGTTCATTAACTTCTTACCTCTTGTATCTTGTGTGCTATGTGACTTTGTCTTGTGCTTTGCTTTGTGTGACACGTATGATGTCAACTTAAATGCACAGTGAAATGTCACTGAATTTGGAATCCTGGACCCGCTTTACAGGTATGGCAGCCTTGCTTTAGGATGGAATCAACTTGACGTTGTGGAAAGACACACTCGTGTGTGCGCCCTCGTAGCGTGCTCACGACAGTTTGCACAGTAGGCAGGATTCTGTGTCATTGACTCACTGCGTGTTAGAAAATTTAGAAGAATCAGAAAAGGCTCCTTGAGTATTGCCTGAATTGACTTTAGCAGAAGTAATCAATAATAAATTGGGGAGTAGATTTGTGTGAATATAGACTTTCCAGGTATCTTGCTTGGGGTGAGATCCTAAGGTATCAGCAAAGGCAGAGGAAACCAAAACCAGTTCTATGCAGGGAGTAGCCGGCAGTGAAAGCTTATCCTGGGCTTTACCCCTTTGCAAGCAGGGCCGGAGGCGGAACCAGCCAAAGCTGAACCCAAGAGACACGACTTCAGAAGGGCAGTTGGAGGGTTAGGAAAAATGAAGCCGTTTGGAAACATTGCAAAAATACATGCCACTAGTGGCCAAAATAATCTGTAGCTTGGCAGGAAGACGTGAACAAAAACCGTGGAAAAATATGTACACATATCCCAGGTATAAGTGGGGCATAGAGCTCTACATAGTTAGGAAATTGTGTATCGCAGCTGCGAGGGTACAAAATTGGAAGGAATGTGTGGGCACTAGGTAAATGCCTTACAAAAGCGGGAAGGGCCCAGATGCTGGACACCATACTTTGTGTAGAAGACCCATGGTACCCACAGAGTTAGAAGTCAGAAAGAAACTCACTACCAGGACCCCGGGATCCTAAAAACATAAAGCCCTTACTGTCAAGAGCGTCTACTGCAGACTTCACCATCTTACCTGTGAAAGCCATCTGGCAGGAGCGCTGGGGTGGCTCAGTCGGTTGAGCAGCCGATTCTTGATTTTGGCTCAGGTCATGACCCCAGGGCTGTGGGATCGAGCCCCGAGGTGGGCTCCACGCTCAGCGTGGATGGAGCCTGCTTGGGATTCTCTTTCTCTCCCTCCACCCCTCTCCTCTGCTCTCTCTCTAAAAAAACCAAAACAAAACAACCCAAAACCCATCTTGCAGCCAGACCAGGACCAACAAAGGGGTAAAAAGTAGTCCTCTATTACTAATAGAGGAATGAGGACGTTCCAATCGATGAATAATTCAAATGTAAAGGACAAAACACCCTTGGGACCTTCCATCCTGAGGATCCAGGAAACTATAGTAACCCAGGGAGGGGTTTGGCCAGGAGGATTATCAGAGCAGACCTATTATCACAAGAAAGAGTGTTCAATTTAATCACAGTCAAGGTTAACCCACGAAGTAACAGAAGATGGAGAATATACTTGTGCTGAGCTTCAAAAACTTAGGGCAGATTTCTGTCAACAAAGTCTGTCTGATGTAGACCGATTACTCCACGCGTGCGCTGACGGAGCGAACACGAGAGCCCCGGCAGGTACAGAAATGCATCAGGGATCAGGTCTTAGGGGCAACACCCTTGGCTGCCTGCTTGACAAGTGACTCTATCTTGCTCTCTGCATTTCCGCATCTACGTTCTATATCCTAAGATCTTTCCTGACCCCTTGAAGCTTGCTCGTAAAACTCAAGAACCATTTCCAGACTGTTATCCCACCGCGCCACCTCCAGGGGGAGCCGCGTGAACCAAGAGCAAAGGCAGCCAGTGTGGCTGACAGGTGTTCTCAGTCCATGAAGTGGACTTCACCCAGAAGGAAACCCTGCAGGAAACGCGCCCATCCTTGCAGCCCCAGTGCCTAGCACAGTGCCCCAGGCACTCAGCGAATGCAGGCATGGAAGAAAGGAGAGGGCGGAGGGGAGGAGAGGGAGGCCAAGGGGCCTGGAGGGAAGAGGAGAGGTGGGTAGAGAAACAAATATGGAGGCTGGTGGTGTCGCTGCCTTAGATGCTGCACCTATGTCCTCTCTTCTGCAGGCCACCTCTCCAAACTTTCTTGCTGGCTCGGCCATCAGTAAAAATTTTTGAAAAAGAGTTGAGCATCAAGTCCTATTTGTGTATTTATTTATTTTTGTAAACAAATCCCCGTACATGCATTTATTATATACACATGCAGAGGTCTTCAAAGCGAGGTATGCAAACCGCTAGGATTTGGGAATCTATTTCTCGTTCCCTAGTGGCCATGTTTTCTCCATGCTAAAATCTGCTCTCTCCGAGGCTGAACCTGCATTCCCAAAGTTCTTCTCCCTCCTAACAGAAGGAAGCCCACCCCATTCACCCACCTGTATCTTGCCATGTCTCGGGCAGGGGGACCCACACAGAAATGACTGAGAACATGGCTTTGGGGAAAGCTCCTTTGAGGACTAAAATCAAAGCACCATAAATACTTGGGGCTTAGGGTTTCCCCATCATATACCTATTTCTGCAGGGGGTGAAGTTTGGCATTGGAAAGGAGGCCCCACAGACCATCAGGGATGGTGGCCAAGTGGGAGTGAGATGAAGTCTCATTTGATGGCCTGTCCCCTCTCATAAAACAAGTTAGACATAAAATGTATCACTCCTGACAGAGTGTCCCTGGAGAATAAAGCAAACCAACAGTGGTAAGAGATGCCGAAGCTGAAAACAGCTCTTTAAAATGTGTTTAAATATTAGCAATTTTTTCCAGTTAATCTCAATACTTGCTCCTAGGATGAAACATAACTTAGAACAGCTAAAGTAAGATTGGTTTATGACTCTCTTTTCAGTGTAGTTACAATGTTTTCTGAGACTACTCAATATTGCAAGATACTTTAGATAAAAACAAAAACCCACAGATCGAATTTTAACATGGTTTCTTTGAGATTCAGTGGATGTTCTTTTATGAGGTTATGGAAACCAATTTATCTAGTCATATGAAATATTGATTCTGACTATAGTCATAGTCAAGCCTCACCTTCTTTTAAAATGTTTTGTATTTTCTGCTTCCTATTTCTGAAATTCTATGTGCCAGAAAATTTAAAAAATGCACACATACACACGTTTACCAAAGGAATGCCATACATTTTCTCATAATCCTTGCTTCACAGAGAACTTTTAGTTTTAGCTCTGTTACATTGCATTATTGAAAATCAAAGAGAAACAAAGATTAATTTACCTTGTTTTAAAACGAGACAAATTGTGAAAAAATGGACACATTGTTCCAAATTGATCTTAACTGCCTTTGATCGCTTCTTACCAGATACAGTCTATAATTCATATCTCAGCAGTTTTTGCAAAGAATATCCCTACGTTACATATTAAGAAGCTTAGGGACACCTGGGTGGCTCAGTTGGTTGACTGCCTCACTCTTGATTTTGGCTCAGGTCATGGTCCCAGGGTTGTGGGATCGAGCCCCTCCTCGGGCTCTGCGCTGAGCGTGAAGCCTGCTTAAGACTCTCTCTCTCTCTCTCTCTCTCTCTCTCTCTCTCTCCCTCTCTTTCTCTCTCTTTCTCTCTCTCTCTGCCCCCGCCCCCGTTCCCACATGCTCTCTTTCTGTAAAATAACCAACACAGATAAGGAGGCATCTTGGAAATTAGCAACAGCAGGAAGTCCCTGTGGGCACTGGGGCGGAAGGACAAAGGGAACTTCAGGCCCAGGGCCCTGTCACTCTGTGGGAGCCGGAGCTATGGTTGTCCTGACAGGTGAGCACTGAAGCCACCGTGGCCAGGCAGCCACTGCCCCCGCCACTGGAGGCTGAAAGAGAGAGAGAGACATTTCTGACTCCTCCCTCCACTCCCTTCCAGTCTCCCACCAGAGCTGCTCATTGACGTGACCTGGCTGACACGGTGGCCTGGAGAGGGGAAGGAATGGATGTGAGGTACTAATATTATCCTCTTGAACATACGGGGAGACTGAGGCACAGACAGGGAAGTGACATGCCCACGTTTGGACAGCTAGTGTGTCTGGCAGAGTAAGGACTCCCCAAAGATGTCCACATCCTAATCTCTGTAACCTGTGAATATGGTAAGTTAAGTGGTAAACTCGCTCCAGGGGGGTGGGTCACGCATGGAATTATGGGTACTAATCAATTGATCTAAAGATAGGGAGATTATCCTGGATTACCTGGGTGGGCCTGATGTGATTGCCAAAGTCCTTAAAAGTGAAAGAGGGAGGCAGATGTGGAGTCAGAGAGAGATGTGAGGACAGAAGCAGGGGCAATGTTACCAGCTTTAGGACGGAAGAAGGGCTACAAGCCGAGGAATGCAGGTGGCCTCTTGAAGCTGAAAAAGGCAAGGAAATGGATTCTCCCTAGAGTTTCCAGAAAAGACTACACTAAATTCGTAGTAATTTCTTAGAGCAACAATAAGAAACCAAGACAGCAGTAAGCGATGGAGCCCAGTTTCAGACCCAAGTGTTCTGATGCCAAAATCTGTTGCTCTCTTCCCTATTGGGTAATAATTTATTAATAATACATTTATTAATGATTCAAATTTATTATTAATTTCCTATTGGGTTATATTGCTTTGACTCTAACCCCCCTTAAGCCTCCATTGGGAGTTATGTGTCCGTTTTTCAGTTCTTCACCACATGGTGTCTCCAGTCCCTATCACTTGCCGCTCTCACCTCAGGGCCTTTGCACTCGCTATTCCCTCTGCCTGGAAAGCTTTCCTCCAGATACCTGAAAGCTAACTCTCTAATTCCTTAAGTTTTTGTTCAGATAACATCCTATTTAAAGTCAGAAGCACCTACCACCACTGCTGCATGATCTCTAGTCTTCCTTCCTATTTAATTTCCCCCAAAGCATTTATCTTCATGTAGCATGCTATATACTCATTTACTTGTTTATTGTAAAAATCCATTAGAATTTTTGTCTGTTTGTTCACCGCAGTATCCTCAGACCGTAGAGGAGAGCCTGGCACATAGTGTGCTCAGTAATTATTTGTTGAATGAATTGTGACATGGGGTGACAAGGTGGGGATGGAAAGAGGGACGAGATGATGAAGCATGACAGAAGCAAAGCTATAAGACTTGACCACTGAGGTGGCTGGGGAATGGGAGAGGTTGGAGGGGAGGCTTCCGGCTTAGGTCTCTGAATGGTGTCATTAGCCAGGATAAAATATATGTGAGGTCCTAGGGGAAGACACTAAGTTTGGCCTTGGATACTTGCAGGGCATCAACGTGTGTGTGTGTGCATGTGTGTATGCAGAGATACAGAGAAGACAATAGATACGCACACCTACTCAAACACAAGCAGAAGTATAAGTCCATATACAACTGTACACATTTATATGTATACGCTATTGTGATATTCAATATCGTGTTTCAATTCCTGGATGTCCTAAACACAGCCTAGGCTAACTACAAACAAAATATTACTTCTGTGAGCAAGGCAAAAGTCACTGATGTGATTCTTCATAATCTCTCATCTTCTTCCCAGCCCCACCCTTTTTTTTTTTCCCTAAGGCAAATGGATATTCCCTGACCGGGTCAGTTTCTGTGCCCCCTTTCCAGGGGAAATCCAAGAAATTGGAAAAAGGGAATTAACACTAAGGAGAGTAGAGAAGTTACGTTTATCTACAAAATGAATAGCTAAGAAGCAGGGAGGGGGTGGAAAGACTGGAGCACGTGGTGCTTGGGGAGGTTGGAAGCTGCAAGAGTTGGGGTTACAGAGCTGGCTGTCACTGGAGTGGAGAATAGTGACGGGGCCAGCAGGAGGGAGAAAAGAGATGAATGTGTTTTCTGTGCATTAAGGGGCTTCTTAATGGCAAGTCCTCCAGAATTTAAGTTTTCTTAAGTATTATCAGCCTTGCTTCTTTGAATATGACACCACCTCAGGACCTCTACACTTCTTCGGGTTATACACAGATTGCTTAGACATTCCATACAACTCTGGCGTTTCTCTCAGCATTCGTGGAGGGGGAGTTGTCTTGCCCCTCACCCATCATACTGTTTCACATATCATGTAGATGCCAGATTTGTTAGCGGAGATCAACAGTTGTCAAGACATAGTTTTTATAGATGATGATGAAAAGGAAAGAGTGATTTTCCTATTTTTGTACCTGTTGGGTGTTAGTGAAATATTTTTAGCATTTCACAACTAAAATGCCTAAATTAATCAGGAGCAGAGAAAAAAACAAAAAACAAGAATGAATTCCATCTCTCCAGTTCAGCAACAGGCAACATTTTGAGCACCAGTTGTGGAAGTTTCCAGAGGCCAAAGGGATGCTTGCTATCTTTCTTTTTTTTTTTTTCCAATATATGAAATTTATTGTCAAATTGGCTTCCATACAACACCCAGTGCTCATCCCAAAAGGTGCCCTCCTCAATACCCATCACCTACCCTCCCCTCCCTCCCACCCCCATCAACCCTCAGTTTGTTCTCAGTTTTTAAGAGTCTCTTATGCTTTGGCTCTCTCCTACTCTAACCTCTTTTTTTTTTTTTTTTCCTTCCCCTTCTCCATGGGTTTCTGTTAAGTTTCTCAGGATCCACATAAGAGTGAAAACATATGGTATCTGTCTTTCTCTGTATGGCTTATTTCACTTAGCATCACACTCTCCAGTTCCATCCACGTTGCTACAAAGGGCCATATTTCGTTCTTTCTCATTGCCATGTAGTACTCCATTGTGTATATAAACCACAATTTCTTTATCCATTCATCAGTTGATGGACATTTAGGCTCTTTCCATAATTTGGCTATTGTTGAGAGTGCTGCTATAAACATTGGGGTACAAGTGCCCCTCTGCATCAGTATTCCTGTATCCCTTGGGTAAATTCCTAGCAGTGCTATTGCTGGGTCATAGGGTAGGTCTATTTGTAATTTTCTGAGGAACCTCCACACTGTTTTCCAGAGTGGCTGCACCAATTTGCATTCCCACCAACAGTGCAAGAGGGTTCCCGTTTCTCCACATCCTCTCCAGAATCTATAGTCTCCTGATTTGTTCATTTTGGCCACTCTGACTGGCGTGAGGTGATATCTGAGTGTGGTTTTGATTTGTATTTCCCTGATGAGGAGCGACGTTGAGCATCTTTTCATGTGCCTGTTGGCCATCCGGATGTCTTCTTTAGAGAATGTCTATTCATGTTTTCTGCCCATTTCTTCACTGGGTTATTTGTTTCTCGGGTGTGGAGTTTGGTGAGCTCTTTATAGATTTTGGATACTAGCCCTTTGTCCGATATGTCATTTGCAAATATCTTTTCCCATTCCGTTGGTTGCCTTTTAGTTTTGTTGGTTGTTTCCTTTGCTGTGCAGAAGCTTTTTATCTTCATAAGGTCCCAGTAATTCATTTTTGCTTTTAATTCCCTTGCCTTTGGGGATGTGTCGAGTAAGAGATTGCTACGGCTGAGGTCAGAGAGGTCTTTTCCTGCTCTCTCCTCTAGGGTTTTGATGGTTTCCTGTCTCACATTCAGGTCCTTTATCCATTTTGAGTTTATTTTTGTGAACGGTGTGAGAAAGTGGTCTAGTTTCAACCTTCTGCATGTTACTGTCCAGTTCTCCCAGCACCATTTGTTAAAGAGACTGTCTTTTTTCCATTGGATGTTCTTTCCTGATTTGTCAAAGATTAGTTGGCCATACTTTTGTGGGTCTAGCTCTGGGGTTTCTATTCTATTCCATTGGTCTATGTGTCTGTTTTTGTGCCAATACCATGCTGTCTTGATGATGACAGCTTTGTAGTAGAGGCTAAAGTCTGGGATTGTGATGCCTCCTGCTTTGGTCTTCTTCTTCAAAATTACTTTGGCTATTCGGGGCCTGTTGTGGTTCCATATGAATTTTAGAATTGCTTGTTCTAGTTTCGAGAAGATGCTGGTGCAATTTTGATTGGGATTGCATTGAATGTGTAGATGGCTTTGGGTAGTATTGACATTTTGACAATATTTATTCTTCCAATCCATGAGCAGGGAATGTCTTTCTATTTCTTTTTTTTTTTTTAATTTTTTTTAACGTTTTTTTATTTATTTTTGAGACAGAGAGAGACAGAGCATGAACGGGAGAGGGGCAGAGAGAGAGGGAGACACAGAACCGGAAGCAGGCTCCAGGCTCTGAGCCATCAGCCCAGAGCCCGACGCGGGGCTTGAACTCACGGACCGCGAGATCGTGACCTGAGCTGAAGTCGGACGCTCAACCGACTGAGCCACCCAGGTGCCCCTCTTTCCATTTCTTTATATCTTCTTCAATTACCTTCATAAGCTTTCTATAGTTTTCAGCATACAGATCTTTTACATCTTTGGTTAGATTTATCCCTAGGTATTTTATGCTTCTTGGTGCAATTGTGAACGGGATCAGTTTCTTTATTTGTCTTTCTGCTATCTTTCTAATGTCCTGGTGGGTGTACTAAATGATCAACGTTACCAACCAGGTGCAAGACTAGTTATTTTAAGACAACATGTGACATCATCACAAGCCACAAAGCATCAAAGGAAAAAAGAAAACGCATCCAGGTAACTCATTAGACAAGGAAATACTCTCAGATGATCACGTCTATTCCAGAGACCAAATAATAGCTTAAATGTGATCCAAAAGTTTATGTCACCTTCGCCGTTATAATTCCATTCCAGTTCTTGGAGCAACACGTGAAATTCTTCTCAGTTAAGATTTTTGCAGATTTTAAATATTTTATATTTTCACAACTGTCTTACTTCTTTCAAAGTCTACGTCGTCGTCTTAAACTGTTGACAACAGCCTAACAACTTCGATTTAAAATTGTTTTTTCAAGTAAAATATTTTACAAGATTCACGTTTTGCTTCTAAGTTATTTCGTTGCCCCACCAAGCCCTTGGAGAGCGACTCCGTCAGGGAGGGATTTGGCTCCTCTCGGCTTCCGTAGCGTCACTAGGCAACTTCCGCTTCAGTCGGCCGCCTTGGCAGATGCATATCCGGTAGCGGCGGTTCAAGCGGCCGGAGCAAGATGGTGAGTGACTAAGGGTTTCGGCCGGTGGTGGCGGTGCGACGGGGTCGAAGCGACCCGAGACGAGAGGGCGAGGCGGCTCCCCGAGGCACTCGGCCCGCCCGCCTTCCTGCCCGCCGGCCCGCTCTCCTCGGGGGTCGGGGGCTCCCGGAGACAGTGCTCAGGTCCGCCGGGGCCGACCAGCGGGCCCGGACCGGGTTCCTGGGGCCCCTGGCGCGCAGGGTCCCCCGGGAGGGCTGCTAGTGGGGCGGCGGAGCGGGTCAGGGCGCCCGGCTTTGCTCCTCCGTCGCCCGGGGCCCCGCTGACCGGCGCGGGGAGTTCCGGCGGGAGCCTCCCTGAGCACCTGGGACCAGTGCTTTCTGAGCCGCTCAGGTGAAGGGCTGCGCGACCGCCGAAGAGGGAGGGATTCGTTCCGTTCGAGGAGGGGAGAGCGCGGCGGTGGACGACCGCGGGGAGTGGGGGCACTTGGGGAAGGCATTCAAGACTGACGTCTTTGTAACTGGTGCACCTCGGAGGGGAGGCTCCGCTAGCAGTTGTTCGTTAGTTCAGTAGGCAGGTGTTTATTGAGCACCTGCAACTTTTCTTTTGGCCAAGTTCTGCTCTAAGCGGTGAGGGCACAAGAAGTGAGCGTGATTGGCGAAGTCTCTGCCTTCATGGAGCTTACATTCTAGACAAGGCGAACACACACACACACACACACACACACACACACACACACACACACACATCGAAAAGCAGACTTGCAATATGATGGCAGGGAACGGGAGAGAGAGATGGGTGAGTGGCCAGTGCTATATGGTTGTTTATAGAAAGGGATGGGATGGCTATTTTACATAGGGTGTTAGCAAAGGCCCCTCTGAGGAGGTGAGATTTGAGCAGGGGTCTAAACAAAATGAGAGTAGCCTATGCAGACATCTGAGGGGAAGGGGCTCCAGGCAGAAGGAATAGGTAAGCGCAAAGGGCCTGAGATGGCAGTGTGTTTAGCCTGTATCCTGAACATCAAGAACGCAGACCACATAGTCTTCTAGGTCTTATAAGGACTTCGGGGGTAATGTTCTAAGCATGTGCTAGGTACTTCTCCAGCATTATTCTCCTTGTCACTGTCATTGTTATTGAAGTAGAGGTGCTGGCACAGTGTTAAATTAGTTTCAGGTGGACAACCCAGTGATTGGACGAGTCTGTTCTCTGCTGTGCTCTCACTGTAGCTGCCATCTGTCCCTTTACAGTGCAGTGCTATCCCAGTGCCACTGTCTGTATATTTATGTGCTTTATGTGCCGTACCTTTTACCTTTTATCCCCGGGATTTATACCTTTTATAACTGGAAGCCTGTGCCTTCCATTCCCCATCACCCACTGTCCCTTTCCTCTGGCAGCCACCAGTTCTCTGTGTTTATGGATCTGTTTCTGCTTTGTTTTTTGATGCCACGTACAAGTGAAATCGTGTTGTATTTGTCTTTCTCTGTCTGACGTCATTTAACTTAACACCCTCTGGGTCCGTTAATGTCACAGATGGAAAGATTTTTTTTTTTTTTAATGGCTGAGTAATGTCCATTGTGTTTGTGTGCATTTACACGCCACACCATCTTTATCCATTCATTTACTGATGGACCCTTAGCTTGCTTCCATATCTTGGCTACTGTAAATAATGCTGCAATAAACATAGGGTTATATTCCAGCATTTTCTTCTTATCCTTACAGTAATTATTATCATCCTCACTCTACCAAGGAGGAAACAGAGACACATTAAGTGGCTGTGCTATTACACAAACCCTGCCAGTCTCTGCTAGAGGCCATCTAGTAAGATATTGGTGTCCAATAGACCTTCGTGATTCCTGGCTACATCTCTGACAAGCTTTGTGATAATAGGCAAGTCACTTACCATCTCTGGGCCTTGGTTTCCGTATCTGTAAACCAGGGGTTATGATTGTGCCAACTTCATAGAGTCTGTAAGAAGTAAACTTAGATGATACCCTGAGAATGCACAGTTTGGCATAGAGTAAGGGCTTGAAATGGGTATATTTGTTATTGTTATTTGAGACTGAGAAACATCTTGTAAGATGCCCCAGAAATGAAGGGGTTTATGACCTGTACAGGAAGATGCCCTCCTGTGGGGCCAGACTTGCGGGATCACGAGTGGTAGATGAACCTGGGAAAGGTCAGCTGCAGCCAGTTTGGCAGGGGCCACGTCTGCCACTCTAGCGTTTGGACATTACACCATAAATGCTGGGGAGCAGCTGAAGGTTTTTGAGGAAAATTAAAGGATCAGCTCCTTGTTTTACAAAGGAATAGCTGGATTGGTGAGGGGAGAAAATGCTGTGGGAATGTGAGTGGGAGGTCAGAGTTCTGGATAAAAACAGAGATGGGTTAAATGAGAGTGAAGAACTGAACCAGATAGATTTATTTCAGAGCCCAGATTTTGTAACCAGACTGGTAATTAAAATCCTGACCCTAATGTTTCTCGTTCACTGGTGATATTGTATTGCTGAGGAGTTACTGTGAGTCATGCACATGCTGAGTGGTTTATGTGCCTTACCTCATCTTCAGTAAGGGGAGCTAGAATCATCCCCACTTTCTGGTTAAGAATGCTGAGGCTCAGGGAGGTGACCTGCGTGATGGAGTTTAAAGCTAGATGCATCTGATTCCATAGCCCATGTTCTTAGGCTCATCGCAGTTCCTCGTCTAAAAAGTGGGAATGATAAACCCTACCTTGAAGGGTGGTGTGGAATTAATGAAGTAGTAAGGGAAAATGTCTGGTACAGACTTAGGCACATAGTAAGCACCCCACAAACATTAGCTGCCCCAGCCAACAGCACATTTCTTTAGGAGGTGTAAGTAAGTATGTATTAAAGGCCTGTACTTTGGACAGCCTACTGCGGTATAACTAACTCTGTGAACCACAGTTTTTCAGAGCCTGCAATTACCTTCTTCAGAATAAAGCACAGAATTTTAAGAATCCTGCAGGTGGGGAACTATATTTGACCCTAACTCTTCTAGGTAACAATGATACATTGTTCTGTCTTGATAATTAAACTGGTGGTGTATTAATTTAGAGGTGCTTACGTGGAAGTGATTTGAGGGGACTGCAGGCTCCTCTATTCAAGTAAGTTCACTATTGTTTAAAATGCCACCAGCTTTGAGATACTGTTCTTTATTAAGCCATCCCTTGTAGCCGAGGGGTCTGTTTTAAAATCCCCAAATCCCACGAGTGTATTAATACACTTGAGTTCTTGATACCTTAGGGTGATTTAGCTTTTCAGGTTGGGAAGAAAGACCTGCCTGAGAGCCCCAGGCTTTAGAGATGGGAAGTATATAAGTTGCTTTTGAAAGGAGAGTCTCCTGGGTCTTGGTGTGATCTTAGTAAGGAGTAAACGATTGATAAACGATTGTTAAATAGGTAAAATGACTTAGCTTTGATGACCTAATTTCATGAAATATACTCAAGTAGTTTTATATTAAAGAATGTCAAGCTCTACTTTCCCCTCAAAAAAGGGGTGGTCTTAGAATCCCAGCCTCATTATGATACATCAGTTTCTTAGTAGACTTGTCCTTGATTTAAGATGCAAACAGTTGCAGGGTAGGGCACACCATTGATCCACTAACAGCTTTTCAGGAAGAAAAGAAATTTCTACGATGCTAAATGTACATGTTGACTGCAAGGTACATCTTAAGTCCAGAATTGTTAAATGGTGTCATGGAATCACGGGAAAATAAGGATGTTCTTTTGAAGTGATCACATTCTGAATTTATACCTCTGATTTCTTTTTTCAGGGTCAAAGTCAGAGTGGTGGTCATGGCCCTGGAGGTGGCAAGAAGGATGACAAGGTAAATAAGCCAGATGTGTCTGTGATGTGAGTAAACATATCTTGTGCAACATATCTTGGCTGTCAGCTGAGAAGTTCTTTGGGGACTCGTGAGTGTCAAAATGCAAAATAAGTAATCCTGTAGTTTTTTAACCAGCCTGGCCTCACATACAGTATCCGTTTCATGTTGTAGAAGATTATTGACCTGTCAAGTAAGTAATTATGAATTAATGATTTTTATTTTTTTATTTTCATTTTAGAGAGAGAGAGGGGGTGAGTGGGAGGAGAGGGGAGGTGAGGGGGGAGAGAGAGAGAGAGAGAACGAGAATGAGAATGAGAATCTTAAGCAGGCTCCACACTCAGTACAGAGCCTGACACAGGACTTGATCCCACGACACTGGGATCATGATCTGAGCCGAAATCAAGAGTCAGATGCTCAAATGACTGAGCCACCCAGGTGCCCTGAACTAATGATTTTTTTTTAAATTTATTTTGAGAGGGAGTGTGGTTGTAGGACAGGCAGAGAGAAAGGGAGATAGAATCCCAGGCAGGCTTCGCACCAGCAGCATAGAGCGTGACACAGGCCTCAAACCCACAAACTGTGAGATCGTGACCTGAGCCGATACCAAGAGTGGAATGCTTGTTTAACCAACTGAACCACTCAGGCCCCCCACCCTGAATTAATGATTTTTAAATGTGTAAAATAACACTACAGAGTGTTGAAATAAATTGCCAGTAAATTAGTGTTTAATATCCTCAGATGTGAAGAAGAATTGTCTCATTATTTCAGCTCAAACTTTTGGTATATAATTCTGAATTCTGACCTCTAGTCCTTATTGAATAGTCTATCATTGTGTATTGTAAAAAGAAAGATCAAGAGGTGTCAGTTAAGCGTCTGACTCTTGATTTCAGCTCGGGTCATGATCTCACAGTCCGTGAGATTGAACCCCACATCAGGCTCCGCCCTGACAGTAGAGAGCCTGCTTGGGGTTCTCTCTCTCTCTCTCTCTCTCTCTCTCTCTCTCTCTGCCTCTGATACGGATTCCCTCAAAATAAATAAACTTTAAAAAATAAAAAGATCAGTTACATTCACCAATTGCAGAAGTGTAAACCTAGCTTTATTTGTAAAAGGAGTTTTTAATAGCATTCTGAAAGATAAGGAAAATTACAGCCCCGAGAAATAGATGATGGCCTTACAGAAGTTTGTGTTTTGATATGATCTGTGTGGTTTTTGTTTTTTCCTGCTGTTCTAAAAATTCAAGGACAAGAAAAAGAAGTACGAACCTCCTGTACCAACCAGAGTGGGGAAAAAGAAGAAGAAAACAAAGGGACCAGATGCTGCCAGCAAGCTGCCACTGGGTAATGGTTCCTCCCTGCTGTGTCGGTTCCATGAGAGCCGTCTGTGTGTGTAGCGTAGAGGTCGGAATGTGGAGTCAGGAAACGGGGTGGCTGCAGCTCTGCTCGCGGGTGTGGCCCTCCTCTGGGCTGCGGTAAAAGCTGTGTTTTGGTGTTAGTGGCGTGCAGACGGTATACAACCATGTCTCGCTTAAACAGCCAGCTCCTCTGAGGTATGAAGAGTGTAGTTTGAGATTAGAAAAGTCAGATTGAGCTTGAATAACTTAGAAAACACGCTTATTCCCCGAAGAAATGGAACACCACTGTGTTGGAATGTCCGTCTTGGGATTCCTGAACACCAGCTGTTTCAGTGGCTTCATACTGAACATAGACTGAGATTCAGATCAGGTGACCTGACCCAGCCCACCTCTGTCCTCAGCCCGTCACTCCCCTTGCTGTCGTTCACACGGCCCTGCCTTGTGTTCTTTGACTCTTACCCACATTAGGGCTTTTGCCGTTTGCTTAAAAACGTTCTTCCCCCCTCTCCTTCCCATGGCTGCCTTCTTCTCATCACTTCGTCTTACATAACCCTCCCATCCCCATCTAAACAAGTCTCTTCCTGCTTAGATGAAATAATTTCAATAAATGTTGGTTGGTTAAGAAGGAAAGGAATCCGACAATTTGAAAAAATGAATAATGAGTCAATATGGTATCGGTAAAGTCTAGGTCCTCCGATTGCCAGAAGAGCATAGGAAGTCAGGTCACATGGGTCATTACTATATGGTAAGGTGATGCCTGAGTTCTGTGGGAAGAGGATGAAGTATTTAACATAAATGGCTGGCATATTTTATTTGCTGTTGAGGGAAAATGAAATTAGATCCCTTTTTGCCAGATGTAGTACAGACGTGAAAATAAGTAAATGAACAAAAATTCAGGAATATATTTAACCTCAGGGAAGGAGAGACATTTTGAAGAAACCTAGGAACCACAAAAGAAAAGATTGGCATTTTTGTCTATATATGCTAAGATTCCTGTGCAGCAGGGGACTTCAAGCCAAAAGAACGCAGAAGAGTGTGGAAAAAATGTTTGCCGCCTATGTTAATACCACTGATATCTCACGGTCCTCCTACAAGTGGATGCTTTTGTTCTAGCTAGCATGCAGCATGTATTCTGACTGAACAGCACTTGTAGCTATTTTTATTAGCACCTATGGGGAATAAAACACCGAAGCAAACTATCTTTTGGGTCCTTGAGTTCTCTTTTTCTTATATATAAAGACAGTTCACTTAGTGTATGTCATTTTGTATTAGCTGTCTGGTCATGGAACTCGTCCCGTTTTTACCTGCTTGCTTAGAACTGCCAAAGTCTCTCTTCCCTTTGCATTTAGGCACCTGCTTATTAGCTTATTTAAGTCTTAACCTTTTTTTCTTATGGGTGGACTTAATTCATTGCGAACGTCAAGCTCCACATACAATAAAACTTTTTTAATTACAGTGACACCTCACACTCAATGCCGCTTAAAATTACTGAAGTTAGAGAGAATTAAAGACTATCTTCTCATGGAGGAAGAATTCATTAGAAATCAGGAACAAATGAAGCCTTTAGAAGAAAAGCAAGAGGTAAACGGAGAAATTACTGTAACTTTGATTTTACAAATTGACGGTTTTAGTTATTAAATAGAATTCAGTGAATAAGTGAAATTCAAGCAGTTGACCTGTGCAGGCTCTTACGAATCATAAATTAGCTGCTTTTAAAGCACCACCTGCTTTGTAAACGTAGTAAAATCTAGTAACTCTAGTAAAACTGTCAGCATTGTCTACTTTTTAGGTCTAACCCGCTTTTCCTTCATGGCATACTCTTACATAGGAGGAGAGATCAAAGGTGGATGATCTGAGGGGGACCCCGATGTCGGTAGGAACGTTGGAAGAGATCATTGATGACAATCACGCCATCGTGTCCACGTCTGTGGGCTCAGAACACTACGTCAGCATTCTCTCCTTTGTAGACAAGGACCTGCTGGAGCCAGGCTGTTCGGTCCTGCTCAACCACAAGGCAAGTTGCCGGTCTCGAAGCCCCTAATTAGGGATGCTTCCTCCTTCCTCTCGGATCCGCCCATTCGTGCCGTTCTGGTGATTGGCATTGCACTGTTGTAAATGGATTGTGCAAACCTCACGTCCCTGCAGTAAAACTTAACGTTCTCTGTAGGTACATGCCGTCATAGGGGTGCTCATGGATGACACGGATCCCTTGGTCACGGTGATGAAAGTAGAAAAGGCCCCCCAGGAAACCTATGCTGATATTGGGGGGTTGGACAACCAAATCCAGGAAATTAAGGTAGGTCTAGGCTCTGGGTTTTTAGACTTTAGATTTCTTACTGCTGCCTCATTTAGGGTGCTTAGAGTTATTTTGCATATTTTTTTTCTGTACTGATCAAGCAGTAACAGAGCTTGCCAGTGTGCTCTTTTGTAGTTGTTAATACCGAGTTAGGTAATGGAAATAAATTGGGTGATTGTTGCTTCAGCAGCTGCAGCTTAATCCTTTTTATATGCAGTGTTTATTGTGTGTGTGAATATATAATGTTTCCATCTGTGTTAACTTCAGCTGTGGCCATCTGGAAACCTCCAGTGATGTGGGGACAGTGTGAGTCGGGGGAAGTTCAGTGGTCATTCAGGTTGGCTGTGGGCCAGCCACCTGCATGGCGTCTCGTCTATAGGGAGGTCATGCACAGCTGTCCCCGGTCTCCACCCGGCACCTCTCAGACAGCTCGATCTCTAGCCAGCGTGTCTGTCGGTGTAACAGCAATCAGAAAATCATCCCAGCTCCTGTCTGTAGTTTAAATGGAAAGGGTGTATTTTCACTTGAAGTTCTTTTGCTCAGGAAGAGCTTATTAAATGTTGCTCAAGGCTTAAATGTTGCTTCTGGAAAGTTAGAGGGAAATTGGGAGCAATAGGCAGGGGGCGGCAGCTCAGGTGGGACAGATGTCCTCTTCAATGTGTCCTTGCTGCTAGATGAAGTCACCCACAGTGTCTCTAACAGTAGTAAGTGAGGTTTTAGCTTATTTTTGTTGAAAGTGAGCTATATTCTTGACGCCGGTTAATGGATCTGATAATTTTAGTAGGAAAGCGTTTTATTTTTACCAGTGTTTGTTTTCTGTAGGAATCTGTGGAGCTTCCTCTCACTCATCCTGAATATTATGAAGAGATGGGTATAAAGCCCCCAAAAGGGGTCATTCTCTATGGACCACCTGGCACAGGTACGTATGCTCTGTGTTTGACACTCTCTGGGCACTCAGCTGATCTCCTGAGCTGCAGTATTAGCTTGTTATAATTAATTCTTGAGTAAGGATGCCACAATTCCTTAGTTTAAAACAAAGTTTTCTAAGCGGCATTTTGGACGTTTTTGGAATAAATACGGAAACATACCTATTACACAAAAGTATATTTATCTGTATAGTAGATGCTTAGAAACTGAATTATCTTAGACTTGAAATTGTAGACTTAACAGACTTAACGTGTTAAAAACAGTAGTGGGAATTGCAACAAAAAACGAACAGCAGTAGGCAGCCCCCACCCCAAATGCCTGCTCAGTGTGAATGCATTTACAGTTTCTTAGAACTCCTCTTGTATACCTCATTTATATGCTGTAAAACATAAGGCTTTCAAGTATTCATAATTCAAGATTAGTGTGAGTCTATTAAATATACTTTATAAGACAGGAAATAAACCAGGATGCTCAACCTTGGCTGTACACTAGGATCACCCTGGAGCTTTAAAAAATACCAATATTTGGTCCCATCCCTGAAAATCCCGATCTGCATCTGGAGTGTGTGGCCAGACATCAGAACCATGGTGGAGAACCGCTGATTTAAAACCTATTCTGTGCTGTTCAGATTAGGTTCATTCTCTGGTCCATTGGTACTGAATGAATATAATGAATACATAGATGGAAGATAAAAACACATATATTTGGTTCACCATGCGACTAGTTGACCTGAGTAAGTTGTACAGTCCAGGACTTAGCAGTACATCGCTGTGTAAATTCCAGAGGAAGCACAGTTATTTGAGTGAATTGAAACCACGTTCCCAGGAGGATCCTGAGAGGACTAGGGACTGCCCACAGTGGAGGGACTGGGAGACAAGTGGAGACGAGCTCCGGAGGCATGGAGCTTCTGCAGCCTGTCCTCTCACAGCCCAGGAAATCAAGTGTCAGGCCAGTGACTACTAGCCCAAGGCCGCGGTTGCTCTGGGAGTGAGCTGGCGACAGGGCTGAGGCTGGAAGAGAGGCCTGCTTTGGTGCATGTGCACTGCTGGGGACCGATCTGAGGAGCTGGGGTGAAGTACAGGGTGGTGGGCCTGCCAGGAGGAGGAAGAAGCCGGTTCGGTGAGCCCTCTGGCTACTGCAGTGCCACAGCAGCTGGCCTTGGCCGCTTCTGGACTGAAAGATGCCACCCACTTAGGTCCTTTTTGTCTTCTGTTCAGCAGCCTTAGTCGGTTCTCTCGGGGAATCTCCGCACTTTAAGCCTTCACACCCAGCCCTCTGTCTATCTCACCACAAGGATGTCGTGGCCACATCTTGTAGTAAAGCTTAGCGCCTCGTCCTTCTTCCCACTTGAACTAAGTCTTCTGTGTTACTCCCCGGCAGCCTCCTCCCCTTCCCCTGCGGGCCTAAGGTTGGTCCTTTACCAGCCCTGCTCTAACTGCCACCATGTCCTGATGCTCCTGCTTGGCCCTGTGCCCCTGTCCTCACTCACCGTCAAAGGGGCCAAGGTCTTCCAGCCCTAAAGTTCACAAAATGGCTGCCAGATCTCTTGGTTTTGACCTGAAATAGAAATCTCGGGGCGCCTGGGTGGTGCAGTCGGTTAAGCGTCCGACTTCAGCCAGGTCACGATCTCGCGGTCCGTGAGTTCGAGCCCCGCGTCGGGCTCTGGGCTGATGGCTCGGAGCCTGGAGCCTGTTTCCGATTCTGTGTCTCCCTCTCTCTCTGCCCCTCCCCCGTTCATGCTCTGTCTCTCTCTGTCCCAAAAATAAAAATAAAAAATAAAAAATAAAAAAAAAGAAATCTCAAGGAACGGGGCAGGACTGGAAATGTTTGAGATCCTCCCTGAGATTGGTGAGAGGAAGTTCCTCACAAGGACACAACAGAGACTGAGAAAAGTCTGAAGAGCTATCATTTGTGGGTTTCACTGGGAGCTGGCCCCGTCTCAGCTGAGCCTCGGGGAAGCCCAGCCAGCACAGCCACGACTCCTCGGGTGGCCCCGGGGGCTACAGGCCTGGTGCTAAAGAGTGTTTCCTTAGGTCAGACCTAGGGTTCTCAGGCCATTTTTCCATCACTGATTGTTTCACAGAGTAGAGTTTGGATCTCAAACCCTGGTGGCATGCGTTGGGTTAATAACTTGCAACTTCTGTGCAAGTTCGAATAACCCAGTAAAGTGTATTTTCTGACACTATGATGATGACTTTAGGAAGATGGTTAAAAATAATCAGAACGTTCTGAATTTCCTCTTATCTGCCTTGGAGAACATAATGTCAAGACACTGGAATGGTGGCATGCCTTTTCATCGGAGGGATCTGCCCGTTTTTTATGCCCGTTTTAGGTGGTAGTGACAGGGTTTTCAAGTTAAGACAGCACTTGAGGGTTTTTTCACTTTGTCTTTTTCTAACCTAAAATAGGTAAAACCTTATTAGCCAAAGCAGTAGCAAACCAAACCTCAGCCACTTTCCTAAGAGTGGTTGGCTCTGAACTTATTCAGAAGTACCTAGGTGATGGGCCCAAACTCGTTCGGGAGTTATTTCGAGTTGCAGAAGAACACGCGCCATCCATCGTGTTTATTGATGAAATTGATGCCATTGGAACAAAAAGGTACATTTTTCTCTTTGTGTCATTTAGAGGTAAAGACCTTGTAGCTCTTGTCTGAGAATGATCACGGAGCACTGCCTGTGTGGCCTGCACATGGGTTTGCCTTGGCTCCTACTGTACGTGGCTGTGGATGCTTTAGGCTCTGCTCCGGGGTGCCAGGTGACAACCACCCGGGAGTCGTGACCGTCTGGAGATTAGTGTGCAGCCATGCCTTGAGTTTCCACTCTGAGCCAGGCATCATCTGCACTCTGGGGACACAGCCATTGTCACAAGGCTTTCCAGGAGCTCATAGTTGGGTCGGGGGCTCAGATACCGAACGTGCAATCTGAATTAATGATGCCATCTCAGGCACGAAAACATCTACAGTTTAAGTAAGATTATGTGGTGGTTGGGAGGCTGTGCTGATTTTGTTGCTAGAATTGAGGGCATCAGAGGTGTTTTTATAATTCCCCTTCAGCAGGAGATCAGTTCGGTTTTCATCCCTTCTCTTCTTTTTCAAAGATACGATTCAAATTCTGGTGGTGAAAGAGAAATCCAGCGAACAATGTTGGAACTGTTGAACCAGTTGGATGGATTTGATTCAAGGGGTGACGTGAAAGTTATCATGGCCACAAACCGAATAGAAACTTTGGATCCAGCACTTATCAGACCAGGTCAGATTTGCTTTTGTCCCATCACGGAGGATGAGTGTGTTTATATGTGTTCGTGTTTAAGTGCACTTTCAGGGGATTTAAAAATGATACACATCAAGGCAAATACATTACCGAAGTGTAGAATAACTTCCCAAAAGCTGCGTTCCACTGAGGTAATGGCTAAGAACGTGATGTAGTAGGTGTAGTGTGGCCCTTTCCATCGCAGTCTTAAGTTGTGACCGTTTCTCTTTCCCGTAATGAACATTCTTTTTTCTGAAGAAATAGCTCCTGTGGTAGCTCCAGTTAATTTCGCATTCGGGTAGCACCAAAAGCAGCAGTGGCTAGTTTGTGTGTTTCTGAAGGTACCAGAGGAGAGAGGATTTCTTTTAAACGGGACGATTTCACACGTGGATATTTACAAAGCGCAGTGTTCACTTTTCAAGATTTGGACCCTTCCCACAAGGGAAGTTTCCCTCTGAAACTGCAGGTGTGAGGAGACAGGCTCCCTGAGCCACAGCGGAGCCTGGGGGGAGCCACAGGGGTGTGACTGGAAACCTTGTATACCCGCAGGCCGCATTGACAGGAAAATTGAGTTCCCCCTGCCCGATGAAAAGACCAAGAGGCGCATCTTTCAGATCCACACGAGCAGGATGACGCTGGCCGATGATGTGACCCTGGACGACTTGATCATGGCTAAAGATGACCTCTCTGGGGCCGACATCAAGGTGAGAACCTGGGCTGGACTGTACCTCTTAGTTGTGTGTGTGTGAGGACGTTTCTTCCCAGACGACCAGAATTAGGGCGAGGCTCGGCAGCACTGAGTGTGGGTCCAGCCTGCTTTGTATGTGAGGACCTGGGTTTCTGTCAGGTAGGGGTAAGTGCCACGGTCAGGTAGGGACGGCGTGTGTTGGGCCTTTTCACGCCGGTGCCTGCACTGAACTGCGTATCGTTGGCATCTGTAGAACTAGGTTAGTGTCTTTGTCGGTAACTTCAATTCAAAGAGAGTTTTTAAATTTTGCACCAACTTTGTATTTGGGGAAATTTGAAGTCTTCAGAAAAGTTGCAACAATAGTAAATGCCCACATACCCATCACCTCAGTTCACCAAGTGTTACCGTTTTACCTCTTTGCTTTATCTTTTTGTTCACTTTTTTGCTGCACCATTTGAAATATCCTGAGGGTCATAACCAGATAGAAACTTAGTGCTGAGATTGTGGTTTTATCACATCATGTTGCATGGGTTGTTTTACTTTTGGCAAGTGTTGCGAGACAATAAATGCAGTAAATGGGGAGATTTCCATTTAGCCAGAACGCATGCTCTCTCCTCAGTGTAGGTAGATGAACTGGACGTGTGCTCTGTTGCCGCGAAGTTTCCTGGTGTAACGGGAGCTGTGGCCCAGAACGTGGCTCCCTGTAACGACAGTGGGGCGTTGGTAGAGCTTCCCTCCCAAGCCACTCTGCCGGGTAGACCCCGAGCCAGTCCTCCTCCTCAAAGCCACCTCAGATCCCCTGAGAAAATCATTAGAAGGCTTCAGACATTCACAAGATCTCATCTTCTCCCAAATGGTTGAGGCAGTTTTAGTGTGGGCGTCTTACACCTTATTTCAAAGTAGCTCTCTGAATCATTAGAACACAAAGTATTTCATTTTCTGAACATACTGTTTTCTCACAGGCGATCTGTACAGAAGCTGGTCTGATGGCCTTGAGAGAACGCAGAATGAAAGTAACAAATGAAGACTTCAAAAAATCGAAAGAAAACGTTCTTTATAAAAAACAAGAAGGCACCCCTGAAGGGCTCTACTTGTAGTGACCACATCTGCCTTCAAGGAAATGGTCGGGGTGTCCCAACTCCTTGGAGGGATGAGGCTGGGAAGCCGCCCAGAGGAACACACGTTCCTGTTGATCCTTCTTAGCAAAACCTCCCGTGTCCCTTTTTGAGCGCAGTGTGTAGGGTGCCCGCCAGGCTGCCTTCATGTGTTGGCCACATGCAGTGTTCTCCCCCCAATAAAGTGAGCACCTCCTCAGTTCGTCCCGTTTCTGGAGCCTCCACGCCAGCCACTCAGCAGCCGGTCCGGCATTAGGTGGACCAAGGCGTTAGGGAGGCTTCTGGGCAACGGCCAGGAGTGTAGACCTGAACGCCTCCTGCCCTGCTCTCCTCCCCAGAGCCGGCGGCAGGGCTGGACAACAGCAGCCGCAAAGCCAGCGTTCTCTGCTGTTTAAGCAACAGGGGTCAACTCTGTGGTTCTGGCTTCAGAAGGAAACTCTGCTTTCCCTTCTGGAAGGTCTGTGGAGCATGAGGGTTCTAGCATTCTTGGGGCAGGAAGGTATTGGCGTTACTAAGCAAGGTTCCCAACAGGAATCTGCCCTGCCTGCTCGTTCTTAGGTTCAGAAACCTCATCCCCCTCAAGTTCTCAAAACCTGTTAGAGCTCCCCCTTACCTTTCTTCATCCATTTCCGGCACTTCTCCCCTCTCTGAACAGTTCAGTCTTGAAGCCGCGAAGGAAGCAGGGCAGATCGAGGCAAGCGTCCACTTGGCTGGCCAGCCACCTTTCTCGGGTGCCCTGACCTGCCGCCCTTCTCCCCCACCAGTGTCCGCTGGTTTCTAGGCAAGATTCTCTTCCACGACACGGGCTTCTCTGGATGAGATGCCAAAGAAATACAACTTCAGCCATTCTAGAGATCACGATAGAGTCAGCAACTGTCCGCGTTTCTCTTAGAGCAGGACCTCAGGGAAGATAGAGCAATTTCCTCCTAGCTCAGTGTCCTTAATAATGACTGCAAGGGCGTGTCCTTTTCAGAAGAAAGTGGTCTGAATGTGGATATTTACGTTTCATTCCATTCATACCCTCAGAAATCAAAACAAGAATGTGGCCTGGCAGGTCTGGGTCTGGGCCTCTGTGTCACAGCCCCCAGGCAGGGGTCCTTTGGGCAGCGCCCCCACACTTGGTGCACCTAAGTCCCCAGGGGGTCCTGTTCAAGTGCAGGCCCTGACTCAGAAGGGCTGAGGTGGGCCCGGAGGCTGCATCTCTAACAAGCCCCCAGGTGATGCTCCTGGTCCACAGAAGGGAGGTGGCATCAAGAGCCTAGCAAATAATGAGAAACTTTTAAAACAGGAGCGAGCCAGAACACCAAGTTTTAAACGGCTCTTAAGGGCAAAAGCTGCTCTCCTGCTCACCAGCTGCGGGGAGAGGTCCGAGTGCTCAGAAACCAGACCTTTCCTACCACGACGGCAGGACCACCAAGGATGCGGATGGGGAACGTTCATGGCCGGGCAGAGGAGTGGAACAGACCTCCCGCACGCCAGCCACGACGGGTTTAGTTTTCACTTGGCAGGATTCTTCCCTACGTACACACATTCACATATACAATATGTAAACTATGGTTCTGTGTCCTTCACACATCCAAACAATGTGCAAGAGGTAAAAGACTGATAACCCAGACCCAAATTACTAAGAATTAAGAAACTTGAAAAGCGGAGGTCTCGTGACACATGCTCACACGCATGCGTCCCCGTCCTGTGCATCCCGGCTCCGGTGGGGGGGTTGGGGGGGGCAGGCGAGAGGCCCGGAAGGCAGGGCCCGTTCCCTCCTGGCCTAGTCCTCCAGCAGAAGCGCCAGCTCCTCGACGGGCAGGCGCACCCGGAGCTCCTTCTCCGTCATCAGGTCCAGGACCTCCTGCATCTCTTCGGGGAAGTGCTCCACGGCGTCCAGGTACAGCACCTAGGGCCAGGGGTCCAGCGCTAGCCAGCTGCCCCCACGCCGCCCCCCACAGCCTGCGCTCCCCTTCGGCCTCACTGGGCAGGACGCCCAACTCACAGAAGTGGGGTGGAAGGGGTGAACTCCAGCAAAGCCTTCTCTTCCCGAAGTGGGGTCAGGACTAGGTGGACATCTCTGTCCCCGTGTTTGACACCTCCTGACCGGGCTTGGGGACACAGACCCCAATGCTTTCAGCATCTGGGCTGAGCTTTGGGCAAATGACGGACCCCCTTGCCCACAGCAACGCGCAAGGAAAGGAAACAATCGCCCATCAGCTGAGGCTCCGCGGGGGAAAGCTGCACCATGAAAGGGTCTGGCATGGGCCCTGTCCACAAGGACACGGGAGAGGGGCGGGCACCGAGGCTTGGTGGGAAGGTCCCTGGGAATGTGCGGATCTCGGGGGCTCTGGAACTTACCTTCGCCCAGGGACAATTCTGAAGTGCTTTGTAGAACACGCCTTTGCTCCTTTC
Organism: Panthera onca; assembly: GCF_046562875.1. Classification (NCBI taxonomy): domain Eukaryota; kingdom Metazoa; phylum Chordata; class Mammalia; order Carnivora; family Felidae; genus Panthera; species Panthera onca. The sequence continues at coordinate 132,925,223 of NC_138344.1, forward strand.
TTTGTTTCCTAAGGAAACCTGAGGCAGGGGGCAAATCACAGAAATGATTACTTGAAGCAGAGAGTCTAGGGCTACAGAAACTACCCTGTACTAATCCACCTGGGGGCTCGGCTGCAGTGGGCCAGCCCGTGGGGAAGGGCTGGTACTGCCACCATGGCATGTGTTCCGTGACCCGCAGCACCGGGACGGGACAAGCACAGAACTGTAGAGGACACGGCTGGTGGAGGAGCAGAGGGCAGGGGTGTGGTGCTCGGGTGGATCCGGGATTCCGACGGTCCCTCCGGAGGCTTTACGTACTCAGCACCAGCGCGGTGAACCAAAGAGGCTCTCGTACATGCTGGCCTCTCAATATGTTCTAACTTCTGCTAGCGGTCAATGGGAAAGAAGAAATGGCAGCGGAGGGTAGAATGCAATCCGGTGACCACCGGCTTGGGTGCCACTGCTCCCTTTTCTGTTTGTAAGACTGACTTCATCGAGCCCACGGCACCAGCGGATGGCTTTATACACTCTAGTTTCTTTCCCAATTGTGCAGGTACATGATCTAAACACCCGAAGAATCTTGAAAGTGATGGCAATTTCGGGGTGCCTGGCTGGCTAAGTCGATGGCATGTGCGTCTCTTGACCTTGGGGCTGTGAGTTTGAGCACCATGTTGGGAGTAGAGTTCACTTAAAAATTGTTTAAAAAAGAACGAGGGGTGGTGCCTGGGTGGCTCAGTTGGTTAAGTGTCTGACTTCAGCTCAGGTCATGATCTCCCACAGTTTGTGAATTCAAGTCCTACGTCAGGCTCTGCATGCTCAATACAGAGCCTGCTTGGGATTCTCTATCCCTCCCCAACTTGTGCTCCCTCACTCTCTCCAAATAAACGGATAAACTTAAAAAAAAAAAAAAAAAAAATTAAAAAAAAAAAAGAACAAACTGTAATTTTAGCCAAAACAACAAGGTTCAGTGGGAAAGCGCTGGTTACTGTGTAGGGAGAACAGCACATTTGGAAGCACCCCCCAAACAGGTTTTAACCTAAGTCCAAACCTCAGTGGGAAGAGTTAACTGTTTCCCCAATTCCCTTCTTCTCCCATACTGGCCACGGCCAACAACAAACTGTAATTCTTTCCATCGTTCTCCCAAAGAAAATAAGGGAGTAAATCCGCACGTGCGCACACGCATCCGGAAAGGCACAAAGACACAACCAGCCAAAGCACCAGCCCTCCCTATGGAGTCGGCTCCCTTCGGCCTCTCCGTGCACACGCGGCCTGCACCCCAGCATTCTGGCCCTATTCTGATTTTTCTCCCAGGTTATCAGAGCCCTGGGAACCGTCCCGGATGCCTCAGGAGCTGTGAGAAGAAGTCCTGCTCTAACTCGGCTCTAACTCCCCCTCAGTCCAGTGCTAACCTTTCCAGAAGGAGAAATCCCCCAAGGGCCCCCATTCTTTTCTCCCAAGTCAACAAGAGTTTCTTTGTCCAAAATCCGAATCTGGCTCATGGAAGATCTTTGTAAAAAATACACCCGGTCCACCTCGCACCACCCATCTCTACCGACCCAGACGGGAGACGTTAGAACTGGCAAACGCGTGAGCCATCGCTTCTCACGCTTCAAGGTCTTTCACCTGCTGACCAAGGGTCGCGTGGTAACGGCGCTGGAAATGTTAGGGAGCGTCTCCTCTCCTTCGGCTGAGTGGCTCCTGTGGCTCCACCCACGGGAGCGGAGATGCGCCTGGAACCCGTTCTGACCTCTGCCTTGGCCGCCACCACGAGTGCGCCGTGAACACCACACCAGCACCTGGACTTCTGGAGGTTTCCACGTCACACACGGGTGTCAAAATACCGAATCTGAGCTCTGGGGTTTTTTAAATGTCACAAAAACACACAAACTTTTGCGGTAATTCATCTTGATGCCGACTTCCGCCCACAAGGAAGTGCCTATTTGTCCCCGGTGGGCCAGGAGGCGGCGGTCCCGGGATCACGCGTCCTCCCTGCCACTCGGGCCTTTCAGAGGTCGGGGGGAGAGGGGGGCACACCCACATGAATTCTGAAATCTGCGAAGACGGGGGGAGGCCCAGAGCTCTCCTAATCCGTAACTTACTTGCTCTTTACACCCGACTCTGTCCTATGTCAAGTGGAAAAGTCCACAAACTTTGTCTTAAGTTACCCAGTGGAAACAGATAAGGAAGATCACTCCTGGCTTCTGAAAGCTACGACGTTCGTTACAGATCACTTGGTTTAGTAGCCTTCAGCTCAAACACTGAAGTGGCCCAGAAGCCTAGGCTTCTAAACCGCCATGCAACGTGGCAGTAGACGTGTTGTGGCAAGTGAGGCCCGTTCCGAGGCCAGGTCCCGAACCAAAGGCAAAGTTGACTCACAGACGCTTGAGGCCCAGGACCCACCCAGCAGCCCCCACACGCACAGCAGCAAAATTAAAGGGCACTGCACCATGTTCAATCACCACGGTACTTTTCAGTGAGACGAAGCTTCTCTGGAGAGGTCGTTGTAAAAGCGACATTCTAGGGTGAATCTTACCTTTAACGACAGAACAGAATCAGGATCTGGGAACTCTTATGAACAGATGGCAAAGAACTAAGGTCTCTTTCCAATGAAAGCTCAGACCACTTCCAAGTTGCTGATCAACAAAGTCAACTCCAAGAGATCCACAGCCCGCGACCTCTTCCCCAGTCCTGAGACACCGGACGTTAGTCACCGGGGTTCCCGCGAGGATTAAGCGAGGCCACGGAGGCGTGAGGGCAAAAGCAAGCCCCTGCCAGCCTTGCCAGGAGGTGGCAACCGGACGCCTCTACCTTCCCACTTGTGACGAAGCAAAGCTCGGCATAAAAACAAAAACTCTAGGGGCGCCTGGGTGGCTCAGTCGGTTAAGCGGCCGACTTCAGCTCAGGTCATGATCTTGCGGTCCGTGAGTTCGAGCCCCGCCTCGGGCTCTGTGCTGACAGCTCGGAGCCTGGAGCCTGTTTCAGATTCTGTGTCTCCCTCTCTCTGACCCTCCCCCGTTCATGCTCCGTCTCTCTCTGTCTCAAAAATAAATAAACATTAAAAACAAACAAACAAACAAACAAAAACGCTACATATTTTCTTACCAAAAAATTCAGGTACATCCTCCACAGTAAGGGGCACTGGCTGCCGTTGTCGCTCCGCAACGCATTTTCAAACAGGGCTCTGATGCGATGTGTCAAGCCGGTCTCGGGAATTGTGGCGTGGACCTCTCTACCATCTACCCTGCAAGACACAGGCTCACGTGACTCCGAGGCCACTTCTCGCACCCACGGTGCCACAGGAAGAAGAGGTACGTTAGTGACGGCAGACATCAGCATCGGCAGGACCAGAGTGTGTCAGGGATGGTGCTGTCCCAGGTGTGGGGGCGCTAGGGGTGCAGAGTACAGACACGATGTGGCCCCTCCGAGGCCAGAGGAAGGCAGCGTCCAGGGTTGTGTGTTTTCTACACCAGAGTCTGCCTAGACGTCACCCGCAAACTCCTTGCTGTTTTCTAAAGAAAGCCTACCCTCTGATCAGCAGAATGCAAATTCTACCTTATGAGGAGGAAAGTCCTTTCAGTTTAAGGAAAATAGAGTGACTAAAATCCCAACGGAAGAAATAAAAAACGAAGTGAAACACTGTTCAGAGGCAACTCTGAGTAGCCAGCTTCTACGAGGTCAGGGTGAAGCGACAGCAAAGATCTGGAAGGAACAATAATGCCTAAGCTAAGGTGTCCCCAAGACCACCGCCCGACCTTCAGACACGAACACTGTATCAAGAGGTAACAGTTAAGCCTGATACTATTACCATCTGGAACAACAACAGAGACTGGTAATTCTTTCCGGCTCCCTCTGGGCTCAGCACTCACCTCAGCGGCCCCTCCGAGCAGCCCTAAGAGGCAGGCTCTCAACTGTTCCCACGTTACAAAAGGGGAGCCCGTTAGAGGTGACTGGACTTGCCCAAGGCCACACAGCTGGTAAGTGGAGGAATTGGGATCTGAATCCAGAGTCCTACTCCAGGCCCGGGCTCTTGGTCCATGTGCTCTTAGCACAGCTCCTCGGACAGCCGAAAGCCTGACCGTCACCGCCCACACGCCATAAGCAAGGTTCAGGATCCCAAAAAGCACGGCCTAGGGAGGCAGCCACGAAGGCCCCTAATGAAAGCTGTGGCCACTTGCAAGGCTCTTATTCCTCTTTCCACAGGTCATCCGCCATCACCCGGAACATCCACGGCGGGCGCTCCAGCACCGGCCCATACTCACTTCCGGAGCCCTGGGGCCCAGCAGGGCAGTGGGGACCCGGCAGGCGTGCCCCAAAGGTCTGTGGACACACGAACAAGATGTCTGTACTCACCTCTGAACACTCTCCACCAGTCTCTTCCTCATTTTCTCGGCCTCGATCGCAAACAACCAAGGCTCCAAGAGTTTGGTAGACCTGGTGACCGCGTCGAAAAATCTTCTGGTCTCACTGGCTGCGTGGGACCTGCTCTGAATCTGCACGTACGCCCGCCAAAGCACCTGGTTGCCTGGGTACAACCTTAACGCCTCGGAGAGAGCCTGGCGCAGAGGAGCCAGGGGGTAAAGGCTGACTTTCGTGTGGAACCTGAGCAGGCTCGTGTGCATCAGCGTCACGGCCTCCAGCGCGCCGTGGGGGCCCTGGGCGCGGGCTCCGTCCTCCGGGCCGGAGCCCCCTGGGGGAATAGAGCCCTTCAGTTTTGCGAGCACCTGCTCGTACACCCGCACGGCCGCATCGATCCCTACGGTCAAGTACTGAAAGAGCATGAAGCATTTCACCAGGCTAGTCAGGCGGTCGAAGGAGTCGCTGGGAGCCGGAGCGGACACACAGCTGTCGTCCAAACAGTCCTGCAGCGCGTGTTCGTACGCCTTCCGAGCTTTCAAGATGTGAACGGCCAGCGCCTGCCCGGAGTAGGGCCCGCAGGGCCCCTGCTCCGTCAGCCTGGTCAGTACGTGAACGGCTCGCGCCGTGGTGGCCCCTCTCGGGTCCGGCAACAGCTCCGCCTCCAGCCCGGCGTAGAGGAGGCCGAGCTCACACAGCTCACGGTCCCTCAGGTCTCTGCCCCCCGCCATGCTGAGCGCCGTATCGAACACCTTCCTGGCGTCCTCGGTGTTGCCAAGCAGCCACTCCAGATGTGCATACTGCTTCCAGAGGCAGAAACTGTTGCGGTTTTCTGGCTCCTTCAGGAGATTTTTGGCTAGTTTCTTGCAGTTCTTTCCCTGTGACTTTAGCCTCTTCTTGTTTTTAGTGTGCAGACACCAAATGACCTAGAAGTAAAAAGAAAAGGACTCCCGAGTGCCCTGGGATTTTACGGCAACCCCTCTGTACCGTCAATGTTAGAAAGCCACACAGGTGTCGACACTTCCCGCCTTTCTCACGTGTTTGGTAAACCCTGAGGCTCTCTGAGCTGGGAAACAATTCAGGATTGTACCGAGGCCACAGGCGCCCCCACACGACTGCATCCAAACCTCTATAAACAAGGCTCGTACACCCCGAGTAGTCTCCTCCCGTGAGAGGTGGCCACCACATCTTATCAGACACATACAACCTGGTGTGTGGATCGGTAGCTCAGATCCTGTCAGAACTGTGTCAGAACTGTGGGTGTTAAGATTCACTACTGACTGGTGACCGGCAGAGGGCAGAAGAGCTCACCCTAGACAAATTTCTAGCAAACGGATATGAGGAGCAAGGTCAAGTAGCTTATTTTATCTATTTTAATAAACCCCGAAATCCTCTAACCCCCGCTTACGCTTAGGCCTGGCTGTTCACACTAACTGCTCCTATAATCCCAGACATCTGACAGCAGAAGTGCGAACACAAACGGCCCCAGTCACTGGCAAGCTGCACCCCCCTTCCTCCTGCCCCGCCCCCCGCGGCCCCTCAGCAGGGGCAGCCACACACCAGGGGCCTCTGGGGTCCCCGAACAAGGAGGTGGTGTGGCCCAGTGCTCCGAGGAACACCAAGAGCCCCGTGATCATGTACGAAGCCCCCACGTGGGGTGGAGGAGGCCAGAGTTACCTTCTCGATCTCGTACCGTAACCAAGAGAAGCAGAGCTGAGACCTCTCCCGGCCTGAAAACAAAGGCATCACAAGGTGAAAGATGTTGCGGATGAACTCCTCGCCCTCTCGATTGTGACCCCGGGTCCAGCGCCGGCGGCCCAGTGGGTCTGAGCAGCCAACACAGCTGACACCGGAAGAGGAAAGGTTGAGAAAAGTCAGTGGCATTTCGTCACAAAGCCCGTCATCGAAGATGCTGTTCTCATCCATGGCCAGGTAGAGGCAGGAGGCTGGAGGGCTGAGGCCAGAAGGCACGCCCAGGAACTGCAGAAAGGCCGCAACCAGCTGAAACTGAAGATCCTGGCTGGAAAGACGGATCATAGACTGGGCAATGTCATCAAACAGCACCTGCAAGAGAGACAAGATGAAGGGGCCTGCTCGGGAGCTCGGTTTGTCTACTGTGACAAACAGGGCTTCATGACTTTCCCCACAGCTCTTTTTACGTGGATGTGCTAATGACTCGATATCATTCAAATTAAATTTTAAACGGACAAGAGCTAGGTTTCCTGAAAGATACAAAAAAGTCAGAGGCCTCACAGGGCTCCAGAGAGCTGGAGGGAACTGTTGGCAGGCTTACGCCAAAACCTTCCAAAGGAGCCTAATGGATTCACAGAAAATCTAGAATCATACTCACTTCTGAAAGCACACATATCTGCTTTTGTGGTTACTCTAAGTTAACGACAGTTAACACTGTTTATTAAGATAGAAAATAATTTTATTATTTGGTGATTTCCTTGTACAAAATTGTTTTCGGAAATGAAAAATATGCCCAAAAGGAGATAAAAAGTAGCAAGGCAGGAAGGAAAGGCAGCAGCCATGGACCACGAGGTAAGAGCAACTGGAAGAGAGAATGCTAACTGCAAATGTCCACAGATGATTTCATGCAGTAACTTGAAAAGGTAAGGCCACGGAGACCAGCCTTTGTGTGAGGGCGCTGCTGACCTGCTTGGTCCCTGTGGTTCTCAGCAAGGAGGAAACCAAAGCACGAGCATAATAAAACTGGACGCCCTGGGGTTCTACTCGTCAGAACCATCAGTTAATCAGAAAGCTATTCTACTCCAGGCTCTGATTGGAGGAAAAGCTAAGGGACAAGGAACGGCTCACAGCAGCAGTTTGGTCCAGAGACGAACTTCCAGAAAATGGCTGGAATTCTGAGCCTTGAGAATGAACTTCTGGAAGGGTGACCCTGAGCGCCATAAAACCCAAACACCAAGACCCTACTCCTCCCGACACAATCAGCCTCAGCCGGAAAAGGGACTCGCCTGGCGATGGGCCATTCACCAAACATCCGAGAGTGGAGTGGAGGTTTCCCTGAAGTCAGCCCCTCCTTCCTGCGCAGAGCTCCCCACCTTCCTGATCCTAACTGCAGTCCGGCCACCCCATTCGCCACACCCCAAACATTCCAGGCACCCATGCTGACTCCTCTGCCTGGAGCAGATATGGCTTCAAATATTCACTCACCATCCAGGAACATTAGCTGAGCACTCACCCCAAGAAAAGCACCGTCCACGCACTGTGACCCGGCAGCAGGCAAAAATCCCCACCCTCAAGGCAGGTAGGTTGTGAGGGTCACAGACCACAAACCAGGCCGAAGCCAACAAGCCTCGCCACTGCGAACACCCCCCCCCGGTCTGTACCTAGAACATGCTGTGAGCCACGCAGTATAGTTGGTGTCTTACGAAACTGGGTCAGTTTCAGGTCTCAAAATAGAATCTCTTCCTTTAATGTAAATCGTCAGAGCTGCTGGTCACTAGACGCAGCGCAGCACAGACCAAGGCATTCGATGATAGTAAGTGAGATAACGTGAGACGTTAAGTCAAGGACTCGGTAAGTCAAGACGTAAGCCGGGACTCGGTAAATGCTACTTCCCTCCCCAGCAAGACAAGCGGTACACTGATTGTCCCGACACGGCCTCTCCATCCAGGTCCTCTTGTCTTCTGGAATCAAACCTATCTGCTGTACCTCTGAGGATCCCAGAGTGCTGCGGGGAAAGTGGACACGGTTAAAGAATCTAGGACGGCGATACCACGTTTTAAAACCCTGAGTCCTCAGGCTTCTGTGTGAAAAAGTAACTGAATAACCTGGAAGACAGTCTCCGGGGAAGCCTGCCCTCCTTACCTGGGGACAGGAACTACCTGGTCAAGTTCCTCCAAGCTCCCACGTCACCAGTGGCCCAGGAGGTTCCCACAGACAGAAACAGGAGCAAAAGCTAACATCTCCCAAGCCAGGCGCGTGCTCAGACAGTGAGCTCAGCAAGCTTCTTTCAGGTGACCCGACCCCAGGGGAATGGGGAGAAGGCAGAGACCCCAAGGCCGGCCTCCCTCCTGGGCCAGGGGACCTGCCTGTCTCTCTGGATCCTCACAGTCTTCCTCGGTTTGCTTCTTGGTCTTATCAGGGCGCCACGGCCGCCAGTGCCTCTGGTCTCGGGACCGCTCGGTGGCAAGCCAGATCTGCCACCTGGGCAGGCTCTTCTCTCTTATTTCCTGGTCCTCATCTTCTGGCTCATCATCATCATCATCTAGACAAGAACGGGACTTTTAGCCCCCCTCACCAGCCACGGACACCCAACCGCTCTGCTACGCCAGCTGCTGTGGGGGGCCCTGGGATGCCATGATGAGTAAGACCCAGGCCCAGCCTTCTGGGACACTCAGGGACTCAGAGGCACCGAGGGACTCTGCTATCATCCGTCAAATCCCCAAAACTCCCTGGAAGATTAGCCAATGAAATCAGATGATTTTTAATGCTATCATAGCAATTAAAATGGGAATACGCACATTATAGAACAGCACTGCCCAAGAGGACTTTCTGTGATAATGACATAATATGTACCCATGTGTCTAATACGGTAGCAACCAGCCACGTGACTTACTGGGCCCCTGAAATGTAGCTGATACCAGAACTAAATTTTTTATTTCATTTTAATTAAAATGGCCACATGTGGGGGCACCTGGGTGGCTCAGTCGGTTATGTGTCTGGAACCGTCTGGCTCTCGGTTTCGGTTCAGGTCATGATCTCACGGTTCATGGGTTTGAGCCCCACATCGGGCTCTGCCGCTGACAGCGTGGAACCTGCCTGGGATTCTCCCTTTCCCCACTCTCTCTCTCTCTGCCCCTTCCCTGCTCACTCGCTCTCTCTCAGAATAAATAAAATGGTCACATGTGGCTAGTGCCTACGTATTTGGACAACACGGTTCTAGAACGCTAAATGATATTTAATGACAGCCCTGGTTCAGCCTTTCTAAAGCCACCAGAATTTTCAGCCAGTGGCCTTATGACTACAACCGGTGTCCACTTCTCAAAAAAAGGTAATTCAAGATTATCCTGTACTTTCATTTTGTTTCCTAATCCTGAACATGCAGAATGGAAGAGGAGAAAAGTTCAGTATTTAAAAATAAACAAACAGGATATATACATTGGTACAGCCACGCAGAAAACAGTTGGCAGTTTCTTATAAAACTAGACACGCACTTATTCAAAGACCTGGCAACTACAGTCTTTGGTGCTGATCCCAGAAAAATGAAAATCTACGTACACACTAACACCTGCACACTAACACCCACGGCAGCTTTATCCACAGTGGCCAAGCCCTGCAAACGCTCCAAATGTCCCGCAGTAGTAGGTGAAACGAGCTGATTCGTCTACACCTACTATTCACAGTAAATGTGAATACACTATGGACGCGTGCAACAATTCAGACGGATCTCAGGGGAATGATGCTAGGTGAAAAAAAAAGTCAATCTTAAGAAGTCACACAGAACACAAATGTTGGTGAGGATGTGAAGAAACTGGAACCCTTGTGCACAGGTTGGGGAGAACAGAAGATGGTACAGTGCTCTGGAGAACAACATAGCGGTGCCTCGGAGAAGTTTTTAAAACTACCGCATGATCCAGCATTGCCACTTCTGGGCACACGTGCAGAAGAACTCTAAGCAGGTTCTCAGAGACACGTGTACTCCATGTTCACAGCTGCAAAAGGTGAAGCAACCCGTGTCCGTGGACAGGTGAACGGATAAATAAAATGTGGACGCCATTCAGACTTAAAAAGGGGGTACTGAGGGCCGCCTGGGTGGCTCAGTCGGTTGAGCGTCTGACTTCAGCCCCAGTCATGATCTCACGGTTTGTGAGTTTGAGCCCCTCATTGGGCTCTGTGCTGACAGCTCTGAGCCTAGAGCCTGCTTTGAGTTCGGTGTCTCCCTCTCTCTCTGCCCCTCTCCTGCTCATGTCCTGTCTCTCTCTCTCAAAAACAAACAGTAAAAAAAATTTTTTTAATTAAAATAAAAAAAAGGAGGTACTAACACATGCTACACGTTGGACAAACCTGGAAGACATTATGCTAAGTGGAATAAGCCAGTCACAACACAACAAGTACTGTCTGATCCCACTTATCTGAGGTTCCTAAGATAGTCAAATTGAGAGACAGGAAGTAGCATGGTGGCCGTGGGGGCAGGGGTGGGGTAGGGTGGGGAGAGGAATGGGGAGTCACTGCCTAATGGGTACAGAGTGCCAGCTGGGCAAGATGAGGAGGTTGAGGAGATGGACAGAGGTGAAGACAGTTGCACAAGAGTGTGCATGTAGTTAATGCCACTGAGCCGTATATTTAAAAATGTTGTTTAAGTGGTAAACTTTGTATATATTTTACAACAGGAAATTGTTTTAAAAAGTCACACACCCTATGATTCCACATGTCTAACGTGTAAAATAACGTGACAACATAATAACAGAGGTGGAGGGCAGATCAGTGGTCCTCCGAGGTGGGCGTGGGGGTGGACATGGCTACCAGGCACAGCATCAGGGAGCCCGGTGGTGACAAATCGTTCTCCGACAGCGGGGGTGGTTACAGAAAGCCATGCCTGCGATTAGGCTGCACAGCACCAAACACGCAAGCAAATGAGAGCTCGTCAAGCCATGAGATGCGCGGGTGCGCAGGGGCACTCACACACGCGCGCATGCACACAGGAGACCGCCCCAGGGTCACTTCCAGGCTGTGCGACTGCACAGTCGCTGGTGGGCCCTGGGGCGGGGGGAGGGGGCACAAAACCTCCCTGTGTATTTTCCAACTTCCTGTGAATCTCTATTTCAAAATAAATGAGTAACAAGAACTCCAGAGAATTTAAAGGCATGACGTGTACATTAGCATTTTAAAGTTTATTTATTTATTCTGAGAGAAAGAGTGCAAGTGGAGGATGGAGAGACAGAGAGAGAGAGAGAGAGAGAGAGAGAGAGAGAGAGAGAGAATCCCAAACAGGCTCTACACTATCAGCACAGAGCCCAATGTGGGGCTTGAACTCACAAACCATGAGATCATGACCTGAGCCCAAGTCAGATGCTCAACCAACTAAGCCACCCAGGCGCCCCTCTACATTTGCATTTTAAACTCAATATTCTATCTATGGCTCAGTCGGTTGAGCGTCCGACTTTGGCTCAGGTCATGATCTCACAGTTTGTGGGTTTGAGCCCCGCATTGGGCTCTGTGCTGACGGCTCGGAGCCTGGAGCCTGCTTGGGATTCTGTGTCTCCCTCTCTCTCTGTCCCTCCCCCACTCATGCTGTCTCTCAGAAATAAAAATGTTAAAAAAAATTTTTTTTAATAAATAAATAAAATAAACTCAATATTCTATCTAAACACTCTTTTGAGTTATCAAAGAAAGGTAAAATTTAACTATCACCTTCTTCTAAAGACTTACATTTAAGGTAATCCTTTAACCACACTGAAAACTTCTCACCATTAAGAGAAATCACCTGTGAGTCACACATCAGACTTAGATACCTGAACTTATTACATTAGAAATTCAAAAGATTACATGGTTTTGGAAAGACATATATAAATACGTAACAACACAGACTAACAGAAAGTGAGGGTGAGAGAGAAGAAATGAGCTGTGATGTATGAAGAAAAAACACCTCAGAATCAATGATAAATACCAACTACACTCTAAATGCTGACCTTGTCAAGATGGACAAGAAAACTTAAAAATAAAGCAAAAACAAAGAATAGTTATCATTTCATTTTTCTGGAAACAAGAAACGGTCAGCCTTTCTTCTCATCCTGTTGGTTTTCTGGAAGGGTCCCACTAAATTCATTTAACTCAATAGAAGATTCTCCGTAACAGAAACGCCAACTTATGTCCATAACTTGACATTAAAAATCAAGGTTTTACCACTTGCATTATCTTTCTGGGAAAACAAACTCCACATCTGATTATGAGTAACTGTTGGGCCTTTGAGCACTTTTCAGAGAAGTAATGCTAACTTGGTCCCTGGACACTGCTGTGAGAATTCTTTCTTCTCACAGAACATGGTAAACCTTAGAACATAAATTCCATGCACTTTAAGAGTCTTGCCCATTAAAACAAAAACAAAAAAAAAGCAGCCGAAACACAGAGAGGCATGCTGAGCTGGTAACTCAAAGAGAAGTTACCACCAGAAAGACTTCCATTTTCTGGTCCTTCATGGGTCTTGCAGACACACTGGCTTAAGAGGGTAACACCTACAAACATTTTGCCCTGCAGGTCATTTTTCTTCATATAGGAACCCCTGGCGAGCCTGAAGAAGGTTTCCAGTTCTCTTTGGGAGAGAACACTCCAGGAGAGTCAAAGGAGCTGAGCCAAGCGAGCGTGACCTTCCCTGATGGCGCTGCCCCCAGCAAAGCTGCTCCGGGCACCTGAAGGGCCAGGCAGGCCGCCCGGCCTGGAGCGCTGCATAGCCACACTGACCGAGGCTAATCCAGAGTTTTCGTTCCTCAGGTGAAGACGCCGCGGCCAGAAGGGTGACGTGTGTGAGGAGGGGACCCCTTGCACTTTCAACAAAACCAGGGTGTGAAATCCCAAGGAGCTGAGAGCTGCACTGGCCAGTATGACAGCCGTGCACATGTGGCTACAGGGCCCTTGGAAGTGGCAAGTCTGAACTGAAATGTGCTAGAAAGTGTAAGATACACACCAGACTTCAAAGGGCTTGTATGAAAAAAAAAATGCAAACTATCTCAATGTTTAAATTATTAGTTACATGTTGAAATATTAAGGTTTTGACACACTGGGTTAAACAAAATATATTCCCATTAATTTCACCATTTTACCTTTTTATTATTATTTTTAGTTTTTTATGTTTATTTATTTATTTTTTTGAGAGAGGGGGAGGGAGAGAGAAATCCCAAGCAGGCTTCGCACTGTCAGCATGGAGCCCGATGAGGGGCTCAAACCCACGAAACCATGAGGCCATGACCTGAGCCGAAAGCAAAAGTTGGACGCTTAACCGACTGAGCCACCCAGGCGCCCCACCATTTTACCTTTTCAATGTGGCTCTTAGAAAATGTAAAGTTATTTTTGTGGCTTGAATTATGTTTCTATTGGACAGTGGTGTCTTAGGGTGTAAATCTGGAACGTGCTTTGGAGTCACTTAGAATGAGTTACACAAATGCTAGTTAATATTTCATAGTATTCCTAAACAGGCAAGTGTTTGTCAAAGGATTTGTTGGTCTGTCCACTGCCAAGGAAAGAGAAAGACTGACTTAAGTACACATTAAATGGGGCAGGGAGAGGGGGGATTAGTAACAAGATTACTTCTTCAGGAGCAACCTTATAAAAGGAAAAATGAAAATTACTGCCCTTGGAAAGAAACGCGAACCCTCCAAAGGCCTGGGGGGTTGAGTGAAAGACCCTAAGGGTGAGGGGACAGTCTATTCTCCAAATGCAACCACTTAATGTATTTTTGACATACAATGTTCTTCAGGACTAATAAACAGCTTACACATATAAAGAAATAATCATGAAGATACAAAAACACATTCCAGAAGAAAAAGGCGGAGGCATACGCATCCTGAGAGGCGCCTTACCTGGACTGATGACCACCCAGCCGCCCCGCTCCTGCTGGTGCATCCACGCTCTCCAGCCTCGGGCGCCCTTCTCGCCAACCCGGGGCTCCCCACTGTCCCAGAAGGGCTCAAAGAATTCCACCTGTTCAGGTTGAAAATATGGAGGTTAGCCTAAGTTGTACAAAACTGCTGAGTCACTGAGCAGAGTGCGTTCTGACTGGCGTAAGAGGGGCTTATGGCAGAAATCTTGCTCGCCATCAGTCGTCCTAGTAGATATGGGATACATCCCCAAAATAGAAAAAAATAATTACGTAGTGTGGTGGGCAGCCTCCAAAATAGCCCCCCAGGACCCTGACCCCTGCCCTGTGGCATTCACACCCCTGAGCATGGGCTGGACCCAGTGACTTACAACGAACACAATACGGCAAAAAGTGACGAGCTACCACTTCTGAGAACCAGTGACAAAAAGACCAGCCGTGGTCACCGAGAAGGGCCTCCAGCGGAGTGGGAGAGGAACGGTTTCCCAGCTCTGACCCTGCTGTAGAACAGTCTAACTGGGGACAGTGACCCTGCCAGTTCCCTTAAAGCCACTGGGCCCCTGAATACCTGAAATCATGTTGCTTTCCAGACCTTCTGTGGGGAAGGGGATTGATTCAGTTTCAACAGGACAGCCTGGGAGCTCCTGATGGCATGACCTCTAAACTCTGTGTTCCTAACTGGCACAGTGCCCAATACATAGTAGGGACTCAATAAACGCTTGTCGGCAGAGAATGGCACGTGGCAGGCATCCGGTGAAGAAAATGGCCTGCGTGTTAAAGCCAGGCCCTGGGATCACACCTCAGCTCTCACGCGTTTGGGGCATTAGGTCCGCTGTGTGTGGACCCCAGTTCAGTGCAGTAATTCCCCGTGGAAGAGAAGTGATCACAGCCACGAACAGGAGAGCAATCGTCTCATCAGCTGACAATAAGGACTTTAAAAGTGAACCAACGACTTGCTCAATAGAAGCTTTTATAAGAAACGTTTTGAAGAGGACGAGGTGGTCCACAGCCCAGGAGCCGCAGGACCGTCCAGCCTGAGCCTGGAGGAGCACCACACACACCGGGAAGAGGGCTGGGTCCCCGCACCGAGGGCCCGTCAGCCGCCTCGGGAAGGGGAGCTGGGAAGACCACCCCCCTCTCCACGGGTCTTGTTCTTCCAGGAGGGATCGAAGAAAGTCACTCAAGAAAAAGAAGTGTATCTTTTTTTTTAACTGTGACGGTTATAACCAATTTATTCATCCCATTGAAACAGACCAGACTCTGCTTCTTTGATGTTATGCCGTGTATGGTAACGATGTCTCTCGGTTATAAAGATATGGTACGTCATCAAAGAAAAAGCCTTATTTCAAAGTTGCCTTGCAAGTGCTTTGAGACTACATGTGCTACTAATATTTAAAATCTCCAGAGTGTGCAACAGTGGACACTCTGGGCGAGTGGCTCTTGATGCTTCACAGTCCCGGGCAGTGCCCTCCCCACAAGTCGCTGTCCTCATCACAGACAGCGAGTGTGAGCAAAGGGCGGCGATGAGGGCCATTCCGATCCTGCCCCCACAAGCACACACCCTGTGCCCCGCAGTCAGCTAAGACTCATGTCTACGGCACGCCATATTCCTAAAATAGCAAAGCATGTCTTAAAATAATGTTGTTATCTGGCTTATCATACTGCTAATCAGTTATACTAACATTAAGCAATATTCTTTAACCCAATTTTGCCTAGGAAAAAACAGATCAAAATAATGATGATAAAAATAGTCTTCAAATGCAATTCACGGACATTCCACAAGATGGAGACCTCAGCCTCTCAAGACCTCTGTTTAAGTTCACCATAAATTCAGCTATCCTACCCATCTTCCACCAGAGCCCCTTCGCAAAGCAGGAAACTGAGATTTCTTCCAAGGAAAAAGGGAAAGGAAGGCTTTCTTATACGGCTCTGTGGTAGGATGTTTTTACTGCTTCAACATCACAAATATGGGCAACGTTCATGTGTCACCTAAATGATAACAGGTCCCCCATTAGGACGTGTGTTGATAAACCACCACCAAGTAACAGCGTTTGCAATTCCCACGAAGATCTTAGGTGGTGGAAATGTTAACTGGGGAAATGACGTAAGACCAAATTTCAAATGCACGAAGGTAGGACAGAGTAAGATGTGACTTCAGAGGCGTAACAATTGTTTCTCTGCCTGGTGAGGACAATGAGCACTGAAACAAAGCTCCTAAGAAAAAAGGGGGGACATGGTGAGTCTTTATATGGGGGGGGAATCCTTCATCTCTCCATGTTTCACCACCTTCATTATGGAATTTTCCTTGGATCACCACAACACTCTGAAAAGTAATTCTCAGGAAGACTGATACAAAGGAGGACAGGATATTTGAAAAATACCAGTACCATGTCCCAGGATCCACACTTGCCCCCAGAAGAGAGAAGAACGGGAGAGGGAGGAGAGAGGGAGGTGGGTCACGCAACCAGAACCCCCACCTGTCCTTTGGTGGGCAGGTCTTTCACACTGTCGGGTTTGAAGAAGGTGAAGTCGACCATGGCCTGGAACAGAGAGACCGCCTTCTCAGAGTGACCAGCCTGCCGCAGGAAGTGGCATTGCTGAAGAAAGAGACCTGAAAACGGGGAGAGAAGGGAGACTCCTGGTTAACAGCATCAAAGGGAAAGAACACAGCTTCTAAAGCATGCATTCTGGGGCTCCTGGGTAGCTCAGTCGGTTGTCTCCGACTCTTGATTTTGGCTCAGGTCATGATCCCAGGGTCATGGGATCGGGCCCCACATCGGGCTCTGTGCTCAGCATGGAACCTGCTTGAGATATTCTCTCCTTCCCTCCCTCCCTCCCTTCCTCCTTCCCTCCCTCCCTCTCTCTCTCTCTCTCCCTCCACTTCCCTCCCTCCCTCCCTCTCTCTCTCTTTCTCTCTCTCTCTCGTCACCCTATGCCCTTCCCCCTGCCCCTCTTCCCCTCTCCCCCCGCCCCCTACCCTCCTTGTGCACACTCACCCACACTCTTTCTAAAAATAAATAAAAAATAAACAAAAATGTGCATTTCCACGCCAAGAATGTCTTTTCTCCAAATTTAGTTATTGTGGTAATTTCAAAGCCATAATAACACATGTCCTTATTAAAAGGATTCACAATGGTACTGTAATCAAATGATGTACATTTATCCCAATTTTTTTTGAAATCATTGTGGAATACAAATACTGACAAAAACTACATATGTTATAGGAAAAGAAGGCAAAAGGTTGGTCTGACCAGTTAATCAAATATTCAAAGCTCATTATGCCACGAAAAATTCTCGGGAAAGGATGATGTAGATTGTCATCAGAAAGCAGAGAAGTGTGCCGAAAGCTAGATGGCAGTAACCATCGGCAGCGTTCATCATCTCTACAGAGTCAGCTGTAAGCAAATCAGGGTTCCATGTTCGAAGACGTTGGTTTGTCTCAACTGTGGTACAACTCCATTTACTAGATACTATTAAGCTATATGAGCATATACCGCGAACAGTATCAAACATGAGACTCTATGTCAGCGTGGCAAGTGCTTATTATTTCTGGAGCAATATATTTCTATCTTTGGAAGGTAACAGAAATAGCAAGGTTTTGATCAAATAAATGCCTGCTGTGTGCCACACACTGAGCTGTCTCAGGCAATGTGCAGGTAATGTGCTCAATAACCCTCCCAAACAAGTACTGTACCACTGGTGCTGAGGGAGAAACTGGCACTCAACCAGGTTCAGGAACAGGCAAGGTCACCAGGGAAGGGCAAACCCAGGGTTCGAGTCAAGAGTGATATTCTCCAGCTCCTGCTTCACATGCTGCCTTCGGTAGCTCACTACTGGACACAGTTTATATTCTAGCCTCCTGTGGGACACACCAGAACTGTTAACAGCAAAGTAAGAGCTGCTGCTATGCAGGGGCGCCTGGGTGGCTCAGTCGGTTTAGCGTCCGACTTCGGCTCAGGTCATGATCTCACAGGTTGTGGGTTCAAGCCCTGTGTTGGGCTCTGGGCTGACAGCTCGGAGCCTGGAGCCTGCTTCCGATTCTGTCTCCCCGCTCTCTGCCCCTCCCCCCACTCACACTCTGTCTCTCTCTCAAAAATAAACATTAAAAAGAGGGGAGCGCCTGGGTGGCTCAGTCGGTTAAGCATCCAACTTCGGCTCAGGTCATGAATTCCATGAACTCGGCAGTTTGTGGGTTTGAGCCCCGCGTCGGGCTCTGTGCTGACAGCTCAGAGCCTGGAGCCTGCTTCAGATTCTGTGTCTCCCTCTCCCTCTGTTCCTCTCTCTCTCTCTCAAATAAAGATTAAAAAAGAAAAAAAAAAAAAAGAACTGCATTTACACAACGACCTCCAGTCAACTTGGGCTTCCCCCTGAACACCACAGCCTGAGATCCTAGAACGGGGGAGACGGCCAGACCAGCACCTCCACAGAGAAGGTCACGGACAGCCAGAACATTCCAGACTTCTCTAGGTTTCCTCGGTTAATAAGCAGAAAGGCTGGAACTTCCAGACCAGTGATACTTCTCTAACTTTACTGGCTCTAATGCCCACCCCACCACCCCCCACCCCCGACCAAGAAGCTGGAAAGGGGAACATCTGTGGTAATCACAAGGAATTCCAATACTTTTTTGTTTAAATCAGTTCTATCCGTGTCGACACTTCTAAAGTAAAGCAAAACTAAATGTTCATTTCTGACGAAAGCCGAAAGCAAGGAGAGCTCCCCCCAGACAAAGGGATCTGGTCCTCGGCTTCTTACCAAACATGGCGTCCTCGGTGCCCGGCAGGGCGGGGTGCGATAAGATGCTGCCGTCCTTCACGGCAGACAAGGTGCTCAAGCACTTGCCGTACAGACCGTGAATTTTTGACACCGTAAAGGTGCTAAACTGGCTCTGGCAGAATAAAAGGTATTTCTGCCACAGGGCTGTATCGTTGGGATGCAGAAAGATCAGTTTCTGCCACTCTTTGGCCAGGGCGGAGGGCTCCCAGAACTCGGAGCAGAGCTTCAGCTTGGCGAGTTTCAGGTCCACGCTGCTCTGGTTGCTTTCGATGGCCCGCTCCAGGATGGCCAGCTTCTTCTCCAGAACGAGCCTCAGAGACCGCTTCCGCTTTTCCTGCTCTCCTTCCTCGATGGCATACAGGCCAGGGCTCTTCATGACCTCGTCCTCCAGACAAAAACATCAAGTTAACAAATGCGAACGGCAGTAGGGGAGCCTCAAACGCTCACCGCCGGGACAGAGACGCTCACAGCCCTTCCGGGCCGCACCGCCCGTCACCTCTCAGAATCAATCGTTAGTCCTGCTTTCTTGATAAGGATTTATCAGTGTTTTGTTTTGTTTTTGTTTTGAGTGGAAACTCTGCTACTGGGGCATCTGTGTCACCTGATACGTTTGATCTTGCGTTTATTTCCCTGTCTACGCTCTGGCATTTCAAACTTCGATCACGTATCAATAGCCAGGGTGCAGTATCTTGGAAACTGCTTCCCAAGAGCCAACTTTACCAATAAAACGCCAAATGTGAGGCAAAATAGGATAATTGTACACAACAATTGTTGTGTACACAATTGTACACAGCAACAGAGAAGTAGGACAAAGACAAAGCCATGTACTTTAGGACGGGAGCAGCACAGCTCTGACCAGGGAATGGTGCGAACACCACCTTCTCCCCTGGATTCTGCGTGTTTTGCGCGCTGTCTATACCTCCCGGGTACATCTCCCTGCCTGGTGAACGTCTACTCTTCTTTCCAGATTCGGGTCAGATTTCACCTTCTTCTGGAAGCCCTTTCTCACTCCCTAGTAGCAGGTCACTCCCTCATCCCACCCCCAAGTTCTGCCCGGGAGCACGCGCTACCCCACACTGCATTTATTCAGTCTGACCAAGTTCAGGGCGAGGGCTCCAGTCTAATCATCCTCAAACGCCCAGTGCCAGGGTTCCTCCCAGGGGCTTGAAAACCGCGGCACAGCAAATCTGTTTTCCCCAAACTAGGACAGTCACTCCGGTAAGAGAACTGGGACGGCGACACTTACCTGAAAAGCAACAAATGCCATCCACAGCTGAATATCCCGGGGATTCTCCCGAACTCTCCTGTTAAACTCCTCCACCTTGGCCTTGAGCAGGGCATGCTCTCTGTCTGTCTGTGAGTCTGGCTGCTTTGATTCTTGCTCTGAAGGACCCTGTCCTTGTAACCACTGCGTGGTGGGCTGATCGTAAATCCCCAGAGGGTTCAACCAGGTCGTAACAGGAGGAGCCACATCATCCGAGGCCTTCACTGGGATAAATGAGACCGGCTCAGATGAGGGAGGTTCGGTTTTACCGCCAACGGCGACTCCGTCAATGTTCATCAGTCCCACGCTCTTCTTCGTGAAATAGCGCTCGACATGCTTGTGTGAGTGCTTCTTTTCTGTGGCAGCCCCCTCCCAGGATATGCACTGCTTCTTAGGGTTAATGCCAAGGCAGGAGTCTCCTTTCCTCTTGTATCTTATATTTGAAAAAGAAAAGAAGACACCGAGGGCGTTATGTGCACGGCCTCTGCACAGGCGAAGGCTCAGCTCAGCAGACCTCAGCTCTCGTTAGACAAGTTAACTGCATGTATTCAAATTCACCTCACCTTCAAACTGTTTCTATTTAGAGAAATATGAGAATTAGCAATTAACTTTTTCTGTGTTTGACTTATTCCCCTAAACACTTCAATTCTTTGTTAACATCTCATGAATTTAAGATCATGCCTGTCCTCCAGATTCTAGTAATTTCTATTTTCCTGGACCTTTGTAAAGTACTGCCCCACACGTTTTGTCATCGATCATCACAATCATACATACCCAGGCAAGGGAGAAATCCTCATCCCCTTTTACACTATTGCTAAGGACACTGAAACCCTGGGTGATAATGTGTCATCTGTCTCCTAGACCAGTCCCTTGTCTTCAATGTGGGCCTGCATCTCCACTTAAGAAGAAAATGGAGAGGGCTAAAATTGTAGTTTTAGTCCTGAAACAAAAGTATGTTGGACAAAGTTACATTTGGCTAGTTTCTACTCTAGGGGAAAAGAGTCTGGGTTCTAAAATGCTTTTATGGGACATGTAGGTGTCCCCAGAATTCCAAACACAGGACCACCGAGTATCTGCACAAAAGCTAAGGGAAAGTGTGCACTTTTCTGTACGCATGTTATACAAACAGTCAAGTGAAAAATGGGCAAAAGATCTGGAAGGAATTCACCAAAGAGGACATGAATGGCCAATAAGCACACGCAGAACTGCTCAACACCATTAGTCATGACGGAAACGCAAGTTAAAACTACGAGATACACAGCATACCCACCAGAACTGCTAAAATTAAACACTGACTCTCATGTGCTGTTAGTGAGAATGTGAGTTGGTACAATCACTTCGGGGAAAGGTCTGTAAACTAAACTTAGACTTACCAACTGTGACCCAGCGATTCTATTTTAGGTATTCACCCAAGAAAAAGGAAACTGCATTTCTACACAAAGACTTGTGCTCAAATATTCTCAGTGGCTCTATTCATAACAGCCAAATACTGCAGAGTCCAGACGCTCAGCAATGAAAGAACAGGTAAACAACGGTATGGCCACACAACAGAAGACGACCGGCAGCGAAAAGCAACGAAGTACCGATAAATGCCACAATGTGGCTGAATCTCCAAAACATCACACTGAGTGAAAGGAGCCAGACACGAAAGGGTGCAGACTCCATGATTTCATTTAGACGGAATTCCAGAACAGGCAACACTAGTTAATGATGGGGAAAAAATCAGAACAGCAACTGCCCCTGGGGAGATGGGGAGTGGACTGAATGGAAAAGAGCATGAGGAGACATTCCGGGGTCACGTTAATGTTCTATATTTTCATAGGGGGCTGGGTTATACAGGTGTATCATGAAGATTTGTGTGTTACACTGTATGCAAATTTTAAGTCAAAAGAAAAAATGAAACAAATCTTGAATGCTAGTTAATGACATGCATTCTGAAGCATGGAGGGGGCAGCATACTGATGCTGGCATCAAATGAACAAGGTGGGTTAGAGGACGGACGAACAGATAAATATGTGATCAGGCGAGGGCAGCAAGATGTTAATGGCAGAACACAGAGGGTGGGAATACGAGCTTCTTTCAACTGCTGTATTTTTTTTTTAATTTTCGTTAACATAATGCTGTGGGGAGCGGCATGAGGAGGAGAGAGCTGCCGCTGTCTACTGTCCTCTTCCAGAAAAATCTGTCTCCACCATCTCCTGGTCGAGGCCCAGCAGCTCCTTTGCCTCCCCATAGTCAACAGGTGCCTGTGAAGCCTCCCTCACCGCTCACACACGCCCGTTCTCTTTATCGTCTCCCCTGGCTCCTCCTAGGTTACTTCCTGACAGTCTCTCCCCAGCCTAGTCCGTATAGTGGTCAAAACAATTTTAAGGTCTCCCCTTCATGACTATTTTGTTTTCACTAAAAATGAACGGTATTACGACATTCACATAATCTCTTGAAAAATGTTTACAGAGTTTTCTGACGTTAAAGTGCATTTTGTAAAACCGATTTTAAGAGCTGCACTTTATAACAGATGAAAATGATAAAGGAGAAAAAAAAGAATCTTACTGATATATATCAAGTGCCTACTTTCAGATATGTGAAAATAGTTTTAAAAATAGTTGATGTTAGGGGCATCTGGGAGGCTCTGTCGGTTAAGCGTCTGACTTTGGCTCAGGTCATGATCTCACAGTTTGTGGGTTCGAGCCCCGCGTCGGGCTCTGTGCTGACAGCTCGGAGCCTGGAGCCTGCTTCTGATTCTGTGTCTCCCTCTCTCTCTGCCCCTCCCCTGCTCACATTCTGTCTCTGTCTCTCAAAAACAAAATAAATGTAAAAATAATAATAATAATTTATAAAAAAAATAGTTGATATTAGGGGCATCTGGGAGGCTCAGTCGGTTAAGCGTCCAACTTCGGCTCAGGTCATCATCTCAAGGCTCGTGGGTTCGAGGCCCGTGTAGGGCTCTGTGCTGACAGCTCAGAGCCTGGAGCCTGCTTCGGATTCTGTGTCTTCTTCTCTCTCTGCCCCTCCCCTGCTCATGCTCTGTCTCTCAAAAATAAATAAATGTTAAAAATAGTTGATATTATGGCTTCAGGCTTTCCTCCCTACTTTAAGCACTTTGCCACACCATTAGTTTTAGCAAATATCATTTTTATTGTAAAGCTTTAAATTGGCCCACTGGAGGGGTAAGCCCTCATTTAAGTTAACATCCTTCTATTTGGGTTTTATCTAATTTATCACTTGTCATAGAATCTTAATTGGGCAAAACCCAGGATGTAATTTAATGCAATATTCCTCCAAAGGAAGGCATGTTTCCTGTAAAATCCTTATCAAATAGTCAGCTGGTCTTACCTGAATAATTCCAGAAGGAATTATTGGAGATTCAGTGAAGGATATCAATGGACATTTAATTTAAATGAATTCAGCTATAAGGAAAAGGGAAGGGATGGGAAGGGAAGAGAAGGGAAGAAAGAAAAGAAAAAGGGACAGGGTATGGGAAAAGAATATATTTAAATCAAGCATATAATTCTGCCCTGAATCCACTGAGTGGCTCTGAGTCCCAGAGTGAGCTGTGCAATAATAAATTTGCCTTTCTTTCAGTGACTTCAATTCACACATGGCTCTCATGGTGGCAGTCACCTGGGTCCACATTCCAACCCCACCATTTACTAACAAGATGACCCTGACCAAGCTATTTCAAACAAAAACCAAAAACCTGTCTGTGCCTCAGTTTCCTCATCTGTGAAACGGAAATAATGGTACCCATGTCATAGAACAGCAGGGATGATCAAAAAAGTTTATAAATTTGAAGTCCTTAGCCATATAATAAGGACTAGATAAGTTTAAGTTATTATTATTTTATAAGACTTGGCTCTTAAACATAAGCCAACTATTTCATCTGGTATACAGCCAAAGAAACAATCCATTCCAAAAATGGATTAAAACTGAGCTGAACTTCACTGACAGCCAGGATGTTAGTCCTAAGGCATTTTCCGAAGGTAATTCTGACTCTTATACACAAACCCTAGGTCCCGTTCACTACAATACTCTAACACACACCAGGTCACTGCTGGGATGCTCCCACGATGAGAAAATTTGCTCTGATACTGAGCCCAATCTTTCTGGAACTTCCGCTCATTGGTCCTGGCTCTGCCTTCCCAAGTTACACAGAACGTTGCCAACCCACCTTCCAAAGACGGTCCAGCAAAGCTTAAAAGACAGTGACCATGCTGCTGTCACAAGCCAAATACCCACAAGCCCTCATCTGGTCCTCACAGGACAGTGCTAGCCAAGTCCTCTCAATGCTCCTGAGTTGTCACTAACCCTAAGTGTGAAAATTCACAGCCTGACTAAACACCCCGTTCTCTGACCAACTCACAATGCTGTGGGATCAATACCTTCCGAGATCTGGACATTTAACAGCTGTACAGCCATTAATCTGGTCAAGACTTACCTCCCCTAAACTTTAGGAATTAACTGGAAAATAACACCAATGCCCAGGCCCTTCCCATAGTATCTTTGCAATTCAAATGAATATACTTGTCTCATTACTCTCTTCCTAAGATCTGGGCCGTTCATTAGCACAGATTTAAGAGCCACTCACTGTGAATACTCTTGCCTTTTCATCTATTAATAAATAATGCCTCTTTACTTTTGCAAACCGATTTCTAATTCATATCCATTATCTCTGATATCTGAGTGCAAGACCCAGCAGGAGTTAACAAATGAAGAAACAGAGGCTCAGACAGGGTAAGGGATTCACCTGGGATTCCATTATTAGTAAACGGCAAAGTCCATTTCCCAATCTAGAACACACCCTACCAGACAACCAGGCCCATCTTTACTTGGGGACAGCAAAAGAATATTACTGGTTCGAAGAACACAGGTTCCCAAAAAAGCTGCTTCTAGGCAGTATGATCTCCGGAGGCTACGTAATCTGTCTGAGGTTGCTTTCCTCGTTCGGAAAAGAAGAGTGCGGCCCTCCTTACACAGCAGCTGGAGGGTCAGACAGGCTAACGGGAGTGAAAGAGCAGGCTGGGCCGGTGCGTGCTGGCCTCCCCATCTTTGGCTGGGTCCTCCCACATCTGTGGCGTGGAAAATCTAACAAGACTTTGAGGAGCAGGAAAATAACTCAAAAATATATGAATACAAATATATGAATATATGAACAGTCATGCCTCTCAGACATGACAGTATGCAGCTATAAATACGCACTAAAATCTTATGGATATAAACACATCATAAAGGAAATCTTTGTTGGAATCACCTATGTGGTGAGGAATAACGTCATGATGAATGGCAACCATGAAGATTGGGAGGTGCAGCAAAGTAATGGAAACAGACATTTAGTTTAAAAAGTAATCAGCTTATAAAGAACGATAATGGTCTCCCCTTGGCTTTATATTCCAATATTCTCTACCTTCAATTTTCATTACCTGTAAGCTGTTTGGGAACAGAGATTGGGTGTCACTGTTCTTTGTGTCCCGACAGTGTCCTACAACTACTAAGTGTCTAAGGGATTTAAGAAGCATTTAAATATTTTTGATTGGCAGGCTAGAAAAGTTTAATGAACTAATTACTGAAGCAAATACCATCACCCATTTTTTATCTGGTGATGTACACTGGAAACGTTTTGAAAAAGTCGTTACTATTTAATGTCTTTTTTTTTAAACGGCTTACGTGGGGGAGAGAGAAATAACAGTCTCCATAACTTATAGATCAGGGGCACCTGGGTGGCTCAATCAGTTCAGAGTCCAACTTCAGCTCAGGTCACGATCTCATGGTTTGTGGGTCCAAGCCCCGCCTTGGGCTCTGTGCTGACAGCTCAGAGCCTGGAGCCTGCTTCGGATTGTGTCTCCCTCTCTCTCTGCCCCTCCCCTGCTCACCCTCTGTCTCTCGCTCTCTCAAAAACAAACATTAAAAAAAAAAAAAATGGCATACAGATCAGACCAAATGGTTTCTGGATAGTTTGTCACAATTACTTACTTCAAGGTATTTGTAGAGTAACTCGTTCAACAAATATTTACTAAAAACCTATTACAAAGGAGACCTGGATCCTGACCTCAAGGTTTAAGCTTTCATTTCAGAATGTGAGAGATAAGACACATATGTCAATACCTCGGCAATGGGGGCCACCCCCCGGAATCTAGAAGGGATGGGAGCAGACAGAGACGATGCGGAGAGGGCTCAAGGGGGGCGGGGGGAGACAAGTTACTTCCCACCAGTGAAAATCAGGAAAGACACCATGACGGATACCTTGCTATATCTCCTCGGTAGAGAGACTTGTACTCCCAGTTTGCAGGATCCGGTTTCTTATCTGTTCTGAAGGTTTCCCCTGTGAGAGCCTGAACGTCCTCAAGCCAGATGCAGCGGTGCCCAGTATCAGCGACGGCGTTCCCTTCTCGGCTGTGGGGCAGAGGAAGGTGAAGCACAAAAGGGACATCTAGTTACACGGCCCACCTTTTCGGAAGTACGGAAGGTAAACATTTCAAACGCCGCACGGCATCAAAGTGCTTAAATGCATAAACTGAAAGGTGCATGTGTCACAAAGATGGAAAAAACTTTAAAATATAAAGCAAAAACTGTCAACGCTAAGTGGCATCTTACCAAGAAGTCAGCCTACCTCAGAAATTAACCTGACATAGCTGTTCAAGTATTCCATTAAATGACTGTAACTAGAATTTCGAGCATATGTGGTAAACAAGTGGGCTGCCCTTGCTTAGCCTAACTCATCCAAAAGCGCTCCGGTTATTCCAGCCGAATCTTGGCAACAACAGCAAAGCTGCAGCTCTGAATGGGTCAGTCTCAGACATCACTGAGGCTCGGGCTAAGTCTTGTTTGGACAGCTGGGTTCTGCGGACGGTGCCTCGGCCTTGTGTGCTGACCCCCCTTACAAAAGGGCAGAGAGAGTCCACTGTGAGACGAGACCCTTCGGTACCCCCAGAACCAACTAGAGAGTGGGCAGACTTCCTGCCAAGATGCGCATGGAATCAAATGAGAGCGAGGGCAAGTCTTTCTGGCACCTAACATCCTCCCTGCTCTGAAGATCAGCTCATAATGCTGCTGACACACAAGAGGCTGCCAGGGCAGAGTCGCAACAGCATTACCTTTGCTCTCTTTGCTGTCTGGCTCTGCCCAGAGAGAAATAACGACTCTAAAGGCTTCTAAATCATTCTTGGCTGGGAATACAAAGGAATGGCATTTCAGAGACACAGAGTAGGTTTCAATCAGTATTTCCTGAATGACAGCATCTCGGGTCACATCACACAGAGATTTTTAACATAGTCCCCTCTGGAACACCCGGAGGGTTTTCTGTTGACAAACACCGGAAGGGGCAGCAAAGGGAAGGAATGAGGTGGATGCATTCCAGAAAGAAATGGAAAGCCTGGGGGGGGCGGGGGGGGGGGCGGTGCTGCAGACCACTCCCGGGGAGGAGACAAGGTCTGATCCGTCCCCTACCAGGTACTGAGGTCAAGAAGGAGGATGAGGTCTGGGCTGTGAGCAGGGAAGGGTCTGCCTCACCTGAAGATGAAGAGGTCACCCTAAACAAAGGTCCAGGCGAAGCTGTCGCCTTGGGGGAAGTGGCCCCTTGATCACCCCGAAATAGAGTCCCGTGTGGTATACTATACCCCTGAGAACCTACTTTCCACACATCCTGGAAATACTCTCACAACGCATCAGTATCTTATTCCTTGTCTCTATGGAAACAATTCCTCCAGGCCATCTTCCCAGGGAGAGGCTACAGAAGTTCAGATGGAGAAAATAAGAGAGCAACAATTGATTTTGATCTTAATGGGGATATTCTGCAAAGTATCAGTGAACTTAAAAATGCCATTTGGATCACAGAAGTATCAAGAGGCTGTAAAGATCACCTCCGATGTGACTAAGCACAGGCTGAAAATAACTACCTTTCAAGTTCGAACAGTAGTTCCTGTGTGGGTTCAAGAAATCCTTTAAAATTCACTTTCCTTGACGGTAGGAAAAAAAAGGACAGGTAGCTAACGGTGAGTTTTCAGAAGAAACGATGATTAATGTATTTTTCTTTGAAGACATACTGAAAGCAAAAATATCAGTAATTCACTCATTCACGTAACAAAACTGTATTGAGCGCTTACTACGTACCAGGCCCTGTGCCAAGCGCTGAGAGAACACAATGGCAAGCAAGACGGGAGTGATTCCTGCCCACAGAAATTCAGTCAAATTCAGAGCCCTTTTGCTGGATTCCCTTATTCTCCCCTCCTAGAGCAAACGTGGGTTACAGGTATAGCACCTGAGACACAGAGAAAGCTAAATCAATCTGTGTCTTCTGAGCCACGGAGGCCTGCAACGTTCTCCACGGTCTGATGGCAGAAGGACCCAGGAAGACGGCAGCGTCTGCCTGTCTGATGGCAACTCTATGGGCCAGAGTCCAGACTTACTCCAACACAGAGCTCTCACTGACCATCAGTGAGACTTCTAAGCATACGATGAAAGCAAATCATCCCTAAGAGTCAAAACTTCTTAAGAGCACTGCATTTTTTTTTTTTTTTAAGTATGTCTTAAATTTTCTCTCTTCTAGCCCATATGAACAAAGGAAAGAAAAAAGTGAAGTGAGAAATCACTCAGGTAGTTTCACCACACACCACCTGTCGCAGGCACCACAGGGAAAAGTGCCTCCCTGTGCGGGAGGCCAGGAGACGAGGCAGAGAGGAGCTGTGAGCACCTGTGCAGCCGCCGCGCCGTGGGACAATGTGAGCAACACGCTCACGGCAGACAGTGGAGCAAAATGTGGGGAGGAGTAAAGCCCCCAGGAAAGGAGACACTGTGGTCACGAGCTGGTCCACACTTTCAACAGGGGTTCTAAATAAATGTGGAGAAAAGGACAAAGGCAGCGATGAAGTGCTACATTAACCTCAACCAAAGAGTGTGTGTGTGTGTGTGTGTGTGTGTGTGTGTGTGTGTGTGTGCGCGAGCACACGTGGGGGTGATGCGAGCGATCGGAAGTGTGGGGGCCAACAGCCCCTCCCAGATGGGACCCTACGCGACGCAGGAAAGTGGCCCATATTCCCAGGCTGTGCGTGGCCCATCCGCCATCTTTCAAAAACCCCAAAGACTTTTTGTCTGAATCAGATTTTGACACAACCATTACTGTGTCTCAATAACTTTTCTCAAATAAAATCATGACTCTAATTTTTTTTAATGAAACTTTTCTTCTAAATGCTAACCTAACGGTAGAGCTCTCTTTGGAGTCTTTTGGACTCCATTTGACTAAGTGGCTAACCAGGCATTCAAACGTCTAATTTGTGGCAACAACTGAGGGGAAAAATTCAAACTTTGAAGTCATAGGTATTTACGAACAGAAAACCTACTTTGGTTTCTCGGATTCCTTTTTACTGTCTCTAATGCTTCTGGAAGTTTTATCCTTTTCAGAATCACTATCTGGCTCAGACCCACTGCTACTGGACTGGCCGTGTTTTCTCCTAGTTTTCTTGTGGTGATGCTTCCTTTTCTTCTTTTTCTCTTTCTTCTTTTTTCTGCTTGTTTGTTTGGGCTTTTTGTTAGTGTCACTTTCATCCGAAGGCTCTGATTTCAGAGGGCTCCTGTTGGGGAAAATCAACATCAGAATAATTTTCAGAAGAGAATTAGAAAGAAGACTATGTCAATAAGCAAATATGTAAAAGGGAACTCTGCAGTGCCTTCCTGGGTCACAGCTCCCCTTAAGGACTTAAGAGTTGGACCTAAAACAACAGTAGGTGAAGAAATTCTAATTTCAACAGTTTCTAAACCTAGATGTGGGGCTCAAACTCATGAACCGCAAGATCATGACCTGAGCCGCAGCTGGACGTTCAACTGATGGAGCCACCCAGGTGCCCCACATCTATACATTTTTAAAGGAAAGTAATCTACCAGTCATTTTATCGAATATAGTATTTTTTAAATGACATTACAAAAGGTTTATTTTCAGTCCTACATATTAAGGCAATATGTCCTTAATGATGAGGGAGGGTGGGGCAAGCTGAGGGCAAAATACGGGCCGGCACCCCGCCCCCCCACGTGGGATATGTGTGATGTGCCTGGGACACGCCTGGCTACCCAAGAACAGAGAAAGTGTTTAAGTGCTTGCCATGGTGATGTGGGACACTAAGGCAAATGAAAACTGAAATTCCCTTACTGCCTACAACCCATCGACAAGTCCTTGAAACTGGCAGTGACCTCCCTCTAGGAGCTCAGCTGCCTCCAGGATGACGCTTTGCTGGGGGCAAAAGACAACCTTGGCTTAACATTATCCCCACCTCGAGGATCCTGTAAGTCGACTTCCCTCATCCCACCTGCCCCAAGATAGATGCTGGCAATCCTACTCCAAGCTTATGCCCCACCCCCCATACATCTGAAGGGTCTCATGACTGAGGTTTTATTAAGCGGTAATAAGCGGCATTTCCCTAGCAACAGCCAGCCCCTCAAGGTCCTGGAAACCTTGCTTCCAAAATTCCTTAGAGACTTACTCTATCCCTGACCCCCTCCCAACCCGAGGGTATACAATGAGCTCCCCATCAGGACCCCAGTGCAGCTCTTCCTGCCCGTGGGTCCTGTCCCCATGCTTTAATAAAATCAGCTTTATGCACCAAAGATGTCTTCAAGAGTTCGTTCTTGGCTGTCAGCTCCAGACCACCCCACTATCACCCCAAAACTTCATCACTTAATGCCCAAAAAAAGATTTCATTCTGGTCCCTGTGTTTAAAAGCTCCAAGGAGCTCTTCTGCTTTACTGAAACACCTACAAACAACTGCCTCACGCATCAACTATTCTCAATTTCCAAAGGCTTCTTGTACTTTTAGAGTCCTGGCTTCCCAGGGTTCATCATCTTAATTAATGAGACCATCTAGTCCATATTTGCAAGAGAACTCATTTCTCAATTCAATGATCTACAACAATTTCTTTCTTTTTTTTTAAATTTAAAACTTTTTTTAATGTTTATTTTTGAGGGGGAGAGAGAGAGGGAGCACGAGCAAACGGGGGAGGGGCAGAGAGAGAGAGACAGAGACAGAGACAGAAAGACAGACAGAGAATCCAAAGCAGGCTCCAGGCTCTGAGCTGTCAGCACAGAGTCCGACGCAGGGCTCGAACCCACGTACTGTAAGATCATTACCTCAGCTGAAGTCGGACGCTTAACCGACTGAGCCACCCAGGCACCCCAACAATTTCTTTCAAAGCTTAGTCCAGATATGTGCCATTCAGCTTTCCCCAAAGTTTCCAGGAGATTTTATCCTACATTCTACCACACCAGCATCTTCTGTTTTTCCAAAACTGCTAAAAATGCAACTGAAGAGATATCTGAGTGACAATATTCTAAAGGTTACTAATGAGGTTAGTCAAGTTACTTAAAGAATCACAATGATGCCGTTTCCCTTGGGGCTTAATTATTGGCAGTAACTGTCATGCACTTGCCACTGTAACGCAGGGGGAAAAATAGAAAGAATTTAGGAATGAGGTAAGGAAAAACAGTCAAAGATCACCTCATTGAAGTGAAAAGAGTTCTAATTCGCTCTTTTATCACAGGGTTTACGGAGAAACATTATTCAAACTAAGCTACAGACTACACACTGACAAAAACTGAAAATCCATCTTTCATAAAAACCTACCTTGTCAGAGGTGACCCTTCAGAAACCAGGGCTGTGGCCCCTTCAGTTTGTTGGCTCAGAGAGGTTATGGCTCCAGCACAAAAGCTTGGGTTGCTCAGCCAGTCTAATTCTGCACAGGCGAAAGAAAAAAGATCAATGAAATGAGCTCGATGGGATTTCTAGAGCAGGCAATCCATCTTACCAGCTGACGTCCTAATTCACAGCCAGTGTCAGCCAGACATTGTGAACAGTCCTCAGAAGCCGAAGGGAATCCATGAAATTTTTATTTCCCAGGGCATGGGGCTTTAACACACTCTAAAATATTTAAGACTGGAATCCTCTTGTGATAGCAGGCTGTGGCTTAAGCAAAAGCCACATAACAAGCGTGGCTTAAAAAGCAACAAGGCTTTATGGATTCCATCCACACTTCAATGAGCAGGAACGCTTCCAAAGCACTGGGTTTTAATGACCTGGCATTTGATTCAGACAATTCCAAAAAGTTTAAAAATCAAAGCATGCACAAAAGCCTGCCATGCTTAATACTGTTACAGAAGATTAAGATATTTTTCTTTAAAAAACATTCTGTTTTTGGGGCACCTGGGTGGCTCAGTCGGTTAAGCGTCCGACTCTGGCTCAGGTCATGATCAACAGTTTGCGAGTTCGAGCCCCGCTTCGGCTCTGTGCTGACAGCTCAGAGCCTGGAGCCGGCTTCGGATTCTGTGTCTCCCTGTCTCTTGGCCCCTCCCCGGCTCATACTCTGTCTCTTTCTTTCTCTCAAAAATAAATAAACGTTAAAAAAATTTTTTTAATACAAATAAAAATAAATATATTCTGCTCTTTGTAAGTTAACTTATAAACCTTTCCTTAAAACAGTACTCCTCTTTGGGGTACCTGGGTGGCTCAGTTGGTTAAGCGTCTGGCTTTGGCTCAGGTCATGATCTCACCGCTCGTGGGTTCGAGCCCCGCATCGGGGTCTGTGCTGACAGCTGGGAGCCTGAAGCCTGCTTCGGATTCTGTGTCCCCCTCTCTGCCCCTTCCCCGCTCACACTCTCTCTGTCCCTCTCTCAAAAATAAACATTTAAAAAACAAAAACAAAACAAAAAAACAGTACTCCTCTTTGAAAATAAAAACACAAGGTGTCAACTTTTCCAATGCTAAAATTAAATAAAATGTTAATAATGATTATCTCTGGGGGTGGTGAGATTAAATGTCCAAAATTTTTCCTCCATTAATTTTGAAGTCCTCTGGAATGAACTATTTCTTAATTACTAATTTTCTAACCTTTTAGGAGCCTTAGCTGTGAAGGAAAAAAAAAAAAACAAAACCCTGGGGTGGTGGCAGCAAGGGGGCTCCTGGGGGGGTTTGTATTTTGTCCTGTTTTGTTCTAGGACAAGGCCAGAGCATGTTCATGCGCTCAGGAGAAAGAACCCGTGAGATGGCTAAGTTAGGAGATGCACTTCCTAACAGTCATACTGGGATATCATCTATATACCATAAGGGTCACCATTTAAAATGTACAATGCAAGGGGCGCCTAGGTGGCTCGGTCAGTTAAGCGTCTGATTCTTGATTTCGGCTCAGGTCATGATCTCATGGTTCGTGGATCCAAGCCCTGTGTCGGGCTCTGCGCTGACAGTGGGGAGCCTGCTTGGGGTTCTGTCTCTCTGCCCCTCCCCCAGCTCACATTCTCTCTCTCAAAATAAACATTCTTTTTAAATGTACAATTCAATGGTTTTTAGTATACAGTAAAATACTGGATTGCAAGTTACTTGTTGTGCGAGTGTTCCGCAAGACAAGCAAACATTTTTTTTTTGAAATTTATTGTCAAATTGGCTTCCATACAACACCCAGTGCTCATCCCAAAAGGTGCCCTCCTCAATACCCATCACCCACCCTCCCCTCCCTCCCACCCCCCATCAGCCCTCAGTTTGTTCTCAGTTTTTAAGAGTCTCTTATGCTTTGGCTCTCTCCCACTCTAACCTCTTTTTTTTTTTTCCTTCCCCTCCCCCATGGGTTCCTGTTAAGTTTCTCAGGATCCACATAAGAGTGAAAACATATGGTATCTGTCTTTCTCTGTACGGCTTATTTCACTTAGCATCACACTCTCCAGCTCCATCCATGTTGCTACAAAGGGCCATATTTCATGCTTTCTCATTGCCACGTAGTACTCCATTGTGTATATAAACCACAATTTCTTTATCCATTCATCAGTTGATGGACATTTAGGCTCTTTCCACAATTTGGCTATTGTTGAGAGTGCTGCTATAAACATTGGGGTACAAGTGCCCCTCTGCATCAGTACTCCTGTATTCCTTGGGTAAATTCCTAGCAGTGCTACTGCTGGGTCTTAGGGTAGGTCTATTTTTAATTTTCTGAGGAACCTCCACACCATTTTCCAGAGTGGCTGCACCAATTTGCATTCCCACCAACAGTGCAAGAGGGTTCCCGTTTCTCCACATCCTCTCCAGCATCTATAGTCTCCTGATTTGTTCATTTTGGCCACTCTGACTGGCGTGAGGTGATATCTGAGTGTGGTTTTGATTTGTATTTCCCTGATGAGGAGCGACGTTGAGCATCTTTTCATGTGCCTGTTGGCCATCCGGATGTCTTCTTTAGAGAAGTGTCTATTCATGTTTTCTGCCCATTTCTTCACTGGATTATTCGTTTTTTGGGTGTGGAGTTTGGTGAGCGCTTTATAGATTTTGGATACTAGCCCTTTGTCCGATATGTCATTTGCAAATATCTTTTCCCATTCCATTGGTTGCCTTTTAGTTTTGTTGGTTGTTTCCTACAAGCAAACATTTCTAGTAAATTTTAACCTGATAAACAAACGGTGTCTTGCAATACAAGTAGTACGTGATTCAGAATGTCACATGATCACAACTGAGCCAATGGTTCCTCTCTCTCTCTCTCTCTCTCTCTCACTGAGGGATTGTGGGTGATCTCCCACGCTCGGTCTCAGGCCATGGTGTCTGGAAGAAATCAGTGATTTTTCAGAACGTTGGAAGGTGCCCACGACTGGTACTAGTGTATTTTTTGTCACTTCAAAGCACCTACGGACAGTCCTCTGCTTTTCCATTCAAGAGTAAGCCTAGGAGTGCTTAGCTTCATTCTAGGTCAGGCTCCTTGCAGATATAGACGCTTTCCTCTGCTGCTTTATTGCCAGTTACATTAAATACAGTATATGACAAGAGTTTATTAATACCGTAGTCAACTTCCGTGTGAGTGTATACAATGGCCCCATGCAGAAAAAGATTCCACTGAGCCAACAGACAGCAGTGATTCCATTAGTGATAGTGAAAGTCGTCCTACACAATAATCCTCCTCTCTTGTCTCCCTCACACCAGCCACAAAGGTTTTCAAAGGTAAGTACAGGTTAACTTATTTTTCTTTATATGTTTTCTTTATTATTTTGTATTATATTATGGTACTGTATCATTTATGTGAATATTTTGGGGTTGTGGAATCATCTGAGTTTCCATGATTTCTCATGAAGAGATTCACTTTGCTACACAAGTGCTGTGGATTACAACCATGTTTCCGGAACAAATTATACTTGCAGACCAAGGTTTTACTATATTTAGAACTGTGCAGGGCACCTGGCTGGCTAAGTCGGTGGAGTGTGCAACTCTTTTTAAAAAAAATTTTTTTAACATTTATTTATTATTGAGAGACAGAGGGAGACAGAGCATGAGCATGGGAGGGACAAAGAAAGGGGGAGACACAGAATCCAAAGCAGGCTCCAGGCTCTGAGCTGTCAGCACAGAGTCCAACGCGGGGCTCAAACTCACAAACCACGAGATCATGACCTGAGCCAAAGTCAGACACTTAACTGACTGAGCCGCCCAGGTGCCCCTGGAGTGTGCAACTCTTAATCCCAGGGTCATGAATTCCAGCTCCGTGTTGGGCATAGGGTTTACTTATATATTTTAAGTAAAAAATATCTGTGTTTTAGATTTTATATATATATATATATATACATATATATATATATACACATATATATGTGTGTATATATATATGTGTATATATATATGCTTGTGTATGTGTATATATGTATATGCATATATATGTACATATATACACATAGATATGTATTATGTATATATGTATATACACACACACACATATATACATGTATATACACACACACATGTGTGTGTGTGTGTGTGTATATATATATATATATATATATAAATTGTTCAATTATCACCATAATTTTAGAACATTTTCATCATCCCAAAAAGAAACCCCAGACCTATTGGCAGTCACCATCACTCATCTCTGGCTCTCCCACCCCCAGGCAACCACTAATCTGTCTCTACAAATTTGCCTGTTTGGGACAATATGATTTTTTTTTTTAATTTGAGACAAACAGAGGGGGAGAGGGAGGGGGAGGGGGAGAGGGAGGGAGAGAATCTTAAGCAGGCTCCACACTCAGCACAGAGTCCAACACAGGGCTTGATCTCACGACTACGAGATCATGACCCAAGCTGAAATTAAGAGTCGGATGCTTAACCGACTGAGTCACCCAGGCGCCCCCAAGACATTTCATATGAGATCATACAGCATACAGTCTTTTGTAACTGGCTTCTTCTACTTTGCATAATGTTTTCAAGGTTCATCCATACTGTAGCATGTATTAGTACCCATTCCTTTTTATCGCCAAATAATATTCCATTTTATGGGTAGATCACATTTTGTCCACTGATCAGCTAATGGACACTTGGGTTGTTTCCCTTTTTTGGTTATTATGAACAATGCAGCTATAAACATTCATGTACAAGTTTTATATGGACATATGTTTTCATTTCTCTTGGCTAGACACCCAGAATTGCCGGGTCATGTGGTAACTCATGCTTAGCATTTTAAGGAAATGCCAGACTGGTTTCCAAATTGGCTGCACCAGTTTACGTTCCCATTAACAATGTAGAAGGATTCTAATTTCTCCAAATCCTCGGCAACTTGTTACCGTCTGTGTTTTAGATTATAGTCATCCTAGTAGGTGTGATATCTTTTCTCATTGTGCTGCTGGTTTCCATTTCTCTGGTGACTAATGATGTTAAGCATCTTTTCATGTGTTTATTGGCTAATATTTGAACAGAAATAGTCAAATACTTTGCTCATTTTTTAATTGGGTTGTCTTTTTAGTATTGGGTTGGCAGAGTGCTTTACATATTCTTTGTTCTAGTCCCTGATGGTTACTGCATCTTAGGAGGAAGGAACAGAATGTGTGCCCCGTGATGACAGGTACTTTGTTTTACTCAACTGCTGTATCCATGGGACCATGAGCAATGCCTCGCATAACATCAGGAGGCGTTTAATAAATATTTGTGGAAAAGAGGGGAGACAGGGAGGGAGGGAGGAAAATTCCTAAGGAGGAAAGGGACATTAAAACAAAAGGGAAAGAGAAGGATCGTAACTCTTTAAGTGCCTACTGTAGGCTAAACACCAGGTAAAGCACTTTACATTTTTGTTATACCTTTTAAGCATCAAAACAATCTTCTTTGGGAGGTATTACAATCTATATTGTACAGAAGGAAACTAAAGCTCAAAGGAATTAGGTAATTTGTAAGGTCATACCCACTGAGGGCTACACAGCTGTTCGTGCAGTCTCTTTCCTACTGTTTCCTTTTCCTTCTGCGGTCTGGATCTGATCCCTGGCAAGAGGTATGTGAAAAGTTTCTGTAGCTCACTGAGATCATGATTATTGCCAAAACAACCGCATTGTGTCATGAACAAAGGAAAAGCAAGAAAAGACGGAACAAGCAATATGCAAAGAGAGATGCTCTCAACATATATTTTACATACATATACATAGTACATATTTTACATAAATATTTGAGACAGTGAGGACAGCGTGGAGGAAATGTAAAGAAACACAGAGGTCAAAACAACATAAAGTGTGTAACTCTCCAAAGTCCTTCAGAAGTCCTCCAAAAATAAGAAAAAGGGTTTTTAAGGAAACAATCAAGGCTTTGCCAAATGAGACCACTGGGGGAAAAAAAGTAATGCTTACAGAACTAAAACGCTTGGGGTTCTAACCCAAATCATAACTGACCTTCTCTGTGACCTTCATCTCAATCAAATGACCTTTCGTTGGGGCAAATGGTATTTCTACCTGACAAGTTACTGCTACTGCTTTTTTTTTTTTTTTTTTTTTTTGGTCCTGGTAGCACATTAGCAGTGAACGTGCATGGAATATTAGAAGTAATCATCACTGGATGTTAGGCATGCAGGAATTTTGAAGATAATCAGTTGAGGGATTTTAAAACTTTTTTTTAGCTAAAGAAAACGCCACTCAAACAAAATCTTCCCGAGAAGCCTAACCTGCAGAACAGCAAAAGCAGGGATGCTTCCTGGGGTTCAGAGGGAGGGGGCAGGTCTGAGAAAGCTCTCCAGGGCACAGCCCGGGCACCACTCCCTCATTTACAGAACAACATGGGAGGTCCGAAGAAGTCCAGTCCTCTGGCCAAAGGCACACACCCAAGCCTCGACCTGCACTCTGCCCAGTTCTCTCCACCATGCACCGTGGTGCAACTCTTCACTTCCTCAACGAAGGAGCTGGCTTTCCTGAAGTCTCCCTGCAACTGGTACACGGGGCTACCGTGGCGATTTTCATCCTGTGATCTCATTACCTGCGGGGCCGTCTTCCCACTTCATTCTAAGGTCCACAG
Source organism: Panthera onca (assembly GCF_046562875.1). Taxonomy (NCBI): domain Eukaryota; kingdom Metazoa; phylum Chordata; class Mammalia; order Carnivora; family Felidae; genus Panthera; species Panthera onca. Next base: position 132,963,405 of record NC_138344.1, read on the forward strand.
CTCAAATCCTTACAGGGACCAGGGGCGCCTGGGTGGCTCAGTTGGTTAAGCACCTGACTCCAGCTTGGGTCATGATCTCACAGTTTGAAGTTGGAGCCCCGCAACGCGCTCTCTGCTGTCAGCACTGAGCCCATTTTGAATCCTCTAGTCCCCCTCTCTCTCTCTGCTCTTCCCGCCCCCCCCCCAAATAAACAAACATTAAAAGAAAAAAAAAAGGCTGTCTAAAGAAAATCTTTACAGAGACCGGATTAGTAATGATTCCTGTGATAGTACAGAGAATGAAAAAAAGAAAAAGACAAAAATACTTTGCCAAATAAGGAAATTGGTTTACAACTCTTACATCCGAGTTTTCAGCTCCCACCCTCCTCCTATTCCTTCCTTTCCAAGCTAAATGCAACATGAGGGCAGAGGTCATGACTACTCACTCCTGTATTCCCAACCCCTAGCACAGGGCCTTGGCACAAAGCAACTGGGATCAATAAATATTTGTTGAAAAAACAAAATGAGTGAAGATCTGAGCCATATCTTCCTATCTTTGTATCCCCAGCTGAACTGAAGCAATATGAGATTGTCAAAAGCATGCCATTATCTAGGTATAAAGTACAACCATTTTAATTCTTCCAGTGTTCACTGCAAATGGAGATTGAATCATTAAAGAATAAAGTACCGAATACCCACTATGTGGCCAGGCACAGTCCTAGGCTTTCGGGGTAGAGTGTGACTAAGGCAGGCCAGGTCTCTCTGCTCATATGGTATTTATACTTAATCATAACCTTACTGTTCACATAACACATGTGCATTGTGAAATTAAATTTTGGTTATATGGAATCCTGGAGAAAGTTATCTGAGATTAAACAATGCTTTATTAATCAGAATGCAGTCTTTTTCTATATTTACTTACATCCTCACAATTTACAAGTTCCTTTGACAGAAGTCAAATATGTATTTAGATAATTATATCAACAAATATTATGTATTTAGATAATTACATCAACACCATGCAGGATGTAACATATTACAGACAGGTTGAGCAGGATACAACATGCTTGGGTTTAAATGGAGAAGCTGACTGGCTGACCAACCTTTTGTCCCTGCAGGCTAGTAAATAAGCATAGGTTGAACCTGCCTGGAAATGAGCACTCTGCTACACACACACACACACACACACACACACACACTCCTAAAAAAGGAAGCATGGAAGCATCAGGCAAAAAACCACTTTAGGAGCTTTAGAGCCTGGCTGGCTCAGTCGGTAAAGCATCTGACTCTTGATTTCAGCTCAGGTCATGTTCTCACAGTTTGTGAGTTTGAGCCCCGTGTCCGGTTCTGCACCGACATCACAGAGCCTGCTTGGGATTCTCTCTCTCTCCCTCTCTGTGACTGTACCCTAATCAAATGCACGCACTCTCTCCCTCCAGATAAACAAATTAAAAAAAAAATAAACAACAACAAAAAAAAAACTATTGCCGAACAAAACCCAGGCAGGTATCTAGAAGAACCACAGCATGTGTAATTTTACAGAAAATTATATAATGAATCATCACTAAGTTGACATTCTTTTTATCACAAGTTTATTATATAATGGTATCTCTCCATCACTAGTGAAAATGCTTTAATTCAATTCCACTAGATACAGGGATGAGGAAATCACCACGAAAAGATTTAAAATTTTTTTTAACATTTTTTGAATCACAACTGGATGAAATATCCAAGTTCACCCCCTCCCCATTCTATTGTAATAAAATAGCACTGATTCACTGGTTTAAGTGAACTCAGGTGAGCACCACCCCTCCAGGAATCATTCAAAAAGGCATTTCTAAGGCTGAGTATAACAAACGAACATATATATTAGGGAAGGGGATTGTCCCTTTAGTAAGACTGAGTCAAGCTCTTCATTTTGATTGAAACCTTTATTTTCTGACAAGGAAACTGAGGGAGGAAACATTTGTTCAGAAAGCTCCAGCAAACATGGCTAAGCACTGAGTTTAAGGTGATTACAGAGAACCTAACCAAAGTCAGCCCTTCTACAGAGTTAACCTACAATTTGAAGAGAACCCAGGGATCCCAAAAGTAATGTTTAAACAACCCAACCCCCAACATTCTAGTATCACAGTGTGACTCAGAACACAAGTTTTTGAGTCAGAAGGAGCTGTGTTCAAATACTGGCCTTACCGTTTACCGGTTGGGCAACTCTTAACAAAATACTTAATCTCTAAGTCTCTCTTTCCTTTCATTCAGCATATTTTATTTTATTTTTATTTTTTATTTCTAGAAGCTAGGAACACAAAGCAAACAAGACAAAACCAACCCAACTCTCAGGGTACTGACACACTGGCAGTCACACACACTGTGACAAATGTCAAGATAAAGAAAATACACGGGGTACAAGGAGAGCACATGGTCCCAACCAGGTATGGGTCAGAGAAAGCTGCCTGGGAGAACATGTCCGTCAAGACCTGAAGGATGAGGGTAATCTGCTAGGGAGAGTCTGGGCAGAGGAAATGGCTGCTACAAAGGCCCGAAAGTGCAAACACAAGGCTCTGGGAAACAGCAAGCTATTATGTCTGGACCCCTGGGAGGAGAGCAAGTGGGGGCAAAAGGAAGCTGGAGAGGTTAGGGGCCTTCAAAAGGTGTCAGAGTTTGGGCTTCTCCTAACAGCCACAGACAGACAGTAGAGAGCTCCGAACAAGAGTGACAAAGTCAGAGCTAGGATTCTAAAGAGCAGCAGCCAAGAGGAGTATTTAAGAGCACGTGTTTTGGGGGTGCCTGGGTGGCTCAAGCCATGATCTCACGGTTCATGAGTTTGAGCCCTGCATCGGGCTCGCTGCTGTCAGTGCAGAGCCCGCTTCGGATCGTCTGTCCCCCCATCTCTCTGCCCCTGCCCCACTTCCGCTTTCTCTCTCAAAAATAGAAGAATAAATTAAGAAAAAAAGAGCACGGGTTTTGAAGCTAGACTGCCTGAGCTCAGATCCTGGTTCTGAGGCTTAAAAAAGGATGGCCATAAAGAAGGATGAGATCTTGCCATTTGGGACAACATAAATGGACCGAAAGGGCTATCATGCTAAGTGAAGTCAGAGAAACAAAAATACCACACGATTTCACTTCTATGTAGAATCTACAAAACAAATGAATAAACAAACAAAAAGCAGGGGCTCCTGGGTGGCTCAGTCAGTGAAGCGTCAGACTTTGGCTGAGGTCGTGATCTCGCCATTTGTGAGTTCGAGCCCCACATCGGGCTCGCTACTGTCAGCACGGAGCTTGCTTTGGATCCTCTGTCTGCCTCTCTCTCTCTGCCCCTCCCCTGCTTGCACTCTCTCTAAACAAAACATTTTTAAAATTTTTTTAAAAAATAAAAAGAAAACAAAAAGCAGAATCAAGCTTCTAAATACAAAGATCTGATGTTGCCAAAGGGGAGATGGGAGGATGGGCAAAATGGGTGAAGGGGAGTGGGAGATACAGGCTTACAGTTTTGGGATGAATAAATCACAGCAAGAAAAGGCACAGCATAGAGAATGTAGCCAATGGGATCGTCATAGTGTTGCACTGTGACAGATGATGGCTACACGTGCAGTGAGCATAGCGTAAGGTATGGAGTTGTTGAATCACCATGTTGTACATCTGAAACTAAGGTAACACTGTGTGTCAACTGAAATCCAAATATAAAAGGAAGTCCGGTGCTTCTATGTGCAAAAGAAGACCAGAACAGTCTAAATGTCCTTAATAGAGGATTGTTTGAATAAACCATGTGACATCACACTATGATGTTCTGTGCATCAAAAGAAATGAGGAAGATCTCATACTATGCTGTACGGTGATCTCTGGGATTCAAGCTAAAATGCAGACCAGTAGGCATTAAAGAAAGAGCAGGGAATATAGTCACTCATATTAAGGGAGAAAAAAAATGGAAGGATATCATTGACTAATTAAAATTCTAACTTGCAGAGTAAGGAAAGTAACAGGCTGGAGGAACAAAGATGGAAGCCTTTATTTCTCTGGACATACCTGGTTTACATTTTCAACCTCAGAACCATGTAAATGTTTCACAACACTATAAAACAGGATCGGTTCAAAAAGAAGAAAAAAGCAATCGCTAAAAATTAAAAATATACCTAACTGTATAACAAACTGTTGATAACACCACAGAGAATTATTTCAAGTGATCTTAAAACACAGTAATTTGACCACACATCTGCTGCAGGATAGGTCCTAAGGACAAAAAGAATCACAAAGAAATACTAAACTATTTTTTAAGCTTATTTATCTTGAGAGAGGGAGAGACAGAGCATGACAGCATGCATGAGGAAGGGGTGAGAGAGAGGGAGAGAGAAGGAGAAACCCAAGCAGGCTCTGCACCATCAGCACGGAGCTGACGTGGGGCTCGAACCCACGAACCAGAGATCATGACCTGAGCCAAAATCAAGAGGTGGACACTTAACCTACTGAGCCATCCAGGCGCCCCAAACTATTTAGTATTAATCACAATACTAGTGTTATTTTTAACATATACATAATTGTATCGATGGCATTAGGAACTAAGATTTTCAGTGTAAGAAGAAATATAAATATTAAATTACAAATTTATATACAAATTACATATTATATAATAAAAAGAAATTAAGTAAAAATCTCACGATCTTCAATTTGGCCCGGAAATATCACTGTGAATTCATGATGTATTTTTCTCTTCCTGGTTTTGACCACTCAAAATGTCTAGAAATAATGCCAACCCAGTGCAACTAGCACTCCGAACACCAATTTGTGGTTTCAACCTCCCCGAACCATTTTCCCCTAAAAGAAACAATGGTTTTTAGAGAAACAGCCAGTTCCAGGCCATAATGGAACATATAAGTGATGAGCTCTGGGCATCCTTTAGACCAGAAAGCAAGAAAGCAATTAAAGACACCTGGGTCATGTCAAAAAAACACATACCAACTTAATTAGACTCCCATTAGCACGGATGGGACAATGTGAGCAATAGAAAAAATATCTGCAATGGATTGAAATATAAGTGTTAAAAATTCAATAGTTTGTAACGAAAGCAGGGAAAAAAAGAAACATCTAATTGGTCACCTCTAAAAATTCTAAGGACCCCAACTCATTTTCTGAAAATTGGCAAAGAGAACACATCAAGCATTGTCCTTCCTGCCTGAACTGTATTTCAGGGTATCCCAATAGTGTTGACAGGAAGTTTACGGAATAATTGTCACCTCGGCCAATAGCAAATACCCCAACGAAGTATTTTCAATTAAAAAAATTATACCTGAATCTAATTAACTCTCTAGATCTAATTGCCAGCTCACAGGAAATACTGGGATAGAGAAGCATGCTAAAGGACACCAGGAGGATTTGGTGGGAAATGTCTACAGGACAGATGACTCAGTGTCCTCAACAAAGAAATCACAAGGGAAAATAGAGGGGAAGGAGAGACTGTTTTATATTAAAAAGAGACTTAAGAGATATATCTACAAAATACACTGTTGTATCTTTTTTGGATCCTGACTTGAACCAACATTAAAAGACCATTTGCAAGACAAGTTGGGAAATCTGAACAGACTAGAAATTAGATGACATTAAAGAATTACACTTAATTTCATTAAGTGATGCTTAGATTTTTTTTTCATAAAATGCTCTTTTACAAACATTATCCTGATGCTGAAGACCCCCAGAAGACATGTGACAAATATCTTAAGATAAATGACAAGAGCGACACTCCCCTTTAAACCTTCTATTTCACCTTCCCCCAGTAAAGGATAACCCCTAGGCAGTTACTGAAGTCACCACCCTTCCTCACCATCAGTCTCAATCACCTTTCCCAAGGCTCCTCTTCATGCCTCTGTATTTCCAAACTGGGCTGTTTGCAGTTTTCTGCATAGGTCCCATGATTTCCTTCCTGCATGTCTTTGAAGGCCCTGGAATGCCCTTCCACTATCTCCATTTGTTCAAATCCTACCCTCTTGAAGACCCCTCGCAAAACTTAGCTCCTATATAAAGCCTTCTTTGAAATTCCCATGTTGCAATAGCTCACCTGTGCCATCTATAACATCTTACCTTTTCTGTTACTTTGTGAAATACTTATTATTGGTCTGTATATTCAGCAAACATTTATTGAATACCCTACCACGTTTTGGACCTGTGCTCGGGGCTAAGTATGCTATCATGTATAGACACTGTCCCTGACCACATGAAGGTTAGGGTCTAGCGAAGGCTAGCCAAAAACTACACTAACTATATAAGAAATGACTCACAATTAAGCATTACCAAAAAAGAAGCGTGTGAACTAGAAAGGATATAAAAAGAGGTGCCAGACACAATTGGACTCTGCCACATAAGTGTACGATTTAGGATTAAATACTTTACATTACAATTCACTGTGCCTCACTTGTTAATAATGCAGATTTCCTGGGAATGCTTAAGGCTTATAATGAATATGTAATACCATCACCTGGCACCCAGGAGACCCTCAATAAACAGTTCTGACTCCCAGCACCTGCGCCCTTGTGGAAAGAACTTGCTTTTTTTGATTAGGCTTTGGGTCCTAATCCCTAGCTCTGAGTCTGACAAAAGATATGAACCCAATAAGCATTTCAGAAATCAGTAACACGGGAAAGGAAGAAAGATGTGGTAAGAACACCCAGCATCTACATCAGGAATCTCCTTGAAATGTAGGGTACTATTATCTACGTTTTATACATGAAGCAACTGAGGCTCAGCGCAAGAATGAGGTCCAAAAGCATGACAACATGCAAGTCCCGGCTCCAGGGCCTCTCCTGGGTCTCTTTTTCTCCATCCATTACTCTGCAACTCAAACCCAGAAGCCAGGACGAGACCAAGAGCCCTTCCCAGAAGGCTTTGCAGCGCCGCTGAGAACTCTGGGATACAAAGGGATAAACAAATCCAAGGCAAGGACCGAGACCTAAGACCGAGAAACTTCTTTGTAATCTCGCCGGGTGACTTCTTCGCCCCTTTTGTTTCCTTACCTTTCCTGGCGCTGCCGCTACCGGAAGTCTCACCAATGCCTGCAAAGGCCGGGAACAGCGCCATGACTGCAGGCCGCACCGCCGTTCCCCTCTCCAGAAATGGCGCCGGCGAGCGGACGCCGGTAGTGAGGCCTTCGCGGTTGCGGTGCACTCTGGGAAGTGTGGTTTTTCCCACTCGCAATCCCTGGGGCTTGACCCGGGGACCTGGCAGGGCGAGGAGGGGCGGGGCGGGGCGGGGTGGGGCGGAGCCACATCGCCGTAATTGATACTGGAAGGCTTCTGTTAGAACCCGGAAGTGCAGAGACCGGATGTGGAATTGTTCGGAGCAGAAAGTAGTAGAAGCTGGGATTCCGGTTGACCCCTGAACTCGCACCGTCACTAAGTGGGTCAAATTAATCAGACTCTGAGGTTCAGTTTCCTCATCTGCAAAATGTTCGTTAGATTAAATGAGCCTTAAGTAAGGTGCTTAGTTGGCATTGTGACTGGCCCATGGAAAGCACTTGATGAAAGTTAGCTATTATGTGAGTTGTGACTGCAAATCCAACTCAAAGCCACGTGAGATATCCAGAATTCCGTTTACCATTTAAAACATCTTGGGGTGCCTGGGTGGCTCAGTCGGTTGAGCGTCCGACTTCGGCTCAGGTCATGATCTCCCAGTTTGTGAGTTCAAGCCCCGCACTGGGCCCTGTGCTGACAGCCCAGAGCCTGGAACCTGCTTCCGATTCTGTCTCCCTCTCTGCCCCTCCCCTGCTTGCGTGCGCTCTCTCTCTCTCTCTCTCAAAAAATAAATAAACATTAAAAAAAATTTTTTTTTTATAAAAAAACACCTCAGGTTCTACCAAAACCTCTGGCTCTAAGGTATCTCAATTAGTTGGAGCAGCATCTGCCTCCTTAGCAGATGACTGCAGAGCGGGGATGCTGATAGTCCTCCCCGGTGCTCCATGTCTTTCTACTCCAGAAAGATAAGTTATATGGAAGGTTTAGGAAAATCAAACCTTAATAGTAACGTTTCTGTAATCAGAAGGAATCTGGGCATGTTAGATATTTTCGGTGCTACAAATGCATAGGAGAATTGGGCTTAAGAGAGCACTCTTATAGGAACAATTTAAAGGGGCGCCTGGGTTGATTACTTGGTTGAACATCCGGGACTCTTGATTTTGGCACAGGTCATGATCCCAGAGTCCATGCTGAGCCTGGAGCCTGCTTAAGATTCTCCCTCTCTCTCTCTCTTTCTTTCTTCCTCTGCCTCTCTCCCCTGCTCGTGCTCTCTCTCTCAAAATAATTAATGAAAAAAATTCAAAAACAATGTAAAATTTGGGGGGGGGGGTTATTTATTTGCTGAGAAAGAGAGAGAGAGAGAGAGGAAGCTGGGCAGGGCAGGAAGAGGGAGAGAGAATGGATCCCGAGAAGGCTCTGCACTGCTAGTGTGGAGCCCGATGCGGGGCTCAAACTCACAAACTGTGAGATCACGACCTGAGCTGAAATCTGGAGTTGGATGCTTAACCAACTGAGCCACCCAGGCGCCCCTAAAAAAAAACACTTTAAAGTGTACAATCAAGGGGCGCGTGGCTTTGCAGTTTGACCCCCCCCATTGGGTGTAGAGATTACTAAAAGCAATTAATTAACAAAAACAAAGTGTATAATTGAGTAACTCATACAAACCCCTGATTTTAAGTCGAAACTTTATGAAGTTTAGGCAGAGTTTCAGAACATCAAAGAGAATATAAAGTTTACTATATGTGTAAGTGTAATTGCTTAGCTTTATAAAAATTAATACCTGACAGGTAATTGAAGTACCTGAAAAGGAAATGAAATATATTAAATTTATAAATTTATATGAAATATATAAATATGGAGCAAAGGTCAGCAAGCTTTTTCCTAAAGGGCGAGAAAGTAAATATTTTGGGCTTTGTGAGCCAGAGGGTCTCTGTCACAATTACTCAGTTCTGCCGTTGTATCGGGAAAGCAGCCATAGGTAATAAACACATAAACAAATGGGAGCGGCTGTGTTCTAACAAAACTGTGGTTACAAAAACAGTGAGCCACAGAGGACTTGGAAAGTGTTCTGTATTACATTGGGCAGTGTTTGATTAACTGTCTTTATAAATTGAAACAAACATTATTCAAGACCCCTTCAAGGTATTGCTAAAATTTACTAGGCTTATAAATCAAATAAAAGTTGTAAGCTGAACTTGAACATTTAAGAACATTGTTCTTCAATTAAAACATTGATTCCTGGGCACCTGGGTGGCTCAGTTAGTTAAGTGACAGACTTCAGCTCAGGTCATGATCTCGTGGTTCATCAGTTTGAGCCCCATATCGGGCTCTGTGCTGACAACTCAAAGCCTAGAGCCTGCTTCACATTCTGTCTCAGTCTCTCTCTGCCCCTCCCCCATTCAAGTTCTCTCTCTCTCTCTCTCTCTCTCTCTATCTATCTATCTTAAAAAACATTTATTCCTTTATAGTCAATAGCCAGTTTTCAGGAAATGAAAAAGAGGAAAATGTTAAAACACCAGGGGACACAATCATCAAAACCCTGAAACTGTATAAAAACAAACGATCTGGTTCTTAGAACAAAGAAAATACAAGGGAAAAAAATCAAGTCAAAGAGACATACAGGAGCACCTAGCTAACTTAGTTGGAAGAGGCTGTGACTCTTGATCTCAGGGTCATAAGTTTGAGTCCCATGTTGGGTGTAATTACTTAAATAAACAAATACTAAAAAAAAAAAAAGAGGGGCTGGGGCACCTGGGTGACTCGGTTGGTTAAGCATCCAACTCTTGATTTTGGCTCAGCTCATGATCTCAGTTTTGGGAGACTGAGTCCCACATCAGGCTCTGTGCTGACAGGGTACAGAGCCTGCTTCAGATTCTCCCTCTCTCTGCCCCTCCCCACCCACCTGTTTTCTCTCTCTCTCTCTCAAAATAAATAAATAAACTTAAAAAAAAAAAAAGAGGGGTGCCTAGCTGGCTCAGTCAGTGGAACGTGTAACTGAATCTCAGAGTTGTGGGTTTGGGCCCCGGGTTGGGTGTGGAGATTACTTAAAATCTTTAAAATAAAAAAATAGAGCGACATACATTAAAAGAGACTTGAGAGGCATATTGACCAACAGTAATGCACATATCCTATTTGGATTCAGATTCATACAAACTGTGTAAATCAAAATCATGACACTTATGAAACCATTGGTTGGAAATTTGAACACTGGCTGGATAATTCATAAAATTAAGGAATTATTGTTAAAATTGTATAGGCATGATAAAGGTGCTGTGATTACAGATTTTTAAAAGCGTCTGTGTCTTTTAGATATACATACCAAAAGGTGAAATAGTACATTGCCAAAAATTGGCTTCCAATATGGGAGGAAGTTAAGGGGCGAGGTATGGTTGAAGCAAGATTAGCCCTGAGTTGATAACTGTTGTAGTAACGTATACATGTACTATTATTTTGGCCTTTTTTTCTGGTAAAATGTTGAAATGTTCTATAATACAAAAGTTTTAAACTAAACATCAAAAAGTTTACTTTTTTAAAATGCGTAACAATAAAAGGGAACAAATTACTGATAGGCACAACAACATGAATCAATCTCAAAATCTGTATGCTGTGCAAAAACAGGCAGACACAGGAGTACTTACCATATGGTTCTATTTATGCAAAATTCTAGGAAATGCAAATTAATATATAGTAACAGAATATATAGTAGCAGATCAATGGTTGCGTAGGGCTATGGGAGCACACGGAGGGATATTCTATGGGAGGCACGCAGAATCTCTTGGGGGTGATGGAAATGTTCTGTATCTCGATCATGGTGGTGGTGGTTTCATGGAAGTGTAACCACCACCTGGCTTTTTAAAAGTTTAAGACCACACTAAGGTGTGGAATGCATTGTTTCAATAAATTAAACACCTTTTAAGCCAGGGGTCACCAAACTTTTTCTGAAAAAAGTTGCAGAGTAAATATATTAGACTTAGCAGGACCTAGGGTCTCTGTGTCAACTACATTGAAATTTGAATTTCATATAGTTTTCACAGGTCACAAAATATTCTTCTCTTTTTTGCAACACTTATAAATGTAAAAAGTATTCCTAACCCATGGGCCATAAAAATCAGCAGTGGGTCAATTTGACCCATGGCCACAGTTTGCTGGATGGTTGCAAACTCTATATCATTAAACAAAACTAATTTAAAAAAAAAATTTTTTTTTAACGTTTATTTATTTTGAGACAGAGAGAGACAGAGCATGAACAGGGGAGGGTCAGAGAGAGGGAGACACAGAATCTGAAACAGGCTCAAGGCTCTGAGCTGTCAGCACAGAGCCCGACGCGGGGCTTGAACTCACGGACCGCGAGATCATGACCTGAGCCAAAGTCGGCCGCTTAACCGACTGAGCCACCCAGGCGCCCCAAAAACTAATTTTTTTAAAGTTTATTTTACTTATTTTGATAAAGAGAGAGTTTATGAGCAGGGGAGGGGCAGAGAGAGAGAAAATCCCAAGCAGGCTGCACGCTGTCAGCGCAGAGTCCAATGCGGGGCTTGATCCCACGACCCTGGGATCTTAACCTGAGCTGAGATCAAGAGTCAGATGCCCAACTCACTGAGCCACCCAAGTGCCCGTAAAAGTAAATTTTTGAAAGGTCTTTTCTACACGGGAAATTCCACCCCAGAGTACGTGGAAACAGCTCACTTTAACTGTTGTTGTTGTTGTTGTTGTTGTTGTTGTTGTTATTGATTTTGCCCTACAGACTTCGGGTATTTCCAGTGCCTATAGCAGGGACTTCTTAGAATAAGCCAAAAATGGGTTCAAATTCTGATTTGGCTTCATATGTAGTTTGACTAAACGGTGAGAGTGCACCACTCGACCCCTTGTACTTCTATTCTTTGTGGCAGGGATTGCTCCCTCTAGCTGGGCACGTTGCTGTTCTAGATCTATCTTACGTTCCAGTGTGTTCTCGTTTAGCCTGCGTTGCCTCATGGATTTTGATCACCTCCAGACACTGACAAGAACGAATCTTTTCTCTGAGGCTGGCGGGAGGAGAAGATGGGTGAAGGAGGAGCGGTGGGAATTGTGCAGGAGAGATCTGCAGAAAGGGGCTCCGTCTTAGTTGCAGGAGTTGGAAGAGAGACGCTGTTCCATTGGATCCCAGTGGAGTAGGCAGCCAGTCTGGCCACGAAGAATGAAAAATGAGTAGAGGCTATAGAGAGCTATAGAAAACAGTCTTGAAACAATGTCATAGGAGACACAATATGAAGAAATAGACTGCCAGGAGGCACTTGGACACAAAGTAGGTAGGTGCCTAGTCCTTGTTTGTTGGTGAAATAATGCCTATGTAATTTCCATCTACTTTTGGAGAAAAACATTATAGGAAAAGTAGTAGACTCCTATTGTTTTGCCTAATTCACAGCCCTTTTCCTGAATCCGGGAAGTGGTCATGTGTGTGCAATAAGGCCGGGTGTCTTGGCCCCACCTGAGTTTTCCCGGTAGGTATGTGACCCAACTCAGTCAAGGCTTCGGTTGGTAAGGGCTCAACCCAGATCTGACCCAAGCCAGGCCCAGCAAAATTCTTTCCCAGAGATTTGGGAACTAGAGCTGAGCAAAGAAACTGGCCTCTGTGTGTCTAGACCGCATGATGTAATAGCCCAGGAGCTGGCGGAGGGGCAGAGGATACCTGCCTGTTAGTAGAGAAAGATGAAAGCAGATTGAGTTGGAGAAGAGAGTCCCAGAGATTTGGGGAAGCTCATTCCAGTTGCCCCTGGAGCCTCATTCCTATGCTTGGATTCTGGGAAACAACCTAATATCCTTATAATACCTTCTCCATTTCAGTTAAATGGATTCAAGTTGACTGGCTTTCACAACCACGAGCCCTAAGCAATACAGAATGAATGAGTGCATGACATCATTTCCACACTCAAGGTCATAACCTCACGGTCTGGAGGTGTTCCGATTCGTTGGAGTGATGAATGAGACTTTTAAACTGGTCTACCTAGAACCTGTAAGAGCAAACTCCTTTCATCTTCTTCTTCTTAATGTTTATTTATTTTTGAGAGGGAGAGAGACAGAGAGTGAATTGGGGGGGGGGGGGCAGAGAGAGAGAGGAAAACACAGAATCCGAAGCAGGCTCCAGGCTCTGAACTGTCAGCACAGAGCCCGACGCGGGGCTCAAACCCACAGACCGTGAGATCCTAACCTGAGCTGAAATCGGACACTTAACCGACTGAGCCACCCAGGCGCCCCAGGGTTTTGAGAGGTTTTGAAAATTAGAGAAGGATGTCAGCAACAGGTGCTAATGATGCTACCATTTAGAACACCCTTTAGAAGGAAGCTCACTTGGATTTATTCTCCTATAAGGAGGGTTGCGTGGTCAGGCTGAGGGCATTTCCTAAGAGCCTTGGGGAAAAGGTGATTTTGTTCTTTTTAGTGTGAGCTCTACTCCCAATGTGGGGCTTGAACTCACAACCCAAGATCAAGAGTTGTTTGCTCTACTGACTGAGCCAGTCAGGCCCCCTGAGGGGGGAAAAAGTGATTTTAACCAGTTTCAAAAGGTTAAATGCATTTCCTTGGGTAGCTTACTCTAAACTAGCACCTCTTCCCAATATGCCCTGAAAGAATTTTCTACTTTTGTTGTCATGCAAGCTCTTCCAGGAAGTGGAATGTGGTTGTTTTGTTTTGTTTTGTTTTGTTTTGTTTTGTTTTGTTTATCTTGAGAGAGACAGAGACAGCACGGGAGCAAGGCGGGGGCAGAGAGAGAGGAAGAGAGAGGATCCCAAACAAGTTCTCCACTGTCAGCGCAGAGCCCAACGCAGGTCTCAAACCCACGAAACCATGAGATCGTGACCTGAGCCCACACCGAGAGTCGGACGCTTAACCGACTGAAACCACCCAGGCCCCCCAAAAGTGGTATATGTTTTATAGCTATATTGATAATGAAAGAAATCAACGATAAACCTTCTGTTTTTCAATAATTTTTACATAAGCAAATGGTTAAATCCCCCCTGGTCAAGCCGCCTTTCTTGGTCTAGAAAAGTGACATTTTAAGAACTGGTTTGTCTCCATTTAACAACTTCTTTACCTTGATGATTTGTCTCTCTGGCTTGTGGTCCCATATCTTTTAAGTGCGAGGCAGGAGTGGGGTGTTTACGCCTCTCCACTTTGTTCCCATCTACACCTCTCTTTTCACTGCCTCCCGTCACTGCCCAAGGAGCAAAAGCGTGGATTTTTTTCCCCTGTAAATTTCTAGTTGCAAGTGAAAGTGTCTAAATTAAATCGGTTTCGCCTTTTGCCCATCTATTTAGGAGTCCAGAGAGGAACTATCCTGTCCATTTTGAGTATGCAATACCCGCCTGATACAGAAAAAGTTTTAAACACAGGGAAGTATGAAGCAAACGCAGAATAATCACCCATATTCCCATTGCCCAAAGACAAATACTATTTCAGAGTATTTCTACACAGGGCTTTTCTTTCTTCCTTTTCTGCTTTTCTGATGTCTTAGGTTATGAGCATATGTTTTCATCATAGTTATGATTATTTTTCCTCCTAATATTCTATGCAAGCATCTCTCTGCTTTATTACAAATGTCATAAACATGTATTAGATGTATAATATTTCATCCAATGGATGGGATCACAATATACTTAACCATTCCCATTTCTAGATATTTAGCAAATCTCGCTTCTGTCATCTCGTTGATTTTATCCGTGAGATCTCCAAAACATGAATGGCCAGACGGGACTGTGAGTCACAAGATCGTAAATGGTAGTCCCACCAGTGGCCAAGAGAGGTGTTTGTAATGATGAACTGCCTTGTGCTGAAGCGTGAGGAGTGAGGTGGCAAAATGGCAGTGAAGGAGGGCAAGAGGACACTTTCTAAAAAGACAAATATAGGAGCGCCTCGGTGGCTCAGTTGGTTGAGCCTCCGACTTTGGCCCAGGTCATGGTCTCGCAGTTCACAAGCCCAAGCCCCACGTCAGGCTCTGTGCTGACAGCTCAGAGCCTGAAGCCTGCTTCAGATTCTGTGTCTCCCTCTCTCTCTGCCCCTCTCCTGTTCATACTCTCTCTCTCTCTCTCTCTCTCTCTGTCTCTCAAAAATAAATAAACATTAAAAAAATAAAATAAATAAAAATAAAAAGACAGATATCAGAGTGCCTGGGTGGCTCAGTCGCTTAAGCGTCTGACTCTTGATTTCAGCTCAGGTCATGATCTCCCAGTGTGAGTTTGAGCCCCATGTAGGGCTCTGCACTGACAGCTCAGAGCCTGCTTGGGATTCTCTTTCTCTGTTTCTCTGCCCCTCCCCTGCTTGCATGCTCTCTCTATCAAAATAAATTTAAAAACCTAAAAAAAAATTTATAAACAAAAAGGCAAATATACTTTCAAATAATAAAGACAAAGCTCCACAAAACATTTATTGAGCAAAGTCACTATACTAAGTGCCAACACTACATCTCAACAAATAATGCTGGCCTGTAGGAGTAAGTGCGAAGATAATCCACGAATGAACAAGGGGCACTAACAAGACTGGGGAGGTGGGGGTTAACTCTGCCTGGCTCCACAGAGGTAAAGCTGCTTACCAGAGTCTTGAAAAATGATGAAGGAGGAGTTCCCTGGATAGACCAAGGAGAAAACAAATGTAGGCAGAGGAGATAACAAGTGCAGAAGTCTAAATTATGAAACAGCAAGATGTGTTCAAGGACCCTCAACCAGGGCTATGTGGCTGCCGTGAAGTGAGAGAGGCTTTGGGCAGGTCCTTATGGACCCTGATGCCTTGTGGTGTACAATAAAACATTTGGTCCTTGTCCCTGGTTCTTCCTCAGAGGCTAATACTAAATCCTTGGAATTTTCCAAGATTCTTTGTTATTCACAGGCAGGAGGGGGACAGGCTGGAAAGACTAACTACATGATTAGAGGGCTGGGCTTTGAACCAGCTGACCTCTAGGCAATGGAGTGGGGCGGGAGGTTGAGTTCAATCACATAGCCAATAATGCAATCAATCATGGCTATGTAATGAAACCCAGTAAAACTTGAGGTACCAATTCTCCAAAGAACATCCTGGTTGATGAATCCATCAGTGTGCTGGGAGGGTGGTGCATCCTGGTACCATGAAGAAAGGGCACAGAAGCTCTACATTCAGGATGCTCCCAGACCTCATCTATGTGTGCTTCATTTGGCTGGTCCTGATTTATATCTTTTACAATAAAATTATAATCATAGCTATAGCACTTTTCTGAGAGTTCTTTGTTGTAGCAAATTATCATACGTTAGGCGGTTGAGGGATCCCCTGAACTTGTACTCAGTTGGTCAGGAGTGCTGATAGCCTGGGCACCCCCGAACTTGTGGCTGGCATCTAAAGTGAGAGCAGTCTTTAATTAAGGACAGAGCCCTTACCCTGTAAGTCTGCACTCACTGCAGGTGATTTGCATAGGACTCACGTGGCAGGATTGCACCATGCTAAGGGATTTTAACCTTATTTTGACGATTTTTTTTCCCTTAGAGAGAGAGAGAGGGAGCGTGAGCAGGGGAGAGGAACAGAGGAGAGAAAGAGAGAATCTTTAGCAGGCTCCATACTCAGCTTGGAACCTGACACAGGGCTCAATCCCATGACCCTGGGATCATGACCTAAGCCAAAATCAAGAGTCAGATTCAGATGACCAACCGATTGAGCCATCGAGGCGCCCCTGAACCTTACTTTGAAAGAATTTTAAGCAAGGGAATGTCAAATATTTGTGCCTTAGAAAAACCACTGTGTGGCAGAATGGATTAGACGGGGGAGAATATGAAATAGGGTGTTACGGATTGTTGGAACTCAGAAAGGAGCAATAAACGAGGCCAACACATAGCAAGCAAGAATGGGGATGAATTATAAAAGATCTCTGTAAAATAGAGTGTGCAGCATCCCGGGGGTTGGTTCCGCAAGGGTGCGCCCAGACTGTAGTGGGACAGAGACAACGGTTTATTGGAAACATCACTTTCAATGAGCAGCAAGCTAAATGATTTGGATCTTTTAAAAAAAATAATAAAAAGATATATATTTCCTTTTGAGTCCGCTAGAAGAGTTTAAAGATACCAAATAATACAACAAATTATCATGTGCTAACCCCCACCTGCAATTTAGCACACGGTAACATCTTCTTCCTTTCTCTTAAGTTGTTCCATTTGTGCCTAATTTTTAAAATTATTATATAAGTCAATGGCTCTCAAGGTGGGGAGGAGGGGCAGCTCTTCTCCACAGAGAACATCTGGCACTGTCTGGAGATATTTTTGATTGTCATGACTGGGGAGTCGCTACTGGCAATCTAGTGGATAAAAGCCAATGGTACTGTTAAACATCCTACGATGCACAGGGACAGCCCCCACAACAAAGAATTATCTGGCCCCAGATGTCAATAATGCTGAGGCTAAAAAACCCTTATTCACGGAAAAGAAATAAAACAGTGTAGATAAAAGTGAGGTCCTCATGTATCTCTCCCCAAATCCAAACCCACTTTCCAAGCACCCTCTCCCCAAAGATAACCACTCTCATGAATTAGGTAGGACAGAGGTTTGTTGGTTTGGTTTTTGGTGGTATTTATGTTTCCAATCTCTTTTTTTGCTCAATTCTTAGGGTTCGAGTTTTTGAAATTTTTAGCTAATTCTCAGTGTCTCATACAAGAGTAAAAGTACCCCCAAATAGACACCACTGTTGCCATAAAAAAAAGTATAATGGTGGGGGTGCCTGGCTGGCTCAGTCGGTGGAGAATGTGACTATTGATCTCAGGGTTGTGAGTTCAAGCCCCACGTTGGGTGTAGAGACTACGTAAAAATAAAATCTTGAAAAAAAAAGTACAACCGTATACATTCTGCCTTTTAAAGCCTTGACACATGCTACACGTGCCCAGATCCATCCCCTTGCCACCTTAGTCTGCCCTGCCCTCTTTCTCAAGGTAAGCTAGGTTGTCCACCTAGGAACTTGAGAGGAGACTGTGTTTTCCTTTATTTATTAACCTTTATTTACTGTGGTAGAAGACCATGAAAAGTTATTGACAGAAACAAGATAAGACACAGGGCTAGCCATGTTCCAGCCCTGACCAAAATGTAATACAATAAACATTCCCAGGGTACCCAAGTGGCTCATTCTGTTAAGCATCTCACTTCGGCTCAGGTCATGGTCTTAAGGGTTTGTGAGCTCGAGCCCTGCTTCAGGATTCTCTCTCTCTCCCTCTCTCTCTCCCTTTCTCTCTGCCCCTTGTGGGATTCTCTCTTTCTGTCCCTCCCTCTCTCTCTCTGCCCCTTGCTCACTCGCGCGCTCTCTCTCTCAAAAAGTAAAAATAATAAATAAAAACAAACATTCTCTAATTCATTCGGTGTCCTTGGACACTGCCAGTAGGAGCCCATCCTACAAGATCATGTGATTGATTCTTATACAGAATATAGTATGAGTTTAATAACATCTATTGGAATGGAATCACCAAAGATAGGCTTATGAAGCAAAGATGACGTAATTTGTTCTTTTCTTAATTCTTTAGAGAGGGAGGGGGAGTGGCAGAGGGAAAGAATCTTAAGCAGGTTCCATGCTCAGCATGGAGCCCAATCCCACAACCCCCAGGATCATGACCTGAGCTGAAATCAAGAGTTAGATGCTCACCCACTCAACCGACTGAGCCCCCCAGGCCCCCCAAAGATGATTTAATTTAAATCAGAGTTTTACAAACTACTTACAAACAGCTGTTTGTGTTACAAACAACTTATAAGAATTTTGGATTAATTAATCCAAGAAATTAGGGTTAATACTGAAATGATGTGTCAATGCCAAAAAAAAAAAAGTTAATCAACTGAAATAAATGAAAAAGTAACCAATAAGATGGAGAACAGGGGCGTTTGGGTGGCTCAGTCGGTTAAGCATCTGACTTCAGCTCAGGTCATGATCTAATGATTTGTGGGTTCGAGCCCTGCAATGGGCTCTGTGCTGACAGCTCAGAGCCTGGAGCTTGTTTTGGATTCTGTATCTCCCTCTCTCTCTGCCCCTCCACTGCCCATGCTCTGTCATTTAAAAATAAATAAGTGTTAAAAAAGTTTTTTTAAAAAGATGGAGAACAAAAAATTGCTCCTTACTTTTTATTAAAAAAATTAAAATTCCTGAATACCTTTCAAATGCATGCTAAGTGCTGTGCTCTACACTGTGATAAAAATATCTTCTCCAAGTGACATAAATCTCACCTAAGATACCTGTAAGGATCTCATGATCCAGAAGGGGAAACACACACATCAGCAGATAATGTTCATAATATGATGTGATGGGACAACGAAAGAGATATTTTTTCAGTATAGGTGCAGCAGAGATTAAATTAAAGACTCAGTTGTAATAGTGACACCCTTCTTCATCACCATCAAACTATGGTTCATAACCTTGTGATAAGAGCTGAGAACACCATTTAAATTAAAATAGTCAAGTAAATGTGCCCTACCCAATTTGAAACACATTGCTATAATAATCTATAATAATTTGAATGATATGGCACTGGTTTAGAACTCAGTGGACATAATAAAACACAATAGAGATTATAGAAAGAGAATCTGGTCTCCCATAAGCATGGTATTTCAAACCAATGATTGGAATGTGGATTATTCAATAAATGATCTTGAAATACATTTAATTTGGAAGAAAAATTATATCCCTACTTCTCCTTAATATCAAATAAATTCTAGTTGGATCAAAGATTAAATATTTTAAAAACATGCAAAATTGAGAAGAAAATATAAGTATTTTTAAAATCTTTGGAGGATGGGCACCTGGGTGGCTCAGTCAGTTAAGCATCTGACTCTTGATTTGGGCTTAGGTCATGATCTCACAGTTCATGGTTTCAAGCCCTGCATCGGGTTCTGTGCTGACAGCCTGGAGCTTGCTTGGGATTCTCTCTCTCTCTGTCTCTGTCTCTCCCTCTCTCTCTCTCTCTCTCTCTCTCTCTCTGCCCCTCACCTGCACATGCACACACACACACACACTCTCTCTCTCTCTCTCTCTCTCTCTGCCCCTCACCTGCACATGCACACACACACACACACACACACACACACTCTCTCTCTCTCTCTCTCTCTCTCTCTCCCCCAAAATAAATAAAATAAACTTTTAAAAAAAATCTTTGGGCAAATAAGATCTTTCTAAACAGAACATCAAAGCCAGAATTCTAAAAAAAAAATGTTGATAGATTTTATTAGACTAAAATTTAAAACTTCTGAACTATAGACAACTCCTGAAAACAAATATAAAACATGAAGCAACAAATTAAAAGAAAAAAAAAAACTAGATCATAGATCATCCAGGGGAGCCTAGTGGATTCAGTTGGTAGAGCATACAATTCTTGATCTTGGAGTTGTAAGTTTGAGCCCCATGTTGGGAGTAGAGATTACTTAAAAATATAAAATCTTGGGGCACCTGGGTAGCTCAGTCAGTTAAGCGTCCGACTCTTGCTTTCAGCTCAGGTCTTGATCTCGGGGTCCTGAGTTCAAGCCCCATGTTGGGCTCCACACTGGGCATGGAACCTACTTTTAAAAAATTGGATCATCAGGGAAATACAAATCAAACCACAATGAGATACCACCTCACACCTGTCAGAACAGCTAAAATTAACAACTCAGGCAACAACAGATGTTGGCGAGGATGCAGAGAAAGAGGAACCCTTTTGTACTGCTGGTGGGAATGCAAACTTTTGCAGCCACTTTGGAAAAACAGTATGGAGGTTCCTCAAAAAATTAAAAATAGAAGTACCCTATGACCCCAGCAATTGCATTACTAGGTATTTATCCTAGGGATGCAGGAGTGCTGATTCGAAGGGGCACATACACCCCAATGTTTATAGCAGCACAATCAACAATAGCCAAAGTATGGAAAGAGCCCAAATGTCCATCGACTGATGAATGGATAAAGACGTGGGATATATATGTACATATATATACGTATATATATGTACATATATATAGTGGAACATTACTCAGCGATCAAGAAGAATGAAATCTTAGCATTTGCAATAACATGGATGGAACTAGAGTATATTATGCTAAGTGAAATAAGTCAGAGAAACACAAATATGTGATTTCACTCATGTGTGGAATTTAAGATGCAAAACAGATGAACATAGGGGAAGGGAAGCAAAAATAATATAAAAGCAGGGAGGGGTACAAACCATAAGAGACTCTTAAATACAGAGAACAAACTGAGGGTTGCTGGTGGGGTGGGGTGTTGGGTAGAGGGCAGGGCTAAAAGGTGAGGGGCATTAAGGAGGACACTTCTTGGAATGAGCATTGGGTTCTATTCCTGAAATTAAACACACACACACACACACACACACACACACACACACACACACATCCCCACAAAGCTTAAGCTAACTAATCCAGGAAACTCCAGAAGTGGAAAATATTAATTAGCAATAATATAAAGTTTTGAGTACATTTTATATCATTCAATAAAAAAATTTAATTTATAAATGCAATTTAAACTTTTGCAAATTATGTGAAAAGAAATAAAAATCTGCCTAAAAAAGAGAGAGAGAGAGAGAAACCAAGAAACAGACTCTTAACTATAGAGAACAAAGGGATGGTTACCAGAGGGGGCGGAGGATGGGTGAAATAAGTGATGGAGATTAAGGAGGGCACTTGGAGTGATAAACACAGCGTGTTCTACGGAAGGTGTTGAATCACTATATTGTACATCTGAAACGAATGTTACTCTGTATGTTAACTAACTGGAATTGAAAGAAAAAACTTTAAAAATCTTAAAAAATAAAAAAACCCAACTAGATCATCTGGAAGAATATCCTAGACAGATTAAAAAGCTGTTCAGGGGAACCTGGGTGCCTCAGTCAGTTCAGCCTCCGACTCTTGGTTTCAGCTCAGGTTGTGATCCCAGGATTGTGGGATCGAGCCCCAAGTCGGGTTCTGAACTGAGCATGGAGCCTGCTTAAGATTCTCTCTCTCCCTCTGTCCCTCTCCCCCACTCGTGCTCTGTCTCGGTCTCTCTCTCTAAAATGAAATAAGAAATAAAATAAAATAAAAAGCTGTTATTTTTTAAATAAGAAAAATGTGACTCTCCCCCATAACATGGGGAAACGAGATGAAAATGCAATCCACAAAAAAGAAACACAAATAATCATGTGAAAAGATATTGTTCTTATTTTTTTTAATGTTTATTCATTTTTTGAGAGAGAGACAGAGACAGAGACAGAGACAGAGACAGAGACAGAGACAGGAGACAGAGCACGAGTCGGGGAGGGGCAGAGAGAGAGGGAGACACAGAATCCAAAGCAGGCTCCAGGCTCTGAGCTGTCAGCACAGAGCCCAGCGTGGGGCTCAAACTCATGAACTGTGAGATTATGACCTGAATCTAAGTCGGACGTTTAACCGACTGAGCCACCCAGGCGCCCCAAGATACCGTTCTTATTAATAGTGAAAGTTTCACCGCCATAAATGATAGTGAAGATTTAAAAAATGGAAAATACTAGTGTGTGCATAAAGCAGACATTATTATACCATGATGGTGGGAAGATAGCTAGGTAGAAATCTTCTGGGTGGGGATTTGGGAATATGTATGAAAAAGTCAAAGGAGGAAAACAAAACAAAACAAAACAAAACAAAACAAAACAAAAAAACAGAGGCAGGTTGAGGGGAGGAGGGGAAGGTGAAGGGAATATTTTGAACCAGCAAGTCCTTTTCCAGGAATCTCTACAATATGCATCTGTTATGTTTACAACCACATAGTAGTCGGCTCAGGCTGCCCTGACAGAATGCAGCAGACTACTGGCCTCAACAATAGTTTATTTTCCCACAGTTCCGGAGGCTGGAAGTCCAAGATCAAGGTGGCCATCTTCTTGTGTGTTCTCACATGACCTTTGCTCTGGCGTTTCTTTCTCTCATGTAAGGACACCAGTCACTTTGGATTAAGGTCCCATTTAACCTTCATCACCTCTTTAAAGGCCCCATCTCCAAACACAGTTGCATTGAGGAAATAGTGCTTCAACATAAAATTTTGAGGAAACACAATTTGGTCCATAACAAATAATTAAAAATTGGAAACAACCTAAGGGTCCATACAGTAAAACATTACTCAGCCTTAAAATTGATACAGTTTATATTTATTAACATGGAAAGCTGCCATGATACATGACATGTTTCTTAAAAGATTTTAAAATCATAGGCTTATATATATATATATATATATATATATATATATAATCTCATATATACATATTTGAAAAGCAAAGTTTATGCACCCTAAACAAGGTAACATCTGGGTAGTGGAAATTGAATGTGAATATACACATTCAACTTTATATTTCTATGAATAATATATAATGAATATTTTTACCTTCACATAAAAAAGAAAAAAGCCATTTTATTTTTTTATTTTATTTTTAAAAAATTTTTATTATTGACATATAGTTGACATAGGATGTTATGTTAGTTTCAGGCGCACAACACAGTGATTCGACAATTCTATATCTTATTCAGGGCTCACCCAGGTAAGTGTGAAAAAAGCTATTTCCCAAAGGACAGTTCAATCCCAAATTTATTTCTTTGAGGATCATTTAAATAAATTTCCATTTCTGATTACTAATTTGTTGCATAAATAATTACAACCTATAAGCCAAAGTGGTTCTACCGGGTACACCAGGAAAGAGGCCACTGACGTGAGGCAGGTTACAATCCTGAGCAGAAGCTATCCATCTACAGGAAACTTATGAACCTAAGTAAATATTAATTAACAATAGAATCTATGGGGATGCTTAGTGGATATTTGGCAATCCTTTGTTAATTTGATCATTTTAGCCAGTTAAACTAGATAATATAAGCCAAGAGTCCCTGAGAGTACACAAATACACTGACAAATTTCAAAGACAATACATTCTTTTTCTAGCAACGTGGAATCCTATGGGCAATGTCAACACCAACCCAATGGAATTTCTCAGACAAATCCACTTCTACAAGTAGGAAAAAAAACCAACACCACAGTATACAGTATGCTGCTTTAGTTCTCGATTGGTTTATCAATGAATTCGGTCCCTGGAGTGACAACATTCCCTTTAGTGAGAAATCATCCCAACTTGCTACTTAGTTTGAATTAGGGTTTGTCAAATTCAAAGACCTCAGCAGCGCAAGGTCACATGGCGGTGAAGGTTGTTCAGACTGAGTGACCCTGCCCCTGGGAGTTCCTGATTGACGCTCCCCATTTGCCTACACCTGAGAAACGGATCTTTCCCTGTGGGACCGAGTGGTGGCATCAGGGGTGCAAATTCATCGCCGGATTTTTCAGCTTCCCACAGGTCTGGCTAACTGATTGATCAGAACAAATGAAAGCGTTATGTCTTCCAACCTCCCTTCTGATGATCAAGCAGCTGATTGCAACTTTCCACAGCCTTCAGCATATGGGTTGCATGACCCATGGCCGATTCTGCTGAATATGCTGGGAATAGCTTCCTCTTTGACATTCAAGTTAATTATCACTATTGAATCTTTAATACTTAAAAAACACACGGTGCTTAATTTGTTCATGAATCCGTGGTTTGATAAATGCCAGTGTATATATTAAATTATGTTAATGTCTAATATCTTTTTTGAGCAGTCAAAAGTGCATTAAAAATTAAAATAAAATTAATTCCCACTTTCCCATTCTTACACTGTAGGTAATGTTATTTTACACTGTGCTGTAGTGTTCTACAAATTGATGTTCGGTGCTTTGAATTAATGAACTTTGTGATTTATTTACTGCCTGGGGTGCTGTTCATTAGTTTTTCAATTACTGTAAAACTTTATATAACATGGCATGAGCCCCTAAGCAATCAGATGAACAGTACTGGAGAGTTTTTCTTTTAAATAGGATCATGTAATAAAGACAGAAGACTAAATTAGCATCTCTGATATGCCAGCCAGAGACACTGGGTGCCATGAATAGGCTTGTGAATAACCTTCCAGAAGTGAATCTTTCAGAATCAGAATGCTCGGGGAAAATCTGCTCTCCTGCCCTTGAGTAAAAGTCCTGGTGAACCATCTTTGTCCACAGAACTCAAAACAAGAATCTCTAGGATGCAGCGTATTAGCAAGAGGCAGGCGTGATTTGAAAGTACTGCCATATCACCCTACAAACTCTTAGAAAGGCCAGAAGTGATTGTTACGTGATGAGGGAGGGTGGGGCAAGCTGAGGGCAAAATACGGGCTGGCACCCCGCCCCCCCCCCACGTGGGATATGTGTGATGTGCCTGGGACACGCCTGGCTACCCAAGAACAGAGAAAGTGTTTAAGTGCTTGCCATGGTGATGTGGGACACTAAGGCAAATGAAAACTGAAATTCCCTTACTGCCTGCAACCCATCGACAAGTCCTTGAAACTGGCAGTGACCTCCCTCTAGGAGCTCAGCTGCCTCCAGGATGACGCTTTGCTGGGGGCAAAAGACAACCTTGGCTTAACATTATCCCAACCTCGAGGATCCTGTAAGTCGACTTCCCTCATCTCACCTGCCCCAAGATAGACGCTGGCAATCCTACTCCAAGCTTATGCCCCACCCCCCATACATCTGAAGGGTCTCATGACTGAGGTTTTATTAAGCGGTAATAAGCGGCATTTCCCTAGCAACAGCCAGCCCCTCAAGGTCCTGGAAACCTTGCTTCCAAAATTTCTTAGAGACTTACTCTATCCCTGACCCCCTCCCAACCCAAGGGTATACAATGAGCTCCCCATCAGGACCCCAGTGCAGCTCTTCCTGGCCATGGGTCCTGTCCCCATGCTTTAATAAAGTCACCTTTTGCACCGAAGACGTCTTCAAGAATTCTTTCTCGGTCATCGGCTCTGGACCATCCCACCACCACCCCAAAACTTCATCATTATGTTTTGCACTAAGATTGAAACGTGTGCATGTGTCGGATTTCTTTCAGTGTCTCTTTTGGTAAACTCTGACATGATTCCTGGCACACTCCCTCGGGGTTTTCTTCAACTCTTAGATACCCTGTGTCCTTTCCAGGAGGGGCGCTGCATGTAAAACATGGTCCCTGCTGGAAAACTCCCAGGGAGCTGAGGCTGAGGCAAGGAAAGGTTAGAGGGAGCCTCGCCGAACCGCTCCCACAATCACAGAAGAGCTAGAGGAACAGTGGGGAGTGAGGGGAAGCTGTTGGCAAGGCGACAGAGGCAGCTGACGGGCTCAGAGGGAGTCCAGACTCAGCACCAGCAAGGGGGCGGGGGGGGGGGGGTGGTAAACACACAACCACCGAGGCCCAGGCTTCTTCCAGTTAGCTCGACCCGCTCTGCCCTGTGACCCTAAATCTACATGTATTTCAGATGTGCCCACAGAGAGGGAAGCTTTTCATCTGACACAAGGGATTTACTATTCAAAGGTACAGTAACTCATACTATTCATAGGATGAAGGCAAGAAAGAAACGCTTGTTACCTGCATGGGGGGCGGGGGGAAGCCTGTTGACAGGACACCGAGAAGCTGAGTACCCCCAGGAGCTGAGTAGCTACTCAGGCCGCTTGAGATCAGACCACACAAAACACCAGAAGGAAGCCCGTGCTTGGGACGAGGGGGGTAGTAGCCATGTAACTAATACGTGCTCATTAGTCTTTTGCAAAGTTACACAAAATACAGCGTGAGGAGACTTCAAACTCTAATTTTAAGAATTTTATTTCTGTATCAGAAATATAACGGAACCTCAGTTTTCTAGAACTTTCCTGGTTAGTCTGTTCTGGCATATCTTAGTTGGCCAGTCTGCCCTCACCCCTATGGTCATCCCCAGTGAAAACAACACCAGTCCCATTGCCTCTTCAGTCACGGGGCTGGTCCCAGTTCACTCGTCTGTCGTACAAGCGTCTGTCTGGCCTGACCCCTCGCTTCTTGTCCTCCAAACTGTTCCCTGCCCACAGCCTCTCCTGACCCTCTGACCTGATGTTGAGGATGGCCTCTCTGGCTCTTAACCCTGTCACCATTCTTCTTCCTTGATTTAAACACATCCCTTTGCTGACGCCTGGATGAGCCCCTCTAGGAGCCCCTCGCCCAGGACAGGTCCCCACCAAGCCAGCCCTGGTTCTTCCAGCTGAACAGACCAAGGCAGTTCTGTAGAATTTGTTTTTGGGGGCCAAGGGGGAAAAAAATCTTCTTTTGCTCCAACTCTTACTGTAAATAGTGCTTCTAAAGACCTCGTGAATTTATTGTCTGATCCTTCCTCCGTGATGAGGGATGGTGTGAATCTCAGCATCCTCATTACCAACATCAGTGAAGGCTACACAGGGCCATGGTTCACCCAGGAATATGGTTCATCAGCTAATAGAACTAGACATTGGGGGGCACCTCGGTGGTCCCGTCGGTTACGCATCCGACTTCGGCTCAGGTCGTGATCTTGTGGTCTGTGAGTTCGAGGCCCATGTCGGGCTCTGTGCTGACAGCTCAGAGCCTGGAGCCTGCTTCAGATTCTGTGTCTCCCCTCTCTCTGCCCCTCCTATGCTCATGCTTTGTCTCTCTCTGTCTCTCAATAATCAATAAATGTTTAAAAATTAAAAAAAAAAACTAGACACTGGGATCCTGAAGTCACCTCTCCTGTCATTCGATGTTTTCTGATAAGAGATGAATACTACAAAAACAAATAAGCAATAGATTCTAGTGGCTGAAGTTCTGAGGAGTGGAGTTCTTTCCAACTTGTTACCCCGTAATATCCAAGTGGATCCTGAAAACTAGGTAGCCTCTGGGCAGTAAAGGTTATCTTGGGCCTCCAAAATCGCCACAATTACCTTGATAAATAAATCACTGTCTCCAGAAACACCCAGATAATTCATTTACAGTAGCAGCTATCAGGTTACTTGAAAAATATAGGCATAGCATAGGTGATAGTGAATAAAGGGTGTGGGTTCGGAGAAAGTCACCAACAGTGCTCACCTCCATGGTGGTTCATGGGTACAGACAGGATGGCTGGTCCCAGCCTGGACCCACGTGAGGCTCTGCGTAGATTGTCCAACGACCACCAGACCCTGTGGGAAGGTGGCACCAGCACAGGAGGGGGACTGAGGGAAGATTCAGGGCTAGGCCCCACCTTAGCCTCTGGAATAGGTGTGTTACTTTGGACCCAGTCAGGAGAACTGGTGAATTTCCCAAATCCAAATGTCAGTCATGATTTCCTAAATGGAATGGATCACGGCCCTCGATATTTTGGAAACTAACCATATTGTCTCCCCTAATCTCTTCGGGGAGAGCTGTCTACTTCTACATGTCCGCTCCCAGGAGGTCAGACCCCAAGGAGCTCCCGTTCCAGTGCAGGTCACAGGGTCAGAAGATGCTGCTTCAGCTGCCAGCTCGAGGTGATGTAGGCAGAGAACTGGGAACAGGCGGGATGTGCTATTTTGATCTACATTTCTCCCACCGCAGCATAAAGACACCATTAAAATGACTTTGAAAACTTTAGACATCTTGATGTATCTGCTCATCTGAAGCGTACTTTAATAACTATAATTTTTAAAAAATCTTAATGTTTATTTATCTTGGGGGGAGAGAGAGACAGAGTGTAAGTGGGGCAGGGGCAGAGAGAGAGGGAGACACAGAATCCGAAGGAGGCTCCAGGCACAGGAGCTGTCAGCACAGGGCCCGACTCGGGGCTCAAACCCCCAAACCATGAGATCATGACCTGAGCCGAAGTCGGATGCTTAACCCAGCTTAAGGTCACCCAGGTGCCCCTTAATAACTATAATTTTAAATAGCTTCTATCCTGATCTTGATTCTTACAACTTATGTTTCATTTTTAAGCTTTATAATGACTGTTATTTAATGTTTATTTATTTTGAGAGAGAGAGAGAGAGAGAATGCGAGCAGGGGAGCAGCAGAGAGAGAATCCCAAGCAAGCTCCAGGCTATCAGCGCAGAGCCTGACCCAGGGCTCCATCTCAGGACCTCACGGACCTGAACCGAAATCAAGAGTCGGAGACTTAACTGACAGAGACGCCCAGCCACCCCTACAATCATTATTAATAAAACAATTTACTTGGGAATTTACCTGGTGTCTATTTCTTCACGTACAGTTTTTATAACAGCAATCCCAAACTCCTCTAGGAATGTTACCAGCATATTTATTGCCTCCATTACTCACATTGGGAAATACTTGATTGCTTTCTGCTTTTTTGTTAACTCGAGAAACTCATTGATTTTCAAAAGGAAAACTCTTTTTTTTTTTAAGTAATCTCCACACCCAACGTGGGGCTCGAACTTACAACCCCAAGATCAAGAGTCACATGCTCTGCCAATTCAGCCAGCAAGGAGCCCCTCAAAAGGAAAACTCTTGCAATCAAATGAAATGACTCACGTCTCCCCCTCCAGCCACACTGCTGGGCCTTGCACAGCTCTGGACACATGTCCTGCTCCCTTATTTCCAAACTCTTTCCTTTTCCCAAGTCTCCCTGCTGACTTCCACCAGCTACACTGTGCTATTCTCATTTCCTTTGGGGGTCTCAAATCTACCTGTTTCATCACCCACTGGGACTCATGAAACCCCCAAAATGACACATAATCCCCTGTCCACGTGTGCACATTTCTCTGGGAAGTAGATCCATAGCTTTCGTTCTATTCTCAAGGGTCCATGACCCCCTCTTCCTCCAAAAGAACAGCAATTGTCTGTCATTTTAATCAAAACTATCATTACACTATACTTGCAATATTAAATCACCCTCCTGGCTGATCCCCCTACCTCCAGTCTCCTTCCAGTCCCTTCTGGACGCTGATGTCACCCCACTGTCTCATCTGCCCAACACGAGGTTTAATTGCTTTGGTTTTCTCCCTCTGCATGCAGTGCCCACAGAAGCCTGGTGGTGGCGCCACCACACCGCTTTTATTCCCAATTCTCTGCAGCGCTCCCATCTGCAACACCTCCCCCGCTCTCCGCAACCCTCGCCCACACCCCGCGCTTCCAGGCCCAGCAAAAGTCGCCTCCCAGACTAGGACCAGCCCCGAGGTAGAGTTCGGTTTCAGATGCAGACTACCTGAGTGGGGGTGTAGGCCTGGAGGTCCACAGGGCTGGAAATGTCAATTGGAAAGTTTTTAAAAATCTTGAAAAAGGGCAAGCTCTCCAAGGGAAATAAAAACAGAAAACAGTCAAGGGCTTATCCTCAGTTTCTACAGCACTTAGGTGCTGGGATCAGTGCTCAGCAAAGAGCAGCACTCGAATGCTTACAGAATGAACGTGAGATGTCTTGTTCAAAACAAAACATATCTAAGCGGGTGGGGGATTATGAGGTCCGAATTTGCCTGCAAAATATTTGTAACAAACTGCTTTGTAAAAAAAACAAAACAAAACAAAACAAAACAAAACAAAAAAACCCAGGTGAATTATTTCCCTAGTCTTTGCGTCACAAATTATTTATAAAAGCATATTGGAGTTGATAAGCAGTTTTAAGCAATGCACGTCAAACGACAGTCCCGAATAGGGGCAGGTTAAATACACACCTTTCATGAACAATTTTCCAAGACAAGATAAGAAAGTAAATCTAAAGTGGAGAGACAGAAAATACACGGGATTAGGAATCAGTAAACAGCTATCTCTGGTATTTGCTCAATTACTGTTACGTATGCAACTAACCCCGGTCATAATTATTTAGGAAAGAATTCGTGTCTTCTTTAGCAACATACTCTACACCGATATCGTCGGTCTCTAAGGTGCAAATGGGTCCGCAGGTTAAGTTACGTGTTTGATATTATGAGTCAATATTAATATTAAACTCGGGGCTGAAGAGAGAACAAAAACCAGGTCAGTGCGCAGCTAGGTAACCACGGGATGGTCTGCGACTTAGGCAGGCGGCTGTGAGCTGCCAGTTTAGGTGGGAGGGAGGTGGCAGTCCCAGCAGGAGGCCGGTGTCTCAGCACGCGGGCTCCTCCTTCACCCTTCGCAGCAACGGTGCTCCCCAGTCTGATGTTCCTATAGGGTGTCATCTTCTTCGTTTGCAGAGGATGATGGACAATATCAAGGTCAGGCAAGGTCAGGCAAGTTCAGGTCACCTGCACAAGGTCCCAGCCTGTAGGCACACGGTCACCGTGGAGCCAGGCCTCTACCTGACAATCGACTCCTTCCGGAACTGGCAGCGATCTATCTGTAAGTTCCTCTCCGGCTTAAGTTCCTTTGGTCCTCCGCATGCAGGAGCATTTTTAAAAACCTTTGCAGCTGAGCTCCTGACAGCTCCTCAAAACCCTCCTCCCCAAAGCTGGCTGCCTGCAGCATTCTGCCAGGGTTCGGACCACACGGCCCGACCGTGCCCCGAATCTAGAGGAGGATTTGCAAGCAGGAGAGCCCCCAACCATAACTGCTTCTTCCATTTTACACGTGACCAAATGGGGGACTGAAAAACCCAAGAGCTGGCCCGAGACTGTGCAGCTGGCTCATGGCATGGCTGGGGCCGGTCCAGGGGAGTCTCTGCCGCACCCTACTTCTTCCAGCTGTTGGTGGCCTGGGGGATACCGACCAAAGTAAGGCTGCATTTTTAGGAGGCGAAAAGTGGGTCCTTTAGGAGTCCTGAGCACCTGGGGATTTTGAGTCTTATCGGAAAGGCATTGTTCCAACTTACTGGATTTTTTTTTTTCTTTTTACAAATTGACTCCCTGCCCTTGCCAGACTCTTCCCACTCATTCCTTTGGAAACAAGTCTACTTTTGCCAACTCTTGACGTTAGTACGCAGCTGAGGTGAGCACGGGGATTCCTGTCTCCTGGACTCCGTTGTATATTAATGAGCACTGGCAAAGAACAGGAGGAAAAGGTCAGAGCTCCAGAGCTTTTATGGGGCAGCCAGTGGCCAAATCCTCAGATCTGCAACCTGCGTAGGGTGCCCATGTCCTCAGGAAAGGCTTCACACAGCTCAGAAAAGCCCTTCACCTGATCAGCTTTGAGACATCTCTGAGCTTCCTGTTTCTACCAATTAAAGCTACCTCACCCCTTTCACCTTTCCTCACTGGTGTAGGAAGATGGCCCAATTTGTCAGCAACCAAAGCAGAGACGATGGCTGAGCTGACTCATTTAGGAACAGTAATTCCTTCCAGAGAAGATTCTCCATTCATTTAGACACCGGAGCAATTATTTGCTGGCTGACAGTTGTAATTACTTTTTGCTGCAGGTAGGTAACTGTTCCAGAAGCCAAGCTAATAGGATTACTGGTTTCTGAAGGGCTTTTGGAACAAGTAATTTTCAAGTAGTCAGTGCGGCATGTTCAGTGAACTTTCCACCCAGGGTAAATTCCTTCCTCTGTGGCTCCCCACGGAAGGCCAGGCGTGGGTTCTTCCATGGGGCACTTTGGAACTGCAGGACATTTTTCTTCCAGCCTCCTTTGTTTGAAAATGGGACCTGAGCAAATCATGCTTGGAGATGTTTCACGAGCTTGCACATAATTTTCAACTGCTCTGAGACTTGGCATTAAATTGTATCAACCAACCAACCCTTTTGGCCACAGCAGGGTAAATCCCTTTCCCAGTCATGGCAGGTCGGGGTAACTTCTCCCTCCATGCTGCCCATTTCTGAAGGGAAATTAAGGGGAAAAAATTGACCCAGACAGCATTTTAGACAAGGTTTCTAACACAATTACCCTCTGTGTGCCTTGTAGATAGTGATTTTACAACAAGGTTTTCTATTTGGTAAGAAAAAGGCCTTTTGAATGCTTGTCAACATTTGTCCCTACCACATCGTTTGACATTTAACAGAGCTTAAGCAGCACATCCACGGTCTGTTGGGACAACGGTTTCTTTTACTGAGGAGTTTGAGGTATTTTTGCTACTGTTGTTGTCATTGTTGGGATTAAACATTCTCACATCCTGCACTGCCATCCACTGATCAGTGGAATGCTGGTCTTGAGCGGGTCATACGTGTTGTGTCCATGAGTTAGTCTGTCCAGGAGAGGCAGCAAACGCAAAATTGCTTGACTGGGACAAGACGGGGCCTAACTGAAGGCCAGCATCTCCAGAACAGCTCTGCTTTCAAGTAAATAAGAACACCGAGTTGTGACGAATCAAGAGGCGATGAACTATACAGACTGACGGTGTGGAGACCATCTCCCTTGTAGCTTTCTTGAAAAATAACCGACACACGGGAGCGCCTGGCTGGCTCAGTCAGTTAAGCATGTGACTCTGGATTTCGGCTCAGGTCACGATCTCGCCGTTAGCGAGTTTCAGCTCCGCATCGGGCTCTGCACTGAAAGCACAGAGCCTGCTTGGGATCTTCTCTGTCCTTCTCTCTCTGCCCCTCCCCACTTCCCTCCCTCTCTTTCTCTTAAATTAAGTACACAAACTTACAAAAAAGAACTAGTCTCAGCAACTTTCAAGTACACATGCAACATTGTAAACCATAGTCATCATGCTGTCCATTAGATCCCCAAAACGTATTCATCTTATAACTGGAAGTTTGTCCCCCTGGACCAACATCTCTTTTCCCCCACCTCCACCCCCCAGCCCCTGGCAACCCGTGCTATCTACTCTCTATTTGTATCAGCTTTGCTTTTTGGGAATCCACATATAAGTGAGATCATACGGTATTTGTTTTTCTCTGTAGAGATTATGTTTTAAGGGTTTGGACATATAGTCAATGCATAGGAACTTGCGAATAAATTTTATTACAAGTAACTTGTGCTATCAGTTTGGTCTACTGATACTCAAATTCATTAGATTCTGGGATCCCCGGAGAAGGAACTGTAACCCTGCAGCAAACTTCCTTCACAGCCCTTAGAAATTGAAAATCTTCACTTATTGTTAGGCAAGCTGAAAGTATGCTAGAGAGCTGTCCTCAAGGCCTGAAAAGTGCTTAGCTGAAATTGTAAAGGAAGCTTAAGAAAATGTTTACTGTTTAATATCACACAGCCTTTAGCATTACCGCAACCTTTGCGAGTTGTTCTGGTGGAGACACTGAAGTCCCCCCACCAACTGTAGGACCCCAGCTCTAAAATATCAGGAGAGTAAAATTTGTAAATGAGAGTATGGGAATCAAAGAACAAGTTTAGAATTAGGGGCGCCTGGCTGGCTCAGTGAGAAGAGCATGTGACTCTTGATCTTGGGGTCATGAGTTCGAGCCCCACGTTGAATGCAGAGATTACTAAAAAAAAAAATTTTTTTAAGTACAAGTTTGGAATTGGACAAAACTGGGTT
This sequence comes from Panthera onca, assembly GCF_046562875.1. NCBI lineage: Eukaryota > Metazoa > Chordata > Mammalia > Carnivora > Felidae > Panthera > Panthera onca. The sequence goes on from NC_138344.1 coordinate 132,997,475, forward strand.
CAAATCCTGCTCTATCACTTCCTACCTATGTACAATCCTATCTACCTTGCAAGGGTAAGGGTGATGAGATAATGTATGTGAAGCACTTAGTACTATGTGCCTGGCACATAGTAAATGCTCAGAAAACCGTGATCAACACATTAATGATACTGATGAATCACACTTCCTTCAATGACACATACCAGTAACATTTCTGAACAAAAGATGCACCGTTTGCCAGCCAAGCCTCCTTTGTGGAAGGAAATTTTTTTTTAAATTTTTTAAAAATCTTTGTATTTATTTTTGAGAGAGAGAGACAGAGCATGAGTGGGGAGGGGTAGAGACAGAGGGAGATACAGAACCGGAAGCAGGCTCCAGGCTCTGAGCTGTCAGCACAGAGCCCGACACAGGGCTTAAACTCATGAACCTTGAGATCATGACCTGAGCTGAGGTCAGATGCTTAACCAACTGACCCACCCAGGCACCCCAGAAAAATCTTTTTTTTAAGTTTATTTATTGATTTTCAGAGAGAGAGAGAGGGAGGGAGAGAGAGAGGGAAGGAGTGGGGGAGGGGCAGAGAGAGAAGGAGAGAAAGAATCCCAAGCAGGCTCTGCACTGTCAGCATGGAGCCCAATGAGGGGCTCAAACCCAGGAACCATGAGACCATGACCTGATCTGAAATCAAGAGTAGAATGTTCAACCCACTGAGCCACCCAGGGGCCCCTCATTAAAGAAAATTCTAAGGGACCCATGAGACATAGGCTATCCCAAAAGGTCATTCTGGTCACTGATCACAAACTGTGGCCAGTGGCCCCCTGCAGCAGAATCGCTAAGAGTACGTCATTATAAAACTGGTTTCTGGGTTCCAGAGAAGGCAGGCTGTATTGGTCAGGACTGGCGAGGCTATGCCGTGTAACAGACACACCCTAAAAGCTTAGTGATTTAACCTTGAGAGGTTTGTCACTCGTGCAAAGTCCACTGTGGCTCTGAGCACCCTCCGAGGAATGTCACTTTACGCAGGGGCTCAGGGGTACAGGCTATTTCTGCTCTGTGGCTCCGCGATGGTGATGAGGCAGGTGAAGACAGTCAAGGTGATCCCTGGCCAGGGACCTACTCACAATCCATTGGCCATAACCTGTCACATGATCCCACCTATCTCCAGGGGCTAAGCAGGTGGATATCTGGTGAACATTAAATGTCTCTGTCTCACCTACCTCCTCAATCAGTCCCCGGGGTGGGATCCAGGACTCTATGTTTTTAGACTCCCCTGGTGATACGATTTAAAGTCGTAGCACCATGATTATCTGCTCTGGGCGATATCCCTTTATGGGATAAGTAATTTGAAATAATGGAAAAAAGAGTGGTTCTGTCAACATACTGATTTATTAAGATGAGCATCGAAGAGCCTAAAACATCAGGCTTTTTTCTGGCTGTCGTTTAAGTGTCTGCCTTAGATACAGATGCCTCTCAAATCTATTTCTGGTCCAGATTCCCCCCTATATACACTCAGCCAAGGGCTCAAGGGTGCCTCCACATGTTTGTTCATCCCTACCAAGCCTGTCCTGTGGCCAGGGACAATGCCAACATCCACCCTCCCGGGTGACTTCCAAGGCGTCCTGACTTGGGAGTCTTCCTTGCCCCTTTTATTTCTTCCGTGTCTCAAAGCCAGACATCAAGACTGCGTCTGTGTCTCTTTCTTACACAGTCTGTCTATTCTTTCTCTCTTCCTCCACTGCTATCCCTTTCCTCCAGGGTCCTATCATCCATCACTCACATGGTCCCCCTGCCCCAGTCGAGCGTTTCTGTCCTCTGTGTCCTGTGTTGCTGAGTGATGAATTCCCCTTCGTGATGATTATTTCCTCATCTTCTATGACTCAGCAAGACTCCCCTCTATAAGCCATTTCTGACTGTATTCTTTTCCCTTCCTCTGCTCCCTCAGGTAGCTTGTCTCATGCAGCTCTACAGACGTCTTTCTCTCTGCCTGACTGCAAGTCCTACGGGAACAGACAGCAAATTTGCCTCTCTCCAGGTTGTCTTGACAGAGTCCACACCATACTCAGCACATGGGAGGTATGGAGGAAGAAAGGAATGCAGGTAGCAAGCTGCACGGTGCCTGGCACACAGTAGGCGCCATATAAAAGCTCGCTGAATGAAAGAATAAGCGAGTATCCAACCATCCTCCTGAGCTTAGTTATCTGAAATATCCATTAGTGTCACCAAACCCAAGGTGATGAACTAATTAAACTGACTATTCACCTTTATGGGTACGGCACTTTTTCTTTGGAAGTCTTGATAGGCAAATGCGTCTTCACTGGAAACCGTGTTCTGCATCTATGACCAAAGAATGAGAATCAGATGTGAAGCGAACCATCATGTTCAGGGTATCTGAGTAATATCATTGTGCAAGGGGAGTTCTATTTTAATTTGCAGGAAAAGAGTTCTGAGTAAAATAAGGTGAATTAAAAATAGAATCAAGCGAATTAAAAATACACTGCGTGAGTACACTAGTACCTAGTTCAAAAGGCGCTAACAACTGAAAGTGATATCATTTTTCTTAATTTACTATATAATCCATAAATATTTGGGGCAGTTAAAACAGTAACGTTAACATATCTACATGAGTACTCATCCACACATAATTAAAAATGAGCCACAGGGTGCCTGGATGGCTCAGTCAGTTGAGCGCCTGATTTTTGATTTTGGCTCAGGTCACAATCCAGGGTCATGGGATCGAGCCCCACATAAGCTCCATGCTGAGCATGGACATTGCTTAAGATTCTCTCTCTCCCTCTCTCTCTCTCCCTCCCTCCCTCCCTCTGCCTCTCTCCCTGTTCATGCTCTCTCTCTCTCAAAAATTAAAATAAAAAGAAATGAACCAGAAATATTCTCAAAATGTATTTCTAGGGGCAAGTTTGTGAACCATTTATTATACAGTGTGTCTCATGTCTTAAATCATAATAAAATTTTGTTACAAAGTCTGAGGTATTTTAGTTTATTTTATTACCTCTAAGTCTGTTCTTTCATATATATATATATACACACATACATATATATATGTATATATATATATATATATATATATATATATATATACACACACATACATATATATATATGTATATATATATTTTTTTTTTTTTTGAGGGCAAGAGAATGTGAGGAAGAGGCAGAGGGGGGGGCGGACAGAGGGTCTCAAGCAGGCTCTGTCCTGAGAGCAGTGAGCCTGATGCGGGACTAGAGCTCATGAACCGTGAGATCATGACCTGAGCCGAAGTAGGAAGTTTAACTGCTTAACTGACTGAGCTACCCAGGGGCCCTTTCATATATTCTTTAAATGTTTATTTTGAGACAGAGAGAGAGTGCGTGCATTGGAGGACAGGGAGTCAGAGAATCTCAAGCAGGCTCCAAGCTCTCAGCACAGAGCCCACGGGGCTTGTTCTCACAGTGAGACACTGAAATCAAGAGTCAGATGCTTATTCAGCTGAGCCACCCAGGAGCCCCTGTTCTTTCATATTTTTAAGGGACCTCTAATCACTAAAGATTTCCAGAAAATTACCCCCAAATGGAAGATTCTACACAAGAGGGTAATATTTAATATGTAGACATAAAGAGGTGAAGAAAGATTAATGAGTTAGAAATAGTACATTGAAAATATGAAATTCTTCAAGAATAATTTTCACAACACATGAAATGTTTAGAAACCATAGACAAGCAAAAATAATAAAATGAACATCAGTCAAAATCCTGCCAAACCAGATAACTACTATTAAAGTGTTGGCCTTTCCCCCCACCAATGAGCACATTTTAGGGAGCACAAAGTAGGGCCATCATAATGTTCACGATACTTCAGAATCTGATTTTTTCATTTAACAGTATACCATGAGGATCTTTGCCTGTTAATCATTTCTACGACATCAATGACATTCTACAAATCCATTAAAATTATCTTGTTGTACCATGATTCATGATCACTTCTCGCTGGTAGATTATATCCCACTTTTAAAGTACTATAAATAAGGCTGACATTAACATCTATAAATTAAATCTTTGTGCACATTCATCATTATTTCCTTAGGATAAATTCTAGGAAGCGGAATTTCTGGGTCAGAGGGAGTAAAAAAATGTTAATATACATGGTTTAATATATAAGGCTGAGCAGCTCCAGAAATATTATGCCATTTAATGTACAAATATTTATGGCTCTTCTCATTTCCTCTTTGGTACATTGCTTAATCATGACCTTTTGCCCTTGTTATTACTGCAGAGTTCGTCTTTTTCTTACTGTAAGAATTCTTTATAAGTATGTATATGGGATCTTACATAATATATTAGACAAATATATTAAATATATCGTCTTACAGGGCACCTGGGTGGCTTACTTGGTTAAGTGTTCGACTCTTGACCTCAGTTCAGGTCATGATCTCATGGTTTGTGAGTTCAAGTCCCGCATCAGGCTCTGTGCTGGCAGCGTGGAGCCTGCTTAGGATTCTTTCTCTCTCTCTCTCTCTCCCTCTCTCTCTCTGCACCTCTCCTGCTCATGCTCTCGCTCTCTCTCTCTCTCTCTCTCTCAAAATAAGTAAATAAATAATTTAAAAAACATTAAAAAATTTAATAAGTATATTGTCTCAGGTTTTTGTTTGCCTTAAATTTTTGCTTACATTAGACTTTCTTGTCATGGGAAAGTTTTTGTAATTTCCTTTTAGTCAAATCCATTCATTTTGCTTTGTGGTTTCTAGCTTTGGTGTCGTCATGTTTAGAAAAATGAAGGCCAAACTCTAGCATATACAGTCACCAAAGCTTTCTTCTAGTACATTCCAGTTCCATCACTTACATCTAAATTTTTAATTTCTCTGAAATCTTATGTTGACATATGATGCAGAGCAGAAATAAAATTTTGTTTATTCTCCAAATACAAGTTAGCCAATTGTCTCAATTTACATCATGGGGCAAAGCTTTAGCCGTTTGTTAGTTTCCATTTAAACAAACTGAGCCAGCAGCAGGTGCCGTGCCCACCTTCAAAGCCCGGAATTTTGGGTTTCTGCTTTCCAGAGCACCTGTTCCTGGAGCAGCACAGGTGTTGGTGCTTCTCCTGAGATCCTTTGCTTTTGCCACATTTTGCTAACTTTCTTGGTTCTCTGATGGAAAGGAATATGCCAGTGGTGGTTGCCATGCTGCCCCACCCCCACCCCCCCAACACCCAGCACCACTGATGCCCCATTCCTGAAGCTGGGAAAACTAGTCAAACCAGAACAGGGAGTGTTCCAGGCCAGCATGCTTAGAGGGGGGGTGGGGGTGGGGGGGACTGGGAAGAAAGGGCACCAGAGATATTTTCCAAAATTTTAAATGCATATACTCAGGACACCACTTCTTTGAATCTAGCCTAAAGAAATACATTCACATGTGGAGAAAAATGCAAGGATAACACTGTCCGCTGCAACACCATCAATTACGGCAAAAAAACAACAGAAAATTGATTACATAGTGATACATCTGTATTATGGAATATTTTGCAGTGATTAAAAAGAATAAGGGGGAGCACATGGGTGGCTCAGTCGGTTAAGTGGCCGACTTCAGCTCAGGTCACGATCTCGCGGTCAGTGAGTTTGAGCCCTGCATTGGGCTCTGTGCTGACAGCTCAGAACCTGGAGCCTGCTTCAGATTCTGTGTCTCCCTCTCTCTCTGCCCCTCCTCCACTCACGCTCTGTCTCTGTCTCTCAAAAATAAATAAATGTTAAAAAAAAAAAAAGAATAAGAGGGAGGGAAGAAGGGAGGGGCAAGAGAAAGACTGCAAAAACATATTAAAGGGGCAAATCCCACTTAGGAAATAACAAATGGCATTGATAGGGAGAGTGCTGGGACGAGGGATACAGATAATTTTTAAAAAATACTTCTTGCTCCAAATACTTCTGTATTTTCAAAAATCCTTCACAATAAGAATATTTTCAGGAAATTCTTGTGCAATTTTTTTAAGTTTCTTTATTTTTGAGACAGAGAGAGCATGCGTGCAGGAGGGGAAGAGAAGGAGACAGAGAATCCCAAGCAGGCTCCACACTATCAGCACAGAGCCCAACATGGGGCTTGAACTCACAAACCACGAGATCATGATCCGAGTCGAAACCAAGAGGCAGATGCTTAACTGATTCAGCCACCCAGGCACCCCAACTTGGGCAATCTTTTTAAAAGACAAAAATAAGCATGCAAAAATGAAGACTTTCATGGAAGTCAGTCCTAAACCCACTTACACCAGTATGAACTAGAGTGTTCCCGAGTTGCCTACCGGCTGGGGCTCAGCGTTTCCTTATCAGCAATTTCAACAAACCCAGGCAGGCGCGGGTGAAGGCCAGCCCACGAATGCATACCTGGGACCCAACGTTTAATATAGGAAATGCAGAATGGAATACATTAGAACAGGAAAACATAGAGGCATCCCAGAAATGCTTATAATAAGGACCAATTGAATCCAGAATTTAAAAAACAAAAGAAGCCAGAAATGATGAATACAGCAAAACAAATTATCATCCAGATGGAAAGGACTAAATGGACTTTGTTCTGGGTTGGACTTGCCTACAGCATGGCATTCATATAATAAATATAATATAATATAATATAATATAATATAATATAATATAATATAATATAATATATTATAATATAATATATACAATATATATAAAATATATAAAATATATAATATATATTATATATATAATATATATATATCTTTTTTTACTGCCTTAGAAGAAAAATAGAAAAGGTATGCCCGAAAACCACAGTTTTATTTTAAAAAATGGAAATGACCATCTATTTTGATACTGTGACATCTCTTAGGACTTACTGAGAGTATGCCCAAACTGAATTACTCAAGACCCGGCCTTTGTTTCCTCCTGCATTTATAGCAACTGTCAGATAAGACTCAAACACAGAAGTAAAAACACCTGCCCCAGCACGGAGTGTCAGCCAAGTGCTGAGGACTGTCTGTGACAGGAGGGGGAAGCCCACTTTGCTTTGTAACACAGGAAAGCCAGGGAGGGAAAATCCTAAAGAGTCCTGTTAGGTGAGAAAGGGTCTCCTCTACTACCCTTCCCTCACTCAAATATTCTCTTACCTCCTCAGCCACAACTTTCAGCATGCTGAGGCCTCTCATTAAAAAAAAAACAAAACAAAAACAAAAAACAAACCTTCTCTTGTTATGGACTGAATTTTGTCCCCCCACAATTCATATATTGAAGCCCTAACCCCCAGTGCAGTGGTATTTGGAGACAGGGCCTTTGGAGGTGACTAAGTCTAGATGAAGTCACGGGTGCTTGGCTGACTTAGTTGCAAGAGCACGCGAATCCTGATCTCAGCGTCAGGAGTTCGAGCCCCATGATGGGTGTAGAGATTACTTAAAATAAATTAAGACTTAAAAAAAAGTATTTAAAAAAGAGCGTTTAGACAAAGTCATGAGGGTGAAGCCTTCATCATGGGATTAGTGCCCTTATAATGAGGGACGCAGAGAAACTGTGCTCTCTCACTTCCCAGTGTGTGAGGACACAGTGAGAAGGTGACTGCTACAAGCCAGGAAACAGGCCAGGAGCAGAGCTCTCACCAGAAACCAGCCATGTTGGCACCTTGATCTTAGACTTCCAGCCTCCGGAACTGTGAGAAAATGAATGTCTATGGCACTGTTATCGAAGCCCGAGCTAAGACAGTCCCACCCACACCCTGCTTTCAGCAGCCACTCTTCCACCATTTCAAAGCCAAGTTTCTGGAATGGCAGTGTCTATGCAGACTGTCTTCATTTCCTTGTGGCCCCCATCCCTTCACCACTCATTCCTCAAACCCCTCCAGTCTGCAAACCCCTCCACTTGACTAAGCCAGAGCCCCTTTCTCTAGGTCACCATCACCTCCATATTGCTACACTCAGTGGACCTGCTTTGGATCTGACCACTCTGTCTTCTCCTAATTTTCCTCTTCTCTCTGGCTGTTCTGCCTCCACCTTCCGTGCAGGCCAGCTTTCTGCTGGGGCCTCAGGCCCTCTTCTTTGCTCCCTCTGGACTCTCACTCAAGGTACGCACCTCCAATATCACTCCCGTGACAATGATTTGGACTCTCATCTTCAGCCGGGACCTTTCCTCTAAGCTCCAGACCTACAGATGCCTTGTGGAACTCCACAAGGTGCACTCAAGCTTATGTCCAAAATAAACTTGCAATTTTGCCCCCTAACCTGGTTCTTTCTTGGTGTCCCGGTCCATGGATTCAGCAAATGAATTGGAAACCTAGGAATGAATCATCCTTGACCATTCCCTCCTCCATCCTCTATCTGATCTATCACTGAGACTCACTGATGTGACTTTCTATGACCAATCCCTTCTATGTCCGCTCCTCTCCTACCTGCTATCGTGTGGATTCCTAACTGGTACATCCACATCCACCCTTGCTTCGTCAACTCATTCTGCACCCTGTATGGAGCCAGGCGTGGTTTTTTTCAGAGTGCAGATCTGACCACGCCTTATTCCTGCTGCAATTCTCCGTAACTCTTCGTTGCTTTTACATAATGACTAGAATCCCTTACGTAGGCCTCACAACTAATCTCACTTCCTTTCCAGCTTCCTCTCATACCACACTTCCCGCTCCCTCTCCACAGCACACAGGCCGTGTTTCCTCCTGCCAAAGGACCTTGGCATGTTCTGTCTCCCTTGCCTAGAATACTCTTCTCCTCTTTATGCTGTTATGGGTTGAATTGTGGCCCCCAGAAAGACATGCTAAATTCTCAACCCCCCAGTACCTCAGAATGTGACCTTACTGAAGACAGGGTCTCCTGCAGAAGTCATCAAGTTGAAATGAGGTCATTAGGGCAGGCCTTAATACAGTATGATTGACGTTCTTATTAAAAATGGGCCGGGGCCCCCGGGTGGCTGAGTCGGTTAAACATCTGACTTCGGCTCAGGTCACGATCTCACGGTTCGTGAGTTTGAGCCCCGCATTGGGCTCTGTGCTGACAGCTCGGAGCCTGGAGCCTGCCTTGGATTCTGTGTCTCCCTCTCTCTCTGCCCCTCCCCTGCTCACGCTCTGTCTCTCTCTGTCTCTCTACAATAAAATAAATGTTAAAAAAAATTTTTTTAAGGGGCAGTTTGGGCACAGAGACAGGGAAGATGATGTGAAGGCACAAAGGGAGAAGACAACCTCAAGGGTGCCTCTACAAGCCAAGGGACATCAAGGATTGCCAGCAAATACCAGAAGCGAGAAGAGGCAAGAACCAAGGGCAAGATGCCCTAGAACCATCAGAGGGAGCATGGCCCTCCTGACATCTTGATTTGGACTTCCAGTCTCCAGAACTGTGAGACATTTGTGAGGTTTCTGGAGACCCAGTTTTTGGTGTGGTGTCACGGCCACCCTAGGAAACCAACACATCCTGTCATTCCGTTTGTCTCATTAACTCCCACTCAGCCAAACTTTCTCGGGGAATGTATTCTGGACCTCCTGGCTCAGGGGAATCCCCTATTGTAGACACACAGCATTCTGTTCCCCCCCCCACCGTCTCTGTAGCACTTACCACATTACCCCTTGACATTTATTTATGCAATTTTTTGATTGTCCAACTCTCTCACTAGACTCTAAAGCCTCTTACAGTAGGGACTGTGCCTCCTTTAGCTCCCCGTGGTATGTCCTGTGCCCAGACCAGTTCATGACACATATCGGCAATCCACAGGTATTTGCTATATTGAAAAAATATAGCAAATACATTGAATACATGAATGAGAGGAAGAGGGGTGAGGGGGGCATGTTGGAGAGGTGAAGACTAAAGCCTTAAGAGAAGGCAGGCGAGGAGACAGTTTAATGTGACATACTTTCCACAAGGGAAATGCCTCTGCTATCAGCTGGTGCTATCATTGCACAAGAAGAAAGGTTCGAAATGCACATATCCCTGGGAGAGATCAGGTATTAATCTAAATTTGCATTAGCATATTAATAACACATCCTTTCCAGAAAGCAAGCTGGAGTAGAGGGTGTGCTGAGGAGAATACTAAATCAAGACACTGAAAATCTAAAGGTGAAAGTGGTGACCAGTGAGGGAAAAACATGGGAACCAGGGTGAATGGTGTTAAAAAGTACCCTTTCGTAGGCCATAGTTTTGCTGAGGGTCACCTTCCATCGGCCAGAAACAATCCACCAGATCACAACTTACCAAGGGTCAATGAGACCCCTTCCCTGGGGTCTAACGTGCTTACGGACACTTGGCAGGTGCTGGCAGCCAGGAAACGATTTACCTCTTCAACCAGATGCATGCAGGGGGACAGCGAGAGGCTGTGCAGATGGCACCCACCCAAAAGGATTCTGATCACAAGGTTTTTCTTTAGGAATTAAAATGGAAGAATCTTCACCATTGATCAGCCTCCAGATCCTACAAGGTACAGGCCACCACACATGGCCAATTATCACAGAACGGTCATTTTTGGGGAGAGGTCAAACTCCAGAACCCAATAATGACAGGAAATGATCCTCACATTCTACTTAAAAAAGACTTGCTGAAGATCAGCAGACACAGAAGAGAAACTTGAAATGGATAATTGCTTTTATAAAGCACTTTCAGGGCTACAGGAGTTCAATTTTTTTTTCCTCTACTGTCAACATGCCTTTAATGACAATGAAAAGGGAGACGGATTTTTCTCCATTGCCCCAACTCAGGAGATAATTCCAGAATAATGATTAAACATCGCCCAAATGCCTCCCATTCTGAAATTAAGGTGAATTGCATAAAGTATTAGATTGAAGTTTACTAAAATCTTAGATTTTCAGAGTTTAGAAGGGATCTCTGAGACTATCTGGCCCGATCTCCCTCCAGTGAAAAAAAATACATTCTATAAAATCTCCAACAGTGACCCCAACTCATGCTTGAGTTTTCACAGAAACAGTGATCTAGTTTACTTCTTTTCTAGCCAACTTATGTCATTATTAAGCAGTACTATTTAAGCTTTTCAGCTAAATTTTATGACATGGAACTCTATGAGACCAATTGGATCAATTTAAATTTTACACTGGTATCTTATTCCTCCAAAAATAATTGCCCAAAGAAAAACATTTTAATTGTACATTTAAGTGAAAGGCACAGGATTGGCAACAGTTACAAGTTTTAATTTGTTTATTCATTTTATGTAATCTCTGCCCCCAACAGGGGGCTTGAATTCATGACCTCAAGATCGAGAGTCACATGTTCTTCTGACTGAACCAGCCAGGTGCCCTGGTAATAATTTTATTTTTAGATTTATGGCCACTGTAATACTCCTGTGGCAGGAATGAAAGTAAACTAAATTTTGAAATTTAATAGATAACCATACACTTATATTTCAACATGTAAATTATACATTTGCATTCCTTCTCCAAAACTAGGTTTCGGCATTGGAATTATTTCAATTTTTACATTTTTTAGTGATACTTGAACCACACAGAACACTTATTTGTGAGATATCTTTCCTATGGTGATTTGTTTTTGTGAACAATTTTATTCCTATAAAACATATTGTTGGCACTTGGCATAGTTGTTTGATTTTATAATATGACAGCATTATATCAAGAGTAAAAGCAATTGATGATTTAGAAATTTTGAAACATCAACTGAACAACTGAAAGTAAAACCAAAAACTTTCTCAAATATGTTTTAATGTTTAATTATTTTTGAGAGACACAGAGACAACAGGGGAGGGGCAGAGAGAGAGGGGGACACAGAATCAGGAGCAGGCTCCAGGCTCTGAGCTGTCAGCACAGAGCCCAACACGGGGCTCAAACCCATGAACTGTGAGATCATGACCTGAGCCAAAGTCAGTTGCTTAACTGACTGAGCCACCCAGGCGCCCCTTTTCTCAAATGTGTTTTAAGTAAACTATTAGAGTCAGACTGCAAAAGAATACTTTTAACTTTGACCAGAATTTAACAATATTCAAAACATTTGTAAGAATCTTAAAACATACAACCGAAATAGGGGCACCTGGGTGGCCCAGTCAGTTGAGCCTCCAACTGTTGGTTTTGGCTCAGGTCATGATCTCAGTGTTGTGGGATCGAGCCCCGTGTTAAGATCCACACTGAATGGGACCTTAAGATTCTCTCTCTGCTTAAGATTCTCTCTCTCTCTCTCTCCCTCACCCCTCTCCCCAACTTGTGCTCTCAAGTAAACATTAAAAAAAAAAAAAAAAAAAAAAAAAAAAATATATATATATATATATATATATATATACCTCCAAAATAAACAAGAAAATGTGGATGTCACAAACTTTGATGGGACTGAATGTGGAAATAACACCTTACCTTGTTTCCTGAAAGTCAATAACAGGACTTAGTCATACCAAGAGAGAAAATTCTAAAGAAAGGGGATCTTATCATTAATCATGAGATGGTTAGAAAAAGCATTAACCTTTCAGGAGGCATTAGGAAGAAGGTAATCTCATCGAACATCTCTAATCAGTAAAAGGGGGAGCCCTGAGAGGCTAAAATGGGTTAGACAGAGCTCTGCTACAGTTCCCCACGATTGATACAGGCTGCTACTGTTGGATTCAGATGTAAGGGTCCATCCTGACGAAAATTAGTCACAGCAAGTATTTGTACTGCCAGCCGTGTCCAAACACTGCTTTCTACTGGACTATAATAATCACACTTCAACTCGAAAGGGATGAAAACCTCCACAAATGCTGAAGCCTACTGAAAATAAATTGAAAACCAGTGGGATGTAGAATGCAGTTTAAAAAGCTTCCTGAAATCAGCCACCTTAAACAGAAGAATTATTGTTTGGGCCCTAGAGAAAATTTCAGGATGCCCATTGAAAGCAACCATTAAGATATTTCAGCGTCTCGAATTATTATATTATTGGGAAGGGAGGCTAAACAGTCTTATTTGGATCTGCTTTGGACAAAACAGAGTGTAACTAAAGACAAATTCCATAGTTTGCTTGGGATGCATCTTTTATCTGCCATATTTTAAAGGTAGAATTTTGAAAGAGGCAAAAAATGTTTCTCACTGTCTAACTCCCCACCCCCCCCCCCCGCCCCCATGCTCACTGTGAACAAAAGTTCCGTGTTGTGGATTTCTTACGTGACAGAGGTAAGTGCTCAGGTGCATCAGCAGGGAAGGGAAGGAGTAAATGCCACAAATGCTCATCCTGGTTGCAGTGGAAAACTATCTAGCCTCATCGTTTTTCAGCTGCATAAAAAAAACAAAGGAAGACTGTTATATGTCGCAGTCGTGGATGATCACAGCTTTCACCAAACACGCACACCAGTGCCCTGCACCATCACTTCAAAGAGCCATTCTCTTGTTCCGAACAATTTCAAAAGCAAGGGAACTACCGAGAGCCGTTTAAAAAGTGAAATGTGGCCTACAAAATAATTATCGGGGTCAAAACTAAAACTAAAACTAAAACTAAAACTGAAGGTAGGGGCTTTCTTAGATTTACTTGGGCTCTTTCCTAGAGGGTTAACATCAAGGATTATCAAAGAAAATGAACTTTAAAATACTGTATAAACTCCTTTGGAAATGAGCTACATGTACGCAAGCAGATATTCTCTGGATGTGTATAAAAATCATCTCCAGACACTAACAGACACACTACCCTGAATTTTGGTAGTACCACGTAGGGTCCATAAGATGGCAGGCCTAGATTTCACAGTGACACTCGTGTCCTAGACAAATTGTCACACTGCTGTCTAAATACCTATCCTAAGATAAATGTAGAGTCTATATATGACAAGAATTACATTGTAAACAAACATCATAGTATAAATCAAACATCAACTCTTATACAGCTATTGTAAGGAATAACAGCTAGAGATCACTGGTAGGCAGAATTCTAGGGGCAAACCAAACATAGTAGACGGAATAAAAATAAACCAATGTACTACTTTCAGGGTTTTATAGCGACTTTTTCCATTTACATGTATGCTGCAGACAGAAGTACAGGGATTCAGGAAGCAGGAGAGATGGTGGGCTTCTAGTCAATTATCTAAACTGTCTTAGTCTGTTTTCTATTTTCTCATAAAAGAGTGGATTGTGTCATGATGGGGGGGAAAATCTAGAATTCTAAATTGATTTTTCTCATCCTTTGCTCTACCATTTCTTCAGGCATTACTTTTTTTTTTTTTTTTTTAACGTTTATTTATTTTTGAGACAGAGAGAGACAGAGCATGAATGGGGGAGGGTCAGAGAGAGAGGGAGACACAGAATCTGAAACAGGCTCCAGGCTCTGAGCAGTCAGCACAGAGCCTGACGTGGGGCTCGAACTCACAGACCGCGAGATCGTGACCTGAGCCGAAGTCGGACGCCCAACCGACTGAGCCACCCAGGCGCCCCCAGGCATTACTTTTTAACGCATGTAACAGAAGATAATTAGCAGCTAAATCTTTCCCTGTATGCCTTGACAGTGATTAATTCAGTTACTTGAAATATACTTACTTCCTTAAGAATTCTCGTCATATCGATCAGTTAGAAATCAGTAAATTAGTCAATGTTGTGAACAACAAAGACAAATTGAAGAAAGATTCCATATTAAATGGGACTGGAGACACGACACCTGAATGCAACGCATGATCTGGGATTTTCTTTTGCTGTAAAGAACAGCATTGGGACAACAAAATTTGAATGAAGACTATAGATTAGACAATAATGGACAATGGTGTTATGTCCTTTTCCTGATTTTGACAATTATACTATAGTTATGTGATAGAATGATCTTATTTCTGGAGTTCTCCGCTGAACCATTCAGGGACAAAGGGGCATAAGGTCTGCCGCGAGAATGAGCACGAGAGGACATGCATGAATGTGCTTAATGTGGTAAATGTTAACAGTTGGGAAATGGAGGGGGAGGGTACATGGGAATCCTTTGTACTGTTCTTCTAACTTTTCTGTAACTCTGAAATTATGTCCAAAAAAAAAAAAAATTAAAAGAAATGGGGAAGACAATTTGTTTGAATGGCTACATATAGAACTCCAATGGAAACCAAATGTAGAAAGATGAATGGGAAGGGCAAAACTGTCCTGGAAAGGAATCCTCTTTGTTTAGAATATTTCTTTGGAATGTATGAGTTTATGCCACTAGACGTGACATGCTATGCTGTCTATTGTATAAAAGTATGCTCCTAGTAAACATTGGTGTAAGAATTCTTTTAAGTTTATTTATTTTGAGAGAGAGAGAGTGAGAGCGAGAGCGAGAGCGAGAGAGAGAGAGAATCCCATGCAGGCTCCACGCTTCCAGTGCAGAGCCCGATGCAAGGCTTGAACTCATGAGCTGCGAGATCATGACCTAAGCCAAAATCAAGAGTCAAATGCTTAACTGACTGAGCCACCCAGACTCCCCTTGTGTAAGAATTCTTACTGGAGAAGGCAAATGTTGCTGTAATGAAAGGCAAAACAAGACACGAGAAAATGAACTCTAGTATCTGCCTTCTCTGTGTGCTGATGTCCCCAGGATTTAGCACATTGAAGTAACCTTGCTTACTACTTTCTGAGGATATTCAAAGGGCCTGTAATGATCTCCCACGGGACTATTATTAAATGTATTTGGTTTTCAATTGCTTACTGTGTAATTTTTTTAATGTTTATTTATTTACTGTGAGAGAGACAGAGAACATAGGAGAGGGGCAGAAAGAGAGGGAGAGAGAGAATCCCAAGCAGGCTCCATGCCGTCAGCACAGAGCCCAATGTGGGGCTTGAACTCATGAACCATGAGATCATGACCTGAGCCTAAACTGAGAGTTGGATGCTTAACCAACTGAGCCACCCAGGTGCCCCTAAATGTGTAATTGTTAATGAAAAATTACATAGATTTGCCTTCTGTAAAGCCTTGTTCCTAGTTTATACATCTTAGGGTTAAAATACTCCTGAATTGAGAGTGCGGTCTGGGCTGGTGGGGAGGCAGAAGGATGATATTGGAAGTGTACAAGTAGTTCCCACAGTCTTGGTAATTTTCTAGTTATTTGAATAGGTGGTGGGTTCACTGGGGCTTATTATGCTTATTAATTTACATTTACTATATATAGCGTTTTGTATGTGTTAAATATTTATAAAGGCATTTGAAAAGAAGAACATAATGCGATATTTTCCTTTTTAGAAGCTACATCACAAAATAGAAGCTTTCCTTTCATTTAACTCTCTTTTTCTCTCCAACTATTTTAATAGCTGTTGATTCAAATGCTCAATCTATATTTATTTAGCAACTATGACACGCCAGACATGGTTGTAAGTATTGAGGGTGTAAGCCAATATAAACGTTAACAGAAACCAACATAAATAAAACATGGTCCCTGCCAAGCACGCAGGTGATGGTCTCATTATGAGCACTGAAAGGGCAAAGCTAGTGCAATTCTTTGCAAGCTTGGCACCTCCCTGAGTGCCTTGCCCACGTAAGAGTCTCGACGTTCACTGATGATATTGATGCTGTTTGCACCGCTTACAGATCTTTTGATCGGTAGAAGATTCTTTATGTTGTAATCAGATCATGTGGCCATTTAAAATAGATTTATCCAGGGCGCCTGGGTGGCTCAGTCGGTTAAGTGACCGACTTCCGCTCAGGTCACGATCTCACTGTTTGTGAGTTCAAGGCCCGCGTTCAAGGCCCTGAGGCCTGCTTCGGATTCTGTGTCATCTTCTCTCTCTGCCCCTCCCCTGGTCACACTCTGTGTCTCTGTCTCTCAACCCTGAATAAAAGTTAAAAAGAAATATAAAAAATAAAATAAAATAGACTTCATCCAGTGACAAGGGGAGCTGTCACACTGGAGACCTAAAAGCCGCGTAGAATCTCATCCTTTTTGGGAATCTCATCTTACTGAACTAATCATCACTGCAACAAGTTTCCAGGTAGAGTAAGGAGCTGTAGACGTTTGCAAACTTTGTTTGGTGTCCAGCTCATCCATCATGAATCATTCACGGAGAAGAGATTCTCAAATGGCAGCTTTTGTTGCCTTTTTGCACCTTTTAAACATACAAGTCTTACACAAATGTATAGATTTCAAAAGGGTTTCTCTGTCAGTCTTTCTGTAATAAAATTTAGCAAATACTGATATTAACTAGGAAGAGCAGCATGAGGGAATAAAAAAAAAAACCCACTGGGAATCTGTTCTGAAAATAACTCCTGTAGTCACTATTCATCCTCCTCAAAGAAAATAAATACTTTTTCAAGATAATAAACAAACATTGATTGAACACATCAATAGTACTAAATCTTATGGGAAAATGTTCTGTGAAAAATCTCATTTATGCACCTCGTTTCTTAGTTGAATTATATACATTTCAGGTGGCACAAAATTTAAAACAAAGACTAGAACCTGAAAGTTTCAAAGACTAGCTCTACCAATATGGCATATTATAATTTGAAAAATATTTTTGTCAGTGATGAATTAGAACCCTTACCTTAATGAATAAATGGTGCTATAATATCCCATCTTCCAAATTCTAGTAGTAGAAAGATGGCTATTTTTGCTTTAGTAGAGTTTTAAGATTTAAAAAACAAACAAAAGGGGTACCTGGCGGGGCTAAGCGTCTGACTCTTGATTTCGCTGAGGTCACGATCTCACAGTCCGTGGGGTCGAGCCCCACATTGGGCTCCCTCAAAGATAAAATGAACATACACTTAAAAAAACATTCAAGTATTGAAATATCTCCCTTAGTGCTATATCATTGAGTAATTACATGAATGCCTCCATATATAAAATAGATCATATGTGATCGCACAGTGGTAAACCCTAAGCACATCACACTGAAGGGGATTTTTGGATTTTCTAAAATGCTTTTTGTTTTGGTTTTGATCGAGTCAAAGTCTAGATTCTATGGCAGGGGTTGCAGAATTACTTGATGTATGTATACTTTTCTGAGAGGTTTCCATGGCTTTTATTAGACTCTCAAAGGTGCTGATGACCCAAATAAGACTATGAACCACGACCCCAGAAGAAAGTAATCAACACTCACATTCAAATGTACTTGACATATAGAATGAAATCAATAGCCATGGTTGAATGAATAACCTTATTCCAGAGTGTCGTTGAACTTTTTAATGTTGTAATCAAGTTTTGGATAGAAAAGGTAAATCAGAAAAAAAAAGAGGAGAAAAATGACACATCAAAACTGACAAATCAAGAGTGACTACTATACGCAGAGCAATGGTAAGGGTGGTAGGAGATCTTTTTTTAGGAGCGCCTGGGTGGCTCAGAGCGTTAAGCATCCAGCTTCAGCCTAGGTCATGATCTCTCGGTGAGTTTGAGCCCTGCATTGGGCTCTCTGCTGTCAGCACAGAGCCCACTTCGGATCCTCTGTCCCCCTCTCTCTCTTTGCTCCCTCCCCACTCACTCTCTCAAGGATAATAAATAAAATACATAAATAAATGTAATTTGCTGTTAAGGAACTTATGATACAATCAGAATAAAACATAGACAAAATGCTGTGAGACTATTAGCAAAGGGGAAAAGATAGTCAAGGTATAATAAAATGTATGCTAGAACTTTTGAAGGTGAGCCTTTCCTAGAGTTGAAGGACTTTTGACACATACAGGGTTTAATTTTTCCAGCTACAATCAGAACAAGACAGGAAGTGTAAAGGGTAGGGAGAGGTGGAATAAAGGGATCAGAACAAATGAAACTTTCCCCTCCTTACTCCTCTTTTTAGAATCTTCAGTGATTGGGAAGATGGTACCAGAGGCAATCAAGCAATCCAGTGGTTCCTGAAGGGAACACTCCCTAGCTCTTTTTATTGCTTTTTTTCTTGGGGAGGCAAGGTGGGTGGAGATCACAGACTTGACCAAGAGCGTAAGAAAACCACTCCTCCGGTGCCCTGAAACCATTAAACATCTTCACACAGGTACTAGCAAAAGAAAATTTTTCACCCAAGGCAAATGCCTTGAAAAGTTCTAGTTCACATTCAGGAGATATCCCCAGTAGGGCTATTTGGTAGCATAATTTGGTACACCCCCAAGCCGCTGCTGTTGCTTTCTTCTATGAGCTTTCTTTCTTCTTCTTCTTTTTTTCATGTTTATTTATTGATTTTGAGAGAGAGGGAGAAACAGAGAATCCCAAGTAAGCTCCATACTGTCAGCACAGAGTCCAATGTGGGGCTCAACCCCACAAACTGTGAGATCACGACCTGAGCTGAAACAAAGAGTCAGACGTTTAACCAACTGAGCCGAGGTGCCCCTCTTCTGTGAGGTTTCTGAGGAGTCCAAGTAGAAGACCCAGCCCAGGTTTAGCATCTAAAACTTTTCCTCATTTTGGTATTATGAGTATAAAACAATTGAGGTGAAACTTTAGCAACTGCATTTTGCTTACTGGTGTCTTATTTCTTCACTATAGGAAAGTATGTAGAAATCACATGATGAGATCAACATTTAAGAAGATAGTCCTGGGGGTGCCTGGGTGGCTCAGTCGCTTGAACGATCAACCAACTCTTGGTTTTGGCTCAGGTCATGATCCCAGGGTCGTGGGATCAAGCCCTGCATTGGGCTCATGCTGAGGGTGGAGCCTGCTTGAGATTTGAGATTCTCTCTCTTTCTCTCTCTCTGTCCCTCTCCCCCCCACAAAAAAAAGAGAGAGGAAGAAAAAAAAGATGGTCACAGTCCAGGAATTCAGCCCAATCATGGTGGTATTTGTTGCTACTTCATTTTTTTACCTCAGACACAAAGTACAAAAGTACTATTACTTAAAAAGGTCATTTCGGGGCACCTGGGTGGCTCAGTCGGGTGAGTGTCCAACTTTGGCTCAGGTCATGATCTCCCGGTTCGTGAGTTCGAGCCCCACATTGAGCTCACTGCTGTCACTGCAGAGCCTGCCCCGTTTCCTCTGTCCCCCTCTCTCTCTTCCCCTCCCCCGCTCACACACTCTCTATCAAAAATAAGTAAAACATTTTTTTTTTTTTAAGCACATCACTCTTGGATCTTCTCTAATTCCACGTTTCAGATTATAGCTAATTCAATTCAGATTCAATTCAGCTAATTATAATTCAGATTATAGCTAATGTTTTCAGATTATAGCTAATTTGCGGACCAACTACTGCAGACAGTAATGACTCAACTTCCAGTTCTGTCACCATGGGTGAACCTGGACAAGTTATTTATTCTCTCTAAGCTTAGACTTCCTTATTTGTGAAAAGGAGTGAATAATAGGGTTTTTGCGAACAATAAACAAGATACTGCAAATAAAGATACTGCATGGCATTTTCTAAGTGCTCAATAAATGTTTGCCATTATTCTCATTGTTATTGCCTTCATCAGTCTCCCTGTCTACAGTCTCTCTAAAATTCACCTCCCACTATGATGCCACATAATTATTCCTAAATCACGTTTGATTTTGTCAGTGTCTTGTCAAAACTCTTCAATGGATTCCATGCATACAAGAGAGTCTTTTCTTTTTGCCTGGAACATTGCCATTCTCCGTGTACCCTTAACCAACCTGTCACCAGCTTCCTCCACAGAGCTTTTTCGGATCCCTCTAGTAAAATGAGTTTTCCCTTTGCACTTCTGAAATATTTGGTTGTTTTCTTCTACCCTAAAAAAGTAGTTCCTAAGTTTACATTATCTATCAACTTGAATGTAAGTCCTTTAAAAACCAAGGGACAAATAAACTATTGGGACTACATTAAAATAAAAAGCTTCCGCACAGCAAAGGAAACAACCAACAAAACTAAAAGACAACCAACCTACTGAATGGGAGAAGATATTTAGAAATGACATATCTGATCAAGGGTTAGCATCCAAAATACATAAAGAAATTATGCAACTCAACACCAACCCCCCCCCCCAAATAATCCATTTTTTAAAATGGGCAGAAAACATGAACAGATATTGTAGCAGGATTCTCGCACAGAGAGTCGTGGCACTGAGGCTTTTCTTTCCAGGAAGGAACTTTATTCGCTCCAGTACAGCTCAGTTGTTATGGAAATATAAACCTCTAAACCAAGATGATGCTCTTTGACCCCAAAAAAAAGGGGTCCGAGCATCAAAGGGAGGAATGTAGTAGGGTCCCCGTCCCTAAGAAATGGGAAAAAAAAAACTCTCAAGGCAACCTGTCTACACATGTACATAACAACACCCCTCACCACCTTGTAACATGAGATCCCTTAATCAGACTGCATGCTTGTGTGTTACCATATATGGGAGACAAAGAAACAGAAAACGTATAAAAACTATGCCACCTGGTTTTTGGGGCTCAGTTCTTCAGTATGAACTCAACTGAGCCGAACCGGCCCAAATAAAGTTGCTTCCTGGAAAGAAAAGCCTCTGTGTCATGACTCTCTGTGAGAATCCTGCTACAATATTTCTCCAGAGAAGACATACAAGTGGCCAACAGACACTCAACATCACTCATCATCAGAGAAATGCAAATCAAAACCACAATGAGATATCACCACACATCTGTCAGAATGGCTAAAACAAAAAAACACAAGAAACAAGTGTTGGTGAGGATGTGGAGAAAAAGGAACCCTTCTGCACTGTTGGTCGGAATGCAAACTGGTGCAGCCACTATGGAAGGGCAGTATTGAGGTTCCTCAAAAAATTAAAGATAGGACTACGCTATGATCCAATAAATCACACTACCAGATATTTACCCAAAGAATAAGAAAACACTAATTCAAAAGGATATATGTACCCCCTCCATTTATTGCAGCATTATTTACAATAGCCAAATTATGGAAGCAGCCCAAGGGTCCATCGATAGATGAATGGATAAAGAAAATGTGATGTGTATACACACACACAGACACACATATGTATATGTATCTATACACACACGCACACACACACACACAATGGAATATTACTCAGCCGCAAAAAAGAATGAAATCTTTCCATTTGCGATGACATAGATGGATCTAGAATATAATGCTATGTGAAAGAAGCCAGTCAAAGACAAATACCATATGATCTCACTCATACATGGAATTGAAGAAACAAAACAAAGAAAGAAAGAAAGAAAAAACAAGAGACAAACCAAAAAACTGGGTCTCAAACATAGAGAACAAACAGATGATTACCATTGGGGAGGTGGGTGGGGGATGGGTGACAAAGATGAAGGGGATTAAGAGTACACTTATCTTGAGGAGCACTGAGTAAGAAATGGAATTGTTGAATCACTATATTGCACACCTGAAACTAACACAACACTGTGTGGTAACTACATTGGAATTTTAAGAAGAAGAAGAAATACAATTGTCCAAGGAAGATCAGTTTATAGCGGTAAGTTTCAGAAAGGAGTATTTTAATGCCACCCAGCGTGGACGACTGGAGGACAGTCTAGGAGGATGCTGAGGTAGTCCACAAAGACCAGTCTTAGAAGGGTGGGAGGGAGAATTAAGAGGAAAAAGCAGTTGGGGCGCCTGGGTGACTCAGTCGGTTGAGCGTCCGACTTCAGCTCAGGTCACCATCTCATGGTTCATGAGTTCGAGCCCCGCGTCGGGCTCTTTGCTGATGGCTCAGAGCCCGGAGCCTGCTTCGGATTCTGTGTCTCCCTCTCTTTCGCTGTCCCTCCCCGACTTGTGCTCTGTCTCTGTCTCTCAAAAATAAATAAATGTAAAAAAAATTTTTTTAAATTAAAAAGGAAAAAGCAGTGAAATTGGTGGTTGGGGGCTACTTTTAGGAAGCCCCCCTCATCTCCACCAGACCCCCCAAATCCTACGGAACTAAGCATTTAAATAAATTTGTTCTGCAAATTAAAAAAAGTAAACAAAAGTAAATAAACAAAACCAAGGTACGAATCGGTTTCATTTCCTAGGCCCGTTGCCTCTAGTACACGGCCCCATTCACAACAGGTACTCGACACATACTTAATGGAATGAATAATCAAATACTCAGGAAAGGTAGAAGGTGGTAACAGAAGAGGGTGAGTGAGATAAAGTGCCAAGGGAACCCAGGGAAGGAAGAGGTTATTTTCACGGACTTGGCATTTGAAGTAAGCCTTCAAAGATACTAGAATTTTGTGAGGCAGAGATGGTGGGAATCCGAATTCCAGGCCAAGGGAGGAACGTGCATAAAGGATGCAGGGGGAAAGCTCAAATACTGAACAATTCCTCCGGCTTAAATCTAGGAGATGCAAAGGATAGTAGGTTATAGGGACTGAAAAGGCCAGATCATGAAGGACCCTGGAGGAACTAGTCCTGAGGAATCTGGACTTGGTCCTAGAGACCACAGGAAGCCAAAGCAAGTGTAGGAGGGAAATAATCCGCTGTGTGCTTTGGGAAAACTACTCCGTCAGCTGGGCTGAAGCTGGAAGTAAGGGCGGGAGACCAAGGAAGGCGTCTGTAAGAGGGAAACAGCAACAATGTTTTGAACTGTGCTGATGGCGGTGAGAATGTTAATGTGAAAGGATGCAAAAGGGAACAGAGTGGAAAAGAACTGCGGTGGGGGCTCTCCACCTGGACTCCATGAGGCAATTCACAGGGTCTGTGAACTTGGATGGAAAAATAGAACATCTTTATGTTCACCAACCTCTAAGTGACATGTAGCATGCCTTCGTTCGTGAAGAGGGGCAAACACCATAGTAGCAATTAGGCTTCCCCGGACTGGCTGAGGGACCCACGACATAAAAAAACAGAACTTAAGCACTCTAAAAGGGACTGAAGGGGCACCTGGGTGGGGTGGCTCAGTCAGTTGAGTGGCCGACTTCGGCTCAGGTCATGATCTCGCAGTCCAGGGGTTCGAGCCCCTCGTCGGGCTCTGTGCTGGCAGCTCGGAGCCTGGAGCCTGCTTTGGATTCTGTGTCTCCCTCTTTCTCTCTCTGCGCCTCCCCTGCTTGGGCTCTATCTCTCTCTGTCTCTCAAAAATAAATAAATGTTAAAAAAATTTTTTTAAAGGGACTGAAAGTTCAGTAAAAGCTCTACCAGCGATGGAGATTTGAACTAAATAAGAACAACAACAACAAAAACGTGCGGGGAGAGAAGGGAAAATAAAGATGGATGGAAGTATCGGTTTGACTTTGGATGAGTTTCAGGTGTCAGCCCACGCTTATCTCATCTCTTGTGACCAGCAGCCTTCAGCCGCAGGGAAACCTAATCGCCCCTCTACGGTAGGAATTTTCATTTCCCATCCTGTTCATCCTCCCATCTCGCGGCACTGAAAACAGTCCAACGGTGACCACATGTCCTTGTTTGCCTGGGACAAGAGGGGATCTCTTGGACATGGGCCTTTGATGCTAAAACCAGGGAAGTCCTAGGCAAACTGACAAGCCAGTCACCCCAAGAGTCCTCAAACCTGGCACTGTATGCCAGTAAGGCTATATTAATACGATGCCTTCAATTAAGGGGAAAAAATATGCCATTTAAGATTCTGGATCTGAGTTTCTCCATCTGTTCTTCCCCCAAAGTAGAAAATCTTGAAGGAAAATCTCTCTCACACAAGGTCAGACAGCGACGGGCATTCAAAAAGCTGCTTTAGTAACTGAATATCAGTATCAACATTATGTCAATAGTTCTGCAACTGACACAGTGCTGGCACATTCACATCTCATGCAAAACTCACAAGGACTCTGTGAGATAGACTTGATTCTCTTCATGCTACAGAAGAAACCACGGTTCTGGAAGATTTAGTCTTTTGCTATACTTCACGCAGCAAGCAAAGGGCTCCTAGTGCTGCAGCTGCCAAAGAACACTGAATTACTGAGTGTTCCACAGAGGCACAAGTGGTTGCTGCTAGGTGGAGATGATGCAAAGCTGCAATTTTCTTTCTTTTGCAATGTCCATGGAGCCAGTGCTCAGGCATCATATCCATACACCGTAAAGTGCAATGTTAGTTTTGGGCAGAAGGCACCCCATGGTAAAGTGTCGGTTTACCTATGGTTAAAAGGCATACCGGCCAATAATTACATGTTCCAAATTGGTTCAGATTAGGTAAGGGTAGCAATAGCTTGCAAATCAAAATCTGTGGCACATGGTACCAAAACTATCTAATCAGAAAAGCTACACAAGGCAGTGAACCCACTTGTATTAGTCCAGATGCAAAACCTGACACGCCCACGTGTGCCCGTACCGATCCAGGAAATCTCGGACAGAGATGGGAATGGCGAAAGCCAGAACACCTAGACCAGGGTAGTAGATTATTACTAAGGCTTCATACATGGGAGAGGCCCGGCCTTGCTGGGTTTAATGGGCCCTGCAATTCACCACCTACCTCTCCCCGTAGCCATGGCAACACCCACACCAAAGCAGCTCCACGACTCACCTTTGGATAGCCACACTCTACCGAATTTGCACCTGCGCAGCTCACAAGAAACCAACACAGACATCACCTCCCGCGAAACAAGACAACCATGGTTTTTCTCCGTTTCCCATCTCTAACTCCTCCAGAGAACATATTCTTTCTTTTCACCCACAAGCACGGAAGGGGGGAGATTGAGTCCTGAACGACTACTTTTGGTATAAAGATAAGAGGGTTTGGGTGTGTGCGTGTGTTTTACGAGG
Organism: Panthera onca; assembly: GCF_046562875.1. NCBI lineage: Eukaryota > Metazoa > Chordata > Mammalia > Carnivora > Felidae > Panthera > Panthera onca. The sequence continues at coordinate 133,022,846 of NC_138344.1, forward strand.
GGGTGGACATCGGAGATGAACGAAAACCGGATGCACGCATAAACATAACAGTTGCCTAAAAAGGCAAATAAACTGATATGATCACACTAATTTTCAGCCGACGTCTCGTGGCATGTCTATCAGACAAGCTCAGTTTTGCCCCTGCAGGCCACTGTCTCTGGAGCCGATAAAGCTGTTTCCAAGACGGCTGATTTGCAGTTCTAAAAAATAAAAACGCATTCCGTGCGGGCAAGACCGCTCACAGCATGAGCAAGGGCCATGACGTTATTCGGCAGAGCTTTCCAGAACTGCTTTCCAGCTCCAGCAAGATGCCCAGGAAGCAAAACACATCTTTGCTTCTAGAAAATAAGAGGAACCGCGCACGCCGAGAGAACGCACAGCAAGCGGTTTTATTGAGGCGGCGGCTGAAACTCTCGCCAGACCCCCTCCTTCCTGGGTGGCTACTCTGCCCGGAGTTCCGAGCCGCGAGCCCTCCAGCTCTACCCCCCCACATCCCTGGCACCGGAACCAACACAAAACAACCCCCCGCAAAGTAAAAAGAGAAAAAGAAACCCCAAACAAAACTTCTGTCACACAGCCTTTCTCTACTGGCCAAAGCGCCGCGAAAACCCCTCTGCGTCCGGGGCCGTCCGCACTGCCACTAGTAAAGATGGCGGCCATAGGCGGAGCCGCTCGCTCCCGAAGGCCGCGCGCTGCCCCGCCGGCCACGACCATTCACGCGGAGCCCTCCACGCCCGCCGCGGCTTGACGCATTGCAGGTGCGGAGCGGCCAATGAGGCGGCTCGACGCTTTCCGGCCAACCACTGCAGGGTCGCGCTGGCCTATCAGAGCGTCCTTGTCAAACTGAACGAGGAATGAAGGCTCAGCAGCGCCAACTAAGCAACCGGCGTCTGAGCGCATTTTGGGGCGTGTGTCTGCGGCCCTGCCGTGTGCTCCTCCGCCGGGAGATATAGTGCCCTCGCCCGCGCCCCGCCCCGCCGCCCGCGCGCGCTTGAAAGCCTTAGGCGCGAGGCTAGCGTCTTGCGTCCCGCTCGGAGAGACCGGGGAAGAATCGGTTGCCTTAAAAGCAATGCAGAATTCCTTGGCCTGGGCCCGTGGCCCTCCGAGGGGCGATCCCAACCCGCTGCCGCCCTGCCCCCTTGCTCAGTGAGGCCGCGCTCGGTGCCGTTCCTGTGGCACGTTTTGTGAAAACAGTTGCTGCCGGAGAAATAAGGCGGCCTCCCCTTATCTCGAAACCCCGACCCAAACTGCCACCGAGCTGACCCTTCCTGTTTACAGCAGAGGCCCGACCGCCCGAGAAGAGCCCTCGTGGGCACTTTTGTTTCTCGGGGTGGGGGGGCGGGGGAGACGTTTCCATTTCCCTCCTGTGGTTTCTTTATCTCCTCCCGCGGGCCGGGTTTTGAGCCCCGTCCGAGCAAGGAGGGGGCCGCCAGGGACGCGGCCAGGAGGCGGCTGGGGACAGGCGGTGGTTCCCCGCTGCTGAGCTCGCTGGAAGACCGAGGGGGAGCTTCTAGCGTCCTCCCCCATGGAAAGCCCCTTGTGACTTCTTTGTGGAAAGGCCCTTCCAGATTGAGGACGGGGTTCAGTGGAACAACCTCTCAACTGGGCCAGATCTGGTGCCACAGACTGTGTGGTGGCTGGATCTCTAAGCCCTCATTGTGCAGTGAAAAATCTGAGACCCAGGAAGGTCAAGCGCCACGCCTACAGTCACATAGCGATTTAGTAGCGGAGCGCAGAATACAGCCTAGGTTGTCTCCCAAGCCTGAGGTTCTCTGCTCCAGTAAATACCCCCACTTTCTAGAGCCAGCGCTATAGTTGTGAGAGATGGTGGAAGCATTTGGGGAAGGAACTTTATCGTGAAACTGCAAGATGGTGTGGGAACTAAGAATGGGGTTTCTCGGAACAGAATTTTGTTAGTGTCCTGTAGAGAAAGCAGCAGAGAAGAAAACCTACTTGGTTATTCTCACTACTCTAAGAATCTAGCTGAGAAAATGAAATCTTGTGGCTTTCTTAGAACTGCCATTTCAACATCCTCTATCTGTGATTTTGACACAATAGAGCTTTGATGATCTCATGATTCTTGCCATTGAACTATTCTCTATTCCCATCCTGTTTCTAAGAGTATGCTGTTAATGGCCTTTCCTGAGGTTTTACAATGAGTAGTGGTGTTTCTGCTGTACCCACGTAAAGGTTGTTCTTTGATCTAAGGCTGTAGTTGCCAGTAGCTGTTTATTGCCGCTTCTTAAACCTTTACTCAGAGCCTTGTTCAAAAAGGAGAAAAGCTGTGGTTTTCTTTCTGTAGGCGGCCAGTAGTCGTCCCCAAAGATGCTTGCCAAGTGAGCAACGCATCGTAAAAATACCTGGCCAAAGAAACAATACATCATATTTCTTTTGCAATATAAATGTTAGAGGAAATATATACCGTGACTTTTTGGGTTAAGCCAGATCACGGTGCAAGAAAAGAGATTTGGCAGGACGCCTGGGTGGCTCAGTTGGTTGAGTGCTCGACCTCTGCGCAGGTCATAATCTGGTGGTTTGTGGGTTGGAGCTCCCCATCAGGCTCTGCACTGGTGGTGTGGAGCCTTCCTGGGATTTACTCTCTGCCTCTCTTTCAGCTCCTTACCCGCTTGCGCGCTCTCTCAAAATAAATAGATAAATAAACTTAAAAGTATATATTTTTTTTTATTTGAAAAAAAAAGGGATTTGGCTGGGCCACTGACAAATTGGGAATTCTTGCAGAAGTCTCTGTATTCTTGGGAACTCAGTTTTATATTCTGTAGATGAGAGGATGGGATTAGATGATTTCCACGTTTCCTTACAGCACTATTATTTAATGTTGCTGTGAAGAAGTTAGACCACGACTCACTGTGTCATCATATTTAGGCTTATCTGCTTCTGTGCACAGTGCTTTAGACTTTTAAAGTGACTTTTGCATTTACTTTCACATTTAATCTTTGCAGTACTTCTAGAGGGAGAGTCTCCATTGCATAAGAAATTGGGTTTACTCTCAAGTGTGTCCCAAGATTATGTAAATGTGAATCAAGGTGCTACAAGGTAGTCTTCTGGGCCGATTACTTCAATGCTAGTACATGCCAAACCTGCTGTTGCTTGGTGGTCAGCAATTAGCTCACTAAATTGTGAGCTCCTGTACGGAGAGGGCCTATCCAATTCGTCTTCATATGCTCTGTGCTTAGTCAATTTTACTTTAGATTACACAAGCTCAATAAAGATTCATTAAAGGAATGAATGAACAATAATTAGGACAGTAGTAGAAGAATCCAGATGTGAAAATGTCTTTTGAGTTCCAAGAAAATCGACCAACCAGGGCGCCTGGCTGGCTCAGCTGGAGGAGCGTGCGACTCTTGATCTCAGGGTTAGGGGCTTGAGCCCCATGTTGGGTGCAGAGATTGCTTGGAAATAAAATCTTGAAAAGAAAAAAAAGAAATTCAGCCAACCAATACTTACTGATAGTCTGCAATGTAGAAGGTACAGTTTCTTTTTCAACACTACAAATTTTTTTTCTTCATTTGCGTTGTTTCCACTTGTTATTTTTAAGTTAAGGAAATATCATCATTATGGGACATGAATAATGTCTTCTTAAATATCAAGGCTTATCTCCAAGCTTTTCTTTGTATGCATTCTGTTACATTCTTTGAACAATACAAAGATTTAGAAGAAAATATTTAAAAAAAAATCAGATTCACTGAAACCAAATCACTCGATTTCCCTTACTATTGTTGCTTTTCTGGTCTTTATAAAAAGATAATGTCCTTTACCCAGCTTTTGGTCTTTTTTTGTAATTTGGGGGGATAAGTGTCACGATTGATCAGTCAGTTTGAGGAGGCATGGCCTAGCCTGTTCTAAGTATTTTAATCAAGTATCATTCAACAAAGTGGGACTTCTATAATGATCTTAATTTTTACTGTTTATAAGAAGATGTAACTCTTGAGTCAAATCCCCTATGACCTTTAGTTCTATTTATATCCACATCTCCAGGGGTCTCCTAGTTACTGTGGAATTCTGCACAAATCCCTTGCAAAATTCACAAGTAAAATAATTAGAATCATAAAATTCTAAATCCGGGAGGAACCGCAAAATGTCTATCTGGTCCCCCTTTTCCATTTTACAGATAACTAAGTTCTGAGAAGTGAATAGTTAGGAACAGAGTGGGCTTTAGGATCCTTCTAGACTGATCTATGCTTTGACCTTTGAAAACATTTTAATCAAAGATTAATTGTAAAAAAAAAAAAGAACCCACACTATAAAAAAAAAAGATTAATTGTAAATGAGGGGAGCAGAGGAATGTTATCATCCTCAAGGCCTCCCAGTGACTGGAAAATCTTGAAATGACTTTGCTTTGGACTTTGTTATGCCATTTAGGGATTGGCACTCCTGAATTGTTCTCTGTGCTAGGCTTTATCTATACAGCTGGTTTAAAATCTTTGACCTTTATTTAAATTGCTGACATTTTCCTGTTGTTAAGCTTTATCAGTTTCTTTACTTAGGTCTTCTTCAGGCTAGCAGCGTTTCCCTGTCTCATTCCCAAGAGAAGCCCATTTTCTGAAATGAGTAACAAACACATGAAAAGGCATGTCACCATACAATTGCAACTTTTCCACGACATTCTGAAGTATTTTTTTTAGGGTATTGCCAAGTGCTCATAAAGAACAACCGTGGTTTCGTCTTCATTGGTCGTGATGCAACTTTTAGGCCGGTTCCTAAAAATGTGGTTCTCCTCCTCAGCTGATTGCAACAGGTATGAGTGGACTTGTTTAGAGCATGGTGCTGTTTCACAGAAAGAATAACTTGTTCCATAGCTCCAGTAGCACCTAAGCCCCTCACCTAGCTTGTAGCAAATGTTCACAAGCCAAAAAAAAAAAAAGAGTTTCAAAAGAATAGTACAGCGTGAGCCTCTGTATACAAAATACAGGCTGAAATGCGTGCTCGAACCTCAAAGTCTCCCCAAATACAAAGCTCCCACGGGTACAAAGCACCGTAGAGTTCCATCGCGTCTCATGTTTCTTTGGGATTTGGAAATCAGAAATGCCTCTCTTCGAAACACTTGTCAACAGGCCATTTAAAATATGGCTTCTTTATTTTGCTGCTATTCAATTTTGAGGTCATCTCCTACGTCTCAAACTTGGTGTGAAACAGGTACAACCGTGAAACTTTGTGTAGCAGGGAAGAGCTAGGGCAGCAAAGCCCAAACCGATAAATCAGTTCTCTGAGTCACAAATCTCTGAGGCGGCTCTACGGGCCGGTGATGACTCAGCAGCATTCCGCTGGAGTGGCGGAGGGAGTGAGGCCTGCTGGAGGGCTTGTTGCCCCGGGCAGCAGCCTGTTGGGGGCGATGGGAGACCTCTTGGATCTTCCCACTGCAGAGCTTTAGGGGGACTGCCTCAGATTCCCTGACTGGTCCTGAATGGACTTCTGCCCTGCCCTTTGCCATATTTAGCTGCCACAGGTTTTAATCGTATAGACAACCACAGCTTACATTTGTCTAGGGTTTTATTGTTTACAAACTAATGTGACATGTTTTCCCCTTTCATTTTCTCACTTTTTCTCGTACAAGTCCTTGAGGTATGTTATTATTATCGCCATTTTACAGATGAGATAGCTGAGTCTGTGTGGCTGAGTGGCCAAGGAAGCGGCCGTCTAACCTAGCAAATAATATTTCACAGTGTTGTCCCCTCCTGGGAAATAACTGTTTGCTTTGCCAAGGTTAATAGAAATAAAACCTTGAATAAGCTTTCATTGAGGCAAGACACAATTTATTTCTATCCTCTTGCTTTATGGGGGAGAATGTGAGAAGGGAGGGGGCGTGCCAACAGGCATCTGTACAACTTGCAAACTCTCCTGAAGGCAAACCTTTTCAGTGACCGAATGGTCCACTCATCCCGTTGTGATGCCTAAAGTTGGTTTATTAGCCAATGACTCAGAGTCTCTACTTAGAATGAACAAAACTCAAGAAGCATCTTCACTGGACTTGGGCGTAGATAGTTCAGTTTTCCTATTCAAATACAACTTGCCTTTGGCCATAGTTTCTCCATTACAGGAAGCTGGGAATGGATCCAGTTATGTGAAAGTGGGGAGAGAATTGCCGAAGAAGGAATATGCTTGCTCAGGGCTGTAGAAGGGTACGGGTCAGGAGCAAGGCAGGAACAGTCCAGCATGTTCCTGAGGAGATGTGGCCTGCCACCAAAGCTATGGAGACTGGTTGCAGGTGATAGTTCAGCATTAAAGTAAAGATTTCCTTTTCCTTTTCTCTCTACTTTGGAAAATTCATGTCTAATACCTTCCTTAGTCCCAGGAGTGAACTGAGCTCAACACTAATCAATTAAATAATCTATCGGTATTTATTGACTCAGGTACTATGCCAAATTCAAGAGTAGAAGATGGATGGGGCGCCTGGCTGGCTTAGTCAGTGGAACATGTGACTCTTGATCTCAGGGTCATGAGTTCAAGCCCCCTATTGGGTATGAAGCCCACTTGGAAAAAAAAAAAAAAGAGTGTAACATAGAGCTTCTGCTACTATCTGGACGAGGAGATGAGGTACATGAAAAGATAATATCAGAAATGGATAAGAGGTAGAATCCAGAAATGGATAAGAGGTGGAATTTGGGAGAGATGGAGTTCATTTGGAGCTATGATAATCAGGAAAATCTGTAAGGTGTGGTATTTAAACTGGGAATGAAGGACCCGCAGGGTTTAGACAGGTGGTGAGGATATGGACAGACACCTGGACCCTGGGAATGGCATGGAAAGGGCAATGAGTTGAGAGGGCACCGTGCTTATTCAGGGGGCAGAGAGTTAACCAGTTTGAAGCAGAGAATTCGTATCTATAGAATAACAAAAGTAACTCGGAAAGAGTATATCGACAAACTGTTGAAGGGCTTTGAATGTTAGGCATGAGGACTTAGCATTTTATCTCCTGTAGGCACCAAGGAGCCACTAAAGGTTTTAGAGTGAAGTGACACAATGAAAGTAATCTGGTGGCTGTGTGCTGCATAGCTCAGAAGGAGACAAGTCATTGGGATGAATAAAGAATCATGGACCTGGCATTACAAATTTTGGGATCCTGGATTTTGGGATTCTGAATTCAGGCAAATGTGTGTATTTCTTCCCTTAAAAAAATCTTTAGAATGGTGCTGTCCAAATTGAACTTTTGTGAGGACCGAAATGTTCTATGCTTTGCAATATGGTAACTCCCAACCATGTGGGTCTCTTGAATAGTTGAGATGTGGCTAATGATCCTGAGGGACTGAATTTTTTATTTTAATTTTAATATAAATAGCCACATGTGGCTAGTGGCTACTGTAGTGGACAGCATGGCTCCAAAAGGCAGGACAAAGGCCATTTGTTAGGATTCAAAACCAAACCACACAGTCAACAAACTAGACCTTCCCTCTGCTGGAATTGGTGAGGCCCATTCTTTGCTATAATCCAGAATCGGCGTCAATTTAGCTAATTTATCATTATGGCCAATTTTCTCCGTATCAAGACCTCATTGAACGTACCAATTTGTGCCAATCCCTGGCTCTGCTCTTCAGGCAAACTGAGTCACCCAAAATGTGCTGAGTTACCACTATGGCCACATATCCCTCAACTGAACAGTTGTCAAATCATTTATAAGCTGCTAAATGCATATTTTATATGGACATCTGAGACTAGCTCTCTGGCATGTCCCCCACTCTAGCACATATGGTAGGAATGAGAAGTTGCTGGTTACTGTTTGGATGTTGATTAGTTACTTTTACACTTGACTTTTGGGTTAATTGGATTTAATAGGGGAAATGGTGACTTACGAATTTCCAAAATAATATGACTTAGAGAATACATTTCTCAGTAGGTCAGCTGCATTAAAAAAAAAAAAAAAAAAAAAAGCTTGAATTTAGTGTAAACCACTAAAGCACAAAAACTGTGATCTTATCCCACTGGGCATTTTAGAATCTGAATTCACATACTTGTTCCCTTAAGTCTGTACAACCATTGGCTGCCTGTGACTTAAGAGCTCAGTGGGTGAAAGCACAGAGCTAATGAAGCCCAAGTCATGGGTCCAGACTTATTAATGGCCAATTATTTTGCTCTGTTCTCTATCCCTGACCCCAACTTGCTGTGTTGCATATTCATGACCTTGGTCACAAGGGTGGAACAGGCCAGAGAGGGAATGGTGCAAATCCATCACCACAGCTACTAGCAAAACAAGCACAAGCCCTGTGAATGGAGGGCAAGATGTGTCCTCTACTTTACAAAGGAAAGCATTAAAAAAAAAAAAAAAAATGCAAGAATGGGTAAAACATGCAAGGTGAATGGTACTCTTTACAAATACTGCACTTCAGACTATTAACTAAATATACTGATGAACATTGCAAGCTGCAACATACCGCAGGGCATTTAGTCTGATCATGATTCACTTAAACTTATGGGGCACTAAATAGACATATGCTAAAATTGATAATGTTTTTCTCCTGGTACAAAGTGTTGGCCTAACACTTGCTTATTGTGTTCTGATGGTAACATATTTTAAATTTTCAATGTAATGTTAGAATTCTTCCTTTATCCTTTACCTTTATAAGAGCCATTCATAAAAGATAATAGCAAAACAAACACACACACACAGAAACAAAAAACAAAAAACAAAAAAAAACCCCAAAACAGCACAATCTGAAATGGAAAAATGAGGCATCTTGTCTGTTGTTAGAGATAGCAAAGCTTTTATAATAATCCTGTGGAACATTTCATGAAATGTAAATCCACACACAAACAGCAGGAAATCTGTTCTGGCTCATGGAGATGATTAGCGAGGGAGAGAATCCCAAATAGTAAATAATCATGGAAGTATTATGGGGTGGAGAAGGGGGGAGCTGGGATGGTGGAGAGGGAGAAGACAAGACTCCTTTCCTGCGAGATCGTTCCGGGGCTCCAGTTTGGCGTTACATTATGTCTTGAGGAAAATCCTCTAGACAATCTACCCATGAACACAGCACCGACTATAGTTATGTGCAGTGAATGACTTCAGACTGGACACTTTGCAGAGGGTGGGTACAAGAAATACTCAATCGGAGCCCTGTTCTGAAGCAGATCTAAATATGTACATATATTCTCTGAATATATACTAGTGAAAATCAGGGCCATATTTCTGTCTGTATTCACTGATGTCTTAAAAGCAGGTTATGTTGGGGTACCTGGGTGGCTCAGTTGGCTGAACATCTGACTCTTGATCTAGACTCAGGTCATGACCCTGGGGTGCTGGAATCGGCCTGCTTTGGGCTCCATGCTGAGCATGGAGACTGTTTGGGATTCTCTCTCCCTCTCCCTCTCTCATTCTATCTCTCTCCATCCCTCTGCCCTGCTCCCATGCGCGCTCTCTCTCAAAAAAATAAAAAAATTTTAAAAAAAATCAGGTTTTGCTCCAAGACAGTTTTGTAAAAGAGACATTTAAAAGACCAAACGCTGGCGCTAGGGCATGGAGCAGGAACAGGGTTAGGGAGCCCTCTGTTATCTCTTTCTATGAAAACACGGAGTCGTCACCTGAATGTGCCACAGTGACTACGTTCCCCCGCCGCCTTGGCCTCATCTGCAAAATGAGAAATGTCCTCTAGCTACAAAACGCCACAAAGTAAATGTTTTGCCTTGAGTTTTCTTTCACAAACACTCTGCTCCTTGTGTGGAAGATGTAGCTATTACTACATTCCTATAATCTTATTTTAATTTTAAATCCTTGGATAAGAAATATTTCTTTAAAAATAAATTTTATTTTGGGGGCACCTGGGTGGCTCAGTCGGTTAAGCGTCCAACTTGGGCTGGGGTCATAATCTCGCGGTTCGTCAGTTCGAGCCCCGAGTCCGGCTCTGTGCTGACAGCTCGGAGCCTGGAGCCTGCTTCCTATCCTGTCTCTCTCTCTCTCTCTCTCTCTCTCTCTCTCTCTGCCCCTAACCCAGTCATGCTCTGTCTCTCAAAAATAAATAAACATTAAAAAAATTTTTTTTAACAAATTTTGTTTTTTAATTTTTAAAAAAGATTTTAGGTAATTTCCACATCCAACATGGGCCCCAAACTCACAACCCCGTGATCAAGAGTTGCGTGCTTTACCCACTGACCCAGCCAGTCACTGCTAAAAAAACAAATTTTAATTTTACTCTTTGTGCTTCCTCCTCCCCCCAGAAAATTAAATTAAACCTAAATTCTATTAAATTACAGGAAATAGTTATAGTGTAATGTTTAAAGTGCTTGGGACTAGATTTTTGGGTTCTACCACTTAAATTAGGCAAATCATTGAAACTCTTAGTGCCTGTTTCCACATAAGGATAATAATACCTGACTCATGAGATGAGCAGAAGAACGAAATAATGCATTTTGCACAGGGCCTGGCCAGAGTCAATGCCTGGCAAAAGTTGCTTTTATCTTTAACCTATTTCCATTTCTTCATTTGTCCTCTTCATCTTCCACATATGCACATTTGTGTATATACACACATAGGTGCATGATAAGTATATTTTTATTTTTTAATTTTAAGATTTTATTTTTAAGTAATGTCTACACCCAATGTGGGGCTAGAACTCACAACTCTGAGATCAGGAATCACATGCTCTTCTGACTGAGCCAGCCAGGTGCCCCTGATTTTATTTTATCATTTTATAAAATAAAATGATTTTATCATTTTATAAAATAAAATGATTTTATCATTTTATAAAATAAAATGATTTTATCATTTTATAAAATAAAATGATTTTATCATTTTATAATGTTTATTTTTGAGAGAGAGAGAGACAGAGTGCAAGTGGGGGAGGGGCAGAGAGAGAGAGAGAGAGAGGGAGACGCAGAATCTGAAGCAGGCTCCAGGCTCTGAGTTGTCAGCACAGAGCCTGATGCGGGGCTCAAACTCACAAACCGTGAAATCATAACCTGAGCCGAAGTCGGAAGCTTAATTGATTGAGCCACCCATTCGCCCCGATATGTATATTTTATAATCATATATATTATAATCTCAGGCATAGGGTTTTATAGCTGGAAGGAATTTATAGACCAAGTCCAAAACTTTTGTCTTATCTTTGAGTATGTACGAGTTTTACATTTGTATTCTTACCATCAGACTCAGTCTGACAGAGTGATGGAGTAGTGGAGTGATGTGGTTACTCAGGCAGAAATGACAGAAATGATATTCCAACCTGAGATTCCTGGCTCGGGCTGCATTCTTTTAACTTCCATGCGACATTATTTTATTTAAATAATAACAATGATAATAACCATTTTCCTTTCAACATCATGAAATACTCCATAGGTTCTGGGTTCTCAGGAAATTACGGTATCACAATAATGTGGCTTGTTTTCCTGATTGATCTCTCCATAAATTAAGAAGTTTATTGACTTCAAAGAATCTATTTGACTTTAATGAAAACTCAGTGATCATCTAGGGAGAAGAATCTGCTTCATGAATGAGGCAAATCCTTCACATTGTATGTTTAAAGTTTTCAGATATTGATTTCACAAGTATATAATCTAATATTAGAGCCCCTGTGCAAGGGCCCATGCTCTATTTTATGCTCCATCATTGACTCATAGTAAGATCTTGGGCAAGTCACTGACCTCATATTTCACTGTGTCAAACTAGCCAAAAAACTGAATAAAGCATGACCTCACTACAAACCGAGTAGACTTGAAAGGTGAGATGTGCTTTGATACATGAAATTACTAACACAGAACTTAAGCTAGTAAAACATAAAGAATCAGAATAATGAATTGTACTATAGTAAGTAAAAGGGTTCTAAAATGCATAGGTTTTAGCAAGCAAAGTCATGAAAAAGTTTCAAAGTATTTAATTTGGGTGAAATTGGTTAAAGGACAGTGGGAGAATATGATTTTCAAAATATTATTTGAAAAACCATGGCTTGTAGCAATTTACCCACAATAATTATAAGGAATGGAAGATAGAAGCTAGTGAATCCTTAATAATTAAATACATTTCATTTCTAGGCTGTTACTTATTCATTTCTAAGGCTGTTCCCCTTACTTATACGATGTATACTGTATTTTAAAATGTATTTCACTAAATACTATATGAAGAACCTGACAAAAGAATACAAATACCCTAGCAATGAAGCATTTTTAAGATGTGTTTGGCCATTGAGATTTGTAACTCGCCATATCACGGAATATTCTTTACATTGATTTTCTATTCGTGCCTCTTCTTCTCTCTTCCTATTTCCAACTCTCCCCTTAATATATACACTTTATTCCCACTCAGGCTTTCCACCGTGAACAAACCTGAACAAACACAATGAAGATGAGGAAAAGGGAGGGGTAGAAGATGGGGGAGAAAGATGATGATGATTGATAGATTTGTGAAGCAGATCATATCTTTCTGGTCTGCAGAGAGAAGGCAACACCATTCCACCATTCCCTGGCTTGCTGTTGCAGCCTCTTTAAGTCTTTTTTAAAGAATTTTTAAGTTTATTTTTGAGAGAGAGAGAGAGGTGGGGGGCGGGGGAGGGTTGCAGAAAGAGAGGGAGACACAGAACCCAAAGCAGGTTCCAAGCTCTGAGCTCTTAGCACAGAGTCAGACTCCGGGCTTGAACTCACAGACTGCGAGATCATGGCCTGAGCTGAAGTCAAAGGCTTAACTGACTGAGCCACCCAAGCACCCTGCTGTAGGCTCTTTGAACAGCAGGTTCACCCTCTCTGCAGCATTTCAAAAGGAACACCTGGTGGAACAGTTCACAAGAGGTTATCCCAGAAGTCTTGTGGCATCTGCAATGTGCCTGAACATTTTTCATTTTTAAAAAATATCTTTCTGCAAATTTTGTCAGAGCCAGAAACAAACATAACCATGGGAAGCCCTTTCTAGCAGAGTTTGTCAATTACACACTTTGTATTCTCTGATTAAGTAAGCAAATGATAAATTGGAACTGTTGCCCAGGCCCTGTAAACAAAAGATCAAATTTTGTCTTCTGCCTTGGCAAGAAAACTAACTGCAGCATTTTGTCAAGATTTTTACAAGTGCTGATTTCAAATTAATTAACTGAAATTGTCCTTTTTCTAGTTTACAGAAAAATTGAAAACATTAGTAAATTTAAAGATAAAATATTTTTAAGAAAGGAACATAATCAAGATTGTACATTAAAATATTATCCAACTGCACTGTAGAGTCAATTTGCTGTTTGTTCCAGCTCTAACCTAGGAGATTCTAAGTGCCTATTTTCTCCCCTTCTTTGCTTTTATGGATTTATGAATAAAGGTCTGAGCCTTCTCAGGACCAGGAAAATTTTAAAAATGTATCAAAGCATGGGTTTTAAGGTCTATGGAAGATTCACAGGTACATTAATTTCAGTAAGACTGGAGCCAGGATGAACAATATTTTCCATAGGAAAAAAAAAACAGTAAAGGGAGAGATATTATTCAGGCATACAAAAAATATTCAGTGGAAACGTGAAAACATTAAAAGAAGACTGGCTAAGCATATGAGCATGACACAGATTTAGCAACTAAGCATACATCATTTGTTTCAGAAACTGCTTCACTTTTTTTAAAAGAAAAAAAAAAAAAATCTGACCAATTTCTTGCGCGAGGAAAACTGCCATGACCCTTCCAGACCCTCCCCAAGGCAGCTGAGGTGTGCAGTCAATTCCTCTGTCCCCAGCTCCCCACGGCCGGCCGCCCCTTGCCCCAGGACCTCCTGAAGCTCCCCGAACGGAGGGTGACCAGCTGGGGACCCAGGGGCGCAAGGCCAGGGTGACCTGGTTGCTCCCGACAAGCTATAAAAGATGCGAGGCGGGGGGGGGAGGGGTGTCCCACAGGTGGAGGTGGAGGTGGGGCTGGGGCGAGAGGCAGACAGCTTCTCAAGTCCTGGGCTGTCCCAAGTCGGGGCTACGCAAACACTCCGCCCTTGAGCGTCCCCAGATGTCAGTCTCTGGATACCACCCCTCACCTGCCTCTGCCCCTGCCCGGCGACCTCGCGCCTCTCTCCAAACCCTACGAGTCCCGGGCCCCAGCCTCGGCCCGCTGCCGGCGCGCGGGTGCAGCGAGAGGCGGGGCGCGGTAGGGGCGGGGCCAAGCGGGCAAGGCCCGGCCTCTCGCAGGGCCGCTCGGCGCGAGGCAACCGCGGTCGTGGCGGAGGGATACGGATCTCCATATATATAGCGCAGGGAGCAGGCTCGCACTTCGGCAGTGGTGCTGAGAGCCTCGAGGGCGCGGCGCCGTTACTTGCAGTCGGGCGGCGGCAGCGGCACAGCGCTGAGCGCACACCGCGCCTTAGCAGCAGCAGCAGCAGCAGCGGAGGCACCCCCGCCGTCACAGCCTCTGCGCTGGTGCAGCCACCCTCGCTCCCTCTGCTCTTCCTCCCTTCGCTCGCACCATGGTAGGTCGGGAGTGGTCAACGGCGGCATAGCAGCTCTCTGCCCATGATTTCTTCCCAAATTTTTAGTTCAGCCCCCCCTTTTGGTGGAGGGGAGGTCCTTTTTTCCGGGTGTTACGCAGCAACTGCGGTTAAGAAGGGCGCATTTCGGATTTGCATGTCGCTTTCCTCGGCCAGGGTTTCTTATTAAATATTGGTCCCTCTTGGAGCTGGACTTGGCTGTGGGCTGTGCGCGGGCAGGGGCTCTGGCCGCAGCAGCACCGGGGCCTTCCGCATCCACCTCCTCTCCCCAGCCCCGCACCACTGCATCCAGCGCGCCGCACCCGGGCTTCCCGCAGCGCTGCGCCTGGGCCGGGGCCCGGGGAGGGGGGGGGGCGGGGGAGCCGGGCGGGGCCGGGCACTCTATACCCACACTCCCCTCCGCCTTCAGCCCGGGGCACGGAGGCGGCGGGTCGGGAGGGCTGCAGAGAATGAATGGGCCCACGCTAGCCGGTGGCGCACATTGCTCGGGCCGGGGCGTGGGGGGCGCCGTCCGCGTCTACCTCCTCCCCCACCCCGCGACCCTGCTGCGCGTTCTGGCCCAGCCGCTTTCCCTCCTCCCTCCCGGGGGGCGCGGCGCGGGCGTGGGCTGGGAAGGAAGGAGCCGGGGAAGGGTGGGGTGGGGGCAGGAAGGCGAGGGGTGGGGGGCGGAGAGGGCGGAAGCGGCGGGCCGGCAGCACTGCGCCCGGGCGGGGCCCTGCGGTGTGGCCGGGCTCGTGTCTCCCTGTTTCGCACCCCTGCAGCCCCCCCACCCAGTGCAGTAGTGAAGGCGTGCGTGATCCTCAGTACGTCGGGAGGTCCCTTCCCGCGGGAGGCGCTCGGCTCGCGCTAATTGGGGCGGGGGGGGGCGGGGGAGGAGGGAGCTGGCGCGCGGCTCGGTTTCCATTAGAGACGCAAAGTTTCTGCTTCAGGAGGAGGCGGCGGCGCGGCGGGCTCGCCGCCTGGGGGAGCAGAAGCGGGTGGGAGGCGCGGGGCGGGCTTGGCCCCCTCTCGCCGCGCGGTCCCGTAGCGGGGGTGGGAGTGGGGGTGGCCCTGGTCTGGGAGGGGCGGTGTCTCCGCCCTGGGGCCCCCTCGCTCCTCCGCACCCCGCCTGCTCGCGGGGCACGCACCCCTGCCTGGCCCCTAGCCACTTTGCAGTCCGCAGGGAGATGCCCTCCACGTTTCCGCTTTCTCTGCGGCCTCTAGATTGCCAGATGCGCCTGTGCGCCTCGCCGGGTGTGTTTTCTACAGCCCCCTTCCTCCCTTGGGCGGGCAGGGCTGACATCACTCTCAGCGTTTTCTGGCTTGGCGGGGTGGGGAGGTTCAGGGCACCTCTGCCCCTAGGCCAAAGCGATTTGGGGGCGGGTATTTCTTTGTGGAGTAAGGCTGATGATGGATCTCAGAAACCTCTCCAAGAGAGTTTTGCGGTGAGGTGGGACTGTGCTCCCCCAATAAGGTGACAGCTTCTCTTGCGAGGTGTGGCACCGCTTCCTGTTGTACAAAGACAGATGTCCTGACGTTACATAAATCATCGGGTCTCCTTCTTTCGATGTAAAGAAAACCATCTTCCGGTGACTGGGGTAGAAAGGAAGGAAGACCCAATTCTAATTTGAAAAAATAAGTTCCCCCCCCCAAATAAATAAATTGGAACGTTCTTATTGGGAAAGTTTTCATTTAAGAGTTCGAGTAAACATGACTTGGTTAGCTTTCTGTTAGAACTTACTTTGTAACTGGCTTCACTAGGTGGTGTCCTTCATTAAAATAAAAATACATATTAGCTCTCCTTGCATTCTCAAATTCCTCTGGCTGGAGGCACAGGTTCCGTGTTGCAGAGATCAGACAATACAAGTGAGAAGTACCTTCATGGCCATTACCACCTCAAGTAAAGTGTGTTTATTATGAGCAGCTCTTGGTAGATTGGTAGAGTAAATATTCTCTGGCAAAGTTAATAGCTACTTCTTTTCCAGAAAAGAGAAGGTGTAGTCTTACAATTGTTGTGTACTTTATGTGTACTTAACGTTTGCAGTTTTGTAACAGCTCAGTTGTAGGATGGTTCCATTTTTTTCCTGGCTTCTTCGTCAAAGATAATTTGAGGGCATCAGCCATAATAAATGGTAGGCTTTTAAGACATAACTGCCTAATTTAAACAGAAAGCATTTATTACACGGAAATCAAGTTAGGTGGGGTAACCCATTGCCGTAAATTTATTTTTTTCCACTTCATTGTGTCTCATAAAATAGATCTAAAAGCCTCTTAATCCACTCCAATGCCATTACGTAACGCCTATTCGGAGATTTTGGAGCTCCCGCAGCAATGCGCAAGGTGCGCTAAAAGCCTGCCCCTGGACGCGATCCTGGCTGTGGTGACAGCAGCCTCAGACTGGGATCCTTGGATGGAAGGGGGAACTGCGGTGTCCCTGGCGCAGTAGGTGGCGCTCTTCTTTCTCAGAGCTTGTGGCTGCGTCCTATGCGGTGTGGCCTTTTGCCGCTAGAGGTGCCATTTTTCAAATTATGAACTGACCCTTCCTTAGGGAGACCTCAGCACATTGCCTTAGGCCCAGCCAAGAAAACCTGAAGTACAGTGTTGTCACTTCTTTGTCACCGTTTGTTTTTAAAATGGGTTTCATTTAAGGGCAGTGCTACCGTTTGGGGATGGTTGTCTTTTTTTTTTTTTAAAGGTCAATATTAAAAGTATAATTGGGAAAACTATGTTGCCCTCAGTCAACTCTTGTGCATTGAGTTATAACCTCTTCTTTCTTTATCTAGGCTGATCAGCTGACCGAAGAGCAGATTGCTGGTAAGTTGCTGACTTCAGGGGGTTCCAGTAGACCAGAACTAGGCACGACTGTGTGGGTGGCTTCTCTGACCCTTCCCCCCCAATAATCTGAGCAGTTTTCTAAGAATTGATTTAAATGGAAACAATATGCAGAGATATTTAGGTCAGGAGTGAATTCCTTGCCAGTGTTTCAGAGGCAACGTGGAAGGAAGTGGAGGTGGGAATACTTGTTCCGCCCTGGAGTGTTTGACTGAACGTCCTGGTGTTCAGGGCTCCGCACGTAATGAGATGGCGCTGAGCCTGCTCCTCGCAAATGGAGTTTAGAATTCTTATGCCACGGGGCTTTTAGTAATTCACCGTGAAGGCTTGGGCTTGCTGTTTGAAAATAAATGGGAAAATGAGTGTTAGGACTACTATAATTATTGGAAAGGGAGTTAGTTTAGATTCTAGCTTTTAGTGTTCCTTGGAGGACTTTTTTTGAGGATGATTCTGTTCAGGAAACCAGGAATACGCCTTTGAGATGTTAAGTGCCATGTAGAGAGAACAGCCTGGTTACCTGGGACTGTACATTTCTAGGAACCGCTTCATGTTGTTATGAAACCAGGAGTTCTTATGGCTGTAGAAATTTAACAGGAAGGGGCCTGAAGGGAACTTGCTGACCAATCTTCACTTGTCAGATTGGATTGAGGGCTAACTTAAGTGTGTTTAAGCTTAGTTTTCTTGAAAAACGTGAGAATACTATGGTTTTGCTGTATGGACTGCTGAATGGAGGCCAGTCCAATAGGACTGTTGTGGTCTTTATTTTAGCAGATAAAGACCAGGCAGTTTCTGATAATTCCCAAACTTGGACGGTTTGCTTTGGCAAGCCCAAGGAAAGTGTGTGCTGTGCCTGGGTTGGATAAAGACGTTCATTCTAAAGGGTACGCTTTTGTTTTCAGAGTTCAAGGAAGCTTTCTCCCTATTTGACAAAGATGGCGATGGTACCATCACAACAAAGGAACTTGGAACCGTCATGAGGTCACTGGGTCAGAACCCAACAGAAGCCGAATTGCAGGATATGATCAACGAGGTGGATGCTGACGGTGAGGGCTTAGACCTATGAATGAGTGCCAGCGTTGTGTAATGCAAGTTCAGACATGTCACAAGATTGTCTTTCAGGTCCCCAGAGCAAAGCACATGCACCGCAGTGGTTGCCTTACAGCCGTTGACAAGGAAAATAGAAGATTATGGGCCTGCGTTTGGCTGTGCTCACTGTCTAGAACATTTCCTGGATCAGATCGCTGATTTGTTCTTTTCTACTTGCCGTGACCTACAGCTCAATCTTTTATCAACTGGCCCATGAGTCTGCACTGAGTCCTGTGGGGGAAGTAAAAAAAAAAAAAAAAAAAAAAAAAAAAAATAGCTATAGACCTTTTAAAAGAGCTTACTGTCTGTCTCTCGAGGAGTGGGAAGTGAAGGTGGGTAAAGAGCACTCTTAGAATTGAGTACAGGCGTGAGCTGTGGATGTGTTTGTGCCAGAGAATTTTGAAGATCACGTGAAGCTTGGAGAGATGGGGTGCTTGGTGACTGTACGGAGTAGATTTATAGAATCTACTAGAAGAAGAAGATAAATAAGGTGCAGAGCAAGAAGGAACAAGCAGTAACCCCTGTAACAGTTGGTCACCAATTGGTCATCCATTTCTCTGGACTCTAGAAGAGTGGAGAGTAGACCTTATCTTGCTCACTTCCATCAGTAAACAATTTCTGAGCATTCCCCTCTTGAAAAAAAAAAAAGAAACCATGTGTTTGTGGAAACCATATATACATGTACTGTATAACATTGTAGAACATGGGTAATTTTTCAAAAGATGAGCCAAGAATAAACAGTTTGGATCTAGACTCTTTTCTAGATGATTGGCTTGGTGTAGTAGCCATTTAAACAAATGTGGTATCCTAAGGTGATAAAGTAGAGTTAAACTTGTCTGATCACATTTAGAAGCAGGGGTTTGGGGCGAGCTCTTTAACAAGTGGTTTCAGCCCATTTGGGCTACTTCAGAAAGAGTTTTCATATTAGTGTTGTTTTGGAAAGGAGATAGCTCATAATTCTCTTGCGTTTGATTGCTAAGGCCATCTGGGAACATGGAGTGGCTGCCTCCCGTTTCATGTGAAGCCTGGGAAACTGCTTAGGGACTCGCAACTGGCAAAGTGTCTTGGGCCCTTAGATTGTATGGAACAAGGAGAGAGAAGTTGTCTGGGGCTACAGAATCTAACACTTTGCGATGAATAAGTGTAATGCCTGAGGACGTCTTCTCTGCATGGCTAGGAGGTGGCACTTCAAATAATTTTTGTCTTGCGTGAATGTCATTGATGCTTTAAAATCTTGGAGGCCAAAATGACTTAAAGGGGTCTTTGAATTACTATTTTGATTTAAAGGTACTTGCTTGTGAAAATGAGTACTTAACCTAAACCTAAGGCTTTTTTCCTCTAGTTTTGTTTCCATTTAATGCAAGTTACCCTGTTAATCTGGTGGCTTGTCTCTGGAGGTGGTTCATGTAACTCTTCGTTTTAGAGGGGAAGTTGTTGGGAATACTGGCTGTAGAACAGATTCTTCTGACACTGTTTCCTAAATGTTTACGGTTCTGAGCTATGAAAACACTTCCGAGCCTTGCCCTTAACGGGAAACAAACAAAGACTTATAATGTGGTTGAGAAGCACTTTCTGGAGAAGACTTTGTGACGGTTTATGGTCTGTGGCATAACAAAGTCAGTTTTTCCCCTCCCGTAATTCTTTTCTTCTGTGAGAACGTTTGGTTGTATTGGCAGGCGAGTTCTGGGCCTTTCCCAGCATCACCGGCCAAGGCAGAGTTAGGTCGGAGTGGTCATCCTCACTCAGGGGGACAGCGCTCTCCAAAGCCTCTCTCAGGAATGGAAGGGAGCTGTGCTCTTTCTCTCGACCTGTACACCCCCCATTAGTGGTCAAGAGGCCACGTGTGCACTTTCCTTTGCATCGTTAAATGATATCCTGGGCACCGATGGCTAGTTTGAATTACCATGAATCATGTGAAATTACCCTGCAGTGTTTAAACAGTTTAGACTTATAAATGGTTTTACCTAATAAAATAATTTACCAGTTTGTGCCAGTGAGGCTTCAACCATTCCGTAAAGTGCTTTTGAGATTATCACTGCCAGGTAGCATTACTGGAGCATTTCTTTTATGTGAGCTTTTGTTTTTTAATTTAAGGTAATGGCACCATTGACTTCCCAGAATTTTTGACTATGATGGCTAGAAAAATGAAAGATACAGACAGTGAAGAAGAAATTCGCGAGGCATTCCGAGTCTTTGACAAGGTAATCCTGCGTCTGTGTTGCAGACGGTACTTACATATGGCTTCCCCCCCCCCCCCCCCCCCCCCCGATCGTTTCTAAATGCTCTGACAATCTGTTCCCTAGTTAGCACACTTAAAGCTAATTGCCGGGCCCTGTTATCTCACTTTCAAATATCCTGACTTCTGCAGCCATCTTATTGGGTGAGAGTAAGCATAGTAAGTAGTGGCGAGTTCTGAGCCAAGTTCTTGGTTGTCACTTTCAGTTGGTTAGCTTTTGCAAAGCCCCTGCATTCTCTGGGTTCGCTGAGTGTACTCACGTAGTCGGTAAGCGGGGAGAGGGGGCCGGACCGGAGATGTGCAGGCTGTATGCAGAAGCGGCAGTACTGGGAGAGGGGATGATGAAGTCACAGACCCGCTTAGCTGCCGCCGTCAGTAACAAGGCTCCACGTTCACAGGATGGCAACGGTTACATCAGTGCGGCAGAACTACGTCACGTCATGACAAACTTAGGAGAAAAACTAACAGATGAAGAAGTAGATGAAATGATCAGAGAAGCAGATATCGATGGAGACGGGCAAGTCAACTATGAAGGTAAAACACTACAATTTCCTTAGCTTAGTTTTGAATAGACTTCCCTCTGGTGTCTGTAAACAAGCTAACTGCTTCACTAGACAGGGGTTTTTTTGGTTTGTTTTTAATGCAGAAGAGAGCTGACGTGTTCATGAAAGCTACTTTTGAAGATAACCAAAAGCTATGATTATTTGTCTTTTCAGAATTCGTACAGATGATGACTGCAAAGTGAAGACCTACTTTCAACTCCTTTTTCCCCCCTCTAGAAGAATCAAATTGAATCTTTTACTTACCTCTTGCAAAAAAAAAAAAAAAAAAAAAGTTCATTTACTCATTCTGTTTCTATATAGCAAAACTGAATGTCAAAAGTACCTTCTGTCCACACACACAAAATCTGCATGTATTGGTTGGTGGTCCTGTCCCCTAAAGATGAAGCGCTACACATCAGTTTTACGATATAAATACTTGTACTACCTTAACGATAAGGAAGCACTTAGTGGACTCCTTGCAGTTCCATTTGCTAATGATTACTACACTGTTTGGGCTGGCCAGTTTTTCATGCATGCAGCTTGACGATTGAGCACAGTCAGGCCTTTGTATTAAAAACGAAAAATGAAAAAACAAATTTAAAAAAACCTGTTTCAGATGGGTTCTAGTTCAATTTGTTAGTATAAATTGTCATAGCGGGTTTACTGAAAACAAACCTTTAAAATTGGTTTACCTCAGGATGCTGTGCAGAAAAATGGGTGAAGGATAGATAGACCGTCTAGACGCAGCCCCACAGAGCAGGACGGCCCCCTGTACTTCGTGCGCCCCCACCCGCGGTGACAGTGACCCATCCTGCCGGCATCCTGTGCGTGTTGGTTTAGCGTTGTCCGCGTTGTACCAGAGAGCGAGATGGGTGTCGGGCTGTCACCATTCACACAAATTTTTAAAAAGAAACCTTTACCAAGGGAGCATCTTTGGACTCTCTGTTTTTAAAACCTCCTGAACCTGACTTGGAGCCAGCAGAGGTAGGCTGTGGCTGTGGACTCTTCAGCACAACCATCAACATTGCTGTTCAAGAAATTACAATTTAACGTCCATTCCAAGTTGTAAATGCTAGTCTTTTTTTTTTTTTCCAATAAAAAGACCATTAACTTAAAGTGGTGTTAAATGCTTTGTAAAGCTGAGATCTAAATGGGGACAAGGCAGTTGGAGGAGAGGTTTAACCATTTAACGCCCACAGCCCAGAATCGGGCTTCTCGCCCTCCCGACATCCCAGCTCCGACCTCTGAGCGTGAGACCTTGCCTAAAGCCGGGCAGATAGCAATTGCTTCGTCCTGTCCATAGGCACGTAGGTCTACTTGTATTTTCACTGGGGGGAGGTGGGGAGTGAAGGCCGGGAGCTTCATGATTATTCAGGCAGCGGAGCTCTTAAGGAAGGAAAAAAACCTACTTTTTCTCAAGCATGTACTTCGGGGTTCTCAGTCGTGCTGCCGATTACCTGTTTTATGTAACTACTTGAGACCATCTGTGCAAGAGACATGGTTTTGTGTGTCTGTAATTCAATCCTTGTTGGGTGGTAGGAGCACGAGGTCCCTTCTTAGCCAGTCTTCGTGCCTGAAAGACACTACCGGTCACCTTTGATTGATGATTTTTAATTTATACTACTTTCCTTAGCCTCCTTTTCTTTTCTATTTTTTTGTTTTGTTTTGTTTTCCTGCAGTGGACTTGACACTTTGCTTTCTTTCTCCCAAGTAGTCCCCAGCCTGAAAGTAAACAACTCCAGCATGGAGTGGATTTTGTGTCTAATTATAAACCTGTAACCAAAACTGAGATGCTGACACTGGTCTTTGCGGTGGGATTGGTGTTCTCTAAAAGCCCCTTAAAAGACAGAATGCATTTAGTGTAGAACTCTTTTTCTGCAATGAAGGCTGGAGGTGCGTCTTTCAGGGTGTTAACTGGTCGTATCTTACCAGTAAGGAGATGGGGGTTTCGAGAGTGTTCGTGGGCGGTTTTAATTTGCCTGGGACAGCAGCAGGCTGCCAGTGAGGCAGCGAGAAGCTCTTGGCAGCCAAATGGGTGCATTCGGGGCTGGTTTACAGAGACCCTTGGCTTCTCCCTCTCCTACTCCCTGTCTTTCTGGCATTTTGCAGCCTGTTAGATTTCCTGCCAGAGGGATAGGTCAGAGCCGTGGAGAGGAGCCCACCCATCTGCTGCTGGTCCTTAGACTGGGTGGTTGTAGAAGAGAAGGTGACTGAACTAGAGATGGCTTTCAGAGTTCCCTGAATCTGGAAGGAGCACCTGAGAACACCTTAGAGGTTCTTCTGGTGAGACAGTGAGGACCGAGGGCTCCTGGACGTTTCTTGCAGGGAGGCCAAGTGTTGACCCATCGCGGGCCTGTGTTCAGTGGCCTCTCAGCGTCAAAGAGGGATGGGGGTGATTTAACTTGTTTTCAAAACTTTGCCTTCTGTCTTAACTCTTTCGTCAAGTCTTTTTCTAGAAGCTGGGTGGGCTCCATTTAAGCGGTCCCACAGTCCTTCGTGAAAGACCGTTCGTGAAGTCAGAGTCTTACATGGCCAGCATCCTGGATGGGAAGTGAAGCCTTGCCCCCAGGGAGTGCTGAGTTCAGCTTGGCGTCGAGGGGCAGCCCAGTCCGCTGTAGCCTTTTTTTTTCCCCTCTGGCTTTTGAGGGGATGACCAGCCCAGATTGGGCGTTTGCAGGCTGCACGAGTTTGTGAGAGGAAATAGCTGGATGTGGGGGTCCGTCCCCCTAACGTTGGTTAGCACCTTCCTGTAAACTCTTGCCCCTACTTCTAACTGCTCTATAAATATATACATATATTTATATATATAAAGTGACTAGTTTAACTGGCATCCCGCTTGAGCCTGAGACTTGCCATAAAAAAACTGCTGAGTACTTGGCAAACACTTTCATAGTTTTGTTCTCCATCTGTTTGGGGTAGGTGTTAAGCAAGGCAAATGCATCTCGATGTTTCAGATGGGCTTTTGATGCACTGTTGCCAAGAAAGGCTTTTTTTCTGATTTTTAGACAAATGAATTTTTGCACACTTTAATTGGTGTCTTTCGGCAACACATTGAAAATTAGCTACTGTACATATTTTTATATTCTCTTTATAAATGCATGTCTGACTGTACTTCTAACCTGTATCGTAACGAGCGGCCGTCCAGTAGGCCTCCCTAAGTGCCACCGTGGCACATCAGAGTAGCAGCATATTATTGGCCCCTCAGCATACTGGGAACTTCCTCCTAAACCAAGAATGTAAATTTGGTCAAGGGTCTGCTCTTGTTTCATTCAATTATTTTAAACCTTTGAACTAATACTGTATATCCTAAATACATTATCCTTTTGGCAGTGACTAGGATTCCACGAATGTGTCTTAACCTGTCCCTTCAGCCGGCAGTTTACGATTTCCTTTTTTTTCTTAAATCCCCTGAAGTTGTCTTCTAGGAGACAGAAATCCTTTGCGGTCTGTATCCCTCGAGTAAGAAGGTAGTGGCGTGGGTGGGGTGTGTGTTCTTTCTCCAGCCCTTCTATTGTTCGTTACACACGTCTGTAGCAAAAGATGGCCGTAGTTGTGTTACTGGAGTTAACCCTTCACCATGGCGATTTGAAAAGGAGATGTACTTGAATGTTTCTGTAAATCTTGAGATAAACTGTTTGGAGATTTAACCACCTCTCTGATGGGGGACCAACTCTATGGAAATTGTAAATAAGTTTTATTTATAAACCTGGCACTGTATTCAATAAACATTTCTGCAGCCTTTCATCTCTAACTGCGAACTGTGTAGGTTTTTAGCTTGTATAGCCTCCGATCCCTTCTGCTTAACGGGCGAGGTACACCTGCCCTCAGATGTTATTCCACCCAGGCTCTAGGACAGTGGGTGAGCATGAGGGGCCAGAAACACCACAGACACATCCCACTATAGCCTTACTCTAGTTTTAAGTTCAAGTGATAATAGCTGACATTTGAACTCAATCTTGTGGCCTATCACTGTATCCGTGCTTGCTTTATGCAGAAAGTTCACACCACGAAAAGGTTCATTTCCCTTTAACCTCAGCGTTAATTCCAAGTTTCTTGAGGAACTGTGTGAAGAAATACACTTTACAAATGGGACGGGAATTTTATACCTAAGCCCATATTACTTCTGCCCGCGTCAAGAGCAGGGCGGCCAAGGAAACGGGGTGGGATGCAACTTTACAGCCTTGGAGTTGAAACCTTCCCCTGTTCCGATCCTGTTCAGACCCTGGTGCTAGGCAAAGTTCTCTAGCAGGAAAGTCCACCTGTTTTCCTGAAAGATCTTTTCCAGGTTGCTTTGCCCGTTTCCTTCTGCACAGAATCGGTGAGAGAGCCAAAAAGAAGGGGAAAGGTCACAGGGGAAGCCCCTGCTTTGGTCAGAAGGCTTGAGACCCGCTTCCAGGGAGCATTTGGCCCCTTCTGTATACAGGAGCTGAACTAAAGGATGTGGACACCACTGTGGAGACAGAGCCCCTCTGCCTGACACTTTAGGCCTGGCTCTTTGTTTTTGGTTCTTTCCCTCTGGAGCTGTGGACAGGTGCTTCCCTTCTCTGGGCCCCAGTTTCCTCCTTGGTAAAAGAAGATTTTTAGACTAGGTGGCTTTCTAGGATTCTGGCCAACCCAGCTTGGCATCACTTGGTGTTTAAATTGAAATAGCAGCCTAAGGGGTGGGAGGCAGAATGGTGTGGGCGTGCTATACGCTTTGAGGTGACAATTGGGATTTTTAAAGTGTCAGCAGCTCCATATTGGCAGTGGAGTGAGGGGTAAGCTTGCTGTTCAGACTGATGTCAGGTGGGGCACCTGGGTGGCTCAGGTGAGAATTCGACTCTTGATTTTGGCTCAGGTCATGATCTCCTGGTTCATGAGATGGAGCCATGTCGGGTTCTGCGCTGACAGCATGGAGACTGCTTGGGATTCTCTCTCTGCCCCTCTCCCCCACTCACGCTATCTCACTCTGTCTCAAAATAAACATACATATGAAGACTGTGATGTAATATTGGAACGTGGGTCAGAGAAACTGATCATTAAGTGACTTCCATCCTCCTCCCGGGATGGAAATAGGAAGCTGTCTGCCTGCAAGAGATTCAGTCCAAGTGGCAACGTCATCTGGATTTTCAGCAGCTTTGGTTCAGGAAACACACACACACACACACACACACACACACACGCACACACGCACATTTCCGATTTGAGCTGAACTTCCCCGGGCACTGGGGGCTGGAGCACCCAGTGACTCAAGATGCCTTAGAAGGAAATAAAACTTGAAAGTTTTTTTATAGCTTGGAGTTTCTCTCTCACTGCCCTCCACCCTCTGCCAGGGAGCAGGAGGCGTTAGCTGACTCCAGAACCCCACGGGAGAGCAGATGAGGCCAGAGGAGCCGGCCGGCTTTCCCGCCTCTCCCATTGACAATCCCTGAACTTGAGTTAAAAAAAAAAAAAAAAAAAAAGGTGGCAGTTTTCTTCAGAAGAATTATGTTCTGCCTCTGTGTCAGCAACCTTTGGAGTGAGTATGTATGTATTTACACAGATATTATTAGAAATGTCTCATTTGAAAGTTTTATTTTCACTTACAGAGATGAAGGGGAAAAATCTGGAGGTACTTCCACTAAGAAGATAATTTCTTAAATTTTGTGTTATCATCTTTCTATCCTCGTGGTATGTAAACATGTGCAGTTTGCTAATAATTTTTTTTAATGTTTTATTTCATTTTTTGAGAGAGAGAACGCGAGCAGGGGAGGGGCAGAGAGAGGGAGACAGAATCTGAAGCAGGCTCCAGGCTCTGAGCTGTCAGCACAGAGCCCAACGCGGGGCTCGAACCCACAAACCACAAGAGTATGACCTGAGTCCAAGTCAGCCGCTTAACCGACAGCCACCCAGACACCCCTACGGTTTGCTTTTAAACTAATTTACTTCCCCTTGTTGGGTCTTACTATATACCCTCAGGCTGTGACTTTCTTTTTTAATTACCGTGTTTTAGAGTAAAAGATTTTTTTTCCCCCACAGAGATTGGTACCAGAGGCAAGATTTGAGATAATGGATTATAAAAAGAAAATGGGAAATAAATGAAGAAGTAATTATAAACTAATACTTTAGTTAAAAGGACTCTAGATCAGGGGCACCTGGGTGGCTCAGTCAGTTGAGCATGTGATTTCGGCTCAGGACATGATCTCATGGTTCGTTGATTCAAGCCCCACGTCAGGCTCTGTGCTGACAGCTCGGAGCCTGGAGCCTGCTTCGGATTCTGTGTCTCCCTCTCTATCTGCCCCTCCCCCATTCACACTCTGTCTCTCTCTCTCAAAAATGAATAAATGTAAAAAAATAAAAATAAAAAAAGGACTAGATCATACATTGTAGGTCAAACTCTCAGTGCAAATATCAATATCTGGTGATTCTCAAACTTTTGGGAATACTTGACCATGACAAGAAGCTTGTTACCTCAACAGGCAGCCAGTCCCATTTTTACAAAAGTATGTCTGTGATTCTAAAAGAAATGTTTATTGTAGAAAATCTGTGATCTCAAATGACCCCACTGCTATGTAAAATATACTTAATGCTTAGTATTACCTTCCAGAATTTTTTCTCACCATATGGATGCAGAGAGACAATGGACAAAATTGGATCTGTAGGTACGGTTTTGTTTTTTTTTTTGAATTAAGCATAATATTCTTTATTATATACAGTTACATATTGTGTATATTATATACATATATAATCTTTTTATTATGCTTTTTCTTGATCTATAATTCATGTGCCATAAAATTCACCCTTTTCATAGTGGTTTTTAATATATTCACAAATTGTGCAGCCATCAATATTATCTAATTTTAGAGCATTTTCATTAACCCGAAAAGTAGCCCTTAGCAGTCACTCCCTATTCTCTCTTATCCCTACCCCTGGCAACCATGAACCTACTTTGTGTGTCTACAGATTTACATATTCTGGACATTTCATGTAAATGGAATCATGTATTCATAATTTTTTCTCCTCTCTTTTTTACTTTTTATGCTGAACATTCCTCCATATACTTCAATTCTTAGATACAATTTTTAGGAGCTGACTACATGAGTATGGCCTACTTTCGTTAACGATCCCCTAGTAAAGGCCATTGGGCACATTCCATTTTGAGCAGCTCTAAGTGTGAGAACATTCTTAATAGGTTGACCTCTTCCTTTCAGCTTCTCCTCGTTGATTCCATGTCAGCCTGGTGGAGCAACCACTGGACATCTAATCCTGTTTCTACGCTGTAGACCTTTGGTCTTTTCCACTTCCACACAGCCCTCCTCAAATCTTCAGGCTTGGGGCGCCTGGGTGGCTCTGTCGGTATGACTCTTGATTTCGGCTCAGGTCACGATCTCATGGTTCATGAGTTCAAGCCCTGTGTTGGGCTCCGTGCTCACAGCGTGGAGCCTGCTTAGGATTCTCTCTTTCTCGCTCTCTGCCCCTCCGCCTCCTCTCTTCCTCTCTTCTCTCTCAAAAAAAAATATTACAAAACACTCTTCAGTCCTAGTATTTACTTTTTGTTGTTGTTCTTTTTTTTTTTTTTTAAATTTTTTTTTTTTTTAATGTTTTATTTATTTTTGAGACAGAGAGAGACAGAGCATGAATGGGGGAGGGTCAGAACGAGAGGGAGACACAGAATCTGAAGCAGGCTCCAGGCTCTGAGCTGTCAGCCCAGAGCCTGACGCGGGGCTCGAACTCACGGACCGCGAGATTGTGACCTGAGCCGAAGTCGGACGCTTAACCGACTGAGCCACCCAGGCGCCCCTGTTGTTGTTCTTTTTAAGACTGCTCTGAGCTGGGGCACCTGGGTGGCTCAGTTGGTTAAACATCCAACTTCAGCTCAGGTCGTGGTCTCACGGTCTGTGAGTTCGAGCCCCGTATCGGGCTCCCTGCTGACAGCTCAGAGCCTGGAGCCTGCTTCGGATTCTGTGTCTCCCTCTCTCTCTGCCCCTCCCCTGCTCATGCTCTGTCTCTATCTGTCTCAAAAATAAATAAAAACAAAAAAAAAATTAAAAAAAAAAGACTGCTCTGAGAGTAATCAACAAAATACAGTGAAATTCACTCGGATTCTGTATTCAGACAGACTTCTGCATTCAAATCTTGCCTTCCCAAGCCATACAATTTGGCAGGTGACAGCTTGGTGCCTTAGTAGCCTCAAGGCGGTTGCAAGAGAGAGATTACGGAAAAACTCTGGCACGGCGGCAAGCACGTTGAAGGTGCTTAAACGCTTTCTTCTTCCACGAGGTATGAATTCTGTTACCGCAGAAGAAAACGAGGCCACGTTTCCAGTTTCCTTTGTTTGATCCAGCTCCTGTTGGCTCTTGGGAGTTGCCACTTCCTCTCTTTGTTCAAAGCACACAAACCTTCTGGTTAGTTAGCTTCTCATCCCTTTGGGAACCTGATGACAGATGCCAGTGTCTATTCTTCTGGTATCGGCTCCCCAGAGCTCACGGGCAGGCCTTCTGGACCCTCAGCGGGGCCAGACCTAAAGGCCTCTATCAGTGTTCTCCCTAGGTGTGCCTGCATGGGAAGAGCTGTAGCATCTTTGGGCACTTGCAGGCTGGGCCTTCTCTGGAGAATGATCAAGGTCCCATTCTTGTTAAAGGTCCATCTTAATGGAAGCAATTGACCCCATGCGGGAGAGGGCAGTGGTTAAGTCCTCTCTTCCTTCTCAGGGAACATCTCATTACCTTCTGTCCCTGGCAGAGGACTACCTCTTCTTGCTCCTTCTCTTCTGGGACCCTGTGGTTCTATCAGAATTCTGACTGGTCCTTGAGAAATGCTCACTGCCCCCAGCTGGGAGCCCTACTCTCTAGGATGGCTGGACCTGGCCCAAACTTGTCTAACACCATGGAAAGTAAAGCCACCTGGTCGAATCCTGCCTCTTCTCTTCTCTGCCAAACTTGATCTTCACCTGGAACATGTCATATGACATGCCTTGGCTCCCAAGACCTGATTCCAACTCAGTGTCAGAGACACCTCCCCAAACCCCAGAAGTGGGCAATGACCCAATGGTCAGCTAAATCTTATGTGAGCACATCTTTTTTTGAAGGGTTCTGGAAGGAAATTCAGAGTCTGGACACAGCTGTTTAAACGGGGCAAATCCTTTAACTCAGCCTTGCCCATAACTGCTTAGTCTTTCCATTCAGGCTGCCACCTGTAATCAGCAAGGAGTATATATACATATATATATATATATATATATATATATATATACACACACACACACACACACACACACACACACACACACATATATATGTATATACTTTTTTTTTTTTTTTGCTTGCTGGGAGAGCCAGCTGATTAAGGGAATGAGTAAGAGGGTTGTATTCTAATTATTTGTTCTCAGGTTTGATGCCTACAACGTTTAGAGCTCTGAATCAGAGGGCTTCTAAATATGGGAAGACTCAGTCTCTACCTTTTGAGGAGCTTTTGCAGGCTTTTCAAAGAAACAGTAACTACAACTACCAAGCAGCATGCTGATGAATAACATATACCAACTTGAATACATAAGAACTGATGCAGACATAGCATAACAATGTATAAAACAAAAATCAACAACGACAGGAATAACAAATCCATCATCATAGAGATTTTAGCATTCTTCTCCCAGTAATGAAGAAACCAGGCAGACAATAGCACATTTGAATTACACAATTCACAAGTTTGATCTTGCATATATGTAGAACATTTTATCCAGCAATTAGAGATTTCAGATTGCAAATACTAATTAGGTCTTAATAATAGTTATAAATTAATAAACTATTATATTATTATAATGTATACTTATAAATACAAATATATAAATAACTATTAATGTCAACAATAAAATTAATAAGGAAGATATTAAATAGAGAATTAAGATTGACTATATATTAGGTCATAAAGTAAATTTCAACAAACACTTTTTTTAACGCTTATTTATTTTTTTTCTTTGTTTTTTTGTTTTTGTTTTTGTTTTTTTAATTTTTTTTTAACGTTTATTAATTTTTGAGACAGAGAGAGACAGAGCATGAACGGGGGAGTGTCAGAGAGAGAGGGAGACACAGAATCTGAAACAGGCTCCAGGCTCTGAGCAGTCAGCACAGAGCCCGACGCCGGGCTCAAACTCACGGACCGCGAGATCGTGACCTGAGCCGAAGTCGGACACTTAACCGACGGAGCCACCCAGGCGCCCCTTTTTTTGTTTTTTTTTAATTTTTAAATGTTTATTTAGTTTTGACAGAGAGAGAGAGACAGAGCACGAGTGGGGGAGGGGCAGAGAGAGACACAGAATCTGAAGCAGGCTCCAGGCTCTGAGCTGTCAGCACAGAGCCCGACACGGGGCTCGAACTCACAGACCGTGAGATAATGACCTGAGCCGAAGTCGGATGCTCCACCGACTGAGCCACCCAGATGCCCCAATGCTTATTTGTTTTTGAGAGAAAGCACAAGTGAGGGTGGAGCAGAGAGAGGGGGAGATAGGATCCAAAGCAGGCTCTGCACTGACAGCAGAGAGCCTGATGTAGGGCTCGAACTCAGGGACTGCGAGATCATGACCTGAGCTGAAGTCGGATGCTTAACCAACTGAGCCACCCAGGCACTGCCTCAATGGACATCTAAAAAAAAATCTTTCATATTGACTATGTTACAACAATGCAATGGATGAAAAATAACTTAAAAAAATACAACTTTAAAAATACGCATTTGTTTTGAAAATTAAAGTCCATTTCTAATAACACATGGGTCCAAAAAGAAATAATGAAAATCTAGAAAATATTTAGGACTGAATGAAAACAAAATTCTGCATTTCAAAGCTGTAGGATACAGCTTAGAAATGTATAGCATTAAAATAATTATAATAGAAAAGAAGAAAAGCCAAAAATAAATAAGGTAAATACGCAGCTTAAGTTAGAAAAAGAATAGAATAAGCCCAAGAGAACAGAAGGGAAGTATCAAAGATAACCACAGGTACAAAATACAAAACAAAACACAGAGCGGCGGTAGCGAAAAGAAGATCAACGAAGACATACAAAGATGGCTCTTTGAAAAGATTATTAGGAAGAGTATGGCAGTTTGTAAAAAACTAAAAATATAATTACCCTCTGATCTAGCAATCCCACTTCTGGGTATATAATCAAGAGAATTGAAAGCAGAGACTGAAATAGACATTTGTAAACTCATGCCCACAGCAGCATTATTGACAATAGCTGAAAGGTAGAAGCAACCCAAGTGTCCGTCAGTGGCTGGATGGATGAGCAAAATGTGGTGTAGACAGACAGTGGAATATTATTCAGTCTTAAAAAGGGAGGAAGTGCTGACACGTGCTAACACATAAATTAACCTTGAAGGCATTGTGCTAAGTGAAAGAAGCCACTCAAGAAAGGACATGAATCCACGTACATGAGGTCCCTAGAGTAATCAAATTCACAGAGACAGAAGGTAGAATTTCTAGGTGGTTGCCAGAGAGGGGAGAAGGGGGAATCCTTTGCTAAATGGGTCAAGTTCCAGGTTTGCAAGATAAAAAAGTTCTTTGGGGGCGCCTGGGTGGCTCCATCGGTTAAGCATCTGACATTTCAAGTCAGGTCATGATCTTACTTGAGTTCGTAAGTTCGAGCCCCACATCAGGCTCTGCTCTGACAATAGGAGCCTACTTGGGCTTCTTCATCTCTCTCTCTCTCTTTATGCCCCTCCCTCACGCTCTCTCTCTCAAAATAAATAAATACACTTAAAAAAAATTGTTTTTAAGTTCTTTGGAGACCGATGGTGGTGGTGGCTGCACAGCAATGTGAACGTACTTAATGTCACTTAACTGTACACTTAAAGATGGCTAAAATGGTAAATTTATGTTATGCATATTTTACCACAATTTTTTTTAAGTTAAAAACGTGGAGAGAACATTACAGAAAGACAATGTCATCCTGGAAGTTGCTTATATTGCAGATGATGTTTTGTCTTCTGTTTCATTGATTTGATTTCCCCCCCTCTTACTTCACCATTAATATATTGTGTAATTATTATAGGTTAAATTTTTTTTAACATGTTTATTTATTTTTGAGAGACAGAGAGAGACAGAGCACCAGAAGGGGAGGGGCAGAGGGAGAGGGAGACACAGAATCTGAAGCAGGCTCCAGGCTCCAAGCTGTCAGCACAGAGCCCGATGTGGGGCTCGAACCCATGAACCGTGAGATCATGACCTGAGCCAAAGTCAGCTGCTTAACTGACTGAGCCACCCAGCTGCCCCTAGTATAGCTTTACAATAGAAGCTAATTCCTGGCATTTCAAGTAAAAAAAAATGCTAGAAATGTCAGGCAGTGCTTATGAAAAAAATGTTAGAAACAAAAATGGAGACATAACCACAAATAAAGCAGAGATTTTTAAAAAAAAAGCATATTATGAAACTTTGATGCCAGTAAATACGAAAACTTAGGTAAAAGAAACAATTCCTTAGAGAAGAGAACTGACTTAAGAAGAAGTAGAAAACTTAAAGCAAACTATAACCATTCAAGAACTCTAATCGGTAGTTAAAAATATATCTACCTGTAGCGAATATCTGTCAAATTGTGCCATTCTTCCCTCTGAGCAATGAGGTCTTTATCTCATCCCCTGGAATCTAAGTGGGCACTGTGACTATTTTGACCAATGGCACACAGTAGAAAGGATGTGCTCATGTCTGGGTCCATGCCTTAAGAAAACTGAATTTTTCCAATTCTGTCCTTGGAACATTCGGAAGGCCCTGAGACCCTCATGCTGGAGAGGCCACATGTAGATGTTGGGCCAAGCCTTCCTTCTGCTGTCCCTACCAAGGTGGCCAACGTGTAAGGCCATCTTGGACCCCCTAGACAGGGCGACTGGCCAGCTGAAAACCACTGAGTAACCTCAGTTGACCTCTGGCCACAATGCTTGTCCCTTCACTATAGGATGACTGGCTCCTTCTCAGCCTGTGGGTCTCAGCTTTGATGTTTCCTCTTCAAGAATCCTTCCCTAACCATCCTCTATAAGAGTCGACAAAACCCTGTCTCCATTAAGCAGTCACTTCCCATTCCCCCTTCCTCCAGCCCATGACCACCACTAATCTGTTCTAATTTATTGATTCAGGATATTTCATATAGATAGAATCACACAGTATGTGGCCTATTGCGTCTGGCTTCTTTCACTTAGCATTTGCTTTGAAGTTTCATCTACACTGTCACAGGTTTCAGTGCTTTGTTCCTTTTTTATGGCTGAGTAATACTCCACTGTATAGTTAGACCACAATTTGAGTCAAGCTGGGCTGGGAACTTGGTTCTCTTGCCCCAAACTTCAGATTCCTGTCTCAAATAGTGAGAAGGGACACCTTATATCACACTCCTGCGGAAAGGTGAGGCACAGGCTCTCTGTGAAACCAACACACCTGCCCAGCTTGCAGATACAAACCTTCATACAGCCATGCATACACATGCAGGGCAACCAGCAAGATAATGAATAGTTAGAGCCCTCTTTCCCTCCACCAACTAGAACACTCTCTTTCCTTCGCTGGAGCAGGGTTGGGAGTTAACCCTTCAACTGGAGACTCATCTGGGTCAGGGGTCCAGAGAGGATCTGAGATAACAAGAAGGTACTTGGGTGTTTGGGGCAGTGATTTTTTTTTTTACCAGCAGGTAAGGATGTTTTAAAATATTTTAAGACTGTTAAGGCCACGATGTATGTGGCAGGTGAACCTCAAGGTCGCACACCTATGAACACCAGCACGTCCGCAGACACAGACAAGGACACGCATCTTCACACCCATGCATGCACCCTGCCCAAAACCAGACTTCCTGACCTCCTGCAGTTAGTTTTCCTCGAGTGAGGCCAGAGCTGGGCTGACCCAGGCGGCACGCTGCCAGCTTGCTAATATTTCCCTCGGCTCTGGCCCGAGAAGCTTCAGGGAAAAACCCACTCACATCCTGAACTCTCACCTGCTCTGGGCGGGCTTTCAGGCTTCCTGGCCTGGGTGTCATGGCAAGTGGCCGCGGTTCCACCCTGCTCTTCCCTCTGCCAAACACGTTCGCAGGGAGAAAAACCCACCCCGCACAGGGTTTCTCCAGAGTCCTCCTTGGAAAGAGGCCTGCGGGATGGGCTGAGTCTGGTTTTCCTACCTTTTGGAGCTGGGATAACTCTAGGATAACTTGTTCAGGCTCTTCACTTACCAGGTGAAGAATTAGGTCCCAAATGTTGGAGGAGAACCAACCAAAGTCACACATGGAGAGGGTGGTGAGACCAGGGCAGAACCCAGGCCTTCTGATGACCCAAATACCACTTTCTACCCCAGCAAGAGACAGATGGTGATTCCCTGCCTGGGAGCACTTGTTACCTCCTGTCCAGTGCCCCTTCGGGAGAGATGGCTTGACTGGTCTGCTCTCTCCTTGAGTTCTGCCCCATGACCATCCTGAAGGCCTGCCTTGGACCAGCTCCCTTCAGGACTTCCCCATCCTGTGGCTCGCTCTCCTGTTTCCAGAAGTGAATGTGTTCTGGGACCGGCCAGATGACAAACATTCCCTCCCTGTAAGGAACTCCTTCGTGGGGTGTGTGTGTGGCCTTAGCTGGGTTGGAACTCAACCTTCCCGGCCGGGCACCCTCTCTGCGTGAGGCACAGGCAAGGCTCGCTCTAGATGAGCTGGGTGGTGGCCACGGATGCAGCAAGGCCTCGAGGACCCCTCGGGGGCATCCAGATTCTGACAGATGGGGAAGAGGTTCATGCACGCACAGAAAGCTCTGGATGCACCCTGAGGGGTTTGCAGTGGGGAGCCAGAGAGCCTGTGGTGCTGGCTGTTCCCCATTTACCCCAGGACCCCTCTCTGCTCAGCTCTTCCCAGGCTTGGTGCCCCGGAAGAGGGTGATCTGTCTCCACTGCACGAAGGGCTTCTGGTTGGGTGTAGCCAGAGGCCGGCACCATGGAGACTGAAGGGCGGAGGGGCGTGGGTCCCTGCTGGGTCGTGAGTCAGCAGGGACTGTGTCCCAGGGGCTGAGACGCCTGGCAGAGGGACACAGCTCTGTGGAACAGGCCTCTCTATAGCCCCCGCACCTTGTCCCCCTGTCCTGGCAGGCTTAGGGGCTGGTGCTGGGGAGGTGCTGCTGGGGGCAGGTGCTTAGCCCTGGGGAGCTTCAACATCCCACACTGGCTTCCTTAACCCTGTCCACACCTGCAAACAGTCCCAATCTCCCTGTGTGAGGAGGCCCTGTGTCCTGCGGGCACCCTGGCTGGGTTCACAACCCTGCGTGTCAGGACCAACAGTCGACAAGCACCAGTCTAGAAGATGAGGGAAAAACAGAAATGACAGTAATGGAGACTCTGGGGACTCAGGCTGGGAAATGGCAAGCAAGAAGGAGGCTCACCCCCCAGAATAGTCTCCACTGAGCAGAATTCTGAGCACAGCTATCGCCCAGGCTCAACTGGGGGCCCTGGGGGACTGAGGCTGGAGAGCCACTGAACCACACAGTGAAGGGGACTGTCCTGGTTCCCAGCAGGAAGAAGCCAAGATAGCACTCCCCAAGCCCAGGCAGCCTGTGAGAGTGGCGGGGGGCGGGGCGGGTCCCCAAAGGTAGGGAGCTAGGGAGGCCCAGGCAAGCCTTCTTCTCCACCCCCACTCCCAGTCAGCCCACAGGGAATCGACCTGGGCCTCTAGCATGCCTGTGAACTTCTTGGACCTTGAGGGAATAGACCTGAGCCTTAGGGAGATGTGAGAGGGGGTGGGGTCAGCATGAGTATTAGTTCTGGGTCCAGCTTTCCCACTAATTAGTGACAGAACCCCAGGGGGCAGCTCCTTAGCACTGAGGCTACAGCTGTCCCCCTCCCACACCTGGACTCTGGGACTTTGATCCAAATCTACTTGAGAAGCTACCGAGAGCTGCCTCGGCTTCTCTAGAAAATTGGAGAGAACAAAGAAGCAAACTTACCAGTTACCATGGAAACCATCCAAAATTTAAAAGACTAAAAAAAACCAGTTTAATATCTCAAAAACCCTCTTGTTGGTTTGTGTGTGTGTGTGTGTGTGTGTGTGTGTGTGTCCCCTTTCAAAAACACACGCTCCCATACAAATCCACATTAGTCTGATGAGACAGGGGATGAGGACCAGAAAAGGATTCAGGATCTCTGGGGGCCGCGGCGTTCCCAGAATTAGTTTTAGGGTTTAAATTAAAACAGGAATAAACATTTGAAATGCAAAAGATCTAAATCCTCAGTCTCCACTGATGAAAAAGAGGTAAAAGCTCTTTGCTGGATTAAAAGGGAGAGAAGATGGGAGGGTGGGGGAGGGGGGCAGATGGCGCACACTGGTCCCCGGTGTCTGAGGGAAGGTGGGGAACTACTGCTCCCTCCGGGGCTCAGCCGTCCTTCCAGCACCCTGTCCCATCCCCCCTCTCTCTGCAGGGCCTGAGAAGTGAGGACCCCGAACGAGGCATCCCCCGTATTGCGTGGCGTTGGTGTGGGTGAGTGGGGACTGAGCTAACTTTCTATTTTGTGGAGGCCATTGGTTGTGCCACTGCCTAAATGCTGGATCCACTCCCGTGAACACGGGTCTCCCCTCCCAATGTGTCGTGCTGGCCCTGGGGACGCTGTCCTGGCGGGTCCCTTGCTGCAGAGTTCCCCACTGCTGGCAGGATGACTGTGTGGGTCATGCTGGCTGCCCTCCCCTGGGAACAGTGCCCTGAGTGCCCACAGGTAGCCACCCTCCTCGAGTCTCAGGCATGTGGCCTGTGGAGGACTCATCCCACCCCCAGTGCCCGGGAGAGGCCTGTCTGTCCACAGGGACAGGTTGGAGGACGAGCCAGGGGCATGTGATTAGATGCGGGCTTTGAGTTTTCCATCTTCCCCTCTGGACCTGAGCTGGGCAGCATAAATGTGCTGGAGGCCATCTCCAGCCCGTGAAAGGGAAAACCTACTTGCAGAAAGGAGCCAACACTGAGAGAGCAGCGCCGAGCCAAGAGGATGCTGGATTAAGCCTTACCTGAAGCCCACCCCCCACCCCCCAACCCCCCAACATTTCAACTGCCTGAACTGATACATTCCCTTTTTGTGCTTAAGCTAGTTTGAGTTGGTGTTTTCATCATCTGCTCCTAAAAAAGTTCTAGTTGGTACAGACTCTCAACCCCTCATCCTGGCATTAAGGCTCCTTGACATCTGTTTCTCTCCTCTTCTTTCTTCACCCCCCACACTCCCTGCTCTGCACTCCTCCACTCAGCACGCAGATCCAGTGGGCCTTTTCCAAACACAGTGCAGGCAATCCGCCCTCCAGGCTGCTTGCAACACTCTCCCCACCTGGAGAGCCTGCCCTACCTATCTCAGTACTAAGTAGGTAGCACTTAGTACAATCTGAGTGCTTAGCACTAAATTGTACTTAGACACACAGGGCAGATTGGATTTCTACTAATTGCTAAGTACTACTTGTCTAAGTATCCACTTGTCTTCCAAGGCCCTTCTCCGTCTTCCAGAAGTCTTTCTTAGAAGGCTCCTCCCGTGTGTTGCCCTGACTGCCCGTGTTTCTCCTCTGGCCTCCAGGAAATACACTTGGCTCCCCCGGTGGTCCAAGAATTCCAAGTATCATGCCTTGGCTTAGTTCAGTAGTTTCCTAGAACCCGTTCCGATCCCACAGAACCAATCCAGCAAGGGACTTGTGCCTGTGGAGGCCTGTCCCCAGGCCCCAGCCCTGCCCTGTTCAGGAAGGACATGAAATGATCGTTTCATCCTCATTTTCTCATTTGGTCTTCACAGCAGCCCTGCGAGGTGGGGCCCCCGGGTGGCTCAGTTGGTTGAGCCTCCAGCTCTTAATTTTGGCTCAGGTCACGATCTCACATTTTGTGGGTTCAATCCTGCTTTGGATTTCTCTCTCTGCCCCTCCCTCCTCCCTCAAAATAAATAAACTTAGAGCACAAACTCCAACAGCCCTGCGAGGCAGGAGATTTTAACCCACTTGCAGAGCAGGGCCTTGAAGCTCAGAGCAGTTCTGTTACTTGTCCTGGGTCACATGTCCCTGCACTAGCAGACCTGGGATGCCGAACTTAGGTCTTCTGATTCAGCCCCACTGTGTTTCCATGCTCATTCCTCTGATGAGCGGCAGATCTGAATTTCACCGAGGGATCCCAGAGGATGTGTGTGAATTTCTCCTTGGCTCGCTCCTTGGAACAAAGGGTGACACCTGTACCCGTGTGGCATGGCCGCTGTTCCGTCACGGACCCAGCAGGCTGCTTACCAGGGGGCCATGGCTTCCAGAGGCAGGCCGGCCTCATCCTGACCACGTGAAATCCCAGAGGTCTTGCCGAAGGATTGTACCTTTCTAGATGAATGACATAAATTCGTGGAAGTGTTTTCAGAAGGGCGTTTTTCCTCCGCTGGTCTCCATTTCCTTGAAAAACACAGACTTGGAGGTAAACAGTCTTTGCTGCTGCAAGTGAGCAAGAACAGATTTCCTTCCACATCCCTAGATCTGACAGTTCTGTTTCCTCTGCCCTTCCTTCCAGCGCTGTCCCCCAGGGAAGCCTGAGAAGACCAAGTTCCAAGGATGGAGGGTGTCCCACAGAGACAAGGTGCAGGGACACCTGGGATTCCCAATGCTTCTGTCTCTCCATCAGTCAGTGTGCTTGGCCTCCTGCCCTCTTGCCTCTCTCCACAACCATCAGGCTGGACCCAATGCCTTTCTAGAAGCAGAGGTAGAGCATTCCTGAAAGGAAGGATGTTGTCAGGTTAAAATGGAGGCTCGATCCTAATGGGAAAGATAAGCTGTGGGCTTCAACTATCTTTTCTTCTTCCTTCCAGACCCTGAAATTGGCTCGTAAACAACACATTGTCAGATCCATTTTCAGCTTCTGGAAATTAAACACTCTGTTAGGAAGAGTTTGTACGAACATCCCTAACTGCGGAGGGCAAAATGAGAGGAATTACTGCTTGTTTGTTTATGCTTTACACTTTATACTTGCAAACTGCTTCAAAATACATTTTGTTTTCTCTTAGGGTTTTTTTTTTCCCTCCCCAAGATCCTGGTGGGGATGCATCCTTTAGGTGATTCCTGGGTGTGGGTTGGAGGAAAACAGCAGTAGAGCGACCTGCCTTCAGTCAGCTGCAAATTAGAGGTGGGCTTAACAGGTCCGTGGCAGATGGGATGACTGATTACAACTTCTCCCTCCCCTGTGCTTGTACAACACACCCACACAGAAGCACAGCAGAGTTCTCCACCCCTCTGACAATGAGGCTGACCATGTGACTTTTTTTCCCCAATGCCAAACGGACAAAAGCCAGTGAGCCAATTCTCAACCCACGCCATAAGACACTGTGTGAATTTCCGCTTGTCCTTCTGCCATCTCTGTGAGGAGTTTCCCCCAGTAGCTTCTGCCCGTTTATCCTGGGTCCCAAAGTGAACACATGGGTGGCGGGGCACGGGGCGGGGGGGTGGGGGTGGGACAGAGTTGTTCTTATTGACCTGCAGATGCCTGAGTGAGAACAAATGATGGTTTTAATTCTTTGAACTTTGGGGTGGCTTGTTACACAACATTTCGTGGCCATAGCTGACCAATACAAGTACTTAGTAGAAATTCTGTAGATAGTTGGTGATTAATTAATGGCACCATCCCTGGCATATTTATTTCCTACCGATTTGCTGGGCGTCTATGTTTTTGCCAGGCACTGTGATATGTTAGGTCCTAGGGATACAGATAATAACAAAAATCAATAAAATAATAATAATAATATCTAGTATTTATTGAGCATTTACTAGGTTCTAGATACTGTGCTTAGCTCTTCCTGTATATGCTCTTACTTAATTTTCCCATCATTCATATGAAGAAATAGAGGAAATTGAGGCTGTGAGAGGTAAGTAACCTGCCCTAGGCCATATGGATGGAAAGACCCAGTCCCTGCCCTCAGGAATCTCAAGGTCTGGCAGAGAATGATGTGTTAATGGTGAACACTCATGCATTCCTGTCTGTGTGACTGAGCTGATGATGATTACTGTCCAAGTCTGGAGTCTGTGGTGAAGCAGCAAAAGGCAGTCTGGCCATTTTGGTAGGAGAATCCGCCTTGCTCCTACCTGCAGGCACAACGTTTGCTCTGGAGGCTGTTAGGAGGAAGTCAGGGGACAGTGAGGTTAAGACCTGGATGAAGGTGAGCCTGTCAGGAAACCCACAGGTGCTGAGGAAAGCCCCGCCTTTGGAATTGTAAATGCTGGAGACTGGGCTTCTGTGGTATGTCGTGTGACCGTGGGTCTACCCCTTGCCCTCCTGTGCCTCAGTCTCCTCACCCCTAAAATGGGCTGGAGGATACAGTGGGGTGAGCCCTGTGGTGGAGCCCTGGATCCCTGCTTTGGAAGGAAAGCGTTTCTCTTTGTTGTTATCAACTGCAAGGGGGAGGGAGGAGGGAGGAGTAGACACGTCCTTTCAGCAGGATGTTAAAAGCAGTACAAACAGTCTCACTGTGCTATTTGTTTGATTAGAGACCATGATGACTGTGTCCCTTTTTCCTGGAAACTGAAATATAGAGAGGGATTTTAGCACCAGCATATGTTGTGTGTGTGTGTGTGTGTGTGTGTGTGTGTGTGTGTGTATTTTGGAGGAGTGGTGGTGTTTGCAAGTTCTGTGGGTTTAGCTTTTCAAAGGGAAGGGTCACAACCACACCAATATCTTCCATTTATTGAGCCACTGTTATAAGCCAGGCACTTATGTTATCTCATAATAGCCCTGAGAGGCAGGAGTCCTCTATCTCATGAGGGAGAAAACTGAGCCCTCTTAGGGGTGGGCCTATCAGGTGCTTTCTGTTGTTCGGGAGCACCTCTTCTTAGCTTCTCCTGGGAGAGTAAGATGTTCTTCATGGCTGTGTCATCTTGGGCAAGTTCTGAGTGTTTCTGAGCCGCAGTTCCCTGATCTATAAAATGGGCATAACTAAGCCCTTCCTCACGAGTTTGTAATGATGACCGCCACTGAGTAATGTAAATGTCTCGATGTAACTGTCTGAGACAGAGAAGTCACTTGGTAAAGATAATTATCTTATGTAACGCATAACGATTATAGATTTACTCGAAAGACATTGTTAAGTCCTCTGTCCGGATGAAATAATTCTAACTCCATCTTTCTCCCCAGAATGTTTTATTTTGTTTTCACACTCACTGACTTTGCTCAATTCATTTCAAACCACAGAATCACAGACCATCGAAGCTTGAAATCACCCAATGCCTACCCGTCTAGTTGGATTGAATCTTTTCTTGTTTTTTTGCGAGTCTAACCAGAGAATACTTTTTCCTGACTAAGCCTTGCGGGGAAGGCCAGTGAGTGAAACACAGAAAAGCAGGGTTGTTCTGAGTGAGGCGGGAATGGTAGGTGGTGAAGGCCCAAAGTCCTGTCTGATAGGGGTCCCTCCTCCCTGGAGGGGGAGCCTCTCGGTGCTTCTGAGGCCCTTTGCCTGGTGCTCTTTGAACTGCATTCATGACCCACCAGTCACCATGAAATCAACTGGGAAGTCTCCACTTAGGCGGAATAGAACAGGAAATATCCAAGTGCCTGGCCCAAAGTCACGGTGAGTGTTGGCTTGTATCAGTTTTATTACAGTTACATAAGCACCCATGTGTCTACTGGACCATGATGTAAAAATCTATTTCTCACTGGGATTTGCCATCACAAAGTTTGGAAGGCCAGGGGTGCCTGGGTGGCTCAGCTGGTTGAGCGTCTGACTCTAGATTTCAGCTCTGGCCATGATCACGCGGGTTCGCGGGTTCGAGCCCTGCATCAGGCTCCTCACTGACAGTGCAGAGTCTGCTTGAGATTCCTCTTTAGCTCTCTCTCTGTCCCTCCCTCGTGCTCTCTCTCTCTTAAAATAAATAAATGAACTTAAAAACCAATAAAGTTTGGAAAGCCACTGCCCTTCACTCCGATCTTTTCAGTCCACGTTTGGGGAAAAAGAACCCAAAAGAGGGAAGTGACCTGCTTGAGTAACGCAGTAACACAAATCTCTGGATGCTCTGCCCATGGTCTTTTAACGCACCACACAATGGACTAGGTAATGGTTACTGAGTGCTCACCGAGTGCTGAGTACTGTGCTCACTGCCTCAGGCAAGAAGCCATTTCGTCCCCACCACCCATGATAGTGATGGGTGACAGTAGTTCTATTCGTATCACCATCCAGAGAGGAGGAAACTGAGGCACATGGCAGGTGCGCAGGCAGGAAAGAGAGCCTGATTCAGACGCAGGTGTGTGGCCCCTGAGCTCACATGTCACCCACGGGGCCCTGCTGCCTGGGACTAAGGAGGGTGCACTGGGAACCCAAGGCTGGATGGGGAAGGCAGACCAAGGAGGAAGGGACCCATCCTTTACCGCACCGAGGCCCCCCCATGGGCCCTGCAGTGCACGCGTGGAGCTCGAGGGGAGCGGATTCCACGGGGATAGCAGCTCCTTGCCGGCTTCTGCTGCCCCAGGCGGGCCAGCGTCCTCAGGCTGGAGCTGGGGGTCACCCACGGCTGCACCCGGCACGTTCAGTGCCCCTCCAGAAACCTTAGGGAAGGCAGGTGAGCGAGGGCGATCCTGTTAGAGGGAC
Source organism: Panthera onca (assembly GCF_046562875.1). Classification (NCBI taxonomy): domain Eukaryota; kingdom Metazoa; phylum Chordata; class Mammalia; order Carnivora; family Felidae; genus Panthera; species Panthera onca. The sequence goes on from NC_138344.1 coordinate 133,066,399, forward strand.
AACCTCGGACCTCTTTTAAGTTGTATTGTTAGCACTTTTGCCCAAGCAGATTACGCGTCCTGTGCCCCTCAAGCGGTCGTGTCTGGGATGCTCAGGCAGAAGGCAACAGGCCTGCCGTAAAGCAACTCTGATTTTTGTTTTTCTTTTTAACATTCATTTTCTAGACACACCCCTACAACGCTTCTGTCCTCTTTGTCCCCATTGTCCAGGTGTTCCGGCCTGTGTCTCATCTTTGTCTCCCGTGTATCTGCCTGGAGGCCCCCGTCTTCCTCCACAGGCTCCTCTCTCTCTGTCTCTGGGCCACTATTCTTCCTCTTTCCGTCTGTCGCTGCGATGTCGTCCCTCCTTTCTCACTGACAGGGACAGAGCTGGCTGCTCCGGATTCTGTACCGCTGGGACCAGGAGACTAATGATCGTGGGGGGACAGGCTTTCTTGTGCAGGTTTCTGGGCAAGGCCTACCTCAGCTCCCATCAATCCCCCCTCTCCAGATGGACAGGAGGGGTGCGGTTCGTAGCTGGTTTCTCCATGGGAAGCATTAACAAGGTGCCGTTAACCACCGGTAGCCTTTTGAGCCTTGGTTGCCCTGCTCTGGAACACCATCCGATTCCAAAGAGAACCAAAACCGAAATACCCACACCGGACGGGGGGGTGGGGTATTGCAGTGACCTTGACCCTGACATACAAAACAATTCCCCCCTGCCCCCAGCATTCCCAGGATCCTCCCAGAAGCTCTGTGAGGGGGGCCAGTACTGCCCCCACTTCATGGATGAGGGAACTGAGGCTCAGAGTGGTGAGTGAAGTGACCGCCAGGGGTCACACAGCTGGGCCACAGCAGTCCAGACTCGAATCCAGGTCCTGCCCCCAAACTCCAATGCCGCTTCCCTGAGGCCTGTCCAGATGGAAACTTCAGGGAAAGTGTTGGCAGAGAGAGAGAACAGGAGCAGAATGCAGGTTGCTTAGAATTTTGACGGTCTGTTTCCCACGTAGTGAGTTCCTCTATTTCTCTGGGCTGCAGTGAGACCATTCCTTCCTGAAGAAAAGTTGGTATTTCTGCCTGCAGGCTCCTTCTCCCTTGGGGCGAAGGTTCCCAAGGCAGCAGGGAAAGGGAGCAGCTGGTGAGAGTTCCTTGCACTGTCCCAGAATCCCATGGGGCTGGGACGGGGTCTGCGGCCCCTGGAGAGAGTCGAAGTTAGCAAGCCTGACAGATCCCCCAGCTGCCCACACCTGCTTGTGTCCACCCTGTCATCCCAGCCTGCTAACAAAGTCTGAGGGCCTCAGTCTGATTTTTGGATGGGCAAGGGGGCACCGAGGAGGGATGGCGAAGGGGGGTAGCACCCCGCCCTCCAGGGCTGCGTGTGATCACGATCAGTGAGAACACCCTAAGGAGGGTCAGAGAGGCCCTCAACAATGGGAGGGACCAGACACCCTCCCCGCATGGAACCTCTCCCTTCACTGCCAGCTTTAAGGGTCAGCATGAGATTTTGTTTAAGGAGCTGAAGCTGGTGGGCTTGGCAGGTCACGGTATGGGGGTGGAGACGCTGGTCCAGGGCTGTCCACTCTGGGGATCTACCAGAGGTCTAGGCAGGCTGGTCTGCCTCAATCAGCCTCCCCGAAGGATGTGCAGTGGACGACTCTGGGAAGCACCATTCCCATTGTGCAGTGGACAACTTACACCCTGGTAGGCGGCAGTCTGGTCTGGGAAGGGACCCTGATATTGATTTTGCTCTGAGCCCCACAAATTATGTAGGCAGCACTGCCTCTTCATATAACCCCGTGGAACAGACATATTCTGCATTGTCACACCTATTCTACAGATGCATAAACTGAGGAATGGAGAGATAAAACGACCTGCACAAACTCAACCCGCCTGTGAGCTGCAGAGCAGGGGTCCTCTTGCATGGACCTCCATTAAATAGCGTCCGTTTCACTGGGGGTGGTGACCCTGTCGCTGTGGCCACACACCTGCTGGGCCCGGTGGTGGACAGGTGACAAACTTGAGTGGCCTTTCCCTCTAGCTCTTAGAGGATAGGGATTTGGAGGATCTCATCAGTCTCTGGAAAAACCTCCAGTCTTTGACAAAGCAGTGAAAATGGCCTGCAGTCCACCCACTCTGTTTCTTTCTTGTTCTGGAAGATGAGTGAGAGGACAATGGGCGGGGGGCGGGGGGGAAGCAAAGATGAACGAATGTCACAGAAAGTCAACGGCACCTCCCTCATCAGGCTGAGCGAGGTAAGGAGGACACAGAGAAATGTCAGGAAGGAACAGCCCCCAACCCAGGCCTGGGACCTCTGGAGGGTTCTGTCCACAGCTCTGTCACCCATGCCGAAAACCAAAAGTGCAAGACAAGCTGGTCCCTACCGCCTAGAACAAAGGGAGGCTGGTGGATCTTAGTCACTGCTGATTTCTGGCAAATAACAGGCTTTAGGAGCAGGACTCCTTGTAAAGTTCCCAGCTCCAAGCTGGAGGCAACATATTCAAAGGGAAATAAGGACCACATCTATCGAGGTGATGGGGAGACCTGGGAGCCTCTTGCAAGCTCGTAATGTCTGAGCCGGAATCTCAGATGCACCTGCAGTGGGTTCGACGCTCTCCCCAGCACGGCTTTTATTCCTTTGGAGTGGTTGGTAGAAGGAAGCTCAGAAGGGCTTATGTGAGCTTGGGAAGTTGTGTATGGGTTTTTAAAAATATAATAAAGTCCTCTACTACTCCCGAGGCTGAGCGCATCTGGGAGGAGGGGAGGAAATTGCAAGTGGTTTCTTTCAGCCTGAGATGGAAGGTATTGGCAACACGTTCCCGAGGAGAGGAAGCGCTCTGTTAGCTCTGAGTTCTGAGGTGGCTGGATTCACACATAACACTCCAGCAGCTAAAGGCAACGAGGGAGCTCCAGGTTCCAGCTGAGCACGGGTCTCAGGGCTGGAAACCCTGGGCAGGGGGCGGGGGCAGGAGGACAGAAGGACCAGGACTTCTCTTTGCCTTCTTGACCTCAATTTGCTCCTCTGCAAAATGGGAGGCGGGAGACCAGACTGGAATGGTCCCTTTGGGCTCAGACATTCTGGATTATGAATCCAGAGAAAAGGGACAGGCAGGAAGAGGTTATTCACTAATACGTGTGCTTCTTTATTGTCACGGCGGACACGTGGAAAAGGACATAAATGTAAATCTCACAAATAATTGTTATCGCAGTAATTGCAAAGCAAACACCTGTGTCACAGATGACCCAGATCCAGATAGAATGAATAATCTGATGGTGCCAGGATCCCTGCGTGGCCTTTCCCACTCACACCCCCTCCCCCGTCCTACAGGCACTCATTGCTTTGCTCTCCTGAAGGTCATTTCCTTCTCCATTTCAGTTTGCCACCATATATGCATCCCTGAATGATAAAGTTTAGTCTTGTCTGGTTTTGAACCGCATATGAATGGACTCATAAGGTGTATGTTACTTGTATCAGCTTCTTTTACGCAAAACCATGACTGTAACATTTGTGTACTTATGCAGATGAAGAAACGGAGCCCCAGAGAAGTTAAGCGACACATCAGAGGTCACAGAACTAGTCATGGCAAAGCGGGGCATGAAGCCACCCTTCCTGCTCACTCCACTACCCAGAGCCGTCAGCTGGGGTTGGTGACTTCCATTCCCAGCAAAATGGCAGAGTGGGTAACCTGAGAACGAGAGAGATGGCTCATCTCCTGCTTCACTTTCTTTTTTAGTGTTTATTTACTTTCAAAGGAGAGAAAGAGCGTGAGCGCGGGTAGGGGTGGAGAGAGAGGGAGACACAGAATCCGAAGCAGGCTCCAGGTTCTGAGCTGTCAGCACAGAGCCCGACACGGGGCTCGAACCCAAGAACCGCGATATCATGACCTGAGCCAAAGTCAGACGCTCAAGTGACTGAGCCACCCAGGCGCCACCCACCCACGCCTCCCCCGCTTTTTTTTTTTTTTTTTCATGTTTTCCTAGTTCACTTCTTCATATATAAGTTGGGACAGGGGCACCTCAGTGGCTCAAGCAGCAAAGCCTCCGGCTTTGGCTCAGGTCGCGATCTTGCAGTTTGGTGAATTCAAGCCCCACGCTGGGTTCTCTGCTGTCAGCGCCCTCTTTGGATCCTCTGCCTCCCTCTCTGCCCCTCCCCCAGTTGCGCACTCTCTCTCTCTATTGAAAATAAATAAACATTAAAACAATTTTTTGAAAAATATGGAGGTTAGGACAAGGTATGAGAATAAATCCGAGTACCTGCGGTCCCCCCTCGTCTCTCGTTTCAACAGTGAGCAAACTGATGGGAACATGGATTTTCTGAGCCTCTTCAAGAGAGCTCACAGGCTCTTGCTCCTGAGGCTGATGCAAAGGTATCATAAAATCGCCGCATTTTACAGCGGCTTGAGGCCAGAGGACTTTTTCAGCTCCTGCCCGGGAAATTGTTCTCTCGTGTTACCCTTGCCTTTTCCTGGCCCCTCAGCTTCATGCCAGGGACTCCTAGAGTCTTGAAAAACACCCTCAAACAATTTCCAACAGTGGCATTAAGTGGTTTCCTCATATTGTCTTCGGCGGGGCTCCCGGCAAGTCAGTTATGTCCTAGATGCGGAGAGCAAACCCAGAGGCTTTGGGGAACATAGTAGCAGCTGGGATGACACTTGGGGGAGGGGGATTGTTGGCTGGAGAGGAGAGATGGTGTAGGAGGAGAAAGGGATTGCTGAAGAAATTGGGCTGGTGGAGACCAGGGCATGGGAAGGAGGCCAGGCTTCCCAGGACAACTCAGGAATCACAACACAGGGGTCCCGGCGCTTGGTGAGGGGGCAGGGTGGCAGGGACGAGGACTTGGACAGTGCCTGTCCTGGGTCAGGTCTTCTGGGGTACTCGCGACTGACTCCTTTGGCCCCTCCCAGGAGGGCACAGAGCTCCACCAGGCACCCCTAGCCTTGGTCTGAGGAGTGAACACTGGGCGGGACCCAGGGGCCCTCGAGACGTGCTGGGCACTACTCTGGGGACACCTGTGTGTGAACTCACTTGGGACTCATAGGACCTGACACGTTTTATTGGCATCATTGCTTTATGACAATGATTTTTTTTTTTTGACAAATGGGGAGACTGAGGCACAGGGAGATTAAACGACATGCTTGAGGCCACCCAGTGGTGGAGCCAGGATTTGAATCCTGCCATCTGGCTTTCTTTTCTTTTCTTTTCTTTTCTTTTCTTTTCTTTTCTTTTCTTTCTTTTTTTAATGTTTTTTTTTTTTTTTAATTTTGAGAGAGACACAGAGCATGAGTGGGGGAGGGGCAGAGAGAGAGGGAGACACAGAATCCAAAGCAGGCTCCAGGCTCCGAGCTGTCAGTACAGAGCCCGATGCAGGGCTTGAACTCACGAACTGCGAGATCATGACCTGAGCTGAACTCGGCAGCTTAACCGACTGAGCCACCCAGGCGCCCCATCTTCTTTTTTCAATGTTAAAAAATGAAAGGATGGGACCAAGTGGGATGGGACCCAAGGTCCTTCCGCATCCCACCCCTGGGATGGTTGATGACCTTCTCTGCTAACTTAACTGCAGACTCTGGTGTCACGCAGGGCGACAGAACAAACCTTACGATAAACAAGTGGCTTTGTAAAAGACGAGCCTGTCAGGCTAACCCAGTTTCCTTCCTTGACATCATGAGATTATGCGCGAACGGCCAGGCCTGGGGCACATCCCACCCAGTGGTTTGTGGGGAGTGGCCGGGAGCCAGGGGTCCCTCGGAGCTCCCCTCCCTGCTCTTGGTGTCTCTCTGAACCGGGCCCACGCCGCCCGGGACAGCTGATGCTGGGTGAGCCGGCCTGATCTCTTCCACCCACCCCCACGCGCTACCCCTGCCCGGTGCCCTTCTTGGGCTCTGAACCCGAAACGCCAGGACAGGGGGATGAAGACGGGTCTTGCTTCCTTTCCCCGTGGGGTAGCGCTGGCTTGTCATCAAGCGGGCTCACCTATGCAGAGTTGGGAACCCAGTGCTTTGCTGGCCTGCCTCGACTGCGGTGCCTGCTGAAGCGGAAAAGCAAAGATAAGCCGAGGAGGGAGGCACCGAGGGGCCGCCTGGTCAGCACTGAACGGGGGAAGGGTCAGAGGGGAAGGGTCGGCCCCAGCTCTGCGCTGAAGCTCTGTGTGGCAGGGTCAGGGGCTTGTGATGGCACTGGGCACCCCCACCCCCTCCCTGGACGGAGGCCGAAACCCAGACTCGGAGTGACTTGGCCACGTCCACACAGCGACGGATGGCAGAACCAAAATTGAAAGGGGATCTCTGGAGGCCAAGTCCGGGCCCAGTGCACGTACCCTTGCTGCCTTCCCCTCCGGTACCAGCTCAGCAGCCCCTACGCCCTGGTCATATGGGCTGGGCACCCAGAAGGCCCCAGACGGCACCCAGACGGCAATGCTGAGGAACACGAGACTGTGAGAGATGAAAACGAGCTGGTCCCATTCTCTGGGGGAGAATGGGTGGTGGAGACTCAGCGACGCCATGCCCTCTGAGTTCTTGGGGCTCCGGCACCCAGAACCCAAGAGCCCAGGCATAGGACGGCCCGCAGCTCTGAGTCTCTGCAGGCCAGGAGAGACACAGCTGCACCTGGTGCCTGGGGCGAGCTCTCTGCTTTCCCTCCGGGTCCCCGACACAGTGACACAGCTGGCCAACACTCAGGACGCACGAGAGTTCTTTTACACTGCACGCAACCCTGTGAGGTTGACTCATCATTGCACAGCAGCCTATTAAAGATGAGGAAACTGAGGCATGGAAAGGCTAAGTACCTGCTTGCACTAGTTAAGTACACGGAGGAGGTGGAAAAACCAGGATTGCGAACCCAGACGGCTTGGCTCCCAGGTCCAAGCACCCAACCCTCAGGTCACCCATCTGGGGTAGTTAAGAAGCACCCCTCCCAAATCCCCCAAGGTCCCTGTGGCCTGTCTGTCACAGTGCCCCACCAGAATGGCAGACGCCATGCTCAGTGTAGGCCAGTCGGACTCTCTGGAGCTTGAGTCTCAGGCTGAGTGACAAAGGGGACTGGAGTCATCCTCCCAGAGGTGCCCCCAACAAGCCCATTTCTGGCTGAGTTCTTTGGAATTGCCTTTGTTTCTCCAGCTCTTCCTTCACCACTGCATCACGTCCAGTTTCCTCTTAGTAAGGAAGGAGCCCCAGCAGGAGCCCCTGCTTGTTAGCCAGAATCGGGTTCTACAGTTCAAGAGTCCTGTGGATGCAACCATCCCCCAAATGATTTGCTTCTTTCTTTCTTTCTTTCTTTCTTTCTTTCTTTCTTTCTTTCTTCTTTGTCTTTCTTTTTTTCTCTTTCTTCTTTCCTTTCTTTTTTCTTTCTTCCTTCTTTTCTGTCCTTCCTTCTTTCTTTCTTCCTTTCTTTCTTTCTCTTTCTTTCTTTCTTTCTTTCTTTCTTTCTTTTAAAGTTTATTTATTTATTCTGAGAGAAAAAGAGAGCATGAGCAGGGGAAGGGCAGAGAGAGAGGGAGAGAGAGAATCCCAAGCAGGCTCTGCATCATCAGCGCAGAATCTGTCGAGGGGCATGATCCCACAACTGTGAGACATGACCTGAGCCGAAATCAAGAGTCAGATGCTTAACCGACTGAGCCACCCAGGTGCACCGGTTTTTTATTTCATATACATTTAAAGTAGGCACTAACCACGTGCCCAAACAGGCCTGGATTCAAATGTGGGCTCTGCCACTTACTAGCTGTTGTGAGCCTGAGGAAGTGACCTCACTTCTCTGTCTGATCTTCACCCCTCTCATTTGAAAAATGAGGATATTACTTTGTGGTACAATTGTAAAGATGATGCTTTGGCAAAGGAAAAAGCAGGTGCAAAGAATGAGAAGTGAGTGCCTTTGACCACATTAACGGTTGCATTAATGGTCCCATCCTGTTACTCCTCCCTATGTCCATGCCCTTCGCCATGAGACTTTGCAGACCTGTCCTTACTGTGGGTGGGAGGTCCTTCCCTACCTCTTCACTCTGCTCTGAGCCCTGTGCTTTGGCCAATGGATGATAGCAGCCATGGCTCGGGAAGATACTTGAGATGGGCTTGCAGAATCGAGTGTGCTCTCTTATGTTGCTACAATGGTCTGCAGATGGACATACCCAAGCTTGCCCACCAGTCCCAGGAGGAAGATGAGAGCTACATGGAGCACGGCCATCCCTAACTGAGCCCAGCCTGGATCAGCTGATCCCCTGACAGCCTTACCAATCAACTCAGCTGAGAGCAGCAGAGCCGGTCAAGTTCAGCCTGGGTCAGCTGACCCCCTGTGAGTCATCACAGACATGTGAGAAATAAGCTTTCTTGTTATTTTAAGCCACTGAGATTTGGGATATGTTGTTACGTAGCAATAACTGACACATAAACTGGTACCCGGAAGTAGGCTGTCGCCATGACCAAACTTACAATGCGCAGCATTGTTTTTGGGGACTGGGTGGTGGGACTGAGCAAATGATTATGGAAAAGTAGTAAGGAAACTGGCAGTGGAGCCTGGAAAAATGGCAACCCACATCATGCAGGGTTGAGTCCATTGGTAAAACTGTTGTCTATAGTAACTTGGGAAACAAAAAACTTATCTAATGAACTCTTGGACTCGGGCAAAGAGATTTCCAGGCAGAATATTGAAAGCATCGGTTGGCTCTTATGAGTGTGGTTGGTAAGGTACTAAACGACGAGATGGGCTCAGAAAATAACTACTGGATGTGCAGACAGTATTAGAAGGACTACAGAGAAGTTAGCATCTGTTCTGTTGATATGGTTTTGGCCCAAAAAGTAGAATGGCATCAAAGACATAGGGAACCCACAGAGGTTTTGTAAACAGTTGTATTGACAAAAGGACTCCCAGTCTCAATTAAAGAGACAGAGACCATTCAAAATGTAAACAGACCTCAGGGTAGGAGGCAATGTGATCGTTTAAAGGCTGTGTTTCATGATGCCTTCAGAAGTGGCCCGGGAAGGTGACAGAAAAGAGGCTGGAGCAGGAGCCGTGGAGAACAGGGGAGAGGGGACCCTCTCCCAGAAGCAGATCTTAGGGCCGATCAGAGAATGTTACCTGCCCTGTGGGCTGGGGTAACGAGAGACATTGTCCCAGCAGGATTTCAGAATTGCTGCGGACCAGGGACCACTATGGAAGTCCTTCTTTGTTGGTTTGAATGGCAATGTTCATGGCAGATATCCCGTTCCCAGCTTACCACTGTATGTTGGAGGCATGGAAGATGGGCAGCTGTCCACGGGTCTCTGAAGGTAGACGTGATCTAGCTGTGTCTGGACTTGACATAGATCATGAGAAAGTAGACTCCAAGCTTGATGCCATTGGTTGATTTGGATTCTTGCTATGGTAGTGAATTTTGAATGGGGTCCGGGGGGGAGGACCTGAATAATTTGGGTCATAAAGGCCGAATGTGGTAGATTTGACCGCACCAAGGGACGCAATTCTTCACCCTTCCCTGTATCTGTGTCCTTTGCATGTTCTCCTATTGTGGGCAAGAGTCCCTTCCTCATCCCTGACTCCCGGCTCAGCCCCGAGACTTGCCTTAGACAATAGGATGTGAGCAGATATCACAAAAGCAGAGCCTTGACAAGTGCTTCCCCCACAGGGCTTCCCCACCTTGCACCTCCGACGATGCCACGAGAAGGGCATGCTCAGGCTAGCCTAGTGATCCATGGAGGAGGACGAAAGAGCCATCCCCAACCCAGCCAGCCAGCCAGCCAGCTTCAGACTTCTGTCCACTCAAGGCCTATAGAAGGGCACCTGGGTGGCTCAGTCAGTTAAGCGTCCAACTCTCTGTTTCAGATCAGGTCGTGATCTCATGGTTCCATGAGTTCGAGCCCTGTGTCGGGCTCTGTGCCGACAGCACGGAGCCTACTTGGGATTCTCTCTCTTCCACTCTCTCTGCCCCTCCCCAGCTCATGCTGTCTCTGTCTTTCTCTAAATAAATAAATAAATTTAAAAAGAAAACAAAGACCCATAGAACTACCCATCCAACTCAGTCTAAACCAGCTGACCCCGGGCAATCCACTCACAGGAAAACTAATGATTGCTGTTTTAAGTCACAGAAGTTTGAAGTGATTTATTATGCAGCAATAGCTGATTGGACATAGCTACAAAGTGGAGTTTTTCTCCACGGCAGGCTGCTAGCCATGCATGAAGACCAAGTGAAACTTTTCTCTTGTAAGAATTTTTCTAACACCAATCATGCTAACAACAAAAGCTATTACTTATTAAACTCCTATGGCCGGGTCTTGTGAGAAAAGCCACATATGTATCAGCTCATTGAATTCTTGAAACAACCCTAAGGGGTGGGTGTGATTATTCCCATTTTACAGATGAAAAATGGTGAGGCTCAGAGAGGTTAAGAAACCAGGTCTAGGTCACACAGCTAATTTACAGCAGAGTTTGGATTCAACTCCAAGCCAGCCAACTCCACAACCTGCTTTCAGAGTGTTCTCTGTCCTACTTCTGGCTTTATTTATGGTGTGACCATGTTCACTACAATCTCAAAGAGAAAAGAAAAAAAAACTTGTAAAAAGAGCAAAAACAACAAAAATTTTATTCCAAGTAATGTAGTAACTTTTTTTGTGTATATACTTGGCTGTACTCTAAGCTGTTGGTTTGTACGAGATGGTTAAAAAGGGGCCAAAGATAAAAGGTTTCTTTTCCTCCCTTTTCCTGTATATGAAGTTGCTGTTTGTTTTTTCACGTTTGTTGTATGTGTGAAACAATGTTGTCCAACAATGGACCGGAATTTTATTTTGCTGAGTTGTTCTAACAAGAACAACAAATATAATTGGGTGTAGGCATTGTAGCCGATGGGGTTGGCTTCTTCCTTGGGAAGAAGTGACTCCATTTTTTAGGCTGTGCACAGGGTCACACAGCACTTGCTGGTTTTGTTTTCCCAATAGAATTTTTTTTTAAGTTTATTTATTTATTTTGAGAGAGAGAGAGAAAGAGAGAGAGCGCAGGGGAGGGGCAGAGAGAAAGGGAGAGCGAGAATCCCAAGCAGGCTCCACACTGTCAGCGCAGAGCCCAGCATAGGGCTCGAACTCACAAATCGTGAGATCATGACCTGAGACGAAGTCGGACGCTTAACCAACTGAGCCAGCCAGGGGCCCCAATAGAAGCAACAGAAGACTTTCTATAAGCAGGTGTCAGAGAATCGCAGAAGCGAAAGGCAGACACTCAGATAAGGTGAGGTAGAAACCGCAGGAGGCTGATAGGACGGCACCCCTAGGTCAGGGAAGAGGTCAGACCTCGCAACTGGGAGCGCAGCCCCATGGAATCGGGACTCAGTCTTCCTGGAAGGCCCTGCCTGGCTTGTGCAGGTGCCGTTGAGAGAGCAGAGATTATTTTTGACACGTCAAGGACATCACCGAACAGAGGTTGGGGCACGGAGTCCCCTTGGTTACATACATAGAGGACGCCCACGGAGAAACCACGACACGGAGAAAATGAGGCTTGGACTGGGCATCAGAAGATGGTCAGGATTTGGGTAACTTAAGAAGAAATCTCAGGGAAGGATTCACTTACCCAAAGTCCTGGGACTAGCCTGGGGCAGGATGGGACTGACCATGGATCCAGGTGTGCGCCCTTCCTGCTACCCCACATTGCCCTGGGGAAGGTCCCCGCCCTGGCAACTCCCAGCCAGGCCCTGAGCATATGCCTGTCCAGCAGCTGGCACCATGGCCGTGGGCACCTGCAGCCCTGGGTGAAAGCTGGGGAGAGCAGGTGACAGTGGCCTTCTGGGTGGTGGAGTGTGGTGGTGACAAGCACAGACTCTGTAGCAGGTGGCTGGGGACCTATTCCTCGCTCTGCTGCTAACCAGCCACGCGGCCTCAGGCAAGTCACTTAACCTCTTTTATTTTTAAACTTTTCATGTTGAGAGACTTACAGATTTATAAAAGAGTGGCAAAGAGATTTTACATATTACCTGTCACCACACGTCACATACCTGTCACCCAGCTTCCCCTGATGTTGACGTCTTACATCACTAGGGTACTTTCGTCCCAGGTAAGAAATTAACACTGGTACATTACAGTTCACTGCATTCCAGGCTTTCCTCGCATTTCTGGTTTTTCCACCGATGTTCTTGTTCTGTTCTGGGATCCCCCACAGGATATAACACCACATTTAGATTCCACCTCTCTTTGCTTCGGTCCCCTCAGTTGCAAAATGGGGATGATGGTAATGATGGCACCTATTTCATCGTGAGGTCCAGGGGTGGACCACAGATGTCCAACACGGAGACGGTGCCTGGCACAGGGAGGTGCTGTGTAAGTGGAGGCCATGATTATTTCACTCCACCTAGCAACGCCGTTGTGTGACCTCGGCAATATGCCTTACGGGACCAGCTAGGACCTCTACCACTCACTTGGGACTCAGGTTCTTCTGTAACCCCTGGCAGGCTGGGTTGGAGACAGTCAACCCCAGACATCATCACTGAGACCCAAGAGGTGCTTCTCTTACCTCTGCAAACTGACCAGGAGCAGTGGCTTGGGACTCACTTTGGAATCAGGCAGGCCTGGGTTCAAAACATGACTTGAACGAGATGTGGGGGGGCGGGGCATGGTATGGCCACCCACCCTCCTGTCATCTAACAAGTAGCTACTAAGGGCCCACCGGTCATGCCTGGCTCTGTGCTAGACATTTCCCCACACCCTCCCAGCAACTCGTAGGATGCTTGATGTTTCCATCCCCATTATACAGATAAGGGAACTGAGGCTCAGAGTGTTTGAATGAATGACTGAAGTCATCCAGCTAGGAAGTAAGGGAGCCAGGACACAAGCCCAGCCCCTTTGGGTGTGGAACCCAAGCCATCAGCTGTTCTTCCAGTTGCTACTGCCTCTCTGAGCACCAGCCCTGTTAATAACAGCCATAACCCCGGGTACAGGTATGGCTCTAATCACTTTACATGAACTCAACCAGTGAATAAACTGTTTTTGTTTTAATTCACTCGCTCCTTATAATAACTCTTCAGGGTGGGTGCTATTATTACGCCTCTCTTACAGATGAGGCACAGAGAGATTAAGTGACTTGCCCGAGGTCACACAGCTAGAAGGTGACAGAGGCTTTGAATCCAGACTGTCCACCTCCAGCACTTGCCCTCCTCAGCACTGAGTCACCTGCTGCGCACTCATCTTTTTTTTTCTTTTTACACTCATCATTTTCTGTAGCCAGGATTTCACAGACTCAGGGTCTGAGGGCCCCACACGTCCCGGGGGTGGTGGTGGACAGGACACAGAGCTGCCTTAGAAATAGGAGGAGAAATAGAAGCAGAAATAGGGACCCAGAAAGAGGGTGGGCAGCAGAGCACGGTCGGGGACAGCCCGAGACCCTCCTCTCCAAGTCACGAGGCCGCCCGGAAGCCCTGGCCGAGTGCCCCGCGCTGGCCGTGCCGCCCGAGACCACCCTTGGAGAGCTTCCTGCTGACTCTGGGTTCTGGAGGCGGCCCCCAGGGAATGCCCTGATGGCCTGGTTGGGCATTTTTGCAGAAGCATCAGCTGGGGAGAAGAGGGCGGGCAGGGAGGGGAGCAGAGAGGAGATGGAACAACATGGCCAAGGCCAGGGGCAGCTGGGCAGAGTGGAGGGGAAGCCGGCATATGTGATTCCCTGTTAGCCAGGCGGCGTGTTCAAATGAGGACAAATATGTATGAGTGGGCACGGAGCCCACGGGGAGCCCAGCAGCACAGTGCAGAGAGGGCTTGGTCTGCCTGGGAAGTTGCTGCAGGGGTCTGCATCATGCTAGGAAAAGCAGGGAGTCTGAGTTTGCTGCAAAAGAAGGGGGGGGTGTCTGGGGAGGGGGAGAAGCCGGAAGCTGTCCATTGTCATGCCTGCTGCCCGCCCTGAGGCCGATGGCCACTGTCAGCCACCCTCTCTTCCAGCCACTCTGGGAGGCAGGGATTATGGAGGTTCAGAGAAATGAACTGATTTGCCCAAGGTCACACAGGTTACTAACTGCAAGGTGAGGTGTCTCAGATGGTATCCTGGTCCAGGAGGGTGGGGTGTTCAGGACTTATAGAGAGCTTCCACACCAGGCCGGCCTCCCAGCTTGCAGCCCCACCTGCTATCATTTGTGGCTTTGAGGTGCAGAGGGGACTCTAGGGCAGCTCATGGCCTCCGGGCTCACACCTAGCAGTGGAAGCAGCCACAAAGGTCAACCCCCAGCCTTGGGGACAAGGACAGATTTGAGGGCTTTAAAAGACAGGCACCAAAAAAAAAAAAAAAATTAAGAGGGCAAAGAAGGCAGCACTTTAGTTAGTTTGGAGTGGATGAGGAGGGAGGCGTTCAGGCGAAGGTTTAAAGAACTAGACCGAGAAGGGTCTTGAGGAACAGGAAATAGGCCAACAGGTGGAGAGAAGAGGGGCAGGGGCAGTGTTTGCTGCTGATTGCACTGAAGGCCCCAGTGAATGGCCTCCCTGAACCCACGCCTTCTGCAACGAGACTTTGTAGCTCCTCCCACCCGCGAATCAGGGATGCCCTCGGTACTGGCTTGGGCAGAGAGAAAGCAGCCGAAGTGTGCCAGGCCTGAGCCCAAGCCATAAGAGGCCTTGCACGCCCCCGCTCACTCTCTTGGACCCTGGCCTCCTCGGTGTGAACAGCAGGGTCTAGCCTCCTGAGGGGAGGTAGCTGGAGGGATGCGTGAAACGAGCGAAGGGACTCAGAGTACATGTATCATGACGAGCCCTGAGTAATGTATTGAATTGTTGAGTCACTGGGGCGCCTGGGTGGCCCAGTCGTTAAGTGTCCAACTCTTGATCTCAGCTCAGGTCATGATTTCGTGGATCCTGAGATGGAGTCCGGAGTTGGGCCCCACACAGTGTGGAGCGTGCTTGGGATTCTCTCTTTCTCTGTCTCTCTCTGCCCCTCCACTGCGCGTGCTCTCTCTCTCTCTCTTTCTCTCTCAAAATAAATAAACAAACTTAAAAAAAAAAAAGAATTGGTGAATCACTATGTTTTGTACACCTGAAACTAATAGAACACTCTACGTTAACCATACTGGAATTAAAACAAAATAAATTAAATTATCGGGAGGTGTTGGGTTATGAAGGTGTAGCCCTCATGGATGGGATCAGTGCCCTTACGAAGGAGACCCCACAGAGGTCGTACCTTCTCTGCCGTGTGAGAACACACGAGAAAAGGCCCGTCTGCAACCCAGAAGATGGCCCTCACCAGGACTGGACCACGCTGGTACCCCAACCTCAGACTTCCAGACTCCAGAACTGGGAGAAATAAATGTCTGCTGTTTATAAGCACCCAGTCTTGTGGTAGTTTCTTACAACAGCTCAAGTGGATAAGACATCGTCTGTGGACATCTTCCATTGCTCCGTGGCTATATGGGGTTGGTTATGTCTACTATTCTAGGTGTCTGGAGTGGGGGGAAGGCCTTACCCTTTTGCGGGGGTGGGGGGGCGTCTTAGATGTGCCTCCTCTGCTGGAGTCACCAGTGCTGCTGGGGGTGGGGAGACCCGCACTCACGGAAGGAGCCCGAGCTGGGAGTCTGGACACGAGCCCTGGTCCTGGCATTGTCCCAACAACTGTGACTCTTGGGCAAGACCGTCCCCCAGTGGCTCAGTATGTCAAGCAGAGGGCAGGGAGTCGAGGGAAGCTTTGCAATCCTGTGCTGATCTCTAGCAAGCACCTTTGGCATTATCCCCTGAAAACCTGCATCTGAAAATCAGGCAAGGAGGCTACCTGTGTGGGATGCTTCCCACATGCTGGGAGCCCTCAGCACCTGCCACTGAGTGTGATTCCCCAGGAGGCCCAGAGAGGTTCCAAGACATTCCACAGCCAGAAAGTGGCCAAGGCTGAACCGGAACCCCAGTCTCGGGCCCTGTAAGGATGCTCTGTGCCACAGAGCTGGGACCCCAGCTCAGCTGCACACCCACTCTGGCAAAAGCACAGGTAGGAAGTAGGTGAGAAGTGGGTTAGCTCCTCGGGAGGGGCCGAAACCGAGGCCTACTACTTCTGTACCGAGGAGTGAAACTGGGGTGGGGGTGGTCCCAGGCCCTCTGTCCCCCAGGACAGGTCCCCGTGTCCTGACTCTGGGGCTCCAGTTGGAAATTGGAGTTGCAAGGCAGGCTCTCCCTTCCCCACCCAGGCAGATCCTAGCCCAGCACTGCCACTGCTGCCCCTCACACCCAGGCTGGAACCCTCCCCTCAGCCTGGGTCACTCTTAGGCTGCTTACCTGTGTGAGCTAAAGAGCCTTGGCCTTGGAGTCAGGCCGCCCTGAGTCAGGCCCTGGTTTTCTAACACTTTACCTCTCCGTGCCTCAGTTTCCTCATCTGTCAAATGGGAATAAGGAGAGCGATGACCTCCCGAGGTTGGGGGAAGGACAGGGCCCTTGGGTGTCTGTGTGTGGTTTGGATTCATGCGGCAGGGGGTTGGGAGGAGGGGCCCTCAGGAGTGCTCCCCACAGACACACCTGGTACTGGTATCTCACTCCCCTCTTCAGAGAAGTAAAAACTGCTTCTGTCCCTCTCCCTCAGAGCACTTGAATGATTTTTTTTTTTTTTATATACTTATTTATTCTTGAGACAGAAAGAGCCAGAGCATGAGCAGGGAAGGGGCAGAGAGAGAGGGAGACACAGAATCCGAAGCAGATTGCAGGCTCTGAGCTGTCAGCACAGAGCCCGACGCGGGGCTTGAACCCACAAACCGTGAGATCATGACCTGAGCCAAAGTCGGACGCCGAACCGACTGAGCCACCCAGGTGCCCCTTGAATGATCTTTTTTGGAAAAGCACAGTGATTTCCAAGGCAAGCCCAAGTCGTGAGCGGCTCCCGTGGCAGGTCCCACAGTTTGGACTCGGACCTGCAATTCATTCCGCGGTCATGCTTTATTCCTGCTGAACCCAGGCCCCCGCACTCTCGGCCCAGGGCTCCTCCTGGGGCCCTCTTCTCCTCGCTCTCCCGGGATCTGCGCGCCTGCCGACCCCGAGACGCTCGCGCTGCCTCGGAAGATGACAGAGTTGGGTGTCTAAAACCCGCAGTTGCGCTCCCGCAGGAGCTCTGAGCTCCGCAGAGGCCCCAGGGGGCGGCGGCCAGCACCCCCCACCGGCCCGCTCCGCGAGGGACCTGGGCTCCCAGCCGGGTCCTCAGCTCCCCCTGCCCGTCCCCGCCCCTCCCGCCGGCCAAACACCAACCCCCCCACTTTCCTGCGGGAAAACCTCCCCGGCGAAAGGCTCCGCCCCCGAGCGGGCTCAGGAGTGGCAGGAAGGGCAGCCAATGACAATGGAGGCAGAGCATTACATCATCACTCTGGGCTCCCATTGGTTGGCAAGACAGCCTCCTGGGCTCCGCATCCGAACTGCGACTGTAGGCCTCTGTGCCCCAGGCTCCCAGAGCTTTGGGGTCAGGCTGGCAGAGAAGGCCCGTGTAGGGCAGAACGCTGGGCAGACGGAGGTCCGGGCTGTGCCACTGAGCAGGGGAGAGGTGTGGTGTCGGCAGGCGTCCCTTTCCTCACGTGCAAGAGAAGTTTCCTATTCTAACACCCTCCCCCACTGCCACCATTTTACAGAACTCCCAAGACCACCTTCTGCACCCCCCCCCCCCCCCCCCCGCCCTCGTTCCTCTACCTCCACATATTCACCCACTTGTGCATCCTCCCTGGAGGGCTGCTAGCCCTCGGGGGACAGAGGTCTTGCTTGCTCTCCGTTGCATCCCCGGAGCCTGGCAGGACGTGGACACGTATGGTAATGGTTTGCATGAGCTGAATGTTTCCTAAAAGGCAGACACAGCTAAGGCTTCTATGTTATTTTATTCATATTGTAAACATTAACTCTGTGCAGACATTGAGGCTGGGTGAGCATAACGGATGGTCCAAGGTCATAGACCTGGTGAGTGGGAAATTTGGCATTTGCACCCAGGCGGACTGGCTCTAGAGCCCTTAATCCCTATGCCCCGGGGAATGAATAGCCAACCCTCGCTGTCGGGCCTGGTTTAAGCTCCCCAGCCCGATGGGCAGTCTTTGGCAGGAGGCTTCCTTGGCCTGGCTTGTCGGGGCCAGGCAGTTCCACTGAGCCGTCCTAGTGAGCTTGGGTGGTGATGGGGAAAAACCGTTGCTGGGATTTGAGGAGGTCAGTCCTGAAATGTCAGAAAGGATTTCAGCTGTTCTGCCACCCCGAGGATGGTGGCGCATACATCACAGCGAGCTGGCTCACGTCAGGTTATCCGTGGCATTCGATGCTGGCGTGTTGCTTCCTCTTCTCTCCAGCCCCCCGCGCCCCATCTTTCTCTCAGTTATAGTCCGAGCTCTGCGCAGATTCTCTGTGAGTGATCCTAAGAAACCGTGCCTCCTCTCTAGGCCTTGGTGTCCCCTCACCTGCCCCAGGAAAAGGTGGGATGGATACTCTCAGACCCAGAAAACCTTTGGGGTCCAACCCGTGCCCTCCACTGGAGGTCTCTGGCCATTGGGCCTGTGCCCTATTGTTTTGAGCCATGGGGGGTGCTGTCCCAGTGGTGCCAGGTGGGGGAGGGGGGAGTGCAGGTGTCTGAGTGCTGTGCCGAGGCCGGAGGGACAGAGAGAATGAGGCCCAGCAGGGGAACGCATACTTTAACGGATAATTGCAAAGCTGTCTGTGAGTAGGAGCACAGGGAGAGAGCATTCAGGTCTGCACCGGAGTCTGAAGGATGCTTTGAGGATGAGAATGCAGCCCTTGGCTGAGCCTTAATGTGGCCCAGAAGTTTGTCAGGCAGATGGGCTGGGGAGAGGGAAGCATTCACTCACTCACTCACTCATATTTTCTGAATAAATACAGAAGGGCATATTGTGGAAAAGAATGTATCAGGGGAAGATAGGACTGGGTACTTTTAAAATCCAGAGTGGCCTTCACCATGGGTGTTCAGAATCTCCATGTAGAGTTCCAGGAGGGGGCTGGGCCTCTCCCTTTTTGGCAGGCCTGACTGTTGGGTGCTGCCTCTCTTTTCCCCTTCCCACCGCACAGCCAGCCCATGCAGTGTCTGTGAGCTGCTCTAGAAGGATGTGACTCCAAGGAGGCTCTGGGAGCCGTGTATCCTAGCAACCGCCGAGGCTGGCATCAGCAGGGCTAGGCCCAGACTCAAGGTGTGTTCTAATTTTTCAGCCTTCTATTAATGGTGCATCTCCCACAGGGATGGGGGTAGGAAGGAAGAGGAGGGAGATGGTCAGGAAGTCTAGCATCCAGCCCCCTACTGTCTCTCAAGCAACACAGTTGGGGGGGGGGGTAGGAGGGTGGGGAAGGGGGAAGGAGGGAGACAAAGGGAGCCCTTTAGCTGAACATACCCCCTGCCTGTCACCAAGGCCAATTTATAATCATTCAGAATACAATGAATCCAGGTAGTGATCGTTGGTGACAGCTAACATGGTAAAAGGATAGACGGATGGAAATGATGTTCCTTCTCGTGGAAGACTGTAACACCACCTAGGAAGTATTCCTACCAAAAGTCAAACCAGAATCTGATCAAGCCTTGACAGGTAACTCCTGGTTACAGAGATATAACCAGAAGAACAGAGCAGCTCAAGAGAAATCCCAGCCAATTATAACGGATGGACTTTATTTGGATCCTGAGTCTTAATAACAAACTAAAAAACAACAATGACAATAAAAACTGAGACATCCAATGAGACCATTGGGGAAATTTAAACACTGACTGGATATTTAATCATGTCAATGAGTGATTTTCTAATTTTTGAGGGCAGTTAAGATGGTTGGGACTATGCTTAAAAAGAGTCCTAACTGGGGCTCCTGGGTGGCTCAGTCGGTTGGGCATCCGACTTTGGCTCCGGTCATGATCTCGCGGTCCGTAGGTTCGAGCCCCGCGTCGGGCTCTGTGCTGACCGCTCAGAGCCTGGAGCCTGTTTCAGATTCTGTGTCTCCCTCTCTCTCTGACCTTCCCCCATTCACGCTCTGTCTCTCTGTGTCTCAAAAATGAATAAACGTTAAAAAAAATTAAAAAAAAAGAGTCCTAACTGCTGAGGAATGCAAACAGAAATATTTGTGGATGAAATCATCAGATGTCTGGAGTGTGCTTTCAAGTCATGCACGGTGGAGAGGTGGATGTGGGGGGTTACATGCAATGAGATTGACCCTGAGCTGATAATTGTTGTAGTTGGTGATGACGGGTGCTTGGGGTCATACTACCCTATTAATTTGAGTCATATGAAATTGCTGATATTTGACCACTTTTGACCTTCAAAATGGCAATTTCGTATGGTGCAAACTAATTTTTTGGTATATGCTTGACATTTTTTCCTAATAAGGTATATATATTTTTTAGAGCAGAAGGAGAGGTCCATGCCTGCTTTTCCAGAAGTCTCTGCACTAGGAAAGAGGTATCGTAGGCTGGTACTAAAATATGTAGCACTGTCATGAGAAAAGCTGAAAACAGCCCTCCGAGGCTTTTGTAACCTGTGTGAATTATTTTCTGTTGAACTAGTAATAATAGTCATTCACGATTTGCTGGCCACTGACAGCAAATGTTCGGCGACTTGCCTGGGTGTGTTTGAGCCGCAGAAGGTGGCTTCATTGATTTATTTTTTATTTTTTTAAAAATGTTTATCTTTTTGAGGGGGGAGGGGCAGAGAGAGAGGGGGAGACACAGAATGGAAAGCAAGCTTCAGGCTCTGAGCTGTCAGCACGGAGCCCAATGGCGGGGCCGGAACTTGTGAACTGGGAGATCATGACCTGAGCTGAAGTCGGACACTTAACTGACTGAGCCACCCAGGCGCCCATTCATTGATGTTTTAATTGCTCAATAAGAAACAATAAAAAACTGAATCCAAACAAGCAATACACGGGGCATCAAATGGAAATTCTTGCCTTATGAAGGCAACTTGGGTCATTCCCGGAGTTTCTGGAGATACACTAGCCTTGTGGGACATTGTCTGGACAATCCCCACAGTGGGTGCAGAGGCAGGCCTGGGACTTCAGCCCTGCTTTGTTCCGTGGTCTCTGCATATCTCTCGACCTTTGGAGTCACAGTGTCAACTCTTACCTTTTTTGGGACTTGTGGTTTCCTGTACCTGGAAAAGGCTGGGGTTTTCCATTAAGTCCCTTCTCTGGTTGCTGTTTCTGTCTCGGTGATGAGTTAGTTACTAGATCAACCAACAAGGTTTTCTTTGTTTGTTTCAAAAATATTTATTTATTTATTCTTTTTAAGTAGGCGCCACACCCCACATGGGGCTCGAACCCACGACCTCAAGATCAACAGTCACATGCTCCACCAACTGAGCCAGCCAGGTGGCCCCTTATTTGTGTTTAATGTCTTCTCTTTGCTGACGACTGTGGTGGGTGCTGGTTTCTTGTCTTAACAAGCTCACCAATCAAATCCCGACTCTACCTCTTACAAGCTTTGTGACCTCAAGCAAGTATTTCATCTCCGTTTGGGCCTCAGTTTCCTTACTTGCAAACTGGGGGTAATGAGAGTTAATACCCTCGTGTAGGGATTTTGTGAGGATTAAATGAGATAAAGCAGGCCAAGTACTTAGTGTCTGGCACATCGTAGGGCCCAGTGAATGGTAACTACTAGGACTACTATAATTATTATTACATAAAGCCCTGAGTGTTTAACAGTGAATACAGACCCTGTGGTTCCAATGATGTGTGATGTAAGACATCCTAGGGGACTGGTGTCACAGGGAAATCTTGCACTAAACCTTGAAGGATAAGAGAATCGGAAAGTACCAACTGCCCCTCAATATTCATTCTTCCCCTTTTTCTTAATAACAAAATCGAGACTACATTTTCCAGCCTTCCTTGCTGTTAGGTTTGGCCATGTGACTAAGTTCTGGCCAAAGAAGTGAAAGCACATGCTTTAAGGAGGACTTCTGGAAAGCCAGCTTAAAAGAATCTGACTCAGCTGGGAGCAGAGTCCCTTTATCCCTCTTTCTTTTTTCTGTTGGTCTGGAATGCTGATGTGATGGCTGGAACTCCAGCATCTACTTTGAAGTATGAGTTGACCTTTTCTGACCTTGACAGAAAATATGCACTGAGGATGATGGAGCATGATGGGAGCCTATTTTTTTTTAATGATACTATGGAGCCACTATGCTGTCCCTGAACTGCCTATCTCTTTACTTTTTTGTGTGACAGAAACGAACTTCTATATTACGTCTCCCGTTTTTTCCTGTTATTTGAAGCTGAACCTAATTCCAGGGGTCATATTCAAAATATTAAACACCAGAATGGCATGGGCACTGACAAGTCTGAACACACTCTGGTCATAGTGCTAGGGTACCAGATGAAGGGCTAGGATAGCAGGGAGATTGGGGCAGAAGATATTTATCGTATAGTATGGAAGTATTTTAATATTTTAGCCACCAGTCCAGCTATATCAATACATATCAGCTGAAAACTAGCTGAATACCAGCCCTGCTTATTCTTAGCTGATACAACAAAGTTTGAGAATAGCTAAAAAGACAAGAAGGCCTTCGGATCATGGGCACAGCTTGAGTAGAGGTTTAGTGGGTGAGTGAAGCATGGTGAGTTATGAACACTGAGAACTCTAATTCAATCTGACTTGATGGGAATGTTTTTTTCTTTTTTCTTTCTCCAATTTTTTTTGTGTTAAAATACATGCGTGTAAAATCATTTTAACCATTTTTAAGTGTACAGTTGAACAGGATTGAGTACATTTATACCGTTATGCGATCATCACCACTGCCCATCTCCAGAACTCTTTCATCTTGTAAAACTGACACTGTCCCTGTGAAACACTAACCCCTCACGTCCCCCCCTCCAGCCCCCGGCAACTGCCATTTCACTTTCCGTTCCTGTGATTTTGACTACTCCAAGTACTTCAGGTAAGTGGGGCCATAGAGTATTTGTCTTTTTGTGACTGGCTTATTTCACTTAGCATAATGTCCTCAAGTTTCATCCACACTGCAGCACATGTCAGCATTTCCTTCCTTTGTAAGGTTGAATAATATTCATTTGTGTATATATGCCACATTTTGTTTATTTCTTCATCCATCAATGGACACTTGGGTTTCTTCCATGTTTTTGCTGCTGTGAACATGGGCGTACATATTTGAGTCCCTGCTTTCAGTTCTTTTTGGTATATACCCAGAAGTGGGATTACTGGATCATTGGGTATTTCTACTTTTAATTTTTTGAGGAATCTCCATACTGTTTTCCACAGTGGCCGCACCATCTGGCATTCCCCAAAACAGTGCACAAGTGTTCCGATGACCCCACGTCCTCGCCAAAACTTGTTGTTTCCCGTTTGGGGATAGTAGCCATTCGAATGGGTGTAGGGTAGTATCTCATTGTAGTTTTTTTTTTTTAATAAATAAAAAAAATTAATGTTTATTTTTGAGAGAGAGAGAGAGAGACAGAGTGCAGGCAGGGGAGGGGCAGAGTGAGAGGGAGACACAGAATCCGAAGCAGGCTCCAGGCTTTGAGCTGTCGACACAGAGCCCGACGTGCGGCTCGAACCCATGGACCGTGAGATCATGACCTGAGCCAAAGTCAGATGCTTCACTGACTGAGCCACCCAGGCGTCCCTCATTGTAGTTTTGATTTGCATTTCCCTAATGACTAGCAATGCTGAGCATCTTTTCATGTGTTTACTGGCTATTTGTATATCTTCTTCAAAGAGAGAATGTTCTTTTGAGCGAATGTGTGCATGTGTAGATTATAAAAGGAGCAGGAAGATAACATCAGAGGTCACACAAATCAGGTAACAGAAGCTAGTGAGAGGTAGATTCAGGAGTATTCTTGAATTTCAGCATTTGTGGGCTTTGGAGTACACGAGGGACTAGATGGCCATGGGAAGTAAGAATCTTGGTTCTGCAGTGCTGGTGTGTGTGTGTGTGTGTGTGTGTGTGTGTGTGTGTGTGTTTCAGTTTCCATTGCAGTATAACCAGCCATCTCTATTAGTCAAAGAAACACAAATCCACCCAGATTTGAGGGTGAGCAGGCCTGGGTGCCCCCTCTCACGTGAGGGATGTCAAGGTCACATCGCCAAAACATACGTGAGGTGGGCCATGCTATTGCAGCCATCTTTGGATGCGACAACCTGGCACAGGAGGTGTCCTTCCTTTTCAACACTGGTCTTGTTAAGAAGCCCCTCGGGGTGGAAGCCTTCTCTTTCTTCCCAGTCCCAGCCTGCTCAGAACTAGGAGGAGGTTCTCACTGTCTTCCAAATGGGATACACAGTGTGCACCTAAATTATTTCTGGAAACCAACTATATCTTTGGTGGAAAACGTCCAAGAAAAAGCTTAAGCACTGAACTAATTAGCTAATGTAATTGAAACAAACGGAATAGTGCAGGCTCTAAGTATGACTCGAAAATGCAGAGAAATGGATTTTTCAGTGGGAGGTGATATAGTTCCCATCACTACCCAAAATTACTGGCTTTATGAGTTATTCATTTAGCAGAATTTCCTGAATGCCCACGAGGTGCCAAGCACTGTGCTGGGTCGAGGTTGAAGATGCAGATGCCCCTGTAAGATGCTTAAACTTAGCAGCAGAGAAGAAGAAGAAGAAGAAGAAGAAGAAGAAGAAGAAGAAGAAGAAGAAGAAGAAGAAAAAGAACGTAGACTCGCTCAGCGCTCTGAGGGAGGAAAGCAAACGGTGTCTTAGGGACATGGAAGGGTTGGGCTCTAGGATTACCCTTGGGCTGAGTTTCAAAGGAGTGTAAGAGTCCTAGGAACTCAGGAGTAAAGCAGACACCGGAAAATTTACAAAGAACTTTTATACCTATGCTTTGATCTAACTTTCTTGACAGCTGCGTAAGGGAGTTCATCCCCGTTTTTTTGGATAATGCTCAGAAAGATCAAGTGGCTCACTCAAGGTCATGCAATTAAAACCAGAGATGAAAACTCGAGCCTAGTTCTTCTGACATGTTTTACTTTCTTTATTGGATAATTAACTTCTGGGGAACAGCTGTTTTCTTCCCTGATGCCAGATCAATGACAAGTGAATGGATTTGAGCTAAAATCATGGAAGGGAGAGAACGATGATCTTTTATCATTTAGATCCCCCAAGGTCACTCTCAGTTTTGACATCCACACTGGCAGGAAGAGAGAGAGAGAGAGAGAGCGGGGAGGATTTTTTGGCCAGGTCAGGATGTGGTGTTCATCACGTTCCCCCATGTTCTATTGGCCAGAACACAGCCATGGGGCCCCATCTCAAGGTCAAGGTGGCTGAGAAACATAGTCCCCAACTAGCCAGGTGCTTCCCTGCACACGAAGAAGGAGGAGCATGATTGTTTGGTGTTCAAGTGGTCCTCTCTGCCACAAGCCAACACTTATAGAGCACTTACAATCTACCGGGCAGCATTGTAAAAGCTCCGTCTGTATTAATGCATGTGATCTTTGAAACATAACTCTATGTGGATGTACTACTTACAGTCCCATTTTATGGCTAAGGAACCTGAGGCACAGCAAGGGGTAAGCAACTGGGATTCAAACTGAGATCCTTGCTCTGGACCCTGGAGCCTGGCTGTCCCCACCCCATGCATCACTCATCAATTTCTCCTCTGAAATGTGGCCTGCACTTGGCTTCTCCTCTCCATTCCTCTGCCACCATCCTGGGTCACACCCTCTTCATATCTCATGTGTCCCCATCCCCTGGGTTGTCCCCTCCTATCCACTCTCCCCTCTGCTGCCAGTGATCTTAAATGTCAAGTGTGGTTCTGTCTCTGCTCTTTCTTACCAGAACTTGGGTGGTGTCCTCAGGATAAAGTCCTGGCTCCCTTCATCTTTCACTAGCCTCTGTGCTCCAAACACTCTGGGGTTCAACCTCTCTGAGCTTCTCACCAGTCCCTATACTCACCAAAGAGCCCAATTGTGAATCCATGCTTTTGCGATGCTGTTCCTTCTTTCTGGAATGTTCTCCCTCTCTTGCATTTGCCAAATTCCCAGGCCCTCAAGACAAGGCTCAGAAGCTGCCCACCCCATCCTTCCCTTCCAGGCCTCCCCAGGCAGGTCCTTCACCCCTTCTTCTGTGTTCCCCAAGCTTGTACCCGGACCCCACCCCTTCCCATACTGCCTTGTTGTTGGCTCTTTACTCAGGTGTTTTCCTTTCCCAGACCAGGAGCAACATAGGGTCGGGAGGGTGTCTCATCCATTGTCATTCCCATGGGGCTGGAACAGTGGCTGAGCTTTCACACTGTCACAGCAGGAAGAAGGGTGCCTGTTTTCTATGGCCTGTTCTGCCTCTGCCTAGATTTGACCCTGGTTGACTTCTCTGTTATGGGAAAGCATTTGTCTATTCATGGATTCCTAACCCTGGGCACCTTGTAAAAATGACTGATGGCCACACACCATCCCAGTGATTCTGATTCCCCTGTTCCCCAGTGATGCTACTATGCAGTCAGGGTTGAGAACCATTCTGAGTGCTTCTCTGGTTTTAATGTATCCACAACCCCTCTGGGATGCTGCCGAAGCGCTGGTTTGAATCCAGTAGGTCTGGGATGCGGTTGCAGTGGCTGCGTTTCTCACGAGCTCCCAGGTGATGACGATGCTTCTGGTTCATGGATCACGATGTGAGTACAAAGGCCCTAGATGATCTGACCATCCCTTGCCTGACATTCAATGCCACTGAGATGGGAGGAGGCGGCCCGGAGGCCCGCATGAGGGGTGAGGGAAGGTGGTGAGGTTGGGGAGGTGGCTCATACTCGAGAGCTGCCACGGAGGACACATGGGCAGCATGTGGTGACACTTGGCACACAGGTGGTGGAAGTCCTTGCGTGCGTGGTCCTGCTGATCATCGACAGCTAGTGTTTACCATGTGCTGGGCACTTTTCTAGACTTCTATTCCAGTAACTCACTTGATCCCCCCTCCCATTTTATAGATGAGGAAACAGAAGCCCCTTAAATAACATATCTAAGGCTTGCAGCTGGGATATGACAGAGCCCAGGCTCCAGACTGTGTGACGTCTCCTTTGCCATGTTGTCCCTCTAGTGTCTGAGCCAATGCATACTCATTTATTTGTCCATCACACCAAACATTTGATGAGCCCCTGTTCTGAGCCAAGCTCAGGGTTGGACACAGGGAAAAACAAGGGGATCGCCACCCAGGACGGAGCCCAAAGGCAGACCCTGAACATTCACCTGGAGGGCTTATGGAAGGGCCTGTCTGGCCTCACCTGCACGTGGATGAGTAGCTTCTAACATCGGCCACAGCCTGATGACCTGGTTAGGTGGACGGTCAGTGGACAACCACACACAGGACTCTGGACACGGGGCAGGCAGAGCAGCCTGGGGCTCCCGCCCCTTCCTCCTCAAGACCTTCCCCTCCCGTCCAGCTTCTCAGGATGTCGGTCCTCCTCAGGCTCCAGCTCACTCCACCATCTGAATCTCATATTCACAGTCCATGGGCCACGTAACTGCCCGTCTTTAACAAAATCAATACCATTCTATTATTTACTAATTGCTTAGTTATTATTTCGGTGGATGGAATAGGACACTCAGCCCTCTGGGCTCCTGTAAAACAAATTGACTTCCAGCCCACACCACTTAGATAATAATAGACCTTCACGTGGGAAAGCCGGACGGGTGCACTGGGACACCATGTTTTCCTGTATCCCTGGCTTCTGGGGACTGACTGCCTTCACCCGACTTCAGGGGGTTCTCACAGAGTGGCTAACCCATCTGATGACCTTGGTAGCTAAGGTCTGAGCTCTCCCTCAGGGTCCCTGGTTACTATGGCAGCTGATGTTCTAAGCTCCAGGTTGGGGAGAGGGGAGGGAGACCTGGTCAGGATGAGAGTTATCCAAGCCAGAGGGAAGCGGATGAACCAGTGAAAGGCTTATGTTTTCAAATATCTTTTTTTTTTTAATTTAAATTCAAGTTAGTTAACATACAGTGTAGTCTTGGTTTTAGGAGTAGAACCCAGTGATTCATCCCTTACATATGACACCCAGTGTTCATCCCAACAAGTCTCCTCCGTAATGCCCATCACCCATTTAACCCATCCCCCCACCCACCTTCCCTCCAGCAGCCCTCAGTTTGTTCTCTGTATTTGTCTTTTACAGTTTGTCTCCTTCTCTGCTTTTATTTTTCCTTCCCTTCTCCTGTGTTCATCTGTTGTGTTTCTTAAATTCCAATGTGAGTGAAATCATATGATATTTGTCTTTCTCTGCCTGACTTACTTTGCTTAGCATAATACACTCCAGTTCCATCCACATTGTTGGCAAGTGGCAAGATTTCATTCTTTTAGATCACTGAGTAATATTCCATTGTATATGTATTACCACACCTTCTTTATCCATCCATCAGTCGATGGACATTTGGGCTCTTTCCATAATTTGGCTGTTGTTGATAGCGCTGCTATAAACATTGGGGTGCCTGCGCCCCTTTGAATCAGCATTTTGTATCCTTTGATGAAAGGCTTTTTCAAAGCCAGTCCCTCCTGGGTCCCCACTCCTGTCCCGCTCCTGTCCCACTGGGCTGTCATGTCTGTTGGCATCGCTGTCATCTCCATCAGGCTGGGAGCTTCTCTATCATCCCAGGAGCCAGTGTGGAGTTTGACAGAATAGATGATGTCATGTGCATCCCACTGAAAGGGAGAGCCCAGGGATTATAATTCCAGTACCTGTACCCAGCCTGGCATCTGCCGTTTGTGTTTGATTCTTTCCAACAGCTCACATTTGTCACACATACTTCCTATGCTCTGGCATACTGTTTATTCACGGTCAGTATTTCCACTTGATGAAATCCTGTGGGATTCTGCAACTTATATAACAAACTCTTAGGGAGCATTTACTATGAGCCAACCCTGTTTTCAGTGTTACTGACTCATTGACTCCTTATGATAGCCCTCTGAAGTTGGTACAATCATTATCCACACTTGGCAGAAATCTGAAACGTGTGGAGGTTAAATAAACCTGCTAGTAAGTGACCTTCAGCTAAGCTTTCTCTCCTAGTCTCATTTCCAACCATTCTTCCCATTTTCTGACGCTGTATGCTTGCCTGGATCTTCATGAAGTAGCTTCCAAACTTTTTTTCTTATTATGTAAAATGCAAAGTTCCTCAGGTACTTCCTTTGCCCAAGCCACATACCAGAATCCAGCAAAAGATATTATACAATTACTATGAATGTGCTAACCTCGCTCTGCCAACATTTTGTTATAATAATAATAGCTAACATTTGGAGAATGTTGACAACTCTATGCCACAAGCTTTAAAAAGTTTATAAATGCAGAAACTGAACTTCGGATAGGTTAAGAAACTTCCAAAGGTCTCACAGCTAATAACTTTTTGTGTGTGATTCAAAAATTCTTTTATTATTGGAATTTAGTTGACATACCATGCTATGTTAGTTTCAGATGCACAATGCAGTGATTCAACAGTTCTATGTGTTACTCAGTGCTCGTCACGCGGAGTATAGTTTCCATCTGCCACCATAACTTCCAAGCTTTTTGATCATGCACTCCACCAGCAAAATTTCTAACCATCCATCCTTCCAACATATACATACTTGAGTGTGTGAGCATGAGTGGGGGGAGGGGCAGAGAGAGGGAAACAGAATCCAAAGCAGGTTCCAGGCTCTGAGCTGTCAGCACAGAGCCCGATGCGGGACTCGAACTCACAGAGAGATCATGACTTGAGCCAAAGTTGGACGCTTAACCAACTGAGCCACTTAGGTGCCCCCTTCATAGGAGTCTTTTAAAGACATCTGTCCACTTAGAGTTGATTTAACGAAAAGTGGGCAGTTGCAAATCCAGTTGCCCAGGCAAAGCCGAACTACCATATACTGAAACCCCATTGGGAGAGGGTTTCAGTGTATGTTCCCTTGAACGCTGTGGCCACCTGATCTGGGACAACCTGGAGGTCAGTTTGTAAATTCAACATCAATAAAGCTTCGTTTCTTTCTGGATTTTTACATACAGGTCTGAATAAAAATCCTAATACTGTCTTCCTGCACTCAAATGAATTGGCTTTCCAAACCCCCTGGGGTCCACTCCCTGCCTCCACCCCCATTATAATCTATGTTTTTGCTCCTTTAATGTTTAGTAGAATTTCCAGAGTTCTGACACGTGATTCAGACATTTTTACACAGATTAAGTCTTTGGTTGAGCAAACAAACATTTAAAAACATCCACAGATAATTATTTGATTAAATACATGCTCGGAAACACAAACAGTTCTCAAAAACACTTTTATGTAAGGTATTAAGTTCAAAATAGGTGATCTCATTTGGTATTATACATGGTAGAAAATTCTAAGCTTGATTTTAAGAGATCAGATAAACAAACGCTCTGGAGAGCTTATAATTCTTTTAAACAGTCCTTCCCTGCCTGTCACTTGTTGGGTCCACATTTGTAAAGCAACGCGCATGGGTCTTAGGGGGTCACTGGCTGGAGAGATCATGGGATTAGTGAGCCCAGCTGGCCGTGTAGCTCTCAAATAAGCAGAGATTTAATAGGGGAAACACCTGAGTCTCATAGAGGTGAAAGGTCATACAGACAGTTAATGGTGGAGCTGGATTAAAAGTCAGGTCTCTTTATGGCCGCAGCATACCAAGCAAGCTCTTTATTCTTTGGTATATTAGTTACACACTAGTGTTGTGTAATAAGATGCTCCCAAACCCAGGGGCTTAAGATGGCCATTGATTATGATCATGTTCACGGGTCTTCAGGCCCAGTGCACCTCAGCTAGGCTGGGCTGGTTTCCAGAGGCCCAGCCCTGGGCTCCAGGCCCCCAGCTGCAGGTTGAATTCAAGCCTGCTCTACATATAATTCGTGTTTCTTGCCCCAGTAGCTGCTGGGGGTATGTGGTCTGTTCCACTTGTCTGATTCTAGGGCTTAGACTGAAGAGGCAGCTTCTTCCATCCAACCAGTGGAGCTCAACAGGGCAAGTCCAGCTGGGTGAATGCATTTCAAGCCTCTGCCCACTAAATGGCCACCAATATTCCAATGTCACTTGTGTGAGTTACATGGGCAAGCCCAAGTCCAAAGGGTGGGGAAGTACTCTCCGTCTACCATGAGGCTGTAGTAGATGCAGATTTAGAACTCTGACAGGAGAGGGACAAATTTGAACCAATAACTCAAGTTATGCACCTGGTTTAAGTTAGAGGCATGCTGTATTGGCCCCAGCATCATCTGCCTTGGACTCGTATGTGCTGGAGCGTTTTGGATGATCTGAGGAGGAGGGACACTCGAAGTGAAGGTAAAAAGGCTTGTCTCCTCCATTTTTGCTGAGATATTTGAATAAGTGGGATGATTTCCTATGCCTCCCTGGGGCTCTGAAGGGCTTTTTTTCAGCCCCTGAGTGCAAAGGTGGTCCTGGCTGGTAGCCCCAGGTTTCCTGGTGTAGGGCTGGGGAACCTGTGTGACATCTCTTCAGGGGCCCCGTGAGAAGTCCAGAGAAGGCCCTGGATGGCACCATGGCACTGCCCAGGACCCCCACCCCCCACAATAGGCTGAACTCTGCAGGATGATGGAAAGAGCAGATGTGAGGTTGCAAAAAATGGATGCGACCTAGTCGTCCCCCAAATACCCACAGTGACAGAGTAAGTCCAAGCTTCTCTTCATACAGTTTCCCACAAATGCCCCAGTTCTCACAGAGGAGAGCAAGCCCCTGCGCATTCACAGGGGCCAAATCCCCAGTGGCCTGAAGGGGCCTGGACTTGCGGTGGCCGCTGGCCCAGAAAATGGGGCTGGGGCTGGGAAGGATGGCACTTCTGTCTCTATTGGAGTCTTTGATTTTCTTTAATGTTTTATCATGAAAAATTTCCAAACATGAAGAAAAGCAGACATAGTAGTGTATTGAGCATTCTGACATGGGCTTCATCTATTGGTAACTAATATCACCCTAATACTTTTATCGTGCCTAAATTAATATTTCATTGCTTAACATCATCTAGTACCCTTACTCTGCCCCCAGTTCTCTTAAAAAGGCTTTTTACAGTCACTTGTTTGAATTAGGATTCCACACATTGCATTTGGTTGGCATGTCTCTTAAGATTCTTTCAGTCTGTAACAATTGCCCCTCCTTTTAAAACACCATTCCTGGGGTGCCTGGGTGGCAGCCAACCCTTGATTTTGGCTCAGGTCATGATCTCACAGTTTGTGAGTTCAAGCCCTGCGTCGGGCTCTGCACCAACAGCACAGATCCTGCTTGGGATTCTCCCTCCCTCTCTCTCTCTCTCTCTCTCTCTCTCTGCTCCTCCCTAGCTTGTGCTAACATGTGTTCTCTCTCTTTCTCTCAAAACAAATAAATAAACATTTAAAAAATAGGGACAACTTTGACTCAGGTCATGATCTCATGGTTCATGAGTTCTAGCCCCAAATCAGGTTCTGTGCTGACAGCTCAGAACCTGGAGCCTGCTTCGGATTCTGTGTCTCCCTCTCTATCTCTGCCCCTCCTCTGCTCACACTCTGTCTCTCTCTCTCAAAAATAAATAAACATTAAAACATTTTTATAAAAAAAAAATAAAAACACCATTCCTTTGTCAAAGAAACGCAATCATTTGCCCTATAAAAAGACCAACATTCTGGATTTGACTGTGTTCTCGTGGTGGTGTTTGGCATGTTCCTCTCTCCTCCATTTTTCTGTAAACTGGAATATCTAGAGGCTTAAATAGATTCAGATTTAGTGTTTGGGGAAAAGAAATTACGTTGTGGGTACTGCTGTGTACTCGTGGGCATCCCATCAGGAGCATGTTCTATTCGGTTGTCTCACTTTGTGTGATGTTGACTGATCAGTCAGTGCAGGTGCTGGAGCCTGACCTATTCTAAAGTTCTCCTTGAGTCTTCTACCCCTTTCCACCAGCTTTAGCAGCCATTGAATGAATAGACCCATTATTTCATTAGGAGTTGCAAGGGTGATATTCTAATTTTATCATTTCTCCTGCTGTTATTAGCTCTCATCCTTCTATGAAGAGGAATGTTCTCACATCAACCATTTGGTTATCTTGAAGATGAGTTTTACAGGAAAGGCATGATAAGTGCTTGAAGTGCTTGATTCTTTCTCTTCGATGGTCTTCTTTCAAAGTGATGAGATAGTGCCTGAGCAAACCTCCACAGGTGGCCAATAAAGGACTGTTTTTGTTTTTTATTAAAGCCGTTATAATCAGTAGGTTTTTAACATATTTATGTGCTTTACTCCATTTTGGTCGTTAGTCTTCTTGACAAATAAATATTCCCATCTTTGGCCAGGGGGAGCTCATTCAAGTTGGTTCTCGTGTCCTTTTTGACATGACCCCAGTAATCAGTGCCTTGCTTTCAAACAGAACAAGAGGATCCAGACTCATCCTGTACATTTCCTGCCCCATCCCTAAAATCAGCCATTTCTCCAAGGAACCCTGGTTTTCTTTCAGTGAGAAAAGATACTCAGACATCACAATCTAGATATTAAGTATTGCAATTGGGTTGTTACTGCTCCTAAGACTTTTCAGTGGACAATGCTAAGGGGAAAACTGCATATTTTAGAAAGAGGGAAAAAATCCTGTGATACTGATATTTCAAATTTAATTAAAGAGCATAGGTAAAATTTTATTTAACTTTTTAATTTCGTATTTATCTGTTTTCTCTAGCTCCAAAAATATTTATTGTCCTATCTGTATCCATCCATCTATCCATCCATCATCCATCCATTCATCCACACATATATTCACACAGATAAGAGTAGTTTCAAACTAACCATGCTGATATTGACACTGACAATAACCAATAACTAAATACAGGTGGAGATTGCTTTGTGTGTGATTTCTTCCTTAAGATTTGCTGAATAGTGTGCTTTAAAGTCACTTGAAACCATGTTTTTTTCTCCATATGGTTACATTGCCAGCTTGATGTATAACCATTATGATGTAGAAGTAGGTTTATTTAGTTCAGTTTGGTATGTAATTAAAAAAAAATTAGAGATCCTTTGACTTTGTTTTCAATTTTTATTTACTTGATCTCAAGTCAAAACTATAAAACAAGTTGCATTCAGAAAAGTCGCTTCTCGCTGTGTTTGCCTCTCTTGTTTTTTACTAGTTTTTGGAATTCCTTCGATTATTTCTTTTTGAAAATATAAACAAATACATACATATGTGTATATGTGTATTTCCCCATTCTACACAAAAAAATAACAAACCATGCACTCTGTTCTGTACCCTCCCTTAGCAATATGTCTTGGAAATTGCTCTACAATACCATTTACAGGTAGTCCTCATTCTATATAGCTGAATAGTACTCTGTTGTATGGATGAACATAGTCTTTTCAACCAATTCTTTATTGATAAATATTTGGACTATTTCCAGCTTTTTTTCTTTTTGCTGTTATAAATGATATTCCAGTGAATGACCTTGCACCTATCATTTTGTATTTCTTTCAGTGTGCTTTTGGGGCAGATTCCTAAAAATGGGATTACTGGATCAAAAAGTAGATGCCTATGTAATTTTGCTAGATATTGCCAAACTCTCAAGAGAGGTTGCATATTTATGCTTTCCTATCAGTACTACAGGAGAGTGCCTGTTTCCCTAGGGCTTCTCCAACAGAGTATGCTGCTGAATTTTGGAGTTTTGCCCATATGATAGGTAAGAAGTGGTATTTTGGTTCAGTTTTCATTTGCATTTTCCTATTTTCATAGGTTAAGAAGCTATTTGCATTTTTTCCCCCCGGGAACTGTCTATTCCCATCTTTTACCCATTTTTCTTTTCTTAGCTGTTGTTGGGAATACTAATTCTTTAAAAAAATTTTAAAAAAAGGAATACTAACTCTTTGTGATGTAAGTTAAAAAATATTTTCCTAGTTTATCATTTTTCCCTGTGTTTTTATATGCTTTATAACATATGTTTATATGTTTTTTATATGAAAATTTTAAAAGCCTTTTTTTAATATAGTAAATTTACCATTTCCCTCCATATTGCTTCTGGATTTCTAGTCATAATTAGGAAAATGTTTTTCCAATCCCAGGTTATAAAAATTATTTATATTGTTTTGTTTTTACAATTAGATTTCTCATGTAAATGGAATTTAACCTGGTGCACAGTGTTTGTCTGCATCTAATTTTATCTTTTTCTGTATGGCTGTCCAGTTGTTCCACAAGACTTATTAAATAACCTTCTTTGCCCCCGCTTACTTGAAGTGCTGCCTTTATCATATACTCAATTTCCTTAAGTACTTGGGTCTATTTCTGGATTTTCAACCCTTGCACCATAAATAGATATATTCATCTTTATGCACCAATACTACACTGTTATAATTATAGAGGCTTCCAAATATGTTTGATATCTTATAAGGGTAGGACTCCTTATTACTCTTTCATTTTCTTTCCTGGCTATGCTTACTAGCTTTCTTCCATATGAATTTTATAATTAATCTTTAATGCTCCAGGGAAAAAAAGATGGTATTTTGAGAAGGGTGAATCCTATTAAATTTATAAGTAAACTTATGGAGAATTGACATTTTTACACTGTTGAACTTTCCCACCAGGAACATGGAATATACATCAGTTTGCTCAAGTATACATATTTGCATTTCAGGAAACTAAAAAAATTTCCTCCTATAGATTTTACACATTTCTTGTTAAGCTTATGTCTAAATATTTTATTTCAAGTTTTGCATTACAAATGGAGCCTATTCTTCTGTTAACTTCTTCTTATAATTTTTTATATTTATAAAGATGATGGGTTTATGCATGTTGATTTTATTATCCTACTACTTTACTAAATTCTCATTGTTTATAGTAGTTTTTCCATATTCTTTTAGCTCTTTCAAATATATATAGTCATATTATCAGCAAACTGAGTTTTTTCTTCCTTTCTGATTATTATGCTTCTACTTGCTTTCTCGTATCTAATTGCATTGGCTACTATCTCCATCACATGTTACATAGTCATTGTGTGCTATTTTAAAAGTACTGTTGTTTTGTATTTGCTAGTATTTTAAGATTTTTCTGTGTATAGGTGAGATTGGTGGGGCCTGGTTTTAAACCCTTCTATGGTACCCATGGCATGTCACCTACAGGTGACAGCATGAACTGCAAAGAGTCTCATGAACTTCACTTTGCATTTTCTTCTCTTTCTTCCATGCTGGCTAGTTCCACACTTGTTTGCTTCCATTGTTTTTGTTGTTTGTTTGTTTGTTTCAGTCTTTGGCATTCACCCTCATGTTTGCTTTCCATTCTTTCTCCTTCCTGGAGATCAATGAAGCTTGGTAGTGTTGGGGAAGTGAACGTGCCTCAGACTCACACAGACCAGCCTGGCATTGAATCAGAGCTCAGCCACTTACCAGTTCTCTGACTTTGGGCCAATTGCAGAATCTTTTCAAGCCTCAGCTTTCTCATCTGCAAAATGGGAATAATAAAAATGCCCAACTTTACAGGTTTGCTGGTAAGAGTAACACAATTAAAGAATACAATTAACAAGTGTTTGTTACAGCTGCTCGCCAAACCCTTTCTTTCCTCCAGGGCACAGACTTAGATAACATTTTCCACTCTTCATTGCAGGTAGGTGTAGCCATGTGCCTGTGTGCTAGCAAATGGAATGTGATCACAATGATGTGTGCCACTTCCAGGTAAGGCCCACATGTAATTGTCCATTCCTTCTACTCTTCCTTCTACTGGGCTGATGCAGACGTGCAAGGTGAGGAATGTGGAAGGGGACTGGGCCCCTGAATCACCACATGGAAGAGAGTCGCCTGCTAGTCACAAACACAGTGTTGGACTTTACATGAATAGATAATAAATTTCTATCACATCTGACCCATTGCCCATTTCAGAGTTTGCTTGTTATGGCACCTAGCATTACCCTAATTAATACCATGCTCAAAAAACATAACTTGTTCCTCTCACTTTCCCTTCTTCTCTCCCTCATGACCCAGCTCAAAATGTCAGCTCCCTGGTGAGATTTTCTCCAATCTCCTCAGGCAAAATTAATGAGTCACCACTGTCTCTGTGCTCCCAGGGCACTTATAAGCCCTGACCCAGTCACAAACTGTGTTCTGAATTCTTTGTTATGCTTCTTCTCCAGGTGCCTTGCCCAGAGCTAGTACTCAACAATGGTTAGTGGATTACATGAGGAATGAGTACATAGTATGCAAACGCTTCAAATAGACATTCTGAATAAAGACTGAAGACTGGCTAATGTCTGCAAAAGGGTGTGGCAATAACACACTGACCTCTTCATCTAACCTTAAATCTCAAAGCAAACTGTTGGCATAGTTACACCTTTGTTTTTTGTTTTTGTTTTAATTTTTAAAGTGTTTTATTTATTTTTTGAGAGAGAGACAGAGGGTGAGCAGGGTAGGGGCAGAGAGAGAGAGGGAGACACAGAACCTGAAGCAGGTTCCAGGCTCTGAGCTGTCAGCAAAGAGCCCAATGCAGGGGCTCGTGAGATCATGACCTGAGCTGAAGTTGGACGCTCGACCAACTGAGCCACCCAGGCACCCCTTAAAAAATTTTTTTTCTAATGTTTTATTCATTTTTGAGAGACAGAGACAGACTGTGAGCTGGGGAAAACCAGAGAGAGAGAGAGGGAGACACAGAACCTAGTTATACCTTTGGATCACTGCCAGGGACGGCTCTCTCTAAAGTCTCCTGTTTTTGCACTGGTACAAATGACGTAGGTTGCATGGACCCTTCATTTCCTACCACATAAGGTTCAAGTCTTGGCTCTGTCTGGAACTAGTCATGTGGCCTTCGATTTGTCACACATACACACACATGCACATACACAGACACTGGTTCAAAAGGATGTACCTGGGAGTGGGGAGACCACTTGTGCTCTGAGGGTGAGCCTGGGGAAGTTGAGATGCAGGGAACTGAAGTTGGGGGGAGGCAGCCTACAGTTTTTTCGGTCTAGGGTCAGGAGACTCCTGAAATGCGAGAATGATGGGCCCAGGACTCAGCCCTCCCCGCCTTGGTCAGCTCAGTCTCAGTCTTGCTGCTCCAAACTCTCCAAGGGAGGGCCACATGAAGATTTTCTGAGACCCTGTATTTGGAAGAGATTTTGGGGCTGGCCACCACCTCACAAGTCATACAAAATTAAAACAATATTGAAAATACCATAGTCTCATTAAATTCTGATTTTGTGTGCGTGTGTGATTATTACTTTAATAGTGCTTTTACAACATTATATCAAAATCTTTTAAAAATGTTTTATTTTTCCTCATTTATTTTTGGTGCCCCTGTTTGCCATCATCTTTAGCACCTGCTAGGCCTCCTGCTGTAAGATCCAAGAGGCAAGTGATGCTCCTCTTGAAGCACCTTGAAAATTGTGTGTCCCTGGGATTTATGGGAGTGGAGCCCAATTCCTGTGTGTGTGGGTAGGTGTTAATACTTCTCCTCACACGTGGCTGGAAAGGATCCAGGTCTCAGAGCTGTAGCACCTCTCCTTAGTTCCTTTGGTGCCTGGAGGAGGCAGGAAGTCTTGCAAGCTGCTGAGTGTGGGGGTGAGGGTGTGACAAAGGGCGCTGGGGATAGGGACAGGCAGGGAATGGAGAGGCTGAGCTGGGAGGAAAGCTAGCAGGGAGAGGCCTGTGGAAAATGCCACCTGCATCATCTCTTGGGCTCTGGGCGTGGCAGAAAAATGTGGAGCAAGCCCAGGTGCTTCCTCATGCAGGGGCCTCAGAGCAGTTCCTTGGGACAGCAGCTTGACAGGATAGGGGTAGGGGGATTGGTACTGGGAACAAGGAGCCCCTGGTTGGCCTTTGAGCCTTTTTCCTGATGTCTCGATAGAATCAGTAAAGCAGAATATTTAGAAATCATGGACTTCAGAGTCAGATTGCCCAGATCTGAATCTGGGCTCCATCATGCACTAGCTCCATCACCTTGGGAAAGTCATCTAATGTTTCTGAGATGCGAGTTGGTCCAGATGGAAGGGATCAAACTGTCAACTAGTCTAACAAACTTGTTTTACATATGATGCTGATGAGGTCCTGAGTGGGGAAAGAGCTTTCCAAGAGTTCGAGTAGGAGGTGGAGTTAGAGCCTGAACCAAGGACTTCTGACTCCCATCCAAGTACTTCATCCAGCATATCTCTGTGAACATTGGGCACAAACAACATCCAACTACCAATCCCCCCATTTAACCATTCATTCTCTTGATCATTCATCATCCATCCCCAAACAAATTGACTCCTTTATTTAACCATCCATATAAATATCCCATCCACCACCTATCTGCCATCCACCCATCTATTTATCCGTATATCCCTCTATCCAACTATTCCTTATTCACCCATTTACCCACCATCCTTTCTATCATCTATCTACTCATCTATCCACCCATTTATCCATCCAACCACCACCACATCCATGAACCCAAGGTGGGGGCGGGGGATGGAATGACTGTTGGGTACCTAACCAATAGTGTTTGTCATAGGGTGTGAGAGACTGAAGTTATTACCTTTAAAATTTGTGTTCCTAATTCAATTCAAAGCGGTTGCTGAATTGCTATTAGGTTCACAGCATTGTGCTGGCATTGCTGCCTAAATATAAGGGTTCAGGAAAAAAAAAACCCTGTTATATACACAACATTTTCTCCTAAAGAAATATGACAACTAAAAGCAGTTCGAGGCCCTGGATTGGATCTTGGACTGGGAAAATTAACTACAAAGGACATTATTGAGACAATTGATACAATTCTAATATGGACTGTGTAATACATCATAGTATATTACTAGAATGTTTGATACCCTGATTTTTATAACTGTACTGTAGTTATACAAGAGCATGTCCTTTTTCTTGGGAAATGCACCCATAAGTATTTAGGGGTAAATGGACACAATATCCCCAACTTACTTGCAAATTATTTAAGAAAAAAATATTTCTTATATGTAAAAAATGTTTACATAAATATTGTAATATACAATGTAAAATATATTTATATATAATATGTAAATGTACATATAATATATAAAATGTATAAATGTTTACATATTACATATTTAAATATATATTATAAATAAATAAATATATTTATAGAAAGAGAGAAAGCAAGCAAATGGAAGCAACTGATGAATTTTGGTGAAAAGCAGTGAATTTTGGTCAAGTATATAAGGAAGAACCTTGTACTATTCTTGCAGATGTTCTGTCTGTTTGAAATGATGTAATTAAAAGCCATCCCCCAAATGCAGTCTCTTTCTCTTGGAGTTTACTGTTAGATGAGGGAGCTACCCATGGAAAACCCAGACACATAAGAAGAAGACAAGACCTATTAGTCCATGAGTGTTCATGTTCCCCTTTCACCCCAAGCACTGTACATGATGAAGACCTAGAGGGGAGAGAATGGAAGAAAAACTAGGGGGTGGGACTGGGAAGAACATGGAGAGAAGGTTTGTGAGAGCTGTAGCTCCCGGGTCTGGAGACCTTAGGAATGCCAAAAGGAGCTTCGGAGAAGTCTATTGTGGGTTTTGAATTTGATTGTTTTCCAAGAATCAAAAACAAGGATTGAAATGTCTTTTAAAATTGCTTTCAATTGCTAGACTTTCTTTGAGTGCAACTTCATGCAAAGACTAATTCACAAGGAGCCCTGCATTTTATCAGGTTGCAGATATATAATTATTCCCCATCAATTAGTATTACGAGATTGCTGAGGAGTGGGTTGGTTATAGAAGCTCTACCTCCAATAGTCACTGGAAGATGTTGGGAGTAGAGCTTGAAGGGTAAGTGGCAGCTGGCTAGACAGAGAGGAGGAGAAGGCCTTGGGAATCCAGGTGAGAAAAGGGAAACCCTGTGCTAGGCTCTTTTACATACGTATATTTCATTTCATCCATTCAGTGTCCTTGTTAACTACTTATCATTAGCTCTGTTTTACACATCAGGAAACTGAGTCATAGAGAGTTGCCCACACTGCTGGTAAGAGGCAGAACCAGGAACTGTATGACTCCAAAGATCTATGATGCCATGCTGCCTCAGGAAAGAGCATCCGGGGAGATGGTAGAGAGAGATAAGGTGGGGGTGGGACAGAAGGGAAAGGCCTTGAAATGCTAAGAGTGTCAGCCCAGACTTTACCAACATAGATTTCCAAAAAACTACTAGCAGGGAAGGAGCCTGGTAGATGAGGGATATAATGAATGGGGACCAGGGGTTCACAGTCTTATGCAGCCACAATAACAATGGTAACAAAGAAGGCCACCTCTTACAGGACCTCGCAGCAGACCCCTTAGCCTGACGGGTTCTCCTCAAGGTGGGAACTGCTTCTTTCACCACGGCAGCAGATACATTTAAATTCAGAGAGGAGGATTTGTGATTCTGTGTGGGCAGATTCCCAGTTGTGAACTTGCTAGCTGCCATTTCTTCTTCCTCCTGCCACAGGATGGGGGAAACAGGCCCCTTCTCCCCCTTGTAGAGAGTGGGTGATTATTGGACACACACTGGCTGCTCATTCATCCAGTTTCCCTCTGTCTGGTGGTGACTTGGACAGCAGCTCAAACTCCAGACCAAGCCCTTCCTAGATGGGCACAGGGGCTGAGCATGTGACATAAGGGACTAAGAGAAGGCTGGGGTCTGGAGAAATGGCTCAAGGGCAGAATGAGGGGGACAGTGAAAGCCAGAAAAAAATCATTTGGGGTTTTAGCAAAGTAGAAGTAGAATTTTCCTGACTGGGCCAGGGTTCTCTCTCCGTTGGTCAGCTAGAGGGGAACTATGATGAGGCCCCACAGGATGGCTGAGCCACAAGATGGAAGGAGCCTGGGTCTCTGAAGGACAGTGAGGAGGACAGCTACCCAACTACCCTGAATACCTGCCCAGGACTAGTGTGAGCAGAGTAACAGAGGGGCCTCTGTTGTAGGGATCTGCTACATGTTTGGGCCTATTTGCTACAGCAGTTAGTTGGCCAATACACAGGCTGAATCATCAAGGGGTCATGCAAAGAGCATGATCTTATTCCTGGTTCTACCACCAATTGACTCTGTCATCTTGGGCCAGTCACTTTTCTGGACCTCAATTCACCACCTGTGAGAAAAGAGGTTCAGTTAGGTGACTTTTAAAGTCTCTTCTATTCTGCAATTCTTTTTTTCTAAAAGGTGAGCAGCAGTCCTTGAGAAAAGAAACCCAGCCAAATATTTGACAAAATGCCTCACAGTATCCTTACTGATAATATGGTAAAATGGAACCTTGCAGGTTCTAGGTGGAGATAAGTCACAGAAGATAGATTAATGATGCCTAAGGAGCATTGTTTAGTAGATCAATAACCTGGAAAGGAGGTCTCTGGTGACATTAATAATTTGGATGAATACAAAGAAAGGGAACTGGAAAATATATGGAAGACACAAAGCTGGCTGGCTTATAGATGGATGAAACACTCATGGTTCAAAATAGTCTCTATAAGGCAAGGGCTGTGACAAAGGCAACAAAGGGAAATGAAGAAAAGGTAATGCAAGCCCTGCAAAACTCAAGGGCTAGAGGAGGTTGTCTTGGCAACAGGCCTTAGCAACAGGCTATGCAAAAGTGACCTCGGCATTTTTGTTGACCACAGGTTCTCTTGGAGCCAATACTGGGCTATGGCTGCTAAAAACCCACTGCATCTGTGGCTATACCAAGCAGCCACACACTGGGTCCAAGGAGGGGAAAAGTAAGGGTCAATCCTCAAGATCAAGTCATACCTGGGGTCTCCTGTACCATTTATGGGACAATTGATGCTTTAGAATAGATGTCAGAAAACTCTTTCTGTAAAGGGCTATGTAAGTAAGTAAATGTTTTAAGCTCTGTAAGCACAAAAGCAGTCATAGCCAATAGTAAATGTATGAGTGTGGTTGTGTTCTAATAAAAGTTTATTTACAAAATAGGTAGTGGGTCAGATTTGGCCCCTGGGCCAAATAGTTTTGCCAGCCCCTACTTTAGAAAAAGGACAAACGTAAATGACAAGCATGGGAAGGGTTCTGGAGGTTGAGGCATATATGGATTGGTAAAGAACAGGGTGAGACTAAGTATGGAGAGGTAGACACGCCCAGTCAGTGGTTTCAAAGGGAAAATAATAATGGAAGGAAGTCACAAGAGGCATATTTTAATTCGTGTCAAGGAAGACCCTTTAAAACAACAAAGGGGTAATTCTGTATCATCAGAAATGGGCAAGTAGAGGCTGGGGGATGTGGGAATTGGGCTCTGTGTTCTTTAATGTCCAGTTTTGCTCTGGAGTGAAAAGTTCTCTGCCTCCCATGATGGCCCTGTCTTCCCTTCCTTCCCAGTACTCAGTGCTGAGCTGGTACATCCTGCCCACACAGTGAGGCATAAATAATACATTGGAGATACAGCCATGTCCCTTTGATCACGAGGCTCCAGGAGTTGGAAAGACATTTGTAGGACTGGCTTGACTGGAAATTTATGGTGAGCACTGTGGAGGCTGGAGAGGCCTCTGGCTGCAGATATGCTCCTCTACCCACATAGGTGATTGAAAGCTGGCTCCTCAAATGGGGATCCTGGCCTGGGACTGAGCATTCAGAACTCGGTTTGTCCCTTTCCTGACCAAAATGGTGGAGGAGATTGGATGAGTTCATTTCTCTGGCCCTTCTGAGCATAGGTATCTTGGGGACAGTACACAGCCACCAATGATTACTGACAGAAACACATGCCTCCATGTCAGTTTTAGCTGGCCCCTGGAAGGAGTCTCAAGAATAGGACTGGGACATCCAGGTTTCCTGAGGCAACATTCTGGATTCACTCACTTCAGTTCTGTAAGTTCATGACTGAGCTTGAAGAGGTCTGACCTTTCAATCTTGCAATAACCTGTGAAATGAATGGGGTGCCACCAGAGAGTTTTGGTTGCTAATAACAGAAACTCCAACTCAACTAGTCATAGTGGGGCAAGGAGTGACTCATCACCAAAGGCATGAAGGCTCCAAGTTAGTGAGGTGGCTTCTCAGGTAAAGGAATCTCCAATTCCCAATGGCTTACATCAATGAAAAAATGCATCCATTATATCAGCGACAATATTCAGTAACGTGAGACCCCACCTCCCTGGCCACAGCTGATTGGACTACAGGGAAGTATGAGGCTAAGAGCAATCAATCAGTTCCCAATGAAATAGTCAGGGGGCGGGGAGCTCTGCCCAATCAGGGAG
The DNA here is from genome assembly GCF_046562875.1 of Panthera onca. NCBI lineage: Eukaryota > Metazoa > Chordata > Mammalia > Carnivora > Felidae > Panthera > Panthera onca. Next base: position 133,110,300 of record NC_138344.1, read on the forward strand.
CCAGCAATTAAGAGATCAGAATTGGAGCAAGAGAGTTGGGTAGAGTGTGGGACCATCTGTGAGGGATCTGAAGGCAAAAATCCAGCTGAAGGTAGTGGGTAGAGGAACATGAGCCAGAAGGATGCAGAAGCCAGAGGGGAGTGAGAAGCAGGCAGAGTCAGCCTGGAGAGGAGTTGGCCATCCTTAAAGTCACAAATAAGGGATTCTCTTTCCCCAGAGCTGAAGCAGATCTTTCCCAGCTCCCAGTTTGTTCTGGTCTTTATGAGCCTGGTTGAGTGTCTCACCATGGAGGTTATGCCAAGTGAGGTCATGCCTGGCAGAGTTGCTATATTTGCTGCTGTCAAAGCATCCATCTTCCTTCCTCCCTCTCTCCCTCCCTTCCTCCCTCTCTCCCTCCCTTCCTCCCTCTCTCCCTCCCTTCCTCCCTCTGTCCCTTCCTTCCTTCCTTCCTTCCTTCCTTCCTTCCTTCCTTGTTTATATTTGAGAGAGAGAGAGAGAGAGAGGGTGGGGAAGGGGCAGAAAGGGAAGGGGACAGAGGATCCAAAGTAGGCTTTGCACTGACAGCAGAGAGCCCGATGCAGGGCTTGAACTCATGAACCTGAGCCAAAGTGGATGTTTAACCAACTGAGCCACCCAGGTGTCCCTGCCACAATATCTTTTAATAGGACCTATGATCAACTTCTCACTACGCTCTGGGAGATTTTGAGGAGAGAAGTGAATCCCCTGGAATTCTAAGTAATTCCCTTGCAGGGTCATGATATGGCATAAGCCAGACTTCCTGGGTCAGGTTTTCTCTCCTCAGGGTACCCCAGGAGTATTGAGGGAGTGCTGGGAATGATACCCATGTCTCTTGCCTCCTTGATCTCTCAATGCCAACCCTAGACCAGTAGCCATCTCTGGGCTTGAGAGAATAAGCAGTCAGCCAGGGCCAGGGAACTCAGTCAACAATAGTGTCAGGGAGGTGGGGTCAGCTGGCATTGCCCTCAGCCCTGGCCTCAGCCAGGAAGGTCGATGTGGGGTGTAGACAGAGGGAAGGGGAAAGTGGGGAAGGCTCTGTGGGGTCTCTAGAGCATAACATATTCTGCCTGTGTCCCTTGTCTGCCTCCCCCACCCCCGATTTCATTAGCAGCACCTGGACTTATTCAGACAAGGGAGACCGCCCAGACACCATAGTGGCTAAGGGTACAGTCCCTGGAGCCCAACCAAACTGCTGAATCTGCCATGTATTGTGTGAAATGAATAAGTCACCCATCTTCTCTGAGCCTCCACTTCCCCATCTGGAAAATGGGGATGATGATAGAACCTACCACACAGGGTGGGAGGATTACATGAGTTCACATGTGTAAAACACTTGGGATGGTGTCTGGTGTATAGTACTCACTCAATAAATGTTAGCCACTGCTCCTAAGAGCAAGAGCTCAGGGGAAAGAGTAGGAAAATCAGGATTTAGAGAAAGGACAAAAAGATACAGATAGAAACATCGAAGGAGGAAGGGAATGAAGAAGGCAAAAAGGAGATATAGGACTCATTTGGGTGCTGGCCTTGTCCACTCAGGGTCTGCTCAGGGCTCACTCTCTTGTTCTTCCCTCCCCCATATAATATCCCTGGAATTCTGAGGAATTCTGCTTCCACTCTCCAGTGGTTGCCATGGTGATGGAAACCTGGACCCAGTGGAAAGTTCTCTGTGCTTGGCAACGAGGCTGCAGCACCCTGCCTTCCGCCTGCCTGCCTGTGCGTGGGCGACTAGCTACAACTGCTTCCAGATTTGGGGCCAGCACAGCCTCTCTGTGGAGACCCAGCCCTCCCCCCCTCAGAATCTAGGATGAGGGCCCTGGTGTGACTGGCACCAAAGGCCTCAGACAATATCTAGCTTGTCCCTTTTTGCAGCTGGGACGTTGGGCCAGAAGGGTGACTTGGGAGACTCTTTCAAGGTCACACAGGCCTCTGACTCCCCTGAGTCGTCTCCCCTGGGCTTAGCTGTGAGTCCAGTAGGCATGGTGTCCCTGAGGACATCACAGATGGCAGTAGCTACATGGTAGGCCAGTCCCAGAGAACACACTAGCTGCTGAGAGCCAAAGGGACACGGGAAAAGAATCGGAGCCTGGGGAGAGCACCACTGCTTCCACTTCTCCCAGATACAGTGCTAGATGGGATTTATTTGGGTGCCATGTTTGCTTGTCTCTCAACAGCCCTCATTACAGCTGAAGTAAAAAGGTCACAAAGCCAGCCTTTAGCAACCTCCCTCTAGCCTTACCTGGTAGGGTCCCATTGCTTATCTTGGCTCCTCCCTCTGCCCATGCCCTGCCCCCCAGACTGAGCCTCAGTCCCCAACAGGAGCCCAGCTGTCCCCTTCAGTGTTGGTACGTTCTGGCTTAACCAGATCTCCTACCTTTCACCCCCACCCCCACCCCGCAGTTACTTGTGTGATTTTTCTTCTATGGACTCTGTGTTGTCGAAACCTTTGTCCTTTGAGCAAACAGCGTTTATTGAGTCTGCGCACCATAGCTCATTTTTGATCATCAGAAACCAGGCTCTGACTACCCCAGAAGCAGAAACATGGGTTTGTATGATTGTGTGGTGGGTATGTGGGACTGTTCCAAGAAGTGAAAATTGACACTAGCTCAGGGATTATCTTATGGTCCCTACCTCTCAGAACCTGGCAGGAGAAGGTTTCCATGTTGGCAACGATAGAATTTCCCCCAGTTCCCATAGGTCAACCCCAGCAGGTGGGATGTGGTCTGTCTTGGGAGCTCTGACCACTGACCACATTAAGGCCAGACTGAGCCATATCATGCCTACCCCCACTTCCTATGTATGAGCTTTGACTAGGCATTTAAGGTTGCTGCTGAGAATTCAGATCATGGAAAGCAAGGGCCCCCTACCCTGTTTCTGATAATGAGATCTGGAGACAAAACTATGCATTGGAACAAAGGGCTTTCTTTGAACAAGAAGTTATTACCCAAAGAATAGAGACTAAGCCCGTGGGTCCTAATTTTCCATGGAATCTTGGAGTTGAAAAATTCCCTTAGAGATAGATTTAGCCCAATGTCATCATTACACAGGGGTGTGAACTATAATCTAGAGGGGGAAGTGATGGCATTGGCAGGGGATGAGTACCAGGTCCAGGGGTAGGGGGAAGTTTTCAACTCCATTACACCTGAGATATGTGGTTACAGAAGAATTGCATCATTTCTCTGAGCCTCAGTCTTCCTACCTGTAAAATGGGGCTCAAGTTATCAGCCACCATTAATTCCTCCACTGGGTCACGTGATCCTTAGGGGAAGGACCATGCTAACCTCCTAGTTTTCTGCCACAGTCCTAGCACAGAGAGGTGTAGAGGTCCTGGAATAGAGGTCCTGGCTTGATTAAAGGGTAAGAAAAAACATGAGGGCATTCCTTCCACATACTATCCACCACTCATTCATTTCATTCATTGACTCATTTATTTGTTCAACCAAAATTTATTGTCATCCTTTATGTGTTGGGAACACAGCAGTGCAGGAGAATGACTAGGAGCTTAAAATTGACTGATGCGGTTTGGACAGGTGGTCCTCACACACTGGAATATGGGAAGTACAGGACATTATGTGAACACAGAGGAGATCACACTCAATTTTACAGAGCCCAAGAAGACCTCCTTGAGGAGGTGACAACTTAGCCAAGACCTCAAAGATAAGAAGGTTTAATAAAAGCAAAAAAAGCAGAATTAGAGTTTGAGGAAAGATAAGTGTAACCTAGATAGGGAGGGGTCCTCTGGGGCACACAATTCCCCACTCTCTACCTCTGCTCCTCAAAGAACAAAGTTATACAGAGCAGAGACTAGTGAGGTGGTTCAGGACCACGGAGAGCACCACGACATCCTAGCCACCATTGTGGTCTTGCTAATGCTGAGGGGCACAGCACAGGCTAAGACCTGAGATGAAGAAGGGCAGGGCCTATGGGGGTTTGGGAACCACCAAGCTGGGAACAGAGGAAGGAGAATCTGGGGGACTCACTAAGATCCAGGGTACTGATTGTTACATCTTCAACTGGATGAAGGCTGCAGTCACAGACCCATGAGAGCCTGGTGAGCAACTCTGCATGAGAGTGGAGGAGGGAAGAAGAGGTATAGAGAGTAGCTGGGCTGAGTCTGCCTGGATCCTCAAGCCCAGTACGAGAGGGGGCTCAATGCTCCCTGATCAGCTTCTGGGGGCATCCATGGGTTCCCAGCTCCTGCTTTGCTTTTGCAGCCCCACCTTTCCATTATCTTATTTATTAATTGAGCACCTTAGTCAGATCACTCCCTGTTCTACACGTTTAGGGTATATCAGTGAGCACAAAAAATAAAGTCAATATCCCCATAAAGCTTATATTCCAGTGGATGGAGACAGATAATAAATAATAAAATAATGAAATTATATAGCATATTGAAAGTGGTAAGTGCTATGAAAAAAGGGGGGCAGGAGGAAAAAAGAAACCTGGCAGGGTAAGAGGAATTCAAGCACTCAGGATGGGCTGGGAAAGGGGGAGTCAGTTACAATGTTAAATATGTAGGTTATAGTGGGATTCACTGAGAAAGTAACACCTGAGCAAAGTAACACCTGAGCAAAAAAGGTTGAGAGGGAATAAGAGGGCTCCAGGCAGAGGGAACAGCCAGTGCAGAGGCCTGTGTTGGAGAAATAGCAGGGAGGAGTCAGGGAAGAGGTGAAAGGGACAATGGGGGACCATATGGTGGGGAAGCTTGCACCAGGTTGTTGCCAGAGCAGTGGAGGGAGCAGTCAGATTCTGGACTGATTCTGGAGGTAGAACCAACAGGATTTGCAGAAGAATCAAATGTGGGATGGCAGAAAAGGAGAGGAGTCAAGGATGACTAAAGTCTTGGCCTGAGCGATTGAAAAGATGGAGCTGCCATCAAGTGGGGAGAGATGTGGGCAGAGCAGGTTTGGGGGCACAGAACAAGAGCTCACTTTCAGCTGTGTCCTTTATGAGATATTCATTGGACATCCCACTAGAGACACCAAGGAGGCATTTAGAAACATGATTCTGGATTTCACAGCCCAGAGTAGCTGAAATGGAACAGGCCCAGAAGAGGCTGCCTGAGCTCAAGTCCCCATCAGAGCTGGCACATCTCCTCCACACATTTCCCACTACTGCTTCCATGTCTCTAGGGGTGGGTCATCGTTGTCTGCCCCTGCGGACATATGGAGGCCTCCGTATGTCTGAATAGTCCTGATGGAGAGAAGTTCTTCCTACACTGAGCAGACTTCTGTCCCAGGGTGTCAAGACCACGAGAGAAACTTAGATAAGAGACTCTGTGACCTCCACATGTAAGAGAGAGTGAGATGTAGAGGACATGTAAGGGTTCTTGATATCTTTCCAGTGTCTGATTGCAATCCTTTGTGAGACCAGTTTTCCCTAAGACACCCAGGGGCTTTCCAATGTGTGCTCCCTTTCTCTTAAGGTGGCTCTAGTAGGCTCTGCTCCTGCCTTCAGAGACCTCTGCCAAGCCAAGCCAAGCCAAGAACTGACAGAAGAGCTGTGAAGATTCAATGAAGGAAAAAATGTCAAATGCTTAGCCTGGTGCCTGGTGCCTGGTGCAGAGAAGGTGCTAGAAGCAATGAAATAGTCACCTGTGACAGAGGTGATCACCTGTGCCCCAGAGCATCCAGAAAAACAGTGATCAGGGAAGGGACTCTTAAGTCCCAAAAGGTGGGTAGGACTTAACCAGATGAAGAGAGGGATGCAGGGATTCCTTGTCCCCAAACCATCTCTTCTCCATATTGAGCATGCCCAGCTCCTGCCACACATCCGTCCACCATGACTAGTGTGGAAGCTCCAAAGACAGACCCTTGAGAGGACACAGCACAGTGTAGAAGTATGTGGGGACTAGAGCTAGATGTTCAAATCCAGGCTTCATCCTAGCTGTGTGACCTTGGATAAGTTATTTGACCTGTCTGCATTTCTGCTTCCTCATCTGCAGACAAGGGGATAGTAACAGGGCCTATTTTGTAGACTGGTTGTGAAGACAAAGTGGGCTAATGCCTGGTAAGAGCCTAGATGTGGTGAGTGCTCAAGAAAATGTATCTATTATCATGGTTGGGGCCCGACACTGCACTGGCCTCAGCTTCTGCTCAGCCCAGCAAGCCCTGACAGGTCTGTCATGGTTCACAAAACCTGCTTCAGTCCATGAGCTCAGGTGGCTCTGTTTTATAGAGAAAGACATGAAGGTGACCCAGAGAGGCCGAATGACATTTCTGAAACCCTACAGCTAGTCTGGGGAAAACTCAGCTGAAGGAGACAGACAGGCAGTTACTGAGGGACCAAGTAAACGTGTTGTGGGGACTCAGGGCCAGGAGCAGGAAGCAAAGGAGACAGGCAGGGCTGAGCTGGGGGGAGGCAGTTTCCAGCAGGAAGAGGGAGTGGAAACCAAGCAGCTTCCCGAGGGGTAGTGGAAGCTCTGGCCACAGACACCTGGCTGTCCCATTGGGTCCCTGCAGACCTCTCCTGCCTCAACTCTGGGTCCTCGGCTGCAGCAGAAAATCCCTTTGCTGAGTCACCGAGCAGCTGGAACAGGCATGGAGCTTCCTGAGTCTTCCTGTAGAGCTAGCCAGTTTCATCCCCCTGCTGAGTAGCTCCTTGGAGCATTGGCTTCTGCTCTGGCCTGACCTTCAGCTGATTATGTATCCTTGGGTAGACCCCTGACTGTCCAACAGGGGTTCCCATCACCAAAATTCAGCTTCCAGGAAGCCAGGGACATTGATGGCCTTTTTTCTGTGTATTCTAGGGCCTACAGTTCAGTCAGGTATTTGATACTCAGAGAGTTTTTGTCAAGTAAAGCGAATGAATGAATGAATGAATGCATGCTCAGCCTTGGTCTGAGGGCAGTAGTGGAAACCAGATGAGTAAATAGGCAGCAAAGGCCTTTCTCAAAGGCCTTGGTCCGGTGCTCAATATCTGCGCACACACTGGCAATTGGACCCTGCTCCAGGATGCCTCCAGGCCTCAGAATCTCCATGACTGAATCCAGACTCATCACCTGCCCTCCCACCCTTGGTGCTGCTTACACATTCCAACATCTTTGTCTCTGACCACAGAGAAGGAATTCCCTCAGTATCACCACCCTCAGCTCTTCATCTCCTAAATAATTCTCTATCCCACCCACTCTCTCCATCTGAACTCCATCACCTTGCTAGACCATATCCTCTTTCCCCTCCTATCTTCCAGAATGACCTTGCAAGTGGTCTGTGTCCAGGCATGCCCTGACCCACCCCACCCACCCCATTTCAATCTTCCCACTGTAGCCAAATAGGTCTTTTGCTTTCAGGGCTCCTCAATGTCCTCAGGACAGAATCCAAATTCCTCAGCAAGACCTGCATGGCCCTTGGAAACTGGACCCCTGCTTATGTTCAGCCTCCTCCCTCTCCATTCTCCCCTCCTCTTATTTCATAACACTCTCCTTATGTTTCAGGAACCACCATATTGTTTCCATGTCTCTGTATCTTTGCACATTCCATTCCTTTGGCCTCCCTTGTCTGCATGATAAACATCCCTCCCTCCCTGGTTTGGTAATAAACACCCATCTCTCAAATCCCTCAAGAAAAGTCCCAGAAAACCCATCATGACCACCCCAGAGTTGCATAATTTCCCCTAAGACTTGCACAACTTATTATGAACAAATCTGTTCTATCACATCTCTCATGTTGTACCTCAAGTATTTGGATGTCACTCATCCCTAAGAGGTATTTCTAGAATATCTAGGCACATGGTTTGTTCAGACTGCATATGAATATATATATATATATATATATATATATATATATATATGCAGTATCTAGCTCAAGTAGGTGTTCATAAATATGTAATCAATAAATGTACTGATGGGGTGGACAAACGGAAGAATGGAAGAAAGAATGGTTGGATAGATGGATAGACAGAAGTAAGGAAAAAGGAAAGGCAAATGGATGGATATATTGAAGGAACAGGATGAAAGGAAGGATGGACAGCTAAATTGAAGGAAAGGACAGGTATTGAATGGAAGGGTATAAGGACAAGGGATGATAGATGGAGAGGAAGACTGAAGTTTGGATGGATGGAAGGAAGGATGGGGAGATGGAAGAAAAGAAGGAAGAGAGAAAGCATGAATGGATGAAAGAATAGTTGGATGGAATGAAAGGATGGAAGTAAGAAAGGTGAAACGATGGATGGATGAATGGATGGATGGATGGATAGTTGGTTGGATGGATGGATGGATGGATGGTTAAACAGATGGATGGAGGGCTGATAAGATGGAAGAATGAAAGGGAAGATAGGAAGAAGAATGGAAGCATGGTTGGGTGAATGGGTCAATGCTTAGGTGTGATTCACGGATAGATGTAATAGGTTTTGTGCCACTTGAACTGATCAGCTTTCTCACAGGCATTCTGGGGCTCCCAGGTTGTCCCTGAAGTTGGTCCTGGCCTGGTATATTTACACTGCACACTTTTACATTTTGATCTTAGACAATAAACTACTCATCTACTTGTGGTTGTTAAGAAAAACTAGAATGCTAGAGGTCAGCCAGTTCAATATGTTCAAGGGAGTGTCAGAGGAAATGGGGCTCAGAGGGTTTGGGCAGTCTGCCTAGGTCAGAGCCAGTTCCCGAGGTATCTGACTGGAACTCAGCTCTTCCAGCTCCCTCCAAAGCTCTGCATTGTACTCTTTGGTTTGCTCAAAGCTTCTCCCCAGAGGCTCATTCCGAGCAGGCCCTGCCTGTCCACTAACCTGGGAGAGATTTTTTCATGGAACAAATGAGAAAAGGAAATGATCTCAACCTGGGATTGAGGCTGGGGAGGCCTGAGTCAGGCAGCTGCTTTTCCACACTAAACGTGACCCTGGGCACATTCCTAAGTGGCAGGAAGAGGATCTGGTCCAGTGCCAGCTTCCTGGCACCTTGCCAGGGCCATGACATTGAAAAGGTTTGGGGAGCAGCAGAGAACAGTTTGGGTGCCCAGAAAATCCTCGGGGGAGGTGGGCTGAGAGGTCAGAGTTCCCCTCATTGAACCCAGGGCAGGGCATGAGCGTGGAGGCATCCGTGGACCTTCTGTCCCTGCCACACCCATCCTCTGTGGTCAAGGTCCAAAGGCTGAACCTCTACCAGTATCCTCAGCCTTGTTACCCCTGGTAGCACTCACCACTCTCTTTCTGAGCTCTTCACCCACAGATTTCATTATTGAGGCTTCCAGAAGATACCTGGACACCTGTGGTACCCATATATTGTCCTGTATCTCTGCATCCCAGTGTGGGTGGCAACAATCCAGGGGAACAGTGCCTGGGAAGTCATTTGCTTCTTTCTCCGGTCTTCCACACAAAGCGCCACTCTGGGACACCTGGTGGCTACTCCTTGGAACTTCCACCTTCACCCTCTCATGGAGACCTCACAGCCCCTTGAAGGGAGGGGCTTGGGGTTTCTGCTATGCAGACGTTGACCTAGAACCCAGTATAAGAGGTCAAGCGAGGCCACACAGTTTAGTTGCCAAAGGTGCAGATTTTGGAAGGTGCTATCAATGAGAGGTAAAGACTTCACTTTTTAAGCCTCTGTCTCTAATTTTGTAAGTTCTGTTGTATGTTTATTTTCTTTAGGGCAGCTGAAGGACAAAGCATGTATTTTTGAACCAGCAATGTTTTTAGTGTTTTCTTTTTCTCCCTTTCTTCCTGGGAAACAATTCAGGGCTTTCTTTTCATGCTTCATGACCATAGAGACTGAAAAAAAAAACAAAAAAAAAAAACAACCTTGCTTTGGAAAATCCAGAAAGAGTCCAAGTTTCCTAGGGAGGCCGGCCGGGCTGGTGGGGTGTGGGCTTTCTTGCTTTCTTTGGTGCAGACGTGGTTGGCCTATCCTGCCGCTCAGCCTCAAACACTCAGCCCTTTGTGGGCCTTGTGCCCGCTGTGGTTTTTAATGTTGTTGTGTTTCAGAGTTAAGAATCTGTGGTTTTTAATTGCACCTCAGGATACCACCCAGCTCTGTTCCCAACCACTGCACCCCCTTACAGGCTGAGCGGAGGGACTCAAGGTAAGGTCTGAGGCTCTGTCGTGCTGATAATTCATGAAAAAACATGCAGAAATCTGTATTTATTCAATCAGAGATGTCCTAGAAACCTTTACAGAGAACTAGATATGAATTCTAATTTTAAAATATATGTTTGGGTAGATTAATATTTGAATTGGACAAATATATAGCAAGAGTATTGTAATACTGTGCTTTGGGATGTTCTTTACTGCTTAAGAGTCCGCCCTCTTCGTGGGTTCCTTGCCTCTACTCTTGACCCGCACAGTCTTTTTTCAGCATTGCAGCCAGGGCAAAACTTAAGGCACACACATTTAGGACAGGGGTCAGAAAACTTTGTCAAGGGCCAGATAATAAATATTTAAACTTCATGGGTCTTACAGTTTCTGGGGCAGCAACTCAACTCTGCAAAAAGTAGCTATAGGCAATAGTAAACAAGGGGGCATGGTTGTGTTCTAATAAAACTGTTTACAAAAGCAGGCTGAGGGCCTGATTTGGCCCTTGGGCTATATTTTACCAATCCCTCTTTAGAGAAAGGACAGACATAAATGACCAGTATGGTGAAGAGGTTGAGGTATACGTGGATTAGTGGAAGAACTTCATGGGGATTGATGTGGTAAAGACTCGGAGAGTTTGACACATCCCTTAAATGATCAGGGAATGGGAGAGGGACCCACTCAGTGGTCCCAGAGGCAGGCCATAATGAGGGAGAGCTACTGGAGGTTTATTTTCATTCATGACAAGACAAACCCCATAAACAACAAAGGGGTGAGTTCCCTGTCGGTAAGGGCATGCAAGCAAAAGCTGGGGCATGGGAGGATTGGACTGGGTGTTCCTTAATGCCCAGTCTTGCTCTTGGAGTCAGAAGTCAGAAGTCCCCCACTTCTGCTCAAAACAGTCCTCCCCTTTGCTCACAGCAGAAGCCAAAGTCCCCACAAAGACAGACCAACAGTTCTGCACATCCTGCTCCTGCCTTCCAATCCTCTCCCTGTCTCTCCACTCCTGCCTTACTGGCCTCCGGGTTGCTTCCTGAGCCCCAGACACACACCCACCAAAGTGCCTCTACTCTGGCTGATCTGGTTCCTGAAATTCCACTTCCAGACCTTCATATGGCCAACATTCAAACAGCCACCTGACATATACATCACCACCTGCCCCCCACACGCCCTAGTGCTTTACCCTACGTTACTGTTCCTCTTAGCACTTACCTCCACTTGATGTGCCTTTGAGTTCACCTGTTCATGTGGCTGACCGATTTATTTAGTTGACCGATTTGGCTGTGTTCTCCAACTAGAATGTCAGCTCCCTGAGGCGGGGACTATTGTCTCCAGGTCACTACTAGTTCATAGTAGCCACTCAATGAACAGTTACTGAAGATGGCAGGTTGTATTTTTCAAAGATGGCTGCCACCACCTCCCACCCCACTTGCTCTTCGTACAGTGTAATTGTGACACTCACTCCTTTGAATGGCAGGAAGTGGATGTCTCTGCTCTCTCCCCTTGAATCTTGGCAGGCCTGTGACTACGTCAGAAGTGACGTTATGTGACTTCAGAGTTGGGGTCAGGAAAGCGACAGAGCTCTGCCCAGTTCTCTTGGGATGTCCACCCTTGGAACCCAGCCACCATGGTGTGAAGAAGCCCAAGCCATATTGAGGTCAAGTGCAGGTGCTCCAGCCAATGGCCTTGGTTGAAGTTCCAGCTGACAGTCCGCCTCAATCGTTGGACACAGGGGTGAGGAATTCTTCAAAAAGGCTCCAGCCCCAGCCACCGTAACCATATGAGAGGCTCTAGGTGAGAACTGATCAGCCCCCAGAACTGTGGGGTATAGTAATAAATTTTTTTTGAGAGACAGAGAGGGTGCAAGTGAGTGAGAGGCAGAGAGAGAGAGAGAGAGAGAGAGAGAGAGAGAAGCGGGGCTCACCCAAAGTGGGGCTTTTTTTTACCCAAAATGGGGCTCGAGCTTACCGGACACAGGGCTTGAACTCATGAACCAGGAGATCATGATCTGAGCCAAAGTCACATGCTTAACCGACTAAACCACCCAGGCACCCCTAAAATGTTGTTGTTTTAAGCCCCTAAGTGTTGGGGTGACTTGTTATCCACAGAACACCCAGTGACAGCATGCCGATGTGTTGTTTGTAACTCCTGCGTTCCCCACGTCAGTGTTCGGGACCCCACTTGACACTGACCCCTTGCGGGAAACCGGCCCTTCTCAGAGTGGGTCCTGCTGTGTCTGCATGTTTTCCTGGGCGCTGCCTACCTTGTGTGCTCTCTGGAAGCTTGTCCTGGGCGGGGGGCGGGGCATGCCCTCTTTTCTGGCGTCTGCTGAGACTCCTTCTCCTGGGCCTGGCTCTCTGCTGGGGTCACTGCAGATGCTCTTCGGGCCTCAGGAGGCATGGGGACATGGCTCTCCTCAGGCTGTTCCCCCTCCCTAGGTTGGCCAGAAAGATGGCCCTGCATTGAGGCTGAGGGCTCCTCCATCACTGTCCTTGATACTGGTGTCCCAGAAACTGCTCACCGCTCTGGATGCCTGCCTCTGCCACCAGCAGGCGGGAAACAGAGGCACAGCTGGTTTTTAACTCTCAGCTGCCTCCATGTGACCCACTGCCAAGACCACTTTAGACCCTGGAGCTAAAAGTGAGAGTCCAGGAAGAGGAGAAACTCCTCCTGTCCCCCTTGCCCCTTTCCTACCCCCCTGAGACATTCCCTTTTCACGAATGTTCTTTCCAAGATCATTGGCGGCACCCATTCCACTCAGATTACATCCGAGAAACACCCCCAGCGTCCATCCAGGATGTGGTTCAGCGTTGTGATCCCAGCAAGTGATCCCCAGAGAGCCCAGCACTGGTATTTTCCTGAAAGCCTGGTCTATCCACGAGCACAGGGTTCCACCTGTCTTCTCCCAGCATCCTCTGGTTTGCCTGCATCTGCCCTCTGTAGGAGAGGTGCTGAGGGTGCTAAGGGTGCTGAGGGTCTGGGCAGGGCTGGGGCTAAGAGCACACGCTTCAGAGTAAACCAGACCCAGGTTTTCATCTGCTTTGTGGCCTTGGCCGAGTCACTGACCCTCTGTGATCTTTGAACGGGGGAAGTGGTCTTTCTGGCCCTACCGTGAGGATCAGGGAGGTAATATGTAAAATGTCCTTCTCATAGTGCTCGGCACGTTATAGGCTTGCAATACACGGTGTTTGTCACTATTGGCATGTGACTTGCTAAGGTCATGCAGCCAGCCAAGGCACACACAGCCCTGTGTCCCCATCTCCTCTGCTTTACCTGGCTGACAGCCCCCCTGCCTCACATCACACTTACAGGTGCACACCCCCACATCCCACGTCTTCACTGAAACCACCTCTGGAGGGACAGCCCCAGGAGCTACCTTGGGGCCACAAACCAGCTCCCCCTGGGGCTTCCTTCTTGGGCTTGCAAATCAGGATAAGGTCTTCTTCTCCGCCTTGGCAGCCTTGGCAGACCAGAAAAACAGAAAGGTTCCAGGAAAGGAGGATATGTCCCAATTTGGCCTTTGACTCAGGGTCAAATGGATCCAAGGCTTGGCTGCTGGAAGCAGCATGAACCCCCAGAGGGCTTGGGGGATGCAAGCCCCTTACTAGCTGTGTGACCTTGGGCAAGTCCCTTTACCTCTTTGAGCCTCAGTTTTGTCATCTCTGAAATGGGCATAGTAGTACCAGCCCGGAGCATCGGTGCTTCCGCCTGGCTCTGGGGCTGGATGAAGGCACTTCTCTGAGGCCACCTCGAAGTTGGTCTCCCTCTTCTCTGGGACCATAGTCCCTTTTACCTCCTCCCCCAAAGAAGTCCCATGGTGATGTATTTGCTTGCCCTTTACCTTTAAGCGCCTTGAGGACTGGAACCTTCTACTGTGTTCCCTGTTAGTGGCCCCATGCCCAGCACTGGGCCATATACAAAGAAACCAACCTGTGTCAAAGGAGCAGGTGCTGACTGATGTGTGACCTCATAGCTCAGCTGGGACTGAGAGTCCAGAAGAAAAAGGCCCCAATCAGTGCCCCAACCAGGCAGAGGCAGGGACAGGGGCAGGCTAAGGATGGTTGTTTTTAGCTCACCTGGCCTTTGGAGCATTCCTGCACAGGGGCCCAGGGGCCAGCCCAGCCCAGCCCACTGCAGGTGGCACTAACTGAGAGGATGACGAACTGCCCCACTTCCCAGAACCCAGGAGCCCTAGAGGTACCTCAGCTGGAGAAATGTCTAGATTCCACGGGCCTGAGCCGTTTTACTTTCCCCAAGGGTTTCATCTTGTGACCTTTGTCATTGTCATCATCCAGTAGGCTTATATAACGGTTATGATACCCCAGGGCTGTTCTAAGTGCCCAAAACATGTGAGGTCACCTACCATGCTAACTCTGGAACATGGGTACTATGAATTAGCCTGGGGCCCAGAGAGGTTGGGTAACGCGCCCACATCATGTGGCTGAGGGGCAGAGTGGGGCTCTTCGCTTCTTTCTGAGAGCAGCAATTGAGAACAAGGCACAAGATGGTTCTAGGCCATCTCCAGGCACAACTGTAAGTTCCCCCGATGCCGCCTGTGGCCTTGTGAGCTTCCATTTCTTCATTTGTAAGTGGGGACAATAATGGCCAGCTCCTGGAGGCAGGAAGGGGCTCAATACTCAAAATCTGGCCTTATTTCCTTCTCGCCCAGCATCTGGCGGAGGCTGGTTCAGAGGTCCCCACGGATACAATTCTGCTGGAACAGCATTCTGGGGTGGAAGGAAGTAAGAACAGGCCTAGGGAGGAGCCCTCGACTTCAGGGCTGGCTACACTGGGGGGCAGCCCCAGAGTGTGACATCCTCAGGCAGGGGTGGGGCATGTGCCCCAGACCTTCCCCTTCAAGGCCGAAAGCCTTGGCTGCCCCCTCTAACGAATACTTGGGTAGGCTCACAGCATCCCCAGGGCCTGGCCCTGAGCTGTGGGCTGTTTGCCAAGGTAGGGTGACCCTGGGTCAGAAGGCCTCCCCAGGCTGGCCCACCCCCGCCTTTGAGGAAATCCACTCTGTTCCCCAAAGGATTCCCTGCGTGAGTGTCCTGCCAGCCAAGGTACACAGGACCTTTGTTTGTGGAGCCTGGGGTGTGGGCAGGAGGGGAGGATGGGGCTTGGGCCAGGAGGAGCACCCGGCCTGGAGCACCTGGCCTGGCAAAGGCCCATTGGGCACAGGCCCAGGAATCATGGGCATCCCTGGAAATCAGTTTCTGGCCCCCAAGCCCCACCCTCGGGCCTCCCGGATCTTCTGCGTGAGGTGAAGCCCTAACAGGGTCCCTAACAGGGACCTCAGGGCAGGAGACACGGAGCCCAGAGCACACATCGCCCTTCTCCTGGAGGAAGGGAGCCAGGGAAGGTGGCCCTGGCTGAAGGTCACACAGGAGCCCTGGCTGCTGGCCACCTTGGGCTGGGCCTGTCGCAGGAGGCCTCTCGTGCACCGAGGGCTTCAAAGTAGCCCTTTGACATTCTCTGCAAAGGAGGTGACAGCCTTAGGTATGACTGACATATCCACAGGGCTAAAGGAAGCTCATTTTATGGCCACCGGGGAGGAGGGTTCCCTCCCTGGACGCACCATCCATGGCCCCCTAACCGTGTATATGCAGAAAAGAAATCCTCTAGCTAACTTGTAGCTGCCACTATGATGTTACCCCGGGAGGGGGCTTTAAAGGTGATTATTGATTAATTGCAAGCATTCGAAATAAGACCATGATTTTTTTTTTTTAACTGTATCTTGACTTGGTTTGGGGTGTTCTCCACCTCCGTGGGCCTGGGCCCGGGGACTTCTGGGTGGGTGGCGGGGCAGCCTCCGCCTGCCCCTGCCACCCTCCCCCCACCTCCACTGCCTACCCTAGGGAGGGAGGGAAGGTGGTGAGGAGTCACATCGGAGCCAAGAGCTGATGACCAGGGTGTGAGAGACAGGTGGACATCTCCCAGATCAGCTCCCCGCAGAAGACAGACTCTCAGCTGCCAGGTTTATCTCAGCTGGCCACTCCTCTGTGACATCGGGCCAGAGGCCCCTGCCCCCTCATCCCCATTCCCGCCTGGGGCCTCAGTGTCTCCAGAGGAACCTCAAAGGGCTGAGCTGAGTGGCCTCTCTGGTATCTTCCAGCCTTGACCCAGCATGGCGGAGACACCCCAGCTCACACCCTCCAATGTGGGGAACCACCTCGAGCACTCCAGGGCTTGAGCAGCCTCAGGAAGGAAAGAAAATGCTCTTTAAGTTGTCATAACAGAGCGGGCCTCCAGGCACCTCCTGTTTACCGAGACTGAGTAAATACAGCCCGGCCCTTAGCAACAGGCACAAAGGGGCCCTTGTGCCGCCTGCTCGCCCTCCCTCTGCTCTCTCCCTGAGCTCAGCCCCAGCTGGGAGCACTGTGGGAGGCAGGGTGGCCTGGCCTGGAGCCGCCTGGCGGGTGACAGGGGTGGGTGCAAGACCTGCCGTGTGGGGACCCTGGGGCGTGTCAGGGACCCAGGTCTGCACGGGCCCCTGTCTTCGACAGGCAGGAAGTTCTGCCCCATTTTGATACGGCTTGTCACTCAGAGATGGAACAGGTAAGCCTTAAACCAAGGAAGAAGGGGGGGGGGGGGGGGTTCAATGTCAGTCCTAGCTGTGAAACTTTAGGTGTCTTATGGAGGCACATTGAGCCTCAGTTTCCTCATTTGTGACCAGGGACTAATACACCCCACCTGCCTCACCTGGCCACCTGGTCATCCAATGAGATGGATGTTCACTCTATACGACCGACCCCGGGCAGACAGAAGAGTTGTTAGTTCAGGCTGAGGGGCAGAGCAGGTGTTACGAGTTGATGACAAATGGGTTGTGCCCCTGTTGAGTGCTAAGAGCTCCCAGAGCCCCCTTTGAAGGATGAGGGGTCCCACTTTTGGAAGCCTGTTCTGTGCCAGGCACTCGGGGCAGGGGGGGGCAAGCAGTGAGGCTGGTACACCCTCTCCCCATAGACCCTCACTGTCTAAAGTGGGAGATGAGGCAGGTAATGACAAAGGGCTGATTTCTGTAGCATGTAAAGTGTTACCACGAATCAATACAAGGATGAATGGCCCGGTTGAAAAATGAGGAAAAAATACGGAAAAGTAATTCATAAAAGACTGGCTGATAAACACTTGGGGGAAAAATCAACGTTACTAGTAACAAAAATGAAAATAAAGGCAACAATGAGATTTTCTTTTTTTTCCCTCCTGTTAGATTATCAAAAGATTAGAAATGTTTCTTGGGATGCCTGGGTGGCTCAGTCGGTTAAGCGTCTGACTTCGGTGCCGGTCATGATCTCACCATTCATGGGTCCGAGCCCCGCACGGGGCTCTCTGCTGTCAGTGCAGAGCCTGCTCAGGATCCTCTGTCTCCCCCTCTCTCTGCCCCTCCCCTGCCTTGTACATGAGCGTGCTCTCTCTCTCTCTGTCTCTCTCTCAAAAATAAATAAACATTTAAAAAAATTAAAGAAACATTTCTCTTCGTATTAGCAGGATTGTGGGGAAATGGGCATCTTCATATACTAATGCTCTGCCACTTACTAACTCTGGACTACTGACATAAAACTTCCCCCTGCCTCACCTTCCTCATCTGTAAAATGGGCTATGGAAGCATCCACCTGGCAGGTTTGTGGGGGGATTAAATAAGTCATGAGGTATAAAGTGCTCAGGGAAGGGCCAGGTAAGAAAAAGTGCTTACTACCTGGTATTTATTATTCATTTGTATTATTACTGTTGGCTCAAGGTATAAATTGGTGCACTCTTTCTAAAGGCCAACTTGGAAACACGTGTCTGAGTTTTAAAAGTGCCTACTAGGGGCGCCTGGGTGGCTCAGTCAGTTAAGCGTCCGACTTCAGCTCAGGTCACGATCTCGCAGTCTGTGAGTTCGAGCCCCGTGTCGGGCTCTGGGCTGATGGCTCGGAGCCTGGAGCCTGTTTCAGATTCTGTGTCTCCCTCTCTCTCTGCCCCTCCCCTGTTCATGCTCTGTCTCTCTCTGTCCCAAAAATAAATAAACGTTAAAAAAAAAAATCAAAAAAAAAAGTGCCTACTAAATCCTGCTCTAAGAAAATAATCAGACAAGTGAGCAAAGACCTGTATACAAGGATATTCATCAGAGTATTGTTTGTGAAAACAAAACATTGGAAATAATCTAAATGTCCATTAATAGGGAACAGAATAATTCAATTCTAATCTACCTCTTCAATGAAATACTGCCCAGCAATTAGATCAGATAGGGTAGACATGTTTGCATCGACATGGAAAGTTCTACACGTCACATTGATGGATAAAAGAGCAGGTCAGGTGACATCTGATGCAAAGGATCCCATTTACATGCAAGTGTAAACACAGATTTATACGTGTAGAGTCTGCACACTGAGGGATGTGTGTGAGCATATTCTCCAGAATGCTAGAGGGGCCTTCTCGTAAGGTGGCTTTTATTTTCTTCTTTATATCTTTTTGTATTCTTTTAAATTTTTTTTTAATGTTTATTTATTTTTAAGAGAGAGTGCAAGCAGGGGAGAGGCAGAGAGAGAGAGAGACACAGAATCTGAAGCAGCCTCCAGGCTCTGAGCTGTCAGCACAGAACCTGATGTGGGGCTTGAACTCACGAACCATGAGATCATGACCTGAGCCAAAGTCGGACACCCAACTGACTGAGCCACCCAGACGCCCCCCTTTTTGTATTCTTTAAACTAAAATACACACAAACACGTATAAAGTTGGTTTTACAGTTGGTTTTATTAAAGCTACTTATAGCTTATTAAAGCTATTTTTGTTGTTAAGTTCAAAGGCAGTAAGTGCTGAATGGAAACGTGGCCTTACTCTCTGTGTCTGGAAAGGGCCAGTGCGTGGAATGACTTAAATGAGGATTCACAGCGTGGACAGGAAAGGTGTGGTCAGTCCTGATTCGGGGAGGGGGAGGCTCCATTGAGGGTGGACACAGAGGACAGGGAAGGTCACAAGGTCTGTGCAGGGGGACACTGTTTGTGGTCAGGACTCTGGCAGAGACGGGGAGGAGAGGAATAGGGAGCAGTAGTGAGAAAAGTAGACCGAGGCCAGGTTGCAGTGACTGGAAGGCCAGATGCAGGGTGTGGATTTTACGCAGAAGGGGCAGGGAGCTGGGGCATGGCAGAGGCCCCGACCTGGCGTCTTTGCTTTCTTTTGGTTGCTTACATTCGGCTCTCACTGCTCTGGGCAGGGGAGCCTTGGAACGGAGGGGACAAGCCCGAGGAGGTAGGTGGACCCTCACACACGAGCAAGTCCGTTCCGCTTGAAGTCTGTCTGCTTGAAGCTGGCCGGGGCTGTGGCCATGACTAAGTCTCTCCCAGTCCAGTAGAGCCTGGGCCTTCCCATGATGCATGATGAGAGCCGGTCCCCATGCACCTGTTGGGACTTGGAGAGCCTGAGGAAAGGGCTAGATTCCTGTGGTCAGCAGACTGTCACAACCCAGAGCTGACAAGGACCATGTGCCACTCCCCAGAGCCATCTGATGGCAGCCCCATGAGTAACCCCAAGGTTTTCACCAGGGCATCGTATAATTATAGGAGATCCCATGCTCTAGTCCTCGTGCCCTGGGCACTTCCCTAGTTGGCCAAAGGTGCACTATTGACATTTTGGGGATTAGATAATTCTATGTGGTGGGGCTCGTCCTGTGCACCCAGGGTTTAGCAGCACCCTCGGCCTCTACCCACTGCTGTGAGCAGCACTCCGGCCAGATCTAACGACCCAAATGTCTCCCACCTCCTCTGGGTGCCACAATCGCCCCCAGTTGGGAACCAGGGCTTCACAGTGACCTTCCGTGGCCGTCAGCCCCTCTCCGGGACTGAACGCCGCGCCAGGGCAGGGTCTTCCCAGCCCCAGCCCGGGCTGTGCTTCAGCAGGAGCTTGTGATGGCCGAATGGGAGCTCCAGCCTTGCCTTACCTGGACACCCCCTCTGCCCCCCACCCCACCCCTGCAGCTTCTCCCTCGGGGGGGAAGTAACAGCTGAGAGAAGCACGTCCCATCCCTGCCCCTGCACCCGCCTGCCTGGCCCAGGACACTGAAAGCCTCATTGTCCCTCCCACCTCTCCCGGCTCTGGTCTGCAAGCCGCCATGATGGAAAGAACCAAATCCTTTGAGTGAAACAAACTTCAGTAACCTTCTCAGACGACTGCCCCCCCGTCCCACCCCCACACACGGGGAGGCCAGCTGCTGACACGGTGGGGACTCCTTCTCCTTGGATCACTGCATATGCATCCTTCACACCCAGCCTTCTCTGGCACCAGCCGCCTCAGAGGGAAGGGCCATCGAGATGTAGTGTCACATCCTTACCACCCCAAAGCACTTAGGGGAAGCTCAATTCTCAGAACGGCAGCTGGAAGGGTGCCGCAGATGACGGCTCGATGTGTAGGGAGGACAGAGCCCGGAGGGGATGTGGGTCGGGGTGTGAAGTGTGTCCCACGTGGGGCTCCGGCGACTCCAGCGGCAAGCATCCCAGGGCCGTGATCCCCAAGGGGGATCTTTGTTTCCATCTAAGACTCTGACCCGGAAGGATTCCGTCACATTCAATGTTTGAGACAAACATAAAGGAAGAAGCCATTGTAGTTAGGCAGGTGGCCAAGAAGGCACAGAGTGCCTTGAAGGAAGGGAGACCATGACAGCTGACAAGGAGCTGGCGAGAGAGGGAGCTGAGAGCATTTGCACGTTCAGGGACCCCAAATGTGCATTTGGTGACACGGGTCTTGCCTCAGGAAGGGCTTCTTCCCAGAACCCATGGCCTGGACCAGAGCTCACTGGGTGCACAGGGTATCAGCAGAATTCTGGAAACCGGAACCGGGAAGTCTCCAAGAAAAGGGTTGTCACAGGTCCCTGGAGAGGAAAGATTGGATCCTGATGACTAAGCCGCACTGTCCAGGCTCAGCCATGATTCTCCACGCTCAGATGTGTTCACCGAAGGGCAGACGTACTAACTTTTGTTTCAGAAGGTGCCTGATAGGCAGCTGTCCCCAACAAACCATCTTCATAAAGTGCTGTCGCCTCAGAGCTTCTTGGTTCCCAGGGGTCCCTGGAGCCGTGGAGCCGGCAGAGAGGGGTCATACCAAGGCATCTGGGCTTCTAAATGACTTCCTGTTTTTCAAAGTTAAAGGGGATTCTGGGTGACCCTGGGACATCATCGCACATAGGCAGGCAGAGGTTTTGGTGGGGGCTGGGGAGGAGAGGGACCCTCGCGGGAATGCCGCCAGTGGATGTGTCACGGTAGGAAGAACAGAGGCTGCGGCACTAGATGCTGTTTGGGGACACGGGACATCATGACCAAGATTCTGGGGCCTGGGTGGGCACAGCCAGGTAAATGGCCCCTTCCTGCTTCCAGCAAGGTGGCTTCGGCAAGCCTGTTCCTGGCTGGGTTTGCCACCTTTAGGGACACAGCTGCAATGGAATTTGGGGTCCCTTTCCCTCCCCCAGGGAGTTCAAAACTCCTGTGCCTTCTGTGTCTCTTGTCCTCACATTGCCCCCTGGAGGAGGGACAGGGGATGGAGCTCATGGCTGAAGGGGGGCAGATGCCAGGCATTTGAACTGGCCCTTCCCCTCCTCTCCTTGGCCATCAGAATCCTGATTTGGTTCAAAACAGCAGAGAGTGCCAGGGCCCAGGAGATGAATCTTGCCTCACTGCTGGTCCTGTGCCCCTTTGCCAGAGTCTCTCTTTCCCGGTCTCCCTTGCAGCTCTAGGTGGCCAGTGACCCAGTTCCAGGTGATGAAATATAAGGTAAAGTCTGTGGGGAGGGAGTGAGGGTGGCATCTGGGAGAGCTTTTGTTTCTTCATAAAAGGGACAGGTATGAAAGGAGACTTCTCTTAGGCCACCTTTCCTCTCCTTTCATGCTGGAATGCAGACACGATGTCCAGAACTGTGGCAGCCATCCTGTAACTATGTGACACCATGTTAACGCTGAAGATGACGGGCCGAGAGGTGGAAAGAACCTGGGTCCTTGACGATCTCACTAAGTTGCCGAACCGCCCAGAAGTCCCCTATGCCCGAGGTCCTCGTTAAATAAGCAATTACTGTACTTGTGGGTTAGCTGGATTCTGATACTTGTAACAAAACATGTTAGGGAGGCAGTGAGGTATGACTTCCTCTGTGGGAGCGTATGTAAAGGACCTGGCTCAGCGGCCGCTGTCACTGCCGCGTGTATGTGCTCACACCCACAGATGTGTGTGGACGGATGATAGATGAGTCAAGTATATGTACACGTGATCTCTGGGGTAGAATGTGGTTCAAGTCCAGGTCCTCCGACTTGGCCCAGGTCTTTCGGGTTCTCCCTACCCTAGCAGAGGGGCGGTTTCCTTAACTAAATGGGGGACGATAACGATGACTGGCTAAACTGGCAATTACGATGTCAAGTCTCACGATAACCCAGAGGGTGGGCCAGAGTCCTGGCTCCACCCAGCAGACGGGGAAACCGAGGCTCAGAGAGCTTGAGTGATGTGCCAGAGTCGTGAGCCAAGCTGTGGCGAAGCTGGGGCCCGAATCAGCCTTCTTGCTCTCTCGTGTGGCCTCGCACAGTGCTCTGGGCGTCGGAGGGCTGCGTGTGGGCAGGGGCATGTGTGCAGAGGTGTGCCTGCAGGGTGTACGTGCAGGGGTGGGTGTGCACAGCCACACAGGCCAGTCACATGGGCTCTTCCAGCAAGGATGCCCCTGTGCGACAGACAGCTCCCTCTGCTCCCTCCGGCTCCCTGGGGCCCTGGGGCCTCCCGCTCCCTTCTCCAAAACAACTTCATCAGCAGCATGGGCAACAGCTCCCCAGGGGTGGGCCACCTGTTTACCACCTACGCGGGCCTCACCCCGCCCGGCTGCTCCAGGCTGCGACGACCAGTGCCTTCCAGGCCCCCAGCCCTTTCCCTCCCGGAGTCTTCGAGAGCCAATATTGGTGCAGCTGCTCCTGAGAAGAGCTTCCCTTTCCTTTGCTGCCAAGAGCCCCCAGACAAGGGGGCGCTTTCCAGCCTTCTCCCTCTGGGCAGCCTGAGGGACAGGGCTGGGGGCCTGAGTGGGACAGAAGGAAGGCAAAGGAAGTCAGAAGCTCACAGAGATGGTTCCAGGCTCCTCCCCCCACCACCCCCTCTTCCTTGTCCAAGCGGATCTTTCAGGTCGTCCTGAAGGACAGAGGTCCACTGGGACCTCAGGCTGCAGCCCACAGGTTGCCCGGTCATGGCAGACACGCTGGGGAGCCCTCCTGCTCTCACCTTACGCTGAAGGATGCCTCCCTCCTCCCTCCTGTTCTCTGTCCTCACTTCCTCTTTCCCCACCGCTGGTGGAAGGAGATTCGGCCCCGCACTCCCATCTGGAGCTCAGGGCAGTCCCACCCCTCGGCCCTCCAGCTCCCGAGCCACAGGCCTCACCTCTACGATTTTCTCACAACAAACACACTGTCCTGTTGTCCTCCCCACCAGGGAGTCTTTGATCCAGCTTGGGCCCTGAGCCAGAAAGTCATTCAAAGAAAGTACAGCCAAGGAGAGGAAAAAATTGCTCTTCTGACGGGACAAAGCCAAACACTGTCACACGCCAGGGCCACTGGCCTCCTCCCAGGAGCTCGGAGAGAACTTCTGGGGGGTGGGGGCAGGGTGGGGGCCAGGGAAGGGGGCAGAAGAGGGGTGGTTATGGCCAGGGCCTTGCAGCCCAGCTGGGGTGCAGAGCCCAGGTTTATTCCTGCCGAGGCCTTGAGCGGGGAACCCAGCCTCTCGGGGACGGCCACCTTGTGGGGTTGGGTGCCTTGGAGGCCTGAGTGAAGAGGGCCTCCTGAGGTCTCTGCTGTTTCCCACAGCTCACAAAAGTGTTTGGGGGCGGGGGACAGTCCCCACACAAGCGACCAACTGAGGCTTGGGAGGGGTGAGCCGCCTGACATCACGGTTGGGGCACCCTCGGCTGTTCCCACGTTCCCCGGGGCCCCCACGGCTGTCCCACACTGGCCTAAGGAAGACAACACAGCAGTAAAGATAGCAACCCTCAGGAGCCCCACCTTCTCAGTCCCTGGCTGGAGGAACTGAGACCCGGGCCAGCTCCTATGGGGTGCCCGGCTCTCCTCGCGCCGTGCCTCCCTGAGCTACATCGCTGATGCTTACTGCGTGCTTCCTGCGAATGGGGCTAGTGCTTCGCGCTCTCAGCGTATGATCGTGTTTGGTTTTTATAACAAACGGATACATTAGGTACCTCTACTACCCTCCTATTTACAGGCGAGTAAGCCGGGAGGGCAAGAGACAGACCCAAGGTCACACAGCTGACCCGCGGTGGAGTCGGAACTCGAACCCACGACGGCTACCTCCAGTGCCCGGGGCTATGGCCCCCGGTGAGGGCTTCCGTTTTAAGTGCTGTATGTGTAGTATCCCAGCCCCCAGTTCCTTCTAGGGGAGTCTCAGCCAGAGTGCCCCGTTACTGTGACAGCGTAGCCTGTCCGCCTCTCTGTTCGGTGCCACGTCTGAGGGTGTCTGCTCTGTGCCAGGCAGGCCGCGGAAGGAGCTCTTGCACCCTTGCCACCTGGCTCAGGGGTCCGGGGAGGGGCAGAGGGTGGATTGTGTCGGCTCTTCTCAGGGGGGCAGGGGGAGGGGAAGTGAGGTTGGAGGGAGGGAAGGGTTGGGGAGAGAAAGGGTGTCCTAGTTAACCCTCCAGACAGCCCTGTGAGTCAGGGCGCATTGCCACCCACTCTGGAGATGAAGCTGGGGGCATCCTGCGTTCTGCCCGCGGCACAGCAGTGAGGCGGAGTCCCCCCTAGACCTGCTGGTTCCAGGACCAGACCCCCTGCCTCACTTCCGGCTGAGGGTGCAGGGCCCAAATTAGACACTCGTCTCTGTCCCGATAGACTGAGTGCCTGATGCTCTCGAGCGGAGCTCCTGGCTCACCCACGACCCATCCTCCGGGGCGAGTTGGGAACAGCCACGCAGGAGGCCCGTATCCACATGGGGTCCCCGGCAGAGCGTGGACCACATGGGGCTGAGGACCAGGCAGCTGCAGGAGGAGACGGCAGGAGAAAGGGCCACGGGCGCTGGGCCTGGCCCCTCCCTGGCCTGCTGAGCCGCACGGGGCTGGCAGAGGGTCCAGAGCCTAGGGTGTTTGTCACTCTGTCCCTCCTGCCCCTGAGCACTGGGGGTGGGCTGGGGCTGTCTGTGAGGAGAGGCAGTGAGAAGGGCTCTGCTCTCCTTTCCAGAGATCTTGCTGGAAAGAGCGTGGGGGATGGAGGGTCCTGGCTTCCAGCTCTGCCCCAGCCACTCGTTCATCAGCTGTGCGACCCTGGATACGATTCTTAGCCTCTCCAAAGCTTTGGCCTTTTCGGCTGTCACAGGGCATGTATTGGTCTGCCCGTGCTGCCGTGACAAAGTCCCACAGACCAGGACTTAAACAACGGACGTTCCGTGACTCGCAGTCTGGAGGCTGGAAGGCCTATGTCAAGGTGTCCACAGGGCTGGTTCCTTCTGAGGCCTCGCTCCTTGGCTTGTAGGTGGCCGCCTTCTCCCCGTGTCCTCCCGTGGTCATCCCCCTGTGCATGTCTGTGCCCTAATCTCCTTTTAAGGACATCAGAGCTCACCCTAATGGCCTCCTGGAATCACCTCTTTAAAGACCCTATGTTCAAATACAGTCATACTCAGAGGTACTGGGGGATTAGGACTTCAATCTAGTGATTTGTTGGTGGGAGTCACATTTCAGCCCTTTAACAGGCATAACGTGAGTATGTTCTCACAGGGTTGTTATGAGGATTATTTACTATTAAGTTTATTTATTTTGAGAGATAGAGAGAGACAGAGTGAGTGGGGGAGGAGCAAAGGGGGAGAGAGAGAGAGAGAGAGAGAGAGAGAGAGAGAGAGAATCCCGAGCAGGATCTACGCTCTCAGCACAGAGTCCGACGCGAAGCTCGATCCCAGCAAGTGTGAGATTATGACCGGAGGCGAAATCAAGAGTCAGATGCTCAATTGACTGAGCCACCCGCACGCCCACATTGTGAGGATTATTAATCATGAAATGTAGGCTGGCAAGCCTGGATGCTGCCACCTGTCCGGGGACATACACGTGATAACCCTCACCGCTCAGGGGGTGCAACCTGGTGCCTGCACCCTGAGGAAATGGAGGGTGCTGAAGCCCGGGGCTTGGCTCAGGTGGGCCCTCGGTCAGGTTGTGGCTTTCCAGAGCCTGTCCTGTCCACTCAACCACGGGAAAGGGGAGCGTCCCTGTGGCCTCGGTCCGTGGCCCGGGCCCGAGGCCCCATTCAGCCAAGCCTCTGCTTCCTGAGCCGGCCTCCAGGACGGGCTGGGCCGCCGAAACCCTTCCTAAAAAGGAATTGGGCTGTAGTGGCCCAGGCTATTTTTAGACAATTGTGTTGAAAAATCCCCAAAGTACATGTAGCATCATGCATTTTTTTTCCTTCAGGAAGAAAAAAGAGAGGGAGTAAGTGGACTCCCCCCATCCCCTTCCCCCACCCCCGACACTGGGAGGGGCCTCACAATGTCCCCTCCCTAGAGGGTCAGTAGCCAGGGTCCTGCAGCTGTCCAGCTGTGAGGTTTAGGAGCTCAGCACTTTGGGCCAGGGGAGGGGCTCCCACTGGCCCCCACCTCACCCTGGGCCCTCAGAGGGGACAGGGCACATGAGATCACCCCACATTACAGGCAAGGAGACTGAGGCCATGCTTTCCTTGACCCCATACTCCGGCTTCGCATTTTACTTTTTATTTTATTCTTTTAAGGTTTGTTTATTTATTTAAGTGATCTCTACACCCAGCGTGGGGCCTGAACTCACAACCCCAAGATCAAGAGTCCACTGGATCCACTGATCCAGTCGGGCTTTACTTGCTTTTTTTAATGTTTGTTTGTTTGTTTGTTTGTTTTTGAGACAAAGAGCTCAAGTGGGGGAGGGGCAGAGAGCCAGAGGGACAGAGGGTCCGAAGTGGGATCTGCCTGACAGCACAGATCCCGATGCAGGGCTCAAACTCACAAACTGCAAGATCATGACCGGAGCGGAAGTTGGATGCTCAACCGACGAGCTACGCGATATGTTTTGATGGCTGTGAAGCCATCCCTACAACCGAGATAGTGAACACACTCATCATCCCCTAAAATTTCCGTCTCCTCTTTGTAACCCCTCCTTCTCACTCCTCTCCCATCTCCACCTGCATCACTACCCACCCACTTGCCCCAGGCAACCTCTGGTCTGCTTTTTTTTTTTTTTTTTTTTTTTTTTTTTTTTTTTTTTTTAATTCTAGAGAAAGAGAAAGCAGGGTGGGGAGAGGGGCAGAGCTGGAGGGAGAATCTTAAGCAGGATCCACACTTAGTGCAAAGCCTGACGTGGGGCTGGATCCCACGACCCTGGGATCATGACCTGAGCCGAAATCAAGAGACTCACGACTCTGAGATTGTGATCTGAGATGAAATCAAGAGTCGGACCCTCAAGCAACTGAGCCACCCAGGGGCCCTGCTTTCTGTCACCATGGATGAGTTTGCATTTTCTAGAGTTTTCTGTAAATGGAATCCTACAGTAGGTTCTCCTTTGGCTTCTTTAACTTATCATCGGTAGTCTGAAATCCATCCACGTTGGCTGTACATCTCGACAGCTCCTTCCTTCCTATCGCCACTGGTACCCCCTTGTGCGGCTGCATCACAACCCGTTTACCCATTCATTTGCCGATGGACATTTGAGTTCTTTCCACTTTGTGGCTGTTACGAATGAAGCAACTCTGGGCATTCATACGCAAGTCTTCGTACGGACAGGTATTTCCTTTTCTTCAGATAAATACCTAGATAAATACTACCTGTAATTCTATGTTTAACTTTTTAAGAAACTGCCAGACGGCACCATTTTGCAGTCCCACCAGCAGTCCCGCCAGCAGTAGATAAGGGCTCCAATTTCTCCACATCCTTGCCAACACTTGTTGTTGTCTGTCTTTTTGATTATAGCCATCCTAGTGGGTGTGAAGTTGTGTCTCCTTGTGGATTTGATTTGCATTTCCCTTATGACTAATGATGTTGAACATCTTTTCCTGCATTTGTTGGCCCAGATCTCACTTAAAAAAAAAAACAAAACAAAACAGCACATACTTTTAATTTTGGAATAATTTTAGCTATACCGAAAAGTTGCAAAGACAATACCGATACCCATACCCCCTCACTCAGTTTCCCCTAATAGTAACACCTTATATTACCTGGCACATGTCACCGCTAAAGAAGCAGTATTGCTACATGACTATTGATTAAACTTCAGACTTTATTCAGACCCCACTAATTTACAACGCTAATGTCCCTTTCTTGTTCCAGGATCCCACCCCGGAACCCACACCACATCACATGCGGTGGTCGTGTCTCCGTGAGCTCCTCTGGTTAGTGTCTCAGACTTTCCTTGTTTGTCACGCTCTTGACAGTTTTGAGGAGACTTGGTCAGATATTTTGTAGAAAGTTCCTCAATATAGGTTTTTCTGATGTTTTCTCATTACTAAACTAGGGTAATGGTCTTGGGGGAAGCAGACCCCAGAGGAGAGGTGCCTTCCCATCCCATCCCATCCCACTGGGGGTACATGCCATCCACATGACTTACTGCTGGTGACATTGACCTTGATCGTGTGCCGGGTTTCTCCGCTGTGGTGGTACCATTTTCCCCTTTCTAAACTCTGCTCTTTAGTTGGGAGTCCCTAAGTCCAGCACACTCTAGTGTTCAAGCTCCTGAAGCCTCATCTTTATCTGAGAATCTTCTATGCCAGGCACTTCACACTGTCCCCAACCCTACCACTGTCCCTTTGGGAGAGGTCCCAATAACCCCTAAATTTGGTAATGTTTAAGATTACAAAGGATCAGGGGTCATTTAGTCAAGCCCTGTCTTGCCCTTCTTACAGATGAGGAAACTGAGGTCCAGAGAGGGAAGTGATTCACCTATGATCTCACTACGATCAGAAGGAAAACGGGGGCGCCTGGGTGGCTCAGTCAGTTAAGCATCCGACTTCGGCTCGGGTCATGATCTTGCAGTTCGTGGGTTCGAGCCTCGCATCAAGCCCTGTGTTGTCAGCGCGGAGCCTGCTTCTGATCCTTTGTCTCCCTCTTTCTCTGCCCCTCCCCTGCTCATGCTCTCTCTCTCTCTCTCTCTCAAAAATAAATCCGCATTAAAAAAAGATAAGAAGTAAAAGGATCTCAGGGCCCCAGACCAGGGCAGAGATCTGGAAGGATGTCCTGGCCCAGAGTAAATGCTCAGTAGGTATTTAGGGATAGATGAGGCGAGTATATGTTGAGTGAATGGTAAGGGCTTCCAGAGGTGATGAGGGTTCTTGGTGGACACCATAGGCCAGGCAGATACCTGCCACCTGCTAGTTCCCTGCACAAACTAGGGAAGGAATGATGCTGAAGGGCAGACAGCCCCACACTCCCCTGCTGTGAGCCTCAAATGCCTCCCACGTTGGCCATACAACAGAAGGGCTAGAGGAGCCCAGATCTGGGGCTTCCGCTGGCTACAGATGACCCTCTGAGTGGCCGGTTAGGAACTAGAACCCCCATAGTGAGCAGACACTGTTACATCTCACAGGTGAGAGAGTCCAGTGGGAGGGCAGTTTATTAATGCTTATCAAGGGCATTAAAAATGTTCATGTGTTTGCCCTGGTTCCTGCAGGGAGGCGAGTGGAATCAGATGGATCCTGGGTGGAATACAGGTCATGCTCATTGGCAAGTCACTTGGTCACTCTGTTTCAGTTTTCCCGTCTACAAAATGGGGCTAATCACTGCATCTACCTTTTGTATTGTTTTTAATTACGTTAACATAATTCAGCAAGGGCAGTGCAACATATATTAATTTTGATGTGCACCTAGAGATGACTACTTAACGCTTAAAGAAGTCTAAGCAGGAATATACACTCCAGGGCTGGTTGGTCAACATCTGAAAGACTAATCAGAAGCCCCTGGTCTAAGAGGCAGCTATGACCTGCTCAGCTACTATATCTTCCACCAGGTCCAGAGGGTTTGGGGAGGGTGCTAATTAGTACAATGGATATGAAAAATGCTCTTTTTTGGGGGGGCGAAATTACTGGTGTTAAAGCGTTAGTGTGGGTTGGCTGGCAAGACTGTACAGGCACCTCTGACGTGCCCAGCACTCCAGGAGTAGCCCAGGACCAAAGACCCAATCTAGTTCTGTGTCCAGATTCCTTTGAAGGTTTTGATGTCTGATCTGACCAGAGGGAAGCTGAATTTTGAATCTTGCCATCAGAATCCTGTCGTACCAGTCCTTTCCTGGGAGTGCTTCTTGGCACCCGGGATGCCGGAGAGCTGGGACCCACCCCACCCCCACCCCATCCCAGACCGTGCACCTGCTTTGGCACCTGCTTGCTGATAGCATGATCTGCCTGGGTTTTGCATTCACGGGGCTCAGCTGGCAAGGTGGACTTGTGGGTCAGGAGCCTGCAGCCCTCCCTGCCAACGATTGGCCTCCACACAGACCTGCCAGCGATTCAAACTGACCAGTGTGGCTCCGGTCAAGTTACAGACCGCCTCATAGAATCGCGAGGGTTGAATGAGGTAATCCACAGCATCACCCAAACCTGGGGCAGTTTGCTTCACCTTCTCGAGAAGCCTTCATTCCTCATCTGTTCCAGTACCTGTCATAACAGTATCCACCTCACAGGGTTGTCGTGAGTGTCGGAGTTCATCCAAGTACAATGCTTCGATCGGTGCCCGGTGCATAGTAAAGGCTCAGTAAATGTGAGCTGGCCTCCATCATTCCACTTCATGTGATATGACCATGAGAGACCATGGCTGACAATAATCAATAATGGACAGGTGGAATGATTCACAGTGCACCCGTGTGATGGAAGTGTCCGCTATCCTTAAATCGTCTACTGAGTTCAATGACAGGGGAATATTACGTGAAAAGGTGTGTAAGTATTATATGTAATTTCCATTACATCAAAAAATACCCTCATAGGAAAATACTGGAAGGCAACAGGGCAAAATGCTGAGAAGACAAACACTAGATGGTGACGTTTAATGACCTTAGTCTTTGTATTTCTGAGACTGGTCACAGTGGGGGTTGTTGTCAGAATAATGGCCCCCCAAAATGTCCACATCCTAATCTTTGGAGCCAGTGAATATGTTGCCTTTTATGGCAAAAGGGACTTTGCAGATGTGATTAAATCAAGGATCTTGATTTGGGGAGGTTATCCTGGATGATCCAGGTGGGTCCAAAGCAATTACAGGTCCTTGCGCGTGAAAGAAGGAGGCAGAAGGCAGGGTTGAAGAAGGAGATGGGACAAAGAAGATCACGGGTCACAGTGATTCACTGCTGGCTTTGAAGACGGAAGGAGACCACAAACCACGGAACGTGGGCCGCGTCTAGAAACTGGAAAAGACAAGGAGCAGATTCTCCGCCAGAGCCATCAGAAGGAACGCAGCCTTGGGGCGCCTGGGTGGCTCAGTCGGTTAAGCGTCCGACTTTGGCTCAGGTCACGATCTCGCGGTCCGTGGGTTTGAGCCCCGCGTCGGGCTCTGTGTTGACAGCTCAGAGCCTGGAGCCTGTTTCAGATTCTGTGTCTCCCTCTTTCTCTGACCCTCCCCTGTTCATGCTCTCTCTCTGTCTCAAAAATAAATGTTAAAAAAAAAAATTAAAAAAAAAAAAAAGAAGGAACGCAGCCTTGCTGACACCTGGATTTCTGTCCTATGAGACCCATTTCAGACTTCTGATTTCTAGAACTCTAAGCTAATAAACACGTTGTTTTAAGCCATTGAGTTTGTGGCAATTTTCTACAGCAGCAATAGGAAATTAACACAGTGGGTATTTTGCGATGATAAATGAAAAGCAAAAGATGTTTGTGATTTATTTATTTATTTACATATTTTTTAATGCTTTCTTCTTATGTTTATTTATCTTTGAGAGAGAGAGAAAGACAGAGTGGGAGCAGGGGAGGAGCAGAGAGAGAGGGAGACACAGAATCGGAAGCAGGCTCCAGGCTCTGAGCTGTCAGCACAGAGCCCGACGCGGGGCTCGAACTCACAAACCGTGAGATCATGACCTGAGCTGAAGCTGGACGCTTAACTGACTGAGCCACCCAGGCGCCCCTGATTTATTATTTTTAAGACCATCATTGGCTAAATAAAAATACAGTAAAACCTTGGTTTGTGGGCATAATTCATTCTGGAAACATGCTTGTAATCCCGAGCACTTGTATATCAAAGCTTATATATCAAAGCACTTGTATATCAAAGCAGCTGTGATCATGTCACGTCCAGCATCACGTACCTACTGCTATTGCAGGACGTTGCTCTTCTATCAAGTTGAAATTTATTAGAGGGGCCCTGACAGCAGAGAGCCCGATGAAGGGCCTGAGCCCACGAACCGTGAGATCACGACCTGAGCCGAAGTTAGACACTTAGTAGACTGAGCTACCCAGGTGTCCCCAGAGAGGGACTCGATCCGCAGAGGGAATCGTGGCATGGCCTCCGGCCCTGCTGCATACGGTTTGTATGGGAGGGGGGAAGAGAGCCAGCACATGCCTCCCTGCCCACCCAGGGCCGCTTGGCGTGTCTCAGGGCTGCTCCCCCCACACCCTGTGCTTGGCAGGGAAGAAAGCATATCCTTGCGGTGCACCTCTGGGGCCAGGCACCGTGTTCCATCAAGATTACGTTCACACGCCCGGTAGCCCCGTGAGGGGAAGTGTCAAGCCACTTTGAGACAGGAGCTTGCGACCCTTTGCCGTCAGAGGTGATGTGACCGGGCAGAGCTGGGATTCCAGCCAGATCCGTGTGACCCACAGGAAACGCTATTGTCCTCAGGGGGTCGGGGGCCAACCACCAGCAGATGGAGGAGGGAGGGGGGCTGCGGAGGCAGTGGGTGGCCCACTGGCCAGCTGGAGATCCTAGCTCCAGACAGACCTGCAGAAGGCACCCCGTGACCTGCCTGTCACCCTAACCCTTAGCCAGCCCCACTCAGGGCCCGAACCCCCAGGAGGGGTCCTGCTACAGCGGGGCCCCAAAGCCCCATGTGGAGGCCCCATGGGTGCCCTGCCTGGCACCCCATAATCCCTATGGGGATTATAATCCCTATAAGCCTGCCGACTCGCATCTCAGCCCAGAAGTGAGGCCACCATCCATCCCCGCTGGACCCTGAAACCCAGAGAGGGACAGTGACTCAGTCAGGGTCACCTCCAGGCAGGCATAGAGCTGGAATGGGTCTCCCAGGGCACGGCCTTGAGGAGGGGGTCCCAGATGGGCTCTAAAAGACCTTCCGGAGGAGGCCATGCTTGTCTGAGACATTTGCAGGATGTCCTTTTCCGGGTCCCGTCCAGCGGCAGCGTGGGCGGGGGCGGCAGGAAATGAGTGAGAACAAGTGTGAGAGGAAGGCCGGTGGCAGGAGCAGCATAGCACAGAGGGCCAGCCTCCTGGGGCCCCACTCCCTGTCACAGGGAGACACGGGGGGCCTGCTGGCCCTGAGCAAGGTCTCGGCGACTGGCGGTCAGCGTGTGGCTCTGAGTGGCAGGAGGGAACAGAGAGAGGAACCGAGAGAGGGGCAGGGAGGGCAGGGAAGGACAGGAGCGCCCGCCGACGGGCCGGCCGCCACACTCAAGGCTGAGAGTGCTAGTCACCAGTCCTCCAGCTCAACTGGTGCCCCCCCACTGGATGACGTCCACCCTGCCGGCCCTGAGAGGTAGCGGGGAGAGAAGAGCAGAAAGGAGACAGGAGGGGAGGAGGAAAGGGGGAGCTGAGCAGTGACAGGCACCCCCCCACAATCCTCAGGGGAGGGCTGAGGGTGGGGATGGGAGAGGGGACAGCAGGGCCCCTCAGAATCCCCTTCTCCCCGCCGCCTAGTTTAGTGGGTACTGGCTGGGCAGGATAGGGGTGCAGGGGAAGGGCTGCTGGCCCAGTTTAGTCGGTACTGGCTGGGCTGGGTGGGGGCGGGAGGTTCCCAGGTGCCGCACTGACAGGGTGGAGGGTGCCGGGCAGAGGGCAGGGACGACCATGGGACCACAGGGGAGCTCTGAGCGACCATCTGGAGTACTTCCATCCGTGTGCCCTCCTTTAGGCCATAAGACAGGTAAGGACACAGGCATGGGAAGCCTTGGTTCTCACCCGGGGAGATCTGAGCTCACATCCCTCTCAGTCCCGAGGGTGTGCAGGACCCTGTCCCCGAGATCCTTCTCTGCCGGCAGGGGCTGGCTCCTTGTAAAGAAGAACCTCCTCTCTCCTCTCTCCCCTCACCTCTTCCTCCTTCCCTCCCTGGCCCCCTCACACCCCCTTCCCCTCCAATTGCCCACATTTTCTCCTCACCCTCACCTTCAGCTTGCTCTCTAGCTTGCTGAGAGGTGGGGGCCACAGGAAGAGGACCACCAAGGCTCATCGGCATCAGGGGTCGGGTGCTCTACCCACGGAAAGCACCTGGGCTCCTGGCTGAAGGAGCTCCCTCCTGCCTCTCAGCTGCTCGGGGACGCAGCTCTAGCAGTTTCCGGCCCTGCTCTCCTAGTCCATCCATGTCCCGTCTGCAAACTTGAGCGTGAGCCCATCTTAAAAACAGTCCCGGCCCACCTGTGCCCCCACCTTCTCAGGGTCCCTTGGCAGTGACATGCTTGAAAGAGACGTCTGCACTCCAATCTCTCTTCCCGCTCTTGAACCCGCTCCAAACTGGCTCCACCCTACCACTCTGTCCAAACAGCTTATCGTAGTTATCTCAGGCCGCCATAACTGAAATACCACAGACTAGGGGGCTTAGCCACGGGAATCTATTTTCTGACAGTTCTGGAGGCTGGAGGTCCAAGACCAGGGTTCTGGCCCACCTGGGTCATGGTGAGAACCCTCTGCCTGTGGTGAGAACGGCCGCCTTCTGGCCGCATATGCTCACACGGTGGAGAGAGAGGGAGACGGTGTGAGCTCTCTGGCGTCTCCTCTTACAGGGACACTCATCCTGTTGGATCAGGGCCTCACACTTATGACCTGATTTAACCTTAACTACTTCCTTAGACTCTATATCCAAATACAGGCACATTGTGGGGGTAGGGCCTCCACTGTAAATGGGGGCGGGGGCATGACTCAACCCATAGCACAGCTCTCGTCAGGATCATCACCAACCTCCGTGGTGGCAAACCCAGGGGTCCGTTCTCAGGCCTGGCCTACTGGCCTTCTGGGCACGGAACACAGCCGGCTACCTTTCCTCCTTGGCCTCTGAGACTCACTCTCCTGCTTCTCCTCCCTCACAACTGCTTCTCCTCATTCTTTGTCGGTCCGTCTGCATTTTCCCAACCCGTTAACCTTGCCATGCCCTGGCGCTCAGCCCTGACTTTTCCCCTTCCTGTCTACACTCCTGAGGCGGCCCCACCACATCCCCCTTCACTGATGCCCCCACGTTTACGCCCTCATCTTGGAGTCTCGCCTGTGCGCCAGCCCTGTCTAGCCGGCTGCTCCCCACTTGGAGCCTTCACGGGCGTCTTACAGTCAACCTGCCTACAACAAACGCCTGCCTTTCTCCCGCCTCGCCAACCTGCCCTCCCCTCGGGGCCGTCAGCTCCCTTTATCCTGTGGTTCAGGACCGAACCTTTGCCATCCTCCCTCACTTCTCTCTTCCCCTCGCAGCCCTGGTTCTACATGTGAGCACATCCTTTTGGCTCCGTTTTCAAGATATTCAGTCCAACCACACCTGATCACTCGGCCTCGCCACCGTCGTGTTCATCCGGAGGAACCATAGCGTCTTCCTGATAGTCTCCCACTCGGGTGGGCTGGGTGATGTCTCTCCTCCCCCAAAGAGGTCTGCGTCGCAATCTGTAACCTGTGACTGTGTCACCTTACGTAGTAAGAGGGACTTCGCAGATGGAATTAAATTGAGGATGTTGAGACAGGAGATTATCTTGGATTATCCAAGTGGGCCCAAGGGCCCTCCTTTTGAGAGGCACGCGAGGACAGAAGGCAGAAGGTGACGTGACAGTGGCAGCAAGCGTGGTGTGACGTGGGGCCGCGAGCCCGAGAAACGGCAGCCTCTAGAAACGGATTCTCTTCTAGAGCCTTCGGAAAGAACACAACCCTGCCAACACAGACCTCCAAAACGGTAGAATAAATGTGTGTTGTTTTAAGCTGCTAAGCTTGTGGTAATTTTTTTAGAGCAGCCACAGGAAGCTAATGTGCACCCTTGATGTGGGCCACAAGGCCCTGCATGATCTGGCCCCTGTTAAGCCCCTCTGACTCATCTTTTTCCTCTCCTCCTTACCGCCCTGTCCCCCGTCTGCCTATGAGCTTTTGCACTTGCTGTTCCTGCTTCCCGGGATGCCCTTCCCCCCCCCCCCCCCCCCCCCCCGACACACACAGATCCACCTGGCTTGTTCTGGCTAAATGGCACCTTATCAGAAGCTTTTCTAACCATCTCCTATAAACCGTAACTCTGATGCCCCCTTGCACCCCTGCATACCTGTGTCACTGTGTGTATATGGTGCATACACCAGATTATATATTTCTCTCTTTTCTTCCATGAAAACGTAAGTGCCGTTTATGTGTGCTGCTTACCCTCCGTGCCTACAATAGGTGTTCCGGTGTTGTGAGCACTTTACAGATATTTGTTGGATGGAGGGATGAATGAAGGAATTTTACAGATGGGAAGACTGAGACCAGGGAAGGGGAATAAATCGAACACAGCAACTGCCACATCTCACTTTTCCTCAGCTGGGCAGCCATAGGCACCTTTCAAAGGTTTATCCCTCAGGCCTGGATCTCAATCTGGGTTTTTTTGTTTTGTTTTTTTTTTTAATGTTTATTTATTTTTGAGACAGAGAGAGAGAGAGCATGAATGGGGGAGGGTCAGAGAGAGGGAGACACAGAATCTGAAACAGGCTCCAGGCTCCGAGCTGTCAGCACAGAGCCCGACGCGGGGCTCGAACTCATGGACCGCGAGATCGTGACCTGAGCCGAAGTCGGCCGCCCAACCGACTGAGCCACCCAGGCGCCCCTCAATCTGGGTTCTGCCGGGTAGTGTTCACATGACCCCAGGCTGGTGTCTCACCCACTCAGCTTCTGCTCCCTGGTCTGTTAATGAGTGAGTGAATGAATGAATGAGTGAGTGAATGAAGGCCATTGGTTGGGAAAGCCCTGCAGGCTAGAGGACCAGGGCCGGAGCAGCGAGAGACTAATGGGGAGCAGGAGGGGACAGCAGGGCCAGGCCGCAGGCGCTCGGGGCCTGGTTCCAAGAAAGAGTGGGATTAGCCATGGAGCGGGATGAAGTGGGCAGAGGCCTGATCCAACCCTCACCCTATAAAGGACCCTCAGAGAATGGATTGCAGGGCACAAGGGAGGAGCAGCGAGGACACTGCAGTGGTCCAGTCAGAGGTGGTGGGGCCGGCTGATGGGGCAGGTGGGGAGGGAGAATGGACATATGATCCGGGTAGAAATGACCGGCCTCATTGACAGGTAAAATGGGGGGTGGGGAGCAGGTGAGATTAAGGAAGAGGACCAAGGGGTTTGAAAAGAGTTCCCTAATGGGGGTGGACAGTGACAGTCCCTCACGGAAACGCGCTCTGCTTGCACAAGCAAAACAGGGAAATGCATAGGTTCCCGTGATGGAAAAGTCTGGGGCTCCGGTGCTCCAGCTATGAGTCTGGGATCCGGTCCCTGTCTCCTTTCTCCTCCTGAGTTGGCATCACTCTCAGGCAGGCCGTCCCACATGGTGCTTGTGGCCAGCAGCAACCCCAGGCTGGCATCCCTTCAGGACATCAAACGCAACAGAAAGAGGGTTTTTTTCTATTTCCGTAACACAAATCCTAGGTGGGCCTCCCGTTCCCATTGGTCAAGCTTGGACCACAGGCCCAAACGTGAACCACTAAAATTGGGGGCTGCCTGGCAAGGCGGGGCCCATGTGCTTGCCTTTGAGCCACGTGGATGGAGAGTGGGGGAGGGGGTTCTCCCGAGGGAGATGGGACCCTGGGGAGGGGATGGATGGGGGGCAGGCAGACACGATCCATCACCAGTGCCCTTGCACAGCCTGTCGCCTTAGGGATTTTCCGAGGCAAGGGCCTGGCACAGGGCTGGCTTGGGAGCTAATGGCCGGTATGGTCCCTGGACCGTTATTTTTGGGTAGTCCCGGCTCCTGCCTTCCTGGTCCTGATCTGGGCAGGCCTCTCCCTACACTCCTGCACAGGATGGCAGGGCTGGGCCCTGACCCTCCAGCCGGGGTGAGCTGCTACCCCACTGGATACCTGCCCCTTCCTGCCTGTATCTAGTGTTGAAAATTCCATGATTTTTGTCCATCCACAGCCCCAGATGCCCCCTGGCAATGCCAGTGCTGAGGCTGGGGGGCTTACCTGCTCTGCTAATGGCAGGCAGGCTCCCTGCCTGTGGTCTCTCCCCAGACCTCAGCTGCCCCCTCACCTGCCTGCCCAGTGAGTCGGGAAGGCTGCGCTCAGCTTGGGTGGGGGGCCTCGAGACTGGAACTCAGCCCCTGCCCCCCATCCCCCATTTTCTTGGGCCCCGGCAGGGCGGGGCTGCCCCATATCTGCTTGGCTGAGCAGCCCCGGGGGATTGGAAGGTCCTCTCTGGCTCTTGCTGTTATCCATCCTGTTGGAGTCAGTCTCTGGCTTCACATTTGTCTCTAACACCTCTCTGCCCTCCCTCCCTCCCGCCACGGTGGCAGGAGGGTTGCTGAAGTCCTAGCCACACCACTCAGCATGGAGAGTAAAAACCTTTCCTCACACCTCCTGCCTTAATCGGGTCACTTTATTCCTGATCCTGTGCGCCCGTGAATGCAGACATCAATTGCTAGGCCCGAGTCCCATGCTCCAATCCCAGACAGCAGGGGAGCGATGGGAAAGGTGAATTTCCACAGGAAGGTCAGGGCGGGTCCCGGGCGCACACGGCCTCCCGCCCCGCAAACTGAGCCTTAGCCCCTCAGCCCTGTGGGCTTTCGTCAACACCACAGACCACGGGTCCATTTAAAAATCATTTTATTATTAACATCATCTTCCCATTTAGCCAAGTGTCTGTCATGTATAAGGAATGTCGGTAAATATTCCATTTGAAGCTTCTTTGTACATATTTCCATCGATAAATAAACTCTGAATTCACATAAAAAAGTTAAACTTAAATAGCTCCTATTCCCTTCTCTTGTAACAGGCATATATTGGTGAAATATAAATATTCTCGGACTCAGGCTTTGTTCTAAGTGAGGAGAGGAATTCATCACATGGTACAGTTACTGACAACAAAATCGAGAAACTGTCAGCTGGTGTCCTGGCTTGGACTAGGACTGAGGTGGGAACCAGAAAATTCACATTTGGTTTCCCGGCCGAGGTTGGGGGAGGAGTGGTGACGGGGAGGAGAGTTTCCTTTACAGCTCTGATAAAAATAATCTGCTCTGCCAGTGAACTTTAACTTTGAATATATTCTTCTACATTGGCTGATTCATTCCATTATTGTTTTACTTAAAACTTGGATGTCAGCTAACAAAATATGGCACATAATCCATTTTGAACAATGTCGGTGGGCTTGGAAACTATCATTGGGCTGGCCAAAACAACAACAGAAATGCACGTGGGGAGAGCGACGATCCGGGGCTTGTTTGGTGAGTTCACTGTGGTCAATCGCATGTTCAGCCACGGCCTCGGCGCGGGGCGCCCCAGGCGGGGCCTCCTGGGCCCGAGCGGCAGTGAGGCTGGCAGGGGCCTGCTCAGAGCACCCGGGGGATGATGGTGAAGGGCACGGCGGGGCTGCTGGCCTCCAGCTCCAGGGCTGTCAGGAAGCACTCGGTGGCCGCCGCGTCATTGCCCTGAGCTTGAAGGACCTCGCCCAGCCCGTTCCAGACCTCGTGGGCCGTCGAGTTCACCTGCACCGCGTCCCGGAGGATTTTCTCTGCCAGACTGTAGCGGCCCAGCTGATGAAGAATCAGGGCCTGCAGGCATCAGAGAGAGAGAGAGAGACAGACAGACAGACAGTCAGAGAGAGAGTCTCTGCAGCTCTAGGCTCTTAGCCGTCCTGGAGTTTCTGCACGTTTCTGGGAGGCTGGCGTGAATCTCCACTGGGCTGGGCACCCGGCAAGTTCGAACCCTTCCCGCACTCAGGGGCAATGTTCCAAAGAGTTGCTCGAACTGTATGTAGTTGCCTACGTACAGCCGTTTTTTGAAAGATACAAAAGGCAGTTCCACACGGTTCATCTTACTACTTAACCCCCAGGAGCGAACCAATCTGAGAGGCCAGTCTGTACTGACCCAGGGGGCCCTCCCGGGTGTACCGGCTGATACGTAACAGGTTTTCTAACCTGAAGAAATGTCATTTGTGGCATTACTTATGGTGGTGACTAGAACAGACCTTTTTTTATTGCTCTCAGTCTCCCTACCATAAACAAGCCCCTGCCTTCGTTGTCCCCTGCTCATCGCAGGCCCGCCCGCCATTTTACACAGTTTTAATTAGGACGTAGGGGTTGGTCCCCAAATATTTGACCATGACCGTGTTTCTAAGTTATGCATCTCGATGACCGATGTTTTTGTATTCTTTCATCCGATGATATATTCTCTTTGCTCAATCTCTCCCTCACGGGGAACACGCTGAAATTGTGCCCACTTTCTCTATTTTTTTTTTTTTTTTTTTTTTTACTTTATTCTATTTGTTTAGAGGGGCAGAGAGAGGGTGTGAGAGAGAATCTTTGGCAGGCTCCCTGCCCGCACGGAGCCCCACACAGGGCTCGATCCGACCACTCTGGACTCAAGAGTCAGACACTCAACAGACCGAGCCACCCAGGTGCCCCTCCCTTTGCTATTATAAATCATGCTGCGATGGTCTTTCCAGACAGCGCCTCTGGTTCTTACAGAATGGCAGATCTCAAATCTTTTCTACAGTCCTGCTAACCTGTGGGTAAATGGAACCTTACTGAGAATACCCACATATTCTGGGGGGGACGCTGGGGTGGGGGCAGTGGCCTCTGTGGGCTCCTCGCAGCAGCCCTGGAAGGGGCTCAGTGGAACCAGCTTGATAGCAATTTGGAGACTCTTCCTTTACAGCAAATTTCCGTAAAGTGACCTTGACCGGGTTAGAGGATGTGACTCTTTTTAAGTTTTCCAAATACTCTGCAAATTATATGCCTAAAGGGTCACTTTCTTTTTTTTTTTAATAATTAAAAAATTTTTTAATGTTTATTTTTGAGAGAGAGAGACACACACACACAGAATCCAAAGCAGGCTCCAGGTTCCGAGCTGTCAACACAGAACCCCTATGCAGGGCTTGAACTCACCAACTGTGAGATCATGACCTGAGCCGGAGTTGGACACTTAACCGACTGAGCCACTCAGGTGCCCCAGGCCGTGTCACTTTCTCACCCATCTGCAGAATTCCAGTGCTTGGTCCCCTGTCCCCCACTATCATTACTCTTCATGTTTGCTAATTTCATAAGTGCAGAACGTCTGTCCTTAGTAAAACCTGCATTTCTTTAGTAACAGTTCAGGTTGGGGCTCCTGGGTGGCTCAGTCAGTTGAACACCTGACTCTTGATTTTTGGCTCTGGTCATGATCCCAGGGTCATGGGGTCAAGCCCGGTGTTGGGCTCTGCACCGCGCATGCACTGAGCCTGCTTAAGATTCTCTCTCTCCCTCTGCCCCTTCCCCTGCTCTCTCTCCCTCTCTCAAAAAAATAAAAATAAAAAAAACCCAACAACTGAGGTTAAAGATTTTCCATGCTTTTGTTTACAAGTCTTTTAGAAGACTGCTATTCATCTGCTAGCATACTTGTCTAGATTGTTCTTTAACTTTTGAGATTTTTTTCTTTGAACAAAAGTTTTTAGTTTTTTAAGTTGGATTTGTTGAACTTTCGTGGGTTTTGTTTCATTTTTTGGTCACTTCAAAGCTCTGAAAGTTATACTTTCAAAGAACTGACGCGTGTTCAATCCCGCTTTGTTAAGTAGTTGTCTGCTTTATCTTGGCAGACAGGAACCTACCCGGATTTCTTCTTTTCTGCCGGACACAAACTAGCTACCCCTCCCTCCACGTCCCTCCCGTGAGGCACTGCCCGTCATGAAGTGAATTATTACATGAAACACGGGGCCTTCTACAACTTTCCAGTGAGCCACAACAACCCCCTCCTGCCTTTGCATCAGTACTGTGCTGTTAAGATTGCTGTTACATCATGTTTTAATGGCGGGGGTGGGGACGAGAGCCTCTCCTCCTTCCCTTTGCTTTTGAGTATTTGCACGACCGTGCCCGATGAACTTAACAATCATCTTGTTCATTCTCTTCGGGAGTTGAATCGTGCTTGCGTTAACCTTCTAGGTGTGTGTGGAGAAGCCCGACATCTACCGTGTTGGGTTTTCCCAACCAAGAACATGGCATGGTCGGCTGGTCCCGCGTATCTCTTCCTAAATTTCCCGGTAAAGCCTTGCTCTACCTTTTTGTGGTTCACGCGCAGAACCGATGAGGCACCCCCAGTGTTCTCGAGCATATGCGTCACCAAGGGGCGAGGGCCAGCAGAACCTGCTGGGGAGGGGGCATATACGCGCCTTCCAGGGGGCTGGCTGTGGCCTGAGCCATAGGCCACAGACAACGTGAGCATCGGGGAACCAGGTGGGGCCCACTCTGAAGAGCTCTGGCCTCCGAGACAGGCTGTGAGGAAGGCGCCTCCGTGGGCGGTGTCCAGGTCCTGTGGGCTGCTAGGGCTGGCCTCTCCCCCAGGGCGTGTGGCCCTGGAGGTGGCGTCTGAGGGCCTGGAAAGCAGCCTTGCTTCCGAGAATCACCCGCACTTAAGAGTACCCAGCGCAGGAGCTGTGAGGATGATTCTGGCAGAGGCCAAGGTCAGTGGGGCGACGGCCAAGGCGACCCACAACCCCAGGGCAGTGCGAGATACTGTGGAGGGGTACTCTCCGTGCCCCCAGCTCCGGCTCCCTGAACTGCCTTCCAGAGCGAGGAGGAGAAGGCCTCCAGCAGACAGAGGCTGTCCTCCCCTGGCCAGGGTACA
This sequence comes from Panthera onca, assembly GCF_046562875.1. Lineage (NCBI taxonomy): Eukaryota > Metazoa > Chordata > Mammalia > Carnivora > Felidae > Panthera > Panthera onca. Next base: position 133,153,180 of record NC_138344.1, read on the forward strand.
GCAGACCTCACTGTCAGCTCGACTCTCTCTGGGAGGACAATTGAAAGGAAACACTATACATTCCCTTTCTTATTAACTTCGATATGTGCCTTAATTACGTCTCTGCTGGAGTCCACGTCCTAAATGGGATCCGTCAGAGCTGAGGCTCTGAGAGGGTGGCCAGGGCCGGGCAGACAGGTGGCTCCCTCTGATGCTTTAGGGCACGAGAGGTGGCCGGAAGTCAGTCCTTGCAGTTAGGATTTCACCTTGGCTTCTGAAATTCTTCTCTCCTCAGACTACAGGCCTTCCCGTCCTCCAGCGTGAACTGCAGGTTTCAGCCGCCTTCCCCAAGGTCAGGGTCAGTTTTGCAGAGGCCGCCGGTGAGAGCCTCCCAGCTGTCTCCCCAGAGCCCCATCCTCCACCCACCTAGGAGCGGGCAAGGGAACCATGTGCTGAGAGCAGGGGTAGCGGTTCAGCATGGACCCAGCTTCCTGGCAGGATGATTAACAGTGATAACAGCAGCAAGGGCTTTCAGTGTTTTTGACACACCAGGCACCATTCCAAGTGCTCATGTTCATTAGTTCACTTAATCCACCCGGGGACCCCGAAGTGGTTTCGCACGGGCATGGCCGGGACATGTCTGCACCTGGCTGCAAGGCCGGCTTCGACCGCGGTGGACAAAGGTCCTGCAGCGGAGGAGGAAATCTCCCCACGCACTAGGTACTCCTCCCGTTTTGCGGGTGAGAACTATGGCTCCCACGGCTGCGTCTCCTGCCCCAGGCGCACAGCCAGCTGCTGCAGAGCTGGACTACAACCCGCATCCTAACTCTCAGGGCCTGCCTGACATCCATTCGGATGCGGAGTCCGGGGCGGGGCTACAAGCGGCCACCTCCACCTCCTGGGGTTGGGGGGGCGTGGGGCATCCTCCCTCTGGCCCTCCTTCAGAGACACTGGGGCAGCTCGACACCCACACTTCTCAATCTTGGAGGTCCAGGCGGAAAGGACGAGAGGCCCTCCCCGGCTTGCAGGCAGCAGGATGTGAGGGCCAACGAGCTCCTGCCTTCATTCCTTCCGGGCGAGGTTATCAGCTTGAGCTCACTCTAGAACATTCCGATTTAACCAACAGAGCCGTGAGAGGAGGGAGGGGGTCCGGGTGGAGGCAGCAAGCAGTGGCATGAATTTTACCCAAGTGACCCTGTCATACTCTCTCTCAGTGCATCAAATTACTGAATACACACCACCTTTTTCTGAGTGGCCCTCCCAGGCAGGGAGACACGCACTGCGTGTGCCAGGCAGATGAGTAAGGAGGGACAAGCCACCGGGTAAGATGGAAAGAGGCGTCCCTGGTTACCTGGCGGCAGGCCGAGCATACGGTCTGGGTCCCGACAGGCTCTGCTTTCTTCCTCTACGCGGAATGTTTTCTCCGCATCAGGCACGATGCTAGGCACTTGTACTTGGCTCGTCTTACATTACCACCGCTTTATAGATACAGAGACAAGGTTCAGAAAGGCCAAGAGTCTTGCCCAAGGTCCCAGGGCCAATGGATAAGGAGCTGCGGGCCGGCCCAGGTCTGCCGGAGGCCAAAGCCCCCATGCTCCCTGCACACCTTCCCAGCCGGCCCGCCTGCTCACTGCTGCCTCTGTCGCTTTAAGAGATGAGCCTGGAGCCCCCTGGGCACTGACCTAGTTACATCTGAGCCATGGCAAATGGGCATCTGCCGCACTGGGTCTCCTTTTCACTTCTCCAACCATTGATCGATCACTGGCTCTGTCACTCCTCCCCGTGGTTATGGCCAGGAGATGGTTCCTCTCCAGCCCAGCTTTTCTCCAGCTCGGGTTGCTGCTTGGCAGTATCCTATATATTCACTCAAGGACGAGGACAGCTCCTTGCCTCCCTTTGGTGGCCCAGAGGCTAGCTGTGATCTTGAGGCTTGGCATGGACATGGGTGCCAAAGGACTGGGGGCCAATGAGACGTGAAGACCCAGAACGACCAGGGCCTTGGCCCAGCAAGACCCAGAGACCACTGCACTCAGCAGCAGTGACCTACCCCCACCCTGTTTGAGTGGGGACAAGGTCACCAGTCCTTTTAACTGGGAATTTTGTTTAGAAATTGGCAGGCTGTTGTATCTGGGTATAGCCTACCATGGGGGCTCCAGGGTCTAAGGCAGGGGACACGTCTCCCCACTCCCAAATGCTTGCAAAGAACCAGCCAATGGGCTAATCTGACCTATCACCCGCAGTGTTGGGAAGCTAAGAGTCTTCATGTTGTCCAGTGTCACACAGGTCTTGTGGGCTTGGAAATTTCCAGCCCGTGTACCTGGACTTATATTCCTAATGTAGGAACAGGCTACCCTTTCCAGATGACCTTGAGGCTTCCTGAGCAATCTGTTTAGTGGAATTAATTCCTAAAGCTGGAGCTGCTCAGGGAGACATCAGAAGCTTGCCAGGGGCTGCCAGCTCAGGCTTGGCAAGGGAATGAAAAATCAGCCTCTGCCCAGTGCCCCAGCAAGCCAAGAGCAGCTCAGAAATCAGTCACATAATGGGATCAACCAGGACAAGCTCCAGCTGGGGTCTGAGCCATTGCTTGGGGCCAGCGTCGCCGGCAGGTTGGCCAGAGGTGGGCTGGGACCTGGACACGCCTGGCTGTCAGGAATGACATGCCACCCAAGCCCTGGTGTGCTGGGAGAGGCCTTCCCTGGCTTTGCCGTGCTCTTATGCACTAGAATCCCGACACCCTTTTCTTTAGGCCCTGCCTCCTCTCTCCTCCAACCATCAAAGGCTTAACTCGTGAGGCTCGAGTTTAACTATTCTCACCACGGCTGGATCCAACTTCCTCCTAGGACAGACCTCTTGGTTCAGCCAGGCTGGTCTAAAAGCCCACCCATTTCTGCAGGATGCCTCCCCCAGCCTTCTTCCCCCTCTCCAACCGTAGTCATTCCTGGTCTGGCCCCTCCTGCTGGAGTTCAAGTCCATCTGCTCAAAGCCCTGCAGATCACCATTCCCCCAAGAGCCCAGGCCACACTGCCCCCCTTAGGCAGCACTACCCAGAGGCACGGGTCCGGCTCCCAGCACTCAGGCTGGTAGGAGACAGAGCTCTCCATGAGTGACATATTTCATTACCACAACAACCCGCCTTCTCTCCCATGTCAACATCCAAAACCCCACTGAGTGACTGTCCAGATCCCAGCCACGTTCCGGCGACACACAGGAGGTCAAGTCTGCTCTCAAAGCTCGGGGCCCAGTGAAAATCCTAACCAGATCGAGCAATCGCTCCCTAAGGCCTAAGACACCACTGCAGGCCGAGGTGGGAACTCACGTGGTCCGTGCCTTCTCTTAACACCAGCCCCTTCTCTTCTCTTGGAGGTTGTGCAAACAGGCTTCCACCTTTCCCAGCCCTGGGGTTCCTGAGCCACCGTGGGAGCCAGCTGGGCCGGCCTTCTGAGAAGAGGGGAATCACTGAGAGGTAACTTACTTGTCCCTTTTCTTGGACACAAGTGAAGACAGCCTCCCAAGCTTGTGATTATTATAATCACGTGTTCTGTACAAATAAGCTCTTGGTGCCACACCAAATTGGAAGTGAGAGATTAAATTAAATCTGTTATTTCAAATGAGACAAAATGGACTTGGCTAATTTGAGGACGGTTAGCATCTTCCTCACTCATGTCTTGTGTGTGTGTGTGTGTGTGTGTGTGTGTGTGTGTGTGTGTGTGAGATAATTGATGCCCAAGGACTAAAGACCTTGCCACATGCCGTGGGCACCCGTGTAGGAGCTCTGCGTGGGCTCTAGTGCCCAAGGCGTCCTGCTACAGCCCTCGCTCTGGAGAGCACTCGGAGCCCTGGATCAGGTGACCAATAGCAAAGAGGCAGGACAAAAGCCACTATTTCAGACATCCCCATGGTGCTCTGTGCAAGTGCCAAGATGGCCCTTTGCTGGGCTCACTGCTTGTCCCTGTAGGAGTATGGGCACAGAGAGATAATGTCCCTGCAGGAAAGCATCCTTCTCAATGCCGAGCCACCACTAAAAAGCAGTCCTGCAGCTCAGCTCTGGTTCGGGGGTCAAGCCGCAGTCTCCGTGTGCCTATCACTCTTTCCGGGGAGGATGCTTTGGAAATCAAAGGGTCAGCAGCAGGATGGGGGTGAACAGCTCCCTTGTGCTTTTCATGCCGCGCCAGGCTGCTGCTGCAGACTCCACCCCGGGGCCGCTGCTCTTGACTTCTGGAGCAGAGACCAGCAGGTGCCCTTGCTGTGTTCGAGCCAGCCTGGGTTTTGCAGAGGCTGCTGGAAGCACCAAGGCCGGGGGGTGGGAGGAAGTCTGGTGTCTGGGGTGGGACTGGAGTATTTAAAGAGTTTTCTGTCCCATCCTGGGTCAGACCCTCCACCATTAAATCACTGCAGGGGGGTGGGGGTAGGGGTGGGGGTGAGGGCGGGAGCTTAGGGCAGTATTGTCAGGAGGTTCCTCCAAAAATACAGGTAAACCTGCAAGGACAAATGCATGGATCCACTAGGCTCTATTAATCTTTAAGTTTTGTTTTTTTTTTTTTAAGTTTATTTTTGACAGAGACAGAGTGCAAGCACGAGCTGGGGAGGGGCAGAGAGAGAGAGAGAGAGGGAGACACAGAATCCGAAGCAGGCTCCAGGCTCCGAGCTGTCAGCACAGAGCCCGACGCGGGGCTCGAACCCACAAGCTGTGAGATCGTGACCTGGGCCAAAGTCCGACGCTCAACCGACCGAGCCACCCAGGCGCCCCATAGGCTCTATTAATCTTTAATGGGCAAAGTGTGATAGTCAACACGCTGCGTGTTACTGATTGCCAAATGCTTTCCTAACCGTCCTACGCGACAGGTGCTACGTCAGTCAAGGTGGCTTATCTCCGTCCCAGCTCCCCAACTAGGCCTCGCTCTGAAAGGCCGGAGGGCAGGGGCTGGGCAAGCTGTGGGTCGTCTCTGCTTTGGCAGGCTCGACGCCGAGCAGGCAGGGCCATATTCAGTGCAGAACGAATAAATGAGGAGCCCCCAAAGATCGAAGAAACGAGGATCATGTTTAAGGCCACTGCTGGCCAAGTCCAGGTCGGTCTGGCCCACAGCCTGTGCTCCTACCCGCCACGGCATGCGTCGGAGAGACGGAGGACTTTGCCGGCACCAGGGAGCCAGGGGCCTGAAGGCAAGGCTGTCCCTGGAGGAAGTGGACATGGGCTGAGGACCAGATCTGCAGCCCCTCCTGGGCCACTCAAGCCAAACTGGCACCTCCAAGACTTTTGGACAGAGACACCTAAGCCTCCCCTCTGGTGGGACTTCTGTTGTGACGGCAGCTAGAGGAAAGCCCATCTCCTCAGCCCGTCACCCTCTGGGACGGTGACAGAGCTGCCTGGCTGTAGCCTGAGCGGCGGCTATGCTGACTAGAGGTAGCTTGTTGGGGGATCAGGACGCAGGCGAGGGGTTACAAAGAGCTCTGCGGGCTCTGGCCACCGCCAGAGGACCCGTGCCGCGCAGGTGAGAGGCCCGGCTCCCTCTTAGAGAGTGGGAGGTGTAGGTTAAGAGCGTGGCCTGGGGCTCACTGGGACTGGGTGTGAGCCAGTCCCACCAGTGACTTGGACAACTTCCTCCGGGTCCCAGATACTTGATCTGTATAATGGGGACAAATGCCAACTCACAGGACAGTCATGAGGCTACAAGAGCCCAAGTTTGTAGAGCGCTCAGTAAACCTCTGGTGAATGGTCACCATCATCAACAAGACCCTGACCGTTATCGTTACCCTTAATGACCTAGGGGGAGGGGAGGCCCTCCCGAGATGCCCAGGGTTGCAGGACCCTCCACTGCCGTCCTGTGTGCCTCTGGGTAGAGCTTGTGACAGCAAGGGCCATCTGGCTTGTCCTTGCACACAGAGGGGGTTCTTGGTCAATGTTTGGTGAACGGGTGGGAAGATAGACAAGCGGATGGCACGGGACACTGTCTGATGGTGGGAGGACGGGGGCGGGCATGACTTCTTGCCAGTGCTCTCGACCAATGAGTACCAAAAGGCCTGGCCTCGGGTCACCCTCGTCCACACTCGCATCAGAGCCCGATCGCTCAGAGCCTCCATGTGTGCCTTCTGGGGACATCGTTGAGGCGGCTGAGCCCGACGGGAAGAGGCGCTCTGTTCCCAGGGGGTTGCCACCGTCTCCCCTACAGATACTGCATCGCCGAGGAAAGCAGGACGCCAGTCCCCCTTCTGGTCAGGTACTTGCGTTCTCCTTCCTGAGGATGCGATCCATCAGAGAGAAGCCGGGTGGTAGTGGCGGTGCCCTCAAAGATAGTTTCCTTTTAAGTCAGAATCTAAATGGACTGCCAAGCAGGGCCACCCTGAGAAGGCCGCGGGAGACGGTGGCCTTGCAAAGGTTTTCTGGGAGCAGCGGTGGGAAGGCCAGGTGGGGGGCTGCCGCCGGCTCCCCCCACCGCCCCCCCGCCCTGGGAGTGGCCCTTTCTTCTCTGGGAAGCATCAAAAGCACTGACAGTTGTGAGCACCAGCATTTTGTGGGCGCAACTGAAGGGGCAGCCTGAGCCCCGCCCCGCTTCCCAATGATGCCTTGAAAAGGAACTGAAAACACACTCAGATGGGGTGGGGGTGGCGCTCAGCTTCTCTACCTGGATTCCAGCGGCTCTGGGCTCTCCTGGGCTCTGTTTTATGTTTCATTTCTGTGTGTTTTGAGTGCTTAGAAATGCACACTGGCTTGCCAGGGGGCCGAGCGTGTGTGCCTTGGCCAACTATGCCAGGCTTGGAAGGGCCTGCCTAACCAGGCCAGGAGCTCCAGAGGCCAGATTCTAGGTGTCCCGGCTGATGCCAGGCGTCACTGCCCTACAGCCTATGCCGCTGCCCACTGCACCTCCAGAGCGCAGCGGGGGTCACACGCTGCAATTCAACCCCCTTTGCTACGTTGGTCAAGAATGAGTTTGGGGCACCCTGGAGAAGAGCCTTCTGGCAGTGGCTCGGCAGGTCAGAAGTTTTGGGTAGAAACTGATAAGGGGTGGGTCTTTTTGTTTTAGCCATTTTACTTAGTTTTGCCCCCAGTTTCCCCAAAGGCCGGGGCCAGCCATTCCCGGCAGCCGGACACCCATCTAACCACGGACAGCAGGTGAGGCTGTCGCAGCCCCCACCCGCGGCTGTCCGGGTCCCGTCCACCCCACCTGGCCCTCGTGTAGGGACACAACATTCACGAGGCCGCTTGACCTTCAGAGCAAAGGGCCACTGACATCCGGTACTGGGGATGGGGGCTGAAGAGCAGGAAGGAAGAGGCTGAGGGACAAAGGGGAGGAGGGAGATGTGGGCTGAGCGGCTCCTGGGGAAGGGCCAGCGACTGTTCAGGCTGCCCTGAGGAGTGGCTCCTTGTGACAAGGTGAGTGGAAGCCAGGGCCCCACGTAGCTGGCCTTGCTCTATCCATGGTGGGGCCAGAGATGGACATGGCAGACATTACAGGACAATCTGGGCAGGCCTGGGCGAGGAGGGGCAGTGGTCTGAACCCAGCAGACACCCTGTGGAGGCTTTCCCTCAGGGTGTGCTGTGAATTGGTGCTGAGGATTCCAGAAGGAGGGAGGCAAAGACCCCAGCGCCTCCCTTCCTCCACCCAGGGAGGACCAGACGTGCCCGAGAGGCAGCTGGCACCTTTGTTCAGGCAGGAGATCGGCCGGCTGTGGGAAGCTGTCCTCTCACAGGCCCCTTTTCCAGGTCAAGTGTTTTATTTGAAGAAATGTGCCTTCTGGAGACCAGGTCTTTATAGCATTTAACTCAACTCAGAAGGAAACAGAACTCAATTTTTCCCAAACCTCTTATATTTCTAAGCCAGCAGCCAACCATCCACGGAAGCAGAGCTCCTTGGCGTGAGGAGGGGGCTTGGGCCTCTGCTTCATGACGCACGAGCCCCTGCTGCAGTCCCTGACAGGCAGCCTCCCACTCTTGCTTACACCCTCCAGTGACGGGGAGCTCACCACCACCCCGGGCAGCCCACACCATTAGTGGGCAGTCTGAACTGTCAGTTAAAAATGTAGAGCCCTAATTAGGCTTTTTATCTAATTACTGTTCTCTGATGTTCATTTAGTCTTCTTGAGTCATATGGAAAAAGTCCCCTCCGCTTTATATCTGATAGTCCTTCAGGATCCGAAGAAAACTTCCAGAATCACACACGCACATACACACAAGCTCTCTCTCCCTCTCTCTCTCAGTCCAGGGCATTAGAGGAACAGTAAATTCAGGCCTCCCTAATCTCCCCAACTCACTGACTTCTGCTGCTGAGCATGATACCCAAAGGAGACTGAATGGTGGGTTCAGAAGAAGGAGCCATTAAGCCCCAAGACAATGTGACTGTGGCTTTTCCTTTTCTTAAAGCATCTGACTGGCATTGCTTAAAGCTGCTTTCTTCCAGAATGGTCTGGAATATTCTGGAGGAGCTGATTCCTCAAATAGCAGAGCTATAGGCTGTCCAGCAGTAAACGTGCCAGCAGTGAGGATGGGGGCAGTCTGGTCATAAGCCAAAGGGCCCGTCCAGCCTCAAGTGGATTTCACACAGAAATCCCAATTTGGCCCCAAATTTCCTCTGGCCTAATTTCTTTGAAACTGGGTACTTCACTGTCGGTGCCAAAATATCCACGTGCTGTGGTGGCTTTCAGAGAACAGTTGCTGGGGATCAGAGGGACATTTTAGGGAAGGGACCACAGTCAGCCCACCTGCCGGCAGCTTCCCAGCACCAAAGACCCACAGCCTGCCGCTGCTGTAGACAAATGCCCAGAGGGTGGTCAGGGATGGCAAAGAAGGGCACATGAGCATTCCCCAAAGGGCCACCCTCCTATTTCACAGGCAGGAAACAGGGGCCCTGATCTACCCAGGTGACAGAGTGAGCTGAGGAACAGCATTGAGGTCCCAGGCTGGGGCTCTGTTTGGTCTGCTGTAACCAAAGCCGTTTCTAGTCCTTTCCTCCCTTCTATAAACTCCACTGAGCACCTGTGGGTGTTCTGGTACCAGTGTGTGTGTGTGTGTGGGGGGGGGGGGGCTAGTTTGCTGAGGGTCCTGCCCCAGAGAGCTCCCTGAGCCCAGCAGGGGTGACGGTACATGTGGAGGTCCAGCATCTGGAACAGAGTGAGGCCTGCTGGAAGGAGCACAAGGGAGGTCATTCCAGAAGAGATAACACAATGCTCCCACCCATTTTTTTTTTTTTTAACTAATGGGAAGGCTGACGCTCAGAGTTGGGCATGACTGGCTCATGGCCACAGAGCTACTTCAAAAAGCTCCTTGTGGGCAGGCATGTGGGCAGCCAAGCTTGGGAGGGGCTTCACTGATGACAGAAAAGTGAGGAAAGGGTCCTGGGCGGGCAAGCACCTGGGTCAGGCACCAAGCCAGGTAGAGGCCAAGTTGGGTCTCAGAAGCCAGATTTGTGGAGGACCAGCTCAGGGCTGTTTCTCTTAGGTCAGGGTACCGGGGTCTCTAGAAGGTGTTGGGCATTTAGGGGACCAAGAGACACATTATAAGAGGGCTTCTCAGGGTTAGCTGGCTCTGGACTGGGCTGTCCAGGGAGCAGTCCTCTTTGCAGAAGGAGCTCTGGGGACAGGACTTCCCAGTCCAGCTCTGTTAGCCTGGACACTAGGTCCTTCTTCCATGCAGGGGATGCCACTCCAGTGGGGCTAGACTGTGGGCTCTCTGGACCTAGGTGAGTACCACAGGACCTACCTTGAGAGGGGCTGATGGGGCTGCTCACATCTGCGTGACGTGACGAATGCCCACCCCACCCAGCACCCTGTGCTAGTGGCCCAGATGGTCACCTGCACGGCAGTCCCTCAAGGTCTGGACTCTGCCATGCAGAGCAGGAAAAGCCCAGCTCCCTTCTATTCGGCCTGCTGTGTTAATTTTACAACACTCCCCCCTCCCCCCATCTGTAATGTCTACTGGCAAATGAGATCATTTAAGACACTGGTCACACTCCAAATCAGAGATGGGGTATCCTGTGCTCTCAGCAGTCTCTCCTGCCCTAATTAGGACCCAGCTATCTAGCACCCCAAGTCCCTTTCTTTACCTGCTCTTCAGAATGGTGCGGAGATTTCATTAGGAAAAAGATGTCAGAGCCCCTCTCTGACTTCATCGAGAAGGCTAAAAAGGCAGCTGCTTCCTCCCTGGAAACGGCTCAAAGGCAGCCTTCGAGCTGCTCCCTCTTGGTCCCAAGCACAGCCCCCACCCCAGCCCTGGGAGGTGAATCACTTTGATCTGTGTATAAAGCCTGAGGGTCAGATACCACCGCCAGCAGGCCCTTGGAGACTAGGCCAAGGGCAATGGGGAATCCCTGTGTCTGGTGGGGTAAGCTCTCCCCTCCCCTTCCCTTCTATCCACTGCAGCCCAAAGCAAGGCACTCACAAATTACACACACACACACACACACACACACACACCAGCATAAGCACCTATAAAGCTCCGCATGGTGCACCTGCTAGGCAAGTCCCCTGCACTATCAAAGGACATGAGCGAGAAGGTCTGCCTCTGTGCGACTCGGGTTGAACAGGGGGCCCTGGTGAGGGGTCAGAGGGGACAGGGCCTGCTGAGCCTGGGATGCTGGGCATTTTCCTTACTCTGAAGCCCGTGACAGTTCTTGGTAAAATTCCAGATGATTCTCCATCCTCCCCTGACCCAATCTGCCATTTAAATTGCACGCCTGGTTTTTACAACGAGTATTAGTGCAGAGCCTCAGGGTGGACATAAATATTAGCTACCAATTCTTAGGTGAGAGGAATCTGCAGTTTGGCCCTGGTGCTGTGGGACCGGCCACATCCCAGCCAGCATTTTCTGCGGGTGCTAATGTGGCTCCCCTTGCTCGTACTTTTCCATTGGTAATGGGCAAGAGACTCCTGTTGACTTACTTCTACATCTCCCTCGTTGACTGATTTATTTATTTTTATCTACCTTCCCCGACAAACAAGTCAGGCGGACATAGCAGCCCAGGGCGGCCTGGAAGTCAGCGCTTCCCCACGGCCCCGAGTTATCCACGCAGTGGAAAGTTTGGTGCTAATCACTCCCAGGGGGCGAAGGCCCAGCCTCCCAGCCTCACGGGAGGCTGCTGGCACCCCAGGTGTGTTCGGGAAGATGGCGTCCCACCCCAGGCTGGTCCAGCTCAGCCAGAGAGGTGTGGGCCAGGGAAGCTCCGAATAAACTTCCAGCCCAGCCCTCCCCTGGGGTCCTGGCACCCTGGCTTCCACAGGTGAGAAGGGAGGCCCAGGCAGATGCTTAGCTCCCCATGAGGCGATGGAGACAGGTAGGTATGGAGGGAGAGACATGGCCCAGAGCTCTGGTGGGGGATGTGTCTGACAAGCCCCAGCTGCAGGTTCTCTGTCCTCAGGAGAATAATTCACACCGCAGAACTGAGCTGAGGGCTTGCTGGGAGCCCCTGGGCCATCGACAGTGGGGGAGTCCTAGAAACCCCAGCCCCATCCCCAAGGTCCAAGGCTGGGCCTCCTCCCCAGTGACCCTGACAGACTCACGTTGGGCCTCTGCTTTAACCTGTCCTCAGATGGGGCAGGGGGAGGCTGTCACACCTTCCACTGGGATGTCACTGCACTGAAAAGTCCTGGCCTTCCCTGGGGCAGAAACACAGGGCTGTGGGGGACATCCTGCTGGCGGGGGGCACACTGTCTGGGCCTGCTCTGTGGCCCACTGCCAACCATCCTACTTGGGCAGAACCTTCTGTCTGCCTCACTTTCCTAACCTAGAAAACAAAGGGTAGGTGATCAATATGAAAATTCTAGGGGTTTGGTAAAATCTTCCATCTAGCAAGTGTTTTTCGGACCACCTGTTACGCCTCCGGTTTGAGAACTTAAATGTTAACTAGAGAAAGCACCGTAGGGAAGAGCCTCTTTCTGCAGTCTGTGGGGTTCAGGGAAGACTGCCCACAGCATGCCAAGAAGGGGCAGGGAGGGCTTCCTGGAGGAGGAGAGGCCACCACAGCCCAGAGAGCGGCCCTGGAACCTCGCTCCCTGCTGTGCTGTGTTGCCTGGGCTGAGTGGGGCCTGCGGGGTCACTGGGCAGTGCAGCGTGGCTTTCTCTCTGACACCTGAAAGGCAGCCAGCGGCTGGAGACACTTCGGCCCAGTGTGGAGTGGGGTCAGAAAGTGGGCTCACTGGCGGTACTGGAAGACGGCTGGATTTACAGGAAGCCCTGGGAAGCGCAAACAGCCAACAGTGCAGACGCAAAGGGCTACCAGCTTCTGACCTGTGCAGACTCAGGCACCCGGAGGCAGGGGCCTCGGCGACTCGTCTCTGTATCCCGAGAGACCGGTGTGGTCCTTAGGACCCAGTGGGCACTCATCAATGACTGCAGTATGGGTGTCATCTCCCAGCTGTGAGCCAGCCCCCCACTGCTGTCCAGGCCAGGGCCCGCCAGAAGGGCGTGGAAACCTCGCCCAAGCTCGGTGCTAACTTGTAACTCTGGGTGCAGTGGAGGCTGGCCCAGGAGCGGACGGTGCTGTCCAGGTGGTGGGGCGATGGGTGTGCCCCTCAGCCTGGGTGGCCAGCAAAGCTTCCAGACCCCAGCCCTGAAGGCCACCTGGGGATGCGGGTGCATCCGGGCTCCATGGAGAACACTAGCTCCACAGGCAGCTGCCAGGATGACGCAAAGCGGGGTGCTCCCCGAGTCTGGGTTTTCAACAGGCCCTGCTGGGGGCTGCTGGCCCCAGGCCACCACGGCAGTGCCACGCCCCTGATGGAGACAGACGGTTCTCTCGCCAACGCGCCAACGCACGGAGACGCAAATGCCGGTGATTCACTACCTGCCACGGGGGACGAGGTCATTTTGGCAGGCGCCTTCCCCACCCCTGCCAGGGTCTGGCACCAGCTATTTTTTCCATGTTTAAAGAGAAACAAACAGAAATGATAAGATACTTCTGATGGGGAGAGAGGACTGGGATTGATAGGCCTTGGAAAATTTTTTCCACAAATAACAAGAGAGATTCCAATCCAGGCAGGAAGGCAGGGCAGGGGGCTCGCTGGCCAGTGCTCCGCCTGCCCCCGAGCGCTTCCCCCTCACGCCCCGTGCCATTCCTGGTGCGCCAGAGGACAGGAGAGCTACCCTCTAGTGAGAGAAGAAAACAGGCAATTTGCTCAGAAATGAGGATTTTTACCAAAACTTTTGCCCCAGGGCCCCCAGACCTTGTCCCAGGACTGGAACAGTGACAATGGCAGACGAGCTAGGGCACTTGTGGGAGCAGCTGCCCGCAGGGAGCCACATGGCTGCTGTGGAAATGGGACAGAGACTCGGCGTGGCACTTTCTTTTCCAGCACGATTGAGCTCTTATCACTGACCACTTCAATATGGAATAAATCAGCATCAAGATTAGAGTCATTTCCTCAAAAATCCCCCAGCACTCTAAAGAGAGGAGCACAGTGATGTGCCCGGTCTCCGGAACAGAGGCTTTTCGGGCATAGCTAACATGCAGGGGCCACCTGCTGTTGGACGGGCTGTAGCTAACAAGGAGCCTTCTCCCAAGCCAAGCCCACGCCCAGAGCTCCCAACAGATCTGGGAGGGGTCGAGCCGCTCATTTGCAGGGACACGGGACAACGGAAGAGCAAATCAAAGCAACAGTAAGGATTGTTCCCGAGCTGCAGCACGTGTGACTTTCACGCCACGTGGGTTTAGGAAAGGTAATACTGTGCCGCTCCCTGGGGCCCACACAGGTGGCTGCTCACAGCCCAGGGGGACCTGCCCAGAGGCTCTGGCTGCCAAGGAGCTGAGGGGACGAGGTCTCAGCCTCCCTGTAACCCACTCGGGCACCCGCTGCTCTCCAGTGGTGATGCTGTGCCGGGGAGTGAGCCCTCTCCTTGTCTCAAAGAACGGTGAAGAGCAGGACCGTGGGGAGACCCAACGGCCATCCTCTGTGGCCTCTGGGGGATCTCTTCACCTCACACATGATTCTCACAGCCACACTGTTTTGGGAGAAGGAGGGCCTGGAAGACTAGAAGCTGCCAGGCAGATCTTATGTGCTGGGAGTGCTCAGAACTGTGTTCAACCTTTATGACAGCTCTGCTAAGGTGTTATGTAGGAGAGGGTTAAATTTTCTTTTTTAATGCTTATTTTAGAGAGACAGAGACAGAAAGAGAGAGAGAACGAGCAGGGGAGGGGCAAAGAGAGAGGGAGACAGAATCTGAGGCAGGCTCCAGGCTCCAAGCTGTCAACAGAGTCTGATGTGGGGCTCGAACCCACAAACCGCGAGATCATGACTTGAGCCCAAGTCGATGCTCAACTGGCTGGGCCACCCAGGGGCCCCTTGTATGACAGAGGGTAAATAACATGTCCAAGGTCCTACGCATCGCCAATGAATGGGAGAGCTAGAATTCAAATGTAGGACTTTTCGCTCCAAACCATACCTTCCTTCCTGCCACCCACCCAGGCAATTCTGAGTCTCGTTCTTTCTCCCCTGAGCCTCCCCGTAGCTGTTCTGTCTCTATCTAGAGTGGCAAGGTGAGCTCCACTCTACCTGTCCCACGAGTACCTGCCGCCCTGGAAGTCCTGAGGCAGGGACACGTGTGTTCTTCTCTGCCTACCCACTGCTCCCCCATTGCCTCCCTTCCCCCCGTGAAACCACCTAGATCTGTACGTCCAGTGTTGTGCTGGTCTGCTGGCCCTCTGAAAGAGAAGAAAAAGCCCTGATTTGTAGTGCTTGCCAATTTCTAGGGTATCAAGACTCCCACCATGGCTGGTTTCAAGCTACCCACGAGGTCACTCTGGGCAGAGCTGGGAAAGGATGAACGGAGCTGGCTGGCCGGCTCTGGCATACACTGCCTGCATCTACTGGCGAGCAGGAGCCGCAAGAGGCCCCTGGCCCAGTAGCAGAGGGACCACAGAAGATGCAGGTGACGCTGGTGCCATAAAATCCGCCCATCCTGTCAGCCAAAGCACACTGCTGTCTTGATGGTAGAGGGGGGTCGGCACAAAACTTCTATTTTCTTCAGGGTTAAGGATGCAGAAAGGGAGCAGAGGGACACGTTTTCTTCTGTCATTGAGCAATCTGACTTGCGGGAAGCTTAAGGCACCACTGAACCACCCTCAGAACACCTCCCACATCCAGGAAAACGGGGCTGGGGGCTTCATTTCTCCCCTTTAGTCTCCCAAGATCATCCAGCAACACAGCCCTTTCAGCCTGATTTCTCTAAAGCCAATTTTCTTGTCAACTGGGCTGTGTCCCATGTCATACTTGCTGGTGGGCATGTGGGCGTCTGCGTGGTGGCAGTGGGGGGGGGGGTAGCTGGAGGGGGCTGTTGCCGGCAAGAAGGATGGGATTGTAGAGGGCTTTCTTTCATCATGCCAGAGGCAGGAGCAGATGCATCACCTCTGTGTAAGATGCCAGGCAGCAGGTAAAGAATTTAACAGCTTGTGGGAGTTCTAATTAGATTGCCAATTATAACTCGATTGACCTGCCTGGCTTTGAAAGGCCTGGAAAAACGCATGTTGTCTGTAGGAAGAAGCAGATTTTGCTTCTAGTTTGTTCTGGGGGATCCCTGCAGGGATCACTTGCTTGGACTTTGGTTCTAGCCCCATGCATCTGTCTGGACTCCCGCTGCCCCGGATGCAGAGGAGGAGAGAAAACCCGTGGGGGTGCAGGGAGGGAGAGAGATTCGGATCCCTGTGGAGGGGGGAGCCGTTGTCTGCAATAGGCAGCTTTGCTCCTTTCTTTATGAAGAAAGACTCAGCATCATGTCCCCTAGGCTCCCCTGCAGGGTTGGGCCAGCAGTTTCTCCTTCATTCGGAAGGACATCAGCCAGCATTGCAATTACGGATCTAATCAAAACTGACCTCCTGGAGAGGCCAGATCCCAGGTTTTGTTTGTGTGTGTGTGTGTGTGTGTGTGTGTGTGTGTGTGTGCATGTGTTCAAGAGTCTTTGCAGAAAAGGTCACCGTTGATATCAGCTTGGGGCACGCCCCCTCCCCCGGACATTGGCACCCAGCAGGAGAATCGGGTCTCCAGCAGACACGAGAGGGCATGTTTCACCTCCCTCCTAGGAACCAAGGCACCCGTTCACTGTTAGACACCATTCAAGTCCTTCTCGCTCACACATGTGATCCCATCTGATTCTCCCATCACCATCTCTACTCATGGAGGAAGACATTGAGGCCCAGAGAAGCTCAAAGGCTCCCAGCTCCTCTGTGTGGGACCATGTCTGTAATTCAAGTCATTCTTGTCTCTCACACTTATCACAGTGATCTTGCTCACCGGGACCCTTCCTTCATGGACATCCCATAAACCTCACAGGGCCCTAGGCCGGCCACAGCCCGGAGCCAAGAACTGAGTGGGGCCATGGGAACAAGAGGGCTTGGGGATCTGCAGGGTCAGGCCCAAATCCCAGCTACAGTTTGGATGAGCTGGGTGCATGGGAAAACTGTGTAAATGACCAGAACCCATGTGTCCTCATTAGCCAAGTTACTCTCCCGCTCTGTGAATGCTGGTGCTCCTTGGGTTCCGTCCTTGGCCCTCTTTCTTTCTCTCTCTGATTCGCAGCTCAGCTGCCACCTCCAGGCCACCACTGCTTCCTAACCATGGCCCCTGCCCTGGAATGTTCTGCCTCCAGACCATGTGCAAGGCTTGTACCTTCCTTCCTCCCATTGCTTCCCTTCCTCCTGTGTTTCCTCTTGTTGGTGAAGTCGTCTTATCCATCCAGGTACCTGACCCGGGTACCTGAGAATCAGACGAGAACCTTCCAATTCCCTCACCAAGCCTTACTGCATCTGCCTTCTCGAAATCTCTTCTCCTGGACTGTCAAGATGTTATTAGTGGAGTCCAGTCCTTGGTGTCTCTTAGCTTCTACTAACGTATCCTCCACAGCTTCTAGATTGATCACTCCAAAATGCAAACCTGATCTCACTACTTTGTCTTAAGTTTTTTTTAATCTTGAAAAATTTCAAGCATGCAGAAAATTTGAAAGGCTGATATAATGAACATCTATATACCTATCACCTAAATTTAACAACTGTTAACGTTTTTCACACTTGCTTTATCTATTTTGGGGGCAAGCGTTAGTATTTTGAAGTAAACTATAGGCACTGGGACACTTCATCCCTAAATACTTCAGCAGGAATCTCTTAAAAAAAAAAAAAAAGAATGTTTCCTTATAGAACCACCTCTAACAAAATTAATAGTACCTGCTCACCATTGTCTACTAACGGGCCCCAACTGTCCCATGTAGATCTCCAAGAGCTAGTTTGTTTACTAGGTATTCAAGCTCCATCTGTCCCTAACTTGTGGAAGAGTCGACATCTCTACTCTGCTGCTGAATCCTGGCCCCCAGGTCACACCTTCGGTGGAGCCGTGTCTGTCCCTCTTCCCTCATGACACCAGACAACCTGTGACCTGTACCTCTGTCTACCAGAGCCCCTGTGACTTTTTTTTTAAATACTTTTTTAAAAGTTTATTTATTTTGGGGGGGGGGGGGAGAGTGGGGGCAGGGCAGAGGAAGAGAGAGAAAGAGACTGAGAGAGAGAATCCGTGCAGTCAGCACAGATCCTGATGTAGGGCTTGAACCTCATGAACCTCAAGATCATGACCCGAGCAGAAATCAAGAGCCAGATGCTTAACCGCCTTAGCCACCCAGGTGCCCCTCCCCTGTGACTTTTCCTACACTTACTTATACATGTTTATGGCTCTCCTTCGAGACTTGAGGGGAGTGGTCTAGTCCAGTATCTGGCACAGAACCAGGCTCCACGCAGCTTACGTACATCATGCCATTTAATTCTTACAGCAGTAACTAAGAGGCCATTGTGCAGAATCCATGATACTGAAGGTGAAGCCAGAGCAATACCTGACACAGAGAAGGTGCCGGTGCCCAAGTGCCGGGTTCCCTCCTGCTCACAAGCCTCCAGCTGAAGATGTTCTGAAAGGCTTGAAGAGAAACAATGCCTGCAGAGGTATCTGAAGAGGCAGGTGTCCCATAAATACCAAGCAGATGAGGAAAGGGAGGGAAGAGAGATCACGCGTCAGTCGGTGAGCCTGGCGGGAGGTGAAAGCGGTCAAGTAACCGTGGGGACTGGGGGTCTGCCGCCAGGCAAAGGGGCTGGAGTCCCAGGGACCCTGGCAGAGGAGTTCTCAAAGGGCTTTCCTAAAGCTCCTGCAGGCCTGGAGCTTTCTGGATGCAGGGGCCCAGATCTGGGAGCTAGGGGCGGGCCCTCAGACTGTGGTTCTGGTCTCCCTCTGCAGCAGGTCGCCAAGGCCCCGGGGAGGGACATCAGGGGCAAGGCTGCCTCCAGACCCTGGGCGGTGCTCTCACCCAGTGCCCCTGGAGGGAGCCTCTGCACACTGGCACCCCATTCCTTGGTCAGTGGCGCTCACTGGCTTCCGAGAGCAGGGGCTCCCCAAGGAAAGGGCCCAGAGCGTGCTTCTGTGATCTGTGCAGGGGAGGGGGCCTGCCTTGGCTCCAGGCCACCACCCTCCTAGAGTCCGAGGGTTTGAGGCTTGGTGAGTTTTGGTATTTTGTCACTAATCCGTTTGTCATTCCTTCCTCCTAAGCAACCCCTCACCCCCACTCCTTTGGCAACGGGAGGGGTGCCAAAGGCTACTCTCTCCTGCGCCCAGCTGGGCTCATAAATCAGTGCTGATCCTGCTGATCCAGGCTGTGAGAAGGGGTGCTACACAGCAGGGGGGCCAGGTAAGAGGCAAGTGGGGAGACCAAGTCTTGACTCCAATTGGGAGCAAAATTGAGAGAGGATGCAAGCTCAGCGGATGCTACACGACCCGCCAAGACAGGCTCGAGCCCCTACTCCCCTTCTCCCCAGAGCAATGAGCGGGCTTCTCTGGGGCCAGGGCCTACCCTCGAGGAGTCCTGGGAGCTCGTCTCTTCCCCACTCCCACCCCAATGTCAAAAGGCAGACGCTACCGCTCACTTCACAGACAAAGTGGACATGACACCTTCGGGAATGATGCGGTCAGGATTCCTGGTTGGGTCTGCCACCCGCTGCCCTGTGCTCTTGGCAAGTCCCTTCCCCCCTCTGGCCTCAGCTTTTTACCCCATCCGTAAAAAGGGGTGCTTAGACTACGGAATTTCGTTGGTGTTCTAAATCCTGCGATGCCTTCGCTCTCTGATGAGTGTTAGGTCCAAAGATGTCCCGGCCGCTTTAGGCTCTCACCCCTGATACTGGTGAAGAAACACCAGAAGCAGTACCTGGGAGAAACTTCCAGGGTGTCCTCCCCAGACCTTTGGGCTGAAGGGTTTTAGGCTCAAACTGAAGGTCTAGACAACATGTGTGCAGGCATGTCCCAGAGAGAGCCCAGGAGCACTCCTGGGGAGTGGGGAGCCTCTGGGACTAGCACTGAATGATGGGGAAGCCATTCAGACAAGAGGCGGGTTTGGGACAGCCAGCCCAGGTGGACCTGAATGCCACTTTCTCATGGCAACAGCCCTCTTGTTGACTTCAGGGACAGGCGGTGTGGGGGATGAGGGTGCTGTAGCAGGGCTCAAATCCAGGGGGGCCTGAAATAAGGAAGGGGAATTAGGGGCAGGTATCTGGGAACACAGAACAACCCAGATAAGGGAAAACTTGGATCAGACAGTCTGATCCAAGCCAGGGAGCAGCAACCGTGGCAAGGCAGGAATGCGGTGGAAGTGAAATGTCAAATCATACTGGAATAATGGGCCAGAATTTCTAAGAATAAATGGTTTGGATAGAGTATGTCAGATTTTAAATAATTTTAGATCATAATTACTAATGAGACACTGAACTGCACTGCCTGTAATTAGTCATCTAAGACTCCCAAACAGAAAATAGAAATAAACACAGAATTAATTTTTTCCTTAAGCCGCGGCGAAGGAAGGCCCAGTGACATGGCTGGTATTTTGGAGCCTGCACCGGGTCTGTGATTTCAGTCCTCGCTGAAAGCCGGGTGGCCTGATGCCATATCTCCCTGGCCAGCACTGAGAAAATGCTGCAGTGGGAAGGAGGAATCCAAAAACCAAGCAGAAAATGTCTGCAGAGAGTATCTCTGCACCAAAGGATGCTGTTTGGGGTGGGAGGGCTTTTAGTGCGGGAGGGGTTGGCAAGATCAAGGGCCACAAGCCACACAGGAGCCACGTGGGTGCGGAAGTTCTACATCTCCAGGTGACCCTCCTTTTGCTCCAAGGAGGACATACACGCCAACAAACGGAAAATGCTTTAAGCTAAAAATACGCATTTTCAAAAGGATGTGAGGACATAGCTTGAGTCATAAAAAAAAACCCTTTCAATTACCTGGTTCTTCCCCCAAATAATTTCCAATCCCTCCCCCTATTCAGATGTCCTCCCCATGTGGCTCGCACCTCTGACCTGGCTCTGGGAGGCTCACTGTCGCTACCGCTGCTGGCATCCTACCCCCAAACGGGCGCGGGCACCGTGCAAACCCAGTTGGAGCGACGCGGCCCCCTCTCCTCTCGCCAGAGGAGCCCACCCTCAAGGGACACGTCTTGGTGCTGTGGCAACAAGGGAAGCTGCTTGAATCTGGGTTTGGGGTAGGGACGGGGGTTACAAACAGAGGCTCCCACAGCCTGGGGCCAAGATCAGAAGTCACACCCTGAACAAGACACCAGGCTCACAGTCTATGGAGGGAACCAGATAAAAAGGGCTGGGTCACCATCGGGGTCACCATCGGGGCAAGTGAAGAGATGACTAGGGGGTGGCTGACAGAAACTCCACAAGAGAACTCATTTGAGCAGAAGGATCAGTGTTTGGGTGTCTGTTTTCCTTAAACAGGAAATGGTATTTAATGATATTTGTATGGCACCCTGGGGCAGGAGGACTGGGCTGCTCTAGGCCACATGTGACACACTACTCCCTTTCCTTGACACTCCCGAGGGCAGAGGCTGTCCTCTCTTTGGCTCATCTGTAACCACAGGACAGAGGCGAGATGCTCTGGCCTAAAGGGCAAGAGAGTCTGGGGCCTGGGAAGAGGGTCTCTCTCTGCATCAGAGGCGGGGCTACTGCCTGGATCGACACAGCCCCAATCCCTCGGTCCCTGCCACGTCCACCTGTCTGCCTCGGTGCCCCAGGCTGCCTGGGGACGGCCATTTCAGTATGGGGTCTCTGGGATGGGCCGTGGAGCCTGATATCCGGCTTACAGGGGGAGTGCCTCTGGGGAGGACGAGGGGTGAGAAAGCACAGGGGTGCGGCCCAGGAAAGGCATCAATCTTTATAAATTTACCGTTTCACTTTCTAGTCTGAAACTAGGTCTCTCATGGGCACAGTTATTATGGGTCAGCTTCTCGGAGGATGATCGTCTCACTGAATGAGAGACAGAGAGCAGGCAGCCTGGGACACATGGGGCCTGGAAGACCAGGGCTGATGCTGGCAGGATGGCCTGGACACTGCTCCACAGCAGCCTCTGGCCTACGGATGGTGACCACTGCCACCCTCAAATGGGGCACAGGGGCTGACAAAGAAGCATGCGCTTGGGGACAAGACAGGGTGTCTGAACTTGAGAGGGGCCCACTGCTGTCCCCCAGGGCCCAGGGGCAGAGGGCTGCCCCTCTGGAGCAGGTGCTACAGGTTGGCCTGGGGACCTGGCTGTGCCAACCACGCCTGGCAGGAGCCCCACCTTATAGCACAACACGTCCTCTTTGAGACCCGGCCTGTGACACACTCAGATCCCACTGCACTGGAAGGTTCCATCAACTAGCTGACTCGGCCTCCATGGTCTCGTGTGAAACTGTGTGGCTGCATCCTCCAGTCCCCGCCTCGGTGTCACTTCCTGTACTCGTGGTGGGAAGGGACTGTGCCAAGGCCAAGCCAACAAACGCCCAAAGGACTCCGCATAGAGAAATAGTTAGCCTAGTTAAAAATAGCGTGTTCCCATGATACCTGCTCAAAGTCCATTCAAGGGAGATGGCACCCGGTGCTTTGGGGGGTCTTTGTAAAAGGGGAATGATGACATCTGTCAAGGTCAAGTTGGCTCTTGAACTTGTTTTTCTCCATCTCTCCCTGCCATACCTCATCTACCTGACACTCCTGGTCTATACTGGCCGCTGTGTCACCACAGGCATGGCGCCTTCCCCTGACAGATCTGCAAAGAAAGAACCCTATATTGGTTCCACAAGTGCTTCAAGAGAGGGAAGTCAACGGGCCAAAGGCCCCTCTGCAGGGGTGGGTGGGTAGGGGTCAAGAAAGCCTCCTCAGAGGTGTGACATCTGAGCCGGCCTCCATGGCAGGCTCTGCCCTCCCTGCTACCCAGGCCAATCTATGGAGCCTGCCCAGCACCCCCTTCAGGTCCAGGGCCTGCCGCCACCCTGGTCTGGCCCCCCTGAGCCCAGATGCTTCCTGTCTCTGCCTGACAAACCACACCATGCCTTCCTACTCTTTTTGGCTTTAATAAGCTGGACTACGGGCCCCAGAGAAACAGAAAGTAATACTTAAAAGCAAAAGCACAAGCTTTTGGCCAACCACGTTTCATGACATATTCTTATTTCAGCTCCTCCGGCTGCTGAAATTCGGTTCAGAAGGAAAGCCACGCCCATGGGCAGATCTTTTGGAAAGGAGATGCCTCCCTCACTGTCAAGTAGATACAGAGGGGCTTCCACCGACTCAAATTATACAGAATGAGAGTAGCGTTCACAGCTAGTGTTTGTGGAGTGCGATGCAGCCCGTATGAGCTCGTTTAACTACACAATAACACCGAGGGGTACTGTGGTTACCCCTGTTAAACAGCTGACATAACGGAAGTGCAGGAAGATTAAGGAACTTCTCTCGCGCCACACTGTTAGCATGTGACAAAGCTGGGGCCTGAACCCAGGCAGGCTGGCTCTCGCGCCAGGCTCTGAACCCCTGTGCCGTGCTATCACTCAAGCTGTAGGCGCTTCTGTGACTCCACAAACATCCGATCTTAGTATCGCCCAGCCCTGGATCTGCTCTTGATTTGCAGTGTAGCCTGGGGCCGGTCACCAAGAGCAGTCTCCACGGCAGTAAAAAGAGAAATTGTCCACTTCAGCACATATCGTGAGAACAAACGCATCAGGTAGGACCTATGAGGCTTTCAGTTTCTTTGTAAAGGTTATTATATTCATGCCAAATACTAAGAGTTCTCGAAAGGGCCTTGAGCTACTCATGGGGCTAAAATGTAGTGTGTGCTACTAAAAGAAGGGAGAGAAGGCAGAATAAAGAACAAAGACCTAATCCCCCGACAGAATGCGCTACTCCTTCTCTTGCACTGTTAGTCTGAATCCCAGTTACAGCCAGTGAAGATACTGTAGAAATTGAGCGCCGTACATTTAAGAGTACTCTCCGTAAGCACACAGATGCGTAGGGAAGGGAGAGCATCTAAATATTTCATTAGGTCGTTCTTCAAAGAAAAAAATTGGTCTTAATTTGAAAAGCATTTTAAAAAAAAACAATCAAGTAAATAAAATGCAATTAATAGATAAAAGAGCCTTCTCACTTGACTATGGCAAGGCTTTGTTCCTGCCAATCATTCTATGTACAGGAAGAAAATTGATACTTCAGATGAAAGAGATCCATTTCCAAAGATCAGCGTTTGAAAGAGGAAGGGTATCTTGATGCTATTTCATTGGCTTAATTGTCTTACCCAGAGTAGCATTAGAGATCAAGGGCCCCTCTTCAAGACAGGTTTTGCAGTGGGAAAACGAGCCGTGCCGAGGTGAAACCCTGCCCGATGTGTCTGTGCCCTGGGCCGCCCTCGACCCCAGAGCCCCCCGCCAGACTGATGCCGAAAGCAGACAGATACACAGACACAGGATGCCTGTCTCTGGAATGAACCCCTGCAACTCCATCCCATTCATTCCGCACCTCTCTGCCAACAGAGGCACAAACTGGAAAACATGCTTCTAACCAGTAAAAGAGGAGACACAAGCAATTTCCCCTCCGAATCTCATTAAACAGATGGACGCTTGAAAAGATGGGAGAGAGAAAACACACCGAAGGTTCAGAATTTAGCAGTGCAAGTCGCCGGAGGGAAGCCAGAGCTCACCTCTTTCCCTCGCCTCTCTGCAATCCTTCTGGCTCCTCATGCAGAATGGGATGAAGCCTTTTCTCACAGTAAACAGGCATGTAAACCCGAAGACAGTTAAAAGAAAGCTCCAACTTCGGGCCCTTCTTTGAACTTCAGAGGAGCCTTTTTCTCCTCTGAACAATGTCATTAGCCAGCCTCGTTGTGACGAATACTTCTGGATCAAACTTTAGAGCTGTTAAAACAACTTAAAATGTAGTCACAATCCATAAGACATAACCCACTGCACTGCATAATTGATGTCCTCCTTCCAAACCCACCGTCGATGTGACGTGCCTCTGCTATTTCGTTTTTTTTTTTTTTTAAACGTTTATTTATTTTTGAGACAGGGAGAGACACAGCATGAATGGGGGAGGGTCAGAGAGAGAGGGAGACACAGAATCTGAAACAGGCTCCAGGCTCTGAGCTGTCAGCACAGAGCCCGATGTGGGGCTCGAGCTCACAGACCACGAGATCATGACCTGAGCCGAAGTCGGACGCTTAACTGACTGAGCCACCCAGGCGCCCCTGCTATTTCGTAATAGAACGCGCTTTTCCAACAGCTCAGCCATTCTCCCTGCGTCTTTCCCACTAACACACTGCCGTGGAACAGAAGTATAGCACTACTTCTAACTTGTTAATGTCACTTCAGATTTCTGATGTTTCAGAAAACATTAGATCATGGAGAAACCCCTTCAAGACAGCCTGTGTATGGGGGTGCCCGTTGCTCAGTCGGTTAAGTGTCCAACTCTGGATCTTGACTCAGGTCATGATCTCATGGTTCATGAAATTGAGCCCCATGTCGGGCTCTGTGCTAACAGCGCGGAGCCTGCTTGGGATTCTCTCTCCCTCCCTCTCTGCCCCTCCCCTGCTCACATGCCCACGTGTATGCTCTCTGTCTCTCTCCCCAAATAAATAAACATTAAGGAAAAAAAAAAAAAAAGATAGCCTGAGTATGAAACTGTTAGCCAGAAGCCATCTTGACTGCACTGGGGGTTTTCATGTCTTATGACCCTTCCACAGAAGACAAGCCTCAGCCACAGTCCTTGGGCAAATGGCCTAGCCTAACCCATCACCTCCAACCTCCTCTCTTCCCAGCCATCTTCCCCTCTCGTTGGGGAGATCCACCAGTGGTTTCTTACCACTACTTCCTCTGGGGGAGGTGGTGAAACTTACCACCTTCCCCAGTCTTCTGGCTGCCCTCCTTTGAATGACTGATGGCTTCTGTCCCTTTCTAGGCCTTGTCTCGGGAACTTCAACATTCAAGAGGATGGCCCCTGTGTTTTCTCTTCTCTGAGCATCAGCTCTGGAATATCACTGCCTCTGTTGCACAAAGACTTGCTTTAGGTGAAGGCTGACCCCTGACGCCATCTCTCCTCCTGCCCCCTGCAGAGGTGCAGGCTCTGGCTCACCAGTGCCTCTGTTAAGCCCCTCCTCCCCTGGTTCCTCTCAGGCTCACAGCCCTCTTCAGAGCCCTGTGTCCTTCCCTCCATGTGCTGTCCACTCTGGGAGCCCTGGGCAGCACCGCCCCCCTCCCCCCAGCCTTTGTTCCATGCCTTTTCTCAACCTGTCAAGTGGTTTAGAAGAAGACCTGAGCATCCTGGTAATATGATCTAGGATACATTTATTTCTTAGCAATACTTTCCCCTCCTCGCCTTATCAGCTCCTCTCCATATCACCTTTCTGGCTCCCTGCCGTGCTCATTCATCTCCTGCAAGTTCTTGTTCTTTTCATCCTCCAATCTCATGCATTGCCCCCATGAGCCCAGGCTGATGTTATCAGATGTTGAGCAGACGTCCCTGTTTGCAGAGCCTGTCCCTGTCCTGGTAATTCCGTCCTCGGCTACCTTGAGTCTCTATGCCTGCCCTGGGCCTGAGCAGTGCTGCCCAGCTGCCCCCAGCCCACTGACAGCCCTGTTTCCCTCCCCCCACCCCCACCCCCATTCCAGGTCACAGGACAACTGATGTGGAGAAGGGTGCTCTGTGTTTCATTAATTCATCTTGGGTCCTGGGGATGAAACATGGCATGGAAATGTATGTAAATGTATTCACTTATGCAAAATGGTATGAAAATATGTCTTTAGATTTTCTGGGAAAAGTCTGATCATTCTATGAATTCCTCCCCTTGTCAACAACATTACTTTGTAATTCTTTATCCCTTCAGCTCCCTGCTCCCTTAATACCTGCCCACACTCAGCTCTCTGCCTCCCTTATCTTGTGCCAAATCATTATTAACGGTAAACACATTATTTCTCTTCTCCCTTCTCTCTATATGTGAATTTAAACATATAGATGAAGGCTGAAACGATTAGAAAAGTGTTAATTTTCACTGGGTGTAATTTACTTTTCTTTTGTCGAGTCTGACCTTCTATTAACTTTAGTGAATACCATCTGCCTCCAAGTCATTACTGCTTTTCTAACAATATTAACGTGTTTGCATTTCTGCTTAAGTCGTCCCTGTCCTCCGAGCCGGACAATCTGGCACATGCTGTTGCTAACAAGCCCTAGAAGCTAACCAATCCTTGTTCTTCACGAAACAGGCAGAGCTTCTGACCGTTGGGTTCTTCACACTCTCCATCTGCCACCTGGGCTCCACCTGTAACAGATGTGGCTTCCTTCCTCCAGAAGAGCTCCCTCCGACTGTCCCTCCGGCTCCCCTCCTTCCTCTCCAAGCCTGACTGCTGGCGTGGACGCACTTTCCACCCTCTGGTTTTTTCTACGACCCGCAATCGGCCTGTAGCCAGCTCTTTCCCTGGGAACCCCTGTGGTTGACTCTCGTGGTTTGGTCTCCGGCGGTCTCCAGTGCTCGTGCTCTTCAAACTCCTCATTGTGATCTTCTGAGCCTCGCCCTGGCCTGACCCAAGCCCTCTCTTGCACACTCCTCGCCCCGAGTGTCAGAACCGTCATCTTGGCTGTTTCTACCCTGCTTCCAGCACAGAAGTCTCGAGCTCCTGGCTCCTCCCTGGGACTCGGCCTGGTAAGAGGCCTCTGACCTCTCTGTTGACCCCTTCCCCTCAACTTAGGGGCCTGCAAATCAGTCTGGTTTCTATGAGGGCAGAGGCAAGGACCTACTGTGCCTTAGTAAAGAGATTTCGGTTCTGTGTTTAATTTGTGTCTGGTGCTAGTATTGACCCCATTTATACATCTGAGGACACTGAGGCACAAAGAGGGTGACTTACCCATGGTCCCCAAACCAGCGAGGGACAGAGCTGGGATTCTAATCTCACACCTTTTCTGGCCTGGAGCCTCATCCTTAGCTTCTATTGCAAAGGCCGCCTCCTTCCCTTATTATGCTCCAAGCCATAGAAACACAGCTTTTCTGTGCAGCCTGGGGCCGGAGGGCCCGGGGGTCCTGGGGGGCCGCCCCCCCCCCCCGCCCGGGGCCCCCCCCCCCGCCCCCCCCCCCCCAGACACCAGGAGATCCAGCAGCACCAGCGGGAAGGGAATCTGCCAGCTGTGAGATGGACCGTGGGGGGTAGTCTGGAGAACACAGGCCATGGTGCATCATTTACAAGGTCACCAAGAAGGAACCATCCACTCTGCCCTTTGGAACTCACACCAAGTATAGTCATTGAGCAGTATTTTGGACTCCAAGAATCAAGACCTAAACTTTGTAGGCCTGCTGGCCTCAACCTGCCTCTAGTCTGCGTAGTTTCTGAATATGTCAGGATGCACTGAGAAAAGTCTTAAGGGTTTGTGATTACTATTTTCTACTGGCAAGAATGCCCTTGAGCCAGACAAGGCTCAGACATTGCTGGTGATGGCCCGGCCTCACCTGGGTCCCGCTCACCAGCTCCCCTCACCAGGCCTGAGGCTACTCCTTTCGAAAGGCGAGCATCTGACATTTGTTGGAGAGCTCGGGTGACTCGAAAAGCTCCAAAGGTGAAACAGAAAACTTTCCTGGTGCGATCTTCCTACTCGATCTTTTGTCTCATGTTCCCCTTGGGGATGAACAAGAAATACTTGTCTGAATAATTCATAGGCCCCGAGGTAGAAATATGCTGCTTCTTTTCAATAAAAAGGCTGGGTACACGGTGTTGATTATACCTCTTCTGCAATGCTCTACCAAAAAGCACAGAGATCTGAGAAGCTCTGTACCAAATCCCTCTTACAACAGGGAGACAAAAATGAAAAGCCATGTAATATTTTTAATCAAACAGACTAATGCTTGGATAATATGGAAAATTACTTATAAAGCTGTACCAAGCTACAAAATGTTCATAAAGGGAAGGTGAAAAAAAAATCAAGTAGCTGCAATTATAAGGTCTGATTTATTTTTATTTTTTTTTAATGTTTATTTATTTTTGAGAGAGAGAGACAGACAGAACACGAGTGGGGTAGGAGCAGAGAGAGAGGGGGAGACACAGAATCCGAAGCAGGCTCCAGGCTCCGAGCTGTCAGCACAGAGCTCGACATGGGGGTTTAAACCCACGAACGTTGAGATCATGACCTGAGCCGAAGTCGGATCCTTAACCGACTGAGCCACCCAGGCGCCCCAGTCTGATTTGTTTTTAAAACAGAAAACTGGAGGGGTGCCTGGGTGGCTCAGTCGGTTAAGCGGCTGACTTCGGCTCAGGTCACGATCTTGCGGTCCGTGAGTTTGAGCCCCGAGTCGGGCTCTGTGCTGACAGCTCAGAGCCTGGAGCCTGTTTCAGATTCTGTGTCTCCCTCTCTCTCTGACCCTCCCCCGTTCATGCTCTGTCTCTCTCTGTCTCAAAAATAAATAAACTTTAAAAAAAAATTTTTTTTTTTAAATATAAAAATAAAAAAAACAAACAAACAAACAGAAAACTGGTAGTTAGTTATTTTTGAAACTGCTGAACCCCTTCTACATCTTGCAATATCACTAAGAGACGTAGCAAGAGAACTAAGGCTTTGGGATCCTTTGGAGAACATTTTATTTCTTAGGTACTAAACCATAGCCTCCTAGCGTTGGAGGAGGTTCCCAGCCTATTTAGTTGCTTGTTTTCATTTTACAGAAAGGAAACGGAGTGCAGACAGCTTAGGGTCTTTCTTTTTGTGAGCTTAGGCAGGCTCACAAGTTAAAGAGTGAGCAACTGACACCACAGGGTCCGGAACGCTGTTCCCAGACTTCCTCGTCCACTGCTCACTCGTGGTATCACACACTGACCACTGATTACGGACACCAGGCTCCCAAGGGCTGCTGACACGAAGGCCACCTCAGTTTCACAAGTCTCCTCTGTCCCGTGGCTCACGAAATCACAGATATCCCACCACTAAGTACGAAGCGCAAATCCCAAACGTCAGCCTGGCGTGCAGGCCCAGAGAAGCAGTATGGCTTTTCATCAGCAACTCAGACTCTGGTTAGCTTTTGAGTTTCCATTCAGACTCACGGGAGAATAACAGGAGATCGGCGGCTTTGTGGGGCAGTTGTGCTCAATGCGTGTGCCTAACACGGTAATGCCACCAATGCGAACCCCGCGGAGGGATCAGTCTGCTCCCCCACCCCACCGAAAACGAGGTGGAGGGACAGCCGACTCCAGGCAAGGCAGGGAGAGGAGCAGCCAGGCAGCCCCCAGGCTTCGGGCGCACATGCATTTCTGGGAAGCCACCACACACGCGCAGTGTGGAAACCGGGTGACTTAGCTGGGTCCTCTCGGTACCAGAGGGCCCATCCCACCCTCCTCTGACAGGATGCCCCTGTCAGCCAGTAGCCTCGGAGACAAGCTGGAGTCTCCCAGGGTGGGGACACCCTCCCGAGGTGGCAGCACAGAGACCAAGGTGACAGTGGCAGTGCCCAGGAGACTGGTGACTCATGCCTGCCCCTTGCGTGGAACAGGACCGCTGGGCAGGGCTGCTAGGTCTGTGCACCGCCAACTCCCAGGGGCTCCATAAACCACACAGAAATGGCGCCGCTGGCTCTGTGCTGTGTGACAGCCTGGCAGGCTAACCGCATGGGCCTCCGAACCGGAGGAGACCCGCCAGTCGCTCCGAGGGGAGCCCCGGCCCGGGAGCGGGGTCCCGGCCTGGCTCTGAGACTCACCAGTCGCTGCATGCTCTTCACGTGGGTGGGACTGATGGATAAGGCTTCTTCATACCACCGCCGGGCCTCGTCGAGGTTTCCCCGGAGCTCAGCAACCTGGCCACGCATGTACAGGACGTTGTGGGACATCGGGAAGAGGTTGGCGGCTTCCTGAGTACAGGCCGTGGCTTCTGCAGGCTTCCCAATGCCAATGTAGACTTCAGCTGTCGGGGGGAGAGCAGAAGACAGATGCTTTACTGGTTTGCTGCCCTTCTGAGGCCCTGCGAACAGCTGTGACTCTAGTTGGGGACACTTACATCCCCCCCACGGGAGTCTGGCAGGGGCCCATCTGGAATCCGCAGGGCCCAGAGCCAGCCAGTCCCCCAGCCTGAGTCGAAACAGCTGCAGTGACGGCCCTTCCCGCCCTCCGTTACACCGGGACTCGAGTCTCTGGCTGTAGGGCCTTGGAAGGTACACGAGTCGCCACCAGCCAGAGGGGAGTGAGGCCTGCCTGGCGCCACCCCCCACCCCCACCCTCAGGGCTGACCTAGGGCGCCTTGGTGTCCGGGGCACCTGCCCTCGGCTCTGACAACCACAAAGAAAGGGCCGGAACGAGCTGAAGGCCAAGAAAACCAGAGGCACACGGCCCCTCAAGGGGGACAGCTCTGCCCTCCGGCCTGTTTTCCTGATGCCAAAAAGCATACAGAGGGAGCGGACTGTGGCTGCCATGTTCACGGGCATGAAATAAAACGGCGGCTCCATCAGACCCTGCCCTCCGACCAGTTAAAGCTACTGCGCCCTGGAGACCATTAACTATATGACACCGACAAAGCCCTTTGAAAACCAAGCTGTCACTTTCAAAAAGGCAGGAAAACGACCTTTCCTGCAATGTCAGGCCTCAGCTCTCAACGGTGGAGTCCCGAATCGCTTTGCGGCCCCTGCCTCCCAAAGGGCCCATCGCGCACGGCCGCCCGCCTGTCTCTCGGGCACACTCAAGTGCCCTCTTCTCCTGAGGCCTGTGACCCCGGCACCACCTTCTTCCCGGCGCTGGGCAGGTGTCTCCAAAGACTTCAGACCCCTCTCCTCTCTCCTCACCGAATCTGTCAGCACTACTGCCCAGAGTCCTACTCGGCCGGCCGCTGTGCCCTGGGGCCTACTGACTGCTTCTACCTCCAAGGCAGCCCCCGGCTCATCGGCTCCTGCCTGGACCCCCACCCCCTCACCCCTGGTGGTCAGCGACGTCTGCACCCATGCCCCCAAGTTACACATACAGTAATATGTTATGTGTCATAAAATGCAGGCCAAAGTAGAAGGAGTAGAACACAACACAAAAGAAATAGAAAAGTCCTAGTATTTTCCTTGTGCACTTCACAAGTTGTGTACTGGAGGCCACTTTGGAACTGCCCTGACCAGGGCAGGCCCTCCTTGGGCCCCTCACCTGCTGCCTGCCACACCTGTCTGTCCCACACAGCCGCTGCCAGGTCAGCCTCCTGAGGCAGAGCTCGGGGCTGGTCATCCCACCTGCAGAAAAGCGCCCCTTCCTGAAGGCCTACTGCTTCTGTTCAGCCCTCACGCCCTTCAGCCTGCCTTCTAGCGGCCTCCCAGGGAGGCCTTCCCTGACCGTCCTGCTTAGCCTGCTGCTCCCCACGTACTCAGCATGACCCTGTTCCATGCTGTTTTCTTGTCCTCCATAATTTCGACCAACAGGTTCCTCTCGTTGGTTTCCTGTGCTGTCTGTGTGTCCCCTGCAGAACGTAAGCCATCAGCACACGAGCACAGGGACTGTGTGCGTGTTGTTCACCGCTGTGTCCCCGGGGATGGGAATAGCACCTGGCCCAGTCAGAGCTCAGGGAAGAGTCACTGAGCGAATGAATGAATGAATGAATGAATAACAGTAACAACAACAGTAGCTAACATTCATTAAGCCTGTGCCTTATGCCAGGAAGTGCCCTCATTTCTCCTTCATCGGCACACGATATGCCATA
This sequence comes from Panthera onca, assembly GCF_046562875.1. Taxonomy (NCBI): domain Eukaryota; kingdom Metazoa; phylum Chordata; class Mammalia; order Carnivora; family Felidae; genus Panthera; species Panthera onca. The sequence continues at coordinate 133,185,075 of NC_138344.1, forward strand.
GGTACTATTATTTTATCCCCATTGTACAGATGAGGAAACTGAGGTACAGAGAGGCTGAACAACTTGTCCAAGGTTTCAGGGCAAGTTGGAGGCAGAGCCTGGTTTGGGTCTCTACAGAGAACAGTGGCCCTGACCCCAGATAGCATCCAGATCCCTCGATGACTGGCTCCACAGCCCTTACGAACCTGTCTCCACTGCTCCCCGACACCCTAAGCTCTGGTGAGCCACTGCTGTTTCCACACACGTGTCCAGTCTTCTGCCCCTTCCTGTGGTGCCATTCTCCCCCCACTGTGGCCTGCTCAATAGCCGTCATCCCTGGCAGCCAGCTCTTCCCCTCAGAGGGGAGCCCGGCCTCTGCGGTCTCTGATGGCTGTGGCCCTAGATGTGTTTCTGTGAGGGGTCTGGGGTCCGCTCGCAGACAGCACACTTTCTGTCTCCCCACCTGCAGCTTTGGGCCCAGAGGCTGGAAAAGGGCAGGTGTGGATCACACACTTGGGGTGTGTTAATGTTGACTACTTTTTGACCTCAACCGGCCTGATGGCCCCTCTCCTCGAGCCCCCTCTCTTTCCCAGGGATGGTCACCAACCACTGACTCCTCAGGCAGGGACAGAGCCCTGGGGAAAGCGGGCCCCGCACCGCCCGTCTGTTCTTCCGATCTGTGGGTGCCCTCTTCGACAGGGAGCACAGACATGACGGGCTGGCCCAGGGGTCCCTCAGACGTGGAAACTCGGGCCACTGAAATCCAGCCGAGCCCTGACGGTAGCAATGCCAGCACCGTGCCTGTCTCCCGTCCTCTGGAGGTTCAGCTCACCGGGTAGTTACTGAGCTCCTATGACACACAGGGACTCTGCAGAAACAAGGGTGAAAGTCTGTCCCCGGTGAAAGTCTGCCCCTCCTGGGAAGGACACGGCAGGGCCGTCTGATGTCTCTCACCATGCAATTCCCTCCCGGCTCTAGCCAGCCGGCTGCGTGCCCACTGCGGTTTTAGGTTACCTGAGTGTGCCAGTGACTCGGGAGAGCTGTACAGAACGTTCCTCCCACTGTACGCTTGGCTCCTGACTTGCTCCCATTTTGGGGGTGGGCTTGTGTACATTTCTGAGGTCCCCAGGGCCTAGAGCTGACTGGGTGGGTGACACACTGGGCCTCTGTCATCTAAATCACTATGAAAAAAGACCAGCTTGGGAGTGGGGACCGAGTGCTTCTAGAATTTTTATAACAAGAATCAAGGTGGGGCGGGGGGGGGGGGGGGGCGGGCTTAAACACCAACATGACAATGTACCCGTCAGCCCTGTTCTAGGAAGGTTCTCCGTGGGACCATGTATCTTCATGACCACCGTGTTGTCATCAGCCACGTGTCTGATGCTATTGCTTCCTTCCTGAGGAATCGATTGGAAGACAGAGACTCAGCTGAGTCATGATCATGACAGTGGGAGAAAGAATCTAGGCCTCCAAGGATTTCTTTTCAGTGGTGCAGAAGTTACAGGAGGAAACCTATGTCACTGGCAAGGCCTGTGCTCCTCACATAGGTGGGGCAGACAGATGCATGGCCTGGCTGTTCCTAAATGCATCCATTTTAAGCTCAAATGGAAGGACACGGGGCAGATATCCTGGGGTGATTTTCAAACCATTTCCTCCAAAGGAGCCTCTTTTTCCAAACGGATCTTAAGAGTGGCAGCTGGCCTCCCTCTTGGTTTGGTCCCCTCTTCCGGCCTCTGAGGCACCTCTGGGGACCTCAGGGCTCTAGGGTCCTCAGTTTGTAAGCCAGTATCACGAGAACACGGAGGGTTCAGTTCCTGTACCTGGGCCGAGTGTGTGGCTGGGGCAACGCAGTCAACTTCTCTGGGCCCGTTCACCTGTCAGCTGGGGCCGGAGGCTGGCCCACAGCTCTCCCTGGACAGCGGTAAGGGTCAACCAGGGTGGTGGGAACTGGGGAGGATGGCGCTTCGTGGAGCCCTGCCGCCTTCCAGATGGCCATGAAGAAACAAGAGTACGGGGAGCTGAAGCCACCTGGGAGAGCCATCAGCAGTTTGGGCCGATCGGTATATTTGGGGGTGCAGGGCCAGCCTTCTGTTTACCTCGGCTCCTGTGAGACAGTGGCTTGAAATAGTCATTCCCCCTTTACGAGGAAATCACGTCTTCTTGGGGTGCAGTCTTAGGCTCCAGGAGCAAGACCTTAGTGGACGAATTGGGGAGGAAGAGGGAAGGATTACAGAGGCCTCCCCGCATCCCTGAAATCCCCAGAGGGGTCCTCTTGCCTAGACAACACAGCTGGCCTTCTAGAATGTAACGAGTCCCTGTAGGTATTTACTCTGAGCTTATGATGCTTGGGAAGCCTTCCTTCCTGGGGGTCCTCAGCTCAAACAAGGCCCAGTACCTTCCTGGATGAGGGGTTCACAAGTGTCCATCCCTGAGTCCACAGGGCTGCAGCTCCCGCCTTTGTGGCTCCATGTGGCTTCCATAAATAAGCTCTACCATCCCCTGGAGCACATCATCTTTTCGAGAGGACCCTCCAACCTTTGCTTCTCATGTCTGCCGGGGGCTCATCTGCCATAGCCATGCACCTGGCCCTTCCCCGCCCGCCCCAGGTCCCATCTGATCGATGCGTTTGGGAGAGGGCCTTGGGCATGCTCGCGGTGGCCCTTCAGAGCCCCCTCTGCCCCAGGCCTTGTCTCTCGGATGCCTGAGTTCTTGGCTTGCTCTTGCAGGCACGTCGCAGGGCTCTGCCTCTGCCACGGGGAGGCCAGCAGTTTGGGATGGGCGAATTTACCTGAGCCGTGATGTTAGGGAATCTAACCGAGACTAGATGCCAAGCCACATTCTCAGATTCCACTTCCTTAAGTAAGTGAGCTGGCAGTTTGCTCTCCACTTGCCAGAACTCAGGAGCTAAAGGGTGTTTCGTACTTTCCTAAAGCCTCCAGCATATGACCAGACTTGTTTTCTCCCTCTAAACTATGAGCGACTCCCAGCCACAGCCATCTCTGCATTCCTTAGCACAGGCTCTAGCGTTTAGCAGGTGTTCAAAGTGCAGTCTGAAGATTAGCGAATGCTCAGTGAAGGCCAGAGATGGGCCATTTCTGGGGCACAGGTCAATGAAGCAAGTTGAGGGTCAGAGAAGCAACAGCAAACAGTTTCCCTGACCCTTCACCGATGGCTAAATTCAAGTTTAAAAAAAAAAAAAATGAACAAAGGGCCTTGTGAGCTTATGTAAGAGATGGTAAGAGTCTGCACCAAAGGAACAGCAAGACAGAATGAAGCTGGCTCCCGGAACCGAGAGCTTGTCAGGTCCTACGAGAATGCACTTGAACCATGCAGGGCAGGCTCTGAGAGGTCACTCTCTGATGGGGTCCCAGGCACAGAGATTCTGTGCTGGTTGCTGGCAGCTGACAGCCTCTAACTGGAGGTAAGGGGTTGCTCAGGGTCATGGACACTTTCCACCTTTCTGAGAGCTCACACTGAGCTCTGACAGTCCCCTTTGGAATCACTTGGTTTGTCCTTGTCATTCTGTTGCTGCGGAACATGTTGGAAATAAAATCCCCTCTCTGCTTGCAAACTTCCCATGGTTCCCTACTGCAGGTGAATGTAACCGAATGTTTTTTGTTTTGTTTTGTTTTAATTTTTATTTTTAGTTTAGAGACAGCGTGCATGAGGGAGAAGAGCACAGAGATAGGGAGAGAGAGAGAGAGAGAGAGAGAGAGAGAGAGAGAGAGAGAGAGAGAGAGAGGGAGAATCTCAAGCAGGTTCCATGCTCAGTGCGGAGCCTGACATGGGGCTCGATCCCATGACCCTGGGATCATGACCTGAGCCAAAATCAACAGTCAGATACTCAACCGACTGAGCCACCCAGGTGCCCCTCTAACCCAATTGTTTTTGCTCAGCGTTCAAAATTAGGGCCCTGCCACCTTTCCGACTGCCTCCCGTGATGTTTAGTTCACGGTCTCACCCCCACACCTCTGCTTGTGCTGTTCCTTCTGCCCCAAATGCCCTCCCCGAGTGGCCATCTGTGAAGACTCCTGGGTCTCAGCCCCAGTGCACTTCAGCTGCACTTGCCTTCCCTAGACACCCCCAGGGAAGCCACCTCTCACACTCCTGTTCTTCCAGTGCCTTGAGTGTGCTCTGGGAAGCACGCACCCCAGTCCACCTTGTCCCATGAGATCTGTGTGTGTGCTCGCTTTCCCACTAGAGGCTGTTGTCCTGGGCGGCCAGTCGAGCTTCTCTGCCTTGGCGTTGAACCATGCCTTGCGTGGAGGGCCTTCTGAAATCACTTTGCTGAACCATCTATGGGTGTTATCTGAAAGAGCTAAGCTCTGCGTGTAAGCCTGAGGACTGTTTCTTCCTCAAGGTGAAGAGCTGTTCCTGGTTGGGGGACCCAGTGTAGATGCACTCACAGTCTCCCACAGGTCTGGTTTCCCCATTCATTCATTCATTCATTCATTCTTCTAACATTTGTCAAGCACCTGCTTCATGTCAACCGCTAGGTTGAGAAGTGGCTTACAACGTGCCTTCTCTGGGCTCAGGGTTGTGCATGTTGTGCACTGTGCAAAGGTGCTGGGCAGAGGGGGGCTGAAATCTAGCCTGGATCCTGGCAGGCTGTGTGCCTGCTGCAGGGCTGCATTTGCCCAGAGAGATGCAAAGTGCCTTCTCACAAATGTGCCTTCAGCTAGTTAGGCCTGTTCTCTGCGGGATAGTCTACCCGGAGGGGACACCTATTTTGGAACTCAGATAAAGGAGCAGCAGTATATGCCGGAGGCAGCTCAAGGGCGGCACCTTATCTGGGTGCTCAGATCTTCCATTCCACCTGAGGTCTGGCCGACAGGGATGCAGGAAAAGACCTGTGTGCCATCAGGTGCTCCCCAATCATACAGGTCAGGCCTGCAGGCAGGCAGGGAGCTAGGCCAGTGGGCCCCCTGACCCTCTAAAACCATTTCCTTTACCCCAAACCCTACTTCCCTGACTTGCGCTTGGAAAACAAACCTTAGCAACTTGGTTCTGGGATAGCTCCTGCACATGGGGGGCCGGGGAGTCCCCATGGTGAGCACAGGGCATCTTCCGGAAGCATCAGGTGCTCCTAGAGCACAGCACCCGGACCACTGAATTCACTCTTTCATACCAAAGTCAGCACGAGGGCCTGATGAGTTTCCTGTCACCCTTCCAAGTCATGAAGGCCCAGAGGAGGGCTGCGCCCTTATCAGCTCTCCCCAGAACTGTTCTTTACTTTTCCTCCGGGGAAGGTCAGAAGTGAAAGAAGGCAGTGATTTTGTTTGCTTGCATCGGTCCTAACCTGAGCTTCTCTGGGCCGGGCCCCAAGCTGGGCCTACAGTCCCCAGGATGAACATAGCCAGGGCCTTTCCTCCATGAAAGCTTGGCCAAATGCCTCTGTCAGGGTCTCAGCTTCCGGATCAACACTTATTTCTGAGTTTCCGAGTGGCTGTGTCAACCTGTCAGGGGGGAATGCCTCCCCCGGTGGCTTGGTAGGGGTGGCAGGACGGGCTCCTCACCCTCTAGCTGCATCGGAGACCCCTGACCCCTCCGGGCCCTGGCCCAGCTGTTCTCCTGATGCCTCAATCCTTCCCCAAAGCCCTCCGCCCCTTTGGCTGACCTTGGCTCATCATTCAAAGAGAAAACAGAAGCTGGCAAAGCAGACCTTGAGCCTTCTCTTGCCACCACATTGACAAGCCCTCTGTTGTCCTCTGTGCCTATCCACTCTGCTCCTAACTGAGGGCCAATCCCTCTGCCTGTGCCCTGGAACCCACCACTCTCTTGCTTTCTAGAGGTATTCAGACCCCCCACGTATCCTCTCTCTCTTCAGGGCAAGGAAGGTCTCAGTCTTGACGTGATCACTCCCAGCAGCAATCAACATGCTTCTGTGTCAGCCATTTGTGAAGCCCCCTAACTTGAACCCACACTCCTCCCCAGCTACCCCTCATTTCTCCCCTCTGCTGCACAGGGGTCCTTCCTGGAAGGATTAGGTACCCCGTGCCTGTCTTCGTCACCTGCCATCCACCCTGCAGCCACATCAGGAGGCTCCATCTCTGGCCCCCAAAGCCTCACCTGTCATGGCCGCCGACAACTCCCATCCGCCACGACCAACAAATGCTTCTGTCTGCACCTCTTCAACCTCCCAGCAGCACGTCCTACCAGCCGTATCCTCCTTAATAACAGTGATTTGAGGAGTTCTCAAGCGCTTGCTGCCCACTGAACACTCCCCATGCGTTATGTGGTGTAGCTGTCACAACTGCCCTCATCTTCTGTCGGAGAGCACTAGGCTACACCCAGGTGACACTGGGATTTTCACGAGCCCGACTTCAGAGCCCTTGATCGCGCCGCACAGGCCCCTTGGAAGGAAACCCTTTCAGCTGCCACAGTGCCACCTCTCCGGTTCCCCTCCTGCCTCCCTGACCTCCCCCTCCTTGCCCTCGCTTTGGCTTTTCCCCTCCCGCCACCCCAATTTTAAATGTGGGAGGGGCTTGGATCACACGCAGTCCTGTCCCTTTCCCTGCTCCCTGGACATTCTCTTCCTGGGCCTTCTTATCACTCACTCCCAAATGTCTGTTTCTAGCCAAAACCTGACGTGGAGGCTTGACTGTCCAGCTGCCCACGTGCCGTCTTCATTTGCGCATCCTCAGGCACCAGACACTTCCAAGTTCAAACACGACTCTGGTTTCCCTTCCTCCCTGACCCCCATGCATCAGTTCTCAATGCCCGCTCCCCCGCCCTGGCTTCCCATCACAGAGAACAGCGTCACCAGTCACCTGCTGACTCAGGCCCCGAACACAGAACTCTTCCCAGATTCTTCTTTTCTCCTTCTCCCCCAACTTCACACCCACCGGGGAGTCCTATGGATCCTGCTGGACAGTGCGTCTCAGGGCCCACCTCCCTCTGCCTCAGACACCGAGCCGCACCCTCTGTATTCCACTCTTTCTGTTCCCACCCGTCTGACCCTTTCACCCTCCTGCCGGAAGGCCATCGGTAGCTTTTCAATGCTTTTAGGATTAAGTTAAAGATCTTAGCATGGCTACCAGGGGCCCTGCTGGACTGTGCCTCACCTCGGGCCACGTCGTTTCTTTCTCCTTAGGCTCCAGGCCCAGGGGCCCTGCCATTTCTCCAACACTCTCCAGCACCGTCTGCAGGCCTCCCGGGTGCTGTCCTGTGCCTCCCCGCCCGTGTCCCAACCACCGCCAATCACTCCTCAGGCCTCCGGTCCCATGCCCAGACCTGCTCTGGCTCCCGGCTTGGGGCGACCTCTGTCGTCAGTTCTCATGAGAGACCAACCCTGACCCTTCATAGCACGTGGCACAATGAGAATTAATCTGTAATTGTTTTCTCTCACATCTGTCAACTCCATGAAGGCAGGGACTGTGTCTGTCTTTATGACCACTGCCCTCCTGAGCCTCACTCTGACTGTGGCCCATAAACACGTGCCGGAAGACGTTGGGCTGAACGCCTGAGCGCCCACCCGGGGTTAGAGCAGGGGTGCTGAATTCTGGCTTCTCCCCTTACTGGCCATGTAATATTAGGCAAGTGACTTGACAGCTGTGTATCCGTTTCTTCATAGGTAAAATGGGGTGATTAAGGTGTTTACACCTCAGAAGGCAATTAAGGCATATAAAGTCCTTGGAATAAAGTCTGATACCTGGACAGTGCTTGGTAAATGTTAGCTACCTGCAGGATGTAGACCATTTAGTCAAAGCCACTCCGGGCAGGAGCAGGTGCTGGTTTGCTTAATCTAGACTGGCCCTGAATGGGGCTGGCCCGACCCCCAGGTACTGAGCGTTCCCTCCTGCAGGGGCTTTCTGTGCGGTGACCCATACACCACCCGTCTGGGAGCTGGGGGCTATGTCACAGGATGACCCCTCGATCCTGCGGATGCAGCCTTTGAGAGGCTGGGAGGAGCCTGGTAAGGGGGTGGGGGTGGGGTGTAGGCTGGGCCAGGGCCAGGGAATTCGTGAGAGTATCACCGCTTTAAGTTCCCAGCAGAAATCAGAAAATCTGATCTTGCACATCTAAGAATAGCCACTAGTTTCAACTGTGAGAGCGCCAAAGTGAAAGCTATAATTATTAGTAAGTAACAAGCAGAAATTAACCACCTACCGCAAAGTCATTTTTAGCCGCCATCCCAACGTGGAAACTAAAAGATGGGCAACAAAAAGCTGCCGCCTGGTGTGGCAAAGGCTCTGGTTCAACCTGGAAGGTCTGTGAATGTGTGAGTCTCCGATGGCCAACCATCGGTTTGCATCCTAAAGAAGTACGGCTCCTAGGGAAACGGGTTTTGCGGTACAATAAGCATCACGTGCTCTAACGGAGCTCCCCTGAGTCTGTCTCATTCCGCAGTAAGACCACAGAGGCACTTATTTCCATCTGGCCTGGGTTCTCCCACAAAGGAGGGGAGATAACCCCTTCTGACCTTTACAAGATGGTGTATATACCAATGGCCCCAGAAGGTGCTTGGAACTTCTGAAAAGGAGACCATAAAAATGGGTAAATGTCATGTAAAGCCCAGATGCCATCAAGAAAAGATTGATAAATATATTTTTTAAAAATTGGCCAAAAAAAAAAAAAGACCAACGAAAACACTAACAAAATAAAAACAGGAGAAAATATTTATAGCTCATATCACAGACACAAGGCAGATTTCTTTGACACATAACATGTGCTTACAAATAAAAAAGGAAAGCTCAGTACCTAAGAAGATAAGTGAGCAGAAACCATGAACAGACGATTGAAATACCACTTTTCACCTATCAGACTGGCAGAGATCTAGAAGTCTGAGAGTTCGTCGTGTTGATAAGGATGCAGGGAAAGTGGGCCATTCACACACTGTTGGCGGGGCTATAAGTTGGTACTATTTTGTGGAAGTCAATGTGACCAAACTTATCAAAATTGAAGAGTGTATACCTTTTGGTCCATCAAGTCCATTTTTAGGAATTTATCTTACACGCAACATAGAGAGCAATAAATATTTGGAAGGATACTTACTGATGCATTGTCCGTAATGGCAAAATATTAGAAATAATCTGTTAACTAATGGAGTCATATAATGATTTATACTATGCAGCCAGGAAAAAGTCTGAGTCAGCGTTACATGTGCTGATGAGCAATGACCTCTGTGTGCGAGTGACAGCTCAGGAAAGCACACAGGGGACCTGCTAACAGAGGGTGCTGTGGGTGGGTGGCTGAGGCTCAGGGGCAGGATGGAGCCTTTTCACTCTCCATCCTTTGTACCTTTCCAGTTGTATACCAGGGGAAGGTACTCTTTATTCAAAAATGATTTAGATAAAACTGTCACGGAGGTCCCAACAAACTAAGGAACAAAATACACACAACCCATGCTGGTCAGCCACCAGGTGTCCTGGTGAAGAGCTGTTGGTCAGAGGGAAGGGTGTGAACTGGGAGCGAGTCCCACCGCTCAGGAATGGAGGGACCCTATGTGGCCAAATGTCCTTGGTCTTCCCGGATCTGTGCTCCCTGCTAGGCCATTGGCCCATTCCTTCACAGGGCAGCTGGAGGCTCTGGTGTCCAATTCATGATCTCTTTGCCATTCAAATGGACATACCAGTGGCCCATGGACCTGCTCATCCAATAGGCTGAAAATCGAAGGTTGTCTCAGAGTGACCTCACCTGCTAGCTTTGGGGGCCCCCTCACCATGGGCTCTCGTCATGAGCTCCCACTATACTCAGCTCACCAGAGAACACAATCTAGAGAGGAGAGACCCACAAATGCCACAGTAACACCATGGCTTTGGGCATTAGGCCTTGATCTAATTAGTTTCTTCCAAAGCTTGCAAAATTTACAGAATCTGGCAGTATTGCTAGGCCTGACGATGGAACCACAAATTGTCCAAGAGTCGGCATTGGGCAGGGCGGGCGGGGGCAGGGTGGTTGGTCACTGCTATCTTGCCTCTGAGAGCAGTAGAGCTCAAACCACAGATGGTAAGGTCTTACGGTTAAGTGGAAGCTGTTTTCTCAGTTCATTCTGAAGTTACCTCTCCAAAGACTATATGAATATATGATCCGATTCTAAATCTTGACTCAAAGTCATTGCTTTGAAAGAGTCAATATGGCACAGACCCCATAAGATTCTAATTTACTCAGTGCATTCACATAACATAAGCATTATGAATATTCTGTCCAGAGTTTATAAGGCAGGTATGGCATTCGTTTCCCACAGTCCAATGCCACCAACTAGTAGACTGTTTTTTTTCTAAATGTTTTTCCATTCATTTTTGAGAGAGAGAGAGAGAGAGAGGGCGCGTAGGCACGTGAGTGGGGGAGGAGCAGAGGAAGAGGGGGACAGAAGATCCAAAGCGGGCTCTGCACTGACAGCAGCGGGTCGATGCAGGGCTCAAACCCACGAACTGTGAGATCATGACCTGAGCTGAAGTGGGATGCTCAACTGACTGAGCAACTCAGGAGCTGCCCTCCCCCCCCCGCCCCCCCACCAACTTGTAGGTTATTAAAAGCCACACCTATAAACTAACCACGAGAACTTTGTTCTGTGCTGTAAGCTGTGCCGATGAGAAGTGGATATTATGTGATCACGTAAAAATTCAAGGACAGCTCTAAACTGAATCTTCGCTACCAAGTTCTTCAATGTTCTCATCAGCAGCCACAAAATTCCCTCCCAAGAGTCACGTGGGATATGCAAAAAGGAAGAGAGTCTGAATAACCGAATAAGGGGCAGCAAGCCAGCGGGAGAGGCCATTCTGGAACTCAGTGACCCTCACTCAGGTCACTGACTTTTCCAAGAAATGGGCAAGAAGAAGTGTCCCTGAAGTCAAGGAAGTTCATTCCAGCCTAGAAGGACTGCCTTCAGCTCTTCTGGTTTTTTTAGACTGTGGCCCTCCAAAATCCCAACTTTAATTCAAATTCAAAAGACACTTCTGCCCCCACACTGGCCCTGCAGGGTCAGCCAGTCTCTCCTGGCCGGCCCTGACACTGAAGCCTTCCCTCTCTGCTCTCTGGAGTCACCGCTCATCAGGCGGCAGGATGGGACAGGTGCCAGGCCCTGGACTGGGGACTGGGCTCTTCTGTGGGAGAGCTGCATTAGTGCAGAGGAAGGCATTGCTGCTGTCCCCACGCCCTGAGCGCCAGCTCATCTAGGACCCGGCGAGAGGCCACATGCTGGCAAGCGTCTGCACAGGAAGAACAATCAGCACATTCATGAATCATCCCTCTTTTGTACTTCTGCTTAGAAGAATGTAATTTGTTAATTTACGGGAGTTGTTATGGCTCAATTAAAGATGCCAACACAGAAGAGGCCGGCTGAGCTTGGCTCTGTGACCCGCCAAAGCCAGGTAGATCCGACCATGTTTCCAACAAAGGTCCGCCGATGGTTCCAAACAAGGCTCAACATCACATAATGAGCCTTGGCAAAAGACGACTAAATAGATGGACAACGGTGGGTAAGAAGTACTTTCCTCAGCCGAATCTGGCCTTCCGCTGTGCACCCCGAGGGTCTAGCCTGGGAAGGCCCAGTTGGGGGTCTCGCAGACCCAGTGATAAAACTTGAGGAACAGAAGTTACCGTCTATACCCAGATATAAATACGGAAGGAAATCTGCAGCCATCACCTACCCAGAGCCTCTGTGTGTGGGGGGGGGGGGCGCTCGTTGCTGCAATGCCTGCACGTGGGATTTATTTGGGGGATCTCCAGCTATGCGGCAGCAACCATGTGAAACTGGAGGAGGGGGGGCAATCACATCTGCCTTCTGGGCTGGTTTCCAGCCCTGTGTTTGCTGCTACCCGCCCCTGCCTCTGCGGATTAGCAGGAGTGCCAACAGAGAGGGGGCAGGGACATCGAGAGCGCTGCCCCTTCCCTGGCCGTGACGAAGACATCTGAGCCATCAACACACCCGTCCCCTCTCCCAGGGACCCCAGGATGCGCCAGGCGCCGCGCTCATCCACCCTAGGAGGCCGGTGCTATTACCCCCACTGTGCAGATGTGGACCCTGAGGGGGAGGGGTGAAGCTATTAGCTCCTGTCTACACAGCCAGTAAAGAGTAATGGACTTCCAGACTTCTGAAGCCTGGGACACCCTACTACACTGTCCCCTGCAAAGAAAGCCTGGGTGTAGCTCTGGGGTCCCTGCTGCAGCACAAACCCTACAACCGCCACCGAGATCTCCCCAGGACCCTTGACGTCCAATCAGAAAATTTCCGCTGGATGCCTGCTCTGTACCAGCCTCTGGGTCAGGGTATCGAGGCAGGGGACGGGGTGGGGAGATACACAGCAACTCGTGGTTCCTGCAAGGAAGTAGTGGCATTTTGGCGTGTGACCACAAAGGCCGTGATTTCTCCTGATGGGGGGTTGAAGGCTAAATAGGCAAGTGCCCACAGGATGCTCCGGCCTCCGGCTCAGTCGTGTGGGTGTGGGTGGTGGGAGGGCCCACGGGTAGGGGCAGGGCAGTACCTGCATGAAGCCAGATCTGCGCCAGCGTCATCCAGGGGTGTAGTGGGCCCTGCTTGGGGGCGCTGCTCTGCAGAGAAGAGGCCACTTCTGACAGTGCCTGCTCCACTCTTGAGGCTGCTACTGACGTGGCGTGGACAGAGCCTGTGAGGGGTTTCCGAGAAGACGGCATCAGAAGTCAGAGGACAGACCCGACTGACTAGTCACCCCCCCCACCCCCTCCCACACACAGACACGAGTTCAAGACGAACACACACTCCTTCCCCAGGACGTTTCTAAGTCTTATGTCCATAAAGAAATACGGACAATCATTATGGCCTTGAACCTGAGTTTCCATCCAAGGCTCTAGCTAATCTTTTAGTCAACATCCAGAGCACATGCCGTGGGAGGTGCTCCCTTGAGGAGCTCAGTCTAGGACAGCGCGAGTGTTGGGGGGGGGACAGGGGTACAGCTAGAGACACAGCTATGGCGCTCATGCGGAAACGTGGCATAAATGAAGTGCTACAAAGGAAAGTTACAAGGAACCCTGTCAGGGCCTAAACCTGGAAACTATTGTGGGCGGGGGGGGGGAATTGGTGACTGGAGGAAGAATCAGCCTTGCCTCCTAGGGATGGAGGCCGTTCTTAAGATAAACCAAGCCACTTGCCATTCCACTCCCTGGCTTTTGCAAGGCAGCTAACACCCCTGGATTTGGAACCACATTCTAGGACATGACTTAGGAGTAGGAGAGAGAGCACGCTTTCACCCTACATACAAGCAGATGTCTGTCATCAAGGCTAAGCTGAGGGAGGATGGGCTGTAGCAAAAGCACCTATGCTCAGGAGTTGCTACCTGCCTGACTCTTGGGTAAAATTTGTCCTAAAAGGCTATGGAGAGGTGTGGACCAAGCACATTCACAGGCAAAGGGAGTTGGCAAAGGAACTTCTATTCGGAAATCGATCGACTCATTCCTCTTCGTGTGGCCCTTCTATGGGTCCTGATGGCTGGAGACCATCAGGGGCTTGGTCCTCACCTCTTCCCCAAGTTCTCTCCTGGAGATGTTGTTTCAGAGCTGAGAGAAAGGGTCTCAGTTATTTCAAGGTGAAAACTTGATACTTCTATCACTGGCCACATTCTAAATTTGAATTCATCATAAAGTGTAATATGTAGATAAACATGGAACCATCAACTTATCATAAGGATTCAAACAGTGATAATATATAAAGACCAATGCTGACTACTCAAATAAACGGAGCTGGTTATACTCTAGATAAGACAAAATTGTGAGCATAAACATAATTTCTGTTGGGGCTTTGAAGTGCACCATAATTTATTCATTTTAAGAGTATTTGCAGCAATAGACTGGCCATCCGTTTTGCGTTTTGACTGTTCCAACATGAAGGAAACACAGATACCTCTAAATACACTCAAATCCTTCAGCAGGGATTTGGTGGAGGTGGCTTATGGGAGGTGGACAGAAACCAGGCCAGGAATTCACCTTCTGTGGATAATCCACACAGGGCACCCACGAGGACGAGCAAGAGGAGAGCCCCCCCCACCCCCGCCACCCCCCATGCCCTCTGTCCCGGGAAGGAAGTGAGTCCTGCAGAGTGAATGCAGCCACACAGGAGGAGGAACCGGAGGCCGAGTTAGAAGACATCAATCGATGCCATTACCATCCGGAAGACCTAATGAAGTTCAGCTAAGAACTGACTCTTGGGTAGACAAAGTGTGTCTGACTACTCAGAAATAACAAAAACAGAAAAACAAAATCTAAACAGCAAAGTGATTACACTGCTGATTTTTTTGGTCTCGTTTTGAACTTTTTTTTTTTTAATGGAAAATAAATATTTTAACTTTGAGAACAAAGATTTCATATAGTTTTCCTGAGAGTTTCAGGAGCAGCTGTCAGTTAAATAAACAAGGTTGCCATTGCTATAGTCTGACGTCACCACGGTGGCTTGCCTTCTCATTGACTGCCTTGAACAGTGGTTCTCAACCTTGGCTTCACATCAGAATTACTTGGCGGGGGGGGGGGGTATGTTTCAAAACCCATGATGTCATGGATTTTTAAACCACCCCCCACACCAACTGAGTCACTAACTCTAGGGATGGGGCTAGGCCTATTGTTAATCACCCAGGTAATTCCACCGTGCAGCTAAGACTGAGACCCACCGACCTGGAGAGACAGAAAAGCAGATGTCATTAATGTTTGGTCAAAAGAAGCCTAAAAGCATATTCTGCACACGCCAGGCAGCGAGCGTGAGTTTTCCCTGCGGCCCAAGGCTCTGGAGAACAGAGTTCCAGGAAGATCTTGTTCTTTAAAGAACATTGGTTCTCAATTCTCTTGGTCTCAGGATCCTTTTATAGACTCTGCAGAGTTATTGAGAACCCCTCAAGAGATTGTACTTATAGGGGTTATATATCTCTCTATATTTACCACACTGGAAACCAAAACTGAGAAGCGCTTCAAATGTTTGGTCATTCATTCGTTACAAAATACAACAATAAACTACTACTGAAGAAAAATTCTACACATTTTCTAGTAGGTTCTATGGTTCCCTTGCTACAAGGGACCTGTGACTTTTGGAGGGGCTAATTTTGCTCTTTGGATTCACTGTTTCATTTGGTCTGCAAACAAATTAATCAGAGCTACTGTTAAAGTTCCTTCTCTTTGTGATATCTATATAGGACCAAAGTAGCTAATTATTCACATAATAGTATGCTTCACTGTGGATAAGTTCTGGCAAATGATGACGGTAGTGATGATGAGTTTTAGTGAACATGGTGTAGCAGGCTTCAGGCACTCCCAACTAGCACTTTACATAGATTATTTCATTTAACCTTTAAACAGTTCTGTGGGGCTGCTAACAATGTTATCTGCACGGTTTAGGGGACAAAATTGAGATTTCATGAGGTTATGAACTTATCCCAAGTCATACGGCCAGTGGGTGGCAAAGCTAGGGCTTAAACAGTAATCTAACTCCAAATCTAGCCTCTAGCCTCTAAATCCAGCTCTGGAGCCACCTCCTCCAGGAAGGCTGCTGTGAGCCTTCCGTTTCTTCCCCCTGCCCCTCCCCTGTAAGAAGCTAGGCCTTGGTGCCTTGGGTCCTCGGTGCTCCTATAGCTCCCTAGGGGTGTGGCTATCACTGAGCAGACCACACCGTTTCATGTTCAAGTTAATGTAACTGTCTCCCCTCTTAGACTGTGGTTCTGGAAGATAGGAAGCGTGCATTTAGGTGCTCTCAGGGGCTAACGACGCCAAGCCCGTGAGAGATACCTGGTAAAGGCCTGTGGAACGAAAAAATGAATGAATGACTACTGTCAACAGGCACGTCACTGTCTGAAATCTGGAAGACAGTGGTTCCCTCTTTTGGGAAAGCACGTCTGTGTCCTCTAGTCTCCTTGACTAACAGTGGCTCCGAGGCCAGAACCTTCACGGTCTCAAAGGGTTTTCTCAGCATGGCTGTCATCGCCTCCAAGCACCCGGACTGCACACAAGTCACCTCACTCCGTGACTTTCTCCCATCTCTAATATAACCAAGCCATTTAAATATGGAGGGTAACGGAGGTTTCTCAGAAATATTTTTTTTTTCCCTTCCCAGTCAATCCCTTTTAACACCTGCTTCACAAGGGCAGAGACCCTTCACGTCCTAAACCAGGGATGGATATTAGAGCCTTCAGATATGTACTAATAATAGGTGACTGGTAACAATGGCAACATTATCTAATAGTTAACACCCACTATTCCTGGCAATAACACCATCAATCAGATTCCTCCATTGGATTAGAATTTGGAGGAAAAAAATAAATAAACACGATTATGAATCAGAATGGATGTATCTGATTAAAGAAAATAACCAAAACAGCCTGTATCTTACTGTCTCATGGGACTAAAACGGTAAGTGCCAAAATAGATACGATATCAAAATAGATTTGGATTTATGTAGGTACACAACTAGAAATGCTAGTTCTAACCAACACTTTTTTTTAAAGCAACCACTCTCCTTCTCACCAAAGTAAAAGTATTCCCACAGCATACGTGGGGGTGGAAGGGATTATTACCCTCAGAGAAATGGACAAATTGAGGCTTAAAAAAGGAATCAGACGGAGGAAGGAATGGAAGACATATTTCTAATTTGAAATCCAAGACTCTGGAGGAATCAGCTCCCATATAATCAGGTTCCACAGGTAAGCCAGGGAGGCCGGCTGCTGTACATCTCTTATTTAGCACAGGAATTCGAGACGTGCTTATCACTGTCCTAACCTTGCAAGCTGAGCAGCTGTGGTGCTCCACCCAGTCCCCCAGCCACAGGGCACGAGGCCCTGAAAAGCCACCGCAAAACCTAACTGAACCGAGAGCTGACACAGGCAGGTGAGAATGTGCCCTAAAACCTGGTCCAGGTTCTGTGACCTAATCGTCCAAATGGTCCAGAGGGGGTGGGGGGTGGGGATCAGATGCCCTGGAGCTGAGATCTGTATTTTCTCAAGCCAACTGCTCTCTCTTCCCTGCCACCAAGATGCCCCCAAAGAAAATATGATCTTGGGCACCTCTTACGAAGGCAAAGTGTCCCCTGATGAACTGTTCTGATCCCTACATCCCGGGTTGTCATCGGGGTTCTCCTTGGACCACCCTGTGTGTGGGGATGGGGGGAGGGGACGGCAACAGAGTGGCCCCGGGGAACTGAAGTGGACAGGCATCTCCCCACGGCTGAGAGGACTCAGGACCGAGGCCACTGACCTCAGGAAGCCGTGAGTCCAAGCTCTGAACCCCTCTGCTGACCCATGCTGCTATCATGTGCTGAAAACCCTGTTGAGAAACGCTGCCACAGACAGGACACTGGGAACAGCCAGCTCAAGTTGCTTGTGCAGCTGCAGCCTTTACGAAAATCCTTTTTCCAAAGCACGCTACACCTGTGGTCGACATCACACAGCCCTCCAACGTGGCAGCTGTATGCGAACCCCATCTGACCGTTCAAAGGGATCCCGAAGGCAACCGTTTTGTTAAGCAAAAGGCACGACGAATGACGTGGCTTGGTTATGTTCAATGAGGCGTTATTTTCACAAGCGTGGTCACTGAATGCATGGCCTATATTTATATTCCAGCTGTCCTTCTGACTGTTCTGGTGGCATTAGGTAAGCGGCTATGGTCTGAAGGGTGTGTCCCTCCCTCTCCCCTCCTATCTTCTCAGCGTGTAGCAGATAAACTGGGTCTGAGAAGGAACCCTGCCCCCCTAGTGACTAGGCAAGCATCAAAGTCCAGGAACAAGGGACAGGTGTTACACTGCGTGCAACGAAACTCGCTTATCGGAGAGTCAGTAGACACAGCTCGCGTGTGTTTGCTTGGGATCCGGGCTGCTCTCTGCTTCGCGGCCCCAGAATCAACTCAGATGCCTCACGTGTATGAATATGGAGAGAGTGATGGAGCATGTGGCTGTGCCCCAGGTCCCCTCTCTCTGCTGGTCACCCACATTCTCCCTAACGCTACAGTGGCAGATACCTGGCCTCCCCACAGTTTTTCTGAAAAGAAACAGAGCCACTCCAGTAGTGGGCACGCAGAAATCCTCCACGGCTGATGAACCCCTCTACTGATTTCCCCTCGGTTATGAAATGATGCAATATTATCTGTCAGTAGATTTCGTTCAGCTTCCAGTTTCTGAGAAGCTGTGCTCCACCCCCCCGCCCCGAAAACAATTCCAATAAGAAGGAAATGGAAGCAGTTATACCTTCTTAAAGACCCCGAATACTAAATAGCAACCCTGAATGACTAAGCATTCTTGCCAGAGAGCTTTGCTTACAATTTTTCACTTTTAACAGGAAAAGAACGTCTGTTTCTCGAGATAGGGCTTGAAAGTAAATCAGTCCGACGCTGCAGACTGCTGGCAGCTGGTGACTTCACACCTGCCACCTGTGCTCTGAGACCCAGGATGTCCTCGGGGCAGAAGGAGACAGCCCTTCCGTAGCCAGTGATGACTGTCTCTTATTTTTTGAAGGGGGAGGAGAACCCACTCTCACATCAACATTATTTATCTCTGTACCTTTTTTTTTTTTTAACGTTAAACATTTTGGCTCCCCCCACCCCACTCCGGCCCTGATTTCTGCTGGAGGTGGTCTTCCTTCTCTAAGGAGGCTGACTTGGGGCTGGGGGTGGGTTCCTCGCTGTGCTGTGCGACGTGTCCTTCTCAGCTCCCCTCTTTGTAGCATGTCTGCTGGGGTGACAGGGGCGTGGGGCTCGAGTGCTCTACAGGCAACCGCCGGCCCTACCCAATTCCCATGACAACCAGGCCTCCTGCTTGTGGGTTCCTCTGATCAATAACTCTGGTGCCCATTCTAGGAGATACTTCCCTTTTTCACAGAGTGGGAAAGAGATTAAGACAGCCAAATAAATCAGGACAGCCAAACCCACGGTCTCAAGACGAGATCACAATTTCCAAGTGACTTTAACAGAATATCAAGCACAGCTGAAACCTGACAGGATGTGTCTTCTCCTGAAGGGGGAAAGTTCTTTCCAGGGAAAGCTTTAGGGAAGGATCCCACTAAGGCAGGGAGAGACTGGGGGATGCGGTCACCAGTGGGCATGCGGGGGTGACCCAGCATGCTGCTGGCGGGTGCTGGCAGGGCCAGGAGGTCACACGGGAAGCGTGGAGGGAAGCCGTTCACAAGCATGCAGGAAGATGCCAGCTGTCAGAGTGAGCAGAGCCATGGCTCTGGGCTGGAGACAGTACCTTCTGGAGGACGACACCAGGCAGATGCTTTCATCGCCATCAGAAACCCTCCCCGTTGCATATTCATGAGGCTGTGTCTTTGCACTCGAGTGTCTGGGGAAGGCTGTGTTTGTCTTTGAACGCAGCTTATGGGAAAAGCCTTCCCGGTTTTGGGTGAGGGTCTAATGATTGGACCCACACTCCTTAACTTCTATCCGAGTGCCATTTGTTACTGACTTGTCAATCTCCTAAGATTCTATTCAATCTTGTTTAGAGAAAGACACCACAGAACTAATTGGGGAGAATTAACTGTAATTTCATTAAAAGAGCAAGAAGAGGTTCATACTTGACTCATCAGGGCTGGAGTTTTTTAACTGCCACCCCTCAAAAGCAGTGGAGTCATCACTAAGAGTAACTTGTTCAAATATAGATTAAAAAAAACCCCGACTTTATTCTGTTAAGCAGGAGCAGAGGGTGAAATAGACACCCAACAGACTGGTCATTTCCTGATCACGAGATACATTTTTAACTGTCAGAAAATGCAAGGTCAATAATAAAATGCTAGCCATAAGAAAAGGGGAAAAAACAATGACCTTGAGTTTGTTTTTCAACCTTATTTCATTCCAGGGGTTTGTTTATCATTAATCTGCTTATTCTCTTCTCCGGGTTACAGGTTCCTAAAAGGGGCAGCAGCTTGACCAGAATCAGTGATAGGAAAAACTGAGCCAAGAACCCAAGTTGGCGTTCTTGATTTGAGCATGTTCTTGGAGAGGCAAATAAAATGTCGACACACATTCTCCTCCAAGATAAGGACTGCAAGGGCACTCAAGAAGGGGGCTGCCTGGGGTCCCCGGGTCTAAGGAGTGGTGAGCAGCGTGGAGAGAGCCTTGGACAGTTGTGTCCCAGTCGGGCTCTTCCCACCTGGCGGCCACCTCCCTGCCCCTCGGGAGCAGGTACCTGACCGGAAGCTTGAGATCAGGAGGGGCTCCTGGCATACCACAAAGGCATGTGTGAACAGAAGAATTAGTAAGCTGACATCCCTACAGATGGGGAAACTAAGGTGGACTCTGATTAAATGAGTTCCCTGGGTTCTTCCACAGAAGTGGCCCTTGAACCTAGGTTTCCTGACTTTGGAGAGAGCTGGAATGGTTCCCACAGAAGATAGTTAAGTCCCTTGTACAAATGTATCGAGCCTCACTGTCACTAATATGGGCTGCCTGAAGATTTTAAGGTAACCTGACTTTCTGAAAATCAAATCTTTTTAATGTATCCGAGGAGCCTGATATCGAAAGAACCTTGGCGGTAAAACCTTTTTTTTTTTCCCCATGAAGAACCCTAATGTGATGACAACACCAAACATATCTCTTCTATTATGGACTTGTATTTATTTTAAAAAATGTCTTATTTGTATTGACACTTTTAGAAGCCAGAAATAAAGTCACATCTAAGCTGAGCTGGATTTCAGAGGGGAAATCAACTCCCTGAGGGGTATATTTACTATAAGCAGTAAAGGCTCAGATCATTCAAATGCATCGGATCACCATATACGTGAGCATCTCCCAGAATGCAGTGCCTGGAATGCTGATTCTACAGGGTGGGAAAAATGATGAAATTAGCTCAGGAAATTAGCTCGAACTTTTTTTAAACTGCAGGACTTCTCAGAGCCTTTAATACGCTAATGTGAACTGTCAGTCCCTAAGAGGGAGATGCAGTATTTCCCAAAAATATTTGCCCAGAGAGAATCAGAAGTCTCGGAAACATCCTCTGAAAGATGTGAAACTTCACTCCTGTCTTAAAAGGATACCACCTAAAGTATGAGTCCTACACCCAGGGAACCGCTTAGTCTCCTTTAAATTTTGGTAGGTGTAGGTTAAGTTTTATGGCATCTGTTTAGCTTATTTTAGGAAAATTCATGATTAGGACTGCTTTCCTATGTAGCAATAATGGTTGAACTGGAAAAAAAATTTCCAGATTCAACTGGTTCCCTCTACCTAAAATTCACAGACGACCCACACTGGGGAGGCTGAGTGCCTCACACTTCCAATCAGGCCACTGGGGCTGCTGACCAATCCACTGCAT
Organism: Panthera onca; assembly: GCF_046562875.1. Taxonomy (NCBI): domain Eukaryota; kingdom Metazoa; phylum Chordata; class Mammalia; order Carnivora; family Felidae; genus Panthera; species Panthera onca. Next base: position 133,206,238 of record NC_138344.1, read on the forward strand.
GCCCTTACTAGGGCATCTTTCCCACACTGCCTCCTTCTGTGGTCCCTCCCAGAGAAGTGCTGCCTCCTCATTGCTTAAGCCCAAGCTGCAGCGGAATGCATTAGAATCTTGGGAGAGATGGGAACTGGGGGTGGGCGGAGTGGGCAAGCACGTGGCAGCTTTGCGTCCATGTCATCTCAGCATTCCCAGCGGTCGACAACGACAACACACGTTCCGTGGTGGAGGGAAGCGTGATTCTGGAGACCCTCAGAGAGGTTAATAGATTGGTAAGCTACTTACTAACTGAAAAAAGGGAGGGGAAACCATGAAAGTATACTTCTGGAGAGTTGCCTTGGAACAACAAACCAAATCAAAAATTAAAACCAAGAAACAAAACATTTGAAAAATCAAAATTAAGGCTAAAAAAGCAAATAGAGTTCTAATAACCTTCCAACTGTTAAGTCTGGCTGTGTCGAATTAGATTTCAACTCAAGAGTGACACATGTTTTTCCACTAACAATGATTTTTTTTTTTTTAAACCAAAGAAAGGCCAACTGGGCATTCCCCTCTACATTGAAATGTTCACCCAGCACATGAAAGCTGACCGATTCATGTAATGTGTTTTGTTTCCAGGGCAGGAAATTCCAAAGGGAAGGGAAAAATAATCAGACAAGCACTTTTCAGATCTTTCCACCACTAACCCTAATCATGATTCCAATACTTTGTAGACCTCGGCTAGTTTTTGCTCCTATGAAGTCAAAGGATTGGGGAGAGACATTCGTAGAACTTGGGGCCTTGGCTATCCCTCCTAACGAAAGGAGCTGGGATTCAAATTCATTACAGTTTTAATCAAGAAATTTTACATTTATCAGTAATGTGTGGTATGTTTTCCCCTTCTCTAAGGAAATGTTGTATCTATGGGGGAGAAAGATTCTTGGGCACATCGGTCTTGGTGTAAAACACCTGGTTACTGGCTAGGCACTCTCTAAGGATGGGAAGATGGCTCGGGGTTTCACAAAGAATAAACAGTTGAGTCCTTCGTGGAATACAGCACATTCAGCAGAAAGCCCAGTGGGGGGCTCATCGCCCTAAAAATTCACTAATTCATCTGATATCTAGTGCTTCACTGAAGAGTCAGGACTTCAACCTTATAAAGTCTAAAGGAACACAGGGATCCTAGGGATGGTGTTGACAGAGGTGGGTTTGCCGTATAACAGGAGAGGACGGGCCAGTGGGAATGTATCATGCTATTCTAGAATGGTAAGATCCCATTTTAAGACCAAAAAACTGGGCAACAGTCAATGTGAAAAAAACAGCTTTTCTGGAAAAAACTGAAGGTGGCAATTGCCTGGAGGCATTGTATTAAGAGACAATGTCTATTTTAAGAAGTGGGTTAAAAACAACATAAGCAGTTTATAAACATTATCTTCATCTTGCGTTTCATAAAGCTGGGATTGCCACGAAAGCAAAGTTGAGCACACTTACTACACAGATAAGTAGAGCCAGAGTGTTTCCTGGTTTGGATGATTTATTTTAGATGATAGCCTCATTTCTGCCCCGGCTTTGTGCGTGTGTGAATTTAACACAGCAGCTTTACCATCCAAACGATGAGCACATTAGAGGAAGCAGTTCTCTCTGACAGCGCCTCCCCTCAGGGGCTTTTGTTCTGCATATAACTGAGCATCTGGGACAAAGATGAGCCCTTCTAAATTATGGATACAGAGATTAAATTTTCTGGCAGTGCTTTGGGCAAAGTGGATGTTAAATAAATAAGTGAAAGGAAGCAAGGCTGTACCTCCTGGGGGGAGACCCACAGTTGGGTCCCATCTAAGGACCTTACCGACCAGGGTTTCGTTTTAGTACAGGAATCTCTCTCTCTCTCTCTTTTTAATGGACAGGTCCCCAAACACTATAAAAGAGACTTTCAAATTTCTGTATTATTTAAAAGCAAGATCAGATTAAAATACCATCCAATTTCCCTACATGGTTTCATGGGTTTTCACCCAAACCCTACATTTTCCTTCCTAGCCAATGGAAAACAATTTATACCGTTGCTTCCCAAGATGTGGTGACCCACTGGCTTTGGAATCCCAAGTGGGTATTCTGTAAATCCAGGTGCCTGGGCTCCAGCTCAGGCCTACTGAGTCCTAAGCTATAGGGATGGGGTTCAGGGGATCTGTGGTTCTTAAAGCTCTTCGTGTGCTTTTGATGGACAGTAAGTAAAGTTTGAGAACCACAAACTTAAAGGGCATACGACCATTATCTTTAGGATATCACCTTGATCACTGTATGCTTGTCGAATTAATTTCTAAATAGAAAATCAGAAATACACATAAATAAGTTATTGGCAAAATGTTCTAATTTGCCTTTTTTAAAAATAGCGTTTTTATGCATTAACATTAACTCCAGGAAAGCATACAAGTAACCAAGGACAGGACGTAATTGTCTACAAAAGCTTCTGTTTATTCTGCTCAAAACAGGTTTCCTTTCCTTTTCAAAGAGGAGGTTGGAACTTGGGCACCAATGTCTCTTTCTGCCCCAAACAGCTCTTGGATTTTTTAAATTAGCAAGATTTTCCCCTCAGATAAATTTGATGGGAGTTTCCTATTCAGCTTATCAGTTAGGAAGATTATCAGAAAATGAAACACCAGGCAAATGAAGCAGGTCTAACAAGAAAGGAAAAACCATAAAGCATGTTTACACAGAGAGGGCTCCTGGCGGGGACCTGGGTCATTGAATGAATGAGCTGCAGGGGGCCACACAAAGGTGTCAGGTTTGGGAGGAGAATGAAGATGAGGAGATACAAACAGGTGGAGAGGAGATTCGGTTCTTGAAAGAGAAGAGGAGGAGGAGGAGGAATCTGACACTAAAAAAGTGAAAGAGAAAAAAAAAGGATAAAGGCAAAAAAAGCTTTAGAAACACAAAGGAAAAAATAAACTAGCTTTTCATATACTCACATAAGCTGCAAAGAAAATGAGGTCATGTAATAGACAATCATTCCTGTACTGGACAATAGCATACAAGTGCTTTTCGAAGAAAACAAATTTGTTGTTTTTTTTCCCCACTGGTTATTTAATTGTTCTGCAACAACACCACAGAATAAAAATAACTCAGATTTACCTGGGCACAGACTCAGCAGCATGATCCAATGACCATCTCTAACCTACAATATCCAGAACATTCTAGAGGAAACCGCTTTTCATTTGGAAAGGTGCAGTAGACCTTGGTTATTCCTGGACTTGTTTTTTAGGAGAAGCCCTTATATAAAGTTTACCTGAAAGGTTAGGTTTTCCTAGGTAGAGATACTGAGGTATGATGATATGTCTTAGTCCCAGCATCATGACAACAGAGTGCTAAGCTTTCTAAGTTGGTCTGTGGTTCGGTGCACAGGCTGGGGCACTTTGAAAAGGAAGCTGTTATTGTCGCCTTCAGGTCTCACAGCTGGAGACATACACAAGTAAGAGGGAGACCACCTTTCCCAGACACAATGGACCAAACTTTCAAGTTAAAAGAATGACTTCGCTTTGGACAGGTGTCCAGTGATATCTACTAATGATTAAAGATAAATCTCCTTACTCCACATCCTGTTTTGAAGGCAAAGGAAGAAAAAAAAATTTTTTTTTCATCCTCTATTTAAGGAACTACCAACTTATTCCTAAGAAAAGACAATGATTCATAGCTTCAACGTTAAGACTGTCACTCTATTTGATTCCTCTTTTTCCATGGCTGGGACCTATCAGAGGTGGGGGAAGGGGGACCAGAGGTGACACTGAAAGGGAAAACATGTTGTTTAGGGGGGTTTTTCAATTTGTCACATCCATTTAATGAACCCAATGCCCACTTTCTTAGCCACAGTGGACTTGGCCAATCCAAAGCTTCCAGACAAGAGTTCCCCTGATGTTATTCCATAGATGTTCATGTGGACAATTTCGGAGGTAAAAAACCATACCTAGTTAATTAACCACTTCCAATATCAATAATGCTGAGCCTGCACCTTATAATGACCCAGATGTATAATAATAGCATTGGACTTACATTTTTTAAGAGTTCTTATCTATTTGACGTGTACACTGAAATTTTAGGACACAAAATATGATGTCTGAGATGTGCCTTAAAATACTCTATAAGATCTAAGTGTGGGACAGGAGAGGTGGATGCAAAAGGAATACTAATTGCTGAAAGCTGGTGGTAGGTACGTGGGGATTCATTATATTAGTATCTCTATTTTGGGTATGTTTGAAGATCTTCCACAATAGAAAAAAAATTTTTTAAAAGGAGATACGTTTTTGTTCTGCAACACCCAAACAAGTAACCCAAGAGGGCCTATCTGCACGCTGGCTGACTGAGAACGGACGGGGTCATGGCGGTGGAAGTTCGCCATGGCTCTGGCCGCATCGTTGCCGATGCCAACGCTGTGGCTTTGCTAGTGTCGCATGCCTGTGCCCTTTAAATGAGGAAGTTGGGGAAAGAAGAGAAGAGCAGGTGTTGCATGGACCAATGCTGTTAGCAAGATGTCACCTGCAGGGCTGGGTTCTCTCAGACACTTTGTTTTGATTCAGGAGCATTTCTACCTCGGGTAAGTTCCTTTTCTCTTTTTCTCTAAGCCCAGTTGCTTTCCGAAATGAGCAGAGCTGCAGTGGATACTCAAAATTAGCCAGCCTCCTCCCTCACGTGCGCTGAAGACTGTGGCAAAGGGAAGGAGGAAGATGGCCGAGATCCCCGCCGGACGGGTTAAGTCCAGAGTGCGAGGTGTGTGTGCCATGGAATGCTACGTTGTTGTAAAGAATGTGGACATTCTGTACGGATGGATACGGAGGGGTCTTTAGGACATGCCGTGAAGTGAACTGAGCCAGGGACTGAACAGCATATATACACCCTATTCCGCTATTTGTCGTGTGGGGGGACATGGAAATGATATCTCTGAATATTTGAATGCAAACACACTGGAAGGGCAAACCAAAAAGTCAATAAAAATGGTTGCCTTTACGGAAAAACAAGACGGGGGTGCGGGGACGGGAGTAAAAACTTCTCTAGGGCACCTTCCGAATCAAAACCTAAAATCTGTGTGTTGTTCACAAGTTAGGCCATCCACATAGGTGTATGAATGAGAATGCGTTGGCCCTCTGACTGCTCCCCCACCCCCCAAGCTGAACTACAGAAAACTGGGCTCTAGTAACCAAGATGGAGGCACACTTCCCATTTTTAGGCGAGCCTCCCTAAATTTCGTCTCTTTGCTTTCAACTGTCATTTCAGAACGTACTACCCTCATTTACAACCAGGGGGCAACTGGCAAGGCCTCCTGAGGTGGCCTTCCATTCTTCTGATTCCCTGGCCTCCTGGGTAAGTAATTGGTGCTGTGTAAACCAAGAGTGTGGGGCTCTGGGGGCAGGGCTGGGGAATGAAGTCTTGTAGGGATTCCTGCAAGAATCATCTTGCAGGGATACTACAACAACAACAGTAAAATGGTCAGTGGCCAGGCCTGGGAGGCTGTGCTTCTCTCCTGCTGGGGGCGGGGCACCTGTGCAAGCAATCCAGACTCTAACCGCCTGGGACCCCCGGAGTGAGTGACGGAGCAGATGCAGGAGCCCCTGCCTGTGCCACAGACACACCCCTCCTGGACGCTATGGCACCTGAGAAGGCTCAAACCTGAAGAGGGAGATTCTTGAGGTCTCTAGGGAGAATGCCCCACGGGGCAAAGGGGAGAACAAATAACAGCAGGGTCTCTCTTATTTTCTGCCACTCTCTGTATTTAATGCGATGTGGCATTCGAGCCTTGGGACTTCAGGGGAAATTAAGGTCCAGGCCAGCTGGAAGGAGAGGGGGTCTGCATTCAGTAGGACTGTCCTCCCAGGGTGGTGAGGAGGGGTGACGGGGGAGGAAGCCCTGGGCAGCCGCAGCAGCTGTTCTGAATCAGCCAAATTGCTGCAGGTGCGGCCGTGAGCTTCCCCTCCTCCCCACCGTGTCCCAGCCTCACCTTGCAGCGGCCAGTCTGGACAGCCTTTCCAGCAACGAGGGCTTACACAGTGTCTCTAGGAGCACTTCTGTGCTACTCAAAGCCAGAGGCCCCCCTCCAAGGACTGCTGGTCAAGGGGAGGGAGGCGGTCAGGCCACTGCAGGGTCGGGGAGGGGGAGTTTCTCTGTGGCTTGGTCGTCTGCATTTTGAGCACAGGCTGCCAGTGTTAAACCGCATTGATTTGCAATTCATGCTGCATCCAAATACCCAACACTCCTTTGACCTAGGAACCCTGGGGCCCTGGGGGCAGACTTCTGAAGACTGCAAATTTGGTAAAAGGGAGCCTAGCACAGGAATGCTGTTTGCAGGCAGCTGTTAGCATGGGCATGGGCCTGGGCGGGTAGCACATCTGGCTCCGAGAGGTGGTATTTCTTCCATCCTGCCAGGGGCCGGATCTTCCAGGAGATGGCTGTGCACACCTCAGGGCTGCTCCCTGGCTTTCTCTGGAAAGGCTTGGTCAGGAGAAGGACTGGGAGGCTCCTTCCATGAAGCCAGCCCATAAAAGAGCAGGCATACCCAGACGGGGATTAAAGCCTTACACAGACTGCCTCTGCGGGGCAGGGGGAGAGGAAGCAGAGCCGGCTTTCCAATGATGCTGTGAAATGGTCTCTGAGGCTCAAAGCAGAGGGAATTTCTTTACATCCTCCAAACTGCCCCTGGATGGTTGGTGTAACTGTTAGCATTACTTGTTTGGAGGTTTGGAAATGACAGAGGCATATTTGCTCCTCCTTACCCGGCAGATGTGGAAGCACAAATGACGAGGTGTACCTATTTGCTCAGAGGCAGTGAGTGCAGCAGGCCTTCACGTGGGGACAGGGGCATCAGAAGCTCGGAACCCACCTGCGTCCCTAAAGGGCCTTTTGGCCCAGGGTGGGGGTGGGGAGGATGTTCCTATGTGCAACTGATTAAAAATCAAAACCGATTTCAGCAAGGTCTGAAACCTAAAGAGAGAGAGAGAGAGAGAGGCAGACAGAAAAGCAGAGGGGAAGCTTCACGGGGATGGGAACGATCTAATTTTAGTTTTGAATTTTGGGCTCTGAGAACAAGGGGAAAAATAGAAAAGATTTCAAAGAGCTCTGCCGGGCAGGCACTATCGCAACCCCCACTGTGAACACACACTTGAAGAGACGCTGGAGAAAATGCGCCTCGATTGAGTTTAACCTAGTTGCGTGAGGAGCGTTTCCAAGCCCAGTCCCTGGCAGTCTCCACCCCACGCCACTCGGGGCCAGGCCCCACGTTCTCGTGGACACCGTTTCGTCCCCTCTGGTCTGTTATTCTCACCTGTCTCGGGATCGCTGAAGTCTGGCAAAGTAATTGTGTTAAGCTGTCGTCTGTCAGCAATGGTTCTATCTAAGAGGCTGCTCCCACGTCCAGAATCACTGCAAAACACAGCTGCAGAGGTCAGTCATTTGAAGGGGGGCAGGGGAAAGACACAGACTTAACCACCACTGACCCTGAAGTGCAGTAACACCCCTTTTGTGCGTTTTCGATGCTCTTTAACACTCTCTCCGTTGACGACCAGGCATCCCGCTTGCGGCAAGGCCTGGGCTGGGATTACTTTCCATGTTCACTGTCACAAACACACGTAAACCACACCCACAGACCCTTGCTAATTTTCGCCCTTTTTGTGTCATTATAAGATACAAGAAAGAAACCTTGAAGGCAGGTTCTCGAACCACCTTAGAATGGGGAACCCACTGGATTGGCATTCTGTGTTGAATGTCTTGCACCTCCTCAAGCCCGTACCGTCCTCGAACTGCTTTACTAATCAACGGTCTACACCTAAGCCCTCACTGCCCAGGGAAGTCACCTGCCTGGGGCATTTCTAGAAGACTCTGAACCCTAGGCCCCTCTCCAGACCAAATCCATCAGCATTTCTGGGGCAGTCAACATTTTTCCAAGCTCCCCAGATGGCTCTGATGTGTAGCTAGATCTGAGAACCCCTGGCCCCTGCTTTTCCTTTCCAAGGGCAACCACAGCCATGGCCTGGTTTGTGTCCCTACTTAACAGAGGAGGGAAAGGGGCTGTGAGGTCACACAGGCCAGCTGCACCACCCCTCCCTCCCCACCTTGCTCCCACAGAACGGGCTTGGCACCATTGGTTGGCAAGTCGCTTGGGAGACCACATCAGGCCCGGGTGGAATGAAACACAGGTAGGGGACCGGAGCTCATACAGACTCTTGTTTTCTTTCGTTCTAAGAAGCTTGTAAGCAAAAACAGTTACATTCTTCCTTTTTTCCTCTATCATGAGATTCCATCAAAGAAGCTCCAAAAAGCAGCCCATCTATCTCTTGAGGTTTGAGTCTATCTATAATGCTTTTCTTTGCATCTATTTTGTTTTGTCAATCTGGGGGCTCTAGGAGTGGTATTTTGTTGTTGTTGTTAAGAAGTTCAAATTCTATAATAAAGGGACACGATTTCCTTCCTGCATGCAGCTGTTGCTAAAAGTGATACAAACAAGATTTGGTATGAAACTTAATATGGTTCTCAGGCTGCAATTTCCACGTCCAGTGATGTAGTTAGAGAAATCCACAGGAAACAGATGGAAACTTGCCTCAGTACAGACTATTTGTCAGCCTATACTTATTACATCATTGGATACGCGTTTTTTGGAAACCGCTCTATTCATTATTTCCGCAATTGAGAAATAATAAATGTCTCTGAGCAGAAGACAGCACAAAAGTACATGCAAATGTGCATTAATCACATTACCGACTGAACAGTTCCAACATTGGTCTGTTCATGTATATATTTTTAATATAAATATGACAAAGATATTATAAAGAGTTGTCTGAATATTGCAATGGCTCCTCACTTAGGAGCTTTCCAGAAGATGTTATCTCAACATATAGTGATTTTTTTTTTTTCAATCTCCTGGGGGATTCCAGGCCACACAATAAGGTGTTGGCATTGCAAAGGAAGGATTCGCCTGGCATTTTGGTGGACCCAATCTGAGGAAATGGATCAGAAGTGTTTGTTTTGGCCCTAACCCTCCGGGCTTCCCATCTTACCAAGTTTCAGAGCCCAAGGTTGGCTGTCACATGTGCTGCTGGGTCCTGGAAGCCAGCCAGGGGGTGGGGGTGGGGGGGGTCGTCTGGCTTCTTACCTTCTATCTGTCCCTAACAAGTAGGTCACTTGGGGTCTACTTTCCCTGTCAGATGAAGATAAGGGTTGTCTTCCTACATACAGCTTTGCAAGGCTGAACTGAGGTCATGTGGTCACAGTGTTCAGAAGATTTGTAACTTTTGGGTATACTCCGTGCATCGTTATCAATATACATACCCATACATGCAGCTGAGGTTAATATGGCTGGCTAATTTCTGAGGACCACTTATTCCTTGCATTCTGGTGCAACGATAAGGGTGGGAAAGCTGATTTAAGGGCCTCCTGCTCTCAATGTTAGAAACTGCAACCAAAACCCAAATTGTGACTTGTGAGCCATACCCACTGGTAATGACACAGGATCGACTTCCCCTCCACCAGCCCATAGTTACAACCCATAGTGCATGTTCCATAGTTCCTTTTGAAAACAGTATATAAGCAACAATTCACTCTTCAAAATGGAGATGGTTTTGTTTCCACCCTGAATGCTGGGACTGAGAATTTGGCTGGTTGCTTTAAGCAATGGTTAGTTCTACCTTTAGAGGGTATGGAGTCTTAACCCATCAAGATTTGCCTTTGCGATGACATCTGGAATGTGGAGGAAGGGGCAAAGGGAGGCCCTGGCCAACCCTTGAGTTTTTTTGACTTTCTCTGGCCAGTGTCTCTTACAAAAGACTTCCTCTCTCCCTCTGGGGCCTGCTTGGGCCCCTCCCATGGACCACCCTCTGCCACCTTACTACCCAGTTAGTAGAGCCCGGTGCTTTAGGCTGCCAGGAGCACCTCTCAAGGAGGCAAGCAGGAAGGGAAGCAAAACCATTCCTGGTCAGTGGTGCTAGGAGACAGTTTAGGGAGAGGACAGTGGCAGGAGCCCCAGATCCATGGTACGTAAGCTACAGATCTCCATGTAGGCAGATGCACAGGTGTGGGTAACTTCTGTTCCCCGCTCAGACTGAACATTTAGAGTGCACTGTAGTGACGGTTAAAGTTATACCAGAGATTGGAAGCTTCTCTTGGAAATCCTCTCTACCTTCCGTGGTATGCAGAGGTGGCCAGACGCAAGAGGCAAGCTGGCAGCGGGCTAGGAGTCAGAGCCCGGGAGTTCTTGTTGCCACCCAGCCTCTCGCCAGCTTCTGAACTAGCACGTGGCACACATAAGTGCCGGGTGTAAGAGAGGGGCCTGGGACAGGACACCAGAGAGGGGCAGGTGGGAGAGGAGATGCCTGGTGTCCTCCAGGCCTCTTACAACTGGGTAATAGGAATCAAGGTAAGCTCCCAATATCCCTGACCCTCAATTCTCATCAGTAAAATGGGTATGAGAGAACATGACATTTGCCCGTTTCACGGGGCTGCTCTGAAGATGAAATGAGAGCCCGCTTTGTAAACAGAAAAGCTTCACCAAAATGCTGGTGACAATTAGCAGGGAAGGGGGTTCCAATTCCCAAATGAAGTTAGAGTAAAGAAAGTGTCTTTTCTTTTAGATAAAAACGTTAAGTGCTGTTTGTTAGTAAGGACTAGGACTGAGGAAGAAAACATTTTCTTCCAATTACATGGCTATATGATGGAGATGGTCCCAGTGGTAGTGGCAAGAGGGAGAAAGAAGGGGTTAACAATAAAAAAAATAAAAACAGGGGCACCTGGGTGGCTCGGTCTGTTAAGCGTCCAGCTCTTGATTTCGGCTCAGGACATGATCTCATGGTTCATGAGATCGAGCCCTGCATCGGTCTCTGTGCTGACAGCACATGGCCTGCTTGGGATTCTCTGTCTCCCTCTCTCTCTCTGCCTTCCCCCGCCCCGCCCATACGTACCCTCTCTCATGCAAGCACCCTCTCTCTGCCCCTCCCCAGCTCGTGCTCTGTCTCTCTCAAAACAAAGTAAACATTGAACAAAATTTTTTTTAAATAAAATAAAAATAAAGGAAAAGAAGTTGGTTGCTGACGCAGGTTGATGGAGGAAGCTTTGGTGTTAGACCGGGGCTTGAATCATAGCTCTACTGCTTGTCTGATTGGGAAAATGGAGGCAAATTATTCAGACTTGTTTATTTTCTATAAAGCGGAGAGAACAGTAGTGATTCTGCAGGGCTAACGTGCAGACTGAAGGCAAGGCACAAGTGGATGGCCCAGCACAGCCATGGCCCAGGGAAGGGTCATTCAGTTCGAGGAGGCTGCTGGGGCCTTCTGGGGGGTGGGGTGCTCTGCTCACAAGCCACACTGTTCCCAGTGGCAGAGTCAAAATGTGCAAGAACCAAAGGGGCTTGCTACTTTACTGGGAGAGAGGAGATGAAACAGGAAACGGGTTTCTCTCCTAAATGCACATAAAACCACACACCCAGCAAATAAACCCAGGCTCCTGAGATGACACACACCTTGCCACATGTACACTGGAGAGAACGCCTCCCCCCTGTGCTGCTCACAGCAAGAGATGCATTCTCAGACTGCGGGTGGAGCGCTCTTTGCAAGCTGTCTGAGGCTCAGTTCAGCCACTAGCTCGGTGTGATTTTCCTTCGAGCAAAAATAAAGACGGAGCGAGTTGCAGAGAATACGAAAGCCACGTTGAGTCTCCGTGTGGCCCACTACTGCTCATACCATCCTCTGTGCCTCACCGCCTCCCGGGCTCTGGAGGCCTGTGTCAGCCCCGGGATGGAGCTGGGAGGGGGTGGGGGACAGCGGGAAACCCTGGCAGGTTGAGCACACTCAGAAATAAGGGCGCCTTGAGTCAGGAAGTCAGTATGGACCTTCTCTCGGTACAAAGCAGCCACTTCCCAAGATGCTTTCTGCTGTTTTCATTTTCGGTTTTTTTTTTTTTTTTTTTTTTTTTAAAGCAGGGATGCTTCTCGTGCATTGGTTCATGCAATTCTACCCTCTTCTGAAACCCTGTGTGACCTGATCATAGACTCAAGGCTCTTGGACCCAGAGCTGCCCTTATCTGGAGAACTAGGAAGTATGTGATCCCTTGTCGAGACACAGCGCTCTCCTCTTTATGCTTTATTCTATTGCCAGGGTCAAGTCTTGCCTGACCACACTGGGGAGGATGTCTAAATTTGCGCAATGGTAAGGCCTACAGGAGAAACATTTATTTATATCCCAAAGAAAATAAATAAAGTTAAAAAAACAATCAGGAAGCTCCTTAATAAGGGGCTGCTCGATTGCCACCCGTCCCCCCTCCCTCAAGGCTCTCTGAGTAGCAGGAGCGAGAGCTCCGCCAACTGATGGGTCCTCCTCCACCCCCACCCCCCACACCCCACCCAGACTCTGCGTCTGGAGCCAGGGTCCCTCCCTGCTCCGGCCCCGAAAGATCCTTCAGGAAATGGAGGAAGTATGGACACACAGCCCAGGCATTTGGTTAAGTATTTTTAAAAAGCTTTCCAATTCTGCTATTTTTTTCTCCTCACATTCAATATTCTTGGTTGCTAAGTGGGAGGAAATGTGGGGAGGTGGGAGAGGTGTGGAGAACGGAGGGAAAATTGGCAATGTGAAGGCTGATGGGTGTATTTTCTCATTTCTAAAGGGGGTACAGGCAAAGGAATGCTCCAGCACGGAAGCAACCAGCTTGGGGAGCGTCTCCTGTTAGCTGGGCTTGTGGCAAAGACTCTACCCCAAATCCTGCTGCTTCTGGTAAGCCAGGAGCGGGGGGCTTTTCGGGAACATAAGATGGGCATTTTCTATTTCTGCTGACAGACTCAGAAAAGGAGAATTAATTAAAATGATCTTTATTTTCAGAACATATCCGCAAAAGGGAAGAGGCCAGTTTCACGATTATCTTTTCACCGAGAGGAAGATGGGGCATGAGCAGTCATGTGCCACCGGCTATGTGAAGGGGACTCCTGTCTAATTGTTGCGACTCCAGTGACGCAAGGGTCGCCTGGCCGCCCGCTGGGCGTGGAACTGGACGGCAGGCTGGCTGTTCAGGGTGAGCTTCCTCCCATCCAGCTGCACTGCCCCCAGGCCTGTGGTCACAAGTCTGTCGAATGTCAGGTCACAAACATCCATCCCCTAAGAGGGCCCTGATTTTGAATATAGTTTTTTAACTGCGGAAACTTTTGTAAAACAAAATCCCACACGGAACCCCACCTGTACTCTGTGCCCTCCTTAGCGCCCATCCCACCAGCTCTCTAGGCCAGTGGCCTATTGCCTCCTGGGGGACTGTGCTGGGCTAGTGACACATTTATGACACATTTACGATGTGAGTTGAACATATTTAGGCTCCTGACTTTTAAGAGCCTAGTGTGGGCTGTCCGTACATCTTGCTATGAGCTTGAAAAATGTTCCGAGTGTGTCTGAGCAGTTGTCTGAGTTCACTTGAATTATTAGGTCCCTTTTCATTAAATGACATCCTTCATAAGGCAGGACACACACCGGGAAAAACTGTTCAAGACTTGAAAAAGGGCACAATAGGTTACTGGGTGTCTTACAGCGGTGAGCTGGGGGTTGACTAGTGAACCTTCCGCAGGTTATCTGCCTCTGTGGGCAGATGAGATATGACTGATTTCTACCCTGCAAAAAAGATGACCCCCAACCATATATTTCATTGTTCTATAGGATCCTGTCTTTGCATGTCCTTGCAAGTTCATTTTAGCATATCTATCTTTTGCAAATTCATTTTAGTGTTATCTAGTTTTTGAATTCTTCTCTGAACCAGTCTTAACATCTTACTGGTTCCCTCGTTAATGAGGTAAATAAAATCTCGATAGGTCCTTGTTTTGTATTTGAGCCATGATTTGAACTGTTTGAAAATCATGCTTTATCCTGCCAATAGTGATACAGTGATTTCTACTCTCTTTAGAAGGACGCGGCCTATTGTCTACGGAGGCCTTTTAGATATTACCATAGGAGCCCCATCTGGAGTATACAGTTGACGAGTCTATCCACAAATTACCCGAAAGATGGTAAGACTTGTCAAAGAAGTTAACTGAATGGCTGGTTGAGAGGAATCAGATAGAGGTCGCCCATGAACCGGGCCCTAGAGGGGCATCGCGGCAGCAGCCGCAAAAGAAACCCACGGTGTGGGGGCCTCATCGGCCACTGGAAGAAAATCCCCTTAAGAATGGAGTGTGTGCGGCTCCATTGCTACCATCTGCTAAATGCCCATCGGCGGCGGCACTGTGGGGCGGGGACCCATGCAAACACCACACAAAGCAGGCGCTGCTGGCCTCTTACCTGGGGTTGGTTAGGTTGTAGCAGGATTTCCATATCTGCAACATGTGCTTACAGGTGAGGAGCGCCTCGTCCGGGCCCCGGCACAGTGACTCCACCTTCACTTTGGAAAACAGTAGTCTACAGCAGGGAGACAAAGGGAGAAAACAACACGGCTCAAGCCAGAGTCACCACCGGAAACCAAACACCGTGGCCTGGCCTAGACCCGGATGCTATGGTGCTCATCCTAGAAAGGGGTGTCCAAAGGCTTGGTCCAGGGGAAGCCGTGGTGCAGACCAAGGATTCCAGAACTCCCAGCTCAATATATGGCTTTGTATACCGAAGGCAAATGCAGGCACGCCAAACAGGACCATCTGTGATCAGGTTAAAAGCATCAGAGTGGTTGGGGCACCTGGGTGGCTCAGTCGGTCGAGCATCCGACTTCGGCTTATGTCATGATCTTGCGGTTCACAAATTTGAGCCCCGCGTCAGGCTCTGTGCTGACAGCTCAGAGCCTGGAGACTGCTAAGGATTCTGGGTCTCCCTCTCTCTCTCTCTCTCTCTCTCTCTCTCTGCCCCCTCCCCCACTCATACTCTCTCTGTTTCTCTCTCCAAACTAAATAAACATTAAAAAAATTTTTAAAAAAGCATCAAGGTGGCTAATTTTATTGAGAACACAAGGATTTTCTTAAGGCGACTTTTTAAAAAAGTTTATTTATTTATTTTGAGAGAGGGAAGGAGAGGCAGCAAGAAAGGGAGAGAGAGAATCCCAGGCAGGCTCCTCACTGACAGCACAGAGCCTGATGAGGAATTCAACCACAAACTGTGGGATCATGACCCTAGCTGAAATCAAGAGTCAGATGCTTAACCGACTGAGCCACCCAGGTGTCTCAAGAGCGATTTTTAAACCAAGCTGTTTATTAAGAGCTTTTTAAAACAAAACCAATTCATTTGCAAAGCTTCAAAAATTCATTAAAAGGGAATCTTGATTTATTTACAAAATTACACAAGAGGTGTGACTCAGTTGATACAAGTGTCTACAAATAACCTTCCACAATGATCCTCATCATGTGATGGTGAATAAATCTCATAAGCTTCGCAGAGCCTGAACTGCAGGCACATAAAGAAGGGGGCATCTGGCTCATGCCCTGTCCTCGGATCTTCTCAGTCCTGCTATTTATGGGTTAGGATTTCACCAACTCACTTCGTAATCACCAACTATTTCTTCCCTATTTTTGTTACCACCAATGGCTTCACCCTCTGTTCAGACCTTCTGAGAGCTAAGCTTCGATCCTTCTCTCTCGGCCCCTCGGCTATCCCATTCCTAAATTCTACTTATGCCTTTCTGAAGACATTGGCTCCCCTGGGCCCAGAGCCCATCAGTACTATCCTTGCGAAGGCCCCAACATGAGCCCAGATACCGCCCTGGTGGTCTTCCAGTCCTCTGAGTTGCCCGGCTCTAAGAAACTGTAGATCTCTAAAAATCATTTTCATTCCCAGCTCAAGAAACTACAATGATTCCTTATTGTTTGTAATAATAAGTCAAAATTCCTTACTGAGTCCTCGAGAGTACCCTGCCCACCGGCCACTCCTGTGTCACCACCCACCCCATTCTGGGCCACACATCCCTCTGGACCCCTTTACTCCTACCAAAGGCCAGGTTTCTGTCCTAACTCTATGAATATATTTGCCGTGTCCTCAGTTTTCATCTGTATGGATGAATCTACTACTCTCCCCCATTCTTCCTGAATTCTAAACCCGGCTAAAACCCCACCTCAACAAACAAGACCACGTTTACGTCTCTGTCTTTTCTACTCCGTGTCACATCAGCTGCTGCTGGTTGTTAATGAAAATACAAAGAAGAGAGGGAGGTGCTCCTGTTTATTAAGGGTCTCCTCTGTGCCAGGCCCCGTGGTTGGCACTTCACAGACAATATCAAGGGCATCTTTGTAACAGCTCTTCCGGGCCCGGTGGTGTTTCTCTCCCTACAAGAAAAGAGCAGCGCCCCTCACTTCCGGAGTGCCTAGGATTGTGCTCAGAGGCCAGCGGGCCTTAAATCTGCATTTGCTCATTGACTGCTTTCTGTACAAATCACGGATTGTGAAATATGTGTCCAGTGATTTAAGGTAGATATGTAAGAGAATTCTTCCACCACAAATGACACAACGGCTTCATTTGGAGGCACTTTAGAAGAAAAAAGTCTCCTTTTCCTCAGTGGGAGATGGAATGAGGGTGGTCCGAATGCATTACTGCCCAGGTTCCAGAAGGGGTTAGTGTCACCCGCTCCCTCCAAATGGAACACAGGACGCCCAAGGGGGTGGGTGTTGGGTGGCTCTCAGAGCCTCCTGGAGCCTGGATCTGCAGACGCCTGGGATGACAGCGACGGGCCGGGTGATGACAGGGACGCAGTCCCTGATCTACAGGCAGGTGGGTATAAAGGGTGAGGCCAGACGTGAGAACAGGGATGGGCATCTGCTCAAAACATCTCAGGAAGGAGAGGTTCCCAGAGGCCTTTCCAGGACTGCCCACAAAGAATGACAGCCACTCAGGGCATCTCAAGGGGTTACTAAGGAGCCAGGTGCCGACTCCTGCCAATGTCTCCACTAGCCCAGAGAGTGGTGAGAGTTTCTTCCCACCGGAATCGGCCACCAAACATGGGTCAGCTGGGGATGTGTTACAGACGGAGGAGAAGCTGCCCAAGGGTCACCTAGCAGCATTTGGCAGAGACCTATTCAGAGGCCAGAGACCCCCTTGGGTCTGGTTGCCAAGCCATTTTGGCCAAGGAAGACCCCACCTAGGACCAGGGTGATGTTCTCTGAGAGGCACATCGAGCCCAGCTGCCCCAGGGAGGGCCGCGAGATGGTGGGGAGGGTTTCGCCTCACACGCTGACGGTGTGGTTCCAATCGTCCACGATCGCTTTCACTGTACTCAAGGTACAAAACGCCGGAGCTTGTCTCCAAGCCTCAACTTGGGGGAACGGTTCCATGCAAAGCCTCTTGGCTGCAAAAAGAACTTCTAATTAACACGAAATAACAGCTTTCAAACACTTGACTCAGGATATGGAGTTGAAAAGGGGTGGGCTGGATTTAAGAGAACCAGACAGGAAGAACAATGGGGGGAACGGCTGAGCACAGATGATGGGAAAGGCACCTGGAAGTGAGGCTGGGGGAACAGCATGAGAGAGAGACTGGCAGAAAGAAAGAGCTGGAAAACACGGGCAGGGGAGCAGAAGCAAAGCCTCGCAGCTGCTGTCAGGTATCTCCAATACGCTGGGCAGGACGCCCTGCCGAGCCAAACTCTGACATATTCCCTCGGATGGGCACGTAAAAGCAGGAGGCAGAGACACGGCCTCCAGGAGACTGCTCCTTCTCACCGCTTCCCCAAACCTCAGCTTGTCTACAAGCAGAGAATAATGCCGAGCACAGGACAGGTGATGCTTGTCGGCATACTGGCCAAACCCTGCTCACACATTTCAAGACTGTCTGAAAACATCTGGCTGGCGGAACGCGACATTAGCCCAGATAGGAAGGGAATGCAAACAATGATTAGCATGAGTGTGCTACAGGTGATATCCAAAGATATTACAGATTCCACCTACTGAGGAAACCCTGAGGACAAAACACGAAGTCATGAGAAAGCCTGGGACAAACCAGCATTGAGTACATTCCAGCACACGGAACTACCAACCCGGCAGGGCGGGCAGAGGGGACTTCAGGCTGAGATAGTCTGCCGGTCACAGCAGCCAAGTCTGACCATGAGCTGAGGAAGGCACTTCTCTTAGTAAGAAGTTACGTGCTGGGAAAGTGGTCTATTCCTATGCCCTATGCCTGGCTCAAAGGTCATTGACCTAATTAAAACAATTTTGGTTCACACTCACTGAAACTTACAGAAAATGAATGAAGGATAGAAGAAGCTTGCCAATATACGACTCTGACTACATTCCTGATAGCCCAAATCTGGCGTCTCACACACTGTTGTTCCTGATCCGGCTCCTGCCCAGACGCTTGGCCTCGGTCTGCCCCCTGCCCATCGTGTGCATCCCCCATTCTGGCCGTGATCAACTTCCTCCATGCCACTCTCCTTCGTGACCCAGGCCCTTTGCACATGCTACTCCTTCTGTCTGCAATGCTTTTTCCATCCATTTCTGCTTTTTAAAGCATCTACTCATCTTTCAAGATTCGGGGCAAACAGCCACTCCCTCCTTCCCCCACTGCCCAGTGAAGCCGACCTTAAGGAACAGGAGCTAAAGGTCCCAAAGAGAAATGCAACTCCAGAGAAGACACGAGAGCTCAGCTGTGGGATAAGAGCCTACAAGCCAGGAAACTTCTGCTTTCAAGACAAGCGAAATAATAACAATAACAACAGCTTTAAACAGTTAATTTAAATTTAACTATTTAATCACTGATTCTTACACTAACCCTGAAAGTCAGGTTGCGAGTTAAGTAACTTGCCCGGGTTCGCACTGCTGGTCACTGGTTGAATGGAAGCAGAAACCCGGATCCCTCGGACTCCAAAGCACTGAACAAGAAACGAAGGAGAGTGACTGAAAATGCTCTAATCACGCTCCTGACATTAACGAGGATAGACAGCATTTTCTAATCCATTGCCAAGTATTTAAAACCCTGTATAATGTGCAAAGACCTGTGTCGCTGTGTGGCATAGAAAGTGGTAAATATAATAAAATATAGTCCCTTGCCCTCAAAGAACATAAGTCCAATCAGAAGAAAAGATCTGGCCATGAATAGGAGGTAGGCTTCCTGGTTTAGGGACAGATTACGGCCCTGGAACTCGACTGCGGCCGCAGGAAGATGGGGGTTGGGCTGCTGGGGGATTGTTCCTGGGATACATCAGACGGGCTTCTTTACAAAATGATCACATTTGTCTGTGCTTCTTGTGACTTGCCTCCTTCACCCAAAAGTCCGGTGCATACAAAATTCGAGTCATTTGAAGGATTCAGTTAATCAAGGTTTTACTTTCCACTGCACCTAACAGAAATAACATTTTACCCTATTTTTGGAATTTTTTAAGACTCCCAAGATACCTCTTGAAATAACACCTGTGTTTGGCTTAGTGTAGAATTTAGAAAGAAGATGTAAGCCCCCGTGAAGCTCAGGGGCACGTGGTACTGCGACTTTTCCTTGGGTACCTTAGGGAATGCATCAAAGTGGCATTTTATCGGGGCCAGGTTTAATGTCTAATGATCATCTTCAGGAAGACTTTCCTGACTCCCTGGAAACTGCCTCCAACCACCAGACCCTCAACTCTAGTGGCTCATTCCAGTTTAACTTTATCCCCCACCCCCAGGAGTCCCAGACCTCAGACGCTCCTCCTTGAGTCCACTGTAGACGCTCACCCTCACGGCTCCCACCTACGCCCATGGTGTTGTATCTGCTGGCCTGGAAGTCTGCTCTCTCCAGTGCTCTTCCCACTCCCAGCTATGAAAATCCCCCTGTCTGACATCTTCCATGGCCCCCAGACTCAGGCAGAAATCTATTTCCTGCCTCCCCTTACACGTACAAAACATTTTTTCTAATCTGTTAATTCATCCATATTTGTACAGCTGACCACCTATATACATCAATGTACCTGATAATGAACTCAAATTTGTTCATCCTTTTGTCGGTCATTTTTTAAAAATGTTTTTATTTATTTTTTAAAATTTATTTGAGAGACAGAGACAGTGTGAGTGGGGGAGGGGCAGAGAGAGAATCCCAAGCAGGCACCATGCCGCCAGCACAGAGCCCCATGAGGGGCTCGAACTCAAGAAACCGTGAGATCATGACCTGAGCCGAAACCAAAAGTCAGACGCTTAACCAACTGAACCACCCCAGCCTCTTGTCAGTCATTTTCAAAGTGCCTATTATGCCTGAGGCTACAAAGGGGAATAAGACGTGGAATGTTCCCTCACGGTCTAGCGTTACGCACACATGATATGTGAAGAACAGACATACGGACAAAGTTCTGTGGGAGCACAACCGGAAGAACATTCTGCCTGGGGCTCATGGAAGACCACAAAGAAGTGGGACCCTTGCGGGGGGCGTTGGGAGGGCCTTCCAGGGAGGCGGATGGACAGCCTCTCGAGCACAGGCAGGGAGGTGTGAGCGTCCACAGTAAGCTAGGAGTGCTGTCTGGAATCCGGGCTATAAGGCTGGGGCCCGAGATAAAGGTGAAGGGGTAGGTATTTCAAATTTCTGGAATTTAATATGCCTCACAAAACTTTCTGGTGAAGAACTCTCCAAGAAAGTAAATGAGACAAGTTTAGAGAAATACTAAATTAATACTTCCCTCCGACCTTATTTGGCAGGATATAAAATGCACTCATTAAGTGCATCAAGGAGGAAACATGCATATTAATATACAAAACCCGCACTAATGAGCCGATCTGTAAATGCTGTATTCAAGGCAGATGATTCAGAATGAGAATCACAGGAACCTTGAACATTCGGTATTTGGTGCTGGTCTGTGTTTGAATGCTCTTGGGCCCAGCATGGTCTTTGTTTATCTGCTGAATATAGGCAGGGATGCAAAAGAGCTGTGAAGAAAAGCACATGGTGTCTGCCCAAGTGGGGCAATGGCCATGGGGGCCTTGACTACCGCCCCCATCCCTCACTTCCAGGGAATCTGATCCGAGAGCTGACGTGGGGCTGGCTGCCAAACACCTGAAAGAAAGTAAGAATCTGTCACCAGGTAAAAGAAATAATGGGTCAGGAGGGGGTAGGAGGTGCAGGTATGTTGAAATTAAAGTTTAAACTGAGAAAACGGTTTGGCAGCCGCAGACCAGTAAGGTAAGAGATGTGCCAAAAGCATGTGGTGACGAGGGGAAGAAAGATGGAAATCTGAAGCCAGATGAGTCAGCTGGGAACGAGGTCTGAAAGGATAGAGAAAGCAGCCCGTTGCTGATCGGGCAGAGGTATGTCATCAGATAAATCTAACCAACCCCTCAGAGGGGAATGAAGGGTTTCTTCCAGGCTCCGATGTGGCTTTCAAGAAGGAAATCTAATTCACTTCATTGTCACCAACATTTCTGATCTGGTCTTGGAGCCTCTCCTGGCTGGGCTTCCGAAGTGGTCCAGTCCCAGAAGGTCTGAGCCTGGGCTGAGTCACTGTCACTGAAAATCAAGACCATGACGGGCCTGTGAGCTGCCTGGCCTGACGGTTCAACAGGGCCCCTTCACCACCAAGGGGGCCAATGATGTTGGGTTTACAGCAGTGAGGGCCCCAAAGCCACGCCCTCAAACTGTTCCCGAGGGTCCTCTGACAATAGCTGGAAGGGATGGGTGGTAAGAAACCAGTTCATGTGACTCTTCCCACTAGGCATCAAATAGTGCTTGGGGACTCACTAATGGTGAATGTTCAATAAAAGTCACCTGAATGAGTGATCTATCTACTCAACTGTTACACGGGAAACACGCAATTTCTTTGACCATTTGGCTTACAGAATCGCTGTATTGACACACTGTTCATTGGCTTGTTAGAAAAAAAAAAAGAGAGATTTTTCCAATTAATCCAAAACTGGAAAAGGCCTCCAGTGGTCCTGTAATGCTTTGCTACTCAGAGTGTGGTTTGGGTCAGGCAACCGTGGGAGCTTGTGAAGAATGCAGAACAGCCACCCACCCTAGACCCAGTGCATTACAGTCTTCACGGAACGCAACTTGCAGACGATTTGTGTGCGAATTGAAGTTCAAGGGCCACCAGCCTGGTTCATAACTCTCCATCCAAACTTTCAATCAGCTGATCTTTTTAAAGACCTCCAAAGGAAGTGTTCCCGTAGCCCCTCCGTTTAGGAAAGCCCGCCTCTGTTTATTTCCCTCCAGTAAGAATTTTGGGAGTATTTTATTCTTGAATTCAGTGGGAATTCTGATCAACCACTCACATTAAGCTCACAGATGAAGCGGACCCCTACCCATGATCTTGAGCAGAATGCTTCTGTTCCTTCCGGAGGGCTTCCCAGGGCAGCTTCCTGAGGGCCGTGCTATAACCCTGCCCAGGTCCTCCCTGAGAGTCTCTCCAGCAAGGGTCAGCATATCAACCCTGGGGGCACATTCACATTGTCTCAAGGGCACAAGTGTCTCAAGGGCACCCCCTTGAGTCTGCAGGGCACTGAGCATCACCCACTGCCATTGTGGGTCCTCTTGAGGGACAGAAAACTCCAATGTCTCCCACAACCAGGCAACTCAATAGGAGCTGGGCTCAAGATGTCAGGGAGCGTTTGGAGTCGTGCCTGCCTACCGGAGAGGTAATCAAATCCAAACATTTTTAAAATGTACGCTGACCTAACGGAACTCCGCTAGCAAATGTCAGCTCCCAGGCCGCCAGACAGAAACCCCTGGTTTACAAGCTTTTCAGGGGTCAAATCTGAGGAGCTGGCTTTCTTGACAAAACCCGAGAGCACAACACCACCACAGAAGGAGGGTGGGAAGACTGTGGGTCTTCTCATAAGTGTGTCTGGTCCAGGGATAAAGCCTGTCCAGGAGCTGGCCCCGGGTGGGTCCCTGGCAAACTTCTGTCCGGGAGTTTTTAACCCCTGAGCAAGTTCTAAAAACCTGACCACTTTTAAGGTTCCTGGGTGCTCAAGAAGAGGTCGCCTAACGCGCCGGCCCGTCAGGGAGGTCATTTCAGCATTTCCCCACACTGGCCTCGCTGTCACCCATGTTATCCCGGGCCCAGGCTCCCAGGTCTGCTGGTTCCTGGGAAAAGCGGCACCACTCTTGTTTAACAAACTCTGGTATCAGGAGCAGAAGCCTCGCTCTCCAGAACTTAGCCGCCCCTCATCCCTGGCTGGGAGGCTGCTGGAAGGGACGGGAGCCGCGGGGCGTCCTGCCGTCTGTGAGGGCTCAGCTGCGCCTCTCGGTATCCTAATCCGGCCTCCTCTTTATGACAGGCAGGGACTCCTGTTAGATCCCCTATCAGTTACATTTCGCTTCTCATTTCAGTCAAAGTGTCAACAATCTGGAATACTCCCCCATCCTTCTAGCGGTATTTTTAGAACAAACAAACAACTGACATATTTAGCTAAAATAAATCACCTCAAGAAACCCCGGTTTGGCTCATTTTTTGCTCCCGCTCCGGTTCTTAATCTCAACTTAGACCAGTGACCGGGACCAGCAGCCAAACTGGAAATGACATGGCCAGGGTGAACTAAAAACACCCCTGGAACCACAGTGCCCGTGTTTCAAAGACCTCCTCCAGGGTGTGAGTTTGGCATTTTTTGGAAGGGAGCCATTTCACTTAGTGCTATCCACGAAGCACCAAAGAACCAACATGAGCGGTCAGGGCCACTTCCTGAGCGCTGTCTCACCGGGTGGTGGGGGGAGGCCGAGGGGGTACCGTGGATGTGGGAGCACCTGCCCTCTGCTTTGCCATAAGCAAGCCGGCAAGCAAGTGCCTTTGGCACAGTGGCCATCGAGGAAGTAAATGTGTCTGAAAGCAAGTCTTCCCATTAAACTCTCTGGCTAAAAGAAAATCATCTATTCTCGCTGAGCCACAAAGCCATCGGTCATTTCTAAAACGGGGGAGGGAGTGAACCAGAAGCAACTCTACTGACCTGCCACCTGCTCAGAGCCCGTCTCTCTGGAGGGTATCCCTGTCCTTATTTCGGACTTAGCTCCCATGGCCCTGATTTCCCTGTATTCCCGAGTCTGAAGCTGGGAGCTTAAGCACAGAAATGAGACACATGGGTCCATTTCAGTGGATGGTGGCAGATGTCAAAAGAATGGGAATCCTCTGTCACATGGACCTAGATGGGGAAGAGCCCAGGCCAGATGGGACAGAGACAAAGGAATCCATGAGGATCTGCAGTATAGGAATGGCACCCTCCACTCAAGGACAGGATGGGAACCAGAAAGGAAGGAACCTGGCAGGGGGCTGGGAAGCTGAACCAGCTCTTTGGGACCTGAGGTGGACAATGCACCCATCCCTCTGGGATTGGATGTGAAATGGGACCTAGTTTCTGCACCAGAAAACTGCTGCTGTGAATCCTGGCCTGTTTCACATGTCCCATGTTCTCGGTCTTTACGTCCTGTGTGTTCTCACTTAGCACATCATGAAGGGTTTTGTCTTGCTTGGCTTTGCTTCAGCGGTGCCAAGGAGACCAGAAGCAGGACCCTTGTCCGTGGGGGCTGGAGCTTTAGCAGGGGGCCCTGCTCTCCAATTGTGTGCGTGGCGGGGGCCACAGCCATGATCTTTGTTTCTTCTGAGGTGCTCGGGACACTCTAGAGTAATTCTTCACACGGCACTGTAAGCGGCACGAAGGCAGGGACGGTGCTTTCCTTGGCCGTGGCAGAAAGTGGGAGCTCTCTAACCGTTAACTAGGGGGGTGCTCAAAGAACAGATAATCGGATCATCTGTAGGTGGGTTATTGATCCCAACCAGCTGTTTCCAGCTGAGGATTCCCACAAGAATACTGACAGGATAAACGTGGAGACTGTCTTCTTTGCTCTCGGGGACTTTTGTTGTGTTTTGTTTTTAAACAAATAGTAAATAGTAATCTTTCATGACCTTAAAATGCAAAAAGACCACTATGAATGCACTGACGTTCACCTGTATTTGGACTGTTGGATATTTTTCGCACAGTTGGCTAGGTAACTAGCAGATAGGTGCTTTATATGATCCATATGTAGTAAGTAGATATCATCATTGTATATAGCAGAACTTGGCAGATTAAAACCAAAATGGGCAATGGAAGAAACACAGGTAGACACACAGGTGGAACTAAGGCTACCAGACTACTCGGTAGGGTCATCGGTTTCAACCACTCACTGCGCAAACGTGTATTAATGTGTACAGCATGGGCTAGGTGCTAGGGACCCAGAGGTTTCAGGAAACACCTTGCATGAAGTCTGAGGATGACACTCCATACTTTGAATTGTTGAATAAGGTATCTAGAAGAACTTGCAATCTTGTAAAGAAAAGCTCCAGAATAAATAAACCTTGTGCATGCCACCACTGGGGATAGATGGCTTTGGGGTGGCCGCCTTAGCCTGGCCTCTCCCAGCTGCCAGGCCTCCTGAAGAGCTCTCTCCCCTGGCTGATGGGAAAGCGGCACATCCTGAAGGCTTTCTCTCCAGCATGCTCTGAAACAACCAGGAAAAGGGGAACTCTCTGGAAAGGAAGCAGGAGAGTCCCATGAGGGCTTAGGACTGGGGGACAAACAGCCACATGCATATCTAGGACTGGGCATGTGGACTCAGGGAGCAGAGTTTGGGCCAGCTCAACTCCCAATATGAGGACAAAGCCATCCCTAATCCTGGAGCAGGGAGGTCTTCTCATGACCCAACATGGCTTCAAATACATTTCTCCTCCATTTCCTCTTTTCCAGTTCCTCTACCCATACCTCACAAACCCAGTTTTCAGTTTCTAAGCCGTTTTTCATTGGCTTTTGGGTATTTTGTCTCTCTTAACAAGCATCTACATTTACTGAAGGCAACACGGCAGATCCAGAACTTCACAGAAAGATTATATCAACGGGCTGGTGCAGGGGGCGACCACTTCCCCTGCCTCAGCAAGCCCCTCCCAGAAGAACCGTGGCTTTGTGACCCAGAGCCAGAGAGTCAACGGGTGGAGGGGCCCCCAGCCATCTAATCTCAGCCTCTCAAGAATGCTGGCAACCCTCCTACCACCACATACGTCTACAGGGAGAGAGGCTGGAAGGCTGATTTTTTTTTTCTAATTGTGGTAAAATATACATAACGTAAAATCTACCATTTCAAAGTGTACAGTTCAGTGCATTAAGTATATTCACAGTGTTGTGCAACCATCACCACCATCCATCTCCAGGACGTTTTTCCTCTTACAAAACTGAAGCTCTGTACCCAGTAAATGGTAACTCCTCACGCTCCCCTTGCCCCAGCCCCTTGGCAACCCCTAGTCTGCTTTCTGCCTCTGTGATTTTGGCTGCTCCAGGAATCTCACAGAACAGTAGCCACACAGTATTTGTCTTCTTGTGTCTGGCTTATTTCACTGAGCATAACGTCCTCAAGTTTCATCCATACGGTAGCTTATGTCAGATCTTCCTTCCTGTTTAAGGCCACATAATATTCCGTCCTATGTATACATCACACGTTGGTTATCCGTTCATTCATCCGTGGGCACCTGGGTTGCTTCCACATCTTTAGCTATTGTGAAGAGTGCTGCTGTGAACACGAGTGTGCAGTTATCTATTTGAGTTCCTGCTTTCAATTCTTTTGAGTACTTACCCAGATGTGGAATTGCTGGATCATATGGTATTTCTATTTTTAACTTTTTGACGAACTGCCATACTATTTTCCACAGTGGCTGCACCATTTTACATTCCCACCAGCAGGGCACAAAGGTCCCAGTTCCTTTGTGCTAACATTCATGACTTTCTGGTGTGTGTGTGTGTGTGTGTGTGTGTGTGTGCGTGCGTGTTACTAACAGCTCTCCTAATGGGTATGAAGTAGCATCTCATTGTGGTTTTGATTTACATTTCCCTGATAATTAGCGATGTTACGAATATTTTCATGTGCTTGTCGGCCAGTTGAATATCTACTTTGGACAAATGTCTATTCAAGTTCCTTGGCCGATTTTTTTTGTTTGGGTTGTTTTTTGGTTGTCGTAAGTTGTTTTTAAGTAACCTACTGCAGGGGCGCCTGGGTGGCTCAGTCGGCTGAGCGTCCGACTTCGGCTCAGGTCATGATCTCGCGGTCCATGAGTTCGAGCCCCGCATCGGGCTCTGTGCTGACAGCTCAGAGCCTGGAGCCTGTTTCAGATTCTGTGTCTCCCTCTCTCTGACCCTCCCCCGTTCATTCTCTGTCTCAAAAATAAATAAAGGTTAAAAAAATTTAAAAAAAAAAAAAAGTAACCTACTGCACCCATGAATCTGCTCCGCTTTGATCCACGGTGTCTTTGAGGGTGCCACCCATTTTCTTTTGCCCAAAGATCCTCCTCTCCAGCTTGTATTCAGGCGTGGGCATCCTTGGGTGGGTTACCTTGCACTCATCCCTCCCAGACATCCTTCAGGTTTCCATGGATTATTTCTCTGAGCTACCGAGAAGAATAATCTCTTTCTTGTGGCCCAACTTTCTATCAAGTGCAAATTTAATGGGCATGTTCATTACTCCATCACTCGGCTCAGGCATAAGAATAGCCCACAGCACCTGGCCTCTCAGTAATCACTACATCAAAACATTACTCAGTATCATCTTTCAACTTACATTGAGTGTAAGTGAGACACAGTGAGGAAGAGACAGCCTTACTTGCCAAGTAATGATTTTTTTTAAACCAGATATATGCTCCACTCAAGTACAGAATGATCCTAACCATGTTTTCCAGTTTATTGATAAGATTGACAGGGGAGACAGCATAAAAATGCGGTCCTTCTGGATTGCTAGCTCTGAGCATAAAATGTCTTTCTCTTATTCATGGCAGCCTTCCCAATGCCTAGCATGGTACCTGGAAGGTGGTAGGAACTCGGTGCTTCAAAGGCAGTGATTAAGAGCACAGATGTTGAGGCCAGACCACCTGTGTTCAAATCAGGACTGTGACTGACGAGGTGGGTAATTTTGGACAAACTAGTTTACTTTTCTGTGCCTCGATTTCTTTAGCTGTAAAATGGGGGCGATAACACTGCCCACCGTGATCAAATGAGTTTAGAATGAATTTACAATGTGCTGATAAGAGTTGCCTATAACAACTATTATCATAAATGCTAATAATTATCACTGCTAAGTGAATGAGTAGATGTTATGTATGTCCACTGCTTTCCATGCAGTTAGTTCCCATTGGTGCCAAAAGAAATGTGATCTCTCGCATGTGTGAGAGTATAAGATCACCCACAGGAGAGTGTTTAGAAGAGCTGGTGGTCTTCTGGTCAGGTGACTGAGGACTTATGTCAGTACCTTCTCATGTATCAAAGTTACGGATCAGAAAACATACTGGAGGCATCCGGGTGGCTCAGATGGTTGAGTGTCTGATTCCTGATTTCAGCTCAGGTCATGATGCCAGGGTTGTGGGATCAAGCCCCACGTCTGGGGTCTGCACTGAGCGTGGAACCTGCTTGGGATTCTCACTCCTTCCCTCCCTCTGCCCCTCCCTCCCACTCGCATGCTCTCTCTCTAAAAAATAAATAGATAAAATAAAATTTAAAGGAAATATACTTAAGAGAGTTGGCCACACACCTTAATGATGCCACTTGGATTTGTATCCTTGAGAGGTTCTAAAAATTGCTTTCTTATGCTTTGCATCACAAACCGCATTTGTGGTTTAAATAAGAAAGATTAAAATTCAAATCAATTAACAATTTGTAATCAGTCAGGCTGCACAGCCACCATTTGTCTCAGGGCAAGAAGCTAAACCTGGCAGCGGCTGCCCTTAGCAGTTACTGTAAGGCTGGCTGAATTAGAAGAAAACATTTTAGTTACACTAAAATTCTCAGATGCCACTGTAAATAGGATACTATCTGATATATTTTTCAAAGACAAAAAGGAACAAATTGTCAGCTTCCATCCCATTATTTTATCTAAAAATGCATCCCCACGGCAGAAACACAAAGTCTGTGAGGGGCTGACCAAGACACTCACAGACAGATTGCCACACCGTCCCCCAGAGAGACACCTGTTCCAAACATCACCTGTCACCTACATCTACCTTCTTGGGCCAATGAAGAAATCTACCAAGTAAAGTGTATTCATCAATCAGGAAATTTTTGCAAAGCTGTATTTCAAAAGGAGAAATATCAAGGCTCCTCTAACAAGTACATTAGATAAGGAATCTACCCGAATTTACACTCTTCAATAGAAAAATGTGTTCTTTGTTAGATTTTATTTTGGGAAAAACTTACAATGTGTTAAAGACATTTTGGGGCACTGGGGTGGCTCAGTCGGGTAAGCGTCCAACTTTTGATTTTGGCTCAGGTCATGATCTTGCAGTTTGTAAGACTGAGCCCCGTGTCGGGCTCTGTGCTGACAGGGAGGATCCTGCTTGGGATTCTCTCTCTCCCTCTCCCTCTGCCCCTCCCCTGCTTGCGTGTGCTTTCTCTTTCTCTTAAAATAAATAAATAAATAAATAAATAGACATTTAATATATAATCAGCAAATAATTTGTCATTCTTTTGTTTAGGTATTTAATAAAGGGTTTTAAAAAATAATTTTTTAAGAGAAAAAGAAGTCACCACAAGAGGAACAAAATAAGAGAATACACATACAGAAATCGTACACATAAATCCAACCATACCATTACTTATATTAAATGTGAATGCACTAAACACTTAAGACAAAGGGCAGGAATGACCAGACTAAATAAAAAAGCAAGACCCAATCATAAGCTATCTATAAGAGAAGAAGTATTTGGCTGAAGAGAAATAATGGCAGAGAATTTTCTAGAAATGATAAACAATACCAATCCACCATTTAAGTAAGCCCAGTGAATCTGAGCAGAAGCCACTCTTATCTGTATTACAGTGAAAATGTACAGTGTCAGCAACAATAGCAATTAAGAATAGCCAGAGAGAAAAGACAGATGACATTAAAATGATCTAAAATTAAACAAATAGCTGACTTCTCAACAACTCCAAGAGGAAAGCAAGATCATTTGTGCTGTGAGAAAATGTGAGCCTAGAATTATATATCCAGTTGGAAAATCTCTTTTGAGAGTAAAGCCAAATATATTTTCAGACACAAACTGAGAAAGTGTGCCAGCAACAGACCCTCACTAAAATTTCTAGGATAATCACTAAACAAAAACCAAAACAGAATGTTTCTTTTCCAAATTGGCAAGTAAAAAAATACGTAACAAAAACACAATTAACCTAAAAGAAGGTAGGAAAAGAGACGATAACCTATGAAAAAAAGGGCAGGACAAAGAGAAAGCACAAATGAGGTAGGAGACACTAACGCAAATATAATAGTATTTACAGTAAATGGAAATGAACTAAATGTTCCAGATAAGACTGTCGGCCTGAGTTAAAAAAAAAAAAAAAATTAGCTGTCTATATTGAGCACAAGAGTGAATCTAAAACATAAGCATATAATAAGTTCAAGATAACAGAATGAAGAAAGATACTCCAAGCGTGCATGCAGTGTGCACATGTATTGTATGTGTGCACATATTAGATAAATGTTGTGGATGTGTGTGGATAGCATGACAAACTAGATTTTGAAGCAAAGTGAATTATGTAAC
This sequence comes from Panthera onca, assembly GCF_046562875.1. NCBI lineage: Eukaryota > Metazoa > Chordata > Mammalia > Carnivora > Felidae > Panthera > Panthera onca. The sequence continues at coordinate 133,236,595 of NC_138344.1, forward strand.
TTATTACATAATGATAAAGGGTTGAATTTACCAGGAAGACAAGCAATTCTAAATTTATATGCACCTTATAGCACAGCTTTAAACTATATAAAGCAAACATTGCTAGAACTATGTGGGGAAATAGGACAATCTGCCATTCCAGTGGCACATTTCAACACACCTCTGCTCAACAATTGATCGATGAAGTAAACAAAAAACATCAGTAAGAATGAAGAAGATCTGAATAGTGCAATTAATAGCTTAATCTAATAAATATATATGAAATATATACAAATACATAAAAATGTACCTCCAAATACAGAAAGCGTTCTTTTCAAGCACAGATGGAATATTTATAAGGAGTGACCACATGCTGGGCCATAAAAAAAGTCAACACATTTCAAGTTCATATAGATTGCAGTTTCTGAACACAATTCAATGAAGTTATTAAAAGCCCATTAACAAAAGATAAGTGGAAAGACCCATATACTTGACAACTATAAAACACAGTTCTAAAATAACCGATGGGTCAAATAAGAATAATGGAGATTTAAAGTTATTTAGAATAAAATAATGATAAAAATTTCACATACCGAAATTGTGGTCTCCCAACTAAAGCAGCACTTGGTGGGAAATTTTTAGTCTTAAATGTTTATGTCAGAAAACAAGAAAGACAAAAATTAAAAATGAACTAAACACCTAACTTAAAAGATTAAGAAGGAAAACCAAGCAAAACAAAACAAACTCAAAGAAAATAGAAGAAAGAAAATAATAGAAGAACAGAAATTCATGAAAGACAAAGTAAAAATACAGTTGAGACCATAAAAAAGCTGGTTCTTCGAAAAGATCAATGTAACAGACAAATTTCTGGCAAGGCTGTTCAAGAAAATTAAAAAGAAAGCACATTAAGCAGTATTAGGAATGGAAAAGACTTAACCATAGGTGCTACGTGACAACAAACAGATCATAAAAAAACATGAACAACTTTATGCCAAGGAAATTTAATATTTAGATGAGATGAACAAACCCTTAAAATATATGTTGTATGTTTCAGCCTCTATGTTATATGTAGCTTAATAAAATAAGTGGAAAACGTGAAAACCCCCTAATTATTATTAGTAGTAGTAGCAGTATTTATGAAATTTATTGTCAAATTGGTTTCCATACAACACCCAGTGCTCATCCCAACAGGTGCCCTCCTCAATGCCCATCACCCACTTTCCCCTCCCTCCCACCCCCCATTATTTTTTAAAAGCATCAGAAGTCTTTCCACAGAAAAAAACCCAGCCCCAGATGGTTTTATAGGCAAATTCTACTGAAACTCATTATTCTAGAAACAGGTAATTCCAATCTCACACAAATGATTCGACAACACCCAAAAATGATTCCAACTCCTTTTAGGAGGCTGGCCTAATCTTGATGCCATAACTTGACAAGTATACAAAGAGAAGGGAAAATTACAAGGCATTTCACACCTGAACATAAATATAAATGTTCCTTTAAAAATTAGTCAACCAACTCTCTCATCACCTATAGCAATTCATCTCATATAATTTCATAACATCTTTTGCATTACTACCATTTGGAAGTGATAATTACAATTTTATTTACATTTAAAAAATAAATAAAAATAAAAATTAGTCAACTGAATCCATTAAAATAAGCTAATATGTCATGATCAAGTTGGGCTTATTCCAAGAATGCAGAGTTAATTTAACATTAAAAAATATCAATTAGGGGCGCCTGGGTGGCTCAGTCGGTTGAGCGTCCGACTTCAGCTCAGGTCACGATCTCACGGTTCATGAGTTCGAGCCCCGCGTCAGGCTCTGGGCTGATGGCTCAGAGCCTGGAGTCTGCTTCCGATTCTGTGTCTCCCTCTCTCTCTCTGCCCCTCCCCCATTCATGCTCTGTCTCTCTCTGTCTCAAAAATAAATAAACATTAAAAAAAAATTTTAAAAAAATCAATTAATATAACATTCAGATTCAAGGGAGTAAAATCATACGACAATCTCAATAAATATAGAAAAAGAGTTTGATAAAATTCAATATCAATTCATGATTTAAAAAGATCAACACTTAGCAAGCCAGTAAGAAGAAAAGTTCCTTATCTTCTTAAATAATATCTATAAACAAACTTGTAAAAAGCATAATTTGTAATGGCAAAACACTGAAAGAATTTTATTCAGCTATACGGAAGGCCCAGTAAGGCCAGTTTTAAAAAGTTGAGGGATTAGAGATAAAGAAACTGAATTTTAATTATTTCAGATAAAAGTCATTGTCTATACAGAAATCCCAAAGTAATCTATACATAGATTGTTAGAAGTAACAAGAGTTTAGCTGAGTAGGTGGGTCAAGAAGAATATACAAAAATCAGCCACCTTTCTACACACTAACAACATATAGATAGCAGATTTGATAAAGAAGAAAATACTACATATATAGTGTATACAAATGAAATTTTTTTCAGGTAGTTAGGAATAAAGCTAGTTAAAAATGGGCAAAATATTTATAAGAAAAATCATAAAACTTCATTAAAAAGTATTTTTAAATACCTAAATAATTAGATATAATGGCCATGGATTAGAAAACCAACTGTCATAAATATATAATTCTCCTCAAACTGAGCTATTAGACTAAATGCAATTCCAATAGATTTGTTTTTGTTTTTGTTTTTGGAACTTGACAAACTTGATTCAAAAATTTATATGCAAGGGGCACCTGAGTGGCTGAGTTGGTTGAGTGTCCGACTTGATTTTGGCTCAGGTCATGATCCCAGCATTGTGGGATCGAGCCCTGTGTCAGGCTCCGTATTGGGCATAGAGCCTGCTTAAGATTCTTTCTCTCTCTCTCTCTCTCTCTCTCTCTCTCTCCCTCCCTCCCTCCCTCCCTCCCTCTGCCCTTCTCCCCCACTCACTGTCTCTCTCTAAGGAAAAAAAAATTTATATGCAAGTTCAAAGGCCTGAGAATAGCCACAACACTCTTGAAGAGCAAGATATGGGGACAAACTTACCCCCCATATAATAAAGTTGTAAGAATTCAGAAAGTGGCAATCACACACAGATGGGTACATTGACTGAAAGAACCAAACAGAAAGCTCAGAAATAGCAACCCCCTCCCCCCGATATGGGCATTTGATTTAAGGCAAAAATGATACTGTGGAACAACAGGGAAAGGAATCTTTTCAATACATGATGCTAAGACAAGCAATTTTTCCATAGAGGGAAAAATTACACTACATCCTTCACACCATACATATATAAAACAATCATTTCCAGATGGACCCTTAGATTTAAGTGTGAAAGGTAACACAAGAGAGCTCTTAGAATATAACTTAGGAGACTTATCTTCGTGACCCTAGAGAAGGGAAAGTAAGGTTTCCTAAACTAGACACAGAAAGTAAAATCCATAAAGGAAATAACTGATAAATTCAATCGCTTTAAACATAAGAACTTCTGTTCATCAGAAGACAAGGCACAGACTGGTGGAAGATTTTTGCAACACATGTCACCAACAAAAGGACTCGTAACCATAATATATAAAGAAATGTCACCAATTGGTATGAAAAAGTCAACCCAATTAGGAAAGAAGAAAGATTTCTCCCTGTACTTCACAAAACAGAAAAGCTAAATGACCAATAAACAAAGGTATTCAACCTCATGCAACTTAAATTCACAATGTAACACCATTGCCAAAAATAAGTCTGAAACACCAGGTATTGGTGTAGGCAGCCACATGGGCTCTTGGGCACTGCTGGTGGAAAACTGGCATAACCCCTTCGGAAAATAGTTTGGAATTATTTGGTAAAATGGAAGATGCAGATACCCTATGACCCAACAATCTCACTGCTACGTAATGCCTGGAGTGCTTGCACATGTGCACCAGGTGACCTGTACAAGGATATGTTGGGACGCCTGGGTGGCTCAGTTGGTTAAGCATCTGACTTTGGCTCAGGTCATGATCTCGCAGTTTGTGGGTTTGAGCCCTGCAATAGCTCAGAGCCTGGAGCCCGTTTCAGATCCTGTGTCTCCCTCTCTCTGTCTGCCCACCCTCACCCAACTTGTGCTCTGTCTCTCTCAAAAATATATAAATAAACATTAAAAAAAAAAAAAAGAATATCTACAGCAGCTTTGTTTGTAACAGCTGAAAATGGAAAACAACCTGTATATCCATTTGCGATCAACTAGAAAAATACATCTTGGTATATTTGTATAATAAAATACTATTTATCGGTATAAAGAATAAATTGCTGCTGCAGGCGGTAAGGATCAACCCCAAGAATACAGTGCCACACGACAAAAGCAAGCAGTATAAGGATATACTCAGTACAGTTCCATTAAAAATGTTTAGATATGCAAAACCAGAAATTTCCATTCTTTGGGAGTGCAAACAGATATGGTATAGAAACGCAAGGGAATGCTCAACATAGAACTCAGGATGCAGTTAACGTCCAGAGATGTTGGAGAGGTAAGGGGATAGGACAGGCAGGGATACATAGGAAATTCATAGGCAATATTAATCTTCCTTTTCTTAAACTAAGAAGTGAGCACACATGTTAACTGTATTATTATTTTAAATATATTTAATAAATAACCTTTAGCTTTTACTCAATATTTAATAAGAATCATTTTAAAGGATTCTCAAATATCATATTTGAGAACACTGTAGAAGGACTTGTAATACCAATAACATGGATTCCTACCAATTACTGAGTGATTACCGTGTACAAATGCCTTAAATGCACTAGCTAAGACAGCTGAACGTCCTCAGAGGGGCAGCTGGTCTCTCAAGTACTACTTATCCTAACTGTCACCATGAAATGATAAAAGATGGCACTTGAGTACCTTGAATGAGCTTAACAGGGACCAAAAAGTCTATTATTCTCTGCATCAGGCTAAGAGGCTAGCTAAATCAATGCTCTGTTCAACAGTTTAACTGCCCAACAGTTAAACAGGCCTAAGCCCAACTGTGGGAGGGGCTTTCTCTTCCATCTGGCAAGTTTATCTAGGAGGAAACATCAAGCGTGTCCTCAGTCTGTGTATGGCCATTGGGACACGAGAAACATGAGGCATTCCCAGGCTTCTGAGAGCCTACGGTTCTGCGGGAGACGAGCTTGTCACAAACGGATAATACATGTCAGCATTCGGGACAGGTGCCCACATGGTCTTGTTTAGGTTGGTGATGAAATGTTTTACCCACGTTGGAAAGAAACCATGGGATCCACCAATTACATCTGGCCCCAACTTTTCACAAAGTATTCTTGGGAAGAAGTTTCCCATCACATAGGAAGAAATACAAATATTTAAAAAGCAAACAAGTCATTGGCTGCTCTCAGACCTGCTGCCATATGCTTTGCTTTTTTGAGCTTACAGCTTAACATTAAAATAACAGGCCTGCATTCTTCAAATATCTCTACTGCTGTTCCTTACTTATTCTACTTGAAAAGGCTGTCAGCTGCTGTCACTTGGAAGCATTACCATATTAGCCGCCACTGTTTACTGCTCACTGTGTGGCGTGGCTATTAGTTTAATAAGCCTCCTCTCGGATGACACCCGAGGCTGTCTACACAGGAGACACACGCGGGAGTCTAACGTCTAATGAAGGTGTTGGGGTGGGAGGCAAGGAATGCTGCTTTATAAATATTGATGAGAGAAACCGAATTCAACGGCATCAGGTTGTACTTTACTGATGGGTAAAGGACCGAGTCCTTTTTCAAGTGCTTTCACCATTTTAAGATTCCTTGGGCTAACCGGCTTTGGATACAGTCCAGAAATACACTCGGTGTGCAAGAGAGCAAGTTTGAGGCCTACAAGAAGTAAAACACTGCAGCAAAGCTCTTTAATTCACTCTGCACAAATAGCTGAACCTACAAAAGAAATCTCTAGTCAGAGGTTTCCTGGGTTATAATGAGAATTTTCTCGATGGGGAGAAGAGAAGTGCCCTTTTCACTTGAAGACAAAGAAATGTTTGTAATGGAAATGCGTGAACCAATTTTCCAAGGAGAGCTGAAACGCACTGATTAAAAACAGTGAAGTGATGAGGCACGGAAATAAAGCCAAAGCAGAGCCACTTAAAATTCGCCACGGCGGCACTGATTTCTGAAAGTGAAGGGAGCTGCCCTGAGCCCTCGTCTGCATTCCTTCCCTCCCTCCCGCCCCAAGCCACCCCCGCCCCATCACTGACCCTGCCACTTAGACAATTAGAACCTGCCAGCGTGTGGGGTGTTTACTGTTTCTGGCCACTGTATACCGGTTACCAGGCTACTCCACTGAGGATAAAACGGGAACCAAGGCACCCACACAACAGTGTCCTTCTCCACAAAGCCTAACCGACAGGCCCGGATTCAGGGAATGTTGTGAATTCAAGTAGACCGACATGCATATGGCAGTTTACAATGTCAATTCTTCAGTTAGGTACAGACACTAATTGATTTATTTAGGGAATTCTATTTCCTAGAGAACAAAACCAAGGTACAAGGAGGTCAGTACCTTGTTGGAAGGTGCCTAAAAGATGACAACCGCCTGAAACTAGCAGAAGGCGCCGGTGACCAGGACAAACCAGCCATAAAGCATGTTTCCCAGGCTTCAGGCACTGGAGTCGGCTCGATTTAACTGGTGCCATATCCGTGCGTATCTGTATTAGCATTTACTTCATATTTGTCTTTAAATTGACTTTGAAACAACTCATTTGAAAAATCTGTGGTCTCCCTCTGAGCAGGAATTTCTATGAAATCACACTTTGATACACAGGTATATTTTTTCTAATGTGCATCTTAAAAAATAAAAATGTTCATCCACCATCCATTTAAAATCATCTAATGTGCACCAAAGCTACATACACATTGGGAAAGACTGGATAAGGTCTTTTAATGTAATAAGGTGACCTAACAGGCTATGTTTGTTTCTAAATATCATGGAAAAACAAGAATAAAGGAATTTTGTCCTATTTACCCTCAGGGTATCCATGAAGGACTTAAATTAGATAGAGTGACGGAAGGGGGAAAGAAGTAAAGTTAATAACTTCTGAGTAAGGGAAAACAAAAGGCCAGGACCACTTACATAAAATTTTCTGGATATTCACTCAGGGCCATGTCAATGATATTCAGAGCATCGTGGTAATGCTTTTGTGCAGACAGTAAGAGGGCAAGAAGGTGCAGGGAGTTGGCATCATCGCCTTGAAGTTGAAGAGCTTGGCGGACGTACCCCAGAGCCTCTGGTATCTGGTTTGAAACAAAATCAAAAAGAATTTTAAAACACACGCACACGCACACACGCGCGCGCGCGCACACACACACACACACACACACACACACACACACACAAGAAGATACCATTTCAATATCTGATTCTCTATAAACATCAAAAGTTGCTTCACCCTGTGCCACATTCAGAGTTTAACCTTTGTGATAGCCCCAGGATATTAACCACAAACATGCAGACAGATGTCTTCTTCAAGCGACAGCATGACCTGCGGAGTGATGCTAGATGCTCTGTTTCTCTGTAAAACTGCCAATACCAAATCTTTTGTTTCTCTCCAAAACACAATTTCTCTTTTTCCACAAAACTGATCCACTCTTGATTATGCCCAAGATTGTTTCACTCTCAATGGAGACACATACAAGTTGCCAGAGGTTTTTAGTGTAATTAAGCTGCCTTAGCTGAACTGTTCCCTTTTTTTGAAGTATTAGTGAACTAAAGTACATAAGAAATTACAAAACCTTAAACAGAGCTTTCCAAAGGATCGGACACCTGTGAATCTTTTCAAGTTCCTTTGTCCTGGACATCTCCATCAGGCATCAAGGAAATATGCAAACAAACCAACAAACAAAAACCCCACACCTTTCCAAACTACAACCTAAAATAACTTGATCCAAGAAACAAATTGCAATGCTGCATACAAAGCAGATGTATCCAAATTCAAATAGGATGAGATAAAACTTTAACCTTTAAAATGCAAGAGCTGTGCAACACTCTTCAAAATTGTCCAAGCACCAGGGTTGATAAAACGCATACATAATGGATATTTGAACGCCCGAAATTCCGTGCAGGTTTAACCGTAACTGGGGGGGAATTAGAACCTGACACTGGATTTCGAAATAGAGCTCAGGACTGAAGCATTCTTACACAACCACCCAGGGACTGCTTCCTGTCCCCCTGCCTCAACTCTAGTCCAGACCTCTTCTCTGTTCGCCTGCTTCTTCCCAGCCCTTGGTAACCTCACTCTGTAGCAAGAAGCCACGACTTCCCAAACCTATTCATTTTCCTCTCTGAAATTCCATTTAGGATGATTTAAGTTATAAAGCCTGGCTACAAAGACTTTCTGCCACCGAGCCATAGAATCAGGGCTGTCACAGCCTGGGAGAGGGCTCATCCAGCCCAGCCATTTGTTTACGGGGAGGGAGCCGAGTCCAGGGAGGTGACAAGACTTGAGCATTGCCATCTAGCTAGTGAGTGACTGAGTCAAGAGTGGCTCTAGACCTTCTGATTCCTCTCCTGTCCTCTCCTCCTGCACAAATGGCATTGGCTCTAAAGATAAGAGGGCCACAGCCTTGGGGCCCCTGCCTAGCAGGGACACTCTCCCACAGAGGTCTGGTGTCTTCACACTGCGGGCCTGCAAAGATAGTGGCTGGACCCACAAGGCCCCACCTATGTAACCTCTCTTCAGGGAGACAACCCACTGCGTGAACAGCCCTCAGCTTCCTGTTAGGAAGGCCGAAGGCAGGTGTACTTCTGGTGTGGATCTGCAGGGGTGACCAGAGCAATCAGGGACAAACTGATAACAGGATTCAACATGATGGCCTTAATGGAGAGCTGACTGGGAAGGAATTCAAAGCTGGTTTCTTCATTCAACGAGTGTTACCGGGTACCTAACACATGGTGGGCAGTGTCCCAGCCACCAGGGTATAGTGATGAAGGTGACAGCTTCCTGCCCTCTTGGAACCTGAAGTCTAGGGAGGAAGACAGGTCCTGAACAGGAGGGCTGAGCAGGAGGAAGGAGAAGAGATGGCTTCTGCAGGAAGGAGGCTTCAGGGAGAAGGTGAGAGACGCTCCTGGTGGAGGAGGGCCCAGGGGGATCGACCCCCAGTGCGCAGCTGAGGCAGTAGCAAGCTCCCCATCCGTCCAGCTGTGAGCCCTACCATGCCGGGCGACAGGGCCCACACAGAGGAGGCATCCTGGTTTCCTCGGTCCCCGGGTCACCACGGCAAGGCACTCCTCAACACCATTCCCAGGCCCGCGGGGAGTCAGAAGCATGCCCACAGCCCCAGCCTATCCGGGGAATGGCATGTCTGGGGAACTGACCTCTGCTTCACCCTCCAGTCAGCACTCAGGAATGTGCTGGGGTTACCACCAGTGTCTTGCACCTGGTGGGCAGGCAGGCATGTGGCCAGACTCTCAGAGCAGCTGGGAGGGGACGGGAGGGTATGAGAATGGTCAAGACGGCTTCTGGAAGCTGCTGTTGGGAAGAGGAAGGCCAGCGAAGCTTGCCTCTCCAGCAAGGAGAGTGCTGAGGAGTCCCGTATGTCAAGGGGGGAGCCACTGTGACTGTCCCTCTCTTCCACATGTTATAAAGGAAGCTGCTACCTTTTGCCCATGCCTGTCGGCAACTTCCTGTCAATCGCCAGCACCTTACGATGACCAGTGGCTGATCCCCACCACGCGGCTCGGCCCTGGGTCTGCCAGCAAGGGACAAAGGCTCTTTGGTGACTCCTGGGTTCATTCAGGGTGTCTGCCACGTGCTGCAGCCCGTGTTGCCCTCTGAACCCTCCAGATGTGTGGACGTAATCTCCCAAAGCGGAGCCCAGGACATCTGTGTCTTCACAGCAGACGCCCAAACTGACCAAAACACCAGTGGCTGTGCCGTGAGGAGTCAGCATCCTCTGAGAAGAGACTGGCTTCGGGTCAGCTTCGGGTCAGTGAAAGAAGACCAGCTACTGCCTCAGAGGGAGGCGCCGAAGGAACTGTAAGAAGGCGCGCACACCAAGTTCAGAGAACGTGAGAGAAACTGACCTGTCTGGAGATGGCAAGCTGCAGAGCCAGGTAGAAAGCTGCTTGGTGATCTGTAGGTGACAGGCTGTGGGCCCTGAAAAAGTATTGATGGCCATTAGAACGCGGGAGAGGCCATTTGAACCCTTCCTATCCAATGAGTATTCCCATTTGCAGTTTTACACGCAGGCCACATATTTAGCTACGCAACGTTTCCTTTAAACTCTCCTCTTTTGTCCATTAGCAAGTGTGATGTGTTTTCCCTCTTATGGCTGTGTGCGTGTATGGCACCGGAGCCTGCCTCTGTGTTTCGTCTAGCATCTGAAATGGCAGCCAAGGATCCTTGGCTTTGAGGAGGTGAAGCCACAAGGCCCTGAGGTCTGACCCCCCAACCCCCCAGCAGACGCCTCCCTTGGGCTGAGCAGGAGAAGCCCACGTGTCATGCTAGGACACGGTGAAGCTATGAGCACACTTGGCAAGGTGACGGCTGCTTTGGTTAAGTTTTGGCTTGGCCTTAACACTACTCCCTCCAAATTTCGGGATTTCAGGGAAACCGTATGAAAATCAAAGACCTGGCTTTGCTTGTAAAATGAGGTTTTGGTTTTTGATGAACCATGGGAAGAGGAGGATTCTCATTCAGCCTCTTGAAGCTTCTACTAAGCTCCCTCCAGCTTACTAATGTAGTCTGTGTAACTATGACATGTAAGTCTCTGTGGCCAGACACTAGGCTTCGTTTTATTAACTGGCCTTTGACAGCGAAGGGGAAGAGGCTGTACTGGCCTCCTACTTGATTGCAAACACAGTCATTCTTGCTTTTATGTGGAGGCCAATTGTATTTCACCAAGAGTAACTCAAAATGTGACTCGACGAGGCAGAAGTCTGTGTTCAGAAGTCTGGTAGGAAGAGAAAAACAAACTTTCAGTTTCTTCAAAAGGCACTATGGGGCCGACTAATTACAACTGGGGGTGGGGGTGGGGCAGACAGTACACAACCCTTCACGGTCCTCTGTCAACACTCTGGGATTAAAGGAGAATCTTCTACCAGCAGAAAACAAATCTGAGATAGAAAAGGAAGCCAAATCATTATGTATTCAATGGCAGCAAACACGTCAAGGATGTCTTCCTGTAGTAATAAGGCCTTTTGCAGAAACCATCTGTCTGCTGTGGAGAAAAAGGCTAAACAGTCTTCCAGGTATTTGGGATCCAGAAAATACGCTACTGGGTCCAACAAGTAGGGCATTGTTTAGACAAATGTGGTAGCTCCAGTGCAGGACTGGGGAAACTGGGGTGGTGACTGTCCTTTAGGTACACTCAACAGCAAAGGACCCAGACTCCCATTCCTGCGAATCTTCATTCATCATCTTGCCTCAAGACACAGCCCTCATTTAAGAGGCTGAGACTGAAGAGGTGTGCGTGTTGTCCTTTTAAATGTCATATTTCTGGGGCGCCTGGGTGGCTCGGTCGGTTAAGCGTCCGACTTCGGCTCAGGTCATGATCTCACGGTCCGTGAGTTCGAGCCCCGTGTCAGGCTCTGTGCTGACAGCTCAGAGCCTGGAGCCTGTTTCAGATTCTGTGTCTCCCTCTCTCTCTGCGCCTCCCCTGTTCATGCTCTGTCTCTCTCTGTCTCAAAAATAAATAAAACGTTAAAAAAAAATTTAAATGTCATATTTCTGCCAGAGGCCTACTCGGTGGGCTCCAAGTTTTATGATTTTACAAGTATTGGTTTTCCATGAATTTGTACATCAAAGAATTTTTTTTCTTTGGTGTTCATAAAAAGTGAGATTGGAATGTCATGGTTTCTGTCTCTCCCAATTATTCAGGGAAAACGAATACACACTTAATTATGAAGAGACTTTGAATTATTTAGCATTATTTATTTTATCTTATCTTCTTTCACAATGGATGAAGCCAGGTTTTTACAACCCTCAAAAAAAACCCCAAATTCCTCAGAGCTACCATTTTCTCAGGCCAGTTTAGACTCGTCACAAATGAAGTTAAATCAAGTCATGGTTGCTTCTGCCCAACACCAACCAAGAAAAGCTGGCAATGGCTTGGTGAGTTCAGGAAGTAGATGGGGATAGTTCTGACCAAAGGCCCACTCTGGCCTCCTCAAATAGTGATTAACTGCTAGCCACAGCACTATGAAAGAAACAAACCAGAAACGACAGAAATCTTGGCATTTCTGGGGTGCATCAGGACAAAACCTGAAGACTGCCAACTTGACTGCCCAACTGCCAAGTTTCTAACAGGACACAACTTAAACATACACATTGAAAAATCTTATTTCAATAATTCTGCTAATGAATTAAACTGACCACTTTAGCCTATGAAAGAAAAAAGGAGATAAGGAGAATGCCCAAGAAAACAAGAAAAAGCGCACAGTGTGGAGCTCACGTAGACTCCAGAAAACTTGCTTCGGTCATGTAGAACAGTTTCAGCAGCTAGGCTTCTTGTGACAAAACTATGCCAACAGAAAACGTGCTCAACAGAAATGACCAAGCAATGCAAGTGAGAGGAAAGACATTAGTAGCGATCTTGAAAACTGTAAGCCTGCTGGACTCAGCATATGGACTTAAAGCAGCCTCATAAAGCCCATTCCCATAGAGTCAGCACCTGGTAAGGCTGCTAAGAGAAACCCAAAGACCTAAAAATGTCACCCCATGGATGCTCACAAAGCACTTCCCTTGTCAAAGCACCTCCATATCCATTAAGTCAGTTTCTCTTCCATAAGAAAAAATTATTAGATTGCTGGCTCACTGAGGCTGCCCATCTGTCCATCCATCTACTCATCCATCATCCACCTACCCAAGTCACCCACCCATCCATCCAGTCATCCACCCATCCACCCATCCATCCATCTGTCCACTTATCTGCCATCCATCTCAACTAGTCGCCCATCCATCCACCTGCCCTTCCATCCATCTATTAGTCCATCTACTCATCTGACCACTCATCCATCCATCCATCCTAGTCATTCATCCATCCACTAATCCATCCATCCATCTACATATCCAACCATCCACCCCTCTATCCACTCATCCATCTATCCATATCCACCTATCCATTCACTCACACATCCATCCAATCATCCATCCACCACTCATCCATCCATTCACCCTAGTCATCCATCCATCCATCCATCCATCCATCCATCCATCCATCCATCCATCCACTCATCCATCCTCATCACACATCCAACCATAAATCCATCCATCCATCTATCTATCCATCTATCCATCCATCCATCTGTCCATCCATCCATCCATATTATGCAGTACCTATTGCAGTGCCAGGACATGTCCTAGCCTCTTGGAGAGGAAGGAGATGAAAGAACAACACAAGCGTCTTTCCTTCAGAAGCTCCCCACAACCCCGCAGAGGGGGAGACCCAAAGTGATCGTTACAGTGCAGTGGGAGCATGTCCTGGGAGAGGTATGCCAGGGTGCTATTGGAGAGCATGGATGTGCCTCCCAGACCACCTGGCTGAAACTCAGAATGCCTTGAGGTCACTCCAGTGCTTTCCTAGACTCTGGTTCCAACATCCTCTAGAGATGAACCAAGAATATAGAGAAGGCTGACCAATTTCAACCTGGTCCATAAGACACATACCTGGTAACAAGAACAACTATAGTTTATGAAGCATCTACTATTAAGCATCCTGTCCAAGAGCATCCAGCAAAAGAGGTAAAGCCAGAAGTGAAATTCTGAGGCCTTGTCTCCCTAGCATAACACCCCATTGCCTTGTTTAGCCAACTCTTAAGGTCCCATTAGTCCTAATTACAGTGGACATGGGATCTGTGTGTTATTAAGGAAATAAAAAATACAAACCTGATGAAAGTTATTACTCTGGAACCTCCCTTTAGTTACACACATAGGATATGACCAACTTGTCCCGGTTTGCCCAGGATATTCCTGGTTTTAGTACTGAAAGTCCCATATTCTGGGAAACTGCCCAGTTCCTGACGAACTGTGCATAAAACATGCCACATTAACTTAAACTGAAGCTAGGAGGGGGAGAGAAAAAAAAGAGCGAGATTGGACCCCCTGTAACACTTTATATGGCAAATGTGAATGACACCATGTCACCTCTTCCTTGTGGGGCAGCCCAGATTGCTGCCGTTGGGGGGTCAAGCTGCTGAAACATGCTCTTGACTGTTTGCAGACTTGCTTTCCTCTGGAGGACACAAGAGCACAGAAGTAGCCACTCAGACTACTTGTGTGTCTTCAGAAAGCTCAGAAGACAACACTTTTTCCTCGTGATTCTTTCGTACCAGGCAAATGAGTTGGTTCAGCTGCTTGGGCTGAGTGTATGAGTCAGCAAACAGCTGAGGGTCTCAGTATTAAGATGCAGTCATGCAACTAGGAGGTCTTCAAAAATCGACTTTTGGAATCCACTAGAAAGCAAATCTTTCTGAATTCTGACTCCGGTCATAATTAAGAGTTAATTCTCACATGCTATATCTATAACCCCATCCCCTTCTTTTGAAAAGTAGGATCCACACCCAGCGTGGAGCTCGAACTCACAACCTCGAGATCAAGAGTTGCACGCTCCACCGACTGAGCCGGCCAGGAGCCCCAACGTCATCCTTTTTGAATTATACTGTTTTCTCTAAACAAAAAAATTGTCAAACAACGGTATAAACAGAATTGTGGGCAGAAGATTTACAATACACAGTAAATAAGTACTTCTCAGCCAAGTGGTTTTTAAATACCCATTTACATTTAAGAAGTAATACAAATCATTCTTATTTACCTCACATCATTCCCTTATAGATTTTTGTTAAGTCTCCAGTGCACTGGAATAGCTCTAGCTAATGAACGTACTTGAAACAAAATAATTTTATTCCTTTGAAAAATATTCTTTATTTCACACAAATACTAATTTAGGTTAGCCTTCCCCAATATGATCGTGTAGGTTAGCAGGATTTTATTACTCTTTATTCCCATATGAACTAATATTTTTAAAAATCTCCATGAATTAAAACCCAAGCAAAAAAAGGAACAAAAAGGGATTTCAGGCCAATGGAATAGCTGTTATATAACATGAAGTTACGAATTCTGGCAGCTCAAGGCAGACCACCGCCATGGCTGTTTTTAGACAGTCGGGAAGATGTGCCGATTTAAGAAAAATGAAACAGATGTGATGGCCACTTTTCATAGGCATCCATGTGTGGGCTTTACAAACTAGGACTGCAGGACGTGAAACTCCAAATCATTTGAAATGGAAATGCTTTCCACACTCCATGCTGAAGAACGTTAACAAAAGCTTAGCATGGAGATAGGAGGTCTGTCTGCAGATGTCAAGTGGTACTTTGCGTCATTAACCAGTCTGGGACTGGCAAAAGGGAAGAAGCTATCAGTATGCCTGCTAGGAAACGAAAAGAAACGAGACAAAAGAGTCCCATAGTAACTGAAGCCGGGTGATAATGATTTCATGAAAAAAGGGACACGTGCGCAGTGACAAATCTGTAGGCAACCCCAGTTACTAAGAAAAGAAATTGAACAGAGGTTATTTGGTATTGAGAGGTCCTCATAAAATTTTCAGAAAAGTAACGAAGTTTCTAACACAATTCCAAGAAATCAGTGTAACTCAGATACATTTAAGGTGACAGGATCAATACCGATTCAAGATTTGACATCACGGGGCTACCCCTGCAGGCAATGATTCGTTTGGGTGATTTATTATACCTGTGGTAAGGAATAAAATTAGGGCGGCAAAGTATCGTAGGTACGAGGAAAGCTGAGTGGGAGTCAGGCGACCTTGATTCTACCCTGACTTCAGTAGCTGTGTGACTCTGGCAACTCTTTTCCCTCCTGCACACCTTAGTCCCTTACCTGCAGTAGACACATCACTTGTTTGTCTGTCTTATTGGCATGAGGATCAAGTTCAAGGAGGAATGCGAGAGGTCACTCGAGCATTCTCTAATTATAAAGGCGCCCTCCTAATTTCATGAAGAGCATAATTGATGGAGACAATCACAAGGCTTATGGAGCTCAGTGGCAGTGCGGGGTCCTGAGACTTGCTGGCCTGTCTTATCACAGCGTCTCAGAAACTGTCCTAAAATCTGGCCTTTTCATTTCTTATAAACATCTTCAGCATGACGTGTAAACAAACAAACAAACAAACAAACAAAAAAGGCTAGAAAAGAAATGATCCCTTTTCTAGATGATGACAATTGTCTTTAATAAAAGGAAGCATCTCCCCAGACATACAAAGTGTCCATCTTCTTAGAGCTGAAATCATTTAATTAGGAATGAATAACATGCCCAAGTGGATAAACAGATTAACAATGCAGATTTACATAGCAACAAGTGGGGCAGCAAGTTTTGATACGGTGTGTTCGGTGCTCAAGATGAAAAGACTCCCGGGGGGAAAATACTGTTTACATAATCTTTATAAATATCTCTTCTTTTTATACTTTTCATACTTTGGTGTCATTATGCACAGCCGAGTGAAAAGATGAACTCCCACTCACCTCTGAAATGCAAGAAGCGCCTTTCTCTGTAGGACCTCCTGCATCCCTCGCAAAGAAGCTAAGAAAAGGGTTCCATTAGTCAGTGGCATGGAAGATCGGGGAGTTTCTGACAAACACAAAGCTCATCATAAAAACTGTACATGCAACTGGGTTAAAAGCAACACAGGACTGTGTGCCCAGCCCCGTCCGGGCACTGGGAAATGAAGCCCAGACCGCCCCCAGACGGTTGCACTCTGTGGGCACAGCTGTGGAGCCATGCCGAGGGGACAGTATGAGTTGGCTGGTCACCTTGATGCCCCAGGCATAGGGGGCTGTTGTCAAAAGATCAGCTGGGAATTCCAGAGAGGAGTGAGTCTGCTTTCTCGAGCGCGGGCATGTGGCTTCCAGGGGGGGGAAGACTGCCTCTACTGGATGGTCCAGAGAGATTCAAGCACCAATGGTGTTGATCAGACGGACTTCGCTTGCTTCTGGCACTGACAACTATGATACTGGGCCAAGGGAACTAGCTTGATGCCATACAAGGCCGGTTTAAGTCACACTGGACAATGGCCAGGACCTTTAATACCCTGATATGAACATAAGGGATAGACCAGGCAAACCCACAAATGATACTAGAAAATCAGCTGAAAAGTGTGAGGCCATCTTGCTGTGAGCCCACACGTCCCCTGTATAGAGCATATGAGAAATGGCTTCCTTAAGGTCTGTCATGGGAACTATAAAGGTACTTTTTACTAAGACATGAGAAAAAGTCCTGGAGGAACCTGCTTAGGGTTGGAACTGAGGAGGCCCTATCGAACAAACCAGCATGGCCGATCCCCTCCAGCTATGATACTGAGAATGGTGGACAGCTGTCCCAAGGGCCATAGCTAACTTAGAACAACAGTGACTAAGCTAGAGAGCATCTCAGGTGATCCTACTAAACCATGAATGCAAGACAAAGCTCAACAGGTCAAGCACCTCTCCCAAAATTACAGGGCTAATCAGGGCTGGGGTCCAGACTAAGACTCTATCTGGATAAATACACAGCATTAAACTTAAACTTCACTGAAAGTCGCCCATAGTTAAAACAATGTGCTGGGTGTTGCCAGTATATCATGTATGCAAAAAAGATTAGCAAAAAAAAACCAAACAAACAAAAAACAAAAACAAAATCCAAGCCCATTATTGGAAATCGATTGATAATGTGAAATTTCTCTAAGGTCTTTGATTTTTTAGGAGAAGAGGATTTGGGGTAATTTGTAAAGTAAACTATAGCAAAACAATAAAGAAAGAAAAAGAAAGTGAATACTATACAAGTCAGGATGGTGTTTTTTCTTCACGGGGACTGTGATCAGGAGCGGCGGGGGGATTGGGGGGGGGGGGACAGGAGATGTTCCCCGGGCGGCTGGTAAGGTTCTATCTCCTGAGTAGGGTGGTGATTACAAGGATATCTCCTGTATCCTCATTCGTTAATGATGCATTTGCTTTGGAAAATTTTTTTTATTCGTGTTATATTTAACAACAAAATGTTAAAGACATAATAAGAGCTCAGGAAAGTAATTTATCAGTTTATATTTCCTGCAAACGTACCATTGAAAGCTTCATCAGGTGTACAAAACATAATTAAGATTTTTAATAAATAGCTGGGACCCCCAAATTCTACGTACATCCAACAAGCATGTCCCCCCGCATGGCTATTTGATAAGCTGTTGCACAGCACATGCACATATCTGTGAACTAAAATGTGCTACTAGGGAAGGGGCATCCTGAGCAGTCAAGGGAAGCTTCCTGGAGGAGGCTGGCCCTAAACTCTTCCACATTCCTGTGCCTAAGACACAACATCCCTTCACATGGGAACAGCCCAGCCAAGTGCCAGGGCAGACGCAGGTGCAGGCTGGGCTGGGTGAACCACCTCTCAAGACCCTGCACCTGCCAGCTGGGCACCCCGTGCACCACCAGTCAGTGCACCTGGCGCACAGGGCCTTCGCCCCCACGCTCCGATTCTCCAACCAGTGGGAGCGAAAAGGACAGCAGCAGCAGGTCCCCACGGGACGGCACACCCGAGTGACCCAACTTAGATGCATACTCCTGCGACAGTCCTCTGTGAGGGCTGTGGCAACCCTGCAGTGCAGACGTAGGGAGCCCAGCCCTGAGGAGCCCAGATCCCTTGGGGCGGGACTTCTCTCACCGTCAGTGGCCTGCAGACTGTACGTGAGCCCCAGAGCTAAGTAGCCTTTGGCCTTGAACTCTGACGTTTTCTCTCCCGCATCAACGACGGTTTTGGCAAACTTCTCGGCCTCTTCCAACTGAAAAACCAGACAAGTTGAAAACGACAACAACCTGCAGAATTTCTAACATGAGTTCCCATAAGCGTCTGCTGGCAAAACCAGATTTCTGATGAGTCACTGTGAAAATAACTCCCAGGTCTTCCAATTCCACTCTGGTGATTCTGTTCTCTTTATTTGAGCCTGTCTGACAGACCTCAGGGCTCCCACCTTGCCTTTCTTTCTTTCGAGTTTGCCTTAATGCTTTTTTTTTTCACTTCTTTTCCAAGGTCATTTTCATTCTTGGTGGGGTTCTATCTTTTTCATCTTTAGTTTTTACTAATTTGATCTGTAATTGGGCTGTGCTAGGGATTCAGAAATCGGATTGTAAATAAATAATATCTATAATAATTATAGATGTAACATATATAATATGTATATGTTACATATAATAAAGTTCTTAAAATATTTGGTGTCTGGTCCTTCCTTTTTTTTTTTTAATGACAAAAATAACACATTTGGGCTTGGATTCTCTTTCCCACAGCTGTTAAAAACTTCAGAACGCCCCATTTATTTATTTTACAATGCAGAGCACATGGACCTCACATCAGCAGATTCCAATGAGAAAATGTGAAAGGACCACAAATTTCATGGCTCTTTCCAAGCACCCGGAAAAGGCACCCACAGTAAGACCTTTTGCACAATTTATTAGAAGCCAAAATAATAAGATTTGTTTCTTTAAAATATGGCAAATGTTGGGGCCACGGAGGCTGGGGGATAGTACCCGGGAGTTCATTACACTCTTGACTTGTGGGGTGTTTGGAAATTTTAATAATAAAAATGTAAAAAAATATATATATACAGAAAAGATTTGTTCTGCTCATCTTTACACACAATAAAAGAGAGTCCAGTTTATTTTTGGCCTTAGGGAGAGATCTACGTGACAGTCACGAACAATGCCATGGCTGGAAGGGGCGCGACAGTCATCGCCGGAAAGTGGCATTTTCAAAACGGAAGGGTCTGTCCAGCTCCTCCGCCCACTGCTGGAGCCTGCCTGTGTGGTTCCCTCTCCTGTGGCACCGAACTGTCCGAAAGTGCATGAACCACACGACGCCTTCAGAGCTGTGAGCCTCAGGTGAGAACCTGCCCTTTCAAAATGTCTTTTTCCTTCCACACTTCCCCAAGTACAATTTAGCGGAAGTAGAACACTTTCTTCCCAGGGCTTACTTTCGTCCTGCTGCGTGAGAATAAATGGGAAAAAAAACAAAAACAAAAAAAAACAAGCAGCGAGGACCGTATCAGTAAAAATCCTTAGCAAGGCACCTCGGTCTTTGGAGCAAATTCTTCTTCTAATTAATCTTGACGTGAAGTTAAAGAAAAGAAATTAAAACTGGATCGTCTGTGGTAACGATCCATACCACCACCTCAGCGGTTAGTCTGGCTTTTCTACTTTCTACTCAAACGGTATTTTTTTTTGAGGTACTAGAACTGTTACAGATGGGACTATTCCCAAATTCAAATCTGAGCGAGAGGAAAGCCTACGTGAAGGAGGAGGAACGAACAGCATTGGTTTACATGTGAGCTGCAGGAGAGAATGACTCTTCTCTTCTATAGAAAACTCCGCTCTGCTAAGAGTGAATCACTCAGTGACATACACCTTTCCAGTCCCGCATCCCTTCTTTGCATACAGCAAGGTTTGTGTGAGTACGAGTTCCCATTCTCTTTTATCACTTCTGCCTCTTTCATCAACTGAAGCACATTCCTGTGAAAAAGAAAACCCTGGAGTATCCTGGGAACGTGATTCTCCTCAGTCCTGGCACGGCGCGTTGAGGCCGGAGGGGTTCTGGGGTTTGGGGCTTTGGGCGGCCTTGTTTTTGGGTAGCTGATGAATTCCACTATTCTCTCTCAGTGTTTTGAAGTGAAAGAGGTCACTGCCTGAGCGCGCGGGGCCCCAGCCCTACTCACCCAGTGAAGGGAGCCCACGCACAGCTTCGCGGCGAGGAGCGGGATGGTGGCATCGTCGGGCTTCAAACGGATACACTCTTTCAGCACCTTCACGGCACGAGCAGACTTGGCAAAAGGAAATTATTTCTGTAAAACTCAAACTTTTTTGACAGGACCAAATACAAAAGCCTTCCCTGAGGGGTTTCGGTAAGGGTGGCCTCTTCACGAGGCTTCTCAACTTTGAACCCAACAGAGCAGGGGCCTGAGGATGGTGACAACCGGAGCTTGGGGCTCTCGAGTGACGGGAGTAAACTGTGGTTAGGACAAGTAGAAATGCTTCCCTGGAATCGCCCTAATTTTCTTCCTTACTTGTGTCGCCGTTGCAAAAATAAGAAAAAATAAACAAATAAAGGCAGCGAAGGCTTCAGTTATCATGAAGAATAAACGGTACAATTTAAAGTACGCCATACTCAATTTCTGTCTCCACTTGGCCCAAATAATCTCATATCTCAGACTTAACAAGGCACTAGATGGCAGCTTCGCTAAATGGCCCGAATTAACGAGAATGGTGGCTACTACCTTTACTGTGTGTGTACCTGTGCGAGGCGAGGGGGGGGGGGGGGTGCTATTCTACGCATCTTAGGGGTTTTACCTCATTTACCTGATAACGGTTCTGTGAGGGAGGC
Organism: Panthera onca; assembly: GCF_046562875.1. Lineage (NCBI taxonomy): Eukaryota > Metazoa > Chordata > Mammalia > Carnivora > Felidae > Panthera > Panthera onca. Next base: position 133,257,901 of record NC_138344.1, read on the forward strand.
TCCGTTAGGTCTCCACTTTGCCGAGGAGGAAATGGAGATACTAAGTGGCCTGCCCTCAGTGATAGCTGTGAGGGCAGCTCCAGGCCTCGACTCCAGCAGCAAGGCTCCACAGCCCAAGCTTTCAACCAGGATCCTACGCTGCCTGATATAATGCCTTGTAAAGACAACGGAATGGTTTCCCCCTCCAGGAATATGTTTATACTTCCAAATGAGTGAAAGGGTCGCTGGGAGAACCAGCCTTAGCTTAAGTCCCGCCTTCACACGACAAAGTTACAGTGGCCAAAAAAAGGGCAAATATTTCAGAATTTCTCTTCTCAGTGGCATGTCCGTGTTTGGCTCCCAAATCATTACATGTGATGACTTAGTTATAAATGACCACAGGAGAGTTTCAGATAGTCGGTGTAGACATCTGCAAGGTGTGATATCACCCCCTGGAATTCCAAGACATGAAGCACTGAGACAGAGGAATACGCATCAAAGGGCAACTCACTTTTCCGGCGGCCATGAGGGACAGAGCAAACTGGTACCACAGCTGGAACTCCTCAAAGGCAAACTTCATGGCTCTTTCCAAGCACTGGTTGGAAAGAAGAATAAATGCAGACATCTGAGAACTGCCAGTGTCACAACGGGATATGTGTGAGTCTGTGTCTACACGTATTAAGGTAAGTCCTACAAAATCTGCTTCCCTCGAATGCGTCAGACTTAATCCTCCACCAGACCCCTCCTGAGGAGCTCCCACAGGGTATGAGTCACTGTGCCAGAAGCCAGGACCATCCACAGTTGACTAAGTAGTTTTTCATCCAGTACAAAGAAAAAGGCACGTACATAAACAACTCAAACACAAGGCCCAGACTGATATGTGCCCCAACAATGGGCAAGTAATCACAGAATTGAGAAATGGCATCCTGGAAAAATGCTACTTGAGCTGGGCCTTGATTAATGAGGAAGAAAAAAAATGCAGCTCTGATCTGGAAGAGGGGGGTATAAGCAGAGATGTGGAGGTGAGAGGGAATGCTTTGACTCGATGATAGCAAATGGTCCAGTAATAAAGGCAGCCCAGGGCACACAGGCAGGAATGGGCGGAATGAGGCTGCGAGGCTGGCATAGGCTGGGCCCATGTCACTGAGAGTCTGACATGGCAGCTCCTTTTCAAAGATGTTCCATCTCCCTCCTCCACCCCAGGCTTGGTGGTGCTCCTCAAGTTCATAACTGTATGTTAATATCACGGTCTTCAACTTTCCCGCCCCAGCCCAGCCACATTCCACTGTGAAAAACCATCAAGGGCAGAAATCCTGACTTTGTCACCTCAGGACCCACCTAGGTGGGTAATCTACAATAGGCTTCACTATGCACAGAGTGATATGATCACATCAGAGCTTTAGAAGGATCATTTGGGGGGCGGGGAGAGGGATGTGTGACCAGCATGAAGATAGACCAGGAATAAGGTGGATAGAATGGTCTAGAGACTTCAGCAAAGACAGGGCAGCCAAGGAGGGGGGAGGGATGACTGGTGAGGTGTAGAGGCTGAAGGAGGCCTCCAAAGTCTCTGGCTTGTATACTTGGGAGCAAACCCATGACAGAGAAGACCCTTGTGTAAACACACACATATGCGTGTGTGTGTGTGTGTGTGTTTATGAGAGAGAGAAAGAAAATTTTTAGAATAAAGAGAGAATTTGGGGAAGAAATGTGTTTTATTAATGAGCTTGGTAAGGGACATGGTGAGTCTGAGGTGTCATGTGGTTACTGATGATAATTAGAGACAATCTGGGGCCTCAAGAGAAAAATCTAAAAAAAGACATACATTTGAGCTGAAAGAAATTAAAGACATAAATAAATGGAAACACATCCCATGTTTATGGATTAGAAAATTTACTATTATTAAGATGTCAGAACTATTCAAAGAGATCTGAGGATTTGACACAATCCCTATAAAAATCCCAATGGCATTTTTTTTTTTTTTTTGGCAGAAATAAAAAAAAAACCTATCCTAAAATTCATGGAATCTCTAGGGACTCAGAATAGCCAAAACAATGATAAAAAAGAACTGAGTTGGAGGACTCACACTTCCTCATTCCAAAGCTTATTACAAAGCTACAGCTATCAAAACAGTATGGTACTGGCATAAAGACAGACCCCAAAGAATTAAAAGCAGGGACCCAAACAGGTATCTGCACACTGATGTTCATAGCCGCATTATTCACAATAGCTAAAGCATGGAAGGGACCCAAGTGTCCATCAATGGATGAAAAGATAAACAAAATGTGTGAGATATAAGCATACAATGGAATATTATCCAGCCTCAGATTAAAAAGGAAGGAAATTCTGTTGCATGTGAAATAAGCCAGTCACAAAAACATAAATACCATATGATTCCACTTGTATGAGGTACTCAGAAGAGTCAAGATCACAAAGACAGAGAGCAGGATGGTGGGTGCCAGGGGCTCGGGGAGGGGGATGGGGGAGGTAGCATTTCATGGGGACAGTTCCAGTTTTACAAGATGAAGAGATTTCTGGAGATAGATGGTGCTGATGGCTGTACAACATTGTGAATGTATTTAATGCCACTGCACTGCACGACTTTAAAATGGTTAAGAAGGTAAGACATGTATTTTACCACAGTAAAAATAACTGGGGGAAAAGTACATTTGAGAAAACAGTTGAAGCCATCAGAAGAGGTTTTGAAGAACACCAAAGGAGTGCTCGGAGAGAGGGCAGCTCGGGCAGGACCGTGGGAAGCATCTCTACTTCGGGACCAGGAAAGGAGACACAGACAAGTCTCAGGACGGGGACGAGGAGACGGTCAGAGTGCGGGAGGCCCAGGGGCCCCGGACCCGGCAGCAGGTGGCCGAGCTCCGGAAAGCACGGTTCTGGGATGCGGTGCAGGAGGATGCCGGGCTGCGGGGGCCTAATGAGCAGAGAAAAGAAGGAGGGGAGTCTGCAAATGGAAGAACAGTGACTTATCTATGCACCTATCTTTCCATGGAGACAACTTGAGACGAACAAGCGGAAGAAAGTCAGAGAAGAAACCGAGGAGATAAATTAGGTCCCCCAGGACCAGAGAGAGCCAGGTCCCTGGAATAGACGGGCCCCTGGTGGAAGGCATTCTCTTAAGGACACAGGCTCTTTAAGATAAAGAGGAGAGACCCTTACCAGCAGCTGTCCTTCCCAGCCACTGTTTCCTCTGTAAAGATGGGCTAAGGTGGGTGTAGGAGCAGGGAAACAGAATAGGGCTGGGAGTTTTTTTAAAAAAGACAGAAAAGCTTTAAACATCAACTTCACCCTGAGACAGACAGACACCAGTGTCACCTTAGAGGCTGGTGTGTGTGCAATGGCACCCGCAGCACCTGCTGCCAATTCTCTCTAGTGATGCTCTGTGGCCAGCCTGGGGCAGAGGAGAGCAACTACGGAAGTCTCAGGACTAACAGGCAGACATTCAGGGATGGGTAGGGGGCTAGGGGCTGAGGGAGGAACAAAGGAGCCACAGAGAGGGTGACGAACGAATGGCAGGAAATAATAAAGGCGAAGTGAGGAGGTGGGAGAGGAGAGAAAAGAATTCCAGAATTTTAGGTAGTATTTACAGAGAAGGTCACAGCAAATATTATGCTAGCTGGTTCACTGTGAAAACCTACCCCAATAAAAATATATTAAAAGGTAAAGCGATAAGCAGTTAAGAAGCACCTACTGCACACCTGGTGATGGGATAGGATGGGGATCTGCAGATCCCAAGTAAGATGAATATTTGGTTCCTCATTGCGATCACACTGGCAAACTGCTTAGCCAAAATCTGGGGGGTTGGACATGTGACTTCATTCTGGATCATGTGATGTCGGCAGAGGCCGCTGGGTGAGGCTTCCGGCATGGCTCTCTAAGAGGAGGGCTTTCTGGGCTACTGCACGCTCTGCCCTCAGCCCTGGCCCTCCCTCCCACCTGGGACGCAGCCAGGAACGCTGAAGCATGAGGACAAGAGCCACTCTCTAGAATGGCTGAGCAGAAAGAGAAAGCACTGGGCCCCTGAGGCTGTGACATGCTGTGGCTGTGACTGCAGCCTCTTTCCAGACGTGTTGCTGTTGTTGTGGGGGGAGAAACTGACTCATATTTGGCTAAGTCACTGTGAGCTGGTTTTGTTGATTACATCTGGCTGCACCTCTCACTAACACAGACACTAAATGGCAGAGCTGGGATCCGAACCTGACCCCAGAGCCCCCTTAGCGGCTCTGCTATACTGATAAGAACAGGAAACCCTTAAGAAGGGCCCTAAAAAGCCCTCACTGTGCCTTTAAGAAGCACTGTGGGAACAAAAACTAAAGCAGCCTGCTGAAAACATCAAGTAGGCAAGATGCGTGAAGGGAGACCTCATCCAGGTGTGGGGTGGTAGGAGCTGGGAAGAGGTGGGGGAGGACGGCTCTTAAAGAGAGAACACCAAGCAGTGAAAAGCCAACAGTGCTTGGAAACTGAGTTGGGGGATGAGGGACGGCGGAGGAGGAGGAAACGGAAAACATGATCACACTGCAGGAATTAGGCAAAGGAGCCGGCGCGTGGAGAAGGTCGCAGATGACAATCAAAAATGAGGTTTGTCCTAACAGCTCTACGGAACCAGTTCACTGCAATATGACCACTAAGTACTTAAATATGTACACAGAAACATTTAAATGTTTGAACGCTTTTCTTCCTCTTTTTGCTAAGAGGAATGATAAATATCAACTGTTTTCCCGATAAACAAAAGGAGCTCAGCAGCTGAAACAGCCTGTTCTGAATCAAAAAGCTAGATGCTATAAATAAGTGTGCATCCTTATTTTCTTTTGTGCCAGAGGCTAACATACTCATTATACTCAGTGAAAAACACTTACTGGAGGCCCAATTGGTACAGAGCTCCATTCCACGTGCTACCAGCCATGGCACCAGGAAAATACCAGCCCTCCTAAAAAGTAGACCTGGAGAATCTTGGGGCTACGAGGGAACTTGAGAAACGTCCAGTTGAAGTCTCCAAAGGAGACATCTCTGTCGTTTTGGCTTCCCATCACCTCAAAACACTTCTGATTTTTTGTTTCAAGAGTTGGGGATACCCGACATTGGAGGAAAGCAGCCTCTCTGTCTCCCTGTAGTAAGGCCTAAGGATGAATGAAGGACAGAAGCGATAGGAGTGGGTCACGTGGCCCAAACTCAGCCAATCAGATGCTCCCGCCGGAGCTTTGCATCTGGAGCAGGGAGGGGAGGGCCTGGGGGCCACAGTAGAAGAAGGGTTGGTGGAGGCCCTGGAAGGAAGGAACGGTGTCCTCCCAAACTGAGCCAGGGACCTTGCCTTCCTAATTTCTGCTCAGACCCATTCTTCAGCCTTCTGTGGATCCTGTGAGCAGCACACAGGGACGACTGCCTTTTCCGCCGGAGTGAACTCGTCAGCTTCTGCTACCTACAATCAAAGCCCTAAAGGTACGACCAATCAGATGCTTCAGGCTCTTACAAGCAAGCCCTGCCTCCTAGCCCCCAGCAAGTAGTTGTACTAGTTCTGCCCGGGGACCTTCCAGAATAGGGAATTCACAACCTGAACAGTAGCTGGAAGTAAAGCCAGGCACCACCACAGATGGGGCGTGTGGATTCGGGCAAGCCAATTAACCCCTCTCTATCCAGACTCCTCGTGGTAAAATGGGAAATATAATAGTAATTAATGTAGAGAGTTATCAGGAAGATTAAATTAGTTAATACACGTAAGCAATAAGAACAGTAGCTCAGATACTGGCTAGTAAGTGCTAAATAAAAGTTAGCTATTAGTTCTTGATAAAAATTTAACATTCTTTTTAAAAAAATTTTTTTTAATGTTTATTTATTTTTGGGAGAGAGAGAGAGAGAGCACGAGTGAGGAGGGACAGAGAGGGAGACACAGAATCCGAAGCAGGCTCCAAGCTCTGAGCTGTCAGCACAGAGCCCGACGCAGGGCTCGAACTCACAAACCATGAGATCATGACCTGAGCTGAAGTCTGAGGCTTAACTGACTGAGCCACCCAGACGCCCCTAAAAATTTAACATTCTTACATTAAGAAGCAAAACTGTATAATTCCCATCACTTTATCTAAACTTAATGAAAATCTGAATATTAAAGTTCAAATTTATAATATATCAGAAATAATTACTTTACAAAATGCTTTCTCATCTTAGAAAAGGATTCAATCTGAGATCCTTGAAAATAGCACACTTTATAGAATCAGACTAGAACATATGTTAATTATCTATTTCCTTAACAAGTGGTACGGACCGAATGTTTGTGTCCCAAATTCATACGTTGAAACCTAACCCCCACTAGGATGGTGTCAGGACGTGAGGCCTCTGGGAGGTGATTAGGTCATGAAGGTGGAACCCTCAGGAATGGGAATGATACTCTCATAAGAGAGAAGAGATCCTTTGCCCCCTCCACCGTGTGAGGACACAGCAAGAAGCCTGCAACCCAGAAGTGTCGGCCCTCACCAGACATCAAATCTGTTAGAGCTACGACCTTGGACTTCCAGCCTCCAGAATGGCAAAAAATAACTGCTTACTGTTTAGAAGCCACCCAGTCTGTGGAATTTTGTTACAGCAGCCTGAATAGACTACAACGACGAGCCTTACTATAGGATACTGACTCTGTAGCCGGGAGCTAGTCTCATTGCTTTACAAGAACTGCCTCATTGCTCGTCCTCACAACCCTCCAAGGACAAGCCGGCACTATGACGGTCCTCCCTGGAGCACAGACGTGCCAGGTCGCAGTGAGCTGGTGGAAGAGGCAGGACCTGAATCCAGAAGGTCTGGTTCCAGAGTCAGAGCCCTCAACCACGACACTCCCCTGCCTCTGCGACTTTAATTACAGACAGGCCAGCCACACTTATCAGTCCCACTCTTGCCGCATAAAGCAAAGGACAGCTAAAATAAAAGGCCCCCCAAAATGCCACATGCTCACCTGAACTGTTCTGCAGATTCAGCAATATTTTTTACTGCTAATGGGGCCCTCGCTCCCGTGGCCTCTTTGGGATCCCCGAGGCTTCAAAGCACTGAGGCCTTTCCGGCTTGCGGAATTTTCAAGAAACCTCCCAGACCCCATGATATCCACCAGCACCACAGTCAAGCAAAGGTGCTCAGTTCGTGTCCTTCAGGCATGTCCCCTCCACTGTGGCATCCTTCATGGGCCCCTCCCGCTTTGGACCTCCCTCCCATAATGAAACCGGTTTCCTAAAGTTAGTCCAGGTGTGTCACAAAATTAGGAAATACAAGCCAACAGCGACAAAGTAGCCCTTCGCCCCCAATTCTGAGGGGTTTGATCTCCGGCATCACAGCTGAGGGCTCTTGTCCTCCTGAGGCTCTTGGCATCTTATATACGGTGACGGCACGCTGTCTCTGAGAAAGTGCCTAGACAGCTCCAGATGCTTGTGAAAGCTTGAGGCCAAGCCTACCTCTTGGGTATATAGCATGTCCTCCCCGTGGCCCCCTAAACACGGGGATTATATAGCCCCGAAGCAGCTCAAGTCAACATACCTCGACAACGAACGGAAGCCCTCTCCCAAAGGATGCATCTGAATAAAAAGGCACTTGAGTCATCTCTGGAGGCATTTGCTATCCACGGCTTCTGCTCCTTAGGTGAGGTGTTTGCTCACCCCGGTTCTACCTGACTACCCTTTTTAAACACCCACTAATCATATCTGTATAGGGCGAAGTAAACATTTCCCAGTTTTAATGGACCGAGGGAGATGGCAATCCATACGTGCTGTAAAATAAAGTCAGACAAAATAAGAACATTCATATTTCAATAACGGTTCCAGTCTAAGACGTGGGTGTTTGTGTGCCAGGGGCACGTGAGAGGCCGCTTCAATCCCCAGGCCCGGCGGGGGCCGGCGGCCAGAAGGGGAGAGGAGCCCGTGAGGCCAAGAGAGAGAGAGCAGTCACGTGCTGAAGGCCAGCCCTGGGGCCAGCTGCCCAGGCTTCATCCAAACTCCCTACTCACCAGCCATGGGTTGTCATGGGGTTAAGTGGACAAATACTTGAAAGAGTGGCCACCACAGAGCCAACGCTATAAACGCGTTGCTGTTGATGGTGCTTTGATGAAATGAGGAAAAGTAGCTGACGCTGAAGGGCTCGGGTCTGATCTGAAGGGGGCACGAAGGGGAGGCCGAGGGCCCTGTAGATGGCGCGGGGGTGCCGGTAGATGGCGAAGGAAGAGGGGAAGGGGAGAGATGCCAGCCAGATGCCAGCCCTTTCCCACGTGTGGTGTTGGGTCGAGAGGTGGCAGCGTGGCCGGGGCAGAGGGACGTGGGGCAGATGATGCCTGGGCCACACACCCCAGGTGGCAGGTGACATCTCCAGATCGCCTCCCTTGCAAGAAAAGAAGGGGGGTTTGGGAGTAGCATTACGTCTACCAGGAAAGGCAGGTCCATTCGCTGTAATCACACCTCTGCCAGCTCACTACACCCCAGGTCATGTTCATTTAATACCGCGAATATTTTGTAGAGCAATAATTAGACTCTAAATGGCATCCTAATCATTTGAGCGGTAGTCAAAATGCCACTTGCGAAAATGTCGCTTCCCTTTGGGAGCAAGGGCTCGCCCTTTCCAGTCTATTTTGGCTCTACATAAACCAGCCAGTCCTGAGGGGGCTCCAGGAATGAGAAGCTCTTCTGGCCCAGGCAAGGGATGTAGCGATTACCTTCCTAGTACCCAAAGCCCAACTACATGAACTGGGTGCGTGGCAGTGACAGCAGGACAATGCCACGAGCAAGGAAAAGCCAAAGCCTATTTTTGGAATTCAAGAGTGAGATCCAGCAGCCAAAACCCATGGGGGAGGGGACAGGAATAAAATAATCAGATACCCCTCAGCTTTACCCTGGAGCTTATGTCTCAAATCCATCAGTATTAAAATAGAACAAATAACACACCGAGCTGTCTTCATTATTCACCGTCGTGAACAGGTTGGCCATATCCTAACTAAAAGTTCTTGTAACACAGATCCTCCAGTGGTTTAGGAGAATTTTCTTTTCTACATCATATATACTTAATGAGTTCATTGATAAATGTAATCCTTTGCAGCTGTATAAAATTGTAGTTTTTTGTTTTAACTTTAACGTGGCGTATGGATAATATTTCACCTCTTTACTTTTAACAATGAGAAACTATCTAAGCAATTTACACATTTTGGACCAATATCAGACCCACAGAACGACATCATCAGAGAGCATGTTGGGACCCTGGAGACTGCCCAGCCCTATTCTTACTTTACAGATGTGGCAACTAAGACCCAGAGAGAAAACAGGGCCTGCCCAGGGGTCACATAGGGGCAGATCTGAAATTAGAGCTTTGACACTCAGTTCCGAGCCCCTGTTTCTATATTAACTAAAAATAAGAGTGCAAATTACAGATCTACTTGAGAGATCTACTCTGAGTCTGAGTCCAGGAGAAGCTTCTAAAAGTCATGCTTCTGGGACTCTCAGCTACCAATAAAAGTCCCCCCACCCAGGTTGTGAGGAAATAGATGAGGTCCGTCAAGTCTCACTCAAGTTTTCCCCTCAGAAATGAGAAATAAAACAGAGTGAACCCCACATCTGTGCCCCCATCCCATTTATCTTTTTGCTTTCAAACACCAATACCGCTCCAAGCTGAGGAGTCTCAAACCTTTATTGTTCAGACAAGTGCTTAAACCAAAGGGTACCACTGCTTCTGGCCATGGTGGGAGGAATAGAGAGCAGGCTGGTTTCCAAAGGTTACCGACTTTATTGTAGACTTTGAACGCTGGACACCATCCTCTGGCACGCTCTCTGCTCAACTCTATGAAGTGACTTGATCAAGTTTGCCTTGCGAGTAAAGGGTCTCCAGGGTCCTAATCAAAAACGATTCCATCTGCCGCTGCGCTCATGTAGCTGTTATTCTTGCAAAATGAATCACTAAATTCAAGAAACGGGCATCCTGTTCATCTACCTCCTCCTCAACTGCTTCTAACCTTGGGTCTTCATCTGTTTTCAGTCCACCTGCCCTGGATGGGGGTGCCGGGTGTTTGCCCTTCGACCACGGCTGCCGCTTCACCCATGCAAGGGCTGGGGGAGGGAAGTGAGGAGTCAAGGTAACAGCAGACCAGGGGAGTGTCACACACGAAACAGATGCTCAGCGAATGCTTGAAGGAAGGAATAAACCTGGGTCAAGTGGCGACCCACTCTTCCAGACATGCTTTTAGGAGGCCACCCAAACAAGGAAGCACTTGGGAAGAGTACAGTAAAGTGCCAAGAACCTGGAGCTGGCATCACGTTAGGAAGGGCTACTGTAGTATGGCCTGTGAGCCAAACCACACCTGCTGCCTGTTGGCATAGAGTCCAAAAGCTAGGAGTCCTTTATAGACGAACATTTGCCATCAATTTGATGAGCAGAAATACCAACTTTGAACCCAAATTAAGTGAAATGTCATCCTCCAAAATAATCCCGTTCTTCTCATTAGTGGACCTGTATCACAGAAAGTTGTATTCATTGTTACAGTTGGAATGTAATCAATAAAAATTCTGTGGAAATTTGTTTCCTTTCTCGTCATACCTACATAATATCCTTGATTTTGCCTCTTGGTCCTCAAAGCCTAAAATGTTTAGTGTCTGGCTCTTTATAGAAACGTTTGCCAACCCCCAAACTAAAGGCACGGGGCACTTTAGGCTGGAGGAAAGAAGACGGCATAACAGCTGCCTGTCACTGAGGCAGAACCCAACTTGCTCTATTGTTCCAAAGAGACAGAATAGATGGAAGTTATAGGAGACAAACTTCAGATCCATCCTTTCTACTAACCAGAGAGAAATGGAATGGTACATATCACATATCAAAAGCTGTGCTATTTTATACCTATTGTCTCACCAAGTTTTATGACGGTCTTTGAGGTGGGAGTCCAGAATGGCTAACTCTTGGGGTGCCTGGGTGGCTCAGTCGGTTAAGCGTCCGACTTCAGCTCAGGTCACCATCTCGCGGTCCGTGAGTTCGAGCCCCGTGTCGGGCTCTGGGCTGATGGCTCAGAGCCTGGAGCCTGCTTCCCATTCTGTGTCTCCCTCTCTCTCTGCCCCGCCCCCCGTTCATGCTCTGTCTCTCTCTCTGTCTCAAAAATAAATAAACGTTTAAAAAAAAAAAAAAAAAAAAAAAAAAAGAATGGCTAACTCTTTCCAAAATCACAAGCTAGGAAAGTGTAGTGCCAGGATTTGAACTCAGATATGCTTGGACTCCAAGGCTGAGTTTTTCCACTGTACAATGAAAGACCCTACCAAAACTCAAGCATTATCTGCCAGGGTAATTACAGAGGGGATTTTACTTGAGAAAGCACATGATCACCACCACCAATAAGAACAGCAACACGCACTTTGCATATACTATCCCATCAATCCTTACAATAACCCTCAGAGGTAGGTCCTATCATTACCTGTATTTTCCACGTAAGGGGATTGGTGTAGAGAGGTAAAGGAATCTGCCTACGTTTATAATCAGCACATAAAGTAGCAGAAGTGAGATTCAAACTAAGATCTGATATCAAAACATGAGATATTGTCAGGAGGGCAACACTTTCCAAATGACCTACAGAGTCAACACAATCTCTATGAAAACTCTAACAAGTCTTTTTTGCAGAAATGGAAAAGCCAATCTTCAAATTCATGTGGACTTGCACGGGGCCCTGAATAGGCAAAACAATCTGGAAAAAGAGCAAAGCTGGAGGACTCAAACTTCTTGATTTCCAAGCTTGCAAAGCTACAGTAATCAAACCAGTGTGGTACGGACATAAGAATAAACATATAGACCAATGGAACAGAACTGAGATCCCCGAAAGAAACCCACACATCTATGGCCAGCTGGTTTTCCACTAGGGTGCCCAGTCCATTCAATGAGGGAAAGAACAGTCTCTCAACAAATGTTTTTAGGACAACAGGGTTTCCACATGCAAAGAATGAAGTTGGATCCCTACCTGCATACAAAAGTTAACTCAAAATGGATCAACATTCTAAACGTAAGAGCAAAGACCATAAAATCCTTACAGGAAACATAGGAGTAAATCATGACCTTGGATTTGGCAATGGATTCTTAGCTATGACACCCAATGCATGAACAGCAAAAGAAAAAAATGGACACAGTAGACGTCATCAGCATGAAAAGCTTTTGTGCATCAAAGGACATTATCAAGAAAATGGAGAGACAGCCTACAGAACGGGAGAAAATATTTGCAAATCATTATCTGTTAAGGATTTATTATGCACAATAAAGAAAGAATTCCCATAACTCTACAACAAAAAGACAAAAACCCAAGTTTAAAATGGGCAAAGGTCAGGGGCACCTAGGTGGCTCAGTCGGTTAGGTGTCTGACTTCGGCTCAGGTCATGATCTCATGGCTCGTGAGTTCAAGCCCTGTGCTGACAGCTCAAAGCCTGGAGCCTGCTTCGGATTCTGTCTCCCTCTCTCTCTGCCCCTCCCCCGCTCACACTGTGTCTCTTTCTCTCTATTTCAAAAATAAATAAAAACATTAAAAAAACTTTTTTTAAATGGACAAAGGTCTTGAATAGATATTTCTCCAGACAAGACACACAAATGGCCCAAAAACACATGAAAAGATATTCAACAGCATTAGTCATTTGGGAAATGCAAATCAAACCCACGATGAAATACCATTTCACAACTACTAAGATGGCTACGAGAAAACAAAACAAAGCAAAAATAACAAGTGTTGGTGAGGATGTGGAGAACTGGGAACCCTTGTGCCTTGCCACTGAGAATGTCAAATGGTGCAGCTGCTGTGGCAAACAGTTTGGTAGTTCTTCAAAAAGTTAAACAATTACCGTATGAGCCAGCAATTCCACTCTTGTATATATGACTTTACAGAACTGAAACCAGGAACTCCAATATGTGTTTGCCAATGTTCCCTGCAGCATTATTCACAGCAGTCAAAAGGTGGAAACACTGAACACGTCCACCGATAGATGAATGGATAAATAAAATGCGGCGTATACATACAAAGGAATATTCTCCAGACAAAAAAAGGAATGAAGTCTGATACATGCGATCAGATGTGTTACGCAACAGAGTGGAATCTTGAAAACATTAGGCGAGGTAAAATAAGCCAGACATAAAAAACAAGGACGGCATGGTTCCCTTCACATGATGCAAACTCATAGAGACAGAAAGTGGATCGGAGGCTAGCAGGTTATGGGGTTGGGGAGGAGGAAATGGGGAGTTATTGTTCAATGGGTAAAGACTTTCTGTTTGGAGTGATGGACGATTTGGAAATAGTCATGAAGGCTGTACAATATCGTGAACGCAATTAAATCACTGAATTGTATACCTTAAAAAGGTTAAAATGGCACATTAAAATTTATTGAGGGCCATAAAAACAGAGCAATGATACTTAATTCAAAAACGTTTCCATAATGGTGGACATGGAGGTGCCAGGGGCCACGTCAGGAGGTGAGATTCTTTGGGGCAGGCCTGTCACACAAACGTGACATAGCCGCTCCCTGCTGGGTGACCCCCAGAGCTGGACCAGAGTGGGGATCTGTAGGTGCTCTGGCCCATGCTGGGCCCGGCTCTTCCTCTGTTACCTATTTCCCAGCTAAATGACCTTTACTCTTTGGACTCACCTGGGAAGATATACTCACTGCATATCCAGGGAAAGTTTATCTTGAAAATCAAAGAAAAGGGAGCAGGACGAGAATGTCCATTGGCTTTGAGTTTATTCAGCAAGTTTCTACTGAACACCTACCATGCACTAAACATTCTGCCTTGATCTCTCAGAAGGCCACACCTCTAGTGGTCAGGCCACACTGATGCCTCCTAGCGAGCTGGGCACCTAGGTCAAGGCTGGGCTTCTGTAGCCCAAGTGGGGCTGCATGAAACACCAAACTCTAATATAAACTGACAAATGGTAGGCCTGTTCCACAGACTTAGACATTCAAGTGTCTTTCACATGCTCCCTGATTAAATGAGTGTTTGGGTTAGGAATGTGTAAATGTCCCTTTGGTACAAGCACTAGCCAGACAGTTCTACCCACAGAACTATAATGTTGTTGAGATTTACCAGAAACGAATTGGGAGTTCAAAAGGAAAGACAAAAATACCACTTCTGTCTTTAAAGCTGCCGTCTCTATGTAGAGGGGACACGTACACCCTTCCCAAAAGGACCCCCTAACATTCTGTCAAGAGGGAGCCATTAATAGTCAAATTCAAGAAACAAACCTACTTCGCAGTTTGGGTTCATTCTGAAAAAAACAGAGGAAGCGGGGCTTGTTGCTTTACTTTTAATAGCACGGGTTGTCATGCCAACTAGTGCTGCTGTTTAAATTGAAGGGGAAGAAAGAAGTGTTCCTTCCTACACAAACGTTTCAGCGGGGCTCACAATTAGTCTTCTAAAAACACGAAAACTCATGGCGCCAGAGATACGGTAAACACCGTGCTTATATTTAAGCCTGTCACAACGAGGATGTGGGAAACCTCTGGTTTGTACTGCCTTTACACAAGGCTCCTGCCCGGTTATCTGGCTGTGCGCTGCCCTGAAAGAGAGCAAGGCATTCCGTGGGCACACGCACAGAGGCGGCCGATCTCGAGACGGGAGGGGAGCCTTCCATCTTGAAGGAACACAACTGAAGAGAGAGACAGAGACAAACACAGTTTTCTGGTCAAGGTGGCTCTGCTCCCCGCGAAGGCACCGTTCCTAAAAGGCTGGGTCCGCACAGAGCTGCACAGCACCCAAAGGTGTCAGTGATGTGGGGAGGGAAGGGGAAGGCGCACCAGGTGCTGCGGCAGAGGGACCCCCTCGGTGCAGGGGTGCCGAGGGGCCCAGGTCAGCGGCAGAAGGATGGTTGTTGGCTTCTGCTCACGCAAGGTCCCAGCTGGCATAAAGGAAGGTCTGTGCAGTGTTGCTATGGCAAGCAGGACCTGCTCACAGACCAGCTGCGGCGGGGCACGGCCGGATCCCATCAGCGAAGGGCGCAAGCAGTCTGTCCCAAGATGTCGGGGGTTCCCAACCCAGCCCTGTGCCCATCTGGTGTCCTCTCCTCCCGCTCCTCCGTGAGAGCGAGCCCTTGTCTCCCACGTCCTCAGGCCTCACGCCCTCACACCCCCACAGTCCTGAAGATGAAGGTGTCTCTCTGCTCTGAGACTTTAATTCCTAGCAGTCCCTGAAGAGCCAATTCAGGAACCAGCGTTCCTCCTCTCGCACTGGCCCCCCACCTACAAACACTGCGGCAGCCTACCCGGTCTGTCCACCTGTGGTTAGCATGCCTTGGGCTAACCAGTCTTCTCTAATCAGTGTCCTTTTGTGTCTTTCTATTTAATTTCCCTAATTAGTTTCTGGAAGTTTCTGGAAGCCAAAGACCTTTCTCTGTACACTTTGTTGCTTCCCCTGTGCCTGGAAACCCCTGAGCATACGGTGGTGGGGATAGCACAGAAGCACACAGCGGCCGCGTAATAAGCTCCAGTGGTGGGCTCTGTTCTGAGTACCTTATGTGGTTTGGCAAATAAGCCTCACAGTAGAGGCTGAGAGAGGTGTGATTATTAGCCCCATTTTGCAGAAGGAAAAACCGAGGCATATGAGGTCAATGACTTGCCAGGATCACACAACTGGTAACTGGCAGACCCAGGACCCAAACCCAAGCTCTCTGACATGAGAGCCTAGGCCTGGGCCACACTTGGTTGCTGCCCTGGGTTTGGGGGTTGAGAAAACAAAGACGGGGTGGGGAGCCAATGGAGGGGAGAAAAGTGAGTGGGAATATCTATAGTAAACACATACGATACTATCCCATTCCTTGAAACTTACGTAAATATACATGCATTTATTCACAAAGAGATACATGAAAAGATGGTCTCTATGATGTCAATGGGTAGTCAGCTGTCTCAGGAGGGCGGGGCTTTAAGTGCCTTTTATTTCCTTTTCCATATTTGTCTGTACAGTTTGATTTTCAAGGAGTCTGCAAGGTGCTGCATACTGCAAAAATGATCACCGATGAAGTCAATTTCATCATGGGAGGAAAAGGGAAACAAAACAAAAGAAAAAGAAAGGAAAAAGAGGGAGGGATGGGACAAGCCATCACGTGTTTCTGATCAGAAGGGTGGCATGCCACACCTGTGACTTAGATCACCTCGGGGATAATGCAGGAGGTGAAGACAGACATACTATTCTACCGCGATGAATGACAGCAACAACAATCACTAACTCTCATGGGGCCCAAAGAAGTAGTACAGGAAGTTGAAAATCCAGCTGCCCCCACAGCAGCACGGCTCACCACAGTCAAATGCCCATCAACAGATGAACGGATGAACAGGTTGTGGTATAATCTACATGATGGACTGTTATTCGACCATAAAAAGGAATGACATACTGACAGGCTACAGTGTGGGTGACCGTGAAAACATTATGTTGAGTGAGAGAAGCCAGACTCAAAAGGTCACTTACTAGATGATTTTGTTTATAGGAAATACCCAAAATAGGTAAATCCATAGAGTCAGGAAGCAGGTTAGTAGTTGGCGGGGACTGGGGGGAGGGGAGAGGGGGACAGTTGCTTCCTGGGGATGAGGTTTCCTTCTAGGGTGCTGAAAATGTTTTGGGATTTGATAGAGGTGATGCCTGCACAGCACGGGGAATGCACGGAACGCCACTGAATCGTGCATTTTTAAAATGGTTTAAGTTTATGTTACATGAATTTATCTCAATGAAAAGACAGTCCAATTAGCTTTTAACCTAAAGCCCCAATAAAATGGAAGGGCAAATGAGAAGGAAAAAAAAGAAAAAAGAAAGAAAGTCCCAGCAAATGAAGGAAGCAGGACACTCCACGGAAGATGTGGCCTGGGGCCGGAGGAGAGAGGGTCCCTGCTCAGCCAAGCGTGGACCTTCCGTAACTGAGCACCGAGGTGCCACCGTCTCCAGATACTGGGAGCTTTCACCTTTCTCCTACGACACCTCCTGTTCTAGCTAAAAGATATGAGACAACATGGTCATCAAATATTTGCTGCGGGAAGCTCCAACTGCAAAATCAAGTAGAAACAGCAAGAAAGGTTGAAGCCACATATTCAAATGCTTTGCTACTGGAAGCGGACCCTGCGGGGAGCCCTCCCCAGCATCAGCCACACCAGATGGCAACTGCCTGCTGCTTGGCTGCCTCCCCCAAGACTGGGAGCCACTCACGGGCAGGGACCATGCCTCGTGCAAGGCTGTGTCCCGGCCTTTATCACAGTCCCTGGCTCAGAACAGGGGAATGCATATACCTGTGTTAAAGAAATGAATGCCCTCCATTTTATATATCTTATCACTTGACTTCTATATATATTTTTTAAGTTTTTATTTTCATTTATTTGAGAGAGAGTGCACAAACACATGCAAGCGGGGGGGGGGGGGGAGGGGGGAGGAGGGGGGGAGAGAGAGAGAGAGAGAGAGAGAGAGAGAATCCCAAGCAGGCTCCACGCTCAGCACGAGACTGGCACAGGACTCCATCTCACAAACTGTGAGCTCATGACCTGAGCCAAAATCAAAGGTGGGACAGTGAACCCACTAAGCCACCCAGGTGCCCCTGATTTATATTTTTAATAGATAAAACACAGCCATGGGATAAAATCCAAAGGCCTCCAAGGAATGTAACCGTGGTAAATTTCCCTTTCTCCCACCCTTGTGCTCCCTCACCTACGAGGTAACCTCTGACGCTGTCCCCATCATTTTATTTTTTATTTTTTTTTTTATTTTTTTTTAAATTTTTTTTTCAACGTTTTTTATTTATTTTTGGGACAGAGAGAGACAGAGCATGAACGGGGGAGGGGCAGAGAGAGAGGGAGACACAGAATCGGAAACAGGCTCCAGGCTCCGAGCCATCAGCCCAGAGCCTGACGCGGGGCTCGAACTCACGGACCGCGAGATCGTGACCTGGCTGAAGTCGGACGCTTAACCGACTGCGCCACCCAGGCGCCCCTGTCCCCATCATTTTAAACGTGACCAGGGCAGTGAAATTCTGAATTGCAAAAGCTCCGGCAACCAGACCGCCCGGTGACTCGGGCGTCAGGTCATCACCACAAGATGGAAGCCACATGTGATACCAAGATGAAAGTCATCGGAGTGCAAACAAGGTCCCAGTATTCCGTGCTGGGAGGAGGCACATGCCAGGCTTGCAGAGGAACGCTGCTAAGGTGACAGCCGTCCCCCTAGAGTCATTCATGGCATGTCGAGAAGTCCGTGGGCAGGGGCCAGCCAGCCACCTCCAGTTCCTCACACCTGATTCTGACGCTGGCGCATTTCAAGCTGAGGCAAGGCCACGTGGCCACATGATGGGACGAAAGCAGACACACAAACCGCAATCACGCTCGGACCCAGAGAGATGCTTTAGCGGTTTGTCTAGAGGAAAAACGTTCACCTTAAAAGAACTCAACGGAGAGCTGGGTGGCCCTGTCCCCACGGACAGGCTCCACGGTGGACACGGCAGATGGGAACTCAGCCGGCCAGGAGGAGAGGGGCCGGGGAAATCAAAGCACCCACGGTGGCAAAGAATCTGGGCAGCGTCCCCAGGGGCATACCGTGTGCGACAGGAACATCTGGACACACTGAGCCCCGGCCTGTGAGGGGCTTTTTTTGAAGACTGAGTAACCATTGCCCTGTATAGTCACCAAACCGAAGCCTAAAAAAAGACCCGGGCCGCGCAGGCTCATCTGTTCTCCAAGGCTCCTGCCTAATGTGGCGAAGCACCGGCGAGAGGGTGAGCCGGGTGCTTATCTGATTTCAGCCAATCTGTTACTGTATTTCATTCCCTGTCCTCGTGCCCAGAGGCTGTTGCAATGTGTGTAAATTTAGAAAGAAAAAGATAAATAACATGGAAAAGTCCATTTTAACAAAATGAGTTGTTTTCTTTCTTTTCTTTCTTTCTTCTTACTCCACTAAAGAAAGGACAAAGTGATCGTGTTACTTATTTAGCCCTTACCATGGTGGAATTTGGTATTCTGGGCAGCAGCTCAATAATGCATGACCGCAGCCCAAGATTAACTAGCTTCTTCCGAAATTGTAAAATAGTCAAGCTTCCATCCCAAATATTTTTTAGAAGCTGAAGGAACAAAATGACAGTACCTCGCCCAAGATCTGTAATCAACTAGAGTGTCTTCTGATCGAGCCAAAATCTCTGAACGAAGACTGTGTTTACCGACACGAATGTCTATGCCAGCTCACTGACCACACACGGCGGTGCCATTTCGCCCCAGGAGTTATGCGTCGATGCTTTAAATAAGGTAAAACCTTCATAAGGACATTAGTATCACGGATGGGAGGTTTGGGGTTACGGTAGAAATTACCCTCAAAGAGAAACTGCTTGAGAAATGCTTGCCTTCCCTCACACGCAAATTCACAGCCAGTGGGTTTATGGACCAAGGTAGGAAGTCACCACCAGTGGATTCTACGAGCTAATCATTTAGCCCAATTCCCACTCCACAGAGTTAAGTGATGGGCCCAAGGTCACGTGGCTGCCAGTGGCAGAGGGGTCAGGACCAGGTCTCACAGCCCTTCCCCGGGCTTATTCTGCTGGCACCACTCCCCACCGGAAAGTACCAGACTCAAGCGCTATACCTCCGACAGCATCTCGTACTGGCCTCTCCTCCCAAGGGCAATGGTCAGCAAATCGTAGACCACAGATGCGCTCTGCAAGCTGATGAGGCGGTCACTCTTGTGCTCGGGTATCCGGCTCAGCACAGCGTCCCGGTTGGCCTGAAAACAACGCAGAAGAGAGAAGCAGATGGTGAGCCAGTCCCTGCACACCGCCAGTGTTCGGGGCAGAGAAGCCATCTAGGCCCTCCTGCCCCTCACAGCTTGCCGAGGGCCTGGAGACAGGGGAAGGAACGAGTACGGGGCTTGTCACCTTGGGCTGTTTATTCAAATTCCCCAGAGCACTGCAGCACATGGTACAGGGTGTTATCCAAACACGAAGGCCCGGAGGTATGGTTCTAGAGGACGCTCGGTACCTGTCAGCAGGCATTTGAGGGAAGCTTTGGGGGCTGATGGGGAGCAGGGTGGTTTCTCCTGGGCTCGGGCTCACAGCCAGGCTCTGCGGACACAGCCAGTGCTCTGGGGCAGCCCTGCTGTGCCTTGCCTGTAGGTCCTTCTTCTGCTCTACATTAAAGAGCAGGGGGGAAATCCCCAGTCCCATGTTCCCATCATCAAAGGGTGCCATTACGTTGTGTCACTCCTGCGGAGACATGTGGTCCTTTTCCTGTGTCACTAAAGCAACATTCAAATCCCTATATGGCACCTTCCCTGGAACAGACTACAAAGACTAATGCAATCTTGTTTAGGGAAGCACAAAACAGCTGTATCAGAGAAACCAAGAAGCAAACAGATTTTTGTCTTAAAAGATATTACCGAGGACTCAAGAGATCACCTTGCCTATTTTCCATCGCTGCTGCTTGGCACAGAAAGACAGCAGGCACATTCAAACTTATTAATCTCATCTATCTGGAAATCAAATGCTCTTTATGACAACTTGTTTTCGTTACTTCCGAAATTTAATTTCTCTACAGATTCTCCACACATATCCCATGTATCAGGGACGCTACCTACTCTAACCATTTTCTTTTTCTCCCTAATAGGGAGCCGGAATCAACTAAGTTAGATTTTGCCTGTCTTTGTTCCCCCTGCTAGTTAACAGAAGTCTCCAGATCTATCCACCTCTAGGAGGACAGAAGGGGCCCGTTGGTTTTTCCTGTGAAGGGGTGCCTGAGATACCAGGGTCGCTTGTCCAGGCCGGCTGATGATCATCTCCCTGCCTGACATTTGGAATGGCCGTGCGCACACCTTCTCTCTCACAAACGAGACAAAATGCTTTCTCTGTGTGTGAGTCCGAGGCACTCACTTTTAGCCACCCATCAGTACTTACTGACTCGAAAACTTGCTCTTAAATGTCAAAGACAAATAAGAATACATAAGACAGGCCACTTCCTACAAAGTGAGTCATCTCTTATGGATACAAGCCTGCTTTTGAAGATTTCATTCTAAGGTTTTCTTGTTAGGAGTGTCTTTGAGCCAAGAAAAGAAACCCTGAGGGAAATAGGAGGGCCTCCTGTAAGGGGTCTCATTTTATTTACTTGCCATAAATGTTCCATACTGAGACCAATGCCTGGAAGAGAACAAAACAAAGCAAAACAAAGCAAAATACTACTTAGGGGATATTTTCAAGTTATGCCAAGCACACACTTTTTTTTTTTTTAATTCTTAGAGAAAATCTATCGACGTCTTTTGATTAAAACCTCAATGCATCCACAGATAATAAATACCGCAGAACACCGTGTTGGTGGTAATTGTGGAAATGTAGTTCTGATGACCCCTTTCTCCTGGGGAAACTTCATTTGACACTTTCTTGCAGGTGGAGAGACTACGGATGAATTGACTTTTCTAAGTTAAAGTCAGAACCAACGAAGATACAATTTTCTCAGATACCAAAAAAAACACAGCAATTCTCAACTGGTTCTGAAATTGAACACATGAAACTTTCTGTCTATAAGCTGAAAAATCAAGAAGTCAAGGAACACGAAAAAAGGCTTGCAAAGGCAACTTAACTGAGACTTCTACCTACATAATTATGGAATAATTTACAGGGAGAGCACAGTCATTTTGGTTGGAAACCCAGACCTCCATATTTACTGATGATGTCATTGGATTTCACCATCCTCTGAAGAGAGTTTCCAGAAATTCAATACCACAGAGCCAAATCTGACTGCCTCAAAGGGATCTCAATTTTGAGTATTATTAGTTTCTATCATTTCAATTAAGGAGCAGGAAAGTTGGAGACATCATTCCCAAGACATCTCCACTTAGAGCGAGCATTTCAGCGATGTGCCTGTGTTTTCCAAACTCTAAACTGGAACACACAACCTGACCACAGAACACCATATTTTCAATCAGAATTGTCCCAGAAATCTAAAATGTGTGGTCACCACTCTTTCAGAACTTTTACAACGTCACCATCCCAGTCTGCCCAAATGAAACTAACTGCTAGGTTGTGGAGAGCCCCGCCTAGAAGGAGGGCACGAGAGCTAGGAGGCCAACTCGAGCTGGCCCCCACCAAAGAACTGATGACGAAGCGCGGAGAGACCGGCTCGTTCGCAAAACAGTTCCCGAATGCCACAGAGTGCCAGCCTGTTCACATATATGCTTTCCCTGACTGTGCCAAGGCAGAGTAGAGAATGTAAATGACACCGTTCTAAGTTACCAGCTGACAGTCAAGGAAAGATGAGTCAAGGGGGCAACCTGTTTCCTTCAGAGGAAGTAAGGCCAATGACGTCAAAGAGGTTCCAAATAAAAAGCAGTGGTAACTCAAGCAGTCTTGCTCCTGTAAACATCTCTGGGCCATTTCACAGAACAAGGAAACCCAAAGCTCGAAATTAAGGCAAGGATGCTAGCCTCCCTGACTAATCCCAGCCTCTTCCAATCCCTCCTTCGCTCGGCATACAGCCTTCTTCTTGTGTTCCATTTCTAAATCTTCTTCAGCTGAGCGCATTTCATGCCTCCATTTAAACTGCACACTTGGGGAAGAAGGAAACGACCTTCTCTCGCTTCAGTTTCGATTCCTTTTCTTCCACCTTCTCCACCTGCTTGCCTGGTGAGGAGGGGGTTATGAGAGGATGCAGCCTCATCTGGAAAGAGCAACAGACCACTGTGGGATGCATCCGTTTTGCCTGCTCTGGTCCTCATCTACAGAATGAGTGAATGGGTGGGAGGATATCTAGGTCCTTCCAAGTTCCAGGAGGCTCGCCATTCTGCTCAGGTGCTTAGCACACACCATTTAGGTGCTAACGTACTAACTACTATAACACAGATTGCTTCTCAGAGTTTCAAGCCAGGCGGTCATGCCTAGTGATATGCAGAGTAGAAACCCAATAAATGGTGAGTAATGAAACACTAGATGTAAACTTTGATATTCTGGCCAGACATTACGAAAACATTTCAAAGGAATCTGATGGCCTGGCAAAAACTCGCGCACAACAGCAGAGCAGGTAACAGGAGCGAGCTCTCACGGCCAGGGACTCTGCAATGCCCGGGGAGCGGGCGGGAGACCTGCCCAAGGAGCTGAGTCTGCTCCATCGGGCTCCTGCTTTAAAAACCAGAGGTTCGGGGCGCCTGGGTGGCTCAGTCGGTTAAGCGTCCGACTTCAGCTCAGGTCACGATCTCACGGTTCATGAGTTCAAGCCCTGTGCCAGGCTCTGTGCTGACAGGGCAGAGCCTTCAGAATCTGTCTGTCTGTCTGTCTGTCTCTCTCTCAGTCCCTCCCCCACTTGTGCTCTGTCTTTCTCTCTCAAAAATAAATAAAACATTTTTAAACATTAAAAAAAAAAAAAAAAGAGGTTCGCATACACCACAAGTTATTTATCCCTAAACTCTCCCTCCCACCCAGGCAAGTTGAGAAGGCTCGAAAAGGTTACCCTCTGGGGGCTTCCTTCCCTTTTTAGGGTTACTTTGATGGTCTTTTTAGCTGCAGTTTTCCGATACACAACTGTGCTAGTGTTCCATCAATACTCACTAGGTGGGCAAATAAATGAACTCAGATGCCTGTTACCTACTAGGGCAGACAAGTCCCATGCCCCAAGCTGACATTAACCTACAGGGGACATTTCTAACCATTCCAAGAATTAAGAAACATCCCTCTTTTCAAACCCCCGTTGTTTTTCCCCCCACCCAGCTATCCCCTCTAGAAAGTATTCTTCTCCAAAGAAAAACAGCCACTGTACTGATGGAGTCACCATATCACAAACAGGACTGTAGGAAGAGGGGAAAGAAAAATGTAAAAACACATTCTACTTACCATTGATTCACTGATCAGCAGTAACAACAGGGCTTCTTCAGTATTTTCTTGAGGACAAAAAATGCTGTGTAAAGAAAATCAAATGTTATACATGGCACTTTCAAAATAATATAATGAACGGAACTGATTATTAAAAGCTTTTAGATTTTTTATATAGAATCCACACAAAAAAATACTGTATCATCTGGACACTTGAATTAATTTGCTTATTTCTATGGCAATCCATGGAAGTTTTAACTATATTTTAACTATGCATTTTAATAGCAGGCAGCAGAGTGAAGTAAAGCTGTAAAAACCACATTCAAAGCCCAAATAACATATATGCCAATTACAGAGGCAGAAATTTGCTACAAACTGACATTACCTCCATGATAAAGCTCTCTCTTAAACCCATTATGGGGTATCGATTATAGGCATTTTACTAAGCAGGTGTCTGCTTACCTATTTCTTGCTAACTGCCGTATCTTATATTGTCCATTAGATGAAATAAGAGATTGGAAGCAATTTTAGAGTTTGAATCATTTCTAGAATACTGTAAGAATTTGGCGAGCCACCTTAGTTAAACACACATGTTCGTTACAGGGTGGCCTGCAAGAGCTAGCTGTCTTATTAATCTGTTTTATGGAAGTTGGCTGAGCTATACAACATCTTGGATTGAAAGAAAAAGCTTTTAAGCTCAATGTTGCTCCTTGAGATTAGAGAACAAAAAAACCCAAACATACCCCCAATCTCCATTCTTTATAGCCTATAGCCTTGCGCTTTGAGCATTTTAAAAGACTTATAGCATTTTTTCCCTCTGTTCTAAAAGCTCTAGAATCCTTTGAGTAGAATTGGAAGTGTTATCACCAACTGAGCCAAACTCAACTCTTTCACGGAAAGGAAGGGGAGTGCAATATAAATGAACTTGGTTAAAAACACACAAACAAGGGGCGCCTGGGTGGCTCAGTCGTTTAAGCGTCCGACTTTGGCTCAGGTCATGATCTCACAGTTTGTGAGTTCGAGACTTGTGTCAGGCTCTGTGCTGACAGTTCAGAGCCTGGAGCCTGCTTTGGATTCTGTCT
Organism: Panthera onca; assembly: GCF_046562875.1. Taxonomy (NCBI): domain Eukaryota; kingdom Metazoa; phylum Chordata; class Mammalia; order Carnivora; family Felidae; genus Panthera; species Panthera onca. Next base: position 133,282,726 of record NC_138344.1, read on the forward strand.
GTCTATCTGTCTCTCTCTCTCCTTCTGCCCCGCCCCCACTTGTGCTCTGTTTCTCTCTCTCTCTCTCTCTCTCAAAAATAAATAAAGCATAAAAAAATTTTTTTAAACAAACAACCCCCCCCGCAAAACAACAAAACAAAACAAATGTCCTGGACGTTTTGGAGACGATTAAAAAAGAATAAATCTTCCCAGTGATAACATCACAATCATTTCAGAGATGGGATGATTCCCCCACCAAAATGGTGAAAAAAAATGTCTTCCACATCATTATAGATCCTTGTTTTCTCTGAAGTGCTGGCAACTTTTGTATGGCGACAAAGGACTGTGAAGAGCAAGACAGAAAAAGCACAGGGCCTGGTTCTCTTTTTACAACTCTGACGTCCCTAGAGGTAAGGAAACCACCTGTGGATGGTTCCCGTTGCTCTTGTGGGCTAAAATTTTACGAAAAGGCTGGCCTGTAAATGATGAGCAAGATTCTGGGATTTGCAGTGAATTTCCTAAAGGAGGTAGCTTGAGGTGAGCTGGGTTTTTCAGAGACGGAACTCTTCTTTCTCCTTAAATTCAGAAATAGAGCCTACAGAATTTGAATGAAGAGTGCTCGTGTGTGTGTGTGTTTGTGTGTCCACCCAGCAATCATTTCCTGATATTCTGGCTCCAGCTTACATACAACTGGGACCTTACAAATAAAGCAGTAGCATTAACCTTTTTTCTCATGGCTAGCCAGTTCTGCATTGTCCAGACTAATTGAAAAGAAGAGACAGCCCATGCTAATTGTGACTTAACACCAGCCAATTCAGTCCATGGATAATCCCTAAATTCCATTTGAGCCATCCAGCCTGCTTAAATGCTAAGTTGTGTTATTTTTACCAGAGCTGCTAACAAGTAACACATTAACTGATTCTAATTCCACTTCCTCTACCCTTCCTTTTGAGGCAGGCGAGATGGGTACTCAGGAGCACTGCAAAGCTCTCAGGGCTGGCAGGAGGAAATGGGGGGTGAGAGAAGGAGGAAGGGTAGTTTTAAGGGGCATGTTGAAAAACTATATATCAGAATGCACCCCTTCCAGTACTTATGGATTCTCTAGACCCATTTCTGTCCATTCCTCCCTTCTTCTCTGTTGAACCTGATGTGGAGCTCAGGGTGGATGTCGGAATTGTGACAGTCTCCTGGTGGGGACCAAGAGCCTCAGGGGAGGTCTCAGGGTGCTTGGGTCTCAGCCTTGTGGAGTGGGAAAGCTGGGGCTCTAGACCCACAGGACATTGACTAAAGGGTAGGGTGCAGGATTCAAAGGAGCAGAGAGAAAACAGGGCCCGTGGGGGGTGAGGACAAGCTCCTGGGGGACAGACTGGTGGCCAGCGGAGGGGGTGGAAGCACAGTGCTGCTGGGTAAGATGGAAGGACTGCACTGAAAGCCCAGCCACATTACTAACTCACGGGCTGACCTGCAGGCAAGCCACTCATTTTCTGACTTTGGATGAAATTTACCAACTCACTGTCTGACTCTACACAAAAGAAACAAGGACAAGAAGCTTCACTTATAAATAGTGATCGTGACCTTGCTGAGGTTCCCACATAACAGCCCTTTCTTAAAATTTTCCCAGATAGGTGAAAAATGTCACTGTATGTGGTAGAAACCATCATACAAAAGAAATCAATCCAATTTTATCCAACTGCCGTTCATCTTTCTGTCATCTTTAGCCATTACACAACTAATGACGAGTCGGATGTCTGGAAGTCAACGGCACCATCTGGGAGTCAAAGCAGACCCTATTTAGGTACAAAGATGGCCCTGAGCACCTCCGACCTGTAAGAAAGTTATGTGTAAGTAATGACGACATCAACTCCAAGGCCCAGCAATGGTGCCTTTTATTTTGACTATGTCTTGCCTGATTGTGATACTACTAAGGAATCTCTGGACAAATACAGCCTCTGAACCACAGCCAGTGGAGAAGAGCTAAAGAATCAAAGCCAACAGGGCTGCAGCCCCACCCCATCCCCAAGTCACACTGTTAAAGATGCTGAGACAGAAAACACATCAGTCCCAGGTTTGTGTGGAAGGACAAGGATTCCAAGAAAGAAAAACTAACCATTAAGAGTACCTGCTGATTATGAGGGATCAGCTAGCCTGATGTGAGGATCAACCAGGCACACAATTCCATACAGGTCAACATCCCCTCATGACAAAGAAAGAAGGGTCCTTCGTTTGGATCAAGTCCCCTGAGCTATACTCTGGAGTGGACTGGGTGAGTCCCACAAAGCATATGGCCTTGGACGAGGCCTTCCGCGTTCCTGATGAGAAGACAGGCCCTCCACCATGACTGGAAGGTGGGCCATGTACACTAGAGGTGAGCCCAGGGCAGGAACCGGGGGCACAGGGGGTTGCTCACACAGCTTCAGTTCTGCCATCAGGTGGTTTTCCTGACCCTTCAAGCCCCCCATCTTCACACTTTAAACAGTGTCCTCATCTTTACCCAAAACCTGTGCACTGGCTCTGGGAGGTTCAGACCTATATTTAGAACTCCATGATAGTCACTCTCTCCTCCTGGGCCTACAAAGGAGTTCAGCACATCTGGCTCTAGGCTTTCAATAAATGTTCTCATCAACCACTTTCTGGCACAAAAGTAGTTTTTTGTGCCAGAAAAGTAGTTTTCCTTACTTTGCATAAATCACGAAGTCGAATATGCATTTAATGATCTAAGCCACCTCAAGTGTTCTTTACAAGGAGGAATACAATAGAAGGAAGATATACCTGACGTGTGTACACTAAAGGAACATGTGTAAGAATGTTCATTGTAGCACATTCTAGAAGGAGGAGTCAGATAAACACATGAACCAAAAAAATCAGATATTTTGAGTGCTATGATGAAAAATAAAGGAGCTAATGTGATAGAATATGCTCGGAAAGGACAGTTAGATACAGTGACTGGGAATCCTTTCTGAGAAGATAACAGTTAAGCTATTTGGGCCAAGGCCTGGATGAGATGGAACCAGCCCCAACTGAGAAACAACTCCAACATACATCATGAGCAGAACGGATCAATACATTAGAATACCTATGGAATACTGTGCAATAATGAAAACAGACTCCAACTGCATGCAAAAATATGGGTGAATCTCTCAAACATAATGTTAGAAGAAGTTAAACAGAAGAGTTCTTCATGTATTATTCCGTTTACGTAAATTAAAAAAAATGGGCCAAACTAATTATTGGGACAGAACTCAGGATGGTTTCCCTTGGATAGGGAACTTGGTAAAAAGTCATCAAGTTTTATACTTCTGGTTTATTTCTCTCAATGTGTGTCACGTATCAGTAAAAAGCTTACTTAAAAAATAAATAAGCAAAGATAAAAAAAAATTCCACATGGAAAGACCTAGAAGGAAGGAAGTAAAGAAGCCAATAGCATGTGCTCCCTCCCCTCTTTTCTATCTAGGATTGTCAACATCTGCTTTCCTTTCAAAATTCAAGATGGGGAGAGAATGAGCATCCTGTTTCCACTTCACATGCAGGCCACATTGACAAGGAGTGGAGTTTTCTGACAGAGCTCACTTTTCCATTATGACCAACTATTCTGAAGGATTCTTACGATTTGCTGGAGCTAGAAGGCTCTGTGCCTCCTAAAGTCTGCTCTGTGCTCATATTTCTCATAAGAGACTGAGAAGGGGGAAGCATTTGGGACTATTGGCCAAGATGGGGCTTAATCATTATCTGTGGATTTCCTTTTTCACCTCCCAACTACCGCAAATGAATTGGTGGTAATGCCCTTCTCGCCACAGGGTTGACCAATCAGATAGTCCTGGTGACTAGGAAGCGCCAACACACGTGTAATCCCAACAGGCTTTCTCTGTTTACTAATAAACCAGGAATATCCCTGGGAACACACAAAACTAGAAACCTAAAAAATGATAGTAATGACTGAAGGAAATAAGGACCGTGTAGAAATTAATGAAATAGTGAATAGAGACACAATTAAAAAAAAGGAACAAAACTAAAATCTGGTTCTTTGAAAAGATCAATGAAATCTGATGAAGTCTGGCTTAGCATCTGAAAATTAATTAATGTAATACATTACATCAATAAAGAAAAAATGTACATGATCATTTTGATAGATGCAGAAAAAACATTTGACAAAATTAAATACCCTTTCACAAAAAAATTACTCAACAAACTAGTGATAGAAGGGATCTTTCTCAACCTAATAAAAGGTATATATGAAAACCCACAGCTAACCGCACACTTAATGGTGAAAGACTAGATGCTTTTCCCTCGTAAAATCAGGAATAAGACAAGGATGTCCGCCACTCTTGCCACTTCTATTCAACGTTATACCAGAGGTTCTAGCCAAGGCTATTAGGGAAGAAAATGAAATAAAAGTCACTTAAGTTGGAAAGTTAGACGTAAATCACCTCTATTTGCAGATGACATGATCTGGTATGTGGAAAATACTAAGGAATCTAAAAAACTATTTGAACTAATGAACTAGTTCGGCAAGATTGCAGTATAAAAGATCGATATAGAAAATCAATTGTATTCTATATATTTGTAATGAACAAACCAAAGACGAAATGAAGAAAACAATTCCACCTATGATATCATCCAAAAGAATAGCACACACAATAAGTTTCACAAAATAAGTGTAAAACTTTAACCCTAAAAATAACAAATCACTGCTGAAAGAAATCAAACAAAACCTAAATAAATGAAAAGACATCCCATGTTCATGGATCAGAAGACTTAATATTGTTAAGATGGCAACACTCCTCAAATTGATCTATGGGTTCAATGTAATTCCTATCAAAATCCTAGCTGCCTTTTCCCCCCCCCAGAAATGGACAAAAACTGATTTTAAAATTTATATGAAAATGCAAGGAACTGGGGGATGGGGGTGACAGCAGCTAAGAGGTACTGAGTTTATTTTTGGGGTAATGAAAATGTTCTAAAGTTGATTATGGTGATGGAAGCACAATTATATGACCATATTAAAAGCCACTGAACTATATACTTTAAATGAGTAAATTGTAAAGTATGTGAATCATATCTCAACAAAACGGTTTAAAAAAAACCCAACTGACTGTATCTGTGCAAAATGAAATTGTGACTTAGCAATCAGCCCTGGTATGGGAATCCTCTGGTGAACCAGTAATTGCATTTTCTAGATCTGCATGTTGCCTCCATAATTCTCCTTGGACAGATGGGGAAGTTGACGTCAGAACAGTGACAAAGTCTGAGTGGTTCACAAAATAAAGGAGAAGTGGCCGGCTCTATGAGCTTTTTTGCCTTCAAGAGGTGAGGCCACATTGGAATAACACGCAAAGAGACAGAGAGCTCTATCTATGTGTCCAGCTTGATCAGGGGAGGGAGTAAGAGCTGAGTTTCTCAATATACCTGGCATCTTATATACCTGTCAATTAAGAAACATGGAAAGCACACACACAAACACACACAAAAATCTCAGGTCTATTTTTAGGATGTAAGTTTCACTTTAAAAATGAACCCCAAACCTGCTTCTAAATAGTTCATAATGAGGAGTCAGCATTTTTAAAGTGAGAGTTTGGGAATTGTTAGGACAGATGTTCTGTGAATCCAGATAAGGACTAAGGAGTGAACACAGGCCATGAATTAAGCAAACTCATGGTTCAATGAGGCCATAAAAAGGGGGGATTAAATTAAAAGGGGATTAAACACAAATTAAAATAAGCCTAGGGAAAAAGTTAAGAATATGCTCACTCTGAATCCATACAAGAAATACAGTCTGAACAGGAAGATGATGACGGAGAGAAGCCAGGGTCAACATAAGAGGATTAAGAGAAGCTGCCTGGAGAAATGCTGTCCCCTTTGAAAATGCGACAATCATTTTCAGAAGTCACACATGTAGTATCTAGCAATACAGCAGCCTGCAGTCTCTCTGCCATTTTCCCGATTTGATTAACAACCGTGGAGGCTTCCATATGCATTCATACACGCCACCTTTCCCTCATGGAGAGATTCTGAAAAGCCATCATGCCTTGTCCTCGCAGGGACAGGCAAAGATGGGAAGGTGAGGCTCTAAGGGGAGGAATCAAGAGTGAGTCAACAACTGTCCCTGTCTCTTGGCCCTCTTCATGGTCTCTCCCTGCCACGTCCCCCTCCCCCAAATGGGGAGGGTCCACACGGAGACTGCAGTGGTTCCCTAGCCCACCTTCCTCAAAGGTGGTTAAGTCCTAGATTTAAAACTTAAAAAAATTAAGAGGATCTAAAAATGACATCATCTTCCAATCACTTACAAATTATTTAATTCTCCTTCTTCTTATAGATAATTCAGTTTAAAACAAATTTTTATTCATTTTTTTAATGTTTATTTTTATTCTTATTTTTGAGAGAGGGAGAGAGTGCGTGAGAGATGGGCAGAGGGGTAGGGGGGACAGAGGATCTGAAGTGGGCTCTGCGCTGAGAGCAGACAGCCCAACGCAGGGCTTGAACTCACAAACGGTGAGATCACGACCTCAGCCGAAGTTCGGATGCTTAAGCGACTGAGCCACCTGGGCACCCCTAAAACAAATTTTTAAACAAAAAGATCAAGGAATTGCTGAAGAAAAGAAAAAAAGGTTAACTCTGGCTTACAAACAGATTTGTCGCTAATTGCTGGGTAATGCTAGGTTTCTTACAATAAATAGAATGAGAATCCCAAAGACCAACAGTGATGGCTGCAAACGGTGGCCAACCACCGAAAGAGAGAATTTTCCTACTTAAAATGCCCCACTGGTGCATAGATATTTGTAGAAGTTATGAAAAATAATGAGGTATATCTATTAAATTGGCAAATGAGACTTGTTGTCTGGTTCTCTTTTCGGGGAAGAATCTACCCTTGAACTTCTACTCATCCTTGAGTTTTCCCCCAATCCCCTAACCTACAAATGAGGACATCAACTGCCATACTTCTCTCCTGAGTAGACGCGGGCTTTCCGAGGCAGGGTGTAGGTTTTGGTGTTTGCTCCTTTCCGGAGAGGATCGTCCAGAGGTGACTGGCAGGGTGGATCCTCCAGGGGGTTCCAGTAGCTCTGTTCACACATACCCCGCAACAAGATCTCCGCCAACTGCCTGGCTATTGTCTGGAAACACAAGGGAGGAAAGGCATAGCTATGAATCAATTTTGTATCATTCATTCACTCGTTCACTCATTCAATAAATATTTTGCAGTCATCATTTTGTGCTAGGCACAATTCCAAGACTCATGCTTAAAAATTTTTTACTTCTCTGATGAAAATTATATCAGTTGGTGACAAAAAATAAAATACAATACAGCAAGATAGTTGAACCATTTTGAAACACAAGTTCATGTCCTTTGAATGCCACCCTGCCTCTGAAACGCTAAACGTGTTTTATGCCTAAAGCAACTGAAACTTTGAGTTAAGTTCTCTCCCAAAAGCTCTTGTAACAGGTGAACTGCAAATATTTTCATCACCTCCCAACAGATCCCTGCTGAAACCCAAACTTGGCATCAACCTAGATGACATTATTCCTGGAAAAAAAAAAAAAAAATCTCTTCGTTGATGGTAAGATGACAATCAGGGCAGATTTTTAGAATGCCTTCCCTCTTTGAAGTGCCACAGGCCAGTCCCATGGTGGCCCCATCCTGGGACTCAGCACCTGGGCACCTCATTCCGGGAGCACCCTGGGCCTTGCGGCCCAAAGGCTCCTGCTGACCTTGTGCAACAGAGAAAGCAAGGTGGGGAGCGTGGCTGCTGATCAAGAGAGACCTCTTTTCAAAGCTGGATAGGTATCTCTTTTCTCACTGTGAAAACCCAGACATATCTGGGTCTTGCCATCCTGAGTTAGAAACAGATTTACTATGCTTTCCAAGCCCTCTGTCATGGAACATATAGAACAGTACCACGTAGGATGAATGGGAAGAGGGTGTGTGTGGCATCTACTAAGAAATAGTTCGTTGGCTGATGCGTATCAGTTCATTTACCTCATAATCTTCCAGAGATAAAGGAGAGGAGAAGTAAAAACAAACACACAAACAAACAAACCCACAAAATCTCTCTGAAAACAGAAGCATTGCACCTGAGGGTGGTCCAGGCTACCCCATGATCAGCCAAAGGTGGCAAAATAAAACTTCAACCATTAGGTTTTCCCACAAGGTTTTAGCATTCTTTAGAACACGCAGAGAATGCTGATCTTCCCTGAGGGCGAGACTTTTTTTTTTTTAATAAATATGTTCCAGGAGAGAACTCTACTAGGTTTTCATCCACATGAAATCTCCTAAAACACCACAAGGAAACTTAAAAGCAACCAAATCACTAGCTTAGTGGTTTCTGATGACCACTGGGTAAAGGCAAATTTTCTTAATTATTCCCAAGTAAGACCCACTGGCTTTAAATGTCTACAAAAATGTGAAATTAAATGCACTCCTATCATCCCCAACTGAGCCATCTGTAAAGATCTCATAAGCACACAATTTTCAGGACCTGAACAGCTCCCGAACTGTTTTCTTAAACCTTCCATTATAGTTCCATTTCCATCTCATTGCAGTCATATACGTTAATGACTTCTGCTGGAAGCATCAACTGGCAGAAATAACCTCCACTCGCTATAGCTGAGGGGGAAAAAAAACGTCAAAGGAGAAAAAATGAACGAGGAACTTCATTTTCTGGATATATCTGCCATGGAGGGATTCTGAAGTTATAAAAATCTCTGTCCTAAAAACAGTTTGCTTGTCCACTACTAGACAGCTCATGCGAGATCTCACTTTACCTCAGGGTATTAACCTTCCAGAGAGACTTTGAAAATAAGGTTTTGATGTGATTGCATATTTTAAGGGTGGCACTTCACCACTGCACTGCCGACTAGTTTGGTTGTGGGCACTGAGAGCCCACATGAAGTTCAGAACAGGAGATTAAATATGAGAAATTACCAGCAACATTCCCAATGTCAATCAGACCTTCTACTTTTTTACACTCAGGTTTCATTTGCTTGCAGTTGAAAAGTTAACAAATTATTGGTAGCTATCAAAGTCAGAAGGAAAGAAAGGAGAGGAAGGGAGCCAGAAGCAAGTCAGGTTTTTATGTACAAATCCGTTTTGTAAATCCATTATGTAAATCCGTTTTGTATGTGTTTTTTAAATTGTGGTAAAATTCACATAACATAAAATTTACTATTTTAACCATTTTGGTGTATAATCCAATGGCACTTAGTACCTTCAGTGCTATACAATCATCACCTCTATCTGGTTCCAGAATATCACCCCAAAAGGAAAGCCTGTACCCTTCTAGTAGTCACTACATTCCCCCCTTCCAGACCCTGGGAACAACTAATCTGCTTTTTGTCTCTGTAGATTTGCCTGTTTGGGACATTTCATAAAAATGGAATCACACAATTTGTGGCCTTTTCATATCTGGCTTTTTCACTCAGCGTAATGTTTCCAAGGCTCACTTATGTTGTAGCCTGGGTCAGTCTTCACTCTTTTTGTGGCTGAATAATACTCCGTTGTGTGGACATACCACATTCTGTTTATCTAATCGTCAGCGGATAGACATTTGGATCGCTTCCATCTTTTGGCAATCATAAACAGTGCTGCTACGAACATTAACGTTCAAGTTTTTGTTTGAACACCTGCTTTCAGTTCCTTGGAGTGTTTCCCTAACAGTGGGGTTGCTGTAAATGTACTGTTAAGTCCTCAGCTATGGTCTCACCCCATAGAGCTTACAAAGCAACGTTTGCATCTCCTAAGTGTGTCATAAATTTGCAATGATCAGCTGATCCTTGAGGAATCCTATGGTTATGAGCGGTATTAACTGGACAAGCTTTCTGATGTCTGGTGCAGACCAAGATACCAGTGAATAAGCCCACCAAACACAAAGTGCTTCTCAGCTGGGGAAGGCAAAGAATCCCTTGTGGAAATGAGAAAATAAAATTCTCGGGTCCTGCCCCAAACCTACTCAGTTGACATTTCTGAGGTCAGGATTAGGGATGTGTACTTGTTCAAAAATGTTGCTCGCATAATTCTGATGCACACCTTTGGTTCAGCCCTCAAGGAATTGGAAGCAGTTCAACCTAGGTCACGTGAGCCACATCAACCAAGACCACAGGTCTACTCGTGCCTCAAGTCCAACACAGACAGGAAGTGACTCCTCTCGCGTCAGCACCAACCAGTTAGCAGCTGAAAATGCCCAGGGGCAACTCCAGTCTATCCAGACTTCTTTAGGAGCCTCTTCACGGTACTTCTCAGAAAAAAAAGGAAAACTAATTGAAAAAACTTCTCTCCCTTCCTGACATATCTTTATTCAGAATCCCACCTCATAGGATTTTTATAAGTTAAAGTACATTGATTTCAATACCACAAACCTTAGGCAATAGTGGAAGATATGCTCTAATTCTGTGAAAAATAATGTCGAAGTAAACAGCAGGCAGATCCCCATAGTGCACTCAATGTACTCGCATCTTCTAGTGGGGGAAAACCATTAATCTCCTTAATAAAATATATATGCTTTTGAGTCAACAATATGAACAAATGCATCATATTTAAGCAATCTTGAAAGACTGGATTTTTAATCAGCTCTTAAAACAATTATAAGAACACTTGCCAGTATAATCAGTTACTTTAATTGTGCTTCCAAATCTTAAAAGAACCTGTTCGTGCTGACCAGGCAAGGAGTGTTATGAAATGTTGGGAGGAGGTCAATCTGAGAGAAAAGACATTTGGCAATAATTTTTATCTATACTTTTTCAGGGTTTTGTTTTGTTTTGTTTTCCCTTAAAGAACTCTACAAATCAAAATGTCTAGTTTGAACTTCTTAAGGCACCTAAAAATCCCATCAATATATAAATAAATCTCACAGACCAGGTGAAGTCTTGGTGGGGGGTAGGGGGTGGGGGGTGTAAAGTCACCCATCTTCCCTCATGCCCACTAATTCCAGGAAAGCCTCTGGCTTAGCCACCTGGCCCCATGACAGTTGCGCATCCTAAAACCCTGAAGACACCAAAAAGAAGATTCAGCCTCTCTTCCCACAACAGGAGTCTCTTGGCCTTGCCCAAGTGAAACTCTACCATGGCACGAAAAGGGGCCATGACGTGAGGAGGACAGTGGCATGGTAACAAGACAAAGGAAAGTGGAATCTTGTGTGGGGTTGTATGTGATATTCGCTTAGCTTCTGGTAAGCTCCAGACCTTCACCCAGACACCCCTTGGCTATGGCTCTGCAGGCCAAGCTATGGAGGTACCATCAATAAGTTCCCCCAGCAGGGAAAGTGTAAGGAGTAAAAGGAAGAGGGAGAACTTAAGTCAATAAGAGAGCCAAACAGCGATCAACAGCTTGGTTTATGGAACCAGCTTTTATATTTCTCCTCTGAGTTTTAGAGTCAATAGAACTAATCAAACAACTAAGTACTCTTCAGGATCTAATCTGCTTTTGCTCTGGTTAGGTTTTGGTGTGAAATCATCAGCAGACAACCGACTCCTTTGCTACACTGGCATCTGGGAGGGCTTACGTAGCCCCTGCCTTATGGAATGCATTCCTTAGGTTTCAAGAGCTAGCACTGACAATAAATACATAAAAAGATGCTCAACATCATTAACCATCAGGGAAATGTAAATTAAAACCACAATGAGACAGCACGTCCCATGTACAGGGATGGCAACGACTAAAAAGACAACAGCAAGTGCTGTGAGGGATATGGAGAAATTGGAGGCCTCATAACTTTCGGGGGGGAATGTAAAATGGTGCGGCCACTTTGGAGAATCATCTGGCAGTTCCTCCAAATGTTAAACGTAGGGTTACCATATTACTCGACAATCAAAAAAGAATGAACTCTTGCCATTTGCAACAATGTGGGTAGAACTAGAGGGTATTACGCTAAGCGAAATTAGTCAGAGACAGACAAATACCATATGACTTCACTCATATGTGGAATTTAAGAGACAAAACAGATGAACAGAGGATAGGGAAACAAAAATAACATAAAAACAGGGAGGGGGACAAAACAGAAGAGGCTCTTAAATATAGAGAACAAACTGAGGGTTGCTGGAGGGGTGGTGGGTGGAGGGATGGCTAAATGGACAAGGGGTTAGTGGGGAGGACACTTGGAATGGGCCCTGGGTGTTATATGTAGGGGATGAATCACTGGTTTCCACTCCTGAAATCATTATTGCACTGTACGCTAACTAACTTGGATGTAAATTAAATCATTAATGAGTTAAACAAACAAACAAATGTAGAGCTACCGTCCGATCCAGCGATGCCAGTCCTAGGTACAAGAGTGTATATTTCCACCTAAAAACTCGCATGAGAATGTCCACTGCGGCATCGTTCATAGTCACCAACTCGTGGAAACAATCCAAACGTCCATCTGATGAACAGATACATGAGATGTGTTCTATCCATGCGGCGGGATAGTATTTGGTCACAAAAAGGAGGGAAGTGCTGATCCGTGCTACAACTTGGGTGAACCCTGAAAGCAGTGTGCTAAGGAGGCCAGTCATAAAAAGACCACATGGTACGTATCACCCCGTTTATCTGAAGTGTCCAAAACAGGCAGATCCATAAAAGCCAAAAAGAAATTAGTGGTTGCCGGAGGCCAGGGGAAAAGGGGAGCGTGGGGATTGACTACTGATAGGTATGGGGTTTCTCTTTGGGGATGAGAATGTTCTGGAATTAAATAGTAGTGACGGCTGAGCAATCTTGCGAGCATACTACAGACCAGTGACTTTAAATGGGTGAGATGCATAGTGTGGAAATTAGATCTCAATAAAGCTCATATATCTATGACAGAGGGGCAGCGGGACAGAGGGAGGGGAAGGGGGGCAAGGAGTGAGAACACCTGAAGTGCCCTTCTGGCCTCAATCAAGTTCTCCATCACACTCACCATTCGCAGGTTTTGAGTTGTTCTTGTTTCTACTGCTCTGAGGATCTCTCTAAATCTCCCGACTCCTCTTGTCAAGTTCCTGTGTGCACACAGAATTTGACAGGGTTTCCATCTGGCGCGCATTAATATTAAATATTTTATACACATATTTCAATGCATTTTGTCTACATAAAAGCTGTTGGCTAGATTTTCAGCAAACAATTATTCTGCACATGTCCATCCATCTTTGTTCAACTCTGAAAAATTTGGCCTGGGATTGGTGGTCTTTTGCGCTTCCACAGTCAGATTTCCTCAAGAAAAAAAAAATGTGAAAATCGGTTCTAAGGTATAGAAGGAAGAAAGGAAGGAAGGAAGGGAAGGAGGGAGGGAGGGAGGGGAAAGGAAAGGAAAGGAAGGGAGGGAAGGAGGAAGGGAGGAAGAAAATGTAAGATATCTTGCAAGAGTTTCTCCTCAACCTTACAATGGCTCTGTAGTTTTCCTGCTCTATTGATTGGTGCTGAAATCTATCTTTTCACTTAAAAGGTGGGTGGCAACAGGGTACAGAAATGTCAGCACTGAATGCACTGTGGGTAAAGGCTTCCTGTTACTTGCGATTTTTATGGGCAAGACAAAGGTAACAGGTATGAAAACGGTGGGGTTCCACCAAGCAATCACTCTGCATCTTTGAGGACAGAAATCACTGTCCCCAAAACCCATCAAACCGGCCTTCCTCCCCCCAACCCTGCACCAACAAGAAAAAGCAAATGGTCAAAGGCCCTTCCGAGAGCAAATGCATGAGGACTGGAACCCGGAGCTGCCTGACTCTGCTCAGAACACATCTCCCCTCCCGGCCCCACACCTCCCAAGACAAACGGACAAATCATTGTTTAGTGACATCCTGGTGCAGATGTCCAGGCCCCTGCCCGTTGTCCTCCCTGAAAGCTGCGCCTGCCCTGCTCAGCTGGGAACACTTCCCATTTACATTGAGTGCTGCCACCACCTATGACATAACTCGGTGATATTTATAACTTGCTCATTAGGACACATCTCATCTTTCCAAAAAGCCGCAGAACGGGTCAGCCGGTACAAACCTGTCAGCCAGCCTCTGCCGGCTGGGACAGATGCTCTAGGTATTTGCCTCTCTTCTTGGGTGACATTTTAAATCATGCAAAGGTATTTAATCAAACTGAATGTGGGGTTTCTGTAGGTTACAAGCACTCACGCAGGCTGTTCCTTTGTATCTGATACCTACATGACGTCCCAGGACTCTCGTTCATAAGTACAGCCCTGGAACTTTAAGATAATAGTTTACTGGCGTATGTACATAAATACTCTCGGATTCCTCTCACCCACACATATCAGATGATACCAGATCAGAAGCTTTATGGTGACATAAAAAGAGAAGCGTGTGCTCAGGACTCTAAGCGGCGCTAAAGAAAATCTAACAGAGGCGTGAATAAAAATTAGGTAATGGGCCCCAGGACATACAATCTCCTCTGCTTTCCCCTTCGTTTGTTTTTATGGGATCTGTGTTCACAGGCAACAAAGTACATTTGCTTTGGACTGAAGCTCAGCTCTCTTAAGTAACGGGGTGGGGGGTGGGGGAGGAAATAGCAACAGCTAAAAAAGGGATGGGTGTGGGCACGGTGGGCTAATTTTGTTCCAGAATCACAGACCAAGCTCCTACTGTGCGCAAAAGGAACGGCAGTTTGAACTGTAGGACGTAAGGGTGGGGCTGAGGGAACACAACTAAAGACCCAGTGTGTAAAGGGCTGTTTTTCCAGGGTGGAAATCAGGCCTGAAAGTAGCATCAAATCTGAATATGATGAGCCAGGGAAGGCTGCAAGATAGGCACTGGTCATTCAGAATGTCTCCCGCGCCCTGCTGGCAAAAGGAGACACTTATCCAGTTACAGACACACAGAATTTTCCAGCTAGACACGATCCAACGCAACCTAGTCCATTATGACACAGAAGTGAAATGGCTCGCTCAGGTTCACAAACCCAGTGAGAGAATGAGCTGGAAGCTTTCTCCTGGGTTCTATCACCTTTCTGGGCAAAAGAAATGTCAGCTCTGAAAGCCAAGTGAGGCTCTAGAAGAAAGAACAAAGTACGAATAAGAGAGCTCAGGTCTCTGTTTTGTAACATTTATATGCAAATCACTTCATATATACATAATACAGATTTTACCCGTTCCAGTGACCACAGCTAATGAGCTACTGCTAGGAAGTGGTTCACGATCCAAAAGAAAATGCGTCAGCCCAGGTGAAGCCTTCTGGAGGGTACTGCCTCGGCTGCCTTAAAAGAGAAAGGATGGCTGGAGAAACTCAACTACTCTCTGAGGGCCAGGAGGCTCTCCCGCGCGGGACCGAGGCCCCCTGCTGGATGACTGGAGGAAGTGTCTGGGCCTCAGGGGTGCGGCACAGGAGGGGGCTGATCAGCCTCTGGGTGCTTGTTCCCAAGGTACCCACGCTGCCTCTGAAGCAAACAGTTTTTCTCAACTGTTTCCACGGTATTTCTGGCGGGAGCTTTTCAGAATCGAATTGTTCCTCAAGCTCTGGGATCCTGCTTGTAAACAAAGGATCCACAGTGACCCCCGAAGGCCTCACCCCGCCGTGCCAATCAAACGAATGTGGCACCATCCACATGTGGGTGTCCGGCCACAGACCAGGCTGACAGCAGGAAGAAGGGGCTGGAGGTGAAAGATTTTAAATAGCAGAAGAGGAAGAAAGTTTCCCAGATGCAGAAACATCTCCTTCTCAGCAACTCCTATACCATTCATATATTTTTTTTTAGGCACATAATTTTATTCAACCAATCATTTCCAACCGTTGCCATGACAGCAGGAAAAAAATTTAAGCTAGATGGATGATCATGACAGAAAGGAACAAAAAGGGGAAATTAACTTATAAGAATTATAGCCTAAATGCTATGAAATACTCCATTTTGAGGGAAATAAAAGCCACAGGATTGCCTTCATGTCTCTAAACTATTAGTTTATTCTTCAAATGTTGAGATCATTAAATATCTAGAATGAAATGTTGCTTAAAAACTCCACTCCAAAACGAAGACAAGGGAGGCCAGGACGTTCCTTGGTTTTGAGGGTTTCCACAGACCCTCCACATTAGGTCACTGATTCCATTTCAACACCCTTGACTGAGAGAGCACAATGATGTCAGAATTCATTATGGCAAACTAGTCTCAAAATGAATGTTCCTGCCAGCCTGTGAGCAGCGGGCACTTTGGCAAGCTGTCAGAACTTGGGGTTCACCTCCCGCATCTTGCTTGGGTAAGCTTCCTGAGCTGGGTGCGTCTCCCTCCATGTGGAAAGGTTCCCAACAGCTCAGCTATCACCAAGGAGAAGGGGCCTGGGCGTCCCTTGAGCCCCAGCCGGTTGTCCAGTGTGACGAGCAGGCACAACCCTGCCTTCCCTTGCCAACATCCCTGTGTGTCCCCAACCCTGTGGGGAGAGCTTGGGCCAGTCCCACCGCCTTGCTCGTGTTCAAACCCAGGCAACCTACTGCTCTGTCTTGACAGGAAAGCCCGCCCACTTTTCCCAGGGACGCGTTCTGTTCCTGGTGACCTACTTGCACTTCTTCTTCCCTCCTCCTTTCTCCATCTGGTTTCAGATGGGAGGAACCTCCCAGGTCTCGTCTGCTGGCCCTTAGGTCAGGGCAAAAGCATGACTTCCTGAGGACACCGAGGGAGGCGGCCCCGCCAGCACTTGGCCTCCCTCTGGACCCTGCGGGCCCTGCGGCAGCCATTTGAAGGCTGGTCTCTGAAATTTACACCCTGCCACGTGCAAGTCCACGGCAGCGCCTGTTTCACGACTCTGAGCCACATTCAGAGCTCTTTGACACGGCCACCTGTGCCTCTGTGCCATGAAACCAAGGAGGAGCTGCATTGGGAAGGAAACCAGAGCTCCAGAATCAAAACCAAAATGGGAAACCAGGGCTGGGAGAAACTCGGAGACGTTCAGAACCGTTACACCTTGTGATAGGTGGCTCCTTCAACAGCAAGCTCAATACACCTTTTTCGTTATTATTTCTCCTTTCGTTTCTTGGGACCAGCGTGGGTGGGACGGGGCAGTTCTTCCCCTAACTTGTCCTTCCAGATTATTTTCTGACCTCAGAGTCTGGCCCAGGCCACCAACACTCTTCGATTCAATTATCCATTATCACGGTCATGCAAACCCAAAGTTCTGGGGTGAATAAAATACTTTTTATGCTGTTTGTCAAACTCCTGGATGATAAGGAAAAAGTGCTTCTGCTAGAGTAAGTTCAATATTTTTTCTCCTCTGTGGTTAAGAAATTTATAACCAAAGATCAATTACAGAACAAGTCAAGCTAGTAGATCTCTCAGAACTAAGAAGTCGCTGGCTTTTCCCAGGTCTTTTCTTACCAACTAGCACCCCTGAGGCTCTTCAGCAGTAGGGTCATTTCAACAGTCACTGAGTGCATTGTTCTTCAGGTTCCAGGCTCATCCCTGAAGATACACTGGCGAGCAACGGACACCATCCCACCCCAGGGAGCTCAGAGAGCTTCACACACCCCATAAGAACGTAATAAGCATCTCGAGGACCAAGATCTGTGTTCTGTTCACCGACATACCCCAAGCCCCTCAAACAGAGTCTGGCATACAGCAAGTGCTCAATAAATACTTGTTGAATGAGGGATGCCTGGGTGGCTCAGTCAGTTAAGCATCCGACGTCGTCTCAGGTCATCATCTCACGGTTCGTGAGTTTGAGCCCCTCGTCGGGCTCTGTGTTGACAGCTTGGAGCCTGGAGCCTGCTTTAGATTCTCTCTCTCTCTCTCTCTCTCTCGCTCTCAAGAATAAATAAACATTAAAAAAATTTAAATACTTGTTGAATGAATTTCAGAGCTACTGTAAGTCGAATAAACCAAGATCACAAGGGAATACATTTTCTACCTGCTCCTTGTCCCCTTCTTTCTCGCTGCACTGGGTTGGCAGACAGCACAGCAATGCACTCTCTTAAATAGAATATGTCACAGATGCCCTCGGTGGCATTGCAGCATGGGTGCCTGGGGGAACAGTGACATACCTGCCTGTCCCAAGTGGCAGAGTGAGGCATGCCTGGCCTGACAGCTTCTAGAGAGCTGCACGGATAAGAAGGATTTTGAAGATTTTTTAAAAACCTTCCAAATATTTCAGGGAAGCTTTCCTGCTCACGTGCCTTTTACACCTGCTCCTCTCTGTCTGAAGTGTTCTAGGAACTGTTAGTCATCCTTCAAGACCCAGGTCAGAGGCCACCTGGGGAGCCTTTTCCTAGGTTCCCTAGGAAAACGCAGGTACTGCTTCCTGGGGTTCTCCCAACAAGCTCGCTTGTGTTTTGAGCCTAGAGAGCACTCAACACACTGGTTTTCACATGTATTTCTGTCTGTCTGCCAACCAAAGCGTGATCACCTTGGGAGCAAAGACCCTCTTTGTCCCAACTGCTACATAGAGCCAACCAGGCACCCAGTGACACTTAGGAAGCTGTGTGCCCTCAAAAGAAAGAGTGAGCGCTATCTTGTATTCCAAAATCCCTTTCCCCATCTCCTTGATGAAAAGTCTTCTTGACCACAAATGGGACAACTGAAGCAGACCCTTCTTACATGAGACACACCCCACTGGTACGCTAGACATTGTCAACACAACCCCAGAAGGACAGAAATAAACCAGCCTTCTCTAGGTCAATTTCTCTTAGCTCTCAGGCTTGAGAATTGCTTCCTCTTCATTTATACAACCTTAGGATCATCTATTTGGAAAAAGTCTGAAGTCAAAACCAGATATCCAGATCGGGAAAGTGTGAGAAGAAAAAGACATCCTTCGCAGTCCAAAAGGGCACTTCTGGCCGGCTGTCAGGGAGCTGCTTTTTGTCCCAGAATGGACTCCAGCTTCTCCCTCTGTACACGTTCTTCGCCTCGTATCCAATGACATGCACTTGTGAAGACAGATGGCTTGCTGTAGTCAGAGGCCAGGGATCAAACCCACAACCTTGGCCTGGTTAGCAAAGGACTCTGTCTGATCAACGGAGCAGGCCAGCTGCAGCCTAGATATAGTGGTGGAGGGTGTGACAGCCATCCACGCTGGGAGGCGATCAAGCAGGCGAAGCTTCCGGAAGTCTCGCTGCAAACCTAATGAGAGTTGTACTAGGCTTAACAACATTTTTTCTGACTACCTCAGCAACTGAGGCTTCCCCGTGACAAAAGCAGAGTCAATCAGGCGTTTCGGTCAGCCGGCCAGGCAGCAGGCAGCACGCGGAGCAGGCTCTGTGTATCAGACAGCGTCTCAGGCAGCGGAGGGACAAGTCCAGTGAGGCAGGCAGGGCTGTCGCGGAGCCGGGACAGGACATGCACACTTCCAGCGTGGTGTACTAGAGGCCCCCAGATGCAAGCTGGACTCGGGCAAAAGAACGGCACCCTTCCCCCAACAACCTCTTCCCTGACACTCGCCCGGACCCCCGGCCTCTGAGGAAACACGGAATACGGAGAGGCTTGCTTCCTCTCACGTTCTTCTCCTCCAACTTTGGGGAATGGGTCAAAGGCTATCAATCCTCATCTATCTACTGAGTGCCTATGGGCATCAGGAAAGGGGCACAGGGGTGCAATTGTGAGCCAGCCAATACACATGCATCCTCATGAGCTGTGCTGTGACCATGGTCACCTTCGCCCCGAATCCCAGCAGTATCCAACACAGAGCAGGACTCCTCAGTCTAATGCTACCTGCACCAAAAGAACCAGAACTTATCTAACACGTGAGGCTGGCCCTCCCATATGCTCACCTGGAAATCCACATACTTACATATATACTTATACCTAGACCAAACAGAACATGGGTCCTAGAGCCACATGGTAAGGGCTCAAGCCCCAGCTTCATACTCACTCACTGTTGACCTTGGGCAAGAGCCTGTGCCTCTGCTTCCTCATCCGTAAAATGGGGATAACAAATGTAGCCCCCTCCCCCCCACAGACTGGTTCTAGGAATTAAATGAGTTAATACACATGGCAAGTGCTTTTAAATGTTTAACATTATTACTACTATTTCCTCACAACTCTGTCGTTGCTCTAAATAGTTTTGGAATTCTGGAAACTACCTCCCAGTCAACTTACGGAACATGAAAGTCTGTTTTACCGCTTTGGAGACATTTCACTTTGAAGCAAAAAAAAAGTTATTCCTGGTTTGGATTCACTCATTCACTTTGTTATTTACTGAAAACCTACCATGCCCTCAAAGACAAAAGACAACAACCCATGTCAAGGGAGGGTAACAGAAGCTCCTTCTCCGGGGCTCTGTAATCACTCTCCCAGGAAATGATGGTGAGATCTCCCAAGTGTGCTGGTGCCCACAGGGAGGAGTGCAGAGTCCCCACCGAAGCTGTAGGGGACGGTCCGGGACAAATGCAACACTGAGAAGCAGAGGCACTGAGGGAGGTGAACTGAATCCTTCTCGTGCTGTCTCAGTTAAAACAGCCAACTTACAGAGATTGCTCTGAATCAATTGATGAGGGCCAGGCCAAACTCAAAAAGGTTAACCTGGGAGGCTGAACCACTAACTGTCTCACAAGTACTTTTGACCTCCTGCTCACCCAGCCGATTGTGCTACGGAGAAGGAAAAAGGCGGAGAAGACATCAAGGGGAGGACAGTCCTTCCAAATGTACTGCAATACTTGAGCTGAAAGTTAAGTACAAGGATCAGAGTGCAATACTCACTTCCATTTCAATTAGCGGAAAACAGAACTGCAGTTCCAGAACAACGTCTGGGGACAATATTTTAAAAGCTATGACAAGTGGGAAAAAAATCCAAGGGACTCAGTTAAAAAGAAAAAAAAGAAAAAGATCTTTAAATGTACAGGGTCACGGGTCCAAACGCCTTCAGGAGCCAAGCAAGCAGCCACGTGGGTGGGGCCAGGCAGCGGCAGCAGCTGCGGGTGGTGCTGGGGCCCCAGGCCTGCCTAAGGTGTAGAGTTCAAAATCAGACCAGATACACTCCATGTGGGGAAGGCGGGGCGGGGGGGAGCTCCGCCATTAAATTGGCAAATGAGAGCCTCCAGTATTTTTCTTGGGGAAATAAAGCAGTATATCTCAGCTTGAGGCAGCGTGGTGCCGTTTGGGATTCGCAGACATTCCCGTGAGTCATGCCAGATAACTTGCTTGGGTCTGGGAGAGGCTAATAAGCTGGGGACAGAAAAGAAGAAAAGGGCAAAGGTTGCGGGTGATCATGAGCAGAAGAGGAGGAAGGGAGAATGGAATGTGAGACATCTGGAAACACAGCGAAGGGAAAACAATACCAGATGCTAGGCACGCACCGCGAAGGGTAAGAATGTGGGCAACTGGCTTTATCTTGCTGTGCCTGTTTCCTCGTCTAGAAAATGGGACTATCTTCCCTCCAAACACCGGAGTAAGATGACACCTGTACAGCTCCTGACCCAGTGCTCAGAACCATGTGAACTCCCCCCGTTCTCCAACCATCCACTGCCTCCCACCATCTATCATCTGGCTCTCCGCTCCACATGTCAACATTGACTGGGCCAGAGCCAAAAGCAGCCGCTGCTATGTCCGTGTGCCTTTGGTTTAGCAGAAAACAGAGGCAAATCAGGACCAGCTTCTATTAAATACTATATCAAAATGTTCTTCTCAACCAACCAACAAGTATTTATTTAGCACCTTCTGTAGTTTTACAGAACTTTTACATGAGGAAACAAAGGCTCAGGAAATTACGTAACATCGTACAGCCCACAGATAGAAGAGCCAGCATTTGAACTCAGGCTCAATCTGATTCTGGTGCGAAAGCTGAAGACCATCCCCGTCGTGCAGAAGCCCGCAGACAACCTGGAAACTGTGGCCGCTTCGCGTGACGCAGAAACAGAGGCAGAAGAGAGGCCAGAAAGGTTGGGAGCAGCGAGGGTCCAAGTCTCCACCTGAATACACTGGTTTCTAAAGAAGGGATGGGATTGGAGGCCCCTCCCCTGGGGGCGGAGGACAAAGGAACCTCGGGGAATTTCTGCTGAGTGGTCTGGGCAGAAACACAACTCTGAAGTAAGACGGTATCAGAGAGACTAACACTGACCAAAGGACGACAGTACAGAGACGGGTCTCTCCCCAGTCATCAGGACAAGCTTATAAATTAAATTCTTTCATCATACAGTGACTCGTTTATTTGACCTTCCCATTCACAACCAGTCGTCTAAGATGGTGAGCTCAACTGTACCTTTGGACCATCTATAGAAAAAAAAAAAGCTTTGCTAAGCACACAAGCAGGACAGGACAAGCGTGATCTGTGAGGAGCATATTTAATTGTCTTGGGGGAATAAGCTATTTTCAAGCCCCTCGAAGCCATTCAGAAGTGTATTAATAAACCACTGACAAGGTAATTAAAAAATATTTCACTCCCTCATCAAGAAAGCCCCTCTAAGACTTTCAGCTCCTTCAGGACAGAGACTGGGTCCTCGTGTGCTCGCAGGATACGACCCAGCTGCATACCTGCTACTCACAGGGCTGCTGTCAGGATTACGTGAGGTAACAGTCATCGCTGAGTAAATGCGAACCACCATCATTATCTTCTTCTGAGGCAACACCAACTGGTTCCATGCCATCTCCCAACCCATTATTCCAGATGGTCTCCCACCAACCTAGTGAGGCATGTAGGACTTCATTACCTTCAACTGACAGAGAGGGAGACCGAGTCCCTGAGAGAGAAAGGGAGAGGCCCGCCCAGCAGCTCCATCAGTGAGTGGCCCCTGGCTTCCCAGTACAGGGATCCCTCCCCTGCTCTCTGCTGGGCACTGTTCTATCTCATCTTTCACTGCCCACCCTCCCCCATTCTTTGTTAACTTTTATTGTATGAAATATAGAGCAGACAGCCAAATAAAACAAATAAATCTCCTGGGGAATTCTTAGGAGGCAAACACCCTTATAACTACCACTCAGGTTTAAAAAAAGACCACTGTCAGGGAGGAGAGCCTGGGAGACTCAGTCGGTTGGGCATCCTACTCTTCATTTCGGCTCAGGTTGTGATCCCGGAGATCGTGGGATCGAGCCCTGCATCAGGCTCTGCAAAAAGCCTGCAATCTGTTTAGGATTGTTTTTTT
Organism: Panthera onca; assembly: GCF_046562875.1. Classification (NCBI taxonomy): domain Eukaryota; kingdom Metazoa; phylum Chordata; class Mammalia; order Carnivora; family Felidae; genus Panthera; species Panthera onca. Next base: position 133,305,634 of record NC_138344.1, read on the forward strand.
CTCTCTCTCTTTCTCTCTCTCTATTTCCCTCTTGTGTCTCCCCCTGCTTGTGCACACATGCTCTCTCTCTAAAAAAAAAAAAAAAAAAAAAAAAGACCATTGTCAAACACCCTATCCCAATTAACAGGCTCCTCCCTCCACCCAAAAGTACCTGCTACCCTGTCCTTTAGAATAATCGCCTCATTCCATTTCCTTATGGCTTACTCCCTCGAGTATACATACCTACACTACAGTTCAGTCTTGCCCACTTTTCTCCTTACTCGAGGAGTCTTTAAAATCTCTTAATCTGTAGGTGCCCTTTCTACCTCCTTCTTTTCCTTAGAATTTATCTATTAAAGAATCTGAACTGTTTGCCCCATCGAGTTTCTCCTTAGCTGGAAAACGGCACAGTTTCATACTTTTCTCTGTTGTCTGTATTTCTTAAACTTGGTAGTTGGAATTCAAGACTTGACCTATTCAAGTTCAATCCCTTTGCTCAAGATTTTGCCAGTGGTGTACCCCTCTATCAGGAGGCACATCATTTCTGGCTGTCACTTTTTTTTTTTTTTTTTTTTTTTTTGGTGTTAGCAGCCCTTAGATACATGAATTCACTGGGAGGTACAAAATGGTGATATTCTAAGTCTCTCTTTGCATTTTCATTCATTAGCTGGAATAATCTTATAGGAAGGTGTTTCCTTTCATCTAATATTCGGTTTTCCAGTGCTTTTTATTTACTTTGTTGATACCGATTTAGAACTCATGAATTTAAACATATTTGATGAGTCTCTTGCAATTTTTATCCTTCTTGAAATTCAAATTGTCCCATATTTGGCCTGAATTCTTTAAACATGATCCTAGAAATCTTTTGAGTTTCCTTGCTATCTGGTATGTAAAGATGTTCCAAACTCACCCTATTCATTTCTTATTCCAGAACTGGAATGATTTCTTTTATTGGTAAATGATACTTCAAGATCACAATCATGCACTAGGGATGTTCATTGCTACTGGGTCAGTCACTGACTCAGACCTCTCTCCCTCTCTCCCTTTTTCTCTCCCTCCCTCTCTCTCTCTCACGCACACAGGTGTATATATGTGTATATATACACACATGCACACACATGTACATATGCAGACACACAATACCTCATGGTTTCAATCATTTCCAATTTAATCATTCATGACTGACACAGTTTGTTCTTGATTTCTTCCATTTTAAATCTGTTTTGCCTTTCTCCCACACCAAGAAATCTGGTTCTCAAGGACACAGGGCATAATAGATAGAACATTCCATAAGTATTCATTTGCTTTATTCCATGTCACATGAAAGTGTTTTGGAGTAGCAGTACTAATAATACCACCATCATTGTGATTACTGAAATATTAAAAATTTATTTTCCACATGTGCTATCAGCGTTCTCTTTCCATTTTAAAATTTGTGATTGTACTCTATCTGTTATGAGACACACAAAGAAACAGAAAAGCCTGACCTATGGCCAGAAAAAAAGAGCAATCAATATAAACTCACTCCAAATGGATCCACATGTTGGATTTAGCAAAGACTTCAAAGAAGCCATTATAAGTACAATCAAAGAATTAACAGAAACCATATACGAAGATGTTTTTTTAAGATCAGTCGATTCAAAAACAGGGAATCTCAATAGTGAAACAGAAATGATAGAAATTAACTAAATGAAGATTTTTAGAATTAAAAAGTATAAGTACAATGAAAAATTCCCTGAACGGAATTTGGCTGCTTTGAGATGGCAGAAAAATCACAAGCTTAAAGATGAATGAATAAAAATTGTCCAGTCCAAAGAACAGAGAGAAAAAGTACTTTAGAAAAACAAACATGTAATTATAAGACTGCCAAAAGCAAGAAAAAAAAAAAACCTTGAAAGTAACAACCAAATTAATCACATACAGGGGAACAACCATACTATTCTCATCAGAGGAGTAGATACACTCTAGGTACGGAAAGAAAAGAAACTATCACCAAGAATTCTATCTACAGTAAAGCTATCACCCAGAAATGAAGGCCAATAATGACATTCCCAGATAAACAAAGAGTGAGGGAATTCTCAGCTAGGGAATTCTCACACCCAATACGAAATTTTAAAGGAAGTCCAGACTACAAGGAAATGACAACAGAGGGCAATTTGAATCCACAGGACAAAAATCAGTAAGAGTACCAGGAATGTAAATATAGGGGTAAATATAAAATATTGTATGAATACATTTTTAAATCATTTTAAACTCCTATAAGATTGTATAAGGGAATACCTATTTTCTGCACTGTTGTGTTTATAACATAGAGAGACATTAATAGCACAAAGAAGGGAGGAAATGAAGCTATATTAGAGTCAAGTTGTAGATTTTAGTAAAATTGAGTCAGCGTTAAGCTGAAGTAGACCATGATCATTTAAGATCTACATTGTAATTCATAAAAAATCAACAGAAGAGTTAAGATGTAATACTAAAAAGTATTTGCTTAACACAAAAGAAAGTGATAGGGAGAAACAAAGAATCAAAAAAGATGCCAGACATATAGAAAAAAAACAAGATGCAGACATGAGTCGAATCACATCAACAGTTACATTAAATGGGAATTGAATCAAAAGGCAAAAATGTTTATACTAAATTAAAAAAGCAAGATCCAACTACATGCTATCTACAAGAAATATATACAAGTAGTACTTTACTCCAAAGACACAAACAGGTTGAAAATAAAAGGATAAAAAAGATACACTATGTAAACAGTAACTACAAGACAGCTAGTATGGTTATACTGATATCACATAAGACAGTCTGTAAGTGAGGAAACATTACCAGAGACAAAGAGGCATTTATAAAGAACCTACAGCTAACATGTTATGGTGAAAGACCGAATGCTTACTTCTTAAGATCAGGCAGGAATAAGATAAAGATGTCTACTCTTATCACTTCTCCTCAGCTTTGTTTTGGAAGTTCTTGGCAATGCAACAAGGTAACAAATGGAAGTAAAAGGCATACAGTTTGGAAAGGAGGAAGTGAAACTGGTTTTATTCACTGATGATGTGATGCCGCATATAAAAATTCTAAGGAATCTATTAAAAAATTTACCACAACTAATTAGTAAGTTTGGCAACATCACAAGAAACGATATTGAAATACAACAATATATCAACAGTATATCTATATGATAGCAAAGAATAATCTGAAAGTGAAATTAAGAAAATAATTCCTCAGGAGGCCTGGGTGGCTCAGTCGGTTAAGCGTCCGACTTCGGCTCAGGTCACGATCTCACGGTTCATGGGTCTGTGCCCCGCATCAGGCTCTGTGCTGACAGATAAGAGCCTGCAGCTGCTTCAGATTCTGTGTCTCCCTCTCTCTCTGCCCCTCCCCCACTTGCATTCGGTCTCTCTCCAAAATAAACATTAAAAAAAAATTTTTTTAAAGAAAATAATAATTCCATTCACAATAGCATAAAAATGAATAAAATAATTAGAAACAACAATAAATGCTTAACTTGCACAATAAAAGCCACAAAAAATTCTTGAGAGAAATTAAAGAAAATCTAAATAAATGAAGAGATCCTGGATTGGGAGATTCACTATTACTTTTATGGCAATACTCCCTCAATTGATCTAGAGATTCACTGCCAACCTTATCAAAATCCTGGCAGGCTTTTTTTGTAGAAATTGACAAGCTGATTCTAAAATTTATATGGAAATGTCAAGGACTGAGAATAGCCAAAATAATTTTGAAAAAGAACAAAGTTAGAGAACTCACACTATCTAATTTCAAAACTTGCTGTAAAGCTACATATTCAAGACAGTGTGGTATTGGCTTATAGACAGACATATAAATCAATGCAACAAAACAGAGATTCCAGAAATAAACCTTTAGATTTATGTTCAGTTAACTAATTTTTTTACAAAAGTGTCAAGGCAATTTAGTGGGAAAAGAGACTTTTCAACAAATGATGGTTGGACAACTGGATATCTAGATACAAAAAACTTTTTTACTCAGACCCTTACCTCACAGCATACACAAATATTAAAGCAGATTACAGACCTACATGTAAAAGCTAAAACTAGAAATTTTCTGGAATAAAACATAGGAGAAAATCTGTAGTCTTAGATACGACACCAAAGGATGACCCATAAAAAAGAAAAATTAGACTCCATCAAAATCAACTTTCCTCTTTAAATGACCTCATTAAAAAAAATTAATACAAGCCACAGACAGGCAGAAAATACATGCAAAGTATATACCTGATAAAAGACTTGCATCAAGAATATATAAAGAAGTCCTACAACCTGATAATAAGACAACACAGTAGAAAACCAGGCAAAAGATCTGAATAGATATTTCATACAGAAGATATAAGGACAGCCAAGAGGCACACGAAAACTGCTGAACCTCATTAATCATTAGGGAAATACACATTAAAATCACAATGAGATACCACTAGAAACCCACTAGACTGGCTTTAATTTGAAAACTGACAACACTAAGTGTCAAAGAGGATGAAAAGAAGTTGGAACGCTCCCACGTTGCTGGCAGGAATGTAAAATGGCACAACCACTTTGGAAAACAGCTTGGCAGTTTCTTAAAAAGTTAAACACAAACTTATATGACCCATCAATTCCACTCCCATGAATCCATCCAAGGGCAATGAAAACATGTCTACAGAAAGACTTGTACATGAATGTTCATAGCAGTATTATTCATAACAGTTAAAAAGTGCAAGCAATCCAAACGTTCATCAATTGGTAAATGAATACACAAAAGATAGCATAGCCATGTGATGCAATAACTATTTAGCAATAAAAAGCAATGACCTACTGAGACTTGCTACAATGTGGGTGCACATAAAAACCATGCAAAGTGAAAGAGGCAAGACACAAAGGACTCCATATTCTATGATTTCCTTTCTGTGAAATGTTTAGAGAAGGCAAATCCATAGAGCCAGAGAACAGATCAGTGGTTGCCCGGGGCTAAGGGTGGGAATGGAAACAAATACGCATGAACTTTTTAGGGTGATGGAAATGTTCTAAAGGTGCCATGTGCCGATGACTGCACCACTGTAAAAATTTACTCAAAGCAATTAAACTGCAAATTTACAACAGGTGAGTTTTTGATATATATCTATAAAACCTAAATAAAGCTGCTAAAAAACATAGCAGCTTGCTTTATGATAACTCTTGGCTATCTCCCTCTCCCCCCAACGTTTACCTTTTCAGTCTTTTGTCTCTTGTGTCACTTCTTGGTCAACTTCCATTCCACGCTCTGCAGTTTCCCCTCATTGTGGGGCCCAGTCCCGGCAAAGAGCCCACTGGTCCATTTTCAAGTCTTCAGAGGGGCCACACTGCTCCAGCCCCTTAGACCTTATTCGGCAAAACCCTCTCATTTTTAACCGCTGATCCCAACTGGCCTGCCAAGCTGTCCAGCCAACTCTTGTTGGCTATTTTAAAGTCTCTTACTCTCAGGTCCATCAGATGCCCCATCGCTTCCTTCTGCATTCTCCTACACAAATGCAAGTAACATGCTAGTCCATAGCTGTCGGGAATTGTCACATCAGCTTGTACCTTGGTGTTCACGAGTATACCTTGGCATCTGGTTCTGTTATAAATGTTGTTTTGGGTTTGCTGCCTGGTTACGGTATCTTTAAAAAAAAATGTTTTTTAATGTTTATTTATTTTTAAGAGAGAGACAGACAAGGTGCAAGTGGGGGAGGGGCAGAGAGAGAAGGAGACACAGAATCCGAAGCAGGCTCCAGGCTGTGAGCTGTCAGCACAGAGCCTGACATGGGCCTCGAACTCAGGAACCATGAGATCATGACCTGAGCTGAAGTCAGACGCTCAACCGACTGAGCCACCCAGCAGCCCCTACTGTGTCTTTTTTACGTGGATATGTGAGAAGATCCAAAAGCCATGCGGCCCCTGTTGTCATCACTTTCCCAGATTTCTTAGCTGCCAATCGTACCTTTCCCTCTAGGAAGCTGACAAATCCTTCAGTCTGTGGAGCCGATCAAACCTTGGTATAGAGCTTACTATGTGCCAGACACCGTTCAAGCACACTATCGTTACTGAACCCACTTAATCTGCTTAAACAACACATGAATTAGCACTATTATTATCCCCAATTTACAAATAGGGAAATTGAAACAGAGAGGTCAAGAAACTTGCCAAGATCACAGTGCTGGTGAATGTCTCTATAAAACCTAGAGTCAGTGCTCTTTAACCACTAGACAATGCTGCCTCCAGTGAGCGTATGAAATGTATCTGGCCTGATAGATCTAGCATTCACCTGTGACTAACACCCCTGTCCCCCCAGTCCTTCCTAAGATGGGAAACTGTAACCCCTCCTTCAAAGACCAAGTTCAAATGTCAATTCTTCTAAGAAACTGGATGAGCTCACATAGGGAGGTGGCTGCTTCTTCCTTCCTCCCCCTTCTTTTCTCCAACCCATCCCTTTATGATTGTGCTTTTCACCAGGTGTTAAAATTGTTCGTCAACATCCTTGTCTTCCCCATGGGCTCGGAGAACAGTTTTTATTCATCTCCTATCCCAGAGCTTACCCTAGCGACGAGCGCCCAGCAGGCTCTCAATAAACATTGATGGAACTGAGTCGGCAATAGTTTTTTTTCTTAAAACTAGCTCAAAATGTACTTGAAAGCAACATAATTGCATCTTTTTTTTTTTTTTTTTTTTTTTTTTTTTTTAATCTGTAATTCAGAGGTTTTACCAAGTCTGGCTAATGAGTTTTTCTGGGGCATTCTTCAGAAGAAACACAGCATCTGATTCTACTGATATTTTAGCTGCTTATTTCCAACATGCATAGATTGTTGCTTCTGATGCTAATTGCCAGGGAGATTCAAAGGAGAACCAGCTACCACACCCTTCAGCCAAGCACCTGCCAGCACAGAGAGGATATGGGAGGAAGAACTAGCAGAAGAAAGGTACCATGTGTCTGTGCCAGGCCTAAAGAATTACCACCAAACTCACAAATAAACAGGAAAAATTCAAACCTAAAATAGAGAGGAAAGTGGAAAAACCAAATGTCAATTGAAAAGAAATAATTCATTAATTTTTTCTTTTTAAATTTATTTTTGGGACAGAGAGAGACAGAGCTTGAACGGGGGAGGGGCAGAGAGAGAGGGAGACACAGAATCGGAAACAGGCTCCGGGCTCCGAGCCATCAGCCCAGAGCCCGACGCGGGGCTCGAACTCACGGACCGCGAGATCGTGACCTGGCTGAAGTCGGACACTCAACCGACTGCGCCACCCAGGCGCCCCTAATTCATTAATTTTTAAAAGTCTGGTAATTTAACAGGGGCACCTGGGTGGCTCAACTGGTTAAGCATCCGACTTTGGCTCAGGTCACGATCTCACAGTTTGGGGGTTTGAGGCCTGCGTCGGGCTCTGTGCTGACAGCTCAGAGCCTGTTGCCTGCTTCACATTCTGTGTCTCCCTCTCTCTCTCTGCTCCTCACACGCTCACGCTCTCTCTCTCAAAAATAAATAAACATTAAAAAAAATAAAAAATGAAAAAATAAAAATCTTGTAATTTAACAGAGCTTTGCTATGAGAAAATACAATTATATCGTAGATTTCCTTGTTGGTGTACAGATCTATGGCAGATATTGCCATATAAATATAAATATACAAACATAAAGGCAGATATTTGTAAGAAAATTTATAACCCCGCTCGTTTTCAGTAGAAGGTTCTAGTAGTTCCTAAGAAAAGTCAGAAAGTCTGCAAAGATGCCTTTGTCATTTTCTGGGCTTTAGCTCAATCTCTCTCTGCCACTCTAAGACTTGACTAAAAATACCTCTGAGAAAAAAAGAATGGAGAGAAACACAATGATTTAAAAAGAAATAGGTAGGAAGTATCCCTTGAAAGAGCTGGGGACCCCATCCCCTCCGACCCTGTTCTCGTGTAAAGTATTAATGCATTTGACACCGAAACCAGGGAAAGAAAACAGCGGCTTAATGAGTTTGCTCTGGCCAAGAGCCGGAACAGGGGTGCTGCCTGTGTCCCCACCCCTCTCCTTCCCATCCACCCTGCTTCCAGGGCTAATACCTCTGGACTTGCTCTGTGGCATGGATATCACTAAACCACCAGGAAGGCTTCCCGGAGTCTGACAGGCTCAGAGAGGGTAAAATTTGGCTTCCTTCTTGACCAGACAGGATGCGAATTCCTCTTTCCCAACACACATGTGTCATTTCAACAGTTGGCCCTTGGGGGGCCGCGTACAAAGGCCACACTTAAAATACTCTGACGTGCTTCAGTGTCCAACTTTGCCCCAAGAAGTTTCAACTCGAAGAGTTCCTTACTTGAAAAATGCGGGTCTGGGAAGCCCTGGGAGCAAACTTTCTCAACAACTAAACCACGGAAGACAGTCATTCTCGTCCCTGCTGTGGGAACTCTGGAATCCCATCCAGACGGGTGCATATGAGGCTTCCGTGAGGAGGCCTGAAGTCACCAAAATTCCACTAAGCTAGGAGCACTAAGCTAGGCCAGGGCCTGCTTGAGACCTTTCTTATAGTTAAGCCGCCGTTACTGCAAATATCCTCCAATCCCAGAGGTAAGGAGGAAAGCAGAGGTCCCAAAGCTTTACCCAGAAAATGTATTACTTCCTACTGAGGTCAAGGAAGTTATCTGATGCCTGGCCCCCTCCACCCTCCTTTAACAGAAGGACATGATATGCAGAAAGACCTAGATGAGGAGAGAACATCTCCCTCTTTACCACCGAGAAGCAGTTAACTGGGGCAGTAAGTTCCATTGAGCTCTCGATAAATATATGCTACATCACCTAATTTTAAGGTAAGCACACAAACGTCAGGCATCTGTGAGCCATGGCTATCTCAGCTGAAAACAAGAAGCTCATTTACTCACTCGTTCATTCACGTACAGCTCTGTACCAGACACTGCTCCCCACACAAAAGAGAAACTTCTGCCCAAGTGGAACGTATATTCTAGTGATGGGAGACAGACAAATTAGATAAGAAAAAAAAAAAAAAATACAATTCGAGCAAAGGGTTAACAAATTCCCTTCCTCGTCTGCTTGAGAACTTGACCCGAGGTTAACTTTCCAGTTCTGTTTCCCAGGAAACCTAATAAAGATAAAATGTCAATTATGTTACCAGGCAACATTGCTTATGATAAAAGTGACCCCTGATTGATAACTTGCATCTGGACTGGAAGGAACCATATACATCTGACGAGGACGTCGTAGCTTGGGCTTCCTCAAATGTGAGGGCTTAAAACTGAGCACCTCCCTAGGGGAACCCTGAGTACTTGGGACAGATCCCGTGCCCACTAATTGCGAGGCTCATTCTCTGATGGGGGAGGGGCAAATACAACAGCTGCTGGGTGGCCATACGGACTGCTGAGACCATGATTCACAAAGAAGAGAAACCCCTGACGTTGCCCTGCTGGCAATTTACGATCCTGTTCTGGATTCTTCTATCTAGATGGGTGTCAACGGTGGCCTGTGAAAGTCTTGTGAGTTAGAGTGTTTTTCACTGAACCTAAGAAGACCCTGGGGAGCACTGTGTATAGTATATTCGATGCTGGTTAAACGCTAAGGAGAAAAAAAGACAGAAAAAAAGGATGGGTCCGTTGGGCAAGCCGCTTCTGAAGATCCCTGCAGGTCTAAACAATAAGCACCACCCCCCCAACCCTTGACTTTGCCACTTAGCTGCCACGCAATGATTTATCTTCTCAGGCTTCTGCTCAGTCACTCCCTCAGGAAAACCTCCCCTCACCACCAAATCTAGGTCAATGTCATTTCAAAATGGACTCCCACAGAAATGGGGACCTTCCCTTCTGAGCACTATCTCAGCCCTAGACACCCAAGAATATAATGATCGAATTTCTCTCTGGGAGCAAGGAGCAGGTAGGGCTGCTCACCATTTTATCCTCAGGTAAATATCCTCAGATATTTATGCTGGCAGAACAAGTGAAGGTCACAACACATCATCTGAAACCAAACAGAGGTGGGTAGTGTTCCTGATAGCACTGATACCACCAGTGTGTGTTTTTCTGGGCTATCCCCATCCAGAGCATGACCCAAGAATTGTTCTGCAAATATTGCCACTGCTATCAGTAATTCCCAGGGGGATCAATCTCCAGTCATATCAAGAGGTATTGGGAATATTAAAAAAAAAAACAAACCTGTTAACTTTGATTGTCAGACATTATATTGTACAACTATCTCTTTCAGGAAAACTTGCCAAGTGAAAGGGTAAATTTTTAAAAATTTAAAAATTAGCGTTGTCTTTTTCCTATTTCCGAAGGCTTGACTCACTGGGAATTTTTATTTTCCTGCTGAACTAGAAAGTCCATAGGGATCATTTGTGTGCTTAACCCTAGCTCCTAGCCCATGAATATTTGATGGATGAATAAATAAGTGAATGAATAAACAAATAATCTCTCCCTCCCCTCCTGTCCCCGTCAAAACAGAAAATCACCAAGAGACAGATCTATTGCAAAGAACTGAACTAAACTCATCTACTAGCTCATGTTCCAGGGAACTCCAATTCTAAATGGTGACTGAAAGGAGGCAGCGCACAGCCGGTCAAAACCATGTGCACAGAGGCCTTTATGAGATGCAATGAACTGCCGGTTAGTTCACCGGTCCCTCCCCTTTCAACCCTCCCATCTCAGCACTTTGGAAGCCTAAAATGACCTACCCTCTTCCACTAAAGCCAAGGGCAGACCAACATGGACGCACCTCCCTTGCACTCGTAAAGCTTTCAGACAACACAGGGCTCCAACATTCATTGTGAGTACATTGAAAGCAATTACCTGTTCCCTATAATTCATTCCCCATAATTCATCACTGAAAGTGGTCTTGGGGTTTCATAATTAAAATTGACAAAGATTCCTTTGTTTCCATACTAAAGTTCTGATGGCATTAAGGGATTAGCCAGACCTAGTCTACATTTAAACAAAACAGAGAAGATTTGGCTGATGCATTCTGTTACATAAATAATTACATCTCGACTGCCTTTTAAAAGTCCTTGTTTTCTAAGTGTAACGCTTTCCTCCAAGCTACGCTGCCCAGTGCACCACTGTCAAGAACAGAGTACCAACTGGGCATGGTCCATGTGGGCCAAGTGGTGAGAGAACAGGACTGGGTGTCAGGAGGAGGTCCAAGCCCCAGCTGTGCCACCAACTGGTTGTGTGGTTTAAAATCCTGCTGCCTTATCTACTGACTGTTTTCCCAACCAAAATGTAAACTCCACAGGGGCACTGACTGGGTCACACCTGTTCTTAGATCAGTGTTCGGCATCAGTAAAGTAACCCAGTAAGGTTCTCCATACACGTTTATTAGATGATACTGAACGTGATTTCTCTGGCTCTCAGATTCCCCATCTGTAAAGGGCAGTGACTGAAACAAATGTGCTCTGATAAGTCCCCAGATTTCCAGATTCTATACCCCGTCATCAGTTGAACTATTATGGAAATTTTCCTTAGCAGGGAAATGACTCGTGTGACGTGCTCAGGGCAGTGAGCTAGGTTGACCAAAAGTCCTCCGGACCGAGTCTGTGACTCTCCCCTTGCAACTGCTTCAGCCACGCAGAATCCTTTCAGATTCTGAAACACGCCAAGGTCTTTCCCGAGTCAAGACCACTGCACATGCTGGCTGCTCTGCTTGGAATCCTCTTTCTCCTGCTGTTGGCAGGGTTACCTCCTTCTCACGGTCAAGCCCTGGGCTCAGTGTCTCCTCCTCGGCAGGCCTGGACTGACCACCCTACCTAAGCAGGTCCTCTGCTCTTTGCCTCCACTGCACCCACTCAATGCCTGATACTTCTTCCAATCTGTAATTGCACACATCGGTTTCCCAGTTTATTATCTGTCTCCCTCAGTCGACTGCATCCTCCCTGATAGCCTGGACTATGTCTCTTCTATTGGCCAATGTAGTACCAAGCCCAGTACTTGACATACAGCAGAACTCAACAAATACTTGTCAGATGACTGGCCAAATCTATGGCGTGCCAGGCCCTATGCTGAGAGGTTTATGTGAAAATCCACAGATCTCTACATAAACCCTCACTCCAGCCGAATGTATACGATACTGACTAGAGTTCTAACTCCATAGTTCTACCAGCTATTTGGGAGGTAGCCCTGGCACTCCCTAGTCGATTTGCATTGACAGCATTTCAAGTGCACGTCCTCAAAGCTTTACTCCCTTTACAAATCGTGAGGCTGTCTCGACATGGCCGCTTTCCTATTTGCTTTTGTGGCAACCTGGACCTTGCCCTGGCAACTCACACAAACTATCCAGAAATTGCTTGTTTTAATTCCTAACTCCCCATGGGACTGTAAGTTGCAGGAGGGCAGGGACATTGCCCCTCCTTTTCACCAGCACCTAACTCAGATGGGGTCCGTTACCTCACAGGTATGCAATAATCCTCATTAAACGAATGAACAAATGACCTTGCTGAGTGAATAAATAAATGGGCCTAGAAACTCGAGCTCACTTCAGTTAAAGTAATCAGGTGTCCTCCTTCATTTCACAACCTTTAAAGTTACTTAAGTTTACATCTTTTTTTTTTTTTTTTAACGTTTATTTTTGAGAGACCTAGAGAGATAGGGCATGAGTGGGGAAGAAGCAGAGAGAGAGGGAGACACAGAATCTGAAGCGGGTTCCAGGCTCTGAGCTGTGAGCACAGAGTCTGATGCAGGGCTCACATCCACAAACGGCAAGTTCGTGACCTGAGCCGAAGTCAGATGCTTAACCGACTGAGCCACCCAGGCGCCCCTACTTAGGTTTACGTCTTAACCTTTTCTTTTCTCCTACTATCTCCTAGAGTGCAGGCCCATTTCCTTCTAATCTCTGAATCCCTGGAAGATCGTCACGGACAAGAAGTTGATACACAGCTTCCTGGAAATGTATCTGAATTCTCCCATGTTCCCCGTTGGCTTCTGATACAAAAAAAGTCATGTGCGGTTTAAGAAGGGAAAACTTCGGACCACTGCAGGTGGGAAGACAGCCGGTATGCCAGCTAGCAGGCAAAGGTGAAGGCCAAGCTGCTTCAGCGCCTGGGAGATGGTGCATACAGCACGGCCCCCCTGGCTTCCTGGCTGGCCCCTTCCCCATGGTCACATGGGCCGTAGGAGTCTGTCTGCCTGTGGCTGCTATCTGGGGACCATAAACACAGGAAGCACCCTACTCAGCAGCCCGTGGGACACTGCAGGCCTCTCTGCCCCTTTTTGGCCTGCTGATTCTAGGCTACAGTAAGCCAAGCTGAACAGTTACAAAGGGCACCAAAATTACTGGGGAAGTCTAGGAATCTTTAAAGCCAATGCACAGTGGTGATTAGCGGTCTATTTGATTGCCTGTAATAACAAAACTCCAAAAAGGCGCTCTACACCGCTTTACTCCCCGGTGTGGCCTCAAGCATCTCGGGGAGCTCAGAGTCTGACCACAGGCCTGACTTCCCACCTTCTCTGAGTCGGGGTCTCCCAGGTACAACTCCAGGATGCGCTCTAGCAAAAACTACAACCCACAGGCACGCCTCCCAGGTGTCGCTGGTATTTGCCTTGTTTTAACTTGTCCCCACCCTCCCTGAAGTAAAAGAAATTCAGAGCCAGGGAAAACACACACTGCAATCCGTTTTGCTCAGCCAGTACCTCTGACATGGCTGACAAGAAGCAGAGCCACTTGAAATGTCCTTTGCTGACCTCTGTTTATAAAAGATGATCAAATATTCCTAAAACAGCATGTAATCAATAACTGGAATCCCAAAGCCAAGCTTCCCGGAAGAGCCATGGGGACTTAAGAGAGGAGAATCATTTCTCTTCTCCTTAGAAGGCTGAGGGGAGGGGCACCTGGCTGGCTCAGTCAGAAGGGTGTGCGACTCTTGATCTTGGGGTTATGAGTTCGAGCCCCCATGTTGGGTGTAGAGATTACTTAAAAATAAAATTTTAAAAAATCTTTCAAAAAAAAAAAAAAGAAGGCTGAGGGGAGCGCCAGGCTGAGATCCCCTGTGCTGCCCAGTGAACACCCGTTGCTACCGCATCAGACCAGTCACCCCACCTCCTTTCCCTAAAGCACCAAGGCCATCGGTCATTAGTGCTATCCAAGCTCACTGATAACACATCTTGAGCACAGCTCACCCAAAGCAGCAGTCACAAATAAATGCCCTTCCCTGAAAAACGTGTGGTGTGAGCCTCAGCAACCAAATGAGTGATGGCTGCTTCACAAACTCCCGCTTCAACTTGGTTCCACTTCCTGCTGGAAAGTCGGCTGGGCACCATCATCACCAGAAATGACAACTTAGCGCCTGCCGCTCGCCTGACGCCCTACAAAAAGCTTCCACGTGCATTTTCTCACGTGTGCGTTACCTCAGCTCTGTGACATAGGTGGGATTACGCCCATTTCACAGATAAAGAAACTGAGACCCAGTGAGAAGAAGGACTGGCTCCATCCAAGTCCAAGGCCTCTGGCTCCCACCCTCACTGCCCCTCATCCGAGCGCCAGCCTGGGCAAGGCCCTCCGAGAACCCACGGAGGGAGCAGTCCTGGTGCTTGAAGGCTAACACTCTCTGATCGCACCCTCTGCAGAGGCTGAGCTACCCACAGGGTAAGAACTAGATGTGAAACAGACGGGGCAGTGTGGCGCTGGGATGGCCACCAAGCATTCTCTCCCTCCAGGAGGAAAGAGGCTGCAGGAAGGGCCAGGGGAGAGGAGGACAGAGGAAGAAATGGTGACCTGGGACATGCTCTGCATGAGACATGAGGAAAAATGTGATGAGAAAACCCCAATCAACAGCAGAGCCTGGGAACTGTCCCCTGGCAACGCCTCGTGCTTGGGTCCAGCGCTTCCTCCCAGGGGGGCAGGATGACGGCAGACCATGCGCCGTCGGAGGGTCGGACCAAGCGTCTCCACACACAGACAGACCTTCCCCTGTGTGGCACAGGGCTGGAAGGACTGAAGGCAGAACGGCAGCCAGGTCACCGTGTTCTCGTGGGGTGACCTACAGCGCCAGCCTCACGGGGCGGCAATGCCCAGGAAAGAGCGAACACTGTGAGGGTCAATGATGACAAAGTAAGAGCCTTGATGAACACAACGACATCCCTGGGATCCAAGGTCTGGAGCTCAGGCTCTTTCTGAAAGAGACCCAAGTTCACTGGTTTGGCACTGACTCTTAGAAAAGATGGGAGAATTACAAAAGTATAAAGTTGATTACTAAAACTCATTAAGTCCTCAGGGACGACAACTAAAAAGCTGAGGGCATCTGAGTATATTTCTCTTTTTTTTTAAGTTTGTGTATTTATTTTGAGAGAGAGCAAGAGAGTGTGAGTGGGGGGAGGGGCAGAGAGGGAGAGGGAGAGAGAGAGAGGGAGAGAGAGAGAGAGAGAGAGAGGGAGAGAGAGAGAATCCAAGCAGGTTCCACACTGTCAGCACAGAGCCCGATGCATGGCTTGAACTCACGAACCATGAGGTCATGACCTGAGCCTAATCAAGAGCTGGACGCTTACCTGACTGAGCCACCCAGGAGCCCCTAAGTGTATTTCTAAAGAAAAAGATCTGCTTTATCGATTTCCATCTCTTATTATGAAGCTCTTCTACAGTACATTTTATTATCCTCACAAATCAGTCTAACCCTGTCCATTATATCCTTCCAGATACATATTTTTCAGGGGCAGAAAGATGAAAAGGAGCAAACACATGAGGAGATGGGATGTAAGAAGCCACTGGTGCTTAGGGACAGCAGCTACCTCCGGATGTCCCCACCTATTCTGCAGAGACCCTAGCTGCAGACGTCCACTGACAAATGACCCAGGTCTGGCTTTTGGGCCCTGAGAAACCCACTGCTCTAAGTCAGGTGGTGCTGGAAGCACTGGACATGACCAAAAGCTCCAGCTGCTTTTTCTCTTTTCATCCACATTTTGTGGTCCCCTAACTGGCCTTCACCTCTATCCACCCCAAAGTAATCTCTCATCACTGCCGCACAATCCCAGCCTTCAGGACGCTGCAGCTGGCAAGGACCCTCTGGAGTAGCTGGCCAATCCCATCACTGGTCTTCAGAGCCCAGACAGAACAGCAAGACGGCAAGAAAGGAGAAGAAAAGGCTTCAAAGTTAAGCGGTCTCTTCACTTTGGCTACGTCAATGGGGATCTCCTTGAACTTGGGTGAAACAAAAAGAGAAGTGAGCCGGTAAGCAATCCCTGGCATGTAATCCATCATCTCGTGCAAACTTCTCATCGTTATTATTTTTTAGTTGGACTCCGGTGGACCACCAACATTTCAGGGCAGGAGGCCAGAGCCCAGTATGACCGGCTTACTCCTCAATGAATAGGCTTCAGATGAAAACAAATGATCCAGCCCACCCTCACCAATCCTACACAAAGCATTTTCAATAGCAGGTATCGGTTTGGCACCTCTGAGAGCCCCAAGGGAATGCATTCACCCCTCCAGACTTGCATCTGGGAGTTAACCACACACACTTACAGGTTAGAGGGAGGGAGAGCAAGGTCAGGGTCTCTCTTTGATGACCACCACTTATTATTAAAAGGGAGAAGAAACAGATCCTCAAAAAAATATTCCATGCTCCCTCCCTTCTCCCTCTATTTATAACATCATTGGAAACAGAACTAAAAATGGAGCTTAGGGGACATGCACTATTGCTCAGATGATCTCAGTCAGTGGAGGATGAGATCAAACTTGAGAGCATCTTCTTGGTGCCAAGGCCTCAAGACAGTCCAAACCTTGGGGTGTCCTTGCGGCCCTTTACAGGCCGTGCCAATCTGAATCAATGGCCTTTGGAGCCAAACAGGCCTTCTCTACAAACAGTTTAACAAGATTTGGAAAATAAGCATTTACGCACAACAAACAGAAGATGGATGCGTGTGGCTTTGAGCCCCCAGGCAGATGAAATGCCTTTTCCATGAGCTACGCCCCCAAGGTTTGAAGCTGTTAAAAATGAACAGGGAGCAACTCCACTGTTCATTTATCCCAAGGCTGGGACCTGCGTCCCCTCTGTCGTTCAAAGCGCTACGTGACTATTCCTAGAGGAAGGGGGATGGGCCCCTAGGGGCCTCCCGTGCCCAACCCAGGAGGAGCTACGGAAGAGCCAGATACCTACTGTTGGACTTCATGTACATCTATCCTGCAGCACAAGGTCAAAACAAGGGACAGCTGAAGAGATTTGGAACACAATCATCGCATTTCTTGTAAGAGCCACACAAAAAGGAAAACCACCACCAAATGCCTTAGACAGCTAGCCCTCGCGTGCCCTTTCCAAAGGCAGCTCAAATGGAAAGTGTTCTTGTGTGGCCTCAGAGCCGCCCCCACGTTCATAAAAACTGTCCGATATTTGGCAAACCCAAGTCTCTGGACTGATAAGCCATTCAAGGGACAGTGACCCTGTGTGCTGGGATTTCCACATCATGAACTTGTCCCCCAAAAGAAGGGGGAGGCCTGTGTGCAGAGCCACTGCCACGGAGAAAGGATGGCATAAAGCAGGCTCCCGTCGGACCCCCCCCCGCCCCCGCCGACTCCCGCTGGGCCAGTGCTTCGTTCATGTGACTCATACCCATACAGCCCTCCTTCCTCCCTCTCCCACCTTCAAACCTCATGGCAAAGTGAGAGAGCCGGGGGAGAACAGACAAAAGAGCCTATATCCATTATTCTAAAAAACTATTCCAATCGTAGTTCATACTTAAAATTGCTTTGTTACAATAGCTAAACCGGAGACAGCACTCACTGTAAGGCTTTCTATTTTCCTTCTTTAGGAACCTGATTTAAAAAATGAAGAAGGCTTACCCATTTTTGAAATAGAGGACATGGGCTCTCTGAAGTCCTGTTTCTAGGAAAAAACCTAGTTCTTGATCGTGGGGAGCAGGGCCAGGCTTAGGGCTTCTGTTTTGAATATTGGTAAGTATTACCTAGAAGGGGAGAAAATCGGAAAACTAATCAGATCCACATCCAAGCCTCGTCCCTTCAAACCGCATGTCTACACGCGCTGCACGACCTGACAAATCACCTTCCTCACGCACACACCGGTGCATCGGGGCTGGTGCAGAAGCGAGTGCAAGGATTAGGAGAGCCGAGAGAATGGCACCTAGGAGACGGGGCATGTGTGGCCCTCCTGGTGAGGATGGCTGAGGACTGAAGGGTGCTGAAGGGTGCACGGTGCCGGGAGAAGAGCTGAGGCGGAGGGTTCTGCTAGATGCCAGGATGTTGACAGAGAGTCTGGGTGAGACAGAAACAGGTCCCAGCAACAGGCGGGAATAGTCATCAGCTACCAATGGCCGACGTCACAGACAGGCAGACCGAAGCTTCAGCCCTACATAAGCTTGATGAACTCAAAAAGGGTGGAGCCTAAGAAGCACTATGATTGGCATTGGCCCCAGAATTCCCTAGGGAGGGCGAACCCTCTAAGCTACAGAGCCAAGGTTACGGACTCTCGAGGGGAGAGCCGAGACAAACAACCTAAGCTCTCTCTCTCCCCAGACTTGATCTTTTGTCAACAGACAGAGAGGTTTTAAAGGTTTAAACTTTTAGCCCCGGCAAGAAAGACTGCCAAGTAAGCAGGATAAAGACCTGTAAGTTGAGTGGGTTACAGTGACATGTAAACACATATCTACTATTACAGAGGCTACTCGCCTTAAACTGGCAAGTCGAATAAAGCATTTATCAAACAGAAGCTACTTGTGGCCCATTTAAAAACCATACAAGTGTTCTCCAAACATGTTGTCCACGTTTGCTGACAGTCAGCAGCTCCCCAAAGACCCAACTGTTAGCCACGCCCCAAAGCTCTTAGAGGTCTCGACATTATTCTCTGAACGGAGTTGAAGCGATTGCTGGATCTCTAACTCTCGAGCTTTGGGAAACAGAAAAGAAAGCACACAATGAACAGATGTTGTGGAATGAAATCCAGGCGGGCAACCCTTGCATTTGAACAACATCCCAGCATCTTCTCGAAACTGCCTGGCTCCTTCCCGACTTAGCACTTGTCTCTGCAAGTGCTAAGAGGTGGGTGTTCCTCCTACCCTGCGAACCGTCGGTTTTGGCTTCACTGCAGGCTCCTCCCCAACATCCTGCAAGTGCTGCGGATGCACAGAACGCCGTCTCTTGTAAGTCTCTCCTCAAGATGATCTCATCCGTTCCTCTGAGCTTCAGAAATCATCTCTATGCTGCCAACTCCCAAATTTATCCTCTCTGCTGCAGACTTTCTCCCTCTGAATCCCAGACTCAGATATTCAACGGCCTCCTTGACATCCCTACTTTGGGGCCCAATAGTTAGCCTTCGTGTGCTTTCAAAAATAGTTTTTTAATTTTTTAAAAATGCCATGATTATCTTAAAAAGCAAAAAAACCAATTCCGTACAACACAGAAAGAAAATTAAAAATCATCTCAAAATATCCCCCCTACAGAAATAACCAGTTAGCGTGCATTAAACAACAATCCAGATGTCTCTATACATACGTATCAAGGGAAGAAAGATAAAAATCATTTTACAAAAACAGATTGTATTATATAAGCCAGTTTTAAACTTAAACCATTAGAATTAATTTTAATTGAATTTAACAGGAAAAACTAAAATGTGATCAGAGTAATCACTCAACTTCAGAAAAGTGTTTGTTTGTTTGTTTGTTTGTTTGTTTGTTTTAAGCACATAGTCATTAAAGGCCTGGGCACTTTTCCTAAAGTTAAAAATGGATCTTGTATTTATTGTGTGTGTGTGTGTGTGTGTGTGTGTGTGTGTGTGTGTGTGTGTAGAAAGAGAGAGAGTATAGATACAGATACAGATATATCTTAACAAGTTAAGTCTTTTGATCCAAAAAGGGGGATGTCTTTCCATTTGTTTAGATTTTCTTTAATTGCTTTCAACAGTGATTTGTAGTTTTCAGGGTATAAGATTTGTACTTCTTTTTATTATCCCCATGTATTTTCATCTTTCCGATGCTATTATAAATGGAATTGACTTCTTAATTACATTTTCAGATTGTTTATTGCTAGTGTATAGAAATAAAAGTGATGTTTTTATATTGACCTTGTATTCTATAATCTTGCTGAAATCATGTATTAGTTACAATAGGGTTTGTGTGTGTGAATTCCTTAGGATTTTCTGTATGCAAAATCATGTCATCTGCAAACAGAAATAGTCTTACTTCTCCCTTTTAATCTGGATGCCTTTTATTTTATATTGCCTAATTGTATTGGCTAGAACCTCTACTACAATACTGAATAGAAGTGGTGAGAAGAGACATCCTTGTCATGCTCCTGATCTTAGGGGAAAAACATCCAATCTTTCACCATTATATATGTTGTTAGATATTGGCTTTTCATAGGTGCCTCCTTATCAGGTTGAAGATGTGAACTTCTATTCCTAGTTTGCTGAGGCGTTTTTATCATGAAAGGGTGTTGGATTTTGTCAAATGCTTTCTCCACATCTACTGAAATTATCATTATCATGTGGGTTTTGTCTTTTATTCTATTGATATATTATATATTTTTTAAAATTTTTTATGTTTATTCATTTTTGAGAGAGAGAGAGAGAGAGAGCACAAGCACAAGTGGGGGGTGGAGTAGACAGACAGAGAGGGACAGAGAATCGGAAGCAGGCTCCAGGCTCTGGGCTGTAAGCACAGAGCCCGACACGGGGCTCAAACTCACAAATGAGAGATCATGACCTGAGCCGAAGTTGGACGCTTAACCGACTGAGCCACCCAGGCACCCCTCTATTCATAAATTATATTAATTGATTTTCACATGTTAAGTCAACCTTGCATTCCTGAAATGAATCTCGCTCAGTCAAAGCATAATCCTTTCTTTTTTTTTTTATTTTAAATTGTTTTTTTTAACGTTTATTTATTTTTGAGACAGAGAGAGACAGAGCATGAACGGGGGAGGGGCAGAGAGAGAGGGAGACACAGAATCGGAAGCAGGCTCAGGGCTCTGAGCCATCAGCCCAGAGCCCGACGCGGGGCTCGAACTCCCGGATCGTGAGATCGTGACCTGAGCCGAAGTCGGACACTCAACCGACTGAGCCACCCAGGCGCCCCAAAGCATAATCCTTTCTATATGTTGTTGGATTCAGTTTGCTGGTATTTTGTTGAGGATATTTGCATCTATAGTCATATGAGATATCAGTCTCATAAAATGAGTTAGGGAGTGTTTTCCTCCTCCTCTGTTTTCTCGAAGTTTTTATAATATTGCTATAATCACTTCCTTTAATGTTTGGTAGAATTCACCAATAAAGTCAACTTGGCCTGTAGTTTTCTTAGAAGGTTTTTAATTACAAATTCAATTTCTTTAAAGATATAGGAATATTTGGGTTATCTATTTCTTCTTGAGTGAGCTTTGGTAGTTTGCATGTTCCAGGGAATCTATTTTCTGTAAGTGATCACATTTACTGGCATAAAGTTGGTCATAATTTTCCCTTACAATCTTTTTTTCTTAAAGATTTTATTTTTAAATAACCTATGTACCCAATATGGGGCTTGAACTCACAACCCGAGATCAAGAGTCACATGCTCCACTGACTGAGCCAGCCAGGCACCCGTTCCCTTACAGCTTTTTAATACTATGAATCTGTAGTACTATTTCCTCTTCTTATGGGTTCATAATTTGTGTCTTCTTTCTTTAACTCTTCCAATCTTGTTAACGGTTTACAAATTTTATGGATCATTTCAAAGAATCCATTTTTGGTTTCACTGATTTTCTCTACTGTTTATCTGTTTTCTATTTTACTGATTTCTGTTTTGATCTTTATTATTTCCTTCTTTTTGCTTGCTTTGGCTTTAATTTTTTCTTCTTTTTCTCATTTCTTGAATTGGAAATTTAGATCACTGATTTGATTTTTTTTCCCTTCTAGTATATGCATTTAATGTTATAAATTCCTCTATACGTGTTGTTTTAGACATTTAGAAGCTCTACTTTAGGTACATACATTTTTAGAATTACAATGCCTTGTTGTTAACTGACCCCTTTTTAATGTAACATCTCCCTTTATCTGTAATATTCCTTGTTCCAAATTTAACTCTCTGATGTAATACAGTCATTCTAGCTTTGCTTTGATTATTGTTTGCATGATATATAATTTTACTTTTTGTCTACCTATATATATAAATTTTAAATAGTTTTCATATAGATAGCATATATTAGGCCTTGCATTTGCATCCAATCTGAAAATCTCTTCCTTTTAATTCTTTAGACCATTTACATTTAATGTACTAATTGACATGATTGGCACCATCTTGCTAGTTGTTTTTTTTTATTGTCTCATCTGTTGTTTGTTCCTTTTTTCTCTCTCGTTCTGCTTTTTAGATTGATGTTTCCAATTCATTTCCACTAATGACTGGTTAATTGTGTTTGTGTGTCCATCCATCAGTCTTTCTCTCTCAGCTGCCCAACTATAGACAATACAGCTCTTTAGCTCATCACAATTCATGTTCAAATAATATTACACTAATTCATATGTAGCATAAACACCTTATGCTATGTACTTACATTTCTTTCCCCATCCTTTGTGCGATGGTTGTCACACCTTTTACTTCTATGTTATATATCCCACAATATGTTGATGCTATTATTGGTTTAGATGGTCAATTATCATCTTTTTTTTTTAATGTTTTATTTTTTGACAGATAGGGTGTGAGTGGGGGAGGGGCAGAGAGAGGGGGGTACAGAGGATCCAAAGCAGGCTCTGCGCTGACAGGCTGACAGCAGCAAGCCCGATGCGGGGCTCGGACTCATGAACCATGAGATCATGACCTGAGCTGAAGTTGGACACTTAAATGATTGAGCCATCCAGGTGTTCCAAATGGGTCAGTGTCCTTTTTAAAAAATTAAACAGAAGAAAAAGTCTTTTATATGTATGCTCATTATCACCATCTGTGATGATCTTCACTTTGTTATATCTATTTGTATTTTCTTCTGCATGATCTTCACTTTGTTATAGCTATCTGTATTTTCTTCTGCTTGAACTTCTTTACCATTTCTTGTCATGCAGGTCTGTTGGTAATGCATTCTTTCAAGTCTTGTTTGTCCCAGAAGAAACAGAAAGTTTTTGTCTTCTTTCTTCTGAGGTGTTTTGGAATTTTTCATCCAGTACTTTAAGGTTATCTTTCTGATGTCTTTTAACTTACCGAATTTCTAATGATAAGTCTGCTGTAACTATTACCATTATTGTTCTGTATTTAAAGTTTCTTGCACCACCTGGGTGGCTCAGTCAGTTAAGCATCCAACTCTGGATCTCAGCTCAGGTCTTGGTCTCAGGGTTATGAGCTCAAGCACCGCACTGGGCTTCATGCTGGGCCTGAAGCCTACTTAAAACATAAATAAGTAAATAAGTAAATAAATAAATAAATAAAACAAAATTTCTTTTTCTCTGGCTTCCTTCAGGATTTTATCTTTGATTTTCAACAGTTTAACTACAATACGTCAAAGTGTATGTTTCTATTTGTCCTGGTTGGTGTACTCAGATTCTTGGACATGTGGTTTGTTGTGTTTCAGTAATTTTGAAAAACTCTTAGCCATTTCTCTTCAAATATTTCTTCTGTTCCAGTTTTTCTCTCTTCTCCTTTTGAGACACCAAATACATACATGATATTTTTTCCACAATTCTTGCATGCTCTGTTCTAATTTTTTCCTCACTTTTTCTTTCTTTTTGTGTTTCTGTTTGAATAATCTCTGTTAACCTATTTTCAACTGGAAGATTTTTTTCCTAGTTGTGTCCAGTATTCTAACAAACCATCAAAAAATGTCTTCATCTCAGGGCACCTGGCTGGCTCAGTCAGTACAGCATGTGACTCTGAATCTCAGGGTTGTAAATTCAAGCCCCGTGTTGGGGATAGAGATTGTGTAAAAATAACATATCAAAAAAAATTTCTTCTTCTATTATATGCTGCTTTGTTATTTCTAGCATTTCAATATTACATTTTTATCGTTTCCATCTCTCTGCTGAAACTCCCACCTATTTATGCATGTTGTCTACCTTTTCTACAATATCCTCTAACATATTATTCATTGATATTTTTCAGCTCCTACCTGATAGTTCCAACACGTGGGCCATTTCTGGGTTTGGTTTATTGCTCTTCACAACAGTTTGCTTATTCCTGCTTGTGTGTGCATTTGTGTATATATCTGGTATTTTTAAATTCAATGTTGAAGATTATGTGTAGAAAAACAGAATGAGGTAAATAATATTTACACCTGAAAATGGGCACATTTTTTCATCTAAAAGGCAACAAATGGGGGGGACTGAGCCAATGCAGTCAGAGGATGAAGCTGGGCTGGGTTTTGTTGTCTCTATAGTTACTTCCAAAGTACCACAGATTGCAAACTCCTCAAGTAGTGGGCTACTAACTTGTGCTTACTGTGGGACCTGGTATGCCAGAGGGTTTTCCTCGGTGTTTCTGTTCCAATTTGTTTTCAGCAGTCCCTGTGTGCTTGGGCTACAGAGGGGATTTCTCTCCAATTTCATGCCCCTTTCCCAGCAGTATTCTGCTGTTACTCATTACTTGGCGTTGTGTTTGTTATGTGGCTGGTGGTGGGAGGGGGAAATTCTTGCTTTTCCTGGTCCAATTTCAGTCTTAGGAAGGTTCTATACACCTGGAGCTCAGGGAGAAGACTCTTCCTCAGGGGCCCCTTTCTGGGCACCTCCTTCCTACCTTCTAGAATGCCTTCTTGAGACAAGAACTGCCTAACTTCCACCCCCAGGAAAACTCTGAGCATGATTAAATCTCCAGAAGTCCAGGGTCACTCCAAAACACAAATCTCTAGTTGTCCCGTCTTAATAAAGAACATCATCCACCCAGCTGCCCAAATCGGACACTGGGGGTGAGCCTGGACACCCTGCCACTCTCTCACATCTAATCTATTACCACGTCCCTTCTAATTGTTTCTTAAATATGTCTCTATCTACCCATTAGTACAACCATTACCTCCATCTAAGCTACCATCACTTCCTGTTAGATTTCTACACTAGTCTCCTAAATGGAATCTCTTTCTCCTTTTCTTCCTTCCCACTTTCCACAAGCAGCCTGAATAACTTTTCTCTAACACAATCTGGGTCTTGTTACCTTTGTCATCTTTCTCACCTTTCAGGTGTCAGCTTGATTGTCACCTTCTCAGAAGGGCCTTTCCTAGCCACCTAACATCAAGTAGGTCTGCCTCTGTTATTCCCTCTCAAATCATCCCATCCTTTTCCTTCACTGCGCTTATTGATGTATTTTTTTTTTGTCTTTGAATACTGGCTGTCTCCCTCCACAGTGCTAAAACTTCCACAAAGTCAGGGCCACATCTATCTCATTTGCTAATACATTCAGTGCCTACTGCAGTGTTTGGTGTAGGGTAAGCATTCAATATACAGAACAGATAGATAGATAGATAGATAAATAAATAAATAAATAAATAAATAAATAAATAAATAAATGAAATATGTAGCGAATGAATGAATGAATAAATTTGCAAGACCAATCAGAAAGGCAGGGAAAAAGGCAATACGAGGGTAACCTAGTATGCATTAGGTATTATGTAGGTACACAGGCTCTCATTTATTCCCCCACAAAAGACCACCGAGATACACTATCCTCTCTTCACTGAAGAAGACAGCGAGGCTTTGTCCCATTGAGTGAGTTGCCCAAAATGCGCAGCTAGCCCGTGTTAGAGTTGGTGCTGAAACTCAGGTCCACCTGACTCTGCAGTCCAGCTCCTCCGCCTCTGTCCTCTTCGTCTGTGTTTGCTTGCAGAACAAAGTTCAGAAGACAAGAGGTCAGAGCTGCCAGGATGAGGCTTTAGGTTATAAGTGGGAAGAATGGGAAAGACACAGTGGGGAGGCAGAGAATAACTTAGCTCAGCTAAGCACCTTAAGTTTAAGCACCTTGGATTTCATCCCGTCTTCACAAAGAGCCTCTAACACATGGGCCTGGGCAGGAGCACTGTTTGGCATGTCGAAGCCACCACTTGCTCTGTGGATAAACACTTCCCTGCAAGAAGACTGCCAACAAACCCTCTTCACAAGTGCAGTCTGCTTTGGCAAAAGCATGCACCTAGTGACTGCAGAAGCATGACAGTAAGGGGGCAGAGGCCGAAAACTTTAGGTCAAAAGACCCAGGTTCAAGATCATGTTCTGATACTCCTCACCACTGTGGACTTAGGACAATTCCTTCAATCTCTCAGACCTTCACTGTCCTCATCTGTGTATGGACATAATAATATATACCCGACATAATGGTTATGAATTGTAAGGGGGAAACTTAATAAGCACACAAACATTTTAATCTTTAATGGGCATGTATTTATGAATTACCTTCAAACAGGAACAAAACAAGGGCATTTTCTACATTTTCTACCACTTTCATTCTTTTAACATTGCTTTAGAAAAACTGGAGATGGGGGGAAAGATCTGGAGGGACGGCATGAGAGGGATAAGACGGAAAATATTAGACAGGAGGAAACAACAACAAAAATCACTCCTCTGCCATGTATTCATATTCTTAGAAAAATGAAAAGAATCAATTCTATTTTTACAGAATTCAGGACTGTGGCTAATGATCCTATGCTGCCACCCTTGTCAGCCTTTAAAATTCAGCTCAGGTGTCCTGTCTTTCAGGAGCCCTCCCTGACCTACCATGCTGCTCCACCAAGACCCTTCTCTGGGCTTGCAGAGTCTGCTGAGTGTTCCCCACCAAAACACTGCCCACACTGGTTACAGACCTGTGTCCTCACGAGATCATCCGTTTCCTAAGGACGTACTCTGTGGCTTATTAATTCCAGTGTCCCTCGTGTCAAGCACACTGCAGAGCACAGAAGGCACTCGGTAAATGTTGGTGTAAGTGAACGAAAAAATTAATAGCACTGCTATGCGCGAAAATATAATTAAAAAATAATGATCCTATTCACAAGGCAATACAAATGGAAAAGATCTGGGAATAAAGTAAATTGACTACAATCTGTGAAACAAGAAGTCTTACAAAACGGAAAGTGGTATCATGGTCATAGATGAGTGAAGACTAGATATGATTCTCCAAATCATGTATAGGGTTCATAAAAATCCAACCAATCCCAACAGGATTTTTCTAGAACTCAACAGAATTATTCTAAAATTCACCTAGAAGTATCATGAGAAAAGAACAAGGGATATTCTGAAAAATAAGACTAATGCGTAGTTACTAATCCTTTCAGATGTTGAAACTCATCATAAAGAAGTACTTATTAAGTATTGTCATATTGGTGCAATAGAAGATTAGGAGAACAAACTAGGACAGCCAGAAATGACTGTTGTATCTAAAATTTTATTGAATGACTTAAAATATATGACAGAAAATGTGAAAAAAAAAAGATCATCTCAAAGCAGCAGTAAAATTGGAGAAAAACAGTAATTTAGAGTCATATCTACATCATACAACAAAATAAATCCCAAGAAGATTTAGAAATTAAAAGTTGTTTTCAAAAACATGGAGGAGCGCCTAGGTGGCTCAGTCAGTTGAGCATCTGACTTCACCTCAGGTCATGATCTCATCGTTTACGAGTTTGAGCCCCACGTCGGGCTCTGTGCTGACAGTTCAGAGCCTGGAGCCTGCTTCAGATTCTACTTCTCCCTCTCTCTGCCCCTCCCCTGCTTGCACCCTGTCTCTGTCTCTCTCTCTCAAAAATAAATAAACATTAAAACGATTTCTTTAATAAATAATAAAAATATGGAAAATGGTTGAAAAAAATGTTAAATCCTGGAGGGGGTTATCCCAAGATTTCAGCTTTTTTTTTTAATATGAAATTTATTGTCTAATTGGTTTGGTTCCTTTATTTTGAGAGAGAGAGCAAGTGAGGGAAGGGGCAGAGATAGAGGGAGAAAGAGAGAATCCCAAGCGGGCTCTGCACCATCAGCACAAAGCCCGATGCAGGGCTCGAACTCATGAACCGTGACATCATGACCTGAGCCAAAGTCGGCTGCTTAACCGACTGAGCCACCCAGGTGCCCCAATGATTTCAGCCTTAAAACAATGAGGTACATGTAATTTAAAAAATCAGATTCAACTATATACAGATTTAAATTTTATAAGCAACTTGCAAACGGAAATTTACTGGTTGGGAAAATATTCAGAGCAAACATGATTAAAAGGCTAACATATTTATGATATAAGACTTTATTCAAATTATCAGAAAAGAAAAACTTCATCCAAAAATTGGACAGGAAGTAAACACAGGCAAGAAAGGAATGTTACTAGGTTAAACATAAAGTTACCAGTTTCCACTCCTAAGAATATACTCAAGAAAAATGAAAACATTGCCCACATAAAATCTTATATGTGAAAATTTATAGAAGCATTATTATAACAGCCAAAACCTGGAAGCAACCCGAATGGTGAATGATAAAATGCTGGACAGTATATCCACAAAATGGCACATTTGTCGATAAAAAGAAATGAAGCACTGGAACGTGCCACGAGATGGACGAAGCCAAGAAGCCAGTCATAAAAGACCACAGGTGGTAGGGTTCTACTTGAATGAAAAATCTAGAATATACAAATCTATACACACCGGGGAGACCGGAGGCAAATGGGGAGTGAGTGCTAACGGGTACAGGGTCTCTTTTGGGGGTAACAAAAATGTTCTGGAATTAAATATTGGCGAATGGTTATACAACTCTAAATATGTTAAAAAGTACTGCATGGTGTCCTTTAAAATAGCTGTTTTTTCAAAAATTGTTAACATTTATTCATTTTTGAGAGAGACAGCACCTGAGCGGGGGAGGGGCAGAGAGAGAGGGAGACTCAAAATCTGAAGCAGGCTCCAGGCTCTGAGCTGTCAGCACAGAGCATGATGCGGGGCTGAAACCCACAGATGGATGGTTTCCTTTAAATAGGTGAACTGGGGGCGCCTGGGTGGCTCAGTCGGTTAAGCGGCCGACTTCGGCTCAGGTCCTGATCTCACGGTCCGTGAGTTCAAGCCCCGCGTCGGGTTCTGCGCTGACAGCTCAGAGCCTGGAGCCTGTTTCGGATTCTGTGTCTCCCTCTCTCTGACCCACCCCCCCCCCCTTCATGCTCTGTCTCTCTCTCTGTCTCAAAAATAAATAAACGTTAAATAAATAAATAAATAAATAAATAAATAAATAGGTGAACTGTATGGTAGGTGAATTATAACTCAATAAAGCTGTCATTCAAAAAGAGACAAAACGCAACCTGGGAGTAGATGGACAAAATTTCAGCCTGACTGATAGTCAAAGGAACGCAAACGAAAACTGCAAGCAAGGTCCCATTTTTCCACCTAGCAGATCAGCAAAATAACCTTTACACAACAGCAAGCCCGTTGAGAGTGCAAAGCAACCATTATGCTCCCAGAGCGCCGAAGGGAGATGTTAGTGTGACTCGTAGGGAGCCAATGGACACAATATGTAGTTAATGAGAATGTCGAAAATATCTCCACTTGCAGGAATCTGCCGTCAGGAAACAACGAAAGCAAAGGGGGAGAGGTCCCCGCAGGAAGCTGTCATCGCCACGTTATTTACAACAACGGGGCAGACCCGGCAGTAAGCTGATTCTGTCAGAGAGACCAGCCACTCGATGAAATATTATTTGGCCATGAAAACATTCTGAAGTCCCGACGTAATGTTGAGTGACAAAGGACAGATACGAAACTCTTGAATGCCACGCAATTACGAGGGGAAAGGCTGGCCGGGAACACACGAAAATTAAAATCAGCTGCTGTTCTTTTCCGGTTTCCAGACTTTTCTACCTCTGCTTCAAGTGTGTGTGGCCTCCTCTCCCAGGCAGCCAGATGGCAGGCCCACAGTCAGAGCACATTTACTGGCTAGTCAGCCTCTCGACGTTTCTTTAAGGAAGCAAAGTTCGTAAGCTACGAACAGTCACCTGGTGCTCTGGCCTGGGTGGAAAGGCAGGCCGTGGAGAGGCGGAGGGAACCAAGGATCTTCTTCTTTACCGTCTCACGTTTTAAAGCCAAAAGCACAGCCATGTGGACCTCCAGAGTCACCCCCTGCCTTCCCCATCAGCGGCGCGGGGTCCTTCTCCTGGGACACCTCGTGTGAATTCAAGACCCGCCGTGACCTCCATGTCATCCGGTCCAGAGTCCGGCACGTCAACGACGTCACTGCGGGAGCCTCCCGTGCTGGCCAGGGAGCAACGCCTTGATGGAGCAGGAGTCCCGGGCCGGGCCCCGCGATATTTGGGGACCAGTTGTTTTCTCCTCCAAACGTCAGCACTGAAACTGCCCACGAAACGTCTCCGGCGCCCCGTAATTTAGCAGTGACTTCTTTTCTAAAATCGGGCGTGAAGAAACGAACTGCCGGCAGAAGGTGAAGCTGAACCCCGGCGCGGCTTCTCCTCAAGAAAGCCGTAACCAGCTGGTTGGCTGAGGCGTGCAAAGGACACAGACGGGATGATTTCATTTGCCAAAAGCGGGGCTCGGCTTATGCTCTTCAAAAATGAAGTCATCTTTATTCCTATCGCTGCACCAGGAGACGCTCCTTGTGGGGCAGGTAACTTTATTTACCGTTGGCATAATGCCACCAGCTCGAGACAAACAAATCAAGGACAGCCTGTGTCCTTTCTAATTCGATCCGTTCTAATTCGATTTGTTTGATTAAATTACTATATGTGCACAATTGTAGGAGTGTCTTACTCCCCTTCAGAGAACAAACTGAGAAAATTAGATGGCTCTTTAACCCTAAGATAACAGGAACAACTCTAAACAAATATTGAATCACCCTGCTTTCGTGGATTCAAATTTTCTTCGGCCCTGCCTCCACCTCTGGACAAGGGGCAGGGGGACAATAACACATGGCACGTCCCATAAGGGGTGGAAAACACCAGCCCCAAACACACCAGGCAGTGTTAGCCCCACCGTGACAATGGAAAGTCGAAGCACACGGAAATATATGACTGGACCAAGGTCAAACAGTCAGGGGTAAACAGAAGTCCGGAATCCAGATATGACATGAGGACTCCAGGCAAGACGCCATCCTGTTAGGGCTTCTGCACAAGAAAGGGAAAAGTTCTGAAAAAAAATCACTCCATAAATATTCTGCTAAAAATTATTTAACAGTTTAATAAAACAAAAACAAAAAAACAAAAAAAACAAAAAACAAAACCAGTGTGTTAATAATATTCCAGATTTTTATCCAACTATCTGAAATCTTCTAAGATTAGGAAAGATTCCACCGCTAACCATATGATGGCAGGCCTATGAGTGAACCCATTTTATCCTCATGGCACCCTTACAGCAATTATTATTGCCATGATACAGATGAGGATCTTCGGGTGGCACAGAAAGGTTGAGTAACTTTCCCAAAGTGCCACAGCTAGGAGGTGGCAAATCCAAGATCCCAACCCTGGCTGTCACTATACCACTGCGCTCTGCTGCCTCTCACAGCTTAAGTCAGCTGCCTCACAAATCTAACATTCTCAAACATCTCCGAAACACGGTTTGGGGGTGTCACATCATGAAAAAATATTGACCGTGTCACTCCACCCTGTCCTCAAAACTTCTCCCCCAATTTTCTTCTTGCTAGTGAATGAAGAAAACCACTCAGAAAACCCAAACAAACAAACAAACAAACAAAAAACCACCACTAGTAGATAAAATGCTGAAGGTCCTGGCCAACGGAAGTTTCCTTGCTACGGAATGGCCTGTAAATGGGGGGAAACCACTGAGTGACCGTCTGCCTGTGCCCAGCGGAACGAATACCAGAACAATGTGTGTGGAATTTTCTACTTCAAAGGCCTGCCCACCCAGAAAAACAAAGCACTATGAACCTCGGCTTGTCCTAGTCTGTGACTTCTTTCAGATTCTATTTCCCTAACATTTCTGTTAGCATAATTCTTAAAAGTCATTTTAACTTCAAACTTTAAAAAAAAAAAAAAAAAAAAAGAGGCCAAGTAGGTATCTTCTGCATAGAACACCAATCTTGCTTCATCAAGACCTTGAACATCCACCCAGCCCAGCAGTCACTTAGAAAGGCTATTTTTCCCCCATGCTTCCCATCAATCTACAAATGGCTTCTCAAGCACCTACTACAGTCAAAACAGATATGTGGCTCATTCCGTCTCTCTCATCACTAATACCCCAGCATGTTGTATCTGGGGGGGGGGGGGGGCCAAAGTGATTTCCCATAAAGCAAAACTCACACTGGAAAATCAGAGCCAGAAATGTGAAAATCATCTATACCCCGAGATTACACCCTAGGCTGAGGCTGCTTCCCCGCGCTACCGAGAGCTACGCTCGCTTGGCCAAATACCTCCTGAGCGCTTTCTGTCGGGAAGGGTGTGGGAAACGACACTGCCTTGTACTTGTGTGCAGCAGCCTGACATGAGTGAGCCCTGAACTTGGTGTCAGAAGAGTTCTAATCCTACCTGTGGTCCTAACTTCCTGTGGGTCCTCCCTGTCTGGGCCTCCATTTTCATCTCCAAATCTCACATCCTATGACCACTGTTTCCCCAACACCGCACAAAAAAGTTTTTCTTTTAAATTCTATGATTATACAAGTCTCCTTGGTGGTCTGGCGGGAGAACCCGACAGTGAACTGGTGGTTGTCACTGAACACAACAGGAAGTACATCCAGAGCTGCCAGTCCCCACGTCATTAAAGACACGTGTCACAGATGAACTCCTTTCCTCCAGCCGGGAGAAGGCAGCCCCGAGGTAATGGGGCCAGACAACTGTTGGCAAGTAAGGTGCAAAATAAGGGCCCCTAAGTGGCAAAGGCTGTGTGGTCAACAAGAACTGCTTGGCTGGGTAAGAGACGTCTCCACTTCCAAGCACTGGCTATCAGGGAGACGGACGTTCAAGACACTGTGCATTTTAAAGCAGGCTGCACGACCATTTCTTTAAAGATCATACCAGAAATTCTGAATAACTGAAAAATTCCTTTCTCATATGAGCAGCCTTCTGAGGGGACGTTTTGGCAAGATGGCCAAGTATCTTCCTGAATTCCCAGACACCATGACCTCGATTTACAACCCATGCTGGTGTCGGCCAGGTCAAACGCTGGTCCCCTCATTCCCCCAGACTCCTCTCTGTGGCTCTCACCTGCACTCCCTGCCCCTTACAAGGCAATTTTGATCCTTATCACACACATCAACACGTTATGAGAAGACTTAAGGGAAGAAACTGCTTCAGTCTGTACACATACAACGTAACAGAGCTAACCAGACTTTGGCAGCCCCTCCCCATTCTAATCCTTAGGGAAACAGAGAACTCATAAACTTGATGAGAAACAAGACATGTGTCATTTTCAAAGTCTCGTAGGACATGTCTCTGGGTATGAAGGGGGAAACACCGGTGGCAAGCCCTTGGTCAGAATGCCAGGAAACTCTGCTGGGGGTAGAGATGGCTAGAACCCATTGTTATTAGTAGAAAATAAGTGACGTGTACCAAGAATCCAGTATATTTCTGCATCGGGGCTAAGTTCCTTCACTGACACGTCCTTTTACCATCTCCACAAGAACTTCATAAAGTAGACGTTCCTTTTACACACAGAAAGGTTGAGGAGAGAGCAGAGCCAAAAGACAGCGATCCTTCTAAACAGACAAGCTGCCCGCACCTGGCTGGCCCCATCTCCTGGCTGGCTCCGACCTCCTCTGCCCGAGGGCGTGAGCGCAGGTATCTTCCCTCCATCCCTGCCCAGGGGGGCCCCCTTGTCAGCTGCCGGCTTGGTTCCCCACACCACAGGCAACCACTGTCTGCTGGAGGTAAACCATCCCAGATGGTTTTGGGGGATACGCACCTGCTCCGAGCAGGTCAGCCGGGAGTCCCCAGCCGACCTTTCATGTAACTATGGATGTAAAGCCTCCCAAACCCCAGATGTACATCATGTGGGCATATCATCCGTGCAAGTACAACCCACTTCGCGTAGGAGAACATGAATGACTAACCAGCCCCGGGGCACACTGTCACTTCTGCTCTGAGGATACTAAAATGCTTCCCAAACACTTTTCACAAGATGCCACAATCCCCACCATCTCCCATGCGCTGAAAAATGTAAGGAAAGCTTTCACCCAGAGGCAGACACGTGGAAGGTTTTCCAGAGGTTGACCACAGTTCTCTACGGTCTGGTTTGAAATTTTTAAAAAGTTATCAGCTGGAGCGAACACACGCTCCTCACTTACCCTCTCTATCTCTTGGAGGTACAGGAGTGCAATGTCGCCTGCTTTCTCATAGCAGGTGATGACATCCTGTTCCCGGTCCACGTGGAGGTTACTGGTAGAAGAGGAAACAGGCAACTTCTCTAAACAAAGTCCTAAAAAACAAACAAACAAAAAAATCAAACATACAAAAACTGGGTGAGTTGTTTTTCATGGAGCTTAATTTTTCAGTATTGCCCTAGAGGACCAGAAGATGGTCCCAGGATATCATAAACTGTCAGAGAAGCAGCTTCTCTGCCCTCTACCCTCCCTAAGGACAAAATGGAACATCAAAATGAGACACCAAAAAGAATATCCGTATGTGACACATGAAAGAGGCCCCCAAATACACAGAAATTACCCCATGACTTTGATATCCAGGTTGAGAATTTGACCGGGTACTTTACCATGACCCCATTCAGACCTAACAGAGCTTCTCATTCAAGGTATGGCCCAAGGCCCTTAAAGTAAGCAAAGCTTGACTCACAGCACAATACTAGCTAAAGAATATCTTCTATCCCAAAATCTACACTTAACTAATTGAACATAAAAAAAAAAAAAAATGTTAAATGCTCTCAGGAGTCTCAGTTACTAGGAAAATCTTCCAACTCTGAGCTTTAGACTTTTGGGAGTCACAATAGCCCCACAGACCACCTCTCCGCTGTGGGCTAAGAAAATACCAGAGCTGCTTTGTGGGCATTTCTTTGGAGACAGAAGAGATCCTCTTTGCCAAGAGAGAGTTCAGGGCTGGGAGGTACAAAAGTACGAAGACTGAAAAAATAAGAATGCTATGAACAGCTGTTGCCTGAACCAGCACCAACCTCTGGCCCGGCCCTGGGCAACCAGTCGCCCCCCGGTCTCCACCCACAACTGGAGGCAGAGAGAGGGAGGGTCTCCGGTGACTCTACACAAGAGGGCTTCTCCTGTGACAAGTGCCCTGGGACATATGTATACACCATGGCATATATTCCACTCCAGGGAAAAGTGCGGGAGAAGTTTTGATATTGACAGAAAGGGGGTCTGGAACTGGAAGAAGCCAGAGAAATTCCCACCCCCGGAAAACCCACTCATTTTATAGACCAAGAAGCTGAGATCGGCCAGGGTGAAAGTAAGTGATTTGTCTAAAACCTGACAGTCGGTTAATAGAACAACAGGAATCAGAATTCAGGTCTCCAGCCTCCCAAATGACACCCATCTAGTTAGTTGCTAATTTTCAGAGCAGACCCACTACAGAGAGGAGACCAGACATGCTGAGCGTCAGCAAATGACCCATTCTTTCATGTGTCATCATGTTGAGAACAGCCTCTTCCAAGCTGCTCTTATCAGTGACCGTCCCTCCAAGGCTGCAAAAAGCCACGAGAGAGGTGTCTGTACTGAACAGGAAAGAGGAGAAGCCACTTCTATTCACAAGGACGCAACAACTGAGGACAGCGTGCCTGGGAGCTCAGAGGTTACCAGTTTGTCACAGAAAGTGACGGCTCAAAGATTTTGTCATTTTTTTTAGCAGCTTTATTGGGGTGAAATTGGCATACAACAAGCAAAACATTTTTTTCAATGTTTCATCATGATGATTTTTTATTTTTATTTAATTTTATGTTTTATTAACTAAAGTCCATAGTTAAACCACATTAGGGTTCACTGTGTTCTGTACTTGATGAGTTTTAACAAATGTTTTGTCATGTATCCACCATTACAGTGTCCTACAGACAAATTCACTGCCCTAAAGACGTCCCATGCCCCACCTACTCATCTCTATACCCCTCCTCCCGAGCCCCTGGCAACCACTAATCTTTTCACTGTCTTTATGGTCTTGCCTTGTCCAGGATGTCATATAATTGCAATCATGCAGCATGTAGCATTTTCCCTTTCACTTTTAACTTCACTTTCACTTTTAACTTAGCATTTAAGGTCCCTCTGCATCTTTTTGTGGTCTGATCACTTCTTTTTGTCCCTTTACAATATTCCATTTATTCATTAATCCATTGAAAGGCACCTTGGTTGGGGCTTAAGCATCTGACTTCAGCCTGGGTCATGATCTCGCTGTTTACAAGTTCAAGCACGGCATTGGGCTCTGTGCTGACAGCCTGTCTCTGCCCCTGCCCCACTCACGCTCTGTCTGTCTCTCTCTCTCTCTCAAAAATAAATAAACATTAAAAAAAGAAAGGAAGGAAGGAAGGAAGGAAGGAAGGAAGGAAGGAAGGAAGGAAGGGAGAAAGGCACTTAGGTTGACCCCAAGTTTTGGCAATTACAAATAAAGCTGCTATAAACATTCACGTGCAAGTTTTTGTGTGAACATAGTCTTCAATTCAAATGGGTCAATCAATACCAAGAGTGAGACTCTGTAAGAAATAGCTACAAATGGGGTGCCTGGGTGGCTCAGTCGGTTAAGCGACTGACTTCGGCTCAGGTCATGATCTCGCAGTTTGTGAGTTCGAGCCCCGCGACAGGCTCTTTGCTGACAGCTCAGAGCCTGGAGCCTGCTTCGGATTCTGTGTCTCCCTCTCTCTCTGCCCCTCCCCTGCTCATGCTCTGTGTCTCTCTGTCTCTCAATAATAAACATTAAAAAAAATTTTTTTAATAGCTACATAAACATATTTTGTTTACAAATAACTTTGAAACAATAATATTTTTAGCTTTGTCAGAAACTGCCAAACTGTCTTGCAAAGTGGCTGTACCATTTTGCATTCTCACCAGCAATGAATGAGACTTAGTATTTCTCAGCATCCTTGTCAGCACTTGGTGTTACCAGTTTTCTGGATTTTAGTCATTCTAATAGGTATGTGGTAGTATCTCCTCGTTGTAATTTGCAATTCCCTAAAGACAAATGATGCTAAGCATATTTTCTCATGCTTATTTTCCATCTGTATACTTCCTCTGGTGAAGTGTCTGGTCAGATCTTTTGCCCTTTTTTCAATTGGGTTGTTTATTTTCCTATGGTTGAGTTTTAAGATTTCTTTGTATATTTTGGATACAACTCATTTATCGGATATTTGCAAATATCTGCCAGTATTTTATTAGAGTCTATGACTTGTCTTTTCATTCTCTGAACAATGTCTTTCACAGAACGAGAGGGTTTTAGTTTTAATAAAGCCTATCAATCTTTTTTTTCACGGACTGTGATCTTGGTGTGGTATCTAAAACCCCACTGCCAAACCTAAGGTCACCTAGATTTTTTTCCCTATGTTATCTTCTAGAAGTTTTACAGCTTTGCGTTTTCTACTTAGGTCTAATCCATTTTGAGTTAACATTTGTGAAAGGTGTAAAGTTTGTGTCTAGATTTTTCTCTTTTGCATGTGGATGTCCAGTTGTACCAGCACCATTTGTCGGAGAAACTATCTTTCCCCCACTGAGTTGCTTTTGTGCCTTTATCAAAAATCAGTGGATTATATGGGACATCTGGGTGGCTCAGTCGGTTAAGCGTCCAACTCTTGATTTCTGCTCAGGTCATGATCCCAGGGTCATGGGATCAAGCCCTACATTGTGCTCGGCACAGAGCATGGAGTCTGCTTGGGATTCTCTCTCTCTCCCTCTGCGCCTCTCCCCTACTCACATTCTCTCTCTCTCTCTCTCTCTCTCTCTCTCTCTTTCCCCCTCTCTAAAATAATAAATAAAAGTTTCATATCCCCATTAAAATAAATCAGTTGGCTATAGTTGAATGGGTTTATTTCTGGCCTCTCTGTTCTGTTCCATGCGTTTATTTGTCTATTCTTTCCACAATACTAGGCTGTCCTAACTACTTTATACCATTTTTTCCAAACACAAACAAACAAACCTCTCCTGAGGGATAATTTATATACCATAAAATTCACTCAGTTTAAGTATGCAATTCAACAACTTTTATCTTATTTTATTTTTATTTTTTTGACACATGTAGGGTATCTGTTCATAGGAAAGCCACAAGGTTTGTGCCCCTTGTCACAACGAACCCAGATTCCTGTTGGGTGTGTTGTAAACAGAAGAGCCATTTCTTCAGGCCCCCTGCTCTGATCACACCCCTCAACAGCTTTTAATAAACTCAGAGCTGTGCAGCCATCAACACGATACAGTTGTAGAACATTTCCGTCATCCCCCAGTGATCCTTTCTGCCCACCCACTGCCTCAGGGAACCACTAATTTCCTTTCTGTTTCCGGAGAGTTACCTTTTCTGGACATTTCATAAAAACAGAATCATTTAATATGTGGTCTTTTGCGTCTAGCTTCTTTCGCTTAGCATACGGTTTTCGATGTTCATCCAAATTACAACAGTACTCCATTTCTTTGTATTGTTGTATGGATAGACTGCATTGTACCTGCCCACTTGCCACTAATGGACCTTTGGGTTGTTTCCACCTTTTGGCTATTATGAATGATGCTGCTATGACCATTCATGTATGATTTTTTGTGTGGACATATCTTTTCAATTCTCTTTCAATGGGTATGCACTTAGAAGTGGAATTATTGGGTCAGATAATAAATTTATGTTTCATTATTTAAGAAATACTAAACTGTTTTCCAAAGTGGCAATAGCATCTTACAGTTTAGGGGGGGTCCAGTTTCTCCACATCCTCCCCAACACTCATTATTGTCTGTTTTATTGGAGCCGTCCTAGCGGGTGTGAAGTGATCTCATTGTGATTTTGATGGGTGTTTCCATAATGACTAATGAAACTAACCATCTCTTCGCGTGCTTATTTGTTATTCATAGATCTTCTTTGAAGAAATGTCTATTAAAATTCTTTATCCATTTTTACTGGGTTGTTTGTTCTCTTATTATTGAGCTTTTAAGAGTTCTTTATATATTCTGAATACAAGTTTTCTATCAGATATGGGATTTGCTAATATTTTCTCTCATCTATAATGTTAAGACATGTCTTAATATGTCTTTTGAAGATCAGAAATCTTAAATTTTGATGAAGTCAAACTTATCAATATTTTCTCTTATAGACTGTGCGTTGGGTTTCCTATCTAAGAAATATTTGCATAACCCAAGGTTACAAAGGCTTTTCTTTCTTTTTTTTTTTTTTTCTTTTTTTGAAGTGTTTACTTTTGAGAGACAGAGTGTGGACAGGGAAGGGGCAGAGAGAGAGGGAGACACAGAATCCGAAGCAGGCTCCAGGCTCTGAGCTGTCAGCACAGAGCCTGACGTGGGGCTCAAACCCACAGACCACGAGATCATGACCTGAGCTGACGTTGGACACTTAACCAACTGAGCCACCCAGGTGCCCCCAAAGGCTTTTCTTCTTATACGTTCTTGTGAAATTTTTATAGGGTAGGTTTTACATCTAGGTCTATGATCCATTTTAAAATAATTTTTGTAGGGCTGCCTGGGTGGTTCAGTCAGTTGAGCATCCAACTTCGCCTTAGGCATGATCTCATGGTTCGTGAGTTCAAGCCCCATATTGAGCTCACTACTGTTGGCATGGAGTCTGCTTTGGATTCTGTGTCTCCCTGTCTCTCTCTCTCTCTCTCTCTCTCTCTCTCTCTCTCTGTGCCCCTCCCCTGCTTGCACACATGCTCTCTTTCTCTCTTTCTCAAAAATAAAAACAAACATTTAAAGAATAAATATTTTTTGTATATGTTGCAAGATAGAGATCGCAGTTTACTTCTTTATAGATAGACATCCAAATGTACTACTTATCGAAGATTTTTATTTCACATGGAATTGCCTTTGCACTTTTGTGAAAAATCAGATGGGGATATACATGTGAGTCTTTTTCTAGACTCTCTATTCTGTTTCAATGAGCCAATTGTCTATATTTATGCCAATAGCACCCTGTCTTGACTACAGCACCTTTATAAATCTTGAAAGCAGTGTTAGTGTTCCAATTTTGTTCCCATTTATCAGGTTCTTTTTTTGGGGGGTGGGGGGGGAGGGCTATTCTTAGTCCTTTACACTTCCACATGAAATCTTCTTGTCAATATATTTTTTTAAGTTGGCTGGGCTTTTGATGAAGATTGTGTTGAATTTATAGATCAATTTGGGAAGAACTGGCATCTTAACAATATCGAGTTTTCTGACTCATGAACACAGTATGTCTCTTCATTTCTGTAGGTCTTTAACTTCTCTTAGCAACGGTTTGTAGCTTCCAGTGTATGTGCCTTGCAAACCTTTCCGCAGATTTACCCTTAAGTATTTCATATTTGTCATGGTGTTATAAATGATACTGTTTTAATTTCAATTTCCTTTTGTTCACTGCTATATATAAAACCACAATAAATTTTTGAATATGGATCTTGAAATCTGTAACTTTGTTAAATTCACTTATTCTACCACCATTTTTGTAGGGTCCTGTAGGGTCCCTCAGAATTTCTACAAAAATACTCAAGTTGTTTGCAAATAAAAGGCAGTTTTGCTTCATCCTTTCCAATCCGGATGCCTTTTATTTCTAGGTACTGCCTTATGCCTTGCTGCAAAGAATCTCCAGTACAATGCTGAATGTAGTGGTGAGGGCAGAAATCCTTACCTCATTCCTGGTGTTAGGGAAAAAGCACCAGCCCTCCACCATTAAGTTTGATGTTAATTGTGAGTGTTTCACAGATGCCCTTTATCAGGCTGAGGAAGATCTCTTCTACACCAATTTTACTATGAGTTAATATCAAGAATAGATGCTGAATTTTCTCAAATCCTTTTTCTGTGTCCACTGAGATAATCAGATGGCTTTTTTCTCCTTTAGTTTTTTAATCTGGTGAATTACACTGACTGATTTTCACATATTAAAACAAACTTCCTTTCCTGAAATAAACCCCACTGACCATGATGTATTATCTTTTTTTATACTGTCAGATTTGACTTGTTAAAATTTTGCTTAAAATTTTTTCCATCTCTGTACGTGAGGAATATTCATCCATAGTTTTCTTGTAATGGATTTGGGATTTGTATAAATGCTAACTTCATAAAATGACTTGAGAAATATTCCCTCCTCTTCAATTTTCAGGAGGAGTTGGCATGGAATTGTTATTTTGTTCTTAAGTTTTTGGGAGAAGTTACCAGGGAAGCCATCTGGACCTAGAGTTTTCTCTGTGGGAAGCTTTTAACTACAAATTCAATGTCTTTGATACAGGGTTGTTCAGATGATCCCATTCTCCTTACATGAGCTTTGGTAGTTTACATCTTTCAAGTAATTTGTCCATTTCTTCTGAGTTGTCAAATCTACTGACATGGTGCTGTTTAGAATATTCCCTGATCCTTTTAAAATCTATAGAATCTCTGATCAAGGCAGCTTGTGTTCTCTCTTTTTATCCTGGACAGTCTAGCTAACGGTTTATCCATTTGATTGAAATTCTCAATAAAGATCTTTTGACTTCATTGATTGGGGTTTCACTGATTTTCCTCTATTGTTTTTCTGTTTTCTATTTCCTTTA
The DNA here is from genome assembly GCF_046562875.1 of Panthera onca. Taxonomy (NCBI): domain Eukaryota; kingdom Metazoa; phylum Chordata; class Mammalia; order Carnivora; family Felidae; genus Panthera; species Panthera onca. The sequence continues at coordinate 133,347,037 of NC_138344.1, forward strand.
TTTCTGCTCTGGTTTTCACTATTCCCTTTCTTCTGTATACACTGAACTTGATCTACTCTTCCTTTTCTTATTTCTTAAAGTGAATGCTAAAGGATAGATCTGAGACCTTTTTTCTTTCCTAATATAGGCATTCAGCTATAAATTTCTCCCTAAGTACCGCTTTAGCAGTACCCTATAAATACTGATATGTTGTGGTTTTTTTTCATTCAGTTCACAACACTTTCTAATTTAACTTTTGATTTCTGCTTTAGAAATGTATTATTTAGTTGCCAAATACTTGGGGATTTTCCCAAGATCTTTCTATTATTGATTCCTAAATTAATTCCATTATGGTCTGTGCAGTAAAAGGCTAAGCGGGCTTGGGATGTTCGAACTCCGCACATTCCGAAGAAAGGACTGGCCCTCGTGCAGCTCTTGGGGAACAACCTCTAGAATCCTGGAAAATCATACCTGATAAGAGTGTCTTTGTTAATCTGGGTCACACCAGATAGTTATACTTATAATGTGATTTATGGTGAAGGCCTTGGGCCACCCTATATCCGTTTGACCTCTGGAAATAGTAAAAACTGAATAATTAAAGTCAGTTCCATGGGTGCTCCATTTCTACATAACAGAATCCCAATAAAACCCCTAAACGCCAAGGTTTGAATGAGCTTCCCTGACTGGCAATACTCCATAGGTGTTGTTCCAAAACCTTCCTGGAAGAATGAAGTGCTGTCCATATGACCCCACTGGGGGAAGACCACTGAAAGACTGAGGCTGGCCTCTCCCAGACTCTGCTCTAAGCGCCTTTTCCCTTTACATATTGTAATCTGTAAACTTTGTTGTAATCGACTGAAGCCGTGAGCATAACAACTTTTCTGAATTCTGCGAGTCTTTCTAGTGAATCACTGACCTGAGAATTGGTCTTAAGGATCCCTAACACAGGCCAGAGAACATAGTTGAACCCTTCTAATTTGCTAAAACTTGAATCAAAATTCTGGCCCAGAATATGGTCAATCTTGGTAAGTGTTTCATTACACTTAAAAAGACTGTGTAGGGGCGCCTGGGTGGCGCAGTCGGTTAAGCGTCCGACTTCAGCCAGGTCACGATCTCACGGTCCGTGAGTTCGAGCCCCGCATCAGGCTCTGGGCTGATGGCTCAGAGCCTGGAGCCTGTTTCAGATTCTGTGTCTCCCTCTCTCTCTGCCCCTCCCCCGTTCATGCTCTGTCTCTCTCTGTCCCAAAAATAAATAAACGTTGAAAAAAAAAAAAAAAAAAAAAAAAGACTGTGTATTCTGTTGCTGGGTGGAGTGCCATATAAATGTCAGTTAGGTCAAATCAGTAGACTGCTTTGTTCCAAGGTCTTCTATCCTTACTGACCAATCAACTGTGTACTTGTTCTATCACGTATTGAAACGGGTACTGACGTCTCCGAGAACTGTCAGTGGTCGCTTTAGGGTTTAACTCATCACGGTCTACTTCAAATGACAGTACTCCACATCTCATACAGTACAACGCCTTCACCATTGCATACTTTCATTTAACTCTCTCCAGTCTTTATTCTCTTATTATACACACTTTACCTTCACATAGGTTCTAAGTCCCACCCTACATAGTTCTCATTTTTATTGAAATGATCAATTACATGCTAAAGACATTTAAAGAACAAGGAAGAACACACACAGCCATCGACACAGTTATGACTTCGTTCCTTTGCATGGATTTGTATTTCCTCCTGGTACCATCTTCCTTCTACCTAAAGGGCCTCCTTTAACATTTCTTAGAGTTGCAGTTCAGCTAATGATGATTTCTTTCAGCCCCTGTATGTCTGGAAAAGGCTTTTTTGGGCCTCGTTTTTTGAGAGATATTTTCACTAAGTATGGAATTCAGGGCCGATAGTTCATTCCCGTGTCCCCCACCAGCGCTCTAAAGGTGTCACTCTGCTGTGTTCTCACTTTCATGGTTTCTGACAGTAAATCGACCACGATTATAAACTTGGATGGGTTTTGACAATAAATCTCCCTTATGTTTGTCCGTCTGCATGTAATGTGTATTTTTTTTTTTTCTGGCTGCTTTTAAGATTTTTCTCTTTATCACTGGTTGTGAGCAATTTGGATTATTAAGTGTTTTGGTTCAGTTTTCTTCATGTTTCTTGCGCTCGGGCTTCACTGAGCTTTCTAGATCTGAGGAATTATGGTTTTCATAAAATTTGAAAAGTGTTCAACCATTATTTCTTCAAAAATCTTTTACGCTACCCATCCTATTAGGAGACTCCAATCACACACACATGAGGCTACGTAAAGTTATTCCATAGCTCACGTTTGCTCTCTCCACTTTTTGAAAGGAATATTTTTCTCTCTGTTTCATTATGGATAGTTTCTACTACTACGCCTGCAAGTTCATTAGTTTCTTCAATGTCTAATTTGCCATTAATCATATCCAGTGTATTTTGCATCCCAGACATTACAGTTTTCATTTCTAGAAACTTGACTTACATGTATTTTTTTGTTTCTTGGTTTGTTTGTTTGTTTTTTAGAGACAGAAAGCATGTGAGCAGGGGAGAGGGACAGAGAGGGAGAGAGAGTGAATCTTAAGCAGGCTCCATGCTCAGCATGGAGCCCAATGGAAGGCTCGATCCCATGACCCTGGGGTCACGAACTGAGCTGAAACCAAGAACAGGATGTTCAATCAATTGAACCACCCAGGTGCCCCAACTTATGTCTATTCTTATCTTCCATGTCTCCACTAAATTTTTAAATGGAAGGAATACAGCTCTAATTCCTGTTTTAACGCCCCTTCAGTCCTAGAATGTTCAATATTCATTCCTTTCCCATTTAGAGTCAAATTTGTTTACGCAGTTGCAAAAAAATCACTATGCAGCCTCTCTCCAGTGTGAACTCTGCTACAGCCTCTTGAAATTTTCTTTGGAGGAGCATACAAGATAAACTGAACAAACTCTGGGGCGCCTGGGTGGCTCAGTCGGTTAAGCGTCCGACTTCGGCTCAGGTCATGATCTCCTGGTTCGTGAGTTCAAGCGCCGCATCGGGCTCTGTGCTGACAGCTAGCTCAGAGCCTGGAGACTGTCTTCAGATTCTGTGTCTCCCTCTCTCTCTGCCCCTCCCCCGCTTGTGCTGTGTCTCTGTCTCTCTTTCTCTCAAAAATAAAACATAAAAAAAAAAAATTTTAATTGAACAAATTCAATGGGAGTATTAGTTGAGTTTATTTATAGAAAGCACTCAGGAAGGGTTTGCTATGATTATTGTTAAGGTATTATTACTACCACTACAAACTGCCTCACACTCAAAAAGCAAACCAAACTAAACGAATTCACCATTTGCCAGAGCAGCTCTGGAACTACTCTGAAGCGTGTGCTTGACTGGAGCTTCCTCGATGTGCTTTAAGTGCTCACTTGTGCAAAATTTAAACCACCGGAAAACAAAAACAGATCAATGGTTCCATAATCTGCCTTCTGCTTGTATGAAAAATGACCAAATAATGTGCAAGTCGTTATCGGGAATTTAATATAAAGAAAAAAAATCTCCAGGGTGTGTTGAAGGGCCAGGAAAAAGAAAAAGGTGGGGGGGTGGGGGGGGTCTATCCTGCGGCACTTTGTATCACTGCAGGCTGGACCCTGACCACTAACGCTCGTGAAGACGACCTTCAGGGACCCGCCAAACCCACCAAATCAAAGAAAAGCCAATTCCAGTTCAGCACAGTTTGTCTATCATCTGTATTTGAGGGTCTGAAATATCTGAAATCCAGTCATCTAGGCTTGCAATCCATCAACACGCATAGTTAGTAGGAACACTCAAACCAGTTCCACAACTTAATCCTCCACAGTGAGGAGACACCGGTGTTTTCTGTGGGTCTGTGTTCTAATTCGGGAGATATGTGGACACCCAAGGTCTGGGCTGGCAAATAGGTCCCTGGCAAGGAATCATTCTTAGTAGGGGGCTCTTTATGGTAAACATCATTCCTTTCCTTCTCCCAAATGCTATGACATTCTTTCCATGTGTCACTGGGCACATCTCAGAGCAACAGCAGAGCCTTGATTTACCACAGTGAATTCGTGGCTATGCAGCTCAGCTCCAGGATATTTAATTCTCTGTCAAAAGCTACTTACAGGGCCTCTCGACTAGACGATAAATTTTCAAGCATCTGGGATCAGATCAACACTGTCTGAGAAGCAAGTCCTGAGGTCACGGCCCAAACTGGCCCCCATTAAAATGTCAGATGACACCCTGTCAGTTTGGAAAGCTATCATCAATAATGATTTTAGTTACTTTCTTTTTCCGAAAGAAATGCATGACCAAAAAAATAGTGAAGAACAGACTTGACAAATAGCTGGTGTGACAGCAATGTCCAATGCACATCTTGATAAGCTCTGTGCCTCCAAAATCAAAGCTGCATACAAAGAGTGGAAATCAACAGTTCCCTGCCCAATCAGCATGGATGAAAACAGTAGCGGACCGTGTGCTACAATTTCAAAAATGCAGAATAGCCACTGGACCTAAAATGCATCCCCCTGCCACTGGAGGGGAAGCCCACAGGTACACTCACTTCCGAAAGGTCCCTCCTATGAAGGGTAACACGCTTAAATAAATTAGTGATCAGAAAATCATTTAGATCACACCTGACTGCTTTCGAAGCCCTTCCGTGTACAGAAGCCTGTGTGGTCCTGGTTAATAGACACCATCCTCCCTCCAATCTCATGGAGAAAGAAAGTCTCAGAAGAATGAAGCGACAACCAAAAGGTCTGTGCAGGGGCCAAGAGGAAACTATAAGAGGGCCTGGGAGCTGGGCAAATGTGTCCTGTCCCGGGGAATATTCTGAGGGAAGAAACCAAGACTGCCGAGTCTGATGCAGCAGGAGGGGTGTTGGAAGGCAAAGGGGTCACATGGCCACCAGCAGACCAAAGGGACGTCACAGTAGGGGTGGGGGGGCAGGGGGAGGGGGCTAGGCTGCAGGGAGCTGGCTGAGGACCTCAGACACTTTTAAAAGCTCAAATGTGTGCAGCCTCTGAACTGCTCTATTTAGGTGTGGCCTAGAGAACATATAACATAGCGTGTGGCCTAGAGAACATATAACATAGCGTGTGGCCTAGAGAACATATAACATAGCAACCTGGACTCTCCATCCTTGGTTTCCTTCTGCAGCAAGGTTTCCTCAGCTCTGAAAGGGAGCTCCAGTTTATCTCCACAAGGGCTATGTATCCCTGGAGGGCTGGCTGAGGAAGTGGCCAGCTGCACATCTCACTGGCCAAAACTCCAGCGATCGCTGAGGGGGAACCACCCCAAATTCGTTTGGGACTGTTCAAATTTGAGAACCCTCAGTGAGAGCCTGGTCTGGATATGTATGTGAGACTAAACAGTTTCAATAATGATAAAGGCTCATTTATCAAGGCCCTACTCAGCACCCAGCACTATGTCTGGGGCTGACACACAACATTTATAATCCCCACAGCCACCATGCAAGGAGGGTGTTAACAGCACCTTACAGATAAGACTGAACTTCGGGCTCCACAGCTAGTGAATTTTATGATAAAGTCAAGTTTTGACCCCTGGTCTATCAGACCACAAAACCCTACTCACAATAGCCAGTCTCGCTGAGCTGCTGACAGCATATTCAGTATCTGATAAGAGTAATGACGATAAAAATGAGTTTCAAACTGTAAAGACACAGAAGTCGAAGTCCAGAGCCCAAAGGCAGTGATCTCTCCCACCAAGAGCTATGCCTCCCTGGACAGTTCTGTGGGTCACTGGGCCTCCCACACTTTGTCTGTGTCAGGAAGGGCTCAGCCACCGCGATACCAGCTTGAGCTGCACAACTTCAGAGAACAGCCAAAACCAATATTTTGAATGTTTTAGTCGCATTAAAATGAACAAGGAATTAATTTCTTATAAAGTTACGCAACACAATAAAAGCCTATAAAATATAATCATATGAATTAGGGACTACAACATTAGGCATTGTTTCCTCATTTATCTTAACCACATCTCTGGAAGCCAGACCCTGACGCTTGGCTGTAACATGACCTATAAGGGAGTGTATAACTGGGAGTACCAGGAAAACTTTATTATAATACACTGTCTCTGATAACCCAGCCCTGTGGTATGGCCTTCAAAGATAGTAAGACGATTTCCAGGGATCTCAATTCCCAAGGCTGAAAAGAAATTCAGGAAAAGAGATTCCAGATCTTCAAATCCAAGTCCTGGCAAAGGCAGCTCCAGATTGTTGGTCCTGTGTTCTCACCTCTAGAATGGCCAGGTTCCCACCAGGTGTCACATGTACTCAACTCAGTGGAAGGACAAGCCACTGTGTAGGGTGTAGGCAGGAGAAAGCCAATGGAAACCACCAAATGCTGGTGGGGGTAAGGGAGTGGGGTGGCTGGCCTAGACTTCTTGTGAAGTCCCCGTCAATCCAGGGCTTCTATAATTTTTAGTGGTCTCTGGGCTGGGAGCCTCGGTTGGCCCCTTCCGGATGCTTTTAGAAACTGCTGTCTTCTTTCCAGAGTCGGCATATTCTTCTTAGAAGGCGTGCATGTATATACACTTACACACACAACGCACACACATCACTCACAAAAGAAGATGCCAGACCCTGAATTACACACTCACCTGCTACAGCAGACCATCTTTCAGTGCCCCTTCCACAATGCTGTGACCAAGTGAGACGTAAACTCGACCTGAAATGCTCGCCAAATGAAATTTGCAATTTGAATGACGCTCAGTAAGTCACTACTTCGTAACAACATAAGAGTAATAACAACCCTGAGTGAGTACTAGCTGCACACCTACACACGAGGCACTTCTGAGAGTTTGACATAATTTCTCTACCCTTCGCAAGAATGCTATGAGCGAGGATTTACTATCATCCCCTTTGAGAGATGAGGGAACTGGTCTCCGGGCTATTAAGTAGCTCACCTAAGATGATGCACCTAGTAAGTGGCAGAGCTAGGGTTCCAACCAGATACTATTACTTGACTTTAGGTCTCACATTACACTCTCTGGTCTCTGATTTACCTGCCTCTATATGTAAAGCAGTACCGTGTAGTGATTAAGAACTTGGGTCTGGAGTCAGACTCCCTGGTTTTCCAATCCACAGGTGACTTTCTATGTAAAATCGCCCTGTGCTTGGAACAGTACCCGACACATATTAAGCACCTGAAAAACAGTAACTACCATGATCATTCCCTACACCACTATTATCTTTAGGTAACAGCAGGCTGGAAGGTCTCCAAGTGGGAGCATCATAGTCATTTGTTATATTATTTGTATACAGATTTTAATGACAGCTTTACTGAGATATTACTTATATACCACAACCACCTGTTTAAAACATCATGATTCAGTGGTGTTAGTCCATCCGCCTAGTTGTGGAACCATCGCTACTAGCTAACTCAAGAACATTTTCATCACCCAAAAAGAAATCCCACTCCCATTAGCTGCTCCTCCCCAGCGCACCCTCCTCCCAGACCCTGGTAGCCACTAATCCACTTTCTGTCTCTAGGGATTTGCCCCGTCTGAATAGTTCACATAAATGGAATCATACAGTATGAAACCTTTTGCTTCTGGCTGCTTTCACTTGGTGTGTTTTTTTCGAAAGGTTCATACCTCTCGTATCAAGTATCAGAACTTCACTCCTTTTTTTAATTGAGGGGAAATTCACACAACACAAAATTAGCCATTTTTTAATATTCGCTGGCATTTAGTACATTCACAATATTGTATGACCAGCATCTGTATCTAGTTCCAAATACTCCATTCCTTTCTATTGCTGAATAACATTCCATGGTACAGGTATAACACTTTATCCATTCATCGGTTGATGACCATTTACAGTTTTTAGATATTATGAAAAATGGTGCTGTTAATAGTCATGCACTGATTTTTGTATGGACACACGTTTTCTCCTTGTTGTTGTTCTAACATTTGCTCTTTATTTTGTTTTGTTTTTCATTAAGTTTTTTTACTTTAATTCCAGGACAGTTAACAGTGTTATGTTACTTTCAGTTGTGCAACGGTGAGTCAGCGCTCATCCTAAGTGTTTTCCATTCTCTTGGCTATATCCCTAGAATAAAACTGATACAGAACATGGGGTAATCCTATGTTTTGTTGTATTACTTTCAGTCTTTGTTTCAAAAAAATCGCATTACTATCTAACTGCCACACTGCTAGGTAAAACATTAAGAAATGAAAATACATGGGCTTCTGAGTACACAGGCCTCAACTCCAACCCTTGCTTCTCCATTTATTAGCTCCGTGGCTTTGAGAAAGCTGCTCAACATCTTGGAGCCTCTATTTCCTCATCAAGTAAACGAGAATATTCTGAGGCTTAGCCGGGTGCCTAGCACAGAGGGAAGTAAGTCCTTGATAAACAGTAACTACTACTACCAACAAGCACCTTTCTTGGGGACAATGACGAACCTTTACCCTTTTTTAGAAGTATCTGAGTAAGGCAGAAAAGCACTGAGAAGAAGAATCACCCGTATTCCCACCACGCAGAATTATACGCATACACCCTCAACCCCAAGCATTCATGATGCCATGTAAACTCTGGTCTCGGCTTTAGTTTCCTTCCCAAGAAAAGTAGACAAGGGATCCCCACAGTGCAAAGCGCATGCCCTGGGCGCCCCAACTCCAGCAAGGAGCGCGGGCTGCCAGTGACCAGATGTGCTGGTCCTTTCTTCACTTCTAGAATTCTCACTGAGCACCACCTGTGGGCAGTACTCTGCTGAGGGCTGGGCTTCACAAAACAGGCCATGGTCTTCTCCCTCGAGAAGTTCACCTCTAGTGCAATGGGGGAGAAAGACATTCTCAAAACAATGGAAGCAGTGCAGTGACTAAGACAGAATAGGTATCACAGAGAAACTGAGGACAAGCACCTCCGTGGACCTTCGCCTCAGATTCCAGCCCCCAAACTTTCTTTGGTCTCTTTGAGTCTCTGCTTGCTTTCCAAAATGAGAACCGATGAGGAGCCTATTAACACAACCAACATTAAATATGAATATGGGTCAGTGGCAATAAAAGGGCTCTTACACTTCTCACACCATCTAAATATAAACAGGAAGCTTTGACTAGCAACCTGAGATGAGCAGCCACAGAGCATGCAGCCTCCCGCTAGTGGGAGCATGGTTACATCTGGCTGGGAGGAGGCCAGAGATCAGGAGCGGGAAGGCTTCTGATGCAGGAACCTCCCAGGCCCTGGCCTCAGCCATCACTTTTTCTGGGTTTGGCACACTGGCAAAAGCCAGCACTCAGCAAGGCCTTCCCTAGCCCCAACTCTATCACCCTGTTTCCTCCACCCATCGACTTTCCTTTTTTTTCTTTTTAAAAAATTTTTAAGTTGTTCATTTATTAGTAACTTATTTGTTTACTTATTAGAGAGAGAGAGAGAGCACCCAGGCACCCCTACTCATCTACTTTTCTATAAAACTACTTTTTTCCCGGTACCAAAGGGATCTCGAGGCTTCAAAAAATAGTAAGAGGAGGAAGGAAGGAAAGAAGGGAGAGAGGGAGGGAGGGAGGGAGGAAAGCAACTTCTCAAGGAAAAAAGAAAGTTCCCCTATCTTCTCTGCTCACTCTGCAGATGAAAAAATCTATGCTCAGAGAGGGTTCCCAATCTGCCCAAGGTCACATAGAGGGTATCGGTAGAGCCAGCCCTGAGCCCTGCTCCAATGAGCTAACTACCAGAGCTGGTCCCCGGTAGCTGGAACACGGGCCCCCCACTGGACTGGAGACTTCTTCTGCAAGGGAAGAGACACTGTCAATGGTTACTTGTCTGTGCTGCGCACCTCCGGGATACCTAGAAGGTCACGGTCATTAGCAGATATGCAATTCATAAAGGTCAGGCCTAGACACTGTCACTTCAAGACTGGTACATTAATCTACCAACCACTACTCCAGGAAAATCTTCCTTGGGCTTCTACAGTCCTAATTATAACTGGGGAGGGGAGTTCGGTCGGTGATAAAAAGAAGGCATGTTAACTCCTGCTAAACCTCCACTATCGGCATACATACTGGTACATCCCTTTCCTTCTTAAAGCGATGCATGCACTGAATGTCTCCAGGTACTGGGCACTGCGGACGCCTGCGGGACAACAGCAAAGGCCCGGCTGGATCTGCACCTGCCAGAGAGGCCCCCTTGCCCCTGGAGGCTGGGTTTCCAGAAACCGGCCTGGAGTTCCTCGGGCGGCTCACGGACTTAATGAAGCCTGGCAAGTTCACCCCTCTACTCCGACCCCTGACCTCGCGTGGAATCTCAGAACGACCCAAATGTCAGGGCCTGCCCCCGCGAGTCCGCTGCCTGCCGCAGGCCCGCGGAGGCGGGCAGGACCAGCGCGGAGACTGGACGCTGAGGCGCGCCCTGCGCATGCGCGGCCCCGGGAGCCCGGCAAGCACGCGGCTCCGGCGCCCCCTGGCGGCGGCGGCCGGCTCGGCTTGGAAGCCCTGGCGCGGCCGCTGGCCGCCGTCCCTGTTGGAGTGGCCCGCGACAGAGCCTTGAGCAGGTGGCCTCGCTCGAGGCCGTCTGTGGAATTCCGGTTCTGGAACGTGCTCACCGAACCACAGAACTCTACTGCTTAAATAAGAACCCCGAGTGCTGTCTGTGCTGTGTTCAGGGAGATGGAAGTTTTCCAGAAGCTCCTGCAAAGTCGGCTTGGCACCAAGGCAAGGCACCCCCAGGACCCCAGCGTGGACTCGGCCTCTTGAGTGCGGCCTGGGCAGTCTCTGGAGGTGACCCGGAGGTCCCTACCCACACAATGCACCAGCCCCAGTCTAGGAGGCAGGGGAAAAAAGGGCCAGGGGCTGGTAGGGGGGACCCACCCTTCACCCCTCCTCTTAAATGGGGACCTAACCAGCTTCTATCTAACAGGGTTGCTGTGAGCATTAAGGGCGCTGAAGGGCAAGGGCTTAGAATGGTATTTAGAAGGAATCATCTTTAATGCTGTAATTACCATTAATAACCTGCTACTAGGATCCCAGAAGCCGGCACACAGTAGGCGCTCGCCGAAGCTGAGGCCCTCTCCCCGGCTAGTGAGGCTGCCGCGTCCCCTGTAGGGCAGTTGCGGGCCTCTGCCTCATTCAAGGCTCAGGGCCCTGGCCAGGGAGGCCCCGCCCGGGCCCCGCCCCAGCTTGCGGCCCTTCTTCACCAGTCCCAGCGTGAGGGAGAGGCTGGGGAGTCCAATCCGACACCCTCCTTCTCCACAGAACAGTCTGTGCTCCGCTCCCGCCCCCACAGAGCTCGGAGCTTTCCAAATCTGGACGCTTTTTTCATTCCCGAAGCATCGGGAACATTTGGGGGAAGAAAATGAACACCAGACATGGTTTGGAAATGATGGAAGCCAAGAGATGGGCGGTGGCAGAGGGAGCACGGTCTCAGGCGTCAGGAGTCCTGGTTTTAAAATATTCAACAGGAGTATGAACTAAATGATCTTTTAAAACCTGGCCAGCTTCATATGCGCGTAGGCCCCAAAGAGATCCTAGCAGAAAGCACCCAAATCCCAAGAGTGAAAAATAGAGCAGCCATAGCACAGTGCAGGGGAGAAACCTGCATTAAGGACGTCCAAAGAGTCACTGGCTTTCAAAGAAAAGGAGCCACGGGAGAGAGGTTTCTAGAGCCCTACAACCTGAAACACAGTCCACAGCCTGGGACGAGCCGACCTGAAGCTGAATGTGGTAGAAGACGAGTCAGAGACACGATTCGTCTCATGTCAGGCCCAAACCAAAATCTATTTTTATCTAGACTGGAGAGGATTTCAGAATACACTGGAAACACGGCACTTTGGGTTAAGCAACTTGTGTTACTTGGCTAGAGTTCACCTTCAGCGGTGCACCCCAGGGTTGACAGGGGAAAATGTTTAAAGAACCACCCCACCGCCAGTAGCCCTGTGTGGCAAGTACTGTCCCTTGCGTGAATGTGGGGACACAAAACAAGCAGTTTGGACATGACATGCCCTCAGAGGCCACCCCGGAGCAGGCGCTCACATATTTGCTAGCTTAATGAGTTAAATATACAATCTAGTTTGAGAAAGGCAAGTGACAGGTGTGAAGTCATCAAACAAAAACTGAATGCCAAATTGGATGGTACTAACTATAAATAGAGGTAGAAGAGGAAGGAGGGACTGAAGTGGACAACAGAGCTGGAGAGATGGTCACTGACATGTCACCAGGGGTGGACTCCTCACAGGGAAAAGGAGGAGACCCTGGTTGGAGGGAGAAGACAAGTAGAGGTGGGGAGTGGGCCTGGCAGGGGTGAGGGCAGGTGGGCAGCACACGGGTGGGACAGACCAGGATATGGGGCTGCCCCAGCAAGACCAGGACAGAGCCTCCAGAATCTGGAAAACTGCTCGGCCCCGCCTAGACCTGCTTTGCTCAGCAGAAGCACTCATCAAGAACCTGAGCTTCAACAGTAAGGGAAAAGCTAACTTGGGGTGGGGGTGGGGGTGGGGGGCTCCACTCTTGATTACCTCAGTAACTTTCCATAGTTTTTAAACCTCAGACTGACTTGTCCTGACACTCAGGCCACTGTCTACTGACTGCTTTCACCACACTTTAACTTCAGCCTACTTAAGAATATAAATCTGCCACAAATGTACAGTGCTGTGTTTTAGACCCTGTAGACCCCAGGGAAAAGCTCTGTGTCACCTGCCTCCCTCCTCCTCTCCTCCCAGAGCCCTGGTGAGCGCTCTGCCTGAAGGAAGAGCTTCTCTGGTACATCCCCAGGGCCCCCAGGGTTCCAGCTTCAGATCTTGCCTTTCCTCACTCTCTGTGTTCCTCCTAGTGAGCTTCAGCCACTGCTGGGTTGTGACCAAATTCTATACACAATCAGCTCCTAAATCCTGACCAACAAACCCGAAGCCTAAAGACCCCTGTGCTGAGCAAAGGCTCCAGAATTAGAACGGTTCCCTGGACAGCACCCCCTTGCGGTCACAGAGGTTATCACCATGTTCCCCTCCAACCCAGTATCTTCCCCCCGCCTCCAAGGGAAGCTGGCTTCTCCTCCTGTAATCCTTAACCTGGTTCAACATCATTCTCTGCCCCGTGAGTGACGCTGAAAATCCCAGTCATCTTGACTCCTCCCTCAACCACCTTCCCACAGCAACTCCCCCCAACACACACGTCTCCGGGGCCTGCTGGAACCCGGGTTTTTGCAGTATCTGTGAGGATCCAGTAGGACAAGAGAATCACTCTAGTTCTTACAGATAAAAGAGATTTAAGGGGATGAAACAGATGAAAAGACAAACAGGATGGTGTGGCGTCCAAGAATTCTGAAACGTCAGGAGGCCACTGACATCCCGAGGGCCAGAAAGGACCGAGGGAGGAGATGGAGTTACGAGAGCTCAGAAGCTGGGGCTACTGGGTGGGAGACGCAACCCAGCAGAAGCTCCCCTGTGGGAGCCAAAACCTCAGGGGAAGTCTGTCAGACCCCCACAGCTGGGGCACCTGCTGTCAAAAGTGCTGCTGGAGGCAGACAGCAAGAGCGAGCGAGCGAGCGAGAGAGAAATACCCTGGCTTCTCTCTCCTTTTGCTCCCCGATTTCCTGCCAATGCTTCCTGTTGGCCAAACCCAGGCAGCAACCAACTGACTAGAGGATCTTGGAAACAGCTGGCAGAAGTCAGGCGCCCTGGGATGTAGAGCAACAAGAGGGAAAGAGCCCGCAGCCAGTTCACCTCTCTGACCAGTCCCCTTCCCTATAATCTTTAATTCTTTCTAATCCATTCTCCGTTCCATGCCAGAAGGATCGTTCTTACTTATAAACTTAAGTTACTCTTGGTTGGCAGTTTCCTGGCAGGGCAAAAGAGGACTCCTCCCCCAGGCTGACTTTGTCAATGAACGCCAAATACAGGAAGTGCTGTTCCCTTGACCACACCGTAGAATGGGTATACGGGGTATATAACATGGGGGCTGCTGCTGAAGGTATTACTGAACTTAATGGCTAAATATCATTCCTTTCTGACCAGGGTTGTTTGCCACGATCAAGAGGCTCGGGGCTCCAATGAAAAAATGCCATGTCAAAGGAAGTGGAGAACAAGTAAAGGCTAATTAAAATCTATTAAAACAGGGCACCTGGGGGGCTCAGTAGGTTAAGCATCTGACTTGGGCTCAGGTCATGATCTCACTCACAGTTGGTGAGCTCCAGCCCCACTCTGGGTGAGCACGAGCCCTGCTTCGGGTGAGCCCCACTTCTCTCTCACTCTCTCTATGCCCCTCATGGGATTCTCTCTCCATCTCCCTTTCTCTGCCTCTCGCTCACTTGCACCCTCTCTCTCTGAAAAAAAAATAATAAAATCATAAAAAATACATTTTAAATTTTAAAAATCTTTTAAAACTATAGAGTAGTAAGAGACAGAATTGAGAAATCAAAAAATTTCCTAGAAAGAAAAACTCAAGCTCAGATGGCTTACCGGTGAATTCTACCAAATGCTTAAAAAATTAACACAATACTTGGGAAACTCTTCCAAAGAGCAAAAGAGGAGGAACACTTCAAAACTGACTCTGCAACACCAGTGTTACCTTGATAACCAAAACCAGACAAAGACATCACCAAAAAAACTACACCAATATCCATTCTGAGTATAGAAGTGAAAATCCTGGACAAAATATTAGTGCATCAAACCCAGCAACATATAAAAAGAGTGTATATATGCCCTAAGTGGGATTTATCCCAGGAATACAAGGCTGATTAAACGTATGAAAATCAATGTAATACGCCACATTAGAAGAATAAAGCACAAAAATTTACATGATCATCTCACTAGAAAAAAGCATTTGACAAAACCTAACATTCTCTCATTATAAAAAAACACTCAACGAACAACGAACAGAAATAAAGGAAAACTTCTTCAATCTGATAAACGCCATCTATGAAAAACCCACAGCTAACGTCATATCCAATGATGAAAGACTGTAAGCTTTTCCCCTATCTTAGAAGATCTCTGTTCTGGTCATTTCTATTAAACATTAGAATAGAGGTTGTAGCCAATGCAATTAAGCAGCAACAACAAAAGGCATCAGAGTGGAAAGGAAGTAGTAAAACTATCCTTTTTACAGGTGACATGATCTTGTCTAGAGAAAACCCTATAGAATCTGTACACACCAAAAAATTATTAGAGCTAAAAAAATCAGTTCAGCAAGGTTATAAGGTAAGAGATCAATATACAAAAAAACACTTGTATTTTTTATACACTAGCAGTGAACACTCTGAAAATGAAATTAAGAAAACTATTCCAGTTATGATAGCATCAAAAAGAAGAAAATACTTAGGAATAAATTTAAGAAAAGGAATGGAAGTCACACTGAAAATTACAGAACACTTTTACAGTCAAATGTTCTACCACTGAGCTATACCCCTACAGAACACTTTTGAAAGAAATTAAAGAAGACATTCTGTGTTCATTGACTGGAAGACAATATTAATCAGATGGCAATACTCGCCAAATTGATCTATAGGTTCAACAGAATCCTCAAATTCCCAGCAGTATTTTTTTTCCCAGTAATTGACCACTTGATCCTAAAATGTATATGGAAATGTAAGGAACCCAGAAAAGCCAAAATAATCTTAAAACAGAACAAAGTTGGAAGACTCACGCTTCCATATCTCAAAACTTAATACAAAGCTACCGTAATAAAGACAGTGTGGTATTGGCGTAAGGACAGAAATAAATAGACAAATGGTGGACTAGAATTAAGAACCCAGAAATAAACCCTTACATTCATGTTCATCGATTTCAACAAAGATATCAAGACAACTCAATGAAAAATAGTCTTCTCAACAAATGCTGTGGTAATAACTGCATATCCACATGCAACAGAATGAAGTTCTCACACCATAAAAATTAATTCAAAGTAGATTATAGATCTAAATCTAAGAGATAAAACTGTAAAACTCTTAGAAGAAAACATAGGAATACATCTTTGTGACCTCAATTAAGTAGTGATTTCTTAGCTACAACACCAAAAACATAAAAGCAACCAAAAAAAAAAAGTAGAAGAAACACTGAACTTATTCAGAATTTAAATTTTTTAATGTTTATTTTTGAGAAAGAGAAAAAGAGAGAGTGCGCGGAAGAGGGCCAGAGAGAGAGGGAGACACAGAATCCGAAGCAAACTCCAGGCTCTGAGCTGTCAGCACAGAGCCCGACACGGGCTTGAACCCACGAACCGCAAGACCATGACCTGAGCCGGAAGTCGGACGCTTAACCAACTGAGCCACCCAGGCGTCCCAAACTTAATCAAAAATTTAAAACGTTTATGTTTTGGGGGGTGCCTTCGTGACATACCACATCATACCCACTAGGATGGCTATAATCAAGAGGACAGATTATAAAGTCAGCTTCACGGCGGACAAGTTGTAAAGCAACAGGAGCCTCTAGAGTAGTACAGCCGCTTCAGAAAATAGTTGCAGTTCCTTGAAACGTGAAACCCAGAGTAGTCACATGATCCAGTCATTCCATTCCCAAGTGTATACCCAAGACACATGAAACTATACATGCCCCCCAAATTTTATGCACAAATGTTCACAGCAGCATTATTGATGATAGCCCCAAAGTGGAAACAACCTCTTGTCCATCAACTGATGCATGGATTAATAAAATGTGCAAAACGTGACATATCCATACAATGGAATATTATTTGGCCAAAATATGAACGAAGCACAGATTCATGCTACAACAGGGACAAACCCTGAAAACATGCTAAGAAGCCAGACACAAAACATCACACACTACATGATCCTGTTTGTATAAAATGCCAGAACAGGCAAATGTAGTGGAGACACAAAGTGGTTGACTTCGGCTGGCGGGGATGTGAATTAGGCAATGGGAAGTGACACTGGTGATGGGGTGATGAATGCACAACTCTGAATGTACTAAAAACCACTGAACTTTAAAAGGTTGTATTTTATGGTATCTGAATTATATCTTAATAAATCTGTTTTTTTTAAAAAAAGCTATATTTGACCATATAAGCTATACAAAGACCATATAAGCTAGACAAAAAAGCTATACAAAGACCATATTTGTAATATGAAAAACTGAAACAATACAGATGTTCCATAGGAAAAGTGGCTCAAAAATATCCCATAAGGCACACCACCATGCCGTCATTAAAAACTTTTTTCAAAGATACTTAATGACCTGGAAAAATAATTATACATATACATATATACATATAGTGAAAAAATAGACCATAAATAGTATATCTAGCGTAATTCTAACTGTATTTAAAATAGCATAGGAGCGCCTGGGTGGTTCAGTCACTTGAGCATCGACTCTTGATGTTGGCTTGGGTCATGATCCCAGGCACACGGGATTGAGCCCCACGTCAGGCTCCACACTGAGCACGGAGCCTGCTTGGGATTCTCTGTCTTTCCCTCTGCCCCTGTCCCCTGCTTGTGGGCTCTCTCTCTCTCAAAATAAAATTAAAAATATTATATAAATATATTTTTATTTTTTTATATATTAAATAGATATAGATATAGATATAGATATAGATATAGATATAGATATAGATATAGATATAGATATAGATATTTAGATATAAAATATCTATATGTAGACATATATAAATTTAAAAATATATATTTATATTATATATATATTATATGTAATATATATGTGTATATATGTATGTGTGTGTGTGTATATATATATATATATTTAGCAGTGGTCAACTAGCTTAAGTGGTAGCATGAGGACTGATTTTACTTTCTGCTTTACATTTTTCTTTATTTTCCAAACAGCCGGCACTCAACACACAACCAAAGAATCGAAGTTCATTTTTAGGTCAAAGGGGTTCTATTCAGTGTGGGCCAGAAGGAGAGGCAGCAGGTCCCCTACCCTATGGACAAAAAAGCACAAAGGTACAGCCCTCTGCAGAACAGTCTGGAAATACTTCTCTTTTGACCCAGAAACTCCCCTTCTGGAAATCTCTCCCAGGGAAATCATTAAGGACAAGCACAAAGACCAGGCCGAGAGGGTGGTTCGTCACAGCTTTACGTGTAACAGTAAAAAGCTGAAAACAACCTACATGTCCAAAAATAGGGGCTTTTTAGTTAAATATATTATAGCTTGCCCATATAATGAAATGCTGTACAGCTGCTAAAAGTGTTTATGATCTGAAGTGGAAAAAGCAGGTCACAAAGCAGTGTATGTGGTATAAACTCATTTTTATAAAAAAAAAAAAAATCACACATGATAATTATAGAGATCTAAAAGTAAATGCACTAAAATGTTAACAGAGGTTGGCTCTGGATAGACCAAGTGATGGATATTTTTATGTTCTTTTGACTGGTCTGTATTTCTGATTTTTATATAATGCACATGTATGTTGTCTGTAACAAGAAGAACAGTAAAATAAAATGATGGGGGAAGGGGCAGGAGGTCAAACACAGGGACAGCCAGAAGTCCCACCTCACTGCCCAAGGAAAGGAGCATGCTAGACAGGACCTTGGGGAGGGGAGGGTGAGACCATCACAGCCACCCGTCGCCCCCAACTGCAGGTGTATGTCCGACTACACAAATCTCCTTCTGTTGACCTCGGATTTATAGACTTCAAAGCATTTTCCCATTTTGTCTTAATTCAGCCTTCTCAGGACTCTCACCTGAATATTATTATCCCCATTTTGCAGGTAAAACAAGTAGGACTTAGACACTTAAATCAAATGGTTTAAGAATCACAGAACAGAATGAGGGGTTCGCAGGTTATCTGACACCAGACCCTTGTCGACAACAACCCCACTCTAAATGAGTTTATGCTCCAGCTGAAAGGCAGCTCGATAAAGCAGAGAGAGTAGGGATTCTGGGGTCCACAGGCCTTGAGGTGAATCCCACTTCACGTCCGAAATTCAGCCTCTCAACTACTCACAGGGAATGATAATCCCTGAGCACAGGACTGCTGCCAGAATGGGGTGCAATCACACAGGTAAATCAGCAAGCATCACGCCTGCCTCTGGGCAGGGCTCGATAAATGCTAACCCACTGGGAACCCCCACCTCTCAGGGCAGCCAAGCCCTGAGGTAGCTCCTGCTAGTAGAAAGACTTCCAGATACGGGCCTAACGTTGGACTCGGTGAAGTTTCCACTGCCCCGCTCTGGCCCCATCCCCGAGGACAGAATAGAGCAGTCTTTCTTCCCCCAAGGGCCCTCCACCCCTGGAGACTGTTCTTTTCCAAAATGCCCCATTCCTTCAGCGCTTACCCACCTGATATGGTCTGGTTGGAAGGCCCCTCCAGTCCAGTCCACAGAGACTCCGTCACAGAGCAGCCATGTGGCTCCTCTCATGTTCCTTCTACCCTGCAAGGACCGCTGCCAGGGAGAAAAGGGTGTTCAGGGCCCTGGGCCTCTTTGACGAGAGGACTCCTATTCAGAAGAGCCACACTATGGACTTCTATCATAGAAGTCTGATTCTCCCGGTGGGACCACCCCTCCTCATCACGGCCTTCATGCAAGGCCTAAGCCAGTCCCTGGGCACGATTCTGGCCCCTGTAACTACATCAAGGATGGGAATGTGATCCACCAGGGCCAAGGAGACACAGTGAGAATGTGGCCGAGGTTTCTGAGACTTACACCTAAGAGAATCAAGAATCTGGAGCCGCCCCAGCCGCCTGGAGCCTGGAATGGGAACCAACACAGAGGACGGTAAGCTGAGAAATGGAGAGAAAGCACCTATCTCTGAGGCCTGAATGCGGCTGCCGCTGAGGTCGGCCTGGGTTGGGTTTTCTTTCACCGACAACTGAAAGTTGTCTTTCAGAAGACACAGATCTTAGCAGAACTTCAAAATGAGCCTCCAGCTTGGCTCGGGGCCTCACCTCCCCTTACACTGCTTCCCTTCTGCATGTCCCTGGGGGCAGGGGCTTGGCCCCACCTCCCGAAAGCCTTGTGGGGTGGAGTTTGAGTTGCTGACTAGGATTTGCACTGCCGCCTCCCATCCTCTCTGTGAACAAAACACATTCGTTTACTGCTGGGGCGGGGTAGAGCAGAGGACAGGGACCCTCTGCCACTGGTCTGCCCCTTCCCTACTCCCATGTCCCCGGTGACCATCACATCTCTTCGGTGACACTCTCTCCCACCAAGTACACGAGTGGCCTCACCCCAAGCCCTGGTCACCGCCCCTGTGCCTGAGGCCGAGCAAAGGGCTCAGAAGACTTCAGCCCCCCGGCCTGAAGAGGGCAGGGGGCCCCCTACGTGAGTGTGACCGCGGAGGCCTTCAGCACTGGCAGGGCATGGCCAGCCTGCAGCCAACCCACCACACCCGGGCTGCCCCGGGACCAGCAAACTAACATCTCCAAGGATGGAGCCCACAGCATCCTGAAAGCTGAAAGCCCCCAGTGAACATGTTTCCACTTTCCTGGGGGAAGCTGGGGCTGCTCCTGGGAGCCAATATTCCACGATGGGAAAACACGCTTCGAAGCAGAAAAGTAAACCACCGTGTAGGAAACGAATGCCTCAAGTCACCTGGTCGAGGGTCTGGCCTCGCCTTGACATACAGTGCTGTTAGAATCAGCCCCTAGGGAGAAGAGCCGATATGCCTTCGTTCTGTATCTTTTACATTCCACAGAGGCAACCCCTGCTTAACACGGCAGCCTTTTGGGGGGTATGACGGTCCTCAAGCCATAACCACCCACCGTCTGAAGAATTTCCAACTCAACTTGTTCCAAGCCTTTTTCCATGCCACCCAGATGCCCAGGACTGAGCCAAGTGTGGAGAAGTCACACCGGAGCAACACTTGATAAAAAGCCCCTCATCAATGGACTGCATCCGTTATGCTGACTTATCTAAATTTGCTCTGGTAGGAGGCCCACAGGAGACAGTGGGCAATCCCCAGGTGCCTCTTCCGAAAACATTCGTAGAGAATGTTTAAGTCTCTTGGCCTAACAACCGCTTATGCTGAGCTGAAGTCGGCGGGTGTGTGAAGACACTGGGTTTCAAGCTGGGGAGAACAGGGCTGGGATCCAAACCTTTTGGAGACGGGTTCTCTATTTACAGACTAGTGCTTATCAGTTGCGGAAGACAGGTGGTGGTTCTGGAAAGCCTCTCTTGAGAGCTCCCTTGCCCCTTCGTACTGCCCACTGCACAAGGCAGGTGTCTTCGTTCCTTCCCTGACGCTGACCCCTGAGATGGAGACACTCAGAACGCACACGGACAGTGGAAAGAGAACCCTAGGGCCAGCTTTACTGGAGGCAGGCAAAAGAGGATGTAACATTTTCCAAGGGGAAGTCATTATATGATTCTCGTGCTATTCATCACACCTGCGCTTCTGGGAAGACCAAGGGGCCCATGAGCTCTGCAGATTCTAGAGAAGGGGAGGTCTTTAGGGATCAGCCTCCGACCTTCGACCTCCGGTCAGGAAGGGGTGTCCAATCAGAAGAGACAAGCCCTCCTCCTGGGAGCCGAACCAAGAGATGGTTTCTCCTCAGCTATCTCTCCTCTCATCAGCCAACGTATTTAGCATGTTCCTTACAAAGACAGCTGTCAGATGACTGTGTGAATTGTTCGTGCCTCTTACAGGAACACTACTTGAATCAACTGATCCATTCCAAGGTGAATGGTCCTTTGTGATAAAACCATGAATGTGGGCCCAATTCCAAAGACCTCTAACCCTCTGGGTCAGCCTTGGGCAAGACTGGTGAGGGGCAAATGGACTAGTCTTGGGCCCCACCCTCAAGCAATCCCCTTAGGGTAACCTATCCATCTGCCCCTGGCCACCGGGTACTGCCCTCCTCCAACACCATCAACACCTTTTCCTCTTTATGGGGCACTCCAGGCCTCAGATCTTTGGCTTGATCTGCCCCTAGAGATTTCCCTCTAAATATACTGTTCCCAGGTCCCACTCCTGGGCCCAAACCCTCTGCCAGACAAGGCAGATATACTAAGGCAACGATTCCCTCTCTCCATAGCTAGATGTTACCTGGGGCTTCTGGAGAGGTCTATCCATCTGAGGTCACACCCAAGAACAAAAATAGCTAAACTTTGTTGCTCTGCCAGGTGCTGTGCTAAGAGCTTTACAGGTATTCACTCTTTCCCTACGATAACCCTACAATGCAGATACTATTATTATCTCTATTTTATAGAGGAAAAAACGGAGCCCCAGTGACGTGAAAGCAACTGGCCAAAGATCTTATAGCTGATAAGAGACAAAGCTGGAGATCAGATCTGGGCAGTCGGGCTTCAAAAGCCCCAGGCTCTTAACCAATGCATCAGAGGAACAATTTGAAACCAGGAGCAAAGGAGGAAGAGAGAATGTGGCTCCAGAGAGCTCCCCCACAGGGTGCCACCTTCTCTACCTGGGCACAGAGGCCGTGCAGCCTGACGGGCAGGTCTCCTACCTCATCCTGGCCCTCCCTCCAGTTTACTGGGTGTCATCAGGCAAGTCCCTGAGCCACGCTGGCACAGTCTCCCCCACTGGAACACAGAACATTTGTATGAGGGCCCCGTTTGCCCTTTGCAACCAATCCTTCCCTGCCTGATACCACGCAATCTAGAAAGGAAGTGTAATACCACGCCACTGTCTCCGGGTCCATGATGTCCCTCCTCTTGGGCACCAAAGCCTCAGTCTTGCACGTCCCCTTCCATTCACCCGAGAGCAGGCTACTTCTTTCGGCCACTTCCAGCTGGGTGAGAGACCACACTCTACTGGACATGTCTAATCAGAGGCTGACGTGTGCCCCTGGTCTTGTTTTTCCCAGGTGACTATGGTCCTATAGCAACGTCTCACCAATGGACTGTCAGCAGAAGCGAGGTGTGCTCCTTGTGCTCACCCAGACATCTCTCTCTCTTCCCCTTTGCAGGAGCTGCAACACATCAGCAAGCCGGCTTCAATCACAGAGATGAGGACGACACCCTAGTGCCTGGGGAGAAACGGTAACCTCAGGGAACACAGCTGCCCCACCAGCTGTGACCAGTTGGAATATTACAGGGCTTCTCTCAGACGGGAGCCAGTGCGTGTTTGGTCCCTGTAGGATGAAAAGGTACATGCCAAGGCTGTCTATAAAGTCCACATCCAGGAAGGCAAGCCACTTTCAGCTTCACTGTCCCATCTGCAGGAAGTCACCCCGTGTCCAGCAGATCTAAGTCCCAAAATAGACAGTGGCCATGTGTCCACTGTTCCCAAGCCTTCCCGTTTGGGAAAGAAACATCTGTGGCCATTTGGTGTCCTGGAGATTTCACCTGAAACCTCAAGCTGTATCCCAGAACAAAGATGTCTACTCACTGGATTAAACCAATGCTATCAGAAGCTAAAGTGTTTCTCAATTCCCTCTATTCCCACCCTCTATTTGTCTGCTTCGGTTTAAGAAATGAAGGAAGGAGTTAAGGGGATGAGGGGGAGGTGAGATCCACTTAGGAACTCTCTGATCATGGAAGTGAACTGAAACGTACAACCTTTTGGAAAGAGATCCATGTCCGGCTCTGTCATGGTGTGATGCCAGCATATGCTCTCATAGGTACTTCCCATGATTGGAAGGATATGACCCTGAATCACTAAAATATGCCCAATATGTTGCCTACAAACAAAACGCATCTCACTGTGACCGGCTATGAGCCAAGGCACCGGGAATCACCTGAGCTACACGACGGGCATCTCAGTAAAAATCCAAGCAAGGGAACTTTTATAAATTTCACTCAATAACTGAGCACCAATCATGTGCCAAATACCGTGGTAAGTGCTGAGGCTCGCAAACAAACAAAGAGCTCTTCCTTCAGAGGAGCTCATGGACTGGTGGGGGTGTCTGATCATAGGACAGCTAACACTACTATGATTTTCAGGCAGTCTGCTAATCTACCACGCAAAGACAGCAGTGAACCTGGTTAACTCTGAACGTGTGAGTCCCAGAAGGGGTCAGAGAAGATGGGAGGTGTGAGCTTGAGGCACAAAATCTACAGGTAAAACTCTAGGCAAGGAGAAGGAATTAAGGTGGAGGAACAAGGAAGGTGAGTCTGCAAAGAGGGGTGTATATACAAATCACGGGTATTCTCCAGTGATCTGAATGTCTTCTACATGAGGAGACCCTACCTGGCCCAAGCATCCTCTGACCCACATGCCAGCAGAGCAGCATGATTAAGAACATGGGCTCTGGAGCTGCTCACGCTTCAGACTGAGTCCCCCTTCTGCCGCTCAGTAGGAGAGCATGGGCTCCAGCACTGGTCTCTGCGTTCAAGTCTTAGCTCAGCCACTTCCTGGCTTTGGGACCCTGGGCAGCTTATCTAACCTCCCTGTGCCTCAGTTTTCTCATCTCTAAAATGGAAAGAATAACAGAGCCTACCTCATAGGGTGGTTGTGAAGACTGGCTGATACCCAAATGAGGGGCACAGAGCCTGGCACAAGTAGGCATCGGTAACATTCCAGTAACCTCGCCCAGTCTCACTTCCTTGGTCTGTAAATTAGAGGTTTGCAGGATTTAAGAGACACTAAAGCCGTAACTGATAACTGAATGATTTTGGCTTCTGATTCCCAATAAGCCAAGGCTAACATCAGCCCGTCAGGGGAAGCGCTCCCAGCAATGGCTGGAGAAGCAGATATGGAAGTTCATGGACATTTCCAGGCTCTGGCTGGCAGCCCGGCTCAAGTCAGGCCTCCGGAAGCCATGGACCAGTTTAGGTGACCTGTGAAAGGGAATTCCTCCACCTGCAGCAGCACGCAGGTGGCACAGGGGAGGGGTGTCCCAGGGGCTGCTGTGCTCAGCTCCAGCCAGGGCCTGCCCGGGGGCAGTGAGGGGACCGCTCTTTCCTTCTTCCCAACAGAGCTGGAATTAACTGGATGGTCCCAATCTGGAAATGTCAGCAGCTAATTCAAAAGCACTGGAAACACGGAGCTGACCACACCAACCCCGTCTCCAGGGCCTGCAGGTTAGCGGTTCGCACGGAGCGGTGAGTCCTCCGTATATTTTGCGTTCATCGAACATTTGTCCGCAATCTCTCCTAAAAACTTCTCAAGGACCTTGATGAAGAAAGAAGAACCAAAGAGTATTGCTACACAGAATTAAGACCAAGAGCCTCTTGAACTCCTCACAGAAACTGGCCTGTCTTTGGGCATCTCCATGAACTAAAGGGGCAACTTTTCTGCCACTCATAGTCACTTCTTGTGGTCCCCCCATTAAACACTTAGCTTGTAAGCCAAGAGTTGTGTCATGTTCATTATGTGCCAGGCACTGTTTTAAGCATTTTCTATATACTATCTCATGTAATCCTCATGACAACCCAAGGAGAGCTTGACAGATGGGGAAACTGAGGTACAGAGCCATTAAGAATTTGCACAAGGGTGCAGAGCCAGTACATGATGGAGGTAGGCATTGGACCCAGAAAGATGGCTAAGCACTGGTGGTCCACACTGCCTCTCACGTGGCCGACGCAGGTTCTCAGGGCTGGGGGCCTCCACTGGCAAAAGTGACCCTTCCCTCTCCCATACACGTGTGACACTGAATGTGCCCACGGAAGTCAGAAGCTAGCCAGGGCCCGGTCTCCCGTGAGCCGGGCAGCGTGTCTCAAGAGCCAAGTGCCTCAGGGTGCCTGGGTGGCTCCGTCGGTTAAGTGACCGATTTCAGTTCAGGTCATGATTCTCAGGGTTCATGGGTCTGAGCCTCACATCAGGCTCTGTGCTGACAGCTCAGAGCCTGGAGCCTGCTTGGGATTCTGTGTCTCCGTCTCTCTCTCTGCCGCGTGCACGCTCTTTCTTTCTTTCTCTCTCTCTCTCTCTCTCACACACACACACACACACACACAAATAAATACACATTAAAAAAAATTTTTTTAAAAGAGCAAAGTACCTCAGCACCATGGCTAGGGGCCCACTGCTCACCACATGTCACCCAGGGCAACTCAGGGACCAAGTCTTCTGTCCTCCTTGCCCACCTGCAGCCACGAGACTCTGCTGGCAGTGCTACCTGCAGATGGTCTGCCCCACCAGCCTGTCTTGGAGCCAATGCGAGGACCTGAGCTGTTGCTGCGAAGCAGGCCTCAGAGCCATCCCCCACCCCCAGCTAGCAAACACCCCTGGCTAAATCCACCAGCCCCCAGGTGACTGGAAACTGCCAGAGGAAGCTTTGTTCTCACTGGAGAATATCGTTCCTGGCCCCAAATCACACACGAGCTCCCATAAGCCTAAGCCACGTGAGGTGATGTGAGGTGACGGAGTGGGTACCACGAAGAAGCAGGCAGCAAACTACCAGAACGCCCTGGCCAGACAGACGGCATCCTTTCCCAGCCCACACGGATGTAGAGAAGATTAAGTAGATAAACCTGGCAGCACTCGAGGCTCCCCAGGGAACTGGGTGACTATGTCACCCCTGTCACAAAGCTCATAAGTGTGCCTCGGGCCAGGTCTTTGTTCAATATCGCATAGGACAACCAGTCAGACAGCCAGCAGCACACAGATGACCAGCTCGCCGCCGTTCTGGTGGCCCCTGTGCCCAGCCACAGTCCATCACATGCACGGTTTGGACAGTAGGTGGCAGGAGGGAGAGGAGCAGCTTCAAATGGTCCCTTTCCTCCCAAGGCCTTTGGAATTCAAAGTGTCCCTCCTCCTCCAGGAAGCCTTCCTGGCCCTGCGGCTCTGTGCGACCTCTGTTGTCTCCAAAAAGCTGTTAGCCGTGCCCGACTTTTACCGTTTGCTGCCTTGTTTGGGGCTGATCTTTTAAAATGTTATTTAATAAGCACTTCATAGGCCAGGTACTGTGGTGCTCTGCATACATTATTTGACTGAATCCTTAGAATACATCTGTGAAGCGAATATGATCATACCCATTTCACAGATGAGGAAGTAGCAGCTTGGAAAGGTCAAATAATGTATGTGTCCTGCCTCTGGCATTTTTCCCTCTCTGAGACTGCATTCTCACACATTTGGTTACAAACTCCTTCCTGGCAACTGGGGTGATTTATACTTGCTTCTACCCCTACAGCCCCCAGGCACACAGCTAAACACCGGACGACTGACTGTGCCAGGGATGGCCATCCGCAGGGACCGATCAGCCTTAATTAGCCCAGAGGCGGCATCAATGAATACGACTGGTCAGCCACGTGGCCACGTGGCCCTATGACAAGACTCCCTGCATGTGCTGTGCAGGATCCCCATTACCCCATAAACCCCTGCTTTCCTTGCAGATTAGTTATCAGCACCCTTTCCGTGTTCGGCCTTTCCTTGTTTTGGTGAGAACTGCAGACCGGAGGCTCTGAGGAAGCAGAGTGTGGCTGGGCCTGAACTATGCAATGCACGTGGTGGGCTCCACCCCGAGGCCTTGCTGGGGACTGCCAGTCCAGGGCACGGGTCGGCCTGCAGGCTCCACGCAGGGCAGCGTGGCCCCGGGGACGGCCTCTGGGGAGGGAGGGCTCGGGCTCACCTTTGGTAGCGTAGGCTTCCGCAATCAGGCGCAGCCTGTAAGGAGGGATGGCGGTCAGCGGCAGATCATCGAGGCCCCCCCGGGCATAGATGTTGAGAGCCTCCTTATAATCTCCTTCCACGTAATTCAACTTGGCCATGATCAGACTGGATTCTTGTAGGAACTCTGACTAGAAGGAAAAGGAGAGAGAGAAACGTTTTCCGACGATGCTCTGAGTCACGCTCCCTCGGGGGCCCTCCACCTGCTGCTGCAAAGCCTTGAGGCTCTCTACACAGAACCCACACTTGAACGTGCAAAGCAGGGTGTTCACGACGGCCCCGAAGTGGAAACAACCCAAATGCCCATCGACTGAGGAACGGATAAGGAAAATGTGGGCTAGCCTCGCGGTGGAATAATCCTCAGCCAGAGTGAGAAATGAAGTACTGGCCCACGCCACAACACAGACGAACCTCAGAAACCTTACGGCAAGTGAAAAAGCCAATCACAAATGGCTACATATTTAATGCTTCCATTTATGTGAAATGGCCTGAATGGTCAAACCTATAGAGGCAGGAGGTAGATTACCGTTTGCCTGGGGCCGGTGGGTGGGAGGATGGCAGGTGACTGCTAATGGGTACGGGTTTATTTTGGGGGGTGTTGAAAATGTTCTAAACTAAGGGTAATGACTGCACGAGTCTCTGAATATACAAAAAAAAACCCCACTGAATCGGACATTTTAAATGGGAGAATTATATGGCACATGAATTACATTTCAATAAAGCTGCTGTAAAACAAAACAAAACAGAACAGAACAGAACACTGAGGCTCCCCTCTGGCCCCTGTGCTTGGCTATGCTGGGCCCAGAATGGAAGGGACACTTTATGAACAAAAACATACAAGCACCTGTCTCAAAAAAGGACATCCGGGTAGGTCCTGCCCATTGCACAGGGGGTATGCCACAAGACCGTAACCCAAAGGACTCCAGGAGAGAGGCTTTCTAAATTGGTGCAGGGCACCTGGGTGACTCAGTTGGTTAAGCATTTGACTCTTGATTTTGGCTCAGGTCATGATCCCACAGTTCATGGGATCAGGCTCTATGTCAGGCTCTGTGCTGACAATGCGGGGCCTGCTTAGGATTCTCTCTCTCCGTCTCTCTGCCCCTACCCCCGTGCATGTGCATGCATTCTCTCTCTCTCTCTCTCTCTCTCTCTCTCTCTCTCCCCAAAATAAATAAATAAACATTTTAAAATAATAATAAACAAATTAGTGCAAAACCCAGGACTTTTCTTTCCAGGGGCAAACTTTTCCCACTGAGCCATTCTCCTTGTCAAGGTGACTGAGCCCTGGTCGCCTCCACAGAGGCTGCAAGCTCTAACAGTCGTCTGATGGGCCCTCGTTCCTCTCCAGCCAGGAGCACTTGGCTCCCCCAGTCCACACCCACCCCACCCCCTACCCTTCTTCCAGGCCACCACTCCTCAGCAGGAAAAGAAGAGACGACCCAGCCATCTATAGAAGGAAGCAGATTTATACCCTGGCGCAGGCCTTTTCCCTGGAACCCAAGCTACGCGAGGCTAGCTTCGCCAGCATACAGGAGCTCGCCAGGAAGCTGCACTGTCCCGCAGCCTGCAGCTGGGAGGGGGTGGGCAATGCACAGGTCACCTGCCAGAGCATGGCAAAGCAGCTGTCCGCCAGGATGGTCAGCTTCCACGTATTTCTTTCTTTTTTCTTCGAGTACAGTTGGCACACAGTGTTACATTAGTTTCCAGTGTATAACATGGTGATTGGACAACTCCGTAAGCTAGGCTGTGCGCACCACAAGTGTCACTACCGTCTGTCACCATAGGATGCTCTTAGGATACCATTAATGTGTTCCCTAGGCTGTGCCTTTTACCCCCATGACTTCTTCAGTCCAAAACTGGCAGCTCGTATCTCCCGCTCCCCTTCACCCATTTTACCCACCCCTCCCTCCCCTCCCCTCTGGCACCCATCAGTTTGTTCTCGGTATTTATGAGTCTGTTTCTACTTTTTGTTTGTCTGTTTACTCATTTGTTGTTTTTTAGATTCCACATATAAGTGAAATCATAACGTTATTTCTCGAAAGGGAACAGGGGCAACAGGCAGCACTGGAGAGATGGCAAAATGGGCACAGGAAGTGAAGGGAACAAAGGGGTTTCTTTTTCATTTAAGTTCACTATTATTGTCTTTTCAGTAGGCTCCACGCCCAATGTGGGGCTTGAACCCACAACCCTGAGATCAAAAGTGTCATGCTCTAGGGGCGCCTGGGTGGCTCCGTCGGTTGAGCGTCCAACTTCGGCTCAGGTCATGATCTCACGGTCTGTGAGTTCGAGCCCCGAGTCAGGCTCTGTGCTGACAGCTCGGAGACTGGAGCCTGCTTCGGATTCTGTGTCTCCCTCTCTCTCTGCCCCTTCCCTATTCATGCTCTGTATCTCTCTGTCTCAAAAATAAACGTTAAAAGAAATTTAAAAAAAAAAAAGGGGGAACAAAAGAGTTTTAAGTGGGGGCAGTCCGGGGGGGGGGGGGGGGGGGCACCAATGCAAGAAATTAGAATTACATCTGCAAACGCAGAAATCAAAGCAGACTTAAGAGAAAAAGAGCATGACAAAAGCACCCACTGCTGGGTTCTCCACCCAGAGGAAAGGCTTCCTGGCCGGCTAGGCTGTGTCTTCCTTCCTACCTCAAGCCCTCCGGCACCGAGACCACTGGCTTAAAAGCAAGGGGGAGGGGCGGCGGAAGCTGGTGTCTAAGAGGCTTAGCGCTTCATCCTGGGACAATGAAAAGGTTCTGGAGACGGCCGGTGGAGATGGTTGCACAACAGTGTGAACGCACTCCATGCCACTGAAACTGTATACTTAAAAATGGCTATAACACTAAATTTTGTGTTATATATTTTTTACCAACAGAAGAAGATTTTTAATATTCAGCTTGAAAAAAAGTGTAAGTTTTTTTTTTTTTTTCAAAAAGAAAAGTAGACTACGAGGCCAGATGGAAAAGATGTAGGAGCCTGAAGAGAATTACAAGCAGAAAGGCACAGTTTGGATGCAGGGAACAGCCTTGCTGGGTGAGTCCAATCGGCCGCAGGCGGACGGAGATCACCTCCCCCACGGTGTTCGGGCGTGGCCTTGCCCTTGATAAACACAGTTCTCTTGACTTGAATCAGAAGCAGGGCTCCTGACTCCCAGGTCAGGCTCTTTCCGCCAGGCCACATCGCCTCCTTGCTCTGGTCCTTCCTGCGTCAGTCCACGTGTGTTTTGTGGGTACCTTGTCTGCACTGGGCTTTAGCAAGCTCCCAACCAGGAGACAAACCGACTTAAGGTCAAGAAGAGAGGAAGTTTCCCGTACAAAAGTTGTGTGACTCTGGAACACTCTGTATAGGGTAGAGGAAGCTACAAAATGGTAGGAGGAGAACATTCCTCCAGGTAGAACCAGTACCAGTAAAACAGCAACAAATGACAGGTCCCTGGTGCTGTGTGGCTGTGAAAGAACTTCCACGTCCGGGCCTCAAAACAACCCTGAGCTAACTATATGCTTACAGATGAGCAGCGTGAAGCTCAGAGAGGTTAAGTAACTTTGCCGAGTCACACAGCTCATAAATCCAGAACTGAAACACAAACTCAGGCATTCTAACTTGAAATTCCGTGTTCTTACCACTACACTGGGTTGTAGAGGGTGGAGAGCAAAACCCAGCAGCACCTGGTAACACAAAAGGTCAACTTTTCACCATGAAGTTAGGGGTCTGGAAGGGGGGAAAGAAACTGGCCAGATGTCAGGCCTGGAGCGGGATCTTCAGCCTTTCTCCCCTAACACACAGCCACATCCTCACGCCTCTTGGAGTAGTGCTTGAATCTGATGGCTGCCACTGTGAAGCGTGGCCCCTCGTGTCCACTGTCCTTCTACCCCTTCGCACTGACGAACACCTGCTAGTATCATGAGCTGACTTTGAAGAAAAGTGTATCATGGCCCCTGGAAAGCAACAAGGAAAGAGAGAACATGTGTTTTTAAAGCCCCACCTGCAGCACCAAGTGCTTAGTAAACTGCACTTCCTATATTAAAGTGAATGCTCTCAAGCCAGCCTCTGAGGGGCCTGGGGCTATGTCCACTGGAGACAGACATACACAAAGGCCATTTTGAAAGGAGGCTTTCTGCCAGGGTTTCCAGAAGCCTGCAGCCACATAACTGATGAACACTAACACTCACGTATTCAAATGCTGCCCACGCCCTCAACTGCTCCGGGGCCAAGGAGGTGATCAGATAACAGGGAGGAAAGGACATCTCAGAATGAAAGCTTGCAGGCTTGGAATATACTGGAGCTGGGAGGGTCCAAGCTCACCCCTCCAACAGCCCACCCCTTTCAAACCAAGAGAAGCTAAGCCCTAGGGAGGGAAATGATCTCCTTGGGGCCACACAGCAATTTGGGAATAGGCACAGGTTTCCAAAACAGATACAGAAGGTAAAGTCGAGGAAAACATGGTCTCTTGGGGTGGGGGGGGAGGGAATGTACACAAACAGGAGAGTAAAGTCCCAGAGGATTTGGAGACAGGAAGTAAAGAAAAGGGAAAGAGAAATCATCCAGGTCAAAAGCAAAGAGATACAACTCAACAACAACAAAAACCCAACCTGAATAAAAGCTGGCCAAAGCACTTGAATAGATATTTCTCCAGAGACCTACAGATGGCCAATGAGCACATGACAAGATGCTCAACATCACTGATCATTAGGGAAATACAAATCAAAACCATAATGAGATACCACCTCAAAAGTATTAGGATGGCTACTATCCAAAAACAACACACACACACACACAAATACAAAATGCTGGCAAGAATGTTGTGAAATTGGAACTCAGTGTTGGTGAGAATGTAAAATGTAAAATAGTGCAGCTGCTGGGGAAAACAGTGTAACAGTAGGGAGGTTCCTCAAAAAATTAAACATAGAATTAGCATATGATTCAGCAATCCCACTTCTGGGTATATGCCCAAAAGAATTGAAAGCAAGATCTTGAAGAGATATCTGTAAACCCATGTTTATATCAGCATTATTCAAACTACCAAAAGGTAAAAGCAATATCAGTGTCCACTGATTGATGGATGAATAAACACAACGCAGCTTAAACACACAGCAGAGTATTATTCAGCCTTAAAAGGGAAGGAAATTCTGATACGTGCTACAACATGGATGAACCTCGAGGACATAATATTAATAAAATAAGCAAGTCATAAAAAAAACGAACACTATACAATTCCACTTCTATAACGGATCTGGAGCAGGTAATATCATTAGAGACAGAAAGCAGAATGGGGGTTGCCAGGAGCGGGGAGAGGGGGGAATGGACAGTTAGAGGGTAATGCGTAGAGTTTCACTTTGCGATGATGAAAAAGTTCTGGAGCTGTGATAACAGTGAGGGGGGCACAAGAGCACAACGGCGGCTAGAGAAGATGATGGGAACAGGCTAGGTACGGGCAGCAGCCTGCAGAAGCGATAAGAGCCAGCCTTCGGGGCCATGGGTGTGCAGAGCCCTGCAAGCGAGGTAATGGTGGGGAGGGAGGAGGGGGAGCGAAATCCAGATGAAGGGAGATTCAAAGGAAGCAAGAAAGGACTGTGGTGAGAGGGAGAGGGCAAGCTGGGTGCAGAGACCAGAAGACAGAGCAGGCGGGCAGCAGAAGGGTAGCACTTCAGGTTTCTGTGCCGTGAGGAACAGGTCATTGCTCAGGCAGAGGGCAGTTCCTGTCCTGGCTCCTTCCTACACCAAGGTACCAGGCCTGCGGTCACCAGCAGGGGCCCCACCCAGTTCTCAGGACATGCGTGTCTCAGGCAGGAACTGGCGGTAAAGGGCACTCCTGATCAACTCCTCTCCTCCCTACAGTGGGCCAAGGTGGCAGGTTGAGCTCTGGGCCTCAGACGGCAGCTTTATCCAAGCACCTGGGGCAGATGATGCTTCAGGATAATGTGTCGTCGAAGGATCACCAGAGAGGCCCCTAGGAGCCGGAAGCCCCCGCACGGTGGTCAGCCAGCCGTGGGTCCGGCACAGCAATCGCGCAGCGAGTCGGCCTGCTTCC
The DNA here is from genome assembly GCF_046562875.1 of Panthera onca. Lineage (NCBI taxonomy): Eukaryota > Metazoa > Chordata > Mammalia > Carnivora > Felidae > Panthera > Panthera onca. The sequence continues at coordinate 133,380,397 of NC_138344.1, forward strand.
CAGAAGCCACAGCAGGGTACAGACGTGCTTCCCACCTGCCCGGCTCCTCGTAACTGCTCACTGCCCGGAGCGGGTCGGGCCCAGCGTCACCCCTCCGCCCCCCGCATCTCGGACACCCGCAGTACCTTCAGGTTCCCCCGGTCCAGGGCGGCGGTCAGATGCTTGCGGACCTCGGTCAGCTGGGGCCTGGGGCCTCGGGGACTGGCCCCCTGCCGTAGGGGGTGCTCCTTCAGGTACTGCTCCAGCTTCGACTCCCCGAGGAGGAGCTCTGCCATGTCATCTGCAGAGAACAAAGCGAGAGGCTAAGCGGGAAGGCCCCCCAAGGACTTCAGGACCACCACACCCTTGCGCCGTGCCCCCAGCAAGGCCCTTCTGGAACTTCATAACCTTAGATGGAGTCCAAGGAGGCACCATCTTATGGTGAATTCTGTTCATTAATAAGAATGTTCCAGGGACATCCGGGTGGCTCAGTCGGCTGAGCGTCTGACCTCGGCTCAGGTCATGATCTCACGGTTCATGGGCTTGAGCCCCACGTAGGGCTTGCTGCTGTCATCGCAGAGCCCTCTTCAGATCCTCTGTCCATCCCTGCTCTGCCCCTCCACGACTCATGCTCTCTCTCAAAAATAAATAAACATTAAAAAAAAATAATGTTCCAGAGTTTGTATTCAGACAGGTGGTAGCTCATTCCTTTGTCACACATTGATTGAATCTAGAAAGGCTTGATATATGTAAACAGAGAGAGCCCAAATTCAGTAGGAAAACACAAAGTTGTCTTACGATATTTTTCAGCATGATCTTTATAAAACAATACTACGTATTTTCCAAGAGCAATGCAGTGAAATCTCCTAGTTCTGTTGTGTTCTATGGCCTTATAATGCGGAGGTGAGCTGGCAGAATATCTCCTACAGTCAGATTTTTTTAATTTTTTTTTTTTTATATTTATTTATTTTTGAGAGACAGAGAGGACAAAGCACAAGTGGGGGAGGGGCAGAGAGAGAAGGAGACACAGAATCGAAAGCAGGCTCCAGGCTCTGAGCTGTCAGCACAGAGCCCGACGCGGGGCTCAAACTCACAAACCATGAGATCATGACCCGAGGCCAAGTCAGACGCTTAACCGACTGAGCCACCCAGGCGCCCCTGCAGTCAGATTCTTAAAACGAGTTGTGTCAAAAACACCTGAGTTGCATGCAGTCTGTTTCTGCCTAAAAGTCGAAGCTATATAGACACTGACAGCTGGGAATGTCTAGATGCAGGTTTTACCCTTAAGAGTATACTACTTATGGTTGCAATTCTGCTAATATCCGTGCTGGCTTGTTAATTAGAATGAAGAGCTCACTCCAGAAGTAGCTCTTTGGGAGCACATCTAGATGTCCTGAATAAACCCAGAACAATTCATACACCAGCCTGAGCACGACGTATTTCTGCTGTCACGGGACGGGATGCAATTGTATCAAGATGTAAGAGCGACAAAACAGGTCTGGAAGGATATATCTCCAATCCATGACCGTGGTTACCACCGGGATGCAGAGTGGCAAGGACCTCAACTGGAGTAAAGGGTCAAAATGGACTTCAGTTTTACCTTTAACATTCCAGTCCCAGAAAGGAGAACAGATTTGCCTATTGTTTAGGTAATCTAAAATTAACTCAAGAAAAAAAAAAAAATCACAGAGGACCCGCTGAGATTCTGGGTGGTAGGTCCACTGAAGGCTGCAAGCTGGAACGAGAGCCTTCCCAAGTCCTGTGGTCAGTGACCCAGATCTGCCAAATCTAAAGTTCTCAGCAGTGCTTCTGTCTGTGCACCAGGAAGCCTAAAATAGTCTCTTAGAGACGAGACCGAGGGTCCTAGGATAAGCCGAGCAACAACAGAACAGGGCTGAGATAAGTGACTGAACACAAAAATTCTGTAAGTGTCCAAGAAGAAAAAGCAAATCACCTACAAGATGAGGGGGAAGATCAGGCAAGATCCACAGAAGTATCCTGAACCGAAGACAGTGAAGCCACGTCTACAGAAGGCACAGGGACACAAAGCGTAGCCCAAGTGCACATTCTTGAGAATGAAATCCAGCTAATAAAGAAACTCGGGACTCAGGGGTGAAGGATATGTGGGCAAAGGCCTGACAGGGAGGGTCCACACATTTACCGGATACTAGGTGCCTACAAGAATTACAGTTAAAGAACAGACTGTGACTGCTTTAAACACAGTGCAAAAATGACAATGTATCAAAATTGGGAGGAGCTTTAGAGCACCATCTTTCAAAACACGGTAATATAGGCTTAAAGAAAAAAAAAAAAAAACCACACACATGACTCCAGTCTTTTGAAGAGTTGATTGAACTCTTTTAGGAAGTGATGCCGTGTGCCGAAGCATTTATCTGGAGTTCAACAATTCCCTGAGATTCACTTTCGTTTCTTTCTTCCCATGAGTACTTATTAATACTTTATTTTTCAAGTCGAGAACGGCTGCGCCCAAGACCTGTGTACAAACCACACGTTATTTTAAAATTGCAGTCGCTATTGTAAAAAAGGAAAAAGAAACAGGTGAAATAATTAATTTTGATAATATCTTTTATCTAACTCAATATATCTAAAATATTATCAGTTGAACAAGCAATCCATGTTTTTTAACTACTGGCATAGTTTTATGTTCTTTCTTTGCATTGTTTTCCAAATCTAGGGGCACCTGGATGGCACAGGTGGTGGAGCATGCGAGTCTGATCTCTGGGGCGTGAGTTCGAGCCCCACGTTGGGCGCAGAGCTTATTTAAAAAAAAATTAGTAAATAAAAATGAATTAAAAAAAAGCTTTCCAAATCTCATGGGTACTTCGCATATATGGCACATCTCAATTCTAACCAGCCACCTTTCAAGTGGTCAGAAGCTGCCCGTGGCTGATGGCTGTGACGTTGGACAGGAGTGTGTGATCACTCTTCATAAAAGTCTGCCTACTTACCTTTATTCTGTTTTCCTAAAAACATGTCTAGAATGAGTATCTCTTAAGAATGAGTAATAAAAATTTCTGAATGATAGGATTTGGGGTAATTTTTTAACTCTGTGTAGTTTGAATTGTTTTCATTGAGCAGAATTGTTTTACCTTAATATTAGGAAAAAGTGCGAGTCTTCTTTAAACACTGGAAGTATATATGATGGGACAGGAACAGTGGTTATTTCTGGGGTGAGACTATTCATATACACGGACTTTCTTTTCTGTAGATTTTAAATTTCCAAAAGCTAAAATAACGTTAGATTCAGAGTTATAGATATAAATCCCAGTTTGTCACGCTGGGACTGTGGCCCTAGGATTTAACCTCAGTGTTCTGGGGGGGCGGGGGGAGCAATTTTAAGAAAGCCCCACTGTACGTGTGAACTGAGGATTCCTCGCTCCGCATTTTTCCCCACTCCGATTAACTCCCCACTGCGGGCTCCCCTGACCTACAGCTGAAATGGCCGTCCCCAGCAGAATCGCTAGGCCAGCAAGCAGAAAGGACAGCGGACTGGGCCCTCTGCTGTCTGCCACCTCTTTCTAGCTGGGCGACCAGGGGCACATTGCTCACCCTCTTGAAGCACCAGCCTCCATGTATAAAATGGGAAGGATACCGTGACCACAACGAGACCATGGATGGGAGCTAATGCATTCTTGGGGAGGGACATGCTGTGGCCTGGCCTGCCATGCCTCTCAACTAGACCCTACAGGATGAGTAGGATCTGGACTGGCAAACAGCACAGGGAAGGACAAACCAGGCTGAGGGAACAGCAGAGCACAAGGAAGGTGCAAAGGCAAGGAAAGTGCACCGGACCAAGTGGCCAGAGAAGAGGGTGTGGGCGAGCGGGAGGGCAAGAACGGAGACTCAAGCGGGGAGCAAAACTTGGGACTAACGGTTCCCCTCTCCCCGCTGAGCCCCATCTCCGTGGAAAACAGGTTCCGGCCAAGTTCTCCACACGTGGGCCCAGTGAACCTCCTCCACGCCTCTGGGATGACTCGGAATGTGGAGAACACATCCACCGCTCCTTGATAAACACCTACTGATCTTTTGGGCACTGCTCATCTCTCCCCGCATGTGCCCTATCCCACGCCACCCCCGGCTGCCACCAGGAACCTCAAGCACGCCAGCCTAGGCCTTTACCTATCTATCTGCCCCTTCCACACTGAAATGAGAGGCCTGAAGGAACAATCTCTATGTCACTTGTTTTCAGTCTCAGGGCCAACCAAGCGTAATGTCTGGCACAGAACCAGCGTTCAATAAACGGTGAAGTAACTCAATGGTAGGCCAAGGCACTTGGACTACACCCTCCAGTGTTAGGTCTGGTCCTGCCTGTGGCAGAAACTGCCAACTGTCCCCAAATATTCATTCTCCCCTTTTTCCTTTAGTATTAGAGTCCCTGAGTTTTATCCATGCCCATAGCTGTCAAGGTAGAGACTGCTTCCCGGGCTCCCTGGGGGCTGGGTGCTAAGTTGTGGTCAGTGGGATGTGAACAGAGTGCCGCATGCAGCTTCTCTGCTGGCCCCACAGGAAGTGAGCTCACCCTCCGGTTCCTCCTCGCCCTACCCCAATAGCTGGAAAGAGTCCGCGCTGCTGGGAAACGGCGCGCCCATTCTGACCCTCCAGATGGAAGCCATCTACTGAGGACCACAGAGCGGCACAACACGAGGAACCTCGGTCTCCAACACGCGTGAACTGCCACCAAGCCCTAGACCGCTTACGATCAATCACTGCGTGAGACAGAAACATTAACTTCCACTTGGCTCTTGTTGTTTAGTCACTGTCACTCGGACCTTAGTTACAGTGGCCACACTGCCATCCTGACTAGATCTCCCGACCACCAAACAGGCTTCCAGCTGAGAACGGCTATCTGAGAACACCTCACCGAACAATACTCATGCCCAGGGTCCCTCACGTCTAAAAGGAATTTCCACAGAACCCAACTGAGGGCTTTGGTAGAATGCCCCGACGTCCCACCTCTGCCATTTCACGGCTTGTATATCCTAGGCTTGCAAAAATATTTGGACAAAGGACTACATAAAGAGACGTATAAAGCTACCACCTCAGTGCTTTGTAGGATTTACAGACTTTTAGCGTATCGATCTCCGGATAATGGAGGAACACACCAGTCTTGCTGCCAAGCTGTGGAGGGAGCCCAGCTCTAACAGAAACACTGGACGGGCCCTGGGAAAGGTTCACTGAGAGGAAGAGGCCTTGCTCAGACTGAGGAGACACGGTCCCTTCCCTCATTGAAGCTCCACACAACGCAGTGGTACTGGAGATGTGCACAGTCCTGGACGGGAGGAAGAGGAGGAGACAAAGCCTTCACCAGCAATGTTACAGGTACCTGTTCACAAGCAGAAGAAACAGAACGTGCAAAGGCATGGCACAGCCCCGTTGTTCGGGGAACTCCAAGAGCTGAACCATGAAGGGCAGAGAGGGGAAGAGGGGAAGAGTTGGGATTTCCTGCCAGGTCGGCGAGGATCAGCTCCTCAGTTCCCGAAGGAGCCGCGCGCTCTGAGCAAAGAGCGGCTGCAAATTGAAAATCTGAAATGAACATAGCGGCTGCAAAATAATTTGTGAAACTTTAAAATTGTTCAGGCTCCAGGGAATCGCCCAGGCAAATTATGTTTCCTTTTCTCTCCTTCCAAAAAGGTGACTTCTCTACCACTCACTCTCCCAACCAGGAGGGCAAAGATCTGAAAAACATGCTATGAACTCACGCTGGAGAAGTTCTACGGAGGCTGCGAGGCTCCATCCTCAGCCGGCGCTGCTGGCTCTCGTCAAGGACCTCTGGGTCCCCGATTCAGAGGCCACGAGTGACAAAGGACACAGATGTCACCTAGCCAGTTGTTACTGCCCACAGCATGTCCAGCTACATGCTAGGAAAGTGAGGCACAAGGGGAAAAAAAATGGCACCTCAGGGCATGCAAGAAAATTAATTCCAGCTGGATTAAAGAATTAAGTATGAAATAAAAGAGAATAAAAAGTTAAAAACAGACTTTCGCTTCCAGCCAAGATGGAACAGATTTACCCTCCTGTATAAAATAACCACGAACACAGGGCGCCTGGGTGGCTCAGTCAGTTGAGCGTCCGACTCTTGATTTCAGCTCAGGTCATGATCCCAGGGTCGTGGAATCGAGCCCCATGTCAGGCTCTGCTTTGAGGGTGGAGCCTGCTTAAAGATTCTCTCTCTCTCTCTCTCTCTCTCTCTCTCTCTCTGCCTCTCTCTCTCTCTGCCCCTCCCCTGCATTTGCGCATGCACTCTCTCGCTCTCCCTCTCAAGTGAAAAAAATGAATAACCATAAACACAAGACAAAATATGTGAAAAAACAATTTTCACAACATTGGATGTGGGACAACAGAGAAAAGTGGTCCCTGAAAAGTGGGGAGCAGACAAGGTGAGCTCTGTAATTGCCTTGAGAGTTTCTGGCTGCACCACTGGAACAGGGAACCCTTACATGAGGATTCCCCCTCATGAAATACTTAAATCTGAGTATCTCTCCCCACTCACTTGCCTACTCACACTCACCAGGCACAGGGTAGGGCACAGCCGGCCATCCCACCCTGCAGGGAGCACAGCAGGACTGCATAGTGGGGCCAAGGGTGTACTTTCCAGAATGGAAAAGCCTAGGAGTACAACGTGGAAGACAGAGCTCTGGCCTCAGGCAGCCCCAGGATTAACGTCGGCTCCCTAGCTTACTTAGCTGAGCGGCTCTGGGCAACTTACCTAACCTCTCTGAGCCTTAGTTTCCTCACCTGGCAACAGCGAGGATTAGACGTGGGTGTAATGCACAGAGTACAGAGCAGGTACTGAATAGATGTGAGTTACGATTACTGTCATTGCCATTCATTTTGGACTTGCTATCTCCCAGAATGGTTATGTTGCATCTAGGAGACCAGAAAGCTCTAGGGGACACAATCCCTGTGCTCAAGAGGCCTGCGATCTAGTAGGACGATAAAAATGTTGTATAATCTTACTAGACAAGCCATGCTGGGCTCTTACTAAATGCCGTGCCGCGCACTGAGACATCACATCACCCCGTTAGTCCTCCAAACCTCACTAGGACCTATTCTCAACCTCCATCCTCACGGATGAGGGACCAGGCACAAGAGGTGAAGCCATGTGCCAAAGGTCACAGGGCCAGTCAGTCCTGGAGCTGGAATTCTGAACCCAGGCCATCTACCTGCGCCGTTACCCCGGCGCGTCAGGCACGAACCGTGTGGACATCAGCATCCAGAGAAGGGGCCCAGCTTCCCTCCCAAGCAGCCATGTGACGCTGGCCAAGCCATTTCACCCTTCTGCCGCAGGGCTGCGCGGGCCGTTCCTAAGCCCCTTCCTGCTCCGCCTGCCAGGACTGTCAGGTGACCAGGGTGAGGAGGGACTCAGGGGTGCTTGGGGCTGGTTTCCACCTTTCCCACGGGTATTTTTCAGGGTTTAAGTGAGGCTGCAGAAACCAGCTTCCCAGGGACTTAGGTAGAGATAAAGCCTGAAGCTGAACAGAGACCGCTCCTGGGGACCCTCACTGAGAAGCAGATGGGGAATCGGCCCCGGGCGAGAGCCCTGTGCTGAGCTTCATCCGCAAACAGACAATCCCCGAAGCCTGGCGGCTGGCCCTGCTCGATGCCCAGGCGGCCTTGGCCTCCCTGATTCCCCCAAGGAGGGAGGCGCTGTGTGGCCTTTGCCACTTCAGGTGACTGCCCCCTCCTCCCAGCCTTCTCCCTCACGGGATAAACAGCTGACACCCAGAGACTGGATCAGACGCGGAAGAAAAAAGCTTAAGGTTTCTACTCTATTCCAGGGAGTACGTGACACCAATACAAAAAACTCTCAACAACTTGCATTTGTCAATAGAAAAGCATTTAGGTCTATTCAAACCAATCCCGCGGTGGCTCCGATCCAAGAGGAAAAACAAACCCCTGCTCAAGTCCAGCCGTTGTCAGCGTCCCCTGCACCTCCGTTGCTGCCCTGCGAAGTCAGCCAGGTTCTCCATTTCTTGGTCTCAGGACGACTTCAGTGAATTTCGTCTCATTTACTTGGCTTCTTGTAAGTCACAGGTACCCCAGCACCTACAGCACTTGGCATCCCCTCCCCACCAGGAAGTGACAGAAAAATAGACACTGGGATACTGTCGGCAGGAGCATAAATCGGTACGAGTGTCAACCGAGGGCAATTAGCAACATCTACAAAACGATTTATGTACCTGCACCATCTGACCCAGAAATTCCAGGCTTAGGAACTTATCTCACACATACGTGCACTCCTGAGCACCTACGTGTACCAACGGGGATGTTTTTACATACGGCCCCACTGGGAACAGCACAGGACAGAAAACAACCTGCACAGTCCTCACTGCGGCGTGCCCCACGTGATGGGACATAACGTGCCCCTTACACGGAAGGAAACGGATCTACATACAGTCCCGCGGTACCTGACTGCACGAGCGGCCCCAGCTCTTCATACCCCTGAACCCACATGCTTTCTGGCCACTCACACTGAACGTGGGCTTGGCCGCGTAACTTGCTTTGATTGACAGGACAGACGCAGACACGTGTGACACACACAGAGGCTCGGAAAAGGGCTTACTCGCGTCTGCTTTCCTCTCACTTCTCTGGGACCACCTTGAGAACGCAGCCGGGCTGGCTAAGAAAGGCCACAGGGAACACAGCTGAGTCGTCTCAGCCAGGCCCAGCCACGGGAGAGGGCCCAGACAAGGGCAGCTACATCGCGGAGCAGACCCACAGCTGGCTCCCCTGGCAAGCCCAGAATGGTGAAAAATAATAAAAGGTGGCTATTTGAAGGCACCAAGTTTGAGGATGGTTTGTCACACAGCAATAGGTAACACTGTCAGAGAGGGATACAAAACAGGGTGTGCAGTATGTTACTATTGTGTGTAAAAACCAGAAACCAACAACACTCTTTCTTATACACATACAGATATGCTGACTATTTCTTTTTAATTTTTTTTAATGTTTATTTATTTTTGAGAGAGGAAGCACAAGCAGGGGAGGGGCAGAGAGAGGGGGGGACCCAGGATCCGAAGCAGGCTCCAGGTTCTGAGCTGTCAGCACAGAGCCCGACGCGGGGCTCGAACTCACAGACCGTGAGATCATGACCTGAGCGAAAGTCAGACGCTTAACCGACTGAGCCACCCAGGCACCCCATAGGCTAGTTCTGAAAGGACCCCCAGGAAAGTTCCAAGAGTGGCTACGTCTGTGGACAGGAGCAAGAGGACACAGGGATGCTGTAGGAATAAAGTTACTTTTCTCCCTTGTATTATTTGACTTTTACTACCATGTACATTCATTGCCTGCATAAAACATTAACTAGTTAATTTCACAAGAAAAGAGGGGAGGGGTGCCTGGGTGGCTCAGTCGCTTAAGCGTCCGACTTCGACTCAGATCATGATCTCATGGTTCGTGGGTTCAAGCCCCACATGGGGGCTCAGAGCCTGGAGCTTGCTTGGGATTCTGTGTCTCCCTCTCCCTCTGCCCCTCCCCTGCTCGGGCTCTGTCTCTCTCTGTCCCTCAAAAATGAGTAAATGTTAAAAAAAAAATTTTTTTAATAAAAAAGAAAAGAGGGGAGGTGGACCGGGATAGGGGGACTAAATGAATGATGGGCATTAAGGAGGGCACTTGTTGGGATGAGTGCTGGGTGTTATATGCAAGTGATGAAGCACTAAATTCTCTTAAAACCAATAAAATAATCATAACAATCAAGAAAAGAAGATGGCCCGTGTTGGAGTGTGCTGACTCGGGAGTGCGTAATCTGGTCACCCACAGGGGGCTGGCAGGACCTGGCCCGTCATCTCAGAACCAGGTGAGGGAGGTCTGGGTGTGCAGTTATTAAGCAGAGCTCGTCACCGCTGTCCCTGGGCCACCAGCCTCCCACATGCACACTCTCCAGGCCCCCCACATCCTTCCGAGGCTGTGGCAATCTGTCTCACCTGGGGGTGCCTGGACAGGCTGTACCTCCCTCCCTTCTCCTGCCAACAGCCCAGGCTTCGTGTGAGCTGCAGTTCAGGGTCACCTTGGAGAAGCTTTCCTGCTCCCTTGGCCTGACCTCAGAGTGCTGCACGCATTAGCCACCAGCCAGCATTTACTTAGCACCTGCCAGCACCCAGCACGTACAGTGGTGGGTGAGGCAGAAGCGTCTCTGCCCTCGTGGTGCTCGCATTCCAGAAGGGGAGACAAACCAGGAAAAGGCCAGGTAGCGGTAAGAGACGCGCAGAGAGCTAAAACAGGGCAGCTTGGCAGTGCGCGACTGGGTGGCTACCTGAGACTGGGCGAGCCATGGAAAGATCTGAGGGAGGAGTATTCTGGCAGCCCACGGAAGGGCCCGGGGGCAGGAACACAGCTGGCATGCGTGAGGAACAGCAAGAAGGCCGTGTGGCTGGAGTGGAAGGGACAGATGGGAGCATGGTAGTCAGAGAGGCGGTAAAGGGCAGCCACGAACACACTGTGGCAGACTGTGCTCAGGAGTGTGGCTTTCCTTCTCAGAGCACCTGGAAGCCTCTGGAGGGGGCGGGGAGTGTGCAAGCAGGGGGTTGAAGTGATCGGTTTAGGTTTTGTGAAGACCCCTCCCTCCGCCGTGTGGAGAACTTGGGGCTGGAGAGGGCGAGGCAACGGCAGGGATGGTTGGAAGGTCACCGCAGAGGAGTCTGGTGAGGGGTGACGGATGCCAGGACAAGGGGGCAGAGGTGAGAAATAGTGCCGAAGGGGAGAGACGGGCAGAGGGGAAGACACGATTTGGAGGTAAAAATAAACAAGATTTACTAATGGGTTGGACCGGAGGTGTGGCACACAGAATAATACCCCCTGCGCCCCAGAGATGACTGTGCCCTAATTGCTGGGACCTGTGAGTATGTCACCTTACATGGCAAAAGGGACTCTGCAGATGGGATTAAGTTAATGACCTTGAGACGGGATTATTCCGGATTACCTCGGGGGCACCACCGAGTCCTTGGAAGAGGGAAGTAGGCGGCTCAGAGGAGGAGATGGTGGTGAAAACAGGTCTAGTCACAGAGGAAGCTAACTCCTGGCTCTAAAGATGGAGGCGGGGCCACGAGGCAGGGAATGTGGGCAGTCGCAGAGGCCAGGAAGGCAAAAGCATGGATCCTTCCCGAGAGCCTCCAGAAGGAACTCAGCCCCTCTGACACTTGAGGTTAGCCTAAATGAGACCCATTTCCAACCTGTGGCCTCCAGAACAGTCAGAGAACACAGCTGCATTGTTTCAAGCCAGTAAATGTGTAATAATCGGTGACGGCAGCAATAGGAAACGGATGCACGAGGGATGAGGAATGGACGGGGATGAAAGATAAATTCTTTAATCTCAGATATGACACTGCACAGTGGAGTAGACAGTGGTACCGTTTTGCCGTTTACTGTAGGGGAGGAGGAATAAGACCAAGAGTTCTGCTTCGACAGACTTAAATAACATTCGATATCCAAGTAGAGACATCAAATCGGTGGATGGAGGTCGGCGTCAAAGCTGGAGAGAGTGAGTGAGCGAAAGGACCAGGTTAAAGAAACCAGGACGGCCTGTTACAAAAACGGAGATGAGAAGTTTCCAGAAAGAGGGAGTGGCCAAGCGGGTTAAAGCAGCTGGAATAGGGAAGAAAATAAGAGCACAAACGTAACCACTGGATTTGGCAACAGGGAGGCAACATCGGAGGGTGACCTTGACAGGAAGAGCAGCGGGATGGGCAGGGACACAAGCTCCGTGGAGAGGGCCGAGGAGACAAAGGTTCCTCGAAGAGGCTTTGCTGAGACAGAGCAGAGAGGCGGGCAGTGAGGAGACAGAGACGTGGGACTGAGGAAGGTTTTTACAGGAGAGTCTTGGGTATCTATGAACCCTCAAGGGCATGATCCAGGAAACAGAGAGAGACAGAGAATTGATCCAGAGGCGAGGAGAAATGCCAGAAGCCGTGAAGTCCTGAGGAGGCTCCAACAGGGCGATTGTGAGCAAAGGTGAAGGGGGTGCAGGCCTTGAAAGGAACTGGAGCCTCCATGCAGTGACAGGAGGGAAAGTGGACACAGATTCGGTGGTGGGAAACAAGGGGGTTTCCTAACCGCCTCTATTTCCTCGCTAAAATATGAGGCAACGTCATGAGGTAGGAGAGGATGCCATCCAGATAAAAGGCCTAAGAAGGGAAAAGAGTGCGTGAGAGCAGGAATACAAACATGCCAGAAGCGTGGCAGTGCCTCCGAGGTCACTTGTCATCAAGTGCAAATGACGCGCAAGGTTCCTCCCGCAAAATGCAGCACGCAGGGGCAGGCCGGGAGCTGGGCTTTACCAGGGTAGGGCCATGCAGCAGGGCAGAGAAGAGAAGGTCATGTCACCCGGCCCCTCAAAACCCTCCGGGAGCTCCCCTTTCACCCGAAGTCAAAGCCAAAATCCCTGTACCTTACCACCTTGGCTCTGACCTCTGCTCTGTCACTCTCCCCTTCACACCCTGTCTCCAAGGCACACAGTAGGTATTCTTTAAATATTTCTGAAAGGAATGAGTCAATCTCTAGTCTCCCCTTCACGGACAGGACCTAATCAGGTACCTCAGCCCCCCTCAGGCGTGCCTGGCATGTAGCTGGGATATGATTGTTGACCGAGACCCTGGCCTTCCCATTTCCACCTCAGGGCTGCCTCTGTTCCCCCTCCGCCATCTTTGCTTAAACTATGACCCGGTTCAGAGGACCTGGCCATTTGGATCTTGACTGAAAGGCAAAGATGCCATAAGTCAAAGATTAAGGAGCTCAAAGAAGTTGGCAGAAAGCTATATTCTGGGAAACTCTTGGTAGTTAGAGTCCAGGCTTCAAGCCAAAGCCTTCTGCCCGTGTTCACGTACAATGCAGAAGCTGGAGGGACAGGATGAGAGAGTAAAATGTGGGAACAGAAGACAATATTTCCACTGCGCTGGCAGAATAGATAAGTATACTGGTTTAACACACACACGCTCATACACACGTACATGCACACACACACACACACACACACACACACACACACACACTTCCCTAGAAAAACCTAGTCTAAGAAGAGAAAAGGTAACTTGAAAGTCATGATCTTGGAGTTGGTTTGGCCTGTCCCCAGGGCTCAGCAGGGCAGGAAATGACTCTAACAGGGCAGGGGGATGTTATCAGGCCAACCCAGAAGGCTTGGAAAGGGCTCGCTCAGGAAGCTGGCCCCACACAGACAAGTTAAATGCATACCTACACAGAGCCGACAAGCATCTCTTGAAGATTCAAAGCTCTAATCCTGTCCCTGCCCTCAAAGACTTCAGTGTGGGACCATCAAGCCCAGGCACAGTGGGGTGGAAAGACCACCAGGGACACTCAGAAGACAGGTGAGGTAGGATTTCTCCAAGTGAGAGTCCAGGCAGAAGGAGACGCCAAAACTGGTGTGTGCGGCGGGGCAGAGGTAGGAAGGAGGCTGCCCCGGGCCGTGGGGCAGCTGCAAGGGGCCTGAGGGACCCACCTTCCCAGGCCTCCAGGCCCAAGACTCAGTGGAGAGCGGACTCTCTTGGCCTGGCAGGCCAGAGAAAGGAAAGGCATTTACTGCAGGTCCCTGTGCTCGACATGCCCAGCAATATCACCTCACCGACTCAACACCCCTTACTTGAGAAAACATACTGCTTCTTCTTGGACTCAGAACCTGCAAGGGCCGGAGAAGGCAGTTACTCAAGGCAGGCAGGCCTCACAGCAAAGGGGCTGAACCAGCCCACAGGTGAGGAGACTGGAGAGACAAGGAGAGGCAGCAGGGAGCCCTGGCCACTCAGCAAGTGTCAACCCTACAGTTGCACAGGAGACACAGGAAGAGAAGGTCATGGGCGTTCGGTCAGCCTGAACAGCAGTCCATCAGCCAGAACTTACCCAGAGCCCCAGGCAGGCGGGGCCATCCAGTCACCTGAGGGACGATACCAAGAGTCTTAGCCTCTCAGGTCGACACTCCCTCCCCAGGACCTCCTCAGCCCTCGTCGTCTCCCACTCCCACTCCCAGCACTGAGCATGTGTGCTACACTAGAGCACAGGGTGGGCCTAATGACCACGGCACCCCAGGCCCTCAGGCAGCGGCTGGCACCCAGCACGCACTCAGCAGGTGTTTGAGGAGGAAATGAATCCGAGTTAACTCCTCAAGGGCAGCGGCCAAGGTGTTCACTGAACAACTAACTGAGTACCTACTGTGTGTCAGACATGTTGCTGGTGCTTGAGATATAGCAGAGAACAAAAGAGCGAAACAGCCCTGCCCTCATGGGGCTGACAGCCCAGGGGTCACATTCGTTGTTGCGTCCCCAGTACACATCATGACACCCCCACATCCTATCCCGGCTCATTAAAGTGCAGGATGGAAGGCTGCAAGGGCTGGGGAGTCTGTCAGACCTGGCGTGAGGCCCCAGGTCCACACTGACTAGTTCGGGGACCCAGCTAACAGCGACTGCTGTTCAGCTTTGGGCCTCAGCCACAAGTCAGTACAACAGGACCCCACCCCAACCCCTCTTGCACGGCTCTGTTATCACTGCTGTCATTGTCACCCCACCTGCTTCCTCCTCCCTGTAAAGGGCTGAGTATCTGGACCTTTCTAACCTCCTTCCACACACAGTACTCCTGATTCAGGCAGGCTGCTGCAGATGACTGCTGGTGCCTGAAACTGCATTATCTCTTTTACTCCTCAAAACAACCTTTGAGCTAAAGAGGGAGGCTCGGGGAAGCTGAGTAACTCACCCAAGGCCGGACAAGCAGCATCAGAGTCGGGATCTGAACCCAGGTCTAACAGGACAAAGCCCTGCTTTGCACCAGGTTCCTTTCCTCTTTGCTAAAAACCGCTCCATCTGCTTAACAGGGGATCTATGGGCCTGCTTGCCCAGGCCTGGGGGGTTCCCAGGACACAGGATTTTCAGTTCTGAAAACCAAGAAAGCGTCAGGCCAACTGGGACATGTTGGTCACCCTAAAGCCACAGCCCTCCCCAAGATCCTCCTCCTGGCACTCTGCCAGGCCCCTCCCACTGTCGTCTCAGCGCACCCTGCCCTCAGCCCCCCAGTAACCCAGCGGCACCCTGAAGCCTCGTAACGCGGTCATTGCTCTCCTCAGGCTGCAGGCGGGGCACGCTGTCCCCACCACTTGGACAACCGTGTCTAAAATCTGGTCCTGGAGCTTGCTGTGCTCCAACCACCTATGCTCGTCAACAATCGTGCTTCCTGAACCCCAACCCCACTATGGCTTCCTGAAGCGGAATTCGGGCCCAGCGTGGGAATCTGAGTTGCTAAGCAGCCCCCAGGCGACTCAGCTGCCCAGAGATTACGTGACTACCCTGAGCTGGAAGCTCCTCGTGGCTGGTGACCCCCTCACTCTATTTCTTCAGGTGCAGTCCCCACGCATAGGAGGTGCTCATTAAATGCTAAGGATTATGGTTGAGAGCAGGGCTTCCAGACCCGCTTGATCACACAACCCACCTAAGGCTCTATTTAAAAATGCACACGTTGGGGCACCTGAGTGGCTCAGTCAGTTAAGCGACTGACTTCGGCTCAGGTCACGATCTCATGGTTTGTGGGTTTGAGCCCCATGTCAGGCTCTGGGCTGACAGCTCAGAGCCTGGAGCCTGCTTCGGATTCTGTGTCTCCCTGTCTCTCTCTCTGCCCCTCCCTTACTTGTGCTCTGTCTCTCTCTCTCAAAAATAAATAAACATTAAAAAAAAAAAATGCAGATGTCCAGCCCCCACCTTGGACCAAGGGAAATCACCACCCCACCGGAGAGGCCTGGGAATCCATGATGTCCAGGCTCCCTTAGTTCAGTGCTACTCAGAATGGGTGGACGGACCAGCAGCACTGGCATCACCCCGGAGCCCTGCCCCAGACCCGCTGCATCATCAGAATCACTAGGGATGCGGCCCAACAAGCCTACTTGGTGATTCTTTGATCTGACAAGTTTAGAAAACAACTGGTTGGTATAAAGAAAAATGGAACTAGAGTGAGAAGAGGGTTAGAAACCAGCTCGATGAACATCTCCAAACGTCGGTCCACTTATCCCCGAATGAGAATTACGACCCCCGACCCCATTCCTCACGCGGTCATTGTGATGCCCAGAGCACGGCACACGGCAAAAGCTCAAGAAATGCTTGTTCGTTCCCTACTCGCACCATTTTAACACCCAGGGAGTCAGGAAAACTAAGGCTTCAGAGAATCAAGTGAGGTGCACAAGGTCACTCAGAGGGCAAACGCATGCAGATTCTGACTCCAGGTCTAGCCAGCGTCCAAAAGGACCACAAAACGTCTGCTCCGCCTTGCTCTGGCACGTCCCCCTCCACCGCACTTGACGAGCAGGGGCAGACACACAGGGGCTGTGGCCACACACACTGCTAGGTTTCCTGTGGCTTGTGACTGCCCTCTCTACGTTACATGGCATTCATCTGACCCAGCTGCCAAATGCCTGCTCCTTCTTGTCTTGGTAGTTGATGGAGAGGGTTTTGAGAGGTGTCGGAAAACCTTTTCCCTTCTCTTGGCTTCTCAGATGGGAAACACTGGCTTTCACAGAACGCCCTGCAACCCTGCGCCACCCGCCAAGCATGAGGTCACCCAGCGGGGCAGGAATCTACCCAAGTGAGGTCAACGTGCATCAGAAGCGGAGGCCGTTCCCGATGACGTGCCCGGTGCAAAGCTGGCGGGGCAGCTGGGGGTGCCCCGAGTGAGCCAGGAGGTGTACCTGCTGGAGGGCCTTGGGCGGCAAGTAAGGAGCGAACCCAAGTCAGTGTGACTTCAACAACAAGACGTTTATGACCCCACATACAAGCAAGTCCAGAGAAGAGGACCTCCCGTCGCCTGTTCCAATCGCTCAGAGGCCTCCGCTCGCAAAAGTCCGGGCCCAGTTGGCCGCACAGCACGCCAAGCGGGCTGACAGTTCATCCCAGCAGAACCACAGCCCTCGGTCCCCTAGAAGCTGAACGCCTGGGTGAGGAGACAAGACATGTGCCAAGACAGCCCACATGGGGGAGGAGAAACAGCCCTGGACTGGGGGATGGGAGATCGTAAACCCACCACCGTGGGCTATTTATATTCTATGTGTCCCTTTGCAGTGACTGCTCGTGTGTTTTGATACAGAAAGAGTGACATGTTTTATTATCAAGTGCTGCCCCGGACCCATTGAGAGGGTCACATACTGGCCAGCATATGGAAAATTTCCAGTATTTCTGGAAAATTCTACATTCTTAAACACAGCTGGCACCAAGGGTTTCAGAAAAGGGATGCTGAATGTGTATCACCCCTTCCCATGCGGGGTTTCACAAGGGGAAATAACGCTCTTAGTTAGGAAGGAGCACAGCCTCACTTCGAACCAAGCAACTGAACCAGTAAGCCAGAGCTCTGACCCACTCTGCTCTTTTCTGCCACTCGCCAGCTGGTGGCTTTGCAGGAGACACCTCTGTGAGCCTGTTTTCTCACCTGTAAAATGGAGAGCCAAAGACTAGATCGATGGCTTTCAAATATGTTTTTAAAAGCACATTAGCTCTTCTTTCAAAGGAAACTTTAGGGAAAAGTATCGCTGCTCCGTTGTGTGAGGCCCGCGCACCTGGCCCCCAGGCCCCTAAAGCGTGTTCCCAGAGGGGTTCCTCAACCACGCGGTTTGAAAACTGCTACACAATGGGATCTCTCAGGACCCATCTGGTCCTAACACTGTATGGTTATTTTCTCTGAAGCAAATCCTTTTCTGTGAAGGGAGGACAGCTGGGAGGAACTTGAACCAGACCTTGACAGACGGGTAGGCTTCTGACTGCAGAGAGGACTTCAGAGCAATAGTGTGAGCATGGGGGCAAAGACAGTGAGCAAAGTGAGTGTGAGGGTCCAATAGGCCAAACCAGCCATGGCGGGGGGGGGGGGGGGGGGGGGATGCGGAGGAGACAGGGATGGGGGTGAACTCAGGGAGGACACACTGGAAAGGCTGGCTTACCAAGCAGATCAACGTCAGGAATCCTCAGAGCCTGAAATCCCTCCAAGTCGGAGGCCAGGGAGAAGCTGAGCAGTCCCAGCCCCACTGTGTGCAGCCACAAGGTCATGGTCCTTCTGCCCTCTCACAGCAACCATGAGCCTGAGCCCCGGTGCTTATCTCAGAGCTATCAACATATTATTGTCAAAAAAGTGAACCTTTGAATCCAAAAATCAGGACGTATGGTCTGCCACAAAGGTGCGTCCTTCAGAGGACAGACAACAGGACAGAGTACGTGAAAGCAGGATGGACGCCCTAGGAAGGCCGAGATGAAGTGTCATCAAGGTCTGACTTGTGTCCTTCCCCACTGTCCGGGAACAGTCTGACGTCCTGGGAACCTCCAAAGAAGCCATTGCAAACCACAGTGACACCTTCCCACCCCACAGCAGACTATCAGTTAAACCTCAGCCTTATTTCCAAAGAAGCCCCTGGTCCAGCAGGAAAGGCTCCAGAGGCCTGAGACCAGGGAGTTGTCCAGGAACTCAGCCCAGCTCCAGAGTGGAAAGCCACGGTGCTGAAGGCACCAATGCCATGGGGAATATCAGTTATTGGCAAATGCAAGAACTTCACTCCCACTCAATGGTCTGCATACATTTTGAACCAAACTTTGCGCCAGAAATATTCTTTGTTTCAGGCACCGTTTCCCTACCTGCCCATCACCAAGAGGTACTTAAAGGGTCTCAAAATCACACTTAATCAGAACGGTGATGATCCCTTAAAGGAGAAACCACCATTTGGGGCCGAATTGTTGTAAGTGAGCTCAGTAACTGAGCTCACCTAAGATTAGCAGACAGGGAAAGGAAGGAAAAACAGACACTGCTTCAGAAAGGGGGTGGCTGTCTGTTGGGGCTGGCACAGGCTCCAAAATGCCTCTTTCTGTGCCTGAAATACGCGAGAGTCTCCACCGGGCACAAGCTCAAGTGTGTCATTTCTAGGCCTCCCATTCTTCTTCCCAGCCAGGTGATATCCAGGAAATGGCCTGCCTTGTCCAGGGTTATACTGCATCAGGTGGAGAGAGTAAACAGTGGTGTTTTGCATGTAGCAAGCTTTGCCTTTCTCACCCCATTTCTTCCTCACCGCCACCCTAGGGGAGTAGGATTATCAACCATATCACACCGATGAAGAAACACAGCCTCCGAGCGATTAACTAACTGGCTCAGGGTCACCCAGCCAGCTACAGGTAGAGACTGGATGGAAGCCCAGGTGCCAGACCACTGCACTTTGTCACACAGCAGTGAACTCACCATGGGGAGGCTAAAGGGTGACATTCTGGAGACAGAAGGCAGCTGGGACTGTCCTCCTAGGGCCAGGACCGACCTACGAGCCAACAGGGAGCTGATGTGCTGTTCTCCGTCTTTACCCCCTCACCCCCTCAGGCTGCCACCTCAGCTCCAGGCCACCGCACCTCAGAACTCCCCGTACCCACAAATCTCCTGGATACCTTGTTAAGATGCAGATTCTGACCTTGCAGGTCTGGGGTGGGGCCTGAGAGTCCATTCCTCACACACTCCCACACGATGCCCAAGCTGCTAGTTTGCAGCAAGAATCTAGACTTGAGTCGAATTTTCTCCCACCTCAACCCGCCGCCCCCCTTAACTTGTGTGGTCACTGTCCTACTGGAACACACAGGGGCCTGGCATATCACTGCCACGCATTTTGTGTTTTTGAGATGGAGTGGTTAAAATGGTACCCACAGGGGGGCACGAGGCAGAAAATGGACTTCTGGGGTCTGTTTTCAGCTTGGCATTTGCCCTTTTCTTCCTTATCCACCTCTTGGCAAAATGTCTAAACCAATTTATCTCAGAGGAGTCAGGCTGGAGCAGCGTGCTCTGAAAGTGTCTACTATTTCAAGCCCGCAGCCGTGCTCCCGTCCCAGAAGAAGCAAAAGCTGCTGAGTAGGAAGTCCTCTGCAGGCAGGTCTCCTCCACTCGGAAACCTCCCTTGGCTCCCACCTCATTCAGAGAGAAGCCAAAGCCTTAACCGTGACCTCCAAGCCTCAGGTGATCTGGCCCAGCCACCCCTCTGCCCTCATCAGGCCTCTGCCCTTGAGGTCCCCTCCCTGGAACATGCTTGGCCACAGCCTCAGGTCCTATCTCAAATGCTGCCTTCCCGGTGAGGCCCTCCCTGGCCACATATTAGTATCCTCTGTGCCCCCCAACCACCCCTCTCTCAAAGCACTGCTGCCTCTTCCCCTCTTGAGCCCCCTCTGATACCACTTACGACCATCCGGCAACCTGCAAATTTTACTGAGTGATTTTTATTTACATCCCCTTGCCCCTTCCCCACCAGAATGTGGACTTCACAAAGGCAGGGACATTTGTTGCTTTTGTCTGTTTTGTTCACTGGTATATCCCCAGTGCCTAAAGCAGTGAGTAGCAAGTACTCGGTATTTATGGAACGGATGAATGAACGAACAAATGAATGAACGAATGAAGGGCCTACATATTAAGATGTCAGACTCTGCGAGTAGCCCTGGGAGTCATTAGTTCCTGTGATCTCCGTAACAATCCCTGCAAACTCAGTCTTCAGCTCCCCTTCTAAGGTGAGGAGACTGAGGCTCTGCGTGGTTAAGTGATTTGGCCAAGGACATAGAGTCAGGCTCAGGCACTGGTCTGCCTCATTCCAAAGACTGTTCTGTTATGCCTGTGGCTGCCTTCAAAGTGTCTTACTATGAAAAACATGACATTAACTCGCTTTCCTTATTCCAAGCAGCAAATGCTTTAGCCGAAGGATTTTGCCAAATCTGCCCAGAACTTGAGGTCCAGTGCACCCAAAAGGATCTAAGGGGGAGCTGGTGCCCTCAAACCCAGGAGGAAGTCCCACCGCCAGCCAAAGGAAGCCCCCAGCAGCCAAAAGAAGGGAAGGACCCTCCTTCAACATTTCTCTGAACCCTAAAGAAGAGCCACAATAATTCTGGTTTTGTTTCATCTCTTTCCTTGCTGTGTATTTTTACGTTCCTGAGCAATCTCTTTGACCTTTTGAAGGCTGGGTGGGTGACCTTTTGCCATCAACTACTGCTACAAGGTAGGTGGGTTCTGGGGCAGAAATGTGCCTCTCACGAGCTTCCCAAAAGCAAACACACACACAGACCCACGGACTGCAGTGCCCCACACAACCCACTCCCCCAAAAGCCCCATAATGACTGAGGCTCAGGCCCCAGGGACCAGTCCCTGAGAAGAAAGCCAAGCCTTGGGAGGCTGTGAAGGTAAGATGGGTCCATACCACCAAAAGCCCATCTATTCCAAAGACCACCATAGTTTGAGTTGCCTCTCCTCCACTCATCACTCTCAATCGCCTTTCCTCATCTGTTTTCTTTAAATCACCTCCCACGGGGGCGCCTGGGTGGCTCAGTTGGTTAGGCGACCGACTTCAGCTCAGGTCATGATCTCGCAGTTTGTGAGTTCGAGCCTGTGTCAGGCTCTGTGCTGATAGCTCAGAGCCTGGAGCCTGCTTCGGATTCTGTGTCTCCCCCTCTCTCTGCCCCTCCCCTGCTCATGCTCTGTGTCTGTCTCTCAATAATAAATAAACGTTAAAAAAAATTAAAAAATAAAATAAATCACCTCTCACTATCTGAAGCTAACCTATGTATTGATTTCTGTATTTGCTATCCTATCTCCTCAGAAAAGTTTAAGTACACGAGGGTAGGAGCTTGGTTAGTGCTGTTCACTTCTGTTCCGTTCCTGGCACAGGTGGGCATGCAAATATCAGCACAATGAGTGAGTAAACAAAGCAGAAAACAAGTAGGTTCTGAAGAAGAGAACCAGGGGGGGGCTCACAAATGAACCCATTTAACCCTAACATCAACCTGCCCTGAAGGTATTTTATGCCTACCCAGCCAGGAAGTGACAAAGTAGACCCAGGACTGTCCAAACTCCAAGGAAAAAATGAGACCTTGCTGCAGGTAACGAGAGGAGAAGCAGGAGGAGAAGCCGGTGAACCTTAAAGGAAGGGCAAGGTCAAGCTGCCATTGGGGCCCACGGGACCAAACACCATTGTTGTCAAGGGAGAACTTAGAGAAGAGTCAACACTTTCCACCAAGCTGAGCCCAGGTAGGTCTATGCTTCCTCCATGCCCCTGGGGCAGTCATGGTACCCGAGTCCTTTCAGGAAATATCTGCCCAAAGCAGGGTACCACAGTTGAGAGTGTGCAAAACCAAGTTCTTATTTCAAGGCACTAATACCGTAAAAGGCACAGTCATAAACCATTCTTGAAGAAGACACGTGACATCCCTCTCCATTTCTGGGTAGTTTGAGGTTAGAGGGTTGAAAATAGTGTGATGTCTTTTCTTAGAGCAGTGCCATCCATTCATTCATTCATTCATTCATTCATTCATTTGTTCAGCCACCATTTGCTCACAGAGCCTCAGGCTGCCAGAGATGATATAAAACACAAAACCTCTGCCCTCTCACCAGTCCACTGGTGCCCTTGGTTTTTGGCGGGTACTAAAGGACCAGCAAATATTAACGATACTTGCTTCCAAAACAAATAAGGCCACGTGGAGCTGCGCTCTGAAATGGGATTTTGGATGCAATTTTGATTCGATTGGGTACAAGAACCAATTCACTCAACGGGGCCATAGACTAACTCCAAGCACCAGGTTTCTACTCAGTGGCTCCCTTAGGCCCCTTCCTCCTCCGGGCACCGAGCCCCTTGCCCATCCAACCCCATTCCTCCACAACATTCCCACCTCTCTCTACAATATTCTCTCCCTGACTCTCTTGACTCTACTTCCCCAAACCCGACCTCCCTAGGTCCACAGCTTTGACATTCTACTCTCTGAACCCCAGGACACACATCTCCCCTGCCTTCCCCAACCACCCCCGACACACACCCCAAGTCTGAGCTTCTCCCTGGAGCCCCTTGAACGTCATGTGTTTACAAACCCTATTTCCCAGGGGTCTCTGTTCGACACCCCCCTGGGTACAGCATACACGCACACACTGTAATCCCCTGCACGCTGCACGCTGCACGGGCCGGGCCGTGCCCGGGGGAGCACCCTCCCCCATCGCCTCCAACTTCTTACAACCCGAAGGCCGCCCCGGCCCCTGGGACCCCGGTGGAGCAGCCGGCTCCTGGAGCCCCCCGACGCGCGCACCCCACAGGAGCCCGCCAGCACGCCGGAACTCCGGGACGCCGGGCACGGCCCCCGCCCGCCGGACGCCCCCACCGCGTGACGCCCGGGCTGCCCAGGCCCCGGCCCCGCGCACCTCGCCGGCGCGGCGCCCGCGATCCCGGCCGCGCCCCTGCCCGCGCCCCTACGCGCCTCCGGGGCCCGGCCCGGCCCAGCGGAGAGCGCGGCGCCCCCCCCCGCAGCCCAGGCCGGCGCGCCCGGTGCCTACCGTTGGCGATGAGCTTGGCCGACAGCTGCTTGACGAGCTCGGGGATCCGCTCCCACTGGCACTCGGAGCGGCAGCGCTCGATCTCCGTCTCCAGCCGCGAGCCCGCCTTCCTGGTCGCCATCGCGGCCTGGCCGGGCCCGGCCCGCCCGCCCGCAGGCCCCGCAGGCCCCGCCGCCGCCGCCGCCCGGGCGCCCCCGCCGCCGCCTCCCGCTGCCGCCGCGGGCGCGGGCTCCGGCTCCCGGCTCCGCGGCGTAACGGGAGCGCCGGCTGGGGAAGGGGCGGGGAGGCGGGCGGCGGCGGCGGGCGGCGGCGGGGCCCCGGGCGCCGCGAGGAGCGGCCCCTGCCGGCCAGGGCCGGAGCGGCAGCCGGGCGGGGGGCCGGGGCCGGGCGCGGCTGGGGGGCGGCGGGAGGCTGAGCGAGGGCGAGGTGCGGCGGCGGAGGCCCGACGGGGGAGGGACGGCGGGAGGGGGGACCTGGAGGGGGGCGGGGGCTGGGGCTGGGGTCGAGACCCGAGGTGGAAGGGGTGGGGGGAGCGGCGGTGGTGCGGGCAGGTGAGGAAGGGCAAGGGTGAGGGGTGTGGGTCTGGCGGGCTGGGGGCCTGGGGACCCGAGGGAGGGAAGAAACTGCAAAGGGGCGGATGGGGATGGGGCCTAAAAGGGCAGCGACCCTGAGGAAGGTCACCCGCCAGACAGGACTAGTGGGCCTGGTGTGAGGGGAGTGTGAGGGGGAGGCCTGCCTGAGCTTGTCCTGCCATCTCAGGTTTCAGTAGATCCTTCTGGGCCAGGGTTGGCCTGTCCCCTCAGGAGGCCCCCCTCTGCCCCTGGCAGCCTTAGCCCCCAGGCAGACGAGGTGGGCGAAGAGTCATCCGTGTCAGGCCGGCACAGCACCTGTCCAGGGGCTCCATAAATGTCTGCTGAGTTGAACTGGGCCTGGCAAGGACTGCTACCAGCTCAGACGCCAGCTGCCTTGCCCCCTGAGGAGTATGCAAAGTCACCAGTGGGGTTTCCTTGCCTTGGCTCTGTGGACTGAGAGCTGGGGGCAGGTGTCCAAGGTGTGCATTCTTTCAGTTATTTGGTAACTATGTAGCGATCACCAGTTCTGTGCTTGGCCCTGGGTTGGGTGCTGGGAATAAATACAGTGGAGAACTAAACAGCCAAGACTTCTGTCTCTCGTAGAGCTTTCATTCCAGCCAGGGGAAGAAATAAGCAAAATACAGTAGTCAGTTAGAAAGTGAAGATGGCTATTTGAAGAGACGAGGGGGCCAAGTGAGAATACAGAGTGGGGGGCAAGGGATGTGAAAGATGTTGCAATTTTCAATGGGATGTTAGCCTTGGCTTCATGGAAGTGACACTTGCCAAGGACTTCAAGAGGGTGAGAGAGAGCCTTGAGGACATCTGTGGGGGAAGAGCATTCTTCGCATGGGAAACAGCAGCGCAAAGGCCCTTGGGGGAGGGGGAGAGAGCATTTGGGGAGTTGGAGGAACAGCAAAGAAACCAGTGTGGCTGGAGTGGAGGGAGGGAGTCAAGAAAAGGCAGGAGGAATTTCAGTTCATGGCGGGCCTTGTGGGTCGTTGTAATGACCTTGGCTCTTACTCTGGTGGAATGGGACGTCCGTGCAGGACTTTTAACAGGAGTGTCACTTTGTGACCTACATTTTAGGTATGTCACTATGGCTGAGAACACTGCCAGTAGTTGGGGAGAGAGATGGCTGGGGATGCCCCAGGGTGATAGCTGTGGCTGAGGTGAGGATGTTGGATGCTGGACAGTGTGACCGAGGCCGGAGCTGACGCTCTGGAGCTCCAGTGCTGAGGAAGCACTGTCCCCAGCAGCGGCACCCCTTCCAGGGACCTCACTCCAGCTTCACATGGGTTTGTCTCCTGTCTCCTCAGCAGCCCTGGGGCTGTTCTTGGGGAGAACAGACATGGCGGACAGCGGTTCACCATGAGGAATCTGAAAGGAGACATTGGACGTTAGGAAAGGAAGGTCAGGAGATAACTTCTGCCGTGACCAGCATAACCTTCAGGCACCCCCAAGGACCTGTGTCGAAGGTGACCTGAAGGGTCTCAGGTGTTGGGGACAAGCCCCAGGAAAGGGACATGTCTTAGCAGAGGACCCTTTAGTGCCTGGTGCCTTCGGTTCTGCCAAGAGGGAACAGGAAGAACAGGAGGAGAAATGTCCACAGGAGATATTTCCCCTCCCCCTCAGACCCTCATATTCTCCTCGAGGCTCTGGCATGGCGATCTGTCTCTCCCGACATTTGCCTGGAATGTTCTGTCCCCTCTGGTCCAGGAGGGAAATTCCTGTGCGTTCTTGGAGCCCCAGGCCATGCTAGGGCTTCTAACAACAAGCTTTGTAGTGACGTTTAAGACTGCCTCAGTGGCCACGCTGGAATGTGAATTATCAGAGTTCCGCTTATGCCCCCCTACGTGATGAGTTCCAAGACAAGGCGTATGTCGTCATGAGGGCGGAGTGGAGCCTGGACCCTAACCCAGGAGGTGCCTCCTGGGCAGTGACATTTCACCTCTCCACACCTTACATGCCTCCAGCTCCTCAGCTAGCATACCTATTCAGTAGAGTTGGTGGAGAATTAAATAAGAAAATACAAGCAAAGCACTTTAAAATGGCATTGACACACCATAGGAATGCAAAAAAAACGTGAGCTCTCATTCTGTGTCTCTGTACCCCCCTTGGACCCAGCATAGGAACGATGTAGGAGTTTGAGTGAACGAATGAGCCTGGTGATCTTCAAGGTCCGGAATCAGCCTGCAAATGTTTTCCTTTTGGACTTAACAGAACAGTATCTGTGACTGTATCTGAGGCTTCCACCTTCACCACAGGCCACCCTGGAAGTAGTAGACACCCAACAGAGTCCTCAAGGTCATTTGCTTGAGCCCTGAGGTTGCTGGGGTGTAGAGACTGGGAGAAGAGCTGACAAACACTGTCAGCCTGACCGGCCAAGGGCAAGAACTTTCTGGCCCCTCATTGTGCAGAGCCCCAGAGAGGGCCCCTCGGTCTGGACTCAGCCCCACATCTGTGATGTTTTGGTCCTCCCCATGGCCCCGGCCGCTCTGGCAGCTGCCATGACAACCCTGGAGACATACAAGAGGTGGCAGGTGGAGAAGTTCCCCAGATTGTTTTCCAGGTAAGTTTACCTGCAGGTGGCACTCGGAAATTCAGGGGTAGGAAGTCATACGTGCTGATGATAATAATTAAGCCAACATCTTTGTTTCCAGGCACTGGTATTACAGGTTTGACAAAGATGTGAAAAATCACAGCTTGTAGGCCAACCCCCGAGGCTGGCGATGCCCAGAAGGAAAGAAGCTAAGTGGAAGATGGCTCAGGAAATATGAGTCCTGGCTAATCCCTAGAGTAAATCTGGCTTGCCGGAGTGGTGAGGGCGGGCTGAAGGCTCAGAGCAAAGGCCGGTACAAACAGGGGCGCCCCTGTGGTCTGGAAACCTCCCATTCCCCTTCCCCCGAAAGCCTGGGTCTCCTTTACAACTAGAATAGCGGGGAGTGTCTCAGTGGCTCAGTGGGGTAAGCGTCTGACTTCAGTTCAGGTTATGATTTCACGGTTGGTGAGTTCGAGCCCCACATCGCCCCACATTGCCCCACATCGCCCCACATCGCCCCACATCGGGCTCTGTGCTGAAAGCTCAGAGCCTGGAGCCTGCTTCCAATCTGTGTCTCCCTCTCTCTGCCCTTCCCCCGCTCGCACTCTGTCTCTCTCTCTCTCTCAAAAATAAACACATTAAAAAAGTTAAAAAAAAAAAAAAACAACTCTAATAGGGGAAGAGATGAGTGGGGGGTGGGAGTGGGGGGAGAGTGCTTGAGAGAGGTCTGGGCTGGAGTTGGGGGAGCTCCAGGAGACTGAGGAGAAGGCAAGAAGAGGGGCCAGGGGCCTTTGCTCTGCACCTCCCTCAACGTGGAAGGCTCTTCCCCAGATATCCACGTGGTCCCCCTCCCTTCCTTTAGGTCTCTGCACCAAGGTCACCTCCTCAAGGAGGCCTTCCCTGACCACCCCATCCAAACCCACTTCCTGCCATTCCCTTCACTCCTGATCTTTCTACTTCACTGTGGTGTTTTTCTTTTTTCTTCTTGACTTCTAGGTATTAATTCAGTGTTTACTGTCAGTCTCCCCTCACTCAAAGCTCCATGGGTAGGGGTTTTTGTGGGATTTTATCCACGGCTGCCTCCCCAGCGCTGAGAACAGTGCCTGGCACAGAGTAGGTGCTCCGTAGATATGCGGCTGGGCTGGGCTGGGCTGGGCTGGGCCGGTGTAGCCGAGTCCTGAGCATCCCCGGGGACAGGCCCACAGAAGTGGGGATCTGCCTGCTGAAGCAAATGGGTCGCATTTAAGAAAGAGATGGAAATCTACATGGAGCAAATGACAATGACCACAGTGTGCTAACAGAACAGTCACTTCTAACCGTTGACCTCACCAGGCCAGGCAGCAGCCCTGTCATCTGGGCCCTGGACCCCTGGAAGGTGTGAGCCATGAGCAGCCACCCCATGGGCAAGTGGGCACTGTGGCGATGCCCGTGAGGACCCTGGAAAACGTGCCAGAGCCTGCAGGCCTGGGGCTTGAGTAATGACAGGTGCCGTGCCTTTGCGTGGTTTATAATTATGAAATATTTGATTCATACAACCCATATAATCAAGGGGCACCTACGTAGTAAACTAGTAAAATGAATACCAAGGCACCTGCTGACTATCCCAGTGTTAACCATCATCTTGATCTTTGCATTTATTATACCCTGGCTTTGTTTTGTAAGTAGCCTTCTGCTGTCCCTTGTGCCGTGAATGTTACATGTAACCCAATATATGATATTGTTTGGTTTCATGCTTTGTAAACATGGTGTCATGTTCTGTCACTTGCCTTGTTGCTCATTCTCTTCTTGGATTTGTCCTTGGCACAGCCTTGTTGAAGGCCGTGGTTCCTTCTTTTTCCCCGTGTGTAATACTCTGCAGTGTGCCCATGACACCCTGAGTCAGCCACATTATCATACCCGCAGCACCCACACTTTTCTGAACAAGGCTGCTATTTTTTTAAATTTTTTTAAGTTAATTTATTGATTTTAGAGAGAGACAGGGAGAGCGAGTGGGGAGGGGGAGAGAGAGAGAGAGAGAGAGAGAGAGAGAGAAAATCCCAAGCAGGCTCTGCACTGTCAGCGAAGAACCTGACACAGGGCTTGAACGCACGAACCAAGAGATCATGACCTGAGCCAAAACCAAGAGTCGGACGCTTAACCGACTGAGCCACCCAGGTGCCCCAGAAAGCTGCTATTCAAAAGTTGCATCAGTGCTGTTGTTTTGAGCAGGGTTTCTGAGGATGACTCAAGAAGGCTCCATGCCCCTCCCCTTTGAAGTGCCCTAGGGTCCCCTGAGTTTCTTCCCAAAGGCCACCTGCTGCCTGGAGTCATGGTTCCCACTGTAGGGACACACCAGTGGGAATCTTGCTGGGCAGTCCCACTGCAGGCACTGAGGCTGGTGTCTCTATTTTATCATCGGTTGCCATCTGAGGGGGATAGCCAGATAGCCAGGGATAGAAGGCCGGCTGGCTGCTCGAGGAAGGCCTGGGCATGGCATGACCTGCACGTGGACACCATGTTCCCAAGGTGGCCTTCAGCCTTGTAAGTCCAGAAACATGCGGGGGCTCCAGGGCACTCCACCTGCTTCCACTAAAGAAGCTCACTACAGACCACTGTTTATACTCCATGCCAACTTTCGTTGATGATGGAAGCCATTCCCCCAGTACCCCATCCCTGGAGACCCTGTTCCCAGTGTCACGATGCATGCAAAGCTGAAACTGTTGTTAAGAGATTGCTTGGTGAGCAGGATTTGGAACCAGAGTAGGGCAACTCTCAAGAAGGTCATTATTCAGGCCCTGGAAAAGATCGGAGGACTGTGTTGGTCCCATTCTTGAGCCTACCTCTCCAAGGGTGAGAATATCCATATGTCCCAGATCTTTGTCTTCTGCTCAGGATGAAGCTGGACCCGTTCTGTGAATTTCCACTTTCTGTCTCCACGCATGCCTACTTTGCATAGGCTTTGGACACCATAATAACAATCAAGGTGGTTTGGGTTTAAGCCTGTGTGATAGGAATCCCTTATTTTCATGAGTGTTTTTTCACACTCAGAGTTTAGGGGACACTTTCCTGTTACCCTTATACCACCTGTCCTACCTTCTGCCAGAAATAGGCTTAGTGATAAAATACCCAACTGCATGTGTGAATGAACAGCAACATAAAGATCAGAAACTACATGGATGCAGGGGAGAATATTGTACCTGTCACCTAGTCAAGAGTGTGACTAGAATGATTTTTAAGCTTCCTGGAAGATCAGACACAGAAGAGAATAAATGGAGTGGTTTGATTTGAATAATGGTTGATTCACACATCAGAAATTTTAAAGGGCCATCAGGAATTTACTAGGCAAGCACAAAGGATCTGGTTGTTCCTGCAGAGTTGAATTAGCAAACATTTTCGCTTTAAACACTTTATTAGTAAAAAGAAGCTAACTCTGGGGTGCCTGGGTGGCTCAGTTGGTTAAATGTCCAACTCTGGCTCAAAGTCATGATTTCAGGGCTCATGAGTTTGAGCCCTGCATCAGGCTGTCTCCTATCGGTCCAGAACCCACTTTGGATCTTCTACCTCCCTCTCTCTCTGCCCCTCCCCCCTTTCTCTCTCTCTCATAATTAAACATTAAAAACAAAAGTTAATTCTCATTCAGGATGAAAGAGCCTCAGAAACACAGAGTCTACTTTTACGAGTGATCTTTCCCTACACAAGGCCACCAGCATGCAAAGTTTCCACAGTTTAATTCAACAAACATTTATTAAGTATCTATTGTGTGCCAGACAATGTTAGGTTCTGAGGATACAAAATTGTATAAAATGTGATG
Organism: Panthera onca; assembly: GCF_046562875.1. Lineage (NCBI taxonomy): Eukaryota > Metazoa > Chordata > Mammalia > Carnivora > Felidae > Panthera > Panthera onca. The sequence goes on from NC_138344.1 coordinate 133,410,578, forward strand.
CTATCCTTCAAGGAACTTACAGTCTAATTGGGAAAAGGGACAAAGAAGTGAAAAATAGCTCTGTGGTTGCACTCAGATGAACACCAGGGACTGGGGGAGCCCTTGGGCCACAGAGGGGCTCCAGGAAGTCTGCCTGGAGGAGGTAACCCCTGAGCCAAGCCTTGAAAAATGATTTCGGGTCTGGTCCAAGTGGAATATGTGTGACACTGAAGCTGGAGTTAGGAGCCCGGGATCTGACTTTCATCTAACTAATTTGCTGTGTGACCTTGTGAAAGTCATATTCCCTCTCTGGAAATCACTGAATTCTCAGGGTAAATGTGGGAGAGAAGATCACTAGCATTCCGCAGTAAGATGGGGCGTGAGAAATTCATCCACTGGAAAGAAAGACAAAACTCTTTAGAATACATGATTAAAATAAATGGGAAATAAATGTGATCGGTCAGGTACTTAGGATCAAAGTGCCAGCTAAACCCCAGTAACACACCAGTGGAAAGTTAGCGCAGAAAACCAGTGCTTTGGCAGGTTGAAAAAAACACTTCAGTCTTTCTCAAGAAACGAAGTTTCTTCTGAGGAATCTAAAGAGAAGCCTGCAAAGCCTGCAGCTAGGAACCCAAGCAGCCTTCAATCTAGGGGCCGGGCCCGCGCAGAAACCCGGAGCTCTAATGGAAGGGGCAGGCCCGGCGCGGCGGAGGCAGCCAATGAGAGAGCTTCCCGATGAGGTCATGGAGTTCCTCGGCGCTTCATTGGAGGACCCCCCGCGAGGCTTTGGCGCCGACTGCCCCGCAGGACGGCGGGTAGCAGCCGCAGGCCCGGGAGCCAGGGCTGGGACGGGAGGGCGCGTCCCCAAACTTTGTCCCAGTATTTATTTACGCAGAGAAGCGAGCCACGCGGTGAGTAGGACCCGGTCTCCTCCTGCAGGGAGAAATGAAAATGCCCCCCAAAAGAGCTCTTAACCCACCCAGAGGCTGGATTCCCAGGAACCCTCATTTTTGGTGAAAGTGGAGAGCTTGTTTTGTCTTGTTTCAGTCCCAACATACTGATTAATTAGACACCCAAGGCCAGGAACAAAGACATTTCTGGTGTTTTGAAACATTTTAAAACCATGATCCTCAAACCCTGGTGCACAGAGGGATCCAGAATGCTGGCTATGGAGGCTAGGCCCTACCCCTGACTCTTGTCCTTCTGACTCTGAAACCTGCCGGATAAGGACACTGGCAGGGCCTGAGAGCTGGACTCCACTTTAAGAACCAAAGTATTTAAAACATCATCTGAACTTGTTAGAAATGCAAATATTCAGGCTGCCACCTAGACCTACTGAATCAGAAGCCATCTGTGTGTGTGTGTGTGTGTGTGTGTGTGTGTGTGTGTGTGTGTGTTTAATTTGCAGAGAGAGAGCACGCGCGTGCACACATGAGTGGGGGAGGGGCAGAGAGAGAGGGAGACACAGACTCCAAAGCAGGCTCCAGGCTCTGAGCTGTCAGCACAGAGTCCGACACGGGGCTGGAACCCACGAGCCACGAGATCATGACCTGAGCCCATTCAGTCGCTTAACCAACTGAGCCACCCAGGTGCCCTGCCATCTGTGTTTTTACAAACCCTGCAGGTGGTTCTGGTGCTCACTAATGTGTGAGAACTGACCTAAGTCCTCGTGACCTTTGAGACTGCTTCAGAACAATGTGGATTCTGTACTCAGAATCCTAGGGCTGGGAAAGGGGCCCCCGGTCCAGTCCCCTGTGGGGGAGGTAAGTTTGGAGTGCTTGCCCTGTTCTCACCATGGACTTCTGGAGCCTGTTTCGGCTCCTAGCAGCTGCCGTGGTTTGGGCTACAGGAAATTGGACCAGAGATTCACGTGTGACCAGGGCTTTCCTGGATCGAGGCAGTCCCTGTGAGTGGCTGGACCAAGCGCGAACTTGGTACCCACGGGCAGCCCTGTTCTGCCCTGTGGCCTGGGCAGCAGAGGAAACCAGTCTGCAGAAGGAAGAACAGTGAAGCAGACACATAGGCCCAGAGAGGGGAGGTGGAAAGAGAGTCCATGCTGAGATGCCCTCCAGGCCCTGCACTGCCAGGCCCCTGCCTCCCTCTCAGACTTAATTCAGGCCACTGGCTCTGGCTGATGGACCTCAGGGCACTTTGGTCTTTAAACAAGCATAACCTGGTCCCACCCGAGGTTTGGGGCATGTCGTTCCTCGGCCTAGAACTCTGAACCGTCTTTCCCATGCTGCCTCAGGCTTGACATTCAGGAATGTTCTTTTCTTTTTTGAGGTGGGGGAGGAATGTTCTTAAGTGACCCTTCCTCAGAGAGGGCCACTCTAAAAGGACCCCTCCTGCAGCCAGACTCTATCATATTAGCCTGCTTCCGTGTCTTCCTCGCATGTGACATTTTCAGTACCATCATGGGTATTCATTTGCTTACCAGCTCTCCATAAGCTCCTTGAGAGCCGAGATCCTGGGGGTTTGTTCATCACTGGATCCCAGGGCCTTGAACGTGCCTGGCATGTAGAGTGGTAGCTCAGTAAATGTTAAATGAAGAAGAGATCACTTTCCCAGCCTTCCCAAGGCCCAGCTGCTTCCAGCCCTCAGGCTGCAAGAGACCCTCCCAGTCTGTGTTTCTGACAACACCCCTCCTGGCATCCCGTGTGGATTCCTGATGTTTGCCACTCAAGGACTCCTGAGGGGTTCAGCCTCATTTTACAGACCAGAAAACAAAGGCCCGAGTGACTGGGCCAGGGCTATGTGGCCAGTGAGCGGGACAGTGGGGACAAGAAAACTGTGTCTTCAGGCCACCGCTGCATCCCCCAGGCTACTCACCCTCATGATCTTGGGCCACTCCCCACAGCAAAGCAGTCAAGTCAACCTCAGGCTTTTTTTGTTTTTTGTGTTTTGCCTCTTCTTGTAAGCTTTTAATAAATCAGTTTCATTTTCAAAACATTGCCCAGAATAGTCTGTGGCCAGCAGAAAGATGCTGCCAGCACTGTCTACTGTAGGAAGTTATTTTCTGATGAGCTCCAGTGGGGTGGATGGTTTGAATGTCTCTGTTGCTGCAGGAGCATGATGAAGGTTGCACGGGTCCTCACCCCACCCAGATTTCTCTTTTTAGCACATAAAGGGATATGAACGAGCAGTTCCACTGCTGGATATTTATCCAAAGAAAACAAAAACACTAATTTGAAAAGATATCTGCACTCCCATGTTCATTACAGCATTATTTACAGAAGCCAAGAAATGGAGTCAACCTAAGTGTCCACAGACAGATGAATGGATAAAGAAGATGTGATATATATATGTGTGTGTATATATATATGGTGGAATATTACTCAGCCATAAAAAAGAATGAAGTCTTGCCATTTGCCAAAACATAGATAGACCTCGATGGCATTATGCTAATGAAGTAAGTCAGACACAGAAAGACAAGTACTGTATGATTGCCACTTATATGTGGAATCTAAAACAAAACAAAAAAAACCCTCATAGATACAGAAAAGAGATTGGTGGTTATCAGAGGCTGGGGGGCCATGGAGCAAAATGGGTGAAGAGGGTCAAAAGGCACAAATTTCCAGTTATAAAATAAAGGCATGGGGAGGTAAGGTACAACACAGTGACTGTAGTTAATAATACTGTACTGCATATTTGAAATTTGTTGAGAGTAAATCTTAACAGTTCTCATCATAAGAAAAAAAAATTAGCAACTATCTGTGGCAGTGGATGTTAACTAGACTTACTGTGATCACTTCAGAACATACACATGTACACCTGAAACTATATAAGGGTATATGTCAATTATGCCTCAAAAAAATAAAAACCTAAAAGGACATGTTTTTACAGATGTTCTTGTGTTAACAGCCTCTGGTTTGCTGCAGTCCAGGGAAGCAGAGCCTTTGGCCCAGAGGGAAAAGAATTTTTTTTAATGTTTATTTATTAGAGAGAGAGAGTGTGTGAGAGAACAAGCAGGGGAGGAGCAGAGAGAGAGGGAGACAGAGAATCTGAAACAGGCTCCAGGCTCGGAGCTGCCAGCACAGAGCCTGATGTGGGGCTTGAACCCACGAGCTGTGAGATCATAACCTGAGCCGAAGTCAGATGCTTAACTGACTGAATCACCCAGGCACCCCTAGAACCAGAGGAAATAGTTTTAACAGCTGTGTGTCGAACATTGTTCTAAGGAGCTTTCCCAAGCAATAGGACCCTTGCACTTGGCCTGGGACCTCAACAAATATGTGTTGAATAGCTGACTCAGCCATGAGTAACTGTTGTCAAACTCAGAGCTCATGCTGGTCAGGAAGGCAGGGAGTAGGAAGAGTGGAGTTGGATGCCCTTGCTCTGGGTATTTATCCAAAGATGAATGGCCATCTGTCATGCCTTGTGGTCACCTGGGATCTTTATCTCCCTCCTGTATTTGGGGAACACCCCACTTGATGAGGCAGATCCCCCCTCCCACCAGGGAACTTGAGAATGCCAGGCACTCACTGTGCCAAACTCCCTTGTGGATGAGGGTGGGTAACCTCAGCTCTGCTGGGCAGACAACCTCTCAGAGCCTGGGGGCAGCCGCGTCCCGATCTGGTCCAGGTTGTTGTGGCTGCTGTGGGTGGTGTCGGCCCACGTGCACCTGCGTGACCACGCCCAGTAGTGGCGCCATGCCCTCTCCTCTCCAGACCAGTCTTCGGGAGGATTTCTGGCCTCTGTAGAGGGCTGCCCAGCTTCCATCCTGGTCCCTGTCATCCCCGAGATTGTGAGCCATCTGAGGTTAATTCTGTTAATGCAGAAACCAGCCTCCATTGGTTTCTGTGGAGAACAGGACTGAGGGAGGAGGCTTCCAGAAGGAGGGCCAGGCACTAGCAGGGCAAGAAGAGGGTACAGGTGCCCGGGTGGAGGAAGTGGCATTTGAGCAGGGAGAGTACGGCAGCAGTGTTGTCCTTGAGACCAAGTCATGGGTTGAACAGAGAGAAGTGAGTCACATGTGGGTAGGAGCCTCCCCCAGCTCCTCACTTGGGTCACCAAGGGTCACAGGAACGGTGAATGGGCTGGAGGGTTTTCCTGCAAGTCTGGCTTGCTTTCTAAGCCTTTCATTCAAGAATGTCAATTAGACTGCCTCATCCTCATCGTGGGAGGCTTCTCAGGTTTGATCGGGAGGCCTCAGGCTGCATGCCCAGCCTGGGGCCCAAATAGCCAAGTCCTTCCCCTAAGATACTATTTTAACTTGGGGTGAACTTCTCTTATTATTTGTTTTATTTTTGAGAGAGAGAGAGAGAGAGAGAGGGGGAGAGGAGCAGGGGAGAAGGGCAGAGGGAGAGAGAAAGAACCCCAAGCAGGCTCCATGCTCAGCACAGAGCCCCACATGGGGCTCGATATCACAACCCTGGGATCATGACCCGAGCTGAAATCAAGAGTCTGACTCTCAACTGACTGAGCCACCCAGGCACCCCAGACTTTCCTTTCACAGGGAAAAGCAACGCTTTCAGGGACCTCACCTCCCTAAAATCTCCAGCATAGATCTTGCACCTCTGCCTTTGATGGGAGCAACTAATCCCAGTGGGTTGAGCCCTTGCAACTCTGTGTGCATTAGAATAGGCTCCTGGGGGGCACCCAGGGGGCTCAGTTGGTTAAGCATCAGGTCACGATCTCACGGTTCATGGGTTTGAGTCCCATGTCGGCTCTGTGCTGACAGCTCAGAGCCTGGAGCCTGCTTCCAATTCTGTGTCTGCCTCTCTCTCTGCCCCTCTCCCATCTGTGCTCTTTCTTTCTCTCTCTCAAAAATAAATAATAAATATTAAAAATATACATATTAATCCTATTAGAATTGACTCCTGGGCCTAAGCCTGGGGGGGTGGAGGTAGGAAGGGTTTGGGGACCCCACTCCTGAGTGGCTGAGGGGTCCCTCTAGTGGGGCTTCACCCCATGCAGGGAGGCACTGATGTACACGGTGGGGCCAGGGATCAGGTCCTTTCTTGGGAGCAGGGATTCAATGAGCAAGGTGCGGCAGGGGTGCTTAGACATGGGAGAAGAGGAAGAAGAGGAGGAGGGAAAGGTCCCTAAAAGGTCGGAACAGAGTCTGGTGCCCCATAGACTGGCCTCCCTCTCCTGTTCTCATCTCATTCCTAACCCCGGCTTAAACCAACTGCAGCACAGCCCTTCATGCAAGTCCAAGTCCGGATGGATGGACAAGGAGGCAGCTGCCCACACAGGGGACCTCAAGGAGCACAATCTGGAAAGAGCCGAAGCAGGACATGGCATTCCTATGGCCCTTACCATCCTGAACATCAAGCCAGCATCTGCCACATGCTGCCTTCTACAGGTCATGGGCTCTGTTCGTCAGCTTCTCACAGTGTCCCCGGGCCGGGGGCCTGTGGACACCAGGCACTGCGGGGCCATGGCTTAGCCCTCCGTGCAGCCTCAGGACACCCAACTCAGCAGGTACTCGCCAGTTCACCCATCCATCCAGCGGGGGTGGCTTGGAGAGTCCCCAAAGGAAGGAGCACGGAAATTTCTGCAGAACCATGCCTCCCTCTGCACCAGACTCCTCTCCTTCCCCAAGAGGAAGAGACAGTTAGGATTTCCAGTTCTCTCCTTTGTCATTCTTTCTTACACTAGTGCTTTATTGTGACAGGGGCACACAGTCCCTCTCCTGTTAGAGGCATTTGGGTGTGCATTTGCTCTTCTGGGGGACTGTGTCTCTCAGAAAGGCCAGGACGAGGTCTTGGTCACTTCAACAACCCCCACAGCATCTGGCATGTGGTTGGCATGCCATAGTTTTTGAATGAAGGAACATTCATTGCATGGGATTGTCATACAAGAGGCCACCTACCCTAATAACATCCGTGTAGCGCGTTAGAATGTGTCATTTAGTTTGGGGGCGCCTGGGTGGTTCAGTCTGTTAAGTGTCTGATTTCAACTCAGGTCATGATCTCACGGTTTGTGAGTTCAAGCCCCTCATTGGGCGCTCTACTGTCAGCGTGGAGCCCGCTTTGGATCGTCTGTCCCCACCCTCCCTCTGACCCCTGCCGCCCACTGGCACGATGTGTGTGCACCCTCTCTCTCTCTCTCAAAAACAAATAAACATTAAAAAATAAAAAGTTTTAGATAGAAATCAGCATGCATTCTCAATATAAAATATATAATTTAATAGTTATCAATATATTCACAGAGTTGTGCAACCGTCACCAAAACCAATTTTAGAGCATTCTATCATCCCCAAAAGACATCTTGGACCCATCAGCAGTCACTCCTAGTCCCTCTTCCCCAGATCTTGGCAAACGTTAATTGATTTTCCGTCTTTATGGATTTGCCTATTCTGGCCATTTCTTTTAAATGGCGTAACACAATATGTGGTTTTTTAAATAACTGGCTTCTTTGACTTAGCATAATGTTTTCAGGATTTCTCCACACTGTAGCATGTATCAGTGCTTCATTCAGTTTTATGGTCGAATAATGTTCCATTGTGTGGAGGCCACAGTTCTGAACATTGGGTTGTTTGAACCTTTTGACCATTGGGAATGAGGCCGCTGTGTACCTTTGTGTGCAGATTTTGGTGTAGACCCACATTTTCATTTTGCTCAGGTATATACCTAGGAGTGGAATTGTTGGGTCACATGTCAACTCTACATTTAACTCTTTGAGGAACTGCCAAACTGTTTTCCAAAACAGCTGCACCATTTTACATTCTCATCAACAATGTAGAAGCGTTCCAGTTTCTCTACACTCTCGCCAACGTCTGTCTTTTTGATTCTAGCCATCCTAGTGGATGTGAAGTGTATCTCATTGCAGTTTTGATTTGCACTTCCTTGATGGATAATATTCTCGACCAATTTTTTTGTGTGCTTATTGGCTATTTGTCTTCTATGGAAAATTCAAATCCCTTGCCTATTTTTAGTTGTTTTTTTTTCAAATTTTAATTGAAGTACAGTTGACATATAACATTATATTAGCTTCAGGTGTACCACACAGTGATTTGACAATTATATACGTTACAAGATGTTCACCATGATAAGTATAGTTACCATCTGTTATCACACAAAGTTATTACAATATTATTGACTATATTCCTTTATGCTGGACCTTTCTTCCCTGCGACTTATTTGTTTTATAATTGAAGGTTTGTACTTTTTAATTCCCTTCACCTGTTTCTTCTACCCCCCCCTCCCCCCGTGCCCTCCCCTCTGGCAGCCACTAGTTTGTTTTCCATATTTATGAGTCTGTTTCTCTTTTTCATCATTGTTGTTTGTTTGTTTTGTTTTTTAGATTCCACGTAGAAGTGAAATCGTACGGTATTTTTATTTCTCTGATTTATTTCATATAGTGTGACACCCTTTAGGTCCATCCATGTTGTCACAAATGGCGAGGTCCTGTTCTATTTCATGACTAATATTCCATCATGTATATATACCACAGCTTCTTAACCATTCATTCATCCACGGACACTTGGGCTCCTTCCATATCTTGGCTATCGTAAACAATGCTGCAGTAAACATAGGGGTGCCTATATCTTCTTGAATTAATGTTCTCATTTTCTTTGGGTGAATGCCCAGTAGTGGAATTATTGGATTACATGGTAGTTTTATGTTTCGTTTTCTGAGGAACTGCCATGCTGCCAGGCAAATCCAACAGTGCATGAGGTTCCCTTTTCTCCGCATCCTCACCAACACTTGTTATATCTTGTCTTTTTTTCTTCAAACGTTTATTTATTTTTGAGAGAGAGAGAGAGACACACACAGAGAGAGGGAGAGAGAGTGGGGGAGGGGTGGAGAGAGAAGGGGACAGAAGCAGGCTCTATGAGCCCGATCAGGGGCTCAAATTCACAAACTGAGATCATGACCTGAGCAGAAGTTGAAGTCGGATCCTCAACTGCCTGAGCCACCCGGGCACCGTTTCTTATCTTTTGATTCTAGCCATTCTGACAGGTGTGAGGTGGTATCTCATTGTGGTTTCGATTTCCATTTTTGTGATGATGAGTGATGTTGAGCATCTTTTCATGTGTCTGTTGGCCATCTGGATGTCTGCTTTGGAAAAATATCCATTCAGTCCTCTGCCCATTTTTAATCCTTTGCCCATTTTTAAATTGGATTTTTTTGTCTTTTTTATTGTTGAGCAGTGGTAGTTTTTTTATATATTCTAAATATGTCTCTTAAAAAGATTTTTTTTAATGTTTATGTTTGAGAGAGAGAGAGAGAGAGAGAGAGAGAGAGACAGACAGACAGAGCACACGTGGGGGTGGGGCAGAGAGAGAGGGAGACACAGAACCCGAAGCAGGCTCCAGGCTCTGAGCCAGTAGCACAGAGCCCGATGTGGGGCTCGAACCCACGAGCTGCGAGATCATGACCTGAATTGAAGTCAGATGCTCAACCGACTGAGCGACCCAGGCACCCCTAAATATAAGTCTCTTATCAGATATATGATTTGCAAATATTTCTCCCATTCTATGGTTATTTTTTCATTCTCTTGTTAGTGTCCTTTGAAGTGCAAATGTTTTTAATTTTGATGAAATCCAATTTATCTAATTTTTCCTTTTGTCACCTGTGCTTTTGGTATTGTTTTTAAGACACCATTGCCTAACTTCGGGTCATGAAGATTTACACCTATGTTTTCTTCCACAAATTTTGTAGTTTTAGTTCTTATGGTTAGGACTACGATCCATTTTTGAATTAATTATCGTGTATGGTGAGGTAGGGGGTCCAAATTCATTCTTTTGCTTGTGGATATTCAGTTATTCCAGCTTTCTTTCTTCTTTCTTTCTTTCTTTCTTTCTTTCTTTCTTTCTTTCTATCTTTAAATTCAACTTAGTTAACGTACAGTACACTAGTGATTTCAGGAGTAGAATTTAATGATTCATCACTTATGTGCAGCACTCAGTGCTCATCCCTACAAGTGCCCTGCTAAGTACCCATCACCTATCTAGCCCATCCTCCACCCACCACCCTCCAGTAATCCTCAGTTTGTTCTCTGTATTTAAGAGTCTCTCATGGTAGTTGCTCCCACACCCTTTATTGAAAAGGCTATTCTTTCCCCCTTTGAACGATATTGGCATGCTTACAAAAAGTCATGTGACCACAAATTGACCATAAAGGGTTTATTTCTGAATTCTGGTGTTTATTCCATAGATCTACATGCTTATTCTTTTTTTTTTTTTTTTTTTTTTTTTTTTCAATTTCTTGATGTTTATTTTTGGGTGAGAGAGAGAGTGTGAGTGGGGGAGGGTCAGATAAAGAGAGGGAAACACAGAATCTGAATCAGACTCCGGGCTCCAAGCTGTCAGCAGAGAGCCCGATGCGGGGCTCAAACTCACGAGCTGTGAGACCATGACCTGAGCCGAAGTCAGACGCTCAACTGACTGAGCCACCCAGGTGCCCCTACATGCTTATTCTTATGTCAGTATCACACTCTCTTGATCACTGTATCTTGGTAGTAACTTTGGAAATTGGGAAATTTCAGTTCTTAATTTTGTCTTTTACAAGATTATTTTGACCATTGAAGGTCCGTTGCATTTTTATATTAAAATTTGGATCCATTTCATATTAAAATTCGGACCCACTTCTGCCAAAGCTGGCAGCTGGGACTTCGCTAGGGATTGTGTTGAATCTGTAGATTAATTTGGTTGAGTACTGACATCTTAAGAATATTAAGTCTCATCCTGTCTTCTACTTGTCCCTTGTCTCTGCAGAATTGCTGCTGTTTAAAAGAGGCCGGGAGCTGGATTTGCTGGGTTCCAATGGCCTCCGGGGCATCTGGTTGCTGAAATCAGAAGAGGTTTGCCTTTCTGGTCTCAGAGACCTAAGGGATCAAGGCTCAGCTTCAGGCAAGATCATCTCATGCTTGATTGCCAGAATTCCTGGGCCCCAATATGGATACGATTTCAGGGCTTCTTTCAGCAAATGCTGAAGATTTCAGGCCTGATCAGCAAATGCTCCCAGCTGAGTGTTCAGGAACCTTCACCACATTAACAAAGCCCATGATAGGTTGGCTTGTACACATTGGGCCTCAAATATTTTTGCTGCATAAACAATCAAGTCATTCAGGCAAACAGTAACCTCCAGGTCAGTTTCAAGGGCACCAAAAAGGCTTCTTCCCCAACGTTTCACCTACCTGTCCTCCCCACAGTCCTTAGAGAGTCTGGTCTTGGGCAGGTGCCTGTTAACATGCAAATGTGTCTGAAGATAATATGGAAACTATAGTCTCTGTGGTCTCCCAGCTCAAATTAGTTTCTTACCTCCCTTTCCCTGCGGTGGGAGGGGCTGTCAGGGAATCGAGGAAGGGCGCAGAGGCCCTGTCTGCCCAGGTTAGTGTGGGAGGGTGCCCTGGAGAAACTTCATTGACATCCAGCTTTTCCCAAACAGGGGAACCAGTTCCTGGTGATTAAGACATTGGGGCCTGAGGGAAGTCCTGAGAGAGCAGAAGGTCACAGAGCACAGAGAAAAGAGCAAGGTGAGGACATCCAAGGGACTGTCTGTGGTCTGGAGGTAAGCCTGGATCAGACCAGACTGGAGCTCCAGGCTCAGGGCTCTCTTCTCTGTGCTATGGGTCACAGTTGCACACAGGCCGGGGCCATTGTTTCCAGATTTACTGAGTGTCTACTGTGGTGCCGGGGACAAAGCTGGATACTGGCGACACGCAGTGGGGAGCTGACAGCTGAATGGGGAGGACACCCAGCCATTAGATGGCTATGAAGTCACGTACTTATAACTATGAGTTATATTAGGAAGATATGTGGGGTCTGGGAAGGCGAGGAACAATCTGAAGGCCCCCACTGAGTGGAGGGATCAGGGATGCCTCTGGGCAGAGGATGGAAGTAGAGATCTCCTGTCAGGATGGGGTCAGGGAGTGCTGGGGGCAGAGTGAGCAGGGCAAGGAGCTCGGGGGCTGGGGCCTGCCCTCTACTGGGTTAAGACAAGAGCAGGACCACAGGGGGCTTGAAGGCATCTGCCTAGGATCAGTTGGGAGCCACCGAGCAGTTTCAGTTTCGGCGGAACGTGACATGATCAGACTTGGATTTTATGATGGTCATTGGGGTGATGCCCACCTCAAAAATCCCCGCGCCTGGCTTACCACTGAAGTTCAGGCCCCCCTAGCCCAAGAGAGCCCTGGAGGAGGCCAGCTTCCTTCTCTGCAAGCGGATCAGTGGCCTTTGTGTAGAAACCACAGCTCAAACTTACTTTTATTTCCTGAAGACCAGGAGACATCGAAACCCACTCTTGGCCCTCAGCTTCAGGGAGTCTTTTTGGCTCCCGGGGGCACCCCCATCTGGCCCTCTCTGAGCTGGACACCAGAGCACAGGGGCGTTTCTGGGCTGGCTGGCCCCTGACTTTGTGCCTGGGAGGCAGAAGGTACCATTTTCCCTCGGGCCTCTGCACCTCTCTGAAATCTTGGGAAAGCTACAGAGCCACCTTCCGACTGGGATGGAGTGCTAGGGTCCGCGTGGTCCAGCTGCCGGGGCAGAAGGGTGCAGAGCCTGGGCACCTCCTTCTTTACCAGCAGTATCTGTACAGTGTGAAGGGTGCTGTCGAGCAGACAAAATCGGCTGAGGCCCATCCCCTCGTCAGGAAGCTGGGTTCTAGATTTCCTGTGCCCCCCACCCCTCTGTGCTCTGTTGATTTGGGTGTCTGTATCCAGGCTGGGGATGATGTCTGCCTGCCTGTGTTTCTCTCTTTCTCTGAAAAACTTGTAAAATAAAAAACCCACATGGTGTCCAGGGTGGAGCCATCTCTAAAGTGTCTTTTCTCCAGACTGTGGGCAAATCACTTAACCTTCCTGGGCCTCAGTTTTCTTGTTGTAAATTTCTCATGACCCCAAAGTATCTCAGAGTAGGAGTGTCAGGACACCCCATCCTGGTCAGTGGCCAATCGTGCAGTGTCCAGAAACCCAAGCGCATTGAGATCCTGGGCCTCCCCGAGTGACCCCACAGGGTCACCTGGAGGGCCTCACATGGATGCAGAGGAGTGGGCCCCAAACTTCTAAGGGGCATCTGTGTTCCACAAAGCCCTAGAGCAGCTCAGGTCGTGACCTCAAACCCCAGGAACCACCCCCTATCAAAAGGTGGTCATGAGCTGTGGTTTCTATACAAGGGCCACTGATCCACTTGCAGAGAAGGCAGCTGACCTCCCCCAGGGCTCTCTTGGGCTAGGGGGGCGTGAACTTCAGCGGTAAGCCAGGTAAGCCAGGCAAGCCAGGTGCAGGGATTTTTGAGGTGGGCGTCACCCCAATGACCATCAGAAAATTCAAGTCTGTTCATTTGTTTCAAGCCTTTTTTTTTTTTTTAATCTTTATTTTTGAGAGAAAGAGCGCAAGTGGGGGAGAAACAGGGAGAGAGGGAGACACAGAATCCAAAGCAGGCTCCAGGCTCTGAGCTGTCAGCACAGAACCCAACGCGGGGCTCGAACTCATGAGCTATGAGGTCATGACCTGAGCTGAAGTTGGATGCTTAACCGGCTGAGCCACCCAGGCAGGAGCCCTCTTTCAAGTTTTTTTGAGAGTAGCTCTGAACGAAAGCTAGAACACTGCAGGATGCTGCAGGGGTTTGCCAGTTACTCTCCCATGCTCCTGGGAAAGCCCAAGTTTGTTCTTCAGCTGCGGAACACAGCAGCAGAAGACGGTGTTTATGAATCCAAGGAGTGGTCTTGATTTCGCACAGAAGATAGAAAAGCTGAGTATTTCCCGCCTGGACCGTGATAAGCAGACCAGCTTGCTCCTGCGGCGGCTGGCTGCTGGGTCGCCCTGATGAAGATTTCTCAGCGAAATCACAGTGTTGAAGCAATCACAACCTAGAGAGGAAGGTGCCTGACTTCTTGGGAGAACATAGGTGACCTTTGTCTGAGGGGATGAGTCACGCTCTTTGTTGCCAAGGGGAAGATAGTGGGCATCAACAGAATGAGTCAACACGACTTTGCTGTAATTCACCTTCCTTTCTTGAGGGTGGAAGTGAACATTTGGCCCCTCTTGGGCCTGCTTTCATACTTCATCTCGGAGTAAGACCCTCATGGTGACATGCAACGTCTTGACAGCAAGTGGCAAAATTATTCCATTATTCTGCAACACCACAGAGGGTCACCCTGCCCAGGGTGGATGGAGGTGGAGGTAGCAAGAAGGCACCCGCAGGGTGACAAGCCCTCAGGAACACAAAGCCGGTGTGATGTGTTTAACCCTTGCCACTCTACCTTGGGGTGCAGAGATGTTGTGAAGTGTTAAGAAGATCCGCATTTCATTTCTCTTGTCTTTGATTTTACTGAACTCAATTCCATCAGTAGTTATTAGGCAGCTACTCAGTGATGGCGACACCGATCGCGATTGGGGCTGGTGCTGAATTCCCTCCCACCCCTGCCCCTTAGGGGAATAAAAGTGCAGGAGAATGTCCCTGTCCTGTTTGGGCTCTGCCGGGGAGACAGACGGATTGGTTAAAAGGCTGGACGAAAACATAAGGCAGAGAGCAGAGATGGGGTGGGGAAGGTGGCGGGAGTGGCTATTAATGCTGTTTCTACCCTCTGGTTAAGCTCCCCTTGGACTTTTGAGGAATGACCTCGAACTAGCACCTCTTCTGTGACTCAGGGAAGATGCCCCGCCCTCCTCTAGCCCAGGCGGACAGGACCCTCCCCCCAGGAAGTTCAGTCTTGCCTGGAGGGAGACAATGATGAAGGAAAAAGGACACACACACACACACACACACACACGCACATGCACGCACATGCACGCACACGCACGCATGCTCAGTTACAGGCTGCCCACCCCTCCACGTCAGCCTCAGACACTGCTCAGCACTGAGTCCCAGATGAAGCAATCCATTCGTTTTTCTTCCTCAGGCCCCAAGGGGCCAGATTCCTGCCCCTGCCACACCTGGCTCTTTGTTCCTTCGGTCCAGAGGTCCTCCCATTTGCTGTCATTCATTCCGTTTTTTGCTGAAGTTGTTCAGGGATAGTTTTTGTTGCTTTCACACAAAGAACCCAAGTGGGACACCGGCAGATTATTTTTATATCCCTCAGGGTTGGAAAAGATTAGAGAACATGCCCAGGACTCAGGAAGACTGACAGAACTGTCCAGAGCCCAGACCCGGGCAGAGAATGGCTGGCCCTGGGATGCGGCTGTGAACTCTGATGATAGAAGCAAGAAGACCCTGATTTTGGAGAGCGTGGAAAGGCTTCTTCTGTGTAGGCCGGTCAGATGAACAGAGATCTTAATATCTCCTCCCTGCTTTTCCCCCCACCCCCTGCATGCTCAGGATAGGGTGTCCCCCAGAGTGGGACTCACTGCTTACAGGGGGCCTGTGGATGGGTTCAGTTCCCTGGGTCACCTGTTCTTCCAGGCCCGTGCGCCCTGTGGCCTGATGGCCCGCATGAGTGAGCACACACAGCTCCTCAGACTGAACTCCGTACCATCTCCTCAGTCACCCTGGGGATCATCTGGGTTCAAATTTCAATCCTTGGGTGGCCTCCTCTTGCAGCCGGACCGTCTTCCTTACTGGTTGTTCAGGGAAACGTTCTAAGACTGGTGGGACCAGCGTCTGCCTTGCTGATCTGTTGCTTTTGGGGCCCTCTCCTACGTGTTATGTAATCCAGAACCGACTGCCTTTTGCTGGTGGCACTGGCCGACACTGTCCTTTAAGAAATCATTATGAGGGGTACCTGGGTGGCTAGACTGGCTGAATGTCTGACTTCAGCCCAGGTCATGATCTTACATTTGTGAGTTCGAGCCCCGCGTTGGGCTCGCTGCTGTCAGCCCAGAGCCCGCTTCGGATCCTCTGTCCCCCTTCCCTCTCTGCCCCTCCCCCACTAGTGCTCTGTCTCTCTCTCTCAAAAAAAAAATATTAAAAAAAAAGAAATCAAACATTAGATATGCATTTTGGGCCTCCTATGCAAATGCCTGCCCAAAGAGCCCCAAACTCGAAAGCAGAGCTTTGCAACCTGCCCCTGCGTTTGGCACGAAGAGCAGTTCAAGGTGGGGCCACAGTGAAGTAGCTTCTGCCTCTGATCTGGTAAGACACTGGAGAGTCGCTGGGGGTCTAGGAGATTGCTAACATCATCCCTACCGCTGCAGCTTTCTGCCTCCAGAGGGGACATGTAGAAAATTTGATTCTAGTTCTCCACGGCCCCTTCGCATCCTAATAATAACCAGTGTTGGGGGGGTTATTAGTCCGACCGCCATGCCCAGCTCCTTCAGGGAGAGCTGGCTCGTCCCCCGTTAGGTTCCGCCTTCGAGCCTTCAGTGTATTACTGGCCTCAGACCCTCCCTCCGTACTAGTAATCTATCATGACTATTATGATTTTTGAGCAGTCTGAAAGTATCAAGAGACTTCAGATAGACTTTAGAGCACCAAGAAGTCCCCAGGGGATGTTCCAGTTTCCTGTGGCTGAAGTATGACAATAAGGTCACCCCCGTTTCGCAGGTGAGGAAACTGAGGCCCAGAGAGGTTCACCCTCCGGTGGTCGGAACTCAGGCGGTGCTGAGGGGTGTCGAACCTGCTGGGGAGGCTAGGTTTGGAGGCAGGGGTCTTCCCCAGGCCTCGCACCACAGTCTGATTCTGGTTTTTGCCGGGCTAGTCCATCCACCCTTTGGGATGCTTTTCAGCCACTTGTGCTCATGCCACAAAGGGAGGGACCCAGTGTGGCCTTAACCCATGTTTCCTGTTTGTTCCATATCAATACCAGCCGTGGCCTCAAACTACCACCAGGGCACAGTTTGGAAAGTACCGACTGGTGGTTTTTCTTGACATACATTATTATCGTACGCAAATGAGATTCTCGACTCAGTCCTGTGACTCAGTGTCATTTGCAGCTGAACATTCTGCAAAGTAAACACGAAGACCAGGTTACCTGTGGGCTATCGGGTGGTCCACTGTTAACCCTTCGCCCCACACCTCTATGCGGCAGCTTAGCCACGGCGTTTGATGTCACCTGGTTTTAGACTGGGGATTATTTCTTCTCTGTCTTATAAATAGCCGAACACGCGCCCGGGTTAGCTGTTAATCCGTGGCGCTGGCTCTGAGATTTTGGAATCACGTCTACCTGGGTTCGAGCCAAGAGCCCCACGTGGCATAACTGACCCAAGTTAAAGAAACACAGACTATGAAGCCCAGGTCCACACAGTTTGAGTCTGTGGCTGGATCTGAGAACTGATCGGAGTGAGACACACGAGGGGCATCGTCCCCATAAGGCAGCTCCGTGTACGTCATCCCACATCACTCCCTCACGGCCACAGGCCTCATGCTGTGGAAGACCCCGCGGCCCGCTGGGAATCCTTTGTGGTGAACGTGAACTTCCTCCGCTCGGTCAGAATGTCTTCAGGCCCAGTGAGAGGGAGGAGAGGGGATGGGAATCGAGAACGAGGGCTTGGGAAGCAGGAGGTTGGGTCATAATTTCCAAGAAACACACAAAAAAACTTAAGTGCAAAAAGAGCCAGGCCACAAAGTCATGAACGACTGACAGGCAGGTTTTCATCTCAGCAAATAAAAAAATCCATTGCTCTCTTTTTTATGCATCCAGTTTAAAACAGAGCCTTAGAAAAGATACGCTGCGGTTTTAAACTGGGTGCAAAATATAAACAGTGTGCTGGACAGAGCCCAGCTGCAGGGACCCCAGAGGCAGCTGAAAACAATGAAGCTTTACTCGCGGGCCAGATAACGAACTAAGCATCTAAGTGGAAGGCATTTATTTCACTCCCAACGTTTTGTTTCGGCTGGTTGAACTCGGGATCCAAATGTCTTGGGAAAAGCTCTTGGGGTGTCGGTCCCAAGCGGGGCCGCTCCCGGGGGTGGGTGGGAAGGGGAGAGCTTTGCTCCTCTTCTTGAAGGGTCCCAGGAGATGGCAAGGTTGTGTCCTGGCTTTTAAGGAGTCTCCTGTGTGTTATGTCCATTTTCGTGGGAAGTAAAGGTGGTCTCCCGCAAGGTAAGTGCAAAATACCTCTTCCCCAAATGCCATGCACCGCCAGAAAGGAAGCCTGCGGCACCCTTCAGCCGTCAGCCCTGGTACCCCTCACGCCGCCCCCACCCCCCAGCCCTGCCCTAGGCAACCATGAGCCTAGTTTCTGTTGGGCGCTGGGAAGCATGGCGTGCTTCCCTCGGAGTGACACCTTGTCTTGGGAGCAGAGTGCTCGGTGGGCCCGGACAGCGGGCAGCGGCCTCTGGTCTTCTGGGCTTGCCTCCCCCAGCAGGAACGTCTGCCCCAGGTGCCAAGGCGGTGGGGGCCCCCGAGCTCTCAGGGCACGGTGGAGCCTCCACCCCACAAGTAGGGGCCAGAAGGAGGAAGGGAGCCCCCAGCTCCCTCCTGTGCTTGCCCGGGACTTGGCCTCGACCACAGGCAGCTGGGCCAGGTTGAGAAATGCTGACATCCCACCTCTCCTGGAAGAGGGCCCTCCGACCGGATGCCGGGGTTGGAGGGCAGGGGCTCCGCCTTCTCAGAGGCGCTATTCTGGAGTGGCGCCCCAGCCTCGCAGAGCTGAAGTCCGAAGTCCATCTCACTGGTCCAAATCAAGGGATCAGCAGGCCTAGCTCTTCTTGGGGGCTCGTGGGGAGGATCCGTTTCTTCGCCTTTCCAGAGACCACCCTGTGTTCAGGCTTGGGAGCCCTTCCTCCCTCTTCAAAGCCAGCAGGGCACGCCATCTCCCCCACTCTCCGGCCTCCCGCCCCTCTCATGGGGAGACAGCACGACCACACGGGGCCTCCCTTGGACAATCCAGGACAATCTCTCATCTCAAGACTCTCACCCGAATCCCACCAGGACGGTTCCTTTACCACGTGAGGGGCCATCTTCACAGGGTTTGAGATCAGGACATGGCCGTTTTTCTGTCTACTACAGGGTGGGGAGCAGGAGGACAGAGTGGCCTCCAGCTCAGAAGCTGGCACTTTTCGCGCCAGTGCCCAGCTTGGCTCATTCTCTGACTCAGCCAGGAGAAGCAGAAGATATGACTGCAGGGAAGCTTCTAGCACTGTGGGACAGTCTGGGCAGTGGAGACGGTGGGGGGTGGGGTGGGGGGGGTGGTGTTCAAATGACAGCAGCCAACATCCTCATCCTGACTGAAACACATGAAGAGACTCAGATCCGAGCCAGGACCATCCAGCTAAGCTGCTCCTGAATTCTGGACCCATAGGAATTGTGCAATAATGGATGGTTATTGCTTTAAGCCACTGCATTTGTGTTGTTTCGCCGCGACAAGACGCTCATACGGGACCTGGGCTTCCACTCATTCCATCAACGGCTGCTGCCCCCCAAATAATTGAATCGGGTCACTCTTTCCTTAGAAAATCGAGAGAAGCTGGCCTTGAGGGATGGCAGGTGGGTGTTTCAGAGGATGAAGTGAGGGATAAGGGGCCAGAGGAGCCGGGGGAGAGTCACTTCTGTGGGGGGGGGGGGGGGGTCTGAGTCCCAGAAGATCGGGTGGGTGGTAGCAAGGAGCCCAGGGAAGCAGCTGCCAAGATTTGTAGTAATGGGGGCACCTGGGGGGCTCAGTGGGTTAAGCGTCTGACTCTTGATTTCAGCTCAGGTCACGATCTCACGGTTTGTGGGATCAAGCCCATGTCAGGCTGTGCTGACAGTGTGGAGCCTGCTTGGGATTCTCTCTCTCTCCCTCTCTCTCTCTGCCCCTGCCCCACTTGCACTCTCTTTCTCTCTCAAAATAAATAAACACTTAAAAAAAAAGTTGCAGTAACGAAGGCTGAGGCACACCTCCGTTAACATCTGCTGGGGCTGGTTCCTTCTGGAGCCCCCAGGCCACACGACAGGAGTTCTAGGAGAAAAGTGAAGGTGGACAGGCAACCAGAAGACCAGCCCTTTAGAGCACGCCGCGCAGAGAGAAGCTTCCACGCTTTCCAGAGGCTGCAGAGAGGAGCAGACAAGGATGGTTAAGGGAACTCTGCCTTCAGTTCGCAACACACGGGTTTAGTGCAAGTTTAGCACAAGTTATTCTTCTAAGACATAGAATTATGGATATACACTGTTGTGTTTCTTTAAGCATCTTATTTAATGCCAAAAAAAAAAAAAAATCCCACAGATCCAAATCAGGTGTTTGTACATTGACAAGTTTTTTTCTTTTCTTAAAGCTTGGAAAAATACATCTTTACACACACACACGTTGGTAAAAAGTAAACCCTTACTGCTTTGTTAAAAGTAAAACCCACACACAAAAAACTTTTCTGGCCAAACGCCCAAAGTAAGAAAACATCACATGTCTACAAAACAGCCACGTTGGGATATGTGTATGCCTTCCGGTCGACATCACTCATCCAGACCTGCCCCAACAAAGGGAAAACTGACTTCAAGACCAGGAAGGGAAAACATACATGCCTCTTACAAGTGTTAAAGACAAGTAGCTGCGAATTCTGAAAATTCCCAATAAATAGCTCATAGTATAAAAATTCTTAACTCCATATTGTTTACCTTTAACCAATGGCAGTACCAATTATCATGACTTGTGAGTTCAAGCCCCACATCAGGCTCTGTGCTCACAGCTTAAAGCCTGGAGACTGCTTCGGATTCTGTGTCTCCCTCTCTCTCTGCCCCCTCCCCCATTTGTGCTCTGTCTCCCTCTCTCTCTCAAAAATAAAAACATTTAAAAAATTAATTAATACTTGATGATTCTAGCCCAGCTAGAATTAATCAATTTTTTAAAATCTACCATAAAATATTATAAATATAGGATTCAAGAAAGCAGCTAAAAAAAAAAAAGCGCTACTATTTACTAAATGCAGGAGGCATCAAGCAAAAAAAAAAAAAAAAAAAGAAAGAAAGAAAATGCTATTCCCTTTGGGGAGAATTAATACTATAGTAATACTAATAAAAATAAAGATGACATACAAGGCAGATATAAATCCTTGATGTGAGAATATTTCTTGCATTGTAAGAATTGGGTCTTCTAGAGAATTACGTCCTTCTAGAGAGACTTAGAAAAAAAGCCATGCAAATAAAATTCCAATTACATGCCAGCTGAGTGACTTTGTCAAAGGTTTGCCCCAGAAGGGTTTTTGTTTGTTTGTTTGTTTGTTTTTCCAGAAGGGTCCCACTTGCCATCCAAATTGATGTTTACAACCAACACAAGACGTCACCAGTTCCAAAGCAAACCCTATCTGGAGACTTTGCTTAAGAGCGAACAAAGAGGAGTTTCCCAGATTCCCATATTGGAAAACTGAGAGAGCAGGAGAGAAAGACACAGCTGTGCAGGTCAAGAACCTCATTAAGTCAGGCAGAATTTGGGAGAGATCAAGAAGGGTGCAAGCAAGTCTCTGCAGGTTGACTAGTCCCCCTCCTCGGCGGGGAGTGAGTACTTGGTCCTAGGCAGGAAGGCTGCACAGGCAGCCTGGGAGTCTGAATATCATAAACGCTCCTCTCATATGTAGGGAATGATGCATTAGCTACTGCTTATCAGGTAACTAACGGAGGCAGAAACAAAAAGGTTACGAGGACACCTTCAGAAACAGCCCTTTGAAACTGGAAACGAGTTTTGGCCAGAGAATAACTCACTCCGGTCAGTGATTCTTCTGCCCCAAAGGCCACCTGGGACTGCTACACAGCTGGTGTGGTTGGACAGCAAGCAGCTGTTCAAAACTGTCTAAAATTATTTGGCGGCTACATGCAGATAATCGCTGCTGCAGGGTTTAGAGTCTATGGCTGATTCATCTTAACGTGGTAACCTGCACTGAGCAAGATCAAGCACAGCTTCCCTTGGAAAGGTGGGAGGGGGCGCCTGGGTGGCTCAGTTAAGCATCCGAGTTCCCCTCAGGTCATGATCTCACAGCTCATGAGTTCCAGCCCCACGTTGGGCTCTGTGCTGACAGCTCAGAGCCTGGAGCCTGGTTCAAATTCTGTGTCTCCCTCTCTCTCTGCCCCTCCCCTGTTCATGCTCTGTCTCTCTCTGTCTCAAAAATAAATAAAACGTGAAAAAAAAATTAAAAAAAAAAACAAAAAAACCAAACAGCAAGGTAGGAGCCTGCTCCCTTCCCCAAAGAATCTCCAGTAAGAGGCCCCACGAGCCCCTGTCAGTGATGGCACCAGAAGGAACCTTGCCTCTGATAGGCCCTGGGTGAGCTCTAAGGTTCCTAAGCTCTAAGATTCTAGATAAGCTAAAAATACTGCTATGACGATAGTATGATCTGATCCACTATGTAGCCCTCTGAAATAAACAAAGTTGGCTCAAATAATAAGAACTTCTACAAATTAGCCCAGTGCTAATACACTTCAAACCCACACTCAGAACTATAATATACATTATAAATTTTTACTACTTGATGGCCCAAAACATTAACAATCTTTTAAATTAAATTTAATTTTTTTAATGTTTATTTACTTTTGAGAGAGAGAGAGAGAGACAGAGGGTGAGCGGGGGGAGGGGCAGAGAGAGGAGACACAGAATCCGAAGCAGGCTCCAGGCTCCGAGCTGTCAGCACAGGGCCGAACGTAAGGCTCGAACCCACGAACTGTGAGACCATGACCTGAGCTAAACTTGGATGCTTAACTGACTGAGCCACCCAGGCGCCCCTAAAAATCTATTTAATTTTAAACCTACCTATTCTCAGTTTCTATTTCAATATACTAATTGATATTCACTATACAGAACCAGGCAAAGACACTTTCAAAATTAAGTTGCTATATAATAGAGAGCCTTCATTATTCAACAACAGCTACATCTATGTTCTTCCCATCTTTGGGATCAAAGCACCTGATAGAAGTTTTCCTCTTCTTTCCATAATTTGGCTATTGTTGAAAGTGCTAAATGTCCATCAACTGATGCATGGTTAAAGAAATTGTGGTTTATGTACACAATGGAATACTACTTGGCAACGAGAAAGAATGAAATGTGGCCTTTTGTAGCAACGTTGACGGAACTGGAGAGTGTTATGCTAAGTGAAATAAGTCACACAGAGAAAGGCAGATACCATATGTGTTCACTCTTACGTGGATCCTGAGAAACTTAACAGAAGACCACGGGGGAGGGGAAGGGGAAAAAAAAAAGTTAGAGAGGGAGGGAGGCAAACCATAAGAGACTCTTAAAAAGTGAGGATGAACTGAGGGTGGATGGGGGGGTGGGAGGGAAGGGAAGGTGGGTGATGGGCATGGAGGAGGGCACCTGTTGGGATGAACACTGGGTGTTATATGGAAACCAATTTGACAATAAATTTCATATTAAAAAAAATATATATATATAAAAGTTTTCCTCTTCTTTAACTGATCCTTCAGTGTGCTGGTGAGGCAGGGAAGGACGGGTGGAGTTATTCCCATTTTATGGCTGAAGAAATGGAGGCAGAGAGAGGCTAAGTGACTTGCTCAGATTGATCAAGTCTGTGGCCAGTCTGGAAACATGGGATCAACTTCCTGCTCACTTCCTTTCATAAAGCCATCAGCAATACTGATGGGAAGCGCCACACACAGTGCAACATGCAGAAACATAGCTGGGGGGCGGGGGGGCATGGACCACACCCGACCTGGATGGCGGGCTGTGCTCACTGCCCTGCCTCCCGCCACTTGGGTTCTCGCCAGGGGCTCGCTGCACCAGTCACTTTGCCTCTAACTTCACCACACAGTGTCTCCCGTGGTCTTGGGGCTTTTCCGAACACAAGAGATATAACTTAGTAACACGTTGGTTGATACAAGGAAATAAATACTACTTATTCAGTAACAGTCCTAGAATATAGACACAGAGCATTATGCCCAAGATTCATCGGCAAAAAAAGTTAAGAATGGAAATTTCACCTAAAACTGTTCTTCAAGTCTGTGGTTCATGGGCAAATAATTAATTTCCAATGTCTGAATACCTTTAAAGGGGCAAATATTTATGTATCAGTTCAATCACAGGAAACCCGCCCACCCACTTGACTTTCCAAGTCAAGAGCCATATTTAATGCACATGTGCACGCTGTTAGCACGGCTGGTATCTGATGCCGAGGTGGGATACTGTACCTTAGAGTTTGCCGTGTGAGAGGCACATATGCAACTTTTATTTTCTCTGTATTAAAAATATTCATCTTTAAACAAAAATAACCAGTCATGGGCACCTGGGTGGCTCAGTCATTGGAGCATCCGACTTCAGCTCAGGTCATGATCTCATGGTTCATGGGTTCAAGCCCTGAGTCGGGCTCTGTGCTGACAGCTCAGAGCCTGGAGCCTGCTTCGGATTCTGTGTCTCCCTCTCTCTCTGACCCTCCCCTGTTCCCACTTTGTCTCTCTCTCAAAAATAAATAAACGTTAAAAAAAAAAAAAAAAACAAAACCAGTCAGGCTCTTTTCAGTGAGGAACATTAACTTTGCAAAGCAATCACAATGAAAAGAAGCCTAGTGCTAGCAAAAAGTGTTAGATATGCTTGTCATTCTCTATATAAGATGAATTTACTATGAAAAAAAATTCCCTGTGATGCTTTGCTTAATTTCCCTATCTCCCAGCATAAGGGAGTAACTCATACCAGAGAGTATTCCAGTACAGGTGGGGATCACAGCAAGGCAGATAGATAATTTGAAAAATTATGATCCAATTATAAAAATTTGACATTGTAACTTATACTTTAATAGTTCCCGGATATGCTACTATATTTAAAACAAAACCCTTTACTATAACCACCATAATGTGCTAACATTTGAAAAACTTAACATGAAACTAGTGTAGAAACTAATTAAAAGAAAAATTCTACATGATACAGACTATACATTAAGTATAATAGTCACAAATACTTATCTTTTTCACTTTCATAATATACCTAGGACACAACTAAGTCATTTTAAACTCTAATTAGAATTTCTGAACACTCAACTTTTTCCCTGAATGTATCATTAGATACACCATTAGAACAAGTTTTCTGAATTTTTAGGTGAGTAGAATTTGATTATTCTGACTTTAGAAAGCCAACACTATGGGGCACGTGGGTGACTCAGTTGGTTAAGCATCCAACTCTTCGTTTCCCCTCAGGTCGTAATCTCACAGTTTGTGAATTGGAGCCCCACATTGGGCTCTGTGTTGACAGCATGGAGCCTGCTTGGGATTCTCTCTCTCCCTCTCTCTTTGCCCCTACCCCTCATGTGCTCTCCCTCTCTCTCTCTCTCAAAATAAATAAACTTAAAAAAAAAAAGAAAGAAAGAAAGCCAACACTAGGCTCAAAAGCAAGGGCACTGAAACTTAAAAATTGGAATACTTTTACAGTGGACTTTACTCCCAAATCTAAAAAAGATATATTAGACTGGGGGTACCTGATCGACTGATAAATGGATAAAGAAGATGTGGTATACCTATACAATGGAATATTACTCAGCCATCAAAAAGAATGAAATCTTGCCATTTGCAATGATGTGGATGGAGCTAGAATGTATGATGCTAAGTGAAGGAAGGCAGTCAGAGAAAGACAAACACCGTATGATTTCACTCACATCTGAAATTTAAGAAACAAAACAGATGAACATATGGGAGGGGGGGAAAGAGAAGAGAGGGAAACAAACCACAAGAGACTCTAAATGACTGAGAACAAAATGAGGGTTGATAGAGGGAGGTGGGGGGGGGGAATGGGCTGGATGGGTGATGGGCATTAAGGAGGGCACTTGTTGGGATGAGCACTGGATGTTGTATGTAAGTGATGAACCATAGAATTCCACTCCTGAAACCAACACTGCCCTGTATGTTAACTAACCAGAATTTAAATTAAGAAAAAATTGGGGTGCTTGGCTGGCTTGGTCAGTGGACCATGTGCCTCTTGATTCCGGGGTTGTGGGTTTGAGCCCCTCATTGGATGTGGAGTTACTTAAAAATAATAATAAAATCTTAAAATAAAAATAAAAGCTGCATCAGCATCACTCAGTAAAATAATACTATAAACAAATATTTATCTTTCCAGTCCCTTCTTATAAAACATATATACCATTACACCAATGATACAAAAAGATACTTCTACTAGCTCATATATTTTAGATAGGCTTTATTCTAAATATTTTAAGAAATAATTTTCAATAGCTAGTTTTTATTTAAAAATATCTTCAAAACATTTACCATTCAAAATATATAAAAAGTACTGATATTAGTGTGCTATTATACTCACCACAGAAAGATTTTAGGTGAAATAATCTGCAGTTTGAAACAACTTTATTTTACATTTGCCATAAAAGCATTTTGAAAATTTCAAAGTCTAATTATCTTTCTTCAGTACGGTTCATCATTGCCAGAAACAAAAGCAGTTTCATGTGATGTCTCAGTTAGTGAATAAAAAAATTTGTAAGTTCTCTCGTACTGATAAAACTTTTACCTTTAATGAGTATAAATAAATTATCCAGGGGTGGCTGGGTGGCTCAGTCGGTTAAGCATCTGACTTCGGCTTAAGTCATGATCTCACGGTTTGTGGGTTCGAGGCCCGCACTGGGCTCTGTGCTGACAGCTCAGAGACTGGAACCTGCTTCAGATTCTGCGTCTCTCTCTCTCTGCCCTTCCCCTGCTGGCGCTCTGTCTCTCTCTGTATCTCAAAAATGAATAAATGTTAAAAAAATTTAAAAAAACAGAGAGTAACTGAAATGATTAGGCTTTAAAACAATTGTCGAGGATACAGATATTTTCACCATATACCGTGGAGTTAAGGGAGACAATTGACCTCTGACTACTTGGATGGCAAAGCCAGGAGTGACGTGACTTGCAGATATCTCGATGGCACTATGTTTGAGAATAAGACACCTGCTCCAAATGATTTCATGAATGAATAAAATAATATTTCAGCCAACCGCACACATGAACCAGCTTCTGAGAGAGAAAGGTAACATTGGTAAGGCAAGAGAGAGTGGAAAAAAATATTCACCAAAGAAAAATGTATGCAACACAAGAGCCTGGTGGCCCCATTAGGACAATGAAGCCAAAAGCAAGAGATAAACCTTTAGAGCGGAGATCAAAGTGATGATAAGCTGAACGAGACCATCGTCAAAACACACAGCATTTTGGTATCTACCCAAACGTTACCCAAAACTGGGAGGTGTCCCCTGGTAGGCTGCAGTTTGGGGGTTCTCTGCAGGCAACACATTCACTCTGTCCCTCAAAACTTAATTTCTCTTTTTAGTGAAGATTCTCCAGCCATAGTATTAATTATGCTTCAAACAGGCTTGTTGCCACTTAAACGACAGTGGAGATGGCTTTGTCGGAAGAGCAAGGTGTTAGCACTGACCGCATCAACAGGACTCCATCTTCTCTGGCTGATCGTGTGTGTGTGCGTGCGTGTGTGTGATTTTTTAAAAATTAGGGTAACGTTCACATAACATAAAATTTCCCATCTAAAGCGTACAGGTCAGCGGTTTGTACAACCATTACCCTATTGAATTCTGAATGTTTTAATCACCTCCAAACCTCATCACCTACATGCATTAGCAGTCGCTCCCCATTTCTCTCTCCCATCATCCTCTGGAAATCTCTAATCTACTTTCTATCTTGATGGATAGGCCTGTTATGGACATTTCATATACAGGAGCTTACACAAGAAGTGGCTTTTTGTGTTTGGCTTTGTCTACTTTATTTTTTTATTATTTAAGAAAATTTTTAAATGTGAATTTTTGAGAGAGAGAGAGACAGGGTGTGAGCAGAGGAGGGGCAGAGAGAGAGAGAGAGAGAGAGAGAGGGAGACACGGATTATGAAGCAGGCTCCAGGCTCCGAGTGTCAGCACAGAGCCTGATGCAGGGCTTGAACCCACGAGCAGCGAGATCATGACCTGGGCCGACGTCAGATGCTCGACTGACTGAGCCAGCCGGCGCCCCTGGCTTTGTCTATTTTAACTGGCAGTTCGTAAACCATTCCAAAAGGGTTGTAATCCCCAGGGCACCACATCACAGGTGTTCAAGATTCTCGGTCTGTCCTCATGGGCGTACTCCAGCTTCTACAGAGCCACTATGCATGATGTTCTAGTTCTTGGACTGCCTTTTGATCGCATGAAAATGGATTACAATCGGAACTACAAATTACCATTCCCCAGAATATGTGAAGTTTCTAAAGTGGGAAAGAATAACAAAAAACAGGACTAAAATTCTTGATTTGATCACAATATCTTAACAGTAACATATGCTCAGGTTATGTTTTTTCTTTTGGTACCAGTGACATTTAAGCTATTCTGGAAGACTGGGAAAAGCAAGCCATATCTTTTACTATTTTCAGTATTTTTCTTAGCACTTAATAAGTGCTTTGTAGCATGTGAAATGTTTGCTAAAATCCGAAGTTAAAACGAGAAACCACAAGTGGGCTGACTGGATCACATATGGACGCTCACGGAAGGATTCGCTTTCAGAGCTATGTTTGTTCTCCCTGAACGAGTTCCTGGAGTTTTAACTAGAATTGTCACTTACTTCTGCTCCAAAGTAAGTCTCTCAAGTGTTTGTCTTGTCCCTATGATGTAGAAACTCGCAGATAGGGAGGTAGGCATAATGCCTTAGCTTTTCAAAAGATTAACCCACTGTGAAGTGGGTTAATCTCTGCAGAATTTTTTAAAAGCCTAAAAATATTTTTATAAACTCGGAAGGCGTTGTCATCCTAAGGGCCTTGAGCTCAGTCTGTCTCTCATTCACCCACACACAAGAAAAAGTCATGAAATAGTACAACACAGAAACCCTTTGGGAGCAGTCCTTCTAGGAAATGAGAGGCTCTAACTCCCAAAGTGGCCGAAATCTTATTTCCTGCTGTATTACCCAGGTTGAGAATAGTACCTGGCCTGAGCAGGAGCTCAAAAAGACGTGTGTGAAGGAACAAACGAATAAACTGGGTTTCCTCCTATGTGAACCCATGACAACCAAGTTATCACTGCAAGAAGCCACTGTGGGGAAAATGACTTTGGTGACTGAAAATGATTACCATCAGATTTCTGCTCTGGGCCACAACAGAGTAGCTTGTGTGTTTATTCCAGGAATGCAACATTTGAAAATCAATTACTGTAATTAATCACTAGATGAGAACGAAAGAGAAAAACCACATGGTCATCTCAGAAGAGGTAGAACAAGCATTTAATTAAAACTCTCAGAAAACTAGGAGAAAAAAATCCCTTAATTTGGCAAGTGGTATCTATTTAAAAATTTACAGCAAACATCATATTGAATGGTAAAATACTGAGTTCTTATTTTGAGTTTAGGAACTAGCCAAAGAGGTCCACTGTCACCATTCTATTCAAGATTTTGCCAGAAGTCTAGTCAGCTCAGTAAGGGAAAAAAAGAAAAATTGGAAACGGAGAAGTGAAACTATCATTATTTTTAGGAGATATGTGTATACATGAAGAAATACAAAAGAATCTATAGAATTAGTATAATTAAAGTGAAGTTAGTAAGGTTGAGAGATGCAAAGGCAGTATAGAAAATAATTATATTTCTACATACTAATGAACAATAATTAGATAACATATAAACATCAAAAATCTAAAGATAAATCTAACCTCCACATGTAAATCTTAAAACCTTGTTGAGACAAAGTAAAGATGATCTAATTAAATAGATATACCATGTCTATGGATTACAAAACTCAAAATTGAGAAAATATAAATTCTCCTGAAATTGATCTCTATAACTTAATGCCATACCAATTAAACCCTAATAGGTAACCTCCCCAAGGAAAGCAACAACCTGTTTCTAAAATGTGTATGGAAGGGGTGCCTGGGTGACTCAGTCGGTTGAGCGTCTGACTTTAGCTCAGGTCATGATCTCATGGTCTGTGAGTTTGAGCCCCGCATCGGGCTCTGTGCTGATGGCTCAGAGCCTGGAGCCTGTTTCAGATTCTGTGTCTCCCTCTCTCTCTCTGCCCCTCCCCCGCTCATACTCTGTCTCTCTCTCTCTCTGTCAAAAATAAATAAACATAAAAAAAATAAAAACAAATGTATATGGAAATGCAAAGCGTTAAAAATAGCCGAGACTATCTGGAAGAATATCAAAGTTAGAGATCTTACATTACCAGATGGGAAGACTATAAAAATTACAACTGCAATGCACTGAGATTTTCAAGACACTGTACTAGATCAAGTGAACACTCATGGAATAAGTAAACTTTGCAGTATCTCACACCATGCACAAATACCAGTGCTAGATGGATCACAGATCTAATGTGAATGATAAAATAAAGCTTTTAGAAGAATAAGAATCTTGGGGTAAAGATTTATGAAAAAGGACACAAAAATCACTAACCATAAAAAACGGGTATACCGCACTTCACAAAAATTAGAACTTTCTGGTCATCAAAGGACATCGATTGGAAAGTGAAAAAGCAAACCAAAGAGAAGAGATTTATAACAACACATCAGACAAAAACTTCATACCAATAAAATATAAAGAGCCCCTGCCAACCAATAGGAAAAAGACAGACAAGCGAATAACTATAACTTATTCAGTGACTTGAGTAGGTGCTCAACAAGTGAGAATGTCCAAACGGCTAATAAAGATATAAAAGGGTGCTCTACTTGTCACTGCTTCTCAGGGAAATGCAAATTAAAACTACAACAGAATCCACACTTGCCAGAATGCCTAAAACCACAAGGAAATACAATTTCGCCAGAATGGCTACAACCACAAGGAAATACAACTTCGCCACTCACACATTGCTGGTGGGAGTGTAAATTGGTGCGACAGCTGTTGGAAACTATTTGGCAACATCTTTAAGCTAAATATGCATCCATCCTATGATTCAGTAAGTTTCATCCTTATGTATAAACCCAAGGGAACGAATGTACATATCCACCAAAAGTTACGCACGGGAATGTTCGTGACAGCTTTAGACAAAAAAGCTAAAAATTATGAACCCAAATGTCTATCAACATTAGAATGGATAAATAAATGGGGATATACTCATCTGATGGAATAATACACAGCAATGAAAAAGAGCACACTGTTGTTATGGCTGCATGCACCGACGTAGTTGAATTTCACAGATACGATGATCATCAAACCCAACCAGACACAAGGGCAGGCAAACAAGTCTACGGGAGACAGAAGCCAGAAGAACAGTAGTTAAGTTTGAGTATGGAGTGGGAGCCTTATCTTGATTGAGGTGATGGTTATGAGGGTACATATATAAGTTAACGTTCACTGAGCTGTCCACTTAAGATCTGTGCACTTTATATGCTATACTGCATTAAAATCAGAAAAAAAATTAACGTTTATTTATTTTTGAGAGACAGAGAGAGAGAGAGACAGAGACAGAGTGTGAGCAGGGGAGGAGCAGACAGAGAGAGACAGAGAGAGAGAGGGAGTCACAGAATCCCAACCAGGCTCGAGGCTTGGAGTCGTCAACACAGAGCCCAAGGCAGGGCTCGAACTCACGAACTGTGAGATCACGACCTGAGCTAAAGTCGGACACTTAACCGAGTGAATCACCCAGGCGCCCCTAAGATTTTTAAAGAATATGATCACTACCTACATGTACCCTTAGTGCTCCATTTGGACTGGTCCCTTTGGCCACGGAACGTCAATGGTCTCCAGGGCAGAAAGCAGTAGGAACAGTTGGAGAGGGAACAGGGAAAGAGAGGAGAAAGCAATCACATGGGCCTCCTAGCAAAAAATAACCATCTTACAAAGCCTGTATAGACATGCTAAATAAGTTCACCTACCGACCCAGTAGATACACTGATTAAAAGAGATTTATACACATGGCTACCGAAATGGCCTTTTTGTAAAGTCACCCTCTGTCCACGTTCATAGCAATTGTTTGTACCTCCGAGATGTAAAGCTGCTCATTTTCCCACAGGGCCAGTATTTCCCTTTTCCTACAGCCCTTTCATCCCCAAATGTTCCCTTCTCTGCCCCCATCAAGGATTTCTCTGATGTTAACTACAATCCATAAACATTAGTCAACACATGGGTGTGTTAAGAAGTGGGGAGTAAAGTGTCAGTGTGGGGAAACACTCACGTGTGCGGTTGTACCATTGGAAAGCAAGAGAAAGTACACTTGCTGCCGTCCATGAAGACACCACAGATGGCGACGGGCGGAATGGCATTCGTCTGAATTGTGTGACACCACTGTCCCCCTTAATCGTTCACACGGAAGAACAACAATGTTTCTCATCTTTTTATATCCCACTTACTTACTTTCTAGGAAGACGAATTCTTATCTTTATGAAGGCTGTGGAAGAATTTACATAATTACGTGGATTACTGTAGCTTATTTTCGGCAAGTTTTCAATTCCACACCCAAGGATGCATACATACCCCTTGAGACAGAAGTACACCTGCTATCCGTTAAAATGCCAGTCTTTCAAAAATTTCTCTAAGTATGTTCGAATGTGCCTTCCTCTTCTTCTTTTTAAAAAGTCATGCGGTAAAGTTCTTAGGGATATTTTTCAAAACTTCAGTACTAAAGCGTTACCTTTACATGTAATGTGGCACCCTCTGTATTTCCCTTCTTACTCATCAGGAGAATGAGAATTATTGTACACTTAATCTCTCCTTTTACTGGTGTTTATAACTTCAGCAAATAGGCTAGCACTACAGCGCCTAAAATAAACTGTTATGAATGATCTAAGGTCTACACAACCAGTAGGTCTTTCATGAGGATAATTGTCACATATATTTCAACACGACAGTGCACATTTTGCGTGACCAGCCCCATAGAAAGTCAAAAATAAAACCGCCGTTAAGAATGTCATGTTCGTCAACCTTCCTGGATTTTAAACAAAGAAAACAAGAGAAACAATGATTTCCCCATCTACCTACAAGCAGGAAAACAAAGCTATAGCATTGGGTTCATATTTAACTTAAATTTCCTTGTCTTTTTTTATTTAAAAAAAACTTTTTTTTTTTTAACGTTTATTTATTTTTGAGACAGAGAGAGACATAGCATGAACGGGGGAGGGTCAGAGAGAGAGGGAGACACAGAATCTGAAGCAGGCTCCAGGCTCGGAGCTGTCAGCACAGAGCCCTATGTGGGGCTCGAACCCATAAAACCTGGTATCATGACCTGAGCCGAAGTTGGACGCTTAACTGGCTGAGCCATCCAGGTGCCCCAAACTTACATTTTAAATGTAGCCCTTTACATAGTTTTTTTAAAGAAATCAGTAGCAATATAAAAAAATGAAAAAGCAGCTTTTCACAGGTAAATGAATCTGCAACTCCAACACAAACAAGCATGTTTGGAATGAACCCAGGAGGCTTGATTTTTTGTTCCAGTGGCTCATTGACTTATTATTTTATAGAGGTTTGGAAGAATTAATGTATTTCAAAATAGCTAATTTAACTCAGTCAGCCACAGGATCTGGCATAGTAGTTAGAAGAAATGGGTCTTTTAAAATTTATTTCCTCTACGACTTTCCTTTTCTTATTCTTGACTCTCCATTAGCCATATATAGTTATAAAATATTTGAATCAGGGTCTATGATGGTATGAAAACGACATGCAATAAAATCAATAAGGGAAAAAGGAAGGGGTGATTTCGCCTTATCTCCAAAATTAATATTATAAAGAGAAATTAATGTATTTATATATTGGGGGCTTTTTTGGATCTACTTCTATTCTACTCCTAATACTAAGAAAGAGTTCATATGAAGTATTTTCATATAAAATATTTCTTAGTTTACTTCTGATGTGACTAAGTGAAAGTGTTGTGAATTTTAGAATACAACTCACTGGGCGGTGACAGTTTGCACACAGTGTAACCACTGCAAGCTTAGCATCAGAGGCTGTCTTTCTGGAATTCATAAGCGGGGTGGGGATGAAGGTATTTGACATGGGGCACCACCCCGAGTGCTTTTAGGTCTTTTCAAAAGCCCATTCTAGATTATTCAGAGACCCTCATTGTGATGGATTAGCTGCTCCTTCCTTCCTCTTCTTACTCTGCCTTTTTACCCATTTCATTTTCTGTCAAGTCCTTCTGAAGAAGAGGCAATGAAAATAAACGAAAATGAAACCCCTCAATTTCAACATCCAGGAGTCAATGGCATCTTCAATCATTACATGGACCATTTTTCTGGATCGTTTTCCATTAGCAACAAAGTCCGTTTAGTTTATACTCTGCAAGTAGTATTTTCTACTAGGATGCACAGTTAAAAAAAAAATGACCTGAAGAGCTAACTTAGACATTTCCAAATCTATTTAACATAACTATAGATACAAACGGGCATTTTCTTGGTTATTATAATTCCGTGCCTGAGGAAATCACATTTTGTGAATTAGCTATATGGTGGTAATAATTCATGTAAGATTTCCCATCATTACCAGGAATGACTGAAAGCTAGGAGCACAAAAGTTTCATTGACTCGTGAGAATTATATAGCCATTTGGGCCGCTAAAAAGTATAAAAAGTCATTTCCAATAACCTTCACGGACAAAAATGTGAACAGAGTGATACAGTATTTTGAAAATATTTTAATATTTGCCATTTTTTGCCTGTGCTATTAATATGTACATTGATTTAGTAATAAATATACTATTACATAGAGTGCAATATTTTTAGTATTTGTAACTGTTTGAAATTAATGCTGCTATTATCTCAAGAAAGGAATAAATAAATATCATGCCCAAATTCCAAACCAATGCTCAAGAGATTATCACTAACAAAAATTATAAAATAAACATGTTGGGCATTATCTTTTTAAGCATGATTCTTGTAAACACAGCCAAGATCACTTTTCTCAGTCCTGACATTTCCTGTGATGGCTTTAAAAGAAAATACAACGTACAAATCCTATCTTTTTTTTTTTTTTTCTTTTTGCATAGGGAATGAATTCATTGTATTTGAAAAGGAAGCAATCTTTTTGGTGAAAGGTCTCCATCACATAGTACTTGTTTTCTGTAGGAATGCAGAACTTTGGAGCAACAAAAGGGCTCTGCGGAAGTTTATAAAATATGCTCTCTGCATTTAAAATTTAACAGAAAAATTTCAAGACAAGTCAGAGTCATGATTCTAAAATAGTATGTACATAATATCTGACTCCGGGAGGGCATGCCTCGCTGCAGCACAACGCAGTACACAGATGTGAAGCACAGTGTTTCATAGAATTTTCCTTTAGATTTTCTTCGCATCGGTGCCTAAGTGGATCGTGATTGTGCCCATTCCACTTGTTGCAGACAAGGTAGAAGGGGGACGTGAGGACAAATTTAAAGCGGATGATGGAAAAACGGGCAAAAATGCAGCACATGTGCTTTAAACGGTGCACTTTATAAAATAGTTTGCTTTATCCATAGTCTTTTACAAAGTGCAGTATTACTTAAAACAGAGACGTGTACCTCAATATTCGGCAATAACCATTAAAACAACCTGCCAGGAAAGAGCGGTGCGAAATTAAAACCGTACATAGCTTAGCATGCATGTCAGACGGTCCCCAGTACAGAGTATGGGACCTTACGTTCCTGTATCTTTTTTTTTTTCTTTTACTTTTTAGAAAAGGACTCATAACAACAGGTTACCATCGTAGGCAACCATAAAACAAAGACAATAAGTTAAAACCCTCTCTCAGGAAATGAGCGAACGCCACGCATCAAATTCACTACACAATCTCTGCACTGCTCCGCGGGGGCCCATCTCTTAAAAGGCCACACGGTCCCCGAGGCAAAGCAAAAGGCATCATCATCACCGTACGCGTGACTCCTGCGGGCGGACGTCTGGAACACCCGAGACTCGTTTTGTAAGCAGCTCGAACCTGACCCGTCCCTAAGTAGGTTTACAGACACCCCTGCTCTTTCAGGAACAGTCCTGTTGGCGTCACGCCAGGTCACTCAACAGTAAAACGTGTGCTCTGTTCACAGTAACATTCTCCGTGCAGTGCTTTTTGGACACGGGCAACCAGTTGGGTTTGCCTGAAAACGACTCCCTAAGAGGCAGGTTCCGCGAAGACCAACGGGGCACGTTTTTAAAAGCGCACGACGTCACCTCAGGCACAGGCTGAGGGCACGCGGGTGCGATGGGTCGTCGGCGGCGACAGTCCTGCCCTCCGCCCGCCCGCGCTCAGTCCGAGAAGTGGGAGAGGGTGTCCGGGTTGCTGCCGTCAGCAGGGTGGCCGGGCTGCAGTGTCTTCGTCGGGGTGGTCTTCCCGTGGGACTGGGAGGAGGACGAGTGGGAGCTTTCGCTCGAGCTGCTGCGCGTCTCTGTGCTGGTGCTGGTTTTCTTCATTTTCCTTCTCTTGGCCAGAGGGGCCTTATCGACATTCTGCAGGCAAAACCCCTCTCTCTTGTATTTGTTAAAGGCCTAGGGGAGAAAGAGAGGGAGCCTCTGTGAAGGCAAAGGGGCTGACGCTTTCCGGGCACGTCTGACTTCTAGAAGAAGACAACTTTCGGTTGGCAACCACGGCTCCAAGTTGTTTCGGGAACAAAGTCCTTAAAACCGGTACTTGCCAACCTCCTGGCAGGACACACAAGCTCAGGGGAAGAGTCCCCAAGGCTCTGCATAAATCAAACCAGCCAGGCTGCTCAGGAGTCCTGATTCTTCCTCAATCTTTTGACGAGGTCAGCGCTACCTCTCAGTAAAAAACACTCACCACCCCCCCTCCAACCCCCATTACTTTTACTGGTCCTGTGTCTGAGATTTAAATCCAACCACAGGGGCACCTGGGTGGCTCAGGTGGTTAAGCATCGGCTTAGGTCATGATCTCATGGTTGGTGGGTCCGAGCCCCGCATGGGGCTCTGTACTGACAGTGACGAGCCTGCTTGGGATATTCTCTCTCTGTCTCTCTCTCTCTCTCTCTCTCTCTCTCTCTCTCTCTCTCCCCCTCCCATGTCTCTCTCTCTCTCTCTCAAAATACATAAATAAACTTATAAGAATAAAATAAAAATAGCATAAAATAAAATAAAATAAAATAAAATAAAATAAATTCTGACCACAAAACCCCAATACAGAGCAGACCTGATCCATTACAGGCCCCTGCTCTCCACCTCCAAGTCGGGGTAATCCGGGTGGATCTTGGACACTTCATCTACATAGAAAGGCTCGGCGCCACATGCCTCGGCCTGGTTTCTCCTCCCAGCAGCCTGTCCCTACTTTTCTTGGTCTCCAGCTTGGGTGTCACTGGGGCTACTACTGATCGCTTTGCCTCAAATACCACCGGGAAGATGGGCGACCATCTGCTACAACCTTCGCAGTCACTCCCTGCGCACCTCAACGTATCCTCGTTCATTAATTTTTGATCCACGTCTGCCGCTGAAGAAGAAACTGTCCTTTTTCCTCTCTCAAGATGATCCCTTCAGAGGTAATTGTACTTCTCCGGAACTCACCTATTCCTTATGCGATTATCTTAAAGCATTAGCAGCTGCTTGGTACAAATGCGTGTACTCTGACGACACGTCCCCCGCAGCCTCGAGGATATGTGATGTGTCAATGGTTGTTAAGTGAACAGACTTTCACATGTGCCTTCGCTCCTAATGTTTATTTATGGCTTTCAAAGAAAATGATTTAGCTTATTTGAGAGAGAAAAGTTCCAATATGAAGCCTATTGTTTTCATGATCTCCCAAAAACTTTCAACTACTCAAATGTCACACGACTGCCCCATCTCACAAGCTCATTCTAAATGTCATATGAGTGCTTGTGGGTCAGCAGTGACTCTGATGCCCCACACACTTTGTGTTAATCCATGTGTTTATATCACGAAGGCAAAAAAAAACGCATTATTTTCAATGCACCACTAAGGATGTGTCTCTGAGGTCATGATTCAAACCCGCCCTATGTGTGCAGAGCCCAGGGCCTTACGTGGAAGGTGGCTTTCACACAGGTTTGCACAGCAGCCCCTGAAGATCCTAGAATGTCTGGAGTCATCAGAGGATTTGAGGACAGCTGACTGCCATCTTGAAGCCATTCATTGTGTCTCAAGCCTGACATTTTAAGCCTTTTATTTGGATCGACTGTGAGAAGTCCTATGGGAATAATTGAGATATTTTTATTTTATGATTTGTTGCTTCAGACATAAATCTCAATGAGGTTCACATGACACAATGGTTTCTATAAGGCTTCAAACTCCTACTAAGGTAATTACATTTTCATATACATTTAAATCTCCTAGTAAATGCTGGGTGCTAATTGATCATAAGGCCTACAATAGCCTATGTCTGCTGTAGGCTAACTGGCTTCTTGATCAGGAGAAAATTAGCACCCACATAAAGACGCCCACTGGCCAATGGGAAGCTCCAAGGGAACAAAGAGCACCTAGATGTACTTCATTTGTGTACAAACAATCCTTTTTTTAATGTTTATTTATTTATTTTGAGAGAGAGGGAGCGTGCACGTGTGCGCTCATGAAGGGGAGAGGCAAAAAGAGAGGAAGAGAGAGAATCCCAAGCAGGCTCTGCACTGTCAGCTCAGAGCCTGACGTGGGGCTCCATGGCGTGAACTGTGAGATCATGACCTGAGTCCAAATCAAGAGTCGGACGCTTAACTGGCTGAGCCACCCAGGCGCCCCTTGTGTACAAACATCTTGTACAAGTCAGTAAGTGCCATAAGGCAGGGGAGATATGGAGATGGAGACACAAAGAGGAGCTCTGAGTTGATGTACAGACAAAACCAACTAGGACAGCATCAGGGGACGAGCGCAATAGCAAAATCCCCAGGCACAGTGTGTTAGCCGCCCAAGGGAAGGGCTCTGACCAGAGAGTGGGGGCACCCCGGAAGGCTTCCAGAAGATGAGTCCTGGGGGGATGGGTACAGGTGGGCTCAACGAAGAGGGACGCCCCAGGAATTACAAAGCGCCAGAGTAAAGTCACACAGGAATCTGAGGGCCGGCACATTTGAAGAATTCAAAGGCAGAGTAAGGGTAACAGGAAGCATAGGCAGGCAGGGCCAGGTCACCAAGGACTTTGAATCTCAAATGCTCCCATATAGGAGTCTGACCTGAAGCTAACAGGGACTCTCTGAAGGATTTTTAACAGAAGAGAGGCATGAGCACGTCTGGATATGAGGAAGGTTCGCTCTGCTGATTGATAACGGACAGGTAAAGTCAGAGGAAGTGAGACAGGCTGAAAGGATGGTGTGGGATCTCAGGAGAGGAAGGATGGCAAGACCCGAGGGCGGCCATGTGAACCGCAGGAGGTGGTGAGGAGAGACACCGAACCTGCAGCACTGAGTGGCTGCGGAAGGTAAGGAAGGTGCGGGACGTACGGTGACGTCCAGGTTTCTGTCTTGGTAATTTGGCTGCTTGGCAGTGCAAGAGGGGGATGGGAAGAGGCATGTTTGGGGGGAAAGGATAGTAAAATAGTGTCAGTTCATTTTGGAGGTGTTAGATTGAGACACTGCGGGCCCTGTGCATGTGGGTAAGACTACTAAGGGACAGAGTTCTGGTAAGAAAAAAAATAAGGCCGGGGCGCCTGGCTGGCTCAGTCAGTTAAGTGCTGGACTTCCGCCCAGGTCATGATCTTGTGGTTCGTGAGTTCTGGCCCCGAGTCCCGCTCTGTAGTGACAGCTCAGAACCTGGAGCCTGCTTCGGATTCTGGTGTCTCCCTCTTTCGCTGCCCCTCCCTGGCTCATGCTCTCTCTCTCAAAAATAAATATTTTAAAAAATGAAAAAAAAAAAAAAGGTTCAGTAGACTAACCTGGAAACCTTTTAGAACACATGTAAGCTCCATGAGTAATTAACAAATAAATATATGCACAATGAGTATGATTCCACTTTAATCACTACACATCATACAAAATGTAAAATTGCATCAGATTCTTACCTTGGATCAAATCTTTAGCTTCTTGGGATACATTCTTCCAGGCTTCTCCTTCAAAGGAGAAATCTCCCTTTTTAATTTTCTTCATGATCTCCACTGCACTGGTACATGTCAAACTTTTGTCGTGAGATTGGAATGGGACTTGCCCTGACAACATTGTATACTATCAAGAAAAAAAGGGAACAGAACAGAATGTCTGCCAAAGTCATTGTCAAAGCCACTCCAGTAATCTCACTACTAACTTCATCAGCATAGTTTACCAAATACAATAACTAGCCTTACTGGGTTTAGAAGATTATGTAGACTTCTATCACTGAAGCAACAAACGCATTTCAAAGCCTTATAAATAAAGTGAGCCGGCTTATTATGATACCAAGATTTAAAGAGCAAGAAAAACAAAACAAGGATAATCCGGCTGCTTCTGAAAAAATAGTATTCGTGTTAACAGAGAATTGAGAGGGAGCAGAATGCCTCAACAGCTATTTTTTAATGCAATTGTTTTTAGTTTATGCATTTATTTTGAGAGAAAGAGAGAGAGGAAGAGAGAATAAGTGGAGGAGGGCAGAAAGAGAGGCAGGGAGAGATCCCAAGCAGGCTCCATGCTCAGTGCTGAGCCCAAAGCAGGGCTCGATCTCATGACTGTGAGATCATGACTTCATGACCCTTAACCCACTGAATCACCCAGGTACCCCAATAGCTAATTTTTTCTATTCAGTTCCACACATCCTTTCCCTAGGACACTTTTTCTCTTTCTTTCTTTCTTTCTTTCTTTCTTTCTTTCTTTCTTTCTTTCTTTCTTTCTTTTCTTTCTTTCTTCAATTTTAATGTTTTTATTTATTTTTGAGAGAGAGAGAGAGAGAGAGAGAGAGAGAGAGAGACAGACTGTCAACGGGGGAGGGGCAGAGACAGAGGGGAAACACAGAATCTGAAGCAGGCTCCAGGCTCTGAGCTGTCAGCACAGAACCCAACGAGGGGCTCAAACTCATGCCGTGAGATCATGACCTGAGCCAAAGTCAGATGCTTAACTTACTGAGCCACCCAGGTGCCCCGGAAGACCCTTGTTCTAAGGAGGGAAATGCTAGGACACCTGAAGAACAATGCCAGAACAATCTAAGAAAACCAGAAACCTCCCTAAATCTTCTTTCCTTCATCCTTCCTGCATACCGGCAACATTCACACAGCCGATGTCTTTTCCCGAAGTTTCCCTCTTCAGACTCCTACACCGGCTTCCCGACATTCACAGGGCACCTTTCAAGCTCCGGCCTCGTCTTCCCTCCTGGGCTCAGCCTCTGCAGTAGCTGTATTCCCACCCCCTATTCCGCACCGACAGTTCCTAGGCCTCCTGGGCTGCGCACAAGCTACTCGGTCCCCTCAGAAGGCCATTTTCTTTCCTGAGCTGGCAGAGGCCCACCCACCCTCCGGTGTAACTTTCCAGGATGTGTAACGAGGGCCTCCGCCATCTGTCATAGTTACTCCCGAGAGAAGATAGGCGGTAGGAGGGGAAAATGAGCTTTAGTGTCAGACAGACCTGGTTTCCAACAACTGCTTTTTTACTTACTAGCTTCTGTTTTCTAGCTTTTTAGTTTACTAGCTTGGGTATGTTAGTTAACCTCTCTTAGACTTTTTCTTCATCTACACAACAAATGTAACAGGATCACACAACCCATTGCACGTGGTAACAGCGGGAGCCTGCTCACTAATATACCAGGCTTCACTCTGTTCTTCCTCCTCTTTCTCTGGCTGGAAGGCAGCAGGGACCCCATTTTCTCAATGGAAGGTGGGGAATCAGAACAGTGAGTCAGGCGACTTTAGAGCCCCTTCCTAAAGGTCTGCTTTCTAGATCACTGGAGGCTCCAACACTTCAGCCTGGGTTTCCCAGAGAGCAGAGTCTAAAGCTGAAGTGAAGACAATTACATTCCTGAGCGGGAAGAACTGAGAACAGGGAACAGTGTACACACCAAAGGAACTGCAGGGATCAGCTGCCATGCTGAATGTGGTACAAGTCAATATGGTGCTGGCATCGATAAGCACCTATTGATCTGGTCAATAGATTGTTCTTGATCTCTATCAATAGGAAGGATCAAAGCAGTAGATCTTCACATACCAAGGATAGCATTCACTGTCTTGCCCAAGAGCTGTGTAACCTCTTCCACTCTGTTATAATATAGTCTGTTAGGACCTTGATCATCTCGACATTCTCAAGAATCCCATGCTGGCTCTCTATACTGATGTCTTCATTAAGTGAGACCTGGGGAGCAGGAACTAGCAGGTGTCCCAAATGCCTTCTAAGCACACGAATGTCAGAGGGACGGAGATGAACTCCATAAACGTTCAGGGGACTATCACATTGGTAAAGACTTTAGAGCTCCAATGGTTAGGGGCATAGAGACATTTCCCCTGAAAGATAAATTGCTGTACCTTGTCCCACTAAGACAGAGGTGCAGGACTCAGTGGGCTTCCTTGGATTTTGGCGATAGCATACATTGCACTTGAGAATCCTGCTCCAATCCATTTATCAAGTGACCTGGAAGGCTACCAGTTCCAAGTGGGGCCCAGAGGCAAGAGGGCTCTGCGGCAGGTCCTGGCTGAAACACAAGCCGTCCTGCTACCTAGGCCATAGGATTTGGTTGACTCGACTGTGTTAGAGGTATCTGCGAAAGGGAAGAATGCTGTGTGGAGTCTCTGGCAGCTGCAACAGAGGAGTTGTAGAGCAGACCTGAAGGATTCTGTGTGGGGTCATGCCTTCCATGGCAGAGAACTACTCTCTGAAAAGCATCTCCTGGACGCTACTGGTTCCTAGTAGACGATGAATGCCTATAGAAGGGATACCAAAAGCAGTGCATCTTATACTATGATCAGCACTGATTCACAAAGCCCGAGCAGCGATCCAATGTCCTATGGACACAGCACACTTAGAATCAACCCTAGGAAGTCCAGAAGGCGTGAGCAAGTTACATTCACAGTGCGTGCCACCTATCTCTGTTGCACCAGCACTTCTTCCTCAGCTCAAGCCAATGGCCTCATTGAGGAGGGGTTCTCTAGGACTTCCTTCCTCTATGGAGGAAGAAAGGAAATTGAGACTGCCCGATAGGTGGCCTGCTAGAGCGTGAAAAACTCAGTGAAGGCAGCTGCTCAGGACAATACCGCGTGGGGCTGGGGCTCTGTCCCTGAGGATTGTGTTGCACCACTGGCTGATCCATTGGTGCTGGATCCCCCATATCTGGCTTCTGTGAGTGGAGGATCATGTTTTAAATGGAATTAGCTGTCACCCCACAGGTATGTTAAATGTACCCGTGGGGAAGCATACGATCCTAGCCCATGTAAATACTGTGTGTTATGGACTGAATGTTTGTCTGCCTCCAGAATTAATATGTTGAAGACCCAACCTCCAACGCGCCTGTATTTAGAGACAGGGCCTTTATGGAGGTAATTAAAGTTAAATGAGGTCATATGGGCGGGGTCCTGATCCAATAGGATTAGTGTCCTTATAAAAAGAAACACCAGAGAGGTTGCTCATGCTCTCTCTCTAAGCATACACACTGAGGAGAGGCCATGTGAGGATACAGAGAACAGGTGGCTGTTGACGACTCAAGGACAAAATCCTCACCAGACACCAGCGCTGCTGGCATCTTGGTATTGGAATTCCCAGCATCCAGTCTGTGAGAAAATATATTTCTGTTGCTTAAGCCACCTAATCAGTGGTATTTTGTTATGGCAGCACCAAGCTAAGACACCGTGTAAGCTCTATTTTAATTAAAGTCCCGTACATTTGTTTAAAACATTTTTTAATATTTATTTTTCAGAGAGAGAGATTGTGTGTGTGTGTGTGTGTGTGTGTGTGTGTGTGTGAGCAGGGGAGGGGCAGAGAGAGAGGGAGACACAGAATCCAGGCTCCAGGCTCTGAGCTGTCAGCACAGAGCCCGACGTGGGGCTCGAGCCCACAAACCACGAGATCATGACCTGAGTCGAAGTCAGATGCTTAACTGACAGAGCCACCCAGGCGCCCCAAAGTCCTGTAGGTTTCTGACAGGGATTGCATATCTATGAGGTAGACGGGGGTTGTAATCATGCCATACGATACTACATGATGCAGCTTCCTGGAGTATTTGTTTTACTCAATGGGGGTAATATAAATTATTTTCAAACTATAATAGCTACATTCATGTTTATTAGATACAACATACAAAAAGGCCATAGATTTCCTTTCTTTTTTTTTAAGATTTTATTTTGTTATTTTTTTAAAGATGTTATTTTTAAGTAATCTCTACACCCAGTGGGGCTCAAACCCACAACCCCGAGATTAAGAGTCACATGCTCTTCTGACTGAGCCAGCCAGGCACCCCAAGGGCCACAGATTTCTAAGGCAAATCAGGAGACTCCAAATAAACTTTGTGCTTGTTATGGAATAACTGAGGCTTTGTATCTAGATCCTCTGAAGATATGCATTTATTCATGTAGAAAAGTTCACAAAGCACTCTGGGTTGTTTCTTTTTTTTTTTTTTTTTTTGACAGTTTAAGGTATATACTAACATTCTGCATACGTATTTCATTGTGTATCTCTAAACGGCAAAGATCTTTTAAAAACCACAACAACACCATTATCACATCTAAAAAAAATTAGCAGTAATTCCTTTATATCATTCAGTACCCAATCAATATCCAAATTTCTCCATCTGTGTTATATACGTCGTATGTATCTATTATAATTATATCTGGATGACTTAGAGTTTGAACCTAATAAATAGCATTAAAATTAGAATTTGCTTGAGTCAGAATTGAAGTAAGTGTAAATATTGTTTCCTAAGTGTCTTTTAATCTGTAGGGTCTCAGGCTCTTTTCTTTTTTCTAGGAGAAACTGGGTTGTTCGTCCTGTAGAACGGCCCATAGTTTGGATACTGTGACCGTACTCCTGTGGCATCGTGTAAGCTGTTCTTTGCCCCTTGCTTGCCTTAGAAACTTGACAAATAGATCTAGAGAGAAGCATGGCTCCCGTCCGTGCTGTGACACACAGCTATTTCCATAGATGTGGCATTCGGAAGCTCTAAAACACTCGTCCACATCTCGAAGACTGTTTGGTAAAACTTTAAAAAGCATGATGATTAAAACTGACCTATATTTAAAGTAAAGGCTCTTTTACAAGGGGTACTTTTATATTATTACTAAAATTGGAAAGCTCCCCTTTATTTAGACTAATTTTTTCGGAGAAGGTTAATGAAAATGTAATCAGTTTAGGCCCTTAAACAAAACTCTCAAA
The DNA here is from genome assembly GCF_046562875.1 of Panthera onca. Taxonomy (NCBI): domain Eukaryota; kingdom Metazoa; phylum Chordata; class Mammalia; order Carnivora; family Felidae; genus Panthera; species Panthera onca. The sequence goes on from NC_138344.1 coordinate 133,455,319, forward strand.
TCTATAGCAGTTCGTTGTTTATTTTTATTGAAAAAACCTTATTCGTAAATATTTTCATTTGAAAATTATAAATGATGAGTTAAAATTGCTGAAATAAAAACCATATAAAGCTTAAAAATAAAAGAGGAACCATCCTGCAGGGACAACTGGTTAGCCACTGTGGGAGAATCGACACCAAAATAAATCCCAGATGGAGTGCAGATTTAAGTATAAAAATAAAATATAATTCTGGAGGGAAATTTGGGAGAATATTTTTATAATCCTGGGTTGGGGTAGGGGTGTGTGACAATCTGACATCAAAACCACATGTCACAGGGGCGCCTGGGTGGCTCAGTCAGTTAAGCGTCCTACTTCGGGCCAGGTCATGATCTTGAGGTCTTGAGTTCGAGCCCCGCATTGGGCTCTGTGCTGACAGCTCAGAGCCTGGAGCTGCTTCGGATTCTGTGTCTCCCTCTCTCCCTGCCCCTCCCCTGCTCATGCTCTGTCTCTGTCTCTCTCAAAAATAAATAAACATTAAAAAAATTTTTTAAAAACACGTCATAAAGGAAAAGACTGATGTCTTACTACAGAGAAATAAAAAAATTCTCCATTTAAACCCTGAAACACAAGTGAAAATCCCATGATACTATAAACAAAGTTTTCAAATGACAAAATCAGAATAAAAACATCTCCACTATCAATGGCAGACAAAGGATTAAAGTCCTTCACAGAGCTTTAAAATGGGCAAAGCTCATAAACAGCAATTCATAAAAAAGAAAATACAAGTGTCCAAATACATGAAAAGATGCTCAAAACTGAATATTCATCAAAGAAATGTATGCAAATTACAACAGTAGAAAATAATTTCAGATTGAAATTGATAGTATCCGATGTATTCACATACAGTTGATGGAACATGATCTGGTAAACCTTCTAGAAGGAATTTGAGGCATAGATGTCAAAATAAAGATGTGCGTGCCCTTCTCATAGGAGTTTATTCCAGGGAAATGAGACAAATGCAGCCACATCTATTAAAAAATAGTCATTTGTGTAGTTTGTAATTAGTGAAAAACTGGAAAATGCTAACTGCTCATTATAAAGAAAAGGTTAAATGAAGTTTGGAGGCTCCAACTACACGTATAATATAAGCTCATTTGCTAAAAACCCAAACAGCTGTACACGTAAACAGAAGAAGGAGAAAGCCAGAAAGCACACGTAATATGGTGGCGGCAGGCAGTGGGTTAGAAGAGGGGGAGCTCACGCACATCACCTCCACACAATGTCATGAGTGAGTCTGCTTGTTCCTCTACTCTTTCGGTTTTGTCCGAAAATTTCTCCCTAAGATTATGCATTACAAGTTACATGCAGAAAAAGTAAAGCTATTTTGAGAAGAAACATGCCAAGATTATTTTTCTAGCTTAATGTTCTGTTTCTGATCACAGCAGCCCAGGTCATTTTGTGAAAAGCATGCTTATCACGATTACTATAAGTTACTATAAATATTTCCCGCTTTATCCATTAATTTGTTAACTTACCCTAAATCATTGTCTCTCATTACAGTTTTAGTCTGAAAATCTCATAGAATATATATATATATGTGTGTGCATATGTGTACGTATATATATATATATGTATATATATATAAGCTTATATATGTGTGTGTGTGTATATATACATATACGCGTATATATATATATATATATATATACACGTATATATATATGTTGTTTTTTTTTTTTTAACGTTTATTTATTTTTGAGACAGGGAGAGACAGCATGAACTGGGGAGGGTCAGAGAGAGAGGGAGACACAGAATCAGAAACAGGCTCCAGGCTCTGAGCTGTCAGCACAGAGCCTGATGCGGGGCTCGAACTCACGGACCGTGAGATCATGACCTGAGCTGAAGTCGGATGCTTAACAGACTGAGCCACCCAGACGCCCCATATATGTATTTATTTATTTATTTTGAGAGAGGGGGCATGCAGGTGTGCATGTGAGAGAGCAGGCGAAGGGCAGAGAGGGAGAGAGAGAACTCTAAGCAGGCTCTGTACCACCAGGACAGAGCCAGATATGGGGCTCAAACTCACGAACCGTGAGATCATGACCTGAGCTGAAACTAGGATGCTTAACCAAATGAGCCATCCAGGTGCCCCCTCACGGAATATATTTTTTATTTTTTACTTATTTAATTTATTTTTTATTTTTTTTTAAGTTTTTTTAATTTTTTAATTTTTATTTTTTTTCAATATATGAAATTTATTGTCAAATTGGTTTCCATACAACACCCAGTGCTCATCCCAAAAGGTGCCCTCCTCAATACCTATCACCCACCTTCCCCTCCCTCCCACCCCCCATCAACCCTCAGTTTGTTCTCAGTTTTTAAGAGTCTCTTATGCTTTGGCTCTCTCCCACTCTAACCTCTTTTTTTTTTTCCTTCCCCTCCCCCATGGGGAATATATTTTTTAACGTTTTTCTAATAATAAATCACTTTGCTATTTTCATATTATATCTGATATGTATCTTTCGAAAATATACTATTGCGTCTTTAAAAAAAATACTATATAAATTCTTATGCATATAAAATGCAATACCTTAAATATTTCAAAATAAACCAAAATAAAAATTCCCACATTGTCTCCGATGTAAATTTTAAAAAAGGGAAATAGCCTTTGGTCAGACCTTTACTTGGTTGTACCGAAAAGAAACCAATTTGTCAATATCCCCCACAACTTTAAGAAAAACAGTAGGAAGAGATAGGTAAGAGGCCATCCAAGAACTGACTAGGTTTAACGGCTCTAGTGAAATGAACTCACCAAAATGACGCCCAGGCTCCAGAGGTCACAGGACTCGTCGTAGCCATTATGGTTCAAGAGCTCCGGGGCGGCATAGTGCAGGGTGAAGCAGGGTGTCTTGAGAGGCTGGTTATCAGGCGGCTTTAAGCGCGCAAACCCAAAATCGATTACTTTAATTTCCAAATTGTCGTTTTCGTCAGTGAACAATAAATTCTGCAAGATACAAACACGTAAATCAGTCTCCCGTGACAATGTCCTGGGACTTGGTGACACCATGTACATAACGTTGTCTATCTCTATGCTGATACGGGATTTGGACACGGAGAGAGGTCTGATGGAGAGGGTCGGGGAGCTGGACGACAGTGTACTGTTCTTCTCTGGCTTATGCTTGTTTATATTATTTCAATTTTACAACGTCTTATGAAACATTTTTCGATTGCACCACGCCTCTTCCTGTGTCAGAGCCTTTGTCTACATTTTTCGGACGGCGTTTGTCCTCTACCCCCTCCACCAACCTCGGTACCGACCAGGCCCACGTGCCCCTACTGCTTGCTTAGAGATACCGCCCTCACCCCCCCAAACGTGCCACCGCACTCAAGTTAGGACTTTTTCTATTTTCTCCTAGCATATTTGCTTTTCCTTTCTGGCACTTAGCATCTCGGCATTATTAGTCCACTGTCTTCTTCCTCATGAGTCCATAATTCCCTAAGGGCAGGGACTATGTGTCCACCTTATTTATGACTCTATTCCCCAAACCTGCTGCACTCATATAGTAGGTGCTTTGGTAAATATCTGCCCACTGAATGAAGTCATAAATAAAATAGCTGTATCCAGTATAGCTTATTAAAGAAGACACGGTAGGCTGGCTTCCAACTGGCTGGCTCAGTTGGAAGAGTGTGTGACTCTTGACCTTGGGGTCGTGAGTCCAAGCCCCACAATGCATGTAGAGATTGCTTAAATAAATTTAAAAAAACATCAAAAACCTTTAAGAAATAAAAACAAATTAAAGAAGACATGGTAAAGACATACATTACATTTCAGAATATTTTCTCCAAAACAGCTAAGACTTAAACATTTTTTGGATGCTTATGGATATTATTCCTCAATTATGCACACATTGTTCTCTTGAATCCCTCATCTGCCAAGCCTTCTCAGTCACTAAGCTTTTACTGTACTGTTTTCGTGTTTATCACATGCTTAATAAATGCTAACTGTACTAAGGCATGATCATCACTTTTATTAGTCTATCAAGCTAGTAGCCACGGTAAGCGAATCTGATTATACTGTCTTCAGACACGCTGACGAAACCTGTTATGTCTTTATGTTCATTAAATTATTCCTCGGATCTGGAACATCATTTTTTTTTTTTGTTAATATTATTTCCGCTAAAATAAAAGACATTACAAGGGTTCATTCATATAAAGAAGAAAACATCTTCTACACCTTCCACCCAAAAGTTAAAAATGGATAAAGTGGGGGGAAAGAAAAGCAAAACAATTAAAAAGTTTTCTTAAATTTTCTATCCTAGGATGCTTGATCCTGAACGTGTGATGGAATTAAAATGTGGATAAAATGTGGATAAAAACTGAAGCCCAGCTGGGGTTTACACACCATAGCTCCGGGCAAGTCTTTCAGCGAATGACTTGTGGGCTCCTCTGCGGCGCAAGCACTGTGATCTGTACAGAGGACCGTGGGGCACACCTGGCCCCCGTCCGCACGGAGCCTGCCAAGTCTTGGGAGGTGGTTTCCGTTTATTCTCTGCGAGGACTTCCTTAACCGCAGTTCTTGAAATGAAGGAGGGGGGCGCTCCCCCTCTCGGCTCTCCCGATGGGGCTGGGTGCGCATGGGCGGGAGTGGCAGGAAGCAGCCGCCTTTCAGCCTCCTCTCAAGCTCCACCCTGAAACTCATCTGATGTCACTGGTCTCTCATCTCTCAGGATGGGGACCGGTTTGAAAAGCACAAATCAGTCCACTAAGAATGTCAGCTAGCTTCTAAGTTTATCTGCTTCTCACCTAGAATTTAGGAGTTTGCCCATGCCGAAAGCAAATGCCACATTAATATTGACCAAAAGATACACCATCAGGTCTTAAAATACGACATCAGTGGGAAAGGGATTACACTTTGGGCCTGGGAGTAACATACTCTGCCATTTAAAAGTCAAAGTCATTTTATTACGAAGATGTTAGTACGAAGGCACATTTTCATTTCTCCAGAATCTATGTTGATTTAGGACTATAAATGTAGTAGAATGTCCTAACTCATCTGACATGTCTTCATTTCAAAAGGCTACTTGAAAGAAAAGGTTGGTAACAAGAAGAACGAAGCTACAAGTATCTTTGTATCGGTAAGATGGGAAGGCACATTTAAATTCTGTTGGAAAGGACAGTTGCATCATTTGAGACTCATGGGATGACAGATGGCCGGTTATCAAAGAATAAAACATGTGAAAATGAATTCTATACAGTCATGGAACAGATCTCTTCAATTAAAAAAATTACATGCTTGTTCCTTGTCTATCAAGAAAACATTTAAGTGGTGTGCTTTTGCATTTAAAAATAGATTGCTAATCTCCAATGTACAGAGCACCATACTGTCAGTGGGCGTTCTGTAGGAGAGTGAGAACTCGGAGGAAGGAAGCAGAGGGAGAGCTACCACAGTTGCAAGTTCATGAAACACAGTTCACTTTTGATTCATTACTAGTAATATGGATAACAGTAATAGGAAGTCCAGGGACAGAAGTCTATGTGCTTTAGAATCAGTTGATTATACTTGGATGCACAGAATTCCATTTTTAAAACACCCTCTTCCTACCAATGATCCAAGATACTTAAAAAGGCAAAAACAAAAACAAAAACAAAAAAAACGGTGCTTTTGGAGACATAGTCTTTCGTGGTCTAACACAAAAAACAGACTCCAAATAAATTATTATTTTAAGAGTATTTGAAAATGCTTTATCAACACGTGGTAATTACAAATGAAGTTCTATTTTAAAGAGGAAATATGTAGGGGCGCCTGGGTGGCGCAGTCGGTTAAGCGTCCGACTTCAGCCAGGTCACGATCTCGCGGTCCGTGAGTTCGAGCCCCGCGTCAGGCTCTGGGCTGATGGCTCGGAGCCTGGAGCCTGTTTCCGATTCTGTGTCTCCCTCTCTCTCTGCCCCTCCCCCGTTCATGCTCTGTCTCTCTCTGTCCCAAAAATAAATAAAAAACGTTGAAAAAAAAATTAAAAAAAAAAAAATATTTTAAAAGAGGAAATATGTATAATTTTGCATATGGTAAGGATGAGTCACTGTTGTCCTTTTATAAATCATTGGGTTTTGTTTTTCAATTTTCGTTATTATTTTGATGATTTCCTAAAAGGGGGGGATTTTCATATTTTTGATACTACAAAGGGACATTCTAGAGTTAGAACCTTCTTTACTAACCTTTTGACAGAAGAAGTATATAAAAAGCTGCTACTTTTGCTTTGCTACACAATTCTATAAATACAGTACACGGGCAAAGACATATAAGGATGGTGTGGCTAATTAAATCAAGACAATTCTTTATGTTTAAGTATTTAGAACAGAATTATATACATTCCTATTCATGAGCTAATCAATTTGATTACAAAAATGAGAAACAAGCTTTCAAAATACATCATTAAAAAAATAAACCTCTAAAATGGTACACATATAGGAGGGATATTATTTTCTGCTACAAAAATTTCCATAGCTATTTTTAGCCCACAACTGTTGCATAAAGTATTTCTTCCATAAAAGGCTCTCACACTTACAAATATAACCTCAAGATGATCTGCTGGCAAAAAAAAAAAAAAAAAAAAAAAAGACAAATTTATTTTTGACTAAAATAGAAAAGAAAAAAAAAAATCCCAGAAACAGGATATCTGCAAGTATCTATTTAGCAGGAAGCCCTAAAAAACAAAACAAGAAAAGCCCACACATACTCGGGGGGGGATATTCAGTAATGAGGCGAGGCTGAGTTACACGAGAGAGCACGTCACTTTATACCTCGGGTTTCAGGTCTCTGTGCACCACGCCGACATCATGCATGTGGCTTACAGCTGAAACGAGCTTCCGCATGATGTAGCTGGCTTCGGTCTCACTGAAGTGCTTCTTTTTCTTAATACGTTCAAACAGCTCTCCCCCGTTCAGAAGTTCCATCACCAGAAATGTGTGAAGCTAGATAAGAAAAAAGATTAACGTGGAGGGCTTTCATGAAGAGAAGTGTATTTATGTATGAAACATTCCTTGACTATTAACTATCACCAATACATTTACAGAATCCCTTGGTAAAATAATCAACAGCAGTCCATAATATTTTAGAGGAAAGAATCGAAGGGTAATGTGGCTTTTTTAGAATTCTATTTTGGTAATGGAAAATTTCAAGTACTGCAGTGAAATCTTTATATATCCTTTCCTTGACTAATTCTTTCATTTGAATTCCATTCCAACCCTCTTGATCAAGTTTACATAGCTTTCTTTTTAAAGTGTGACCTGGTGCTGATAATAATGTGAAATCGTCTGCTTTAAATAATATAGAAGATTAATGACAGAGAATGGGCAACTGCCCACAGGAGGCCTGACACACCCAATGAATAGCAAATTTATCTTTTCAAAAAGGTGTTTCATGATGTCACTTTGAACCTCCTGTCAGACCTCAACAGATTAGTTTCAGGGTTCCTTGTTAATACCCACGGCAAATACCCATAACTCACTGCCTTTTTTTTTTTTTTTTTTTTAAATAATTGCTTTGGATACCAATGGCGTTATCTTAAAGAGTTTAAAAAGTTATTTATTTACTATGCTTTGCACACATGTCCATAAAGAAAATAACTCAGGAGCAACTGAAAAGCAAAGGAACTGTATCAGCTCTCAAATGAACACAAACATGTTGTTTAAAGAAAGATAGCCAATCACCAGATTCAGGTGCTATGCATTACAGAACCAACATCACTTGACAAATATGTTTCTTTTCGAATTAGCAAAATCCTCCCCGAAAGAAAAAGCTTCATAATTATCCTGTACAAACTGGGCGAATTTTAAAAGGTGAACATTTTTAATAAGAGAATTGCTTCCAGCCTACCAGAGATCAAGCTAATTTGAGTTTCTACGTATGACAAACCAGGTCAACACTGAAGGTCTGTTACAAACATCTGCCAGTGACTAACAAACAATGGAATGGTTTAAAAGATGGGCTTTAGGGGTGCCTGGGTGGTTCAGTCGGTTAAGTGTCCAACTCTCGATTTGGGCTTAGGTCATGAGCTCATGGTTCGTGGGTTTGAGCCCCGCATTTGGCTCCGCACTGATGGTGTGGAGCCTGCTTGGGATTCTGTCTCCCTCTTTCTCTGCCCCTCCCCTGCTCTCTATCTCTCTCTCTCAAAATAAATGAATAAACATTAAAACATTTTTTTGAACATAGGTTTTAGAATCAACCCTGGATCTGAATGCTGCTTCTGCTACTTACTTATGACCTTGGGGATGCCACTTAACCTCTGTGACTTTAGGACCCTTGCCAATAGAATGTAGATAACAGTGAGAAAATGTATATGAGACAGTTGACTAACGGCCTTCCAGAGATGTCCGTGTCCTAATCCCCAGAACCTGTGGATGTTACCTGATATGGCAAAGGGATTTTGTGGACGTGATTAAGGATCTTGAGCTGGGAGGACTGTCTAAATTATCCATCAGAGCCAACAGTATGGGATGGGACTATGGAAACAAGAGATTGGAGAGATATACAGAAGGGTCACGAGCCAAGGAAGGTGGACAGTCTCCAGAAGCTAAAAAAGGCCAGCAAATGGATTGTCCCTTGGAGCCTCCAGAAGGCACCAGCCCTGCCAACACCCAGACGTTATACCAGTGAGACTGATTTTGATCTTCTGATCTCCAGACTGCGAGATTATAAATTGGTAGTGTGTAGGTATGTGGTAATTTGTTACAGCAGCTATAGGAAACGAATACAAATCATCGCACACGAAGTGAACTATATGCTGCACACCCAGAGGCTGAAGACCCACCCTAATCAATTTCACCCCTCCGTCAAAGAGAAGACTGTGTGTACTTGGGTATGATCTAGGCAACTGTGTCACCAACACAGAAAGAAATCACCCCAGGTATCAACAACTGGACAGCAGAATGATTATATATTTGTACTAGTAGATACAGGGTCACATTGTGAGACAACTCACATTCAGTAACTCTTTAATATAAAAATAGCAAACAATAAATTTAACCTGTGGCATAAGTAACAAGGGAGGGATGCAGTTCCTGAGATCTGACATCCGCCAGAACGTAAGAGCTGGGATGGAGCTGGGCCCAAGTGCAAACATCAGAGGGGGGTGTCGAAGGTCATCCACCAGTCCCTTGACTTGTTATGTGAATCATCTCCAGGAGGAGACTGTCCGGGCTCCTTTTAGGCACCTCCAGCGGATGGGGGACTCACTACCTCCACTGCAGTCAGGTGGCCCCATGAGGTGGCCGCAGTAGGAGCACGGAGAGCAGCTCCTCCAAGTCCTCCTCTCAAAGACCTCCCTTTTCTGACTACGAGAGCCAAAGAGAAAGGAGATGACGATGTTATTTTTGGGTGCTCGCTCACCTTCTGGGAGAACCGGGCCATGTTGCTGCCTCCCCTAAGGCAGCAGAGCAGAGTAATTAAAAGCTTGTTCTGCAGTCGGACTGCTTGGGTTCAGAGCCCGGCGTTACCACTTACAAGCTGTGAGATCCTGTCGCTTAACTTCTCAGAGTTTCAGTTTTCCCACCTGGTGGAGTTACCTTATGTAAGGACTGAATCGCGCATGTGGAGTCTGGGACGGTACCTGGACCATGTAAGGTATGCAATACTAAAGGGCGGCAGTCACTGTGGCTAAGCTGTATCATTCCAGTGCTCTGGGAACTTTCAGTGTGGTGGAGAACTGGGCCTCGGCCTACCCAGGACATGCTGTTACAGCAGCACAGTGGAGGTGGCCCAGATTTTCCCGACGAGATGTTTATGGCCCTGCTCTGTGACCATGGACAGGGCTCATGACCCTTCTGAGTCTGCTTCTTCTTTGGTAAAGCTAGGGTCAGCTGCATCCAGGACTGGTATCGGCTTTTGTGCTTAGCATGCTGTCTCAAGTAGGACTGTGTCTTCCCCCCCAGTCTCAGGGGGAAATGTGTCAACAATGGAGCAACTATTGTCATGGAGGTTGGCGGTGGAGGGGCTGAGGAGACACGGACTTGACACATTCCTCCCACATCCAGAGGTACATTGCTTCTGTGCGGGGTCCTGTTGCAAAGCAGGACCTGGCCTGTGGTCTGAGTGAACGTGCCTTCTGGAGAGGAAAGGGGGTACCCTTGCCCTTCTGCTTCATCTTTGTTCTGGAGCTTGCATTAACTAGGCTTAAACTCTAAATCCTATTCTAGAAGTGAAAAGAGAGTCGAAGGCTGATTGTTAACTGAATACTGAGAAGTCCAGGGATTAAGCTGTGGAGGGCCGCAGTGGAGCCGGTGGGAGGCCCAGCAGCTGTGACCCACCCTGCCCTCTGCCCTTCGTCCATGTCACATATGCCTATGACTGAGTGAGAAGAGCAGAAGTGAAAGCGTGCACTGGTTTTGGGGGTGGGTAAGAAGTTTCTCTGCCCTCTCTGGTGGCCAGGTCACATCCCATTATCTCTAACTCTGACCCTGGCAGTTGCAACTCAACTGGCAAAAAGACGAACTCTGTGTGAGTCAGTAGGGACAGAAAAATAGTGTGAGATACCTGGTCGTGGAAAACTTCATGCAGCTTCACGATATTGGGGTGTCCTTCACAGAGTTTCAGGGCTGTTATTTCTTTCTGAGTATTGGCCTCCATCCTGCAGGGATGAAAATGATTAGCCTCCACGTACGTACCTTCTTCACCAAGTTTTCATGTCCATATTATCCCAGCCCTAGTTTTGTGTTTATTTACAGCGTGTTCAGAATGTAAGTGTTCAAGTATCACAATGAGGTTTCCATGACAGTAATGAATCATACCACCCACCAGAACAAGTAATGCATTATTCCTGAGAAAATGATTACTTCTGAGTCAGAAAAGAGCCCATCATGAAGAAATGGGTGCCTCACTTGCCTGACATTTTGGTAGTAAGAATACACAATCATGGAAGTAATAATGAGTTCCCAAAACAACTAGCTGGCTCCCAAAAGCTGCCACCAAATTGCTAAGTAATTTCAGAAAAAAAAAATTCAGATACACAACTATTAGGAGTGGCAACAGCTGTCAAAATGAATGGGGCAAGTCTGATTATCACTGCCACGGAAAATGTTCTCACGGTAGACTCGAAAGCCTGTCACACCATGATTTACGTCCCAAATGGATTACTTTACCAGCAAACATCTATTAGAGTCAGAGGATAATGGATCAGCTAATGAGCTGAATGGCTACACCAGGGTTAAAAAGCTTTACAAGAAACCACTGATTTCAAAATAAAAATCCTAATTTACAGAATTCCTTGACCAGGATGAGTCCATACAAAAGAATGCCAAAGGATGCCAGAAATGGTCCCTACCTTTTGCTGATTATTTTGACTGCGAACGCTTGGTTACTTTTTTTGTGTATGCACTTTCGACATATTGAGAAACTTCCCTCTCCCAGTGGCTTGTCCTTCAGGTCTAGGTCATAGTGTTGATAGAATGGGGAGTCCTGATAAGAAACCAATATCATTTACCTTAAGAGAATACTAGAAACTGAGGCGCCTGGGTGGCTCAGTTGGTTGGGCATCTGACTCTAGATATCGGCTCAGGTCATGGTTTCACGGTTTGGGAGTTCGAGCCTTGCACTGGGCTCTGCACTGACAGCATGGAGCCTGCTTAGGATTCTCTCTCTCTCTCTCTCTCTCTCTCTCTCTCTCTCTCTCTCTCTCGTTCCCTCTCTCTCTGCCCCTCCCCGATTGTGTGCTCTCTCTCTCAAAATAAATAAAAAGAAACTTAAAAAAAAAAAAAGAAAATACCAGGAACACAGAGGGATAAATAACAGAGTAAAAGAACATTATTATTTCTTTTAATATTTATTTTTGTGTGTAAGAGACAGAGAGAGAGGGCATGAGCAGGGGAGGTGCAGACAGGGAGGGGGACAGAGCATCTGAAGTGGGCTCTGTGCTGACAGAAGCGAGCCCAACACAGGGCTCGAGCGCAAGAACCACGAGATCATGACCTGAGCGGAGTCGATGTTCCAGCGACTGAGCCATCCAGGCACCCCTAAAGAACATTATTAATGTTAATAGATATGCATGGAATATATTTATATGCTTCCAAGATTCAGCTTGCTTTAGATCATTTCTACTTTCATCTGTATAATTTTTTAAGATATATAATTTGCTATCACTGTAAAAAGGAGTTCATTGAAATGGATGTGACTAATTCTCTAGGGCAAACATTGCTATTTCCATTTATTCATTTCTTAAAATTGCACCTTACTCAAATGGTAAGCCTATTAAATTCATTGGCCTTGACAATGTTAATTAGCATTGGTATTTAAATCATAACTGTGTCATTTAATTAAGCACATGTATACCTTCATCATTGCGCTCCTGGCGACACTCGTCACTCCAGGGCGATCAACTCCTGTGTGGAACTGAAGAGGATCTATGACGGCCGCGTTCCGCTTGAACAGAATGGAAGGAGCGACAAAGGAATAGCCCTAAGAAAGAAAAGGAAGAGTAAGGAACAAGGGTTTGCAATTTTCCAGTTTAGCACAGTCCAGATTGTAATAATGTTTTTCACTCTCTGTGAAAAACATTCAAATATGTGTGGAGATGAATCTAATTTTATTTTATTTGCAATCTAAAATGCAAATCAATGGAGATTTCAAATCAATGGAGACACACTTTTCCGAAGGAGATAATGCCATCTTCTGGTAGAATTAAACCAATTCAGAATTAAAGGCAGAAAAACCTTCTGTCCAATTCCACCCCCAATATCTGACTCAGAGATGGAGTTCTTTCGCATTGCTGATGAAAGTTCACTTAGGAACGCAACTAGCTTCTCAAAAAAGGTACTGTTAAGGTATTAAACAAAGTGGCCCAAGAGTTATCATTTTTCAAGCTCAAAAAATAGCAAGTTTCACTACAGCGAGTTTCTAATTTAGCAATTATTTGACTCTGATTAGATTTCCTTAGACTAAAAATTTCAAATGGAGTTTTGGAAAAGAAATAAAAATCAAATGGCAGAACGACGTGCCAGAATGAACCAAAAGTAGTATAATGACAGATGATAAATCTGTTCAAGCTAGAACACTCACTAGTTCAAAGAACATTTTTGAAACATCTACTATGTGCTCAGCCACGTGCTAGATGTTAGTGTCATTAAGGTCCAGAGACACAGCCCAGGTGACCAGATGAAGCCATACTAATGGCATACTTATGGGGGTCCAGAAGTGAATCTCTCATAGCATTTAATAGTCTTTAATGGTTTTAATAGCTTTCTGATACCATTTAATAGCATAAGTCTGAGAAAGACCTTTTTCTCAGTATAAAATCTTCCCTAATTCTTTTTTAGGAGTTGGAAAACAGTTAAGATTTCTCACTGAAGATAAAGAATCAGATAACACTTTTTATGAACTGAAGACAATTTTATATGCTAGAGGTAAAATGAAGTAGTCTTGTATTTTTCTATAAAAGCAACTGAAGAGAAATAAAATTTCAAGTAAAAAAAATCAACACTTCTTTACATAAAGAACTTGGAAATGTAAGCTGGTGCAGCCACTCTGAAAAACAGGATGGAGGTTCCTCAAAAAATCTAAAATAGAACTATCCTACGACCCAGCAATTGCACCACTAGGTATTTATCCAAAGGATACAGGTGTGCTATTTCAAAGGGGCACATGCACCCCAATATCTATAGCAGCACTATCGACAACAGCCAAAGTATGGCAAGAGCCCAAATGTCCATCTATGGATGAATGGATAAAGAAGATGTGGTGGATATAGATATATATATAGATATATAGATATAGATACAATGGAGTCTTACTCAGCAATCAAAAAGAATGAAATCTTGCCATTTGTAACTACGTGGATGGAACTGGAGGGTATTACGCTAAGTGAAATTAGTCAGAGAAAGACAAAAATCATATGACTTCACTCATCTGAGGACTTTAAGAGACAAAACAGATGAACATAAGGGAAGGGAAACAAAAATAATATCAAAACAGGGAGGGGGACAAAACAGAAGCAACTCATAAATATGGAGAACAAACTGAGGGTTACAGGAGGGGTTGTGGGAGGGGGATGGGCTAAATGGGTAAGGGGCACTAAGGAATCTACTCCTGAAATCAGTGTTGCACTAGATGCTAACTAATTTGGATGTAAATTTAAAAAAATGAAAAATAAAATGAAAAAAAAAAGAACACATAAGTAATATCTACTATGTCACAGACCATAAGCTTCAGTTAATAATTTGCAACATCTCCATATTTAATCATTTTGAAGAGATTAGAGAATCTTGCTTTTAAGACGCCAAGAACACTTATATGGGAAAATTAATCTTTTCTTTCACAGCACATCTGGCCACCGCACAGGAGCGCCCTCTCTTGGAGATTACCTGAAACAGCCTCTCGGAGCTCTGGGGCAGCGCAGCAGGGGAGTACGTGGGATCCATCTCTGTGAACTCTTCTGCAAAGTTACTCACATCTAATTCATCTCGGATGACCGGCTTAAATGGGGCGGGCACTTTTTTGGCAGCTAGATCGTCCCAATTTATTTTCTGAAACAGAAAAAGAAAATGGGTACAAAGTAGAGACCAGCACAGTGGAAATATTTTCTGAGACTAACACAGATGGATTAGGGTTTTAATTAGTCAACAGGGAAAGGGCACATCTTTCAAACCAATGATTATAAATATGTTTTTTTCCCAAGCATGAGCACATTTTCTGACTGCAGTTTATTGCTGCATTCAATGCTATGCCTGAATGAGGAGACTGCCTTCCGTCACTGTGGGGTCTGGCCGTATCCTCCGGGGGGCACCAGGATATCCTAATTCACCCATAGGGAAAACAGAAAAATTACTTTTGTCCTGAAGGTGTAAGGCCAGAACAAAATAAAACTGAATGATGACAAAGGGCTTTTCAATGCTCTATGAATATGAATGCTGAGTCTAATATTCCTATTTTCTAGAGACAAAGTTAGGTAGCTTTCTTCCTAGACCTGCTTTTCCTCCTGGTCATCTGGACAGACTAGAAAATAAACTCACTATAAGTCATGCACTTGTTTACGTCTGTAAGTTTAAATGATCCTATCATACTGATATAATCACCCTTTTCTCATTTAAGCCTGTATCCTAGCTTTTTAAATACTGCTTCTTGTCTCCCCCATGGGACAATCCGAGCCCCGTCTCCCCCCATGCCAGACACTTGTTGTCTGATAAATAGAGCCAACTCTGTGCTCTATTTTCTTTGTGCTCCTTCTGTCACTTAAAACAACCTGAGATAATACTTATTGAATCAAATCCCACAGCTATTCTATTAACATATTTCTTCAAATCTAAGATGTCCTCATTCATAGTGAGATATGCCATGATTTCATGTACCATGAAGAAAGAAAAGGCATTATGAAGTAGAATGGTTAAGCTGTCCATTGTAAGACGCATTCTGATTTCAGAGACAGTGGATGACGTTCAGGAAGTTTAATCAACTAACGAAAAAATGTTTTTATTATGCCCTCTTGTGGAGGCAATGGAGAAAAAAAATCATTAGATTACAGATCTTCAAGTTTTTCAGCTAGCGTGGGCTTTAGAGACCAATTAGCTCATCTCCTTTAGACCCAGATGGAAACTGAAGCCTGGAAGTAAGAACTAACCTTCTCACTTAAACATTAGCTCATGGAAGGGTCAGTCTCTTGATTTTCTCGTTAGCGCTCTGTCCTCCGTGTGGCTGTAATGTTTTCCATTACAAGCATATGATTTGTGCTTGGCTATTTATACATACATTAAGAGAAACTTCTAGAGGAAAGGGGTAATTTAAAGAAATATATTGTTAGCAGGAGAATGTTTAGTATGTAGAAAATTGATCGCTGTTACATTCCTCTCCACGTCCTCTCCATTTAGGTCTTTACAAGTTGGACTCTGGTCTTTCCTAAAGAGTCCTTGTCATTTAAAAAGCAAAGCCATTAAAGAACCTAAAATTACTATTTCAAGCTATAGAAAAATTTCCGTAATATGAAAGACATACTGTAATATTCACAAATATAGTGAACTGTAGTGAAAAAGATCCCATGAAAATATGATGGCGGTATTTTGCTTGAGCACTTTCTTGAATTTTACATTGTTAAATTTTGAGCCACATTTCTCAACAAGGTATTTGAAATAGTTTGTTCAACTATTAATCTTTGTAAGCCATGCTGATTTATGAAATGTACACACTGAGAAGTTAATTTTATTCTAAATGTATTTCTGTTACTGAACTTCTGTAAGATGTGCGGTAACATATTTTTAAACGGGTTACAACTGAGAGACTGGTGCTCTTTTTTTGAGTATAGAAATACAGAGAGGGGGGGTCAGTTGGTTAAGCGTCCAACTCTTGATTTTGACTCAGGTCATGATCCCAGGGTTGTGGAATCAAACCCCCTGTCGCGCTCTCTCTCTCTCTCTGCCCCTCCCCGCCACTCGTGCTCTGTCTCTCTCTCTAAAACAAAATTTAAAAATACGTCACACATAAAAAAGATAAGAAATACAGAGAGGTAATTCTTATTCTCAACCATCACTTGTTTTTCTAGATTTAAAAAACAATAGACAACACAGAGGTTACTCTAGGGCAGTTTTCCTTTGTTATGTTAGGCGTTTTCGTTTGCTCTGGTGATAATACTGTAAAAGCTCAGTTTGCAGAATAAAAATAAAACCCGGATGGTCCCTTTAGACCATAAACATTTAAGTCATGCTTACTGAGGTGATGAAATTTTTTAAAAGTCCTAAGTTCAGGGTTTTAAAAACTGAGGTCATGGTATCCTGGGTTGACTACTCAGACTTAAATAGCTAGCCAACTCAGCCAATTTAATTCTTTTCCCCCAGTTATCTAAAATTTTGGAGTTCTTTTGTTCGTTTTACTAAAGTGAGCAAACTAAGTTAAGCAGATGTATTGGTGCTCTGTAGAATGGTCTCATTAGGTTTCTTCAGAATAAGCAATAAGTAAGTAAGTAAGTAAGTAAATAAATAAATAAATAAATAAATAAATCTATGTTACAGATACGTAACTGAGAAATAGGTACATTTTAAATTTTCTGTGATTGCTCCCGAGAAAAGGAGAAAGCATGAAATCACTGTCTGAAGGGCAAAACACACTGGTGGGAATGGCTCATGAACTGAGAGAAAAGTAAAAAATAAAAGCTCCTTCAGTCCATATGCCTAAATTTCAAGATCATAAATAGAAACCAATACTCAAAACTCGAACCAATAAGCATATGGAAGACTGAACGCCATTATGGTCCTCCCCACTCTCACTTCATTTAGGCAGAAAAAGACCATTTAGGTGTCTCTAAGTAGAATTCTTTTTTTTTTTTAAATGTTAACTTATTTTGAGAGAGTGAGAGTGAAAGCGGGGGAGGGGCAGAGAGAGAGGGAGACAGAAGCTCCCAAGCAGGCTCTGTGCTGACAGCAGAGAGCCTGATGTGGGTCTCGAATTCACAAATTGTGAGATCATGTCCTGAGTCAAAGTCAGACGCTTAACTGACTGAGCCACCCAGATGCCCCTCCAAGGAGAATTCTGATCCTAGGATTCCTACAGGGTCCCTGCTATTTAAAAAAAAAGGTACAGTGTATGTGAAGACAGGGAGCAAATGTCTCCAAAAGGGGCCATGTTCACTCATTTCATGAAGAATGCCAAGCACCCTGTAAATAGCAGGCCATATAAAACCATCTGTTCAATAAATTTCACCTGAAAAAAGAGATGTTCTTTGATTTCATCCGCATCACGTGGACCACATCCCAATCTTTTCTTGGGATCTTTCATCAAAAGACGCTGAATCAGGTCTTTAGCTAAAGCACTCATTTCTTGAGGATATGGAGGCTCGCTTTTTAATATTCTCCTGTTGACAGATAAAACTTGCTATTAAAACAACCAGAGGATGAAGTTATAGTGACGATATTCTTAGCAAGACAAGTACTGTGCCACACACTCTGAAACTAAACTATATGTGAAAAGCAGAGCAAAAGTATTTAAAATGAGATGCCACGAAATCGAATTTCCGAAACTAAGCAGAGACGAAAAGCGTTGGATCATTTTTTCAGTGTAAGTCGCTCTTAATGGGGAACCACCACCCCAAATATTTAATTGGGGAAAAAAATGAAGGCTTGGGACAGGTTAGACCTTGACTCGACTCTCTGATGAAAGATTTCCCAATGGAAACAACTCCTAATAAACTCAGAGAAGTCAATCCAGCGCTCAGCTCCAACCATCATACCCTTCTCTCTTCCCCTTCCCTGTGTGCCGGGGAACAGCTGGGCCCGGCAGGAATGGGGAGGGAAGGCAGGCCAACGCAGGTAGGGTCACAGCCACTGGGGCATGGCTCCACTCTTAATATCTGAAAACGAGCACCAGACCTGGGGCTTTTCATGGGATGAGATCACCTGCTTCATTATCTCCCACTATAAAACAGTCAGGTAAACCCTATAAGGAACTCAAAGGTAAAGTCTACTGTTTACTATGGAAGGTGAAACATTAAGATAATCAAGTTTCTTGATGAAATATTTGAATTTACGCTAAGGTCATGGAAGAAATCAATCCAATCCAAATGTACCTCTGCCTCTGTGAAAGGGCAGATGAATAATGAGAAAGAATAATGAAAGGGACAGATTGAAATTAAGAAGCTTAACACGGTATACACGGAGATAGTTATTCCTTTATTCGGGTTTGTAAAAAGATTCCCTGTTGGGCATTAAAATATTAATAACCGTTATGGAACAAAACCAGGTAACACATTTGTAACAGACAGCACAGTGTGGTTAAGCACACGGACTCTGGAGCCGGACCGAATTCAAACTCCGGCTTGCTGCTAACTGGCTGTGCGACTCTGAGAGTTAATGAACCTCTTCACACCACGGTCTCCTTAACCTAAAATGGGTATTATGATGCTTAAGTGAGCGAAGACAGTGCTTAGTGCTGCACCGGGAACATTGCAAGCGCTTGACCTGTGTGCCCCTGGCTCCCTTCGGCTACACCAACCACAGAGAAAACCACAGCCAGTAGCCACTGAGAATCAGTGAAATGACAGTGGAACTGTAAGTTTTCACTAGAAATTCTAGCCGTCTTGTTCATTTCAAAGCTAATCCCGCTTCTGGCACTCCATCCTGGGGATGCAAAAAAACCCGGACAGAACAAGGGAAAAAAAAGAAGTACACTTTTTCTCTTTAGGGTTCTTTAGTGTTCCCCCAGGGCTCGCTGCTCGTCAGGGTTTTCTGCATTGGACAGAATCCTCTCCTGGGACCAGGCACAGGCGTCTCTGAGAGACACTGGCAGCCCGGTTTCTGAGGGAAAGCTAAGCAGAGACTTTTCCATTTTCCCCACCTTTCATGTACTTTTAGCAGGCAGGGACTTTTTGTGTGAAATAGATACCCTGTTGCTGACATTCACTTTGGCTGAGAAATAAGCACTTTGGCTGACGTCGTCGGAAGGTACTGATTCTGTAGGTCCATACACTTGAGTCAT
Organism: Panthera onca; assembly: GCF_046562875.1. Classification (NCBI taxonomy): domain Eukaryota; kingdom Metazoa; phylum Chordata; class Mammalia; order Carnivora; family Felidae; genus Panthera; species Panthera onca. The sequence goes on from NC_138344.1 coordinate 133,474,736, forward strand.
CGGCATTTGCTGGAAGTCTACTCTGTACAGGCACTTAGGGAAAGCAACGGTCATGCCAACCCTGGCGGTTCATCCACAAAAGGAGGGGCATCGAGAGAACAGGGAGCACCCGGAAACAGGGATGGACCCACTGAGATGCCAAGCTGGGAAGAGGGGCGGGAGACTCCGCGTACAACTTGGGGCGGAGGTCTGGGCACGCAGACAGCATTGGTGGGCGACCGACGGCTGCAGCAGGTGCCACACGCAAGGAACTAGAGCGTGACATTGGAGTGAGGCAGGGAGCACATCAGGAAGAGACGGAGTGGAAATCTGAAGGGGTTTCTCAGAGCAGTACTGACGAGGGGACGAGAGGGACCACCAGTGGTGGCCCCAAAGCTTCCCTTTTTCCTGGCTGCAGCGAACATGGCCAGAAGCAGCCGGAGGAGGTCGGGCAGGCGATGGTGAGCTCGCACCCCAGCTCGCAGGAGTGAAAGCAGGGGCCACGCAGGAGGTAGCACAGCAGGACCGCTTCTTAGGCTCCTTGTCGTCTTGGTAAACGGAGTGGCACGGGGCTTCCTCAGTGCGTGGAGAGGTTCTGAAGCCTAATCCCGCGGAGAACCGTAGGGCCAGGAAGAGGACCAGAAATGGAGGTGCGCTGGTCAGGAGAAAGAGCCCCCAGCAGGCTTAAATCTCTTCTCCAGGGGAAGATGATCTCTTCTTCTGCTTCCTTGAAACGTACGGGGCCGAGACGCATGTGAAATGACAGCTGTGCCTGGTTACCGCGAAGTCACCCCTGAGATGTGTGAGCAGACAGGACTATTTAAAACTCAGAGAACACAAGTTTCTGGGTGTTGTCTCTTACCCCAAGGGTGTCCTTGGAAGGGGGGAGGGGTGGAAGCTGTGCACAGAGGAGTAGAACAATGCAGTCCCGTGGTGGCCTTCCCATGTGGGGGTCACCCATCCACCTGTTCCCATCACTAATGGCTGAGTGTGCCCTCTGTGGGCTGGCCAGCCAGGCCTGGTCACTGCAAGGACCCCTGATGAAGAGGTGCTTGATGCTGTCATGCTGATACCCATGTTTCCTGATCTGTATCTCAGGAAGCTAAGTAAAACTGGTGCCAGATTACAGCCTATTGTGACCTGTGAGTATGAATGTCAGTCTGAAGCTCAGACCAGCGCAGTTACGCAGAATGCGCACTGCAGAAAGGGAGACGCAGATGGAGGATGCTCATGGACCTTTAGCCGTGACAATACTAGAACATCCTGCAACAAGGGCAGGGAGACATTTCTCAGGCGTTGTTGCCACTTGACCTCTTCGAATGTTCTAGATTTCTGAATTGGTAATGACCCAGAACTCTTTCTTTTTAGCTCCAAAGGGAATCTGGGAAACTTGAGAAATGAACTGTAATGGGGTGGGGCCCAAACAAATCTTTTTTTTTTAATTAATTAATCTATTTTTTATACATTAAAAAAAGTTTTTATTTATTTATTTTGAGAGAGACACAGAGAGAGAGCAGGGGAGGGGTAAAGAGAGAATCCCAACTAGGGTGCACTGCCAGTGCAGAGCCCTATGCAGGGCTTCAACTCATGAACTGTGAGATCATGACCTGAACCAAAACCAAGAGTCAGACGCTTAACCAACTGAGCCGCCCAGGAGCACTGAGCCCAAATAAATCTTAGAGCTCTCTGGAAAATCAGAACAGGCTCTGAGTTGACATATCACGTTAAACATTTCTTGTGTTTGTTATCATTTAATCCATACAATAATCCTATCAATAGGCAGCCACTATTATCCCTGTTCTAAAGGTAAGGAAAGATTCCTTTCAAATCAAGACATATACACACAAAATTTTAACTTGATATTCCAGAACATAGATGCTCCTAATATTTTTTTTGCAAGAAGCAGCAAATAACAGAGCTAAGAAAATTTTGAAAAATAAAATAATTGGGAAAGATCTGCTTAGCCACATGTTAAAATGTATTATGAAACAAGATTGTAAAAGTGAGGTGCTAGCAAAGTAAATCAACAGCCAAATCACATGAACAGAAGAGACAACTTGAAAAACATCCAGACATATACACAAACTTACATTGTTTTTGAAAAGGGACCAGCCAACATGGGAAATGCCACATTGTTTGACAAATGTGCTGGGGAAACCAGCTATTTGGGAAATAAACGAAGCAAGACCTTGCCCCATACCACAACCTGAAATGAATTCCAAATGGATTAGGAATTACATGAAAAAAGAAAAATCAAATAAAATTAAAATCAATAATATAAAAATGAATATAAAATTTCTTTCTATTCATGAATGTTAAGTTTCTGAGAACCTCTGTGGTGAAAGAAATTCACATCTGATTAGCTTAAGAATGTATGGATTGGGGGGCCTGGGTGGCTCAGTAGGTTGGGCATCCAACTCTTGATTTCAGCTAAGGTCTTGATCCCAGGGTCATGGGATCAAGCCCCACATTGGGCTCCATGCTGAGTGTGAAGCCTGCCTAAGATCCTCCCTCCCTCTCTCTCTCTCTCTCTTCTCTACCCCTCTCCCCACCTCATACACACACACACACACTCTCTCTCTCTAAAATTAAAAAAAACAAATGTATGAACTAAAGAGTACTAACATCGAGATTAAAATTAAAACTATGATGGGGAGCAAGATGGGCAGATGGGTAGATATACAACAAGCAAGGATGGTAAAATAGTCATGGCAGCATCATGGCAGCGTGTAGGCAGGTTTCCGCTGTGACAGGTATTCGAACATTTTCATATAAAATGTGGTGGAAAAAGTGAGCTCATGAAAGTGTGCACGTGTTTCTTATGATCACAACAATATAACAATACGGAACTGTCTCAACACTGGTGTTAGTACAGTGGGCAATGCTCACCTGTCACCCCACTGAGGTCTTTGTTCAAGTGTCACCTTATCAGAGCAGCCTTCTGGAACCATCCGAACAAAAATACCTATTTCCCCACCTTATTCATCCCTCTTTCTTTTCTTTTCCTCCATGGCATTTAAAGGCTATTTGTATTTATTGATTGGTTACTCTGATCTCTCCAGCTAAAATGTAAGCTCTCAGGGAGGAGAGATTCGTTTTAAAGGCAATTTTGTTCAGTGCTTTTTTCCTGGGGCCTAGAACACTGCTTAGCATATAGCAAGTCCTCAACATAGATTTCCTGAATAAATTATTTTCCATTTACGATACCTTGCTCACTCAGGATCTTTCTTCCTCAGTTGCAACAGATGCCTGCAGATAACATCTTTGTTTTTTCACCAATAGCATATGCCTTCTCTTGGGGTGATTCTATTTGTCCTCCATTTCAAAGTTCACAATCTTTCCTATTTTGTGACTTAACATTGTTGATTCTCCCTTGCTGGTTCCCATGTGGTCCCAGAATTACCGGACTACTTATATGCCTGCCTGAGTTAGGAAGTTTTCTGTAAACTTCATTTACTCTAACTAGATAAGAATATTATGGTGCGTCTACTCAATGGTATATTATACAGTCATTGCAAAATCATGTGTACAAAGAGTCTGTATACATGAGAATGTGTATGACTTTAAGCAAAAACTGGAAAATATGAAGTTATATTTCTAGTATAAGTACAACATTATACAGATGTAAAAGACTAAAAGGAAATATATCAAGATATTGGCAGTGCTGGTCTCTGGGTGTTATTACAGTTTTCCCTTATGTACATTTTAAACTATAGTGAACGTTACTTTTAGAACAGGAACAACAGAATGAACTTGATTTATAAGATCACAGACCCACGGAGACCAGCACAAGCCTGGCATGGGGGCTGGGAAGTCTTGAACCCTCTGTGGGTATTTCCCACTGCCCAAAAGGCCTTCTTTCCTACCTTCAGCCTCTGCAAGCCTCTGGGTCCTCCTGGCCCAGCCCATGCGGTCTCTCCGTCATGAACGCTTCCCTGACACTCTCAGTCCCCAAGGGTCCATGCCGCCTTTGTATTTCCATGGCAGTCATCTCACCACTCCAATACTTCCCCAAACTCCTGGTATTATGAATTGTCATCCTTTTATTCACATCTTTCTGAACAGTATACAAGTTTTCTTAGGACAAGAACGTTGCCTCTGTATTTCTCCTCTGCCTTAGGAGGTAAAAATTACTCAGCAAATATTCCAGAGATGAATGAAATCAATCACCCTGTTGTCTGGGCCACTACTTCCCAATCCCTTACCTGAAATAAGCATTCAGCTCTAGGAAAGAAAACAGCAGCACAGAACCAAGTGTGAGCCATGGGACAGCATGAAGCAACTTTCCAGGAGTCATCTTGTACTTGACCCCAGTCCCAGCGCCCAGTTGCTCTGAGTTCTTAGGCAAGACAAGCCTCAGTTTCCCTGTCTGTAAAACAGCACATGCAGCTACCTGTTTTCCAAGGCTGTAAGGATTCCAGGAAATGCTATGTGGGACTTCTCGGCACAGAGGCTGGCACGCGGCTGTGCCCCGGGGAGCCTCCCCCTCTGTGGGGCTACTCCAGGACTGTTCCTGCTCTCAGACACTGGCTGCCAGAGGAGATACTTCCCTTTGGCTGTTACCAAATCCTTCCTTGATCCACCTACCCCGTCTTTCTTTAGACATTGCCAGTAAGAATAATAAAATGAGATTCTTTACCAACTCCTGCAAAATCTGGGACTCTACTCAAAATCTCAGCCAGTAATCCCTGGGAGCCCCCAGGGCATGTCTTAAGTGAGCTATAAATACTCTTCTTCACTCTCACATAAAGCATCTCCTTTCCTTCTCTTGCCTCACAAGCCACCTGAGGGGTGCTCACTCCTGCCATGGCTTCTGGTGCAGAAGAGAGAACATTTCTGTTCCCCGTGAGGTTTGAGGACGTAAAGATGTATGCACGATCTTGTAAAGATTTTGGTAAGAGCTTTCTTTTTCTTTTCAACGTATAGCATCTTCTCCCTAAAAGTGATGCACACGACCTAGACTTGCCTCCCGCACCCCCCCCCCCCCCCCCCCCCCCCCGCCCCAGGGCCAAGGCCTCTGAGGACCGAGCTGATCTGCCTGGGCTCCTCCTCCTTGCATTCTCGTGCACTTAGTGGGTCTACCAGACGGCTTTATCAGACATGCCTGAATGTGTCTTAATCACGGGGTGGGTGCAGATTTAGGCTAAAGCTGGGACCCCACTACACTGACTCTGGTTTTTGTTGGCAGGCCTCATCCCTGTCCCTCTTCCTTTCTCTCTTTTCTGTGACCAGGATGATGCTCAAGAAGCCTTTACTTCACCCACTCCATTATCTCTGCTGGAGCACCTTTCCTTAATCGGCAGGATGAAAGGGATGCGAGAAGGTGGAGAACCACACCTTGGTGATGTAGGACCAAGCGGCTGCAAGGGACAGTAAACTAAAAGCAGTATTTCAAGTCAAGAACAGAGTGAAATGCAAAGAATTTCAAAGAGATTGCTAAAGGGAAAAGAGCCAAGGTCAGAGCAAAGAGCCAGTACAGAGCCAAGAGTTATCACCCGAAAGGTTTGAGGCCCCTCCCGGGAGGCGCTGGAGAACCATGAGCACCTAAGGAACAGTAAGATTACTCCAGAAACTGAACCAAATGAGTCACAAAGGCAGAAGGCCACCTCCACAGCCTCTCCCAGTACGGATGAGGCTGACCTTTCAGACTTCAGGTGGATGGGACCAGTGGAGAGCTGACTGGGTGGTAATGAGAGGTGGTGATAAGTACCTCCACAGAGCCTCGCCGGGAACAACCCAAGGCCAGGTCTCAGGGGGAGCACTGACAGACTACAGTAACCATTCTAATAGCGCCTCTGGCGGGTCCTTCCCACAGTTGGAAGGATTCTTCCTATGTTCTGTTCAGGGCTCTAAGCCCTCCAGTGCCCTAGAGAGTGAGTGCTTCAGAGGACGAGTTCATGATACAGCAGGATTCAACTCTATCCCCACACATCATGCAAGGGCAGCAGGAGTAAGCCGAGCTGAAGGACGATAAGGCAGCTAAGACAGAAAGCTGAGGGCAGGGTCATGTCCATCCCGTTCCTCTCCCAGCTGCAGCCTCCCAGCACTGGACTCTGCCCTCCAGCTGCTGCAATTGTGTCACGGAGAAGAACATGTAGATGAATCGCTATTGTGACACACGTCATCGGATTGGGGGGGGGGGGTGGGAACTAGTCAAAACCACCTCAAGAAACACAGATGCTGCTACTGGGTACAAAAATACAGAAAATGAGGAAGAGAAGAAAAAAATGAGCAGCACACTGGGAATCAAGAAGCCTTTATAAAATATCCTGATAAAGGATTTTATCATGAAAATGTGAGAGAGACACGGAAGCCATGGGGGAAAAAAATGATCTCTTAAAACAGGGAAAGAAATGATAATGCTTGCCAAAGTTATTCTATGTGTAACTCTAAAAGCAAGACATTCGTAAACAGAACATTTAAAAAAATACAAATGAACTAATTCAAGGTGTTACTGACTAATCAGCATGCATAAAAGAATACAAGAAAACTACTATCTTAATTTTGTTTTAGAAGACTATAATAAGGCCACACAAAATCAACGTAATTCCCTAAAGACAGACACTCTTTCGGAGGACAAATAAGAAATTAATCACCTAAGGCAGAGGTCAGCAAACATTTTGTAAGGGCCCATGGCACGCAGACTTCTAAGATGGTCTCCAATGACCGTGGTCTCCTTATATTCACGGCAATCTCCTCGGGTCATCCCCTCCCTTCAGATGTGTGCGGGACCTGGTAACTTGCTTACAAACAATACTATCAGTAAAGGTGACAGGATACTGCTTTCATGATTAGGTTACAAAACAGTCCAGCCACCTGGGAGACGCTTCCCGTTCCTTCCCGGTTTGCATGCTTTGAGGAAGCAAACGGCCAAGTTAGATAGGCCCAGGTGGCAAGGAACTGAGGGTGGTCTTTGGCCCACAGCCAGCCAGGACCGGAGGCCCTCAATCCAACAACCGCGAGGAACTCAATCCTGCTGACAAGCACACGTGCTTGGAAGCAGATCGTCTCCCAGGTGGGCCTGGAGACAACGACAGCCCAGCACTTTGCAGCCTGCGAGTGACCTGGAAGTGGAGGGTCTGGCTGAGCTGTGCCCAGATTCCTCATCCCCAGGAACTCTGAGAGAGTTAATGTATGTTGTTCTAAGCCACTGAGTTTTCAGGCAGTTTCTCACTGGGCAATGGATGACAGATAACCAGTGAAAGGCCAGACAATAAATACTTCAGGCTTTGTAAGCTACATAGTCTCTGGGCCAAATATTCATCTCTGCTGCAGTGGCCCCCAAAGCAGCCAGAGGGGATACCCCAATGAAGGAACCCAGCTGGGTTCTAATAAAATGTTACTAATGGACAGTGAAACTCAAAATTTCATAGAATATTCACGTGGCACAAAATATCGTTCATCTTTTGACTTTTTCAACCATTTAAGAATGCGAAAACCAGCTCCCAGGCCACAAGAGAACGGGCAGCAGGATGGATTTGGCCTGTGGGTTGTAGTTTGCTAACCGCCTGACCTAAAAGGTACAGCAAGAGCTCTGTTGAGTATTATTTTGATAACACTTAGACCTGAATTTATAGAACACTATGCTATATACAACAAAACACACTAATAAAGCCAAATAAAACAGATAATGAAATGCCAAATAAACATCTCATGGCAAATATTTTCTACATTTCAGAGTCAGAGAAATTGAGGCAAGGAAACGCCCCTGTCAGAGATGACGGAAGAAGTGCAAACAGAACCTGTATGTCCTGATTCTCAGGTGAGGACACAGGACTCAACCACCATGGGTAACACAGCCCCAGTCAAGTAAAGGAGGAGGCGCAGACAGAACCGCTGGAGATACTGTGATCGGGTGGACCCCTCCCCACAGAGCCCAGGAGAAGTTCTACACAGAAGGGGAATAAAGGCTAGTGGGAGACACACATGGAAAGCACACGCCACATACATGAACTAAAAATAAGACACGGACTCAGAAAAGCTAATGAAAGGTTTATCCTAGATAAAACTATCTTCACTTCCCTAAAGCGACGTCGGGAAGAAACAACAGAACTACTCTATGTTCTTTAAATTTTTTTGAAGCTTATTTATTTATTTTTGAGAGAGACAGAGACAGTGCAAGTGGGGAAGGGGCAGAGAGAGAGAATCCCAAGCAGGCTCCGTGTTGCCAGCTCAGAGCCTGATGCAGGGCTTGAACCCACAAAACAGCAAGATCGTGACCTGCGCTGAAACCAAGAGTCAGAAGCCTAACCTACTAAGCCACCCAGGTGCCCCAACTAGTCTATGTTCTTTAGAGGACAGAACCAGGATTGATGGGCAGAGGTTAGAGGAAGCTTATTGCAACTTACGTTAAGGGGGCAGGATTTTATACAAAGTTGTTCATTAGTGGAAGGGGCTTTCTTGAAAATACCTTATACAACTGTGCTCACCGCTCATGGATGGCACTCAGACAGAAGGCAGAGGACTACAGGACCCTGTTGAAGGGACTCTTACATCAGGGAGAAACTTTTCCTATCATTCTTCTTCTTCTTTTTTAAAAATCTATTTATTTGGGGGGGCGGGGTACAGGCATGAGCAAGTGCACGCAGGGGAGGGGGCAGAAAGAGAGGGAGAGACTCTCAAGTAGGCTGCACGCTGTCACTGCAGAGCCCAACACAGGGCATGATCCCACACACCGTGAGATCATGACCTTGAGCCGACATCAAGAGTTGGACACTGAACCAAGTTGAATCACCCAGGCGACCCCTCTCATTCTTATTACATTTTGAAATTTGACATACCAGAAAAACATGCCTGCTCTCATTTTAGGCTATGTCTAGACAACAAGAGCAGGTAGATAACTTGGATAAGATGTTCTTTTGAAGCACCTCAAGTCAAAGCTCTAGAAAGTATACGGCATTCAGGGAAGATCACAAAAACTAAGGAATGGAAGGGTTCAATGATGAAGAAAGTCCTTGGCTAATTAATACAGGGGACAAGACAATGATATATTTATCTGAATGGTACATTTTTTTCCACTTTTTAAATTTATGTGTTTTTTTTTTAATTGAAGTCAAGTTGACACCAAATGTTATGTTAGTTTCAGGTGTCCAGCATAGTGACAAGACTATATGTTATTCTCTGCTCACCACAAGTATAGCTACCTACATACACTATTACACTATCACTAAAACTACAACACTATTACACTACCATTTACTTATTCCCTATGCGGTGTTTTTTTATCCCTGGGACTTATTCTTTCCATACTCGAAGTCTATTATCTCCTCCCCCCTTCACCCATTTTGCACCCCCACCCCCACCCCGCCACTTATCTCCTCCCCTCTGGCAACCATCAGTTTGTTTTCTGTATTTATGGGTCTGTTTCTGCATTTTTTGTTTGCTAGTTTGTTTGGCTTTTTAGATTCCACGTATAAACGGAATTATATGGTATTTGTCTTTCTTTGACTTACTTCACATAACATAATACTCTCTAGGTCCATCCATGTTGTTGCAAATGGCAAAAATATCATTCTCTTTTACAGCTGAGTAATATCCCATTGTATATATACTGAATGGTGCATATTTTTAAAAGAACATACTATGAAAGACTTTATAGCAGGAAGACAATCAGAATGATTACTTTGAAAGGAAAAGATAGTTTAGGATAACTGAATGATGACACAGTTTATAAATTTCAGTAACAACAGCAAAAACCCCCAAACCACGAAATCACGGGTCAACACTAAGCTTTAAAAAAAATTATTAATAACATGACCAAATCGATAATTGATTAAAGGGAAAGAATGTTATCTAAGTTCTTGAAAAATATTTTCTAGTTTTAAGAATTTAGACACTCTGATTCAGGCCCTTTCTCTTTCTAAAACCAGAATGTCAAATGATTGACCTAAAGGCAATAAAATCAATTTAAATTTGAGTATCACATGGCTCATAACATTCCTGCCATCATAAGCAGCAATATACCTCTCTGCAGGCAGACCTGTGGAGGAAAGGAAAACTGGAAAAAGGAGACTGCTTGTGGATGTGGAATCATAAAGTGGGGAATCAGAGGAGATACTATTTAACATCATCATTAAGTCTAGCTTTGCACCTGTCACCATGACAGGTATGACTTTGCAAAGGAACCCAAATTCTCAAGACCATGACCAAGGTTTCCTATAATCCTGAAGCATTTTCAGACTGTCAAAAGGCCCATTTAAAATAAGCAAAGTAGTATTTAAAAATTTTAATAACAGGCATGACTTTAACTATGATTATAACAAGAAATATTACTGATCACTTCACTTCAGTATTAAACAAATTGGAACAGTGAGAAATAATTTCCTTCCTAATCTGTCCTGTAATAAGCATATTAAGAAAAATTTAAGTTTTATTAAAATAACGGTGATGTACAATAAGCTTCTGACATAAAAAGTGTGCCCTTTGGTAAGTTCTGATATATGTATACACCTGTGAAATCATTGCCACAAAGTAAGTGACATAGATAGCCAATCACCCTCCAAAGTTTCCTGGTGTCCCTTTGTCATATCTACTGCCCTTCCCCAATCAACTGGCCCTCAATGAATTCCCACATTTGAGCCAGTTTATATCCCCCAGAACCTCTTGAATGAAGGGAAAGATGAGTCACCTTAAGGAAGGACCCTGAAAATTTATACTGTTACTCTTTCTCCCAGCCTTCTCCAAAGGGGCCCACAGCTTTTTAATGGAGGAACTGTACATTGGTGAGAAGGAAATAACCAGACTTCTGGGGCCTACTGGACTCTGGCTCTGAACTGGCACTAATTCCAGGAGATCCCTGTGCCCACCAGTCAGAGTAGGGGCTTATGCGGTCGTGAGTTCAAGCCCCGTATTGGGCTCCGTAGTGGCATAAAGCCTAGTTGAAAAAAAAAAGTTCCCACCAAGCAAATTAAAACAAACAAACAAAAAACTTATGGGGTGCCTGGGTGGTTCAGTTGTTTTGAGCATCCAACTCTTGATTTTGGCTCGGGTCATTACCCCAGGATCGTGGGATTGGGCCCCCCATCGGACTCCATGCTCATTATAGAGCCTACTTAAGACTCTCTCTCTCCCTCTGCCCCTCCCCACCATTCATGCACGTGAGTGCATTCTCTCTCTACGATAAAACGAGAAAAAAAAAAAAGAGTAGGGACTTATGGAGATCAGGTGACCAATGGAGTTCCAGCTCCATCTCACGATGGCTTCAGTGGGTCCCGGACACCATCCTGTGGTTATTTTCTCAGTTCCAGAATGCATATTTGGAAGAGACATATTTAGCAGCTGGCACAATCCCGTATTAGTTCCCTGACCTGTGGAGTGAAGGCAATTATAGTGGGAAAGGCAAAATGGAAGCCATTAGAACTGGCTCTACCTAGAAAAATGGCAAAACCAAAAGCAATATCACATTTCTAGGGGACTGCAGAAATTAGTGCCACCATCAGAGACTTGAAAGACGTAGGAGTGGTGATTCCCACCCATCTCCTCACCGATTTGGCCTGTACAGAAGACAGATGGATCTTGGAGATGACACTGGAGTATCGTAAATTTAACCAGGTGGTGACTTCAACTGCAGTGCTGTACCCGAATGTGGTTGCATTGCTTGAGCAAATTAACACACAGCTGGTATGCAGCTACTGATCTGGCATATGTCCTTTCCCCACCACTGTCCATAAGGCCCAACAAAAGGAGTTTCTTTCAGCTGGCAAGGCCAGCAATGTACCCTCACTGTCCTACCTCAGGGGTATATCAACTCTCCAGCCTGATGTCATAATTTAGTTCATAAGACTCTTGATTGCCTTTCTCTTCTATAAGATACACACTGATCTGTTACATTGATGACCTTATGCTCACTGAACCTGGTGAGCAAGAAGTAGCCACTACTCTAGACTGATTGGCAAGAGAGTGGAAAATAAATCTAACTAAAATTCAGAGGCCTTCTACTTTAGTGATTTCTAGGGGTCTAGTGGTGTGGAGCTTATCAGATACCATTCCCAAGGTGAAGGAGAAGTTGTTGCATCTAACCCATCCTACAACCAAAGAAGATGCACAATCCCTAGTGGGCCTCTTTGGATTTTGGAGGCAACATATTCCTCATTTGGGAGTATGGCTCCCGCTTGTTTACCAAATGACCTGAAAAGCTGCTGTTGAGGGGGGCCCAGAACAAGAGACAGCTCTGCAACAGGTCCAGGCTGCTGTTCAAGCTGCTTTGCCACTTGGGCCATATGCTCCAGCAGATTCAGTAGTCCTTGATGTGTCAGTGGTAGATACAGATGCGTTCGGAGCCTCTGGCCCCTATCAGTGAATTGCAGCACAAAGTCTTAGGATTTAGGAGCAAAACCCTGCCATCTTCTGCAGAAAACTACTCCCGTTTTGAGAAACAGCTCTTGGTCTGCTACTGGGCCTTAACAGAGACTGAACACTTAACTATGGCCCTCCAAGTTCCACTGAGACCTGAAATGCCCATCACTAATCGGGTGTTATCTGATCCATCAAGCCATAAAGTTGGGTGTGCGCTGCAGCCCTCCATCATCAAATGGAAGCAGTATGCACCAGATGGGGCCTGAGCAGGCCGAGAAGGCACAGGGAGTGACATGAAAAAGTGGCCCAAATGCCCACAGTCCCCACTCCTGCTACGATGCCTTCTTCCTCTCAGCCTGCATCTCTGGCCTCATGGGTTGTTCCCTATGACAGCTGACAGAGGAAGAGAAGACTCGAGGTCTCATTTACAGACTGTTCTGCATGACATGAAGGCACCGCCTGAGAGGGCCGGCTGCAGTGCTACACACCCCCGAAGGACATGCCATGCTGAAGGGAGATCCTCCCAGTAGGAAGAGCACGGGCAGTGTACCCGGATGTTCATTTTGTGAAATGGCTGGACATCCAACTTTATATTGATTGATGGGCAGCGGCCAATGGTTTGGCTGGATGGTCAGGGACTTGGAAGAAACAAGATTGGAATACTGAGGACAAGGAAGTCTGGTTGACCAAGATATCCAGGGAAGAGGCATGTGGATAGACCTCTCTGAATGGGGAGGAAAAAATGTGACGATATCTGTGTCCTGTGGGAATGCTCACCAGAGGGTAGCCTCAGCAGGGAGGATTTTAATAATGAAGTGGATAGGATGATCTGTTGTGTAGATAGCAGTCAGTCTCTTTCTCCAGTCAACCCTGTCATCATGGGGTGGGCCATGAACAAAGTGGCCATGGTGGTAGGGAAGGTTATATGTGGGCCCAGCAATGTGGACTTCTACTCACCAAGGCTGACCCGGCTACGGCTACTGCTGAGTGCCCAATCTGCACCAACACTGATTGTCCAAGATGGCACCAATTCCCAGGGTGCTCAGCCAGTCACATGGTGGCAGGTTGATTACATGGGACTACTTCCATTACGGAAGGGGCAATGTTTCATTCTAAATAGAACAGACACTCTGGATATGGATTTGCTTTTCCCGATGAGCTGCTTCTGCCAAAACTACCATCTGTGAACTCACAAAATGCCTTATGCGCTGTCATGGTATTCTACACAGTGTTGCTTCTAATCAAGTAACTCACCGCACAGCAAAAGAAGTGCAGCAGTGGGCCCATGCTCATGGAATTCACTGGTCTTACCAAGTTCTCCACTATCTTGGAGCAGATGGCTTGACAGGACAGTTAATGGCCTTTTGAAGACACAGTTACCGTGTGAGCTAGGTGGCAATATGTTGCAGGAATCTGGCAAGGTTCTCCAGAAGACTGTCAATGCTCTGAATCAACATCCAATATATTGTGCCTTTTATCCCATACCAGGATTCATGGGTCCAAAAATGATGGGGTAGAACTGGGAATGGCACCCCTCACTATTCCCCCCCAAGTGATTCACTAGCCAAGTGTGTGCTTCCTGTTCCCATGACTTTATGCTCTGCTAGTCGAGAGGTCTTAGTTCTAGGAAAAGGAATGCTTCCACCAAGAGACACATAATGATTCCACTGAGCTGGAAATTCAGACAGCCACCCAGCCACTTTGGGCTCCTAAAGCCTCTGAAGCAATCGGAGGGAGTTCTGTGCTGGCTGTGGTGAATGATCCTTGCTACCAAGGAGGAAACTGTGGACTACTACTCCCCAGGGAAAGTAAGGAAGAGTGTCTGAAATACAGGAGATCTCCTAGGGTATCTGTTAGTATTACCACGCTCTGTGATTAAGGTCAACCGAAAGCTACAATAACCCAATCTAGGTAGAACTACTAAAAGCCCAGATTCTTCAGGAAGGACTGTTTGGATCACCTCAGAAGGTGCTGAAGGCAAAGGGAATACAGAGTGGGTAGTAGAAGCAGGTAGTTATAAATACCAGCTATGACTCCATAACCAGTTATAGAAATGAGGACTGTAATTATTGTATTTCCTCATTTAGTTATGAATATATCTGTGTGGTTGTATGTGTGCATAAATAACGTAAATGTATATATTTGTTACAGATATGTCTTTGTTTTCTTCCCTTTCTTATTCCTTTATCATGTAAGATAAGATGTACTGACTTTATATCATGGTATTTAAGTATTGTTAATTTTTTTCACAGTACGTAAGTTATGGGATTTCAAGAAGGGAGAATATCACTTAGGGGTTGTATGTAAGGGGTTAGTGGGTTTTGGTTGTATGAGGGATAACTGTATCACGTTAGGTGGAATTAGAACCGTGTTATTGCCTTTATGGAGACGAAGGACAGTTTGAGGAGATGTGCATGGCTGCCAAACTGACGAGAGGGGGACATGTGATGGTTAATCTGAAGTGTCATTTGACCGGGCTACAGGTTGCCCAAATTAAACTTTCTGCGCATGTCTGTGAGGGTGTTTCTCAATGAGATCATCAGCATCTGAGCTGGGGGACTCCAGTAAAGCAGAATCCTCTCCTCAGTGTGGATGGGCAGCAATGAATCCCTTAAAGGTCTGAGTAGAAACAAAAAGCAGAGGAAGGGAGGATTCAGTCCCCCTTCTGCCTGCCCGCTTGACACCGGTCACTGGTCTTCTGCCACTGGACTGGGTTTTACACCATGGATTCCTGTCGTTCTCAGGCCTGGCTCTCCTGGGTCTCCGGCTTGCAGATGGCAGATCATGGGACTCCTCAGCCTCTATAATCTTGCGAGCCGATTCCACATAATACGTCTCCTTTTATACATACCTGCGTGCATGTGTGTGCACGCGCGCGCGCGCACACACACACACACACACGCACACACACACACACACACACACACACACACCCTATTGGTTTTGTTCCTCTGGAGAACCCTGATACAGTCTCGCTCTTTATTTGTAGCCATTCTAGTGACTATACAGTGGTATCTCACTGTGGTTTAGTTTGCATTTCCCTAAAGACTAATGATGTTGGGGACGCCTGGGTGGCTTGGTCGGGTAAGCGTCTGACTTCGGCTCAGGTCATGATCTCACAGTCCGTGAGCTCGAGCCCCGCATCGGGCTCTGTGCTGACAGCTCAGAGCCTGGAGCCTGTTTCAGATTCTGTGTCTCCCTCTCTCTCTCTGCCCCTCCCCTGTTCATGCTCTGTCTCTCTCGGTCTCAAAAATAAATAAATAAATTAAAAAAAAAAAAAAAAAAAGACTAATGATGTTGGTCATCTTTTCACGTGCTTAGTTACCACTCATAGATCTTCTCTGGTGAACTGTTAAACTCTTTTGCCCATTTTTCAAAACAGGTTTTTTTTTTCCCCCTTGAGTTTTGAGAGTTATTTATGTATTCTGGAAGCCAGTCCTTTATCATATCCAGGATTTGTAATTTTCTCCCAGTCTGGGGTTTGTCTTTCCATTCTCTTAGTTTCTTTTGAAAAGCTCATGCACGCATGTACTTAATTTTGAGGAAGCCCTATTTATCAGTGTTTTCTTTGATTGATTGCACTTTTGGTGTCCTAAGAAATCTTTGCCTAACCCAAAATCACAAAGATTTTCATTTGTTTTCTTCCAGAAATTTTGTAGTTTTAGGTTTTACGTTTAGGTCCGTGATCTATTTTTAGTGAATTTTTCTATACAGTGAAAAGTATTTATTCAAGTTCATTTTTCCCCATATGATAGCCAATCGTTCTAGCATCTGTTGAAGAGACTTTTTTCCACTAAACTGACGTTGTGCCTTTGTTACAAAAAAAAAAAAAAAAATCAGTTGCCTATATTTCTGTGATTCCATGTCTCGGCTTTGTATTTTACTGATGATTTGTCTATCTTAATATGAACACCACAGTGTCTTAATTACTGTAGCCTGTAAACCTTGAAATCAACTCTGGTCTACTTTTTCAAAGGTGATGTGGCTATTCTAGGTCCTCCACATATCTCTATGCATTTTAGGTTGTCAATTTCTGTAAGAAAAAAAAAAAAAAAGCTTGCTGGGATTGGGATTGTGTTGAATCTACAGATCAATTGAGAGAGAGATCACATCTTAACTATACTGAGTAGCTCCCAAACACATGTGTGTTTATCCATACTTCGCTGAATACTTTTGGGGTACCTTCTGCAAATCTCTGGACTTCTCTCTGGACTCTGCCCTGCAAACTCTAGCTGCCTGGTCTTCCTGGACTCTCACTTCCATCTCCTCAACTCTGCCTGGGTTTCCCCTCCCTGTGCTGCAGCCTAGATACTCTCTCAAGGCAGTAAGCTGGGCAATCATAGCGCTCACCTCGTTTATTTTCCGTCACTGTGTTCACTGTCCTTCATTGCTAGATGTTCAATGTCTTCAATATTGCTGTTGCATACATTTTGCCCATTTTAAAAACTGTTTCAGGCAGGAAAGTAAATCCGGGTCCCTGTTATTCCATCTTGGTAAGGAGTGGAAGTCTCAATTTTTAATTTTTAATGTCAAATCTGTTCTCAAAGTTATAAAATTCAAGTAAAAACAGGACAAAAACATAACTAGTAATTAGTATAAAGTTTTATCACTGTTCGTTTATTTGTTCATTAACTCATTTCATTCCAAAAATATTTATTGAATTCTGCATAGTAAGCACTGTGCTAGCACGTGAGCATACAACGCTGAAGATCAAAGCCAGACATGCCCCTTGCTCTCACAGAGCTTACAATCTAGTGGGACAGACAGACATTAATCAAATAACTATGAACAAAAATGTAACACTGCAATTGCGATAACTGCTATGACGGAAAAGAATAGAATAATGCTATGATAACCTATAAGAGGGTGGTTTTATGGTATTTGTTTCTACTGAGAGTATGTAGCCAGGAGTTGAAGAGATCACTACTGTTTCTTTATTTGCAAAGAAATTACATTCAGTATACAGTGGGAAAAAAGTACCCAACAAATACAGTTCTCAATATATGATGTACTAGGTTAAGACAATATGCTAAGTGCTTTGGAGCACACAAAAATTTTGACACTATCCTTATGAGACTTAAGATCTAACTGGGCACATAAAATATAGAGAAATATAAAGGCTATGTATCTACATTCTATGTGAATATAAATGAAAATTTACCACGAACGTTATTTTGTCTATCTTCATTAAAAACATTATCTTTTCTATCAGCCTATAATTGCAGAAATTTGGTTAAGGTCCTTTGATAAAACAATATATTTATTTTATTAAGTCTTACCTAGATATCTCAGCTTGGGAATTCTTCTCTCCATCAACAGTGAAAGGAGACGCTCCAGTTAGTAACTCATACATTAGAACACCTAAACTCCACCAGTCAACTGCCTATAAAACAACAATGTCATTTTATAGAATATGAATATATATTTCATAAGAAAAGATGAACAAAATAAAGCTATATATTTGGAAAATATTTTAACCAAAAGGCTTTGTATATAACTTTCCGTGTAAGGAGTATGAAATTAAGCACTTGCACGAAAGACACTTAGAGAACAAATATCGAGGTATCCTCACAAAAGAATGTAAACATAGTAAAGTCAATCAAGGGGCTAAAAGTGTTTTCATTATTTCCTAAATCATTAAGTAATAGTTTCAGTTTAGTTAATTTTTTAAAAATTTCTATTTATTTTTTAACTTTTTTTTAAAGTTTATTTATTTTGAGAGAGAGAGAGCGAGTGAGTGGAACAGAGCAGGGAGACAGGGAAACAGAGAATCCCAAGCAGGCTCTGCACTGTCAATACAGAGCCCGATGCAGGTCTCGAACCTGTGAATGGTGAGATGATGACCTGAGCTGAAGTCAAACATGTTAAGTGAGCTACCCAGGCACCCTAATTTAAAAAAATTGTAAATTTAAAATAAATTTTAAAAATTGTAAGTAAAATCTTTACACTTATGATGGAGGGGAAAAGGGAGCATTCAGCATTATTTATTTGTTTTTGAGAGAGAGAGAGAGGGCACATGAGTGAGCTAGGGGCAGAGAGAGAGAGAGAGAGAGAGAGAATCCCAAAAGGTGAAGAGAGAGAGGGAGACGGAGAGCGGAGTCCAGAGTGGTGCTCAGGCTCACCCAATGCGGGGCTCGATCTCACGAACCAAACCATGAGACCATGACCTGAGACAAAGTCAGATGCTTAACCGACTGAGCCACCCAGGAGCCCCATTCAGCATTTTTATTGATTATTCTGCTCCAATAAGTATCATGAAATTCCTTGACCTTAAAGGGCAAAAACGAAAATGGTTGTTTTCATAACCACATAAATCAATTCCTCTTATAGAAACATTCACATACATCTTCATTTGTGTGAGCCATCCTTTTTTTTGGGAAGCATGAAGACACTTAATACAAAATAAAAGGAGATCTAAAAAAAAAAAAAAAAAGCAATCTAAATTGGAAACCAATTTATAAATGTAGTTACCTGAATTGAGAGCATACCAAATTATATATAATTTAGGAATTTTGATATATCGCAAATTAGTTCTTTTATAATTAGGCAAATCAAGATTTCAGTAATTTCTTGAATACACAAGCTTATACCAATGAGATATTAACTGGATGCTAAAATTTTTAACTCTGCGTCCCAACTTCAGGACAAAGGTTTCAGAGATATGATGCAAAATTTATGAACTTAGAGCTATTTTAAAGAAAATACATAACCATGACATATGAAACATGATCAGGCAGACTGCAATCATAAAAGGAACAGTGTGGAGGCAGGTACGTTGATAAGCACTTTGCATATATTGTCACACTTAATTTAACTCAAAGTTGTCAAGCTGTTCCATGAATGGGAAAGAGTATTTATTGACTAGCTCTATTCTGGACCTCAGGTCTGTAGGAATTCTAGGAAGTTCTAAAAGGTTTTCTTTCCTAAAAATTGGTTACTTAGGATGGGACTAAACAAATCTGTACCCTTTAATACAGGAAAAAATAGATTTTATAACAAAACTACTCAGAATGCTTCTTCTACAATCTTCATTTTGCACATACAAAGGCAAGTGAGGTTTTTAGAGGGCTTAAGGAAAACAGACTATCTTGAATCCTTGACTGTCTCCAAGGATTGTTAGTATGCTTATTTCTACTGAAGAGATAATCAACAAAGTCTTTTTCCTCTAAAACACTAGATACCATAATGTGTTCATGTATACAAAGCAAAGGAGAGAAAACAATGAACGTAAGACAACACTAGAAAGAGGGCTCTGTTGAAGAGACTGTACTCAAGTTATTAACTAGGATTCTTACTGTACATTTTATAGAGATATATAAAGAAGTACAGAACATACCTTGTCATGTCCTGAATCTCCCCCTCTGACAATGTCTGGTGCCATGTATTCAATAGTTCCACAAAAGGAATATGCTCTTTCACCCTTAAACAATCAAACAAACAAAAAGGCATTTGATTTCAAACTAGTCTGACAAGTGACAAAAAAGGAAAGTTAATACTACATGTTACTGGTCAAGATAAACCACAGTAGCAAAGTAGTGGTAGAATCTGCTTGACAGACTCTCCCCCGCTTCTCACCAGGACAGATCATCACCTGTATAGTCAGTCCTGGGTGAATGTCCTGTTGAAAGACTTTGATGCCTGAAATCTACCATCATCCATCCATCCACCCACCCACCCACCCATCCAGCCGCCCATCCATCCATTCATCTATCTGTTCTTCTTTGCTGTATGTATGTATATTTCAATTAGTGGTTTCTTGTACGATTGTCTTTGTAAAACTTCAAATAGTCCTAGTAGGGTACCAAGAACTGTCTAATACTTTACTACTTTATTTCCAGATCAGCAACATTGAGAAAACACTGGGAAACCTTAAGGGGGAAAAAAAAAAAAAAAAAAAAAAAGACAGAGACCAAATGCTAAGAAGGGAATAGGGAGCCCAGAGATGAAAAATGATGAAAAAAATTCTTCCTACCTTATTTTTTCTAGGTTTGGCATTGCCAATCATATGCTCAGTAATGATGAGTGGAAGTGTTTTTATAAAAAGACTGTCCTTAAAGACAGTTATTTCTCTTTTGTAGGACTTTAAAAAGGTCTAGATTTGAAAACTAAATTTTTTAATGGATCAACTGTGTCATATGACTCATCCCAATGAAACAGAAGAGAGGAAATATCTAAATTATTATACAGATATATAAAATAAAAAAAAGGACTCCTCTTTAATGGGACACAATTTGTATGGCTGTACCTGAAACATTTTAAGGCACTTTGGTGCCATTAAAATATTTTAAAAAACTAAAGGAAGCTTTTCAATTTGCACTTTATTCTTCCTCTATCAGTAAGATTTTGAGATATAGGCATTCTTCTTATTTGCCAATTTCAAATGTAAAGAACATTACTCTAGCAATGTTACAGAATCAGCAGAAGTTCTCTATTTGTGTAAAGTTAAGCTCAAAGACAATACATGTAATGAATTGATATAAACACTTTGGTAACATAGATTAAAACTACTTAATTGTAATTATATTAGATGGTTTAAGATTCATTTCTTTCTTTTTCATACTACATATGCTGAAAGATTACTATTCCTGAGTATAACGAAAAGAAATAATTTACTTATGCTTAGATCTGCAGAAAATTTTTTTTGTTACCTGGCAGAATATCGTCAATAAGTAGCTAATATAAACCATATATCAAGTATCATTATCTCTCTGCTTCATCATTTCAGTACCAAATGCAAATTTTGTATCAAACTACAGAAAAATTAAAGCTAAATAAAATTGATTCCATTTAATTTACATATAAGAAGTAATGAATAATTTTAAACTTTGTTAGACATGCTTAGAAAAAATGTGTATATTAAGAAGCATTCATCTGTTCACTGACTTATTTAAAAAGAAATACTACAAAATTACTCTTAAAAAAAATCCAAACTTCATAAAACCAGTGTTTTTAGTTACTACGCTATTTAATAGACAATAGCCTTTTTTTGGGTGAGCAAAAATCACTGTGTAGTTGACATAAAGAAACACGAAAATTACTGAATCATTGTATTTATCATTTGATCTCATCTAAGAAATACCTTTAAACCATTATATCCTAAATCAAGTTTAGATATCCTGAAAAAAATATAAATAATACTCCAAACTGTTTTATGAGTAAAAAGAATGAGTTTGATTTATTGCTTCTCTAGATTTTATTTAGAAAACTAGTCTTTTTAGCAAATATAAACTTTCACTGCCATTAATAGGCAGCTCCATGTCACAAACCATTTTGAAATCATGCACTTTTCCTTCTAAGTATGAGACAATGATTAAATTTTACAGAGTTATGAAAATATACACTCTCTTCTTCAAAATACTAGATATTCATGAAGTTTAGTGTTCAAAGGGTATAAGGCACATAGATCTTACTGATGAATGCCAGAAAGGTCTTACTGATGAATGCCAGAAAGGTCACCCCCACTTCTCATGTTTTACTTTCTCTGGCAATGAGAACTACTCAGCTCAGCTCTTGAAGGTCTCAACAGAGAGGAAGCTCAGAACCATATTACATGCTCAAAGATATCTCATCCACCTTCTCCGTATGAGTTTTGAGCTCCCTTTAAATCACTTTAGCTTCTCTGTTTTGTGTTTATTTGTTTGGGGGTGGTGGGTAGTGGAGGGGAGTAGGCAGTATCTACATTAATAAATAATTAATAATTACCTATTTGATCGAAATTCTAGGAGACAGAAAAATTAAAGCTTAAGTTTTGGGAAGTTCCAGTTACTGAGAAACAAGAGTGAAAAGCATTAGGAAAAGCATTTCTTAAGTTTCTCTGTTATTTTAAAACACTGCCATTTTAGCCTCTTGCAGTTCTGTATCTGCTTCCTCTTCCTCTGCCCCAATGGTAGTGTTACTCCCTCTGGGTTTTAAGTTTTAGTGTGTCAGCCTTGATTTCCTGAGAGTTTATCTTCTATGTGTAAAATATCCCCAACTTACTTTTGAATTTGTATTTATCTGCTTAGGAAGATGCATGTTATCTGGAAAGTATACAGAATGCCTTTCAAATAATTCTACCAAGGAGATAAACTGATGAGGTATGACAGAGGAAGGTCTGCTGTGGGGGCAGGAAAGAATCCTAGGTAATATTTTATGAACTATGGTTTTATAAGGCTAGGATAACATAATTAAATTCTATTCATTACCATTTGTTCAAAATATCTTTACAGTACTATTTTAATATTTTAAAAAATACCCTAACCCTATTTAGGTCCACATTATTTTATAAATAATATTATTGATTAAAGCGAGCACAGAGTTAAGAGACTGTGAATGAGAATGTACTTAAATGTAAATATGGTAAAAGCAGTGTGCGTGTACCATTCTGGCAGATAAGACAGAGTGTTCTTGCGCTTAAGTGACCAGCTGATCAAGGAGGTTCCACTGTCTCTTGGAGAGAAAGATCAGATAGCACTGGACAAAAAAAAACCAAAAAACAAAAAACTGGCTCCCTTCTAAGAAAAAATCCAAATATAAACTTAAGTGCCAAATTCTTAGGCATTTCTCAATAAACACTAGATTAAATCATTCTCAGCTTTTATTTGCCAATGTTTTATCCTGATCTTCTTTGCTTATGATAAATTTATAAATGCAAAATTACCAATGAAAAGTCTCATCCCCATCCTGTATTTTCTCCCATCCTAATTTTGTCAAATCTTACAACAAATATCTAGAAATGTTTAATTTTAATTTTTAATTTTTACTTTTTTAACGTTTATTATCAAGACACAGAGAGACACAGAGCGTGAGCAGGGGAGGGGCAGAGAGTGGAGGAGACACAGAATCCGAAGCAGGCTCCAGGCTCTGAGCCATCAGCACAGAGCCTGTTGCGGGGCTTGAACTTAGAAACTGCGAGATCATGGCCTGAGCCGAAGTTGGACGCTTAACTGACTGAGCCACCCAGGTGCCCCTAGAAATGTTTGATTTTTAAAAAGAAGTAAATATTGCATTGCCAATCATCTAAGACTGTGCTCATGAGAAAGAGAGGGGAATCCCTAGATGCAAGCCATGAAGAGGGTGCCAAAAACCAGTGAGGTAGACATATGACCTGTGCTACAGCTGCAAAGGGAAAGCCTTTAGCTTAGAAAACAAATATGCCCCTTTTGAAATCAAATCCCAAGGCTTCTGCCTCTTGTAGACTTGAGGCCTGAATTTACTCTCCCCTCCTTGGTATGAGGAAGTGAGAAAATCTGGTCCAACGTGGTAATACTCTGGAACACATGACAGAACCAGACAAATTCCCACAATCCAGCTGGCCCAGGGTTCACATAGATAAAGCCCTGGAGTCTCAAAATTATTAAATAAGTGAACTAGACTCCCCAAACCAAACAGAAGGATTACTTGAAACACTAGAACAACATTCTATAAAATACTAGTATATTGTAAAAGATGAAAGACATAAAGAAGGAAAATACCTATAAAATAATGTAGCGGCATAAAAAAGATGAGAAAGATATGAAAAGGAAGCAAACATTAACTATATAAATGAAAAAATGTATTAATGAACACAGGCTGATTAAACAAAGTAGACACAAATAAAGAGAGAATCTGAAAACCAGAAGATACACTTGAGAAAATATTGCAAAAGTCCCAAGCAGACTAAATAAAAATATATCCATGG
The DNA here is from genome assembly GCF_046562875.1 of Panthera onca. Lineage (NCBI taxonomy): Eukaryota > Metazoa > Chordata > Mammalia > Carnivora > Felidae > Panthera > Panthera onca. Next base: position 133,498,668 of record NC_138344.1, read on the forward strand.
GTGGCAAATTCCCATTCTTGAGTGATGGTTGTAAGTGTTTGCCTTATAAAAATTCCTTAACCTATACATTTATTTTGCTTTCATTTTTGCAGATGTTTTATTTTAAAATAAAAAGATAAACTAGTCCATGAGTAGATATAGTCCATGACAGCTAAATTAACAATGAATTTGCAGTGCAAAATAAAGGCATTTTATTTGGGAAACTCTTTATCTCTCCTTCTATTCTGAATGGCAGCCTTGCTGGATAAAGAATTCTTGGCTGCATGTTTTTCCTATTTAGCACGTTGACTATGTTCTGCCACTCCCTTCTTGCCTGCCAAGTTCCTGGGGACAGATCTGCTGTGAACCTGATCTGTCTTTCCTTGTAGGTTAAGGACTTTTTTTTCCCTTGCTGTTTTCAGTATTCTTTCTTTGTCTGTGTATTTTGTGAATTTGACTTTGATATGCCTTGGCGGTGGTCAGCTTTTGTTGAATTTTAAGGAAGCTCTCTGTGCTTCTTACATTTTGATGTCTGTGTCCTTCCCCAGATTAGGGAAGTTCTCAGCTATAACTTGTTCAAAGAAACCTTCTGCTTCTTTTTCTCTCTCTTCATTTTCTGGGATTCCTATAATATGAATGTCATTCTGTTTCAGTAAGTCACTGAGTTCCCTAATACCTTCATGATCCATCACTTTTCTTTCCCTTTTCTTTTCAGCTTCATTATTTGCCATAATTTTATCTTCTTTATCACTCATTTGCTCCTCTACTTTGTCCATCCTCGTTTTTACGGACTCCATTTGGGTTTGCATCTCACAGCAGTTTTAATTTTGGCATAACTAGATTTTAGTTCTTTTATCTCTGCAGAAAGGGATTCTCTAGTGTTTTCTATGCTTTTCTCAAGCCCAGCTAGTATGCTTATAATTGTTGTTTTAAATTCTAGTTCAGACATATTATATCTGTAGTGATTAAATCTCTGGTTGTGAGATCTACTTCCTCTTCTTTATTTTGGGGTGAATTTCTCCATCTTGTCATTTTGTCCAGAAAAGAAAAGAAGAAAACACACACACACACACACACACACACACACACACACACACACAACAAAGAAAAAAGCAAAAAAAAAAAAAAAGTAAAAAAAACCCCAAAAAACAAAAAAACACTAGGTCCTGGGTGTGTTCTGGTCTGCTGGTTAAAAGAATCTAGATCCTAAATTAAATTAAATTAAAATTAAAACCATATATAAAATATTTTTAAAATAATAAAAAATTTTAAAAGGAATTAAAAAAAAGAAATGGAAAAAATAAAGAATGAAAATAAAAAGGAAGCTAGATTTGAATTCCCCTAGTAGACTTGGTACAAGCTAGTTGTTTGTGCTGGTCCTTCTGGTGGAGGTGCCTGTCGCACTGATTCTCATGTGAACTTGCCCTAGTGTAGATGCACCTCCAAAGTGCAGGGGGGTGAGACTTGGTAGAAGTGGCTCCAGCCTCTACTATGTGGCACACTTTTGCTCCCTGAAGGCTTCCAGTGCTGATGAGGGGGGATGAATGTGGCAGCACCCTGGTCTCTAGCCCTGGAGCTGAACATTCGCACCCCCACTCCTCAGGTCACCCTCACAGAAGAGCAATCAATATCCCTCAGCTGTCGCCAGTTGCCATCAGAACCCTCTGTTCACCCGGCCTGTGTCCGAGCTTTTTCATCTCAGGTGTGCAACTGAATTTCAAAATCTAAATTTTGGGGACTTCCGCAGCACAGACCCACACTGTTCCTCTGGGTGATCATCTTGTCATGCTTTTGCAGTTTGCTGGCTGTGCAAGGAAAGTGGCTGCACGGGGGTTCAGACTTTATGGCAAAACAGAGCAAAAAGCCAGCACTCCAGCTCCCTGCCCTCAACAGGAACCCCCTGCCCTCCCCACCCCCCACTCCTATGCCTGGAAACAGTGCAGCATGTTGGTGCCACCCTTTCTTCTTGAGACCCAGGGGACCCTCAGTACATGCTGTCATTCCTGGGACTCCACCCCACTAAGCACCTTTAAGCCACGCATGTCCCCGATGGTAGTGGACTTCTGAATGTTCCAATTTTCCACTCCCTTGCTTATAATACTTTGCGGTAGCATCCATAAGCAGGCTCCCTCCCCACCACCTTACCCACAGTTATATCTCCCCCAAGTCAACTCTCTGCACCTCCTACCTTCCAAAACGTGGTTGCTTTTCTACTTGTAGACTTGCAGTTTTTGATCTCTCAGACCTCCAATTGATTTCTTGGGTGTTCAGAATGATTTGATAACTGTCTAGCTGTGTTTGAGGGACGAGACAAGCTCAGGATCCTCCTACTCCTCCACCATCTTAACTTCCCCATAAAGGCATTTTAAAACAAAGAGAATTTACTATTCATTAATCCTTGTTAAAAAGACCCCTAAAAGATGCAGTTCAGCAATAAACTGAACTCACAAGAAAAGAGTTAAGTTATAAGAAGCAATAGTGAACAGAGAAAACAGGTAAACATGTGAGAAAATCTAAACAAGTAGTGAATTTATAAAATGAAAATTACACAATAATGATTAATTTGGGGGAATATAATACAAGGTAGGGCTAAATACTAAGTAACAATAATACAGAAAATGAAATGGATAATTGAGGTTAAAACACTCCATGTTCTTGTAGTGGTCATGACAATTATAGACATAATTGTTAAGTCAGTATATAAGTTAATAGAACAGATATAACTTCTAGACCATTAGGGAGAAATGAAACAAAGAAATCCTAACAATCTAAATAGGAAAGGAGGAGGAGAAAGCAAAGAGAAACTGTGATAAAGAGAAACACATAGCAAGATAAGAGAAATAAGTAAAAATATATCAGTAATCATAATATACAGATTTAACTCACCAGTTAAAAGATAGAAACTCTCTGGATCAAAAACAAAATCCAGCTATATGTTATTTACAAAAGGCACACCTAAAACATAATGACAAAGAAATATTGAAAGTAAAGAGATGGAAAAAGATATATCAGACCAGCACTAGCCAACAGAAAGCTGGAGTATTTTATTAATAGCAAGAAAATAAACTTTAAGGCAAAAGGGATTATTAAAATTAGGTAGAGTCATTGAATAATAATAAAAGGAACATTTCACTAGGAAAATAATACTATCCCAAACCTGAATATACTCAACATTTGTTGAAAAGCCTTAAAAAGCAAAAATGGAGAGATGTTTAAGAAGAAATGGACAAATCCACAACCATAGCAGGCATTTTAACATATCTTTTTTATAACTAATAAACTAATCAAGCAGGAAAGTAATTAGTGAAGCTATAGAAGATTTACATGATGTTCCTGAGAATACCCCAAACTTTATATGTAATAGTTAGAGAATACACATTCTTTTCAGGCATGTATGTCGTATTTATAGAAATTAACCATGTACTAGATCACGAAGCAAATCTCTAATTCTACAGAAATAAAATCATATATATTTTGTTCTCCATACAGAAAGCAATAAAATTAGAACTCATTTACAAAAAGACAACCCAAAATTCCTATATATTTGAAAACCTAAAAACCCATTTCTAAATAATTCATGGCCCAAAGGAAAAAAAAAAACCCACAATGAATATTAGACTATTTCAATAACAATAAATATCTTATATATCAGAACTGGTGAGATATATCTAAAAGTTCTTAGAAATTATCTCATTAAAAATGAAAAGATTAAATATAGTGAGCTGGAGGTCTGACTCAAAAGTTTAGAAAAAGAATATGAACGCAACACTTGAAAAATAAAAGGAACAAAGGAACATCATCAAAGAAATAGAAAAAAATGAGAAGCTTGACAAAAGCTGTTTTTTGGAAGAGATTAAAACGGACAAATTTCTAGCAAACTGATCAAGAAAAAAGAGAAAAGTTATAGATCAATAAAAAGGAAACTTTACTACACTCACAACAGAGATTAAAATATAAGTGAATTCTATGAACAAATGATACCAAGGAATTTAAAAAGAAAAAAGATAACATTTTTCTATAAAAATACAACTTACCAGAGTTGACTGAAGAAGAAATTGAAAACCATATATAATTATACATATTTTTAAAAGATTAAATAAGTATTTGAAAAGCTACTCACACTCGGGGGGGGGGGGGAGAAAAAAAATTACACTCTGATAGCTATACATGTGCAGTAAGAGGAAATATTAAGAGGAATAGGATTTCTATCTATATATCTGATTCTAAATTCATTTCATGATGTTGGTATATAATCTTGATACCAAAATCAGACAAATGTAATATTAGAAAATTATACGTCAACTGGAAAATAAAGTCCAAAATAAAATATTAGCAAACAAGATCCAGCAAAATGTAAAAAAAAAATATAATAAAATATAGAAAGTAAAGTTTTTTCCAAGAATTGAAAGATGGCTTAACACTCAACAACATAAAGTTATTAATATAACTCACAACACTAGGTGACTAAAGAGAAAAACTATAAGAATTTCTTTATATCAATAAACAATTAGAAACTGAGAATTCATCTACTAAAACCCTAGAGTAAACACCATACTAAATTGTAAAACCCAAGACACATAGCCTTAAAGTAAACAAGCAAGAATACACATGAATAAAAGGGCAATAAAACCAAACCAAACCATCCATTCACAAACACACAGAATAAAAATAATGAGAATCACAAAGATATAAAACCATCATTACTGACAAACAGTGGTTCTGATTTTCTCTTAATATAGTCATATACTTAAAAAATCCAAGTGAATCTGTAAGTTACTGGAATATGAATTCAGCAACATTGCTTTGTACAAGATCCAACATTCCTGTAGTGCCAAAAAACCCCATATTCTTATTTTTGTAAATTGGAATAAAACTTATAAAGTTAATAGAAATGAATCTAATAATATAAGTACAAGCATTACACAGGAAGTTATAAAGTATTATTAAAAGGAATAAAAGATAATAACTGGGAAGGTAGGACTATTTATTTATGCTAATTAATCAGAAGATTCACTATCCAAAGATCACAGTTATTTCCGAATTAATTTATCAGTTTAATTCTATAATTCACATGGAGGAACAAAAGACCAAGAATAGAGAATACAGAGAAGAGAGTGAAGGAAGGTCAGATGAAAGGAGGAGAGAATGGCAGGGTAAGAGTGAAGAAGAGAAAGATCTCACCTTTCCAGATTTAAGACTTACTATAAAATCATGGCCTTTAAGATTTTTTATTTTGACTCAGAGAGAAGCAACCAGAAGAATGAAACTGAGTAAAGAGAAACAGAACAGAAATAGACTCACAGGCATGTATAGGAACTTGGCATATGACAGAAGGTACCTTTCAAATCAGCAGGGAAAAGACTAACTGACCATTCACTGATCGTGAACTATCAACTGGATTATCTATAAAAAGAGGTAACATACTATCCCCACTTTGTTTTATATTCAGAAATTAATTCCTATTAAATTAACATTTTAATGTGCTCATTTTTAAAAGAAAATAAAAGCAAATATCTTAGTGCACTGAGATAAAAAGAGATTATGTTTTTAAAAATTCAAAGAAATCAACAACCCAATTCACACCTCAAGGAACTAGAAAAAGAAAAACTAAAAGCAGCGGGAAAATAAATAAGTACAGCACAAAGAAATGAAACAAGAATAGAAAAACAATAGAAAAAAACTAACAAAACTAAGAGATGGTGTTTTGAAAATATCAACAAGACTGACAAACTCTTAGCTACATTAAAAAAATATTCAAATAAGTAAAATCAGAAATGAAAGAGAAGACATAAGAAAATGAAAGAGAAGACATAAGAAGCTACTATTGGGGTGCCTGGGTGTCTCAGTCAGTTAAGTGTCTGACTCTTGATTTTGGTTCATGGTTGTGGGATTGAGCCCCAAATTGGGCTCTGTGATGGGCATGGAGCCTGCCTGGGGTTCTCTCTCTCTCACCCCCTCTGCCCCTCTCCTCTGCTCATGCTCTTTCCTTCTTTCTCTCTAAAATAAAGGAGGTAAAAATTTTTAAAAAAGAAATAACTATGAACAATTATACACCAACAAATTGGATAATCTAGAATGGATAAATTCCTGGAAATATAATTTATCAAGACTGAATCATAGAGAAATAGAAAGTTCTGAACAGAACCATGATCAGTAAGGAGATTAAATCAGCAATCAAATACCCTTCCCCCACCCACCTCCCTCCCCAAATAAGCTCAGGCTTAAAGGAAAATTCTAAAAAACATTTAAAGAATGTCCTCATTTTTTCAAAAAACCGAAGAACATACTTTTAAACTCATCAGATGAGGCCAGCATTACTCTGATACCAAAGGCAGCAAAAGATACTGCAAGAAAAGAAAACACAGCCTTCTATTTCTGGTGAAAACTGATACAAAAATCCTAACAAAATATTAGCAAACCAAATTCAACAGCACCCTAAAAGGTTTATGTAACATGATCAAGTGAGGTTTATTCCTGGAATACAAGGATGGTTTAAGATTTGAAAGTTAATCAATATAATACACCACATTAACAGAATGAAGAACAGAAGAACAGAATGAAGAAAAATTCAAGTGATGCGGAAACAGCATTTGAGGGGCACCTGGGTGGCTCAGTCATTAGAGCATCCAACTCTTGATTTTGGCTCAGGTCATGATCTCATGGTTTCGTGAGTTTGAGCCCTGCATCAAGGCTTCAGTGCAGAGTCTGCTTAAGATTCTCTCCCTCTCTCTGCTCCCCCCTCCCCCCGCCATTCGCACTCTCTGTCTCTCTCAGGATACATAGATAAACTTAATAAGAACACTCAGCAACAAAGTAGGAATATAAAGAAACTACCTCCATAGTAAAGACCGTATATGAAAAGCCCACAGCAAACATCCATACTCAATGGTGAAAAATGGAAATTTCCTCTAAGATCAGTAACAAAGTAAGGATGTTCCCTCTTACCACTTCTATTTCATACAGCACTGGAAGTCCAATCCAGAGCAATTAGGCAAGAAAAAGAAATAAAAGACATCCAAATTGGAAAGGAGAAAGTAAAATTATCTCTGCTTGTAGATGATATAATCTTATATGTAGAAAATACTAAAGATTACACACACACACACACACCATTAGAATAAGTATATATAGCAAAGTTACAGGACAGAAGATCAACATACTAAAATCAGTTAATTTCTTTACACTAACAATGAACAATCTAAAAAAAAATCCCATTTAAAATAGCATCAAAAATAACAAAAATGCTTAGAAATTAATACAACCAATAAGTCAAAAGACCTGACAATTAACATTATAAAATACTGTGAAAGGAATTAAAGAAGATAGAAATAAAAAGAAAGACATCCCCTGCTTGTGGATTGGAAGACATAATATTGTGAAGATGTCCATACTACCCAGAATAATCTAAAGATTCAATGTAACTCCTATCAAAATCCCATTTGCATTTTTTTTTTGCAAAAATTAAGAAAAATCTTAACATTCATATGGAATCTCAAGGAACCCTGAATAGCCTAAATAATCTTGAGAAAGAAAGAAAAGTTGGCAGTCTCACACTTCCTGATTTCAAAACATATTTCAAAGTTACAGTAAATAATACATCTTTGTAGTGGAATTAAGACAAATATATAGAGCAATGGAACAAAACACAGAGCCCAGAAATAAACCTTATAGTGCATATGGTCAAGACCACACGTGAACAAAGGATGGTCTCTTCAACAAATGATGCTGGGAAAACTGGAAAGCCACATGCATTCGGCCCTTACTTTGCACCAAATACGAAAGTTAACTCAAAAAAGACTAAAGACCTAAATGTAAAATCTAAAACTATAAAACTCCTAGAAGAAAAAACAAGTTTCATGACACTGGATTTGGCAACGATTTCTTGGATATGATACCAAAAGGACAAGCACAAAAGCTGACAAATGGGACAATATCAAAATTAAAAGCTTCCTTGCATCAAAGGAAACAAAGTGAAAAGACAACCTATAGAACGGGAGAGAAAATTTTCAAATCACATATCTGGTAAGTGGTTAATATCCAGAATATATAAAGAACTACAACTAAACAACAACAAAAAGTAAATAATCTGATTTTAAAAATGCAAAGAGGGGTGCCTGGATGGCTCAGCCAGTTAACTGTCTAACTCTTGATTTTGGCTCAGGTCATGATCTCGGGGTTCATGAGTTCAAGCCTCACATCAGGCTCTGTCTGCACTGACAGTGTGGAGCCTGCTTGAGATTCTCTCTCTCTCCTCTCTCTCTGCTCCTCCTCACTCCCCCCTCCTCTCAAAATAAATAAATAAAGAAAATAGGCAAAGAATTTCAGCATTCTTCCAAAGATGATATACAAATGGTCGAAAAGCATACGAAAAGATGCTCAACATCACTCATTGCATCATTAATGCAAATAAAAACTACAATGAACTATCACTTCATGCTCATTAGGAGGGCTGCTATCAGAAAAGCAGAAATAATAAATACAGATGAGAATGTGGAGAAACTGGAACCCTTGCACACAGGTGGCAGGAATGTAAAATGGTGCAGCCGCTATGGGACACATTATGGACATTCCTCAAAAAATTAAAAATAAAATTATCATGAGGGAAAATAAATAAAATGTTATAATCATATGATCCACCAGTCCTACTTCTGGATATATATCTAAAATAACTGGAAGCATAATCTCAAAGAGATATTTGTATACCTATGTTCACTGCAGCATTGTTTACAATAGCCAATAAGTGCAAGCAACCCAAATGTCCCTTAGTAGATGAATGCATAAACAAAGTATGATATATACATATATTATAATATTATTTAGCCTTAAAAAAGAAGGAAATCCCAGGATGCCTGGGTGGCTCAGGCAGTTAAAGCATCTGACTTCGGCTCAGGTCATGATCTTGCCATTCCCAAGTTTGAGCCCCGTGTCAGGCTCTGTGCTGACAGCTCAGAGCCTGGAGCTTGCTTCGGATTCTGTGTCTCCCTCTCTCTCTCTCCCTCTCTCTCTCTCTCTCTGTCTCTCCCCCGCTCACACTCTGTCTCTCTCTCTCTCTCTCTCTCTCTCAAAAATAAAATAAACATTAAAAAAAAAAAAAAAAAAAGGAAATCCTGTCACATGCTACAACGTGAATGAACCTTGAGGACATTATGTTAACTGAAGTAAACCAGTCACAAAAAAGATAAACGCTGTAAGATTCTACTTATACTAGGTATCTAAAGTAGTCAAACTCATAGATACAGTGTAGAATATTGGTTTTCAGGGGCTAGGAAGGGGAAAAAATGGGGAGTTATTGTTCAATGGGTGTAGTGTTTAGTTTTGCAAGATAAAAAAAAATTCTACAGACCTGTTACACAACAATGTGAATATAGTTAGTACTACTGATCTACACTTAAAACTAGTTAAGATGATGGGGCGCCTGGGTGGCTCAGTCAGTTAAGCATCTGACTCTTGATCTTGGCTCAGGTCATGATCTCTCGGTTCACGGGATCGAGCCCTGTATCAGGCTCTGTATTGACAGCACGGAGCCAGCTTGGGATTCCCTCTCTCTCTCCACCTCACTCTGCCCCTCCCCAACTCATGCTCACTCTCTCTCTCTCTCAAAATAAATACACATTTTAAAAATAGTGAAGATTATAATTTTTATGTGTATTTTCTAAAATTAAAAATTTTACATAATCAAATATAAATATTAAATGATTACAGTAAATTTGATTTTATTAAAATGTCAAATCTGATGATGGCAAAAATATCATTCAAAACAAGTGAAAGACTTGGAAAAGAAACAATACGTATAATTACAAATGACAGGTATCTAGAATATTTAAAGAACTGCAGCAAACCAATAATATCAGAAAAAAAACTTCAATACTGTGATAAACACAGAAAGCTAAATGAATCTCAGTAGGATAATGGGTAAGTAAACTGGATAATTCACATCAAAGAATATTATATAGAGGGTAAACTGAATGAAATAGATTCATACTGATCAACTTGGATACATTTCAAAAATAAGTCAAATAAAACAATTTGCATATGGTATGTCATTTATGTCCATTTTAGGAACATGAGCTAAAGTGTATATAGTTTCTGGATATACACATCTGAAGTAGGGGCACTAAAACAGGATTAAATTCAATCCACCTTCTGCCTTTTGCCTGCACTTGTTAAGCAAAATGTGGTTGGAGTAAAACATAGAATCAGGTTGATCAATTTCACTTTAAATTCACGACTGTGAACCTCGAGCAGGCCTTTAACGCTGCCCAGCAAACGCACTCATTTCCTAATCCATTCATTCTCCCACGGACATGACTGCTTATTTTGTATCTTCTCCTCTCTCCTCAAACTCCAGTGTCTCCTTCTTTTCCCTCCTCACTTTCAGTGAGAACACAGAAGCAATCAGAAAAGACCCTCTATGAGCTCTCACTACCACGTCTTGACAGCCACCTGCTTCTGTGCCCAGGAACTCACCCTTCTCTGTTCCTAAGGATGAACTGACGAAGCCACTAGCTAAGAACTACATCCCCATTTGTGCACTGAGTTTATCCCTCCCAAGGTCCAGCATCTCCCCCCCATCTCTTATTATTATATCGACCCCCACTTCCTTTACAGGAATGTGTCAACCAGCTTATGACGTCTGTCATTTCTCCCGCCTTATAATAAAGAGACCTCTTTTGACCCCGCTTCATCCTCTGCTGCTCTCTCCACACGATTTCACTATTCCTTTTTACAGAAAACCCCAAGGTTGCCTTTATTGGTAGAGGACAATATGTCTATTCCCATTCTCTCTCTCTTGAGGTTTAAACTGAGCCAATGATCAATCTCCTGTCCTCCCCTTACTTGAGTAAACAACAGTATTTGACATAGTTGATTTTGTTCGTCCTTGAAACATTTCTTCATGTGGTTTCTAAGATAACACACTCGCCTGTTTTCTTCCCAACTTTCCAGTTTCCTTTGCTGGTGCCTCTTCCTCTCTTTACTCTCCATGTTGGAGTAGCCAGGGCTCAGAGTTTAGTCCCTTTTTCTTTTCTATCTGTACTTACCCTGCTGATATTCTCCTCAATTTTCATGATTTTAAATATACTGGCAAATTCCAAATCTGTATCTCTAGATGGGACTTCTCCCCCACACTCCAGACTCCTATGTCCTATTGCCTCCTGGACATCTCTGTAAGTCTAATAGTCATCTCAAAACTCAAGCTGCTCAAATGAACTCCTCCACTTACCCCAAATCTTCTTTCCATCTTAAGTCCACTAGTTGATGGCGACCTCATCCTTCCAGACTCTCTAACGAAAAAACTTAGGGCTCCCCTGATTCCTCTTGCTCTCTCACACCCCACACCCAACCCATCAAGAACTTTCATCATCTCTAATGTCAAAATATATCTAAACTCTGACCACTTATTACAACCTACTCTGCTAGCCCATGGTCTAAACTAGCCATTACCATCTCTTGCTGGGATTAATGCAAAAGCTTACTAACTGGTCTCCATGTCTCTAGACTTGTCCCACTATTAGAATAGCATGCTTGGCAAATCGAATTACTCTTCTAAAATAAGTCAGATCCTCTCCCTCCCCTACTCGAATCTCTCCAATGGCCCCCACTTCACTAAAAGAAGCCGTAGTCCTTACAACAGTCTTCGATACCCTACATGACCTGTACAATCCTCCCTCTGTATGACTGCCTGCACACCCCGACTTTCTGCTACTCTAACCGTCAGTCATTTTATACACTTACACTGCACTCCTCTGTTCCACAAACAGCCCAGACATATTCCCACCTGGGATCTTTCACGCTGGCTGATCCCTCTACCTAGAAATGTCTTTCCTAAGATACGGACATGGCTCACACTCTCACTCTCTTTGTGTCTCTACTTAACTGTCACTTTCTCAGCAAGGCCATTCCTGATTACCTGATTTAAAAGTGCAACCTTTCTCTCCCTGATACCCCCATCCCTCTTTCCTAGTGTACTTGTCTCCTTGTAACTTACCACTATCTACCATATTCCATACATGTTTTTACTCATTCTCCTGTTACTGGCTGCCCCCCTGTCTAGAGGAAAGATTTCTGTCCATTTTGTTCATTGCTAGATTTCAACACTAGATAGAACTCTGCCTGGATCACAGCAGACATTCGATTGATATTTGCTGAGTGGAAAAAAATACAAAATGTTTATAAGTGCATATGTAAATAGTGGGTGCACAGATTCTGTTGTATCACTTTTTTAAATTTTTATTAGTTAAATATTGCACAATGTAAAAAATTAAAAAAGATATTTAAAAGATATAAACATTTATTCATCCCATTTATTCAGGGTTGATTAGTATTCCAGAATATTTTTTGCTAAATTCCCCTTAAGGGCTTGAAAATCCCTGACACTCAACATGGTTTTAAATAATTTTCCCTTTATTATGGTCTATTTTCAGATTAATGCATCCTATGTTAATATAGAATAATGTGATTGCTAAATATAATTTTCAAGTAAATAAAAATTATATATATTTACCCTGATTTGAACAATGGAACACATGAAAGAAGTTTCTGTGAAAAGAATCTCCACTCAAAAGTTGTCCCTGCTTGTTCTGTGATGCCATTTACATTAAACCTGCCCACTGAACTTATACATTGAACCTGCCTTATTTTCATTTTTTAAATTTAAAAAAAAAATGTTTTTTAGAGAGAGAGAGAGCGAGTGAGCTGGGGAGAGAGAAAAAATCTTAAGCAGGCTCCACGCTCAGCCCAGAGCTAGACACGGGGCTCTATTCCGCAATCCTGGGATCATGACCTGAGCCAAAATTAACAGTTGGACCCTTAACCGACTGAGCCACCCAAGTGCCCCAAACTTGCCGTAAAATAAATAGTATAACGATAAGTCTTAACAGAGCCAATGATTTTAAAAAATTTTTTAATATTTATTTTTGAGAGAGAGACAGAGCGTGAGCAGGAGGAGGGATGGCGCAGAGAGAGAGGGAGGCACAGAATCGGAAGCAACAGAGCCAATAATTTCTATTGTACGAAAAGTTATAAAGGAATCTGTGCGGTAGACATCTGAGGGCAAAGCCCTATCCGTCTCCCTTCCCCTGACAGATACCTGACAGAAAAACATTGCAAAAACAATGGCTGAAACTAACATGCTAGCATCTGTAAATTGCATAATACTGTTTGAGTAGAAGAAAAACTGGGGCAACAGAAAAATGCTCTGACTGGTTTCTAGGCCTCCTGTTTTCCCAACACTTCCATCTCAGTGTTGACCCTAAAATAACTAAAATTATCCTAAAGTCACTCATCTTGGCAAGTGACTGACAAGACTTGCTTACAGAGACTTACTTAATACGTTCTTCAGGAGCACATGCCAATGCAAAGAATCGTGAACATATGTCACTACAAATTAGGCAGGAGGGGGACAGAAGTAACTAGAAAGCTGCCTTAGAGAGGAGGGTTATCTGATTCCTAATGCAAACATGCTCTTTATGGGTCCTGAACCTCCCCAGGCATCTTGTGATATATATGTCACAATAGCAGAATGCTGCAAATGACATTATTAACCAGGCGTTCATTAAAGATGTACTTTAAAACTTTCTTACAAATCAGAAAAGGGAGAATAATTAAGATTCTCATCTGTCTATTTTAATTTTGCTCACAGTAATCTAAACTTTGAACAGTATGTCCTACAAGTAGAAACTGATATTTATTTACTGCTTCACACATTAGAACATACTTTCATAAGCACCAACTCATTTTGTCCATATTATGATCCTATCAATTAGATATGACAGCTATTATTTTACAGATGAAGAAACTAAGACTGAGAGGGGTTAATGACTAAGTGGCTTGCCCAGAGTCACACAGCCACAAAGTGGAGAACTGAAAAAGATCCTCTTACTTTAATACATGTTCCATCCAGTATATAAGCCTTTATATGTTCAAAAAATTAATTAATGAGTAACATCATTTTATAAGCGAAGGTACATTTTTCTATTTTCTGTAAAGAGAAAATAGTGATTAATCCATAGGCCTGTCCCTTTAAAGTATATTATAGTTTGGCAGTATGTTATAGTTTAGCTACTTCTATTTTAAATGTTGGGGTCATTATTTTTCTGCTACTTTTATTTAACTACCTGTAGGTTCATGTTAATAACCTGTTGTGATATTTGTAAATGTTCAATGTGAAATTATGAAAACATAGAATGCATGCACTATTTAAGTATAGGGTAACTAGGGGCGCTTAGGTGGCTCAGTCTGTTAAGTGTCTAACTTTGGCTGAGGTCATGATCTCATGGTTTGTGGGTTTGAGCCCCATGTCGGGCTCTGTGCTAAAAGATCAGAGCCTGGAGAATGCTTCAGATTCTGTGTCCCTACTCTCTCTCTACCCCTCCCCCACTTGTGCTCTGTCTCTCTCTCTCTCTCTCTCAAAAATAAATAAACATCAAAAAAATTTTAAGTATAGGGTAACTAATAATACATTAATGTATCATTTTGACATTGTTTACGAAGAGGTAAAAACAAACCCCTTTTAAAAATAATGTTTAAAAAAAAATTTTTAATGTTTATTTTTGAGAGAGAAAGACAGACAGACAGAGTGCTAGTAGGGGAGGAGCAAAGAGAGACGGAGACACAGAATCTGAAGCAGGTTCCAGGCTTTGAGCTATCAGCACAGAACCCAATGTGGTGCTTGAACCCACAAGTGGTGAGATCATGACCTGAGCTGAAGTCGGGCACTCAACCGACTGAGCCACCTAGGCGCTCCCCTAAACAAATGTTTTTGAAATCTTCAATGTTAGAATCATATATCCGATACCTAGCAAATGTCTGACTTACATTAGGAACTCAACAAATGTTTACCGAATTGTACTCTCAAGAAATCCTCTGAAGGACATAGGCTAGCATACAGGTATTTAGAAATGTCTTCTTTTATTCTTAGAGTCTCAAGGGATTTATCAAATTCTATGATTGAGAAAAGAACATATCAAAAGTATCAAACTTGTAAAGTATTCATTATCATATAAAAGACTTTAAAGATTTCTAAAATAAATCAATTTTATCCTGTTTACAATCTAGTTTAGCAAACTGTAATCTAGAAATAATTAATCATATGAATATTTGACAAATACCTCTCAATAGAGGCTCATCAGGGCAAAGAATTTGTTATGTTCCCCACTATATTTCCAGGGTCTAGTACAATACCTGACATACTGTACTCAATATTTGCTCAATTGTTAAATTAACGAATACACAGAGACATGAATATTACGCCATGAACAGAAACTTTAAAGATTATTTTAAAAGTACACATTTTTTACACTAAGTAAACTCCTAAAAATTAAAAAAGAAGTACATTTCCCAGACCAAATGAGGGCAGAATTTATAACACAAAATTGCAACATGCTGAAGGAGAAGCAGATTTGGGTGGGGGGAAGATAAGCTCGGTTTTGGAAATGTTGAGCTTGAGGAGCTACAAAAGTGTCAAGTGGAAATACGGTAGAAGCATGTTAGGGTCTGGAGCCCAAAAGAGAGGTCAGAGTTGCCATACATATTTAAGAACCACCAGCCTAAAGGGAGAGAGTAAGGCATAGAGAGAGAAGAGCACTTAGTATTTAACTGTGAGGAACACTTGGGTAGAACAGGAAAAGCCTGCAGAAGATAGTGAGAGAGATAAGGAAAGCCAGGGGACCGTGGTGTCACAGGAGCCAAAGTAAGAGGCAATTTCTAGTTCAACATTACTAGGTAGTCAAGTTAAGAAGAGGACTAAAAAGTATCTAAAACTGAGGTCAATAGTGACCTTGACAAGAAGACTTACAGTCAGTTGGTAGGTGTGCAAGCCAAACCAGAGTAGACTAAGGAGTGAGTGAGATGTGGGTAAGTAAAGAGTGTGTAGACAAATACTGACAGAGGAGAACAAGAACACAAGAGATGGCAGGGAATATGTAATTCTGAGATTCTTTTTATCTACTAGTCAGTCCGTCCGTCCGTCCATCCATCCATCCATCCACTCTCCATCTTTAAAAGTTTAAGACAGGAGAGACTAAGCATGCTTAAATGGTAACAAAAGGGTCCAAGAGGAAGAGGTAAAAAAGGAGAGAGGTTAGTTAGAGCTAGAGCCATACAATCTTTCCCTAGGCACTGGAAACCTAGGAGGAGACTCCTTAAACTAGAGTTTAAACTAAAAACCAAGGAGGTAGAATAGGGATAAACAAAAAAGAAACTCACTCCAAGAAAGATACTTCAATATAAGTGATTCAGCGTGACATGTGAAACCAAAAAGGAATGCTAGCTAATCAAAACAGAAATTGTTTGGTGGAAATATTTTTAAGGTGGAAGGAGTCTTAGGCAGGGAAACTGGCTGGATAGGTGGTGGGTAGAATTAGGGAAGCAAAGGACCATGAGATCCCGTTGTAGGGGTCTCAGAGAAGGGTAGTTCCCATGCCAGCCATGAGAGCTAAACCTGAAGTCTAGTGTGATGGTATGTCCTCTACAGAAAGAGGAAGAATGAGCTGGTAGTCTGAGGGGAAGAGATGAAACTAGAAAGCTTAATTATACAGACACTATCACGTAACTATAATTAAACGCAGGTAGGTTGTATTCAGTGAAAAATAAGAAAATTTGTACAGTATTTCTCCACTTCAGATAGAATCCCAGTATTTCATTTTTGCACCTAAACAACTAAGTGCTCAAAACTTATGGCAGCCAATGAAAGCCTCCCTTGTGGAGGAGCGGCTGACATGACTCGCAGGACACACAAATCTCTCTTGTGAGGAGGGACCTGGCTGGTTCGGTCACACAGTCTTTCTGATTAATTTGTATCTCTGTATTAAAACTCAACAACTCTGATCCATATTTGACTTTTGTTTATTTTGTTTTAGTTTCTGACATTTTGCCGTTGCCCAGGGCCAAAGTCTGCCAAACATTCAGCCACATGTACCTGTAAATACAGGGGTCACTAAGTGATTCTTTTCATTGGTGTCTTACCAGAACCTAGCCCAATGTCTCCATGGAGAAGGCCCTCAACAAATACTTTGATAGAGGGAAGGAGCAAATGTGTGAATGGTCCCATGGAGAGAGATGATGGTCACCAAATCTCCCTGCGAAGGGGTCCTTTACAAACCAAGGGCCCTTTCGCTGTCTGTTGAAGCCCACAGACCACTTCTCAGAATAGTGTTTTTAAATGCACAGTATGACAGAGGAAACTAATCATACTGCAATACAGACAAAAGAAACGAATTACGGTGAAATATACTGAAATCAAAATAGAAAGAGAAGTTGTGACATCATCACAAACATGGTTCCGGGGCACGCGCTGGGCCCGTCAAGTCCCAGACATCTCTGTAGAAAGATCTGGCCGGGCTACTTCACTAGCAACACCACCTACTGATAGCATCTGCAGGTTTTGTTTTCAGTTTCTCAGAGAGGAATTCTCCAAACTCCTGTCTGGGAAGACGTGTTCTCAGGACAAAGTGGCAGAAAGAGGCCGTGGGAGCTCCATGGTTCGCTGTGTCATTTTTCACCCCACCCAGTAGTTTCCTTGTTGTGGCCTCACCTTCAGCCCCTCGTCCCTGAATCCAGTCTTTCTACTTAACCCTTTCAGTCTTCCTGGAAGGTAAGGGAAGCATGGCTGCCTGGGTGAATAGGGGAGACAGAGACCTGGAGGCTACCTGTTTCTTATACAGACTTCCAAACAACCCTCCTATGTCCCATGGCACCTGTGTTCCTACTCTGAGGGAGTCCTGAACCTTTCTGGGGGCCAGAAGTGCAAATTAGTTTGCCTTGGGGCTTCTCACGTTGCTAGCTTAGGATTCAACTGTGATCAGGGATGCTTAAATTGGCTACAAGTAGTATTCCTGCTGACTGTCTTCCAAAATTTGGTTGCTATATTCTTTCATCTTTTCTGAGTACATACCTATTTTACTCCTTTACTTTTATTTATGGGGTTTAATGAGGAAGCAACAGTAAATGTATTTAATCTGTCACATTTTACTGACATTGCCACTAACAGTTTTACAAAGGAGAAAAAGTCTTAAAAATCAAACTTTGAAGTAAATTCCTCAAAAATTCATCTATTTTATAACAATGATTGTCCCATCAAAGATAATCAGTATAATTATAACCGTAACTTCATGAAGGCATCTTATTCACCACTGTATTATCCAGTACCTAGCATAGTAGAGGTGGGCAATACTTAATAAGCGAACTGAATGAATACAGATATGATAAAAAGTTGAGATCTTTAGTTTTTATGATTTCAGCACTTATCAAATTCACTTAGGACTACATGGGCAATACTCCAAAAAGCAAATGTTCAGAAATAGATACGCCTAATTTGGAATTCAAGACCAATGTGTTTTACAACCACAAAGTTCTTCACTACAAAAATTCCACTGTGATTCTGTATTCTAACTAATAATTTCTTAGATAAAAATGAATTGGCATTCAAATTCATCTAGTTATCTTGCATAACCAGTAGCGTAAAAATACAATTTTTTTTTACAGCTGCTACATGAGGAGTATTTAACTAGAACTAGATGTACAGTTTTAAATGTCATTAAATGCACCTGTAATAATAAAGAAATTCTACTGAAAGTGCAAGGTCCTCCATATTCAAAATCTGCACGTTAGCTATCAAATTTTAGTTTAGCTATCACAAATTACTTCAATAATTTTAGATTGTTGAAGAAGTAGGTCTAGTAGATCCTTGCCATTTTTGTCAAGTGAATTCGAAGGGCCATCACGACATGTCCTACTTTGTAAATATAATGTAAACTGTATGTCCTTTGTTTTGTAATGGTCCACCGGTTATCACCTAAGCCATAATTCTCCTAAAGGGCCCAAAGGATTATTCAAAATTTTCAGTCATATTTTATAGGGAAAGTTAAATGCATAGTTTTGATTTGTTTTAGACTGGGGAATTCTGATATATTCATTAAATGTTTACTGCAATTCTAGCAAGATGGTTCCATGTTCCATGGTAATTTAAGCTAAAACTCTTTACAGTCATTCAGGTCAAGATGTTCCTCTAGGCAAACTGCCCAAAAAATCCATAATCCGTATGGTACTATCCTGATAAATGCTTCTTCTACAGCTCATTTTTTATCATTGTGTACATTCCATTGTTACTAACTTCAAATTAAAATATAATACTCACTTCTTCAGCCACAAACTCCTTACTCAGACCAAAATCTGTCAGCACCACGTGGCCATTAGAATCAAGTAGAATGTTCTCAAGCTTAATGTCACGGTATATAATCCCCAACTGTAAAAACAAACAAATATGCATTTTAAAATAACAGTTTCCAAAAAATAAATTAGGAAAGTCTTTGTCTACCTTAAAAACAAACCAAAAAAAGGATTCTCCTGCTCAGGATGCACTAATGGCTCTTAGTGACTGGCCATGGCAGATGTGAATTCCTCTATCTCAGGGCTCATCTGCTGGGCTCGCTGGACCTCTCCTACCTCCTAACTCTTCCTTCTTTGTGTAACGAAGGTCCATCTTTGTTGGACCAGCTTCTGTGGGGTCTTTCTGTTGACTATTGCTTCCTCCTATCTTCTTAATTATCTAATCCTCACTGTACATGATCTTCTTCAGGTACTTTTAGCCAATTCGTGTCCATCACTTGCTAATGGATTCGGAGGCTTTCCTGACTAACCAGATTCCACACTGGTCATGTCTTTCTTTTTCTTCTTACAGCACCTACACATATATTGTACTTATCTAAAAATAACTGATATTTTCTAGGCGTTTCCTCCTTGTCTTGATATAACCATACTCTAACTCTGTTCTTCACATTTATCTAGTATCTTGCAAAGCATCAACTAGATAATTAATAAAGGCTTGTTGGATAATAGGCTTCTAAATAAGCAACATAAGTCAATTAGATAACATTTATATATCCCTCCATTTTGTTTTGCCTGTGTTACAGTAAAACACTTCAGCTATTTCTTCAGCTAAATAAATCTACACAAGTCATATAAGTTCTTGATATATGTGCATTGCACATTTCATGTTATGTCGGCCTAAATTAAATGTTTTTAAACTTAGAAACCCTGCTTTCTACAACATTAAGTATGTGAAAAAGCAGATTCGTACTAATTTCTTAAAATTGAAACAAAAAATTACAGAAGGAAACATGCTGAGCAATTTTCCTCCTGGAACTTCAGTGTTCTACACGAAAGAGAGGATAATATCTGCAGTCCGAGCAGACATTTGACTCAAAGCTTCATGAACATCTAACAGCCAGTGTGACTTTTTTTTCTTTGAAACAAACTCTTTGAAAACAATTTTAGAAATAAATTATTTACTATCTGCTTCACCTCATTACTTCCAAGGAAACTCTCATTTTTGTCTCTTCTCAGGAAACTCAATGTTAGCAGCTGTGTCAAGGTTAATATTCCTGGCTTCCTGTTGTATCTCTTTGTATTTATCTTTTTAGGGTAGTAAGATTAAGAGAAACTTAGCTGAGATCTGATTTGCTACATTACTTTCACTCTACATCAATTACACGTATATCCAGTATTCATCAGGTTTTCTACTTCTGATTACCCTGTTTTAATAATAACAGGTGTTCATGGATTTTTTTCTTTAATAAACAGAATTAACAGAATTAAAGATTTCACACAAATTAAAAACTGAATTTAGTAGCTTACCCATTGGAGCTTTGTATTTGTTTTGCTTGTTTCTACTCTGGTTATTTATGGTGATTTCCACCATCGTTTTTATATTATAAAAACTTACACCTAACCATAAAACTCCAAGATCTTTTCAACCCATTCCTGGGCCCAATTTGGTTCATATATGAAGATGTCCTAACTGCTTTATATCCCACGGATACTCAACCAGCAAAAGCTGGCCACTCCAGGACAACTCCACCCAAAGGAATGTCTGTCAGCTCCCTTCCTGCTCCTCTGTCCCTTTGGTCCACGCACTGCAGCCCCACCCCCATGCCCACCAGGGCCTTTTCTCTTTCCCTCCTGTTCTTATACATTTTCATCCACTCTCCGTAAGACTCCTGCTCTGACCCCCCCCACCCCCACCCCGCCCCATCCAGTCCTGGCTCTGTTCTGCTCTAGATGTCCCCTTTCCTTGATCCTCTCCTTCTGTGCTTGTGTCTTCTCACCATCTTTTCTCACAGCCTCTCCCGTCCATTGCCTCCATCTTGCAATTCCAGTCTCCTTGCCACTTTAAAATTTTCCTCCCTCTTCCCTGCCTTTTCCTTCATCTCTCTCCACTCCTGTCCATGCTCCATAAACACCACTTTAATCCCTGTTCATGTCTAATCCAGTGCAGGATCTGAATTCACGACAAAGAATAGTAGCTCTACAATGCACCTGTCTCATCCTAATGTAGCGACTCAAGTCGTGATGGCCTCATGATCTCACACACTTTGATGAAAATTACTCAAACACTTTCTATTTCTGAGGAAATACACACACACTTGGTCTACACAGCTAACTGCTTCTATAATAATCCATCCTCATTAAGTTAAAAAAAATTTAGTCAAAATTTCTTCGATCAAGATTAATAGTATCTGAAATAATATATATATTTTTAAAGTTCAAATGGATTTTATGGAGTTCAAACAGCAGCACAGGCATGAATTCCACTTAAAGTTTTTAGCAACTGAGTTCGCGCTACATGGAGACAATGGAAGAGAAGGGACAGAGAGGGAACAAGAGGGGGGCCCCAGGGGCAAAACAAAGGCAAAGGCAGACCAGAGTGGGACAGCGGGGTAGCTGGGTAGCGTGGCAGGCACTTCTTTCCAAAAACTCATATTCTCCAACTTAATCAGGAAATATACCCTGCAAACAAACAGGCAGAGTCTGCAACGGAGTAAGTCACAACTAAGCAAATATAGATTATGACTTGTGGTTTTATTTCAAAGGTTATTTTAAGAATGAAAAGCTTTTATTCTAATGGTACTTTGTAATAAGCATCAGGATTTTTCATAAACAAGAACCAAAGAACTGCTCACATTCTACCTTTTTAATCCGTATCGCAGGAACTACCAAGAAAAAAAGATGATTTTTGAAAACGGGAACTACAGAATTGAGAATATTGGCAACGGTGTGTAAGTGTGCTTTCACAATCTCCACGAAGACAATGATGTTTAAAACAGTAGCTCTTTAGCTCCAGAATTACCTCAGTTAAAATAGATTTTTTTTCAAGAAAAGAACTCTCAAAGACTGAGCATCTTACCTTGTGGAGATGTTCGAGGGCAAGCACAATCTCTCCAACATAGATCCGCACCTCGTGCTCTGTGAAACGCTCTCTTTGAGAAAGATGAGTAAAAAGTTCTCCACCATTTATATAATCTAAAAATGAAATATATTTTTTTCTTTCTTTGACTTGTATTCATAAACTTAAGGAAGTATTCCCTTTTAAACATTTTGGATTAACCACAAGGCACTGACTTTAATATATTATTTTTGTATAATTCTTTGTCTATAGTATATAGTTTCATCTAGAACATATTACTAAATACACATAGTAATACATTTCATAAGATAACGACTACCCTAAGCCACAATCAAATGAATGTGCATGGAGTATTGCCATTAAAACTATTACATGACATCTGTATATATTTAAATACATTTTTCCAAATGCAGTGTATCAAAACCTCTGCCATCACCACATAATACTTAGCTTGCTGTGGAGTAGCAAAACATCAACCATTGCAACAACTAAGATAAAAAAAGGAACAGAACAAAACAGAACACAAACAAAAATCTCAGCTTTTCCTTTGTAATAGCTGCCAGTCACTATCTGAGCAGATTCCCTATTTTCTAGAATTTTCTATGTACCCTTTCAAAAACGTGTTTCAGGTAGCAGGTGGCCTTCTTATTGCTCTATGCAGCCCATAAGTAAAAGTGGCACAAGGTGGCTGAGTCAAACACCTGACACTGAAAGATTCCCATTTCCCTCTTAATTTGCCCCATTTATCCCAAGAATAATGAAATTAGAGACAAAAAAGGCTACAGTGAGAAATACATAAGAGAGCTGAATAATAATAATAATATAACATAATAATATATTATAATGTGATTAATAATATAATTACTAATTATAAATATAATTATTATAATATAGACAGTATAAATATAATTATATTTAATAATAATTACCATTATTATTTGTAAAAATTATTTGTTTGTAATTAGCTCTAATAAGACATTTATTGATAATCTGATAGTAGCTTCATCAGAAACTAACCACTGCTACCTGACCACACAACATCTACGTGTGAGAAACAACATATACCTAGAAAATAGTCACAGATGTAATTTAAAGCTTTCCTCCTAAAAATTTGAGAAACATGCATCCCAAGTATATTCATTTATCAAGTTCAGCAAAATTTGAAAAAGGAACAAAGCAAAATCTTCACGAACTTGCAAATTTTTGTTTCATCTTGCCTGGTTAGCTTTAAATTCCAAAAAAGCAGATGCAACAGAATGAAAGAACTCTAATGGTTGTTTTGCAGTGTGTTTTACAAAGCGCATGCCAATAAAAAGCACTGCCCTTCTAAGGCTTCTGCATTTTGCTCAGAGGTTTTAATTATATCTTAACACAAAGCTAATTATTAAAAAGGTGTAAAGGAACACAGCATTCCTGCCAACTAACAATGAATTTTTTCTACCTTTAAGTAGTTATTTACTTAAATCAAATACTGATGTTTATGCATACATGGTTTCCACACTTAGTCATGACACAGAAACAGACACCCACAGGTCAGCTGACCAACTGACAAACTCCTACCCATCCATCCTTGCATGTCCTATGCCATTTTCTCATCTTCAATAACCACTCCAGCAGTTGATCACTTCCTTTTTTGTTAGCCACTGTACTTACTAAAGACTTCTCCCACTGCAGTTATCTTACTGTATTGAAAATGTTTATTTGCACACTTGCCTTCTCTACGAAACTCTGAGCTTTCTACAAGTCTGGATCAATGTATTCATCTCTACAAACAGTACCCACATACAGGAAGCACTCCATAGATATATTAATTAAACACAGATTCTTTACAGTGGAATATTAAATATACTCTGAAAAAAATCACTCTGAAACTCAAAGGCAAGTGTGTTGTAAAAAGAATCCAATATACTATCTTTAAGGGACTTCAATATAGGCCATAGGACCTGGGCTTTGTAACTCTCAGACTGGGATCAAACAGTGGTTTCACTGTGTCCTGCCTTGAGCAAATCAAGATTCTCTCAGCTGCAGTTTTTATCCATACAATGGAAATGGTTAACTACTGTGGATTATGGTTGCTTGGAACATAGAAAGTGGTTTATTTTCCATTTACTGGGGAGACAGAGAACAACTAATGACAAACTTAAGAAAACAAACCTAAAATAGCATCAAGTAACCTACTTTCTACTTTTGGAATCGCCCAAGAGCCAAAGGTGAAGACCTGACTTTCATAAAATAAACGTGTTTTATTTGTAGGTACATGGTTGCATACTTTACAAAGTGAACAGCCAGCTCTACGCAGCGGTCCAGGTATCGACAGTGGTAAGTAGATACAGAAGCTGCCAAAGGGCTATAATGGCAGGAACTATGGTACAACTGAAGTGTCCTTATGGGTTAAGTACTTGTGCTAATCAGTGGCTGGGATATGAGGTCAGTGAGAATTTCTATAATGTAAGCAGTTGGTACTCTCAGTCATTATAATTTTAGTTGTTCTGTTTAGTGTGTTGTGGTATCTCATTATGGGTTTAATTTGCACTTTCCTGAATCATAATGATACTTAGTATCTTTCCATGGCTTATTGGACATTTAAAAAAATATTTACTTATTTTTGGGAGAGCACAGGTGGGGAAGGGCCACAGAGAGGAGGACAGAGGGTCAGAAGCCAGCTCTGCACCGATAGGCTGAAAGCAACGAGCTCGATGTGGGCTCAAACTTATAAGCCAGGAGATCATGACCTAAGCCAAAGTTGGACACTCAACCCACTGAGCCACCCGGGTGCCCCAGCTTATTGAACATTTTTAAATCTTCTTTGGTGAAGTGTATTAAAGTGGGTTTTGTTTTGTTTGCCTCTTGATGTTTATATTTTTTTAAGTTTATTTTTGAGAGAGAGAGAGTGTGCAGGGGAGGGAAGGGGCACAGAGAGAGAGAGAGAGGGAATTTTCCAAGCAGGCTCCACGTTCTCAACACAGAGCCTAACACAGCCTCGATCCTGCAAACCGTGAGATCGTGACCTGAGCTGAAATCAAGAGTCAGACACATAACTGACTGAACCACCCAGGGGCCCCTGATTTTCTTTTCTTCATTTGAAATATAGTTCACATAGGAGCACCTGGGTGGCTCAGTTGATTGAGTGTCTGACTTTGGCTCAGGTCATGATCTCATGGCTTGCGGGTTCGAGCCTGATGTCGGGCTCTGTGCTGACAGCTCGGAGCCTGGAGCCTGCTTTGGATTCTGTGTCTCTGGCTCTCTCTGCCCCTCCCCACTCATTCTCTCTCTCTCTCTCTCAAAAGTAAATAAACATTAAAAAAAAAACTGAAATATAATTCACATACCATGAAATTCGATAGTTTTTAGTATATTCAGTTATGCAACTATCAACACATTCAATTTTAAAACATCTTCATCACTCCATCCAATTTAAATTCCAATTTATCTTTTTTTTCTTTAGTTGCTTGTGCTTTTGATACCATATTTAAGAAACCATTGCCAACACCAAGGTTGCAAAGATTTACCCATCTTCCACTAAGAAATTTTTTCATTTTAGCTCTTACTTTTAATCTTTGAAACATTTGGAGTTAATCCATTCATGTTGAACAAAGCAGTGAAAGTGGATATTCTTGCCTTGCTCCTGATTTTAGGGGGAAAGAATGGCTCTTGATTTTGAGGAAGTTCGCTATTCCTACCAAAAAGTAGCAGTAGGAGTGTTTTTATCACAAAGGAGGGTTGAATTTTGTCAAATGTTTTTCTATGTCTACCATGATGATAATATGGTTTCTGTCCTTTATTTGACTAGTAAGGTATATTAATTGATTTTCACTTTTCCTTGCATTCCTGGGATAAATCCTACTTGGCCACAGTATACCTTCCTTTTAATATGTTGCTGGATTCAGTTTGATAGTATTTTGTTGAGGATTTTTGTGTCTTTATTCATAAGAGATATTGGTTTATAATTTTCTTGATTTATCTTGATATTTTTGTCTGGTTTTGGTGTTGAGGTAATACTGGCCTCATAGAATTGGTTGGAAAGTGTTTCTTCCTCTTCTATATTTTGGACATTTGTGAAGACTGGCATTAATTCCTTCTTAAACGTTTGTCAGTATTCACTACGGAAGCTACATGGGTCTGGGCTTTTCATTGTGGTTAGTTCATTACGTCTTCTCCTTCAATTTACTTACTTGTTATAGGTCTATTCAGATGTTATATTTCCTCTAGTCAACTCTAATAGTTTGTGCCTTTCTAGGAATTTATTTCACCTAAATTGTCTAATTTTTGGCAGACAGCTGTTCACAGTTTTCCCTTATGACCCTTTTTAATTCTGTAGTTAGTAGTCCCTTCTTCTATTCCTAATTTTGCTGACTTGAGCCTTCTTCCTGTTTTACTTGGCCAATCTAACTACAGGTTTGTCAATGAATCATCTTTTGGTTTCACTCATTTGCTTTACTGTTTGCACATTCTCTATTGGATTAATTTCTGCTCTAATCTTTATTATTTCCCTTGTATCTGCTTGCTTTGGTGTGAGTTAGCTCTTCTTTTTCCAGTGCCTTAAGGTGGAAGATAAAGTTACTGATTTGAGATCTTCTTTAAAAAAAATTTTTTTTCTTCTTTTTCAATTCAGGCAATTACAACTATGAATTTCCCACTAAGCACTACTTTAGCTGCATCTCATAAGATGTGGTATGTCATGTCTTCATTCTCTCTCATCTCAAAGTATTTTCTGATTTCTCTTTAGAGTTGTTCTTTGACACACTGGTTACATAAGAGTAAATTGTTAAATCTCACAGTTGTGAATATCCCAAATTTCTTTGTGTTATTGATTTCTAACTTCATTCCATTGCAGTCAGAGAACATACTTTGTATAATTTTAAACTTTTTAAAGTTTATTGAGGTGTTTTTAAAAAAAGGTTTATTTAAGTAAAATTTACACCCAACGTGGGGCTCAAACTCACAACCCCAAGATCAAGAGTCAATGCTCTTTCAACTGAGCCAGCCAAGCACCCAGAGGTGTATTTATTTTTTTAGTGGCATACCATATGGCCTATCTTAAAAGAATGTTCCTTATCCACTTGAGAAAAATATGTACTCAGCTGTGTTTGTTCAGAGAGCTCTACAGATGTCTGTTATATCTAGGTGGTTTATCTTCTATTTCCTTGCTGCTCTTTTGCTTAGTTAATCTAAAGCATTATTGAAAGTGGAGTACTGTTGTTGAGTTGTTTATTTCTCCCTTCATTTCTATCAGTTTTACTTCACGTATTTTGGGTCTACATTGTTAGATGCATGTTTGTTTGCAATTGTTATGTCTTCCTGATGATTTGGCACTTTGATCATTATGAAGTGTCCCTTTTTAATCTGGAGTAACATTTTTTGTTTTTGAGTCTATTTTGTTTGATATTAGTAAGCCACTCCTGCTTTCTTGTAGTTGCTGTGTGATTTCTTCTTTTCCATCTTCATTCTTTAATCTATTTGTATCTTTGAATCTACACTGTATCTCCTGTAAACAGCATAATGTTGATTCTTTTCTCCCCTTGTCTGACAACTTCTGCCTTTTGATTACATGGACTACTCCATTTACACTTAATGTTATTATTGATATTGTTGATGTCTGTCTGCTGTTCTACTTTTTCGTTTTCTATATATTTTTTCTCTATTCCTCTTTTACTCCTTTCTGTTTCACTAAGTGAATATTTTCTAATACAACATTTTAATTCCTTTAATGAATCTCACTTTTTATTAGTGGCTGTGCTATGGCTTATTATATGCACATTAACATCAAAAAAGCTTCAGATATATACCAACTTAATTTCAGTGACACACACAAACATTACTCCTGTAGAGCTCATGGCCTCTTCCTTTTTATGCGATATTGTTATACACAGTACAACTACATGTTACAAGCCACCAGAATATAACAATGATTACACAATTTTATGTCTTTCAGAGAAGCTGAGAGGAGAGCAAGTATATATTTATAATTTAGCATGTTAGCCTTATTTACATTTTTGGTTCTCTTCGTTTTTTTTTTCTTGTGGATTCAAGTTATGATCTGATTCCAACTCCCTACCCCCACCAGAAGCTTGTTTTTATTTATTTTTTCTTTATTTAATAACTGAGTATTCTAGTGAGGTCTGTTTTACCTGCAAGAAGTCTCTGCTGCTGCTCCTTAGAGGACACAACTTGGGCATTCATAGAATGGTTTAGCAGGACTCTTTTTTTTTTTTTTACTTTCTTTAAGAACCTGATCTGTTAAGCTGTCTGACTCTTTCATATTATACCCAGTTGTTGAGCTCCACTAATTGCTGGCTGATTGATCTATTGTTTTCAATTTATGCCCTGGGGCATAAGTTACTCCCCAGTCTGATCCAATAAATTCAGGCTCTGTTGTAGGGTTAGTTTCTGAGGCCGGTGTTTGAGATTTGTTCTGGCCCCAAAAGTGTTCTTCATCCTTGACTATCTCCCTGGTATGCTCATTCCAACAGTTTAGTGTGCTGCTCTAATGGAGCTACGAAGCCTCCTCTTAATTGCTTACCACCAAAGTCCCCATTTTCCCCCCTCATCCTTAGGTTTGAACTTCTACATACTCTGCTTCAAGTAAGTTCTTTTGTTAAGAACTTCAGAGTTCCGGGTTTATGCACTACTCCCTCTGGGGAAATCTCTGATGCACTGCTCTGGGGCTGGGGTGAGGACAGTGGCCCACTTCTCTCAAAGTGACACCCCTGCTTAATTAATAAGGTGCTACATGAAGGCACTAGTCCCTGGCCTTCTCAGTTTGCCTCTACCAGCACAGAACCCTCACCCTACAAATCAAGCAGGGCAAGAGCATCAGAGCTCCATATTCTCAACTTTCCAAGCCTAGAACAAAGCTTCTGCCCTAGGAGTGGGGGCTGGGTGGAGGAAAGGAGCTCCCAAACTCTCAGCCACAATTCTTTGCCAACAATTTAGCCTCTGTAGCAAGGAGCTGGGTGAATGAGAAATGCTTGGTGTCCTGAAATCTCCTGGTGAGATACAGTATCTCTTAACTGGGAGCTGAGGGGAAGGGGACCCCAACTTCTTGGCTACCCCCACCCAAATGGAGTTTCGGTCATGCAGTGTGGGAGAGGGCAGAAGGTCATGGCTCAAATGCCACCCACTTTTGCTGTTCTAACATTTAGATTTCCTTGAATAAATGTTTCTTCAACTGCTGTATGTATGCCCACCCACAGGCTAACCCCCAGAGATTTTAAATGATAACTTTTATTAGTTACAGTTGTTTCCCTGGAAAGCAGGTCCATGTAGCTCCTCACATGACCATTCTAGGAGCAAGCTCTCTTTGTTTACTTTTTAAAATAATTTAAAGGCATTCTTGTAGATTTTGGATACAAGTTCTTTGTCAAGTACATGTATGGAAAATATTATCTCTGAGTGAGTGGTTTGCTTTTAATTTTCTCAAAAGTGTCTCTTGATGAGCAGAAAATGTTTAATTTTTATTAGTTCAGTTTTCTCCTCCTCCTTCTTCCTCCTCTTCTCATACTGCTTCCGTCCGCCTCCTCCTTTTGGTTACTGTTTTGAGGAGACTTTGCCTACACTAGTTATAAAGATATTCTCCTATGATTTCTTATAAATGCTTTATATGCTTAACTTTTATGTTTAGGGTCTGTTTCAAACTAATACTTGTGTATGGAGCAAAGTAAGTGTTGAGATTCACTTTTTTCATTGTTCTAGCACCACTTACTTCTTTCCCCATTGAATTGCTTTGTCACATTTGTCAAAAATCAAAGGGCTATAAAAGTGTGGGTGTATTTCTGGAGTCCTATTCTAATCCACTGATCTATATGTTTCATGCCATACTGCCTTGATTACTGTGACTTAATAGTGATTTTTAAATCAGATCATTTAAGCCTCCCATATTTGTTCTTCTTTAAGACTGAACGAGCTCTTCTAGTTCCTTTGTTTTTGCATAGGAATTGGAGTCAGTTTGTCAGTCTCCACCAAAAACGCTGCTTGGATTGTGACTTTGACGGTTTTGCATCTATAGTTCAATTTAGGGAGAACTGGCATGTGAACAACATTGAGTGTTCCTACTCATGAACATGGTACATCTCTCTATTAATCATGTTTTCTTTAATTTCTCTCAGCAATGTAGAATTTACAGAGTAAATTTATTCCCAAGTATTTTATGTTCAAAAAATTCCACTTTCCAGTTGTTTGATCCTACTATATAGAAATACACTTTTTTTTTTCCATTTTATTTTGAAACAATCATAAATCTAAAGACAAGTCTTAAATATAGTCATAAAACTTTTTTCAGGAACCCATCTAAGTGATTTGTCAAGTTGACAACCCATCACTCAAGCACACTTTCATCTGTATGCCATACCATGACATGATCATTTACAAAATCAGTGTATTAACACAAATATATTGTTACCATCTAATACTCAATCCTAATGTCAAGTTTCCTTAGTTGTTCTCAAAGTATTACAGCAAAAGTTTCCAGTTTAGAATCAAATGTTCAGTTTAGTCATCCAATTTCTTCAGTTCGGAATAGTTCCTGTCTTCCCTTGACTTTCATAACCTTGACACTGGGAAGATTACAGGCTTCGTACTTTGCACACTGTCCCACAATCTGAATTTGTCTGATGTACCTGCATGATCATACTCAGGTGAGCATCACTAGAGGAAATCATGGAAGTCGCACTGTTCTTGGTGCATCGTCTCAGGTAGGGCCTGATTTCGATTCATCCTAGTATCAATGATTTTCACTTTGATCTCTTGATTAAGGCAGTTGTCTCCTTGGCTTCTCTACCGTAAAGTTACCTATTTCACTTTGTAATTAGTAAGTATTTTTGGAGAAGTACTTTGAAACCATGTAATTATCCCAAATCCCATCATTCAATTTATTTATTTA
This sequence comes from Panthera onca, assembly GCF_046562875.1. Classification (NCBI taxonomy): domain Eukaryota; kingdom Metazoa; phylum Chordata; class Mammalia; order Carnivora; family Felidae; genus Panthera; species Panthera onca. Next base: position 133,529,705 of record NC_138344.1, read on the forward strand.
CATCTGAAGGAACTCAGGGGTTTAGTTTATTCAATGAGTTAAAATTCGCTACCACCACTTATTTTTGATTCTGCAAGTGTGGTTCTTACTCTTATGGCCTGGCTCTTCTAGAATTTTGACAAAAGTCTTGTAGAGTTTACCAAGTCCCTATACCTTGGGAGGAATTTAACTGCAAACTGTCTCCCCGAAGGTGGGAGCTGCTGAAATCTTTATCGGGCTCTTTCAACCTTTCCAGCTTTTGTCTGGGCCACTTAGATGTTCACCCCATGCACTCACTGCTGGGAAGTCAGTCCACACACAGAGATTTCTGAACCACCTCACCTGTGGTTCCCTTCTTGGCAGGGTCCTTTGCCACAAAGGAAAAGGGTCCTTTGCAGCCACTGTGTTGGCCCCAAACTCCCAACTTTTGACTCCTCAGCCTTGTAAGACTGCCACTTCTAGACTACATTTTGACCTCTTATTTTATATATCCTTGGAAAGAAGTATTTTTGGTATTTAAGAACCTAAGTCTTTAGTGTCAGAAAATCCAAAAATCCTAGTGATACCATTCATCAGTTGTGTGACTTTGAGCAAGTTGCTTAATCTCTTTGAATCTAAAACCATAATTATAAAAGGAGAACAATATATTTCCCTAGGGTTTGTTCATTTCATTCAACAGGCTTTGAGCCCTTATTATATAACAATTACTTTTCTAGATACTGCACCCATATGCCAAACTAAACAGGCAATAATTTTCCATCCTAGTGAAACCTGCATTCCAGTGGGAAGAGAGAAACATAAGTAAACAAGATACTATGAATACGTTGGAAGATGATGATTGCTATGGAAAAAATAGCACAGCTAAAGGCAGATAGGGAATGCCAGGATAGAGCTGAGGACTGCATTTTAATAAGGGTGGTCGGTGTATGCCTCACCAAGGTGACTCTTGAACAAAGAATTTAAGAAAGTGAAGACATGAGCTAAGCAGATGTTGGGGGGACCCGATTCCTGGCAGAAGTAACAAATGCAAAGGCTTCAGGCGGGAGAGCCTGGTGCACCTAACAATTAGGAAGGAAGCTAATGTGGCTAGAACCAGTGAACAAGGAAAACGTAGCAGGGGAGCAAAGGTCACAGAAGTCACTGAGTTATGGGGGTGGGAGAGTTGTGCAAAGTCTTACAGACCATCACCGGGGCTGCTATGCATACCATGCACGGTACAACGTATTGTGATCCTCTGGAGCTGAGCTGGCCATTGGAAGGATCTCATCTTTCACTCTGAATGAGATGGGAAGCCTGTAGAGGATTCTGAGTAGAACAGTGAGGGAAGATAAGACTTGCGCTTTACTAGGCTCAATGATTCTGGCTGCTGTGTTGAGAAGGGCAAGGGTAGAAATAAGGGGATCGCTTGGAATGAAGCAGGGTGAGAGAGGATGGTGGTTAGGAGGAAGGCGACTGCAGTGGTAGGAGTACAGATCCAGTCCTACCGGAGCACCTGAAGAGATGGAGTTGGGGAAGGCTGCTGGAACAACAGGTTTGGAGAGGATGACCCAGAGTTCACGTCTGGGGATAAGGAATACACAGTGTCTAACAAACACTGAAAGCTCAATACAAGGTAGTTACCATGATCCTCATCATCACCCTCAATTATTCAAAGACTGTTAAAGAGGTACAAAAGAGCCCTCTGGAACGTTTTGAGGGAGAGGAAGATAGACTTCTTATGGCTGGTTTTGGAGCAATGAAGAGCAGGCTCTGAAAGTGCTTCATGTAAATTCCTTGAAATTATGTGCAATTGTTTTCAAGCATATGTAAGCATCTGTGCATTCTTCTGAGAAGAGAGGGTCTACAGCTTTTATCAGATTCTCCAGGGAGTTGGAAGCCAAAAACAGTTTAAGGAACATGGCCCCTACAACAACATTGTAAATTTGAATCGAAAAGTTCCTATCAAGTTCTATTTACAAACAAATCAATGAGTACTGGCTGCCAGCACATGGGAAACATCCGAAAATAGTGTCCTACAGGTCTCCAGCACAGCAAACTTTATCATCACGGCACACACACCCGGTTCCGGCCTCTCCGGGGCACCGAGCTCACTTCTCACTGACTTCTACCCTTGCTTGGCATAGCTGTCCTGGGGATTTGTATTTAGGATTGGACTGGTGAGGTCCAGAGCTTTACAAAGTGAAATGGAGCAAGGGGTTTTCATTTTCAACAAGATCTCTGACTACTGAGGATGTGCTGGGACCGCATTCTGGTGTCTTTACATTGGTGTGTTTATCAAGAGATCTAGCAAATCTAATAGGGTAAAGTTGGGACTTGCTTGCCCTAAGTAAAAACAATTTAGCCAGGCAGTGAGACAACAATAACACAAATTTAAAAGACCGTAGGGATATTGTTAAATATGAGCTGAATTATAAAATCTTGACTCTCTTGAAGGAGAATACTGGAATCAGGAAAGCAGGCAGATTCTGGGACAGAGTTAGCAATGGCATGGATATGGTCAGTGACATCACAAAAACCCAGATCCTTACTGATATCTGGGAGGAAGATTCTTCTCAGCTTTATAAAGCAAGGAACCCCACCCTTCACCCCCATCCTTTCCAACTGAGCATAAATTATATTTCCTCCCATAAAAGACTTACTAAAAGCTCAGACTGAAAAAAGTCGCTGAGTGGAAACTGGAATTACCTCAGGTCTACTCTGCTTGGTCAGCTTTTGGCCCATGCCAACATGTCTACCCTGAGTAATAAGTTTCCTGTACAAATTATGGATTCGTTAGATTTCTAGAAATTAGATTTCTCAGGTTTCTGCCAATTTCTTTCACAACATATTGCAAGCATGAAGTTTGGCGTTTTTTGGTGGTTTGTTTGTTTGACTGAAGCCAATGCTGACTGTTTTTATTCTGTTTATGATAGGGAAACTGTCAGAAACAGCATGAGAATGCTCCATTTTTACTGATATTCCTGAACCTTCTTGCCTCTCTGGACATAAAGTGGACCAAGTGGTACTGACTCAGTGAAGGCTCTTGGCTACTGCTGTTTGTATGGAAGCCGCATCTCTATAGCCTGTAAGTCAGGGAAGCAGGAAAGGGCTGCTGACAGGTAGGAATTCAGGAACATAAAACAGGGTTTTCACTGCTCTCCTTTAAAATTTATTATCTCAACACAGCTCGCTGCTTTTGAGACCAGACAAAGAAGTAATAACAACTACAGACATGGGGCACCTTCTATGTGCCTGTTCCACTTAGATATGACAGTGAATCTGACCCTTATCAACACTGCTCTTAGGTACTATTCTAATAGTATGATCCCCAGAGAAAATAGGTACTCCCTAGAGAATAGTGAGGCTAAACAAATATACAAAGTTGTATATCCTGTGAGTGGGAGGATAGGGATTATGAATATGGGCAGTCTAACTCCAAAGAGTGATTTTTTTATGCCATATTAGAAATGTGCTTCACTTCCTCCAAATATGGTTTTACTGTTGCTTACTAACAGCAGCCTCATCGTGCAGCTGGTCTGGTTAATTACTGTCCAAAAAACTGCCTTAAGATCAACTGTTCTAAAAAAAAAAAAAAGAAAATCAACTGTTTTGTCCTTCAAACATGTAAATGGCTTAGAGCCAATAATTCTATATATTTGGTCATAAAATTGTGCTATCTTACATGTTTTTCACAATTAAGTTTGACAAGTCTGGAGGGCTCATCTGAATGTCACAGTGCTCAAAAGTAGACATTCTTGGCGGGAGGGGGGGTTGCTACACAGAGGGGTTTTTTTAACGGCCACAGTAAACAATGAGTTTCAATCTCTTCTAAGAATGTACCAAGCTAAAATTATCACTGACCCATTTATAGCACATAATTTAAAAGAGTCAATTTATATCTTGCAGGAATGGACTGGGCTGTTTTCTCAAAAAAAAAAAAAAAAAGAAATTATTTGGCCTTGCCTTCAGGAATACCTCCATCCTTGTGGAAGACTCCTTAATTTTTCCTAAGAGGTGATAACCTTAGCCCACCTGCCTGTTCAAGACGATGAATTGAATTTGGCAACACAGAAGAGCTACAGTCTAGGAGTCCAGGTTCTTTGTTGTTGTTATTGTTGTTGAAGTAGGCTCCACACCCAACATGGGGCTAGAATTAACGACCCTGAGATCAAGAGTCCGACGTTCTACCAATAGAGCCAGCCAGGCACCACTACAGTCTAGGTCCTTGTCAGAGATTAGAACCTCAAATTGTCGGCAGTCCAAATCTCATCAAATATTTGGTTGTGAGAAATAATACATACAAAGGACGATACATGTAATTGTATCTATACCTCTTTCTGGATATGCCATAATGGCTCTGGCCAAAGTCAGAACAGAAGAGAAGTATAAACTTGAATAACACCATTTTGGACAAATTATACTCTAATCTTGTTCCTCAGGCTTACATTATATGGAATATTGACACGAAATGTGGCATCATCTTTAGTCAAGAAAGGCTGGTGAAAACTAGTCATTACATCTGGGCCCTATTTGAAAAGTTTTTCCTAGGTCATCCTGCCTTGCCTGTGGGCTTTATTTATTTATTTTTAAACTTATCTTGATATAATTTCAAACTTACAAAAAATATTTGCCAGAACAGTACAAGGAATCCCTACATAACCATGATGAAAATTCACCAACTGTTTACATTTTGCTTCATTTGCTTTAGTATTCTTTCGTGTTTTTATATATGTGCATACTCTTCCTGAGAATAAGTTGGAGACATCACGCTCCTACCCCTAAATCCTTCAGGGTGCACCTCCTAAGGAAAAAAAAACCCCACCCTTTTCTATAACCACAGTACAATTATCAAGATCAGAAACTTTATGATAAAAACACTATTATCTAATTTGCCCTTTATTCAAGTCTTGTCATCTGTCCCACTAATACGCTCTCTAGCTACTTTTGTTTCTAGCCTAGGACCTAGTTTATGATCACACAATGCATTGGAGATCCTAGGTCTTTAGTCTGGACCCTCAGTCTTTCTTTCTTGATCTTGACATCTATGAAGAGGATAGTTCAGTTATCTCATAGACAAACCCTCAATTTCATTTTTTCCCCCCAGATGTTTTCTCATGATCAGATGCAGGTTATGCATTCTTGGAAGGAATAGCAATGACATGATGTGACCGTCTTAGAAAATATCAGGAAGCATGTGATGCTAGTTCTCCCAATATTGGTGTTAATTTTGATCACATGATTAGTGTGGTGTTTGCCAGGTTTCTCCACAGTAGAGTTACTCTGTTTCCTTTTGTAATTAACTGGTAATTTATGGGGAGATGAATTGAGACTATGTAGAAATATCCTATTCCTCATCAAACCACTGTCTACCCACTTTGGATCCAATGATGATTTTCTAATTCCATTGCTCTTTCTCTTTGTTTGTTGGACGTACATTTTGTCTGGCTGGGCAAGTATAGATTAGTAGGACAGATTCATAGAGTTAGACTGCAGAGCTATAACATACTTACATATTAAATTTTTATTGCTGACAATATTTTATAAGCGCTTTCCTCAGAAAGGCTTATAGCCACTCATACTCCCCACCAACAGTGAATGAATGCCTTAAAAAACAAAGTTCTCACCAACTCTTGATATTATTGTTATGTTTAAATTTTTACCAAATATGATAGGCATTTCCAAAAATTTCCAAGAAATTGTTAACGTGCAAAAGAAAGAAGAGAGGAAGAAAATCTGAGAGTGTGCAGCAGCTGGAACCTATTTTATAGTCCATACAATGCCAGACCTTAAATGATGCTTGTATAGACTGCTGGTTCCTTGAGTAAACTAAAAGAAACTTCTTATATGCAAATGATTACATTTTAAGGGGTTAATATAAAAAATATATAAAGAACTTACACAACTCAACACCAAAAAATCAATCTGATTAAAAAATAGACAAAAACCCCAAATAAACATTTTCCCAAAGACATCCAGATGGCCAACAGACACATGAAAAGATGCTCGACATCACTCCTCATCAGGGAAATACAAATCAAGACCACAGGTGAGGTGTCATCTCATACCTGTGAGAATGGCTAGAATCAGAAAGACAAGAAATAACAAGTGTTGGTGAGGATGTAGAGGGAAAAAAAACCCTCATGCACTGTTGGTGGGAATGTAAACTGGTGCAACCACTGTGGGAAACAGTATGGAGCTTCCTCAAAAAATTAAAAACAGAAGGCGCCTGGGTGACTCTGTCTGTTAAGCATCTGACTCTTGATTTCTGCTCAGGTCATGATCATGAGACCAAGCCCCATATCAGGCTCTGCTCTGACAGGGCAGAACCTGCTTGGGATTCTCTCTCTCCTTCCCCTGCTCGCACATACTCTCTCTCTCTCTCAATATAAATAAACATTAAAAAAAAAAATTAGCAACAGGGGCACCTGGGTGGCTCAGACGGTTAAGCGTCTGACTTTGGCTCAGGTCATGATATTTGTGATTCAGTAATTCCACTACTGGGTATTTACCCAAAGAAAATGAAAACACTAATTTGAAAAGATATATGTACCCCTATGTTTACTGCAGCATTATTTACAACAGCCAAGATATGGAAGCAAGCAACTTAAATGTTTACTGGCAAATGGATAAGGAAGATGTGGGGTGTGTACACACACACACACACACACACACACACACACACACTGGAATATTACAGAGCCATTAAAAAGAATGAGATTTTGCTGTCTGCAACAAGAATGGACCCAGAGGGTATTTTGGTAAATGAAGTAGGTCGGAATGAGAAAGACAAACACCATAAGATTTCACTCATATGTGGAATCTAGGAAACAAAAAAATGAGTAAGCAAACAAAAGCATAATCAGACTTATAAATACAGAGCACAAACTAATGGTTGCCAGTGGGAAGGGGGTGGGGAGATGGGCAAAATGGGTCAACAAGCTTCCAGTTATGGAATGAGTAAGTCACAGGAATAAAAAGCACAGCACAGGGAAGACAGTCCATGGTATTCTAATAGTGTTGTAAGGGGACGGATGGTAACCATACTTGTGGTGAGGTAGCATAACATATAGATAAGATGAAACACTATGTCGTACACCTGAAATCAGTGTAATACTGTGTGTCAACTACATGCAAATTTTTAAAAAAATATTTTAAAAGGCAGAAGTTTGTAAAAAAAATCACAATAAAGCCAACTTAAGATAATACAAATTATATCTCTGGGCACTCTGGGTGGCTCAGTTGGTTAAGCGTCTGACTCTTGGTTTCTGCTCACGTCCTGATCTCATGGTTTTGTGAGTTTGAGCCCCGCATCGAGCTCTGCACAGACAGTTTGGAGTCTGCTTGGGATTCTCTCTCTCCTTCTCTCTCTCTGCCCCTCCCCATTTGTGCTGTCTCTGTCTCTCTCAAAATAAATAAATAAAAACTTAAAAAAAATATATCTCAATTCTTTTGTATTTGCTAAATGGGTCTTTTTACGTTTAATGGCTCATATTCTCTATCTGTAGAATGTGAACATAAATAATTCCAACTCCCACATAAGATTGTCATGAGGATTCAATGAGCTACCAAGAGTTAAACTTGGGCCAGATATAATAAGCATGCATTGCACAGTGTTTATTGACTACTGTTATTGTTTATAGAGATCAATTACAATTTATAGGATTGAAAAATAATGCCCAGTTTACTTGTAATGATTTAGAAATAAAATTCAAATTCATGGTGTCCTGACATCTACTTTCTCAACGTAAGCATAATTTCAAGGCTTATAAATGTTTAACATATATTACCGTCAAGTACTACTAGGGTATAATTAGTTTTAGTCAGTATTAAGCTAAAGAGAAATGTTCTTATAGAATTGGTATTTTAGTGCAATCAAGTTTTAAAGTTGCAGAGATATCTGATTTGTATTCAAGTACAATTAACTTGCTTTTAAAGAGTTTTATGTGATAGTAGTGGGGAGTGTCGGGTAAGCACTCTGTTGCTGTATCTCTAAGAAGCATAAAAATAACTCAGAAATCACACAAATAATGTAAAAATTCAAAAGTGCAGAATCTCTGCCATTTTCAAACAATACCATCCTCCCTAAATCCTGCAGGTCCTCATCTTCTCTTTCTTCTTCCTTTGATGGCAAACTTCTTTAGAGGGTCTATGTGGATATCCGACTCTCCCTACCCTCTGTTCACTTCCTATTGTTGGTAATCAAATTACTACAAGATTTGGTGGCTTAAAACAAAACCAATTTATTACTTTATGTTGTAGGTCATAAGTCTGACATGCATGTCATTGGGCTAAAATCAAGGTGTCAGCAGGGCTGCATTTATTCTGGAAGTTCTGGGGGCAAGTCTTGTTTCCTGGTCTTCTCCAGCTTCAAGAGGCTACCCACACTGGGGCTCATGGCCCCTTCCATCTTCAAAGCCAGCAATGGCAGTCAAGTCAACTGCTCACACCCCGTTGCTCTAACCTCTTCTGTAGTCACATCTCCAGTGCACTCTCCTCTTTTGCTTTCCTCTTTCACTTTTAACCACCCTCCCCTGTGATCACACTGGGCCTGTCCAGGTAATCTGGGAAAATCCCCCTATTTTAAGGTAGCTGACTAACAATTTTAATTCCATCTGCAACCTTAATTCTCATCTGTCGTATAACCTGACATATTCATGGGTTCCAAGGATTAGGCTGTGAGCATTTCTGGGTGGCCATCATTCAGCCCACCATAGCCTCTATTTACTGCTTAACACACTACAGAACAATGTCCACCTTCATAATAGCATCGTAGACTAGGGTTAAAAAACAACCTTGCATTACCAGACAATGAATGTTTTTCAGCCCTCACATTACTTGACTTTTCAGCTGTACTTTGCAAACCAAGAGAAAGATTTCAAGGAGAGTAAAGTAAGACTGGGGAACCATGCCTGTGGGTCCAGCCCAAAGTGACTTGTCCCAAAATGGTTGTGTTAAAGCCACTTAACTTGGGGTAGTCCGTTTTGCAAAACAGCTAACGGAGAAGACATTGGTAAGTTGTAAATCGTGCTTAAAACCAAGGGACTTGCTTAAGGTGACACAAATCCATCCGACTCCAAGATCTAAAAGCCCTGCATGATCTGACCTCACAACCACACCACACAGGACTGTTTCCACTGGGTTCACATTGACATTTTGGTAGCCCTCTACTGCTCCTATTTTCAGGCTACCACACATGCTGGGTGGAGCCCTGTGCCTGGAACATTCTTCCATATCCCCTCCTGTTGCTCACCTAACTTCTATTCTTCCTCTTAAATTGCACTTTAAATGTCACTTCTCTGGGAAGGTCTTGCCTGACAACACAGACTAGACTTAGGTGTTTTCACGACTGACTTTCATTAGTGCCCTCTGCATCTCCTTCCGACTACTTGCTTCAACTAAGTACTCAGTTATGTGCTAATTTATTTAATGTCTGTCCCCCTTTTCGATTACAAGGCTCTGAGGGTAGAGAATCTTGTCTAGGTTGTTTGCTACCATTTCCAAGCACTTGGCACAGGGTAAGCAGGCATGAAGAGTTTTAGAATTGACAAAATCTTGATACAGTTCACCTCTTGTACCAAAGGGGTCAGTATCCCAAAGAGTCCTCCAGGAAACCTACACAATGAACTTGAATTTGAAGCCACATATCATCTCTCCCATGAACCATCATTTATTCGTCTACTTTTGAGACCTGCAAGAGTCCCTATGCTTCTAAACTGGCTCAGTATCAGGCCCATGGACTGAGGAAGAAGTCTTCACCCAAAAGTCTGGGTGAAGTTTATGTCTAGAGAAGTAACAAGTTACAGTGTGTAAGACTTCTACCAGTGGGCAGCAATTCTAGTACTGTGACACATTAATATGTCCTTGTAGAAAATAATTAAAAATAATTATAAAGTGCCAGATCCTTCACAGTTCCCATTAAAAGAATCTTTTTCTCTATTATGCTAGAATGATGTTCCTCTAATTTAGGCCAAATTTTTTTTTTTTTCATACAAGGGATGCAATTTAGGTCTTATTTCAATGACATTTAACTGACACAGATATTTAACAATAGCAAGTAGATTCCGTTTTGTTGTTGTAGGGTTATCGCATCCTCAATAATATTTCCTTCTTGGATTTAGGACAGCACACTCTGTGGTGTGGGTCTGCCTCTGTGTGTGTTTGGGAAAGGGGGAGGAGATTGGAAGAGAAGGAAGTAGCCTTTAAGCCAGTACATTTGTTTTTTAAAAACAATGAACTAATCTTCAGAACTCGACCTGAAGATCCCCACAAAATTTCCAGGATTCCAGCAACTCCCTATGACAAATTATTCGTATTTTTGAGACAATATTTTGTGGGGCTCTCATTAACAATACTGTACTGTATATTTGCAAGTTGCTAAGAGAGTAGGTCTTGAAAGTTCTCATCAGAAGAAAAAATTTTTGTAACTCTCTGAGGTGATGGGTGTGAACTAACTTAGTGTGGTAATCATTTCACAACATATAAACATATCAAATCATTATGTTGTACATCTTTAATATACTGTTATATGTCAATTACATCTCCGTAAGACTGGGGAAATATGTTATGGGATTAACATTAAAGTAAACAGCATCTGCTTTCAATCACAATTATTACTTTCTACGTATTATTTAATTTTTCCATTTCAAAACAAAAAAAAATAGGTACTCGAAGTCACTTCTAAGTATTTGCAACAACTTTTTCTGTTCATGCTTTGAGTATACTGTTGAGAAGTCATGCAACAAGAGCATTAATAACATGGAACACGTTCACTTTGTTGAGAAGAAACATACATTGCTAGTTGGTAGAGGATAGTTTCAGCTGCTCAGACCCATGCACATCTGATGTGACTTACTGTTGAACGCAGAAACTCTCTGCTGTTCTTAGTTTATGTGCTTCTATTAATAGGTCGAGACACTGAAATCCACTCGAGATACTAAGTTTGATGAGCCTTCAAATGTTACAAAAGACTACAGAAACGACCTACACAGCACTATTTTCCCCCGAGGGCGTACAAGGATAACCATGGGAAGAGTTGGGTCAACTTTTGAAGGCTCTGTTTTGTTTATGTCATCTCCTGGAAATCAGCTGGCAGGAGGGGAAGCAGAGCTAGCAGACAAAAGCAAGGGTGAAATCCTACATCTCCTGTTTTCAAAGGGAGATCTTCTGGTTCTACTTTCACTCTCCACAGATCTACTTATGTCTGGCAATACTCTGACCTCTAGTCATTTAACCTTTTTAATCTCAAATCCCTTTATTTAGCATTTCTCTCTCATGTTTCCTCTTACGGTGGCACCCTCCAAAGAGCTATCTGCTTTAAGTCCCATATTCTGCCCTCACCACTACTCCCACTGTGCACTATTACTTGGCCTTCTTTTCTTTTCTTCCCCTACAAATTTTTCTCTTGCTTCAGATTGGCCTCAAATACATGAACTCCTACACATTCTGGTTCTCATTTCCACCTACTCTTCCTCCTCCAGACCACCCAAATCTCTCTTGATCGCACCTCTTCTTGTCTTGTATCTCAAGTACAGTCTTAATATGATATACCACACATACCATACAGACATAATTTCTTTTTAATGTCATGCCAAAGTCATCTTCCTTTTTTTTTTCTTTTGGTTTTAGCTCAACTTCCTAATAGCACTTCTCCATGAATGCATTCCAGCTTATCGAAATCAAGTTCTGACTAAGACATCTCTATCAGTGTTGGACATTAGTCATATTGACTTCAAAACAAAGAAAAGGAAGTTCCTTCCATTACTGCCTGTTTCGCCAAGTACTACAGACTGCAATGTATCATGATCCAACTGCTACCATCTCGGCAATGTCCTCGCCCTGCAAAGTGTGAGATGATATTAAGACTCAAAAGTGAAACTTTAATGCTTTCAATAACTTCAATTCATATTGAAAGGATGACTCATGATACTGTCTACAAGGCCGGGGTGGCATTCATTATTAACAAAGCTCCTTGGCATCACCTTTATAAAACCCTTTGTGATTTGTTTCTTCACTCTCTTCTTTAGTGTCTTAATTCTACTGATAAATCGGATAGTTTATACAGTCATAAATCAGCTGGTATTTTGACAAAATTACCATTAACAGATCAGAGAATACCAAAAGAAAAATTGTTTTTATAGATTATTTTCCACAGAGAATTCTCTCCCACTGTTAGTTAAAATGAATACAATTTTAAGAGACAGAGAGAGAGAGACAGAGAACAAGAATAGATTAAAATATTTTTGTATTTCTTGTTATAACCATACAGAGAGAGGTACAAAGAAAGTTATAAAAGGAAGTACGTATGGTTTGCATGTTATAAGACTTGGAAAGGCTAAATAATTATATAACGGAGAAAACCCATTAAATCCATATGATACCATTAGATGTAAATTACAACAGAGCCTAAGAAGATATTCATGATGTAGAATTAAAAAAAAAAACAAAAACCACAGAAATGCGACTTACAACAGATGGGAGTACACAGGAGTAGTCAACAAATTACAGCCCAGGAGACAAGTCTAGTCACTGCTACTGAGCCCTAAGGTAGAAGACAGTAAAACAACAGAAATGAATGGAAGACAATTACAACTAAACCAGGTGTATTGTAGGAAACAATCGTACCTACGCAGTTCTGACAGAAACACTATACTCCATATCTGGCAAGTGTCAAGGGTAAGCATCTGTCAAGATAATACTAACGTTACAATAATCTTATCGTTTGGAGAAGCCTGTGCCAATCAGGCAAATTTTGTCCCAAGGGAAGGAGACTGGTCAAGAAATGCCCAGTGAGCCATGAATCCGAGGAGGAATGTGACAGCAACCTAGTTGTGGGTATCCACGTCAGCTCCCAACACATCCTAAAGAACAGCAAGAATGGTAATAAATCTCATAACCTGTTCCTTCAGCAAAACTTAGAGACAAACCAGTGTGCCATGAGCAGGCTGAGAAAGAACAGGACGGGACACAAGTACCATGGAGAGGGTAAGAAAATGCAGTCAGACAGCAGGTATAAAATTAATGTACAAAGACTGTCAGCTCTCAGCTAGAAGATACAGTAGAAGAGAAGACCCCATTTACAATGGTGACACGTGGCAGATTATCTAAGATTAACTTAAGAAATGTGGGTGGGAGGAAAATGAGAAACGCTCCTGTAGGTCTCAGAATTCAACACGTGAGAAAAGACATACCGTGTTCTTAAGCAGGAATAACCCGTATCATAAAAATGTCAATTCTCCCTAAATTTGTTTTAATTTAAAACGATCCCAATAAAAACACCCTAACAAGCTCAACACCCATACAGAACTCAACAATTTGATTCTAAAGTTCATGTTGAAAAATAAACAAACGTGATGGCCCCCCCAAAAGGTTCTGAGGACCAGCCTTGCCAGGTATTAAAGCACACTGTAGAACTCGGATAAACTAAAATAGCATGATTATGGCTGGTGATTCAACAAACCAAACAGAGCAGAGAATCAAGAAACAGACCCTGATGTATATGAGAATTTAAAATATGGGAAAGGCAGAGCATCAGGTCAGTGGAAATTTGGACTTTTTTTTACTAAATGGTACTGAGAAAACCAGTAGTCATACGAAAAAGATTAGGTTGGATACTTATTTTATGTTATACCCAAAGAAAAATGCTCCATGTATCAAAGTACTCAATCCAAAAAATAAAACTATATAAGCACTGGAAAAAAACATCACTGAGTTCTTTTATAACCCTCAAATTTGAGGAGATCTTTTATGAGGATTTTTATGACTGAAAATCTGTAAGCCATAAAAATAGTTTTAAAATAAATTCCACTACACATAAATTTAAATTGTTTACCTGGTAAAAACATCGTAAAGTCAAGAGGCAAATGGAAAGCAGGGGAATTTTTACAATGCATATTGCAAATGGTTCCTCTCTCTAAGAGCTCCTCGAAAATTAAGAAAAAAATGAGCAAAGGGTACAAATGATTTTCAGAAAAAAACCCCAGATGACCTTTAAAACATAAGCAAAGATGTTCACTGTCACTAACAAGACCGTACATTAGCTCTATACTGAGATGCAACTCCTCGCCTATGAGACCAGGAAACACCCACGAGTTCAATCGTGCTCCACAGACAAACAGGCACTCGAGGACAATGCTGGTGGGAGTATAAAATGATGCAACTGCTATGGAAGGGTATATGCAAAATACAGACCTAGAAAGCCTTTGGTTTTTTCCTACACAAGTGGGAAATTACATGTGCAAAGTTGTATCTGAAGCCTCAAAATAAGATTAGAACCAGCCCAAAGATCCAGTCATACAGAACTGGTTATTACACCATAGAAAAGAATGGCATTGCTACAAAGGAAATTTAAAAGAATGAGATTTTTTTTTTTTTTTTTTTTTTTTTTTTTATGATTTTAGTTTTAAGTAATCTCCACACCCAATGTGGGGCTCGAACCTACAACCCCAAGATCAACAGTCACACGCTCTACCAACTGAGCCAGCCAGGCATCCCAAGAATGAGAAGATCTTTATGAACTTATGCAGGGTGAGCTCTAGGACACACTTGTAAGTGAAAAAGAGAACAATCAGAACAGTACACGGGACAAGCTACCTCTGGTTATGAGTGTTGGTAGTTGATATCAGGCACCCTGAAATACAGGCCTACTGGAGTTTGCTTTTTAACGTCTCGCTTTGAATGCAGACAGTTAAAGGAAATGATTCTTGCCCTTCCATTAGAAACCGTATCTCAGGGTAACCAAAGAATTACAGTGGATGACAGAAAGCCACACTTGACGAAAGAATGCCAGCCAATAAACATAGAAGAAATGATAGACGTAGAAAATCACCACTTTGCAACTCATAATTCGTTGATTTTAGCAAGTAATTATCAAGTATTAATTGTTAAAACCATAAAGTGCCAAAACAGCATGCAAATTATTTTCACTAATAAGGAAAAAACATAATTCTGTTATAAAGGGATCAGACTGTCATCTCTCTTAGTCTTCACACTAACAACCAGATAATGGGTTTCTCCTGATGCGATACAATATGAAACATGCAACACCACCTACGATTTATTCCAGCTAAAATAGTGAACGTCAACCTATCAAGACCAGATCTAACTTCCCAACTACTAGAATTCAGTAGAGAGAGGGATAAGCTAAAAGATACTACGAGATAATTTCTCAGACCAGTAAGCCATGGATACAAAAAAGGGTAGGTTCCAGATTAAGAGACTTCAAGGACATAACAACCAAGTACATGTTCCTGGACTGGATCCTGGTTTGGACGAATCAGCTGAAAAAGATACTATGTGACAGTGAAATGTGAATATGGCCTTGTGTGGTAGACGGCCACCAATTATTTGTAGTCCCCTCATCAGGAAGTGAGGTCTTTGGCGAGCACGTGAACAGGGACCCTCCTGCACTGTGGGTAGGAATGCGCCCTGGTGCAGCCACTGTGGAAGACAGTATGGAGGTTCCTCAAAAACTAAAAATGGAACTACCATATGATCCAGCAACTGCATTCTGGGTATTTTTCTGAAGAAAATGAAAACACTAACTTCAAAAGATATATGCCCTCCTCCCGTGTTCACTGCATCATTATACTTACAATAGCCAAGATATAGAAATAACCTAAGCGTCCATCAATGAATGAATAAAGAAAATGTGGTATATATACACAGTGGAGTATTATTCAGCCATAAAAAAGAATGAAATCATGGCATTTGTGACAACATGAATGGACCTTGAGGGCATTATGCTAAGTGAGATAAATCAGAGACAGAAAGACAAATATCATATGATCTTACTTATATGCCGAACCTTAAAAAAGAAACAAAAGACAAACAGAAACCAAGCTTATAAATAGAACACTTAGGTGGTCGCCAGAGGCAGGGATGAGGATTAGTAGGTGACATGAGTGATGAGAGTCAAAAGGTACAAACTTTTTGGGGCGCCTGGGTGGCTCAGCTGGTTAAGTGACCAACTCTTGATTTTGGCTCAGGTCATGATCTCACACTTCGTGAGTTCAAGCCCTGCGTCAGGCTCTGTGCTGATGGTGTGGAGCCTGCTTGGGAATTTCTCTCTCCCCCTCTCTCTCTGCCCCTTCAGAGCTCTCTCTCTCTCTCTCTCCCTCTTTCAAAATAAATAAATATACATTTTTTAAAAAAGGTACAAACTTTCAGTTACAAAACAGGTCATGGAGATGTCACGTACAGCAGGGCAACTAGAGTTGTTGCATATTGTGTTGCATATTTGAAAGTTGCTGAGAGAGTACATCTTCAAAGTTCTCATCATAACAAAATTCTGTAACTACGTGTACTGAGGGACATTAACCAGATATACTGTGGTGATCATTTTGCAATATATACAAATACCAAATCATTACGCTGTATACCTAAGACTAATATAATGCTGTATGTCTATTAGATCTTAATTAAAAAAAAAAAAAAACTAAAAAAAAGGCGGAGGGGAATCTATTTCTCTACTCATCAAATCCAGGCTGGTCTCAGGTCAGAGACCATGAGTTCCAGAGCCTGGCCTTGGGAGGCCTTGCAGCCTCTACCTTTGCCCTCTCGGCGGCTGCCCTGAGGCTGCTGTGCTAGGAAGAAACCGATCTACTGCCCTGGAGGATGACAGGCCACGCAGAGGAGAGAGGTGCCCGAGACAACCGCCAGCACTCGCTTTCAGACACGAGAGTGTAACCATCTTGGCAATTCAAGGCCAGCCAACCCTGCAGCTAGCTGAGCACCACCCCACGAGCAGGTCTGGGCTCCACCGGCAGAGCTCCGCCCGGCCAACCCACAAAATGATGAGAAAACAAATCCTTGCTGAAGCAACTACTTTGTAGAGCGGTTTGTTATATGCACAATACATCACTGGTACCACTGGGTATTAAATGAAGTGAAAGTTTATTAACCAGGAAAAGCAGGCATCATCAGCTGAAAAATGGATGTTGGGCGCAAACCGTAGGTAGCACGGGACCACCTCATCTGACAAAATGTGCCTGCATGCGGACACACAGACAAAAAGATCTAGGATACACATACTAAGTAATAACAGCGATATAGAATGAGGTAAACTCCCAGTAGTGAAAAGGTTTTATTTTTGCTTTCCCATATTTTCCATACACATATATGTGCTTTTATAGTAATAAATAGTTTTAAAAATATATATATATATATATATTTTAAAAAGGCCTATAATATTTACTTCAGACAAAAAGGTCAGCTGGGCGGGCATCTGGGTGGCTCAGCTGGTTAAGCATCTGGCTTCGGCCCAGGTCATGATCTCACGGTTCACAAGCCCACGCCGGGCTCCCTGCTGTGTCAGTGCTGAGCCCACTTTGGATCCTCCATTCCACCCCCCCATCACTGCCCCTTCCCCACTCATGTGCTTTCTCTCTCTCTCTCAAAAATAATAAATTTAAAAAAAAAAAAAAAAAAAAAAAAAGGTCAGCTAGGTCCCTGAAGAGCTCAACATGAAAATTCTTGCTATCTCTAATCTATAAACTTAACAGATAGTTATGGGCTGAACTGTGTCCTCCCTGCCTGCCCTAAATTAATATATTGAAGCCCTAACCCCCACTACCTCAGAACGTGACTGTATTTGGGGACAGGGTCTTCAAAGGTAATTAAATGACTAAAATGAGGCATTCAGGGTGGGCCCTAATCTAATCAGACTCGTATCCTTATAAGAGGACTATTGAACACATAAAGCACCATCGGGTGTGATGCACAGAGAGGGGACTGTTGGAAGAGGCAGCAAGAGGACGGCCATCTGCCAGTCATGGAGAGAGGCCTGGAACAGACTTTCCTTATGGCCCTCAGAGGAAACCAACCCTACCGGCACCTTGATCTGGGACTCAACACCTTGATCTGGATCACAACAGTGAGGAAAACAGACGTCTGTTGTTTCAGCCCCCTGTCTGTGGTATTTTGTTACAGCAGCTCAAACGGACTAAGATGAGGACTAAGTGTATAGCACAACATTTGGAAAACTGGCCTAGTGTGCATTCTAAGCATTGCAAACTGAACCATAAAAACAGTTGATAATAAAGCCTTGCTCAAAGATTCTGCAAAGTTTCGATTTTAAAGCCGAAAAAACAACTATTAACATGCACAATGAGAAATTATGTTAAATACATCAACACAGAGAGGAAGTAGAGGGCATGCGTTCCAAAGGTACTGCCTCACTCATGATGGAGCCAGCGTGCTATTCTAGTCCACATTCTACTCCTGAGATGGCTTGAGAAACAGGTTTTCTTGTTTTCTTCTGTATTTATTTATGGGCCACTAACAAAGAGCAAAATTAATGGAGAACCAACAGCTAAAAAACAATACTATTAAAGACTATTGTTTTGTTTTGCTTTGTTTTTAAATGTTTATTTTTGAGAAAGACAGAGTGCAAGCGGGGGAGGGGCAGAGAGACAGGGAGACACAGAATTGGAAGCAGGCTCCAGGCTCCGAGCTGTCAGCACAGAGCCCAACATGGGGCTCAAACCCACGAACTGCGAGATCGTGACCTGAGCCGAAGTCAGACACTTAACCAACAGAGCCACCCCAGGCACCCCAAGACTATTGTTTTTTAATCAAATACAAAATCGTCCATTCATCTACTTCTAAATTAAAAACATGATTTACCAAACTACACTATTTACGATAAACAGTAAAAGAAAAGACCGAGTCCAGTTATGGTGCGAGAACAGGAAGAAGAGGAGCGGAAGAGAAAAGCTGCTCTGCGGTGGTGCAGAGTCTGGGAGTGTGACTGCTTTGCCACTTCAGGCTCACACTACTTACATGAACTTAGGCGCATGATTTCACTTTGATGAGCCGGCTCTTTATCAGGAGAGAAGCTTAAACAAGATAATTACTTCTCAAGCAGTGTTCATGGACTTCCTAAAGCTTCCCTGGAGATTCTTGTAGGGTGGGTATAGAAATAAACTGGCAGGACTTAGTGCCCTTGGGCTTAGATTCAAGCAGGGGTACTCATTTCTATTTGTTTTCCATTTGAATGTTTGCGTCGTCACTTGAGGGAAGAGTTCTCCTGCCATAAGTGTTCAAAATCATTGTACGAAAGCGCTCTGTGCCATATACCTGGGATACTCCGGGAATACATATTTAACAATCAGTAAGTAACAAAGCTGAGCAGGTAGACCCAGGAGGCAGAAAGAAGAGCCAAATGATAACTGACTTGCAGGAACACCGGGTAGATGATGATGGTAACAGGGGACCCTGACAGGGCAAGGGAGAGTGTGACCTCTACGTATACAAGATTTAGGACTGTTAGTTGACGGTAAGCATTCCAAACTGAGCCTGAAGTGTAACTTCATGACTCAAAAAGTGAATGCAACTTTAGGCGTCATTGATAAAAGTATAATTTCCAAAATAAAGGCATTCGACAAAATCGTCAAATATATATTTAAGAACCTACCTGTCTGTACTACCAATAATCAAAGAGTATAGGCAGCACTGTTTGGCGGACTTTGAAATGAGTCAGACCCGAGTTCCAATCTTCATTCTCAAGTTTACACAAGATATGTAACTTCAGGAGATACAGCTTCTAGAACCATCAACATCACTAATGAGGGGACTCTAGCGGCACTGTCGTGAAGGGCTAGTGATCACCATGGATAATACTTGGCACGTAGCATGGTGCAGGCACACCACTCACACTCAAGAAATAGGTGACGCTTACAGAGCACGATGTGGACTTCTATCTCCTCTAACCCTCAGAACAGTTCGAGAACCAGGGGAGCACAGCACATAAATGCAAATTATCACAAGGGTGGGACTAAAGTGGAACAGATGAAATAGTCAATGAGGACAGAGTACAGCATCACCATTTATCATTAGGAGGAACAGAAAACGCTACGGCTTTCCCGCGAGGCAATCTGGCAACGTGTAACAGAGGACATTTCCAAAGTTCATACATGATGGGCCAATTCTGTTTGGGAAAGGAAAGGATTCAGAAAGTGTCTGTGGGTAGAAATGAGAGTGCCCCCATTGACTGGCTGGTGAGCATCTCCTTTAAATGCAGATTTTTCACCAAAAAAGCAAAGCATCTCCAAGAATAGAAGTCTCCCTTTTATCTTTTTCCCCAATTACCAGTTTCCACAAATATCCCTTTTTCAGCCCGAACATGGAAAGCTCCTGAGAACTCCTGAGGCAGAAACTGTGGCCCATGTCACCGTTCCAGTCCTCACATTTGAGTGGAAGCACAATGCCCAGGGAAGCAGACCCCCCTAATGACTCAAGTATTCCTTAAGACCAATAAAGGATTGTGGAATAGAAGTATATAAACCCCTTCAGGGTGGGAGGTCCCAAATCCCGAACAACTCATGGTGTTCAAGGAACTGCCGTCACAGAAAGAATGAGAGTCAAAACGTTTCATTTCTTCTAAGTCTGAAGGAGGCGGTCCTTTGAGTTCATTGTGACTCGAGACCCAAGGGAAAAAGTGTTCTGGTAAAAAGAACAACTGACAACTGAGGGCCAATGGACACTTACCTAAAATGAGATGAAGTTTGGTTTCTGTCTGGAAAGCATAGTGCAACGTCACCAAAAATGCTGACTGCCTGATGTGCTCCAGGACTTGCCGCTCTGTCCTTGTGTGCTCTGTGGTTTTGGCCTTTTGAACTATTGTTGCCTTTTTCAGTACTTTCATGGCATACAGCTTTCCAGTATCGTGACCACTGATTTTACGAACCAGAAATACTTTTCCATAAGCTGAAAATGAAAAGAAAAAAGAAAAAGAATGAAAATACTACACAGAACGGTAATCTATTGGCAGGTGAAAGTTACGAGATGCACGACAAACTTTCCTTGATGAAAAAGTACCTTTATTGCGGTTTCAAATAAAACAGCTTTGACAGATTTCTTTCGTTGTAGGCCAAATATATTTCTAGGTCTAAACCTTGGTATTTACATATTTCACCACTGCTGACAGCGTTATGTTTTCACTCTTTTACTGGTATTTTCTCCTCAATATTTTTAGCTGTAGGGAACTAGCTGCTATTATGGTCAATTAACCACAATCTGATTCTGGAAAAACTAGGACATTTTAGACATCAGATAAAATCTTCAGGTTTTGCTGTTGATGTAAACAAATGAAAACAGTTCTTAAGAATCTCATACACATATAAACCTAGCACCTCGACTATCCCTCTATATTTAATAAAAAAACTAAAGAAACGTAAGCTGACATTATATAAACAGAAGAGATCTTCAGACTTAGAAAACACTAAAACACCTTAACTTGTAAGCATCCTGACAGAAAAGCCCCTTTACATCTTTGGGCAGTAATTCATGGCTCAGTAGGTCAACCTCAAAAAGTTTTCCCTAAGGGCTCAGTTGGACAAATCCTGTGTGTGGTGCCACTCCCCCAGATGGAGGAACTGGGGCCGAATGCGCAGGTATCTGCATTTATTTCCCTAGAGAAAGGCGAAGAGGGCAGGAAGGGGTAGGAGGAGGAGGGTGAAGGAAAGGCAGACAAAAACACTGTAAGAGGGAAGGGGTAGGTCCCCAATGCATCTTCACAGTGTATTAAAATTCTCTTTCCTTTGAAACACCTCCTGGGTGGGTAAGCCCAGTCCCACTTTTGAAGTTCAGCACTTTATTTATTTTCAGAGAGAAAGAGCACAAGCAGGGGAAGAGCAGAGAGAGAGGGAGAGAGAGGGAGAGAGAGAGAGAGAGAGAGAGAGAGAGAGAGAGAGAGAATCCCAAGCGGGCTCCGTACCATCAGAGCAGAGCCCAATGCAGGGCTTGAACTCACCGACCGTGAGATCACGACGTGAGCTGAGGTAAAGAGTCGGACACGTGACCGACAGTGCCACCCAGGCGCCCCAAGTTTGATACTTCCATCAGACCGTTCTGGAGTTAGTCTGAGTTCTGACCCAGACCTTCCCTCCAGGGCCTCCCTGCACCCTGCCCACACCTCTACGGTATTTAGCCCATAATTCTGTTCTGATCCACTCACTAGTGTGAGAGCGCTTAAAGGGAGGGGCTCCTGAATACTCCACATTGTTCAGGTCAGTCCTTCGAGAAGTAAATTAGTACCAACACATGACAGACGTATGCATATGGATTGGTGAAAGGCTGGAATGCTCCTGAGGAGGACGCTTCCTAAGGAACTTGCTTATGCCAGGCTCTGTGCTGAACACATTCCACACGGGTTCACTTAATCCTCGGAACAGCTAGTGAAGGTGGTACTTTTAGTGACTGCATGTTACAGATAAGAAACGGGTTCCAGGACCGTAAGGAACTGGCCAAAAGACGTGGGTAAGCGGTGGCAGAATGGATACAAACTTCAGGGACCACGCTTTGGGCTGAAAATGAATTTAAGAGATGATTCTTCACGAATACTAGAAATCGGATGCCCTGGTTTTAGTAAAATCACTATCATATCATACTGAACACATTCTGGAATACAGAGAAAGTGCATAAAGCGTTTGTGTCCTACCCCATTGTAAATAAAATGATCACAGACTGAGATTTTAGTGAGGTAGAGGTGAACAAAAAAAACCAAAATGACAACTTTCCGAAGCTAACAAATTAACCTAAAGTATAAAAATGAAAAAAGCTCATCTATTCCAGAAGCCCTGCCAGGAAGCTGGAAAATATTCTGATGAAGCGTGCTATATCTTCCACAGAGTCAGCCATGACAGAAAGTCGGGAGGAAGTCAAGTCCTCTACAAGTATGGGGCTTTTGTGTTCCCTACACACACAGCACCCACCCAGACACCACCCCCCCCACCCCCCCCGTTCTCTGAGACTCCCGTCTCCAGAATGCTCCAGTCCTTAGAAATTATGTGTGCTGTCCAACAAAGCAAATCTTCCCAAGACATCACTGAAAGATGGCTGTTCAGCTTATAGCTAGCTAGTCTTTCAGCCTAAGTGTTGACCGTGTGGCTGACAGACGGCAGGGTGTTAGCACTTAACATCTGAGTACTTGCCGGGCACTGTAGAGGTATATTAACTCATTCAATTCCTACATCATCCCTGTAAGTAAGGGAGAAGGATTACCACACTGAGAAACTGAAGCATCGAAGACCATGCTTGCCCACCTGGCCCTGCGTCCCACACACTTAGCTCTGCTCCATCTGCCTCCCTTCAGTGGACGACCTCACAGGCAAATAAATAGGGAGTGAGACATTAAACAGAAGTCGCAATAGAAGTAAGGTGGTTTTTTGGTGTGATGGACACGGGGCCATTAACTTTTATGAGGAGAAAGTCTTGCAAAGTAGCCTATTTTATTGATGGGGAGAAGGGATGGAAATATTAGAAAATGTTCCTTTTATCGAGTGGACACAGACCTTTTTTATATTTATCTGTTGGTCCTTCTATACCCTCTGGACTTACAAAAAGAGTATTACCCTTCCCTGTACGATCATTTTTTAAATACTTAAAAACACTACCATGCCATCTCACCTATGCAAAATGTCCTTATTCCCTAAGCCAAACTTAAAGTAAATGATTTTGAGACTTCTCACCACTAGGAGGTTCCACTGACGTACTCTGTGAGTTACAAATATTTTTTCTTTGATTTCTTTCCTATTACTTTAACTCTTAAAAAAAATTTTTTAAAAATGTTTATTTTTGAGTGAGAGAGAGAGAGAGAGAGAGAGAGAGAGCAAGGGAGGGGCAGAGAGAGGAAGACACAGAATCCAAAGTAGGCTCCAGGCTCGGAGCTGTCAGCACGGAGCCCAACACGGGGCTCAAACCCATGAACCGTGAGATCATGACCTGAGCTGAAGTTGGATGCTCAACCGACTGAGCCACCCAGGTGCCCCTCTTTCCTATTACTTTAAAACTATGTCCTATTATATTGGGAAGCCTGGGTGGCTCAGTCGGTTAAGCGTCTGACTTCGGCTCAGCTCATGATCCCATGGTTGGTGAGTTTGAGCCCTGTATCAGGCTCTGTGCTGACAGCTGGGAGCCTGGAGCCTGCTTCAGATTCTGTGCCTCCCTCTCTCTCTCTGCCCCTCCCTCACTCATGCTCTGTCTCTCTCTGTCTCTAAAAAATGAATAAATGTTAAGAAATTTAAAAAAAATGTCCTATTATGCTAAATATGAGGTAGCACAGGATGCTAATGTATGTGGTCAAATAATATAAAATCATCCTGCTGCTACATTATATACTGTCAAATAGTAAACAGTCATCCACCTTACCATGTGATGAGATCCAGAAGCTTACCAATAACATAAGCTAAAGACTGCATATATCCTGCCAATACAATTATTTTCCCTATCAGAAAGCGTCAGGGAAAAGAAAGAAGGATAAAGCTTACAAATCTTCTGTTTTTACTTTTATAGTTGCCACGATTAACTAAGGCTACAGTACTTTTATCACATAGTAAGTGCCAAAGGTGTTTATGTCAACAAAATTCAACAAGTGCCTTACAACATTCCACACAACAAACATTTCAGACAAGTAGGATCCTAGGAGTAGGGTGGTCTAACTAAAACATAGTTGTGTCCAAACAGACTTGTTTTTGAAGCACCCATAAGGCTGCTTGTCACACTGCAGAGGGGAAGAAAACCCAGTCGCTACGCCCTCCCTGGGTAAACTGGGTTGCAGATGAGTAGAGAGAGAGAAAGTAAAGCAGCCCTTCTAGTGAACAGCACCATCCACTCCAGAACCACCTACATGCATTCCAGTATCTGAAGAGGGGACACGAAAAGTGGAGTTGATGGAAGTATTGTATCCTTTTAGTTCGTAACCAGATGAATGACTGCTTGCCTTCTAGTGCAGCCAACAACTAACTGGCTTTCATTCGGTAAGTGGTGTGCCGACCTCGTCAAAGAATTCCTATTCCGAAAGCATCGTCTGGAAGCTGCAAAGGCTACCAATGCTGACAACCCTCCTGGCCATAAAAAATGAACAGTACTTCCTGCTCAGATGGAGCCCCTAAAATGGATGTTTGGCCACACATCCGGATTTGCTGCTTAGGTAGAGACTAAGCTTCCTGCTTCAGCATGACTCTAATTTTCACATGGACACGCAATGGTTTCAAAGGCTTTATGAGCAATCCTCACGGAAGTCCTGTGTACTGCCGTGAATCTTATCAATTTCATTAGCATCAGCGCCTCTTCAAGATACTCTGTCAAGAAATGTGAGAAAAAGAGGGCACGGAGTTCACTGGGTTTCCAGAGGACCAGTCTAACGGCGCTTGACGGAGAGGTAGAGGTTCTACTTCTTTTGAGACTGAAGGAAAGTCAATTCTAAGAATGCATGACAAGAAGGATTAGTTCCTGACTTTAGCTTGATAGACATCTGGGACCAAATGAAGGAAGTAAACCCTTCAATTCTAGGCCCAACAGACGCCATTTTGGGTTCTGCTTAAGACCGGAGTGCTCTTCAAGCAGCCATTTCAGAGGAGAGAACTGGATCAAGACACATAAGTAAACTTCCCCACAAAGCTGGAGAAAGAACTCCACAGCTGGGAGGAAACCAGCTCCCTTATGAAGGTTACTTCTGTTCAAAGTGAAATGCGGATTTAGAATTCTATCCTCGCTGACACAGACAGCACAGTGTTGGCAAACCTTGTTGACAACGATCTCAATAGCTTGAGGATAAAGCAAGTAATATAAAATGAACTAAAACCAAGCACCACGGGGAAATGTCTAGTTCCTTGGAGTACGTCTCAGTTTGCTTTTCCAAGTGTGGGAATCTTACTCCACTTGCCACAATTAGTATTATCAATCAGGTGTTTAGTGCTTGTTGTCATAATAAAGAAAAGTTAAAACTGACTGACGGTTTGAAAACAAGATGACATTCATGCTGCCATATCAAAAGCCACCACACAATTTCAACTACATTTTCAGGCTAAACAAAAGCAGCCTTCTTGCTGAAATATATTTTGAGCATAACTGAACCGATCTTTTTGCTTTATTTGTAAAATGTGAATTCATTAAAAAGTTTTAGGAAGTAGCATCTAATCTCATGATAATGAGATCACAATTTGTTAAAAAATATTTTTACAGTCTGTAAAAGCAATCACTTTACAATGCCATATAATTAAACGCATGCAAAATGTGCATATGTTTACATGCATTATTCTGGAGGAAGAGTTAGTTAGGAGCCATTGTTCTAGAAGGTCTCTGGTTTATTTACTTAATTGCAGTCCTCACCTAGGACATGCCGCTCTCACTGGAATTCCCAAATGGCTCAAGCACTGTGAGATCACTGCTTCCCAATTTTTACTAATGCTATTGAAAACTGTGTGCCTTGTACACACTGCTTATCAGTTATGCCACACTTTGGGTTCATACCAAACTCCTAGCAGAAACTGCTGTACTTGAACCATGGCTTTTAAAAAACTGCATGGCAGAAATTGTTAGCGACTTCCACTTGGACCAGGAATACGCCCCCCTTTTCCTCTGTACAACACACTGCTGCACACTGACTGCCTAGGACGGGTTCACCCATGCGTTTCTGTCTCCATGTAGCTCAGCTGTCTGCTTCACACCAACTCGTGGATACTCACTCGTGGCCTCACCCATTTACTCCTGTTATTGTTATTATATAATTTAACTACATGTTACATAAACCACTGAAATGTAAATGTGAAAGAAAAATGAGGTTGAATACTTTGGAAGAACTGGATAGAAGCAAGACACTTAAAAAAAAAAAACTGCTGAAAAGCTAGGTGTGGGTGGAACACTATAAAAGGCTTGGGGGAAAACTGTGGAAATCTAGAAGGATTCTGGACTCAGAGTACTTCAAATGCTGCTGGTTCCCACTCTGCTTTGAAGAATCCGAAACTTAATTTTAGATGATGCACTACAAGCATCACTACAAGTGATTTATACAAAATAAACTATTGTTTAAGAAATTATTCTCGGGGCGGCTGGGTGGCTCAATTAAGTGTCTGACTCTTGGTTTCGCGTCAGGTCATGATCTTGCGGTCTGTGAGTTCAAGTCCCACGTGGGACTCTGCACTGACAGCGTGGAGCCTGCTTGGGATTCTCTCTCTTTCCCTCTGCCCCTCCCCTGCTCGTGCTCTCTTTCTCTCTCTCTCTCAAAATAAATAAACTTTAGAAAAAAGTTTAAAAAAAAATTATTCTCAAAGAAAAGGTCCCATGCCTACATCCAAAGACTGGCAAGTGGGGGTGCCTGACTGGCTCAATCTGTAGAGCATCTGACTCTTGATCTCAGGGTGGTGAGTTCAAGCCCCAAGCCCCTACTTAACAAACAACCACAAAGACTGGCCTCACTGGCAGATGAATATATATTTATCTATTTTAAGTGAAATTAATATGTTCAAAGCACATATTTATATATACCCTTTTAAAGTGATTTTCCACTTTAACTGTTTTTTTTTGATTAACAAGTACCAGTCATGTCATTATGAGAGAGGATCTTGTTCATTACTGTTGGAACCCAAGAAGTCTCTCCTCCTTCCAGATTATTGGAATCTCCTTAAAGGGTGACTCGGCCATCAACCACACTATGGCCCCAGCTTGCTTTCATCCTCAACCTGGCAAGCACAGCTTTTGTGGTACCATCTAAATTGTTGATAAAAAATATAACCCTTCTGGCTCAAATCAGTTGATGTCCAATTGCCCTTAAGATAAGGAGAATACTTAATATAATTAAATTATCTGGCGTCCACCTCCCTCTTTCCCCCTTCTGTCTCATTTAGCAGACTCTTTCAGACCTCCAGCCTTTTCTGACTTCTCTGACTAGCACAGTTCCTCAAATTTTATGCTCTCATAACACCATGCATTCTTTGTCACAGAAATGATCAGAAACATGATTTTTCACTGATCTGTGTGACTGCTTCACTGTCCACTTCCACAGGACTGGAAATTCCACGAAATCATACACTGTGATTTGACTCCTTGTATCATCAGCAAGTAACTGGAGACTCGATGCTAAGTGCATGAAAAAAAAGAACAAACAAGCTAGGAAACAGGAGCAGACCAAAGAAAGAGCTCCGTAGCGTATAGCCAAATACCCTCTTCTCGGCTGATAATTTTGCTCTAAAGTTGAAACTGAGTCTTTAACAAAAGAAACCAGTAATGCAGACCGGTGGTACCGAGCTACCCCCAGCCAACTCTTTCCCTCGGAGGAAGGAACAATCAGCTTTCGTGAAGCAATTCCTTTTAATTTGGGTATTAAATTTGATTCCTGGCAACATTCCCTGGTGAAAGTGAACTCAGGAAACTTAGGAACCACCATTCTAGAGCAGGAAAATGTCTTAACATAGTCCACTTATGGCCACTGTGTTATGATCTGCCACAATCACTGAAGAACGAATCACAATGCCTGGCCACATCCCTTTCTCAGATATAATTTAATGTGGGGAAAAATTTCTGTCTTTCCACATGTGATATGTCCTGGCACTGACCAGCAGGCCACCTGCCTTCCCTTCCTCCTTCCCCTGTACAACTTCACTGACCCCAAGACAACATTGTCAGGAATGGAACCAAACAAGAAATACACTCATGGAATTCTGAATTTCATTTGTCCTGCCCTTGGAAACGAGATCCCTGTCAATAGGCGAGTGGAACGTACGTGGTGAGTAATGCCAGAGTGGTGTGTATGAAGCCCCAGAAAACCCACCATCATCCATGTCAGAGAAATAGCTCCATTTCAGTGTTCTTACAGCACAATTAGCCACAAAAACACACACTCACGAGTCCAACCAACTAACCATAATTTGGTACTTCTAAAAGATCCATCTAAAACATCTAATTAGACCTTAGCATCAAAAAGAAACATTATTGTCCAAAAGACAATGTTTTTCCAATAATATTGACACATCTTCTGTCAAAGATGCTGTTCTCATGATATCATTTAATGTTCATGATATAGGAACCATTTGATAACTTCAGCACTTGTTAAGTCTCTCTAGGCCGGTTTTTGGGGGCACCTGGTGGCTCAGTCGGTTAAGCATCGACTCTTGATCTCATGGTTCATGGGATCAAGCCCTACATCGGGTTCTGCACTGATGGCATGGAGTCTGCTTGGGATTCTCTCTCTCCTTCTCTGTCCTTTCCCTGCTTGTGTGCGCTCTCTCTCTCTCAAAATAAATAAATAAATAAATAAATAAATAAATAAATAAACAAACAAACTTCAAAAAAAAAAAAAAAAAGGGGCTCTTTAGACTGTTTTTTTCCAAACAGTGGGCAGTGGTACCAATTAGTGGGTCTAAACAGCATTTAAAAAAAAATAAGATAAACAAATACACTAAAAGTGTTTCATGAAACCCGTGCTTCCTCTTTATAAATGCATGCCCATGTGTATGTATATATGGATGTAAACAAATCTGAGCACATGGGAGGGGAAAAGAGAGGGGAGTACAGAGCAGCAGCTAAACACAAAGACTCTGCCAGATTGCCTGAGGCTGAACCCTACATATGGTATTTAGTAACTGTATGACCTTGGGTAGAACAGTTAAGATCACAGTGTCTCAATTTCCACATTAGGGAGAGTAATAGTTCCTACATCTTACTTTCTGTTCCAGGGATTAAATAAATTAATGTAAGCATCCTGGCAGATAACAAACACTATAGAAGTATTAGTGGAAGAAAAGTGTGTGTGTGTGTGTGTGTATACAGACATAACATAAATACACATACTGAGTTGCAATATAAAAATGTGCTTATTTCGTCCTATGGGAAATAGCCAAAACAGCTTGAAAGTCACTGTTCTAAGTAAATTTATATGCCTTTCCTTTAAAAAAAAAATTATGTAAGCCACAGAATTTTCCCTTTTATCCCTACCTCCTAATAACCTCAGAGTTAAATTTAAGACTCAATTATAATGCCTATCTCACCCCGGATGTCTGTAAAATCTATTTCACTTTCCTTTTATCTGGCTTTCACTTTTTTTTTTTTTAAGGTTCTCTCTTTTTTATCTTGAAAATGCCCTTAAATCTCTTTTTGAAAGAAGGTAAATTTCAAAACATATTTAAAATAAATGCACTTGACTTTATATATTTATCAAACAAGCATTGATTCCTAAATTCCTTTATACAACAGATATCTTAACTGTACACTAAATTCCAAATATTAAAAAATACATACCTATAAAATGAAATATTCCAAATTTTAAAAGAAAAAATGTCTGAATAAAAAAAATTTTAAAGAAATACAATTTTTAGAGAGATAAAATTGTTAGAGGAAAAAAAAGGAGAATCTGAGCAATTTCATATAACTATTTTGTAAAAATTGGCCACTGCTTTGATTTGTAAAATCAAAAACACCCCAAATGTATCAAATTAATTAAGGCAGACTAAAATACTCTTCTAAGATATAAGGAAAAGCTATGAACCCCAAACACAATTAAATAAATAGATGCTGTAAGTAAACAAAAGAGGCACAGTAAAAGCGTATGAAATCATAAGCAGTGATTTTTATAAAAGACACTGAGGTAGGCCATTTGTTTGGGGCATAAACATTTATATCCTTCTGAAGATATGTAATACAGAGGATCTGGATGAGACATAATAAAAGTGCCAGCATTCTAGATTTAATCCAGTTGTAGTTTTTAAACTAAAAACACGGCCATTTGACCCATTTGCTTAACTACGTCAATGGTCAGAAACAGTTGTACAGCTGAATCAGGAACACAAAACAGTACATTTTCTTATGGATGGTGATAGCGTCTAAAAAAGACTTAACATGTACAAAGGTTGAAAATAAAAATAGTCACAGGAATAACTATCTATGGCTACCATTTGTGCATACTGCATTAGCTTGAGTAACTAAAGACTAATTGTGTAATAATTTTCTAGATCAGCACTTTGTAAGTTTCAGAGAAAGCACTAAGACACTACATGCATGAAGCCAGCTCATAACTGCATATATGTAAGTGGGTGTGGCCAACTCCTGCCTATCTCCACATGAGTGACCCATTACATCACAGGCGCCATATCTTATCCCTGGTGCCAAATGACTTGAAAACCAAAGATTCTGGTCCAGCAGGAAAGAAGAAAAAGCTACAAAGGAAACCATGCCCAACTGTGAGGTCTAGACTTGGAAATGACTGCCCATGAATATGATTGTCAGAGAATCTTACTAAAAGAAACATCCACAAGAACAAGGAAGTAAGAACAACCATTACTTGAAGCACATTCATAAATCATTCCCTTTATACCTCAACAAACAAGCTGTCTGCTTAGCTACACAGTTATGTCTTATTGGCCAGTGTTACATACCATCTGTAGTAGAAGTGAAGGGTGCTCTGCCAGTGACACTTGGACAGGCTGATATATCCATACACCAGAGCTGCTGATAATCCACAGCTGCCTCCTTCTCAGGAGAAAGGCCTAAGGTAGACAGCGATACCCTAACCCGTCCCAACCCAAGCAGCCTACAGCCAGTGACTAACATAGGTGCAAAAGGCCTGCCTCCTTACTTTTGCTCCAAAACTTCCCATGAGTCCAGGCTGAATCTAGACCCGAGCTTAGACCACATGCTGCTTGGGCTCTTCCCCTGCTCCTTCTGCTTCCCTCACTCTCTCCTGAGAGCATTCCTGCAATTAATCACATGCACCTAAATCCCTGTCCTGGCCTCTGCTTCTAGCTGACATGACCTACGACAGCATCAGTAATAAGTTGTATCATGTCAATGTCAACCAACATCTTCCTATGGAATCATTTTATGATCATGGCATAAATCATTACAAACATTGAACCTCTAAGGCTTCCATAAACACTGTAGGTTTACACTGAAGCATAAGGTACAGTGGATATATACAGATGCAGAATTATAAACTTTTTTGAATAACAATTTTGACAATTCATGAATACATGCTTGGAAAAGTACTATTTTAATAGGGATATTTTCCAAACACTTAAGGGAATAAAATGACAAATGATGACTAAGTCAGCATACTTTATAAAATAGTCTTTTACATGATTCAACCAAAGTTTTATTCCCCTTTATCCTATCACCAAAAAGTAGCTGTCTTTAAGTTGCCTAGTGTGATTTCTAGCACCCTCTAGTGGCAAATTACCCAAGAGAAATAGAAATCTGTCTCATTTAATAAAGAAAATGTGCTTCTGATAACGCTGAAGTATAAATTAAAAAAAAAAAAAAAAAAAAGGCTGTCCCATCAAGGATGATTTTCATAGAGTCTGGGAAAATGAGTAAAGAACACCAGAGTCACCATTTCAAGGATGGCACTTAAGATTGGGGTAAGCAACCAAAAGATGGTCTCTCTACTGGATAAATAAGTATTTCCATGCAACAGCTTGCAAGATCTGCTATTGATTAGATGACCCCCCCCCCCCCAAAAAAAATCAACACAATAAGGAAAAAGTTATCTTCTCATAAGGGCACCAGGGGCTGAGGTAGGCACAAATGATAGTTGCCCACTAGACATTCCTAGAGGTAAGGCATTTTGAATTTCTGTACTTTGCCAGTACTCATTCTAAGGTTTCATAAGCTCAGGAATAATTCTATATTAAATGACTACATTAAATGCCTAGATCCTTATTATTCAATTTGCAGATTTGTATGTAATCTATCATTTTTTTTAATACTGCCTACTCTAAGCCCAGCACCCAAAACAGTACTTGCCTCTTGATAAACACATGTAAATGAGTGAATCCCAAGAGCAATGGGAATGAACTGAAAGTTTATTTTTAGTGTTTGAGAAAGAGAGAGAGCATGAGTACGAGCTGGGGAAGGGCAAAGAGAGAGGAAGAAAGAGAATCCCAGGCAGGCCCCAAGCTGTCAGCACAGAGTCCAATGCAGGGCTCCATCCCACAGACCGTGATATCATGACTTGAGTCGAAATCAAGTCAAATGCTTATTAATCAACTCAGCCACCTAGGTGCCCCTGAACTGAAAGTTTCAAATAGAGAAGTGGCATGTCCAATTTTGCACTTAAGAAGGATCACTCAGGCTGTGGAGTGGATAATGGACCAGAAGAACCAGCCTGAAACCTGGACGATCTTTGGTGGCTCTATTCCTCTCTTGCTGGACATATTTTAGGCTGTACCATAAAATATTTGTTAAAAAATGACACATATCACACTCATGTGAGACCTCGCTAATGCATTATATTATCTCTTTTAAGAAGCTGGGCTTCTTTCTCTTTTAGTTACATAACTAGCTGAAGTTTATACAGCAGTTACTATGTGTCAGGCACTCTAAATGTTTTATTACTCATTTTCTGCATATTTAAGTATAAGATCGCCAACCTAAAATAAAAGGGTGTTCAGAACCTAAAATGTCTGTATAGTTAAAAGAAGAAAGCAGAATAAGAAACACAATCCTTTCATTTGATATGTTATTTTTAAGGTAATAGACAAATCAACTTCTTAGAAATGTTCATCAAATTTCAACTACCAATATCTCATTTATGAAGCAGTTTTTCATTTGTTAGACTTTTCTTATTAGAAATATAACTTCTGTTGAAATTACTCCCAGATATGCTAACATATCTATATGAAAAAACTAATTATCCTTATGAAGAAGTCCCAAATAATTTTTTTTTTCAAATTTAGGATATAGCTTTACAGTGGAGTTTCCTATTCAAGAAACAACCACAACTGATGGTTATCCAGCAACTAGCACTTCGTATCCATTATTTCATTAATCTTATAACGACACTGTGAGATGGGTATTATTGACTTATGCCAATAGGGACTTAGGCTCTCAGAGTTCAAGTGATTTACCCAGGGAACACAAGTAGGTAATGAAAACATCAAGATTCAAGCCTGAAGTTGCTATGTCATCCTGGATACGAAGTACTTCACAGTTGTGAATGCACTAAAACTGGAAGAGGAAATCAACTCGGGGGCACCCTTTGTGGTCACATGGCAAACTTTATTTAACTTTTGGGGAGGCGTAATGACAAAAGATCTCCAAAGTACAGGATCATGTATGATGAATAAAGAAAATTCAAGGAGAATACTAAAGTTTTTTTTTAGCTAAAACCATCATGCTCCATTCCATTAAGCATTAGAAGTACTAAGAATGTACACAATGGGTATGCTTAAAGACTTTCTTCACCTCTACCTGGGCACATGTCTCAGAGAAAGCAAATGGTTAAAAGTAAAGCAGCAGAAAAGGTAAGGAGAGAAATGAAAACAGAATCAGTATTCGCACAAACAATCTAAAATTTCATCATGAAACAAAATACAGTTGATCCTTGAACATGGGTTTGAACTACACAGGTCCACTTACACATTAATTTTTTAAAAATAAATACAGTACAGGGGCGCCTGGGTGGCGCAGTCGGTTAAGCGTCCGACTTCAGCCAGGTCACGATCTCGCGGTCCGTGAGTTCGAGCCCCGCGTCAGGCTCTGGGCTGATGGCTCGGAGCCTGGAGCCTGCTTCCGATTCTGTGTCTCCCTCTCTCTCTGCCCCTCCCCCGTTCATGCTCTGTCTCTCTCTGTCTCAAAAATAAATAAACGTTAAAAAAAAAAAAAAATTTTTTAAAAATAAATACAGTACAATATCGTAAATGTATTTTCTCTTCCTTACGATTTTCCTAATATTTTCTTTTCTCGTGCTTTATTGTTAAATGCACAGTATATAATGCATATAACACACAAAATATGTGTTGATCAGTTATTTATATTATCAGTAAGGTTCCCAGTCAACAGGAGGGTAGTTAAGTTTTTGGTGGGCCAAAAGTTATGCACGGATTTTCAACTAGGCAGGGGGTTGGTGCCCCTAACTGCCATACTGGTCAAGAGTCAAGTATAATTCTAAAAGATGAACCAAAGCTATTTCCTGGACTTGGAGGTATCAATCTCAAGAATCATGCTAGAGACAAGAGCATGAATTATATACTCATTAGACCATTATCATCTCACACTGTTGTGAGCTATGGAGATGGGGCAGGGCTACAGAGTTGGACAGATGTATGAAAATGATCTTAAGAGCTTACAATCTAGAAGGAAAATAGCAGAAAAGAAGGAAAATTCAGAGAACCACTCAGTGCTGTGTTCTCTGCAAAGAAATTTCAGCACCCCAATTCAGAGAAGGAAGGGATCTAGGCAGGATTTGGACGGGCAGAAGAGAAAAGGAGCACTAGGATTATGGGAAAAAAGATAAGGCAGAGCATCAGAATATGGGAAAGTATGCCTAAATGTAGGGGAGTAAAACAAAAGTAACCAGATTAGAAAGTAGGTGGAATATCAGGGTAACTGGACAAAAAAGACAGGAGAAAACAAAGCTAAGTCTGAAAACAAGGCAAAAGGATTTGGATTTGAATTAATTAACTGGGGGAGGGGGAGGCACTATAAATTCTGAAATAGGAGAAAAGCGCAGTAATGTTGAATTTTAATGAGGATGCATACCATTTATAACAGAATATAAGTAAAATGCATAACACAGAAGAGAGAACTTGCAGAAAAGCAGATCAGTTAAGAAAACCCTAGCAACAATCCATGTACAAGGTAATATCTATCAGTGATGGCACAAGGAACAGAAAAGGTCAATCCAAGGGTCATTTCGAAGGAAAAATTATAAGACTTTGTAAGAAATAAGAAATAAAAAGTAGAGAAAAATCAAAAATTACTTCCAAGTGTCTATCTTAGGAAACTGATCGACAGACTAGTGATAGACCAACGGGAACAAGATAGCTGGAAAGAGAAATAAATCAACACTCTGAGTGAAAGAGAGGTTTTGAAATGAATATT
Organism: Panthera onca; assembly: GCF_046562875.1. NCBI lineage: Eukaryota > Metazoa > Chordata > Mammalia > Carnivora > Felidae > Panthera > Panthera onca. The sequence goes on from NC_138344.1 coordinate 133,565,249, forward strand.
ACATGCATTTAAGTATGAGATCAAAAAGCAAATCTTTGATATTTTAATATTCCACAAAGTCTTCAAGATACTGGGTGAATAGCATTTTACATAGTTCAAAACACATAAAAATTAATTCATCAGAAGAATTTTCAGTTTCACTTCCAAAGAAAACCTGGCTTGACACATAAAGACATCTGATGAGGCTTTTCTATTATTCTAGGTGGTGTTGGAAAAAAATTATCTTAAAAAGGTAATGAAACTGAAAGATTAGTGGTGAAATTTTTGAATAAAAATTGAGATTTTATTATATTCATAAGAAAAGTTTCCACCTACTCCATTTAGTCATCAAAAATGTGATTTTAAATACAGAAATACCTACAAATGACACCTTAGTTATTCCGTCTTCTCCTAAGAGAAGTAAGAGTATAATTGGTAATATGGCAACGAAAAAGCATGAAATGAAAATGCCCAAGTAAAACGTTCTTGATAAACTCATTCTTCACCTTTGTAGAGTTATCTTAAGGACCTGGAATCATACCACTCAAAAAGCTGAAGCAGGTAATGCAACAAAGTATTAACTGTGTTGAAAGAAAATATACCCCAGGTTTGATTTCGATAAATTCGCTATTAAAAATTTCACACGGATGAAACTGGCCTATAATTTTCCTTCCTCATATTCTCTTTGTGGTTTTTGAAATCAAAGCCATACCGCATCCAATGAACTGGAAAAAAAGAATCCCACTCTTCTATCCTCTGAAAGAGTTTGTGGAAGATGAGAATTATCTATGTGTTGAATGCTTGGCAGAACTCATTCTTAAAACTCTATCAACTATTGTCCTGGCAGAAAGTTTTTGCTTACTAATTTCCTTAACAGTTACAGAATATTAAGGTTGACTGGTCTTTTTTAATCAGTTTGGAAATTTACACACTGCAAGATTTATGCGCATGTTAAAGTTTGCGGAATACTACCTCAGAACACTAACTCCTATCACCTCCCAAACTGTATGCTATTTTTGTCCAGTGATTCAGTTTTCTTTTTTTAACCCCACAATTTCAACATTACAGCTATGGTTGTTTAGATTTTCTTTAGATCCAATCCTTTTTGCATCTCGGAAACTCTCCTGAGATTACTTTCCTTTTTCCCTACAACTAGGTCTTTTAGAAATTCTTTTAGTGAGGACGTGTTGGTGGAAAACACACTCAGCTTTTGTATGTCTGAAAATGTCTATTTCGCCCTCGCTTCTGAAAAATAGTTTTGTTGGGTATACAATTCTAAACGGACTTATTTTCTCCGGGCATTCTGCAGATATTTGTGTACTCTCCCTTGGTTTTCATGGTAGCTGTTGAAAAGTCATCTGTTTATCTGATCATTGTTCCTTCATAAATAAGTCTTTTCTCTCTGGCTGCTTTTAGGGTATTTCTCTGGTGCTCATCACTTTCTCTATGATGTATTCATGTGAGAATTTCTATATACTTGTCTGCTTGGAATTTGTTCTGTTTCTTCAACCTGTGAATTCACATGTTTAATCAATCTTAGTAAATTCTCAGCTAGGATTTCTGATCAGACAACCTTGTACCTTCTCTCTGTCCTCCATGTCTTAATCTCTCTTTTACAGTGTCTTTTTTTTTAAATTTTTATTTATTTCTGCGAGAGGACAAGCAGGGGAGGGGCAGAGAGAGGGGTACAGAAGATCCGAAGTGGGCTCCCCACTGACCGGCTGACGGGCTGACAGCAGCAAGCCTGATGCAGGGCTCAAACTCACTAACCAGCTTGTGGCCTGAGCTGAAGTCAGACACTCAACCAACTGAGCCACCCAGGTGCCCCTTAATCTCTCTTTTATAAATGCCATCTCATTTTCCTCCATTTTATATTCTGCACATTTTCCTCAAATCCATCTCTTAATATGTTAATTCTCTTTAGCTACATCTCATCTGCTAGTAAACCAACTACTGAGTTTATAATCTGAATTACTTTTTCAACTTCTAGAACTACTATTGGTTCTCTTTCAAATCTGTCCATTTTGTAGCATGCTTTTTTTCCTTAATATTACCATCAAAGCTCTGTTTAATTTTAAAGACCATATCAACATTTATATCATATTTCAGACCTAATAATTCCAATAGTCTCTACAGGTCTAATTTTGCTGTTTGTTGTTTCCACGTCTTTCACTCATGGAGACTTGCTTCTTGGATGTTGTGATCATTGACAATTAAGACCATGTCTGTAAAACTTTCTTCGATACTTCTTTATGGTCTAGGTAACAGTTTATTCTTTCAAAGAGGATTTACATTTGCTTTTCCTAGGCACCTGGGAATACTACCAACTCAGTACGACTGTAAACTAAATTCCTACCTATTTTTTGTTCTTTGGAATTACACAAATGTGTACAAATTCAAGCTGCAAACCCGCATGATGCCTGGCTTATGTTGTGAATGCTCAGGGAACGCTTTTATTTATTTATTTTTTCCCTTCACCCAGAGCCAATGCTGAGGCAGAAAAATTTCCTCTGCACCTCCCTTTGCAGACTGGATTTTTTTTTTTTTCTTATTTAGTGGTTTGCTAAGCAGTAGCCTTTTCTACCTCTCGGGAGTCTTAGATGATGTCCCTCATACCAGGCATGGAAATGCTAAGTCCAAAGAACCTGCTCACAATCTACTGGTACATTTCCCCAGAATAACCTTTGCCTTCAAGGGGCTTATTTATTCTCTAGATTCCTGTTCTGTTTTCCTTTTGGATTCCAAGGATTTTTCTTCTTCTTACAAGCTGACCTATACTATTTAGTAGACTTTCTTTAGAGGTTTTTATCCAGCACTTCAGGGGTTTAAAAATGAGGAAGATTTTCCAAGATATGCAAGCTGTCATCTTATCAGAAAGAGAACATAAACTGCCTTTCTATTTCTACTTATGTATTTGGAATATACTGCCAAATATAAAATTGACAGATCAAGGAACAGAATTAGTTTCATGGTTTTTGTTACATGTTATAAAATTCAGCGATGAAAATTAATTAATATTACATGTTAATAGTGGCTTGAGGAGATCTGTAGTTTCTATGCCTATTTTGCTTCAGAGAGGTTATCCACTAATATTAAATAAAAGTTTTTTGGCTTTGACCATATCTGGAATAAAACATGATCTTATGCTGATTTTCATAACTTATTTTCTAAAAGACCAGCTGCAAGTGTTGATAAGGTTGTGGAGATATTGAAACCCTCATACACTGCTGGTGGGAGTATAAAATGGTGGGAATGTAAAATGATGTGGCCATTTTAGAAAACAGTCTAGTAGTCCCTCAAGAAATTAAACATAGAATTATCACATGGAATAGCAATCCACTGCTATGTACCCAAGAGAAATTAAAACACATGTTCACACAAAAACTTATACATGAATGCTCACAGCAGCATTGTTCATAATAGCCAAAAGGCAGAAACAATCCAAAAACCCCATTGACGGATGAATGGATAAACAAAATGTGGTATACCCATATAGAGGGATATTATTAAGCCATGGAAAGGAAAGAAATACTGATGCATGCTACCACATGGATGAATCTATAAAACATTATGCTAACTATAAGAAGCCAGACACAAAAGACCACAAATTATATGATTCAATTACATGAAATATCCAGAACAGGCAAATATAATGTATAGAAAGTAGGTCAGTGGTTGTTTAGGGCTAGGAGGATGGCAAGCTTGGGAAGTAATACACAAAGGGTTCATAGTTTCTTTCTGAGGTAAGGAAAATGTTCTAAGACTGGCTGGGGGGATGGTTGCACAGCTCTGTAAATATACTAAAACCACTGACTTGTACACTTTAAATGGATGGACTATATGGCATGTGATTATATTGCAGTAAAGCTATTAGAATAAAAAACATGCAGATAAAACAAATTCTGTGGCTATAACATAAATTGACCTGAAAAAGCCTTTGACAAAATGCCACAAACTATTTCTAAGGAAATTCAGTCACCATACAGTTGTGACCCTTCTTCTTCTTCGAGGAGATACTGCCTTTGAAAGAGGAAACAAATGTTAAGAATAAAAGACATTATTTTGATATTTTGCATGATTTCTTAATGATATGGTAGGGTGAGGCTAGTTTGTTTCAAAAATACATCTTTACAAATGATCTGATGGAGAGAATGCACAGTAAACTCTCCCAAGTTGACAATTATACTAAACTCTTCCTGACAATAAAATATTTAGCTGATGAAAATAAATTATAGGGCTTATGCACTGGCAGCTGTAAAGGCTGGCTCTATACAATATGCTGAACTACTCAGGAAAATCATGAAAATTTATATGACAAGGCCCTAGGCATGACAGCTCAATACCGAATGACCTAAAGACAAATTGCATACGTGGTATGCGAGGGCAGTGGCTGGGACTGATCCTGGAAGCCCAGGAGAAAGGACTTTTCTCCTGCTAAAAGCCTCGGCACTTAGGAATCTATGGGCAGGTGCCTTCCTGCGGACAACGGCGGGTAAGAGGCTGGGAATCTAGGAAGGCATACAGGCCCCTGAGAGTGTGAAGCTAAACTTTAGTGGAGAAGAAAAATAGTCTGTTTTCTGAGGCTCTCCCTCCCCTTCCAGGAAAGAGACAATAGGGCCTGTTGAGACTGCAAAAATAAAGAATTAAAATCCTCCTTTTCATCCCTACCTTAAAGATGGAAAATGAGAGTCCCAAGTTCTCACAGCGGCATACCTACAGAGCAACACATCCCAGAGAGAGAGCTGAAGAGACCAGGTGCGTTCCTGGCAAGACCAGCTGTGTAAATGGTGGGCCGACTGCAGAATGACAATGTGGGATGCTCTGCTCATGAAGTACTTAGAATCTCAGGACAGTGAAAGCAGAGCATTAAACCTAACATGGGGCTCTTCTGAGTGTGGGGGTCTCTGCAACTGCACAGGCTGTACGTCCAAGAGGCCCTGACTCTTGAGCAGCAAGAATGGCAGCAGCAAAAATCCAGGAGGCACAGAAATGTATAAGGCAGAAAACCAAGATCGTCCAAAATCCTACCACCTGAGACAACCACTGTTATCATTTTGGTGATTTTCCACAGAATTTTCTATATTCATATATACTGCTGACCCTTCAACAACAGAGGTTTGAACTGCATGAGTCCACTTATACATGTAATTTTTTTTTTGATAAATACAGTGTAGTACTGCAAATATATTTTCTATTTCTTATGATTTTCTTAATAACATTTCCTTTTCTCTAGCTTTCTTAATTGCAAGAATACAGCATATAATACATATACAAACTATGTGTTAATCAACTGTTTATGCTATCAGTAAGGCTTCTTGTCAACAGTAGACTGTATTAGTAGTTAAGCTTTGGGGGAACCAAAAGTTACCCACAGATTTCCAACAGTGCAGGGGTTGGCACCGGTAACCCCCTGCATTGTTCAAGGGTCAAGTGCACATGTAGACATTGATTCATACAGAAGTGGTATGTTGCACACTCTCGTCTGTAGCCTTTTTTTAAGCTTATTAATAAGCTTCTTACATTATGGAGAATTTTCAAAAATGTTAAAAACACATCATTTCAATCCTATTGTCTAAATTACAAAACATAAAGATCCCTGTTCAATTTAACCAAACTCAAACCTAACTTTTGTTATGTTTCTGAAGGGTCTTGGGTTTTTCGTTACTAACAATGATGACCAGTGGATATGAATAAAATGGAGTGAGGAGTGAATGAGTTAATCAGCATAAAGTATTTCACAGAATACTTGGCAAGTAACAAGCTCTCTATAAATTTTAGGGATTTTAGTATTGTGTCCTATGTAAAGACTGAACTAATTTACATTCCCAACAGCAGGGTAAAAGAAATTGGTTTTCCTAAATCCCTGCCAATTCTTCCAAATTTTTCCTTTTGTATTTTTTCTATGAATCGTTTGTTTGTGCTCTTTGACAGTTCTCCCACTGGATTCCTTACGCTTTTAAAATTTTAACTGATTTCTGTATTGGAGATACCAATCCTTTGTCATAGGAGTAACAAATGCTTTTTTAAGACTTACCTCCAGTTCCTAGGACCTTGAGGAGCTCAAAATTTTCAATCCCCACCTTCTCTGCATGTCCTGTTAAATTAGCTAAAAAAAGAAAGAGAAAAAAGAAATAATTAAGAGGGTCAGGAACAGGAGGGGGCCCTTGGGGGCTTCTGAAATACCAGCAATATTTTACTACTTGACTTGGGTAGTTAAGCCAGGGTTCACTTTATAATTATTTGTTAAACTACACAGCTATGTTTTGTATACTTCTCTGTATGTTATATATTACAGGAAAACTTTTAACATGTATTTATTAGAGAGAGAGAGATAGAGAGGGAGAGAGAGAGAGATAGCACAAGTGGGGAAAGGGCAGAGGGAGGGAGACAGAGTATGTGCAACAGGGTTTGCACTGTGAGCACTGAGCCCAGTGTGGGGTTGGAACTAACCAACCGCGAGATCATGACCTGAGCCAAAATCAAAAGTCAGACCTGAATAAAATCTAAGATCTCTGCCAGCTCTAAAATTTGTTTGAAAGTATTAACTCTTTAAAAACATATTCTGGGGGCGCCTGGGTGGCTCAGCTGGTTAAGCGTCCGACTTCAGCTCAGGTCATGATCTCACAGTTCGTGGGTTCAAGCCCCGCGCAGGACTCTGTGTTGACAGCTCAGAGCCTGGAGCCTGCTTCAAATTCTGTGTCTCCCTCTCTCTCTGCCCCTCCCCTGCTCATGCTCTGTCTCTATCTCTCTCTGTCAAAAATAAATAAACATTTAAAACATTTTTAAAAACTGGTTAAAGTGGTAAATTTGATATGTATATGATACGTATTTTACCACAACTACAAGAAAGAAGGAGCTCTGTAAACTGTGGGCTTCGGGTGAAAATAACGTCACAGAATTGGCTCATAGGCTGTACCAAATGAGACACACTAATGTAAGATGTTCAGAGGGGAGGCTCTGGGAGAAGGTGGAGGCAGGTGCTCTGAAGGAACTCTCTGCACTTCCTGCTCAATTCTCTATAAATTAAAATGAAGTCTTCTAAAAAATGAAGTCTCTAAAAAATGAAGTCTTCAGGGGCACCTGGGTGGCTCAGTCTGTTAAGCATTGGACTTCAGCTCAGGTCATGATCTCGTGGTTTGTGAGTTTGAGCCCTGCATTGGGCTCTGTGATGACAGCTCAGAGCCTGGAGCCTGCTTCAGATTCTGTGTCTCTCTGCCCTTCCCTCACTCATGCTCTGTCTCTCTAAAATAAATAAATGCTAAAAAAAAAATTTAATAAAAAAATATTCTGTCCTAGATAAACAAAATTAGGATATCTTACAAATGAGCATTTTCCAAAATATATTCCATTGATTCTGGTCCTATACTACAAGATGTTAATTGGTGTTATGTTTAGGGGGAAAAGATACTTTCAAGTCAAATAAACCTGAAATTCTCGGCTTAAACAAAGTTAATCAGGTTACAGGTTTCTTTACTGCTGAACTTCATAGATTCTACACCATGAAAATCTGCATGTGAATCTAAAACTCAGATACTATATTTACCAAATTTATTGGATCACAAAATTATTTTTTATGGCAATACCTATTAATATTGTGCCAACCAGCATTCTATAGATGTGGTTAAAGGAGGCCTAAGCTAAATTCTATTTCTACCACTTAAAAGCCACGTGACCTTGAACAAATTAATTAACTTCTCTGTGTCTCAGGTCCCCTCTAGTGTAAAATGAGGATAATAAAAATATCTACCCTCAAAGCATATTGATTTCTGCAATTTGCTTTGAAATGCTTAAAAAAATAAGATGGATTAAGGGGTGAATAGAGGTATGGACAGATATGTGATAAAGCAAATACGATAAATGTTAATTACAGAATCTAGACAGTGAGTGGGAGGGTGTTCAACATGTAGTTCTTCCAAATTCTCTGTATATTTGAAAATGTCCATAATAAAATGGCAGAAAATAAAATAACACCTACCTCACAGGGATCTGATGCGGATTCAAGGAGTTAAATTTATATGGAGCTTGTTGTGTGCCACTGAGCATCATTATAAGTGTTTGCAAATAAATAATGCTCTGGGCCTCCAACTTCAAGCAAGTCAGACCCAACTGCGAACTTCTAGAATTAAAAGTTTCAGGGGGATAAGTGACTTCAGTGTCCTTCCAAAGTTTAACTAAATGCATAATTAAAATATTTTAATTGTGGTCAAACCATGTAACATAAAATTTACCACCCTAACCATTTTTAAGTATATAATACAGTGGTGTTAAGTACATGTACTGTGTTTGCAACAGATCTCTGGAACTTTTTAATTTTGCACACCAAACCCTACACCCATTGAACTTAACCTACTGACAATTTAATGAAATTGTTGAGATGGCTGGATTTGGGTTTACCATTTTATTGCTTGTTTTTAACTTGCCTCTTCCCTTTATTTAAGTAACCTCTACACCCAACGTGGGGCCTGCACTCACAACCCCAAGATCAAGAGTCGCATGCTCTTCCAAATGAGCCAGCCAGGCGCCCCTTGACTTGTTTTTTCTGTTTGTTCCCATGTTTCTACTTTCCTGACTTAAAAACAGCAACAGCAAAACATTTAAATGGTTTTTAGAATTTCATTTCAATTTTCACGTGGCATTTTAGCTCTACTTTGTTACATTATTAGTGCAGTTGTTGCCCTAAGGAGTAGTGTACATCTTTAATTACCCACAGTCCTCTTATAATTAATACTGTTCCATTTCCCTAAAACTGTAGAAACTTTGTAATCATTCTTTATGGAATATTGATATATATTAAATGGAGTTAATATCTTCTATATATGCGATTATGCACAAGACAATGCTATCAGTTTTCCTTATATGATTTACAAAGAAAGAGGAAAGAGAGAGACTTCTGCATTTCTGTAGATATTTATCATTTTTGATGATCTTTCTTATCTTTTCCAAGGATCCAAAATTTCATCTGGTGTAAGTTTTCTTGAGCCTCGAAGAACTTCCTTTGACATTTCTTGTAGCGCAGAATTCTCCAAGTTTTCTTTGATCTGAAAGAGTCTTTCTTACCTTCATTCAAATCTTTTTATTGAGATATTCACATTCCATAAAACTCACCCTCTTAAAGCGTATCTGTCCATGCTTTTTAGTCTAGTCACAAGTTGTGTCACTGCTGCCACTAACTAAATCTGGAATCCTCTTCATTTTTGAAGCATATTTTTCTTCGATAAAGAATTCTGGGTTGACAGGCTTTTTTCTTTTCTTCCAGCACTTTTTTTTCCTGCTTATTTATTTATTTTTTAATATGAAATTTATTGTCCAATTGGTTTCCATACAACACCCAGTGCTCATCTCAACAGGTGCCCTCCTCAATATCCAGCACTTTATATAAACATGTTCTTCCATTCTCTTTTGGCCTCCATGGTTTCCCAGGTGAAGGCAGTAATTTAAATGTATCATGTTTCTCTTACTGCTTTCAACATTTGCTTTTGAAAGTTTTGCCGTGATGTGTACTGATGTGGACTTCTTTGGGTTCAGTCACCCTGGTATTCACTAAGGACCTTGTATCTGTAAGTTTGTTTTTCATCAAATTTGGGAGGTTTCAGCCTTAATTTTTCAAAAGAAAATTTTCTATCCCATTCTGTCTCTCCTCTGAAATTCCAATTATGTCCATGTTAGACTGTTTGATTCAACCTGAAAAGTCCCTGAGACTCTGTTCATTCCGCCCCCCCAATATGTTTTCTCTCTGTTCTTCAAATTGATTTCTATTACTCTATCTTCAAAGTTCATGTACTTTTCCTTTTGCACCTCCATTCAACTGTTAAATCCAGCTACTGAATTTTTATTTCAAATATTGTATTTTTCGACTCTAGAACTTCCATTTGGTTCTTTTTCATTGTTTCTATTTTCCTGATAGGATTTCTTGTTTTGTTTTTCACTGAGAGCATGACGTTTTATTTCACTGAGGATATTATAACAGCTGCTTTAAAAGTCTTGCCTGGTACAGCCAATATCTCGTTCATCTCAGGGTAGAATTCAACTGATTTTCTTCCTCTCTGATATGTTCCATTTTCTTGATTCTCCATATATGGGGTAATTATGGACTGTAGAAATGTTAATTTGTGGAGATGAGAGATTGTTTTTTTCTCCAGTGACAGTTGTTTCTTTCCTTCAGCCGGCAAATATCTTGGGTCGGCTTGAACTGTAAACTATTTTTCTTAGGAGGCAGCTCCAGTCCAGTTGAGATTCTTTGTCTTTACCCGAGTTTTTCTGAGTCCACTGTACTCACGCAGGGCTCAGAGGGCAGTCAGAGATGTGTGCTCACAAAAGCTAAGGACTCCCCCTCCTCTGGCTCTTCTTTTTCTGGGATTTCTCCCCTATCTTCAGTGATCAGGGTTCTCTGGTTTCAGTTTTCTAGTCTCCCTGGCCAAAGAGACTACTGTTTTTCCACCAGAGTCCCCAGAGTAGACTGTACTTAGCCTGAAGCTAAAATCAGTGAAAAGGCAAAGTTACTTCTTATAGCTCCCTCCCTTCCCTCCTCCAACTGTGTACTCCCCAGTAGAGTCTATCTGCTTCTGTTCACTCTCCAGTGCCTTAAATAGTTGCTTTTTACATTAAATCCAGATTTTACAGCTGTTTTCTACAATGGAATTCTCCAGTAGACGGTCTTTTTGTGAAATTATGAGAAACATAAGTCTTCCCTCATTACAGTCAACATCATGAAGGGGAGCAGAACACGCCCCCTCCAAATACGCCACTTTGGCATACTGGTTCTTTAGAATTAAAGTTCCTTAAGACACAGCCAGTGAAAGGACAGTGACCTCCTGGGTCTACCCTGAAGGCAGCAAATAAATCTCTCATTTGAAAGGTATCCTCCCTGTACTAGGAGGGTAGAAGGCATCCTTATTATCAGAAATAGGGGATTTAGGGCCAAGAAAGCTATATAAACAAACTGTTACTGCCTCCCTAATTCGATACCCAAGCCTAAACCCTTTTGTCAATTCTTCACAAAGCTACCTGCTTTGGTCACTTCTTTCAGTCTTGTATTTCTTTAGGCTCCTGTACATACAAAATTAAATGTGTTTTTTTTCCCCCTGTTAACTTGTGTTATATCAATTTAATTATTAGGCCAGCCAAAGAACCTAGAAGAAAGGAAGGGAAAGGTTCTCCTCCCCTACAATTACAGAGTTTCTACTTTAACTGCTCCCTTCGCAAGTTAACTTCAAAGAGTAAAATAAAATTAAAAAGGTAATTTGTTATAAGCCCAACTCAGGGATCTTGAACTTAATATCCATATAATTCTTTTACACGACATCTGTTAGGCAAAGTGAGTAATCAGACATATGGAAGCAAATTAATAGGAAGCTCTATCAATATTTAGGCATGAGGAAGAATTTATCAGTTATAAAGACTTTTTTCACTGTGTTAACAATAAAACACATATAGACAAATGGTAAATATGATACTATATATAGAATCCTAAGAACCAACAAACATATGTTTGGGCATGTGAGTCTAGGTGTCTAAATGGTTCTCATTTCTGTGCTATTGTCACTATTTAGAAGCCTTTGAATATGAAAGTCTAAAACTATATTCCTCTTAATTAAATTATTAAGCCAAGATCAAGAGCTCCAACTTCCCAGCACAATACCAACATTTATTAGAACAAGACTTAAAATATTTACACATTGTATTTCACCCTGGAGGTAAAGTAAACATCAGCCAATCACAGAAATCTGCGTTTCTGAGTCATTACACGCCTTAGTAAAGTCCAAAATGTATGCTGATCAGGAGCTACTCCATCCCTGGGGCCAGACCGTACCAGAACCGAGCATTTAGAACTGAGAGACAGAACTGTCCATTGTTTGCCTTCCTAAGTGAAAGTAAATGGCACTTTATTGTGCTTGCAGGAGCTCCTTTTCCTGTGCCAGGCAAGCCTCTGCCCACCCCCTGTCTAGTCCTACCCACAGGTAAGAGCAGTTACTAATCTAATTATTCAGGAGTCCAAAATCCTGACTGGGCACAGTTAACAGTAGGTGGGGTCACTGTGTTAAAGCAACAGTCTCCACACAAGGTTTGTTTCATTGCCTCCAACTCCTGGCCTGGCCTGGCCTGACCTCCTGGGGCGCAGTGGCCATTCTCTTGCACTTCTCCTTCACTACACAGCAGTCCCCTTATCCACAGTTTCACCTTCTGTGGTTTCAGTTACTCACAGTTCACCATGGGCCGGGCACAGATGATCCTCCTTCTGACCATCCTCAGAAGGTCAATAGTAGCCAAACGCTATGTTACAATGCCTACATCATCCACCTCACCTCAGCTCTTCATCACACAGGCATTTTATTTTCTCACATCATCACAAGAAGGGTGAGTACAGTTCAATAAGATAGTTTGAGAGAGTGACCACAGTCTCACAACTTTCATTACAGTACACTGTTTTAACTGTCCTGATTATTAAGTATTGTTGTTAATCTCTTACTGTGCTTAATTTATAAAGTAAATTTTATTATAGGTATATATGTATAGGAGAATGCATAGTATATAGAGGGTTTGGTACTATCTGTGGCTTCAGGCATCTGCTGGGGGTCTTGGAATCGATCTCCCATGGGTAAGGTGGGAGACTACTGTATACGATAATCAACTAAGCAGATTCAGAGGTTCTTTTGGGACTTGGTTCACTTACTAGTTTGTTCTCCCCTCCAGTTTTTTTTTTTTTTTTTTTTTTTTGAGAGCGAGAAAGAGAGAGAGACAGAGAAAGAGAGAGAGAGAGAGAGAGAGAGAGAGAATCTTAAGCAGGCTCCACAGTAAGTGTGGAGCCTGACATGGGGCTCAATCACACAACCCTGGGATCATGACCTGAGCCAAAATCAAGAGTCCCATGCTCAACCAACTGAGCCACCCAGGTGCCCCTCCCCTCCAAATCAAACACTCATCTCAACATGCTGATTGAATGTGATGGGGTGATTGGTGATTGGATGAAGTTGGAAGGGAAGCAGGAGTCCCGACATAGGCCTTAAGCCCAAACTGCTTGCACCAAGGCCACTGTTAAGGAGACTTCTACACTGATGTGCTGGAAGTTTACAAGCCTTTATTAATGTGGCACCTCTGAGTCCCACTGGCTACTACTGTTCCTTGCAGACAGTCCCCTCATGACTCCCAAAGGATAAGAGTAGATTGGCTGGGCAGAGGTTGGGCATTTCTGGATTTCTGGCTCTAATAACTTAATGGCACCAAAACCTTACCCTCAGCTCCCAAATCCTAACTAAAAGGATTAACTCCTTCCCACAGAAAGAATGCCTTATGAAACCTCTTCACAAATATATAAAATAACAAAGAATATCAACAAACTATTTAGTTGCTACATAAGCTATTAATTAGTACATAATAGTACAACCATGTCAGTTATTTGTGTCTAGCAGCTATTTCAATGCCTATCTCATGAGTTGTTAAATATTAGTAAGCGCAGACTAAAACAAAGAAAATATTTTTAAACCTTTCAAGATCTATGTTAGGCCTATCTCTATTGTTAATCAGCTTAGACAGTCTCTTCTCATCAAAAGGATTTTTTTTTACATTAATGCATTACTCAGTTTATTCATTTAGAAAAGATAATGCTTTCATAAAGCAATTTTCACCAATTTTTTTCTTATTAAGATATTGGAAACTACCCCCATTGAAAATCTTTCACTTCTTCATTAGTGTTATTATCCTATAATGCATATTTCCTGATAAGGAAATCACTTTTAAGGGTGAATTTCATGAGTTCCTTTACAAGAAGTCAATGGAACTTTACAAAAGATTTGCCAAAACTTAAACGAATTTCAGTTGTTTAACTGATTCTCTTTAGAAAACAGTCTGACCTATTAATAGCTCTTAAAGGAAAAATCTTGTCTTACACAATGAATATAAAGTACTTGGTGTTTTACACTACAACTGGATTCCTTTGGTTCCTTGTATAATAATATGGTTGTGTGCCTGTGTAGGAAAATATGACTGATGTATTTTTTTAAATAATAAATTTAGACAAACCAGATAACTGTCTTTTCTCCCAAATTTAAATAACTTTGTTGTTTGTTCTATTATTATAAAATAATCCTGGTTTGTGGCTTAAAAAAATAGACAATATAAATAGGTCTAAAGTAAACCTTGAAAATCTCCCATATTCCCAGCAAAGATTACTATTTGTAATCCTTGGCACCTCCTTCCAGGATTTGAGCCATAAACTTATGATTGATAAATGGCTTCTTAACCCAACTTTCTAGGCAATTCCACCAAAAGTAATTTGTAACGCATCTTATCTATGACCATTTCTTTTAACTTGAGATGTTTAAGTTGGAACTTCCCAATCTCATGGAGGAAAACAATCAGGAAAAACACATTTTTCATTCTGTTGCCATAGTTTCTGCTAAGCTGCACAAATGTAATTGCTCAGAGCATGTGCCGAAATCATTTGATTAGATCCAAGAATTCACTTGTGTTAAAGCTAAGAAAAGGCTTAATTTAAAGCACTTTTACAATTAAAGTAAAAGTAAAGAAGAAGAAGAATGCTTTTGAAGCCATTTCAAGTAAGTTGTTAGTAAATGAGCGAGGTACTCAGATACCATTTTATCCAATGGATTAATCACTTAATAAACTTGCAATAAACTACAAGAAATGTAATTGATTAGAAAGGATTATGGAGTCTATGGATATTGGGGGGGATATCATTGTCATGTAAAGCTACTTACAAATGCTCACTGAGAATACAAGTTCTCATTTACTCATTTAACAAACATTCACTGAGTACCTACTGACACATGAGCCAGCTGTTAGGTCTTTAAGAAGTATATGATTTGAAAATAAGAGATCAGCTAGGGAATTCTGGGCTAGAAGAATATCAGGAGCAAAAGCGTAAGTAGGAATAAGTCTTTTCCTAACACAGAATAAGAAGAGGATTGTTCTAATTAGCTACAATGGGCTTATGTGGGAAAAACAGAAAAATATTACATCAAGTAGGAACAGGAAACTAGGGGATTCAAAACTTAGAATGCCAGACTGGTTTCAATTGAATCCATAAACAATAATGGCTCTTGACAAGATGAAAGTAAGGTTTTAGAAAACTGTTTTGGCAGTAGTGTGCCATGTGGAAAGCAGCAAGGGGAAGACTAAAGCTAAAAGGTGGTGAGGTTAATGCAATAAACCAGATGTATGCTAACAAGACTCTGGTCTGAGTAGACACTAGAGCAAAGAGGAACGGGCGAACCTAAGAATCACTGCAATATTCAGTTCAAGAAACATTTGCTGAACCCCTGATTTGGGATTTGGGTGCTGAGACCACAAAAGCAAACAGGACAGGGTCCCCACTTTCAAAAATAAATAAATAAACGAAACTCTGTTCCTCCCTCTGCCCTTTGGCCCCATATCTAAAGTACAAGAAATGAAAGTCTGGTGAATGGTAGTGTTACTGGTGAATACTGTGGAAAGGGGAAGTTGAACGGGGAAGTTTTGGGGTTTCAACACTGATTTTGGAGGGACAGCTAGGCATTCCGAAAAGGCTGCCATGTAGACAGTTCTAGACAAGGAACTGAAGTTTGGCAGAGACAGCACACTGATGGGGCTCAGAACATGCCATCCACCCACCAAACACAGCACCTTGGCATGGTGGATATTTTAAACTGAAGTAATCTCAGAATCAACAGCAGGTACAGGAAGGAGTTTCTGACCTTCCCCTGAAGCAAGACCTCCTGTGAAACGCACCCTCCCTGTACCAGAGGAAGGAGCATCCCTATCTCTTTTTTTCATTTTTATTTTTTATAAAAAAAATATTTTTAGTTAATTTATTTATTTATTTTGAGAGAGCGAGAGAGAGAGAGAGAGCACACAAGCGGAGGAGGGGCAGAGAGAGAAGGAGAGACAGAATCCCAAGCAGGCTCAGCGCCATCAGTGCAGAAGTCTGATGCCGGGCATGAACTCATGAACCATGAGATCATGACTTGAGCCGAGATCAAGAGTCAGATGCTTAACTGACTAAGCCACCCAGGAGTCCCATGAGCATCCCTATCTCTGTAGACAAGGGACACAGGGAGGAGTGTGAACAAACAGGCCTTGCTAGGTTTCTCTCCAGTTACCACACTTACCTCATACCTTGGTCCTCTCTTACTCCTTTTCTACAACTTTCCACTCCATCAAACCTAACACGATAATGCACAGGTTTATGTCTCCTGGGTCTTCCTTTCCTTATGAAGGCTCCCATGTCACATAAGACTTTTTACATAAATTTGTATGTTCTTCTCATATTAATCTGTCTTTTGTTCCAGAGGTCCCAAAGAACTTAGAAGGGCAGAGGGAAAACAAGTTATTAGGAGAGGAGCAAACACTTTAAGAAAAAAGTCCTCAGGAGACCACACAAAAAGAAGGGCAAGTCTTGCTGACAATCAGGAGTTAGGATGCAGGAAGAAAAAGAGCCAGAGAAAAGGTGGGGAAATGAACAGTGTACAGAATCCGAAGAAAGAATGCCAGGAAAAAACAAAAAAAACAAAAACAAAAAAACCCAACCCTCATTAACGATGAAGTCAAAAGGCGGTACAACGGGAAATGTAGATTTGGTCTTTGTCGAGGCTCCCAGCACACAGCTTCTAGAAGCTTAGGAAATGTCCAGAGTGGTAAGAGTGTCTTTTGTATGCTAAAATGACTGGGGGCTAAGGGCCCCAGAGAACTTCAGGTTGGGGACTGGTTGCTAGAAAGACCTAGGACTTTCAGCCCCACCCTCCCCTCTGTTCCCTCCAGGGAAGAGAGAGGCACTAGGGATTAAGTTAATCGCCAATGGCCAGTGATTTAACCAGTCATGCCTACATCATGAAATCTCCAGAAAAAACCCTGAACACGGGTTCTGAGAGTTTAGGGCTGGTGAACACAGAGGTGCTGGGATGGTGGTGCTCCCTGACGGGGCACGCGAGTTGCACAGTTCCCTGCTGCTCCCCTATTACCAACACCTTGTCCTGAGCATCTCTTCCAGTTGGCTGTTCCTGAGTCATAGTTTCATCCCCAAGTCTAGGCTGGGAGGTCAGGGTATATGGCTGGGGAGGGGCAAACAAGACAACAACCTTAAAAACTTCATTCGATTTAAGGATACGAAAGGAAGGAACAGAGTGAGAATGGGAAAAGAATTATATGAAATATTTTTCCAACTCAGCAGTCAGATGAAAGAGAAGGCCTGTGGGCAGAGAGAGTAGATCCTTCGGGAAGGGATAAATGATGGGATCCAGGACAGAAAGAGAGAAGGATTAAAAGACAGAGAGAAGAATAAGGCTGTGTTAAGGATGGAAAAAAAGATTATCCATGGTCTTTCTACTCCAGGCGGGAGTACCAGAGAAGCAATGCATTGAGTCAACAGCAAAATGCCTCAGAAATCAGCTTGGCCAACATGCACAGGGGGATGAAATGAGATCTCTAAAAAGTCACCTTACGCGACAAAAACCACTATAAACCTAGAATCTGAACTGTCGAAACTACAGAAAGAACTAAGATATTTAAAGAGTGGACAACAAAAGGTAGATGGGAAAAAATGAACACTAAAAAACAGAATGCTAAATGAGGTAATGTGTTTCTAGCACTTTCCAGGGGACACCCTGATCATTAGCTTCAAATACCAGGTCCCCTAGGAAGCAACACCCCTATCCCGGAGACGGCCATATTGTTCTCCTAAGCCTTTCTCTGGTAGAGTATACAACCAACTCCCTTTTTTTCTAATTCCATGCATTGCAAGCAGCCCTATTTTACATTGATAGCCTTACCCAAAAGGAAAACATGCACTCATCAAGCAAACACAAGTGTTTCAGGTAGTTGTTTGTGTTTCCCACTCTAAATTGGTCAAGTGTCATTTGAGTTGATACGTCAATCTTTTGAGATTGTAATTATAGCTACATGCATGAAACCCGAGCACGAGGAGAAGACACAAATGACAGAACAATCCAGCATCAATCTTGTCACTATCAAGAACACTTCAATAACAGCAATAACTATAAGACAACATAGTAGCGTACTGTGACCTTGTCAATGGTTTTGTGACTTTTTTCATCTCGGAAGAAAAGGAGAACAATTACAGAAAGCAGCATTGTGAGATTAGCCGCAAGTGCAACAGGAAGTCGGGCAACAGCCTGTCCCCGCTGAAACCAAAACAATTAAGCCATGATTTATTATAAATCTGTGATCTACAGAACACCAACTTAGAAAGCTTAAACACTACTCTTGTCTTACACAAGAGCTTGCCCAACTTTCAGGCACTTAACAGGTTAATTTTCCTCTCTGAGACATTATCTCATCAATTTAAAAAAAAAGGGAGGGGGGACAAAGCCTAACAAGTCAATAAAAAAAAAGTTCCTGTTTTTGGTAAAGAAAGGAGTTTCAGTCCTGGCTCAAATTCCCTATTCCTCAATAATTACTTTCACCTTCCCCTTTCTAGCACCTTCAATGTTAAAGAAATCAACACTGACCTCTAATTTCCAAGTACTGGGGAGAATAAGATCACAGCACGATATTGTAGACATTTCTCTCTTTTTAGAACTTTTCTTTTATCACGAACTGTAACAGAAACAGTTTCAGAGGTGGCAGCGATTATAACCCCCCCATCCTAATACTAGCTACTCTCATCTTGTACATTCATTTCCACTTTTTTCTCGTGTATGTATCCTAGTTACTGGCTGGGGCTTGCCAGCTCAATAATCTAAACCAAAGGACTCACACCGGCAGAGCCAGGACTTGTGCTGGTCCAAAGCCTTTCCCTCCCCTCCAAGGCTTCTCTCAATTCCCAGGAGAGCTGACATATCCTCAGTGCCCTCTGAGATCCTCAGGTACCTCTGCTCCGCACTGCTCGATCCCTGCGTGACAGGGGCTCCTCCCGAGTTCTATGAAAGTAACAAAACCCGAACACAAGCAGAAAGCATCCCTTGGTAAGAAAGGCTTTGGTGGAGATTTCTGCAGAAAGGCAGAGATTTCTGGCACACAGGGCAGCAATGAAAAGGGAACCAGAAGGAGGAACAGTCTTAATTTCTCACCGTCTTCCAGTCTTTGAAGGAGGGGGTCTTTAGCTCACCTATTCCCTGGCTTCACAAGGCTTTTCCGACTTTCCTCCTTTTCTCTCTCTCTTTCTCTCTGAGGAGCAAACCCAACAAATCTGTCCCCGTGTTTCCTGTCAGGCAGCTTCCTCTACTTCTGACCTCTCAGCCCTAGCTAACACCCATACTCCCATCCCTGAGTGAGCTTGAGGTCAAGGCAATACCTGCCTGCAAGGCCGCTCCCTCCATACAAAGAATTCTGGTGCCCGTTGCTGTGATAACACATTTCCCTCCTCCCTACCTAGAGCAAACGATACTAAGTGAACAATACTCTGAACGCTTACTTGTATCCAGTATTGTGCACACCAGTGGCAACACCGGAGTGGACATCCTCCCTGATGCCAAGCAGCTCAGGGGCCAGAGGAGGTGCTTGGGCAAGTGAAGAAGCCACAGGCACAAACACCACTGCAGAGGCACGAGGCACGCAGAACACCCAGAGGACACCTGACCACATCTGAAGGTTTGGGGAAGTGAGGCACCGATGGGGGAAAAAAAAAAAAGGCCTGCATGTCCGAAGAAAACACAAAACTACCATGATGACAGAGAACACGGCATGTCTGGGAATCAGCAATTAGCGCGGACAGGCAAACGCAAAAGAAGGAACGGGCAGGAAGGCATGGCCAGACTTGAGGCAGGAACCAGCTCGTGAAAGACTCTGATTTGAAAAGGTTCGTATTTTGTTCTACAGGCAACAGGAGCCAATGAAAGCTTTTAAGCAGAGAATTGAGATAATCAGTTCTGTACCTTAGAAAGACCAGCAGCAGCAGCAGCAGCAGCGTGGAAAATGAGTTAGAAAGGAATTCACGTGGAAGACAGCGAAGCCGACGCACAGGTTGCTACAATGGTTGAGGCCAGAAACGATACAGGCTACACTAAGGTGCTGAAGTTAGGAAAAGAGAAGAAAAGTAAATTCCTTAGTATGTTATTTATTAATACTCCTAAGCACAAAGCCAAAACATCGGAAATTACTAAAATTACAAAATTCTGAAAAGCTGTAGTACAATCCCTTCAATTCAAAATGGTAATCCATCAATGACCACGAAATCACAAAGTACTTGGAATAAAAGACAAGATAAATCTTCAAAATGTTGTACATGAACTGTATTCATTTGTTAAAACTCAGAACTGTATGCCAGTGAGAATGAATTCTACTGTATGTAAGTTATACTTCGATATAAAAATATGAGAGCTATAAATATTTTTTTTTTGTTTTGGGGGGTTTTCCCCATGAAGATATTTTCTAAACACAAATGTTACATAGAAGAGATTTTCAGATTCAACTAGAATTTTCTTGATATGTACTTGGTTATCGTAAGATACAGATGTGGGGGAGGGTGTCTATAGATTTGGTAAACATAAACTTTGTGAGTTAAAACTATGTAAAATGTCTGTGGGATTTCCAAATGAAGATGAACAATACACAGTAAAGAATTTTACTGTAGTAAGATGATTTGAAAATTCACAATTATTATAAAACATACAGCTTTACAAGAACAGTCAACTTGAATACTTCATTTCCTGGCCATGTCGCATGACTGAACTTAATACATACAAAGATGTGAAGACAAAGATAATTTAGGGAATATAGCACATCGAAAGGATTGTGTAGAAGTTTTTAGAAGACTTCCTTTTAAAAGTAAGCTCCCTCAGTGTTAGTTTATCACTTAGTGTTAATTTTTAGTCATTAGCTATCTGACGGACAATTTAGAGACAACTGTGCTCTGAACTTGAATCTGGATAGACAACAGAACCACGTTACTGACACTCGGCACAGCTTTCCTTATTCTTAAGGTATATGTTCATTTGCGATGGAAATCATGCGGCAGTATTTCGGTAGGCAAAAAATTAGCCAACTTACAAATGATAAAAACCTTAAACCGTTACAGAAGGTAAATACTCCAGATTCCAATGTGCTACCAAAATTATTTTGGTATTTGTTGACATACTTGAAATTGTACCTTCCACGCAAGATATAGTTTTCAAATAGTCCAAAGTAATATTCCCAAGAGTCAGATTTCAATTTGATGTAAGAAAATACAGCAGCAGAAAATACTTTGTTCCTCCTAAGCCATACCTCATTTTTCCACTGCAATTCTAGTGTCGCCTCTACGTTTGATTCTATTATGAGAAAGTACTTTACCGACACCCTTTCCTTTTTCTATTTTCCAGAGGACATGCTGCTAATAGTGTCAGTTTGGTTTCTATTAGCACTTAAATGTAGCAGCCTTGCATCAGATCAGTTTGCAGTAATATGTGCCTATGGCTATAAACTTCCAGAGGGGCAACCGCCAACTGGCTTCTCAAGAACAGTTCTACTTACAAAAAGTATCAATTTTGACTCCTAGTGAATGAACTAACTTCACGCTTATGAACACTGGGGACCGGACAGACTAAATTCATCCCGTCTTATCCCATCCTTCCTCTATCTCAGTTTTAACGGTCTTCTCTACCACAACCAGCCTCCGACACCAAGTCTGCATTTTACTTCCTCGTTTTTATTTGTTATTTGTTAAAGTTTATTTACTTATTTTGAAAGAGAGAGCGTGCGCGCTCCAGGCTCCATACCATCAGCACAGACACCAACACGGGACTGGAACTCACAAACTGTGAGATCGTGACCTGAACTGAAATCAAGAGTCGGACGCTTAACTGACTGAGCCTCCCAGGCGCCTACCAAGTCTTCAATTCAGAAGAAAAGGTCAGAGAATATTCTAGAAGGACTTACGGGCCGGCACTAGAGCTCTGTAGGACCGTGCTCCTGTGCTGTCCCCTCCTTTTTTTATTTCACACATGAAGCATGTAACCCATTCCGCTGAAACCAAGTCAAGCAATGAACGCTTCTGATTTTATGACAAGGGTATCAGCACAATGGTGTTGCCAGTGAAAATATTACAGAACTTTCATGCCTCTTAAACACTATTATAGTGCTCCCTGGTCACATGAATTTTTTATTTTATTTTAAAATGATTTCAAAGTCTAAAGTTGCAAAATAAGGGACAACTCTCATATTCAGAATCACGAGTGTTTAACATTCTGCCACATTTCTGTCTTATTCGTACACTCAACGTGTATGTACACACTCTCACACGACTTACTTTTTCTGATCTATTCACAGTGGTTTGCACATGTCATGCATCTTTGCCCCCCAACACCTCAGTATGCATTTCCTAAAAATGCTTTTAAGTAACGTCAGTGTAGTTATCAAATTCAGAAAATTTAACACTGATAAAATACTTTAATCTGTGGTTCCCATTCCAATCTGTCAACTGTCTGATGTTCCTTGTGATGGTTAATTTCATGTGTCACTTTGGCTGAACTACACAGTGCCCAGACATGTGGTCAAACATTATTCTGGGTGTTTCCATGAGGGTGTTTTTGGATAAGACTAATATTCCATCGGTGGACTCTGAGTAAAGCAAACTGCTCTCCATAAAGTCAGGTGTTTACAGAAGCCTCCATTATCAAATGGAAGTGGTAACGTGAGCTTGGGGCTGAGCAGGTCCTGAAAGCAGACAAGTTAAGAACAAGTGGCCCAAATGCCCGTGGTCACCGCTCTTGCCACACTACCTTCATTCTCCCAGCCTGTAGTTATGGCCTCATAGAGATCCCTAAGATCAATAGACAGAAGAGACAAGACCCAGGACTGGTTATAGATGGCTCTGTACAACATGCCATCACCACCTGGAAATGGACAGTTACAACACCACAGCTCCTTTCTGGGACATTCCTGAAGAAATGTGAAAGCACCATGTGACCAGTTACAGAAATGAAGACTGCAATTGTCATGGGTATTTCTTCCTTATATTGTTATTAATATGTTTCTGTGTGTGTGTATGTGTGTGTGTAAAATAAATATCTTTGTTTTCTTCCCTCTCTTGTTCCTTTATCATGTAACATATATGATGTATTGACTTTACATCGTAGTATTTAACTTACAGGATGGATACCAAGGAGAAGAATAAACATCACTCAAGGACTGTGAATCCTCTTCTGAGAAAACAGCATGTTTTCTGTTGTACACAGGATAGTTGTATCATGTTAATGGGAACCTTGACCTTGTTATTGTCTTTACTTGGAGATTAAGTATGATTTAAGGAGATATACATAGATATTTGGTCAGTCAAACATTATTCTGGGTTTCTGTGACAGTGTTTTTGATTAACATTTAAATCTACGTACTTTGAGTAAAGCAGACTGCCCTCCACAATGTAAGTGGGCCTCATCTAATCAGTTGAAAGCCTGAATAGAACAAAGAGACCAGCCTCTCCTGGGGAAGAGAGAATTCTCCAGCAGACTCCCTCAGACTAGACTTGGAACATCAGTTCTCCTCAGCCTCCAGCTGCTAGCCCACCCTTGTACATTTTGGATTTGCTAGCCTCCATAATCACGAGCCAATTACTCAAAATAGATCTTTTTAGACACACGTGCACACACACACACATACACACACACTTTTGGTTCTGTTTTTCTGGAGACCCTTGACTAATACATTCTTTAATAGCACTTTTTCCTTGAGTGTAGAATCTAGTATACAATCACATATTGCACTTATTTTGTCATGTCTCTTTAGTCTTGTTTAATCCAAAAGATTTCCTCAACCTTGGTCTTGTATAACTGATGTTTTTTGAAGAATATAATTATTTAATTTTTTTTATTCAAACAGAATTTTGTTTGACTGAAGTCTGCTCATGATTCAGGTTGTACATGCCCAGCTGGAATACTACTTAAGTGATGCGTGCTTCTCAGGGTATCACAACCAGAAGGAGACAATGTCAGTCTCATTGGTGGCATTAGTTTTATTTTTTCTTTCTTTCTTTTTTTTTATGTTTTTTATTTATTTTTGAGAGACAAAGTGTGAGCAGGGGAGGGGCAGAGAGACAGGGAGACACAGAATTTGAAGCAGGCTCCGGGTTCTGAGCTGTCAGCACAGAACCCAACATGGGGCTCAAACCCACATGACCTAAGCCAAAGTCTCATAACCAACTGACCCACCCAGGCACCCCCATTTTATTTATTTCTAATTTTAAGTAGGCTACATGCCCAACATAGGGCTCAAACTCAAGACCCTGAGATCAAGAGTCGCATGCTATACTTGCTGAGCCAGCCAGGTGCCTTGGCAACGTTAGTTTTGATCACCAAGTCAAGGTGCTGTCCAGTTTCTCCATTATAAAGGTACTAATTTCCCTTTTGCAATGAGAAATCTGTGGAGAGACACTACAGGGCCGTCAAAATATCCCATTCCTCATCAAACTCCCACACCTAGATTTAGCATCCATTGATTCTTGCCTAAACCAATCTTTGCTATAATGGTTACAAAATAATACTTTTTTATAATAATAATTTTCCACCTCTTCCATGCCCCTCTATGTCTACCAGTTAGCACTGTATTGCAAGAAGAGTCCTCCCTTCTTCCTATCTATCTATCATCAGACAATTCGTGGATTACCATTTTTTCAGTGCCTTAAAATTCACTCCTGTCAATTATTTTCCTGCACAAATGGACCCAGATTTGGTTGGTAGAAGCATCTGCAAGCTGGCTTCTGTGTCCTGACATGACCCCTTCATTTATTTTCTTCCTTTCTTCTTAGCATTTCTTTGCTTTCTCTTACAAGTAGCCTTGATTCCTTTTAATGGTAAATGGCATTAGAAGCCAAAATCTGGGTGCCAGGTGTGCTCACTGCTACTGGGAGATCTTGCCTTCTAGGCCTTTTCACAAACAGAGCTGGGGAATGTATATTTATGCCATTACATATATATTTAAGTCTTCTGTACATATATTTGTATACTTATGTTCTATATGGACTTATGTTGTACATGGACATACACTGTATACACATGTGGTATGTGTTCCAAAATACTATAAGAGATGCCTCATTCAGTGGGTGTAAACTATTTGCTTACAATTTGCTAATGTAGAAAATTATTCTATATGAAATTATTTGACCTTCAATTTATTTACTGGTTTAAGTCATTCCAAATGAACCAAAACGCATATGGCCAACTCACCCAGAAATAAAAGAACATGATGAGTACAAGAGTAATGATCTAATGCTGAATGATGAAATCCAAATATTATAATGTTGAACCAATGGAATGTGAAGTACACCAATGATGTCCATGTATCTAGATGGTCTGCCATATGCCATTACCAAGCCACTTCCCAGCAAACAACCTGAATGCTCAAGAAATGTCAGAATGTCGGCAACTAGAGGATACTTGATGTAGAGGCTGAAGCAGAAAAAGAGGCTGAGCAATTTGAGGAGGCAGGTCCTACACCCCTTTCCCACCACCTTTTTAGCTTGGAAATAAATACTTGAATCTGAGAATGTGTACATGGTTTGCATGGTTTCTTAGTTCTGCTTCTGTGTGTTTCATTGTGAAAAACTAGATTTTTTCTGTAATGTCAAGAAAAATTGAAACTGAATCTAAAATTGGGAACAAATATGTTCACAAACTTATGCTCTAAGCGTTCTTAGGTGATACAAATTACAAATAGTTATATACAAAATAAAACTTTAAGGTTCACATGCTTTTCTTCTATCTGTGGCCCCATCTTCTTTCAGTCTCAGCTCTATAAATAAATATTACGGGCTCATCATCAGTCCTTTTCCCCAATCTATTTGGATGAAACTCAATCCAACAGATTCCTCAGGAGGACCACTTGTGTAGGTATTCTCTGAGTTCTTGCATACTCAAAACTTTCTCTATAACCTCAATCATGAAGGCAGTTGGTTGTATATAATTCTTCTTTGCACTTCCTTTCCTTAAGTAGTTTTCTCTTTTAAAAGTTGCTCCAGAGTTGCCATGCCATGTGTGTTGCTTTTGAGAAGCCTGATGCCAGCTAATTATCCTACAATTGTGTAATTTATTTGATCCTTTGGCCTGAAGCTCTGAGAATTTTTTTAATCTTTAAAGTCTAGTGGTATTACTAAGATACGTCTCAGAGCTGTTCACTATGGGAGCTGATCATTATATCATCAGTTTTTCCCAGTAACCCAGTGGCCATTGCAATGTGTAGGCTCAAGTATTCTTTGATTTTTGGAACTATATTTCCTAGATAGTTCATTTTTCTTCTCTTAGGACTCTAGTTGAACATGCTACATCTTCTTTGTCCTCTATTTCAACTACTTTATCTCTGACCTTTTTTCTTTCTTAATCTAATTTTTAGCAATTTGTTTCCCTGCTTTCTTCAATACCTCCTATTAATTTTCATGTGGCTCTATTCTTCTTTGGTGTTTTTGTTATTTAGTCTTCATTTCCAAAATGATTCTGTCTTTTCCTTCCTTCTTTTTTCTTTTTTTTTTCTCCCTAAGTTTGATCAACTCTCATTGCAGTTCCCCTAGTTTTTTTGGTTTTTGCTTTTTTGCCCATTTCTTGTTTTGTTTTTGAATATATGATTTAAGGTTTTTTTAATATCATCTGGTGCTTTTCTATGGATATTTATTCAGTTAGGAGTATTGTATTCTGTGTTTCTTTTGCATAGCTGCTGGATTTAGGGGGGACTGCATCAGTAGGAATGTTTTGATTTACATTTTCTATTTTCCTTTTATAGTAGTTTTGTATTCTTTTTTTTTTTTTTTCTATATTTAGGTATTTGGTGTACAGGGTTCCTGGTGGTGTAAAAGAGGCCTATAAGTTTAGTGGGGTTCACTGTGTAATGGATGACAGCAAGGCACTGACAGGTTAAGTTATCTTGTTTCTGCAAGGTCTGTTATTTTCTCCTTTTCTTTCTTTCTCTTCACTAGCCACATTCCCAAGGTGCTCACTTCTTCCTTATCTATTTTCCTATAGAAGCAGTTCTTTAACACTGCCACTTCTGATCCTCTTCACTTCAAGCCCTTTCTGTGGCCAAAGCTGTGAGCTACCAAGCACCAGGGCTGGGGATCAGTATTTTGCAACATACTGTTGACACTCTCTTTCTGAGCGCGATTTTTTTGCCTGTGTTTTGCTTCGGTTTTCTGTGCTTTTTTTTCAGAGTCTCTTAAGACTCCCCTCTCCCACTCTATGCCCCACAGGATTGCTGTTGCAAGAGCTCTGCTGGAATTTGGTGCTATTTTTCCTTCCCTCCTTGGATATAATCTGAATATTATGGTATTCCCTATCTCCCAGCAAAGCTGAAGATAAGCATCATAGATGGTTTTATCTGAGCTTCTAATTAATATTATGGGGTGTGGGTTTTTTTTGCAGGAGGGATGTATAATGGAGATTTGCAATCAGACAACTGTCATTATCCTCCAAACCTAAAAGATTTATCCTTGCTCATGGTTAAAGTGTCATTTCTGAAGTCCTCCCCCCATCCCCCTAAAAATTCTTCAAGGCAACTAGGAAGTTTCCAGCTTGGTCTGGGAGTCACTTAGAGGTGTTCCAAAAGTTAAAAACCTTCCAACCCATCTCCACCTGACCCTCAATGTAAAGCTAAATGTCAGCATCCTTTTCCTGTTAAAAAATGGTGGATTCTTTGCAGCTTTATAGTCTTAACAAATTCTGAAAGCCTTCATATAACACTTTCCCTATAGGAGGTTTTATCACTTAGAATCACCTAAATTATATTGCCATAACATATTATCCTGAAATTTCAGTGGCTCAAAACCACAGTTTATTTTATTCATTTTTCATGTGCATCGTGACTTACCTGTTCCATATCTTCTACTACAGTACCTGGGATTACAAAGAAGCCACCATCTAAAGTACTGTCAGTTGCTGAAGCAGTGGGAATAAAAGCTTTGAAGGGTGTCATACCGGTAATTAAATACACAGGCCTGAAGTCTTACCTGTAACTTCTGATCAATTTCGTTGACCTGAACTAGTCACATGACTCCACCCAACTACAAATGCACCTGTCTTGTGCCAGCAGGAGAATCAGAAATCTCTACAATAGAAACTGCATCTTAAACCTAAAATATGCCCAATACTGTTAACAGCAATAAGACAATGTACTTCTTAGTATGTGAAAACTAGATTGACTCTTAATATTAAAATTAAAGAAATCATAATCTAATGAAATTCAAATGACATGCAGTAAATCCAAATAAGCCTGTCCAATACATGCAATATTTTAGTTGACCAAATGACGGAAACTAAAATGCTTTATTAAGAATTCCCATTAAATAAGGGTGCCTGGAGAAAACATGAATAGACACTTCTCTAAAGAAGACATCCGGATGGCCAACAGGCACATGAAAAGATGTTCAACGTCGCTCCTTATCAGGGAAATACAAATCAAAACCACACTCAGATACCACCTCACGCCAGTCAGAGTGGCCAAAATGAAGAAATCAGGAGACTATAGATGCTGGAGAGGATGTGGAGAAACAGGAACCCTCTTGCACTGTTGGTGGGAATGCAAATTGGTGCAGCCGCTCTGGAAAGCAGTGTGGAGGTTCCTCAGAAAATTAAAAATAGACCTACCCTATGACCCAGCAATAGCACTGCTAGGAATTTATCCAAGGGATACAGGAGTACTGATGCATAGGGGCACCTGTACCCCAATGTTTATAGCGGCACTCTCAACAATAGCCAAATTATGGAAAGAGCCTAAATGTCCATCAACTGATGAATGGATAAAGAAATTGTGGTTTATATACACAATGGAATACTACGTGGCAATGAGAAAAAATGAAATATGGCCTTTTGTAGCAACATGGATGGAACTGGAGAGTGTGATGCTAAGTGAAATAAGCCATACAGAGAAAGACAGATACCATATGGTTTCACTCTTATGTGGATCCTGAGAAACATAACAGAAACCCATGGGGGAGGGGAAGGAAAAAAAAAAAAAAAGAGGTTAGAGTGGGAGAGAGCCAAAGCATAAGAGACTGTTAAAAACTGAGAACAAACTGAGGGTTGATGGGGGGTGGGAGGGAGGGCAGGGTGGGTGATGGGTATTGAGGAGGGCACCTTTTGGGATGAGCACTGGGTGTTGTATGAAAACCAATTTGACAGTAAATTTCATATATTAAAAAATAAAAAATAATAAAAAAAAAAAAAAGAATAGCCTTATAGCCTTCAGTCTCCAGAGCACATTAGGATGAGACACTGTTACTAAATAAAAGGAAATATAATAATGTCAAAAAATGAAAAAAAAATAAAATAAAATAAGGGTGCCTGGGTGACTCAGTCAGTTGAGCATCCAACTCTTGATTTCAGCTCAGGTCATCATCCCAGGGTCATAGGATCAAGCTCCACATTGGGCTCCACACTGAGCATGGAGCCTGCTTAAGATTCTCTCCCCTCCCCTCTTTTTGCCCCTCTCCCCACTTACATAAGCACACATACTCTCTAAAAAGAAAAAAAAAAGGAAAGAAAAAGAAAAATTCCCATCAAACAGATTTAGCTATTGCCAATGCAAGCCTATTACAAACTTTAAATTATGGAAGATAACAGTATCCATAATACCCTTATGAAGAGAATTACATGATTTTAATAAAGGAAACCGCTAATATATGCATACATAGGTTGACATTCATATACCCAGAGATCTTTATCTACATATAAATTTACATGTTATTAATTACCTGCTTAACATCAGTATATCTGAAGGGGTAATAAAGGAAAGTATTTATTTTATTTTGGATTTATAGTTGTTCTTATTTGGGGCTATAAATCAGGAAGATAAACAGGCAAATTCTAAAGTATCTAAAATATCTAGACAACAGTAAGTTGATAAGCATAAACTCTTTTTTTTTAAATAAGTCAAGGACACCCATGGTAAAAGAAGATTAACCACTGATGAAGATTTTTCCTTTCTCTGCTATGTGCCTGCAAAAGGGAACTTTAAAGGAATATTACAGTAATTAAAAACTGAATACCCATAGACTCCTTGTGGGAAGTGACATAAAAAATTCTATTCTGCTTTCCTATTATTTGCCTTATTATAGCCTTCCATTTCAATAGTTACTAAAATGAAGATGAAAAACATACTAGCTTTTAAAAAGGCCTTTCTACTTTGCTAAGCTGCCCTTATTTATGATACTGAAATTGACTCCAAAAAAATGGAAAATAAAAAGATTAAGATTTCACATAAAAAAGCATAGCAACTAGGCAATAGCTAAGCAAAAGCATACCTATAAAAATATCATTCTAATTAAAAAATTAAAACCCAGAGTGTACTTTAAAACACTTATTCTACAAATATTTAAACACTTGTAATTACAAGTAGCTATCTAGAACAAGAGGGGCTTAGAGTCTCACTGTACAGATTAGAACGCACGCTCCATTTGCTAGCAATGCATGCTCAGACAAGTTGCTTAACCCCTCTCTGTATCTCTGTATCCTCATCTATAAAATGAGAATGCTAATAGTACCAGCCCTGTAAAATTTGTCATGGGATAGAGAGAGCTAAAATATTTAAAATTCTGAATAAAGTCCATGCATGGCACAAACCACATATTGTACAGATTAAATAATGCATGCACACACTGGTGGTGCATAGATAGTAAGTGCACAATATAGGTTAATGGGTTGCTATATAATTCACTGAAATGAAATCATTTATTGACTTCCAATTTCAAGACGGTAAAGACCTTTCTACATCCTAGTTTTTCCAAAAAACTGCTCCCAAACAAGGTAAACAAGGAACAGAAATTCACTTTACAATTAATAATACCCAAAGACATCTATAATCCTGAACTGCAAAGTGTGAGGATAGAAAATATTTGAAAGAATGGTAAAGTGACTCAGCAGAGTGGAGAAAGGTGAAGTCAAAACGCCTGCAGATGGAGCTATTCCTGAGGAAGCTGAATTACCCCCAGGGGACCCCAAGAAGGCTTGGGATACGGAGGCTCAGGTAACCGTGGACGGCAGAGGGCTGACCAGGAGGAGCAAAGTGAAACATGAAAACAGGGAAAATGTCTGAAAGCCTTTTTTAAGTTTTACTCCCCATGTCCCCACACTCACACATGATACAGGATTAATAATTTGGGGAGGAAAAGAACCAGATTTGGGGTTATAAGACATAGCGATGGGGAAGGATGAGATAGTAGACTGAAAACAAAAAATTAAATACAAGTCCACATATTTCCTGCTGGCTTCAAAAGCAGAGGGCCAGGCTAGTGCTCCCCAAATAATAGTCTGGAGGATCCTTCTCTGGAGAAATGGATAATCTTGAGTAAAAGCCTAACTGATATTGACATATACGGTTCCCAATACAAAAGCTCTACTGTATAAGCCTCCAACTAGCAAGCGACATATCCCTCACAAAAGAGTTTCTAACCAGTGCTTTAGTGTCTTACTCAAGTTACCAGTCAAGGATCGCAAGGTAATTGAGAAAAATCCCTACAAACAAGACATCAAAATAAATAAGAAAAAAAGGGAAATCAGAAGAAAGAGTGGTAATTCAAGGTACAAGAAAAATAAAACTTTATAGAAAGTACAATCAAATCCTTAATTCATTTTAGCCATGAAACAGAAATGGGGTACAATTAAAAAGGAATAAATTAATGGGGCCCTTGGCTGGCTCAGCCAGTGGGGCATGTGACTCTTGGTCTTGGGGTTGTAAATTCAAGCCCCACATTGGATGTAGAGATTACTTTAAAAAAATAAAATCTTTTTTTTTTAAAAAAAAGATTATAATAAATTAAAAAGTAAGCTCTTAGAAATTTTTTAAATCTGGGAATAAAAGTTGTATTTTGAAGATCTGGATGATAAAGTTAAAGAAATAAGCCAAAAGTAAAGTAAAAAATGGAAGGAGATGAACAATAGGAGAGAAAAATAAGAATGTTACAGAATATCTTGGAAACCTAACATCTAACAGAATTCTAGAAAGTGTGTATAAAAGAACCAAGAGGAGGAAATTATCAAAGCTATAATTTAAAAAATACTCCCAGAACTGAGAGTGTTTTAAGGGGTGCACTCAATGTTTAGCATACTGAATAAAAAAGTATCCACATGCAAATATGAAATTTCTATGTCCGTGTAAATGTGAAAGTCCAAAGTTCCAATCCAAGGATAAAGAGAAGATCCTAAAACCTTCCTGAGATTAAAAAAAAAAAAAAAATTATGTACAAAGCACTGGGAATCAGAATGCATCAAACCTCTCATCACCATCCTTAGAAACTAGAAGACAGTGGGACAAGCCTCAAAATCCTGAGTGACAATTCAATCTGGAATTCTGTACCAAGCCAACCTATCACACATAAAAGAATATAATGAAGACATTTTCCGATTTGAAAAATCTTTAAGAAATAAAAAGCCACAGGATCCAGGAAACAGCAATAAATAAGCACACCATTCCCAAGATGATAGTGAAGTAAAGTTCCATGGTAACAACTATGCAGTCACAGAGAGACCAACAAATCCCAATGGAAAAGGACAGAAAGCTCCAGAAGGAATGTCATCAAAAAAAAAGGAGTGCTCATGGGTTATCTGATCTACAGAAAATCATGTTGAAAATTATTTTACAGAGCTATTAAAACCATGTGGGGACACCCAGAGACTTGAAGAAAATTAAATAAATGAAAACATTGGGGTAATTTAACTCCAGGAAAAAAAATTATATAATGAAGAAAACAAAAATATGAGACACTTAGCTCAGCAATGGATATTTATATAGCTATTAAAGGTTGAATATGGATTCCACCAAAATTGTAACGTAACTCCATTATTGTAGATGAGCAAAGAAATAAAAGTCTAAAACTAAGGACTCAAGAGCTCTTAAACGTCACTAACCACTGGTAGACAATATTCTAAGAGAGTAGAAACTGGAAATGGAATATCAGATGAGGGTCAGGGACTGCTGATTTTGTTTTGGTGTAAACCTTGTAGTGGTATTTGACTAAGTACTTACATGGATTAATTTGTTGAATATTCTTTATGGCAGACATTACATGTTGGTCCACCTAACACAAGTCTCCATCACCTTGTTCCTTGTCTAGAGAGGTTGGGAAGCTAAATATTCAATTTCACAGCTTCCCTTGCAGAAAGATGGCCATATGACACCATGTGGCCCAAACACAGAAAAGTCTGTTGAGCATAAAAACTCTACAAGCATTGTTAAGCAGAGTAGGGTCCCAGCCAAATGCATAAAATCAGAAAGATTTCTTTACTGATCCAGCAACACTCAGAAACCCAAAAGAAAAAGTGACTTTGGAAAGTTGTAGTTCAGAAGGTTTAAAGATAACTTATGTTGGTTTACAATAACACATGCCAGTCTCAAAAGCTTATCATCACTACTGACAGGGTATAGCAGTGCTCACACTAATCTGGAGGTTGAGCACATCCAACACCCAGAGTTCAAATACAAGCCCCCAACTGAAAAAGATGGGTCTCCAAGATTTGAGAAAGTGGCTCCTCACGGCACAGTCACTTCACAAAAGACAATACTAATCCTTAGAGCCTCACCTAGATAATTTTATCTAAAACCAGACAACAGTGAAGCAAGAATGAAATAGATGGCAAGCATCAAGAATGGAAACAAGAAACAAAGGAGGAAAAAGGGAATACTATAAAAAGTAAACAAAATAGCTGTAAAAAGCACAGCAGCCCAGGACCATCGAGTATGGGAACACCAACGATCTCATACATCTTCAGCACTGCTATCAAAACACAGCACAATAAATGTTGTTCACAGTCACTATTAAAAAAGAAAAGGTTAAATTATATCCAGAATACTCTGTTAAGAAAGTTAGGGATATTAGTTTCATGTGTAGGACTCAGTGATTCATCACTTACATACAACACTCAGTGCTCCTCAGAGCTAATATTACACGGTATGTTAACTAACTGGAATTTAAATAAAAACATGGAAAAGAAAGAAAGAAACTTAGGGATACAAGGCAGGCAGCATAAAGAACTATGTTTACACAAAGAGAAACAATCCAACAGAAAATCCAGTTTGGAAGGGGGCAAGGGACCAGAATGACAATTTCATAAAAGAGAAAAACCAAATGGTCAATACCCTGTAAAATCTATCCGTTTTCAGGGAATTGCTAATTCAGATAGAATACGCCCATCAAATTGATAAAAATTACAACCCTGGTAATACCAGGGGTTGGCAAACAAAGTAGAATTAATTCCTGCGTCACACTGGCAGGGATATGAACTGGTACAATTTCAAAAGCAACTTGGCAGTATCGAGTGAAGATGAAGGTGTGCCTACCTACAACTCAGTGATTCCATGCCTAGGTATACGCCACAGATAAACTCCTGCACATATGTGTGTGAAGACATACAGTGCCACAGTCAACATTACTGCATGAGAGCAAAAAATTAAAAACCTAAATGTCCATCAACAGGGCAACAGATAAATTATTATATATATATAGTCATACAGTGGAATACCATACAGCAGTGAAAGTCAATTTTAAAAAGTTAAAGCGGTCCATACAAACAGCTCTCACTTACAATGTCAGCAAGGAAGGATATAGGTACTATAGGCAACAAGGATATGCATACAGGTAATAAAGATGTATATATAACATAATGTCCTTTATGTAAAGACAAAGACATGCAAAACATCATTATGTACTGTAATTTACGGACATATACCTATACAGTAGAAGTATAAAAGCGTAATTGGGATGGCAAAAACTAAATTCAGGATAGCGGTTACTTCTGGAAAGGAAGACAAGGAGGAGAATGGGATCAAGGAGGGGCACAGAGGCTTCAACTGAATTAGCAATGCTTTGTTTCTTGAAAAACAGATACGAGCTCCACATCACAAAACGTTAAAATTGGGGTTTTTTTAACGTTTATTTATTTTTGAGAGAGAGATACAATGTGAACGGGGGAAGGGGCAGAGAGAGAGGGAGACACAGAATCCGAGGCAGGCTCCAGGTTCTGAGCCATCAGCACAGAGCCCAACGCAGGGCCCGAACCCATGAACTGTGAGATCATGACCTGAGCTGAAGTCAGACGCTTAACTGACTGAGTCACCCAGACACCCCAAATATCACAAAATTTTAAGATTACATAATGCTAGTTGGTAGGTTTATGGGTGTTCACTCTTTACAGCTATCAGAAAAGATCCATGCTTTTAAAAGTGACCTCTTAAAACAATAAATAAAACTAAAGTAATGAGAATTGACCAGTTTCTAAAGATACAAAAACAGCTTGCCCTTCCTGGCTCGCTCACCACCCCTAAGCTTGCACCACCCCGAATTTGAAAATAAATAAATGAATACACAAAGGTATGTTCTTCTCAGGCAGGGTGAAAAATCAGTTGTGGAAAAAGCATTAGGTAGAGCAGTTTCTGGAGTCCAAATATCTGTCCAAATATTCATACACAGTTTTGCCACTTGCAGTAGGTGTAAACTTGAGCAGAGCCCTTAACCTTAGTCTCATCTTCTGTACCACAGAGAGAGTGACAGCATTTACTATACAGGGCACTTAATGACTTAATGAGATTGCATAGATAGAGTACCTACCTGAATTATACTACTAATAATAGCAATCAAAACTGATTAATGGTATAGTAAATTTCATGCACTACCTCAAAAGAAAAGAGAGGTTTGTTCCAATTTTTTGAATGGCTCGTAAGTGATGCTGACAAAAATAGGGTCAAATGTCTTCCTGTAATGTCCACCTGAAATTAAAGTGTTTCCAAAGAAATTACTCCACAAATCTAGCTTCATGTGGCTTACTTTGTATTTCTTTTGAATAGAGTAAAGACAGTCAAAATACAGAATGGTACAATTCAAAAATTATCTTACAAATAGTAAAACTAAAGAAAATGATCTTTTAACAAAAAAATATTGGAAAGAATGCCTATAATTATGGCACACAAATTTCAGATGACTATCCATTCTGTTCCTTTCACTCTTTTTCCTTATTAATTTCAGAATATGGAAAACTAACAAATGTATTTTCTGAACAAATTCATTTACAGAAATAAATTTCCCTTCTGACCTGTACATTAGTAAATCAATGCACTACAATGTTGACTAACACCGCTATTTATAACAATATCTTTCTACAGGGAATTCTGGATGAAGTCAGGTTTTTTTTAATCCCATGAACTGCAATAAAGTTTTATATATCTCTTATTTGATCTTCCAAAATTTTGTCTAATTTTTGTGTATAATAATCATGGCCCACAATACCAAATGAAATACTGTAGGTAACAAATGGATTAAATGGATCCCTTAGTTTGAGAAGAAATTGCTCCCTTTAAAAAAAAAAATGTTTATGTTATGAAAAGTTAGGTCAAAAAAACCAATTTCTATCAATAGAATATTTAATAATTTTTATGTCAAGGGCCTGAATTGTCAGAGTTTCCTTAAAGATATACATTCATATTGTCAAATTCTTTATTTCAAAACCAGTTATAGAAAAAGCACAAGTCAGATATCAGCAAAGTGGTAGAAAGTAGCAATAACTGACCCCGTGATGAGATTCTGGGACACCTACACCCGAAATTAATCAGGCAAATGGAGCCTTGGACATTTAAGAACCCAAGTTTGTCTTTTCCACAAGTATGGAACTTTAGCCATGTAACACATAAAATATTTCCTGTATACCAAAATGGTAAAAGGACACTGATACATTAAAATGATCCTTTAAAAACATTAATTTTGCCAAACCTTTTCATAGATAGTCTTTTTAAAAAAAGAACAAACCATGAATAATTTCATATTCTAGAGTTTTAACTAGTCAGCAATATTAAAGGCAAGGAAAGGTATATATGAAAGTCATTGCAACTTTATTAAATTTGACAATTAACATTATAAGCTCAATGGGAGAGTGTTATTTTTACTATCTTAAATTTTAGTAGTATTACAATATAAACCTGATCATTATTCAAATTTTCTACTTATTTATCTTCTTTTAAAACTGAAAATCAGGAGCACCTGGGTGGCTCAGTTGATTGGTCATGCAACTCTTGATTTCTGCTCAGGGCATGATCCCAGGGTGGGGGGATCGAGCCCCATGTCAGGCTCTGCACTGAGCGTGGAGGCTGCTTAATAAAATTCTCTCTCTCTCTCCCCTGTGTCCTCTCTCCCCCACTCGCACTCTCTTTAAAATAAAAAAAAATTTAAACAATATGACTTAAAAATATTCACATTATTCATAGCTGATAGAGGTGGCATTCATCAACTGACAGTTTCTATGCTGCTTTAAGTAAAGTAATCTATTTAGTGGGTACCTACTAGGGTAACACAACAAAGAAATGTGGTCTGTCGGTTTAGAGATAGTCACAATTTGATGGGGTGAAGGGAAACACAAATATATGATTACACTGCAATATAAAAATGCACCTATTAGAAGTAAAAGTAGTTAGGAGCACAAGTAGTAAATATTTGAGCATGGAAACTGGAAAACTATAAGGAAGACTTCAAAGAAGAGAAGAATGTAAAGTCTAAGCTGAGTGTTTCAAAGTACAGAGAAACTTCAGGTTAGGAAGATGATAAAGGCTTCCTGTTCACCCCCCCCCCCCCCAAAAAAAATAAAAACCACCATAAAACCAACAAAGAGAGGAAATAAAGCCACATGTGACCCATGCCTTGGGCAGGACCAAGGAATACCACAACCTTCAAATGACCTGTACTAGAAAAACAGACCAAATTCCAACCAAGCTCCTGCCACTCCCACAGCCAAGCCTGCAGGTTTGGAGGCAGGGAGGGACACCTATGAGGCACTGAAAAGAGCAGAGGAGAACTGAGGACTTAGACAAAGCAAGAAAAAAAATCATGCCCAGAAAGGGCCCAAGATAAAAGCCCAAAGACTACACATAGGCCAGCACTTTACTTCAAAACACTAGCCAGGAAAGAAGGTCGAGGGTCAGTGGGGTTGGACACAAATGGCAGCCTTGGAGAGAGAAGCACAACTTCTGAGGGCAAACCAGAGACAGAGAGAGAAGGAGATGTACCCTTGGGAACACAGAAGTGGAGAGAAAGAAGGGAATAGGAAAAAAATGAAAGATCCCACAGAAACGAAAGACAAACAAGACATGCCCCCCGTCCCAACACCATCCATAAAAGAAAGTGCACAGAGGAGGGTGCTATAGAACTCTCCAAGTAGGGAATTAACAGATACACAGAAAGAGCAGGTCACGGACACAGAAAAACTACTGTGAAAATCAGAAAACGCTAAATAAAAGCATTTCAGCCAGTGAATCCCTCCCCCTCCTTTTGAAAAGACACAAAGCTGAAGAAAATGGCAGCACAACACTCCAAATGCAATTTAAAATCTTCAAACAAGCATTTGGGATAAAAAAAAAAAAAAAAAAAAGTCCTAAAACAGAAATACAAAAACTAAGAACAGAAACCAGCAAACAAACAACAACCGAAAAAAGAAACACAACAAGAGTTGATCTCAGAAAAGAAACAGAAAAAGTACACTTTTCCCAAACAGACTGTGAGGGGTGCATCTCCCTACAATAAAACACAAGGAAAGGCAAGAAACTTATTGGCACCAACTTGCAGACCAGTGAACTATGAACAACCCTATGGACAAGCAGGTAGAGCCAGATCACTAAGGACACTGAAGGACCAGCTAAGGTTTACTGATTTCATCTTCAAATGTGGGGAGGCAGAAAATCAAGGAAGAAGAGCACTGCTGTGTTTTGGCTTCAGATGAATTCAATCTCCACCGGTTACTAAAGCTGCACTAAGAAATTATTCCTATCCCTCTAAGACTCTTATTTATAATCTGTGGTTGGTTGGTTGGATGGATGGATGGATAGGTAGGTAGGGAGACACCGACATACATACACACACACACACACACACACACACACACACACACACACACACACACAGAGTTGTACTTGTCTGAATCTAGATTCCTTCCAAAAACAGAGCATCACAGAGGACTTGTATAGAGACAATTTAATTGGCAGGAGAAAAAAAGGACCACAGAGGGTGAAACTGGAAAGGAGCCTGAACCAATACGAGGATGCTGTATTGAGATGCTCATTGCTGTGGGCAACTGGAGCTTAATCTTACCAGACTCTCTGAAAATGATTAGAAAGCTGTTAGAATGGCCTGTGCAAAGACAAGGAGAAGCATTTCACCACTGGCTCCGACTCCCTCTAGTTAAGGGTTGTCCTAGAGGGTACATTAACTTCCAGGCATTTCCAGTCTGAATAAGCCTCTGAACCCTCCCGCCACTATCTCCTGCTGGGTGGTGGACCTTGGAAAAGCCCTGGAGCCGAAAGGAAAAGATGGGTGGTGAGCATACTTGAGAGAAGGCACTGTTAGGGCAAAGTGAGTCAAAACCTGATTGAAAGAGTTTGAAAATGATGTGAGGCGCTGCTTCAGAGGCAACTGATAGACCATAGCTCAAATTCCCTCCCATCTCTGTCACTGAACACACGTGTACCAAATCATTCCACTATACACCTTAAACTTACACAATGTTACATGTCAATTATAGCTCAAATAAATCTGGAAAAAAATAAATTAGTCACTGAGTCTTTCAAGGAGGAGCTGGTTGCTACCATATAATGGTGACAGGGAAGAGCTTATCTTGAACTGAAGGAATTTACTAGGATGTTTGTTGGTGCTTCTGTGCCTGGTAAATAACGGTGAAGAGGCATCTGGAGAAACCAGAGTCCAAGGGCAAGTGAAGGCTCAGATCCCTCAGAGACGAAGGTCTTAATCAAGTTAACATCCTGGTTGGTTGTCCACCTTTTTTGGTGCCATTGCCACAGATCTCTGCAGGTCAAGGCACCCTGAATGCTACCTGGACCATTATGGTAATTACATCGACCTTGCCCCTGATGGTAAGTACCACCATTTGGCTTTTGTGTCTCCAGAATCCTATCATTTCTATGGACACTAGGGAACCCCATTCCATGGTAGCACCTCCTATCAACCCCAGTCTGTTTCCCATCACCAGTGCATTCTGGATTACCTTGTTGAGTGAAGTGTTTTCTTTGGACCCTCCTAAGGAACATATCAGATAGTATGTTCTCTAGTCTCATACAATAAAACGATTCTAATATTCTTTCTTCTTTGAGACTTCTGACTTTGATACTCTGCCAAAGCTGTTCTTGCATATTTATCTAAGAACATATTTATCTAATTTACTGTAAGTCATATGCATGTCCAAGCTTCAAGAAACTATCCCTGCAGTATATTAGGACCAGGTTACTAGGATATTAAATCCTGAGTTATGAATAGTGCTCCCATGTTAATAAATTCTCCCCCATCCAGCCTTATTATTCTGCCACTCCTGGCCCAGTACCTTCAAGATCCACTCCCCCACAAACTCCTCCTGTTCCTATTGGTACTTATTAGCCGGCTCCTGGAATTATTTGTCTGAGTATTTCCTCCCGGAACAAGAATATCCCTGATTAGATTATGCAAAGATTGCATCTAGTTGTTCTAGAAGAAACAGGGGTAGAGGGTGGGGCAGATTCTAAAGAGGACAAGCATCATTCTGGGAGGCATGAACCTCAACAAGTTCTTTGCATGGTGTCCAAACAAGGGAGGGCTGTTCTGTTCTAACAAGACACTGATTCTGCCTGTCCCGAGGATCAGGGAAATTCAGGGGTCCAAAATTATCAGGCTCATCCACCCAGATGTCCCCATCAGAGATCTCAGGGTCCTACTCTTTCCATCTGAGGGTGCTGACTTTGACTCTAAATACCCTAGGTATGTATTCAGGTGTATAGAAGAGGCAGGGTGTATATATGAACAACACAGAATAAAGGACTTACTTAGGGATTTGATCCCACACACGTATGAGAGTTCAAGAGTCTACGTAATCCTGCTGCTTCTGTGTCTGGAGCTGAGTCTGAAAAGAGCAGGGCAAGCAAGTGGAAAGGAAAGGTGAACGTGAAGGGGGCAGGAGCAAGGATAGACTGTAATCCCAAAGACAAGCTGGAACCCATGAAGGTAAGTAACAACCTGTCTGTCTCTCATACCTTCCGCGCCTCCAACTTTGATGACGCAGGCACCCTGGGGAAAAGCTGCACATTATGACCAAGGATCCTAAGCAGTTGATGGAGGTGAACCAACAGGAGCTAAAAGAGCTACAGGCCTGGCGGTTAAAGCTGCATGCCAACAATATGACACAGCAGATTGGCAACGACGTGTGGGAGCCGCAGCAGTGCCTAGTACCAACCTTCACACGTAAAAGAAATACGGCTGCTGCTTCACTTCTGCCTTTAAATCTTGCTCAAAATATCTCTGTGGCCAGTGCTAACCCAGAACCCAGAGGGGAGTTCCGGGAAACGTAATTCTCAGGTTAGCTCAGCCGCCGCGGTACAAACCTACCCAAGAAGATATACGGCTTTCCCACCCTTAGGATTAAATCCAGGGCCTGCTTCCTTAGCATCAGCTGTCCTCTGGTTGCAGGCAATGACAATCTTTTCAAATGCTGCCATGGAGGCTGTCTTTTCACAGTGTGTCCTGCAATGATAGCTGGCTGGCCTAAGTCTGTCAGTCCCTCATTTTCAACGTTTCCAAAGGTAAAAGAGGTCAGTCAACTCCAGGGTCCTTTTATAATTACCACTGTCCCCATACCACTCGAGTCACAGAGCTGCAACATGACCCAATGCTTCGCCTTCCATTCAATGCCAGTCCCAATGCCTTGCAGGTCGGAGTCTCAGTAATTGTTCTGTCACACATGACAGGGGTTACCGCCAGCAATGGTGTCCCTCCCTGTTGCGATGTCACCAGTGGGCGACCCACTCCGATACCCTATCTGAAGTATGCTTCCTAGAGCCAGTGAGGTAATGTCTTAGCTGGGGCTCACGGGCACATAGTTTGTTTGGAAAGTAATCCCAGTGAGAAGGAGTGAGGAAGAACTCAGGAGAGTGAATAGGGAAGAAGGAAAAGCCAATACAAGGATGCATTATCAACTCAATCTAATCTGGAACTGGACCTTTTGAGGAATGTATGGAATGCCCGTCAGAATTTTCCACTCTCGGATCAATACAGAGAAGCATTTATTATCAGCTTCCATCATCCCCCATTAGGTGAGGGTGGCCCCAGTGGGACATTCACTCTGTACATTTCTGGGATACGCACTTGTGCTTGCCAAGCCAGCTCCCACTAGGATCCCAAACCTTAAAGTCAAAGTCCTGGGGTAGAAAGTAAAAATGTTCAGCACGTATACCTGAAATTAGACACCATCAAACTGTAGTGAGCCGAAGCCCACACAGAACTCTGTGCTACGACTGGACTCTAGAGTGAGGCAGATAGAAAATGGGCTTGGGCACTGCGGGTGTCAGAGACAATACTAATCATGTGTATGTTTTCAGAATTCAATGAAACACACAAAATGCTTGGCAGATTTCCTAACACACACAAAGCTCAATAGATGATAGGTATTACCATCAGGTTAGACACTGATCTAAGACTGTGGCAGCGGCAATGGGGGAACAAGAAACAGATAAAGGAGATACTGCAGACTTATAAACTACACAACGGGGAGAGTGAACAGGTAGGCAGGGAGAACGTAAGGTAGAGGAGGAAGTCCAGGATGGTTCTAGCTAGGGTCCTGGAGGGATGGAGAATGACAGTCCCACGAAATACAACATGGAAAGCTGGAGGAAGAAGCATTATTCAACTTGAGAGTGTAAGGTACCTATGGGCAGCCTGCCCGTTTTCTGTTCAGTAGGCAGTTGGGAATAACTGATCAGAAACTCAATGAAGACAGCCATGCTGAAAATAGACTTGGATAGTAGTTCAGGCCACGACGATGACTGATTTCCCAGAAACAGTATGCATATTTACAAGAAAAGAGGGCTGACGATGGATTACCAATATTTACGAGACACACACAGCGATGGAGGCCAGGGAAAAAGAACCAGGAGGAAGGGCACAGTGTCCCTGGGTGAAGGGAAGACAGTGCCAGCACCTGAGCGCCAGGTGCTCTGAAAGAGGTTAAGTAAAACAGACATTTCCACCGGATCAGGAAAACAGGGAAACCTTGGTGACTTCAGAGGGTACCGTCATGCTGGACAGATTGGGACAGAAGCCCTCTGCTGCAGCACATCAAAGAATGAACGGGAGATAACAAAGTAGAAACAGCTGTATAAACTGCTCTTTCAAAAACTGGTGGAACAGAGAACGACAGCAAAGACTCGAGGGCCACAGAAGATTTTTTTTTTTCTTAACAAGACGATTCAAATGTGTTCGTGGGAAGGAGAGTTTGAGGATGAGGGAAAGGGGAGGGAGAAAATGGGAGTAAGTTCTCTGAGGAAGTGGAAGATTTCAGAAAGAGGTGTGAGAGCACGATCTGACTCAATCATCTTTATTTAATATGCTTGGCTTTATTTTTAATATGCCAACTAGGAAATATGTATTTAGCATCTAATTTGCTGAGACCAACCTAATAAAGTTATAAAATAACTTTTCTTATGAAATCTTGCTTTTTCTTATTCAACACTACAAAAACATAAGCTTCTTGGATTAATTTTAGTTTCAGTCAAAAGGTGACAATTGTATGCAGTGAGAAACAAATCTTCCTCTGCTGTTTTAGTTCTTTTTTTCTTTGTGTCAGGGGGAACTAAATTATTTATGAAACAATTTATCAGATAAGCTCTGTGTGTCCAGCACAGTATTGCCAGCACATACATAACTCTGAAATCT
The DNA here is from genome assembly GCF_046562875.1 of Panthera onca. NCBI lineage: Eukaryota > Metazoa > Chordata > Mammalia > Carnivora > Felidae > Panthera > Panthera onca. The sequence continues at coordinate 133,608,786 of NC_138344.1, forward strand.
AGAATCTTTAACCTCTGTCAGCAGGGTCCAATTAGCCCAGTTCTAGGGAATATATGAGAGCCGGAAAATACGCTAAATAGTTAGCACATCAGGTTCCTTTTAACTGCCAGGTGGTAAGCTATTCTGAAGCTGTTTAGATTTGTGGTTGGGCCTCCAACCATGTCTCTGGACAGCGTTCTGCTGGAGGCAGAACAAAGTTATATTTAATATCTGTGTACTTTAAGACAATGCTGCCCACTTTTCTCTTACTGCCAGGGTCACTTACCTTGAAGACTCACTGTACTTTTGGTGTATAAAACAGTCATGTTTACTTATCCAGCTGATTTTGGAATGGCACGATTGGGCCAGCATGAAAATGGAGTCAATAAGAAAACAAAATGCTTATAAAGCAGTAACAAACAGCCTTTTTTCCAATACGCGTACCAAATAAATTTAACTTAGAAGAAGTGAACTAAATATAAAACACTTCAAAAAGAAGAAAAAGAACATTATGCTTACTAAGAATTTTGGCATGATCCAGAGAACATGTTCAGAGAACTGACCTCTGGGAGAGCACAGAAGCATTTCAATGGCTATGCCTGAAAACCTCTTTTCCATAAGCGGTTCCACAACGTTCTGTAAACTTTCATCTTATAGCGGGCACATTCTGTGTCAACTTTCTGGGTGTTTTTCTAGATCTAAGAATTTTTAAAAGACCAGAGTAACAATTTTTTTTTTTAAACGATGAAGTTCTTTTTCTCTTCTTGAATACAGAATTGCCTTTGCTTCACAATTCATAGAGGGAAAAAAAAAATACAAGAGCTCAAAACTCCCATATCTTCCTGCCACTAAATCAACAAATGCACCTGTATCCTCTCCCTCTTCCCTTTTATTATCCTAGAAGCGGTGGCATTCTCTTATCAGAGGCCAATCTCTGCTCCCAATTCATGTCCCCTTCCTCTAAGGGACCCTGCTGCTATCAGCTATCTGCTCGCACTTGTGGAGTTTTGATCTCAATCTCTCTCTCTCTCTGTAATGGATTCAGACTCGTGGTATCTAGCATGTTCTAACACCACTCACATTAAAATAACCAGAAATACCCACCTTGAACCCCCAGGTTCTGTCTGGCTAAGTCCCTCTCTCTAATCCCCTCCAGAACCAAGTCTCTCAAAGTTGTTTCCCCTTGCATCCATTCCCTCAGCCCATCCGCTCTGGCTTCTCCTGCCAACTCGGGGCCACGGCCACTCTAGATAAGGTGGTGAGCTGAGCAGTCGGACTGGACATGTGCCCATGAAGCACCATTCCACCTGGGCTTCCACAAGGTTCTTTCTTGGCTTTTCTTCTGGCTGTTTCCCCTCGGTGCCCCTTTGTAGCACCTCCTTTTCTACACATCCTCTGAACTGTCCAGCTGTTCAGGGCTTGCTTCTGAGTCCTCTTCCTCTCTCGATTCTACAGTTTCTCCTAATTTGATCCCATCTCCACCTGGGCCTTCAATGTCACCTAAATGCCACCGATGCTAGGATCACTGCCTGCAGCACAAACATCTTTCCCAAGCTTCAGACCCACACCTTACTAATGAACTAAAGCACGGTGACTTAGATGGGACTTGGGCCAGACTGCCTGGGTTTCAAAACTAGTTCTTCTACTCACTTCCTGGGTAACCCTGAACAGGTCAGGGAACCTCTCTAAGACTCAGCCTCCCCGTCTGGAAAACTGGAATAGTAATAGCACTCACTTCATAAGGTTATGGTGTGGATTAAATGAGTCAATGAAAGCACCTACCTACTAGGTGGCACACAGCAAGCTTTCATTACCCATGATTACTCTTACCATGTATGTTCATTAGAATATGTCAAACATATCTCAAACTTGCTTTGATCCACGTAAAACTGGATCCTATCTTTTCTGCCCACTCCCATATATGATTTACCATCTGTGAGTTCTAAGGCAGAGGTCTAAGATGAGCCCGTCATGAGGCTCTGCATGATCTCCTGCCCCTTGAATGAATGAATCTGGTAACGCCCTTGCAATAAAGGATGTTTGCAGATGTAACTAAGGTCCCAAATCAGTTGGCCTTATGATGAGCAGAGTAACTAGGTAGAACTGACCTAATCACACGGGCCTAGAGATCACAGAAGAAGATCTAAAAGTCAGGGAGTCAAAGACTTTCCGTTGCCTAAAGATGGAGGGCCAAATGAGAAAGAATGCAGATGGCTTCTACCAGCTGACAGAGGCCCCCGGCTCACCGCCAGCGAGGAAGCTGGGACCTCAGGCCAACAACTACAGGAACTAAAATCTGCCAACTACAAGAATGAGCTTGGAAGTGGATTTTTACCCAGAGCCTCCAGACAAGAGTAGTATGGCTACTACCTTGATTTCAGCCATGCTGGGAGGGAGGACTTTTAACCCACCGAACTATGAGCTAATAAATGGGTGTTATTATGATTCCTAGATTTGTGGCAATTTGTTATGCAACAATGGAAAATTAATACACCATCTGAACAAAGAGCACCTTCAAACACACATTTGTTCCAGCCAGAAAACGCTCTATGAATACAACACTAAGCTCTGCTGAGATTCTATCTCCTAAATACATCGCAAACATATTCACGATTCTTAATCTGTTACCTAATCCAAACTGTACGTTCCATCTGAACTTCTGCAACAGCACTTAACTAGCTTCCCTTCATGCAATCTTCCTGCCTATTCTCCTCACAAGAGCGGGAGCCATTTTTTACAGTGCAAAACTAATCTCAGAAAAATCCTTCACGGCCTCATGCTGCACTCAGGGTAACACCTGAACACCTCATCATAACCTTCAAATCCCTGCACAAAATGGCTCTGGCCAGCTTTTCAGCCTCATTTCCTGTGACTCACCTGCTTGGATATGATGTCCGAGGCACAGAGGCCTGTCTTCCAGTAACCCTGGTGTGCCAAACCATGTCCCACATTAGGACCATCTGTGTCACTTCCCCCGACTCACCACCCTGTGATGGCCAGGGCCTCGGCTGAATGTCACCACTTCACAGAAGCCTTCTCTCACCCCTAACATGATGCCAGGCCCTCCTGTCAGACTCTCACAGAACCCTGTATCTTTTTTTTTTTTTTTTAGTATTTATTTATTTTGAGAGAGAGAGAGTGAGAGCGGGGAGGGACAGAGAAGGGGAGAATCCCAAGCAGGCTCTGCACCATCTGCACAGAGCCCAACGCAGAGCTCGATCCCACAAACCGCAAGCTCATGACCTGAGCCAAAATCAAGAGTCCAACACTTAACCAACTAAGCCACCCAGGCACCCCAGAACCCTGTATTTCTTCACAGAGTTATCACAATTGCAATCATATAGCTGGTTGTATGATTGTGTATTTAAGGTCTTTCTCTCAGCTATAGCTCAGTGAGGGCAGGAGCCATACAGTTTGTTCCTTGCTAAAACCCAGCATTTGGTACAGTGCCAGACGCACTGTAGGAATTCAACAGTCCTTAATGAATGAATAAAACTGTGGCTGTTTTGCCCAACTTATACATGGCAAAATTAGGTGATGAGTTTGATTTGTGTGTGTACCATAGATTTGCCCTAATCCAGCCGTAATTATAATGCCTCCTTACGAACAGATGATATAAATACAAAGGACATACGGGGGCAAGTTCACTGGAAAGTGTCACTGCAATTCTGCTAGGATTCAGCATTCATGCCCTCTTAAGGCAGCATCATATTTAGACCTGAGGTGCAACATTATCCTTATTGCATATTTTGAATAGTTTCTCCCTTAGGAAAAACATATAAGTCCACTCCAGTATTGATGTGGTCAGAGGACAGAGTGCTTCAGTTGACTGAATTTTCCAGTTGATGAAGGGATATTCCACTAACGTAGAAAACTGCCTGGTACAAAGACAGCCCTGTGTACGCTCTCCACCCTTCTGCCAACAGAATTCATTTTTAAAAGTATGCCTCTATTTTATTAATTTCTCATTATTTCTCTCATTTTTATCATTTGTATAAAAAAACAAAAGTGCTATTAGTTAATAAAGACCTCACTTTTTTTCTTTTAGGAGAAATATAAAAATAGCATGAACACCATATGACAAAGATTTTATTTAAGAAAGCAAAACAGCGAAGAGAAAGTCAAGTATCTTCCCATATTGCCAATATTATTTATGCTTTGTTTGTATGTGTTTGAATATAAATCCATTTAATTACATATTTACCTAATCCTTCCTCCGGTCTAGAAAAGATTCAAGGCAAATTACTTGGATGAACTAAAGCATAAGAACGAAAACAGAAAAAGAAGGCAGATTAGAGACAAAAAAATGATACTAGAAAGACTTAAGATGCATGCCAGACCACAATTTTATGTGATACAGGCTTGAGTTGTGAAGCTTTCTAGCACTAACTTGATAAAAGAGGGACCCATTTCACAGCGTTCCTAGGAAAAACAGAACAGCTGGTCAAAAGCAGTTCAGCTAGGGTTGGTACTAACATCAGAAAGGAATGTCTTCTTGGGGATTCCTTAGAGAGGACACCACTCTGCTTCTACTAAGAAAAACACTTGTTACCATTTTCTACTAAAATAGTTGCTTCAATAACTGCCTGCTGCACGTTGTTATCATACCCAGTTATCCAGGCTTGGGGCAAAATTATCTCTTGGCTCACCCAATCTTAAGCAAGGTTTAATAGTTTCCTTTTATTGCTGTAAAAAGAGAAAGAAAAACAACCCCTAAACTTCATGGTTTATTAACAACCCAAACTTGTCTTCTTAGAGTTCTGGAGATCAGAAGTCTGAAACTGGATCTTACAGAGCTAAAATCAAGGTGACAGGAGAGCTGCCCACATTCCTTGGCTCATGGCCCCCTTTCAGCAATGGCATCACTTCAAGCTCTGCTTCCACGGTCACATCCCCTTCTCTGACTCTGACCCTTCTGTCTCCCTCTTATAAGGACCCTGTGATTGCATGAGGCCCACTTGGATAATCTAGGATAATCTCACCTGCAGGGTTTCTTGGCCTTGTAAGGAAACATTCATAGGTTACAGGTTAGGGCATGGACACCTTGGAGGACTTGGGGTGTCTTTATTCAGCCTGCCACACAAGACTCCACCATTTACCTATTTGCACCTACCTAAATTGTGAGGATGATGTCAGAAAACAGCAATGTAAGGCCAAATCTACAAAGTAATGGTAAAGCTTACCAATGGAGAACTTAATCAAAAGGGTTTTTTTTTTTAAGTTTTATTTAGTTTTGATAGAGAAAGAGCACAAGCAGGAAAGGGGCAAAGAGAGAGGGGGAGAGATGATCCGAAGCAGGCTCTGCACAGACAGCGGTGAGCCTGATGTGGGACTCGAACTCACAAACTGTGAGATCATGACCTGAGCTGAAGTCAGATGCTCAACCGACTGAGCCACCCAGGCGCTCCAATCAAAAAGTTTTAATTCAAGAATTAACCTCAGAATTCTTTTAAGTAGCAAGTTCACCTTCTATATCCTAAATAGTTTGATATACAAAAATTTTACACAATTTTTTGTCAAGAACACACTGGTTATAAAAAGAAGCACACCTACACAAAAACTTGAGTGTGAAATAAAGTAACTGCAATACCAAGTACTATACTAAAAATTGGGAATTTTACCTCCCTATTCTGTCTGCAGTCACAGGGGAGAATGCCTACTGAATGTCAAAAAAAAAAAAAAAAAAAAAAAAGTGAGATCATCAGCTCACTCAATACTTTAGGAAGGTATTAAGCCCAGAGAGCTCACTTGATTTTTGGAGGAACAACTATAGCTGAACCCAAAGGGACATTGCTAGGGACAAACATAATGAGGGCAAGATTCTATTTCAGACCCTATTCATCTTCCTTCACAAACCAGAGGAATGTAGGAGTGCTCACACCTTGGAGGTGCATAAAGAGATCTGTAAATCATTATGGGAGCTCAAAGGAAATAACTGTGACAACCCCCACTGCATTCTGGGACTGACATCTCTCCATGGTGGATTTAATTGTGAAGTTTCAATCAACACATGATGTTATTATGTTAGATTTTTCCCGAGAGGGGTTTTCACCAAGCATCAGCTTCTTTTTCACAGGAAGAATTCAATCCTGCCCACCAAACCACTTATGTCTCCAGGAAGCTGAGGTTTCAAGATTCTTTCTTGCTCTGGAGTAGAAGATTAATGTTGGGTCTGATACGACAGGAGACTTGCCACCGGAGAAGGCTTTTCTGCCCAAGATATACTTGAATCCCTCTTGACTTAAGGACTGAGGACCAAGTGAGATTTATCCCAGGAATGCAGGATTGGCTTAACACCTCCGAATTAATTAATGTAATATACCATACCAATAAAACAAAAAACAAACACCACATGATCATCTGCATAGGTGCGGAATAAGCATCTCACAAAATCCAATGCCTTTTCATGATCAAAAAACAAAAAAACAAACAAAAAAAAAACATCCAAATAGACTAGGAAAAGAAGGGAACTTCCTCAACTTCATACAGGGCATCTATGAAAAACCTGTGGCTGACCTCATACATAATGGTGAAAGATGGTAAAAAACTAAATCTTCCTCCCTAAGATCAGGAACAAGACAAGGATGTGTACTCTCACCAATTCTACTGAACATATCATACTAAAGGTTCTAGCCTGGGCAATTAAGCAAAAAAAAAAAAAAATAATAATAATAATAATAATAGGCATGTACATTGAAAAGGAAGAAGTAAAACCATCTCTACTTGCAGATAACAAGATCTTATAGGTAGAAAATCCTAAGACATCCACTAAAAAACTATTAGAACTAATAAACTAGTTCAGTTTCAGGATACAAGATCAATATACAGAAATAAATTATATCGCTACATACTTAACAATGAACAGAAATTGAAATAAGTAAGAAAACAATTCCTTTTACAATAACGTCAAAAAGAATAAAATATTTAGGAACAAAGTTAACAAAAATATACAAACTTATAATCTGAAAACTACAAAATGTTGTTAAAAGAAATGAAAGGAGATCTAAATAAATGGAAAAACCTTCCATGTTCATGGATCAGAAGACTTACTATGCTAAGATGGAAATACTCCTAAAACTGACCTACAGGCTCAATGTGATCTCTAACAGAATGCCAGTGGACAACTTTGCAAAATTTGACAGGCTAATCCTAAAATTCATACGGTTATTCATGGGACCCAGAATAGCTAAAACCATTTGGAAAAAGAAAAACAAGATTGGAGGACTCACACTTCCCAAGATCAAAACTCACTAAAAAGTTACAATAGTCAGCACAATGTGGTACTGGCATAAGGAAAGAGAGTCTAGAAATAAATCCATCCATCTATGGTCAATTGATTTTCCACAAGGGTGGAAAGACAATAAAATGGGAAAGAATAGTCTTTCAACAAATGGATCAAAAACGCAAATACAACAGCTAAGACCATAAAACTCTTAGAAGAAAATAGGTATAAATCTTCTTGAACGTTGGATTAGTCAATGGTTTCTTAGATACAATACCAAAAGCACAAGAAACAAAAAAGATAAATTGGACTTCACCAAAATTAAAGGCTTTTGTGCCTAGAAGGATGCCATCAAAAATAAAAACAAAATGACAACCCACTTCATGGGAGAACATATCTGGTAAGAGACTTGAATTAAGAATACATAAAGATTCACATTTCAATAATAAAAAGACAAATTAACCAATTAAAAAATGGGCAAAGGATCTGAAGAGACATTTCTCTCAACATATACAACTGGCCCACGATCACATGAAAAGATGGTTAACGTTATTAACCATTAGGGAAACACAAATCCAAACCACGGTGAGATACCACCTCTTACTAGGATGGCCACAAACAAAATGATAATCACAAGTGTTAACAAGGATGTTAACTGGAGCCCTGTACATTGCTACTGGGACCATAAAGTGGTAAAGCCACTTTGGAAAACACAAAGTTAAACACAGACCTACCATGGGATCCAGTAATTTTACTCTTGGAATGTACACAAAAGAAACAAAAACATAGATCCACACACAAAAAGTTGTACACAAATGTACATAGCACCATTATGCACAACAGCCAAAAGGTGAAAACAACCCAAATGTCAGTCAACTAATGAACAGATAAACAAAATATGGCATATCCATATAATGGAATGGTATCTGTCAATTAAAAAAATAAAGGGCAGATACGTGCTGTAACATGGATGAATCTTGAAAACACTACATTCAGTGAAAGAAGCCAGCAATAAAAGGATATACGATACGTATATCGTAAAAATCTATTACATGAACTGTCCTAGGCAAATGTACAGAGGCAGAAAGTAGAATTAGCAGTTGCCTAGGGTTGGGAATGGGTGGTGACAATGCGGAGTGGCTGATAAAAATGGGCAAGATGTTTCTTTTCAGGGCGATGGAAATGTTCTAAAATTAGATTGTGATGATGGTTGCAGAACTCTATAAATATACTAAAATTCACTAAATTGTACAATTAAAACAAGTGTATTTTATGGTATGTAAATTATATTTCAAAAACTCTGTTTAATAAATACTGCTGCCTCCACCTTGTTCTTTTTCTCCAATTGCTTGTTCTGGGGAAGCCAGCTGTCATATCATAAGGACATTCAAATAGCAGTATGGAGAGGTCCCCATGGCAAGGAAGTGAGGCATCCTGCCAACAACATGAGAGAGAGATGCCTTAGAAGAGGACCCTACAGTCCCAGACAAGTCTTCAGGTGACTGCAGTCCTGGTCAACATCTTGACTACAATCTCATGAGAGATCTTGAGTCAGAACCATCAAGCTAAGCAACTCCTAGATCTCTGACTCACTGAAATCATGTTGTTTTAAGCCACTAAGTTTTGGGGTAATTTGTGACACGGCAATAGGTAACTAATATCCCTTCCTTGACCCTCTCTTTAGTGTTGGGCTCTCTCTCTTAATGCAGGACATCTGAAGAAATGTCTTCCCAGCAACCCTTCCTCTTCTAAGAGTTTGGTTTCACCCCCATCCACATGTTCACTACAGTAGCTGTCATGTTAGTCAATCATGATCCCATTCCCTGGCCTTCACTGAATGATCTGAAAGTGGGCATCTGACCAAAGCCAGGTCAATAAGGTCCTTCCCCTGAAATTTTTATTCCTGAAATTGTGAAAAAGGCAGTATCTCTCCAATACCTACGGCTGTAAGATGTAAAACTTGGGGTCTGTCAGCAACAATGATCTCTCCTGTGTGGGAAAAGGTAGACAGCAATGGATAAGAAGGAAGCCTTCACATAAAAACAAAGATCTGGGGTGCCTGGATGGCTCAGTCGGTTAAGTGTCCAACCTCAGCTCTGGTCATGGTCTCACAGTTTGTGAGTTTGAGCCCCGCATCCAGCTCTGTGCTGACAACTCAGAGCCTGGAGCCTGTTTCAGATTCTGTGTCTCCCTCTCTCTCTTCCCCTCCCCCACTCATGCGCGCGCGCGCTCTCTCTCTCTCTCTCTCTCTCTCTCAAATAAATAAACATTTAAAAAAGCTTTTTTTCTAAGAAACAAGCAAATATTCAAGATGGAGGGAGTACAAACAACATATGTCTCTGGCTCAAGGGATTTTTGACGCGACTCTGCCCTTCCAATGGCAAGACCATATCTATCTTGTAACCCCACCATCTAAACCAGCACTCAGGACGTAAGAGGTAATGAAATATTTATTGAATAAATGAGTGGGTAAAGTAATCCAATATCCTTCCAATAATCCCTCCCTCTTTTTTTGTTGTTGTTGCTGTTCAACAGAGAGATTTGATTATTTGAAGCCTAAAGGTCCTAACCTTTTCTTTGCTGCTTTTATATTCTGTATATCCCTCTGTTGTTGTGATTACGACAATATATCCTAATTACTGGTCCACATCGTCTCCTCCCCTGTCAGAGCGCAAAACATTTGCTTATCATTTTTGGTATCACCAGTGCCATTTAGCCTAGAAAACAGAAAGTGACAAGAAATGCTTAACTGATTCAAGCAATCGTTTACTCCATTCTTCAGTGTTTATAATTAATGCCATCAATTTATCAAACACTTAACATTTACAAGATACTGGGAAATACAATCAACTATTGGTTGTTGCTTGGTCCTGGATTCTCATCTACTCAACGAATTCATTCAACAAATATTTGAATCCATACCATACACCAGGGGCTGAAAATGGACAAAGGACACGGTGTCTGCCCTCAAGAACCCTACAGTCTAGCACAGACGAGTGAATCCATTATTACAGCGCTGTGTGTTAAATGTTACTGAAGTGATACACACAGGCTGCTAAGCAGTAGCAGGGATCATGGGGAGTTTCCACTCTACTCCAGAAGGCAAAATATACCCAGGAAAAGAGGAGAGCCAGCAATGTGACATAGGCTAAGCACCAAATTAGTGATTTATTTTCTTGGTTACATGGGACTAATTTGCACACTTTAAGAAAAGATACTATCATTAAATGATTTTCAGATTTACATGCAACCAACATCTCCGGAGTGTCTCACATGTGCCAAGCAAACTGCTTAGCACCTTTTCAGCAGGGTCTCATTTAATTCTCCCATTTCGTAGATGAGAGAAGTGAGCTCGAAAGAGTTGAAGTGACTTGCCCAAGCAAATAAGCGGCAGAGCTAGGATTCAGAATTAAGTCTTCCGATCCCATGTCCACGTATACCAGGCCACTCAATCTACACAACTGGAACACCTCCCATGTCTACACAAGTGGAACGCTTTCCATGTGACTTTCATTGCCTTTTCATTCATTCTAGAGCATACAACATGGTGTTGGACACAAATGGACAGTCACCAGCTGCTGACTTGATACGGCTATAATGCTTGTCCACGTTGTGAGAAGCCAAGGACCACATCAGATCAAATTACTTTGACGCCTGTTATAGCATCATGTGCTGACAAGGATGCAGTTGGCTATAGATGAGCAAATCTTTCAAGTTATATTTTAACACTATTTTTGACCACTATATCCGGTCAGTTGTTCCAGTGTTCAGCAGTAAATCAAAATGACTGTTCATTTCCTTTGACAGTTAACAGTACTAATGAATTCAGGATAATCTCACCATCTATCAGAACAATTTCTAAAATGCAAACTTGAAGGTGATGATTCACAGGGTTAGCAGAGAAGGAGAAGTAAAGCAGCACTCACTGTTATCTATAAAACTAGCATTGTTTGCAAAACCCAGAAACTGAGCAGTTGGTCTACTGCTAATAACAAATAGGTTGCTCTTTGGTCACTTAGCAAAAAGCTGCTTGTTGCACCATGGCCAACAGCTGAGGAGTGTATGTAGCTTTTGTGATACAGCACAATTCTACATATATAAATTGGTGAATTGTTACATAAGATTTAAAAAAAAAAAAAAAGAAAGAAGGAAAGAAATTCAAAATCTCCACACCAGAAAGCACCTGATACTGAGCCTGCTGGCACAAATCAGATTTTAATACTGAATAAATGTTTACTGAAAAAAAAAAAAAAAAACTGACTTCATGGCTCTTTCAAAACATAAGTTGTCTATTAAATTGAGAGAGAAAAAACAAACCAACCAAACCCACACAGGTTATGTTAGGAATTCAAAAAGATTTGGGGTAACTAGCTCAGGATACGTAAGACATTCACAATGACCAAAAAAAAAAAAAAAAAAAAAAAAAGTTCAAAAATGTTGAAATAAGTAAACATGCATTTGACATCCCTCTTCAATTAAGTCACCACACTGGCACGCAGTGGAATGCTAACCAGCAATCTCCTTAGAAATAACAAAAACTAAAAGAACAGGTGACAGATGTTAGCTTTACAGTCTGTTCAAAATGATAACGAGGTGTACCAGGTATGCACCTGATATCTGCTGTATAAGCTCTGTATCTACATCTTTATATGCCAAAGAAACTGAATCATAACCCTTAATAAATGCTCACGAGAACATTTAATAGTAATAACGAACTCGTTAAATGTATTAAAATGTATTGTCCAGAAATGAAAAAGTATCTCTAATACGAGACCGGGCTCCACAAATCTAAACCCAAAACTGTAGTGATTAGTCAAAATAACCATTTTCCAAAATGAGCCACTCGGACCCACACAACGAATAAAGTAATCTCACAAGTATGAAGCTTGGGACAACTCAAGTGATCTCAAATGTTAGAACATTACAACGTGAGCGCTTAACCAGGCTGGTTAGTCGCTTCTACTTAGAGCTTTAAATTTACAGAACCTTCTTCGCAAGCGACCTTTGAAAGACTTCAAGGCCAAGTATAGTATTTCATGATAATTGCAAATAAAAGCACTCAGATCCTGAAACCCCGCGATCCCTATCTACCTCACAAGACACTGGACTCGTGAAACACCCCGGGGAACAGCCACCCTTTACTCTGTACAGGACCCCGGGGCTTAGGGGATGGTTCCACAAACCCCCACCGGGACCACCGTTAGGGAAGGACACGAGGGGAGGAGAAGCGACTCAGGCTCCCCAACAAACCGTCGTTCACCCCACACTCAGGAAGGCGCACCTTTCGCCCCGGACAGGATGCAGTGACAGATCTGTCACCTGTGAGGGAAGGGGGCGCGAAGACATCCTCAGAGATGAGTGCCAACAGGCAGCAGTCCGCCGCTCCGCCGGCCCCAACGCCCCGCGCCCGCCGCTCATTCCCGGGCTCGGGAAAACTTTCGGCCCGCGCCCCCCTCAGGGTCGCCCCCACCTTCAGGGACCCCGGGCTCCCGCCCCGCCCGCGAGGCCCCGCCCCGGGCCCGCCCCCCACGCCCACTGCCCGGCCCCGCGCCCCCGGCCCGTGCGGGCACCCGCGTGCCCTCAGGGCGCGCCCCCGCGCCGGGCCCGGCCGCCAGAGGGCGGGGTCGCTCACCCGTCCGCAGCTCGTGCTTGACAGTGAGGAGCTGCTCTCCCCCGGCGCCGCCGTCCCCGCTGGTCCCCGCGGCGCCGCCGCCGCTGCCGCCCTCCTCCATCTTCTCCCTTTTCCGATCCCGCGGGGTCCTACGCGGGAACCCGGGAGACAGCGGACGCCCGGCTCCTCACGGCTCGCGCTGCAGCTCCGGGAGCCGGGATGCGGCGGCTCCAGAACTCGGACGCAGCGACGAGTCTCTTTCCCGCTCTGGCCGCACGGCTCGCTCCTCCGCCTCCTCCCCCTTCGGCGGGCACCGCTAGTACCGCGCAACCAAACCGCCCCCTGCACCGCCGCCTCCTCCTCCTGGCCGCTCCGCCCACAGTCAGCAAGGTAGAGAAGCCATTCTAGCCGCCATCGCTTATTGGGCACAGGGCGCGCGCATCTGTGAACGCCGGCTCCCATTGGGCAATCCTCTCTGATGCTTCGGGGGCCGCCCCGCCCAGCTCCTCGAATTGTTGTTGCTTGGCGGGGAGGCAGGAGAGGGAGAAACGCGACTACTCTGATTGGTGAGACCTGAGATCCTGCCCCGCCCATTTCCGCTGTTGCGCACGCGCAGTCAGGACCTTCCCTTCCCTCACCTCTCCAGAACTGTCACACCCCTTATTCCCCAGCTTCGATCTGTTAGTAAACAGTGTCTAGTAGTCAGGAGGCGCTTGGAGTCTGTGATTGGCTATTGGTGAAAGAGGCGGGGAGGGCTGATTGGAACATTTGGTCCGCCAATCACAATGGACAGAGGAGGGGCCTAGAGGGAAGAGCTTCTCACACACGTGTTTGCGGATACACCTGAGGGGTCCAGCAGCGATCCACGGACGTGTGCCCAGCGGAAAGACAGCGTGTCTTAAAAAAGATGTTACTTGCCTTAGTGTGCCCTGTACAAGTTAAGTGGAATTTGTGCGTAAATGCAGGTAGTAGTTATTAGACATTGCAAAAATTCACAATCCCAGCTCTCTCGGTGAGGACTTTTGCAAAGGATAGACATTTCCATTTTGTACAAAATACTCCAAGTCATCAAAAGGATACAGAGATTAATAAAACAGAATACAATACCTTCCCCTAAACAGCTTTCAATAGAACGTGAGAAACAATCCGTATATACACAGGAAATATAAAGCAGAGTGAAACAAAACAGTGGTACAAACTGTTAGAGAATTGCACAGATGGCAATAATTATTCTCAGTAGGGGAGCAGGGAAAGCTCTTAGGGCAAGAAGGAATTTGAGATAACCAACTTAAAGGATGGGTTAGATAGAAATACCAGCAGCAGACATTTCTTGCAGAAATGAGCTGTGACGTTCAGCCTGGAAGTAGAGAAGGCAAGGGTGGGTTAAGTGATTGATAAGACTGGGTGGAAGTATGACCTAAGAGAAACAGCTAAAAAAGGTAAGGTGCTTAAAGACAATAGAGAACCTTGACTACCATTCTAAGCAGTGCGGATTTCGTACTGCACTGCAGTCCAGGCTGGGGAGTCTCAAAGAGTAGTTATAATACCAAAGCTGTTCTCTTGGAAGTTAGCTTCAGTTACAGTGAGAAGGATGGACTGGAGAAAAAGAAAAATAACAGGGCAAGAATACTGTGGCAAAGATAGAACCGTTAACCTAAAAAAATAAAATAAAATAGCCATTTATTTTACCAGCAAAATGGGTTTATTTAGGAATATCAGAGAATTGCAACTTGAGGGTGCAAGCTATGGAAAAATCATAGGTCCAATAAACAAAGGAGAGGAGTTTTTTTAGTGGAAAAGGAGGAAGTTGGCAGGGGTTGTTTTGAAGGAAAGTCCATTGGAGAAAAGCAAGAGTTCAGGGTAATGATGGGTTCTCATTGGCTGAGTTGTAGAGACAGTCAATTTCTTATCAGAGATACAATGTACATCTTTTCCTATGGATCCTGTAATTGACCATTATTTCCTCTTGACTATTCACTTACTGGAGTCTGTAATTGCCAATTTCTTCCTGTATTTGCTGTGGAGTGGTAGGCTCCCCTTTAGTGAGGTTTCCCTTTTTTGATTTTCACACAATTTATGGGGCCTAATTTCTGGCAGTGGACCTGAGAATAGGAAAAGGGGAGGATTAAAGATGGCCTCTTGGATGTAACTCACATAGAAGTGACTTTTTAAACTCAGCATGGATTAGATCTGAGGTTAGCACACGTTTTCTGTAAAGGGCCAAGTGGTCTCTTTCACAGCTACTCAACTTTGCTATTGCAGTGTGAAAGCAGCCATAGACAATAAGTAAACTAATGGGTATGACCATGTTCCAATAAAGCTGTATTTAAGGACGTTGCAATTAAATTTCACATAATTTTCATGTGACACAATATACTCTTCTTTTAATTCTTTTCAACAATTTAAAATGTAAAAACCATTCTTAGCTCTTGGGCTGTAAAAAGCAGTCAGTAAGCTAGATTTGGCCTGCAGGCCATAGTTTGCAGACTCCTGGATTAGACTGTCAGGGAAGAGAAAGCGGAGAAGCTTTGACAGCCCATTCAGGTTGCCTCAGCAACCTGGGCTTACCTGCCTGGAACATTTATCCCACTAAACCATGACTGCCTACTTACTTGCCTTTCTCCTCCACAAGTAGTGTGCTAGCTGGAGCCAGGGAATGACTGTGTGTAATTGTTCATTTGTTCACTCAACAACTTTTACGCCAATTATATACCAAGTAGTGTGATAGATGCTGGAAACAGTGGAAGCAAAACAGATGTAATCCTTCTTGCTCTCATAGAGCCTACAGTTTAGAAAAGGAAATAAATATTAAATAATCACATAACAAAAGGCAAAATTTCCATTGTGATCATGCTATAAAGGAAAATTATAGGCTGTTACAATAAAATATATCAACCTAATTTAGGCTGGAGGAGCTCGAAGGCCTTAATAAGGAAGTGTTATTTTAGCTGATTCTTTAAAGATGAGTAGGTTTTAACCAGGATGTGGCAGAAACTGGCCTGGTGCTCACCAATCTCATTTCCTCTTCCTGGACACACAGGAAAACTACTTTTTTTCCCCTTTGTAGTTAGACTCAGGTCATGTGACTGTGATCTGGCCAACGGGGTGTGGGCAAACATGATATGTGCCATTTCCAGGCCTGGCCAGAGACCCCCTACATAATCACCTACACTTTCTTCTCTTTCCACAGCAACTACAAAGGCTAACTTTCGAATATGGGGTGCCACAATTTATAAGAACCCTGAACCCTTGAGTCTCCACTTGAAGAAGAGCCTCCCTGACCTACATACAAAGTGATATGAGCAATAAATAAATCTTAGGCGTAAGCTACCAAGATCTTGGGGTTGTTTGCTACCAAAGCAAAATCTAGTCTACCCTGACTATTTCACAAGTGAATTGTTGGCGGGGTGGGAGGAAATTTTAGGAAGATACAGATGCCAAGTCCTGAGGCAGGTGAAGAGTCTATGTATGTTAGGGATTGAGAGAAAGCTGGTGGGGCCCGAACACAGTGAGCAAGAGATTAGTTAATAGAGGGAGACAGAGACCCAGTCATGAAGTATGTGGTAAACCTTATTAATATTTTTGGAGTTTTTCCTGTGTGAAGTCCAAAGCAATGGAAGGAATATAAACAGGAGAACGATATAATGGAATATTATTTCCAAAAGGTCACTGTGGTTAGTGTTTGTAGCCTGGGCTGAAGGAAGCAAAAGGGGATACAGAAAGACCAGTTGGGAACTTATCACTATAGTATAGGCAGAAGATGACAGTGGGTGAAGGAGATATAGTAAGAAATGGAATGTTTCTGGATATGTATTTTAGATTTCATAAAGGATTGGACTTGTTGGGTGAGGGAAATGGGGTACCTGAAATGACACCAAAGTTTTTAATATGAGCAACTAGGTGGATGGGAGGGGATGCTGGTATCATTTAATGAGAGGGGTGAGTTAAAGGAAGAACACATACCAGAGTGAAGATCAAAAGTTTTATTTTGAGACATCCAAGTCCGATATTAGGTAGCTATGTGGATATATGAGCCTGGAGCTCTGCAGAGAGTTCTACGATAGAGATATAAATTTGGAAATCACTGGCAGATAGATGGTATTTGAGGTCAGAGGTACGAATAAGATCACCTGGGGCAAAAATGTGCAGAAGGAAGAAAAGATGAGCCCAGGACTCATGTCTAAGGAATTTCAACATTGAGATGTTGGAATGAGAAGGTAGAGCTGGAGATGTAGAAGGAAAACCCATAGCTTCTTGGAAGCCAAAGTGTTTCGAGAAGGAGGGAACGGTCAGCTGAGTCACATGCCCTAAGAGGTCATATAAGATGAGGTCTGGAAAGATCCCATGAATTTGTCAACTTGGGTGCCATTGGTGACAATATCCAGAGTGGTTTTGGTAGAGCAAATGGGAGGTGAAGGGGTAGAAACAGCATGTGTGGACATATTTTTCAAGGAGTTTGACCCTGAAGGAAAATAGAGAAGAGAAAGCCCTAGCTGGAGGGACCCAGGGAGGTTTTCTTGTTTTATTTTTTACTTTTTATTTTCAAAAAATTCTTAAATTGCAAAAGAGTTGCAAAAACAGTGCAGAGTTTCCACATACCCTTCACTCAGCTTCCTCTAATGTTAATATGTTACATACCATAGTTCAATCATTAACACTGAGAAATTGACATTGGTACAACATTACTAAATTACAGACTCTACAGATTTCACCACTTTTTCCATAAAAATGATTTAATTTTTTTAATGGTTAAAAAAGAAGAGTATACCACGACACATAAAAATTATGTGAAATATAAATTTCAATGTCCATAAATAAAGTTTTATTGGAACACAACCATGTCCTTTCTCTGTGCCAGTATCCAATTCAGGATCCTACATTATATGTAGTTGTCCTGGCTCCTTAGTTTCCTCCAGTCTGCAGCAGTTTCTTAGTTTTCCCTTGACTTTAACGACCTTAACTCTTTTGAAAAGCACTGGTCAAGTATTTTGAAGAATGCCCTTCAACTTGGGTTTGTCTGATGTTTTATTATGATTCAATTGAAGTTATGCATCTTTTGGCAAGAGTAACACAGACGTGATGTGCTCTTTGTCAATTCGCCATATCAGAGGTACAAGAAGTTTATATTCTTATTACTTTTGGTGTTAACCTTGAACACTTGGTTAAGGTGGCACTTGCCAGATCTCTCTACTCTAACGGTGTTATTTTTTCTATTGTAATTAATAAGTATCGGGAGAATGTGTGAGGTACTTGTAGACTATGCAAATACCTGGTTTCTCCTTAAACTTTCTCCCACTAAATTTAGCATCCATTGGTGGGTCTTGCCTATTGCAGTTATGACTGTGATAGTCTAATGGTAATTTTCTATTTGACTGTCTTTTAAGATAAGAAATACTGGAATATGTTTGAATGGTCATGAGATAGGTGGATGGGGCAGAGGTAGGAGAACCAATGAAGAGAATCTCTGAAAAAGTGAGTGGGGCTGGGAACCTGAGCTCACTGAGAGGTTTGCCTTTGAGTAGGAGGTCCTTCATTGTGAAACCTAGTCCTTCATTGTGGCTGGACAGAGGGAGGAGGGACTGGAAGCAGGCATGGATTAGCTTGTGGGCTTGGGGATTTCTTGGGCATCCATCTCAGTATCCCTGGCACCTAGAATGGGGCTTGAACTTTGGGATGTTTTTTAAAGGTCCCCAAGGGATTGTGAGGTAGAACCAGTTTTGTAACGTACAACCATTAGAGTAGAGGAAGATAAATAAGGACATGCTGGAATTTTGAAACAACAACTTCTCATAGGCGATCATGATGCTAGGTATGGTAGAAAGAAAAATTATAAATCAGTGGCTGAAAACACCAAAAAAAAAATGTGTGGGAGGGGCTTAATTAACGAGACAGTGATATGAGAAGATGGCTTAAAATCCACGGAGGAAGTTGTTGAAGGCATGTGAGACAATGGTTGATGGGCTGGATGTAGCTGCTGGAATTAAGCAAAATATCCCTGTTCCTTCTGGCCTTGAGAGATGAGCAAGTAGCCAGGGCAAGTCTGTCTGGGAAAGGGAAGGTGTCATGGTTCTGCTAAGGCCCAGAAGAGTAATAGAGAAAAAGCTTGAAAATATGTTTGTTCGCCTTAGAAACTGCCTTTCACAAGGCTTGCTGGTTCCTGGTGCCAGAATGAGGGCACCCAAAGGTGTGCACACCACCCCTTTATCTTGTGGGCCTGTGTCTATGGCACCATGCTGTGGCTTCACTTATCCTTAGCATGAGTGGAAGGGTGGAAGCAAAGTGGAGGGGGACCTCATTTGGTGTGAGCCATTAGGGCTTAATGATCTCGTTTTTCCTGTAGTGTGAGAGGGAAGCTCCTCACCTTTGGATTTATAAGATTTAGAGAACACCAGAGGCTTACCACATCTTGACCCCCTCTAACTGACTCTATCAAAACACTCAGGTAAACACTCAGAGAAGAAAGAACTTCTTTCGAAAAGTCAAAAGTGACGTTGTCAACATCTTTCACCTGGTCAGAACCTCCTCTGTGTGATATAGATGCAGCAAATTTAAGGGAGTCACTGCAGGATACAGAGACCAACAGTTAGGGGGTGTAAGGTTCATACTCTCTGAAGACACCTATCCACTGCTGAAGCTGACATATGGCCACTGTTCTCAAAAAGGATGTTGGGAAGGCACACACACCTTGAGTCCACAAAACGGGAAGGAAGTTCTGTAAGGGGACGGAAGCATTAAGGCAATTTCACACTCTCCCTCTGGTATCCCAGATAAGGTATCTACAAGCTTAGAAATCCTTGAGTGTGGCAGATGTGGAGTGCTGGGCTGAGTTGGAGTCTCTGGTCTGAGCTCTGGCAGCGTGGAACTGTGCCAACTAGTGCACAGTGGGAGAGAGGCATGCACATCACATACAGATCCAGTGAAAGATAGTAAAGATATTTCTACCTCCGACCTCCCCAGACCCCCCCCCCCACACACACACACCAAATCTGCTGGAAGCAACGAAAAACAAAACAAAGCAAAAACACAGAAAAAGCCCCGTTTTTAATGAAACAAGGAAACTCTCAAAACCTCAAACCACAAACCATGAAGTTTGCCTGCCAAATACTGTAAAATCTGCACTGAAATTGTTAAAATGCTGAGAGCCAATATACACTGTCTCCAGCCTTGAGCAGGAAACACCTTTTCTTAGATGTTAGTGTCACAGTCCCAAGGGACCAAATCATTGATCCTTGAATGAGAGTGGGGTTTCTCAAAGGCAAGGGGGCCTTGTATTACTTGGGGAACAGGAAATAAGTTTAGGGGGTGCACGGACAGTCATTTGATTATATCAAATAACATAATGAAAAGGCTATTTTGAGTTCTCTTCCACTTGTGATTACATCAGGAAGAAAGTCTTGGTTTGGGGCCAATGGTCTTCAACTTGTCTCTAATTTGTAATGATGTCTCTTTCTAACCAGGAATATGTAGCCCTCAGACTCAGCTTCCAGCAGACAACTGTGTCTAGGTAGAACATACTATCATTGTTCTGTTTCAGCATTTGCCTTAATAGTTACTTCCTATTTATCACAAATGATACTGGCTTTTCATTTCTGATAGTGATATGCCTCCTTTTTAAATAAGTAATAATTGGGAATTGATTCAAAGAAGAACATTGATTATAATAGAGGTGATATTCAGATGAAGCAAAAATTGTAGAAGTGGCGTCCAAATAACTGAAATTTAGACTTGAGTAACGAGATCCAAGGACCTCACAGAGAAATAGTGTTCTTGCAAAGAACCAGGATGATAGCAGGGAGGGCCAATGCCAAGGAGAAGTCAGGTGGATGCTCATTTTTTTCTGTGACCTGGCCTCTATGCCAAGGGAGTCTCCCGGAGATGAGAGAGTAAGGGATGGAGAGGTGACTGCTAGATTGTAATCCAGAGAGCTTTATCCCAAAAAAGGCTTGCTGGAGACCTCAGTAACCCCTCAGTGCCCAAACCTGGGAATCTAAGAGACATTCTCTCATAGAGAAGAAATTGACAGATTTGGAAACACACCAAAGAAAGCTGCCAAGTGCCTCAACATTCTTCTTCCACCCCTCCCATGTTATTCTTTAACAAAGAATGCCCTATCTCACTGGAAAAAATTACAAAATAATATTATAAAAATTACAAATTACAGGAAAAAATCTCAAAGAGGACGTTCAGGGGTACAAATAAAGAATTATATAGCAATAAAAGACAATGAAACCAAGTGGCAAAGCTCAAGAAAGGAAAGAGAGGAAAGCAACTTTAGAACCAGCCAAAAATTGGGGGGCCTGGTTAAGCCCCCCCAAAGTCGGTTAAGCATCTGACTTTGACTCAGGTCATGATCTCACGTTTCATGAGTTCGATCCCCACATCAGGCTCTGTGCTGATGGTGCGGGGCCTGCTTGGGATTTTTTCTCTCCCTCTCTCTCTGTCCCTCCCCTGCTTGCTCTCTCTCTCAAAATAAATAAATAAACATTAAAAACTATATTAAAAACAGAATCAGCCAAAAATAGAATGGACACCAGTAAAAACATAATGGAACAATATGGAAAACAACATTAAAAATTATAAAATGTGATAGTTATGGAAAAAAAGCAATGGAGATCCAGTATATGAGTAATTGGCATGCCTGAAGAAATGCCCAGAACAAACAGAACAACAGAAGGAACTTGATTGGAATGAAGATTGAGTCAGCAGGTAGAAAGCACACACTGTCAAGGTAAAATTTGTTCAGAGTCATCAATAATAAAATATAGCAGATAAAAATAAGCAAAAGCCACACCTAATATTAAATGACAATAAAGCAAGGTCTACAAACGTTAGGAGCATGATGGTATGATTCATAAATTTTATATTCTGCCAAGTTGTCCATTAGCATAAAGGCTATTCCCAGTCTTTCTCGAACATGAGACTCAGGGTTTCCACATTCTTGAAAAAAGTCTTTTATACTGAAATCCAGTCAGTTTTTGGATGAACCCAAGTAAATCAAGAGAAAAATTAAGGATTTTTTAAAAATACTGAAGATCAGTTTTGAACATTTTAAATACAGAATTAAGACGAAACAGCCATGGAATTTATTGTTGAAGAACAAAATGTAAACACTATAGAAGTAATTATATACCTAACAAAAATGAGGGGAAAGTCACAGCAGAAGGACTGGAAGGATGTACATGTACTCATGTTTAATGGCAAGGAAATAATCACTCTGAGAAAATGCATGGACTGCAGCTTTTTAGGCAAGCAGGATTCTAACTTCTTGATGATTTTTATATTCAGTTTTTCTTATATTTAAAGGGGATATTGTAAGAATTTTTGTGGTATCGAAACATTTAATTCAAGTTCAACAGCTTTTATTTTACTTCCATTTCTCTTTCTGTTAGATTATTTTTTTTATATTTTTTAATGTTTATTCATTTTTGAGAGAGAGAGAGTGCATGAGCAGCGGATGTGGGCAGAGAGAGGGGGAGAATCTGAAGCAGGCTCCAGGCTCTGAGCTGTCAGCACAGAGCCCAATGCGGGGCTTGAACCCACAAACCAGGAGATCATGACCTGAGCTGAAGGTGGATGCTTAACCGACTGAGCCATCCAGGTGCCCCTAGATTAATTTTAATCATTTTACTTAAAAGTAATCTGCAGGGGTGCCTGGCTGGCTCAGTTGGTGGAGCATGCAACTCGATCTCAGGGTTGTGGGTTTGAGCCCTGCATTGGGTGTAGAGATTACTTCAAAATAAAATATTTTCAAAAAAAAAAAAAAAAAGTAACTTGCAAAGTAAAATCCCGCTGTTGTCTATCAATCTGGCTGCTCTGGTTCTATGCACAAGGACCTGTTGAGATGATCGTTCCAAATGTCATTTCTGGTGAGATTTAGGGTGCATTTTTTTGAAACTTCCTCTTTGAACTGTTCTATGTTATTTTTTATCATAAAACACATCAAATATAAAAATAACAGCTATTTTCTGGGGAGTGTGGTAGAACAATAAAATGGCCCTGTGGTCTTTGTCCTTGGGTGTTGCTCCTGGGTTTATGTCATGTTAGACAGCAAAAGGATTTTACCGATGTCATTAAAGTTACTAATTAGTTGACTTTAAGATTAGGATGATCTGTGTGAGTCCAACCTAATCATATGAGCACTTGAAAAGCTGAGAGTTTTCTCCAGCTGGTAGCAGAAGTCACAGAGATTTGAAGCATGCAAAGACTTCCATGCAAGAGAGATATCCCAATGTTGGCTTTAAAATAGAGGGCACCATACGGAAAGGCCCTGAGAGCAGCCACAAGGAGCTATAGCAACCCTCTGCCAAAAACCAGCAAGAAAACAAGACCCTCAGCCCTACTCCTGCAAGGACCTAAATTCTGCCCTAAGTGAATAGGAAGGAGATTCTCTCCCAGAGCCCCCAGCTAGGAACCCCACCTGGCCTGCACCTCAGTTTCAAGTTTATGAGACCTTAAACAGGTAACCTGTTTGATCTGGCAAGTTCTGACCTACAGAACTGTGAATGACTAAGTGGATATTGTGTTAAGCTGCTCAAGTTTGCAGTCAGTTGCCACCCAAGAATAAAAACTAACAAAACTAAAGAAGGTAGTAGACATTTTTTGCTCCGTGCCAGACTTACAGAATCACAATCATCATCATCAACCTCATCATCCTGCCCATGCTATCCTCACCCTGTTGCACATCCTCGTTACTTTATCTGCAGAGCTCAGAACGTTTCCTGAAGCCCCCACAGACTCTGTGAGAAAATGGGGACTGTTTTATGTGACAGCTGGAAGACTCTAGTTTGGGATGGGATGTTCACGGAGACTTTGAGTCAGATTATGCCTTTTGTACTAGTTGACTTTTTAAACCAACCAACCAACCAACCAACCAACCAACCAACCAACCAACCAAACAAGCAAAGGTTTTAAATGAATAAGTAGACAAGATGGGGCCAGAGAACTAGAGACGAAGGAGAGAGGGAGGCAATGGGTAGGGAGTGGGTAGGAAAGCAACATGGTGGGGGCCTGAGGAGACAAACATAGTGAAAATATCTCTGCCCCACCTCATCTTTTTCTTGGTCCTCAGAAATAATCATTTTTATCTCTTTCTGATATTTCTTCTGGTGTCATCTCTGTACCTTTAAGTAATTTGCTCTTATCACTATTGATTGTTTTATGCCTCCTGTATTTTCGTCCTTACATGATAAATGAGGATTGAACACATAGTCACCCACACCCACTCTCCTCTTTATATAGCTACATAACTCTGTTTTTCTATAGGTTTTCTGTGTTACATTAATGTGCCTTTATTTCTTATTCCATCAACTAAGGGTAGTTATCTCCTGACTGCTCAGAAAAAAGGATGAAGGTAACAGCGTCTCTACACTTCTCTTTCACGTCTACCTCCAAATCTCTGCCATATACAATTTGAAAGATAAGAATATTTGCATTCTCTTCTTGGTAACTAATTTTCCCACAGACTTATCATAAAACATGAATAGCATTTAAACAGCATTTACATCGTTGTGACTCTATAAATACTGTTTTCTGAAGAGGCAAAATGTTTATGAAGATTGTTCTTCTTTTTGTGGTACAACGTTTTTTCCTCTTGGGTTTTCTATTTGTCTTTCTTTTATCTTGTTGCATTTTTCTTTATTACTGCTCTTTTTTCCCCCAGCTTCTTCAACCAATCAGGTATTCTGTTGAGTTTTTAAGCCCCCACCCCCCTCCCCGAGGCCCACCATCCTCATGCAGTGCTCACATGATGGGATTTCCCTTAATGGCTTTTCTGGGTCAATTCTAGATTTTCCAAGATAATATCTTCTTACTTCTTAGATTATGTTTTTGTTTTGCTGTAACATATTTTCAAGTATCCTCCGAAGAAATGGTGTGTGAGAGGTTAATTTTCTGAGCCCTGTTTGTCCCAGAAGATCTTTATTCTGCACCCACAGTAGGCTGATGGTTTGAGTACAACGTCCTAGATTGAAGATCATTTTCCTACAGAATACTGAAGGCGTTACACTATTGCCTTCTAGTCTCCAGGGTTGCCCATGAGAAATCTCTTTTATTTTCATTCCTTTATAGATGACCTTTTTTTTATACTGGAAGTTTTCCAACTGTTCCCTTTAACTTTGATGTTTAAAATCAGATTATGTGACTAAGTGGATTTTTGTTTCAAACTCTGTGTTTACCACTCAGTGGGCCCTTTCTGTCTAAAGATGTGTGGCACTCAGTGCTGGAAAATTCCCCTGTCGTATTTCTTTGGTACTGTCCTCCTCCTTGGTTGTCTTTGCTCTCTTTCTCTCAATCTACTATTAACTGGATATTGGACATCCTGTATTTATTTTCCTTTCCTTTTCCTTACTTTTTTTTTTTTAAATCTCTGTCTTTTGGTTCTACTTTCAGAGAGTACCATAATTTAACTCTCACACTTTCTATTGATTCTTTTATAACTGTAGCAAGCATATTTTTAATTTGTAAGAGCTCATCTTGTTTTTTCTTTGTCATAGCATTCTGTTCTTTTGTGGACGAAATAGCTTCATGAGTCTTTCTGAATATATTAACCAAAGGTTTTTTGTTCAGTTTGCTTTGATTTGGGTTCTCTTCTTAAAATAATTGATTGTTTCTTCCAAGCTTCTTGTGTTTTCCTATTTACTTTCATCCCCGCCCCCCAGTTTTATTGAGAAATAATTGATGTACATCACTGTATAAGTTTAAGGCATATCTCTCTCTCAGAATAAATAAATAAATTAATTAAAAAAAAAAAAAGAGTGAAGCTCCAAAAATCTGGTTAGTTCTGTGTGCCTGGGCTTGTAAAGGCTTCATGTAAATGCCCAGCAGTCCTACAATGTGCTGACTTTCTCCCTCCAGAGGTACTGAATATTTTTTTTTTTTTAGGAGTGGAATCCGGGGGCCCCTAGGTGGCTCAGTCAGTTAAGTGTCCAATAGGATATCAGCTCAGGTCTTTATCTTAGGGTCATTAGTTCAAGCCCCATGTCAGGCTCTGTGCTGACAGCTCGGAGCCTGGAGCCTGCTTCAGATTCTGTGTCTCGCTCTCTCTCTGCCCCTCCCCCTCCCCCGCTCACAAGCGCGCTCTCGCTCACACTCTCCCTCTCTCTCAAAAATAAAATAAACATTAAAAAAAAGAGTGGAATCTGATAGTACCTTTCCTGGGCGATAGAGACCTTGCTTTAGGGATAGGGGGTGAGATAAGAAGGCCCAATTGTTCCATATTCAGACTTTCAATTAATTCTCTTGTCTCCAGCCCTGTGTCTCACATCCTCTGTGGCATTTGATGTTTTCACATCCTGGCCTTCTCTGAGATTCAGCTAGGAAGCTCAGCTTCCTGTTCCTCCATGTGTACCCCAAAGAGTGGTCCCCTGCCATTCCTTGGATTCTTGTATGCCACTTGGGGAACCATCCTATCTAAACCATGACTTTTATTTTCCCCCCTGACATCGCAAAGCTCATGAATGCTGGAGCTAGGGCTCAAACCCACTCTCTGATTCCAAAGCTGAGGTGCCTGCCACTAACCATAGCATTCTAGGAACTACATGCTTAAGGACTGATAAAGAAGGGTGAGAAATTTGGGCCTCTTTTTCAACAGATATCATAGATTTGTTCACTATTCAGTGCTTATATGCCTTAGGATCATATTCTTTCCTTCACAAATTTCAGACTTAAATATTTACATAGGCCAGAGAGGTAAAATGAAGCAGCCACTGGGCGTGGGGGGTACGTGGGGGGGATGGTGGTGGCAATACACATACCTCATTCAAAGTGGCAGTCAGTCACTCGTCAGCTGCTGCCACGCAGGAATGCTGGCCAACCACAGCCCGGTCTTGTGATTTTTCAAGAAACATCACAATCTAAATTATTATTATTTTTAAAGTTTATTTATTTATTTTGAGAGAGAGAGAGCATGCACGTGAGTGGTGGAGGGCAGAGAGAGAGGGAGACAGAGAATCCCAAGCAGGCTCCATGCTGTCGGCACAGAGCCTGAGGCAGGGGTCCATCCCACAAATCACGAGATCATGACCTGAGCCAAAACCAAGAGTTGGACTCTTAACTGAGCCACCCAGGTGCTCCCAAAATCCAGATTACTAAGTAATATTAAGTAATGATTTTAAAGGTTGGCAAATAATTCAAGTTCAACTGTGACTGTAGGCCAGCTGCAGCAACTAGTTTGCTGCCTCTAGACATTGCTTGTGGGATAGAAAACCTGAAATGAGATTTGTAGATGGAACAAAAGTAAAAGCCATCACAGGACCCCCCCCCCCCCACCCCCTGCCTATCCCAGAAGCCTGTTTTAAACAAACCCAGGCGGTGTGTCTTCTTTGAGCCAGACACTTTCTAGAGTGGATCTGGTGATCATTTCCTAATTCTTGTAACATTCACAACTCCACTGCCTCTCTTAGATCCTAAACCAGCTGGTCTCTCTCGTTTTCTTCTCTTAAGTCATTTGGGCTCAAAAAAAATCTTCTTCCTTTTGGATGACAGAGCCAACAGCACATATGAAGGACTCATGAATACTATATTCAGGTATCAAAGGCGGGGGGGGGGGGGTGAGGACTAAGACCAGAACCCCCATGAGTGAACCCGTGCTTGAGTAGCTGATCTGCTAGGTTTGCATACTTTGGTGACAGGGGCCATTTTTAGCCAGAGGCCTGCCTGGAAACTGGGAAATGGACCAGAAACCATTTAAATATCATTGAGCCTGAGCTTCTTGCCTCTAATAAACTGAGATAATAAAAATAGCTGTTTGTACTTGAGAGTATTGTTCCGAGAATCAAATGAGATAATGTGCAAAGTGGTGGTATTGTGATTGCAAACAAACTATCGCCTCTGTTGGAGAAATTAAGAATGCATTTGGATGGTACAACGTGGGGGCAGGAAACAAACCTCAGAAATATCCCAAGGTTACCCTGTGATGAAATTTCCAGTCATTTTGAGGTTGATGTCATCCTGTCTGATGAAATGGGCTGCAGTTTATTTTATTTAATTAAACTTATTTAAATAATCAGACACCTGAAATAACAAAATACATTAGAAAAGAAAGTGAGCCTCTCATCGGAAGTCCTTGGAATATGCTGACTCCTGTATCCAATGATGACCTACGAAGAGCATTTCTGGAACACATGCATCCTTCTTAAGTTTTTAAGAACTCTGTTTATGTGCTGGTCTCCTCCCAAAGAATCCCTTTTACGACTTGCAGTCTTTTGGGAAACTGACAGAGAATTGTGGTGTCATGGCCACACTCAGTTCTAAGACAACTCAGCTACCAGAAGAAGAGCAGGCACTTCTAAATTTCTTTTGGTTGGGAGATTATGGCCAAGACTCAAACAGTGTCTGCTTTGTCATTCAGTTTCATCATTATTGTGTACCTTTCATATTGAATGACACGAAGGTTCATGTACAATATGTTCACTGAAGCAATCTTTACAAAAGCAAACAATTTGAAAATGACATGTTTGCTTAACAGTAAGAGAATGGTTAAATACAACATATTTTGATGATGAAGGATCAGGAAGCTATTAAAAATATATTTGCACACTGGTTCCTATGAGGGAATGGTTAACAACACAGATGTGGTTCTGTTGGACTGGACCAAGGCAGGCTGGGAACATCCACTTCTGCCCAGCACAGGCCAGCTGAGAGCAGACGGAATCATGACTTGAAATAACGCAGCACAGCTGTGCAGTGTGGACAAGCGTCTGCAGCCTATGGACAGGTGAGGTCTGCAGCTGTCAGAGGTGACGCTGTTCACACCAGACAGACACATCTGGAGCGTTCAGGGGAAATGAACGCTACAGACCCTGTATACTCTGTGCACACTTGCATCTGGGAAATCCCCCAGAAGCCATTAGTGTATATTTTCTGAGAAGGCTGCATATGGGGACACTGCCCCCATTGGCCATGTCATCTGCAGTGAGAGGAGCCAGGTCACCAGGACAGGGAACAAAAGAACGAAGAGGAACTCAGCAGTGTGTATCAGCAGAAGCCGAGCTCCGTATGCTTATTCTAAGCTGTTATTTAATGCAAAAGCAAGTTGCAATTAAATCATTGCTTTTATTCTTGACCCTGGGACATGTGATAGTTGGGGGGATGTTACTTCAAGTCCAAGTGAATGAGTGGGATAAGCTCAACAGAGAACTGTTTTCAGAGGAGCCATTAAGCCTTCCAGAGTGAACATCCCAGGAGAAAAAGCAGCCCAGCCAGGCACTAGGAAATTTCTCTGATAAGAATGTCAGGGTCGTTGGAGAAACAGGGCGGTTCTAAAGTTAGTCTCCAGGCGGGGCCTTTGAGGCTTCTCCTGGTTCGGGCTCTAGTGATCTTTTTGAATTCTGTAGCGTGGGGGCTGACATGGAAGGATTATATTACCAGAAATTCTTAAACATTGGGCCATAAGTAGATTGCTCTAGCACCCCTCTAAGTGGACTGTAGACAGGACAAGGCAACCGCCTCCCCAAGTCATCCCAGATGACTGAGCAAACCACTCTGATATCACAGGTGGGGTCTGAACCCAGGGCACCAGCAGGGTCCATGGTGCCTGGCTGGACAATGGTGGTGCCCAGCAGGCATGGGCTTCTAGGAGTGGGACCCCTAGCAGTCATGAGGAAGGCTTCGACAGGGACCAAGAAGCTCTAAATGAGATGGTGGGGATGAATACCAGGAAAACTGGTGACTCCCGTCTCTGCCCACAACATGTTGAGGCTTAGAAACCATGTTACATGCAGATGGGGTAAGTGAGGCACAAAGAGGCCAAATCACTTGCTCAAAGGTGTAGAGCTGTAAAGTGACAATCCAGATTTGAACCCAGATCTTCTTGACTTCTGCTTGTTCTACTAGACCATGAGCACTTTCAGGAGAAATCAGAGAATGTCCGAGGAATACCAGTAATCCAGTTGGATGGAAAAAAAAAAAAAAGCATCAGAGGAACAGCAACAATCAAAGCTGGAAAGGTACTTGGGCCTGTATTGCAGAGAAGTTTGCAGTAATTTGGGCAATAGTGGCACAGGGGAACAGCAAACTATGGCCTTCAGGCAGAATCTGCTGTCTATTTGGGGGCCACAAGTTAAGAGTGGTTTTTACAGATCTGATGATAGGGAATACCAACTTTGAGCCCCAATGTCATAGGTGAAATATTATCCTATGGGAAAGAATTCCATTCTTCTCATTAGTAGTCTGTTATGATAAAATATTCAATTATTATTATATTTTGACCTCAATAAAAATTTGTGAAAATTTGTTATATGATTCTCTATATAATTTTCTTGATTTTGCCTCTTGGCCTACAAAGCCTAAACTATTTACTATCTGGCCCTTGACAGAAAAATATCTCCCACCCCTGGCATAACCAATGATTGAAGAAAGTTATGGAATATAATTATTTTTGTTGTATACTCTCACCAAGAAAAAGTTTGGGCGTGCACATCCTTTACATGCATTATTACTTAATATGTATAATATGCAATGGAATACTATGTGGCAATGAGAAAGAATGAAATATGGCCTTTCATAGCAACATGGATGAAACTGGAGAGTGTTATGCTAAGTGAAATAAGTCATACAGAGAAAGACAGATACCATATGTTTTCAGTCTTATGTGGATCCTGAGAAACTTAACAGAAGACCATGGGGGAGGGGAAGGAAAAAAAAAAAAAAGGTTAGAGAGGGAGGGAGCCAAAACATAAGAGACTCTTAAAAACTGAGAACAAACTGAGGGTTAATGGGGGGTGGGAGGGAGGGGAGGGTGGGTGATGGGTATTGAGGAGGGCACCTTTTGGGATGAGCACTGGGTGTTGTATGGAAACCAATTTGACAATAAGTTTCATATTTAAAAAAATAATAAAATAAAAATTAAAAAATATGTATAATATGTAGTAATATACTACATTACTAATGTATACAAGCAGCATAGTCAGGGCTATGAATATATTTAGAGCTATCCAGTCAAATTGCCTGAGTTCAAATCCCAGACCTACCACTTACTAGCTTTATGACATTGGACAAATTTCCTAGCCTTATGCTTCAGTTTCCTCCCCTGAAAAATGGGGATAAAAATAGTATCTATTTTATTGGATTATTTTGAGAATTAAATTAGTGAATATATGTAACTTGCTTAGAACAGTCCCTGAAACACAGTATATAAGTGCTAAATAAGGGTTATTAATAATGGTACAAACATTCTATTATCATTCGCGCACCACAAAGCAGAATTTAAAACAATGGGATGATAACAAAAGTCCTAAACTTTTCTTCTGGACATGCTCATGTGATCTGTCTCATCACCCCTGGGGTGTGCACAGAGCAGACCCCAGGTAACTTATCAGGGCACAGAGGCAGGTTGCAGAGGGACTAATCAGGGGGCGGGGCGGGGGGGGCGGGAAGGGGCAAGGGCTTCAAGCCCACTAGGAGAGGGACGGGAAACTTCACAGGGATGGCCATACTAGGGTTAAGTACCGAAAGACGTGTGGGCACGGGCAAGGGCTGGAGAAGGCATT
Source organism: Panthera onca (assembly GCF_046562875.1). NCBI lineage: Eukaryota > Metazoa > Chordata > Mammalia > Carnivora > Felidae > Panthera > Panthera onca. The sequence goes on from NC_138344.1 coordinate 133,640,083, forward strand.
CCAGGCAGACGGAGCAGAAGAACAAAAACAAAAAGGCACGACGCAGCCCAGGAAGTTCTGGGGACAGCAAACGCCCAGCGTAGTGAGGCTACACGTGGGGAGGGCGTCATATGCCAAGCCCTGGGGCCATGGCAACCACGCAGAGCTGGGGAATCACTGATGGCAGAGTAAACAGAACAAAAATATATAAATTTCTTTTTAATAACATCCTGCAATACAGACCCTGCTGATAGGGTCTTTGTGGTGCAATACGCATTGGTGGGCCTTAAAAAACTATTTTGTTTTGATTATTTTTAAAGACAATATCAACGTCCGTAAAAGTTACTTTGGATGGTAAGCTAGTGAACAATTGAACTCAAAACTGAATTTAATAACCTTGGCCTTACATTTACTTTCAGGGGACTTGGTCGTCTGCTTTTATACTGAAAACAGAAACTTGTGGTTTTAGAACCTAATTTTTCATGGTGAGGTTACAGTGGGGGAGAATGAAACGCTTTCCTCCCCCGCCTCCCCGCCCTGCCCGCAGTGGGTCTCCTCCTTGGAGTCCTTTTCTTTCTCTGTCTTTTCACCCATCCATTCACTGACAGATATGTATGCGTTTCTGTGGACAAGCCTATGCCTCTTTTTGAAAACACTAGGTTGACCTCAACAACTAGGATTAAAGTAGCAGTTGTTAGAAAAGAAGACAGACAGTCTTGTACCAGGGAGGATGTGGCAGACGCCCAAATAAGCAAGGACTATGCCACACTGAAGTTTTGGGGCTTGGGACATTTTTGGGTTTTGGTTTCTGGTCTTTAAAATAATACAGGCTCTCTGAGGAAAACCGGAGAGTACAGGGAAGTAATTAAGAGATGGGGGGAAGTAACCTTCTTTCCAATCATGTAGGGGCAACCTCTGTTACATTTTAGAGTACTTTCTCCTAATATTTTTCTTATATAGGTTTGTAATTTTTTTTTAAGATTTTTTTTTTTTTAAGTGATCTCTACCCCCAAAGTAGGGCTGGAACTCACAACCTGGAGATCAAGAGTCACATGCTCCACTGACTGAGTCAGCCAGATGCCCTGGGGTTTTTTATTTTGAACATACCTGGGAATCATACTAAGCACAATAGTATACTCTGACTTTTTAAAAAAAATTTTTTTTTAACGTTTATTTATTTATTTTGAGAGAGAGAGAGAGTGTGTGTATGTGTGTGAGTGGAGGAAGGGCAGAGAGAAAGGGAGACAGAATCCCAAACAGGCTCTACCTTGCCAGAGCAGAGCCCAATGCAGGGCTTGATCTCACAAATCCTGAGATCATGACCTGGCCGAAAACAAGAGTCTGACGCGGAACCAACAGAGCCACCCAGGCACCCCTACTCTGCTTTTTTTATCTTAACATTGTATTATAAGCATTCCTTCGTGTCAGCAAAATCTCTTCGTAAACATGACTTCTAAGGCCTGTCCATACTTTGGACACATAGTAATTTCCTAACAAATCACCTGCTAGTAAACTATAAGGTCTTTAGAATATTTTATAATTAGAAACAACCATGTGGTAAAGAGTCTTCTGCAAAAAAAAAGGGGGGGGGATGCTTGCATTTCATATTACTACACTAGAATAACTTCAGAGAAGAGATTTGAATGTTTTTTATGACTTTTTAAAAATTCTTTTAATGTTTATTTTTGAGAGACAGAGAGAGGGAGCGCAAGTGGGGTAGAGGCAGAGAGAGAGGGAGACACGGAATCCAAGCAGACTCCAGGTCCTGAGCTATCAGCACAGAGCCCAATGTGGGGCTTGAACCCAGGAACCGTGAGAGCTGAAATCGGATGCTCAACCGAATGAGCCACCCGGGCGCCCCTGTTTTTATAACTTTTAAAATTTGTGGTAAATATGTAAAACATAATATTTACCATTTTAACCATTTGTAAGTGTGCTGTTCAGTGGCTTAAATCCATTCACCATGTTATAATAGCCATGACCACTATCTACCCCCGCCCAAAACATTTCATTAACCCCAACACGAACTCTGTACTCTACAATAATCCCCTGTGACCCCCTCCTCCAGCCTGTGGTAACCTCTACTCCACTCTCTGCCTTTATGAATTTGTCTCTTCCAGGCACTTATCATATAAGTGGAATCATATGATATTCTTCCTTCTGTGACTGGCATATCTCACTTCGCATGATGTTTTCAAGGGCCATCCAACAAATGTTCGTTTTGCTTTTATAGCTGAGTGGTGCTCCATTGCCACTATCACACATTTTGTTTATCCATTTATCCGTTGGTAAACATTTGTGTTGTTTACACCTTTTGACTGTTGTGAACAATGCTCTTTTGCACATTGGCGTACAGATGTCTTAGTCCCTGCTTTCAACTCTTTTATATACCTAGAAGTATGTGATTCTATGTTTAACTTTTTGAGGAACCTCATGCCATTTTATAGAGACCCAACCTGGAAATAACAGATGAGGTTTGTATGTAATTTAGGCAAGCGTGACTAGCAGGAACTCCTATTAGCGCACACACAAGTCCTTGGTCTTCCATCAAAATTTGGTGAATGATTACACGTTTATAAATGATTATAGAGAAGGTGTTGCCATTTTTAATGGTTTCCCCCATTTTATTCAACCAGTCCCAAACTCATACAAAAGGTCTTCAACTATAGGGGTGCCTGGGTGACTCAGTTAAGCATACAACTCTTGGTTTCAGCTTAGGTTATGATCTCATGGCTTCATGGGTCTGAGCCCTGCATTGGGCCCTGTGCTGGTGGGGCGGAACCTGCTTGGGATTCTCTCCCTCCTCTCTCTCTCCCCCTTTTCCACTCACACTGTCTCTCTCTCAAAATAAATAAGTAAACTTAAAAAAAAAAAGCCTTCAACTATAAGTGTGAAACCAGTGCCAAAAGAGGGGTCCTGGGGAAAATGCTTTAAACTTCCGGAAAATGATCAACAAATATATGAGTACCTTATGTGTGCTTCGTGCAGTGTTCGTTCTCTCGAGAAATGCAAAGAAGCCCAGGGAAAAAATAGTTTATTTTTCACTCACCAAAATAGGTAAAGCCCTGCTCTGTGTTCTAGAAATGCCATGTCAACTAACCCAAGGGACATGCCCAAGATGAAAACGGGAGGCCCATCCCACAGCAGCACGGTATTAACTTTTGAATGCCTAAATAGCAAGTAATAGGCATTCATAAACTAGCACAGTTCTTGAAGACCTCAGGTCTGGGCCTACAGAACCTTTCCAAAGGTTGGAGGATTTTAGCTGGTGTGTTAGTTTCCTTTCTGTTGTAATACATTGCCACATATTTTGTGTCTTGAAACGACACACATTTATTACAGTCCCAGAAGTCAGAAGTCTGAGATGGGTCTTATGGGCTAAAATCAAGATGTTGGCAAAGCTGTGTTCCTTCTGGAGGCTCCAAGGGTGAATCCGTTTCCTTGTCCTTTCCAGATTCTGAAAATCTGATTTTACATGCTCTTTCAGATTCCAGAATCTGCATTCCTTGGCCCATGAACCCTTCCTGTATCTTCAAAGACTATCTGTCCAACCTTTATTCCCATTGTTGAATCTCCTCTCTCCTCTCTGACCCTCCTGCCTCCTTCTTATAGGGACCCTGTGATTACATAGGACCTGCCTCGAAAATCTGGGAAAATCTCCCCATCTCAAGATCCCTAGCTTAATCTCATCTTCAGAGTCCCCTTTATGTGAGGGAATGATGTTTTCACAGGTTACAGCAATCACTGTGGACATCTTTGGGGGCCATTATTCAACCTACCACAGCTGAGCAACATCTGGAAAAGCAGAAATGAGGGAAATTGTGCTCGAAAGAACATGTAAAGGGTATTTGTCAGTTGGACCACCAGCATGCAAAAACCCTTTCATATTTGGGAGGGATTCCAAGATAAAGTGTGAGACAGGCAACCCTCTTCCCATGAAAGAGGTACACGACCCAGGTGTGGCCCATGTGATGTTCCCACCTACCATTCTGACCAAATCGGTTTGCTTTTACTCAGACTCTGGCCTTGATTTAGGGACCTTCTAACAAACAGCCACATGGAACTTGTTATTGTGGTCACTTCAGGGACACTGTTGAGAACCAAGTGCACCTCATCACGCCCTTCACGAAGGGAAGGGTTTCTTAGGTCTCAGTGCCAGGGAGACCAGCAAATCTTGTGAGCATATGGCCTACATTTGACTTATTGAGGTTGCGACTCCTGTAATTCAACATTTCCCAGCCCTCAGTGTGGAACTCTGATATTCTATAAGATTGAGGCCAGCTCCTAGAGGTTGGAGGGTGACAGTTAACCACCCTTCCTGCCTTCAGTGTTGAAAACGAGTGTAAGGAGGACTTAAGGATCCCAGTGAAGCTCAGGCTCAGTGTAGACTCCATCATCCCCAACAATGGCTTTGGTTAACTTTGTTGGAGCTCTAGGTGGGCATCTTTCATTCTGAAAGAGGGCAGGCATCGTGTGCCCCACCCCCACTTTCAACCCTAAATCTGCATATGGAGAACAGCATAGAGGAGTCTTGTTTGCGAGCCTGCTCTAAGCACATTTACACCTCTACCACACTGAGGGTTGTGGTCTGCCTCGCTCTTATAGAACAAAGTGAGAAAGACCCACAAAAGAGTGGGTCTCCATATGTCCAATTGTGGGCAAGCAAGAACAGAAGGAGAAGGGAGAATATGCTCCTTGAAGCTCCTTCCTGGGGAATGGGGATGTCTCCTTGCTTCCATGTCAACTTAAGAACGGGCATACCAGCAATGTTTACTCTTAAAAAAATTGTTTTTTAGTATGTAAGAAATACGTGTTCCTGTCTTAGAGCTCTAGATGCTCTGCCTCCAGACTTCCCATAGCTCACTGCTAACGCATTGCTCAGGGCTCAGCTCAGCTGTCTCAGCTTAGAGTGGTTTCCATGACCCCCAAGCTTCCTTCCACTCTGTCCCATCCCCGTCTCTTCACCCCCCTGTATTGTCTTCCCAGCCTCGACCACTAACTAGATGATCTTGCTCATGCATTCATTCGTTTGTTGGCTGCCCATCTTCCCCCCTCTCAAACACAAGTTCCATGCAAATAGGAGGATTGCTTTTGCGGGTCTTTGCTGCATGCGCAGTGCTTAGCACCGTCTCTGGCTACAGCAGCCCTAGTGGTACATACTGTCGGATGAGGGAGGGGTGCTGCCTGGACCAAGGGCCTGAGCTCCTGCTTGCCCCCCATCCACTCAGCTCCACGCTTTAACAGTTCTCTCCCCCGTCACCCATCTCGAGTCCCTCTCTTCCTCTCCGCCCTCCCTAACCCCCAGCACTAATGTTCAGCCCTAAAGACAATGGCAGTGGTCCTCCCTGCTCTGTCTGCCGCAGTTGCTGTCCCACCCTGCCACCAAGGGCTCCCTGTGTTTCCCCGTGTACAAGCTTTGCCTTTGCTGCCACCCCGTGCAAACTTGTGCTGTCCAGCGCAGAGGGGGGCCTTACCACGCGGATGCACTGAAGCTGGTGGTGAGATTGAGGATGTGGACGTGCAGGTTGAAAACAAAGCTGTGCTTCCTCCCCGTAGCTTTGCTTTGTTCTATACTCGCAGTATTTAATTTTCTGTATCAAATGTTAGGGAAGGGCCTACAATTTTGTGCTTCTCAAGGAGGCTGGGGTGTGGTTTTTAAAACTAAGGGAGCAGTCAATTGCCCTGACTCCTAGATAGGTTGGGAAATCTCACCCCTTCACCCTGCCCTTACCCAGGCAGGTCTTCCCTCCCGATCCGTGCTTAGGAAATCCTTGCTTCTGTTCATGGGCCAGTTCAAAGGGCTTTTCTGTGATGCCTGCCCACATATTTTTCTTCTTCCTCAGCCAAGAGGACTGCACACTCCCTAAGCTTCAGAGCACTGTGTCCACAGCTCTGACGGGTAATTATTTTGTACTTGTTCAGATTCCCCGTCACTCAGTATCTTACTTAGCCAGCCCAGGGTACCATAACAAAATACCGTGGACTGAGTGGCTTTGACAACAGAATATGATTTTCTCATAGTTCTAGAGGCTGGAAGTCTGAGATCAGGGAGCCAGCAAGTTCAGGTTTGGTGAGAACTCTTTTCCTGGCTTGTGGGGTCCACCTTCTTGCTGTGCCCCACATGGTAGAGAAAGAGAGAAAGAGAACAGGCTCTCCGGTGTCTCTTTTTTTAAATGTTTTATTTATTTTTGAGAGAAAGAGAGACAGAGAGAGCATGAACAGGAGAGGGGCAGAGAGAAAGGGAGACGTAGAATAGGAAGCAGGCTCTGTGCTGACAGCAGTAAGCCTGATGTAGGGCTCAAACCCATGAACCACAAGACCATGACCTGAGCTGAAGTCAGGCATTCACCTGACTGAGCCACCCAGGCACTTCTCTGGTGTCTCTTATAAGGACACTAATCCCATCAGCCCAGGGTTCTACCCACATGAACTCATCTAAATCTAATTACTTCCCCAAAGCCCCTTTTTCAATGTATGAATGAGAGGTGGGACAGGGGAACTTGTGCAAACATTCTGTCCATAACACTCAGTAAGCATTTTTCAAAGTTAGTTATTTTTTGGGGAGAGGGCAAGCAGGGGAGAGGCTGAGAGGGGGACAGAGGATCCGGAGCAGTCTCTGCACTGAGCTCGAACCCACGAACTGCGACATCATGATCTGAGCCAAAGTCGGACGCTCAACCGACTGAGCCACCCAGGTGGCCCAGCATTTTTAAATAAAGAAAGAACCTATGCTTCCTTCAATTCCCCCTGACTAAGGACAGGACTGATCCCAGGGTCCAAAGCAGGTGCAGTTCACAGGACCCACCTTGGAAAGTCAGAGTCACAGACGGAATCTAGCAATTTGCTACAATGTTGACATAAATGGATCTTGTCACCTGGTCTCTTTGTCACAGATTGAGAAAGTCAATCCCCAAAGAAGTTCAAGGGACTGGGCCATTGTCTTATTCCTCTGATTTGTGCCTAGAATCAAACATTGCTTGCAAAATCATCTTGTCCATTCAGAAAAGATTTATTGGTCACCAACCGTGTGCCAGGAATTGTGTTGCACTCCAGAAGTAGGAGAGACAGACCCACAACCAGCCACAATAGTGCAGAATGGTCTGGACCTTGAGACAGCCCTAGGCAGGAGCCGCTAGCCCAGCCTGGGAATTGGAGGAGGCGTCCTGGAGAGGGGACACTTGAACGGGGTCTCCCAGGACAAGGAGGGGTTAGGCAGCTAAAGGGTCAGAAGAAGATGTTCCAGGCAGAGAAGGCAAGCCGGAAGCCGGGCAGAACAGGGCCCCATTGGGAACTGCAAGTAATTACTGAAATTACTGAGAATTCAGTGTACGTGCCAAATGCTGTTCCCAGCTCTGGGGTTACCACAATGTGGAAAACAGAGGCCCTGCCCTCAAGAATTTACAGTAAAAGATACATGAAAAGTGAAATAAGTAACAATTCGAAGCACGACTCTCAGCTTCACCTCTCCAGGGGTTACTTAATACAATGAGAGTTTGCACTCTTTTTTTTTTCTTCTTTTAAAGTAAGCTGCACACCCACCATGAGGCTTGAACTCAAGACCCTGAGATCAAGAGTCACGGGCTCTACCAACTGAGCCAGCCAGGTGCCCCAATAAAATGACAGTTTAAATGTGCTTCTGAGCCCCCCGCTATTGTTTGGAGAATGCCTTTCCCCCCTCTTGGGAGTACCTCGATAAATCCCACAATCCCAGGGCCTTCCTCGGTCCACGAGGGCATCCTAGTGACTCTGCCTCTTGGAGAGAAAATCAGAAAAGCTGAGGAGCCCCCTAGGAGGTTGTGTTCTACACTGTTATTGTTGCTGCTGTTGCCGCAGTGCCTCTGCTGACACACGGGGACCTGGGACAGAGCTCATCGGGGGCAGAGATGTGGCCTGCAGTCAGGGAGAGAGGAAGGGAAGAGGCCTCCTTTCCATTGAGTCGCGCTCAATGAGGGATGCTACATGACACAATGGACTTCAACCCCAGTGCCTCAGGTCCTGTGGAGACACACACACACACACACACACACACACACACAGACACAGCTTCAGGGGCAGGGGACTTCCAAACTAGAGCCACATGCATTCTGGGAACCAGCATCTTTCCCCAAGAATCCCTCCCTTGAGCAAGGAAGCCCCTCCGCCTCCTGCTCCAGATCAAATGACATCGCTCTGGGGGACCGAGAAGGAATATGCCTCCTCTCTGGTACATAAATAACAGACAAGTGATCAGATGCACGCCACGGGGATCATTAATAACTACTTGAAGTTGTCTGTGTTGGACACTGAAGGGATTGTCTATTCTACACCTTCTCTCCTCTAAAAACTGCCTCTTCCTCCGTTCTGTCTCTGGTTGCCCAGAGAGTTACAACATTCTGAAGCCTCCTGGCCCGCCTGCCCACAATGTGGCCATAAGTCCCTGCCTTGGGACAGTTTCACACTTGCACCTGAGAACGTTGGTGTCCCTTTGATGATGGAAGCTGTCAAATGTGCAACTCAGGAGCTGGTGGCAGCTCTTGTCACGAAGACAAGGACAGTAGTGCAGAGAGAAAAGGCAACGGAAGCCTCAGGGAAAAGCAGGACAGACAGCGAGGGGTCACGTGGGGTGCAAGTCCCTGGTTCCCACTGTATCCGACTGTCACGCAGACGTGACCACAGAATGTCACTTTGCTTAAGCTACCTTGTGTGCTTTATGTAAGCCTGTCCCTCATAACTAGGACGACCAAGGAATGTACTGTCCAACCCAGGACACTTTAAAAATGAAAGACGCCACTAGTAATAATTACCCTGGGACAACGGATGTCACCTGGGGCAGTCCCAGGCGGGTGCTCCCTTTAACCCACTAATATGATGATGGGGGAAATCAGTCCGTCCAGCATTGAGGTGTAGTGGGCGGGACCGAGAAGATGGAGGGGGTGCCTGATCCGGTAGGTATGGAGTCGGCAGCTGCAGAACTGTGTGCCCACGTAGCCTTTCCTCCCTCCCCACTGCCTGGCCACACTTTCACTACAGCACAGAGAGGAAAGCACCTTGTTCCCGGCGTTCCAAACTGCGTGGGGTTCTTGTGGGGAGACCTCCACAGATTAGGAACTAGAGGGTCCCGGCCCCAGAGGTGGATCTTAGGAAGGATCATTTACTATCCCTGTACCCCACTTTTCTCAACCCACAAAAGAAGAAGGGAAGGTAGGCTGTTGAATGGCAGGGATGCTGTCCCCACATGCTCCGCTCTCCTGTCTCAGATGTCACTGCCTCCTGAGCTACCACCTGCCTGTGTGTTTTTTTAAAACTTCACCTCCCAGGTTACTTTGACCATGAGCATCACTACTCATCCGAGCTGAGGACGACAAGATGTTCCTGAGGGTTGGGTAGTGTCTCCCGCCTAGGTTCTGGGGGAGGAGGGGGGCAACCTAGTTAGGAAACTAGGAGCCACACTGGCAGGAGATTGCTGGTGTTAAGAAAGAGAGTCCATTGATGGCCCTGGAGTGCATGATCCAGTGGTCCAGCCCCCCCCCCCCAACCTGGTGCCATTTGAGGAATCACACAGGTCAGCTCTCATGACAAGTAGGAAGGGGGAGGTGCCCATGGCTTCTCGTGGAGCCAGGCTGTCTGCTATATGCTGTTCTGGCCAGAATCCAAGGAAATGTACACGCTGAGGGTGGTGAAGGCCCCATCCTCCAAGGTCACTTAGGGTGAGCTGTCAAGGACTATCAAGGGTTAGCCCCAGAGGCTGCATCCTCAGGTGTAAATCTGCCAAGTACTCTGGCTTCTCTAAACAACCCTCCCTCTTAGCCTTCCACCTTTGCGCTCAACAAGAGTGGGTGAAAGGTGTGGCCAGTGTGGACTTTGCCATGTGAAGGGCTATTGTTCTAAGGAGTGTCAAGTATGGGAAGATATCTATAAAACCAGCTTAGCAAATTTCCAGTCCATTTATCCATTCCCGGGGGGCATAGGTCTTTCCCCAAACCTTGAAATAATGCAAAAAGTTCTGGCAGCTAAGCAAAAGTCCATAGCCTGTCTGGGCAATTCAAATTTGCATGTCTAGGGCACAAGATGGTTGGTACACAGGGAAAACACGTTCAGTTCCTGTCATAAGAGACCACTATGAGGACCACTATGACCTGGAGGCTCAGTCAGTTAGACATCTGATTCTTGATTTTGGCTCAGGTTATGATCTCTTGGTTCATGAAACCAAGCCCCGTGTCGGGCTCTACACTGACAGCTTAGAGCCTGCTTGGGATTCTCTCTCTCCTTTTCTGCCTCTGTCCCACTCTAAATAAACAAACAAACAAACAAACAATCAAACATTAAAAAGAGAGAGAGAAAGAGACACTATGGGTACAGACTCCTGTTTCATCCCTGGTGGAGTCTTTGTGATATAACTGCAGCCTGGAATAAATGTCCCTGAGTCCCCTGAACCCATCCCTGGCCCCCGGCTCTCCTGCTCCAGCCAGGCTGAGTTGCCTGGGACACAGCTTTGGTTCAGCCATCTACAGCACTAAAACTTCAGGGCTTTTGGTTGCCCATCAGTCACCCTTGCAACTCTGGTGCTCTGTCCTCTGACCTCCTCATCATAGGAATTGACCATGTCTCCCAAATCAGACCCTGGACTCCAGGCAAGCCAATACCCATCCTCCCATATCCTCACTTTCTTGTTCATTCCCGTCTCTACCTGCTTGGAACCCCCTGCCCCTTTTAAGCTTCCCCTGTCCTTTAAGACAGACTCTTCCTTGAATCCTTTCCTGAGGATATCAGCCCCCGTTGAGTTTATTTAGTATCCACCTGGCTAATTTAACAGCTGATCTTGATGGGGTTCAGGGCGGGCTGCCCCAAGGTGTGCCATTCCAGCATATTGATTATTTTGAATTAAAGTTACTTAGGAAACAGCCAGTGTAAGGACACTCTGAACTTTCTCTGTCCCCCTGAAAGCAGAAAATAAACCCCCCATGCAAAGGGTACTCTCTCTGCACCTGGAGTATAGAAGGCATCCTTATCACCAGAGAAAAGGAATTCAGTGCTGAGAAGGCCATATAAACAAACCTCTTACTTCTTCATTCATATTCTACCCCCAAACCCATACTTGTGTGTCCTGTCAACTCTTCACAAAGGTATTGTTTCCTTGTCTAAAAAGTATGAAAGCTGCCCACTTTGGTCACTTCTTTGAGTCTCATATCTTTGGGACCCCAGTACACACAAATTTAATTTTTTTCTGTTAATTTCTCTTTCATTGCAGGGGGTATCTCCGCCAAGATCCTGGAAGGGTAGAGGAAAATGTATTTTTTCTTCCCTACAATCTTGTGCAGACATTCTCCACTATTGCACTGCCCCCGGATCTAGTCTTCTCAGTTTCAAAGTGTGCAGGACAGAAACTACCTTCTGCTTATTCATACTCCCACTCCCCCACCGTGCTGCTTGGGATAGTACCGAACTCGCAATAGATGTTCAATCAACTCTTGTTAATGGTTTGATATTCAGACTAAGAGGAAATGCCTTGGTTCCATTTGGTTTCGTTGTGTGCTGGTAGCTTCTGACCTTTTCAAAGTCAGGAGGACCTCCGCCCGAGATGAATGGTATTGTGAGTTTTGCTGGACTGAGGGGGCACATGATGACAAATGCTTTGGATGACTTATCATTTATTCATCCCAACAGCGACTAACACATTTGAGAAACAGTCATGCCATGCAGCAGAGTAAGAGTGGCCACTCAGCACTGGAGAATGTTTGCTGCAGACACGGTTCAGGAATTCTCTGCTGTAACTGGGTAGCAGAGACCCTATGACTCCGTGGCCTACAGATTGGGAACCTCTGGGGGATGCATTCAACACCATGCTTATAAGTACCTAATCCGTGCACCTTCTCTCTCTGCTGTCAAACCCTGATTGCATTTAAGATATGTTATAAAACAGGGGCTCCCAGTCACTGAGTCAGTTAAGTATCCAACTCATGGTTTCACCTTAGGTCATAATCCCACGGTTCGTGGGATCAAGCCCTACGTTGGGCTCTGTGCTAACAACACGGAACCTACTTTGGATTCTCTCTTTCTCTCCACACACATCCCCCAAAATAAATTAATAAACTTTTAAAAAAGATATTTTGTAAAATACATGGATGGATACTACAGAAAAAGGGGTTAGGAAGAATTCATAGATTCATAATGATAGCATTAATAATTTATTGTTGAGCACTAATTGTTGGATGCTTTGGGTCATTTTTTTTAAATGTTTTTCTTATTCTTGAGAGAGAGAGAGAGAGAGCGAGCATGAGCAGGGGAAGGGCAGAGCAAGAGAGGGACACAGACTCTGAAGCAGACTCCAAGCTCTGAGCTGTCAGCACAGAGCCCGACGTGGGGATCGAACTCACAAGCTGTGAGATCATGACCTGAGCCAAAGTCAGACACTCAACCGACTGAGCCACCCAGGCACCCCAGGTCATTTTATTTGTTACGTATGACTTACCCGTCATAGAATTCTATGAAGTATCATTATTCCCAGGAGCAAACTGTGAGTGGAGGTCATTGTGAAAATGGAGGAAGGGCTCAAGCTTTGCATGTGGGTAGATGAGATACAGAACAGCAATGACAGGTATGCAAAGTGTGGTCTATCCATGCAATAGAATATTATTTAGCCATAAAAAAGGAACAAGGGGCTGGTTCACACTGCAACATGGACAAACTTTGAGGTGTTTTGCTAAATGAAGGAAGCCAGACACAAAAGGCTACACACTCTATGACTCTATTTATATGGAATGTTCAGAATAGGTAAATCCATAGAGAGAGAAAGCAGATTAGTGGTTGCCAAGAGCTGTGAAGGGGTGGGGAAGGGGAGAGGAACTGCTTAATAGATATGAGGTTTCCGTTTGCAGTGATGAAATATTCTGGAAGTAGATAGTGCTGGTGGTTGCACAACACTGTGTATACACTTAATGCCACTGAAGTGTTCACTTTAAAAGTGGTAAATTTGGGGGCACCTCGGTGACCTAGTCCGTTAAGCGTCCGATTTCGGCTCAGGTCATGATCCCACAGTTCTTGGGTTCGAGCCCCACGATGGGCTCTACACTGACAGCTCAAAGCCTGGAGCCTGCTTTGGATTCTGTGTCTCCCTCTCTCTCTGCCCCTCCACCTCTTGCTCTCTCTCTCTCTCTCTCTCAAAAATAAATAAATATGAAAAAAATTCAAAACAAATAAAAATGGCAAATTTTATGTTATGGGAATTTACCACAATTTACAGTAACAACAACAAAACAAACAAAAATAGCAACAGTAGCCCGCGTGGAGACAGGGTCCCAGAGACAGGGTGACCATTCAGAAATAACACTTTGGGAGCCTATAGACACAGGTGGGATCACTTGGAGATCATAAAAACAGTGATGATTGCTAAGAAATTAATCAGTCACTGCCCAAAGAACCTCCAAGAGTCCTGGCTGGGAAATGCTGTCCCCTGGAGGGGACAGGAGGGCTGGGGGGGGGGGGTGGGTGGGGGCTGGTTCTCAAGATCCTCACAGAGTACAGACCTACTTCCAGCTTATACTTGTTTATCTCACCTCCCGCCACAGCAAGGCAAGTGGCCAGTAAGAGCGTGCTCACCACTACATCCTTGCGCATGAAGGAAAGTGAGTATTTGATGCACTCCATGTTCTTTTTTTCTTCCAAGGGAGTGTTTTTTCCTAATGGAATCCAGACTCTTTAAATATATATATATTTTAAAAACACAGTTCAATCAATTTCTTTTGTGAATTTCAAAAGAGATGTTTTATTCAGTTCAGATATGTGGCAACAGCAGGAGATCAAACGCAAAAAATAAATACTTGCAATTATTTGTCATATGGATGGGAGGAGAGGACAAAGACTGTGCAAATAACAGAGAGAAAATGGTGGCTGAAGGAACTAGATGGGATGGGACGACCGCCCCATATTTTTCCTTAAATGTAGGGACCTTTCCTTTCTACATCTCTTCAATGGTACTCTCCACTGGCCTATTCTACTCTCCTCACTTTCTCATCTGGACCCATCTTTCCCCAAAATATACCCTCTTATCTTTATAATCTAGAATGGTCACTACTCCTCACCACTTCAATCCACACCTCACATCTCAATGTCCCACTGCACACAGGATCCAGTCCCTGCTCCCCAGTGTAACATCTTGCTGGCTTGAACCACCTGACCCTAGCCCACATCACAGGAACCTTTCTTGTAGCCTCTGGGGATGATGGTGCAACTCAGAGGAATGACAGGGATTTCAGGCACTGTTGTAGGCTAGAGATGGGCATTTATTTCAAGATAGGTGAAGTCTTCGTCATGCCCTCAAGTTATATTGCACAAGTGGCCACCTGAACCAGTGGAGTGATGCATTGTTGGAAGTAGGAAGTAAGACCCTCTTTCCACTCCTCCTGGGGCCACCAAGTCAGTGGTAGAACAGTCTGTACAGCTGTACAGGCTTTGGGCTTTCTTAGAAATGTCTGGAGACTGACCACTGCACAGTTCTCCAGAGAGGCTTGTCAGCCCTTAGAATGTTTTGGGTGTACAGTTACATCCAGTCACACCCAACGTGAGCAGCACCCTGGCTTGCTTCTTTGAATTCCTCAACTATCAAGATCACAGCTTGTTACCTTCAGCCTGAAGCTATCTCTAATGACAACTCAGCTCACCTGTATGAATTTTTCCTCCTCGCTCCATCCCAGGGAAACCAGTTGGCCCACTATGAGGGGGTGAGTCAGCGACAGTCAAGAGGCCATTTTATCAAGCTCACACTGGGAAAATCAGGTAAATTACTGACTGGCACAGGGGCATGGAACCCACGAAACACTCTCCAAGATTAACTCATAGTTTCTGGTTTCTGTGTCAGCTTAAAAAGAAAAACAACAACACTATAAATCTATAAAGGCAGAAAGTAGATTAGTGGTTGCCTAAAATTCTGGGCGGGGAAGGGACTTGGGGGGAAATGGGGAGTGTCCCCTAATAGGTACCAGAGTTTCTTTTCAGGGTGATGAAAATGCTCTAAAGGTAATTGTGGTGATGGTTGCACAACTCTGTGAATATATTAAGAAGTCATTGAGTTGTGCCCTTTAAATAAGCCATGTATGTGAGTTAAATCTCAATAAACCGATTATTGAAACAAATAGCCTCATCTTTCCCTCCAAAGACAATCCCCTCAAGACAGGTGTGTAGGCAGATTTACCCACGATTACCCCTCACCCCGTCTCTCTCCGCTTAGCATTCAAGGACCGATTGGAGCCACTCCCTCCGAATGTTCTTCGTTCCTCATTTGGTTCCTCTACCTTATACTATGTCACTTTTATGCAGCGGTGTGCTACTACAGGGTTAACAACCAGCTCTTCAGGGAAATAAAAAAACCAACCACACCCTAGTTTGTAACATTTGATGATTTCTGGGATGTAAATACTAACACCACACCTGAGCTACAGTACCTGACCGCTGAAGCAGAGTTGGGAAGTGCCTGGCAGGACACCATTAGGTAACATTTCTACCATACAGATGCAAATTACCTCAGGACCATGGCAAAACATCCTAAAACGGTTGGGAAATGAGGACTTTTGAGTGCACATCAACTTTGAGTGTGTTTCCATCATCTTTGTGATGAGCTTTGAGGGTGTACCTCTGTCTTTTATTTAGTTAATTGTCAGTTTATACAACTTAACTTGAAATAATGGCTGTGTTTAATCACCAGCTCACAAAATCCCTGAAAAGTTAACCATCAGCTCCTACAAGCTTGTATGAGCCAGCTCTAGCATCCCACCTGGCCAGGCCTGCCCTTTTGCCGGAAAGACATCGTTTCCTAGAACGCAGCCTGGACACTCCCAAGAGCAGGGACAGGGCCCATGCTTGTTGATCATCTAATCATCCGTGGGGTTCGGTGGCCAACAGTTACAAGGCATGTTCAACACATGCTCGCTGACTGACAGCAAGAGGTTATCTTTGAACCACCACAGCGGTTAAAGACTGGCAAATAATAGGCTTCTGAACAGCGGAAGATAATGGAGTAAGAGAAAAATTAATGCAAATCGGTCTTTAACCTATTCATTTTAATAAGTTAAATACAAGTGAAAGATGTCTGTTCTGTACTGGGCACAGAACAAGATCTCTCTGCCTGTGGAGCGTAATGTTACAGGAAGATGATGGAAGATGGAGACCAGAGGAATCTGCTTATAGGAAGTAGTTTTAGAAGAATTAAGGCAAAGAATCTGGCTTACCTTCTGACCTACTAAATGAAAGATTAAGCAGGAAGGTGACATGGCATAAGGTCAGTGTTTCCAAACTTTTTTGAACACATACCCTTCACTGATTAGCATAAAAAATGCCCCCTTTTCCTCAGAGATTGTGATCTGTCCCCCTAGGGAGTAGAACCATTGCCTTTGGATGACAATCTCTCATACTCAGAACTCCTGGGTCTCCCCGCCAGCCCAGGGGATTTGCAATTTTATTTATGAAAGCATAATGGTTTTGGTTGATTGGGCTGTTTTTTTTAAATTTTTTTTTATTTTTCAATATATGAAATTTATTGTCAAATTGGTTTCCATACAACACCCAGTGCTCATCCCAAAAGATGCCTTCCTCAATACCCATCACCCACCCTCCCCTCCCTCCCACCCCCCATCAACCCTCAGTTTATTCTCAGTTTTTAAGAGTCTCTTATGCTTTGGCTCTCTCCCACTCTAACCTCTTTTTTTTTTCCTTCCCCTCCCCCATGGGTTTCTGTTAAGTTTCTCAGGATCCACATAAGAGTGAAAACATATGGTATCTGTTTTTCTCTGTATGGCTTATTTCACTTAGCATCACACTCTCCAGTTCCATCCACGTTGCTACAAAGGGCCATATTTTGTTCTTTCTCATTGCCACATAGTACTCCATTGTGTATATAAACCACAATTTCTTTATCCATTCATCAGTTGATGGACATTTAGGTTCTTTCCATAATTTGGCTATTGTTGAGAGTGCTGCTATAAACATTGGGGTGCAAGTGCCCCTATGCATCAGTACTCCTGTATCCCTTGGGTAAATTCCTAGCAGTGCTATTACTGGGTCATAGGGTAGGTCTATTTTTAATTTTCTGAGGAACCTCCACACTGTTTTCCAGAGTGGCTGCACCAATTTGCATTCCCACCAACAGTGCAAGAGGGTTCCCATTTCTCCACATCCTCTCCAGCATTTATAGTCTCCTGATTTGTTCAGAAAGACAAATAAACTGATCCCATTCACAATTGCACCAAGAAGCATAAAATACCTAGGAATAAAGCTAACCAAAGATGTAAAAGATCTGTATGCTGAAAACTATAGAAAGCTTGGGGCGCCTGGGTGGCGCAGTCGGTTAAGCGTCCGACTTCAGCCAGGTCACGATCTCGCGGTCCGTGAGTTCGAGCCCCGTGTCAGGCTCTGGGCTGATGGCTCGGAGCCTGGAGCCTGTTTCCGATTCTGTGTCTCCCTCTCTCTCTGCCCCTCCCCCCTTCATGCTCTGTCTCTCTCTGTCCCCAAAAAAATAAATAAAAAACGTTGAAAAAAAAAATTTAAAAAAAACTATAGAAAGCTTATGAAGGTAATTGAAGAAGATATAAAGAAATGGAAAGACATTCCCTGCTCATGGATTGGAAGAATAAATATTGTCAAAATGTCAATACTACCCAAAGCTATCTACACATTCAATGCAATCCCAATCAAAATTGCACCAGCATTCTTCTCGAAACTAGAACAAGCAATCCTAAAATTCATATGGAACCACAAAAGGCCCCGAATAGCCAAAGTAATTTTGAAGACGAAGACCAAAGCAGGAGGCATCACCATCCCAGACTTTAGCCTCTACTACAAAGCTGTCATCATCAAGACAGCATGGTATTGGCACAAAAACAGACACATAGACCAATGGAATAGAATAGAAACCCCAGAACTAGACCCACAAACGTATGGCCAACTCATCTTTGACAAAGCAGGAAAGAACATCCAATGGAAAAAAGGCAGTCTCTTTAACAAATGGTGCTGGGAGAACTGGACAGCAACATGCAGAAAGTTGAAACTAGACCACTTTCTCACACCATTCACAAAAATAAACTCAAAATGGATAAAGGACCTGAATGTGAGACAGGAAACCATCAAAACCCTAGAGGAGAAAGCACGATTGGGCTGTTTTTTCAATGACCTCTCTCCATGCTCACCCCGCAGGCTGAGAATCAGGAGGTGATGGCCCAGGGCTGGCAGGCAACATACCTGGCTTCCAGGTCTGCACCTGCCATTTGACTTACTGTGCCACCTTCACAGGTCACTGCCCCTCTCTGGGTCTCAGTTTCTTCACCTTTAACTCTCCCATCTTTAACAAGAAAATTAGATGGTTTTAAAGTTTCTTCCCAGCTCTAACATTTCATGAGCCCAAGTTCATTTTTCATCCTGACCTAGATTTTAAAGATAATGTACTTAAAATATTACAAAATGTGAAAGTGATCAGTTATCTCCTCCGCTTGGCAATGTCATCGCTGGAAGTGCATTGGTGGGCGTTGGGGGGGCTATTTTGGTGCCTGGATGCTCAGAAGAGGAGGAAGAGAGGGTGGAGAGATTACCAATTCAGTAACCTCCTCACGACTTCTGAGGCCAAGTCGATGCTTGTCTTGAATGCCTAATCCAAATAACTATGAGCTGTGCAGGTGTGTTAGAATAGTGATTAAAAATAGCTGCCACTTTCTTTTACTGACTGCCTACTAAGGGCCTTGGACTTGACATGATTTCTCTCCGATTTTCAAAACAAGTGCACAGTATGATCCCAATTTTATAAGTGAGCAGTGAAGTAACTTTCCCAGGCTTCCATAGCTCGATGAAACCCAGATTCAAACTCGAATCTAACGCCAATCAATGCCTATCTTCTTCCATTATGCCGGCGTTATAAAGTATGGCTTCCAGAGCAGCAGCATCTTCTGGGAGCTTAGGAATGCAAATGCCCTAGGTCTACTGAATCAATAAGCCCTCCAGGGGATTCTGATGCTTGTTCACATTTGAGAACCCCTGTATGATGTTAGGCTGTCCCTTGCCAGTAGCTTGGTCAGCAGTCACATTGTGGAGATCTTCAGAGAGCCAACATTTCCTATGCCCTCACAATGATTTGACCAGGACAGTGAAAACCATCCACTCCCTGGTTTGGGGGTAATATCCTGACATCATGGGTGTTCCAAATGTCACAGAAACCATAAAGTTGGCTTATTGAATCCTTCTTGAATCAAGTCAAAATAAGCTGCCAGAGATCGTTTTTCTAATTTGACTTCCTGGCTCCAAAAAAAGTGATCAGCATTCCAGAATGCTCTCTAGGGGAAGATGAGTGGATTCTAGAAGGAGGTGTTGGGGTGAATTGAAATTTCTCTCATTGGAATTTCCTTTTGTCTCGTGTCTACTGGAAGACTTGCTTCATTTGAAGACGAGCTGATCATAAGGTATAGAATTTTGCATGTTGATTCCTACATGGAATCATTGCTCATATTTGCTGTTCCTCTCACTGGGACTGGGAACAGTAGCCAAAAGGAAGGTGTCCTTGGAAGTGGGGGGCAGACATGACTTGCAGAGGAGCAGAGGCATCACTGGCAGGATGTGGAAGGTCAGTGGACTTTGGCTGCAGCTCAGTGGAGTAGAGTCAGGGCTCACAGGTGCATGCACAGAATGTGGACTTGGAGGACGGGGGACGGGCTGGGAGATTTGTGCACCTGCTCCTGGGGACGAAAGGGTGCTGTGCAACCCCACCCCAGTTCTTGATCTTGAAGGTGCACATTTCCCTCTGGCTAAAGGAAGAACAACCAAATGTTGAGGCTTGGCTCCGGAACGCTGCCTGGGGGAGCTACTGCCAGGGACCAGAGGCCTCATCCACCTGCTCCACGCTGACACCAGCACAGATGAGGTTACTGGAGAAAATCCTTACACCACCATGGGCTGTCTTCAGTCCAAACTCCTGGTTTCAGATTGCAAATGGGCTATCAACACTGCCTCTTCTCCTTTTGGCTTGCTTTGCTCCAATGCAAGTATTGGGCCTTTTCCTCCCTCCTCCACCCCGCTCTCCACCCCAGCTCTGCTGCTGACCCAGCCGCGTGTTTGGTTGGGAAAATAGAAGCCAACAGATGGGAACTCCCTCCTCTTGCTGCCACCAAATGCACACACCTTCCTACATCTACTTCTGCAACAGGCCTCTCTTTCTTCTCTTACACTGGAGCAAGTGTCCCCACTCCTTTCAAAGGCAAACCCCTCAGCTTGTGGCCTGGATCCTACTCCTTCTTGTCTATCCCAGAAAATCACATCTCCTCTCTCTCTCTCTCTCTCTCTCTCTCTCTCTCTCCTTCATCTGCAAATTTTCACTCTCCCCTGGACCAACCTATAGACTTTCTCTGCTCTCTCTTATATGTACATAAAGAGTTTTAAAACTTTAACATATAGTATTAATATAAAATACATGTGCATACGTTAAAGCATAATATACATGTAAAAATAACTCCTACGTGTAGATGTATGTGTTATGTATACATATGTGTATACATGTATACACATATGTATACACATCTACATGTATATATACATACACATCTATATAAAACTCTTAAGTATATATGGGTTTTAAAGACAACAACAGATGTCCCCCTTGGCCCTGCCTCCCCCCTCATTTCTGGATCTCCCCTCGCACCTCCTGTTCTCTCCTCTCCTCACTCCAATCCAGCTTCTGTCCCCATGAGACACTTGGCACTGTCTGGAAACATTTTTGGTCCTCATGACTCAGGGGAGGGGTCCACTGGCACCTAGCAGGTGGAGTCCAGAGATGCTGCTTAACGATCTACAATGCACAGGACAGCCCCCACAGCACACAATTATCTAGCCACAGGGGCACCTGGGTGGCTCAGTCAGTCGAACGTTCAACTTCAGCTCAAGTCACGATCTCACAGTTCGTGAGTTCGAGCCCCTCGTCGGGCTCTTGTTTTCCAACTCTTGATTTCCAACTCTTGATTTCCAAGAGTTCCCATGATGCCTAAGTCTGAGAAACTATTTTCCATGCTCGACACACTCAGCCATTTTCCCTTGAACTCTGTGATGCTTCTCTTTCTTGGTTTTCACCTATATTTTGGGCCATTCTTTTGCATGTTCCTCCTCCACCTGACTCAGTTCTGGGCTTTCTTCTTGTATTTCTCTTTCCCTTCTCTTCCTATTGGCCCATCCAGTGACTTCCTATCATTTGCACGCTGGCTCTGGTGCCAGCCTGTCTGGTTTAAGTGCCAGCTCTCAGCTTCCCAGCTGTGTGACCGTAGTAACAATTTCTTCTCAGAAACTTGGCAGCCTTTGTTTCTTCTTCAGTAAAATGGGGATAAGAATAGCATTTAGTGCACAGAGTTGTAATCACCAAATGGAGAAAACCAAGTAAATCTCACAACAGAGAGTTTAAACGCATGTTAATTGTTATTATTGGTGTTTACGACTCTTTGACATGAAAACTGCATGTCTTTTTAGTTTTTACCAGACAGGCCAAAAACCGATAGACACTGAGGACTCACCAGATCAAATCAAGACGGGTCAAGCCAATTAAAAACAAAACGAAACAAAAACACTGCTTGAGCATGAGCTGTGCGCCAGGCACAGCTGGAAATTCCTGCCCCAGAGAGCTTATTTGCTGGGAGTACACAGGACAGAAACCCAGAAAATACGAGGAAGTAATGGCTGGCATACGATGGGTGCCCAACTACTGGAAGACAGTGATTTTCAGAAACCTGTTCATCAGGGACACTTCAAGTAGGTGGGTCCTCAAATTTTTGAATTCAAATCTCTATTTTTTTTATTGAGGTATAATTGACACATAATATTAGGTTTTAGGCGCACAGCTAAAACTAGAGATTCAGTATTCAAATTTCTGTTTTGAGGTGTATTTTAAACTATTTTATTAAATTAATGATAAGATTTTAGTAAAATTTATTAAGTTTTTTAAAAAGTTGTTTTAGGATTTTTTTTATTAATTTATTTTTAAGTAATCTCTACACTTAACATGGGGCTTGAACTCATAACCCCAAGATCAAGAGTCACATGCTCTACTGACTGAGCCAGCCAGGCACCCCTATTTTAAACTATTTTAGGGGCGCCTGGGTGGCTCCATCGGTTGAGCGTCCGACTTCGGCTCAGGTCGTGATCTCGCGGTTTGTGAGTTCAAGCCCCGCGTCGGGCTCTGGGCTGACAGCTCGGAGCCCGGAGCCTGCTTCGGGTTCTGTGTCTCCCTCTCTCTCTGCCCCTCCCCACTCACACTCTGTCTCTCTCTCTCTCCTTCAAAAATAAATAAACATTAAAAAAATTTTTTTTAATAAAAATTTTAAAAAAGCTATTTTAAAATTATAATAGGGGTGCCTGGGTGGCTCACTCAGTCGGTTAAGCATCTGACTTCAGTACAGGTCATGATCTCACGATTCGTGGGTTCGAGCCCCGTGTCAGGCTCTGTGCTGACAGCTCAGAGCCTGGAGCCTGCTTCAGATTCTCTGTCTCCCTCTCTCTTTCTGTCCCTGCCCTGCTTGCACTCTCTCCTTCTCAAAAATAAATAAACACTAAAAAAAATTTTTTTTAATTGTAATAAATAAGAACATACTTATGACAGGTTACAGGCTAAATTTCAAGATCGTAGAGAGCATCGACACAGTAAGCTTGGTTTCAGGTTGATAGATTTTCATCCAGACTGTGGGGAAGTGTCTCCTTCCACCTCTATTTCATAAAAGAAAATCTTCATTCATCTAGAGACTTGCAAGGGGAACAATTTTGTTTTGTTTAACAGCTTTATGAGAGATATAATCCACGTACCATACAATTCACCCATTGAAAGGCTGTTGTTTTTTTAATAGTTACAATTTCAACTGCTTATCTTGGTCAATCAAGATTCTCTTGAGACTGTACCAAGAAAATGGAATATGAAGTAAAATAAGAGGGACACCTGGGTGGCTCACTCTGTTGAGTGTCCTACTCTTGATTTTGGCTCAGGTCATGATCTCATGGTTCACTAGATCGAGCCCCGTGCCAGGCTCTGCACTGACAGCATAAAGCCTGCTTGGGATTCTCTCTCTCTCTCCCTCTCTATCTCCCCCTCCCCCACTCACGCTTCCTCATGCGCTCTCGCTCTCTCTCCCAAAAGAAATAAACATTAAAAACAAAATAAAATAAAATGAGGATGCTGTGTGGTGAGGCCAAGTGTCCCTAACATCAATTTTCAAATTTTTATGCTCAAGTGAACATAAAATATTTCCTTCTGCTGCCTAAGTAATTATATAAATTTAAATGTAGAAAATTATTTCATACTAACTAAAATCTTCATTTATCTGCTTTATGTGTTGAGGCTGCACATAGGAGTTAGACTGAAGAGATTTAATTTGACAAACGTAATTGAATATGTGCCACACACCGGGCCCCGTTCCGGACTCTGGGAGTCAGCCATGGGTCATCAGGCCCTGCTCTCGTGAGGCTTAGATTCTAGTACAGGAACGGGCGAGAAGTAAACAAAATGACGCATCAGATGGTGAGAAATGCCATGAAAAACTAAAGCAGGTCAGGAACCAGGTGGGGGAGGGTGGGAGACAGGGAACAGGCCCCTGAGGGGCTGCTACGAGTACAGGGTCCGACCCTGTCTTTATGTGAAATTTTGGTATTTTGTTCATCGCAGGGGTTTGGGGCATTCATTTCGATTTTTTAAGATCGGTACTTTTGGTTACTGAGTTCTTTGGTGCCCTCTTCAATTGCACACTGGTTTCACCCTGGTTTCAGCCCCGGAAGCAGGGTCTGTGTAAATGTGGTCACAGTCACCAGAGGAGGGCTTCGGATGCTTTGCTAAGTCTTCAGAAGTTCCTCTGTGGTCTTTGGAAAGGCCACTAGAGGGTCTTGAGCAAATAGATGATGTGACTGAAAATACCACCTGAGGACTGTTGGTCTGGAAGCCGGGTGGAGACCGAAGGGGAATGAGCCCAGCGCCGGGACCAGTCAGGAAATGTATTGTGACAGTCAGGCCCAGGGCTGCTGGAAGAGTAGGCAGCAGAAAGGAAGCTCGGTGGCCCTGTGCCCCTCACGTATTTTTGCCTGCCCCTAAACCACCCCCAGAAGTCAACATCTCCCAAACAACTGAGCAGACACAATGAATGCCAGCCTCTTGCCTCTTTCTGTTTTTAATATGGTTGATTTGTGCAAAACAGGAAGTTCTGCTGTGACAATGGCATTATTTGTGGCCGAGCAATGTACTTTTGAGAACTCTAAAAACCATGGGTCCCTTGTGCCACTAGCTCAGCCGTGCTTATGGAATCTCCCGTCGGGTGGGCCCCTTTCCAACAGGGGCCGTGATTTCCCTCTGCTCTGCCAGCAGAATGAACTCAAGAGCGGCTCTGTTCCTAAGACAGGGGACAAGGTTGCTTAGACTTTCGGGAACTCCCAGCTGCGTGGGGCCCTGGCACTGCAGTGGAGAGGGGCTGGCTGAGTGCCAGGCGGGCACTGTGAAGGCAGGGAGATTTACTGGGAGGTCACAGGAAACCCTCCCCCCGCCCAGGCTTTGGTCCCAGATAAAGGGTTCAATGTGAGGTAGTGGCCGCAGGCTGGGGAAACTCAGAGGAAAGGTAATTCCCGGAGACAGAGGCAGACAGGAATGTGTGGTCGGTACCAAGCTGGAGTTGGGAGGCCAGACCCTTCAGCAGGAACTTCCAGTCTTCTGTTCAGCGGAAATGAAATTGCCAGTTCCGGTTCACTCTGGTGGCCTCACTTGCTCAGACATCTCTAGCCATTTTCTAAAATGACATTTTTCACTGGGCCATGAAGATGTTCTTTTGGAGAGTGGTCTTGTGGAATCAGAGTCCGGTTTGAAACCTGACTCTGTGGCTTCCTAGCTGGGTAGCCTCACGCAGATTGCTTAACCTCTCTGAGCCCCAGACCCTCCATGGCGTTTGTGAGACGAAACCCAACAATAGTCAAAACCCCACTCTGCCACACGTTTGTGTGACCGTGGGCAAGACGCTCAGCCAGTTTCTCAGAGCTTCGGTGTTTTCATCTTCGGTGCGGGAATAACAATAGTGCCGACCCCAGAGCCTAGTTGTCAGGATCAAATGAGACAAACCCCTGAATGAGATAAAATAGGAACATGGCATACAGTAAGAACTCAATAAATGGTTAATATAATTGCTGCCATGGTTGGAAATGGTAAGCTGTTCCAGCCTCATTTTGGAATAAAGTGCAATAACATGGGTGCAAGTTGAATTTCAGGACCCCAGTGAAATTATTTCAGAACTCCCTTTCCATCTCCTCTGGTTCCTTTTGACCGACTCAGTCAACAAGCATTTATTGAACATCTACTCTCTGCCGGTCATTGTTAAGAATAGGAGACATGGCAGCCAGCAAAACAGGCATGCGTCCTACTCTCGTGCAGCTTAAGATCTAGTGGGAGAATCAGACGATCAAATAATTTTACGGATTTAGAGCTCCCAAAGGTAATGAGTGTTTTGAAGGAAATATTTGGCAGTTATGAGAACTTATATAACAGGAGGTGCCAGCTTGGCCTAGGGGGTCAAGGAGACTTCTGGAGGAAATAAAGTTTGATTTGAGATCTGCGGATGAGGGAAGTGATTAAGTCCACCCCCGTGTCCCTCCCTCTGATGCCTGGAGGTCTTCACATCTCAGCTCCCCTATACTCTGGGAGTCTCACCCGCCAGCTGTAAGGCACAGACTGTTACAGTCACCTCCCTCCCTGTTTTCTCTTCGAGAGGTCCAGCAGACTGGAGATCAGAGGTGCAAATGTGCTCTGCAGAAAGCGGAAGTTGTATGAAGCCCGCGAAGGCAGAGACCCAGCTAGAGACCCAGCCCGAACGGAAGACAGCTGGAAACCAGAATCCAAGCCCTTCCCAGCTACCTCTGTGGACTCGGCAGAAGGGGACTTGGATCTTTCCTGCCTAACGGATACTTCCTGGGCTGCTGAGGGGTGCTGGCTGCGGGCCGATGGCTTGTGGTTTCTCCTTGAGGTTTCCGTGGAGTCAAAACAACACATGGACTTTGATCTCTCTTCAGCAGTTGGCAGAAAGCTCAATTCCAAGCAGAGGCCAAATCAACTTTTGAGGACTAATCCCTCAGCCTCCCCGCTGTCAGGGACAGCCACTTCTGGAAGCTTCACATCTAATTCAGGCTGCAAAAAGCAGCCTTGAATTCTTATTTCTATCACCCACTAAATCCATTCAATTGTCTTCCCTTTTCTTAACTTCGAAATAGCTTCAATTACCCGGCATACAATAGTCACCTGGGTTTAATTTTTTTTTTTTCTTTTTTGAGGGGAACTCATTTTAGCTAAGCGATTACAAACAATAGCTTGATTATATTTCTAAATGCTTTTGACACAAGCAACTGCTTCTTTTCCAAAGCATGCACTGAGCTATCGGAATATTGTAATATTTCCCTCCCCCAGCAGTTTTGCCTGGATCTCACCCACTGAAGAAACCAACTGTAAATATTTGACATTCCTTGTACTTCTGGTAGTCCGCACTGTTTAGCCTTCTGGGGCTCTCCATTTCAGTTTTAAGCCTCAAGGGAAAATGGAAAGAAAAGGCTGGGGTATGTTTTAGGCCCTGAAACTTTGCTTCTTTATAAATAGTCACCCCTTGGGGCACCTGGGTGGCTCAGTCGGTTAAGCATCAGGTCATGATCTCATGGTTCGTGAGTTCGAGCCCTGCGTTGGGCTCTCCGTTGATAGCACAAAGCCTGCTTCAGATTTCCTCTCTCCCTGCTCCCCCTCCTGTTTGCACTCTCTCTCCTTCTCTCAAAAATAAATAAACATTTAAAGAATAATAAAAAATTGGGGCACCTGGGTCGCTCAGTCAGTTAAGCGACAGACTTCGGCTCAGGTCATGATCTCATGGTTTGTGGGTTCGAGCCCCATGTCAGGCTCTGTGCTGACGACTCAGAGCCTGGAGCCTGCTTCAGATACTGTGTCTCCCTCTCTCTCTGCCCCTCCCCTGCTTGCACTCTGTCTCTCTCAAAAATAAATAAACATTAAAAGAAATTTTTTAATAAAAAATTTCATAAAAAATAAAATAATAGTCATCCCTTGAGGGATGCATGTTAGCATGTTGCCATAGTTTAGGTTTCTAATAAAGGTTTTTGTGTGTGTTTGGTAAAATAGATATACGTAAATTTTACCCTTTTAACCATTTTTAAGCATACAATTCTGTGGCATCACATACATTCACAATGTCATGCAATCTTTGGCACTATCCATTTTCAGATATTTTTCATCATCTGAAACAGAAGCTCTGTACCCATTAAATAGTAGTAGCTCCCCATTATCCTCTCCTCCAGTCTCTGGTAACCACTAATCTATTTTCTAACTATGAATTTGACTATTCTAACTACCTCATATAAGTAGAATCAGATAATATTTGTCCTTTGATGTCTGACTTAATCTCACTTAGCGTAACGTCTTGAAGGTTGATCCACATGGTAGCATATATTAGACTTTCATCCCTTTTTGTAGATCCCATTGCGTGTATATATGCCCCATGTTGTTTATCCAGCACATCTGTTGGTGGACACTTGGGTTATTTCCATTTTTGGCCTAGTGTCTAATAAAGTTTAACATAATAAATACATGGGATCTGGCTCCTCTGTGACCTATGACCAGCGTAACAACTACCTTTTACTTCATTTCATTCTCTAGAAATAGGACATCGGGGCGCCTGGGTGGCTCAGTCCGTTAATTGTCCAACTTGGGCTCAGGTCGTGATCTTGTGGTCCGTGAGTTTGAGCCCCGCATCGGCTCTCTGGGGTCAGCATGGAGCCCCCTTCCGATCCTCTGTCCCTTCCCTGCTCAGGCCCACTCTCTCTCTCTCTCTCAAAAATAAATAAACATTAAAAAAAAATAGAAATAGGACATCGATTAGAGCACCACCAGGGCTCTGCAGGCAAAACTGGTGCTGGAGATAGTCAGTGAAAGATGAGGACCCGTGGTCACTATGGACTTTTGCAGAGCTACACCTGAGGGTCTAGCTGGTCGGAGACGGCACCCTGGGTGAGTGGGATTGCACAACACGGGGGTTCTGACTCTGTAATAAAAGAGAACTTGCATTCATTCGTTCATTCATTCAATTCATTAAACTCATTCATTCTATCATTCTCCCACTCGTTCATTCCAATATTATTTAACACAGTGATGAGCTCAGACTGCCCTGAGCTTCTAACCGTTAGAGGCAGAGAGGCCCGTAAATTGACACTGACAAAACCCAACATTCAGGGCTTTGGGAGAAGCAGGATGGCATGCCATGGGAACCCAGAGAGGTGCCCCTCCTGTCCTCGGGAGCCAGGAAAGGCTATCTGAAGGAATTCACACCTGTGCCAAGTCATTAGGGAAGGGAAGAAATTAGCCAGAGGGAGCAGAGGATGGAGAGGGTGAACCAGGCCTAGGGAGGGTCACCTAAGGGCCCAGAGATGAAAGGAAGGACCTGTAGTTGGCTTACGTGTGTGACTTGGGATTTGAGGTGGGGGTGTGGAGATGTGTGAGAGGCAGAGGCAGTGAAGCCACAGATGTGGGCAGGGATCATTTGGAGAGGGGAACTCATGTGGTGTTTGGGCTCAACCCTGGGGCAAAAGAGAAGTTCTGAGGGCTTTGAAGCCAGGGAAGAAAGCAGATCCTGTTCTACCCTTGAAGGAGGCATCCAGCTGAAAATCCTAAGAACCAACATCTACTGAGCATTTCTGAGGCCTGAGTGCTGCTCTGGGGCCTCATGCTTATCTCAGTTAACCCTCACAACAGCTGATCAGGATGAATGATGAGACCTAGAGAGAATCTTACCAAGGCCTCCAGGCGTGGGTGGCAGGATGCAGATCCCACTGATGAGGGACCATAAGGCAGGCTGAGGGCAAAGTACAAATATAGGTGGGATGTGTGTGACATCTCTCAGGCACTCCCGGCTGCCCAAGACCAAAGGAAAGGAAAGAAAACAAATGGTTAACTGATAGAGATCACAGTCATGCAGGACATGAGTCTCCATCAGTTCACAAATATCTTAGTAAATTACAAGAAAAAGGCAACCTTATCAATTGCTTAATCTCTAGAAACTGGTAGGCTCAGTTTCCTGAGCCCCAACATCTCCTCTTCAGTGATATGGGGAACAAAGGCAAGAAAGAAATGGCAGGTAAAATTAAATTTCCTTATAACCTGCAGCCCATTAACAAATACTTGAGGCAAATACAGAGAAAACATTTCCCCAGGAACCCCCCACCGTCTTAATATTAATGCTTTGCTAGAGGGAAAACAACTTTAGCTTGACAATAGCGAGGCCTCCAGTATCCTGTGAATTTTTTCAGCACAGGAAAATCTCTTTGGAAACTTCCCTTTTGACCTTACCTCCCCAACTCTATAGTACATAGCCAGTCATTCCTCACAACCCCAGTGCAGCTCTTTCTGCCCAAGGGTCCTCCTGCCCGCGCGCTTTAACAAAATCACCTTTCTTGCACCAAAGACATCTTCAAGAATTCTTTCTTGGCCGTCAGCTCCGAACCCATCATCACCCCCAAAACGTCATCATAACCATCACCGCTGCTATTCCGTGTGGTCTGGGGAGCAGAATCAACCGTATCTCCGGGAACTTGCTGGAAATGCAGAACCTTGGTCCTACACCTTCCAGAATGGAATCTGCATTTCAACAGGATCCTCCAGGGTGATTCCTGAGCACACTGAAGTTAGAGAAGCTCTAAGGTGACTCCCGGGACCAGCTGCATATGAGACTCTCCTGGGTGGACTGTACCCCTGGATGAAGGACTGCAGAGTTTCTGGGGCTGCCGCTCAGGCATCAGGATTTTTTCAAAGTTCCCCCAAGCCCTTGCGTGACGCGTCCCCCTTTCCAGGGAGGTCAGGCTGACTCCTGCAGGAAGGAGGGGAGAGGGGAGGGGGAGGGGGAGGGGGGACTGGGCTCCCGGCCCCCGGAGGCTCTGCAGCTTTAAGAAGGGGAGCTGGCTGCCAGCCACGGAGGCCCCGGGAGGCCGCCTGCCATCTTGCACGGGCCACGTGAGCACAGGCTGCAGGCGGCGACAGTCAGCGCTGGGCCCGCCCGGGCTTGCAGACCCGAGCCCCGCAGGCCGGCCCCAGCGGCAGTGGCGCCGGCAAGCCGAAGAAAGGGGACCTTTATGCCTTTTGGGGGAAGCACACATTCTGCGAGGCCGTGGAAACAAAGAGAGGAACTGTTTGTAGCCCTAGTCCAGACGTCCCAAACAAACAGTAAGTCAGGAGGGCACGAACACCGCACAGCCCCTCCCCCAGGACACCACACACATGCACACATACACACACACACACACACACACACACACACACACACCCCTGCAGCTAAGGGACAGGCTCTGCCCACAGCCCACCCAGGGACAGCCTGGCCAAGCCAGTGAACAGGACAGAAAATTCCCTGAAATTCTTTCTCCAGGGTTGGGGGATGGGGGGTGTGCTCTGAACTTCAGGGCTCAGCACAGGTCAGGTAGCACCTGATGACTGCCCACACCTCAGGTGTGAGTGGTGTTTCTGCACTCTGTCCCTCCGCCAGCAGGGGCCTTGAGGTCCGTGTCCTTGTCCTGAGAATGCCTTGGTCCCGTCGTGAAAGCAGAGAAAGTGAAATTGAAACCTGTCAGTTTAACTGTCGGTCTTTGGGCCACCAGCTTGCCTGGAACAAGGCAATGAAGCTAATGGCCAAAATGGGGGTGGCTGTGGGGGCTGTGACAGATGCGGGGCAGTTGGCGTCCCAAGTTTCCCCAGGCACCTGCAGGGCATAGGCAGGGACTTCGAGGAGGGAAAGGTGGAGGGGAGACAGCAGCCAGGACATCACCTCCACCTTGGCTGGAGGCAGAGCTCTGTTAATCCTATTCAAGACTTTCTCCAGGCCTTGAGTCCGCTTGACTCAGTCTCCACTGGGAGGGGGCAGGACCAATTGGCACAGGTGGCTACGGTGGCATGCCCCTGACCCGTGTGTGCCACCAAATGCTAAAGGCAAAGCCTTGTGACTTCTGGGTGTCTCTTCTCTCGTGTCATCTGTGCTGCCCTGCCCCCTCCTCCATTACAGACAATTGAGAGCTAACTATACTCCACCTTACTGCCTGAGAACGTATGCGAAAATTATCATGCGTTGGGAGCGGGTAGCAGGTTGAGATTATGTTGGCAG
Organism: Panthera onca; assembly: GCF_046562875.1. NCBI lineage: Eukaryota > Metazoa > Chordata > Mammalia > Carnivora > Felidae > Panthera > Panthera onca. The sequence goes on from NC_138344.1 coordinate 133,671,198, forward strand.
AGAGAAGGTTGGCATTGATTGGCACGCAGAGGAGGGAAGCTACTTTGTGTCTTCAAGATAACTGGGTACAAGCTAAAAGGAAGGGAAGGGGAGGTCCAAGAGTAGGGAGCAAAGAGAAAGTTGGCTTTACAGGTGGGTGGAGTGAAGATGAGGAAGAAGGAAGAGGAAGGTGGCATGGGGAGAGCAGGGCAGGGCAGGACGGGGTTCGTGGAGAGGAAGCCGAGTGGTAGCTTGCCCATAATAACGATGAAGCATCTTCAAGAGCCAGATGTGGCTTCTGGCTGCGGGGGCTAGATCCCAGAGATCAATTGCTGGCCCCTGGCATGTTTTATTTATTAATCTGAGCACCCTCGGAAAGTGGGGAGATTCCACGTGTGACTCTGAAAGGTCTGCACACCAGGCTTAAACTGCAGAAGGGCAGCTGAAGCTGGAGCTGCACCTGTTCGCCGAAGTCCCCACTCACCGCAAGCATTTGGTCTTCTCCCCACCCCCACTCCCCAACTTCTGTTACCTGCCGGGTTCCCACAGGCATTGATTGCAAACTGCTGCTACTCCTGGTCTCGATCATAAGGATTCTCTTCTGTTGAGCCTGTGTGTGTGTGTGTGCGTGCGCGCGCGCGCACGTGCGTGCACGCGTGAGGCTGTGTGTGTGCACATGCCAAGCACACAGGTAGGCTGTCTTTCAATTAATTTCAATTAATCTCTCCCCTTTTCAGCTGAGGATGGCAGATGCAGAAAACCAAATGTACCCCTCTCCTTACAGACTCTGCAGCCTTTCCAGGCTATCTGCCAAATTGCGAGATGGTATTTGCATTTAAAAAAATTTTTTTGAGTGCATTTTCTTATTTTGGTTTAAGTATTTCCCAGCCTGCCTGAAGGCAATATTTCATGTATGCCACACTTTCTAGCTTTTAAAGCATTTCTGCAACATGCACGAATTCATTTTCTCCTTCCGGCAGTTCCGTGAGGTGGATAGTTTGGGCCCCCTTCCTGTGCTCTCTTGGAGAAAACCGACAGTAGAGAAACTAAATGCCTTGGTCCTGCAGCAGTTGTGAAGAAAAGTTAATAAAAGTAAGCTGTGTCCCTTAGACTGCATGGAATTATAAAAAGCTAGGCTTGGAAAAGCATAGTGACCATAGGTAGGATGTCCATCCAGAGTACTAGCTTGACTCCTGGTTAGGTGACTCGGTAGCTGTGAGTCTTTAGACAAAGTACTGAATCTCCCTGTGCCTCCTTTTCTGTAAAATGGGTATGACAGCCCTTATCTAGGGAGTGTTGTGTGGGTTAAATGAGATAACACATGCAAAATGTTCAGAACAACGCCTGGCACGCTGTAAGTTTTCAGTAAATATTACTATCAGTACTAAAATTATTATTATCGGTACCTTTGCGACAGGATAAGTTGTAACAAAAGGACCCCAAAATGCATTTGCTCAAAAAGGATAGAAGCGTATTATTTCTCTTTCACCTGCTAGCTTGGAGGTAGATGGTCGGTCCAGGACAGGTAAACAATTCTGCTCCACAGGGTCATTAAGGAACCCAGGTTCCTTGTGTTGTGTTTCTTCCCATCCCCTAGGGTGTCCCCCTCTTCTGCCTAGTTACAGCTCCCCAACATTATATCTCCTTTCTGCTCCTGCCTGCAGGCAAACGGCCCCCTTCCAAATGTTGTAACTCTGAAGCTGTTCATGCCCTTTCACTCATATCCCTCATTGACCAGAACTTGGGCACACTTAGCTGCAGGTGGGTCTGGCAAATGTAGTCTGCAGCTAGGCCAACTAAATATGCCCAACTAAAACTTAGGAATTCTCTTACTAAAAGGAAGAAAGGGAGAGTGGAAATTGGGAACAGTTCATGGTCACTGGGTTCTTAGCCCACCTGAGCTCTACTTCCGACTGGATGCCTGATTTGCTCGTGGATTTCTTCTTTAGAAAAATCCAGGGACAGCTCTTGGTTCATGTTTCAGATAAATACCCCTGGTGGCAGCATGGGTATCTCCTGCTGGCTGGTCAGACTGCCTGTCCACAGGGTTGGGCAGCCTGTCCCCTTACTGCCCAAACCTCCTAGCAAGAGTGGCATTGGCTCTCTTTGTTTGTTTATTTTCTTCTGGCTCTTTTGACAACTTCCCCAACAGGCAATGTAAATTCCACACTCTGTTGTCTCCAGAGAGTCACTCTTCCTTGTGATCTTGAGTCTGGGGTGGCTGATTAAGGAAGGGTCCCTGTGTCCTTCCATTCTCCTAGAGCTCATCCTTGCATGCGTTGAAGAGGGAACCTTCTCCCCACCTCATCAAGGATTATCTATGAGCCCGCAGGACTGTAAGAAAGAAATCAAGCCACATGTTTGCTGAATGGATGGGCAGCCACGTGGTCCCAGAGCTCTGTAGTCTTTTAGTTCAACTTCGGTGATACATACTTTCCTGAAAGCACTAGTTTAAGTAGCAGCCTGGCTCAATGAAAGGAAGTGTGGATCGGTATTCCATTCTCATTATTGCAAGTAACTTATTGGTTGGGTCAAAGAAAGGCACATCAATGGTCTAGCGGGAGCTTACTCCAGGGACAGAGAAGGTACTTTGAGGTATATTGCCTAACAGATGAAGGAGGACATTTGTATTTGTTGAGGGCCTGCTATGTGCCAAGCACCTGCTCAAGGCAGCAGTCCAGGCATTAAGTAACAAAACATGCACCTGATGGAGTTTACAACCTAGCAGGAGTACCATGCATTAACCATCTCATTTAATCCTTGTAAATTCTGCAAAGCGTGTATTTTTCATATTTTGTAGGCCAAAAATTCAAGCTCAGAGAGGGAAATGGTAAGGATGCTTTTAAACCTACATCTACCTGATTCTAAAACTCTTGCTCTTTCCATTATTATTCCATCGGCCTCCAGACACTTTTTGTGTTGAAGAGGGAATCTAGCCTATATGTAGGAGAGACGTGGTCCCCTGTGCTAAACACCTGAAACGGTGACTGTTATAAACTCAGGGGTTTGGCTTCACTTGACTGTGGTGGTTGGATTTTTTGCGCTAACCTGCATCTCTCTCTAATCACCCTTGCCCACTGATCCTTCTCTGTGCACCCACCCGGTGGAACCCCACTTCTGGAACAGTTCTGCCCTGCTCCTTTGTTGGGCTCTGACTATAGCTGGAGGAATTGTCTGCCAAGTCTGTCTGGACCATTAGAGTACTAGGTTCCCAAGGCTGCCTGGAAACCCTCCCAGATGTCCCTAGGCCTCCCCTGTCCCATTATTATTGGTGTCTCCTCCTGGCTGTTCCTCTTTCATCCGCCCTGTTTAAACCTCCATTTCATTGCTTGTCACTGTTCATTGACAGGGAATCCATCCTGTCCGTTGATAAAACTGAGCACAGTTTAAGGCCCCAAGAAATTCTCAAGGTCGTCTCCGGCAGTCCCCCCAGCATGTCTCCTACTCTGCTTCTCCACTCCCCCCGTGCTGGGGAAGGGGTGTGCTCCTGCCCACGGCCAACACTCCTTGTGCTCCAGACACTCTCCCATCTCCCCTAGAGACACCCTCCAATCATTCTGTTCTCTTGTTCACATCTTCAGCTTCTTGCCTACCAGTATTTCTCATCACTACCTGAACTTGTTCAATCTCTCCAATCTGAATAGTACCCTGTTCTCGAACCCATACTTCTGTCTACTTCTGCCTTCAGTTTCCCTTTCTCTGTCCTTTCGCAGCCCAGGCTTCTTGAAAGAATCATCTACACTGGCTGCTGACACTGCCCCCCTGCCCATTCAGTCCGCCATCACCCGTCTGGCGTATGTTCCCATGATCAAATGCCCAGACTAACGTCATGAAAGACAGCCATTCCCGAGAGCTAGTTGTTGTTTTTCTTCCCTGGTATGACTCCATCTTTCGAGGGCATTGGTACCATTACACACCCACACATTTTGAGCCTCTCTTCCCAGATGACTTTGCTCTCTAGGTTTCCACCCTACTTTGCTGGATATTTTTTTCCTATCTCCTCATGGAGACCTCCTGTTCTACTTACTCCCTGAATGTCTCCAGGGTCTCTCTGTCCCACCCACTGCCCTTCTCACCCTCTCCCTTGGTGTCCTCAACCATATATGAGCCGACACTCTCCTGCTCTCCCTCCTGACATCTGGTCCTGAATGTCCAGCCTCTCATGGACTACTGCTTCTGGCTCTCTCCAGGCTCCTCCCACTTAGCATTCTAAAGCCAGACTCCTCGTCAGGCTCTTCCAAGACTTGCCCCTCTTCTTATGCCCCCCGTTGTCAGGAACGGTGCCGTTACCCCAGTTGCCCATGTCAGAGCAAAGAAGTCTAGTAATTATCTTGGATCCGTCCTTCTCACTGCATCTCAGTGAACAGGTATCATGTTCTGGTGAGTCTAGCTCCTCCAGCTCCTGAATCTCCCTGCCCCTCATTCTCCTGCCGCTGGGGGAAAAGCCTGTACTGCTTCTCACACAGCCATGGCAAAGGGCCCTTGAGGGACCGCCTCTATTTCCATCCTCCACTGCCAGGGTCGTCCCTCTAATGCTATTGGCTCAGGGCATCCTCCTGCTCTTCAGTGCTCCCAGAGATGTTGGATAAAGCTCACACTCCTTCAGTTAATCACACAACCCTTCCTGATAATTCCGGGTCTACCTTTACAGCCCCTCTCCATCTTTACCCCACGCGGGGCGGTGCAGGTTCATGCCTAGCGACATGCCTTCACCTACAGCACCTTCTGCCTTCCTCCTGGTGCTGATCTCCGGTTGTCTGTCAAAACTCAGCTCGGGCAGCATCTCACAGGCCACGTCTGCCCGGCACGGCTGTCACAACTTCACACACCAGATTCCCTGTCAGCAGCTCCAGGGCCGAAGCACACACAAGGTGCTCTACAAATGGTGAAGGCATGGACTATTTTTTTCAGAAACTTTTAATTCTCACTCAGGAAGCCTGAGGCATCAAGTTAAGGTCCCTTGTAAAAGCTCTTCAAGGGGTCTCCAGTTTTTTAATAGAAGCACGGTTTGACCTTGACAACCAGACATGTAGAAGCTGCGCAGCCAGTCAGCTGAGGGTAGACCAGTTAGTCGTTCCTCATTCACTCCCAAGTTTTGAGCAAAAGGAAGAACCACTGCCCCTCTTCCCCACTGCCTCCTTTCTCTGGGCTGTCAGCGTGCACGGTATTTTTGCATATGCCCTGGGGTCCTTTATTCTCTGGGGGTTTCTGAATTCATTATATTATTGCATTAGGCCGGAGGGGTTGACAGTTCAGCAGGATTCAAGGTTTCAGGGAGGAAATAGGGTCTCTGTGGGGGTAGCTGCTTGTTAATTCATGGTGGACTGGACATTTTGTGAACGGTGACTTTCCTCAGCCAGGAGCACTGAAGGTTTGGAGAAAGCTTTGGGGGGAGGTGATGTTGCCCTGGCCAGGGAAAGCATAGTGCTCCAGAGAGATTGTTTGTGTCTCGCTCTAATTCTCCAGCAGCACAGAAGCAAATCTTCTCGTTTTACAGAAGTTTTCATTGTTTGTTATGATAGTTTTAGCTGCCATGCTTGAAATTTACTTGCTGCCAAATCTGTTCTCTGGAACAGCAGAGATTCTATCTCTAGTCTTTGGTGGTCGCCTCAGCATTTCGAATACGGCACTGGCTGGCTAGACAGCAGTGTGGAACTAGGCTGGTCCCATCTCCCAGACCATGAGAGCCAGAGATATCAGGAGCCTCATTCCTGTCACCAGGTAAGACCTCTACTTCTGGTGCTCCCCTGAGTCTGGGCTTCCCATGACTGAGGAGATTGGCTGGAATCTCACAGGATGTGCAAATCAAGACCCAGGGTTTGCAAGTGATAGTCTCAACTCATGACCTATGCAAGAAAGATGAATTCTCTGGCTGAAAAATGCTAGAGGGAGATCTGTATTTGGATATGCTTGTTTCTAGGGTCAGGGATAGCATCGTCAAGGCATGTCTCTCCCTGTGTACCCTTGGCTCTGCTTCCTTCTTAGCTGGCTTCCTTCTCAAGCTCTCTATGGAGGGACAGAAATTGTCCTTAACATCTAGCAATTTCAGGACAAGAAATTCTTCTTTCCCAACAATTATACAGAGTCAAAAGGTACCTCTAATTGCCTACTCTGGGTCATGTGGCTATCTTAGTTTGTTTGGGCCGTTAAAAAGAAAATACCACAGACTGGGGGACTTAACACGCATTTATTTCTCACGGTTCTGGAGGCTGGGAAGTTCCAGATCAAGGTGTCCGCAGATTTGGTGTCTGAATAGAGCCCACTTCCTGGCTTACAAATAGCTATCTTCTCACTATGTCCTCACAAGGCAGAATGGGAAAGGCAACTCTTCTGTGGGGTCTCTTCTGTAAGAGCACTAATCCCATTCATGAGGATTCTACTCTCACGACCTAATCACATCCCAGAGGCCCATCTCCTAATACCATCCCATTGGGGGTTAGGATTCCAGTATATGAATTTAGGGAACAGATAAACAGTCCATTGCAAGGACCATCCCCAAGGCAAACAGCATGATCTTGGGGATGGAGTATTTTGATTGGTCACCTGGGTCTGAGATAGTGATTGACAGCCCTACCAGGGGAGGGACAGTCTTAAAAATGTCTGGGCATGTATGGGTTTCTTGGGGCTGCACAACAAATTACCACAACTTGGTGGCTAAAAACAACAGAGAGATATTACCTCACGGCTCTGGAGGGTAGAAGTTTGAAAGCAAGTTGTTAGCACGGCCACACTCCCTGCAAGGACTCAGGAATCATCTTTCCTTGCCTGATCCAGCTTCTTTGACCCCAGGCAGTTCTTGGTGTCCCTTTGCTTATAGCTGTATCACTCCAGTCTCCGCCTTGACTGTCATATGACTGCTCCTTCTGTGTTTCTCTTGTTATGTGGGTGTCCTGTCCTCCTATAATGACATTTGTCATTGAATTCAGGGCCGACTTGATTAATCTACAATGATCTCATCTCGAGATCCTTCACTTAATTACATCTGCAAAGACCCTTTCCCCAAATAAGATCACGTTCACAGGTACTGGGAATTGGGACTTAGACATATCTTTGGGGGGAGGAGGCATAATTCAACTAATTATAGGGCAGAAAGTAAGTAATAGATAGCCACTACACTGTGCCCCTTGACTACCTAGCATAGAAACAATTTCAGAAATGCACCACCATACAAACATTTTTCCCCATACAAACAATTTCAGAAATGTGCCACCCCAACATGGTACAAGCTGCCCACATGTCAGCCAAGCTGGTGGATGTGCATTCTTCTTGGTCGGGTCTGGATGTTACTCTTAATAATCTGTCAGTTATTAAGAGCAAGTGGTCAAGTCAAACACCCCAGCATTTAATGGTCGAGAGAAAAAATAAAAACCACTTGCCTTTATTAAAGGGAATGGGGCAACAGCACACTGTGGTCACTCGTCCAACATTCTACAGAAGAGAATTGGCAAGAAGCCACTTCATATCTGCTGGAAGATCTGAGTTCCTCAATCGTCCAGGGGTGCCTGGGGTTCTGCTCTCCGGAAGACTCTCTGTTGCTCTTTACCCTCCATGAGTGGCATCAGAGAGAATGCGCCTTCTGGAAACTGTATACTCTAGCAGGCCACTAGATGAGGACCTGAGGACAGAGGTCTGGGGCTGGACCCAGCAATTGAGCAATCTCATGCTGTGGTTTGCTAGACGGGGGTGTCACTGGCAGTATGACTCTTTAAACTTGGAGACAGTTGCTGGGCAGTTAGTTTTCTGATAAGTCCATAAGCTGGCAACCAACGCTGGAGCCCAGTCAAGTCATGCTCTGGAATCTGGACCTTGTCCTTACCATGTCTGTCTGCTAACAGTCATCTCCGTGCTCTTCCCTCCGCCAGCTTTCATTTAGACGCACAGCCACTTGGCCTCTGCCCTGGACACACTGAGTAGTGGGGGAGAGGCAGGGCTGATTTGACCACTTGCCCTCAGGCTCTTTCCCAGTGGACTGCTGTCTACAGTGGGGGGGAATGGTCACTTTGGCCAGGCAGGGAGGGCCCAGCAAGAGCTGCTGGAGGACAAGAGGCCCTCTCCAGTGTTCCTCTCTTATCTCCCATTGTGTTTTCCTTCTCTTGGCCTGGGCAGGGATTTGACTTCTGCGATCCTGAAAGATAATTTTCTGGCTCTCAGCTCAGTTGAATTACCGGCCACAGGCAGAAGGAGGATCTCGTGGCTCTGTTTTCCCATTTCTCTGCTTTCAGAAAGGCCAGCTGAGATTCAAGTATGTCTTTTGTTATAGAACCTTACTAAAGTCTGAAGAAGTAGCCAATGCACTCCAGAGCCCAGCTTTTTAAAAAATACGCTCTTTAAATTTCCAACCTCACTGAGCATGTGGTTTGACTCCCCAGACCCAACAGGAGAGAGTTTAGCAGCTTTGCTCCATGTAGCAGATATTGCTTACTTTCTGGTCAGGGAAAGGGAGCTCCACACGGCCCTGGTCCCCACCCCAGCACAGCCAATTCCACATAGTAGGTCTTGCCTCTTGTAAACCCCTGCTCATGATACACAATTCTACACTACACACAGCACACTTTTGATTGCAACTAGATCTGCAGCTGTCTGCATAATGGGTATCAGGAATGGCTGGATCAAGACACTCAAATGACAGGATGAGGACTTTGTCTCTGTCTTACCCCTCTCTCTACCCCTCTGTGACTCTCCAGTCCTCCTTTCTGCTTTTTTCTCTGCTAGCTTCATTTTCAGACAGATTTCATGGAGCTCTGGGCCTGCCATGCATTTACATATAGTAATGTTACCTCTTTCTTGATTGTTCCAACAGAAGGACATGGATGACTCTGACTGGGCTGGCTTGGGACCTCTGTTCATCCCTGTATTAACCACTGAAGCCAGAAAAGCAGAAGTATCCTGCCTAGCTGCCTTGAGTCACATGCCCACCAGACAGCCCCTCTGGGTTGCAGGGAAAGGTAGTCTCTGAAAGGAAAAAAATGCTTGAAAGGCAAAAATAAATGTGTAGGAGCTAGGCCCCTGAGCAGGTTCTTGATCTGCATTTTCCTTTTGGTCCAGAGCATGGCAGCCTGCCCAGCCTTCGCTCGCACCCTCGGAGGATTTGACCTTCTTCTGCATCCTTACCCATCACTGAGAGGCCTTTTTTCCTTTATGTTAATTTTTTATTGTGAAATGTATCATACATACATATAAGCCATATGTTCAGCTTAAAGAACAGTGAAACAAACACTTGCATCCACCTCCCAAGTTAAAAAATAGAACAGTGTGAGTTTCTTAGAAGCCTCTGAATGCTCCTCCCTAGTCAACACTCCTCTCTCTATCGAAGAGAACCTATACAGAATTCTATGTTTATCAGCCATGCTTTTCCATACAGTTTTATTACCCACATGCACACTCACACACACACACACACACACACACACACACACACACACTCTTAAATCTCTGAGCAGTATATTGTTTGATTTTGTAGAGCATGGATGCCTATTTTAATGCTACATTTAATAATATGATAGGGACACCTGGGTGGCTCAGTCGCTTAAGTGTCTGACTTCGGCTCAGGTCATAGTCTTGCGGTTTATGAGCTCGAGCCCCATGTCGGGCTCTGCTGACAGCTCAGAGCCTGGAGTCTGCTTCATTTTCTATGTCTCCCTCTCTCTCTGCTCCTTCCCTACTCACACTCTGTCTGTCTTTCTCTCTCTCAAAAGTAAATAAATTAAAAAAATATAATACATATTCTGTGACTTCTTTCATTAAACATTATATATCTGAGGAGATTCATTGTTGATGCAAATCACTGTAGTTCACTTTTACCGCTACATACTATTCCACTGTGGGATAATCCCACATGGCATGTATTTCTTCTATTCTTTAGAGTGTATACCAGTGTATGAAATTGCTAGTTTTAAGGGTGCTCACACCTTCAAGTCTACTGGGTAATGCTAATTTCCCCCCTCACATGATTATAATAATCTGTATTTTTACTAGAAGTCAACGGCAATATTTTGGTTGGTCTCATTCTTGTTAACTTTCTCAGTTGAATGGGCATGGCCTGTGTCTCATTATGGTTGTAATTTGCATGTATTTGCTTACCACCGATTGGAAATTCTTTTCATGCTTTTGAACCATCTGCTTTTTCTCTGCTGTGAAATGCCTGTTCGTGTCTTTTCTCTATTTTCTAACGGGCTGTTGGTATTTTTTCTTGATTTATAAGAGCTCTTTATGGATTTAGAGGGTTACAATCTGATATTGGTTCTATATGTTCAGATATTTACTTGCAGTTTGGGATTGCCTTTGCATTTTACTTGTAGTGACTTGAACAGAAGCTGTTCATTTTCATGCCAAATTTTTCTTGTCTAAGAAAACTTTTCCAAGCTGAGGTCATAAAGATCTTATTTATTATTATCTTCTAAGAATTTCATATTTTGTCTTTCATATTTGAAGTATGAAATCTTTCATGTTTTAAGTATTTAATCTACCTGGATTTGATTTTTGTGACTGTTGTAAGATGATCGGCTCCCAGTTCTACTTTTTTCCCCACTCCATCAGAAATCAAGTTTCCATGTGTGACTGGTTGTTCTTTTTCCTCCGACCTCTCAAACGTTCTGTGTTGAATGCCAGTTTTTCCCATAGTCCATTGCAGAACAATGGTTTTGGAAATACAATAAAAATCAATTGCTAGAAAAATGAAATTCAAAAAGATACACAAAATAAAGTCCCCAGTTTTTTATTATTAGATCCAGCAAATTAAAAAAAAATTTTTTTTAATGTTTTATTTATTTTTGAGACAGAGAGAGACAGAGCATGAACAGGGGAGGGTCAGAGAGAGAGGGAGACACAGAATCTGAAGCAGGCTCCAGGCTCTGAGCTGTCAGCACAGAGCCCGACGCGGGGCTCGAACCCACAGACTGTGAGATCATGACCTGAGCCGAAGTCGGACGCTCAACTGACTGAGCCACCCCGACGCCCCAAGACCCAGCAAATTTAAACGTACTCTGTCAAGTTGCTATCCAAGTTTCCAAATGCTTACTATTCACGTCTGTACTGATGGTTGGCCCATGGCAAACAGTTCAGAGATGACAAGCAGTGTTCAGACTACACTTTGAGTGGTGCTACTGTGTTTTGCCCTACTAATATGTTTGTTTATTCCTGCTCTAATATCCCCCAATCTTTTTGAAAAATTGTGGTAAAACATACATAACTTAAAATTTACCATTTTAACCATTATAAAAATTTTTTAATTTGGGAGAGAGAGAACCTGCACGTGTGAGCGAGGGAGAGGGGCAGAGGGAGGGAATCTTGAGCAGGCTCCACGCTTAGTGTAGAGCCCAATGTGGGGCTTGATCCTACAACCCCCAGGATCATGATCTGAGCCAGAATCAAGAGTCAGACGCTCAACTGACAGAGCCCCCCAGGGGCTCCCCATCTTAACCATTTTTATTTTTACTTTTTAAAATATATTGATCTATTCTGGAGAGAGAGGCAGAGAGAGAGAGAGAGAGAGAGAGAGGCAGAGGATCCGAAGCAGGCTCTGTGCTGACAACAGAGAGCCTGATGTGGGGCTCGAACTCACGAACCGTGAGATCATGACCTGAGCCAAATCGGACACTTAACTGACTGAGCCACTCAGGTGCCCCTTAACCACTGTTAAATGTACAATTCAGTGGCATTCAGTACATTCACTTAACATACAGCCATCCACACCATCCATCTCCAGGACTTTTCAGCATCCCAAACTGAATCTCTGTCCTCATTAAACAATGACTCCCCACTCCCTCCTCATCCAAGCCCTGGTTACCACCATTCTACTCTTGTCTTTATTAATTTATTATCTTAGCTAACTCAGAGAAGTGGAAGCATATGGTATTTGTCATTTTGTGGCTGGCTTTCTTCACAAACATGTCAGCAAGGTTCACCCATGTTGCAGGGTATTTCAGAATGTCCTTCCTTTTTGGAATATTCCATTGTCTGTGTCTGCCATATTTTGTTTATCCATTCATCCATCAATGGACATGAGGATTGTTTCCACTTATTGTGAAATACCGTAAACAATAATTTTGTGAATATTCCACCTATTGTGGCTGTTAGGAATAGTTGCTATGAATATAGGTGTACAAATGTCTGTTTGAGTTCTTTCCTTCCATTCTTTTTGGCATATACCCAGAAGTGTGATTGCAGTTTGATACGTAATGATTTTGAGTAAATGTTACAGTGTTTTCACAGAGGCTACACCATTTTACATTTCCGCCGGCGATATACAAGCGTTCCAATTTCCCCCGCATCCTTGCCAACACTTGTTATTTTCTGTTTTTGTGTTTTGTGGTGTGAAGTGGTATTTTATTGTGGTTTTGCTTTGCATTTTTGTAATGATTAGTGATGCTGAGCATCTTTTCATGTGCCTGTTAGTCGTTTGTATTTGTATATATTCTTTGGAGAAATGTCTATTCAAGTCCTTTCTCATTATTTAACTGGGTTGAGGGTTTGTTTTTTTTTTAATTTGTTTGTTTTTGCTGTTGAGTTGTGGGAGTTCTTTCATTTAATCTTAATTGCTATGGTTTTATAACAAGTCTTGATATCCGGTAGAGGAAAGGTAACTTCCCGCCAAAAAGAGACATATTTGTCTGTTTTTAAAAAATGATTTGGCATTTCTTGGCCCTTTGCTTTTCCAAACAAATTTTGGAATCATTTGTTGAGCTTCTTTTTTAGAATCTTGTTCAGATTTTGATTGGAATTGCCTAAAACATGTACATCAATTTGAGGATTACTGATATATTTACAATACTGAGTCTTCCTGTCACAAACATGCTGTCTCTCCATTTACATAGGTGTTGTAAAAAGTCAGTAAAGTTTTACAATTTTCTCCATAAAGGGCTTTCGCAATTTTTGTTAGATTTAGAGTATTGACATTTGCTCATGCTATTATAGATGGTATCTTTTTAAATTACATTTTCTAACAGTTGCCGATGAACAGAAATGCAATTGACTTTCACATATTGGTTTTGTATCTGGAAAGCTTCCTGAACTCTCATACCAATTTTAATAATTTACTTGTAGATAATGTTGGATTTTCTGTGCAATCATAAGACCTGAAAGGTTTTTTTTCCTTTTTTTCCAATCCTTACACAGTTTGATTTGCTTTTCTTTTTTCCCTTACTCTACCACACTCACCAGTAGAATGTGGTGATAATGGGACTTCCTAGGCCTTGTTCCGGATCTTAAAGGGACTGCTTTCAATATTTCACCATTAAGCATGGTATAAATTTTTTGTTATTTTTTTCTTTTCTGGAGAAACAGAACCAGTAGGAGAGATATATTATGTCTGTATTATCTATTATATCTTATATATAATATAGAAGAAATTGCTCATGGGATCATGGAGACTGAGAAGTCCCACAATCTGTTGGCTGCAAGCTACAGACCCAAGAAAGCCAGTGGTATAGGACCTAGTCAGAGGGCAAGAGGAGGCCAATGTCTCAGCTCAAACCATCAGGCAGAAAGCAAAATCTCCCTTTCTCTGCCTTCTTGCTCTATTCAGGCCCTCAAAGAATTGGATGATGCCCACGACCCTGGGAGGGCTATCTGCTTTACTCAGTCTACCAATTCAAATGCTTATCCCATCTGGAAACACCCTCACAGACACACCAGAAGTAATGTTTAACCAACTACCAGGGCACCCCACGACCCAAGTTGACACATAAAATTAACTATCACAGTGTTCTTGTTTTTGTTATTTATTTGTTTCATTATTTTTATTTTGTTGTTACTGATATTGTTCCCCTCCACCTCTTTTTTTAACAATGCTTTAAAAATATAAAAACTAGGGTGCCTGGCTGGCTCAGTCAGTTAAGCGTCCAACTCTTGATTTCGGCTTAGGTCATGATCTCATGGTTTCGTGAGGTTTCGTGAGTTCGAGCCCCGCATCGGGCTCGTGCTGACAGCGTAGAGCCTGTTTGGGATTCTGCGTCTCCCTCTCCCTCTCCCTGCCCCTCCCCCACTCACACTGTCTCTGTTTCTCTCAAAATAAATAAATAAACTTTAAAAAGAAAAAGAAAAAATATAAAAAACTATTCTTTAATTCACAGGCTATGCAGAAGAATTTGCCAATCCCTGACTTAGATTATCTCCCAGTATCTACATCTGAATAAAGTTTTATTGTTTCCTACAATATAGTGATGCTTGTGTGATTTCTTAAAGTAAATATGTATGGAAGTCAAGAGTCAGAGGGACAGCCACCGCACAGCAGGAAAACCATGCTACCATATCTCCCTCCACCAAATCCAGTGTCTTTTCAAACTAGTACCAACCAGGATCACACCAAGTGCCTCTAACACTCAGGCATGGTGACGTGAACAGCTAGAGTTAGACTCTGGCTCTCTCTTGCTGCCCTCTCCTGGCTGGCTCACTGTTGAGGATTAGATGTGAGTTCTGGTGGCGTTTCATGTGGCTCAAGATACCTCCAGGTCTGGGTGCTGGTCTGTAGACTTATCAAAACCTGTACCAGTGGAACGTACTAGTAGGACTCTTAACACTGCTTGTGATGGCCAAGTTTATTGTTTCTTGTAAATAGTAAAGTCCTCAGACTTTTTGAGTACAGGTATTGTTATATAAAAAGAAGAGTTACCATGCAATGAATGTTTCTGCCGAGCATGGCTAAACACGTGATGTTTCACCTCATCCGTGTAACAACCACATGAGCTCCGTCCGTCTTGACTGTTCAGCATTCCCTTTGTGCAGGTGAAATGGAGACCCAGAGAGGTTACATAACCTGGCCAAGATCCACAGGTAGTGGGTAGGGGAGCTGCAGCTTGGGGTTCAGCCCTTACTGATCTGACTCTAAAACTCACGTTCTTCACCTGCTACCCAAGGTTCTCAATCTTTGGTAGAGTCTAAATCAGTGGGAATCCTCTGGAGCCAGAAATTTGCAATTTTACCAAGCACCCCAGGGTTCTGATGCAGGTGTCCTAGAGATCTATACTTTGAGAACACTGCCTCCCATAAATGGAAACTGAATGGCTTCCAGCAGAAATGTAGAACTGTTTAACACCAGAAGCCTCACCCTGGGGTGCAACAAGCTGCTGGGCCTACCCCCTTCTGTGAATGCAAGAGGAGATTAGAAGAAGTGACAAAATGTCAGATATCTTATCTCTTCCTGTCCCTCAGGCTTCCCTACCCGACTCCCCACCCAAGCCACAGAGAAGGGCTGCTCTGTCACATTTACCCAAAGAGGAAGAACATTCCCCATGACTGACAAAGAGCCCTGAGCAGAGGTACACTGGTTATATGATGACGCTCAACACCTGAGCAAAGCCTGGCTTGTCTGAGGAACAGTTTCACGTCTTAATTGAAAATACACACTGAGCCACGCAGCAAATCCCCTTCCCTTTCTTTAATAAGTTAGACCCAGTGCTCAGGCTGTCAGATCTGGAACTGTTCATGGCTTGCTGGGCAGAGACAAAAGGAAAAACACTTTCTTATAATCCAAACACAATGATCTTCAAGGAAATAGAGCAGCTTGGGCTATAACTGTTTCTTGGCGCACTCTGGGTTTCCAGCAGCAAATCTATGTTTGGCAAGGAATGGGATGGAAACTTCTCCCCACCTGGTGGCCAGTGTTTCCTTGAACTTCTTTATCTCTCTTTGGCTCCTGAGTAGGGTTGGCCATCATCCACAGAGTGGGGGTGGGGGTTGGGGACACATGCCTGAGAATCAAACCCAGAGTCCTTGCCCTTTCCACACAGCCATGTGCCACAGTAGGGGACCACTGCTCTCTGTGTTCCTTCTTCAGGATAGATCCTCCCCTTCCAGTACAATCAGGTTCTGCTCACAGGCCTTGGCAAAAGGTCACTTATCCTCGGGTCTAAGAATCACATAAATATGATGAGCTGGTTTTTTTTTTTTTAAGATTTTATTTTCAAGTAATCTCTACACCCATTGGGAGGCTTGAACCTACAACCCCGAGGTCAAGAGCTGCACACTCCACTGACTAGGCCAGCCACATGCCCCTAAAATGAGCCATTTTTTTTAATTTAATTTAATTTTATTTCATTTCATTTCATTTCATTTCATGTTTATTTATTTATTTTGAGAGGGGGAAGAGGCAGAGAGAGGGAGAATCTCAAGCAGGCTCCATGCTGTCAGTGCAGAGCCCAATGCGGGTTTTGATCCCACACTGTGAAATCATGACCTGAGCCAAAACTGAGAGTTGAATGCTTAACTGGCTGAGCCACTCAGGTGCCCCTACAATAAGCCATTTAAAAAAAAAAATAAGATTACTGGGGCACCTGGGTGGCTCAGTCAGTTAAGTGTCCAGCTTTGGCTCAGGTCATGATCTTGTGGTTGGTGAGTTTGAGCCCCTCATCGGGCTCTGCTGTCAGCACAGAGCCTGCTTTGGAACCTCTATCCCCTAGCTCTCTGCCCCTCCCCTGCTCATGAGCACTCTCTCTCAAAAATAAATAAAAATTTAAAAAATAATAAAAATATAAGATTACATATGTCAAGCACTTCACCCAATGCCTGGTACTCAGCAGACCTCTGGACATTGTCGGGCCCCTGGGCCAGGAGACTCCCTTAGCCATTTGGTAACAAACATGTCTCAAGCGACTACAATGGATGGTCAAAATAGGAAGAAAAAATAGCTTTGGACTCAATAAATTTATAATCCAACTGGGGAATTAAAATAATTTCATATTTAGAAAAAAATGAAAACTTATTAATAGCCTACCTATCATACAGGGTCCTCATTTCTAGACTAGTCCTGATCTTACCAACTACTAAATGTGTAGCCATGGAGAAAATGATTTCACTGGGGCCTCAGTGTCCTCGGTGGGAAAATGGAGACACGACCGATTTTATTGTTAGGGTCACACACGTGGTCGATTCCTAACAAACAACACACGGGAGCTGGGGGTAAAGGAGGAAATAGAATTAGGCGGGCTTTCTTCAAGACCTGGCTTTGGAACTGAGGTCTGAATGTGATGAGGGCTCTGGAACTCTAAAGAGGAAGTAATGTTCCTGGTGCTTGTATCCTCGTGTTATGGAAAACCCAACTCAAATTGGTTTAACCATGAATGGACTATACTGACTCACAGACCCAAGAAGGAGGCGGGGCAAGTCTGAGACGCAGTTTGATCTAGGCCTACGAATGACGCCATGGCTCCTGGCAACCGTTCTTCGTGAGGCTTTGGTTGTTGTTCTTCATGTGTTGGCTTTGCCAACAGGCTGGCTTTGCTTATGATAGTCAAATGACTGGAGCGGCCCAGCCTCACATCGACAGCCCCTGCAGACCTTCTGTTCCCTATTCTCCAGACAGTTCCAAGTGGCATTGAACCCATGAACCAATCCCTGCATGCAGGGGGGTTGGAATTATGTGATTGGCTTAGCTCAGGCCACATGTTCCGTCCCCAGCACCTTGGAGTCGTGCCCAGTTTCTTGGAAGCACGTGAAGCCTCAAGTGGAAAGGGGGACCTCTTGGAGGGTGGGATTTGGTAGGGAGACAGCCACAATGCTCACAAGGGGGAAGTTACTTTCATAAAATAAAAAGGAAAGGGTAAGCAGTGGTGAGAGCGAGCCTACAGGCTTGTTTGGCAGAGCGTTCTTGAGAGGGGGTGGTGAGAAAGGGCAGCGGGGGCCCTGGAGGGGGGCCATGCCAACCCTGGGCCGGGTGTTGTGTGAGCCTGGGAGTTCAGCATTTACCAGCATTTACCAGCACCTCAGCAAATTCAGGAAACACGCCTGTTTCCTTCTATTATAAAGGCTAACCCTTAATTCATTAAATAGAGTATTTACTGTACCTTAAAACATTCAGTGGGGGTTAGAGAAGAGGAGAGCCCACATTTACTGAGAGCCCACTCTGTGTGGACTCTGGGCTGGAGGCACTTCCTACATCTTCTCCTTTAATGCCCCAACCTCTCTCTGAGATAGGAGGCAGCAGCCCACTTCACAGATGGGCGAGGAAAGGGAATTTCAGTTGAGTCACTCAGCCAACAGATGTGCAGGGGGGAGACTTGAGTCCCCAGGCCTGCTTGACTCCAAAGCCTACAAACAGGGAACTGCGTTGGGGTTTTCTCCAGTTCGTGAGAATTTTGTTGTCCTATGTATCACAGAAAGTACCAGGTTGATGACCCTTCTGCATGGTTACTCTTGCTGCAGAGAGTGAGCTTGTCCTTAGCCACATCTGTTGTGCCCAAGGACACTGATAATTGTGGGAGTCTGGAAGCAGGAAGCTACTCATGGCTGAGGGCCCTGTTTCTAAGGCCTGAGGGCAGGAAGT
Source organism: Panthera onca (assembly GCF_046562875.1). Taxonomy (NCBI): domain Eukaryota; kingdom Metazoa; phylum Chordata; class Mammalia; order Carnivora; family Felidae; genus Panthera; species Panthera onca. The sequence goes on from NC_138344.1 coordinate 133,689,433, forward strand.
CAGGCCTGGAGAACCAGGGCAGGCTGAGCACTCTGTCCTGGCCATTGTCATTGCCCACCTGCTCACAGTTTCCTCTCTAGCAGCTGTGAGTACTCTGCTCAGTGCTTTTCATATATTGTCTCCTCAACAGTCACAAAGCTCTTTTGAGCTTTCGAGGCTGTTATTCTCCCCATTTTATAGCTGGACAAATGAAGGAACGACCACGAAGGCTGAGATCACAGGAAGTGGCTTGTTCCTGTGGGTTGTGTCTTCTCATCCCTAGTTTATAGATGAGTACGTTAACCATCTGCTCAGAGGTTGCACACCGATCTCACATGGCTGGCCAGTGACAGAGTCAGGATTCAAACTCAAGCTCTGTCTGACTCCAGAGACTGAGTTAACGGCTGTGCTACAAAGGGTGGCCATTAACTTAGGGAAAACTTTCAGGGAAGCTATTTGTCCTTGTGGATTTCGCTCCCAGAGGAGCTTGTGATCCACTTGTTGGGATAAACACAGGTCCTTTCTTGGGTCATCTGTGTATACTGATGTCACTGTCACTGTCCCTGTCCACTAACCCCCAGCTTTCCCCCACTTTCCCAAACACCTTACAGGAGGCCCTGAACAAGCCCTGGGAGGAGGAGCCACTTCAGAGGAGCTCCCTCTGGCTGGAAATTTTACACCTGCAGCAAGTAAGTACAGACTTCCTGGAGCCTCAGGCCACATCACCCCAAGATGATGCTGATGCTGATAGTAAGCCTTTTATTTTTTTAAAGCCACCGACAGCAAAAACACGGAAACTCAGAACGCAAAAGGTCCGCATGAGCAATCACAAAGTGTAACAGCAGCTGCAGAAGGTGACTGCGGGGAAGCGGATTGCCCCCCTTTACTTTAGGTTCTGTTTTTAGCCTGTGTTTTTCAGAGCAAGTAGGTGCCATGGTGATAGGTGCCATAGAAATAGACGGAGCACACCGCTGAGTGTGGGGCTGCCCAGCCGTTCCCATGGAAATGCACCGCGATTCCGCTGCGTCTGGCTGCTGGGCACAACGGGACCTTCCAAGGGCCCTGTCCCACCTGCCGACTGCTTAGTCAGAAGAGACTCCTAGGCCCCTTGAAGCTCTTAACTTTCTCACTGTGTTTGTCCGAGGCCTCTGATGGTCTCCCTCTGAGGGCGCCCGCGGGGGCATCCTCCTGGGCAACTCCCTTACGGAGCTCTTCCCTTTGCCCCAGCACACCGATCACCTAGGCAAACAGCGGCCTCTGAACTAGCACCCGCCGTGGTTCCCCTCCCCAGCGTTGGGAGTGCGCTGTCCCCTGCACTGTCCCCATCCTGCCTAGATGTACAGCTGTCACTGGTTTTATGCAACAGGTAATAAAGAGCTTGCGGTGTAGGCCCTGAGTCGCAAACATCTGGTGGTCAGGAATACTCATAAAATGAAATCTCAGAGAATCTTAACCAGAAAACAGAGCAGGGAAGGGCATAATCATGTCTGAGAGTGTGTTTTTCAGTTTGTGAGACCTCAGGCAGTGCAGACCCTGGCTCGGCCTCAGCTATTTCTGGATGCAGCTTTAACGGGACTGAAAGACCCTTTGGAACAACTGCCTGAGCCATCCCGTAGCATTTACACAACCGTCTCTGTACAGCTGTTGATGGATGGATATAAATGAAAGGGGGCCAAACTTAGCTCATTTTTATTTGGATTTAGACCAATTGCCTGTCTTCCGAAATGTAACCCATATATACATATGGCCTTGAAACCTAAATTATATTAGGCCCAGCATAAGAGGATTAGGTTTAAAGGACATGTGTCATTATATCTGTCTCATAATATGTACTTCTGGAATGGGGCTCTATTACTGAATATATTTGTTTCTGTACAATTATGATCTCAGGTGGCAAACTTCCTGCAGGGTAGGGTAAGTATAGTTCCGGACTAATGTGTGGTTCTGAGACCAATCATTCCAAGAACTGACCAACTAAGAGTTAATTTTACTCTCAAAGAAACACACATACATATCCCTAACACAGGAATTAAGGAAAAAAAAAAAAACAAAAACAAAACTTTAGTAACCCATACCACCATCAACTCATAAATTATTGCCTGAGTAGTTACAGATTGTGAAAACCATAGGACTGGAAAGCACTAAAGAAATGTCTATCCTGGCACGTCTGACATTTGACACGAAGGAACCAGGCCAAAGGAATCAAGGTGCTTTGCTGTTTGATTCACTGTATCTTCTACGTTGTGCCAGATTATTACCACTTAGGTGAGACCTTTCCCAGCCAAGGAAGGGCATGGAGCCTCCAGCTCCTCCAACCAGAGAACAGTGTTCATTGTGACCTTGAGGTAGGCTTGTAGGTCGTGCTGTTGGTTGAGCAGTGCAGTGGATGGGGAGCTAGACATCAAAGCAACTGTTTGGTTTATCCCTAGGACTCACCCAAGGAACTACAAGGCAGCATTTACTGTTAGTAACATCATAGACTTAACCTCCGTCTGGATTTGTGTGTCATGTTTCATGGCCACAGGAATTCGCTCTGACAGAGCATTGCAGAACCTCTGTATTAAATAAGCAGACATGCGTGCTCTAGTTTTACAAGCAAGGCAAACTATGAAGCAGAAGGGTTCGCCTTGTTTGCCCATAGCAATGTCGTACCTTGGAGTCTTGCCACTTGGTTGGGTTGCTTTATTTAGCTAAGTAACTAAAAGCAGATTTACTTTGAAGAATGAGGCTCCCAAATATTCTATCACTCTCTAAGAATGGACATTCACCACCACGTTTGGCGGGAAGAGTTTTTCCTAAATTGTCACAGAGTCATAAAGTTAATGTTTGGCGACGTGAAGCATTTACACAAAATCTTTCCTTTTTTCAGGGTAAGCTCCTTTTCACGGAGCTGGAACAGGAACCCTGAGTTGGAGAATATTTGGTATTTATTTATTTATTTATTAAAAAAAAATTTTTTTTAACGTTTATTTATTTTTGAGACAGAGAGAGATAGAGCATGAACAGGGTGGGTCAGAGAGAGAGGGAGACACAGAATCTGAAACAGGCTCCAGGCTCTGAGCTGTCAGCACAGAGCCCGACGCAGGGCTTGAACCCACGAACTGCGAGATGGTGACTTGAGCTGAAGTTGGACGCTTAGCCGACTGAGCCACCCAGGCGCCCCGAGAATATTTGATATTTAATTCAAGACACACACCGACCCTGGTGACACTTTTCACAGCAACAATTTGAAACTAAACATGTCACCAGAATGCACCTTAGCAAATCACAGTTTCCTTTGTTTAAGTTAAATATAATGTTGCAAAATATACGTAACATAATATTTACTGTCCTCACCAGTTCACTGGCCTTGAATATATCCAGATCGTTGTGCAACCATCACTACCCTCCATCTCCAGAACTTTTTCATCTTCCCAAACCTAAAACCTGGCCCCAGTAAACACTCACCCCCCGTTACCCCCATCCCAGCCCTTCGCAACCACCCTTCTATTATCTGTCCTTATGAGTTTGACTATTCAACGTACCTCTTTTTTTTTCTAGGCTTATTTATTTATTCTGAGAGAGAAAAAGAGAGCATCCCAAGCAGGCTCTGTGCTGTCAGCACAGAGCCCAACATGGGGCTCGATCTCATGAACCATGAGATCATGACCTGAACCATGAGATCATGACCTGAGGCGAAATCAAGAGTCAGATGCTTAACTGAGTCCCCCAGGCGCCCCCTGCCCCCAGGAACCTCTTATAAGCAGAATCATACAGTATTTGTCCCTTGTGATGGGTGTATTTTACTTTCTATAATGTCCTTAAGCTTCATCCATGTTCGTAACATGTTAGAATTTCCTTCCTGTTAAAGGCTAAATAATATTCCATTATATGTATATGCTACATTTTATTTATCTACAATTTAATTTTCTATATTTGTTTCTTGTCATTTTTAAATTTTGAAACAATCACAAAGTGACAGAAAAATTTCAAGGGTGGTACAAAAAAACAAAACCCTCTTTTTTTCTTGAACTCTTTAGGAATACATTGCCCTGATACTCCATCATCTTTCAATACTTTGCTGTGTCTTTCCTGCATACAAAGACACTTCCCTACCTGACCACAGCACAACCATCAAAACCAGGAAACAAGATTTGCCAATTATCGCAACCATGTTTTTGACCACAAAAAGATCCAGTTCAGAATCACTCCTGCACTTAATTAAGTCTGTTTAGTCCCCTTCAGTCTGGAAATACAGCTCAACAGTCTCTCCTTGACTTTCATGACCTTGACACTTTATTTTTAATGTTGTTATTTATTTTTGAGAGAGAGAGAGAGAGAGAGAGAGAGAGCAAGCATGGGAAGGACACAGAGAGAGAGAGAAACACAGAATCTGCACTGTCAGCACAGAGCTGGATGTGGGGCTTGAACTTGTGAGCCATGAGATCATGACCTGAGCCGAAGTTGGATGCTTAACCAACTGAGCCACCCAGGCTCCCCTTAAAAAAATTTTTTTTAATGTTTTGACCTTGACACTTTTAAAGATCACAGACATTGTAGAACGTCCCTCAGTTAAGGTTTGCTTAATGTTTCCTCCGGATCAGATTCAAGTTATACACCATAGCAGGAAAATCATGCAATGACACTGCCTTCTTCCCCTTGCCTCCTACCGAGGCGTTCTCCATTTTGGTTTGTTCCTAAACTTTGATCACTTGGTTAAGGTGGTGTCTACTAGGTTTCTTCACTATAAAACTAGACTTTTCCTCTTTGTAATTGATAGGTATTTTATGGGGAGGTACTTTGCAATTGTGTAAATGTCTCATTCCTCATCAATTTTAATTATTTTTTATCTCCATATGAACTTTTGGATTCCTATAAAAGTTAGTGAGTTATATCCATTCCCATCATTCTTTAATTTAAAACTCGCATTGTCCCCAGTTTGACCACTGAGAGCTCCTTCATTCTGTGGCTTTTGTGTATGGTTCCATCATTCTTTCAGCACATCCCTACTTTTCAGCACACCTTCTGGACTTCTGACTTCCAGAAGGCTCACCTTCTGACTTCTAGGCCCCAGTTAGTGAATCAACCATTTCTCCAAGGCATCTTGATTCATTTTAATGGAAAATGGCATTTGGAATCCAAGATTTGGGCACCAGATGTGCTCATCCCTTTTGAGATGTTAGTGCTCCCAGGCAGAGCTAAGATACGTGTTTCCCTGTGCATGCGCACACACACGCACATGGGCACGCCCCCACGTGGGTGCACTCTTTCCCTCTGATGCTACATGCCAGTCTGCCATTGTCCCACCGTATGAGGAATCTCTCCTTGCACTGATCGGATGGTGACACCACGGGTCATGTCACCCTCCTTGGGCTTGTCCTCCTCATCACTTGGACTCTGATCCCCTGCTCTGGGCCACCATGGCTCCTGCCCTCCATCCCCCACCATGGACTCCTTCCTCACTCAGCTCTACCTAATGACTTTGGGACTGAATTGTTTAGGAAAGGAACCCATTGGCTTTGGTTGAAAATGCTTGTTTTGTTCACAATCTTTTGCTTATTGGGAGCACTTGAATCTGGCCTATTAGATAAGCAATACTAAACATGACTGCCAGCATTCTCCCTAATCTTTTGTCTCTCTTATTGTAATGAAAACAATTTTTGTGAAATGTCTATACAGTTAGGATGGCTTCTTCCTTACAGCAACATCTATTTTGCAAATTTGCAGTTGTATTTAGGCTGCCACCAGCCACTCTCTTGGCAAACGTCGAGCGACTCCCACCACAAAAATTAATGAGTAAAGACAAGGTCTGCACACCTACTTATTCTGTTCTTCCATTATCAAGCTGTAGGACTCTGGGGAAGTGATCCAGGGGACATCTACAGAAACCAGAAATGGAGTTTTGTGTTACTGTGAATTGCTCATGCTTGTGAATTAAGATCTTCCTGGTTAGACTCTGAACATCAAGGGAATGGACTTGTCTCCTCCTACTTTTTGTACCCTTCCAGGTCAGGTCCTAAACGCAATCCTGCTTACGGGGTGGGTGCTCCTGATGCTTGTTAACCAACAGGACCACGATGACACCATTATGGTGGTAAGGGAGAAAGGGCATGAATTCCAAACTCCAGTGGGTGCTTGTTGGGCTTTATCCTCCTTGACCTCCATAACCACCAATTCCCCCCCTGCAACACTTGCTTCCCTCGGCTTCTGAGCCATGGTTTCTCCTCTCCCTCCCTGGCTCCCTCATCATGGTTGCCTTTGTGCAAGTTACTTGCTCTGCCTGTGTCCTCCAACAGTGGACATTTATTGGGCATTCTCCATGCGCCAGGCACTGTTGTAGGTACTGGAGATATAGCAAGGAATAAAGAAGATCAGAACTCCTTCCGTGGAAGAACTGAAGGGAAACAGAAAGCCTTGTCTCTTATGTGTGTGTGATTTCTTGTGTCCGTTCCACAGGACCAGCCTCTGCTGCTGCCCTGAAGCGTGTTAAACACTGACTGGTCCGGCCAGGCAAACAAAGGGTTAAGGTACCGTCTCTCCTTCAAGATTTTTTCTAGAAGGAAGACTTTTTTTTTTAAGTTTATTTATTTTGAGAGAGAGAGCGCGAGCACAAGCAGAGGAGGGGCAGAGAGAGAGGGAGAGGGAGAGAATCCAAAGCAGGCTCTGCACTGACATGGGGCTTGAACTCACGAACCATGAGACCATGACCTGAGCTGAAATCAAGGGTCAGCTACTTAACTGACTGAGCCACCTGGGCACGTCCTAGGAGGGAGCCTTTCTGTACGCTCATCTCTCTCCTAGCCTCCCCTCTCATCTACCAGCCTCCTATTTTGCCTGCCCTGCGGTCCAGTCCCCCACCTGCAGCCAGAGTCTTCTTCATAAAAGGTAGGTCTTACCAAGTCACTCTACTGCCTAACACCTTCTTGATTTCCCATCGTTCTTGGATCGCCCACGAGCTGGCCACTGCCCCATCCCAGCTCCTACTCCCCTATCTCCTCCCTTACATCAAACATTCCAGCGGCACAGGAAGCTGGTTTCCTTCCCATGCCTCCCTGCTTTTGCTCATGCTGTCCCCTGACCTACAGTGCCCCCTCCCCACCTGTCTGCTAGTCTGACCCCTACTCTTCCTGTTAGACTGAGTTTCTTTTCCTCCTCCACTTGTAGTCCACGTGGCCCAGGAGTGCTCAGCACATGGTGTTATAGCTACTGAAGATAGATACAGTGGTAATTATGTGCTTAATGTCTGTCTCTGGGGATGGCAAACCCCCTGTGAGCGTGGGCTGTGGCTGTCTTATTCCCTACAGTATGTGCAGCACGCTGGGTGAGGAGCGGTAAACAGGCAACGCTTTTGTGGTGCTAACTGTGCACCCAGCCAGAAATTGTTCTAAGAATCTCACGTGTGTTAGCTCATTTAATCCTTACCACAACTCAGTGGGATACGTATTGTTATGAATCCCTGTTTACAGATGAGAAAATAGGCACAGGGAGGTGAATATGATCCCCTCCTGAGTGTAGAGGCAGGCTTGGAATCCAGACAGCCTACCCCCTAATCTGTGCTCTGTACTGCAATGCCTGTTGAATGGCAGGGATCGTGTCTAGATACTAAGTGCCTAGCAGGCACCCAGTAGGCGACAGCTGTCATTATTATCACCATGGTGTCCACACTCCCAGGCATGCATGCCTTTTATTTTTCTATTTTTTTAAGTTTATTTATTTATTTTGAGAGAGGGAGGGATGGAGGGGCAGAGACAGAGAAGGAGAGAGAATCCCAAGCAGGCTCCACTCTGTCAGCACAGAGCCCGATGCAGGGCTCAAACTCATGAACCATGAGATCACTACTGCAGCCAAAACCAAGAGTCAGATGCTTAACCGACTGACCGACCCAGGTGCCCCAGGCATACATGCCCTTTAATGGGGATAAGTTCTGCTTTACTCACCTCTGTGTGCTCAGCACATTCTACCCACATGGTAAGGACTAAATAAATATTTACCAAATGAATGAAAAAACTCATGACAGAAGTATAAGGAATGACCTAGGGTGCCTGGCTGGCTCAGTCGATCCCCGATCTCAAGGTTGAACATGCGATCCCGGATCTTAAGGTTGTGAGTTCAAGCCCCACAGTGGGTGTAGAGGTTACTTAAAAAGGATATGATCCTACCTTCCTTATATATGTTTAAATTAAATTCCAGTTTTTAAATTATGTGATACTTACATGTTGTCCTATTGAAAGTTGTAGGAAGGATAAAGAGCAGAAAATCCCTCTTCCGTCAGGGCCACCCCCTAGCACAACTCCAGAGGGCACCACTCACCTAAAATACAGTGTGGCAGCCACTGCTCCTGCTCAGGACCCCATCCACCTAATTTCCCTCTCTGCGGCCACAACTGATATCAAGCTCTTTTCCATCTTTACAGAGATAGTTTACATGCATTTGAATGGATCATGGGTGTGTTATTCAACATAGAATCCTTTACCTTACCTTGTTCATTTTATGTCTTTGGGAGATTGTTTCATACCGGGTGTATAGAGTAGCCTCATTCTTTTTAATGGTTACACAGTATCTCATTGTGCGGTATGGATGTACCCTAGTTTAGCTATGCCTCTATTTAATCAGCCCTCTATGTATTTACCCAACCTGTATTAGGTTGTTTCTACATTGTTTCTCTTACAAATAGTGCTGCCATGTGCTCCCATCATTCCACCTGGCTGTTTGAGAACATCTGGAGCATGCATTCCTAGAATTGGATTACTTGGGTAAAGCAGAGAAATGACTTTCTAATGGTGGAATTTCAGTCATCTGTGACAGGCATAGCTGAGGTATTTTTATACTGGGCTTTGGGGTGTGTCAGATCCTTCTAAGGAGTTGATGGTCTGTGGGCCCCTCTCTGGTGTATCCCAGGCTAGGGAATGATATCTGTGGGCTTGAAAGTTTGTTACTCTCTAAAGAGAAAAAAGAATTCACAGTGGAAGGGTAAGCTTCTTAGAGTCCAACTAGTGCTCAATGATTAGATCCCTTACTTAGAGTAAGGCCTTACTGGGTAATGAGACACTTGGGCCATGCAGGGCCACTCAGCAGTGAGTTCACTGGAGGTCCTGGTGGAAAGCCTGAGAAGTTCAGGGTTCAGTCCCCAAAGGAACATATGGACTCAAGAAACTCTGGTTCTGGAATCACCTTTTGGGAGAAAAGGGGAAGGTCCTTGCTATTCCTACTGAGGATGTGATTCCTATTAACACCAGAGGATGGATGGAAGGGGGGAGGGATGGATATATAGACACATAGGCATAGAAAGGTAGATATCAGTCAAGCAAGCATGAATTTAGACTTATTTGGGGGCTTAGGCTGTACCACTTAATAGTTATCAGACTTTAGGGAGCTTCTTTGATCTCCCCAAGACCCCATTCTTTGTCCATAATGGGATTAACAGTGTCTTTTTTGTGGGGCAGTGGTGAAGAACCAATGGTTGTAAACCAAAGAGGGTAAAGGGTCTGGCACAGTGCCTGGCAAACAGTGGGTTCTCATATATGGTAGGGTGGTAGCTACCATCATTTATTATATGACTGGGCACTCTGTCATTGGTGTATTGACAATTGCTAATGAGCATGTCCTTCATGCTCCATGTGGCCCCTGCCTTCAAGGGGGATGACTCTGTAGGGTAGGGGTTCTCAGCCTCCTTTCCCTCCCAACATGCACAGTGGGTAATATTCAGGTGACTGGCACACTCCCAGCATGCATTTCACAGGGCAGGATTTCAGGCTACACTTATTTAATCTCCAGGCCAGCAAAGCAACATTATTACAGGAATGACCTAGATCCACTTAAACTTATATTAAAACAATAAATAAATAAAGGAAAGGAAAGGCAATCACCCTCAGATTTTGGTCTTTTGACTACAATTTATTTGCAAACCAGCTCCCAGCTTCCACCTGCTGTCTTATAGAGTAAAAATGAGGGGCGACAGCTAACAGGTACCACTGAGGGCTCTCATTTCGGTGGGTTTGGGGTAAGTTCTATTCTCTCCTCTAGATATGAAGTGAAGGCCATTACCAGAGGAGTCTGGCCACTGTCCCCACTTGATTATGGAATGGTTCTCTCTTCGACCTTTGCTGAGTGCCTGGCTGAGGTGCTAAGATTTCTGCAGTGACCCTGGGAAAACACAGACATCCACGACCTCAGCCGGTGCCTCAGATGCTTGGCCAAGGGGTCAGGCCGGCCAGGTCCAGGAGGGCTCTCTCAGTCTAGCAGACAAGCTCAGGCTTGACCTCCCAAAGCAGCTGCTTTAATACTCAGTATCTTCAACTGGGGAATGGAATCCAACCTCACCTGACCCTCCCAGCACCCAACCCCCTCAGCCCAGCAGGACCAACTGTTCTCTCCTCTGTGTCCCCGAAGCACTTTGTTCTGTGGCTATTAAAGCACTCACTGTCAGTTTAAAACACACCTCTACCCCTTCCAGGGCAACACTTCTTATATTTTGTTTGTTAAAGTTTTTATACGATCTCAAATTTTTCATTAAAATGGCCGTGGAGTTTGCTTGGTTTTCTACCTATGAGATTGGAGTTGAAAACTGCATTGGTGGTTTGGAATCCCATTGGGTTCTTCTCTAGGTAGAAAGGGCTGTGGAAAATCTGGCTTGTCCAGAACCTTCCCTGGGGACACCACCCTTGAATCCTGCTTTCATCCATTGTGCAGTCAGTCAGCTAGCCATTCAACAAACACTGAACTACACTTTTGTGCCAGGCACTGTGCTAGACATGTAGTATATTGAGATGAAGACGACATGGGCTGTGCCTTGGAGGCCAACACAATGAGACTGTCTAGCTCTGGATGGTTGTAAATTGAAGTATAGGTGACCTACAATGTTGTAATAGTTTCAGGTGTACACACACAGATTTGACAATTCTGTACACTGCGCAGTGCTCACCAAGGTAATTGTAGTCACCATCTGTTAACCACACAAAACTACTGCAATATTATCGGCCACATTCTCTATGCTAGACTTTTCATCTCTGTCATTTCGTTCGCCTCTTCATCTATCGAACCCTAGATTCCGCTGACATGTTGAAACCTCTTTCTAGAGCATGTTAACCTTAAGAGAAAACTGCCAGCCATTTTACCAGCAAAAACGGGTTTATTTGGAAATAGCAGAGAATTGCAATCCCAGGACGTGCAAGCTGTGGCAAAACTACAGGCAAGGCCAGAGGCAAGTCCGGGGAGCAAAAGGGAGGTAGGTAGCTCCTTTCCAGAGGGAAGGGGGAAGATGGGAGAGCTGTTATAATCCGGAAGTCCATTGGAGTAAACTGGGAGTTCGAAGTGTAGTGCCTCCTGATTGGCTGAGCTGTGACCGTCATTGGCGGGGCTGTTGCCAGGAGAGGAGGAGACCTTTCCTCCTCCTGCTGGGGCAGTAAACTAGTAGCTAAAGTAGTATTGGACTTGGTAAGGTGTAGGTCTTCCTGTTGGGGCTGTGAGAGCTCCCCCTGCTGGCCTCCCTCCTACGTTTTAAACTCAACCATAACCTGAACTAAACTGGTTTCCTTTCATTTGTTTTCACAAGAAGTCAACATACAGGATTCCTTTCTGAATGCAATTTCCTGGAGCTTTGACACCATCTCTGTATTTAAAAATCTGCAGTATTTTTTATTCATCCACCAAAAATCTCTGTTAGGCACTGTACCTGGAGTAGCGGGGTGGGGTGGTGGGGCAGGGAATATAAAGAAGAAAACATAAAATCTGTTCCTTCTAGGCACCTAAATCTAAATAACAGAAGTCACACATAGACAGAAAATCTGGCCTATTCTTTCATTTGTGATTGCACGTGGCATGCAGTCGTTTGTTCAACCGAGCATAAGTATTTTTGGTGTGTGCTATGTGCTTTGGCTGTCGTAACACCGCGGGAGGCCCAAGATGTGAACCTGCTCTCTGGGTACTTGGGGTCTCCCCGGGAAAGAGAAAGGGGGTCCAGAGTCCAGTAAACATCAGGCCGAAGTCAGTGGCTCAAAGTATGCTCTGGGGGCAAGGAGACCCGGCAACCAGTCGGCGTGAGCCTACTGGGTGCTTCATAGAGGCGGAGGATTGGAACCTGTACTGAGGAATGGAAAGGTCTTCAGGAGGGAGGGAGGGAGGACATCCTGGGCCAGGGGAAGGTCATGACAAAGGTCAAGACAAAGGTCTTGAAGTGTTAGGAGTTTCTCACTAGAAACTGAGACCTGAAGGGGATGGGAATAGGGTGGGGAGAATTTGCTCCAAACAATGCCCACTCGGGCCAGGACAGGTAGGGCCGGGGGTGGGGGGGGGGGGGTGATGGATACCTGACGTCGAATCTGCCCCCTGCAAGGAAGCTGAGCTTCTCATTTGTTCCTCTTCCTTCCTTCACCCAGACTCTGGCCCGTTCAAAGACGGCATGATAACCTTCACACTTCCCTCTGCCATAAGGAGCTTGATCCTACAGAAGACACCAGACATCAGAAACATGTCCAGCGTGGCTGGGGGTAAGTAGTGATAGATGTTTAAAAAAAAAGAAAGAAAGAAAATCCCTAGAAATACCAGCGGTGCAGGGCCCAGGAATTCCTGAAACTTGTAGCTTCTGCCTGGGAGACAGGAAGTAAGAGCAGGATGATATTTGCTCGGGTCCCTAATTAATGTCCCAGCAGGTCTGGCAGTTGGGCCAGACTCAGGTGTGAACACCTTACCAGATGGCTCCGGTACCACCAGTTCTGCTTGGTCAACCCAACTCCACCGGGGGACCTGCCAATGGCCTCAGAAGATGAAAGGGGTTTTCCCTGGGGGGGGGGAAAAGCACCCCCAGATAACACTGCATTTTAATCTGGTTTTTGATTCAGACCACGTCTCCCCGTTTTGTTCCTCTCTGGGTGCACCGTCTCCCCAGTCTCTTCCAGGAGTGACACTCAAGGCTCTGAAAGGTCCTGTGAGAGAAAACAGCCGTCAAAGTTGTCACTGACACAAGTCCCAGCAAAATTTCATGATACGAAAGACTTCCGGTTACCGGAATCGCCAAAGAGAAAAACCAGTAGCATGGTTTAAAGTTCTGGAGCAAGACAGTTTTCACTGACGTATCTGGCCTCTGTGGCTATTTCTGGACCAACAGAATTCTCTATTATTGCATAACAAAGCACCCCAGACTCACCGGCTTAAGCGATATTCTGTGATGACGCTGGCCTTAGCGGGGAGTTTTTCTGCTTCACATGGTACCACGTCTGCTGGGGCTGGACCATCCATGATGGCTTCTTCCTCACATGTCTGGAGTGTCTACTGGGAGGCCCAGAGCACTTGGGGCCGGCCTAATGCTTCTCTCTTGCTAGGAAGCCTCGCCAGCAGTGGTAGCCAAACTTCTTTCCAGGGTAGCTCAAGATTCCTGGAGGAGGGGCTGTAATGCCCAAGCACGTATCAAACACCCGCTTGCGTCATACTTTCTACCGTCCCGTTGGCAAAGCAAGGCACGTGGCCTAGGACAGAGTCAACGGGGAAGGAGCCACTCAGGGCTGTGAGCCCTAGGGAGCGTGCTTTGTAGAGAGCCACCAGGGTCATAGTCTCCCCCAACCCTGTACATGACGTACCAGCAAACACCAGCTGAACCCCACTGCTCGCTAGCACCTCGGGGCTCCAAGAGAGCAGAGTGTACCAGTCTGGATGTAAGTCCCAGCTTGGCTCCTTCTGGCTGTAGCTGTGGGTAAGGTGTATGACCTCTCTAAGCTCACCTGCACCCTGAAAGTAACAGTTCAGTCCTCCCTCAGGAGCTGTCGGGAGGGGTAACTGAGCTCGTGGGGGTAAGATGTACCATCCAAGTCAGCCACTGTCATGGAATGTTCCACAAGGAAAGAAGCTCATTCTGCAGAAGAGCTGCAGCACCTCAGTTCGGGACTACGTCTTCCGGGGCTTTAGATCAGATTAGGGACATTAGAGGTGCTTTTTTTTTTTTTCCCTCTCCCATCATTAAGTTAAAAAAAAAAAAAAAAAAGAATGGACAACTTTGCTTTGAGGTAAAAGGACTCAGAAGGCTCACTTTGTTTCTCCTCACAAAGAAAAAGCTGTCATGACCTTAGATGGAGCCGGAGACCCAGGCAACACAGGAATCCGTTCAGACCCTCCCCTCACCCATCCCCCCCCCCCCAAAGCCACCACTGAGCCCTCTATTGGTGTCTTGTTACTAATGGGAACAACTGGGGACTTGGTACCATCAGCAGTGGAGATGAACAAAATGAAAACACAGTGCCCTCTGAAGTGCGTTTAATTAAAAAGGAAACAAAGAAGCTTTGTGCTCATAATACCTCTCTGATTTGCGGTATTAAAAATCCAATTTGCTCTCACAACAGGCTTTGGAGGTAAGAAAGGAGGCGGCTAGGGAAAGCCAGGCTTCTAGGCTGGCTGGATTCCCTTCCACCTCACTCCAGACTATTTTTGGAGACACGCTGGGCTTGCTTGAGACATGCAGTCAGCTTCCTTGGGCTTTCAGCAGCTGGGAGTGTCCAGCTCGTCCCCATTTTCAAAGTCTGTAGCATTGGCAGGCACCGAGGGTTTGAGGCAATGAGTTCCAGGATGTTAGAGCAGAAGCTGGTGCTAGAACTTTCCGTACGGATGGTTGCATCTGCTTGTATCCACTTCTTTCTACCATCCCTGAGGAGGAAGGTGCCGGAATGGGTGGTGGACCCATCCTACAAAGGTCTGATGCCTGCAGTCCAATGGTGACCCTAGAGGGACTCAGCGGTCCCCTGTCTCAGGCTTAAATCCTGGCTCTGCCATGCCTCAGCCATGTGAAGTCACTTCATCTCTTTGAGCCTTGTTCTCCTTACGTATAAAATATAAGTGATTACGTCTACAAATGACTTAGCACAGAGAGCTAAGGAAAATATCAGAGCTAAAGAGAAAATACTAGCAGACAGTATCGTTGTGGAAAAGAGATGCCCACATGTTGATACGGCAACCTAGCATTTAGGAGAATTGTCACCAAGATTATTTCTCCAAAAGCAGCATAATTATGTTTTTCTTTGGGATGGTGTGTTTAAAGGAAATAATCCCTTAAAAAAAAAAAACAAACCATAAGTTTTCTTGTTTGTTTTTTCCTCCAGTTACAGAATGATACCTATTTATTACATACATTTTAGAATTGAGAAAAGCACAGAAGAGAACATTAAATATCACGCAGTCCTGATACAGGAGATAACTGTGATTAACATGTAGATGTATTTCCTTCTAGTTATTTCTCTCATGAACTGTATAAAAAGGAGAATATGCCCCAAATACGGTTTTGTTATCTAGTTTTGTTCCTTTAACCGTACGTTACAAACCATCATTAAATATTCCTTCAATACCATAATTGTAAATGTCCATGCAAGAGTCCATATTCATGCCTCCAACCCCTACTTCCTGTACACCTGTGTGTTAGGTAATTAACACACAGGAATGAACTCCCAGAGTTCTCTTTGAGGCAGGTGTCATTACTGCCATCTCCTCCTTGGGAATACCAAGGCTCAGGGGCACACTGCTGGTCAGAGGCCGAATCAGGATTCAAACACAGGTTTGTTTAGCTGTCAAAGGACTTCCCACTCCAGAAGAGGGCTCCTTACCACAGGAGGTGGTGTCATGCAAGTGGGGGGTCTTCCCCCATAGCTGAAGTAAGACTACCTCCTTGGAGGGGGAGTCAAGGATTCTGTGAGCCTACTCAGTCAAGAATCTGCCCAGACAAAAGACATGAGCAGTGTCTTTCCCACAAAGGATACCCAAATGGCCAATAAAACCTATGAAAGTCACTCAACCGCATTGGTCTTCAGGGCAATGCAAATTAAAACCGCAGTGTGAGGCCACTACCCACCTGCCAGGGTGGATGGAATGGAAAAGATAGGCAACAGCAAACAGTGGAGAGGATAAGGAACAAGCAAGAACTTGCAATATAAATTGGTACAACCGCTTTGGAAACCGCTTAGCTGAACATGTATATACCCTGCAACCCTAGGGGTATGCCAGACAGAAATGCACCCCAACATGAGTGTATTAAAATGCTCATGGCAGCACCATTTATAATAACCCCAAACTGGAAGCCATTCAAATGTCCATCCACAACAGGACTGGGTAAATACATTGTGGTAATGAATATATCACACAGCAATGAGAATGAACCAGCTGTTGTCAAACACAAAGGTATGGATGGATCTCCCGGACATACGATTGAGTGACAGAAGCCAGACTCAAAAGGCTCACATTGTATGATTCCATTATATGAAGAACAGGCAAGAGTAACCCATGGTGTTAGAAGTCACGGTAGCGGCCACCTTCGAGGCTGGGGTGATTAACTATAAGGGGCATAGAGGGATTCTGGAATGTTGATAATGTTGTTTCTTGACCTGGGTGTCGGTTACGTGTTCATCAAGTTGTACACTTATGGGCATTTTTCTGTGCTGTCCTACGATAAAGAGTTAAAATTGAAAGGCTCTACCAAGAGGCAACCGACTATGCCTGTGTCCCTTCTCTCACCAAACTCAGGGCTCCGACCAGCCAGCATGGTGGTCCTGCACAGGTCCCTGGCTCCAGCCTTTGAAAAGTTCTGCCAAGCCAACAATGGCCCTCTGCCCCTACTGGGCCTGACTGAGCCAGGCAAGTGGACGTTGCCTACCCCGAACGCTGTTCTGGACACCAGGTAAAATGCTTGGGTTACCAGGGTTCAAGCTTGGGAGTGGCCACATGCAGCAGCCAGGTGTGTCTGTCAACGGGGACCTCTTTGTCCAGTCATGGGGATGCTCAGTACCTGGTACAAGGCCTCACCCATGACTCTTGCTCAGGGATGAGCTGTCCTCCCCTCCATTCCCATCCCTGTCCCTGTCCCTTGCCCTGGGAAAAATCTTGGGGATCACCAAGATAGTCCTGCCCTGGCTGCAGAAATGCCGCTGGCACCTCCCATCATCCACTTCCTCACCCAAGCCAGAAATCGGAAGCACTGGATGAAGAAGAAAGTAAAAACACTTGCATTACTGGTACCTACCCAGGGAGAGCCGTTATTAACACTGTGGGTATGTTCTCACAGACTTCGAAAATATAACATATTGAATAAATGGGCCTACTGATTCTGCTTCCTCCATAGCATCCCAACGAGCCCACCTTTCTCCCACGACCCCAGCTCAGGCTCACATCTCTTCTGCTTGCCCACCTGAGTGACTTTTCCTAAATGCTAGGTCTGATCACATGACTCCCCCATTTAAAATCTTCAGTGCCATGGAGCGCCTGAGTGGCTCAGTTGGGTAAGCATCCAACTTCGGCTCAGGTCATGATCTCATGGTTTGTGGGTTCAAGCCCTGCATCGGGCTCTGTGCTGTCAGCCCGGAGTCTAGAGCCTCCTACGGATTCTGTGTATCTTGGTCTCTCTGCCCTTTCCCTGCTCATGCTCTGTCTCTCTTCTCTCTCAAAAATAAATAAATAATTTTAAAAACATAAATAAATAAATAAATAAATAAATAAATAAACTCTTCAGTGCCTTCCCATGACTTGCACCTTGGCCTGATACCTGGTCACCTGTAGTGACCAGGCCCTGGCTCAGTGTCTCCCCTCCCCCATGACACTCCAGCCATCCCCAGCCATCTCCCCAGAGAGAAAGCTCCCCCCGAACATTCTGCTGCTACCATTTTGTGGACTCTGGGCTAGGAGAGTCCTTCAGAGACCCCACCCAGACCTGAGGTCAGCTCCTTCTGTTTTTTTTCCTAGCACCCCCTAGGCTACCATCTTGGGGACTCTTAGAGCAGATCGCACGGGGTGTCACATGTTTGATGCCTCCATGCTGTTCACATACTGTTCCCTCTGCCTAGGATGTGCTTTCCCCCTTGTTCAGCTGGTGAACTCCTATCCATCCCTCAGGATCCAGCTCCAGCACCTTCCCCTTTGTGGGGAAGAGTGAGTTCCTCCCTTCCGTGGGTCACTCCTCCACCCACACTGTTAACACTCACTGCTCTGTGTTGCAAGTATTTGTTTTCAGTGCAGTCTCACCGCCAACGTAGGATTGCATACTTCTTATGGGCTGGGCCGATGTCCTCTCTGTCACTGTTGTCCCATCACCTGGCTTGTGCTTGGCACAGAGGAATGGCTCAACAAAATAATTTTGGAGTGAATAAAGAACTGGCTTAAAACCATAATATTTTAATTCTACAGAAAAGTCTCTTTTTTTTAAAAGATTTTTTAAAGCTTATTTATTTATTTTTGAGAGAGAGCACAAGTGGGGGAAGAGCAGAGAGACAGAGAGAGAGAGAGAGAGAGAGAATCCCAAGCAGGCTCCACACTGTCAGTGCAGAGTCCGACATGGGGCTCAAACTCATGAATCTGAGCCGAAATCAAGAGTCGGAGGCCTAACCAACTGCGCCACCCAGGGACCCCAACCCCCATTCTTTTTAAAAATGCATGGTCAGGGGCCATCTTGATTCTGGAACTATGAGCTTCCCCCCAGGACAGGGTGTCCCTAGTTCCGGAAGTACGAGTTTGGTGCCCGCGGAGGCAGCCTGACCTCATTGGAGGAGTACTCAGAGCAGCTGAGGGACACGGTGACTTTCCTCCCGGAGTGCAGCTCCTCCCTGGAAGCAGCCTTGGAGAAGGTGGGGCTCCCCAGAAGAGACTCCGTAGGGCATGGTCACATGGGTGCGTACGAGGTAGGACACAATCTCCAAGGGCAGAATGACCTGAAAATGTGCATCACCTTGTATTTTCCTGTGGTGGGGAGAACATGCACTCAGGAGGTCAGAGACTAAAGTGACCTGAGCTCAGCCACTCTCTTGCTGTGCAACCCGACAAGTGGTTAACCTCTCTGAGCTTGTCCCCTCATCTGGAAAATGGAATGTCCAGCCTCTCTCGTGCCCACCTCTGGGATTGCTGTGAGCTCCCAGGGTGGCCTTGAGTGTTCAAGTCAAGCCCTTATAGACATTGTGGCAACTGTGTAAACCAAACCTGTCTGGAATTTGTCTGGCTCCTTTAACTTAGAGCATCTCAGTGAGCTTTTTGAAAATCCTCCTTGGCTCAAACTTCCTGGCATCGGGCAGAATGTGCCTGGCCAGGTAAATGGCCCCGGGGATTTGTGGCAGGGCCTTGGCCAGCCTGTTGGCTGCCGGGTTATGTTTCTGTCAGGAAAGCTGGGTTCTGTTCTTGGCCAGCGGTGGCCCCTGGGGGTCGCCTCTCCTGGGACGTGCCCGCTGCTAGGGGTCACCTCCCTGCCGTGTCTCTGAAGTTCCATTCCAGCCACTGCTTGTCAAGGCAGGAGAACCAGATTCCCTCATTCCCCTGACCCCCCTCCAGGACATCGTGTGAATCAGCCCACGTCAACGGCCAGCTGCAGGGTCCTCTGTGGAGGACTTGGACTGCAGATTTGGTCTTGGGCTTCCGGACATGTATTGAAACTTGCCTGGTTTGGGCTCCTGCCAGAGAGGCCCGAGCTGCCTCTGATGAGAAACAATTTTCATGAGTGAAGCATGTGCCTGAGCAGTTTTCTTAAAGGTAGGGAAGGGCGGAGACAGCAGTCACTGGCAGGGGCCCTGGGGCAGAGGTGGCCCCCAAACACACCGCCCTTGGCAGCGGGTACATCATGGGCAGTCTGTCATTGAGATGAGGAAACTGAGGCCTGGAGAGAGAAAAGGACCCGCCCATATCCCAAAGCCAGACCCTACCCTAGGACTCCTGGCTCCCGTTTATGAAATGTCACTAGTAGAAGTGTGACGATTAAGGGATGCTTTGCACAGCATGTTCATCACTGCCATGGTCAGTGCTCAGGGGAGCCATGGTTTTCCCATGACAGCTCACTTACCAAATAGCCTTCTGTTCAGTACGGTTGCCTCTGGCCCTTGGCTCCTGGGAGATACGGCCAGGCAGCCATCTTGGATTCAGGTGGGGCCCTGAGGGGCAGCCTCGGGGAGCGCTGCCTGTCCCCTGTGAAAGTCCCTGACGCGTGTCCCTTCCCCAGTGCTGTGATTCAGACACCGACCGGGCAGGCACGCCAAGGTTTCATCCTGCGGCCACCAGGGACTGCCAGGGAGGAAAACTTGTCCCTTCTTCCCTTCTAGGCCCTTTGGCTGGTCTAACACTTAGATCGACAGGAGGTGGATTAACAGGAGAAAACTAAATTTAATGTCATACCTACAGGAGCCCCAAACATGTGAGGCTCAAAGAAGTGACCAAAACAGATAGCTTTTACACCTTTCAGACAAAGAAACAATGAATTTGTGAAGAATTGGTAAGACAAGTTTGAGCTTGGGGTAGTAAATTCACGAGGAAGTCACAAGGTTTGTTTACATAGCCCTCTCGGCCTTGATTTCCCATCTCTGGAGATAAAGATGCCTTCTACCCTCTTGGTACAGGGAGGGTCCCTTCACGTGGGAGGATTATTTCCTGCTTTTCAGCCGGGGGGGGGGGGGGGGGAGGAGGAGGGGGGTTGCTGGAAAGGGGTGTAGAGTGTTTTTCTTACACTGGCGGTTTCTCAAGTAACTTTAATTCAAAACAATCTGTATGCCAAACTGGTGTATTTTGGGGTGGCATTTTCCCCCCTCAGTGCCAACAGCAAGCGCTTTGGGCAGCAGCCACGTCCCAGTGGATCATCATCCTGGCCACATTCTAAATCATTCATAAGCCCCACGGCAGCCACCAGAAACCGTTCAGACCACAAACACCACCACCAGTGAAAGTCACACAGGTCATTCTAAGGCAGGAGGAGGGAGGCAGGGCTCAGTGGGGCCCCCATCCCCAGTGTGGACTCACGAGGCAGAGCAGATCCCAATGCCTCCTGAGACATCCCTTGTCCTTGGAACCCTCTGCCGCTGACTGTCTTAGAGGTCTTCACCTGCGGTCCACGGACCCCTAGAGGTCTGTGGAGAAAATCCAGAGGACCCATGAAATTGGATGGGGAAAAAATTACATCTTTATTTTTATAGCCTCAGACTGAAACTGAGCATTTCCTTTGATTATGAATGCAGACAAGGAACTACAGTTGTATCAGCAGACCCTGTGATTTTGTGGCTGCCCAGAGAACTCCCAGATAGCTTCATGTCTCATGGCCATGCTGATAGCACAAAAATATCCTATATGTTGATCACTACACCAAAATTATAATGGTAGGTCTGCTGTCTTGTTCCCCAAGCTGTTAATGAAGGATACATATCGCTGCATCACATTTTTTCATAAGTTGGTAACTGCATGTGCGATATAATTGGTTGGCTTTGTAAACCTATGCGTTTCTTTTTCTGTAGTTAAAAACATTGCTTTAAGTGCTTTAAGCTACCAGAGCATCCACAGCACATACAAGGTTCTCTGTTTTAGACCAATAAATACCAGCAGGCTTTCTCATTTCTATGTCACATAAAAGTAGAAGCAACATGGGGCACCTGGGTGGCTCAGTTGGTTGGTTGAGCGTCTAACTCTTGATTTTGGCTCAGGTCATGATTTCACAGTGTTGCGGGTTCAAGCCCCCCATCTGGCTCTGCGTGGGTAGAGAGGAGCCTGCTTGGGATTCTCTCTCTCTCTCTCTCTCTCTCTGCCTCTCCCCTGCTGGCACTGTCTCTGTCACTAAATAATATAATATGATATAATATAATATAATATAATATAATATAATATAATATATTAAATCAGTCTTAAAAACAAACAAAAAGTAGAAGCTATAATTTTATAATAGCTGCTTGGATCCCCTCTTTCATTCAGCTGCTTTGAACTCCTGGTGTTCAGGCTTTCCATCTGTGTTAATTCTGTTTTTCAACTTGTTTTCCTTGATTTCTTTTCAGACGACAGCGCCTTGTGCTACCATTGCTGGCTTTTGCTGCCACCTGGTGGTCACAATGAGGCCCATCCCCAATAACAAGCTGGAAGGGCTGGTGCCGGCCAGTTGCTCCCCAGGGAATAAGGGACATCCCATTCATATCGACGACCCGGGTGAGTGTCCACTCTCATTCAGTATTCTGACAGCCACCCCTGAACTTCAGCACGAGAAGACGGGAACCTGCTATGTTCCCGAACTCCCCCGGCTTGTCCTCATCTTCCCAGGGGTCCTGGGCGTCCTGGACAAGGATCAGACTCCCGCAGCAGCTTTCGGGCTGGGTTTACAGAGGCCCCTCAGGTTTAAAGGTGTTGCCCTTGGCAGAATAGTCAGCCTCACCCATCATCTCCCATGAACTTAAGGTGAACCTGAAGGGTCGGGGGAAGCAGGTGGTAGAGAATGACAGCACGGCTATGTGTCCCGGGACTTGAGCTGAGAGCAACCTCTAATCCAGGCTGTTGGTCAGCAGCGTATTTAGCAGGGGAAGGCTTTGTTCCAAATGTTCACTTCAACTGATCCCCAGGGTATTAACTCAGTCTGAGAGTGAGTGAGCAGATCCAAGAGCGACAGCTGTCCAGGCCTCTTTGTGGTTCTCAGAGGACCTGGTGAGAACCTGGGATTGGGTCTTGGGTGAGAGTCAAAGCTCAGTGTAACTGAATTTGCTCAACTGTGTAAAACGAGCCAATCAGACAAAACCTGCTTTCTCTAAAGATGCAATCAACAGCGGGGCCACCTTCCTCTTAGAAAGATGATCTCAGGACCCCCCAAAGCAAAGTGCATTGATGAATCATTGAATTGTCTTCTCCTCGGTGGGCTTGGGTTGGCCCAACACATCCATCTTTGCTGTCCTCATGAGCCTTCTGATGCCAGACCATCAGTAGGGGTGCTGTTGGTGGTTAAGCAACAGAGTTTAGGTCTGCATTATGTGACTCAGCTTGTACCAAGATAAATGTGGGCTCACAAATGCTGGCTTGGTTAGCAACCTGCACAAGGTGCTGGGCTAAGTGCACCCAAGGCTCCTCCAGCAATCAAACCAGGGGTTTGAGGTTCTGTGTTCGGAAACTGTGCTACTCAGAATGGGCTAGAAGTTAGCAAGCGCCCTGGGTTGTTAAAGTCCCAATTCCTTTTCTCCAGTACCATCGACAGCAATCCTAGGACCAGAGTCTGTCTGGGAGAAAGAAGCATAAACCACTCAATGTGTGTCAACTTGGATGGGACCTACTAGGGCAGGATCCGATGGACTTCATTTTCTTTTTCCATTTGCAGAATGGTTGGGAATCAAAGATCTTTCTAGACCTGACTATGGGGAGCCTGTGGTGTGTCAGCCGGGGGACGTCCCAGTGTTCTGACCTTCTCCAATGACCAGCCTCGAAGCTGTCAGCAGCTGCAGTATGTCTGGGCTTATGGGGCACAATCACCATGACCCACGATGGAAACCAGTGGGGCTCTAGTTCTTGAAAGCATAGACTCACAGTGCAGTGATTTAAGAAATAGAGTCATAATGGGTTCCTGGGTGACTCAGTCAGTTGAGTGTCCGACTTTGGCTCAGGTCACAATCTCACAGTTTTTGAGTCCCCGCACTGCATTCGAGCCCTGCTCACGCTGACAGCGCAGAGGCGGCTTTGGATCCTCTGTCCCCCCTCCCTTTGCCCTTCCCCCACTCATGCTCTCTCAAAAATAAATAAACATTAAAAACAAAAAAGAAACAGAGTCACAAAACAGAACACAAAGCATACGGGTCTCGCTGGCTTCCTTCTTCCCTTCTCAGGGCTGGGTCTCACCAGCAGCTCGTCTCTCAGCCCAAGGATGCTTTGATTAAAATATTTCTCACCGCACAGGGCTCCCAGCCCATTGTGATAGAATCTAGACCAATATTTAGCTTGACTCTCTGAGACATTTTGAAGGTGGGTGGGGCTTGTGAAAACAAGAGCGAAGGCAAAAGCACAGCTAAACACACCATTCCACGTGGCGTTGGCAAGGTGCAGCGGGCCCCCCTCATCTTCAGTTCTGCCTCGGGAGGTTTGTTACCCACAGTCAACTGCAGTCAAGAAGCAGATGATCCTCCTTCCGACGAATCGTCAGAAGGTCAGTAGTGGCGTCCCACTCCATCACAATGCCTACTGGTCACTCACCTCGCTTCATTCAGCTCTCACGCAGGCACGTTATCACCTCACATGATCACAAGAGGAAGGGTGCGTACAGTACCAGAAGGTATTTTTAGAAAGGGAGACCACATTCACATAACTTTTATTATAGTATATTGTTATAATTGCTCTATTATTAGTTAGCCTTCTTAATCCTACTGTGCCTAATTTATAAACTAAACTTTATCATAGGGATGTACATATAGGGAAAAACATAGTCTGTAGGGCTTGGTGCTATCCGCGGTTTCCTGTCCACGGGGGGTCTTGGAACAGATCTTCATCCGGCAGGACCTCCGTATTTGAAAGCGATGTATATACAGTCAGTTTATTTTTCCCCAAGTGTAGGATGCTATTACAACGAAGCGACACACGAGGGCGCCCTAACTAGCTCACAGTAAGGTAGGGATGTGATAAAACATTAACTATTGCAGTCTATTTCATAGACACTGGAAAATTCTAGCCAGGTCAGCCACACTCACACTACAATCCATAGAATTTAGTGTTACTTTAATTGATTTTGAAATCATTCATATAAGTTTAGCTATCAGAATGGCCTCATGACAGGGGAAGATTAATATGGTGATGAGATCCGTGGAATTCTATTATCTAACATTAAATGTATGAGGCACCTGCTATGTACCAGGCATGGACCCAGATCTTGGGAATAAAATGCTGCATGAGACAAGATGCAGTTCTCAGGGAGTGTGTGGTCATTTCTGAGTGTGTGTGTGCTCATGTGTGTTCACACATCCACACACGTGCAGTAAATATTGTCTAGCTCGGTGGCCTCGCTCCTCTCTGCCACCAGCCACAGGGGACGCCCTGTTCTGCAGCAAACCCCAGCCCATTAGCTCTGGCTGGAAATAGTCTTTCTGACTGTAAATGATACCAAGTGACATCATTGGCTTAGGGATGACCTTGAATATTTCTGAGTTACAAAAGTCATGCTCAAACTTCAACATTTGAACTTCTCTCGGTGATAGATTAGTTGCTACACACCTCAAAGCTGGTGGGGAAAAACCCTGTGTCACCTTCTGAGCTGACTGTTCTGATGTGTACCTGGCATTAGAGTGATCAGTTTTAGATGCTGTCTAAAGTGATTACATTCATCAAAATCCTTAGTCCTTGCCTGTCTAAAAATTAAGTTAGAATGCTTTCTGCAGTTATCAGTAGGTTTTCCTTCTGAAGTGTTGACCAACTTTGGACTTTTGTTAAATCTGAAAAAAATGTGACTGTTTTCCGTGAAATTCGAAACATTTGTGCGTTGAGACACTCGAATTCTGAGATAAGTAAACAAAGGTCCCTCATCTCTGGGAGCATATAGCTGAGTAGGAGTGGAAGCACTCTAGGATAATAATGACGGTGAAGAAAGCAGAAGACGTAAATGAAGGACAGGAGGTATTAAGCACCTAAATGAGCCAGGCACAAAAGCATAGGACGAGTAAGATACCGTGCCTGATTCAGTGAGGCAAACCATCACTTATTGAAGGTTTACTCTGAACCACTTTGAGAAAACACTGTTATGTGCATTTTCCAGTTCTGACAACAACTATCTGAAGCATTATCATTATGATATAGTTGAAGAAACGTGTTTAGAGAAGATAAAGTCTCATCTCCAACTCTGGCACACTAAAGCCAGTTCTTTATAACTATACTAGAGTGCCCGGGATTCACATTGCCCAGGATTTAGTGTGGGAGAGGCGTGTTGTTTTGTTTGTGTTTTGTTTTGAGGGAGGGAGGGTGCAAGAGAGAAGGTGTGAGTGGGGGAGTGGCAGAGGGAGAGAGAGGGAATCTTTTTTAAAAAACATTTTTAAAGTTTATGTATTTATTTTGAGAGAGAGGATGCAAGCAGGGGAGGGGCAGAAAGAGAGAGACTCTTAAGTAGGCTCCATGATCAGCACGGAGTCCAATGTGGGGCTCAATACCGCCACCCTGGGATCATAACCTGAGCTGAAATCGAGAGCCAGACACTCAACGGACTGAGCCCCTTTTTTTGGAGGGGGGAGGAGTTTTTTAAAGAACAAAGTTAGCATATACCAAATCAAAATAAAAGTCCTATGGGAAAAAAAGGAGGTATGTTCAGAGAGAGCTATTTATTAGCAAAGTACAGAAAGATGGCTTCATGCATTGTAAGAGTTCAGTAAGTACTTTCGGATACCCGTGGGATTAAATTGACGGAAATTCCTAGAGCCCTATCTGTAGCTATGGCTGTACCTCCCTTCTCCCTTCTTCCATACCCAACTCATCTTCACTTTCCTAAAAATTGGAGGCACTTGTTTGAGTGGGACTTGATTTAGCCATAAGACAGTTTTTTCTGACTTGGTGCAAGAAGCCGTGAAGCACTGTTGGCAGAGTCGATGCATGGCGCCATCTTGCCTGTCCGACAGTGGGCTAGATGAGAATGAACTGAGTCTGATGAAGTGAGTGCATTCAGGCCCTCTTGTTGTGTGTTTCAGAGACCCCGCTGGCTTTCACCAGTGCACTGGGTTGCACAGTCATGACCAACCTGAAGAATACAGAGGCTCCACCCAGTTGTCTTACCCCTGAGGGAATTCCTGAGGTCCATCCCATTTCCCAAGATCCTTTGCACTACAGCATCGCATCGGCTTCAGCTCTTCAGAAGATTAGAGAACTGGAGACTATAATTGCCACAGACCCAGGTAAGAAACAAAGTGTTCACACCTTAATGACTTGGAGAAATTCATCATTGAAGTAATGGTCAGTGAAAAAGGCAGCATGCAAAGTACATGCATCTATAGTACGAATTTTTTATGAAAAGAAGAATTTATTCCTCTTTATTTAACTAGCACTATCAAAGAGAAGAAGTTGCTGTTTTACCAAGAAAGTAGGCATAGCCTTGGGGCACCTGGGTGGCTCAGTCGATTAAGCGTCCAACTTTGGCTGAGGTCATGATCTCACGACTCGTGAGTTCAAGCCCCACATCGGGCTCTGTGCTGACAGCTCGGACCCTGGAGCCTGCTTCAAATTCTGTACCTCCCTCTCTCTCTGACCTTACCCTGCTCTCTCTCTCTCTCTCTCTCTCTCTGTCTCAAAACTAAATAAATATTTTAAAAAATTTAGGGGCACCTAGGTGGCTCAGTTGGTTAAGCATCTGACTTTGGCTCAGATTGATCTCATCGTTTGTGAGTTCAAGCCCCGTATCAGGCTCTGTGCTGACAGCTCAGAGCCTGGAACCTGCTTCAGATTCTGTGTCTCCCTCTCTCTCTGACCCTCTCCTGCTCACACTCTGTGTGTCTCTCTCTCTCAAAAATAAATAAACATTAAAAAATTAAAAAAAAAATTTTAAACAGATACTCAGAATCCAAACTTTTTTTTTTTCAAACTCTTTAAAAAGTTACTTGAGAGTCATTAAGATACTTGTTTGAGTCATCTTTCCCCTCCACCTCCACCTACATATACAAGGGTCAGCTGCCTAAATTCCCTCTTTGCCTCTACTGAGCAGTCCCACAGCGTGATATTTTATTTTATTTTATTTTATTTTATTTTATTTTATTTTTTAACGTTTATTTATTTTTGAGACAGAGAGAGACAGAGCATGAACCGGTGAGGGTCAGAGAGAAGGAGACACAGAATATGAAACAGGCTCCAGGCTCTGAGCTGTCAGCACAGAGCCCAACGCAGGGCTCGAACTCATGGGCCGTGAGATCATGACCTGAGCCGAAGTCGGCCGCTTAACCGACTGAGCCACCCAGGCGCCCCCACAGTGTGATTTTTTAAAAATGTTTATACTGTGTATGAATCCCCCAAAAATGCACCAAAATTCTAGTGTTGATGATCTCTGGGTAGTTCGACTATGAATAATTTTGGGGGTTTTTATTTATGTTTTCCCCCCAAAATTGTCAACACTAAAGATAAGAGGGACTTTGGAAGGTGAGCTTATTAATTGGGTACATTGCCAGCAGGACTCAGTTGGGACCGGGTAGGTAAGAAAAGAGGGAGTATGGTTCCTAGGTAGTCAACTGGCACCATTTAAACAAGTCACCCCTGGGTTTCAGTGTCCCTAATCCCATCTTTTTGTGCCATTGCCCTGAGGTTGGGTGCAGAATAGGCTGTGCTGGGCAACAGAGGTGGGGGCGGGGGGCTGGGTTGCCACTCACTTGCAGATGCTGGAAGGGCAGGACCCTGCAAGAGACAGCCTCACAAGAGTTTGGAAGCAACATGTATATTGTATATTGAGTCTCAGAGAAAGGACATTCCTTCTATGGCTTGCGGCCTGCTGGCTTTCTAGACATGAGATCCACTAGGGGTCTTCTGGTTGCAAGTAGGAGGAGGTTGGCTGTAAGCCAGTCGAGGGGCTTTTCTCTTTCCCCTGCAGCACCGTTTGTTAAGAGCCAAAGGTCTAATTTTTAAACATACGACCAGCAGAGGGCGCTGATGTGCATGGAAATTCCATCAATTTGCTGGCTAGTGCTCCCCAGAGAATTAAGGTGCAGCCTTCCCAGCTGCTCTCCCCGTATGTTAAAAGCTTTGACACATTTCAGGGCGCCTGGGTGGCTCAGTTGATTAAGCCATTAAGCGTGATCTCATGATTTGTGGGTTTGAGCGCTACATCCAGCTCTGTGCTGACAGTGCGAATCCTGCTTGGGATTCTCTCTCCTCCTCTCTGCCCCTCCTCTGTGTTCTCTCTTTTTCTCTCAAAATAAATAAATTTTTTTAAAAAATGTAAAAGCTTTGACACATTTCATCTTATTGAATTCTTCCAGTGACCCTATGAGACAGCTATTATTAACTTTAACAGATGAGGAAACTGAGGCATGTAAGGTTAAGAAACTTGCCCAAGTCCACCTAGCTAGCAGATGGTCGGGGCAGATATTGAATCCACACTAACAGACTCCAAAGCCCACGATCCACAAATGTTGGATAAATTGGAATCTGAGTTTAAATCGTATATCATGGTCCCACTGGGCCAGTTAAAACAGTGCTCTGGCCTCTCCTGGCTCACACCCCATTTCTTCTGTACCTTCTCATGGGCTGTAATTCTAGACTTGGGAGCTCTTTGTACTTTGAATGTCTGGTGAAGGCATATAGTGGTCTCCCTGCTGGCCCATCTGATCCCTGTTTCCTAAGCAGATACCTGGATTGATGGTGGTGGGTCCCCTGTGGAGAGCAGAGGGGTAAGGTCAGCCTGGAGACATCGACCCTCCTGGCCAAAGTCCCAGCACCTAGACAGAACTGATGACAGTAACATCAGTACAGAGAGCAGCAGCTGGGCAGAGTCATAGAGCAGCCAGCCAGGGTGCCTTTTTATGTTAAATAATACTGTGGCCAAAAATCAAATAGTTCCAGGACCAGTAACCAGCCTTAAAAATGTCTGATCTCAGGGTGCCTGGGTGGCTCAGTCAGTTGAGTGTCTGACTATTGATTTCGGCTCAGGTCATGGTCCCAGGGCTGTAGGATTGAGTCCAATGTTGGACTTCTCGCGGAGCATGGAGCCTACTTAAGATTCTCTCACTCTCTCCCTCTGCGCCTCTCCCCAGCTTATGCTCTCTCTTTCTCTCTAAAATTAAAAAAAAAAAAAGTCTTCTCTCTCCCCTGGGTTTGGGATCAAAGGTCTACAGTAGCAAAATTTCCTTCAAAACCACAGGGCATAGCTTTTTGATTTTTTGTATGTCTGTTAGGTTGTTCGTTCATTCATTCATTCATTCATTGGTTCTGCAAAGAGTATGGTTTCTTTTACATATAAACCCACAGTAAATTTGAGATCTATACCTATCACAGGTGCACCTTTAAGGACATATGCATATACGGAGTTGAATGCTTATGGCTATATATATATATAGAGAGAGAGAGAGAGAGAGAGAGCACCTCTTACATAGTTGGTCTCCTGGGTGGATTTTTTTTTTTTTTAATTTCTGCAATACTTTCTCCCTCACAAACATTCTTATCCAGGCTATATCTCTTCCACTCAGCACAAGGGTCATAAGGGAAGATGAATTATTAACTCTGCCATTAGCTCAGATAAAAAAGTAAGTGGGAAGTAAATTTACTGTAGACCCAGCACACCCTAACTTACTAAGAATGACCTAGGAGGTCATCCACAAAGCCCCCCTTTGGTGCTTAGTCAGACTGTGTCAAGGTTTGAAGCATGAGGGTTGGGGGAAAGGCAGATTCATGACAGTCCGGATGTGCCAGTACGGTCTATTAAGGAACATCTTTAATCCCCAAGAACAATAGATGCTTTTGATTCCTACTATATTACATAAGCAGATACAAGATTAATGGTGGTATACTGAGCATTACTCACTATTAGAGCCACTCAGTCATTTTTGAGACGACGTTGGCTTGCATTTGAGGTGCCTGGAGAATATGAAGGAACACAGGGTTCATAGCGACGATGCTTCTCTCATAATAAAATCATCGCAAATGATGAAATCATACACTGCTCTAAATTTGACAAAGTTCTCTCTCTCTCCTCCTCTCACTTTTGTTATCACATCCTATGAAATAGGTTACATTCCAATTTCTTTCTTTAAAAATGTTCTTCTTTCCTTTCACCAACAGCAGTTCATACTCGTTGGAGAAGCATCAGAAAATATATGAATGTAAACAGGCAGTAAAGATGACCAGAATCGGGGCACCTGTGTGGCTCAGTCGGTTTGTGAGATCGAGCCCCCCCGACTCAGGCTCTGTGCTGACAGTGCAGAGCCTGCTTGGGGTTCTCTCTCTCCCTCTCTCTCTCTGCCCCTTCTCTGCTCTCTCTCTCTCTCAAAAGAAATAAACATTAAAAAAATTACCAAAATCTCGTCCCAATTAACATTATCAGCCATTCAGTATTTGCCCTTACGGTCTTTTACTTCAGTCTTAAACCTGTAAGACTGAAGAAATATATATAGAGAAAGAATATATATATATACAGAAAGAATATATATATAGGAAGAATATATATATTCTTTCTATTTCTATATAGAAAGAATATATATATTCTTCCTATATATGTAAACAAATTGTAAATATATTTTTCCTTTTATATTGCAAACATCCTTCCATGTCATTAGCTTTCTACAACATCCTTTCTAATGTTTGCCTAGAATTCCATTTGAGGAATGTGCCACCATTTATATTATTATCCTGTCACTTGGCACCACAAACAAGGCTGTGATGAACGCCTTCTGACTATGTGTGTGGACCCCCCCACAATCACTTTATGAGGGTAAATTCCTACACGTGAATTGCTGGTGCCACTAGAATGTGCCAATCTAAGGTCAAAGCGCCCTCCAGACAAATGTTCAGTTGGCGCTCCTACTGGAGGTATGTGAAGGGCCCTTACCCTGCACCCTCCTCCACCTGGACCTCCCCCCCCCCCCCCCCATGCTCCACTAGGAAACTGAGGTCCGGAGCAATCCAGGGATGAGGCCAAGGTCACACAGCTACCATGTTCCGACACCTGGGCTTGAATGGAAGTTTCCGGATTCTAAGTCTGGAACTGTCTCCCCACAACAGAAAGCCCAACCCTGTGTCCCTTCATGTTCTCCAGGCAGCTCAAGGCCAAGCTGACCTCCTCTGGCTGCGTCCCTCAGCCCACCTCTCGTTTCAGCCACAGCTTGTGGGGGAAGTTCTGAGCCACATCCTGCCTTTACGGGGCACAGATGTGCTCTGGGGTGCCCTGAATACGGACAGGGTCATGATGAAATGTGACAGGCCCTGGGAGGCTGTGCTGCCCAGTTGGGACCAGGTTGACAGTCACCAGTAGGCATCACAGCAGATGCCGTTGGCACCCCACCTGTCTCCCCTGCCCCCAGGGGTTCACCTGCTGCTGCAGTGGGGGGTTCCCAATGGGACAGCTTCCCCACTTAGGCTCACATCTCTCTGTCTTCCACCTGATCATGTCCTTGTACCTCCAGACCCCCTCCAGCACAGCAGGCACAGCCCTGGGTGATGGGGAGTTTATGTCCTGATGGGTAACCTGCACCCAGCAGGGGACAGGGGCAGGTGCCTCAATGCCCAGTCTCCCTGTCCTCTGGCAGGACAGTCCTGAGGTGTGTACCCCACGGTTTCCTAGAGCATCTCCAGCGGGATCAGGCCCCAGCTGCCTTTGGAGTTGATTTGCTCACTCACGAATTCTTTAGCGGCTTTTCTCCCTTTTTTCACACTTCTTCCATCTTCGGACTTCATGTTCCTGGGCTCACTTCCCACTGAAATCCTTGCCCCCAAGTCCGTGTCTCAGGGCCTTCTTCTGGTGACTCCCCGACGAGGGCAGCCCCATTGCCTCTCCTCTTTTGACGTTCTTGTACGAGTTAGGATTTGCTAAGACCACGATAATAAATTGACCCCAAGATGCTTTCTTCAAATACAGTACAAGTGTGTGGCTCTCACGCAACTGTCCAGGGTAGGCCTTCCCAGGTGAGTGTTCAGGTTCAGCAGGAAGGGGGACCTGCCCCCACCGGAAGCTCTGCCATCACACCCCGTGACCCCCAGCAGGCGCTGGTTGTCGCACCCCAGCACCCGAGAAGGGGGGTAGGCAGGGAGGTGTGTGGCAGGCCCAGAGGGGGTGCACATGACTTCCATTCACATTCCCTTTGACCCTCTCCGAATGCTGCAGAGAGAACCCAGTCCTGTGCCCTCCCCCTCCCCCACCCCCACTAACTGGAATTGCTGCTGGGCAGAGGTTGACCGGCTACCCTTTGTGAGAGGGGACAGAGGAGAAGGCATTCCAGGGAACGACCGGCAGTCTCTGCCACACCCCTCAAATCCACGTGAGAAACAAAAGGAAATCAAAAACCAAACCGCTGTTTGCATAAGCTTCTACTCGAAACACAATGACGTTGTTTTATGATTTTTTTTTTTTCCCAAATAATTTTAGGCCACCGGAGGATCGGGCACCTGCTCTGTAAAAATGAGCTGCTGAGGGCCTCCCTGTCACTGTCCCACGCCCGCTCGGTGCTCGTCACCACCGGCTTCCCCACTCACTTCAACCATGAGCCCCCAGAAGAGACAGACGGCCCATCAGGAACCATTGCTCTGGCCGCCTGCCTACAGGTCTTGGAGAAGGAGGTCTCCGTGATCGTTGACCTGAGAGCTTCGGGTTTGTTCAAGAAACTTGTTGAAGATGCCATTGAGCAAGGTGAGCAGCGAGATGAGGGCAGTCCATTTTCCCAAGGGGACCTCCGTGGGCAGAGGGTGGGGGTCAGTGTGTGTGGAACTCCTGCCCAGCACCCAGCACAGGGCTGTGCACTGGGCAGGGGCGTTTGTCGTAAAGCTCAGAACAACTCTCTGGTATAAGCAGCATTATATCCGCGTTTTATGGATGAAGAGGCTGAGCCTCTGAGAAGTCCAGGTGATTTCCCTGGGTGGGAATGGTGAGCTGGGGTTTGAACCCCGGTCCTTCAGGCTCCAGGTCCCACGGTCCCACTGTGCACCTGCTCCCCTCCCTACAAGAGCCCTGGTGACCTGCAGAGGACTCAGCAACCCTGGCCAGCCCTGGACCCCTGCCCCCCAGTCAGAGGCGGGATAGTCAAGAACAGAGTGGCTGAAGGGCTCAGGTGGCAGAGTCCCTCCCGCGGCCGCATGGGTGGGGGTGCCCCATGCTGCACAGGTTCCCAGAGCACCCAGGTGGCACGAGAGCTGCAAACAATGCTGGGTGAGGCTGTGCTGCTGATGTCTGTGCACCACGATCAGCCTGGGGGGCACTGTGAGCAAGTCTCTTCACCTGTCCTCCCTTCCACAGGTGGTGTTTGGGCATCAGCTGGGAGCCTGGTGCTCTACCCTGCTTCCCATTGCCTACCTCTCTGTGTTCTTTAGAGACACATTTTTTCCTTTTAGCCTCTAAAAAGGGCTTCAATGAAGCTCTTCGTGAAGATGAAAAAATTCTGGAGAGGGATGGTGGGGTGCTCGTCAAACAACATTGCGAATGTATTCGATGCCGGGCAAATGCACACGTAGAAATGGTTAAGAGAGTAAACTTTACATTATGTATTTTACCAAAATTACATCGTTTTAAAAGTTTTTAAAAGAGTGCAGGTTGGAGCCTCGGGGTGAGAAATCTATTAGCCACACAGATGGAGAAGTCAAGTAGACAGATCTACGAGTCAAGGTCAGGAGAGCAGTCTGGGCTGGAAAGATAAATCGGAGAGCAGTTGGCATACTGATGGTCTTTTAAGTCCAGACACAGGGTGAGATCACCGAGGGAATACGAGACAGAGAAAAGGGCCCAGGATTGCCCCCCTGGGACGCTCCCCAGGGAGAGGCTGAGGAGAAGAGGGGGAGCCAGCAGGGAGATGGAGAAGGGAGTAGCTGCCCTGAGGACAGAGGAAAACTTACCGACTGTGTTGTCAACACGGAGAAGGGACGGGCCGCGGTGGCAGCCACTGCCAACAGGCTGGCAGTCTTTTTTCCATCTGACAGCCGGGTCCGGTATTTTTAGCCGCACGCGTTCCCAGAAGCAGGTCTGCTCTCTGCTCACCTGCTCGCTGGCTCCAACTCCGGCGGCACAAGAGCTCAGAACTGGGGCTCGCTCAGCCGGGCGGGTTAGCAGGTGGAATCTACTGTGTTAGGTTGTGCAGAAATTTCATTACATGTGGACGAAGAAAGCAAAAGAGATTTGGCCCTTTTGATGAAAACTATTTCGGTTCTTTTTATAACCAAAGGCTGCACATGTTTAAAGAAGAAAGAGCTTAGTCATTTCTTCCCCGTCTTGAGCGTAAATGGACCAAACTGATAAATTGGTACTTCGTAGCTCAGGTGCAGGTTCTCATCTTGCCCTGACATTCCTTTGCAGGGGCTCTTTCTGTGTGCCCCCCTCTTGGAGGTATATTATGTGCCCTGCCCTGTTTGGCCCCTGGCACCCCTTCTTACAGGAATCCTGTATCCTTGATCCAACGTCAAGAAAGTAAGAAATCACCAGCCTTAACTTAGCACCTACTGTGCACCAGCCTCCCCCAGCTCAGTGCTTGGGACATATCCTATCACTGCATCCACAGCACTCCTGGGGGCAGGGAGCGTGATTAACCCTATTTGCAGAGGAGGAAACCACAACTAAGGGAATTTCTGTGACTTGTCCAAGATCACACAGCTAGGAACGTAGCTTCCCACCCAGGGGTGTTTTAGTCAGTCTTTGTGCGGGGCCACCAGGCTGCTCCTCACAGCACAGAAAGGGGCTGGGTCTTTCAGCCTGCTGTGACCACCCCCCGCATCCCCCCTCCCTGCCTGTTCCCTGGCCTGCCCCATGTAGAATGTGCTCAGTGAGTTTCCCTTAGTGGGCTGACTGCCCTCCTCTTGTCTTTCCCCCTTAGACATGGGGTGGGGCTGGAGAGAGAGGTTGGAGGGAGGCCCTTTAGGGTCTCTGACAATGATTCTGGCCCCTCCACCCACTGTGGCAGTTCCCAAAGGGCTTGGGGCAACAACACGGTGAAGCTGGGCCATCCCGAATCCACATTTATTATACAAGCACGTGGTCGTAACATAGACCTTACCTGGGCTGGGTTTATGTGAGGGGTGTGAGGGGCTGATGACGGAGATTATGACACCCCCTCTGGTCCACAGAGCAGTCTGGGGGGTCCTGCAGAACCCATGAGCGCTGGGTCCGATCCCTGTCGCAGGCCCTCTGTTAGGTGTCTCAAGCTCTGTGGAGAGACCTCATCCTGGGCCAGTGAAGGCGCATGGATTCCACCCCAAACTGCTGTGAGGTCTTAAAGAAAATCAAGTCAATTTTATTTTTATTTATTTATTTTTTTAAGAAAGATTGAACTAGTTTCAATCTATCCCAAGAAGGAGACTTTTTTTTTTTTTTAATGTTTACTTATTTTTTGAGATTCAGAGAGAGACAGAGCTCGAGCCGGGGAGAGGCAGAGAAAGAAAGAGACACAGAATCTGATGCAGGCTCTAGGCTCTGCTGTGACAGCACAGAGCCTGAAGCGGGGCTAGAACTCATGAAACCATGAGATCACGACCAGAGCAGAAACCAAGGGTCAGATGCTTAGCCAACTGAGCCACCAGCTGCCCCAAGTCAGTTTTATTTTAATTTGGAATTTGTGTGTGCTTCCCATGTATTCTACAATAATATGTATTATTATTGTAATTAGAAAAGGTGCCTTTTTTGAGAGTCAAACTCACTTTTGGAAATCACTCTACTATCAGTAGCTAACTCCAGGCCCAGACTCTGGGACCTCTCCTCTGTTGTTCTCGAACTTCCCCAAGGGTGTGCAGGGAGGGGAGGGTGGGGACCAGATGAGAACTTAGCGTGGAAACTGAGGTCATGACACTGACCTCCATGTTCAGCTTTGCCTAAGTTATTTAGCATCTCTGAGCCTCGGTTTCCCTCTTCTGTAAAATGGGATTCATAATGGTTCTTATCACATAGAATTGTTGTGCCAATTAAATGAAAGCATGCATGTCACATACTTAGTGGAGAGCTGCCTCCCTGTCACCTGGGCACCTAAATATGTCCTCAGCGCTCACAAGGACAGTGAGCCAGAATAGGCCTCCAATCACATGGTGTTATGGACATCTACATGCAGCCTATTTGCTAGCCCACAATATTGGTGCCACTAGCCCAGTTCCACTCAGGGTCACACACTCCACCAGCCCTGGGGTTTACTCACGACTAAAAGGAAGCAAGTATTTTTGCATCCAGGTCTTGGCTTTCCTAACAAAGTATTCTACAGGTAGGTGCTGCTCACCCATGATGATGATCCTCTCCAAAGAAGCTTTTGAAGAGCCAACATGAATTTCCAAAATGCAGCACTAGAGCTGATGCGTCCACCCTTTGCCTTTACTTTCAAGGGGTCCTGAAGACACAGATCCCCATATTCACTCTCCAAGGTGAATCAGCGGGAGCTGCTCAGGCATTTCTCTGCAAAGATGGGGACCCCAAGTCACCCAGGTATGTATGTCACCTCCCAGTGTGAGTGGTGGTGGTGGAAAAGCCCACACGCTATTAACTTTGACAACTCCAGAGAGGACAGAACCTTGGGGTTCTGATGGGCCAGGCTGGAGGGTCTCAAGCTGTACTAGGGGCTTCTCAGAGGGTCTCTGGGAGTGGCAGGTCCCTGAGAGATGGCATGTCTTCTCCGTAGAGGGAGACAATAGGACAATTATAAAAAACAAAACCTTAACAGTTTCTCAAACTGGGTCATGACCCATCAGAGGGCAGTGAATCATTCCAGTGGGGGTAACCAGCACCTTCGGAAGGTGAAACAGAAATAGAAATACCATTGTATGTTTTAAGTCATCATGTTAAGTACTGTCATGAAACTTTATGCAAGTGTGTGTGCCTTTTTAATGTTCATTTTTGAGAGACAGAGACAGAGTGTGAGTGGGGGAGGGGCAGAGACAGAGGGAGACACAGAATCCGAAGCAGGTTCCAGGCTCTGAACTGTCAGCATAGAGCATGACGCGGGTCTCGAACTCACAAACTGTGAGATCATGACCTGAGCCAAAGTCAGACGCTTAACTGACTGAGCCACCCAGGTGCCCCCAAGTATGTGTATTTTTTTTTTACTGTGTGTTATGATCAAACATTTTGAAAAATACATTTTTATTGTAGGTAGGGATGAATTTTAGATCTTATAATTTTTAATACCGTGTTCTGCAAACGTTTTTGACAAAAGTAATACATAATACATTTTGCATTGCAAAACGGTACACACGCATGCACACACAACTAGAACAGAAGATTCAAAAAACAGTATTTTCTGACATTTTCTATTCCAGTCTGTTCTATTCTGTTCTTCGGTGTTCTATTTTACTTTTCTGGAAATGCTGACGTGGCCTAATTTATTTCACAACCCACTAATGAGTGTCCCATTAGAACTTAAAAACACTGACTTAATAGGCCTGGAGGGCATAGCTTTACTGCACGTCACAGCAGAATTTGGTGATCATAATGACAACCCTGAGTCACCAATGAAAAGTTCAATCATGGAGCTGATATGCTACTTAAAGCTGCAAGAACATGTATGGTTCATATTAGAGATGTTTCTATTCTGCAAACAGTTGGCATATAAACAAAGCTCCGGATCTCCGGGGAGAAGCTGGAACATTCTCTTGTGTGGGATCCCCGATGGCAGTTAACACAGGTGCTGCTCTGTTTGCTGAGCGGAGAGAGGTGGAGAGAGGGTTCTGCTCTCTTTGGAGAAGATGCATTAACTCTTTCCAGGGAACAGGCTTCCCAGGAGTGGATTATTTCCCACTGTAGCTAAATGGACCCTGCAGGCCTAGAAAAAAAAAAATCAATCCACCTTCACGAGGTATATAACTGAATTCTCCTGGGGGGAAGATCCAGAAATGGTGTTCTCCCTGCAGAACAGAGAATGTATTAATCTCAATTGGAGGTCTTGTAAACAGCTTTTTCAACAACATTGATACAGATCTAGAGGAAATTCAGGGTCAAAGCTCTTTCCTCCTGGGGCGCCTGGGTGGCTTAGTCAGTTAAGCGTCCGACCCTTGGTTTCAACTCAAGTCATGATGTCACAGTTCGTGGGTTTGAGCCCTGCATCAGGCTCCACACTGACAGTGCAGAGACCTCTTGGGATTCTCTGTCTCCCTCTCTCTCTCTCTCTGCCCTTTCCTGCTCACTCTCTCTGCCTCTCTCTCAAAATAAATAAATAAACTTAAAAAAAAAAAAAAAAGCTCCTTCCTTTTGTTGATTCTGCTTCTCAGTGGTTGCCTTTTTCTGCCGTGGACATGTAGCCTCAGGATTACATTCCAAAACCCGCCCGGTGGCCTATTCATCCAGGCATATATGATGTCACCACAATATGCACAACCAGAGGGCACAGACTAGGCATAAAGATTTTGTTTTTTAAAAACATGTACAGGGGCATCTGGGTGGCTCAGTCGGTTAAGCGTCCGACTTCAGCTCAGGTCATGATCTTGCAGACTGTGAGTTCAAGCCCCACATCGGGCTCTGTGCTGACAGCTCAGAGCCTGGAGCCTGCTTCAGATTCTGTGTCTCCCTCTCTCTGTCCTTTCCCTGCTCTATCTCTCTCTGTCTCTGTCTCTCAAAAATAAATAAACATAAAAATTTTTTTTAATAAAATAGAATAAATAAAAACATGTACAGAAAAAGCATTCAGAGCTTAGTGGTTTTTTTTACTGTAGTAAAATATACATAACATAAATGTTTCCACTTTAACCATTTTAAGTGTGCAGTTCAGTGGCATTAAGGTGTATTCACATTGTCGTGTGTCCATCTCCAGGACCTTTTCATCTCCCAAACGGCAATGCTGTCCCCATTAAACAGTGACTTTCCATCCCCCACCCCGACCCCAACCCCTGACCCCAACCCTTCTACTTCCTGTCTCTATGAATCAACTGCTCTAGTACCTCATAAAGGTGAGATCCTACAGTATTCGTTCTTCTGTGATTGGCTGATTTCGGTCGGCAAATTATCCACAAGTTTCATCCATGTTGTAGCACGTGTTAGAATTTCCGTCCTTTTTGAGGACGCACCTCTTTTGGTTCTTGGCTCGTCTGTCGGTGGGCACTGGGCTGCTTCTACCGTTCGCTTGGTGGGAACACCGCTGTCGTGAGCAAGGATGTGCAATATCTCTTGGAGACCCCGCTGTCCGTTCTTTTGTGGAATTTCTGGCTCGCGTGGTGATTCTATTTTATGTGCTTTGAGCGACAGCCACACAGTTTCCCATAGCAAAGATTTTTAAAATTTTTTAACGTCTACTTATTTTTGAGAGAGGGAGAGAGACAGAGCATGAGCGGCGGAGGGGCGGAGAGAGAGGAAGACACAGAATCCAGAGCAGGCTCCAGACTCTGAGCTGTCAGCACAGAGCCCGATGTGGGCTCGAACTCACAGACGGCTAGATCATGACCCGAGCTGAAGTCAACGCTTAACCACCTAGCTACCCGTAGCAAAGATTTTAAAGAACTCCATCATGGGAGGGTTTGCAGAGATAAAGAAGTGTGATTTTCATGTTTTTAAATTGGATAATCAAGACAGTATTTTCCTGAGATGGGTGGGGGATAGGCTATATGGCGGTGGGCATTAAGGAGGACACTTGTGATGAGCACTGGGCACTGTAGATCAGTGATGAGTCACTGAATTCTACTCCTGAAACCAATATTGCACTGTCTGTTAACTAATTAGAATTTAAATAAAAACTTAAAAATAGTGGAGAAAAAAGATAATAT
Organism: Panthera onca; assembly: GCF_046562875.1. Taxonomy (NCBI): domain Eukaryota; kingdom Metazoa; phylum Chordata; class Mammalia; order Carnivora; family Felidae; genus Panthera; species Panthera onca. The sequence continues at coordinate 133,729,414 of NC_138344.1, forward strand.
TCCTCCTAATAGTGATAACATCCACAACTACTACCACTTACCGTGCACTGAGTGGGTGCAGGGCCCTCTGCTAAGCACCTCTTGTGCATTTTCTCCACTATATTGTTGAAGCCTCTTTCAAACCCAGGGAAGTAGATATTGCAGGCACAGTGTCCAAAAATGAGGCCGAGGGAGTCTGCTTTCAGCCCTGTATGAGACAGGTCCCCTTGTCAGGTCATCCGAGGTAGCAAATGTGGGTCAGAGAGGTTAAGCACTTGGCCAAGGCCAGGAGCAGGAGGGTCTGGACTCAGAGCCTACACCATCTGATTCCATAGCCCACAAGCTTACCGCTGCTCCCTGTGCCTCTTATCTAATCTCCGTCTTGTATTAGATTCATTCGTCTTCCATTTCAACTCTTTTTTAAGTCTGTTTGTGTTTGTAAACCGAACAAGAACCTAGAAGAAGCCAGAAGTGGGCCAGGAGCGGCCAACGCTCCAACCCCTGGGTGCTGGTGTCCACTGGCTAGAGATGGGGCAGGGCATCAGCAGCGTCAAACACGTGACCCTGACCATTGGCCTTCTCAATCTCACAGCCTCTGACTCTAATGAACCGCTAGAGATTCGGATGAGATTTTTAGTGATCTGATCGAGGGGCACCTGGGTGGCTCAGTCAGTTAAGCATCTGACTCTTGGTTTCGGCTCAGGTCATGATCTCACGGTTCCTGAGTTCCAGGCCCGAGTCTGGCTCTATGCTGACAGTGCAGAGCCTGCTTGGGATTTTCTCTCTCTGCCCCTCCCTCCTCTCAAAATAAACAAATAAACTTTAAAAAAAATGATCTGATCAACTAGCCCCCAGCACAGGCCGTGGCACACATAAATGTTGAGTCAAATTCTGTAGGAATGAAGGAATCAAAGAGAGCACAAGGGTCCTTCACACAAACACATGACCCAACAAGTCAGCCACACCCTCCATAAAGCCCCTATGCCCTTGCTTCCTGGCAGATTCGACCATCTGGTGGCAATTGAGCGCACAGGAAGGGCCGCCAATGGTAATTGCTATAATGCGAGGAAGATGAGCATCAGGCACTGGGTTGACCCCACTGATGATCTTTTCCTGGCAGCACAGAAGATTCCTGGAAACTCAGCTACTGGTAAGCCGGGAGCACAGAGAATTCAACAAGAGCGTGTCTGCACTAAATGCCTTTTTAGTTGACTATTGAACAGGTGACATGAAGGAGTTCTATGGGGTCCATAGTTTTTCTACTCCAGAGATGTTCTTTGTTTATTGTGATCTGTGTAGACAATAACAACATTATCACTTAGAAATCCAACATTCCCACAGCAAGAAAGGAAAATGATGCTTTAGCATATTCTATTCCCCCAACTCTAAAATATTAAAACTAATAGTAAAATTGGGGCACCTGGCTGGCTCAGTCAGTTAAGCATCCGACCCTGGGTTTCGGCTCAGACCATGATCTATGGTTTTGTGGGTTAGAGCCCCGTGTCAGGCTGTGTGTGGCAGTGTGGAGCCTGCTTGGGATTCTCTGTCTCCTTCTCTTTCTGTCCCCTCCCCCACTCACACTGTCTCTTTCTTTCTCAAAATAAATAAACTTAAAAAAAGACTAATAGTAAAATAATAATAATAATAAAATCAAGGCATAACATATTCTTTTAGTCATGCAGGACCAATGCACCATGTATATACTGTGCTTCATCTTATAAGAGCTTTAGTTTTGAAATATATCTTGAATATACGATTAGTGCAATATTCCGATTGCTAATAATATAACGTGATCATTTGTGTTTGTACAGAACTTCATCGCTTTCAAAGAGGTTTCACATCCATATATTGTTGAAGCCTCTTTAAAACCCTGGGAAGTAGGTAAGGTAGAGTGTCCAAAAATGAGGCCTAGGGAGGTTCCTCATGGTCGCTGAGCCCATTAGTGTTGCTGGTAGAATTAGGAGTCCAGACTCCCAGGACCCCTCCAAACATGCTTTTCATGGAATCACGTTGCTTTAACTGAATCTCTGAAAGGCTTGCTGTAACTCCCAGAGCAGTGTTCTTCCCCTGGGAGTAGGTGTAGACCCTGGGGTAATTAAGGCAAGTTTCTCTGTTCTGTGTTTATTTGTTCTCTTCATTCAAACACTTCAGAGTGTTTCCCAGACTCATTAGTCTCCTTTGGCTTTTGAGGTTGGATGAGACAATGAAAGTCTTCCTGGCTGGGTAGAAAATTTCTGCAAATCGCCTGGTCTTTCCCAGAAGAGGCCGTGGGTGTGGTGCCCACAGCACAGTTGGCTTGGGCTTCCTGTCTCGAGGCTGGCCAGGCGAGGGACCTGAGGGCTGGAGGAAGGTGTGCCCAGGGCGGGGAGGGAAGGGGTCTCCAAGTCCAAAGGGGCAATCAGGGTCTGAAGGAGCTGCTCTTCCCCTGATGAATGGACCCCTAATCTTTGCTCATCCCCCCAAGATCCCAGAGGACGCAGGTAGAGCTCGCTGTTTGTGCCTTCCAGTTGCCCCTTTTTTGTGGGCCCTTGGACCCCTCTCTTACCCAAAGGATCCCAACCTTCTCCTGTGATTTCCCCCAGCACCCCCTTCTCAGCAGGACCACCCCTGGTCTTTTCTCCCCTCTGCTCCATCAACACCCTGTTTTCCTCAGTTTCCACCGGCAGCTACCTTGTCATGGACGTACTACCGACCACCCAGGACCTAGGTGCCATCCCTCTTGGAGATTCTGGGAATGCCATCAAGTGAGGAAAACAAGGACTCACCTGAGGAGCAAACAAGATAAAATTCATAAAATGCAAAAGAGCAGAGACAGAAATAGACACAATACCAATGCTGGGGTTGTTATTATTTCCCTTCATTCAGTAGCCCGTCGTGGACCCAGAAAATTTTTCAGAGAGAAATCCTCAGGGTGTGGACCTAAGGCATCTGGCCATTCACAACAGTCTGATTCTTTGGGCTACGTCCAGGTCTCTGGCGCTCGAGGTGGGGTAGCTCTGGTCCCTGTCCACCATCTCACAGTGAATGCTAGCCTCTGGTGGAATGCTTCCACGCATCCCAGGCCTTTCTAGAAACAGACACAAAAAGAGCCATGCAACCTTTCTGCAGGCTTGCATGGCCTGGCCCTCTGCCCTTGGGGCCCTTGGACAAGTGTTTTGGGTAAGCGGTTATCTTAAGGCAGCCACAACCCTCTCCTGGAGGCAGATTCAGCTGACCTCTGGCCTACAGAATCCTCCAGAAATACCTGGACACAGGACCAAACGGTGTTCCTCTAGCACCACCACCTCAGATGGGTAGGCTGCAGAGTTGGTTATAATTTTTTTGTTTTTTTTTTTTGAGAGAGAGAGACAGACAGACAGAGCAGAGCAGAGGAGGGGCAGAGAGAGAGACACAAAAGCTGATTCAGGCTTCAGGCTCCAAGCCGTGAGCACAGAGCCCAACGCGGGGCTCGAACTCGTGGACCGTGAAATCATGGCCTAAGCTGAAGTCAGTCGCATAACTGACTGAGCCACCCAGGTGCCCCTGGTTAGATTTTTTTGCATCTTGTTCCTGTGAGGGTAGTGCGGCCTGGTAATTATTTTTAGCCAGTTCACCTATCTTCAACACCATTCCTGTCACAGAAGAATTAAATCATTTCTGATATTGATTTATTCTAACATATTTGCGATAGCATTTATTGTGCTAATTTCCAAACCCTCTGGTGCTGCTTATCAGATCGCCTTTAGGCCATGGTCTCTTTCCAGTGCTAACCAACCACCCCTGTGGTATGTGTTCCTCATTAGGCTACTCCACAAGCAGCCAGGCACCCTTCTGGTGTAGATTAACTGACACACATATATTTCATACTCTTTTTTTTTTTTAATGTTTATTTTTTTTCGAGAGAGAGACAGAGCATGAGTGGGTGAGGGGCAGAGAGAGAGGGAGACACAGAATCTGAAGCAGGCTCCAGGCTCTGAGCTCTCAGCACAGAGCCTGATGTGGGGCTCAAACTCACGAACTGTGAGATCATGACCGGAGCCGAAGTTGGACACCCAACCGACTGAGCCACCCAGGCTCAGTCTTTAATTTACATTAAATTACAGAATTGACCTTTACAATCTGTATCAGCTCCCCAGCACATGGATGGGTTTCAGGGCCTTCCTTGAAGCCCCTCTGTAAACAGGAGTCACTCAAAAGTTGAGGAACCACAGCTGTGTCTCCCTCGGGCTTGGTAACATCAGTATAGGGGTTATTCCATCTGTGACTAGAGAGCATGACTCAGTAGGGCACTGGCCACATTCTGGTGAGTTCCAAACTTCAACTCACTTTTTTAAAAAAACTTTGTATGTTTTATTTATTTTTGAGAGAGAGAGCACTAGTGAGGGAGGGGCAGGGAGAGAGGGAGACATAGAATCTGAAGCAGGGGCTCCAGGCTCTGAGCCCTCAGCCCAGGGACCAACACAGGGCTTGAACCCATGAACTGTGGGATCATACCTGAGCCGAAGTTGGGCACTTAACCAGGTGAGCCACCCAGGCGCCCCTCAACTCAATTTTAACTAAAGAAGTTCCTAGAAGATCTGAAGAAGTACATCTCCTAGTTGTCTGAAAATGTACCCAGAAGCAACCCTTTTCCCTAACCTGAGGCAACAAAACACATGTGGGGGGGGGGGGACCGTCCTGCCCCACAACGAGCCCCCATTTTGCCCAATCCTATACACCCACTGACTTGGTTCCCCTTGCCTTCAGGGGTCGGTGATGGGGCAATCAGCTTGGGAAGGGCAAAGTCAAGGAAGCTGTGAAAAGACACATATGAAATGGGGATGGGATTGCCTGTGATGTGGAGTCTGACTTTGCTGTCATCACTGGTGAGTATTCACATGGCGGGCCAGTCAGGCCCAGGTCTGCGCTGGGGCCCAAGAATCTGTGTTTCTAACAAGTTCCCAGGATCTCCTGGTGCCACTGGTCTTTTTTTTTTTTTTTTTTTTAATGTTTATTTATTTTTGAGAGAGACAGAGTGTGAGTGGGGGAGGGGCAGACAGAGAGGGAGACACAGAATCTGAAGCAGGCTCCAGGCTCTGAACTGTCCATGTTGCATAATTTTTTTTTACCTCAATACCCGGGGTTTGTTGTCTCACTGCTTTGAAGAATGAAGATGTGGACACAAAATGAGCAGCAGGCAACAGTTTGTTAGACTATAAGATTACTCTTACTTACAAAGTAAGAGTAATAGGAAAGTCCTCTTTACCGAGAGGGAGCATTCAAAAGTGAATGCCCCAACTATAGACAAGGGTCTTTATTTTATAGGGTTTTGGTCAGCCCCTTCCCTTCCCTCTTGTTTCTTCTCAGGTCCTACCCTTATTGACTGGATAACTCTAGATGCTGGGTGGTCCATTCCTGATTGGCTTGTTTCCATTTTATGAGGGGTGGTCTATGGCCATACCGTTCCTTGTGGGTCATGGGTTTTATGGTCACCGAAGTTGGACACTCAACCGACTGAGCCACCCACACCCCCCTTGGGGCCACTCTTTGAGATGAGTTCTGCTGCTTAGAGGCAGGGTGATGGACCCCATAAGCTTTCCAGTTCTATGATAGAATCTTTTTCTGTTCTAGGTGTTTCTAACTGGGGAGGCTGTGCCTTGGCCTGTGTGCTGTACATCCTCAACTCATGTGAGGTCCACAGACATTACCTAAGGGAGGCAGTTGGACCCTCCAGAGCACCTGGGGAGCAGGACTGGGCTCAGGCCCTTCCATCCGTTGCTAAAGTAACACACCCCGGCTGGCCACTCCCTGCAGGAGAGGTAGGCATGCTCCAGGCTTTCAGCCCAGGGCCAGGACCACTGCTGCCTGTTAACAGCCAGAGGCAGAGCCTACCTATGTAGGGGAGCAAAATTTGCCACCACAAAATGTGGCTCTTGGGCATGTGGATTATTTTAGGATGATTGTTTTTTGAAAACAGAAGGACTCAATGACTCTGCCCTTCTCTCTTGGGGCCTCAGTTCCCACGGCCCTACCCACTCACCCCAATCGCAGACTCAAACCCACCTCTTCATCCCCTGCTCCTCCTTGAGCCTGAAGCACCTTCTGGGAGAATTTTCCAGAATAATTTGGATCATGGGAAATTGGAGCCAAAGCCCTGACTTGATGTCTAAATCCCAGACCTGAAGGGACTTGCCCGTGAGCAGCAGCTTCACCTGGGGGCAGGCGGGAAGCTGAGAGGGCCACAAAGCCTGAGAAACAGTGGAGGGAGCTGGGGTGTTTGGCCTGGAGGGGAGAAGACTGGGGGGCATGGATGGCTCACACCTGAATGGCTTCCTGGAGGAGGGAGACAGACAACGCCCTCAACCCCCTGAGAGACAGAAGCAGGCCAAAAGGCAGAGGTCACGAAAGCAGATTCTGGTTCACTGTAAGGAAGACCTTGCCCTCTGCAGAGCTGCGCAGCCCTGCAAGGAGGAAGCCTCTGACGTGGGCCGATGGAGGAGGGGTTCCCGTGCAAGGGCAGGCTGGGCCGCTGACCCCGCAGCCACTCCTAACCAGTCCAGAAGCAGTCTCGTGCAACTGAAGGCCTCACTTTCCTAGCCTGGCCTCCCAAAGGTATGGATCGCTAAATGCAAGACCAGGAACCAGGTCTTTTGTGTCTGCTTTCCCAGCAACCAGCAGAGGGAACATAGTGATAAATTCTTGTAGAATGAACGAATAAACGAACGGGCAGGCCGATGCAGTGCTTTGTTAGGACAGCAGGTCCCCAAATCTAGAGGCATCTGAATCACCTCAGGGCATCGTAAACCACAGGGTGCAAAGCCTACCCCAGGGTACCTGACTCCAGAGATCTGAGTTGAGCCGAAGTGGCATCTCTGACATGTTCTGGGTGACCACACTCTGAGACCCTGGGTTAGAGGGTTGGTCTGGGGAGAAGCGAAGGCAATCCCAAGGCAGGAAGGTTCCTGAGCCTCGAGCCTGGACATAGCAGCTCAGGTGGGGCGAGTGGTTGTGATGAGTCCCCAGGCAGCCAGGGGCTGAGGCCCAGAGCCCCTCACTTTGGAGAAGCATATGCATCCAGAGCCCTGTCTCTACCTCTGTGTCTCTTTCTCCCTCCTGCCACCCCGTTTCTCTCCAACACCTCCCTGGGTTGATGTTGTCCCCACTTTACACATGAGGGAGCTGGGATTCCAACAAGGGAGGTGGCTTGCCCAACTCACCCAGCTAGGAGATGACCTTGGACCTGAGCCTGGGTCTTTCTGACTCCATTCTGTTTCCGTGGCTCAGAAGTTTCCTGGTTCCTGCTAATGCCAAGGTGCCATGTGGGGTTGGGGGCACTAGAGCAGCTTGAAGTGACATTTTCAGGGGAAACGATCTGCCCCATAGGGGCCCACAGGGCCTTCTGTGTTTTCTTTGCACTTCCTGGATCTGAACTGGAAAAAAACACTCAGGGGGGCTGCCTGACACATGATTCCTGATTCACACAGGCACAAAAGAATGAACCCAGCCAAACAAATTCACACAGACCAAATGCTTACCCTCTGGGGATGGAAAATTCTTTTAGTTTCCACCCAGTCCTTCATAAATACATTAATAATGTATCACTCTTGTAAGGAAAATAAGAGGAAACGTTTTCAAAGCAAAAGTACAAACTCGTGTGTGTTGAGCCCCTCCTCTGGGCCAGGCCAGTTCTGCTCTGAGAGGCAATGGGGTCAGACCCAGGCCCTGGGTAGGGACCTCGGGATCTCCCTGGGGTCAGGTGTGGGGACTCATGGAAAGATAGAAGTGTGCAGGGCAAGCTGCTGTGGGGACAGAGAGCAGGCACTCAGCTCCCTCAGGGGGCTCAAGAAAGGCTGCCTGGAGGAGGTGGTGCTGAGCTAGGTCTTAAAGGATGAGTGGGATATAAGTAGGCAGGTAAGAAAGGGTGGGGAGGCTCTTCCAGGCAGAGGACCCACATAAGCCAAGGTGCAGGCACACGAAGCAGTGCAGTGTGCAGGGGGAGTAACTGGGATCGTCATGCTAGAGTTCTGTAGGTGGCTCCATGGATGTCCCTGACTCATCGAGAGGTGTGGGCAGAGCTGTGGCCTGAGCAGGTGGTGCAGCTTGATTAGCAGGATGATGAATGTCCCCCATCTCTGCTCTGTGAGTTGCTTGTAAGCAGGGCCTCCCATATTCAGGGACGGTTCTTAGGGGTCCCCTTGTAACTGTAGCAGGTGTGGGCACCAGGCTGAGGAGCCCAGGGAAGGTAGCCACCACCATCTAAGGCACACCCTGCCTGCTCCAGCCCTTGGCTGTGCCTGGGAGTTTTATCTGAGGGCGCTAAATGGCTGGAGAGCATTCCCCACACCTTGTCAAGGGCTAAGAGCTGATTGATGACACCTTACAGGGACTAAGGATGGATGGATGGATAGATGGATGGATGGATGCATGGCTGGCTGGCTGGATGCCTGGATGGATGGCTGGCTGGCTGGCTGGCTGGATGGATGGATAGATGGATGCCTGGATGGATGGATGGATGGATGGATGGATGGATGGATGGATGGGTGGATGGATGGATGGATGGGTGGATGGATGCCTGGATGGATGGATGGATGGATGGATGGATGGATGGATGGATGAATGCCTGGATGGATGGATGGATGGATGGATGGATGGGTGGATGGATGCCTGGATGGATGGATGGATGGATGGATGGATGGATGGATGAATGCCTGGATGGATGGATGGATGGATGGATGGATGAATGGATGGATGCCTGGGTGGATGGATGGATGGATGGATGGGTGGATGGATGCCTGGATGGATGGATGGATGGATGGATGGATGGATGAATGGATGGATGCCTGGATGGATGGATGGATGGATGGATGGATGGATGGATAGATGGATGCCTGGATGGATGGATGGATGGATGGATGGATAGATGGATTTCTGGCTGGATGGCTGGATTGCTGGCTGTCTGGCCAGATGGATGGATGGATGGATGGATGGATGGATGGATGGATGATACAGACAAGCAGGAACATGGCTTCATCTTGGGCTCCTTTTCTCTTCCAGTACCTTCATCCCACTCTACTTTTCTTTCTAACTTTTTAAAATTGAGTTACATAGACGAAAGAAGTGCATACACCTTGCATGTACAGCAGATGAATTTTTACATACATATACATCCATGCAGCCACTGCCAAGATCATGATACAGAACAGTTCTAACTTCCTAGGAGGCCCCTTTCTTCCACCCCACTTTGAATAGCAACATCACCTACCCATGACACTACCCTACCACGCACCCTGTGTGAACCAACAGTGACCACCCACACACTCAGCCACTAAGCCCCAGAAGGCATCCTAGGGCCTCTTTCCCTGTTCACAATGAACTAGGCCCCAAGCCCTGGCCTTCTTGTCTCACTTCAGTCCTCTGTCCCTCCTCTCATGCCACACTGTCTCAGCCTGGATTGGTGTCACAGCCTCCAGGTGCTCTGCCTCCAGGTCAAGTCTCCTGTCTTCTGTCACCTCCTCCATGTGGTGGCATCTCCTTGAAGATGGTGTGCTCATTCAGTGATTCCTGGAAATTTTCAGGCAGTCTCCACTGGCCCAGCTGTTCCTTGTGGCTCTTGGTAGAGGCCGAGTGCCAACCAGTTCCAAAGCTGCTGTCTAATCACATGCACCCTGACACCCCAAGCTTCTCCCTGGGACCCAGAAGGATGGGAATGGTGCCAGTGGGCAGTGTGCTAAGAGGAAATGCCCATCCCCCCTCCAGGGACCCAGGAGCACTCCCCCAGAAAGAGAGGATATGATCCAATGGAGAGAGAAATGGAAGAATAAAGCCCAAACAAAGGGCAGGAAATGCCATTCTAGGCTGGGTAGTCCCTGGGAAGGGGCTGGTGGACAAAGAGATGCCTGGAAATGCCCGTGGGTGTCCCTCCCAACTTGGCACCCAGGGCAGGTGGAAATGCAGGCTCTCCCACCAGCTGGGAGTAGAGACGGTTCCCAGGTGACTTTTGCCAGCACTCTCTCCATTGTTTTGACTGGTTTTCAGTGAGTGCTCCTCACAGCCCCTGGCTTGGCTCCTTCCTGCTCTTTTGTCATCTGACATCCTAGCTGTCTGTCTTCTAGAAAATCTTTCTTGAGCCACTCTGATAACCAGGGTTGGATGCCCCCTGCTTGGTGCTGTGATCCCCATAGACTGTGCCTGCCTGATCACTTATCTAGACTATGAACACCCCAGGGGGGCAGGGACTATGTCACATTCACCGCTGTATCCCTGGTTCAGCTCTGGCACATAGCTGGTGCTCAAGGAAACTTTGATGGGTGCTGAAATGAATGAGAAATGCCTGAGGAGGAAGATGAGAGCCCTTCTCAGTCCTATCCTAACCTTCCTGTTGTGGATTCCTATGTCTCCTCCACCCCCCCCACCCCCCCACCCCCCACCCCCCCTTCTGCTTGAGGAGGAGGAGAGGGAGAATGTACTTGAATTCTGCCCCTCAGGCACCGTCCTCTCTCCTTTTGCCCACACCCAAGACCCCCTTCCTCAGGGAGAACTTTTCAACCAGAGAGTAACTCATGCTAGCTTTGATAAGTAGTTCTTTGGGACCTTTACTTTCAGAAGGTGAAATGAGGGGGATCAAATCACTTTTTAAAAAATGAGCAAATATGTCAAAGGAAAAAAAGCTCTGGGCTAAAGGCCAGGGGACCCAAAGCTGCCAATAATAATTCACTTCATTTCATGAGCACCTACTGTGTGCCAAGGACCACACTAGGTGCTTTACTTCCATCGTCTTATTTAATAGAGGCATTACTACTATTATCATCAAAATCCCCATTATACAGATGAGGACACTGAGGCAAGGAGAAGTTAAAACACCTACCAGGAAAGGCCCAAGTCAGATCTGTCTGATCCTAAACCCTGCCTGCTGGGCCCACGGTCTGTTATGCCCAGAATTCGTGATCCCCAAAGACCGCCAGGGAGCCGAGTCCGATGTAAAAGCAAAAGAGCCTTTATTCGAGCTAGCTCGAGCTCAATCCCCTACCTGCACCAACCCAGCGGTGAGATACCGGGGAGAGAGAGCGAGTTTCAAAAGGACAAAGGTTTTATTGGGGCCTAGGGGCAGTTGGTGGGGTAATGGCTGTGGCCTCAGCCGATTGGCTGGGGAAGGGTCGGAGTCCTGTTAGCCAGGTGAGCGGGAGGTTACTCAAGGGGAGGAGGCGTGGTCAAGGTGAAGGACACAGAACAAGATGGAGTCGGCTGGCATAGGCCCGCGCTTTCAGGTCAGGCTGCATTTTCTCCATGACTCTGCTCCCTCCGGATGCCCCCACATCCACACTGGGTCGTATGGAGAAGACAAGAAGGTGGCTGCAGCAGGGTTGGTACACGCCCCACAGGAGGCTAACGGCGGCGACTCAGGAGGAATGGGAGTCTCCCTGGCACAAAAGCCGCCGATGGATGATCCGGAGCTGAGCAGGGGCTAGGTTGCAGGGAGTAAGTAGCCTGTGCTGTCCCCGCAGAAGCGAATCTTCAGTGTCTTTAACAAACACTAACTCCACGGTAGTTACCGGAAGAAACATCCCAAACTGTTCCAAATTGCTGCTTCTCGGGAGCAGGTTTGGGGCAGATGAGAGGTGATACAGGACACTTACTTTTCATTATGAGTCTGCCAGTGGCATTACTGTGGTTAAGCAAAAATTCGTCTTTAAAAAGGAGTCCACGCCAAGTGAAACACTCTTCCTCCACTTGTAAATGTATGTGTTTCTTTCTTTTTCCTCCCCCTCCCCCATTCTATCCCCATCCCCTTGTTTTTCCAGGAAGAAAAAGTGTTGGGCATCCTGGTGCAGCACCCAAGTCCAGAGTGGAGTCTCGGGCGAGGTGGGCCCGGAGGTAGATGGGCTGCCCTTCCACGGCACCCACGCCCAGATGATCCAGAAGCTGGTGGATGTCACTGCGATGGGTGTGTGACTGTGCATGTAGAGTGCGTACCAGATGGCCGTGCCTGGAACTAGGAGGGAGTTCCCTGAGGGCCCCGAGCTCCTTTCCACACGGTCCTGGGTGAGCAGCGCCTGTGAGGGGACAGCGCAGACGTTGGGGACTGAGGAGGATGTTTCCTCAGGGCTTCCAGTCCTTTGCTTTTCTTCCTAAGTGCTAAGGGATTGATTTCAACCCTCCTCCTCAGGCTTCTTCAGAGCACCCACATGGTCTGCTCTGAGAGTTTTCTGAGGCACCACTTATGGGGACAAGAGTAGGCATGACTAGAGCCATGAATAATCCCAAGGCTAATTAAAAAAATAGTAAAAAAAAAAAACGGAGGGGGCACCTGGGTGACTTAGTTAAGTGTCTGACGCTTGATTTTGGCTCAGGTCATGATCTCGCGGTTTGTGAGATCGAGCCCTGTGTCAGCCTCCGTGTTGACAGTGTGGAGCCTGCTTGGGATCCTCTCTCCCCCTCTCTCGCTGCCCTTACCGCCCCCCCCCCCACTCTCTCTCTCAAAATAAACTTAAAAAAAAAAAGAAATTGTTAAATGTACAAATATGTAGCATATATTTACAAACCTCTGGGACTTTACTAAAGGTTTACTCACTACCACCACCAACAAAATATTTATACCTCTGAAATGCTTTCTTTTTCAAACATTTTGTTTCCTTGGGTCTTCAAACCTTACGCTTATCACCATCACCCCTCCTTTCTGTTCCTCACCTCTCTTCACCCCCACACCTCCCGACACCCCCTACCACAGAACCTGACTCTTGGCCCGCCTCCTCCCCATAGGCTCAGCCCCAGCCTAGAGCCAGAGGCTTTGGCCTCCCTGAATAGGAGGGCGGCCACACTCCTGGAGCCAGGGGGTTGGGGGGTCAGGAGTGTCTAGGGCTCAGGTGGCTCACAGGCTCCTCCTGGACAACTGTAGTCAGCTTGTCCTTATCTCACTCACACTCGTCCAGTGCACGTTTCCCAACAAAATTAGGAGCAGGATCACCGACCACATCCCATTACACTCCCCTGTTGAGCTAATACAGTATCTCGTGCTAGTTCACTGCCGAGCGATGGCTCACTCATCCAGATGGGGTAGTCTGGCTTCCCAGCTACAGCTCCAAATGTTTATTGGGCCTGCTTTGTTTTATTTCCTTAAACATGTCCACTTCAACTCTTTAAGGGGCGTTAGTTGTGAAGCGTGAAACACATGCTACAAAAATTACCCCTAGGTTGTCTACTCAACAGAAGTTAAAGCCTAAGCGTGTAGTAAGTAATCTGGGATTAACTTCCAGTGCCATTTACACGGCAAAGCCCCTGGCCAGCTAGGGGTGGGACAGTCCAGACCTCCCTTTGTCATTCTGGCGGGGAGTCCCCACCTACAGGTTTGTGCTTCCGCAGGTGTGGCCTCCAGGGCTGACGTGCTCATTGTGATGAGCTCACAGTCCCTCCCATCTGCAACTTCTCACAGCTCACTGAGCCTGTCTCAGCTGTCAGCTTTACTGGCCAGGTGTTCCACACTTACAGTTTTCGGCCCTGACTTGAGACGGCAGAGTTCCGCGTAACGGGGGCCTCTGAGAGCCCGCCCTGGCATTTGTGAAGTCTCGATGACTAGGAGAGAGGAAGCGAGGAAGCATCACTTTGGTAAAGCTGCCATCACTCTTCTGATTCATATTTTGGGGAAAGACACTAATGGACCTTTGGTTTTGCAATAGTAATAACAGAGTTCTGTTCTGGCATGGAGAAGTTTAAGGCATGACTGTGTAATAGGTTATGTGCGCTGTGGCCAGAAGTTTATGGGATGATGATGACATTGTTTAGGACAGAGGCCGAGACCTGGGTGGAGCCCAGAGAAGGCCGCGAGTGGGGGGTCCTAGTTCTGGAGTGAGACATCCGCAGTACCCCCCTCCCCCCGCACACACACACACACACACACACACACACTGCAGGGAGAAAGGGGCTAAGGTGCAAGCAAGAGCCAGGAATAGGGGCCAGCAGGGACCAGCCCAGGGACCACTGGAGCTCTGAGTTCCAGGATCCAGTTTTCAGGCATTTCCGTTCCACAGGATGATTCCTGGTCAAGCCTTTCATAAAGTTTGGCTCAAATTTATCCTAGTGTTGGCTGTGTTTTGATAAAGGGCCTGTGTTCACGTCTAGGGTGACTGGGTGAGCATGGCTATGGCCTGGAGAAGCCAGTTGCAGTGGGACAAGAGTGTCCTACAGGGAATGGTGGGGCAGCCTGGGGTAAAGATGGGCTGGAACGTCCCCCGGGATGGATTCATGGGGCAGGTGAGCATCTTGGGGCACTTCCAGGAATGTTAGAGGGGGATCCTGGCAAGCAGTGTCTGAGATGCTCTCTGGATATTCAAGGGCAGGCTGGAGACCTTAGGCACATCGAGATGCACATGCCCCATAGACCCTACAGGAGGTGGGACTCAAAGGCAAGCAAGCCAACCAATGGAGTCAGGGTTCCTTAGACCCCTGCTGTCCCCTGGTCAAGTGCTGTCCTATTGCTCATCTGGGCAAGACATTCCTCTGAATTCATTTCATGCCCCTAATTGCATGGGCCCTGCTGATGGCCAGCCCCACCGTCGTCCAGTCCACTGCATTCTGCTCCTTCCTGCCCATTCCATATGGGTTTCACTGCTCCTCAATGATAATTCCCAGATTCAAGAGACCACCGCTCTAGGCAGGACAGAGAAGATGTGGCATAAGAGCAGTTCACATGGACTCAATGTATGTCAATGATGTGCTGTGTCTGCCAGAAAAGCCAATGCATCGACAGAAGCACAGTGCGGTAGTGGTGCCTGGGTGGCTCAGTCGGTTGAGTGGTTGACTTTGGCTCAGGTCATGATGTCACAGTTCATGAGTTTGAGCCCCACTTTGGGCTCTCTGCTTTCAGCACAGATCCCACTTCAGATCCTCTGTTCCCCTCTCTCTCTGTCCCTACCCCCTCCCCCTCTCTCCCTCTCCCTCAAAAATAAACATTAGGAGAAGAAGAAGAAGAAGAAGAAGAAGAAGAAGAAAAGAAAAGAAAAGAAAAGAAAGGAGAAGGAGAAAGGGGAAGGAGAAGGAGGAGAGGGAGGAGGAGGAGGAGGAGGAGGAGAAGCACAGTGTGAGGTAAATGGTCCCTTTCTCCTCAGTGCAGATCAGACAGGCTTGGTCTCACTTCAGATCCAAGCATCACATTTGAAGAAGTGAGTTTTGTTCAGGTAAGGTTTAGGAAGGTGAGAGCTTAAAACCTGTTAAGTGGAGGTAGGTGACTTAAATTGCCGTCTGTCAGAGACTGGCTGGATGCTCACCACTTCTGTTTCCCCTTCCTGAATACATAGGAAAACTACATTTCCCATTCTCCCTTGCAGTTGGGTTGGAGCATGTGATTGGAATCTGGCCAATGGAGTGTGAGTAGTAGATATCAACCACTTCCAGACTTGGCCATAAATGCCCCGTGAGATTCTTTTGGTGCTGCTTCCCCTACCTGTATGGATGGAACAGTACCCCAAGATGCGGGAACCTCTTGATGGAAGGATTCTGAATCACTGCCATCACTTGGATGAAGATTTTCCAGAACTGGCAGCCTCTCGTTGGACTTTGGATGAACAGAAGACAAACTTTTCTTGTTTTAAGGCACTGTGATTTGGGGGGGGGGGGGGGGGTATATTCATTACTGCAGTATAATCCAGCCTTGTCTAATACAAGCTTGCAAGGTTTAATACTGAGAAGTAGGATAAGAAAATTCTCTTCAGATGCCAGTACTGGAAGGACCATGTACTCCAGGGGCACAGTTCATGTGCTTTAAGGCCAGTGGGGAAAGTGGTTCCACTTTGGCTCATTAAGAGTTAAGATTTTCTGACCAACCCTGGAACGGCTTATCTCGGGAAGTAGCAAATTGGTGCCATTGGTGGTATTTGTTCAGAAAACTGGACCATCATTTGGGGGAGAGGGGATATACCTGGGATAATTCATGGAGAGAAAACGGGATATCATGACCTGTATGGTGCATTCCAGCAATGATATCTAACATACAATCTAGCAGCGTCCTTCTGAGAGTAGTTGAATTAAAGCAAATGGAATAAAAATCCCACCATGTCTCCAGATCATTGGGTACTATTGTGACCTCCAGGTGATTGCCATCAAAGGCCATTGTCTTGCTAGATGAATTCCAGGAATGGAGGCTGTAGGATCGCCAGCTTCAAGCAGCAGATTTTTCAGAAAAGCAGTGAACCAAGCGGACCACATTCTGGCTATCTTGGCTCCACCGGTCAGAGGGAATGTGGCAGATGGGGCTGCATTCTGTGCTGAAAATTTCTCCCACTCTTGTCTGGCCAACCCACAGACCAATGTGTATAAACAGGAAGATGAGCCCTCATCTTGCTAAGCAACACTGGTGAATAAGAAAGGAATCTAATGGCTCTGTCACCTTCCGTCCAAACCAGATGGGCCTTTTCCTCCATCTTCCCTCAGGAGAGAAAGGAGTCTTAATCCCCAATAACGTCCTCACTTAGTCTGTTTGGAAGAAGGATCGATTCTTGCAGAATACTTCAGGACTCCAGGAATCTGACCCAGAGAAGGATTAAGTGACCAAAACCAAATTTACATTTTAATATGATGCAGTTAATCTTGAGCGATAAACACATAGCCCGCCACTATTGGCAAGATGCTAAAACCTAAAAGGGCTGGTCAACAAATGTGAACCTCCCCAAACAAAACCCAAGAAGTGAGGACATCCCCAAGAGAGGACTCCAGCAGGTCTTTCTACTTTGGCAATCTTCCATGGTGAGCGGGGTGGTCTCTCTCATCAAGCCCTTCCTCACTGTGGGGGACAGAGGGAGTGATATTCTCCAAATCACAAGGCTGGACTCTGTCCTCAAAAGGAGGAAAACGAGTTAAGTCCCGGAGTGGATTTGTAACAATGTGCTATAGATCTGAAGACACTTTATGAATCTCAAGAGGAGGGAGAGAAGACCCAACTTCACTTGAAGGCTCCATTGTTTTTGGCCACTGCTGGCTGACCAAGGCAAAATACCCTAATTTCTCTGACTTTTCTCTAAGAAAACCGATCCCTGGATCTTCCTAACTCCATTGGGTATTTCAAGAGCCTTCTAGATACCCCTGGTGTTGGAAGACCCTCCTTCCCCATAAAGACTGCAGCACACTCCAGCTGTGGCTTTTTACTTTGCTTTATTTGCAGACTCAAGTTTGCTACGTAAATCCATTGCACAATTCGGCACACATATACTTGGCATAAAAGGGAGGACCGTACAAAAATACAACTCTTGATAGTAAAAGGAACCATCCTCAGCTCATCCCCGTCCATCCTCCTGGTGGGAACACCCATGTTTAAGGTCAAAATAGGGGGAAATTTGGCATGAGGAGGCATGGAGGTCTCAACCAGTTCCATTGCCCCAGTAGGATTCTGGGCTGGGGCCAGGTGGACTTTTCTGTCACTTTCAGACCTGGTCACTGCCTCCTCCAAGAAGGGGAAGAGAAGCTCCCCAGGTTATGGGAGGCCTTCCATAAGGAGCTAGAATAGGGCTATCCAGTCAAAGCCAAAGCCACTTCCCTGGGACACATCCAACCTGGGGTATCTGCCTCTGGGCACCCCTGATTGGAGAGTAAGTGACTCAGGATAAACCCACCTCTTGGAAAGGGATGGGAGGAGAGAGTCAGAGAGATCTAGAGGATGTTCTCCTTGGCTCTCCTTTTAGCAGATTCCATAAATGTCCTATGGATGCCAGTTTGTATCTCCCTGCCCCTGGTCCCTCCCCAGGCTTGAGTCCACCTAGCCCCTTGGCAGTGAGGAGCTTGAATCCCAGAACTCCAAAGGAAGTCAGAGTTGGCCCCAGCCCACTGACCAGGAAATCTGAAGGACTAGCATTTCTGTAAAGGTGGGCAGATCCTTGGAGCAGCAAGAAGTCCTTCTGGTCCTTGGTATGTTCACCAGGGTGGAGGCTCAACATGGTCGGGCACAAAATTGCAGGAGAAATGAGACTGGTACTGAGCTTCCCAGGACAGAACAGAAGATGGCGGGCAGTACCCTGGTCTACATATGGCCCTACAGACCCACTATCACTCTCCAGGTGGTGGGGTGAGACGTCTGGCAGATGAGCAGTGCTGGAGAACAAAAGAGGCAGGGTGAGCCCGGGGCCACCTCCTCTTCTTGTCTCAGGGGCTATTTAAACCATTATGGAGCTTAACCCCAGGCCTTTGGGCTGAGAGATGCCAGAGAATGAGTCTCCGTTTTGTTTTGTTGTATCTGAGAACTCGGAGAGAATGTCAGGGTCCTCTCTGAGACTGCTAAGACACTCCACAGGGCGTGTGGCAGGGGGCTGAGGTGGGGACTGGGGGGCGGGGGGGATACAATTCTGCCAGTAGTCATATAACCTTAGCCTCAGTGTCTTGGCACAGAGCTGTCATGGAGACCCTGGCATTTTAACGGTGAACACATGCATGCTTGCACGCACGCGCACGTACACACACACACACACACACACACACACACACACAAACACATAGGGTTCCTGGCATCTGCCTCTGGTGCTTCTGGGCAAATGGAGACAGAAAAATAATTAGAACTCTGTGTGTTGGGAACTCGGTTAGACACACTGGATTTAGGCCTCTGTCCTGGCCCTGCGCTTCAGGACTGGCTGTTTAAAAGGGCCACAGACATGGCCCCAGGGAGCCCCGGGATTTGTCTTCCATCAGCCCTGGGGCTTGTAGAATCCACTCACCTGTCCTGTGAAAGTGAGACATGCCCTTCACTGTCCCCCCACCACATGCTCCCAGTGCCCGACCGCCTCCCCACCTCCCTTCTCCCCTCCGGCCTCCAGGGAGGTCATCTCCCTTCCGACCCCTTTGTGGGGTGGGGCTCAAGTGTTAATGATGACAATACAGCTTCGTGTGTCATGTCCTCAGGAAACACCCGTGCATTTGGACAGGTGTCATCGGTGACAACGGCACTGGAAGGTCCTGGCAGGCGTGAACCCAGATACCCCCCCTCATCTCCCAATCCCCACCCCTCACGCTCTGCACCCTCCCCCGCTCCAGCCTGTCTTTGAGAACTTCCTGGAGGTGACAATTCACTGTCTTCCTCTCCCCAGAAGCCGGCCGCAGACGACTCCCATCAGCCGATGGGGGCTTATCCCCACTGGGCTCAGCAAGCTGGAGCAGGCCCCCCGGGACCAGAGAGCCCCCCCCCCCCCCTCCTCCCCGGGACCAGAGAGGTCTCATGGTGGCCCAGGCCCATCGCTCCCACCTGCGCTTGGCCACGCGGGCGGCAGGCGGCGGGCAAGCTCAGGCCTCACTTGGCCCCACACGGCGGCGGGACCCTGGCTAGGCCAAGCCGCCCGCGGGGGTCCCGCCCGCTCCAGGCGAGTTCGGGGTCTGGAAGGTCGAGTGGAGCCTGGTCAGCAACTCGGGCTCATCGCTCTTCCCCGAGGCGTCGGGGGTGCCCGACGGGTAGGCCTCCCTGGCCCGGCCGGTCCTGGCGCAGGCGAGGAAGGCCAGGCAGGCCCCGCGCAGGCGGCCCAGGTCCCTGTGGGTGGACTCGCTGACGAAGCAGTACAGCACGGGGTCGGCCACGCAGTTGAAGCTGGTGAGGAGCAGGGCGAAGTGGTAGGCGTTGAAGACGGCCCTGGCGAACTGGCAGCTGGCCTCCCAGAGGCTGCGCACCAGCAGCAGGGTGTGGTAGGGCAGGAAGCAGGCCAGGAAGATGACCACCGTGCTGAACACGAGCCGCTGGATCTGGTCCTTGCGGCTCTTCTGGGTGCCGTGGCTGCGGCGCACGGCCCGCAGGATGCCCCGGTAGGAGGCCAGCAGCAGGCACAGCGGGAAGAGGAAGCCCACCAGGAAGCGGTAGTAGTTGATGCCGCGCTGCCACGGCTCCAGCGGGTAGTGCTCGAAGCAGACGCGGTGCCGCTTGTCGTCCTCCACCACCTCCTGGTGCCTGAGGAAGTAGACGCTGGTCAGCAGCTCCTTGGCCCAGATGAGCGCGCTGACGCCCACGGCCGCCTTCAGGGTGCGGAACTGGTGGAAGCGGAAGGGGTGGGCCACGGCCAGGTAGCGGTCGATGGAGATGCAGCACAGGAAGCCCACGCTGATGTAGATGTTCTCGTAGAGGAGGATGCCGCACAGCTGGCAGGACAGGTCTCCGTGCGACCAGTTGTCGTGCTGCAGCACGTACTGCAGCCAGAAGGGGAGCGAGCAGATGTAGAAGAGGTCGGCCACCGTCAGGTTGCACAGGTACACGCCCAGCTCGTTCCGGGCCTTGATCTGCAGGTAGCCGAAGTAGAGGGACAGGCAGTTGGCCGGGAAGCCCACCACCAGCACCGCCACGTAGACCACCGGGGCCAGAGTCTGGTGGATGGTGTGGTCGATGGGACAGCTCAGCGACGAGTTCTCAGTGACGTTCCCCATCTTCGGGCCTCAAGGGGCCTCGCCCCTCATGGGCTCGGGGAAGGGGCCGGGCTCTCTGACGCCATCTTGCTTGCGGGATGCGGCTCAAGCCGGTTCAAAGGCTGGGCCTCCTCGGTGGCGGGGAAGTCCCTGAAAGCTGAAGGCGGGAGAGGCTTGGAATAACAGCAGCTCACATTTCTGTAGCACCTACTGTGTGCCAGGTCCCTTTCTAAGTGCGTCACCCGATCGAGAAGACGGACCGACCTCAACTCCACTAGCCTATCCGAGCGGGTGGCACACCAGGATACTAAAATGTAAAATGTGGTTTGGGCCTCCCTGTCCCCCTTCCCTGGCCTCCCGTCCCTTATTTATTTTCCTGGTCCCTCGGGGCAGCAAGCAAGGCTAGGAGCCCTTGTGAGCACAAACCCTCCAAGGGAAGCTCAAGGTAAAGTTCAATTCCAACCCACGCACGACAGTGAGGGCTCCAGCCATTCTCTACGACAGCACTATGCATCCGTCACATCTTTCCTGCTTGCTCCAAGACATGTACCAGGGCAGTTAACACTGAGGTCACGGCCCCTTCTGGGGGCCTCTCCAGACAGCAGGGCCCGACCCTGTCACGTCCTCTTGTGCTCTGGCAAGAAACAAAGGCCGTGCTTCCCTCAGGCCACTGCCTGGATTCCCGGTGCTCCCCAGGAGGTGCTCCCTAGGAGGTGCTCCCTCACCTCTTCTCTGGAGAACTGAGGGCCCAGCGCAGGGAACAGCACAAGACGGGAACCAACAGAAATGAACACGAGGCCGGGGTCAGCCGCTTACAGGCTGGGCAAGGCATTTACCCTTTGTCTCAGTTTCCTCATCTAGAAGGTGGGGATAGAAGCACTCACCCTCAGGGGCAGTATCAGGGCCACATCAAATGATGGATGTCAAAATGCACGGCATTGTTTTGCCAGAGGGAAAGAGGCGGAGTCACAGATGGTATTTGCAAGAAGTTTATCGTGTTGAGAATTTAAGAAAGAAAATGCTATTGCTCTATTTTTTTTTTAAATTTTTTTAACGTTTATTTATTTTTGAGACAGAGAGAGACAGAGCGTGAACAGGGGAGGGGCAGAGAGAGAGAGGGAGACACCGAATCTGAAACAGGCTCCAGGCTCTGAGCTGTCAGCACAGAGCCTGACGTGGGGCTCGAACTCACAGACCGTGAGATCATGACCTGAGCCGAAGTCGGACGCTTAACCGACTGAGCCACCCAGGGGCCCCAGCTATTGCTCTATTTACAGATACATTAGAACAAAATAGAATAAAAATTGTTGTTGTAAGCCTACTTTATAAATTATCTGATATATATATATATATATATATATATATATATATATATATATATAATGAAAAGCCTGAGCTCCTCTATTGATTAAACACTCCTGGTTCCAGTGAAAAATCTCACTGTGAGTCTAAATCAGGATGTTTGAACTTTTTGCTTGTTTAACAGTCATCCTCCCCGGGGGCACCTGGGTGGCTCAGTCAGTTGAGTGTCTGACTCTTGATTTCAGCTCAGGTCATGATCCCAGGGTTGTGGGATCAAGCCCTGTATCGGGCTCCGTGCTGAGCGTGGAGTCTGCTTAGGATTCTCTCTCTCCCTCTCCCTCTCTCTCTCCCCCTCTTCCACTCTCACTCTCTCATGCTCTCTCTGTCTCAAAGAAAAAAGAAAGAAAGAAAGAAAGAAAAGAAAAGAAAAAGAATTATTCTCCCAAAGACCCTCATTAGACATTTTTCCCCCAACCACCCCCTTTCCATGAAATTTTAATACCCCATATGTATTGCATATCTCTTTGTGTCCTGTAGCCCTTTGGAAGGTGACAAATCATCGTAATAGCTCAGATTTTTTTTCACCACCCCTCCCCCCGAGAACATACAGTCTTATATGGTTGCAAATTCTGAATGAGTAACATTTGAATTAAGCTATTTTGAAGTATCAGCAGATCAACCCTGTCCTTTGCATGGTCTCTCAACAATAGTCAATCTGGGACTCAAGGACCCAGAAGGGAAAAGCCTCAGAGTCTGCCCCAAGCCACCTCACCGCCAGCTGACCAGGCCCCCTCCCACCGCCATCTCCCTCCTGCAGCTCTGTTGTGGCTCCTGCCTGGCCTCTTGCCTCTAAATGGGCAGGAGATGGTTCTGGTCCAAAGCTACCCTCCTCACCTGGAGTCCCTGGGACTCCTTGGGGCTCCCCCCACCCCACCCTGGCTCTCCCCTTCATGCTCCTGCCCATTACCCACATGGAAGGCACAGCCATCTTTCTAAATATAACCAGCTCTTCTTCTCCCTTGCTTAAAACCCACTGAGATGGCTTCTTATCACACCTACAGTAAAGCCCAAACTCCTTGCGGGACCTACAAGGCCCAGCATGATCTGGCCCCGACTCCCTCGGCCTTGCCCACCACCACCACCCTCTGGCTACAAAGGCCAGCTCTCTGCGCCTCAGGCCTGAGGAAGGAAGCGTGGGCAGGAGGACCCAGGTCTGCCTACTCCATGTCCCCGCTCCTGGCCAGCCAGTCCCCACCTGAGACTCACTCTCGAACTCTCAGTCAGTCTCCAGAAGGCAGGACTCCCGTCGGGCTCACCTCTCCACCCTCTCCAGGACACAAGCCCGGAATCTCAGTGATGGTGGCGGAGGGGAGTGCTTCTCGCTGTTTTTAATTGTGGTTAGATATATATAACATAAAATGTACCATGTTAACCATTTTTAAGTGTACATTTTTAAGCGGCGTGAAGTACATTCACACGGTTATGCAACCATCACCACACCACCCGTCTCCAGAACTTTCTCATCTTCCCAAACTGGAAAACTCTGTATCCGTTATACCCTATTCCCATTCCCCTATACCCCATACCCCATTCCCCTCACCCCCCAGCCCCTGGCAAGCTCCATTGTACTCTCTGTCTCTGAATTTGACTATGCTAGGACCTCGTGTGAGGGAAATCGTTCGGTGTTTGCCTTTTTGTGTCTGGCTTATGTCACTTAGCAAAATGTCCTCTGGGTTCATTCATGGGGTAGTATACTGCAGGATGTCCTTCTTCCTGAAGGCTGAACAACATTACGTTGTGTGCATGTACTGTGTTTTTGTTTTTCCACTCATTTGTCAGTGAACATCGGAGTTGTTTCTATCCTCCCTACTGGCCAGTGTGAATAACGCTGCAGTGAACAGGGATGCCGAGGATCCGCTTGAGTCCCCGTTTTCAGTTCTTTGGGGTCAACACCTAGAAGTGGAATTCCTGGATCATAGGACAGTTCTATTTTTCATTCTTTTGAGGAACTGCCATTCTGTTTTCCATAGTGGCTGCATCATTTTACATTCCTACCCGCAGTGCACGAGGGTGTTTTCTTATTTTTTGCTTTTTGTGGTTTTTTTTTTTTTTTGGTTTTGCTTATATGTTTTGATGGTGAGAGGAAGGGGGAAAGGGGGCAGATGAGCCCTGTGACCCTTCAACTCCGCCCGCGGCCGGTGAGTCAAACTTTGGTTCCACTCACCCTCCACTTGCCGACCCTCCTATCCCTGAATCCCAAGCCCACGCACAGTTCAGCTGGCTTACATATGAGGTCAACAGCCGGACACGTCCCTGAACTGTCCCCAAGAGCACTCACCCGGGACAGCCCCCGTCTCTAGATTTACCTCAGGTTCTCCAAAGTCCAGATAAAGTCCACCCGCAGGAAGATAAAATTCATTCATAAGCACAGGCCCCCAGATGCCCCCAAAACAGGGCAAATGAAGCCATCGTGAAGAAAAACACGTCCTGTCGGGTCTTTGGAAGGTCACCAGGCTGAAGCCTATTGTTTATAAGTGGTGAGTGTATATATGTGTGTATGGCGGGTGAGGGGGGAGCTGGGGCAATGGCCTGTGGCTTCCTCTTTCCTAGGCCAACAATAAGCGAATTCTGGCAACCAAAGTAAAAAATGTTCAAGCGTGCAAGGCAGAGAAGAAACATTTACTATGTTTAGGTTAAAACACCTCCTACGTTCCCTTGTAGCGAAAAGTGGGTTTGGGTGTTCCAGAGCCGTGGTTTTCATATTTAGGTGCATCTGAGTCACCTGGAAGATTTGTTTAAAACAGATTTTTGAGGGGCGCCTCAACTGGTTAAGCGTCCGACTCTTGATTTCGGTTCAGGTTGTGATCTCGCAGTTCATGAGTTCGGGCCCTGTGTCGGGCTCCGTGCTGACAGTGTGGAGCTTGCTTGGGATTCTCTCTTCCTCCCTCTCTGCCCCTCCCTCGCTCATACTCTCTTCTCTCAAAATAAATACATAAACTTAAAAAAAAAAAAAAACCTTATTGAAATTATTGAGCCTTACCTACCAAATGTCTAATCCAGTGGGTCTGAGGTGGGGCTTGAGAATTTGCAATATGCTCCTATGTGGTGTTGGTATGCCAGCCTGCTGACCACACTCTGAGTAGCAAGGCACTCAAAGCTCTAGAAAGTCTGGGATCTGAGTCCTGATAAGGGGCAGGATACGTATCCTGATACCTCGAGTTCCCAAGCTGGGAGGCAGAGGTAGCTGTAAGGGGAACTTAACGACCCAACAGAACCCTTATGGGCAGAACCAGGATGCAGCCTTTGGGAGGTCAACAGCCTGATTCACTCTCTCAAGAAATAGGGACTGGATCTGTCAGGGTTCTTACACCTCATATTTGCAAAATCTTCTGCAGTTTACAGAGCATTTCACCTCTGCCCTCTCACCCATCTTCACTACAGCCCTGTTATTTTCCCCATTTTAGGCAAGAGGACACTGAGGGATGGAGTGGCTTGTCCAAGAGTCCAGTTCCTCTGTGTTCCTCCCACCCTCAGGGAGCCTCCAGTCTCATAAGACAGAACAGCACGCACAAATGACTACCGCTCGAGGCAGCGCACGGTGGTACTGTGAGCCCCCCTCATACTCACGTTTAATTTGGTATGTTCTTTTCACTCCACACACGGCCTCTGTGGGACAGCCTCCCTCTGTGGTTTCAACCCCATCTGCACTCTGACGACTCCAGGCCTCCCACCAGGCGGACAGTGGACGTAATCAGCTTCCCGCTGCCTCACAAGACATGCTCCATGATGAGGCCCAGCCCCCTTCCATCATTTTCTGCACTAACGGCCTCTTGGAAGGGGCATCTCTACCTGTGCAGATGAATGGCCTTTGGCTTCTTCCCTTATCTTCATCCAAAGCATCCAATTAATTACCCAGTTCTACCATTTTCAACTCCTGAATATTTCCCACATCAATCTCTTCCTCTTCATTTCCTACACCAATGCCCTAGATTGACTTGGCCAAGACTTCACCCCCAGCATCGGTACAATGGCCTCCTGTTGGATTTCCTAGCTCCATCTGACCGCCCTTAATGCCATCCTCTAAACCATCCATGCAACCATGCTTTCGTGCATCCATCCATCTGTCCATCCATTCACTTATTCATTCATACAACAGACACTTATTGAGTATCTATTGTATGGAAGGCACTGCCCTAGACACTGTCACTTAGTGAAACTCAAGTTGCTTTTACTCTCATGAGACAGCGGAGAAGACGGGTGAGACCAGCTCCTAAGGAGAGCACAGGACTTTAAGGGAGCTCATGGGAGGTAACCTGACCCAGCCAGAGAGGCCTTCCTGAGCGGCAAGTCAGACTAAGACAGAAGAAGGGGGAAGGGCTACCCAAGCAGAAGGGAGTTTCTGCCTGTGGAAACAATGTGTGCAACAGGCCAAATGTGAGAGAGACAATGGGCACGTTTGGGGAACTGAGAGTAGCTTGGCATGACTGGGTCTAGGTATGAGGAAGCATGGCCGGAGAGGAGACAAGAAGGAGCTACAGAAACTGACAACTAATTAGAAGGGAGGTAGGGGGCAGGGACCCCAGTCAGGGACAAATCTGAGATGTTCCTTAGTGCTTGGTCCTTATAAGCTCTCAAAAATTATTTGTTAGGTGGGTGGATAGGTGAATGGGTGGATAGATGGGTAGGTGGATGAGTAAATGAATGTATGAGGAGGTAGATGGATAAATGAATGAGTGAATGGGTAGACAGATGGATGAATGGGTGGGTGGGTGGGTGGATGAATATGTAAACAGCTAGATGGTGGCGGGTGGCACCTGAGTGGCTCAGTCGGTTGAGCGTCCGACTTCGGCTCAGGTCATGATCTCACAGTTCGTGGGTTTGAGCCCCACATCGGGCTCTGTGCTGACAGCTCAGAGGCTGGAGTCTGCTTCTGATTCTGTGTCTCTCTCTGTCTCTCTCCCTGTCCCCTGCTCACTCTCTGTCTCTCTCTCTCAAATAAACATTAAAAATTTAAAAAAGTATAGCTAGATGGGTGAGGGGTAGACAGATGGATGGGTTAATGGGGAGAGAGATGGATAGATGGGTGACTGGATAGGTAGATGGGTTTGAGGTTGGGTGCTGGGACAGCGGGGTATCATTAATAGAAATAGAAAAGTAAGGAGGAAGGATTACTGGGGTTTCCTCTTCAGAAGCCTGGCATCTGCTCAAGCCTCCAGAGCTGGTCAGAGGGTCCAGCTTTTGCACTCAGGTCTTATCACAGCCAACCTTCCCTTCTACCAGTTCCTGAGGACAGGTACCCCCAGATAGAAACTCCACCTTGCCAGGAGGGTCCCTTCTCTACCTGGTGTCCATAAGAAACTTCCTCCTCAAAAATCAAGGGACACAGTGGATGCAAAAGTGTTCCGTGAATGGGAAAACCTAGATGGAATAGAAGAACCAAGCCACATCGGCCGAGAGGGCTCGACGTGCCAGGCACATTTCCGCACATTCGCTCCCTTTCAATACCACTCTCATCAGTGCTCATTTGACAGGTGAAAAAACTGAAGCTCAGAGCGATGAACCAACCCGCTTAGGATTCCACAGTTACGATGTGGTAGGCTAGGTTTGGAGCTCAGACAGGCCCAAACTCTGTGAACATGAACTCTGTGTCCTGTCCCCTTTCTGTCTATCACGGTGATCCGTGAGCAACCACCCTCCACCCCCAGGCTTCGCCAAGCTCCGGTCCTCAGATGCCACCAGGAGGGCCACCGGGCTTACTCCCGGGCCTGCTCCCCTGCACCCGGCGGATGTCTACCGGGTCACCCATGTCCTCAGCACCCAAAGTGCGCCCAGTCCGTGGTGGCCCGAGGGGCAGGGGGAGGGGCGGAGAATGAACACAAGGAGTCTCTGCATCTACCTCAAACGCTTCACCATCCAGCTAAGAAATCCACGGACTATCCACGACACAACCGACCCCTGAAAGCAAATCTTTCTACAAATGCTCGTCGGCACGGAGAAAGGTCTTCCAGGACCTTAACGACCAAGAAAAATTAGCCCTGAAAGGAAGGAAGCGCCTTTTGACGCAAGCTGAGAGCCTCCTGCACATCCCCAGCCAGAAGGCGGAGGTGCCTGATGCTGGCCTGGAGCCGGTGCATAAACAGTGATCTAATCTGTCGCCGTTTCTTCCGCGTGCTGCACACAGGCACGCACACAGACGGCTACTCACGGAGCCCCGAGCCCACGGAGCAGGGAGTTTCCTGCGCACCCAGCTTCCCTTCCCTTTAGCTGGTCAAACTTCCACCTGCTTTCAGAGGCTGACATTTCCCTCTGGGACGGGAGTAGAAATCAGGCTGCAGGCTTCCTGAGTCCCATCTTGCTCCCAAACAGCCTCACTCGGGCAACAACAACAAGGAGAAAATCTCATTTCTCAAGCCCTTGTCCCTGTTGGGAAGTTCAGTCCCATCTGGGCTCAGGCAGTCGCTCTGGGGCAGGTGGGGCTCGCACTGCTATCCCATTTCACAGAACCTGAAGCCCAGAGAGCCTAAGCCAGTGGCTCAAGTTCACACAGTAAGTCGGGCGAATCTGAATCCAGGACCCAGAACCCAGGCGTCCCGGCACTGATTTGCTGCCTTTTAAGCTCTTCTGACCACAAAGCATAGCAAGGATACATTTGACATTGTAACCAAGCACACAGACATCACACACACACACCTGCATACAGAGAATAAAACTTCCCCGAAGCAATACTTACCCCACTACTTGCGACGCACTCTGATCATTTCTACACTAAATTGATTTCCTGACCCACTAATGAGTCACGATCCTCAGTTTGGAAACAACTGGGCTGATCCCCCGCCTTCTCAGCCTCCAGACCCCGGGAAGGCGATGGTCTCTGACGCCAGGTGAAGAGCAGGCAGGGAGCGGCAGCAAAGGGGGAATCTGGCTCTTCTCTGACTGTCTACTCGGCTGAGCACTGCCCTCAAACCTCAAATAGCCGGGCTTCCTCTGGCCCTGGAGAGTCCCGGGGGAGGAGACGGGACCCACCTTGCCAGGCCTGGTGGAGGGCCCCAAGCAGGCCACTCTGCAGCCAGGACCCGCGCTTCCCCTCCGGAGATTTCCCACAGACCACACCTCCCAGCTCGGTCTAGAAAATCCCAGCTGGAGGCTGCCCGTTCCCGAGCTGAGGCAGAATCATGTGAACTCCGATCCGGTATCAGGCTGGGTGGTTGCCGAGGAACACTTGCCAGCCAAGGATGAGAGCAGGGGGGGACTGCTCCCTCCACCATCCGCATCCTCCAAATTCTTCCAGACCCCAGGGGGGCAGGGAGAGACCTTGCCAGGAATGTGAAAGCCTGAGTTAGGGGCAAGAGTCCTGGGGAGTGGGGTGGGGGTGGGGGGTGCAGGAGGAGCTAACCACACTAATTCTACCCATCAAACCACCTTGAGCACCTACAAGATACCAGGAGAGGAGCTACAGGGTGTCGAACCCCTGCCCCAGGAGTCCTTGCTTGAGCCGTTCAGACAAGCCAATGCTAGAATATGCTGCGGACACCGGCAAGAACGATGGGACGGCCGGCAAGGACAGGGGAAGGGGACTGTTTCCGTCCCCAGCCCCGGGCTGTCACCCTTCAGCGGCAAACAACCAACATCTGGGTCAGTGGGTCGCAACTCACCTAAGAACATACCCGGGGGACTTATAAAAATTAATACTAATGCCCATGCCCTGCCTCAGATGAATTAAATCACCCTTTCTGGCGGTGAGATGCCAGCACCAATGTTTTTCAAAGATCTCAGGACAATTCCAGTGGGCGGCCAGGTAGAGAAGCACTGATGTGGTGGTGGAGGCAAGTTGGATCCTGTTCTGCAGACTGATAGAGCCAGGGCAACGGGGAAGGTTCCAGGCTATGAAGAAGGCAAGCATCGATGTTTTAAAATAGCATGGCCCAGAGCAGAGAGCAAGCACAGGGCTCTGGTTTCACGGGGTCTTCTGTCTCTCAGGAGCATTTACTAAGCTTGGTCAGCACAGCGGGATTGGAAGACCCCCCTGGAGGTTACGCAGCCCAGCCCCCTCATCTTACAGATGGGGACACTCAGACACAGAAGGGCAAAGGCTCTAAACTGGGGCCTTACAGCTAAATGACAGAGCCGTGATTTTCTCAGAACACGCTGGCGACTTCAGACGTCATGCTGTCTTGGCATAGCCTCCTCCCTTTGAAGAACTCTCCTTGGAAGCTGCATCATGGGACACGTTGCTGGGGCCACAAAGCCAACGTCCGCCACGCATGGGGGTCATTGAGAAAGTGCGTTCTCCCTGCCCCGTTGGGTGATCTGTGGGACTCGTCCTCTCTAGAGGGTGAATCGCTGTAGTCTTTTGGGGGGACCGTTTCGGTAGGGGTCTCAGGAAAAACAAATCCCCCTGGGTTGGGCCCGGGCCCTCCGAGCAAATGCTTCTCGACACAGATGTTCTTCCGGAGCCGCGGAAGCGTGGCTGGCGTTTCCTGATGTCACAGGAAGGAATGCGTGGGTGAGGAGGGCAGGGTTGACTTAGTGGTGAATGCCTGACCACCCGGTGGACACACAGGCCAGAGAGAATGTCTCTGGCTCCTTCTGCAGGGGGGCCCGGCCTAATAGGACACGCACACGCAGGGGGCGGGTGGCGCTTTAGTTTTACTCAAGTCAGCTGAGCCCACATCCTCGGAGACACCCACTCAGTAAGAGAAAAAGGAGCCCGTGCTGTGTTCTCCTTTGCTGCCAGGATTTTGTCTTGAACCTAAAACAGGAAAGAAGGCCTAGAAAGCGTGATAACACAAAGCATCAAGCAGGGGCCTGAGGGGCCCTAGGGGCCCCATAACCTCGAGTCGCCCAAACCTCACTAAATAAACCTGTAACTAAGTACAAAGTAATGAGTTTGTAATAAAAATACAGTCTCAAGAGAAGCCCCCGGACTGCCTCCTTGCATTCAGACTTCTGTCCTTAAGCCCAAAGTGATAGTATCTTAGAGCTGCAGCTGAGCAGAACGGGGAGTTTAGTGAAGGGCCAGAATGCCTGAGCTCTGTGGGGTACGGTGACCTCATAGGGGCTGCTAGGGGCCACCTCAGTGTCTCCTTCCATCCTGAAAAGCCACAGGACATAAACTGGACCACGCCTGCCACCTGAATTCACTGTCTCCATCTCTCAGCCCTCAGTGACAGCAGACAGGAAGCCCTGTAGGCCCCCAGTAGAATGGCAGCCCCAGAAGGTTGGACTGAGCCCTGGGAAGACCTGTCTGCCCCCAGCATAAACATCTCCTCCAACAACCTTGGCTCTGAGGGGCTGGCGGACTTTTCTGAGCCACTCTGGAGGCTATTTTGAGGGCAACAGGACCATAGGCAAGAAGGCTCTCGGGCACCCCTGGCTCTTAGAATCCAGACAGCCTGAGACTCATCATAGGGAGGACTTCAGAGTCTGCCCTGAGCTGGTGGCACCATGCAAGCCGTCCAGCACATGGCAGCAATGCCATGGGCACGGGATGAAGGTTAAGAGCAGAGGCTCTGGACCAGACTGTGCAGGTTAGATCCCCGGGCTGCCACTGTCTGGCTATGTGACCTTGAGAAATCGCATACCCTGTGACCACTGGCCTTCTGTGAGAACCAAAGGAGATGAGGTTCAGCCTGGCACTCAGTACGTCCTCCATGTTAGTGAGGATCCAGGGGTGATGAGGATGGTGATGATGGAAGTGACAGGCTAGAAGGTCCTGCCCCATGGTCCGCTTTCCCCTAGAAAGGGTGAAGGGTGGGCAGGCCAACTTGGTGAGGTATTTTTTTATGGTGCACTACCTTATCCCCATGGCTACTCTCCCGATTTGGGGCTGGCTGGGGTAACGACCTCGGAGGCTCCCCGGGGGCTCTGACAAGTACCAGTGTCTTATCATGAGCCATCGGCTGTTTGACACCAGGGACCTTTGCTGACTTGTGTCTTGAAGGCCAGCCTTGGCCTTCCCCAGGCCTTCTATATCAGCGGCACAGGCTGTAAGCAAGGCTGTAAGCACAGGCTTACATCAGGGGAGCTAACACATGGTGCGATATTGTTGCAGGTTCAAAGGTGGCCAGGTGTGAAGTAAGGATGGCTCCAAGGACCAAGGAAAAGAACCAGCAGAGAACCTTCCAGAGCACCTGGCACCACGGCCCTGGTGGGGTCAGAGAAGAAGTGGAGGCAACATAGGGCCAAAGAGCATAGTCCTTGCCATTGTGGAAGCATGTGCTTAGTACCTGGGATGAGCACTTCTCAGATGCTTCCTGTGTTAATGCTGGCACCAACCTTGTGAGCCAGGGTTATCCCTGTCTCGGTCCACGGAGACCCAGCATGCCAGCAACTCGCCCCGAGTCGCATAGCTGGGAAAGAGTAGAGCTGTTTGGCACCAATGACTCTTGACCACTGTATGAATTTCCTGTTGCTGCCAGAACAAAGTACCACCCACTTAGTGGCTTAAGACAACACAAATTTCTTGTCTTAGAGTCTAGTGGTCAGAAGTCTGACATTGGTTTCACTGGTATTGGCAGGCCTGCATTTCTTCCGGAAGGTCTAGGGGAAATCCATTTCTTTGCCTTTTCCAGCTTCTAGAGGCTTCCAGCATTCCTTGGCTTTCGTTTTCCAAGCCAGCAGTGGCGGGTTGAGTTCGTGTCGCACTGCGTCACCGCGGCCTCTGCTCCCAGCCTCACGTCTTCTTCTCTGACTCTGACCCTGCTGCTCCCCTCCTCCATTTTTAAAGACCCTTGCGATCATCCTGGGCCCACCTGGATAATCCAGGACAGTCTCCTTATTTAAAGGTCAGCCCATTAGCAACCTTGATTCTACCTGCTATCTTAATTAATCTCCCTTTGCCGTGTAAGGTAACATACTCACTGTCTCCAGGGACTATGAACTGGACATCATTTGAGGGTCATTATCTCTGCTGACCACACCACCACATCGCACTTATCTAAAACCCTATAGAGCAGTGCTTCTGGAATGTTGGCGTGAATGATGGAGCCATCTGTGAGACGTGGAGCCATCTGTGGTGAGTTGGGATAGAGCCTCTGGGTGCGGATGGGCTTTGAGCTGGTGCCCTGAGAGAAGGGGGTGGGGGGGCGGGTGAGGTGGGCAGAGGTGGCCGAAGTGTGAAGGAAGGGAGAAGGCCCATCACCCTCGCTCTGAGTCCCAACACAGGGCCCACCCACTTCCCGGCCTCTGTTCCCTAGTCTTTCAGGCCCAATCCCGTTTCCCCGGGGAGCTCCAGCAAACCTGCATCAGTATTCCCAGGCCCTGCCCTGGGTCACTGATTGAGAATCACTGAGGGATGAGGTCCAAGAGGCGGCACTTTGAGCAATACCTCTGGGTTTTTCTGACACACGCCAAAGTCCGAGAACCACGGCTTTCAGGCCCAGCTTAATGTGCTGCACACATCCCTCCTTGGGTTCTTTTCATCCTTCCTTGGCCAGCTTGAGGACTGTGACTGCCAGGGAGCTGGGACCGGGGCTCTCCATACAGAAAGAAGGCGGCCAATGAGTTCCAAATGACAAACAGGCACCGGACGAGGGGACACCGGGCGGGTGCTTACATACTCAGAGTTACCGCTACGTGCGAGGCTCTGTGTATCCCACAACATGCCTTGCTGATGCCTTGCAGCAACCCTGGAAGGTAAATATTATCATCCCGGCTTTACCACCGAACACACCAAGGGTCACAGGGCTGGCAGAGCCGGGATTCAAGTCAAGTCTAAATCCACTGTATTTTTGGGCCCCTGGGGGGCTTAGTCGGTTAAGCATCTGACTTCATCTCAGGTCACCATCTCACGGTTCATGAGTCCAAGTGCTGTACTGGGTGAGCTCAACCCCCGCTTCAGGTGAACACATGCCCGGCTTCGAGCAAGCCCTGCTTCTCTCTCTCTCTCTCTCTGCCCCTCACTCACTTGCGCCCTCTCTCTCTCTCTCTCTCTCTCACACACACACACACACACACACACACACAAAGAAAGAAAAAGATTCATTCCCTCTCTTTCTGCCCCTCTCCCCCATTTGCACTCTTTTTCCAAAATTAAAAAAACCATATAAATAAAATATTTAAAAAATAAATTCATTGTATTCTAGTAACTATCAATGCAGTGCATGGGAATCTGTATGATTATGTGCTAATGCCCACCTCCACCTCCAGACAGTAAGCCCGTGCGGAAGGAGGAGCCGGGTCTGTTCTGTTCTCTCTTAGGGAGAAGGTGGTTTGGCCCAAAATAAACGCACAACAGAAATGTGTTGAATGCTTGAATGAATAAATGAATCTAAAATCCGTTTCTTTCTGCAGCCCAGTGTGGCTGAAATTGAAGTCAGGAGCTAAGAGACTGGGGCAGGCCACAGGAAGAGGGTTGGTTTCGACTCTGAAGACACTGGTGGGTGGCCACGTGTGAGAATGCATCACGGTGGAAACCTACTGCCGAAAGAGAGACGTTGGTCTCTCTTTGGAGAGTCTGTGGTCTTTCTGAGAAGGTCTCAGCCGTCTGGGACATCCTTCCTGCTTGGAGCCAAAGCACAAAACCACAGACCTGAAGGTTGCCATGGCGACTCCTAGGGCCTGCTGCCCTCTCTGGCCTCCTGCCTCCCCACCCCCCGGGGCTCCAACCCATCAGTTAATAACCTAATAATGTAGGACAACAGTCACTCCCCAAGCACCCAAGCAGCAACCCTCATGAAAAACAAACAGATTTCTCCAGGGAACTGAGCGCTACATAGATGTTCATTATACTCAGCCTGGGCCACCTGCTAGAATCTACTTTTCTGAATCCAAATTATCCCCTGCCTGGCTTCTCCCTCTGGTTTTAAAGACAAGGGGCTAGCAGAGAGGTTCCCGGGAAACAGATCCTAGAGAAGCCACTGTATAGGAGGCCTGCTCCCTCATTCCGGAACCAGGCCCCAAGAAAGTGACCGTGACCGAAACAGGCTCTGTGATAAGGCCCTCGTTATGGATATCTGGATCTCTGCTGGTCTTCTCCTTTGCGAGGATGAATTAATTTGTCACCATGGCACCCAGAAAAAATTAAAAAAAGACTTTCAAGTTGTGGTACAGTCAAGATAGTTGGAAATCGTTTGATGCTTTTTTCATTGAGAGATGGAGTCTAAGTCCCCTCCCCCTTGAATGGTGGTGGTCTCTGTGGCTACATGGTCAGTAGAATGAAGTGGAAACACACTGTGCTGGTTTCTGAGTCCACGGCTGAAGAGACTATAAACCCCCATTTCCTATCACTTGGGAGAGTTGCTCTTGAAACCTGGGCGCCATGTCATGGGGAGGCCCAAGCAGCCTCTTGGAGTGGCCCCATTGAGAGGAACCAAGACCCTAGCCCCAGTCCCAGCTGGCAGCCAGGATCACACAAGTGTGTGATCTCAGAAGAAGATTCTCTGGCGCCAGCTCGGCCGTATCAGCTGACGCAATAAGGAGCAGAGATAAGCCACGCCCACCAAACCCTGCCCAAATCACAGCTTCCTGAGCAAAATAGCTGAGTACTGTTATTTTAAGCCATTATCTTTAAACTGGTGTGTTAGGCAGCAGTAAAAACTGGAACACAAGTATTCTTTTTCTCCAAAATCAGGTGAGGGCTTATCATGTGCTGGTTTCACTCATATGGTTATTTTAACTTTTATAACAACTTTGTGAGGTGGATATAATAATCTCCATTTTTCCCACGACATACTAAAGCTCAGAGAGGTAAGGTATCTTGTTTGAGACCGGCCAGCTAGGAAAGATAAAACCCGCTTTCTACCGTTTCCCTGAGTCTTCTCTCCCTATGGTGTGTGAGCTGTACCCAGAAGGGTGCAACCTGACGGTAATAATAAGACTCCTAGCTAACACTCAGGGGCTCTGCAAGGCTTTCAAGGCGAGATCTTCTCCAGTATGATCTCGTAACACCCTAGGGAGTAGGCTCAACTATCATGCCCATTTCGTAGAAAATCACACGGAGGCTTAAAAAGAGGGTAGCTGATTTGCTAAGGTGATCGCTCTCCTAAGAGTAAGAGCTGAGATTTGCACTCCCGTCATCTCGCTCTGGAACTGAGCTCTCATTATAGCATCCACACTGTTCCAGCCCGGCATCCCCTGTTAAGCTTGGGAATCCTTTTTCCACCATCCTCTCTTTGGAAGCTTACCTGCGGGGAGAACAACATAATCTCACCATCTCAGATCTGTAACATTCTCACATCTCTTTTGTCCTCACTAAAGTAGTTATTTCCATTTGACAGGGGCCCAGCCACAGGAAGTGACCTGCCTCTGGCTCCAAATCAGTGCTCCCTCCTCTTTTTCTCCTCTTGAATCCCAAAGTGTCTTCCTGTGCCTTTTGGCCAACGCGTCACTGTTCTCCAGCTTGAGGAGTACCCGGGCCCACGGATTGCCAGGCAGGTGGCCTTGCCAACCTCAACCGGGCACTCCTTCGGCCAATCGCAGACAAGCTTTCCCTGTGCCGGACACCTGCCCTTCACGTAAAAGACACCGCGCAGGCCTGGGGGAAGGAAGGGAAAGCCTGGCCCACGCTGAATCTTGGGTCCCCTGTGCTGCCGAGCTCTGGGAAAAGAAGGGTTAGCTGTGTGTGTGTGTGTGTGTGTGTGTGTGTTAATTACCAGGTGGCCACAGAGCCAGCCGAGGGGGTGGCTGCTAACCCAGGCAGCTACCGCGGGAGGAGACACTCTACCGCGGAGAGGGGCCGGGACGCGCCGGCGCTCAGGGGCAGACACCAGGCCAGGCGGGGCCTGGCCGCAGCCACGTCTGCCCGTACTGCTCGCCCAGGGCGCGCCCGCACTTGGCCACCTCCGCCCCGCCCGGCGCGCGCACACCCGGCCGCTCCCGCACGTGCCCGCCCCGCGCTCTGCCCCCCGCCCCCCCATCCCCCGCGCACACGAGGTCGCTCCCACGCTTGGTGGCTGCGCTCCGCGCACGCACAGGTGGCCCGAAGCGTCATCGCGCGCTCGTGGGGCCGCTTCGGCGAAGGCGGGGAACTGGCTGCCAGTGCCCAGGACGCGGCCGCTGTCCGCAAGCAGTTTGCGGGCGCGCCAGGGACCCCAAGACCTTGGCGAGAGGAAGAGGCCCAGCTTGGGGGGGGGGGGCGCAACGGGGGTGGGGGACCTACCTGCGCGGTGAAGGGCCCGCGTGTGGGTCGCAGTCACCCCGCGCGTTGTCGGCGCCCCCTCCTAGGGCCGACGCCCAGCAAGCAGGGTGGGCACTGCTGGCAGGGGTGGTCTGGGAACACTGGCGGGTCCACTTCCTGGCCGGGCCCTCCTCCTCCTCGTTGTGCCCTGATTTCCTCTATCCTCTCCCCCTTTCCCGCTCCTGACGGTCGGGCACACCCAGCCCTGCCGGGTCCTTACCCAGCCTTTCTGACCGCAGGCCACAGGCTAGGCGCCTGCCAGGAGGAACCGCAGTGGCTCAGACCTGTCCTAGAGGCACAGCACTCCCCACCCACTACAACCGTGTCCCCGGAACAGACTCTGGGTGGCCAGGGTGGGCCAGACTGGTCTTGGCTGCAGAAGGACAAGGTTCCTTCTCCAGCCACATCCCTGGGGAAGCTGAGAGAAGAGTCCATGAAGCGACCTTCCTGTACTTTGCGGGTCCTTATCCTCAGCGCCAGCACATCGGTAGCCGCTCAGTAAATGCGGTACCGCGTTGCCGCCCTGAGCCTCTCGGCACCTCCCCTGGCACCTCCCCTGACCTCAGCGGGGCGCCCCCCTCCAGGAGTCTGCACTTAGGTTTGCTGCTTCCTGGATTCCGGTGCTGGTGCTTCCCAGGGCCTGAGTGTGCCTGAGTCACAACACAGACCTCCTGCTGTGGAGGTCAAGGAGGGAAGTCGAGGAGGCAGTCAGTCTCCCCCTCTGCCCCTCGGGCTCAGGGATAACAGCAAAAACAGCAGCCAGGGCTTGTGGTATTGTGCCAAGGGCTTAGATGACCCTATTAGGTACATAGTATTATCACCCCCATTTTGCACATGGGGGAATAAGGGACAGAAAGGTCAAGTAATGAGCCCAAGGTCACACGGGTAATAAGTGGAGGCAGTGGGTTTCAAACTCAGGCAGGTGAGCCCAGAGCCAGCAGTCTGTGCCAAGCCAGCCTTAGCTGTTCCCTCAGCACCTCTGCTCCTTCACATCAACTCCTGTGTCCCCCTCCACCCACAAGAACTCCTGTCCCCATCTTCTGAACTCCAGCCCCAGTTTTAAGACCCAGAAGTCACTTCTGCTACCAGGCCTTGACAACTGTTCCAGGCAATTTGTGCTCTGCTCCCCTGACCCCTTCTCAGCGTCTTTTGCACCGTCCACGGGGGTCATTGGCGCACAGACGTCTCTCTGTAGGACTCTCACTCCCGGCCCAGCGCCTGGCTCAGAGGACGGCACCCCATTCCTATTTGTGAACTGAGTGTCTGGGAATGGTCACTGCGGGAGTCTGCAGACTTGTGCCATTGGTCATTAGGACCGGCGGTCAGGGGTTAGGACTGAGGGCAGTCAGAGAGCAGGCAGGGGACGTAAAGAGATGGAGAGATATCTCACCTTCTGCTAACCCCTCTGGGTGGCTCAAAGCTGCTCACTTTGTGACCTGGCCCCTAGGGGAGTCTCTGGAGGGAGATGGACAGTGAACAAGAGGGCAGAGGACACCTCAGCAGGAAAGGCAGGGGAAGCAGAGGCTGGATGGGGCCCCTGGTGCGACATCTTCCTCCTTCTTGCAACATCTTCACACATGGAGTTTTCTGGATTAACTATTCAGGCCATAAAAATGCACATATGCTTTTCAAAAGTTGCCAGGCTGAGAGTACTTGTTAAAGAGTATGCCTTCCAGGGGCACCCTGGGCGGCTCAGTGGGTTAGGTGTCTGACTCTTGATTTCGGCTCAGGTCATGATTTCCTGGTTAGTGAGATCGAGTCTCACATCTGATATTGCGGAGCCTGCTTGGGATTCTGTCTCTCTCTCTCTCTCTCTGCCTGTTCCCCACGCGTGCGTGTGCGTGCACTCTCTCTCTCAAAATAAATAGATAAATTTTAAAAAAAAGTTTGCCTTCCAAAACCAGTGTCTGAATTAGAGTCCTAGCTCTGCTACCTATCAGTAGGGTGACCTTGGAGAAGTCCCTTAACCTCTCTGTGCCTAGCTCTTCACGTGCGAAATGGGGACACCCCTTCAAAAGGGGGTTGAAACGATTTCACAATTAAATCAGGCAAAGCCCTTAGCTCGACACCCAGCAGATATTAGGGTTCGGTAGATGTTAGCTGTTATTATTGTCTCCTCCCAATACCCTCTTCTACACGGCTCTTGTCTTTTGAATGCTTACTGTCCTTAGTGCCTATGCACGCTGCTCTCTTTGAATTCCAAGTAGTTTTATTCTCTCCAATTTACAGATCAGGAAGCTGAGATTCAGTGAATTACCTGAGGCCACTCGGTTCTGAGTGTCTGAAGCAGGACTTGAGAGAGTCTTAAGGGAAGCTGTTCTTGCAGCAATCGTGTCCCGTCCCCCAGGAAAGGAGTGGGGTGTTCTAAAGCCCATCGTCAGTTGCCAGATGCAGGATTCTGGCTTCCAGGGGTACAAACCGCGCATGCCATGTGGAAAGGTTATTACCAAGGGAATCCTGTCCGGGCTGCCACGACGCACGGTTCCGGGGGGCCCATACACACTGGAACCGACCGGATGGTGTCCCCTGGAGTTGGAACGGTGTGGCAGTGTCTGGTGGCCCTCTCTCCCTGCCTTTTTCTAGCACACAGTCTCTGCTTACAGACCTCCAAACACAGAACCTCTCACGAGGATAAATACTCTTCGATTAAAGCAAAGCTCTGTTTGGATTCATGCTTTAGTCTTTAGAGACCAAACAGCATGGCACCTATACTACTCACTGAAAGATCCAGAATCGGCCTGTGGAAGATGGGGTTGGCATCTCTGGCTGTGCTCTCCCTAAGAAGATGCTAGATTTGGGGAAGCAAAGAGATTCGTCGCCCTGCCTGCAACGTCAGCTTCTGGCTCGACTTCTGCCCTTTCTTGATGTCAAGCTGCCCAGTCATTGGCAGGAGCAGTAGAATTTGTTGTTTTGTAAACAAAACCTGGCACTGGCCTTGCAAACAACCTACAGCTCACCATGTTAAAATGAAGCATGCATTGTTTTCCAGAACCTTCCTGGTCCCAGGGAATGGCAAATTACGGCCCATGGAATGCTGATCTGAGACACCGCGCTAATAACCATCTTCCTTGCCCACAGCAATCATCTCCCACAATGGGCTGGACTCCGGAGACGTGGTCAGAATTTCTCCATACCTGGCATAAGTGACGTTCACGTCCATTTCTTTTCCAGTCTCTCATGGGATTTCGGTCTCGGCATTTGCATTTTCCCAGTGTCTGGGTTAGGGAGGCCGCTGAAGGGCCCGGAAATGGCAGCTGATGGGATGGTTGAAAGGGATTGTTTCCCGAGGGCCAGAAAAGTGCCGAGGACTTTTTATCGGCCCGTCCAGATCCACTGTCTACCCGTCTCCATCCTGCTCCCTGGATCGGATCACCGGCCTCCCTTGCCCTCTGGCTTCTGTTGGGTTTGGCCAATGGGAAGCACTAACTGGGATCGGAAGATGGCAAGAGAGTGAGGAGGAGGGAGTATTTATCCCCCTGCCAGGGTAGCTTCAGGTTGGCTGCTTCCTTTTAGCTCCTGCCGGAGTCCCTGTCCTACTCTGCTCTTCCTCTGCCCCCTCCAGCCTGGGGCAGTGACGACGCCAGGCCCAGGGTGCTGCAGACTCCTGCGCTGGTTCCCTTAACTCTATCCCCACATCATTAAAAACCGTCCCCTGTATTAACCTCTCCTCGGTCACCCTGCTTGACCTTGCGTCCGCTTCCTGCCAAGACCCTGAGTGACACAAAAGTGCACAGGCCAGATGCGTCTTCACTGCAAACTCACACTAATGGAAGAATATGCGCATATTTAGAATGTGCACAGATTATCTACTTTAAAAAAATTACTGTTTTTCCAGTTCGTTCTTCCAATGAGCACAGCTGGCCAGCCTCAGAGGAAATCTGTCTTTATCCCCTGAAGGAGTCCCTGCTTCCTCACTCTGCTACGTCAATAGCACATGGCTGCCTCTTGCAGATTCCCCTGCCCTGTGCTGCCTGTGGCTGTGAGCTTCCTGGCTATTCACTTGGGTATGTGTGACTCTCCTTTTGAGAAATGTTTGTCACTGCGGAGTCATGCTCCTGCCAGGACAGTTTCAAGCAGCAAGAAGCTGGTTTTTCTGTGAATTATCTTTTCTGGCATCAACCACACTCCGGCAGGGCCTGAACTGATTAATTAGACTGACCTGATTAATACGACGTTGTTTCCGCTCCCACTCAGACAATCCCCAGGCTCTCAGACGGAGTGTGACTAATGGAGCCACCCAAAGGCAGGAAACTCTGAGGCTGGTGGAGAAGACAGCACAAGTCCAGCTGAAGTGCAAGCACACACATCTGGAGAGCTGGGGAACCCATGTCGCATGCCAGGCTACAGACTCCCGGCGGAGGCCTTCAGGCTGGGCTTGCTCAGGCTTGGGGGCTGGGAGAGGGGGTAGCATCTGAATGTCCGGGTTCAAATCCCAAACCTGTTGCTTTCTAGTTGGGAGAACTCTGGCAAGTTATGCGGCCTCCCTGTGCCTGTTTTTTTTTTTTTTTTTTTTTTTTTTTAAATGGGGCAATGGGATGCCTAGGTGGCTCAGTCGGTTAAGCATCCAACTCTTGATTTCTGCTCAGGTCATGATCTCATGGTTTGTGGGTTCTGGGGCTGCATCAAGCTCTGTGACAGTGCAGAGCCTGCTTGGGATTCTCTCTACCCCTCTCTCCCTCTGCCCCAACCCTGCTTACTCTAAATAATAAATAAATAAATAAATAAATAAATAAATAAATAAATAAATAAAATGGGGGTGATAAAAAAGATTGGTGTGAGGATGAAATATAAAAGTGTTCTCAAGAAATGTGTTGTCACAGGGGCACCTGAATGGCTCACCCGGTTGAGTGTCTGACTTCAGCTCAGTTCCTGATCTCATGGTTCATGGGTTTGAGCCCTGCATTGAGCTCTGTGCTGACAGCTCGGAGCCTGGAGTCTGCTTCGGATTCTGTGTCTCCTCTCTCTCTGCCCCTCCCCGCCACCACGACCTGTGCTCTGTCTCTTTCTGTATCTCAAAGATAAATAAACATTAAAAATTAAAAAAAAAAAAAAAGAAATATATTGTCATAGAAACGAGGGGCCCAGCCTAGCAAGTGCAAAGAGGGCAGGTTATGCTGGGAAGGCACAAAAGGGGCTTGGCCAACTGAAATACAGGGAGTCAGGCTGGGACTGTTCAGCCAGCCTTGACCAGCCTCTGCCTTGGTTCTCCTGTTCATGGAGAATGGACTGAATCTTCATACTGGCTGTGTGACCTTGAACAGTCACATGACCGCTCTCTGCCCCAGTTGCCTTATCTGTGAAATGGGGATAATAACAGTACCTCATAGGGTTGTTGTATTAAATGAGTTACTGAGTATAAAACTCTTGGAAATATGCCTGCCCCTAGTGGGCGCTCAATAAATGTTAGGGCACCCCTCTTCACCGAGTGCCTGTGGAAGGCTTCCGTGTTCTCCTCTGGCTCAGATATACAGGCTTCTTTGTAATGGCGAGCTGGGGAAATGTGGTTTCGTTTCTTTGGTTTGTTGTATAAGACTTGCCTTCTATGGGGCTTGTATGCCTGGGGGAGGGGTGTGGGGGGAGGGCAGAGGTGAATTTGACTGGTACTTGGCACCAGGGCCACCTGCCTGGAGCCCCTAAAAAGAACCATCGGAAGCTCCCTGCAGCTCCCCGAGATAGGCTTAGGTACCCCTAATGGGGTGAGAGAGGGCTGAAATGGGAGGGGACTGGCCAGAGATGGGGCCTCACCCAGAAAATCTCGGTGAAAACTCTCCCTCTCCTGTTGTTGGGCTTCAGACCTTGCCTGGCCTCTCGCAGGCTGCTGGCTGGTATCTTGGAGGTGAGAATGGTGACAGGGAGGGAGTGTAGCCCCAAGGTCAGGAGGATGCACCAGAGCCAGACTGCGTGGGTTCAAATCCCAGCTCTGCCACTTGCCAAGTTATTTAACCTCCCAGTGCCTGACCTGTACCGTGAAGGTGGTAACTATGGCACCTACCTCAGAGTGCTGGGTGATGCGTTCAGAACGGTCTGTGGCCCGAGTAAGTGTTCAGTAAATGTCAATTATTATTACTATACCACCAGCCACAGTGCCCTCTGACCACCAGGGACAGCGATTACGGCAGCCAGAATAATGCCCCTCCTCAAAGATGTCCGTGTCCTGATCCCTGGAACCTGTGACTGTGTTGCCCTTTTATGGCAAAAGGGACTTGGCAGGTGTGATTAATTTAAGGATCTCAAGATGGGGAGAGTATCCTGGAATTTCCACAGGTAGGAAAGACGCAACCAGCCCTTGTTGGTTTTGAACATGGGAGTTGACCACCAGCCAAGAAATGCAGGCAGCCTCTACAAGGTTTCTAGAAACTGAAAAAGGAAATGAGACCCATTTCTGACCTCAAGGATTGCAAGACTAAATTTGCGTTGTTTTAAGCCACCAAGCTTGTAGTAATTTGTTACAGCAGCAGCAGGGAACTCATACAGCTGCCGAGACCCGACTCAGCTGCATCCCTGAGGGAAGAACCACGCTGACTCACTCCACAGTAGACATGAAGCATCTGTGACGTCACCCACTCTGCTTGTCCCGTGCAGGTGTGGGGAACACCTTGGACCATGGAACTGAATTTCCTCTGGGCACAGGCACTGCCAGGGATTGAATACAAAAGGGCAGGACACATCCCGGTGGGCTCAGTGGGTTGAAAAGGCCTCCTGGAAAATCTAGACCCTCAGGTGGGCCTTGAAGGATGAAAAGTGTGGGGTTTGGACAGGGAAGAGGAGGAGGAGGAAGGAAAGGCATTGTGGGAAGAGGCCCAGGGGGACCGAAGTCAAGGAGGTCAACACAGTCATTCAATCATTACTCATTCATCTTCCTATTCAGCGCTTGTGCTCCAGGCCCTGTGGGGGATAGATACCTGGATAGTAAGTGACTGAGACAGACCTGGCAGGGGTTCTTATGGGACTTACAGTGGGAATAGAAGCCAATATCCCATTATAGTAAAGCATATAACAACCCTTACAGCAGGACGAGTACAGCTTGTTAAGGAAGCACATCTGGGTGGGCTTCCTGGAGGAAGTGGCCCTTCCAGGATAGGTAAACTGAAGGCTTGTTCCGTATCACTTCAGGCTCTATGTGGTGCTCTGTACTCTCAGCAGGTGCTGACTGAGAGTAGTTTAGCCATATATTTTATTATTCACTATCCAATTCTTTCTTTTTAAAAAAAAAAGTTTTATTTATTTTGAGAGAGAGAAAGAGAGCACAAGACGGAGAGGAACACAGAAAGAGGCAGAGAATCCCAAGCAGGATCCACACCCTCAGGGCAGAACCCGATGATCAGGGCTTGAACTCACGAACTGTGACATCATGACCCGAGCTGAAATCAAGAGTCAGATGCTTAACTGGCTGAGCCACCAGGCACCTCTAGCTAATTCTCCCTTAGCTCGTCTTCCTGCACTAAGGAGAAAGTCTCAGCTGGGTGTTAGTGTGTCTTGAATTCTTTAATTCTTATTAATCTCGCTTTGTAACCTGGAGAGCTAGACTCAGGTGTGCTATGCAGGCAACAGGTGCCCATTGAAGTCTAACAACACTTCTTGGTTTTCCTTGTTTTTATTGGTTTAATTACCTTCATTTTGTGGCAGAGGGTACTGGTTTTCCACTTCTGCGAGCGGAACACAATTTCCTTTGAAAAAGAACTGTACGTAAGTGGATGGAACCGTAAGTCAGTGAGGGGTTCTCCCTCCTATCCCGGAGTTGACCACTGGGGTCCAGCTGAACACCAAGAGGGGCACACAGTGTGTGCCCGGGGCAGCGACGGGCCTGACTCCTTAGAACTTCCAGATCCTATTCTGGGCTGTGTGCGGTGCTGGGGACAGTGAGTGGAAACTGGGTGG
Source organism: Panthera onca (assembly GCF_046562875.1). NCBI lineage: Eukaryota > Metazoa > Chordata > Mammalia > Carnivora > Felidae > Panthera > Panthera onca. The sequence goes on from NC_138344.1 coordinate 133,773,995, forward strand.
CCACTGAGAGGCTGAGATTCTCTAAGAGGATTCTCGTGGAGGGGGGCGGGGCTGCTACAAGGAGAGGAGCCTGGGGTCCATCTGCTAAGGCAGGGGGCACAGTAAACTGCTCAGTGTGCCTTTTTGGACGGGAAGAAAAGAAGCCTGGAGAGGAGCAGGAGACAGCCAGGGGACAGTGAGTGGCCTGCATGCCGTCCTCCACTTGTCATGCAGGCTTGTGTGGCTAAGTGGATGTGAGGGGAGGAGCTGAGCTCCCGGGGGGCCAGCTGGTGGGGCAGGAACCAGGGTGAGGGGCAGGAGGAGACGGTGCTAGAGCCAAGATGCCCATGGGATCTGGACCGAGGGGGAGGCTCAGGGGACCTCTGGGTAACTTTTTGCCTTGTGCCCCCGAAAGAGCCACTCAGGGGCCATCCGGGCCAGTGCGGGCTGGCCAGAGAGAAGAGATGACCAACAGAGAAAAGTTTCTATTTCCTGAATAGAGGTTCTGCAATCCAGTTTCCAAAGTAAAATCAAGAAAAATGTTATGTATATACTAACATGGAACTAGAGTGGCTGAGTTTTTGAAACTGACTTAGGAGGGAAAGCTGGGAGTGATACGGCAATGACAATACTCTGAGAGCAGCTATGATCACAGGATGAAGGGCAGGAGGGCCATACTGTGGGAGCCCAAGGTGCCAGAGCATCTGATCAAGAGGACAGCAGTCAAGGTGGCCTTCCTGGAAGAGGTGACTTCTAAACTGAAACCCACAAGGGGGCAGGAGCATCCTGGAATTCCTCCCAGTGACTGGTGTTTATGATGCTGTGGCTACAGAAGGGGTCCTTTGAGTATTGATGGTGGGGGGCTTAAGAATTTCTCACTAGTCCAAGGGTATATTGCTGGTGGCGAGTGCCCCCTTAGATTCTGATCGTTTGGGGCAGGAAAGAGAAACAAGGTGGATCTGTCTCTCCAGCTAGAGTGTGAGTTGTACTGGCAGGGGGGCGGGGACCAGCTCCCTCCATGTGGGGCTGCTGAATGGGCCATAGGGAATGGATGGGGGAAGAGCGGAGACAGACAGTGGAGATGCTCCTGGAGAAGCACCAGGCACCAGCAGGCACTCGGGAGACGTTAGTTTGCCCCCTCCTCCCCGCCCCCCCGCCCCCCCCCCCCCCATCAGGAAAGTCTCCAGTCTGGGACCGGGTCCTTGGACTTCGCCCACGGCGCACTTCCTTGGGCCTTAGCTGCACTTATGCAGGGTCAGGGTGTGTGTCCCGGGGACCTGGATGGTGTTGGACTTTTGAAATCTGCGGGGACCGTGGGGGCCCTGGGCAGGGCGGCCCCCTCCGGCCCTCTGCACCCCCAAACGCCCCTCTCGTGACACACCTTCTCGTGATAGGTCCCTGGGCCCCCAAAGCACTATCAGTGTGGACCTTGGGATGACACGGACCTACTTCCCAGCCCTTCTCCTCCTCCTCCTCCACTCCCAGCTAAGGCCTTTATCTGGAGACTGGATTTTGAATTTTCCGCCGCAGGAGATGTCAGGGAGCCGGCCTTGCTGAAGGTCCGTGCTCCCCTGGGCCGGGCCGCCGTCATCCGCGCGCTGCCTGCCCCGCCGTCCCGGCCCAACCCCGCGCTGCCCCGGGGCGCACTCACCTCTCTCGGGTCCCGGGCGCAGGAGGCCGGATCGCGGCGGGCGGGAGCGGAGGGACGCGCGGGCGGCGGGGACCGGGCGGGGACGGGCCGGGGACAGGCCGGGGACGAGGTGCGGGCGGCCCTGCGCACCGGCTCCAGCTCGCGCGCCGCCTCGCCGCGGGAGGAGGTGGAGGGGGCGGAGGCTCCCGGCGGGCGCCGAGCAGCCGCCCCAGGGATCCGGGGAGGGTGCGGCTTCCAGAACCATTGCTCTCCCGCGGGGAGCGCCGAGGGGCCCAGGGGTTTCCTCCCGGCTCTTTATTGGGGGTCTCTTGGAGGAGAGGATTTGGGGAGCAGGTGGCCGGCTTTGCCTCTGCCAGCTCTCACACTGCGCCAGGTGACCCCCGTAATCTTCACCTCAGTGGGCTGGGCCAAGAAGCCTGGAAAGGGGAGGACGGGTCTGAGCGCTGCCATGATCCCTCCTCACCCCTCCCCAGCACGTGCCAGGCCTGCCCGGCGCCCGGGGCTCCTGCCTGACTTCACGTCGTTCACTGCTCCGTTTTACAGACGCAGAGGTCGCGGGCTTTCCTCGGGCCCACTCTTTCCCTCTACCTGGGGCAGAAGGGCAAGGAGGGGCGATGGGAGGAGACCCAGAAGCCCGGGTCTGAGCTTTCAGCCTCCAGCGATGGCTCCCTGTGCCCTGTGCAGGAAGAACACTGCGCCACCCACACCAACACGGAGTAGGCGGTCAGCTCTTCACAGCTTCCTCCCTCTTTGGTCTTCTTCGGTTCTCAATTCTGTCTCTGCTTTTTCAGCCCATCTCTAAAAAGGTGGTGCTCCCAGGAGCGTGCAGGAATTTTGCAAGCCAGTTGATAAACAGTCATCACTAAAAATTAACTTATTTTAATTAACATTAATTTAATTATGTTAATTTAGTAGGGCCACCTGGGTGGCTCAGCCGGTTTAAGCATCGGACTTCAGCTCAGGTCATGATCTCACGGTTCATGGGTTCTAGCCCCGCGTGGGGCTCTGTGCTGACAGCTCAGAGCCTGGAGCCTGCTTTGGATTCTGTGTCTCCGTCTCTCTCTGCTCCTCCCCCACTCATATTCTGTCTCTCTCTCTCAAAAATAAATAATATTAAAAAAAATTAACTTCTGTAAACCTTTGATTAAATACTGTATTTTTTTAAATGTTTATTTATTTTTGAGACAGAGAGAGACAGAGCATGAGTGGGGGAGGAGCAGAGAGAGAGGGAGATACAGAATCGGAAGCAGGCTCCAGGCTCTCAGCACAGAGTCCGTCGTGGGGCTCGAACTTGTCAACCATGAGATCGTGACCTGAGCCAAAGTCGGATGCTCAACCGACCAAACCACCCAGGCAACCCCTAAATACTGCATATTAAAAACAAAGGTAATAAATACATAAAACTTGCTGCTTCCTAATTATTTTACCAGTACCCATACTCTTGAGGTTATTTACACCCACTTTATCGGTGTGGAGGTGATGCTCTGTAACAGGTGCCACACATGTCTTCCCACCTCTGTGGTCAATGACACCACGTTGGCAGCTTGGAATCGGCCATGGTGAGAATATTTACACCACAGAAATTGGCAGATATTACCAATCAGGGCTTGATTTATGTTTTTCTCAGTGTCTAGACTTAAGGAAATGGCAGAGAAAATGTTCATAGTGCAGAGTAAACTTAAAAGTATGTCTTGGGTGAATATTTATGGCATGTAAGGCGGTACATCTATTTTTTTAAAAAGTGTGCTCCGTCTGTAGCCATGATGTGACAGCACAAAATGGAGGAAACTTGCTCATCCTGCATCCAGACCTCCTCCGTGACCAGGTAGTCCCCGTGTCATCCACAAAGGAGTGAAGTTCTGCCATGCGTTTCTGGTTCGTTTTGCTTTCATGGTACTGGTTAACATAAAGGGAAATTTCAACCAACATCCCTGTTGGAATGATACTGACAGATGTCCGTTGCAAGCACAGGCTGGCTACAAATACACAAGTGTGGCAGAAATCGATGAGAGCTTTCTCGGAGAATCAATTGGCTGTACGGGTTCTGAGGCAGAAAGTATTATATATTTTACTATCTGTAAATTTTATTACACATCTTTATAAAATTTTATGGATGTATACATGTTCCTTCTCCTTCGGTTGATGAACATTGGGCTGGATGTTTTACACTGGCTAGATCCTTCCCAGGGTTTGTCCTGTGCTTTCTCACTTTAGTGTTCTACCCAGGGTGAGCCCCTCTTGTCCCAGAGATGATTCCAAATCTCTTTCCAGGTATAGACCTCACCCTGGAGCTGTGCGCACGAATGCCAACTGCTAGTCAGCTCCCCAGACGCCAGGTCCCATATCTCCCAGGCCAGTGCAGAGGGAGGTGCCTGGAGCTCAGGAAGGGCATGATCTGGGATGCCTGGCTTAGCAACAGGACCCTGTGGTACTGCCCGGGGGTGGGGACCATTGCCTGGGATTGGCTGCGTATGTGAGCGAGGTGTCAGAGCTGGAACCAGCTGATAAAGTAATGGATAGGACACAGGGAAGAGGGAGGTGGGTGTCAAATATCATCTGGAGGTTAGGGGACAGAGAAGATGAGATGGGAACCACAAAGAGGCTTTGGTGGGGGGGCAGGTGGTAAACAGTATGCTGAGCATTGAGTTGGAGGGACATCCAGGCTGGAAACACAGGTCCGAAGGCTCCAAGGAGAGGCTGGGGCTGGAGCTGTTTGGAGCCTTCTGGGAACAGACTGTAATTAAAATCGTGGATGTGTACGAGCTTGTCTGGGGCGAGGGGAGGGAGCCGTAAGAGGGCTGGGTGCACCTCGGTGAGCCATGTAGAGCGGCCCAGTCCACAAAGGCATGGGTGTGACTAGTGCGGAGGCAGAGACTTAGGGGAATGGGTCAAAAGGAAAGGTCACCGGGGGTGAATGCCCTGAGAGGTGCCACGAGGGCTAAGTTGTTTGAGGCAGCCAGTCTATTGGGCAAGCTACCGCCCAAACCCAGGGCCAGGTGTGTGTGTGTGTGTGTGTGACCCGAGATGAGAAAAACTAAGACAAGGGTGGGGGTGCAGATTCCAGACACAGTCCAGAACGTGACCTAGAACGTGTGGGGTGCGGAGAGAGGAAGGGCCGAGCCTGCATCTCGGGCTTCTGGTTTTTGTGATAACAGGACAGCTGGTCCTTGAATGAGCGAGGGAGCCAGAGGGGTGGGGGTGGCCAGGTGGAAGAGTCGAGCGAGGCCTGCAGGTCCAGGCAGGAGGATCTGACAGCAGGTGGGGCTTCAGGCCTACAGCTCAGCAGTCAGCCCTCGGCTAGCCTCGGGGGGCTGTCCAGAAGGGGCAGCCTCTGGGACCTAGCACCTTAACTTTGAAGGCACCTTTATGAATGAATGAGGGGCTGGCAAGTATGAGCCCTGGAGACCCGTTCCAGACAGCAGAGAATCCCAAGCGAGGTTCACGTGCTAAGTGGCCAGGTGGCAAAGTCTGCACAGGAGGAAGCGGAGAGGTGGCTGCTGCTGTTTGGCCCGAGCCTTGTGGATGGCAGCCCCCCGCTGAGCGGTCACACGGGACAGGCTGCAAGCTTCCGAAAGGACAGGCGAAAGGACAGAAGAGGAGGCAGGAGACTCTTAATCCGGGGGCACACGGGGGGCTCAATCACTTGAGCTCAGGTCGTGATTGCGCGGTTCGTGGGTTGAAGCCATTCATGAGGCTCTCTGCTGTCGGCACAGAGCCTGCTTCGGATCTTCTGTCCCCCTCTCACTCTGTCCCTCCCCTGCTTGTGCTCTCTCAAAAATAAACGTTAAAAAAAGCTTGGTGAGGAAAGACACACCGAGGCAGCAAGACAGAAAGCCATTTGAAGAAAGACTTCACCATGTGTGGATATGTATATGCCTCCCATCCTCCCTCCCTCCTATTTAAGCATCTGATCTGAGGTCCCGGAGATCTAAATTCCAGATCCTAGTCGAGTACTCTTGGGAAAATCCAAAGGACCAGTTGGAGCTGAATCCCACATCAAAACGGGGTGTCTGGGTGGCTCAGCCGGTTAAGCATCCAACTCTCGATTTCGGCTGAGGTCACGATCTCATGGTTTGTGAGTTCCAGCCTTGCATCCGGCTCTGTGCTGACAGTGAGGAGCCTGCTTGGGATTCTGTCTCCTCTCTCTCTCTCTCTCTGCCCCTCCCCTGCTCACTCACCCTCTCTCTCAAAATAAACTCTAGGAAAAAAAAATACAAGTCTGGGAAAAAGCTGTATAGTAAGCACGAAAAACTTGTTCTCTGACCTGTTGGCAAAGAGTAGATTCCAGAGGCCGAGAAGGCTCTTGGAGGTGAAGCAGGGAGCCCCGGGAGCCCCCGACAGCCTGTCCCATAATGCCAAGGCTGTCCAGTGAGAAAACCAGGACTCCGTTCTCTGCCATCTCATTTTATTACAATCCTGTCCGGGTGTTCCAGAATGAATGGCTATTCAATAAACAACCGAAAGCGCTCCTAAAACTGACCTTGTTAACAATCCCATTTTTTCCTCGGATTAAATCAAAAGAAAAAAAAATAAATCTTAAAAAAAAAAAAAATCACCAAGTTTAGTATATCCCAGAAAGAGCACCTTTACTAAACAGAAAACAAAACGTGTCAGGAATCTGACCAAATACACAAAAGCAGCAGGTTAAGATTCCTGATGGAAAAGAAGGACTCCCAGTGGAACATAAATAGATTCCCCCTCAAAGGACATATATCTCACAGGGGCGTGTACATACATATGTAATATATTAAAAGAAATTTGGTTTCTACCACAAGAAGTTATTCAGAAATAATAAATCAATATCTCATCTGAGACTGGGGAAGTGGAGAGGCTGTACCCCACTCTTGCACACACCTCCCCTCTGTACACTATGTGCACTTGCTGGTCGGGGCTGGGGCAGGGCCCTCTCTCTGCCCCCAGCCCCAGCAGATCCAGTGTTTGTAGAGAAGTGAGTCAGGGAAGGCAGGTCTCCCCGTGGCCCCTGAGCCCACCATGCAGAGCCCAGGAGCCGGCTGCAGGGGGATGGGGGGGGGGGGGGGGATAGGCCAAAGCCTGAAGCCACTTGCCACCTGCCTAGAAGGCCACCTTAGCCCTGGGGCAGAAGGGGATTGCCTGGGACCCCAGGAATGGCATGGCGACACCCCTGATTTTCAGCAGCAAGCCTAATTCTGGGGTCCCCCCACCAAGGTCCTCAAGATCTTTGTAGTTTGGCCAGTCTGGACTTCTCCTAGGATCAAACGGCTTTGGGGAGAGGGAATGGAGTTTCCAGAGCCGCGGGGGCTTGGCCACGTGAAAGTGTATGTGCACACACGCACATACACACACCCGTGCCTTAAGAGAGGTCAACGAGTTGCAAATGAGTGTTCTACCGGGACATGCTCAAATAGTGTCTGCTTCAATGGTTCTGTCACTGCATTCTGAGTGTCCCCGTCAAGTGTGGATCTGTTCAAAAGCTCTCAGGTGCTGGAAGCTACAGAAGACACACACCTGGGAGTGTAACCCTCGCAGGGCTTGGCACAGTGTTTTCATTAACAGGAGAGACGCACAGGAACCCCCATCCTCATTCTAAAGCCCTTTCCTGGCACCACAGGGGCAGAAGCAAAGGCCGTCACCGCCAGAAGGGGAGTCAGTAGTTTCAGGGTTCAGGGGCCGCCGGTCCGGACAAGTCACACGCAGCCGTACTCGTACCACACCGTCTGCTGGTCCCCGCCAGGCTCGGGGGACGCCGGCGTGCTCTTCAAGCTGCTTCCGCGGCTGAAGTCCTCAGGGGCCCGGCTGGTGTGCGGAGCCAAGTCGGGAGACCTACCCGGACTCTTGGCAGGGAGGCCCTCGCCGTGGCCTTGCCTCGGGACCCCGTCTCCCTCTGAGAGGCTGAGCGCGCCCCGGACAGGGGCGATGGTGGCCGCCTCCCCCGAGTGGGGGGGCGTCTGGGGTTTGGTCCTGGCAGCCGGGGCCGCAGCCGATGGAAAGTGCTGGGGCTGGGAGCTGCTGCCACAGGCACCGCCACCTCCGGAGGCGATGGCCGGGGCCGTGGCAGACTGCTGCAGGGGGACCAGCCTCTCCTCCTTTGGGGGAGCCAGTGAGAAGCGCCTCACGTCCGGGGGCCGGCTGCGGGGGGCTGAGCCTTGACCGGAGCTGCCGCAGGTCTTTCCGGCAAGCGGGGTCCGCTCCCGGGCCAGGCTGTGGGAGGTGGGGGGCGTGGGGCTCTGCAGGACGTGACTGCCTGTTTCTCTGCCCCCTGAGGTGTCAGGACCCCCCAGCTTCTGAGGGGCCTCCTGTTTGCAAGCCTCTGGCCCACTGGCCCGGAGAAGGTCGGCCGAGGCCAGGCTAAAGGCACGGCTCAGGGATGCACTCCGGCCGGCCGGTGTGTGGGACGTCGGGGGCATCGTGGCCTGCCGGGGTCTGCCCAGTGACAGGCTCTGGGGGGGCTGGGCCTGCCTCGGGGGGGCACTGGGTGGGGCCTCGGCCTCGGCAGGTCTGGAGTTTGGCTTCACGTACTGTCCAGGCTTCAGCAACTTCCCTTCAGGGGTGTTGACAGGCATCTTGATGGTAGGGGCCACGAAGCTGGTGGGCATCTTGGCCCCTTCTCTCCTGGCAGGTGGCCCCGGCTGGCTTCCAATGGCCGGGAGACCGCTGGCTTTTCTGAAGAAGTCACTTAGCAGGTCATCCGGGCAGCTGGGAGTGTCCTACGGGGAAGAGAGAAGGAGTGAGAAGTGGGCACAAGGCCCCGACAGGCGCTCCAACGGCCCTCCCCACCCCAGGACGTCCCCTGGGCAGCACAGGTGGCCAGGACTGAGGCTTCCTGCCCCCGCTAGGCCTCTTTGAGGCAGAACATCGCCCGTGCCCCCCACACACTGGTCAAGACGGGGAGGGGGCGATACACAGAACACCAGGGAGAGAACCCCAGACGCCACTCTGGCAGCCCCCTAACTTCACAACAACAAAAGACCTCCAGACACGGGAAGGACTTCCCACAAAGCTCATCCAGTGTCTGGAAAGGTCAGGGCTGAAAGCCCGACCACAGCCAACTGTTCCAATCTGTTCTGGCTTTCCTACTGCGCAGGGCCGAGGGAAGCTGACCGGCAGGGCCGCACTTTTCTTCTCCCGGTCAGCCCACTGTGCTCAGACACGTTGCAAGGGCTCTGTGTGTGGAGCCACAGAGGAAGGGGAACAAGACCAGCTCCTGCAAAGCCAGAACCCTCACTGCCACTCAGACCACTCTCCACATAAGAGGCAGGCACAGCGGGGGTGGGTGGGAGCCAGAACGGCAGGCTGCCTAGTAGGACAGGGTGGCAGGAATGGGGGACATGTGACGACCCAGCCCGCCAGACTGCTCCGCTCAAGCCACCGCTCCCTGGCTGGGCTTCCCCGGGCCAGGGAACTGGTGTCCTCTCGCCACCACTGTGTAGGCAAACAGAGTCACCAGAGGCCCAGGTCTATGATGCCGCTCAGTAACTTCAGCCTCCTGTCAGCACCTCATGGCCTGGAGGAGCCAAGTGGAGGTTCCTCCTCGGGCTGATGGACACTGCAAAACCAGGCAAGGAAGTGCATTCACGTGGCAGGTGGGAGTCAGGCACTGAGGGCTGAGGCAGTCTGACCCTAGCCTTCTGTGAGCTGTTGGGGGGTGGGGGGAGCCAGTCTGCAGGACGGGGCAGCAGCTCAGAAGCCATCTGTACCTGCCAACAAACTGCTGGCCCATGGAAACATCTGGATGCTCAACTTGACAGAGCCAAAACCTACTGTTTTATGCTAGTTTGGAGCCACAGATCTCGGTTGAGCACGCGCTAAGATCTTCAGTCATTAGCAGGGATAGGAACCATTTATCGAGTGCTTCCTGAGTACCAGACACTGTGCTAGGAACCACAGGTTAACCACCAAGAAAACCCAAACCTCCCTGAACTCTTGAAAGAGCAACGCTGCAAGGCTGTTTAAGGCTGGATTAAAACAATCTTCGATAGGAAAGGAAGTTGAAGCCCCAGGGGTCTAACAGGTCCCACACCCGGAGAGCACAGACCAGGATTAACACCTACTGCTGGCTGACCCCAGCTGCTGCCTACACATGGTTAATCCTGTGATGCGCACCTGCATGGGGCCACCCTCTCTGGCCACCCAGGGAGCCCATTTTGAGACACTCCCTTGCCGGCATCAGGGAGGTGAAAGCACGGACGGGCACACTGTGACTTCTCCGGACTGGTCGAGGGAGGGTGGGAGAGGTCAGGTGCACGGGTTGGGCAGGGGTTGTGCACCCTAGGCAGGCAGAGAGGTGAGGGTGGCTCTCCAGGGCCAAACATCGGCTTCCAACACGGACTTTGCAGTAAGATAATTTTGGGGTTGTTTAGGCTGAAAAGGGACAGGTGATGATATGGAGCGTGAGGAACAGGGACTACCAGGGACAGGTCTGAACTGAGGGGGGAGTGGCCCTGCCCCTTGAACAGGACCCACCCCCCGAAATCTGCAAAAGGAAAGGAAACTCACTGCGGTAGGTACATAGTCGGAAAGGGTCGAGAAGGAAAGTCTTCCAATTTGCAGGCACCCCTGCTTTCTGGACCATTCTCACTTATTCCACCGGATAAGTGGAATCTGGCTCCTCAGCGTGTGATGCCTGGACACACGCTGACAGCAAGAGCATCCTCTGGGAATCCAGTAAACACGCAAATTCTCAGGGACCCCCACCTCAGACCCACGGAGTCAGAAGCTCCAGGGTGCAGCCTGTGTCCTGGCGAGGCCGCCAGGAGAATCTGGGAACCACTTGGCAGACCATAAGCTTCCTGAAAGCAGCAGGGCTTCTGTGTGGTTTCTCCAAGTCCTAGTGCACAGAGCCAGTGCTTGCCGGACAGAAACGTAAATGAAGGGACGGCAGGGGCCATGTTTTCTATTTCCTTCCAGTGCCAACCACAAGACTCGGCACCTAGCAAATCTATGAGAAAAGCTTGCCAATTAATGGTTTGCTCTGATTTTCGAGAGCAGGCACTATGCACACTGTGTAACATGTAGTAGGTGCTCAGTAAGTATCTGCTGAACTAATACTTAGTGTTTCCACCATGGCCTATAAGGTGGGTCATAGAGTTTACCGTGTGGCTAAAAAAGTTCCACTGTTAAGGGGAATGAGACAGAATCATGGAAGCATTAAAAATCCTTACAAGATCTCAGGGCACCTGGGTGGCTCAGTCAGCTGAGAATCTGACTTGATTTCGGCTCAGGTCATGATCTCAGGGTCATGAGATCGAGCCCTGCGTTGGGCTCCATGCTGGGTGTGGAGCCTGCTTCTGATTCTTTCTCCCTCTCCTTCTGCCCCCAACCCACTCATGCGTGCACTCATGCATGCTCAAAAAACAAAAAAACCCTTACAAGATCTCATTTGCAAGAAAGTATACTTTATCTGTTCAGTAACCCAACTGCTTACTTGACTGAAGTCAGGCAGAGTGTGTAAAAGGCACACGTGTAGCTTCAGGAAAGTTAAACAGAGACACTGGCAAGTGACAGAGGAGGGCACCCCAACGCCAGTGATGTCTGGGGGTCAGAGCTGCAGGATGCAGGCCAGCAAACTACAGCTGGAGGTCAATCTCGGTTGGCCACATGTTCTTGTATGGCTTAAGAGCTAAGGAGAGTTTTTACATTTTTAAAATGATTTTTAAAAATTTTTAAAAAGAAAAGCCTTACGTGACACGTGAAAATTAAATGAAATTCAAATGTCAATATCCGTAAGTTTTGTTGGAACACAGCCATGTCCATTCACTGACAGAAGATCTAAGGCTGTGTCCTTACGAAAATGGCAGAGCTGAGAGGCTGCGATAGAGACTGCATGGCCCAGAATGCCTAAGATATCTACTATCGAGCCCTTTACAGAAACAATTTGCCAACCTCTGCTGGTGGAGGCTGGGGAGAAGTGGGTATTCGGGGCTCTGCCACAAAAGCTGCTGAGACCCTAGCCCCACCAAGTTGGGTGCTGGCCATATCCCGAGAGCAGCTCCCAGTGGTGGGCACATCCCATCCCTACCCTCTATGCTGGCAGCAACTTCCTGCCTGCTCACTTCACAATGGAGAAAACAGGCTCCGAGGTCTGGGGCCGGCTGCCAGAGCCCAGTGGCTTGCTGACTAGTGGGTGCCCTCCCCCATCCAAGCCAGCTCTCCACCCAGGCCACACCACGCCTGGCCCGTCCCTTTCTGGGACTCTGCTGCCAGGGTCTCAGCCCCCAGTGCCCATGTGGGGAAGACAGGCACTCTGTGTCCAAGCCCCGGGCCACTCACAGGGGTGGGGGAGCGCCGGTTGCTCTCCTCCAGAAACTCCTCCAGGGTGACCATCTCACTGCTTGGCGAGGCAGAGCTGGGCCGTCCCCCAGCGTGAGGCTGGCCCGCGCCCCTCTTCTGGATGCCCTCCTGGGGGAGAGGCCCGTTCCGGGGCGGGGGGCACTCATGGCGGCTGAGGGCGGCGCGTCCCGTGGTGCTGGCGTCCCGTGGCAGAGTGGCCGTGTCCCGGCTGGGGATCAGGTCTTCACTGCTGAAGCTCTCGGACCTTCTGTGGAGCTGGTCAGAGGAACCTGGGAGTGGGGGCGGGGCGGTACAGAGGGACACGCGTGAGTCTCCCTTGCCGTCTCCTCTGCCTCCAGCGGGCTCTGTGCTGCCTCGCAGTCACCGAAAACAGAGAGAGCCCTGCCAGGGCACCCAGGCCACACTTCTCCCAGCTGCAATTCGGATATTAAGGATGTTTTGGAGAGCTTCAGAATTTCACTCTGGCATTTAAAAACGAAACTCCTTGAGATAAAAGCAGAAAGCTTCTGGTAATGTTTAAGTTATTATTTAATATTAGTAGCTGAAGGCACCACACTCAGTAGGTCTCATCCATCCATGTATTAAAGGATTAATCAGCACCTGTTTCACGCTAGGGGTCTTCCAGGGGCTGGTCATGCGCATGAGAAGGGAAAAAAGTTATCTGTGAAAAGTTTCCAGGCTTGGGACAACACACACATTCTTTCCAAATGCTCAGAAATGTTAAGACAGACGATACTGTGCACTATATAACGAAGTTAAAAAAGTACAGAAGAATCAAAGTCATCCCACTATGCTCTCTGGCCACCAGACAGAACTATGGTCAGTACCCCCACGCTACAGATGAAGTAGCTCAGATTCAGAGAACGGGGGGCAGGGGGGCGGGCACCCAGGGCTGGTCTATGGGGATGAAGGGATTCAAACTCAAATCCGCTCAAACGCCCAGGTGTGTGCCTCAAACAGCACGATGTGGACTCCACCAGCAAATGTCCGATGAGGCAGACAACCTGTGAAGATGACCACTTTGTTGTAAAAAAAAAAAAAAAAAAAAAAAAAAAAAAAAAAAAAAAAACAACAACACGAGCCCAGAACCAAAGCCCACAATATAACGAAAAGTGTGCGGAAGCCAAGGCTGACCGACCTTTCAGGTTGAGGGGCGAGCTGTCGCTGGATGCATTTCGACTGCTCTCCAAGCTGCCTGGTCGGGACACTGAAAGGAAAGGACACTCCGTGTCAAGGGCCAACGAGCAGGTAAACCCCAGACTGAACCACCTGACCCGAGAAAGGCCGCAGAACAAAGCACGTCCACGCCAAAGTCCAGGCAGAGGCCCTGAGGATGGATGGGTGCCGGGGTTCTCTATGTTCCCCCACCAGGAGCGCCAGCAACTTGCGTGTGAGGCACGGCATCCAGCAAGCGACCCAGAAACGACAGGTAGCGTTGTTTTTATTAGGTCTAGGGCTAGGACTTGAGACAATTTTGTTAACAACACGAATCGCACACGAACGCTAGTCCAGGAAGCAGACCGAAAGAGAAGGGCTGCTCAGGGGAAGCTAACGAGAGGAGAGCGCCCACGCCTATTATTACATAGAGCTTTCTGGAACACATGTGAGACCTGGTGGGGGTAGAGGAGCCAGAAGACAGCGGGGTGCACACGTGTACAAGGGGGTGCGTGCCTGCGCCCAGGGCACCTTCCCTTTGCTGATCCACAGGAGTGAGTGCGGGGACCCTGAGGAGGGGAGGGAGAGTGTGCTTTTGCTTTTCTTGGCTGTTTGTGGCCCTTCAGCTCCTTGCTTCCTCTGCCTCGAATTTCCATCTGCCCCCAAGGGAAAAATTGGCCCTTCCGGTGACAAGGAACTTGGAGACAGCAGCTCTCCTGGCTGCATGAGCCTGCCTGAGTGTGTGCACAAGGGAGCTCAGGGCGGGGAGCAGGGGGAGGCAGGCGGGGGGCGAGCCTGGCTGCAGGTGGGGGTGGCTTCACCGCTGCAAAAGGCAGGCTGGCCCTCCAAGGCCGGCAGACCCCCGCTCTCCTGGTCCACTCTTCCAGGAGCCCTGCCGGCCTGCCCCACACCACTTTGTTTGTCCTGCCGGACCACGAACCCCTGGGGGACAAGAACTGCCTTTCTGTCATCCCTGCATCTACCTCAGCACGCAGCTGGTGTCGAGCCGAAGGGCACGGAGAAACGAAGACGCGCGGAGGTGCTCTGTTCATTGTGCCCCTGGGGAGAGTTTGCTCTTGCTTTACTGGGTCTATAGGGCGTCCAGTTCCCAAGTGCTGGTGCGCTCTGCAAATAGCAGGCATCTGGAAAACTCTTACTAGCAAACAGGGTTTGGGGAGGAGCCAAAAAATCCGCAGTTTTCACAAACAGTGTAAAAGCAGAGTCCCCTCTTTCAGAAGGAAAAATTGAAGAAAATGCACGTCTCTCTTTAAAAAGGAATTAAGTTTTGGGGCGCCTGGGTGCCTCAGTCAGTTGAGCAGCCGACTTCAGCTCAGGTCATAATCTCACAGTTTGTGAGTTCGAATCCCGGGTCGGGCTCTGTGCTGACAACTGTGAGTCTGGAGCGTGCTTCGGATTCTGTGTCCCCACCACCCCGCCCCCCCCCGCCCCTTCCTTGCTCACACTTTGCCTCTCTCAAAAAAAAAAAATAAACATTAAAAAAAAATTATAAAGGAATTAAGTTTCATTCAAAGAAAACCGTGACACAAATCAACAGGGCCCCAAAGCACTTTTGTTTATTCAACCACAGCACTGAAAACTGCTTTTCCTTCCTTCTCCCCTGATAAGAAAAGCTCAAGGAATCAGAGTGCTTAGGAAGAAAACCCCTCGGTTGGTCAGCCACTGGAGCACCCATCTGGCTCCTCAGTGCCCCTAACAAAGCACCGCAGCCAGTATGTCCAGGTGTGGCACCGCCCCCCTCGGTGCAAAGACACAAGGGGCCCTCGTGCCAGACTGTTGTGCCACAGAGCATGTCCGACTTCCACTCATACAGAGCGCCAGCGTCTGTATCTGTATGAACGTCCGCATCGTAAGACACTGAAGACGACGGACGGGAGACAACGCTATAGCCCCTACACTTACTGTTGATCACTTCCCAAGTAGCAGAGTTCACGGTGAGCTTTCTGATTTTAAGAATCATTTCCTCACCCTTATAGGATTTTTGTTTTTCAAAACTCACCAAAACCCAAAGCAGCTTTTAAGTTTTGAGAAAGCTGGTATGATTCGCTGTTTCCCTGCTGCAGAAACTTACAATGTCTCTAAATCAAATGGCCAAGGGCTTCATCAGTTCCTAAGACTAGTACAACGTGGAGCTAATGTGGACAACTGAATTCCAAGTGAGGACACTGAGGGACCTCCTGGCACTCAGTGCTCCCCGTGTGGGTCACCACAATGCCCTGGCAAACCTGAGGGGCACCCCCAAAGCAAGGGCAGTTGGAGCCTGTAGACGCGGGATACTTTAGAAATGGTGACTTCCGGGGCGCCTGGGTGGCTCAGTCAGTTAAGCCTCCAACTTCAGCTCAGGTCATGATCTCGTGGCTCATGAGTTCGAGCCCTGTGTCAGGCTCTGTGCTGATAGCTCAGAGCATGGAGCCTGCTTCGGGTTCTGTGTCTCCCTCTCTCTCTGCCCCTCCCCCACTTGTGCAGTCTCAAAAACAAACATTTAAAAAAAAAAAAGAAGTGGTGACTTCCCTGTCCCTGGAGGTATGTAAGCAGAAGCCACATGCTCAGGACCCTGGGGAGGGCAAGAAGGAGCCTGGAGGAACTGCGGCCCCTCTCCATCCTCACTTCTACCCATTTTGTATGTCGGACATCCACACAGGACTGAGGTTGAAGGAAAAGTACTGCAGATGAAAATGAGTCTGAGAACCCAGGCACAAGGACATGACGCTGAGCACTCACCGTACTGCCTGTGGTTGAACTCCAGCTCCAGGGACGGGTCACAGAGGCTGTCATCTGAATTATAGCCTATGGTGACAGTAAGGTCATCGGTTATTAACGCAGGAGTTTCTGGAACACTTTGAAAAACTACAGACTCTTATTTAGGAAAAAGTATACTTTTATTTGCCCTTTGACCCAGCAATCCCAATTCAAGGAATCAGCTCTGGAGAAGGGTTGGTTGAAAAGACTGTGTGATATGTGGCCATTTAATACCAATTAAAGTAAGAAAGATCTCCATGATGTATGCCTAGGTGGAAAAAAAGAAATCAAGGTGCCATTTATTTTTGAAGAAGCACCAGGAATTTCAACGAGTACCGAAGGAAAAAGGGTATCCAGAGAGTGGTTTTGGAATAGAGTTCAGGGGATGGGGACAGAGAGGGGACCTCGAACACTGAGAATACCTCCTCACATTATTCAGGTTTTTGAATCTATATTATGTATTTTAAACACAGGGTTAATTTATGAAGAAGTCTAAAATTGAAAACAGAACAAACCTCACTGCATGCAATTGTTAACAATCACACAGAGAGAAACATTTATCTGTTTACATTTTGAATGTAAAACTCTATGTGTGCATCCTTAGTGAGATGGAACTTAAAGAGTAAAAGAACTATAAAGAAAATACCGCTTAGTGGATTTACTTTAATAACACTGGCATAACTTTTTAAACCATTTACCACATATTTGGGGGGAAAAAGATAAGTCAATGTTTCAGGAGACCAGATTTCCATGTAAGAAAAGGACAGATATGAAATCAAAGAAGGAAAATCCCTGTAATGTTACATTTGAATCGGAAGTATTGACACAAACTTATAATGTGTCCCATCTTTCTCTACTGAAAGGGCCAGAAGCAATGGCAACTCTGTAGCGCCCAGATCTTGATTATTAAGTTCTGCTCTAGGGGCGTCTGAGTACATCAGTGGGTTGTCCAATTCTTGATTTTAGCTCAGGTCATTGTCTCACAGTCTTCAGATTGAGCCACGCTCAGTGTGGAGCCTGCTTGGGATTCCTTCTCTCTCCCCACCTGCCCTTCTCCCTTGGTTACATATACACGCACTCTCCCCCCCAAAATAACAAAATAAACCGATAAATTCTGTTCTAAAAGGAATCAGATTTACTTAGAGAAATGGCTGACTCTAAGGGGGGGGGTTTCCACTTGCTATTTGCCCAATGGCAGTCAATACTGAGGAGTATGAGTACACGTTGGCGGGGAAGCGCGTGGCCAGGACTGGGTCTGCAGAGGTGACCCACCTTCCTGCAGGCTCCACAGGTGTAGGAATGGCCAGAGAGGTTTCTAGGCTCAGGCTCTGGTTTAGGACTGGGATCCAGACAGGGCCCGCGAATTAGTCTCAAGGGTTGGACCCTGAACCGCACAGGTCGCTGGAAATCCGAGGGGAGATGGAGTCCCGGCTCCTCCCTGAGACCAGGCAGGGCTTCTGTACCCCTGGCCCCGGGAGAACGGGGGGAGACTGCTGACAAGGAGCCTGTCCAGGCTGTCCACCTAGCATGTGACACCATCCCCTTGACCTCCACCAGCATGAGACTACCACTTCCAGTGTCTGGCCAGGAGTAGAGAAGGACCACCTGCTCACCCTGTGCCCACTCATCTCCCCAGAGGTGTTCATGAGCTGTGAACAAGGTCGTGAAGCTAACCCAGATGCGCCTTGAGGGTGGGGACCCTGTGTGCTTTGCCTGTCAAACCAAGGTTCTGCACAGCCAGGTGGTATGGTGGTGGGGTGGTGGTATAACAGTAATCCTTCCCAGTTCTCTCCAATTTCCAACACCCCACAGGCACCCCTTCCAGCTGTTGCTTCAGATATTTTCATCTCTCTAAATTGTAAGCAGGATGTCTTTTTCAGTCTTAAGCTTTATCTTCCTGTTAGCAGATTTTAGATTTCCAAGTGCTTTTCCCCCCAACTGCTCTCTTTTACAGCATCCTGTTCTTGTTTCATGGGTAAAACCACCTCACTTATCTCGGACTCTATTAATGACAGGCATTTCAAAGCTGTCACCTCTGTGCTGTTTACTCTGTGGCCTCGTATTGGTTTTGGTCGCCCTGGCCAGAGGCTCTCTTCAGGTGTCCAGGGATCCCTGAACTTCCCTAGGCCTCACTTGGCAAGATATGACTGAGCTGTTCTGGTGGGAATTTCTCAAGCTTATCAGACAGGTCGAAGAACATTTTAATCTCACGTCCAGAGGTGTGGACACATATGGCTCCTGGCACCCAGGGAGAAGTTCAGTTTGTAAGCCCCTCCCCAAATCCCCTTGTCCTCAGTTTAGGAGACCCACTCTCTAATCTACTGAGTGGACCTCCAGTTCAGAGACACGCTCGTGTTTCCTCCATAGAGAATAAACCGCCAAACTCCCACCACGGTGGAGTGAGGGTGTTGCCTGCATTTAGCCCAAACTCCAGTTCACCTCCCTTCTGGAGCTACTGGGTGCCACCACTTCCTGAAAAGTGCTGGTGAGAGCGGCTTAGGATAGGGCCTCTGGATGGTGAAGTTGTCTGCCCTGAGTCACCCGGCTGGTAGGCAGAATCCATGCCTTTGTGATTTCAAAGCTTGCCTACAGCTTACCTGCTCTGCTTACCACCTCATAGCCTGGGGTCTTTCGGAAGGACCCTGGGCGCTTATCCCTCTTATTCTGGAGGGGCCCACAACTCACCTTTGGTGCGGCCTGGGTGCCGGGAGATGGGGGTGGAGCTGGAAGGGGTTGTAGTGATGGCTGAGGTTGAACAGGTCCGGGAGCTCAGCTCCGAGGGCCAGGGTTTCACGGCCAGGTCGGCGGAGGCATCTGTGCGGTCAAGGCTGCCTCTGTGCGGGGACCCTTGCTTTGGTTTTAGGTCCCCAGGGCCTGGGGCAGAGAAGGACATTGAGAAATGGGGCTGCAAAAGCCCGTGCGAAGGCTGGGCTGCCACACTGAGGTCTAGAAGCAGGGACACCAGGGCACACGGACCACAACAAGACAGAAGCTGGGCTGCAGTTTCAACAAGAGGGCGCAGGCTGCAGGCCTGTGTTGGGAGGCCCAGAGAGGCCGGCCCTGGCTCTACAGATGGATCCTACTGCAAGCCCTGAAAAGCCGGGAGAAGATAAAGAACTCAAGACGATCGGATCGACACACTGTTGCTACAGGTCCCACATACGAACTACGGGGTACACCTGCTGTATGTAACTCCAATGACTGATCTAAAAAGATCCTCATAACTTCTGCTCAATATCACTCAAGGCCTGCAGCCAAGGTTCCAAAGGCCCAGGATGTGCATCCTGCCAGCTGGCTTCACTGAGGATTTGAAGAAGATGTTCACTGTCACGCTGACAATTTAAGAATTCTTAATTTCTGTTAAGAGTGACTTTTACCTTGCATCTTGTGCTTTTCTGCAATTGCTGAATTTTCTACCACGAACACATACTCTTATTATAAAACAAAATCTATGTAAAAATATTAAAAAAGAAAAAAAAAACCCAACTCATTCCAACTACCTAACAGTAGGAAAGGAGATGGGCTCTCTAAATGGAAGGTAACACGAGTGCCGTTGGAACTACTAGGAGCAGGAGGACGTCACCATGTCCCAACCCAGGAACCCCGTGGCTGGGGACCCAGAGCCAGGGCCCTTCCGTGGACCTGACCCCACCGGCCCCTCAGCCACTCGAAGTCTGGGTTCGCTGGGAAGTTTTCAGTGCCCAAATCTTACAACTTGAAACCAAGGCAAAATTTGGATTCTGAAAGATACCCTTGATGAGAAGCAAGATTCAAGTCTGGTGGAATGAGTCGGGACAGGCATCCAACAGGTGCGGTTAAAATGAGGAGCGGAGGGGAGATGGAGATGAGCAGACAGCACAAATGGCAGAGAGACAGGGCGATTCCAATGGCATGCTGGCGAGACAGAGTCCTGGGGGACCAGGAGCACGGTGGCCCGGGGTCCCCAAGGCGGAGCGTGCGAGATGAAGTCAGTGCCACTTTGAACGACTTCAACAGCTTAGTAGGTATGTATGTACTTTTATGGTTATCTTGTTTTTATGCTGATACCGGTTTTCCACAGACAGTACTGATAATAATCTTTCCTTTTAAAAATAAATTTAAGTAGCAACGCTGAGTCAGTTCAAGGGAAAACACGGAAGTAATCATACAGGTAAAAAAAAAAAAAATGTGGCAGAACTCAAGAAGACCACACAGGAATGACAGAAGACAGCAAACAGTGCAGTAGCTAAAGGCCTCTATCGACCAGCATCCCCCCGCTCTGGGCATGACTGGTGTGCTGATGGTCTTTCTGTCCGCTACCATTTTGGCTTCCACATCCAAGAGGTCAGAGAGCTACCACACAGTCATAAAACTTCATTCTGGGCTGCCCTCTGGCTTGGCAACATCGATCCAATTATACAAAATGCTTGAATGGAGCAGTAAATCCTTCAAAACATAGAGAACATCTAAAAAGGGCCTTGTCAGCAAAAGCCAACAATTCGGTGCTCTGACAAAGGAAAGGGCAGCGGTTTTAAATTTAGCTGCTTAAAAATAAGTCTTAAAAAAAAAAATCTCACTTGACAGAGGCCGTATACTTTAGGAAGCAAAGCGACAACTGACCAGTCCTGCTTTACACACGGGCATGACATAAGCCTGCAGGTGCGAGAGAGGGGAAGGCAGCCCACGGCCACCAGACTTACTTATTAGCACGGACATCCTGGCCCAAGGACCTGTGCACGGATGTCCCGAGGCTCCCCTAAAACTGTGCTGCGCTGGAGAAATGGTCCAGAGGGTGTGACAACTCATCTTCTCTTTTGAAATCAGAATCCACGCTGGCTACTTTAAGTTTGGCTTGAACTGGGGTTGGGAAGGAGGGGTCCACTATGGGTCATCTGGCCTTTAGGTACTTTTTGTTTGTTTCTTTTTTGGTTTTGTTTGAATTTCAGAAATGAAGGAGGATTACGTGATGAAGACACATGATACAGGAAAAGGATTAGAAATCTCCAATTTCTGAAAAAGGGACAGGCTCATTAGGAGAGGATGGGATGTCAGAGGAAGACCAGAACCGCAGGCGTTTAGACAGAGTTGGGTGGGCCGTTGGAGACTTGTCTTTGTCCTTGCTTTTGCTTCTCAAAAAGGGACTCTTTTTGCGCTGAGTTGCTAAATTGTTATTCCCCGCAATACCCAAGAGAGGAAGAAAAGAAAAAAAAAAAAACAAGTAAATCAAATGAGTAACAACAAATGACTCTAAATAAGCTAAATGTAGTCAGGAAATCAGAATCCTGTCCAACCCAGGAAAGACAGAAACAATACCCATGACAAGCCCAGAACCAGGACTCCGTGAATCATTTATGCTCTGAGTCAATTTAATTTCACCGGCATCTTTGTGCCAATGCTTCACTCTGCACGTGAGGAGAACTATATACTGCTCAAGGAGCCAATGGCTGAGACATATTTCAATTTCAAAGTGTTAAATTATTAAATAAGGATGTTTGTTAATTTAGGACCCGGCTTCTCTTACTCGTCCATTTTAATGACAGGCCCCCTGATGATGTGGTGCTCACTCTACTCCTGTTCCTGTTCAAAGGCCTTGGAAACCCCTAATGGTCTGTTTCTGGCCTGGTGTCATGAACAGTCTACCCTCAAGTATTCACCAGTAACTCTGTATATCTACAATAACCTCTTTTGGCAGTATATGTTTAAAAACAATGAAAATATCACTTTTTATACCAAACCCCCTGTCAAGAATTATTTCCCTTTCGATCTCCCACACAACCTCTACCCCAATCCCACACTTCTTGGCCTTTAGAGTCTTGTCAGAGCAGACACTCAAGTCTTACTTTCTGAACACGTCCTATATTGACACAGCTGATTTAACCAATTTCTCATTTAGGATTAAAGCAATATGGGATCCTCGGTTATTTCTTCCTCCACAGCGCCACCTGGTGGCCAGAATAAGGGACCTCAGGTTCTGCCACACTTTAGTTCAACATCTTCGGGGACCCAAAGGGCTTTAACTGCACACAGTGGTCAAGAACTCCAGCTCGCACCCCGACAGACGTGGATCCCAGTTCCACCACTGGTTACACTGGCAAGGATTTAATTTCACCAAGCCTCACTTTCTCAGCTCTGAGGAGGGATGATTAATCGTGCCTGCAGGACGTGGCAGTTAGGACTCAAGGAGACAGGTAAAGCATGTAAATTAGCTACAGGGATGCTGAGCCCAGAGGAAGCACCCCACACATGGCTGCCACTATGAATAATTTTCCCTGACCTGCTCGTTCATGGATCAGCTCAACGGTCTGGACCAGCCAAGCACTTTTTTTCCTCTCAAAGTTTTCCTAGCTCATTAGACAGATGGTAGTTCACGAAGTCAATTACAGAATAATAGAAGTGGAGGGGATAAACGTCAACAGCTTTAAATGGCCAACATGAAAACGGGAGGTAACAGGGCTCCTCTAGAAACCAAGGTTAGGCTTCCTTATCTCTTAGCTGCACGTGAGCGTTTCACCTAATCTGATCTGTAAAGAAGGGGAGGGAGGCAAGCATTCGTCGCCAATATGTGCGCGTGTGCACGTTTTTTTCTGCATTCAAAAGTGACAGAACAGGACCTCGCATGGTGAATGTACCCCCCCCAAAAGGTTTGTGCACGTGCCACACTCAAGAGGCAGCTTGTCTCCGCCAGCCGTCAGCAGCCGGGGGCACAAAGGTCTCAGGCCTGGTCTTTAGACAGTCCTAGGGTCCTGCATAAACACTTACATTACTAGCAAGGTTTATGGGTAAGTAATCTTTAATCACCACTTAAAAGTAAATTTGAAAATATAACAACGTTTCATGGCCACTGCCGTGTTTGGTTGATTCTAAGACACGCATTTCTCCCCATTCCTTCCCATCTCTGAAATCAGGACACAGCTCCGATGGTGTCTGAAAGTCACCGGTGGCCAGGGGGTACCTCTGATAAAACGGTCACTGCCACTGCCAATTTATTTTGCTCCTGTTTTCCGTTTACGTCTGGGCACAGCAACCTAAGTCTTTGGAAGAGCTCTCCAACAAGAGTATAACAAACTTTCTGAGTGGTAAGGCACTTCCTCCTCTGATTGCCAGTCTTTTCCTTCCCGGGTGGCATATTAAGTAATTATGCAGTGCAGAGCTGATAGAGTCTTAGATGTGATGAAACATAGCATATACAACAAGAACTCCATTTCAGAACCTCTGGCAAACTCCAAATGACAGGTCTAAGTAAAAGGGTAAGCTGTGCCCCATGGCTGGTAGGACTCAGGGACTTTACTGAAGATCTAATGTGCACACAAAACACGTTAAATGCACTTGGGATTTCCCTACAGGAACAGCTCACACTAAATCTTTGACATGTGCAACCTCAAAACATATACTACCGAGCCTGTCTCTACAGCGCCTGCATAAGTATCTCTGTGGATGTCAGACCCCCTACCCCAGCGTACCTGCTGGGCGATGGTTCTCATTCTAAAATAACAAAACTGTCATGGGACGAAGCTGCTGACGTAGATGTATATTTTCTACCTGGTTGCTAACATACGCGAAGAGGCAGATGTGTGCGTATGAGGCACACCCTCTCCATGCCCCTCCGCACATGCGTGCACATCCACGCACCGTCTCTCATTCTACCCTCGAGGCTCAGCCCTTCGGAGCATCCCCTCCAGAGCCTGGCTGCAGCCTGGTCGGCCACTCGTACCTTTCCCCACAGGCCCGTTGAGGGGGTCCTGCTCTTCCACACAGTTGGAGCCAGATGGGGCCGTCTCGGGGTTGTCTGGCTGCAACCGGAGGGGCTGGGAGGCAGATGGCGTCGTCGGGTCTGGGGACTCCAGCTGCCAGGGAGGGCTGTCTGCGGTTGACTTCAGTCGTTCTCTGGAACCCTCCTTCTTTGGTTTGATGAGTTTGACTAAGGCTTTGGCTCCAATCCAGTGGTTTTTCCTAGTTACGAGCAGAGTGTAAGAAGGACAAGGCCAACCCGCACTGTCCCTCCAGCAGGTCACAGGGTGGGGGGCCCTGATGGGAGCTGGACTTTCCATAAGCCTGGAAGCCATTGATTTGGGGTTCAGAATGGTGGTGCTCTTCATCACCATAATCATTGGATTTGGGGCCCAGGGATGGTAGAAATGTGTGTTGTGGCAGAAATCCACACTAGCCTCTTGGGAAAACAGACTTCAAACACGGCCACTGACTCTTGGTTATCTGTGTGAAACCAAGTGGTGCTGTGCTAACCACATCTGTGTTCGCTGGCAATTTTTCTGTCAAAATGCCATTCTGGAACAGAGTCATGGACCTCTTCATTTTCTGTTAAAGTTAATAGTGAGTGAGGTGAGTGGACATTCTTCTCCCAGTCCCTGGCACAGAGGAATATGGGAGAGCAGGAGGCAGGTAGAGTAGGCCGTTTAAATTAAAACCAGTGAATTTTAAGAGTAAACGACAGAGTAGCAGCTAAATGGAAATGGGAGCATCCTGATATAACAAAAAAACTGACTCTGAAACTAGATAGCACTGTGTCTACACAAACTACTCGGTTCCTCATCTGGGCCTCCATTTCTCTGTCAGAGAGAAGGTTGAGAATAAGGTTCTGAAATTCTGTGGTTCACCAGAGGAGCCTTGAGGCTTCATGGTGATTCTGACTTTGAGGCTGGGCTGGGACAGGACACGGGAGGGCTGGCTCAGGGGTCAATCCTGATGGATGATGCCGGCCCTGCTGGGAGACTGAGCGGGCCCCACAGCCAGGGGGCTGCTGCTCCCTGGAGAAAGAAATGTGTTTGTGAACCTGCCCTGGGGTTCAGGGAGCCCAGAGGAATTTGTGTGAGGCCCAGGGGTTCCCGTGTTCACCTGTAGGAGGTGCTATACCAGCTTCCTTCTCTGAAACAGGAACGTGATTTGCAATGTCCTGAGAAATCCTGAGACAGAACCTGACACGGCAGCCATTTGTCCCATTTTAATGGCTCCAAAACCACAGACTCTCTGCCCCCTTTAAAGGGCTGTGGCTAAATTAAGCCCACGTCTCATCACAGTCAGCTGGCATCCGCCGTCCCTCACAGGACAAGCCAGAGCACAGGGGGCGGGGCCGAACGTCTAATTCCCCTCTGTCACGGGAGCGGCCTGCACACAGGGCCTCCACAGAGCAGGAGGCATGGGCTCTACAAGCTGGGTGCTGCTCCAGACGGGAGCAGTTTCCACCCCACTCATGAACACGGACATTCTCTGCTCTAGGTCTAAGTCACAGACACTTCCATCAACTCACTTCTTGGGAGCAGGGTCATAGAACTTGTACTGATCCATGATTTTCTCCTCCAGTTTTTCCTTATGTCTCCGTAAGGCATTTAATTTGTCTCTGTGAAGAGAGAGGAAAGGGGGGCTATCAATCCAGTTTTAAATAAAACACGTGAATTTACTTCATCAGCCCAGCCTGGAACCTTTTCTGGGATTTGGACATCACAGTGTCATGACCCTCATGATCACAAAGCTGGGAATGTGCGAATGGAAACGTCTGGCATGAGTCCAGGGAGCCCTGCTACCTTAAGGAGCCATGATAAATCACCTAGGGTCTGGATGCAAGGCAACTCAAGGGAGCAGACTCCTAACCATCTGAAAACCTGCATGTTTCTAGAAGCTCTAAGGACTTGGCGGCCAGGTCTTTCAGGACACTGGGCATTCGGGGGTGGCCACAGCACTTGCACGTTAATAATACCTTTGGTGAAAGGGGAAAGGTGTGCCCTCAGCTAGTCAGTTCAGCAAAGTCAGACCTCCGACTTGGACCTATCCCGATGCCGGTTCCTGAGGACATTCCACGAGGGCAAACTCAAAAGCTTCCGGGGCCAGAGAAGGAGCAAAGCAGGCCTAGAAAGAGCAGGGGGAGCGGTGGGCACGGTAGCCCAAACAGATGGCCACTAGGCAGGGATGCATGAGGCCTACAGGGCAGACCCGCCAATGTTTTCAGAGAAGCCAAAAACTTAGGTCATGAAGCAACATGTCCTGATTTCTAACTATTGGAGATCAGTTCACATTTTCAAAAACACAAAAAGGATCAAGACGCCTCTGGACCCTGGGGCTGCCAGAGGGCACTGCTGTGCCCTAGGCGAGTCTGGCCTTACTGATATGAAGGGTGTGCTTCTGGTTTGCTTTATCTCAGGAGTCCCAGGGGCGGTGCCTTCTACACGCACTGCCCACAGGCTGCCACCTGGGTCTCAGCAGCCATGACAGCTCGGAACCCTGGTCTCCTTGTTAGAAAAGGAGGCCTCTGAACCAGAGACGGGTAAACAGGCCTCTGTCGTGGAGCTGTAGGGGCTCCATCCGAACTGAGGGCTGAGACATCACTGCACAATGACATCCCAAGAGTGACAGCTTCGTGAACCTCTGGCGCCCACCAGGAAGCCCCACTCTGCTCCCAGCCCCCTTGGCTTGATGTCTGTGTTATTCTTCTGTCTCACTGCCATGCTGCTCAGCCTTCCTCTGTGAGCACTTCCGTGGTCGTCTGGCCCCACAGATGCACAGTAACTCCCTGCGAGTGGGCAATGCACCCCTCCCAGGGCCCAGAACGGTGCTCTCTGTTCAGCGCAGGCTCTGGGAAGCTTGCTAAGCCCCCGGCATTCCGCACTCTCTAATGCAAAACCACCATCAAATCATCCCCCTTGGATACCAGGCTCTTACTCTTCAGGTTAGCACCTGCCCAACCCCCTGCTGGCATTTTTTATCAGCTGGGTTACAGACGGCCAACTTCTGTCAGTCCGATCTACCCTAAATTTACAGCGTGGTTTTCAATGTAAACCATCCTCCAGTAGGTGGCGAGCCACCTCTACAGGATCAAAGCCAGAAAAGTAACGAAGCAGCGTCATGCTGGAGAGCGGGCCCAGTGTGGCGGCATTCACTGTGATCACATCCCTCTGCCAGCCAGCTTCCTCTTGCGTTCCCCACACTGGCTAGCCAGTACCCCCCTCATGAGGAAGGAGAGCCCACCCACCACAGCACAGAGTGGTGAAAATCACCCCATATCCACGAGATGGATCTTGGATTACTCAACTTCTAAAGCATGAGGTTTCCAGGACCAGGGCTCCTCCTCCAGACCTCTATTTCCTAGGCCCTGCTAGACCAGCATCCTTTCGGATGATGGCATCCTTCCCGGCAAATCAAAACTCACAAGCTGCACAGAGAAGCCTTCCACGGCTGAGTGCCCACCTCCTCGTCCAGGCTTCTTTCCGTGCACATTCCCTGCACCCAGAACACTGCTGAGCTCCACCTTCAGGTTCCCCACCTGCCCACCTTCCATGTCCACAAGAGAACCTCATCTCCCCACTACGCTGCCTTCCATGAAGCTCAGCAGGTGCCCAGCACGGAGGTGCTCCTCGCACAACCCCCCACCCCTACCAGTTCCTGGCCCCCAGGGAATGGATCTGTGCACCCATGGGGCCCGTGCCAGAGCTGGCACTTCATTAACACCAGCTGAGGGAGGACAATCACAGCACAGCAACAACCCACTTTGCGACAATCCAGGGGAAAACAGACACAGGTGACAGAAAGACACCAGCTATGGCACCTGTGCTCAGCCTTCCACTTGGATTCTTCCCTGAGGTATTTCTCACCGGCACTGTCATATTTTTAAAAGTGAGCTTAATTCCAAAAGCAGATTCCAAAGCTTCTGGTGGGGGTACTGCCTTTGAAACACAAACAAAAGCTAACCACCACCACTTACAGAAACCTAGAACCATTCCAGGGAAGCCAAGAGAAGGATGTGTTGGTAAGGTGGTCCGTCCCCTTGCCCTCAGGACGCCAACAGGCTCGGGGCCATTCCTTGTCCACAGTGTCACAGGTCCTGGATGGGGCCCGGGAAGCTAGAACCTCCCCCCGCCCTTTGCCTACAGGCGTCAACCCCACACGTGCCCTTACATGTACTGCTTCTGCTCCTCGTGGTACTGCTCCTTACTCTCCATGTTCTGCTCTAGAAGCATCTGGTTCTGCTGGCTCAGCAGCTGGATCTGGCTCAGGAGGTGATGATTTTCTTCCTCCAAGTTTCCCTTGAGACGGGAGAGCAGCTACAACACAGATCAACAGCGTTTCAGACACTACGCGATCCCGTGATTCCTCTGCTGGGAATGTGGCTTCCAGGGGAAGGGCCACGTGCACAGGGACGTGCACCCCTCCTCTGCCAGTGAGAACCTGCAAGGACCAAAAGAGCCAACGGCATGGGAAGAGCTGAACTCCTTCTGCACCTGCCCTGCCCAATCTGGCAGTCACCAGCAACGTGTGGCCATTGAGCTTACAATGCAGCTAGTCTGAACGGAGGTGTGCCAAAGTACACGACAGATTGTGAAGACTTAATGATAGTAAAGAACATAGAAGATATTTTTTTGGATACACATCGAAATGATAATATTTTAGATATGTTAGCCAAACAAAATATACTATGAAAATTAATCCCACCTGTTCTTACTTTTTTAACATGGCTACTAGAAAACGTTAACATGTGCACGTGGCCTGTGCTTTATTTCTGGTGGGCAGCTCTGCTCTTGAAGAGGGTCAGCACACCTTTTCTTCAAAGGACCTGACACTAAGTATTTCAGGCTTTCCAGACTGAAAGGGGGTCGCCTGTTGCAAAGCTTCGACTCAGTTGCTGCAGCAGGAAGTAGCCACAGACAAAATGTAAGCGCACCGGGTGAGGCCATGTTCCCATAAAACTGCTGACAGACATGGACATTTAAATTTCCTATCATTTCTGGGGGGCCTGGGTGGCTCATTCGGTTAAGTGTCTGACGTCAGCCCAGGTCATGATGATCTCACGGTTTGTGGGTTCGATCCCCGCATCGGGCTCTGTGCTGACAGCTAGGAGCCTGGAGCCTGCTTCGGGTTCTGTGTCTCCCTCTCTCTCTGCCCTCCCAAACTCGCTTGCCCGCCTTCCCTGCCTCCCTCCCTCTCTCTCAAAAATAAACATTAAAAAAATTATCCTTAAGTTTCTTATCATTTCCACTTGACACAAACTATTCTTTCGATTTCTCCCAACCACTACCACTGTCAAAGACATTCTTAGTTCATAGCCGAATGTATACAAACAGGCAGTGGGCTAGATCTGACTCATGGGCTGAGATCTGCCAACTCCTGCTTCAGAAGATCAGTACGGGTGATGTAGCAGGAAAATCGCAGGCTTTGGCTTCAGACAGAGCTCCATTCCACTACCGTGGACCTCAGTCTGAGGTCTCCTCCGAAACCCTAAAGAACCTCCCTGTGACAACACAGCCTATGGTGGCTGAGGCTTCCTCTGGCTTAAAGTCTGGCCCCCACCTCCTCCACACGCCCCTTGCCCCAGCCCAGGGGGCCTTGAGGCACCTGGGCCTTGGTTTCCTCAGCTGAGATGTCCCACAGGGCCACCACCAGCTCGAAGGAAAAGGCCTCTGAGAGGATTTCTGGACAAACGAGAGGCAAGAGGAGCTGTGTCCTGGGGATGGTGCCATCCATGGGGAGGGACCCACGGATGAAGCTGGGGAGGGACCAAGTGCTCTCTCCTGCCCAATCCACTTTGGTCTTATCTGTCGCGGGGTCTGCTCACGATTTCATTTGAGATGGTTTTGCTAAGAAGACAATTTCCAACCTAGTGCACCAAAAGAGAGCTCTGCTCCTCTGGAAACCCGGGCACTCCTGAGTAAGCTCCATCCCAGATGCCCCGGGATACAGGACCCGGAGCCAGAGTCAGCCATTCACGCCATTTCTCGGGAACAGCGTGGATACTGAATTGCAAAGATGAAAAGTGTAGACACAGACAAGGGGATGGAAATAAGTCTGTGTTCTGCTGTCCCCACGCATGTCTCTGATGCTCGGGGAAGCACAGGGCAGATGGAAAGGTGTTTTCGAATACATCTCTGCCAATCATGGGGTCTGTCTCCCTTTTAAACGCCTCAGTACCCTCTCAGCCCCTGTACCGCCTTCCACAGAGTCTTCGGATGCCGACGCCAGCGCAGACCCATCGCAACCCCACCGGGCCCAGGGCCGTCCACGTCCTGAGGCCTCACCTCGCAGCGGTTGTCCAGCTTGGTCAGCGAGATGTCCATGTTCTGGTGCTGCTCCTTCAGCTCGTCAAACTGTGCCTGCCAGCGGTTCAGCTCCAGCTGTGAGTTGTTCAGGGAGGTTTTCAGCTCCTTGGTGTGGGCGTGCAGCTCCTCATACTCCCCCTTCAGCTGGTGGTGCAGGAAATTGACCCTGGGGGTGGAGAGCCACAGGCCAAGAGCTGAAGAGCTGTCCCTGCTGTGCAGCCTTACACAAGAGGATAGCCTCTCTGGGCCTCAGTTCTTTCACGTGTAAAATGAGAGGCTTGAACAAAATCAGCAGTCTTCAAACTGCGTCCCTTGGGGTTCTACAAGGATCCCCCTGGTGTCCTCACACTGGGCTGGGGGGACAGAGTGGGTAGGCTCAGACACCTGCTCCAACAGAGTATCACTGCTATGATGTCTTTTGGCTTTAAAGCCTTGGGATATCTGCATACGTACTTGGAAAAAAGGGTTCAGTAGTTAGCGTGTTTTGTTTTGTTTTGTTTTGTTTTTTGGAAACACAGAACCAGAACATTTTTGCGTCTGGCTCTTCTTCCCAGTTTCAAGCTCCTTTCTAACTTCAACTCCTGGGATAAATAAAATGAGATGCCAGGGTTTTACAGAAACCCACTAAAATTATCATCATGATAACTATTATCTAACTGGGATTTCTTGGGGGAAGATTTGGATCAGAAAGTTCCAGTCACTGGAGGCTCACGGATTTCATTTGGACACAGCTGTGTCTTATTTGGCCCCACACCCTTCTTTTAAATGGATCAGTGTGCCTGATTTAGAAACATTTAGAAACCTGAAAGTCTCACGTCAATACTCCGATGTCCCGTTTCTCTTAAGAAAAAAGCATAAAACGGAAAGATGACCTGGTAGCGGTGAGCCCGCCTCGCGGCTGACAACCTTCAGCCGCTGTGCTCTTCTCCACGTCACTGTCCGGCCTATCGCCGACACTCCCTCACCCGCGAGCCTGGTCTCCCAGGGCACAGGACACACCGCAGTATGCGGTCCCGGTGCACATTCATGCAAGGACATGGAGAGGAAGCAGCTTTATAGGGTCATTGTGGTAAGACTGGATTCAAATCCTGATTCTGCCATTAAGTGATTTTGAAAAAATGTGCTCATCTCTGAGCCTGTTTCTTATCTGTTAAAAAAGTGGGGGGGGATAATAACAGTAGAGCTGACTCTCGTTATCTGAGGTAGTGATGCTCTGTGAGGTCCCCCAAGATCACTGAACTGGTGGATACTGAACCACTGCTCCTCGGGAAAATGCACAGTACAGGTTCCTGCTCTGGTTACAACATTTTAGTCGACTGATCAAGACATTCCTTATTTTATAGGGGTCTCTGTTTAAAGACACCTCCCAGCCACAGCACCGTAGCTCCTGCCTGAATGGAGCTTATCTAATGTGTACTTTCCCCGTAAGGCCATCACAGCCTTGCACTTAGGAACACGAGACAACACTTCAGTACTCCACTTGGTGGGTATTTTAAATAGTAAAACTGCCACGAAGTAAGACAAAAATATGAAAATCCCACAGGTCACAAAAAGGATGCTTATTCACAGTATGAGAACTGAAACAGGAAGGCAGAGCATCCTTGTATGTCCTCAGCTGGAAATGTGTGCGTCAGGTGACTCAGGTACTGGGCCACCCCGGGCATGTACATCAAAGTACCATGAGCATCGATTTGGGGGTGACGCATACATTTTAGGAAGGAGGTGAATTCACAACAGGAAACGTGTGAATACTAAGCATCAATGGTGTGTCCTTCATGAGATCGCCGTGTGGCCTACATCAGATGAGGGTCTGTGCCTGATGCAATGTGTCTCTCGAGTCCTTCCATCCCAGCAATAAGCTAGAGCCCCCTCTCAACTGTGCCACCCAGCTGTGAACAGGACAGGGTTTATAAAAATACAGGTCTGCGGGGCACCCAGGTGGTTCAGTCGGTTGAGCATCTGACTTCGGCTCAGGTCATGATTTTGCGGTTCCTGAGTTCGAGCCTACACGTCAGGCTCTGTGCTGACAGCTCAGAGCCTGGAGCCTGCTTTGGATTCTGGGTCTCCCCCTCTCTCTGCCCCTCCCCAACTTGTGCATACTCTTTCAAAAGGTCAATAAAAAATTTTTTTAAGTAAAAATATAAAAATACAGGACTGCCAGGGGACCCCCGCTGACCTCCTCTCGGCAGGGCTGAGTGCGTCTACGTGAAATCCCGGATGGCAGCCGCCCCACACGGAGCTCACCTGTCCAGCTCTCTCCGCAGCCGCTGGTTCTCACCCATGGCCATGGCGCCCGTCCTCTGCTCTTGCTGCAGTGCCTCCCTCTCGGTGTTCAGAACCTTCTCCCGCTCCTCCAGCTCCGCCTGACGCTTCAGCATGTCGTCGTGCCTGGCGGAGGGGAGCACACCCGCTGGGAGCTGGGCTGGGGCCTCCTTTCCCTCCAGGTACCCAACTCCCCAGAGGACTGTGAAGCTGCCCACAGAAGGCAGGGCCCCTCTGGAGGCTTTCTCTGGCGTCTTTGAGGGGGATGGGGCAGGAACAGGCAGGGTGAGATGCAGGGCAGCAGAAAAACAGAGAACGGTGGCCAGGAGAGGCGTCTGGGCCAGGGGTCTCCTCCAGCCCCACACGTGTCCACAGTCCCTCAGATTCCCCGTCAAACCAGCCATTCCTCTCTGGCCACCTGGGCTGTGTTTCCTGCACTCTGAGCCCTTCCCTTCAGGAGTCATGGCTACATTACTAGGTGGTTCGCTAAGCACAAACACATCTACAAGAAACGACAAAATAAACAGCTGAATTCCACCACACTTAACTCTTAATCCCTCTTCACTGGGGCCTGGGTGAGCCCTCCGCCCTCCTCTCCTCCGGAATTGAGTCTCCTTGTTCTTTGCCTGGCCTTGCTGCTGGGACAGAGGCTTGCTTGATGGGGACCTACTGGCTGCCAGTGGCCAATTCTTCACACACACACACACACACGCATGCGCGCACAGCCTTTTCTCAGGATCCCCAACCACAGCCCTCCCCCTCCCCTTAGACTTTTCTCTCCTTCTGCAGCCTAGGTCTCCGGGGGTTACTGTGTAGTTGTCTCTGGAGACCAGCAGAGCACAGGAGGATGGACCCCTTGACAAGCCCAGGCTGTCTTTCCTACTTGCTGGAAACATCCGTGTTCAAAGACAACTCAGGATCTCCCCCAAATCCATGGCAACGACTAAGGCACCACCTTTCAATCGTCCCCATTCAGGCAAATCCCTCCTCTGCAGACCCCCTTCCTTGTCAGACAGTGTGACAGGGTGCCCAACCTGTCTTCACAGCTCCACGCCTGCGCCCTCAGGCCCCACAGCAACTACGCTTATACCACCTGACTAGAGCCAGGACTAGTCGGGGATCAAAGTCAGAAACCTGCTTAGGCAGCCGTTCAATGACACACTTTTGTGGGGCCTTCTGCCACACTGTGGAGAAGCATAAAGCTGGGAGTGGAAGCTCTGTCTAGCTTCTCAGGTGGTGACATTTCTCAACCAGGCTAACAATTCTGAAAAAAGCCATCCAGGTTTGCAAATTAGGGCCACAGGCAGATATCAGGGCTCCCCAAAATGTGTTTCCCTGTGGTCATGTCTTGGAAAAGCCCACAGGGGTATCTGTAACCACTAGTAACCACCTAACTGCAGGACTGATGCCATGTGTCCTGCTCACCAGTGAATCCTGGGTACGAGGCATGGCACTTGGTAAATATCTATTAAAGAACGAAGAAATGAGCATCCAATTTAAAAAGTGCCATCATCCCTGTGTTCCAAGTACCTACACTCCCAAAGCCACAGCCCCACTGCAGACAGACCAAGGGGGCCTCCAGCCATCTGTCCAGCCAGTGAAAATTCAAGCGACACAGTAGTTCTGCCTGCTGTATTGACAAGGAGCCAGAGGGAAAACAACAGTGAACCCCCTCAAGGCCAGTCCAAACTCCACCTGCAAAAACCTTCACCCTCTAAACAGACACTAAGAATATCGTGAGACACGATTAGAACATAGAACAAGATGTTAATGACAAGACGCATAAGTGCCTGGTGAGCAGTGGGCAAGGTTCAGAGCTCTGTGAACACCTTTTGCTCCACTTCATTAGCCAACCGGGAGCATCCCTGGCAAGTCCAGACACAGCACCATGCACACAGTACACGCTCACCAAGTGCCACACGAACCTAGGAGGGGCTCAGGAGGAGAGGGGAGATGGAAATGCCCAGAGGCACAAGACGCTAATTTGGGCTGGAAGGCATAATGTCTTACTAGGAGCAGATGCTTCGACAGCTCCTGAAGAAAGGAGATGTGGGTGGAGAGAGCAGGTAGAGGACCCCAGAGAGAGGCAAAACAGAAGCAACGGGTGAGTGGATAAATGAATGTCATCACCTCTGTGCCCTCAGCATCATCAGATGCCCTTACCACTTTGCAGCTCCATGACTAAGACCAGTCAAAGGAGATGCTGTCAGCAAGGACACCTGACAAGCACAGGAAGTGGGTAATCAACTGCTCCCTCCTACACAGCTCCGTGGGCTTGAGTGCCCACCTCTCTGTAGAGACACAGCTCTCTCCTGGGTCAGAGTCAGGTGCACAGCACCCTTCCCACCAGACTCCGGGTCCTGCCCGGAAGCACTCAGGGATCTGCCGGGGGACAGGAGCTCGGGCAACGCTAGCTGAATGTACACGAAACCCAGGACCCTGCTTTGTGAAGAGTGCCAAGACCTGTAGGTTTCAGTGCATGTAAATTTTAGATTAAAAAAGGAAAGGAGGGCAGGCAGGGGGAGAGAGAGGTATGGCTGAGAGGTACACGGGGGTCTCATTATACTGTTCTATTTGCTTTCTATATATTCACAAGCTGCCAAAATCAAAGGCTGGAAAGAAAGCGTCCCAGACCTTGACAGGGAAAACGAGGCTGGGGAAGTCCATGGGAGCAGGTCAGTGTAAAAAACTGCGGGGCAGTTGTGGTGAATGGCCTCCTTTTTCCTGGTTTGGAGAGGAAGGGAGAGGTGGGGGAATCCATAGGGAAGCAGGAACCCCAAGGCTGGGGATTCCCTGAGCTGGGAGTGGGCACGGCACCCCCTTCGCTACTCGGGGACCCTCCTGTCACCCGACCTCCAGCTGCACAAACTCATCCAACCGCTGGGTGGGACTTTCGATGGACTTCCCTCCGGGAAAGTCTGGGTGTCCCAGACAACGTGAAGCAACGGCCCGAGAGGAAACGCGGGGAAGGCTTGTGGGCAAGGACATGAGCCCGGAGAGGCAGGGGCGCCGCCAGAGGCCCGCACACACCTGTCCCGGAGCTCCTTGTGCTCCAGCTCCAGGTTTCGATGCAGCGTCTTCAGGCAGCTGTGCTGGTGGATGAGGGCCTCGTACTCCGTGGACTGCCGCTCGTGGAGCGCGGCCAGGTGCTCGTGGTCCTGCAGCAGCGCCTCGTAGGCCGCCGTCAGCTGCTCCTGCTGCTTCTGCAGGTTCTCATTCTCGCTCTCCTTGGCCGTCTGCTGGTTCTGGAGCAGCGTGTACTGCGCGGTGAGCGCGGCACTCTGGGAGCTCAGAGTGGAATTCTCCACCTGCCGGGAGGGAGAAGGCTCCGCCTGACCGCGGGCAGGCCCCAGGGAGCCACACGCTCCGTGTCCCCGCTCGCGGTGACCACGCCGTGAGGAGCCGGAGTCAGACACCCGGACAACAGGGACCCTCGGGGCAGCCAACACCCAGCCGCTGAGGACAGTTCTGTCTGAACTTGAGAAACTGCTCTGGAAAGAGGCAGCACCAGACTGTCAGACGGCTCTGGTCCTGCACCCTCCCTACATGGGACCTTTCGGGGCCAATTATGTCCTTTCTCTGGAGAAGCTCCCGGGCACCCTCTTTGGCTACTTTCACACACCTGTTTCCTAGAACAAGTAGAAAACCAGTGACATTGCAGAATACCCGGTCACCACCACCAGCCACCCTAACTGATGCTCCCAGAACCACCACCCCACAACATCCCAAACTATCAGAAAACTGAAGAGGCAGCACTGCCTGACTCATTCTGGGGCCACTTTTACTGACGTGAAACTCAGACGAAGACCTGGCGACAGCCACCACCACCAAAACCAACAACCAATATCAAATTTTGTTATTTTAATACAACAAATTCCAACATCTTTGCCTAATAGTTTCCTGTTTACTGTCCTGACCCATGTTCCGTGTTTTCAAACGCTTTTCTCAGAAACTGCATTAATGAACGATTAATTCATTTCCTCGCAATGTATTAACCGTAAATAAAAACCAACGTCCTCGAATATGCGGCATGGAATACCAGTTTCACTAGAAGCTCTCAAAAGCCTGGCAGCTACTTGATGCCCTATATGTCCCTCGTGGAGATTAAAAATTCACACTAAACAGAGACTCTGCCAGGTTTTATAGTAAATAAAATCGACTTGAGTCCAGAACCTCTTTCCCAAGTCATTCCTGGTCAAAGCTTATGGAAAAGACTTTGAGAAACAGGCAAGTCCGGGCAGAGCAAGTTTCCAGCCCTGCAGCCACAGGCTCAGTCACTGGAAACAAACCCGCACCACCTTCAAAGACCCCCAGGCCGGGCCCCGCTGTTTGCAATGAGCCAACGCAAAATAAATGTGCGGAGACTCTCCCGTGCTCGGAGGAGCCAGTGTGGCGGGCCGGTCTCTACGTGATGCCTGTGGCTGGGCCCTCACTCACCTGCAGCGTGGCCGTCTGGGTCTGCAGCGTGGTGTTGTGCTCCTGCAGGAAGGCGCTCTGTTTCTGCAGTGTCAGGATCTGACTGCTGAAGGCCACGTTCTGGGTCTCTAAGTGCTGCAGCTGTTCCTTGAGCAGCTGTTTCTCTGCCTGCAGAGCTGCGTTCTAGGGGATGAGGAAGCACGGGGCCCGTCAGACACCGGCTTGGGAAATGTAACCGGCCACAGGCACTGGGGTTGGAAGCAACACTCGAGAGTTGATGCTATGGGCACTAAAGCCAGAATCCAACAGGTGAGACAAGTAACGTTTCCCTCTTGCAAAAGACAATCAACAGAATTGGGGGGGAGGGGAGAGACCTACTTTTTTTTGGTATGTGCTTTCCAGACAGAAATGCATTCACCTAATGGCGATATGGCTTCAAACCTGAGCATCTGAGTGCAAGGCAAAGGCAAGCTGGGGTTAAAGCCGTGCAGTGTCTTCTCTCTGTAATGCTTCTGTTTTCTGCTGAACACCCCACAAGTGGCGTTCTGTGAGCTTCTCCCACAGGACAGGGAGTCAAAGCCTGTGGCCACACCTCACCCTACTCAGGAGCGACAACAGACAGAAGAAGGCGGTTCACGCCCCAGCAGACTGAGAAATACCATGTAAAATATGCCACCAACCGGGCCAGGACATATGGGTTACAGTCCAGTGCTGTCCCTTACTAGCATGGGGCCTAGGGTCGAGTCTCTTAACCTGTCTCCACTTTCTCATCTGTCAAATGATGAAGATCATCACTACCTGCTTCACAAGGTTGTTGGGAGAGTCCGACAACATCGGGGGTTAGACACGCACCGGCAAACTTCTGTAAAGGGACGGACAGAATTCTGCAGTCTTCCAGCCACGTGGTCTCCACTGCAACCACTTAGGTCTGCCACGAGGGTGGGAAGACCACACACAATATGTAACAAAGCAGATGTCCGTGGGCTGGCAGGCCACGGTCTGTCAACCCCTAGGGGAACACTGTGGAAGCGGGGCTGGTGTACAAGCCAAGGGCCAAGTCTGACGGGCAGGCAGACAGGGATTCACCATGGGAAAATGCGAACGTGCTCCTTTCCGCTAGAAAGGCTGACGAGATCTCAAATGACAAGTAGCTCATAGGACTTGCCAGGACAACTCAAGAAGTATTCAGCTGGATCTGGGTAAATCTCAACAGATTCTGACGTCTCGTGTCCTTTATGGTAATGGCGGCCTATCACTGGGACAATCAACAGAGTGCACTGCGCGCGCGCGCGCTCTCTCTCTCTCTCTCTCTCTCTCTCTCTCTCTCTCAACGACCGCAGCAGGGGCAGCCCACTCACATTCCGTTCCAGCTCGATGGCCCGGTCCTTCACTCGGAGCAGCTCCATGGTGGCTTCCTTGTGGCTGGGTCCCCAGGGCTCCTTCCCCTGGAGACCGGTGACCAGAGTGTCCACAGGGTGTTTGAAAGAGTTCTCCAAGTGCTTCCCTTCCTGCTGGTTCTGCCTGAGGACCTCACACTCGGTCTTCAACTGTGGGGTGGGAGCAGGAAAAGCAGACTTGGGGCAGGAAAAGGTTGGCTCAGAGCTCCGAGTTCGTGGCTAGAGGAGAGCCCCATAGCAAACCCAATCCCTCACCTGGCACCAGTGATAAGCCAGACACCGTCCTTCTGCTCTGCAGGGAACGTACATAACCCACCCTGTGCTCCCCCTCCTTCCAGACATCTGCCTCGGTCTCAACTTCAACCACATGACCTTGGCAAGTCTTCTCGCTTTCCCGAGCTTCAGCTGTCCACTCCATCAAATGGAGATGAGCCTGGGGGACGTGGACCGGGTGATGTTACAAAGCCCCTTCCAGCTCTAGAACCACTTTGTTCTAGATTCCTTGTTCAATCACGCAGCCAAGAAATGTGCCAAGGCTTCAAAAAGCAGAAGGGGCGGGGAGTTGGGGGAGCGCCCGGGTGGCTCAGCTGGTTAAGCATCCAACTTCAGCTCAGGCCATGATCTGTTCTGGAGTTTGAGCTCCGCATCGGGCTCACTGCTGTCAGTGCAGAGTCCACTTCGGATCCTGTGTCTCCCTTTCTCTCTTCCCCCTCCCCTACTCCTGCTCTCTCTCAAAAATAACCATTAAAAAAAAAAAGCCTTTGCTTAAAAGAAGCAAAGGAGAGCTGGAAGAGCACATATCACCAGGAGTGGACATCCTGATGAAGCACCTGTGCACCCACGCCCACCTGTCCCATGTGAGGGTGCCCAAGAGACTCGAGGCCTCTGTCTGGTCTCGATGCTCATAATCTCACACTGGTCCTCATCAGTGTT
The DNA here is from genome assembly GCF_046562875.1 of Panthera onca. Classification (NCBI taxonomy): domain Eukaryota; kingdom Metazoa; phylum Chordata; class Mammalia; order Carnivora; family Felidae; genus Panthera; species Panthera onca. Next base: position 133,812,829 of record NC_138344.1, read on the forward strand.
CCCGATCTTGCCTAGCAGACTCAGTGCTGCTCTGAATGTGGCCTCCTCTCCTCCCAGGCATCTGATCCTGTCCAGCCCCAATGCACAGGATTGTGATGGTAGCTCCCCCGCTCAGAACCCTGCATCTCAGTACATCTGCTCTGAGAAATGGACATCCAGGCCGGCCCTCTGCTACCCCCAGGTGAGGGGCTGGAAAAGGTGGGGCAGGGGCCTCATGACTGGGACTTACAGTGTGGCACCGAAGGGGGCCAGATCTTACCACCTGGAGCTCGTTCTGCAACTGGTGGTTCAGGCTGGCCTTCTCTTCCATCTGAGCTTCTAAAAACACAATCTTTTCTTCTTTCAGGGCTAATGTTGTTTTTAATGAGTCATTTCTGTCCTCCAGAATCTTGAACTTTCTGAAAAATACAAAGACACAACTGTACCTATCTGCCTCTTCCACCCACAAGCCCCCAGTCTCCCAGCTACCAACACCTATCTCCTCCATTAAGCTCGTTTTCCCTATTATTCTGCAGCATTTGGCCCAGAAGAACTGTAGGAGCCAAAAGCCATCACCCAGAGCCCTCCCCGGGGCTCCCTGCACACACCTGTGACACCCTCCAATGAGACATCACTGCTGTAGTCTTACAGGCATAGTCTTAGAGGAAGGTATCATCAAGGCCATTTTACAGATGGGGAAACTTAGTCTCAGAAAGGTTAATTAAGCACAGGGCACCTGGGTGGCTCAATCGGTTAAGTATCTGACTCTTGATTTCAGCTCAGGTCATGATCTCACGCTTTGTGAGACTGAGTTCTATGTTGGGCTTTGTGCTGACAAGCAAGGAGCCTGTTTGGGATTCTCTCTCTCCTCTCTCCCTGCCCCTCCCTGACTCATTTCTCTTTCAAAAATAAACATTAAGAAGGAAGAAAGGAAAGGAAAGGAAAGGAAAGGAAAGGAAAGGAAAGGAAAGGATAGAAAAGAAAAGAAAAGAAAAGAAAAGAAAAGAAAAAAGAAAAGAAAAGATTAGGCCATTTGCCCAAGACTACAATGCTAGCTAGGTAAGTGGTAGCCTTTTCACCACACCGACAGCGTGTCACACGTTATCCGTCCTGTGGATCTTGTCAGTTACAAGTCCAGGAAAAATCCATGATACTGGATTTCTTTGAACAATGAGACGGTTACAGAAAGAACCGCAGGCAAAGACTACAACGGTTAAATGTTTAAAAATTAAAGGGCTGGGACCAGGAAAAGAGGAATGAATAGGTGGAACACAGGATTTTCAGGGCAGAGAAACTGTAGGACACTTGGCAGATGCAGGTTATTACACAAGGGTTGAAACCCATGAAATGTGCACCATCCAGAGCGGCCTCCAATGTAAACTGTGGACTTCGGGTGATGATGGGTCAGTGGAGGCACATCAAGTGTAACACATGCACCACCCTGGTGGGGATACGGATTACAGGGAGGTGATGCCGGGCAGGGGTTGAGGCGGGGTGGCACTGGACATTCAGGAAATCTCTGTCCCTTCCCTTTAACTTGGCTTTGAGCTTAAAGCTGCTCTAAAAAGTGTATTTAAAAAAAATTGAGAAGCCTTTCCACTGGACAAGAGAGTCTCCTTTCACCCCTCCCTGCAAACCTCCAGGGAGATGATCTGTAAAGGACACAAGCCCCTCATAAAGACCACAAGACAACAAGCCCCGAGGTAGGTAGAGTGAACAGAGCTCTGGAGCTGGGAGCGTGCGGCGTGCAGCCCCGGGTAAGAGCCCACAGACCGCGGCAGGGAGGTCCTCACGTGTCGCCATGGCTGCTCTCGTCCTGTAGCAGCAGCTCCTTGTGGAGGCCGACCTTCTCCAGCCCCTGGCTCAGTTTGTCCAGCTCACTGGTCAGCTGCTGGCTCTTGAGCTTCTCCAGCACCAGGTCCTGCCAGGACAGGGAGAGGATGCGCGTGGGACGGGAGCCCAGCACGGAGGGCCTGGCACAGGCCCTTCTCAAGGCCGAGGAGCCATCTTCCCGAGTCATGGCTGACTCAGGTGTCCTGAGGGCTGAGCAGACAGTTCCACGGGACAAGTGAACCCCAGGGACATCTTCCAAAGGGAAGGGACAGACGCGCTTTCCCAGCCTCCCAGCCTCCATGGTGATACGGGAAGGACGTGTGTTTGTGCAACGCCATTTATGTTGACCTTTGAGTAGGAGCTTTGAATTCTAACACGATTACCTTTTCTGTGCAGTAATGGAATTAAATGCTCCTTGCGGAGAATTTGGAACAGAAAAAAGGACAAAAGAGATAAAGATTTTACTAAAAACTCTGGTTGTGGTTTATTCTGCAAAAGCAGTTGCTCTCATTTAGGTGGTTTACTTACTGTATGTAGGTCCCCCTTCTTACTCCCACCCATCTTCGAAGCTCTCCAGGCAGGTACTGCTCTCTGCCCAGTGCCCCAGCTACTTGGCATGCAAGCTGACCCCCCACCAAATCCTCAGGCCTTTGACGGCCGTGTGACAGCGTGGCGCTCGCCCAACACTCCATCAGCTCACCCCAAATGTCCCAGCTACCCGGTAGTTCTGGCCAGTGAGTGGTGGGTGGACATGCTGTGGGTCACCTCCTGGCTGCAGCACAGCAGAGCCGGTGTGTGACCTTCCAGCTGCCTTTGTCCTGCCTCAGCAACTGCCCAAGCCCCGTGCTGAGAAGGCGGAGCCATAAATCAAAGCAGCCTGGACTGCTGAGTCACAGCACAGATGACAGGCTCCTGGGGAGTCACCTGGACTCTCGCGAATGAGAAGTCAGTCCCTGGCGTGATGAGCCGCTATGACTCCGGGCTTGAGTGTGACCATGGCAGAACTTATCTTCTGCTTCCAGAGACAGGGACTAGGGGTCACATTAGTGAACTCTCTCTCCCATAGCCTTACGATCTTCCCGCACATGAACATGGAGACATCCCTGTGTTCACCAAATCTATTTCCTTTTCTCCCCTGGCACACCGCTGAAACACGTTCCCCAGCCTCGCCTGCAGCTAGGTGCAGCCATGTGACCACGTTCTGCACAGTGGAGTGCAATCTTTCTTACCCACTGTCTTCCTCATTTACTGCCACAGCCAGAAGAGGACTCCACTGCGGGATGGCCGAGCCACAGGATGGGAGAAACCAGGTGCCCAAGTCACTGAATTTAAGGCTGTCCATGAACAGCCACACTCAACTCCTACCTACGTGAGACTCAACTTCTGTGCCGGGCCATTCAGATGCTGAAGTCATTTACTAAAGCAGTTTATTCCCCCTCAAACACTGAAGGAACCCCCAGAGGGCCCATGCAATAAATACTGGGGAAACAGTAGGATGCCAACTTAGCAAGAAACTTTAAGATGTTCATACCCTTAGAACCCCTACTTTTGCTTCTAGGAATATAGCCTGAGAAAACAGATATATGTATGCAAGTGTCCAGTGATATCTAAAATAATGAAAAGAATTGGAAAACCACCTAAACGTCCAAAAACTAATTGCAGTAAATCTACAGCATTAAAACCCTGTAGCCATTAGAAATCCATGGCTTCAATCTTACTTACTGTAATGAGAAAAGAAAGGCAGAGTAAGTAAACAACAGAAGAGCTTAGGATGCAGGGACGCACGATGTCAAGCGTGTGTATGTACAAATGCACATGGGGAATGACGGGATAAAATCGGCCAGACTATGAGCAGTGGTCATCTCTGGGCATCTCTGGGCAGGGAGATTAGAACCAGTGCTTTCCCTTTGTTCTTCGCACCGGCAGACCTTATTCTGTTCAGAATCAGGGCGGACACACACACACACAGTCTCACGTCTGCTCGGGAGGCACGCACCCCCACCCCCTCACCACGGGGGAGGGGCCTGCCGGTGCCAGCTCACCTCTCTCAGGGTGGTCAGCGTCCTCGTATGCATGGTGACTTGCTTGGTGAGGTCCCTGTTGTCCCTCTCCAGTTCCTTCAGCTTGCTGGCCGCGTCCCTGCAGCGGGCCAGCTCCTTGTCCAGGGCGCGGCTCTCCCTCTCGGCGGCAGACAGCTTCGCGGTGCTGTCGTCTAAGACCGCCTCCTTGAGCTCCACCTGCTGCCACAGCCGCTTTGCCTCCTTCTCCAGCAGCTTCTTGTCTTTCTCCAGCTGGGCCACCTCCTGCTCCAGGGCCTTCCTGTCCTTCTCAGCCCTCTCCAGCTGCTTGTGGGAGAGCCGAAGGGCCTCCAGGTCGCGCCGCAGGACCTGGTTTTCGGCCTCCAGCTCGCCGAGCTCTTGCTCCAGGGCCTGGGACTTTTGGCTGCTGCTCTCCAGGGTCTGCTGCAGCCGCAGGTTCTCGGCGCTCACGCCCTGGTAGCTGAGCTCCAGGCGCTCGGACTTCTTGCTCAGGGCCTTCAGTAGCTCCACGTTCTTCCTCAGCTCCTCCTTCTCCCGCTCGAGCTCCTGGTTCTCCCTCTCGATCTGAGCCATCTTGGCACTGGTGAAGCGCATGGTCTCCACCATCCTGCGCAGCTCCAGGTTCTCCTCGTCCAGCTGCTTGTTGTCCCGCTCCAGACCCTCGAGCTGCAGGGACACGTTCTGCAGGGTGTCCAGCGACTTCCTGAGCTTCCGGTTCTCCAGAGCCAGGCCCCGACTCTCGCGCTCCAGGGCGTCCACCTTCTCGGTGGCGGTCTTCAGGGAGGCCACCTTCTTGGCCAGCTTCTCGTTGTCCTTCTCCAGCCGGTGCAGCTCCTTCTCCAGCTCCTCCACCCGCTCCACCTTCTCCTTCGCCTGCTCGAAGTCCTTGTGCAGCTGCTGCTTCTCGAATTCCAGCTTGCTGAGTCTGCTGCTGGTCTCCGTCACCGTCTGGTGGAGGGCTTTGTTCTCCTTCTCGATGTCCTTCACCCGGGCCTCGCTGCTCACCTGCGACCTCTCCCGCAGCGTCCACACTGCCTGGTTGAGATGATCCTTTTCTTGCTCGAGATCCTTGATCTGCGGAGAAATATAACGCGAATGACACAGGAGGTGGCTGTTGCATGGATAAATTTCAGTGACCTGGGTCCAAACTAGGAGAATAAATTGTAGGCCCCTGAAGGACCACCCAGAGCCATCCCACTGCTTCCCAGGCCAAGGTCAAGGGCAGTCATTACTCAGTTCAAGCCAAACACATCCACAGCAGTCACAGCGATTCTCAAATGTAAACCACTTCTCTTCCTCTTATTTACAAGAATGAGAATGAAAGGGATTTCTCTGGTACTCCTCATCCTGGGCAGCAAGACCCCCACGACCTGAGCCTGCCACCTATGGCCACCCCGTATGCCACTCTCCCCCGCTGCGGACGCTGCACGTGATGTTCCCTCTGCCTTGAACACTCCCCCATCTTCCCCCCACTGATCTACAGCATCTCTGTCCCCTCCTTGTCCTTCAGGCTCAGGGAGAGTGTCAGCTCCATGACTTGAACATGCCTGGCACCCAGCAGGACGCTCTCCCTGGGCATCGTGACCTTTTTCCCGCCCATACTTTGGGGATGTGCAATAGCTAGGCCTGGCAGGACAGGTAGAGAGAGGCCTGGCTTCTGGCTGGCATCACTGAGCCACTGCACCAGCAATGCGTTGCCCACCCTGGACCTCTTATAGCGTGAGCCAAATAAAGCTCAAAGGTTTGCCAGGGTTCTCTGCTAGGACACGACAGACGTTTACAGCTGGACCTGTTCTTCGTCCTGAGGGGCCGTCCTGTGCACTGCAGGCCATCTGGCAGCATTTCTGGTCTCCACCCACAGGCCACGGGCACCTTTTCTCTCCTCCCCCAAATCACGACAATCAAAACCAGGACTGCCGCTGTCACCTGGGAGGCAAAAGCTGACCCCTGTTCCTGCACCGTCAGCTAAAAATGGCTGGTGAGGGCAGCTAAGCTGGGTCAGTGGTAACACAAAGATCACTCATCAATTATAGGCAGTGGCTACAATCCTGGACTCTCCCTCTTGTAGGCAGAGTTCCCAAGACAGGCGAGAAGGAACATTCATCCCGGAGGCACCCACCTGCCTGGCTCTGTCGGCCTTCAGGGTCTCCATGTCACTCTGCAGCTGCTCCTTCTCTTTGATCAGCTCCTCACTCAGGGTCTCCAAATCCTGGTTGCTCTGCTTTTCTCTCTCCAGCTGGGTCTGTAACTTTTCAATCTGTGGAGCCAGAAGAAGACCCAGCCAGTGCAAAAGTCACTTTCACAAAGTGAACGACATTTTAAGACAAACCAAAGCCCTGCCAGCCTCACAGAATACTTGCACAGGCCTCTTCTCAAGGAAAAACATCCAGGTGCTGTTCCGTAGCAATCTCAACTCTTAGCTCACACCTTGCACTTTCGGCTCAGGGAAGAGGGGAGGGTCCTGGGCACCAACCAACCAGTCAGCCTCCCTCTCACCCCACCCCTGCTCATCCTCACTGCCAAATGTTCTTAGCCACACCCAGGTCCCTCGCTTCTGTCTCAGGCCTTGTCCACGCTCTCAAGGGTCAGAGCACATGCTCTAGGGGCCACCAGCCACCACTGTTGGATGCCCTGCAGGGACTTTGGACTCACCCTTCTACCCTCTCCTTCACAAAGGCCACCTAAGTTGGGGACACACCTGTTCACCCAGCTGCTCAGAGCAGTCTTCTGATGCATCTCTCCTTCCACTGTCACCCTCCAATAAGTTTGTCAGCAAGTCCTGTCCTCTCTACCTGTGCCCCTCCCCCTCCACATGCCCCCTGACTACCCCAGGCCTGACCATGTTCCATCTTTTTTTTTAAAGTTTATTTTTTAGAGTGTGTGTGTGTGCGCACATGCGTGCAAGTGGGGGAGGGGCAGAGAGCATGAGAGAGAGAGAGACAGACAGACAGAAACAGAGGAGGAGGATCCCAAGCAGGCTCTGCATTATCAGCACAGAGCCCAACTTGGGGCTCGAACTCATGTACCGTGAGATCATGACCTGAGCTGAAATCAAGAGTTGGATGCTCAACTGACTGAACCACCCATGTGCCCCTGGACCACACTCCATCTTGCCTGGATGACCACCTGTATCACCTCCTGGGTGCCATGCTCTTGGCTAAGACCCACCAGCGTCCATCCTTCCTAAACATGAACTACCTAGCTCAGGGCTTCTCACACTTTATCATGCCCGATACCCACATTTATCATCGTGGTAAATGCAGATTCTGACTTGGCAGGCTGAAGGCAGGGCCTACAACTCGGCTCCCAGGTGATGCCCATGTCACCTTTTGCAGTCTGAGGGCTTCGTGGGGGCTGCTGTCCCTCCCTGTCAACCCCAAACTCCTTATCACTGGGGACAGGAGGTGGGGAAACGGCACTGACTGGTGTCAGAGGGACACGGGTTCAGAGTCTAGTCCCTTGCTGCTAACAACAGGACCATGATGAGCAAATTTCTGTAAATGACATTGGGCCAGTGGCGTCCATCTTCATGAGCTATCCCATCAAGTGCTCAGCATGCATCTGGCAGGTGTCAGGTGTGCCAATGTCAGCAGACCCTCCCCAAGAGCGTGCTGCCAGTGACGGGTAAGGGAACAGGCAAGTATTACTGACCATCATGCAGTGGACGACTCTGGGCCAGAGCAACTAAGTGATTTGCCCAAGGCCTCACAGTGAGGACACAGCAGGCCTAGGATGCACACCAGTGGGTGACCCCAGACCTGCTCCCAGGCACTGTCAGCAGCCTGTGGTGCGTGCCCCCTGCCTTCCCAGCTCATCCGCTGACCTCACTGGTAATCCTTTACCCTGGCTGCCCCTTCTCTCCTGGAGAAAGGAATGTTCTTCCAGCCTCTGCATTTCTGATTGTTCTTGCTTCTAGTCTGAAGACACGATGTCCCCACATCCCACCTATCACTGCTGGATGCCCACTGCCATCTTTCTCCCTTTCTGGTTCTTTCTGCCATGGAATTGGAGCCCCTATTCTTACCCATCCCTGACGGACCACAGTGGCCCTGGGGGAGCTCGTGGGGCTGAGATGTGAGCTGGCCGTAGGCCTGTCAGCCCTGAGAGGGCTTCCCATCCTTCCTCAAGTACCTGGCTCAGGTTATGGATTCCCAGAGCATGTGGGTGCCAGGGGCCTTCCCCTCAGCTCTGGATCTGTACACACCCTCAACGGGTTGCCTTCCTGTCTCTGAAACTAAGGATTCTTTACTTCTTAGCTCAAGGCGTTCAACTTGCAAGGTATTGACACAGTTATAGTCATGAGGGCGAGGCAGTTTCTCTAAGTCCCATGAAAATTTCATTAATTAGAAGGAAGATATTAACTTTGGGGAATGACGGTTCCCACAGACATCCTGAACCTAAGCAAGCTTGCAGCCTGGGCTACGTGCAGGATGATGGGAGAACCGGGCTAGCACGGCAGGGGGCGGGAGGGGCCTCCAGGTCACTGTGTCCTGGTTGGCCCTTAACCCTCCTTTGTAGACACCTCCCAGGGTAGCTGTGCCGTCTGGGCTCGTCCCAAGGCGGTGCCCTCCCTTGTTCCAGGAGTCACTGTTGGGGATGTGTCCCCTGTGGGGCTCAGCTAGGTTGGTGGTTCACCTATTGACCAAGAAATGCCAGCTGGTGACTGAGACACACTCCATGGAGAGAAGCGCAGAGTGAGGTGACCAAGGCTGGGGAAAGGCAATTCCAGAGGAGCTGACAGGCTCCCTCCGGTGTTCTGTACCAAGCTGGATGGTGCAGAGAGAATGTAACTACCCACGCTGGGTCAGAACAGATCCAGCCAGACCCTGGGCAGGCTGAGGACAAGGAGAAGAGGTGCTCCAGTGGGCAGAAGGACTCCCTCCCCAGGGCTCCTGACTCTGGACACAGGATGGCTTCAGTCTGGGAACAGTGGCACCTCCCTTTTACCAGGGATGCTGTGCCACAAGATATGCTCCCATAGGCTGCGGCAGGGAGGGCTGCTATCCCCCTGGAGAAACGATCCAGAGAGGAAGCAGGAGGTGGGACCGAGAGACGGGGGCTCAGAAATAATGTTGGGCAGGCAGCACCCACTGCCGGTCCTGTCTGTGCAGAGGAGGGACCAGGGTGGACCCCAAGGGGAGGGAAAACTTCTGAGGCTGGCTGGGAGCTGGGCCAGCAAGATTTCAGCACAGCTTTCTACGGCAGACCCGTGAGGACCTGTGGAGTTGAAGGTTCTCATTTCTCGAAAGGTCAAAAAAATTTTTTTTTTTTTTTTTTTTTAGTCTTGGCTGAGGTCAGACTGCCATTTATAGAGACATTTCCTGTGCTAGGCCCATGTGAATCTAAACACCCAAACCGTCTAGTCGCCCTCCACACGCTGCTCTGCATTAAGACACAGAGCACAAGAGAGTGTGTTTTCCATTGTCCTATGAGAGACGACAGACTTTGGCACCTACCACGCTGCGGAGCACACAATGCTTCAAAGGGACCAGAAGGGTGAGTAACCGAGCCTGGGAAGTCCCAGGAGGGGACGGGAGAGACCATTTCATAGAAGGAGGGGCTGCCTCAAGCCTCCCCCAGAGAGGAAGTGCAGGCAGGGCCAGCACCAGTGGACCCCAGTCTCTTGTCTGCAGCCCAAGCTCCTCCCCCTGCCAGTGCAACCTCAGTCAATGACACTGGCCAGACAGTGGGCAGGTCAGGACAGACACCCAGATACCCAGAAGCGTCGGCCCTGCACGGTGGTCAGCGGGCAAGAGCACTCTTGTCCTCTCCCTCAGCTGCAATCTGGCAGCTGGTGTGTGGATAGCCCATGATGCAGGTGCGCTGTCTGTAGTGTGGGTGACGTCTACTGAGGCCCTGTGACCAACACATGCAGGCAATCCCTGGCTCTCAACTGCCCTTTCGTGCACCTGATCCGCATCCCCTGTGCGAACAGGGGTCCTTGTAACCGGAGAACAAAGACGGTTTGGGAGCCTCTGTCTGTCCTCCCAGAGGTCTGGGCTCTACAGTGCTAAATCAAAGACCCAGCAGTTGTCCTGAAAGGCAAATGCAATTTGGCCATCTCTTCTTCCTCACCCCATAAACCAAGAGAAAGAGGTGTGCTCTGATCTTGTGTTACCACCAGCAATGCCCTAAAATAGTCCATCAGTGTCCTGTACACACGTGCACGCAGGCATGTCTGACATCACCGCTTCCTCTTCCCGTGCCCCGTCCTATGCTTTTTAACAGTGCGTTCTTTTCATAGAGCACTTACTATGTATGTGCCCGACTCTACTTACACTAACCCATAAAATCCTTACAACCCCCATTAACCCCATTTCGCAGATGAAGACAAGGCACACAGAGGTCTAGTCACGCTGGGGCCACATTTGCATTTGTGGTGCAGGGACAAGCCATGCTGCCTCTGGTCAAGGACACGCTTATCCCTCTATTATAATGAACTGTGCCTGCAGTGGATTCTGCATTTTTCCCAGCTGTGCACACTCACCAACACCTGAACGCTCTGCCTGGCTGCACATTATAGACAAGGGCCGGGGGAGGAGGTCGCCCACCCCCGGCTGGAGTTACCTTCTTGCTGAGCTGGTGGTTCTCCTTCTCCAGATCTCCGCATTTCAGGCTGCTCTCCTCCAGCGCCAGGGATGCATCCCGCAGCCCCTGGATGGTGCTCTGGAGGCTCTGGTTCTCCTTCTCTAGCTTCAGGATGCGGCTGGAGGCACATTCGTTCAGCTCAAACACAAATGACTTCCGGGAGGCTGAAACACAAAGTCGGGTCACAGTCCAGGTTCCAGGAGAGACTCTGCTTCCACTCTCTTCCCCACCCCGGGATCAGCTGGGTGCCTCACCCCCAGTCCATGCGGTGCTGCTATGGTCAGCACGCTAGAGACCTTCTCCGGTAGTTCCAGTCCCTCTGCCAGCTCAGCTGGGGTCTGGGGGAGCAACCAGGAGCTTAAGAAGAAAGCAGCTCATAGAGGAGGGGCCAATGTAAAAGTCACAGACTAAGGGCTGGGAACTGTTTTTACCAAGCTGCTAACTTGACTGTGCACTCAAGGACTGTACAGACCAACAGAGATGGCAAACAGGTGACATTTCTGGGCCGGTTCTGGGAGGTTCAGCAGGAGGAACATGATAATTGACTAGTTATGTCTGCCACAAGTGGTCAGCAACTGTGTGGGGATGTCTGCCAGGTACTTGCCATCCTTTTGACAGAGATTTTGTAATTTCACAATTGTACTGGAAAAAAATGAGATGGTATATATAAATTGCTTTAAAATTCTAAGTGAGATGAAAATGTGAGCCAAAGACAGAAAAAGGCAGATTATCTACTCTGCTTCTAAAACAGCTCAAATACAAATAAATGAAGAAGGGGGCACAGACCCAAGAGTCAGGGGACAGGAGTTCTTGGCCCCATCCTGCCACAGCAGGTGAATGATATTAGGTAACTTAAGGGGCTTTTCTGGAAAGGAAAAAGGAATGTATGTGAAAGCCCCTGAGAGAAGGGATCAGGGATGTCCTGTCCTCTTCTGTCCCGTGAGAACCATGCTCAGCTCTGGGAGCCTTACCACACTGTATGGCTAATATGGCCTCCCCCACCTGCTGCTTACTCATCACGCTAGGGCCTGGAGGTACCAAGAGCTGAAGGCTTTCATAGCAACCACATCAAGCTGGAAAAAAGAAAAACGTGTGTTTGGATCCCCTGCATGATCCTAAGAACTGGAAGGCATCCAAATCCCTCTCTGAGGTCTCTTCACCCACCAAGGACAGGAGTACAGACCCAACAAAGCAGAAAGGCCTCAAGACCACAGGCAACAACAGGCATGCAGCAGTGGAGGTGGATGGAGTGTCCGCAGTGCTGACCATCCCCGCACTAACGCACCCACGAGCACATGCGCTCTCGATGTGCAAAAACGGGTGCACAGTGGGCTGTCTCGACTGTGCTACGAATCCAACTAACCTGACCTAAAACCCCACTGACTCAGAACCTGTGATCACTGGGACAGCATTCATGGGAAAAATCACATTTTTCATTGTGGTGCAATATACAGAACGTAAAATTTACCATTTTTATCGTTTTCAGTACAGTTCTACGGCATTAGATACATTCTCACTGGTTAGATTCAACCGCCCCCACCATCCATCTGCAGACTTTGTCATCATCCCAAACTGAAGCTCTGTACTCATGGAGGATAAATGTGAAGGTTCCACACATTAAACAAAGGAATTGATTACAAGCCTCATTTCCCCTTCAGTGAAAGGCAGGCCCTCAGAGACAATGAGGACCCAACAGTTTATCACAAAACCACCAACGACTCTTGACTGAGTGCTTCGCTCATTAGCACCCCCAGCAATCAGATTTGTGAGACAGGTCGTGTGTGTGTGTGTGTGTGTGTGTGTGTGTGTGTGTGTGAGTGTGTGAGAGAGAGAGAGAGAGAGAGAGAGAGAGAGAGAGAGAGAGAGAGAGGTGGGGGGAAGGAGGGAGGAGTTTTGACACAAGAGCAAGACAGGAAGAAAGAGGAGCCCTTCCCAGAGTGCCTGTGGGCCAGGTACAGTGTAACGCTTCACTGCCTCCCATCACTGGATACTCAAGGCAATCCTGCGAGGTGGCTGCATCACCCCCATTTTGCAGCTAAGGAAACTGGGCTGGCCAACTAGCTCTGACTCAAGAAGCCACCACACCATACATGCACAAGCACTTTCGGGCTCTGCTCACATGCCACCATTCAAACCAAAGCCCACGAGCTCCCCGCTAAGCACTAGGAGTTGGGAACACCAAGAATAAATCATCATCATGGACCTGAAAGGGCTCACAAACACACTCAGTCGTGTGAATCAGTGAGGCTTCCGACTCCAACAGCCACCCTTGGGTGTCACTGAAACACTCCCTTTTGGTCTGATACTGTCCTAGGCAGCCTGCACCACCTCTCTGCCTCGCCAGGGGGCAGCGGTCCTCCCCGGTGAACCTGAAATCCCAGGGCAGGAATCCATGTGAACCACCCCCACCAACCCTCAGGCCCCACCACAGCCCCCGGACACCATGGCACAGGCAGAACTAACTTCTCACACTGATTAATAATTTAATCAACGTATTTTAGGTTTGGAACTTGAGAAGAAATACCCAGCTGCTTTCAGTAACCCCTCCATTATGTTTAGGGATGTTTATCAGAAATGAAAAAGTCCCCCCAAACCCACCCAATACCCTACCCACACTCTGTACAGTTCTAAGTAAACATTAACTCACACTATCAGGTGCACGTGTACTATTTTTGAACAAAGGAACTGGCTTATTGTTTGCGGAGCGCTGGAGCTTCCTGCTGCCCCACCCGCCAATCCCCAGCCAACACCTCGCCTGGGGTGCTGGGCACAGGGGGGAGAGGAAGAGGCCTGGGTCCTGTGAGGGGCAGCCACTTAGCAATCCCCACCCAGAGAGACAGAAAACAGACTGCATCCATCTTGCCCAATTATGCAAATGAACAGAGGAAATAATGCCCGGGGTACTTGTATAGTGGAGATTAATGACCACTGGGGGTGTCACCTGCCATCCAGAGCTTTCAATCATCCATAGAGAGGCCTAACATGTCCTCTGGGGGTCAGCGTGCTGTAATCTGGAAGCTCCTAGGACTGTCCATATGGGAAACGAGAAAGCTGGCAACGCTTAATTTGCATTTCATGTCCCGACACCAAAGCTGCCGGACCCCTCATGTTCTCCTTGGGGAGAGCAGTGATGAAACCATTCCAAATGGCTCTTGATGGAAACCCTATTTACTTGGGGTGAATGGCTAGACTGACACGGAAGATTCTGAGCCAAGGGTTCGGCTCCCTGGATGAGAAAGCTGCTGCAGGCCGGCTGAAGACCCCAGGCGGTACCCACCATCGGACAGGTCTGCGTTCTTGGACAGCTGCTCCAGCTCCCAGCCGAGGTGCACTGACTCATTCATGCTCTGCTTCTGGGCTATCTCGAGGACCATGTTCTCTTCCAGCAGCTCCTCAATTCGTTTCTTGTCTGTGTCCCGGTCCTGGTGCAGGAAGAGCGAAGGAGTGAGGCTGTGGCCAGGGGCTCCCGCTGGACAGGCTCCAACCCCCAGGCACCTGCCCTCGTTCCCCCCCAGGATGAAGGGATGCCATGCACCTGGCTCACTTCCTAAAAAATACAGCTGCAAGGAAACCTCTCCAACACAGGACCAGCTGAGTTACGGCCATTAAGAGATACCCTGCCCCAGTGACCTAGGTAATGAACAGAGACCTGAGGTCTCTAACTGAATGCTGTCTTGACAAAGTGACACACTATGCAGGGCTTTAAAGCAAGTAATGTGACGACAGGTGGTTCTGGGGTCCTCGAGCAGGCCTCACACACCTTGAAGAGGCTGTACAGAGACTCACAAAATCACAGCTCAACCCGCACCATGAAGGCCAGCAAGGACCTTCCTGCCACAGACATGCACATACACCCATGCCTACGGAAGAGCACAAGCGGTCGAGTCCCGTGTCATGGGCATCGAGTGCTGCCCACTCAGTCGCACTGAGCTTAGCAAGCTGCCCACCATGGTTCATGAGCCACCGTGGTGGCGGCAGCAAGAGCCCAGGGGTGAAAGCCCCGAGGAGGGCACGGCATAAATCGGACACCGCCCCAATCTGTTTCAGATGTAGTGGCGGGAGCTGGCAATACCAGTTCCAGGTCGTGAAGCTTGGATTTCAGCTGCAGGTTCTCTTTCTCTAGCTCGTGAACTTTATCGCCCCGGGCCCGGGCTGCAGTCAGCTGCTCCTCCAGCATGGCCTTGGTCTCGATTAAAATGATGTTGTCCTCTCTCAGCTCCTGCTCAGCAAAAACATACACGAGAACCGTCAGATGAAGGCACCTGGCTCACAACCAGGGTTCTGGACCGAAAACACACAATGTAGGGGTGAGGCCGCTGTGCAGGGGTGGGAGGTACGTCTCCACCTTTCGGCACCCCCACATTTCTCACTGGGCCAGACCAAATGGGCATGCCCTACTGAAAGAAAAGCCCCCGGATCAAGAAAATGGTTGAATTTGGTGTCTTCCTCAGTAGACACTTCCTCGATGTCTATGCTGCCCATGGTATGAAGACGTTGCCATTTAAAACCTCATCTGGTTGGACAAGTGGACTCTGCTGACAGACATGGGGCCTTGCTGAGTCCCATTTCTTTCTTTTTGTTTTAAAGTTGTTATTTTTGAGAGAGCGAATGAGCACAGGCGCAAGTGGGATAGGGAGAGGGGGAGGAAGGGAGGAAGGGAGGGAGGGAGGGAGGGAGGGAGGGAGGGAGGGAGAGAGAGAGAGAGAGAGAGAGAGAGAGAAAGAGAGAGAGAGAGAGAGAGAGAATGAATATCCCAAGCAGGCTCTGTGAGCACAGACCCCGCTGCAGGGCTCAGAGAACTCATGAACCGTGAAATCATGACCTGAGCTGAAATCAAGAATCGGATGCTTAACCGACTGAGCCCCCCAGGTGCCCCGAGCCCCGTTTCCTTAACAAGAAAGAGGTGGGGCTGACAAGTCTGTCCCGGATTCGAGGGCTGAGTCTAGCCCTGTAGACTCAACATTCACTTTGTAGTCAGGGTCCTGGGAAGAGGTAGCTGTTGAGATCAGCTTTCGTTCCATACCCAGCTCCTATCTGAACTTGTCACATATGTACTCTTGGAAGAACAACAGTTCTCAACAGTTTTCTGGAAATGCAGAGTCTCCGAGACAGGTCACAAACAAATGGGAACCCCCAAAATAAGTGCTACCGGCCCCCTGTGTATTAGGCACATGCTGGGTGTGGAACGTGATGGCCATTCCCTCGAAGACCCCCTTCGTGGGCGAGGGGCAGTGGGACTCTTCCTCCTGCACCAGACAGCCCAGCACACACGATGAAATTCGGCTCATTTGCTCCATTTCTCCTCCCTCTTTGTTATGGGGCTTCTTGGTTTCTCTTCTCCTCAGAGCCCTTCCGGCACCACTCAGGATCCTGGAGGGACAGTTTCCCAAAACGCCTTCACAGTGCATGCAAACACACACAGGTTGGAATGTGTCTGCAGAGTTTTCAAAGGCCTGCCCCTCTAACAACCGGGAAGCTCTTGCTTATCCACTACATGTGTGTCTTCCCTGCACTGAAGATTCTTGGTCGAGGGGGAAACCACGTGCCTTCTGGTCAATGGTCACGGTGCTGATCAAAGCGTGGCAGCTGTGAAGGGTTTAAGACTCAGATTACCTAGACGTCCTCTCTCTGTCGGAGACTCTGTCTACTGTGCAGCTGGCCCTGCCCTGGGCACACCCTCTACCTCACTCATCCCAACAGCCCTGAGAGGGAGGCAGGGACAGACCCTTTTCACAGATGAGGAGGCTTAAAGTAAGCCATGAGCCCCAAGTCACAAAGCCGCTGAGGGGCGAAGCTGGGACTTGAGCTCTGGCCAGAGAGGTCCAGACATGTGTTCTCCTCACCGCCCTCAGCTGACAACTCATCCTCAAGGGACTCACGTGGGAAAGAGGCCCAGACCAGCCATAATGATGTGAGCCAGAGCACATGGGGGTGTCAAGCAGAAAGAAAGGCTGGCCCTTCGTCTTTGGCCACTGCCCCCACTGTTCACACCCTGAGTTCCAGCAGTTGCACCCACCAGCACTTTCCACCATCACCTCACTACTGGGCTCTCCGTGCCCACGGCACAGACTGCCCCTTCATCCTCACAACCAACTCCTGATCAGCCTTCAAAACCCAGCCTGAGTTGCCCCCTCTGAAAAATGCCTGCAAATTCACTCTGTCGTGCTTGCTGAATCAGGTACTTGGGCTCCCAGAGTGCCCTGGACACGCTGTGCGGCAATGTGGCCTGCCCTCCTCCCCCAGACCTTAAACTCCTCAGGGTAGGGCTGTTCCATTTCTGCCCTTGTGAGCCTCATAGATTTGTTCAATAACACTGTTGGCTGAATCGGGTGGGCAGCAGGGGTGGGGTGGGATGGGTGGGTGGGTGGGGGGAGTCGGGCATGTGAGGTGGGCCCTCAAGGACTCAGCGACTTCCAACAGGCAGGGACAGATAAGAGTATCCAGGAGTGAAACACAGTATGGAACAGGGTGATTTCTAACTACTATTCAACTATATTTCAATCCTCTGGCCTTATCAACCTCCACCACATATTAGGCAACAGAAGTACGTCAGCTTGTCTTGGACACCCCACGACCTCAGAAGGGAGGGACTAGAACTGCGTGAAATTGTGCCCCAGCTCCTATGGCAAGCCACGGGCTCAGCCCAGATGACTGAGAATCTGTATTCCTCCCCTCTGGGCAGCTGCCTGAAGCCAGCCTGCCCCCCGCAGATCTGACCTCAACTGAACCAGGAGGCTATTTAAAGGCCTGACCCAGCCCTGCGAACAGCTGAGGGGTCACATTTAGGGAGTCACGGGCCAGGTCTGATGGCTGGTCCCCAAGGGGCTAAAGAGCTGCCCCAGCTAATCTGTCGTGCTGACCGGGAATATGGGCTGACAGGCTCCGATTCCCAGGCCTGCCAATGCGCTATTAGCCATGGGATGTGAAGCAAGTGAATGTCCCTCAACTGTGGATCCTTCCTTTCTGCGACGGGCACACAAGTAGGGCCGATACAGGATCAGACGCAGTAATGCTTGTCAAATACTCCGTGCACAGTGCCTGAGGCCCAGTGAGATAGGGGCATTCCCTCATGCCCCTGTGGTCAGCCCAGCACTCCCCAGGCATCCAACCACCAAGCAACAGGCCAACACTCGTTTCCAGGGGGCCTCCTTGACCCCCAACAACCAAATGCCAGAGGTGCGGGGCGGGGGGAGGGGAGGCGGAATCAAACCAACCACTGGTTCCTCCCCGCTGCACTCAGATCGCAGCACCCAATGCATCTCTCCGGAACCTAGAGCAACAGAAAGCCAGTCCGGAGGTGTCCTCAGGACGGGGACAGGGGCACTCCACACCGGGCAGGTGCACCTCCTGCTCACTCAGCCAAGATCGCCCCCTCACTAAACTCCACCTGTTCGCCCCGTCCCACTGCCATCAGCTCGGCTCCCTAGAACACCTGCCCGTTCTTCACCTGCCTCCAGGAGTGTGGTGATCGGTACAAACATCAGGTCTGTCTGCCCTGCTTTTACCTATGTACCGAATTTTATCAGCACTCCTTAGAAGCCGTTAAGAAACATGGTGAAACACAAAGTCCCAAGTGTAAACAGATAATGAATGTCCCAAGGTTCTTACTCAGTTCCCCGAATTTTAACGTTCCCCACTCACGACATGACATCCAAATTCCCACATGGACCACTGGAGGCGGGGCCTCCGTCTGCCCTTTCACGGTGTTGTCTGAGGCAGGGGCCACCATCACCCCCTCCTGAGCACCCGTTTCCCACCCCCCACCCCGGCACCGCTGCGTCTCTCTGTGAGTTCCCCCGCCTTTATTTCCTTCCCCGTCAAGGTAGAGGCCCTGCAGGCAGGCAGACACATTTCAATGCAACCTCCGTACTGACGGCAAAATGCAGACACTGTAAATCAATCCTCAGTTTTCTCCCATGAAAACAGGACATGTTTAGCAGTGGCTGCTGAACCCTGGTGGCCACCATGAGGCTTACACGTGGTGATGTAGTTGGAGCTTAACCATTCCTAGCATGCGGAAAAAGCTTCATAAATACAGTTATAACTGCTCTTTAACACCTTACTGTGCACCTACTCTGGGCCAGGCAGTTAAGTATTTTCAGCTTTTCAGGTCATAAATTTGTCACAACCATCCAACCCTGCAGGTGAACCAAACGCAGCCACAGAAAAATGTATGAACGGACGGATGCCATTGTGCTCCAGTAAAACTTTATACTTACAAGGGGGATGGGGGGGCCAGGTCTAACCCCTAGATGGGCTGTAGTTTGGCCATCGCCAAGCTACACAACATGCTCGAAGTCAGTCAGGCACGGACCTGGGCTTCAAGGAACTCCCAGTATGGACAGGAAACAGGAAAACACACATCACAGCACCATGTGAGGAGCACTGCCCGAGGTCACATGAAGCACTGCCTGGGGCCTGCAGGAGGTGAAGTGTGAAGCAGAAGGCTGGGGGACACAGAGGGATGTGGACAAGGACAGACAGAGGCAGAATGGCCAGTTTGGATACCCGCGGAAGACATCCTGTGTGTAGGCTGTGGGGTCACATGAGCAACGACAGACAAGGCTGGTAGGGCAGAGACCCTCACTCCCCCTTCCACCTGCCCTGGACAGTGGCAGGGACGTGCCGGCAGGTGGGAAAATGGGCTCTGGAGGATGGGGAGAATCTGGGGCTGGGTGGGGGCTGGGTGGACTGATCATGAACCCAGCTCCCAATTGCCTTGCCAACAGCCCCCCCCCCCCCACCCTCCACTGTACGGTCAGCTCCCAGGGCTTGCTAGGATCAGCTCACTGGAAACCAGCTCCTATAGTGCACAATGCCCTTTTATAGAACACCCAGCAAGGGGGGTGGCAGCTAGGACTGTGCCCTGCTAGGTCTCTGCCTCTCAGACTGTTTACTTTGGGGCCAGCACTGCCTAGGAAGCCATAAATGCCACATAGGAGCAAGGACAAGGCCTGTCTTACCTCCACCCCACACAGATGCACATGGCACTGAAGCACCTGTCCTCTGCTTTGGAAATTTCAGCCAAATCCAAATCACAGGACAAGAGGAACGTCCAGGCAGCCTCTCTGCCTCTGTCCTCCTCCCACAAGGCTCACTGGCAGCAGCGAGGAGGGACAAGTGCTTGCAAAGAAGCCAAGGACCACCCGGTGCACTGACCCCATGCTTCCCACCGTTCCCAGGGATGGCCACACCACTCTCGCCCTGTAGTGTGAACTACACTCACGTAAACTACACCGGGAGGCACGGAAAAGCTGCCAGAAGCTTCACGGTAAAACATGGAAATTTGTGGTCCATATTTTTCTAACCAAAATTAACTTTGCCCTTGTCCTGAACCCCAAGGCCTTTTATCTTTTCCTCCCATGAGGCACGAGCACACGCTGCCTCCCATGATAGGCGTTAATGTGTCTCTCAGCGGGGAGACTCGACAGGCTCTCGGGGAGGGCACCTGGGCCGCCTGCCACTCTCCTGTCACTCTCCTGTCACTCTCCGTGTCTGGAAGAGCGTCCCCCACAGGGTAGGTGTCCACAATGTGAGCTGGCACAAACGTGTCAATCCTGTTCCTCTCTCTGCCCTCCTGACCATCACACCTACCACTACCCCATTCTCCAAGAGAAAAAAGCTCTAGATTCTTCCCGTCCTTTTCTCCAGATCAAGTCTTTTTATTGCTGAGTGATGGGGTTTTCCCTGACTTGTGGGGTGATTACCAAGTGCCTTGTGTGTGCCAGGCCCTGGCCACGCCGTCATATTAAGACCTAGTCCCTGCGCTCAGGGGCTCGAGTTCCATACAAGCAGCCTCAGGCCAAGGTCCACCCACAGACTAGCCGTCAGCCTTCCCAACCCCATCTCTTGCAGAGAAAAGCCAGCAGTCGGAGGAAAGTACCCTGTTCATATGACCTCATGCTTGGCAATGCTGAAAAGCCATCTGGGAGAGAGCATTCAGAACACACATTTCTGGGGCCCAGGAATCTCCATTTTTAACAGGCATGCTGGACTCAGATACAGGTGGATACAGACCACCTCTTGAGAAACGGAGATCTAACACATGGGGCTGTTCAGTATTTTAAACTATTATTAAGTTGATGTTAATCACGTATGAGCTTATTCAAAAGGGTTAACATCCACTGCTATCTTTTTACCTTCCACCACCCCCCTATATTTTATTATGGAAATTTTAAAGCCTACTAGAACGTTGAAATAAATATTCTGAACACACATATCACCAGGATTCTGTAATTAGTGTTTTGCTCTATTTGCTTTGTCACATATCCCCCCATCTCTGTTGTTAAGTTTTTGGATGTGTAAACATCGAAATTGGGTCTTTCCCAGTCTAAGGTTTTATCACATGCAGGTCAATCTCCATTCACAGACACATCTCTGCATGGTACTGCGTACTTCTAATTACTTAGAAATTATTCAAGAATCTTGGGGTGAATCCCTTGGAGGTGTGCATCACTACACCCTGGAAAATCTGGTTTTACGTACAAAGCTGGGCAACGTTGTTTTCTGAAACAAAAACATGGACCCAAAAAACACACCTGTGCATCAAGGTAGTGCTTCTCCTTGACACGAAGCACCAGAAGGACTGAACGGCCCAGGCCCCTAAGTCTGGGGACAGGCAGCCCACCTCAATCCCTGCAGGCCCCAAGTACTACTGGCTCACATCCCAAAGCAACCTGTCCTGAGGTCTCTAAGCAGCATTCTAGGTTAACTTCCAACACACCCCAGTGTGCCCTGGTAGGCAGCAGGCCAGGGGAAGCCTGCACAGGGGTCTGAGAAGGCAGGGGCTCTACTGCGGCCCAGCAGCAACAAGCTCTATAAACGCTGATCAAAGAAAAACCCAGATACGGGGCACCTGGGAGGTTCAGTCGGTTGAGCATCCAGCTTTGGCTCAGGTCATGACCTCGAGGTTAGGGAGTTCGAGGGCCAAATCAGGCTCACTGCTATCAGTACAGAACCAGCTTCAGATCCTACATCCCCCTCACTATGCCCCTTCCCTGCTTGCACTCTCCCAAAATTAAATAAATACTAAAAAAAAAAAAAAAAAAAAAAAAAAAAAAAAAAAAGAAAGAAAGAAAGAAAGAAAGAAAGAAAAAAGAAAAAGAAAAAAGAAAAAAAACTCCGGATATAATTCTTTCAGCAAATGCTCATCCACCACCACCCATGGGCCAGACACTGGTCCAGATGCTGAGCACATACCCACAAACAAAGCAGAGTCCCCGTTCTGGGGCCCATGCCACTGGGAGTCACGGAAGCTGCAGCAGAATGCACCCTGGGCAGTCCATCCAACCTCCCCAAGCTTAGCTCGTCCTCAGGGCTGCTTGGAGAAATGAATGAGAACACACAGATGTTGCTCAAGTAACGCTCAGCAGCTTGCAGCCTTGTGGCCAGGAGAGGGAGGAAGCTCACCAGGCTGGAGATGGGCCCATCCTGGCTGATAAGAGGGTGTATGGGTCCCAGGTGGGCCCATCTGGCTGGCAGACTTCCACAGCCCATGGCATCCTGTTGCCCCTTCTGGTCCGTTCCCTACCTGGCAACCCAAAATGTGCTTTCTGAAATCCAAACCATGCCATTCCCCTCACTAAAACACTTCCTGAGGATGGCATGCACCTTCCACAGCTGGAGTCTTTGGCCCCCTCCAGACAGTGAGAAAGGCTGATGTGACTACTTGAGATCTAAGGATGAGTGCCCAAGTGCTCCTGTCCACTGAACCCTGTCATCAGGGGCATCCCAGCACAGCAAGACTCATCCTCTCTGTGGTGGCCTGGACTCCATGGACCACACCCAATTCATCAGCCAGCCTGGGCTGCAAAGGGTCTGCAAACCCATGCGTGTCCCTGCCTGCCCCAAAGTAAACACCTCGTGCAGACACATACCATTTCTCTTGTGGTGAATAAAAACTAAAGTAAAATTCAAGGCCTTACCAAGCTCCCAGTAACTTTTCACTATGCAACTAATCAATATGAAAAATGTTGCTGTTACTACAGAGGCATGAAATTTGAAAATTTGAGAAGTCTGAGAAAAGGGGGGTCCTGGGAGAAACCCTAAAAGTCGGGAAGCTCTGTGAATGCAGGGCATGCATCATCTTGGGTTTAGATCCCTAGCTGCTGGTGCAGGCCTTGGTACCACACAGGCGCTAAGTCACCGTGTCTGGATGACCGTGTGAGGCTGCCTGGACAGGGCCAGGGGTGCACACAGAGACAGAGACTGGATCCCGATGCCCACCTGCTCCATGGGACAGAACTGGGGTGAGGTGTGGGAGCCACACTCTGCCTGTGATCCCATCTGGGGGCTGCGGAAGGCCTGCACTGTTTAGAAGGGGCTGCTGGGGCAGCACTCTGGGGAAACGTGTGGGACCCCCCTGATTCTCTCAACTGTGGCATTTCTAGTAAGTGATAAGAGGCCCTGGTATATGCCCGTGTCCCAGAACCTGTCTGTGCTGGGGATTTATGCCTTTCAAATTCAGCGGGGCCAGTGGACCATTTCCAGGACAAAGCCAGAGGTGGTCTCCCACCTCCCACCTCTTGCACCCCAAAGCCACAGTACCAAAGGTGCCTTCTCTGCAGGAGGTAGGGCGTCGCATTCCTCGGGGAACAGACACTTCTTGCATAACAAATGGGCCCGGCACCACAGCCTTCCCCACCACCTCCCGTGGCCCGTGGGCAGGGCCTGCCTGTAGCAGCAGAGCGCGTCCGGATGTTCAGCCAAACACCCTTCCCCAAGCTGGTCTGCCAGCAGCATGGCTGGGAGAAGGATACCATGCCCCCCAGACCCATGTTTGGTCCCCTCAAAAGCCTCCTGAATGGCAACTGGAAATCTTTCTTACCAAACAAGCCCGGTTGGTACAGGCTGACATCCTGATTTCACCATCTCATTAAAACTACCTTCAGGGGCGCCTGGGTGGCTCAGTCGGTTAAGCGGCCGACTTCGGCTCAGGTCATGATCTCACGGTCCGTGAGTTCAAGCCCCGCGTCGGGCTCTGTGCTAACAGCTCAGAGCCTGGAGCCTGTTTCGGATTCTGTGTCTCCCTCTCTCTGACCCTCCCCCGTTCATGGTCTGTCTCTGTCTCAAAAATAAACGTTAAAAAAAAAAAAACTTAAAAAAAAAAAAAAAAAAAAAAACTACCTTCAGACCCCACCTTGGGATTGTTGATAGGGGCAAAGTCCCCAAATCCTTGGGAAAGTAGGTCCTGGAACCCGTGGCTGACATGAGGCAGTCAGGGTGAGCAGTTGAAGCACCGGTAACCCCACTTGGGTCTCGGTTTCCAGTCCCCCGTTAGCCCTGACGCCCTCCCCTGCATCCTCCCAGAACCTCGGGATCAGAGTGGGCTCCACGACTGAGGACTTCCTATGGGACTTGCCCAAGTGACAGGTATTTTTTGTCTTTCATCTGGAAAAACTCATGAAGTGGTATGATTATTTCTATTTTATGGACGAAGAAACTAATTCCCTGTAAAAGTTAGCCGCAGAAACTGCAAGAAGTAGGAAAAAATAAATAAAAATCCACGAATTGAAGGTCATCACTGTGGCAGGAAGCAGGAAAAGGAAAAATCCTAAAAGGAGTCTGAGCTCTTCATTACAGAACCACGTTCCCTCCCCGCCCTCACCCATGTGACACCTCTAGGTGGGCAAGGAGCTGAGGGATGGAGCCTCCTGGGCCCACAGACAGGCTGAGCGGCAGGGAAAGCCTCGCCGTGGAGATCTCACAACTCCCTTTCCCGGCCGGCGCGGACGCGTTCTGGAAGGCGGGCTCACCTCCATGCGCGCCTTGTAGAAGTCCACGTCGTGCAGCTTCTCCCTGCAGCGCACGAGCTCCATCTCCAGCCTCTCCACGCGGTTCGCCTTCTCCCTCAGGGAGTCCAGCTCGTCGCGATAGGCACGGGCAGACCGGGCATCAGCCGCCAGCTGGATGTTCTGGGGGGTGGGAAAAGGCGGGGGAAGCCAGCTTAGGGCCCCCCCTCCAGGGAGGGGAGAGGGGCTCAAGTCCCTGCAGTGCAGCCTTTCGGGGACATCCCAGGAGAAGCCAGGTCCGGGGGGCCCGGCGGGTCGGCGTGCAGGTCCCTGCGTGGGGTCCCCCACAGGCTGTCACGAAGACACAGGGTCGTCCCCCCACAGCAGTTCTCAGGACAGCTGGCTGTCAGGCAGCGTCGCTCTGAGCAGACAGAAACAGAGGCCTTTGCCGGAAGCTCCTGATGCTGTTTTCCTGAGCCTCTGGGCCACAGTCACTGTGGAGTCTCGGCCACCACCACCTCCTCCAGGACACACGCACAGGCCCGCCCGCTCACCTCCTGCTTGGCCTTCTGAAGCTCTAGCACCAGCTGGTCCACCTCATGCCTGGTGTCCACAAGCTGCTCGGTCTTCTCCTCCCTGGGGGCGATGTGGAGGAACGGAGCTGAGGAGCGTCCTCAGCCAGCACCCTGAGCGGCCCCCCACCTCATGAGACCACAGCAGGGAGCGGGACGGCGGCTTCTGGGAGGGAGGAGGCCAGTGTGCGTACGGGGCTTACAAAAACGTTCCTGACTCGCATTCTCTTCTGCCTTTAACTTTTCAAAGCCTGCTCTCAAACTCCACCCACCAGACACTGGGTTTCCCTCTGAGGGTGCAGGGCAGGGGGACAGGTAAGGAGGCTCCTGCCACAGGTGCACTCCCCACTGCCAGGCAGGCAGGCAGGCAGGCAGGCTGTGAGGGGGAGGAGGGCAGCTCCCCAGACGGGGCACAGGGACATTCTCCTGCTGCAGGAAAAGAGGTGACAACAGGTTCACTGGATGGCGGGGTGGGGTGGCGGCATGGGGGTGGGGTGGGGTTGCATCCTCCCTCTAGCCAAGAAAACATGCCACTGGGTGATCAGTCCTGCCCCAAACTGGACAAGTGTGGACAAGAGGCTATCTGCAGACCATCTGTAACCCGGGCCGGTTGGAGCCCTAAAGATCTGGTAGAACCCCTCCCCGTGCAGGCCCAGACAGGGAGGGAACTAGTCCACGTTCAAACAGCGAGCGAGCCTGGGGCAGCGGGCTCTGGGGCCCGGGTCGGACGGCTCCGGTTGGCCGCACCACACGACAGACCACCCAAAAGCAGAAAGACAGCCCAGCCCGGGGGTCCCTGCAGGACTCACAGCTCCTGTCTCACACGGCGCAGCCTGGCCTTGGTGTCCGCCAGCTCCACGGCCAGGTGCTGCTTGTCCTCGCTGGAGAGGCTGCTGGTGGGGCTGGGGGTGGACTCGGCGCTGGAGGACCTGAGCGGGCTGGGCGGGTGCTGCGCCTGCAGGTAGTCCCGCTCCTGCGTCAGGTCCACGATCAGCTGCGGCAGGGCAGGGGGAGGGGGGGGAGAGCAGTCGCACCAGCGCGCCCCGTGCCCTGGCCCAACCATCGACAGACAAGGAGAAAGCAAGAGCAGAGGCCGGGTGTGGGGGAGAAACCATGAGGGAGGTGGCTCGAGTTTGTAGGAAGAGCTAGAATATTCGGTGGGACAAGGAGTGCGTGAATGGGGGCAGGGCCCCGAGCTCGGCGTTTCTACAGACTTCTCCTCCCGCAGGTGTGTGCGGCCACGCACCTCCGTGCACTCGTCACGCTCATCTATGAGCCTCCTGAGGTGAAACACCATGTTCCTCGAGAGGGCCTCCAGCTCCTCCGGGGCCACGTCCGGGAGTTCCAGCCACTGCAGGTCAAACACGTTCTCCTGGTTGTGGGTCACCTGTGGGCACACAGGCAGGCGCTGCAGAGGCCGGCAGGGAGCATCCGCCTCCCCGCGCTAGGCCGGGCGGCGGGGTAGTGGCTGACACGTCCCACTGACATTATCAACCCGTCACTGACACATCTACTGCACCAAGGGGCCTCATGAGTAAGGGCAAACTCCCTTCAACCAAGCTCTGGTGCAAAACACTCCTGCTTTCAACACCGGCTCAGAGAACACCTGGAGTCTTAGATTTTTTTTTAATGTTTATTTTTGAGAGAGAGAGACAGAGACAGAGACAGAGTATGAGCAGGGGAGAGGCAGAGAGAGAGGGAGACACAGAATCCGAAGCAGGCTCTAGGCTCCAAGCTGTCAGCACAGAGGCCAACATGGGGCTCAAACTCAGGAACCGTGAGATCATGACCTGGGCCAAAGTCAGGTGCTTAGCTTAACCGACTGAACCACCCAGGCGGGCCAAGCACCTAGATTCTTTAATGCCAGAAAGCTCTCCTACAATACAGTATTTCCCTAAACAGTCCTCAGATACGGTTGTTGTAAGCTGTCAATTTACAACTCAAGAAAGGGAAGCCTCAGGGGCTGGGAGAATCCCTCAAGAGGGGGACCCTGTGTTACTACTTCAAATCCAATGTGAATACGGCAAATGTTACATAAAAGTCTTATGTCAGAATGTGGGGCACATAACAATCTTATTTCGGGGGAAGATATTTCATAATCTAAAACAATTTTCAGTAAGCCTGAATCTCATTCCTCACGTAAAATCATCTGGTTTTTCCCTTTCCGCCAGGTGTGAGCGGAGACCCACAGCGATGTCTGCACATAGCAGCCTCTCCATGGATCGTGACAGTCTGACCTTCTCACCACCCCCCAGCCCCAGACCTACTGAGGGGGCAGATGATCTATTTGGAGCACCTGATAGCTTAGTTTGGGAAGTGAAGTATTCGTGTACTCAGGCCTCAGTGGGGGAAAACAGAAAGAAGCCAGAGCTATCCACTCAGTGAGGCGCACCAAAAAAAGTTCTTAAATTTTTCAGAGTAGTAAACGGAAACAGAAAATAGTTGAACAAAACAAAAGACAGGGCCCTTTAGTATCTCAAAAGGGCTTTCTTACCTCTCCCCTCCTGACAAAGGAAAAGCTAAGATTCAGCTGATCCTGAGGAATCAGGAGAACCTTATCCCATGGTACAGGGTACCTTAAACTCTCAGAACTGGGAGCACAGGCTGGATGGGTGCTAGGTCTGCCCACAGAGGAGAAAAGGGGAGCAGGGGCTCAACCCCAGTGCACATCAGTCACCCAAGGAGCTTTTAATTAAAGGCTCATGCCCTCATCCCCTAGTTCTGACTCAACAGGCCTCTTGTGGGGTCTGGACACCTGAACGTTTAAGCAGCACCCAACTAATTGTGAAGCCAGTCCCCATAGCCAGCCACCAAATGACATGCATGCAAGACTCCTTTTTGGCCACATTTGACCTTCTCTTTCTGATATTCTGCTGTCTGAGCAGGAAAGGTGGTCAGTGGCAAAAAACAAACAAACAAACAAACAAACAAACAAACACTGCTGGCCTCAAGGACCCAGTGCCCAGATAAATACAATTTTCAAATTAAAAGCAGAATGGTTCTTAGGCTAACAGCTGGTCTGCCCCTGATAAGGATGCTTGAGGATATCTGTGACACTATTGACTCTCCCTGATGGACCCCCTACCGGCCCAGAACTGCATCTGTCTCCTGCTTCAAATCCCACCTCAGAACTCATGCCCCCAATGCCCCGACAGTGCCCTGGGCAGCTATGGAAGCCCGGGAGCCCAGGAGCAGCCTGTCCCTGGTGCCAGCAGCGGGAGCTCTGCCTTCACTGCCCCTGTCAGTTATATACCTGCTCCTACGAGCTCCTGGTTATATCTTTTATATTTAATACATCTGTCCAATTACACGGAAGGCTGAACCTTAAGTCCTGAGGTAATTGAAGAATTTTGGTGTAAGGGTGGGGTGGAGATCAGGGAAGAAAATTTTCAGGTGAGCACCTGCCTCTCTCTACAGGCTCATTTTCCAGGGAAACCCCCTCCCACCAAGGTCAATGGCGGAGAGGCTGCTCTCAGTGCAGAGCCCTCCTGACCCCATCCTGGACACTGCGTCTCTGGAGACAGCCCTCTGGGACTTGCTGGTTTTTAACTTCCCAAGTGGCGGCGGCTTGTCTCTCTGCCATGTTACTGACAGAAGCAGAGAATCTCTTTCTATAAAGATCAACCATTCAAAACAGGGTGACATTTGCCAGAATACATTTTCAGGATCTGTAAATCAAATTCTGAGCCTAAACCACTTGACAGCTCTTAAAAATAGTCTGAGTCCATATTAGGCAAGAAGAGGAGGCAAAAGATGACTTGATTGAGGGTTTAAAAAATTTTTTTATTTTTACCCCATTTTATTTTAGCTCACTGATGATTACCTTTCCAAATAGAATACATTTGTCTGTGGTGTCTGAAACCTAAGATCAGCAAGAATATTGATGGGTGACATATTCTTCAAACTTTTCACTGGTGGAGACTGCCCATCTCCTGGCCACCACAGGAGCGGCGGTCCACAGCCACACCCCACGAAGCCACACACCTACCTCCTGTATATGGGCCACGATCCCGGCTTGGGTCTCAATGTCCAGCTGTTTGATTCTTTCAATAAATTCCTCTTTCCTCTCACACTGTGGAGGGTTACAGGTGTTAATGGAAGCATTCTGTGAGGGCAACCTGGGGCCACCATGCTACAGAAGTACAAACTATCCACCCAAGCCCTGGCTTTCTCCTTTATACCCCAGAATGCTCTTGTCCCCTTACCAGCCCTTACACTAAGGTTTCTCTAGAAGTTTCTTTGACTACCTAGATCAGACCTATAGCAGATTTTTAAAAAGCACATTCCAGACTGAAAACACTGGCGGTAGAACGCTGAAATCTGCACTGTATTATTTTAAGTAGGTTTCATGTCCAGCGTGGGGTTTGGACTCAGAACCCTGAGATCAAGACCTGAGCTGAGATCAAGAGTCAAATGCTTAACCCACTGAGCCACCCAGGAGCCCCTGAAATGTGCACTTTGGACAATCTCTCCAGATGATTCCTAAATCGGTAAAGAACAAGAACACCTGGTCTAGGCCAGGGGCTGGCAAACTTCATTGGTAAAAGGCCAGATGGTTAAAAAAAAAAAAAAAAAAATTCTCAGACCCAGTGGGCCACGCCCCACAGATAATATGTAAAGGAATCAGCATGGCCGTGTTCCCATAAAACTTCATTTACAAAAATAGGTGGCAGGTCAATTTGGCCCCCAGGCTGCAGTTTACTGATCTTGTTCTAGATGTTCCCATACGGGGCAGTCTACTCATGGCGTCTCGGTCCGTGGGATCCCCACCTGCTCTCTTGCACAGGGTGCTCTGTGTGAGAGATCAGTGCCATCCAAGATGGTGGCCACTGTCTCTCAGGCAACCAATGGTTTCACTCCCACCTCAATTCAGGGGGCGTTTGATCCGCACAACTCCAAACACAAGATGGCTAAGAGCAGGCCCTCCCCACTGCATGCCTGGATCCCTACCTGGACGGCACAGCCCAGCACCAGCAGCAGCACCTTCTTTATTTCTTCCATGCTCTTCCCTAAACCAAAAGAGCAAGATAAATGTAACTAAGCTCAACTGTTCATAAAATTTCACCACTGATCTGCATGTGCTGTAGGGGAGGCGGGGGTGGAAGGGATCAAGCTAGAAAGCTAGAGAAAAAGGACTCTTTCAACCCAGCGATATCCATGTAGGTGTGCAGAGTCCATCTGTTTTCTATGTATGGGTTTATTTTTTTTGAACCAAATGAGAATTCCGTATATGACTATTTGTGGCCCTTTTCCGTTCAGATAGCATAAATATCCTCTCATGATAACGAAGGAACTTCAGAACCAGCAGCTCTTTTCAGTGTGTGGGAAGCAAAGTACAATGGGAGAGAGTAATCCCCACGGGAAATACGGAGTCCTCCAAAACACGGCCGTACGCAACTTTACTTTTCCACCACGCAAGAACATCCAGGAGCCAGAGGAACAAACCACCACACTCACAGCCTGGCTTCACACTATGGACTGTTTACGCATCGGTTCAGTCCCCCCCCCCCCCCCCCCACACACACACATTCGACTAGAATACTCTAAAGCAAATCCCTAACATACATGTGGCATTTTTGATGGTCTCATCTTTACTTTGTACAAAGACCACAAACTTATTCAACCAATCTTCTTGGAGAGGTTCAAGTTTTTGATACTCTAAATAATGTGATAGAGAACATCTTAGTGGCTAATTCTTTATGCACATACTTACATCTTTCATTTAAAAAAAACTTTTCTTTAAAGTTTATTTTGGCGGGGCGGGGGGAGGGAGAGAGGGAGAGAATCCCGAGCAGGTATGATGCTGTCAGTATGGAGCCTGACGAGGGGCTCGATGTCATTTTTTTATGAAATTTATTGTCAAACTGGTTTCCATACAACACCCAGTGCTCATCCCAACAGGTGCCCTCCATCAGCTGAAAAATTCTACAGGATTCTCCCTTTCTCATTATATCCTCTTCTGTTTGGGGGAAAAGGGACAAGCCACATATAGCCTGGTTTTCTTGACAGACTTACCAGCATGAGCTCACCCTGTGCAAAAACGGCCCCAGGTATCCCCAACACCTGCTAGGATAAACAAACCAAACCTGGGTCCCAGGAACTAGTGTGGTTCATTCCAGGTCCCTGGGTGTAAGGTGGGTGTGGAGTGACACGCGATCTTGTCCTAATATTTCTCAACGGAAAAGTGTCTCAAAATAGCTTTTCCCTGACATCGTGGTGGAGTCTCAGATGTGGGGGCTGGACATTCGTTCAGCCAAAACTGAACACCCCTTCCTACCTTCCAGCCTGAAGGCGGGCAGGAGGGGCTGGCGAGCTGGACCACAGGGACCCTTCCGAGCACTCAGATTCCACAGTCTTAACACACTTAGCTTTGACGGCACTGTACACCAGTGTACTGGGCTAAGGCCCTTCTCTTTGCTAGTAAGGTGCACAACTTCATCAGTGTTTGAAATGGGAACATTTTCAGACTTTCATACATTTTTTTTTTTTTTTTTTTTTACTGGAGGCCTTTTACTTGTCCCAAGAGTCTAATCCATAGACATAAATAAATAGATGGCCACGACTCACTTCTCCGTTAAAGCTGAACTGATGATCAATCACAATTTTAGTGTTGATTACAAGGAAATGCCCACCTGAATATTAAAAGCCTACAATCAGTCTCACCAAAATCTTTCCCTGGCCACAGTGCTGCATCCAGCCCAGGTGACCACCCTCACCTCTGTCCCCAGACACCCAGCCAGTGCCCCTCATACACCTTTGGTGGATAGAACAGGTACAGACCCCTCCCAGCCACTGCCAGTGATTCACCACCTGTCATGGGCCATGAGCCCGGCGTATAACCGGCAGGGACACACAGGAGGAAAGCATTCGAAAGGTCTCCTGTTAGCCCAGACATAAGTCAGAGTTCACACGGAGAATCTTTACATACTGTGTTCACAGCGAAGGCCCCAAAGGCCCTCATTATATCATACACTAGAATAATTTAAACAGCCCCGATGATCCATCTTCCTGGCTCGCAACAGATGAGCAAACTAAACGTGGGAACAAGCACTGAACACGCCCACTGCCAGTAGCAGGAGCACAAGCCAGTGACTGCAAGGAAAAGACCAGAAACCCTATGTACACACACGCCAAGGCCTCAAAACTACATTCTGTGGCTATTAAAACAACAAAGGTTCTGTTCCCTCACCACCCAGCACTTACACACCTTGACAACCATGAGTCATTCATTCATTCGTTCATTCACTCACTCACACCTATTAGAGAAGTATGCAATTCCTGTTTTGCTAAGTCTTAGAACAGAGTAGGGGGGAAAGGTTTTAAAGGGACAGAGTTTTAGAAAAATTCTCATGGAAAAAAAGTATTTAAAATAAACTTTTTGGTAATGAACAGGGTACCAGGAAAATCACCCCTGCCCTCATTCAAATGAACCAGTGCTGCGCTCATTCTCACCAGGCTAAGTGAATACAAACATTTGCTTATAATAGATGCATCCTGGGGTGCCTGGGTGGCTCAGTCGGTTGAGCATCTGACTTTGGCTCAGGTCATGATCTCACAGTTCGTGGGTTCAAGCCCTGCATCGGGCTCTGTGCTGACAGCTCAGAGCCTGGAGCCTGCTTCGGATTCTGTGTCTCCCTCTCTCTCTGCCCCCTCCCCCACTCATGCTCTCTCTCAAAAACAAAACCCATTCTAAAAAATTAAAAAATAAATAAATGCATCCTGTGATTTACCCCTACACAGATTCCTGTGAAGTTAAAAAAGTATATGAAAATAAAAAACGGAAGAATACAAGTTCCTTCATTTCTCCTGGGAAGCTGATGCCCAATTTCTCTCAGGATTTCAACAGTAAGGCAAACTACTGCTATTTTCATAAATCTGCCAGATTGTAGGTTTTGAATAGTTTCAAAACATACCCGAAGACTCTGTACTGGGTCCCTGCCAATAAGACTGGCTCAGTGACACACTTAAGCAGGCCAAGAAGAAATAAACCTGCAGGCAACTCCCTCCCAAGCACCCCCAGGGGTGGAGGCTCGCTGAGAACAGAACCAGAATCGACACAGTCCTCTGAGCTCAGACCAGGGGCAGCAATTTTAAAAAGCTGATAAATGCTATGGAAACCCAGAGGAAGGACATCTAGTTTGCAGTAAGGATCAGGCAAGGCTTCCTGAGGAAATGACCCCTGAACTGAGACCCAAGGATGACGAGGGATGTAAGACGCAGGTGAACCAGGGCTCAGGCACAGGGATCATCAGCATGTGCAGAGGCCCAGAGGTAAGGCAACATGGTGTCTGTCAAATTATGAATGCTTTGTGGTTACGGGTGGGTCTTCAGAGTGAGAAATGGGGGCAGGGTATGAAGTGATGTTCATTTCTCTACCGAGTGAGTCACAGGCAACCAAGGGGGGAGGGTCAAAAACATCCGACACCCTCTGCGTCTACCCACAACCCCAGGGGGAATCCCATGACAGCCTGAGCTAATGGCTGAATCTAAGAAAAACCTTCCTTTACTACCTGCTTCCTACAGTCCTGACACAGAGAAACTCACACCGGCCTTAGCAGAAATAGAATACATCAACATATGCTGATCTAAGCTATATATAAAGTTAGATGTTTGTAGCAACCCGCTTCCAAAACAGAAGGGAAACTATCTGATATTGCATGTGTGTGAGGGTAGACAAAAGATAGAAGTAGATAGACAGTAGGTAGATAGAAGTG
This sequence comes from Panthera onca, assembly GCF_046562875.1. Taxonomy (NCBI): domain Eukaryota; kingdom Metazoa; phylum Chordata; class Mammalia; order Carnivora; family Felidae; genus Panthera; species Panthera onca. Next base: position 133,846,284 of record NC_138344.1, read on the forward strand.
GGTTTTTTTTTTTTTTTTAGTAAGTTCATTTATTTCTGAGACAGCATGCAAGCGAGCGAGCGAGCGAGCAGGGGGGGTAGAGAGAGAGAGAGAGAATCTGAGCAGGCTCTGCACTTTCAGCACAGAGCCCAACATGGGGCTGGATCCCACGAACCATGCGATCATGGCCTGAGCCGAAATCAAGAGGCAGACTCTTAACCAACTGAACCACCCAGGTGCCCTTCGAAGTGTAGTTTGATAATTAAAGTACATGACCCTCTAAAATGTGGAGGCAGAGCTAGATCAGGGCTGGAAAATCCCCTTTCTAATCTCCTGTCTGTGGTACATGTGGCTCGTCAATATCAACACCTTGTTAAGCAGCCTGGAAAGAGGCCTCAGAATCCCTCAGAAAAGAGCACTGGACAGCACCTGCCAATCAACAGAAGTTGACACATGAAACGAAACCTGTCTTCCGTGCCTGGTACGTGATCTCTAGGGTCCTTTTTGGGTCCACTCTGAGTCTCCAAGATTCAGCCCTCTGAATGTTCCCACTTCCTGGTCTCTAGATACGGAAAATAAACCTTGTCATTGATTATTGGTCACTTATGTATGAAGGTGGGGATTTAGGCAAAGGAATGCTAACAGTCCCCTCTAAGACGGAGCCCCTCTTGCACACCCTCTGCTCTGTTGAGGTCAGAAGGCACCGTGACTGCCTGCAAAGACAGGGTCAGAGAAAGGCAGTGATACTGACTCCTCAGTCTTGCTCGCTCAGCTCTCCACAACCACAGGGGCCCAGGATCAGCAAACTGCCAGCCAGGCTGAGGGTTTAACCCGGAAAATGGAAAATGGGGGACCCTTTCAGGTTAATTCTGGAAAATGGACCCTTTCCTGGAAAATGGACCTGGAAAATGGACCCTTTCAGGTTAATTCTGCCCCCGCCCCACCCCGTGCCCTTCATGCCTGCGGGCCATTACTGCACTTTCAGTAAAACACACAGTCATCTGATTTAACCCCAAAGGACAGCATTATCTCCACTTTACAAACAAGAACAGGTTCAGACCAGCAGAGTCACAGAACTAAGATTTGGTCCTGCGCTGTTCACCACCTGCTTTGCCCTAACTCCCTATCGTCCTTTTGCCCCCTGAAACTGTCATTACTGAGGGTTACAGCTCCTTCCAGAACAGAACTCTATCTCGTTTAGCATCTGACCCAAATGCCACAGTGCAGGCATTTAACCAGTGCCTGCTGATTGAGTGAGTGACATTAACAGTTAACACTGAGTCCCTGGGTAGAACATAGAGAACAATTTCAGTTTCCTTCCCTGCTGGGATGGAGACTATGCATTCGTATGTACCTACTTGTTCTTAATAAGTCTCTATACCGCTCTCCTCTGCTGTGTGTTAGAGTCGATCACTAACTGTGTTTCCCGTTTAACAAAAAAATTTTTTTGAAAAAGTGAGAGAGTGCTCGAGCAGGGAAGAGGGGCAGAGGGAGGCTGGGGAGAGAGACGGAGGGAGAGAGAATCTTAAGCAGGCTCCACGGCCAGTGCTCAGCCCGATGTGAGGCTTGATCTCACGACCCTGAGATCATGACCTGAGCCAAAATCAAGTCAGATGCTCAACCGAGTGAGCAACCCAGGCACCCCTCTGTGCTTTCTTATTTAAAAAACCGTTATTTCCTAAGGATGATTACGGGGCTGTCTCACTGATTTGAAAGTAATGCTGTGCTGAACGTGACCCATGTGTATGTCTCTTCAATGTCTAATGGCATCCTGAGACTCACTCACAAGAGCACAGCTCTGTGGGCCCTCCTGAGGACCTGGCTTGCATCAAAACCAGCGGTTTATTATCATTTGAACAGTCAGGGTCACCTTCCGCAGGCACTGCCGAGGAACAGAATGGATGGGGAGTTCCTGGTGGGTGGGCACATGAGGACCTCCCCCACATACCTGTCTCGGTGCATACGGTCTGAAGCAGGCATCTCCACATGATACCTCACTGGCTGAAGGGCGACCCCTAGGAAGCCCTCACCTAGCTTTCTGACACCCAGAACATTACCACACGGGGCCCCCACCAGGCAGGAACATAACCAGGCACTCCACTATCTGTTTATTCAGTTACTGAATAAATGGTTATCACAGGTGGGCTTTGGCAGGCACCAAGTCGCATGGCAGTGCAAACGGTGCAGGGGCCTCCCACGCAACCCCCCCCCCCTCCGCCGACCAGCGGCCCCCTGATCCCGGCATCAGTGCACCCCCCAATCCAGCCTGCCGCCAACCCCCGGATCCCCCAGCACCGCCGGGTGTGGGCAACAAGAGGCGTCTGCCCAGCAACAGAGGCAGCTGCTCCCAGATTGGGGAGAACACTTTGAAACAGCCACCCCAAGCCCCTCAGACAGCATGCCCGACAGAAAGGACTCCCTGCCTGTCCCCCTCCCCCCACCCCCCCCACCCAGGCCACAGCAGGGGAAAGCTAATTCTCCCTAGCACCAAACAATTACAGATCAGAAAAGCAAAATGCAGAGGCGCCTGGGTGGCTCAGTCGGTTAAGCGTCCGACTTTGGCTCAGGTCATGATCTCACGGTTTGTGAGTTCGAGCCCCGCATCGGGTTCTGTGCTGACAGCTAGGAGCCTGGAGCCTGCTTCCGATTCTGTGTCTCCCTCTCTCTCTGTCCCTCCCCTGCTCACAGTCTGTCTCTCTCTCAAAGTAAACAAACATTAAAAAAAAGAAGAAGAAGAAAAGCAGAATCTGACCACAAGAACTCAGCTTGAGACCCAGCATCTGTACTGGTTGCAGGCGAGAGGGTGCCACAGGCAGGAGATGATGCGAGGAAGGGAAGGGTTCCTCCCCACCACCAGGCAGAAAACTCAAAGCCCAAATACTATCAGTGACCATAAAGAACCTTTCACAAACAACATCTCGTCCCTCCTCCTCGGACAGCCACGGCCACAGGGAACAGTGCTGCTGGAAGCCATGGCGTGGTTACCACAGCCAGGGAGCCGTCTCTGTGTACAGACCATCGCTAAGAAGTTTACTCAACAAAGGCTGGTATCCAGGCAGATCCCAGGGCTGTTCCGAAGGCCGGCATTTGGCTGCGCTCTAACACCCGCCTGTGCCTCATGTTAACCAAGCTTTTCACGTTCCTGGAAAAGCAAAGTGCTGGCTTTCAGCTCAAGTGTCCAGCAACCCCGGCGTTCTAGATGGACCAAAAGACTCCTTTCCGGATCCAGCAAGCAGCACAGGAGCAAAGCAGCAGGCCGTAGCCTCGCCATTTGCAACCACACTTGGATGCTCTTCTGAGCCTGCTCCCTCCAGGACAGAACGGGGAGCGTCACCAGGATCCAAATGGCTACAAGGTTGGTTCTCCTTTGCTCACTTACTTCTTCCCTCTTTGTCTAAACAACCTGAGGTTTGGGGCCCCCGGGTGGCTCAGTCGGTTAAGCGTCCGACTCTTGATTTCGGCTCAGATCACGATCTCACAGTTCGTGGGATCGAGCCCCATGTTGGGCTTTGTGCTGACAGGGCAGAGCCTTCTTGGAATTCTCTCTCCCTCTCGCTTTCCGCCCCTCCCTCCCTCACGCTCTCAAAATAAACAAACATAAAAAAATAATAAAGAACCTGAGGTTTTCGTAAATACAAAAATAAAAATATGTGCACACAAGAACAAAATTACAGTGAGGGAGAAATGAAAAAAAAAAATAAGGTTAAGAGAAGTAACACCAGAAATCTCCCTTTAACCCCCGATGGTGGACGCTTGCCACCAGGTCACCCGGCAAGCGGCGGCACTAGGGAGGGCAGAACCGCAGGGAGATGGCGGGGGAGGGAAGCCAGCCCTCGAGATCTTTAAGAGAACACTCACTGGGGCAAGAAGACTGTTCCTAACAAACCTAGCTCTGGGCCCTCTTCCCGGGCTGCAGGGAGCAAGCCACAGGCACACAGCCCACACAGGCTTCCTGCTAGTCTGCAGAAGGCAGAGCTGTGCCGTGTGGACTAGGAGGCAAGGCTTCCACGGGGTCTGAAAAGCACTTTGGGGATGCCTTTGACAGGAGAGCAGGCAAACACTGCAAGGGTTAAATACTGATCCCAGGAGTTTCCTTCCAGCCTTTGAAAAGTAAACTTCGGCTGGGACAGAGCTTCCTCCTAGTGTCCTGAGGACAGATGCCCCTCATGGGATTCCCAACACAGTTCTACTCCTGTGGGCTTCTCCCTCCCAGGACACCTTTCCTCTGCTGCTCTGCCACACACAGCCTCCTCCAGGAGGTCTTCCCGGCCTGCCTGGCAGAATTCATCATCTGCTCTGCGTTTTATGGAAAGCACACGTATGTCACTTCTCACCCTGGAAAAGATCCAGCAGTTACCAACGCGGTCTTCCTATCCTCCCTCCCCCAACACGGACTGGGGGCTTCTTGAGCAAAAACAGCCTCCTTGTTTCCAAGGAGGGGCCCTGGACCCAGCGTGGTGGGCATCTGACAATGAAAGCTGGAGGAGAGGGCCGGGCTCAACTTCTCTGTGGGCCTCTGGCCGAGGGGTAGCCTACTCAAAAAAGCAAGGGTGCAGGGCCATTCTAGTCTTCTATGGGGGTGGGGGAGGGGCAGAAATTGGCCCTTTGGTTTCCTCCGTCAGAACAGAGGCCTGCATGAACTGGGAGGAAGCTATGGCACCTGCAGGCACAGAATGCTCCCACTCATCAAGGTGCTTTCTCGGTCACTAGAAGCCCTTCAGTGAGCACCAGAACAGGGAGAAAACAGAAGACCAATGGCCAGCCCACTGAATAGCAATTAATGGAATCCCCAAGGCTATCCTCAAGTGTTCCAGCTGTATTCACAGACAGCACTCTGTAGGATATGGGGACAGCCCCTCCACGGACCCGGGTATCTTGCCTTGTGTTTAAAATCCACGCAGCACCGGGCTGAAGGATGACGGTGGCCACTCCCCGATGACCCACGTATATATCCATCTGCAGAACTAAACAGTGACAAATGCGTCTCTTACCTATGGGGCCATCAAGCCATATGCTTCTGAAGGAGTTCCCTCTCCTCTCTGAGCTGGGTTTCCCAACTTAACATGGCTCCCTTCCTTCCACTCTAAGCGTCTTAGGTGGGATCAGCCATTTACAAGTCAGAAAACCACTACTGCACTTGGATACAAACCTTGGAAGACAAACAATGCTCTCTTCCAGCATGACTGCTGAATGATTCATCGGAGAAATTAATTTGCTACCACCTTGGCTTCCTGTCAGACGAATCCAGCCTTTTTTTTGTGTGGCCCGGTGACAGGCCTGGCTGCTGAGAAAGCAGAGCTTGAGGGGACCAGGGAGCTGGTCCAGGTGTGACCAAAAATCTTCCCTCGTTTAACAGATAAAGCAGACATCATCACCTCTTGGTTGTCATGACTTCTTCCAGAACGGACTCTGAGAAACCATGTAAATGTCCCTAATGGATGCACGGCTGGCAAGCTGGTGGGGTGAGGGCAGTTTCCAGCACATCATCTCCAGTCTCGCGGAGCCACACACACATGGTGCTGGGCACAGATGGACTTCCACTTGACCCTGACCACTGACATCTGATCTTTTGCATCTGTGAGAGCATGTGCTTAACACTTGTCAGCCGCACTTGCTTGAAGGAAGGGAAGTGGGGACAGGAGGAGATAAAGGTAGGTCTCCGGCAGGCATGCTTTCTTTACTGAGCACCTACTATGGGCCAGGTACTGCTGTGGACACTTGGGATAGATGGGCGGCAAGAAGAAGAAAAAACCCAAAGATTCCTGTCCTCATGAGAAATTACATCCTGGGGGTGGGGGTGGGTAAGCAACGCAACAGAGATGAAAAAATAAATGATACTGGAGGGTGATAAATACTGGGAAAGGGGGAGGCAGAGCAGGATGAGGGGACTGGCCTAGGGACACAGGGGGTCGGGAGGGGCACTTGAGCAAAGACTTGTGTCTGGGAAAAGCATGCCAGGCAGTGGGAACAGCCACTGCGCAGACCCTAGCGCCAGGAGGGAAGGGGCAAGAAAGTAACACAACCTGACTGGCATGTATCTAAGAGGACCAGGGGCTGTGCTTAGGACAGACTACCAGGGGCAAGGACAGAGCCAGGCAGGTGTCACAAAGCCACTCTGGCACGCAGCCGGGTGGGAGATCAGGGTGGCCATGTGGCAAGAGGAGTGAAGAACTCAGGTGCTGCGAAGGCACAGCCGAGGTACCTGCCTGACAAACAAGTGTGGGTGAGAGAGGTCAGGATTTAGCCAACTAGAAACAAAACAAAGGGACACCCTACAACACCCAGCCCTGGGAGCCACCAGAACAAGGTGGGAGCCACCAGGGCAAGGCTTTCCTGCTCACAGCCATCATGTAAAAGTGAGCAAGGGGCTCAGAGCAGAGTCCTGCGAGACCCCAGCCAGGCTCCAACAAGTGGGGTCCACAGTAATGAGGTACTGGACAGACGCTTCCCAAGGGACTGGCACCCAGGTGACAGACAACTGCACAACATCGTGCCATTAAAGAGAAAATCCAGAGTGGCAATTCAAGCTAAAGAAGAGAGAATGAGGATTTAGGGCCAGAGGGGCAGGTACTGCAGAGAGATTTTTTTTTAAGTTTGTTTATTTTGAGAGAGGGAGTGAGAACATAAGCAGGGGCAGAGGGGGAGACAGAGAAGGAGAGAGAGAATCCCAAGCAGGCTCTGCACTACCACTGCAGAGCCCAATGTGGGGCTCGAACTCATCAACTGAACCATGAGATCACGACCTGAGCCGAAATCAAGAGTCGGACACTTAACTGATGCAGCCACCCAGGCGCCCCACTGCAGAGAGATTTTAACAACAGTTTAAAGTATATGAAGTTCTTTGGGGCAACTGGGTGGCTATTGGTTGAGCATCCAACTCTTGGGTTTTGGCTCCAATCATGAGCATGGAGCCTGCTTATGATTCATTGTCTCTCTCCCTCCCTCTTTCTCTCTCTGCCCCTCTCCCTGGCTTGCACTCGAAAGAAAGAAAGAAAGAAAGAAAGAGGAAGGAAGAAAAGAAATAAAAGAAGGAAAGAAGAGAAAGAAAAGAAAAGAAAAAAAGAGAGAGAGAGAAGTTCTTTCTCGCATTTACTGAGCAGTTCTCGAATCCCACCCAAGGCAGAAAAAAGAGAACATCCTTTTGTCTGATGGGCGCAGGCACAGCAGGTCAGACACACAGAAAAAAATCTCATAACAGAAGTCATGACACCTCCCTTGTTGGGGTCAGAGCAAGGGGACAAAGGTTTGGCGTCTCAGGATGGGTGTCACTGGGACTGGATGCTCTGTTGGGTTCTGTCCTGCCCGCGGACCCTGGCTCCACTGAGACGCGTTTGCCAAAAAAACAGTAACAACAACCCCAAACTGTGATGTGTTATAACTAACGGTACAGTGTCCACGTGAGCCGAAAAGAGCACAGACATCTTCCTACGACGTGCGAGGAGGAGTAAAAAGACAGCGCTCCTCTCACCTTCCAAACCCACTTCCAGGCCACCACTCAAAACAGAAAGCAACTTTGTGCTTTATTCAAAAACAAACCCCAAATGCTTCACTCATCTATTTTTTTTTTTAATTGAAAACAGATGACACCATTCCATAAATAGGCCTCTGCATCTTCTTGCCAACCTTCCCTCTTCCCGGAGGCCCCCTGGGACTTCCGTCAAAACCTACCCAAGCGTGTGCCCAGCTCCCAGCTCCCGGCCAGGCCGCCAGTGCCGTGATGAGCCAGAACCGGTCTCTGTGCACGGCCCGCAAAGACCCCGCCTGGGAGCCCTCCCGGCTTGTCGCGAGGCCCACGCTCGCGGCCTCTTTCCAACCTCTCCTTGAGAGCTGGGGACACAACCTTTTGAGTGACATGTACGGATTCTTTTCTGTGCTGGAGACAATCCACGCACCTGTCACAGTTGGAAAGCAGCTTCCCCACAACGTTCTATACCTGAACTATGGCAAAGGTCACACGACTCTACACGATTATGACAGAGAGTCACCCCACAGTATACTCAGAATGGGTGAATTTTATGGGATGCAAACTATACCTCAATAAAGCCGTCTCAAGAAAAAGTCAGCGTCCACCTCACCTGGATGTTTCTGTTCAGCGCTGGACCTGAAGTGGGGGCCTGTGTTGTCTCTACATGTGGACAACCTCTTGGCCCCTGTGGTTCAGAGGCTGGAACAGAAACTCTGCCGAGGGGGAGGCTGGGGCCAGGGTTCCAGGGTGAGGAGGAATCTGGTGAAGGGGCTTCCAGGGGACAGGTTTCCCGCCAGCAGCAGGAAGAGAGGACACTGACAGGGAAAAGAAGGGGCACCCAGAGGAAGGTGGGTGAGCTACACAGCACGCCGGGGTGATGGGGGGGCTGGGTGGGGGAGTGGGAGGAGTTTCAGGTTAGATTGAGCCATCTGCCACTGCCAGTTTTGTAGGTCAAAACGGCTGAACACTGGCCCAACCTCACATGTCCGTGTGTGCTATGGATGGGAGCTCAGACTCCGGGGTCTGCTTACGGGCTGAGTGACAGAGGGCTCATCACTTAAACTCTACGGGCCTGCATCTTCTCACCTATAAACGGGATGGCACAGCCACACCCCGGAAGCACACTTTGATTTCCACGTTTTTTTTTTTTTTTTTTTAAATTTTTTTTTTCAACGTTTATTTTTTTATTTTTGGGACAGAGAGAGACAGAGCATGAACGGGGGAGGGACAGAGAGAGAGGGAGACACAGAATCGGAAACAGGCTCCAGGCTCCGAGCCATCAGCCCAGAGCCCGACGCGGGGCTCGAACTCACGGACCGTGAGATCGTGACCTGGCTGAAGTCGGACGCTTAACCGACTGCGCCACCCAGGCGCCCCTGATTTCCACGTTTTAATACATACACAACGCCCAGCACACGGCAGGCTCACCAAGGGCTCAAGGAGGGAGCATCCTTCTTTCCTGCTCCCCCGCCCGCCTCTTCGCCTTACGTGGCCGCCTCCAGAGCAGAACGAAGCTTGCACGGCCAGCCTCCCACAGGCATCTCTCTTCCCTTGTAAGACCGGCTCCCGAATACGTCAGGACAGTTCTGCTCGGCGAAGGAGACCCCCACTTTCCTGACGTTACTACAGAAATACGAGAGCGCCGACTGTCCCTGGGGCCCGGGGCTGTGGCTGGCATCCTCTGTGTGGGGGAACCAGGAAATCAAACCAAAACACGAATGGCCCAAAGGCAGAGCTGGGGGCAAAGTGAACCAAAGGCCCCGGTTACCGACACACCCAGTGGGTAAGGGCGTTCGCTGCCAGGAGCCACCCGGTGGGCCTGGGTGGCCTCTGCAAAGCCATCATGCAAGGCCGTAAGTGCTCATGGCCAGCTGTGCTAAAGACTATGGGAGGTCATGTGGAGAAAAGGCACATGCACCACCCAGCTGGGGCCCAGGAGGACACTCGCCAGGAGCAAAGTGATCTGATGCTCAGCTGCCCCCGACCTGGTGCCCCCAGATGCTGCTGCAGCCAAGGGCCACGGCGCTAAAATACAACTTCTCTACAAGAAGTGTCCTGGGCTGGTCACTCGGTGTACTCTTCCTTCAGTCTGCAGGCAACTTTAGCTAATGTCATACAGGCAGGAGCAAGGACGGCCAGACTCCAGTGGGAGCAGGGTGAGAGGAGATGCTGCAGAGGAAAGCTTCGGTTCCTTCTGTAGAAGCCTCTACTGTGTGGGGTCCTTCCTGCATTCCTGGACCCTCACCTGTTTCTAGGAGGCCAGAGACCTACGCTAGCCAAGTGTCCGCTGGAACGAGTCCCAGCCAGCTAGTGCACTGTCCCTGGGGCCGGCGAGCTGATGTCCATGAGCCATGGGTGCAGGTCAAGGCACACAACTGTGGCAGGGAAGAAATCCATCAGCCTGTTTAACTCTCCCGGTGAGTTAGCTGGGCAGGTATGAATTAAGCTCTGATTTTCTGCAATGGAGGACATTTCATTCAGTCTTTCAAAGGCACACCGAGTGTCCAAGCCTGGGACTTAGAAACCTTGCCCTCTCGGGCTCCACAGACATGTGGGAGGTATGAAAACAGATACAAAACAGGACATGCTGGAGAGATACACCACAGTGTGAATCAAAGTGTAGTACAATCCAGCGGAAGGGACATCCGTTCGCTCAAAAGGTTCTTAACTTTCTTGCCAATAGATACCACAATACCATGACGGTGTGGCTTCCACATTTACTAAGGAGAGACCCCCAGCAAGTCTGGCCTATGGCTCAGGCGCCTAAGCCTGACAAAGCAGTGGCCTCGCCTGCCTCCACACTTGCATATGAGGGGTTGGGAGGGCTCATTCTTAAGGGGGGAAGAAAACGTGCTCTTGGCTTAATGCCTCAGAGTAATAAACCACCCTTTAAAATCGCACCAAAATGATCACGTGTTGTCACTGTGGTGGCTCTGAGCCGGCAGCCAGAGCTCTGTCTCCAGCAGCTGCTCAGAGCCGATGGCACCGCCCGGGCACCGCAGGGGGCAGCTTCCACTCACCAGACAGCGGGTCTTTGCCAATCATCAAAACATTGGGCAAATTCATTACGATCAGCTGCTGGAGAACTTCCTACAGAAACAAAGGGGAAAAGATACCGTTAAGAACAGGAAACAAAAGTAAAGAATGATTAAGAAAATTACAGTTTATCAAGTCACTGGACAAAACGTGCAGCCGTTGGATGGTAACTATGAAGGATCCTATAGAATAGGAAGGAATATTTACAATACAAATAAACGTGAAAAGTCAAAGTTAATTATACTTCAGCCTTGCTCATGAACAAATAAAAGTCATGCTTGCATATGTACAGAAACCTCGGGAAAAAGATCTACTGCATGCTAGGATAGAGGATTAGGTGTAGGCTTCTTTTTAAGAGATGTCTTTATTTTTATTTTATGGTCTGCTCATGCAATTAAAAAAAAAGTACAGAGTAAAGATTACAGAGATGCTTCTGAGTCCCCACGACCTGATGATTCAGGATCCTAGCATTCAGCAGGCCTTTGGTACAAGCTGTAAATGAGGAGACTTCTCTCCTTTACGACACTGGCTTCCCTGGGAGAGGGGATAAATCACAGCTAATCTGCACCGTTAGAGGCAGCGCGCGGAAATGAGCCGCCTTCTGGCCCTCACACCAAGGGGCTTTGAAAGGAGGCCCAGGCACCAGCCATCAGTCATGGCCCCGTGTCTGGGGTCTTTAACAAGCTCCCCCTGGGAGTGTGCCGGCTCCGACCCACCGCTCATGTTGCCCAAAACACTTCTCAGGGCAGGTCTGCCTCCCCCGCCCAGATGTACCTGGTTCTTCACAAATCAGAAGATAAAAGTCTAATTTTACAGAAGACCAGTAAGGGGATAGGTTTCTTAGGTATTCTTGGTCTTACAAAAGTGGTCACTACAGAAACTTCACCAACAAAGCTCCTCTTAGGCCTTTTTAAAAATGTTTCCAGTGAGACAGCTTTTTTTCCAGAGTCACTCTATTGCACAACACGAGGGTCTCTGTATTCTGTATACTGCCAGCTAGCACTGATGGAGACAAGAGGGACAATCACACAATGCCCTAATCCCACAGGGTCCAGCTGAACACCCCAGAATGATGTCCAAATCATCAGATTAGAGTGAGAGCCTTGGCAGGCATGCCTGAAGAGGCCAACACCTTCAAAAAACATATAAAGTGATTTTATCTCCCCCTCACTGTTTCTATGGCTCCTGTCCACACCAGAACTTGGGGGGAGTGGATGTGGACCCAAACACACCAGGCCCCTCCCCCACTCAATGATGGGGTCACAGGTCACCACATCAGAGATCCTCATGTTTTCTCGAACACGTCTTAGTTGTAAATACCTGTGCTGGATAGAAGTGTGAACCATGTAGCAGCCTCAGCCCGCCTTCAGGGCTTGAAAGAAGTCCACGTCCACACACACACACACACACACACACACACACACACACACACGGTCTCTTAACTGAATGCACTCACCCCAAAGGATTCCACAGTCCCACCCTGGGGCAAAACACACATCAACAGTAAAATCAGCAAAATCCACTTTCCAGCTTGCTCATCCAGCAAAAGGAAGGACTCCAGGCCAGATTAGCCCATTCTGGCGCGGAGTCCCTGCTCTGCCCCAATGGTAAACTCAAGTGCGCAGCCCAACTTCTGGCGGATTTACTTGTTATCACTGTCCAACCAGCTATAGTCCCTTTTGGAGTCTTGGCTGGTTTCGCCCTGCCACCGTCCAGGAGTCCGGAGTGCTAACGCTATTATCGGGGTACTTACGTTTATGAGAGATACAGAACATGAAAGCATCTTGAAGGACTCTGAAATGACGCAAAGTGGTATTTCTATGCTAATGATGAGCTCAGCAGAAGACTGCTGGGAGCATTGCTCGGAAATATTGCTAGAACACCCACATACTCCCCTTCCAAAGCAGCATGTTTAACTTTGTCTAATCAGTACTAATTTTCCCACAAGAAATAGGTCATTTGTGCAATCAAGAAGTAATGCTTTAGGAACAGAAGATATCTTTTATTTGTTCCTTTCAAAACACACTGTGGGTCTCCCAAGATCGAATCCTGGGGCCCAAAGCACTCCTGAGACATTAACCATCTCCCCACCCGCACCCCACCCCCGCCAAGGACTACCAATCACATTTTCAGCAAAAGCAGGCTTCAAGATAGAAGCAGCAAGGTCAGAGAAATACAGCGCGAGACACAAATTAACTTCAAATGTTCTAGTAACCGTCTTAAAAAAAGATTTTTTAAAAAGGTGTATTTATATGAAAATATCCTAATAATGCCTTAAGACAATATATATCCAAAATATTATTTCACCACATAATTAACATAAAATCATGAATGAGATACTTTACATTCTCTTTTCATACTATAGTCTCTGGTCTCAAAGCCCATCTCAATTCGGATGCTAAATTCTCACTGGAAACACTTGATCTGCAAAAGTAGCTTCACACACCCCAAGATGTTCCAAACACACTTTAAAAAGTTTTCCTAAATAACTGAATCAAGTATCAGTTTTTAAATTTAATTAAACTTTCACTTCCTCAGTCACACTAGCCACATCTGGAGGCCCCAACAGCCCCATGTGGCCAGCAGCTGTCACACTCCCCGACACCAGTGACAAGGGGACTCGGCAGAGATCAGTCCCTGAGGAAATCCTGGGTGGCAGGGCCTCCAAGGCGACAGGCCAGGCCCTCCATCTAGTGGGGACGTGAGGTGGTTGCTGACGAGGAGACCCTCCCGCCTGGTACTCAGAACAGAAAGCCACTGTGGAGGCCGCAGCTGACACTGGCCGGCTCAGCAGGCACCTGGTCACACCCTGGCTGGCTGCGTGGGGTGGGCAAGAGCCAGGACGGAGAACACTAGCCCAGTGGTGTGCTCTGAGCAGCCCTCAAATGTGCCAGCAAGCCCTCCTGGCACCAGCCAGGCCTTTGCAAAAAGCAGAAGCAAAGGCCACTGCCACATCCCGAGGCAAATGATGAACAACAAGGGCAGCCTCTGTCTGGTCACCCCATCCGTGTGGCCTGATGGGCAGGAGGGAAGAGTCAGGGTCAGGGTGCAGCCTTCCTGAGACCCCACCCTTTGGAGGGACTGGGGTGGGGTAAGGGTTAAATACCGAGATCCAGGGTGGATTCTGTCCCTCTTCCTTCTCCTCCCCATTCCCCCTCTAAGTTTGTTCCCAGATCCTAATAGAAGATGCAAGGGGGACCCCAGATGCTCCTTTTCATAAATGAAGCTGCCCTAATTGTGTCCTGGAAGGATCCCATGGGGAACTGCTGTAAACAAATTCAAGGAAAAGTCACAAGAAGGGACGAAAGGAGGGTGGGTGTCGTGGGCAGCAGAGGCGGGGCAAGTGCTCTGTAATGTAAAAAGGGGACAGAACCTAGGGGACACCAACCAGCGAGGCTGCCAGTCCAGGAGCGAGAATCTCATCCTAATTCCGAAGCTCCTCCCAGGGCTGTGAGCCCTACAGGCTAGGGGAGAATGGGACGGGGAGGGGACACTCTCCTGGAAGCGTCTGTCACCCCAGTTGCTGGGGGTTGGGGGCTGCATCTGTGTTTGCACATGGTGTCTGTCAACAAGCCTAGAGACTCACCCACCCTCGGATTCCAGCTTCCGGATTCCAGCGGCAGCGGCCACCGGAGGTGACCCAGGGCCCGTGGCCTGGCTCTCAGAAGTCACCGGTGGGGAGAAGTTCTAAGAACAGAACCAGGAAGCTGAGTGCAAGGAAAAGGCTTCCTTCCCATCAGAAACCTCTCCTGACAAGTACAAATGTACTCAGTGGGGGGAAACCACGGGGACGTGGGAGCCCCATTCTGGGCTCCAGTTAATGGGGTGCTGGTAGTGACAGGAAGGACGATGGGAGGATGGGGATGAACAGATTCCAGAGGCACCTGGATACACACACAATGCACAACTAAGCGAGCAGCCACTGTGGACCACACTGCAGCACCCAGGGGCACGGCTTCACTGCCCGTGGCCAAACACTGGTCCTGCTGGTCTGTGAGTCCACCTCGGGGCCCAGGTGGCAATTCGGGCTGGCTCCACAGTGTCACGCTGCACCCTCGTCACTCCCTACTGTCACCGGCCATCCCCCCCCAAGCTCCCTCCAACCTCACTCCTCCCAGGGAGGCTGCAAAGTGTCCTGAACGCCTGCACTTGGTGGGTTGTCAGCAGGGCAAAGTCTTAGGATGAAAAGATCTGGAAGTTTCCGTCACTGCTCTACGGACAGGGTTGTCCTGCTAGAGGCAGGAGGACACAGCGAGGGGGAGTGGGAGGCCTGGGGCAGCACAGCAGGGGCTGGGAGGGACCCGGGATGGACCCAAGCACCCCTGGTTGCCTCAATCCACCTCCTATGGCCCAGGGCCTGATGTAACCCTCCTCCTCATGCACCTCCCCACCCTCAGCTCCCAGGGGCTTGCAGATGCGGCTCAATTTCTGCGTCTGTCCAGTCACTCGATTAAACTGTTAGGTTCTGTGGGAGCTGGGGCCCCTAATTCCACGTTGGCCAGTCCCCATTCAGGACTTATGCACACTGCACCCACACAACCATGTTCACGCAGCTGAATGTCCCGGAAGCTCCCAGGTGAGCCTGGGCTTTCTCCCAGGACCCCACCCTTGGCTTAGGAACAGGGGACTCAGCTCAGGTCCCTGCAAACTTACCTCTGGGAATAAGTGCACATACCCCAAACTCTTGGTAAACTGTCTACTGCACAACTGTCAACAGCAGAGTATTAAACGGAGACCCTAACACACCCCTACCAAAACCTCAACATACAAATGAAAGGAAGTATGGTGTGGGCAGGGGGAGTCGGTGTGATACGGGAGTAGCACTTCAACACTGAGGCTACCGATGGGTAGGTGGTCCTGGTTAGAACACAAGATGCCTCAGTGAATAGAAGGACACACAATTCTATGTGCAGTACTGGTGTTGAAAAAAGAAAAAGAAACCCTCAAAGGGAATGTACCAGAATGACACCACATTCTTCACTCGTGTTGTCAGAACAAGAGCAAGTTTTCCAGCATTTTCTAAAGGGCCTGTAATGTGCTCATATCTATGGTATTTTAACCCACATGGCTTCTCACACATACAGTCCGCAGCATCTATTCATCAGATAGTAAGCCATGAAAGGACAGGTTCACAAAAATGACCTCCTTTGAGACAACTCATCAGGTATCCAAGATGAATGAAATGGATTCCCATGTTTTAAAACACGCCCCCCCCCCCCCCCCCCCAGCTGGGAAGAGCAGACACCAGCCAGCAGGACCCAGGCGACCTGGCCAGGGATGGGGACAGGGCTGACTTATAGGCCTGGGGAAGGGGTGGGCTCTAGAGCATCAGCCCCTTGAAGCCCTTGAAGGTTCAGGTTAGGGGTCCCAGAAAAGTTCCATCTACCACCCGAGGCAATGCAGAGGCCTCACTGAAAAGGCTTACAAGCCTGCCAGGTCCCATCTGGACCTCTGTGCCCGCTCAAAGAGAAAGGTCATTTTCTCCCCTGGTGGAAGAAATGCGAGGTCCTGGAGAAGTTCTGGGGTAGAAACACACGTGTGTAGTGGGACTACAGGATTAAGAACAAGGATTTCATTGGGGCGCCTGGGTGGCTCAGTTAGTTGAGTGTCCAACTTCAGCTCAGGTCATGATCTCATGGTCTGTGAGTTCAAGCCCCACATCAGGCTCTGTGCTGACAGCTCAGAGTCTGAAGCCTGCTTTGGATTCTGTGTCTCCCTCTCTCTCTGCCCCTCCCCCACTCATGCCCCCCCCCTGTAAAAAATAAACATTAACAAATTTTTTTAAAAAAAAGAACAAGGATTTCATGAAGCTGCTGAAATAATTTTTTCTCTCCCCCAGAATCAAACTGAATTTTATGGCTTGATATGGTGCCAGGAAGACCAAATAAATGCTACTAAAAGCCAAGTTTTCAGGCCCATGAGTGACACCACCCCCTCCCCCTCCGAGGGGTTTAAATGGGAGAGGATGCTGAGTAAACGAGGGGAAATCCCAGCAAAATTAAGACAATCACCGAGCAGAGGCATCCAGATCATTACCAAGGAGGTCTGGCCGGTCCAGACAGCAAAAGATGCCTTCCACACGGCTAAAGAAACAGGGTGTTGTTGTGGACCTGTCCACGTTCTCAGAGCCAATACTGAAAATCAGACACGCGTGTTATCAGCTTTGAGCATACACCCAGCACCCCTTTAGAACTGGGGTTCAGATATTCCAAAGATACATACTGAGCACCGTGCTGTGAGTGGGGAACTCTCAGCCTGAATGGAAAGGCAGAGAGGCAGAAAATCACAGCGCAAAAGGACAGGTGTCAGTCAGAGCAGCACAGCACAACCAAGTCCGGGAAGGCTTCCCAGAGGAGGTGGCTTCTGAGCTGGGCTATGGAGAATGCTTAGGAGTTCCACAGGCGGGGGAGAAAGCCCAAAAATATATTAACTGTTAAATGTGGCCAACAAGCCAAGCCTTTGGTTACCCTGTACTGTACATACTCTGCAGTTCCTCCTGGGGCACAATCTTCCTCACATACCCCTAGCCTCGATTACTACCAGTCAGAATCCTATTTATCCTCCGAAACTCACAGAAATCATCACCTCCTCTATGCAGCTACCACTGATGCCCTTAATCACATACGATTTTCTTTCCCCTGAATTCTTAAGGCTTCATTTGCCCTCTTCTGTGGCCTTTTCACATTCTGCCTTCTTCATCAACTCCCCATTCAAAGGCAGCAAAAAGCTGCTAACAGTGACAGCTGACAGAAAATCAGACTGATCAGAAAATATTCCTCAACATTTATATTAAGATGAAAAAAAATTATCCTCTTGGAAGAGGTGTCCTCTCTCTCTCACACTAACCGGGGAACCAAGTCCTAAAAACCATCTGCTTTGCTCCACCACCATGATGGAAGTAACTCAACTGTCTTTGCCTGGAATCTTGGCAAAATCGGCTGCCACATGCCTTAAGATTCAACAGCCTGCAGATGTAGGCAAAAGTTAAAACATCTCCTCATCAATTTGTAATGCTGGTTTGGGTACACCATGCTTTCTGATTGTTAATTCCCAAATACGATCATTTTATGAGCAAAGAGAAGCAGAACAAGGGTATTTAAAAATTCCAACACTACAGAAATGACTCAGACAGGAAAGGTATCACCTGAATTCTGATGTTCTCAGGGTCTATTCCAGTGCCCTAGAAGAGGTGACATGTCTAAACCCCACAGCAAGAACACGTCCAGGAAGTGCAGAGCATTTAGCTGGGGTTCACACGGGTGGGATGCCTCTGGGCACCCGACAATGAGACACTCACAGAGCACCGCAGAGAGACCTACAGAGCCAGGGACTAGCTCCAGGGGTCCTCTGCACACACACCACACAGTTTGTGCTCATGTCATCAATTAGCAGTCCTCCATACCACACCTTGAAATCTCCCACCCGCATCTGGCCAAGAGGGGTTCCTTAACGCCCTTCAGGACTCCTCAGTCAAAACAGAAAGTGCCAGAAACCCTGCCTGACCTTGCCAAACATACACCCAACCACAGAAAGTGCCCCATCTCTTTCCTTCTCCCAATATTCACAAGAGGTGCTCAGGACAAGAATTACTAGAATTTCCCATCTGAGGGAACCACAGCACAGGGCAGGTAACAGGGCTTCACGTGGGGTCCAGAGCAAGGGCCAAGACTGGCAGTCTGCGTGGCGAGCTCTCCCCCATACCATGCCAGCTTCCCCGTGGCTCACACTAGAGCACTCTCTACGGGTGAGGCTTGCCTCATACCTTCCATGGTGATGCCTGGTAC
This sequence comes from Panthera onca, assembly GCF_046562875.1. Classification (NCBI taxonomy): domain Eukaryota; kingdom Metazoa; phylum Chordata; class Mammalia; order Carnivora; family Felidae; genus Panthera; species Panthera onca. The sequence continues at coordinate 133,864,548 of NC_138344.1, forward strand.
TGACAGCCTGCTGGCCTCACCCCGACAGATCACGCCTCCCATGATTATCACCCAATCTGAGAGCAACAGGGACTAGACTCCAAAGCCAGGTGTCACAGCCCACTTTCTGGGATACCACAGCCAAGAGCACGAGTTTCTAACGTAGCTGCTGGGAGGAGACGTAAGCCTGATGATTTATCCTCGGCCGCCTGTTCAAAGCCTGAGCCCATGGGGCCACGTGCTTGTAATTCCATCTGGACAAGGGGCTCTGGCTCCGGCCGCCTTCCCTCTCACTGGGGCAGTGAGCCCTGGCAAAATGAGTGGGTAATGAAGTGCTTTTATGTTAAGAGGCTGTCACGTAAAGCTGCTGATAGATTCAATCCATCTGTTCCAACTCCTTTCAATTAATCCTGGGGTCCCCAGGGCCTGAAACCAGTCCGGATCCACACAAGCCCAAGAGTACTGGCTCCCCTAACTAGGCCACGCTGCATCTCAGGACCCAGTGATGTAAAGCCACCAACCTGGGCCATCCGTGGTTATCACGCTGTGAAAGAACCGCCTGCCCCTGAACGCTTTGTAGCTGCTTGCCCTCGTGGCTGTTCACAAAAACAAACAACACCATTCTTTGTTCGCAGAAAGGAAAACAGTATTTCCTTCGATAGAGGAGGAGGAGGAGACCTGTGGGAAGGAGCCCCTGGAAACTCAATCACCACTGCATGAGGGCAGAAGCTATGTGCTGTGTGACCTCAGGAAAGCCACAGTCCCTCTCTGAGCCACACCCTCATCTGTAACAGGACTAGGACCACCTCTAAAGGGATGTCTGGCTCCTTCAGAAGTTGGGGGAGGGGAACTGGGAAAGGAGACAGCGTGCTGGCATAGAGGAGCACATCACAGTTTTATCAGGTCACTAACTCAGGACTACCAACTCTGAAAACAGGCAAGTGCCCATGTGTCCCGGAAGAACCCAGGGGAAACCCAACAAGGGACGGGACTGCAGGATGCTCAAATGTCCCCACAGACGTTTGTCACCTTCCCTTTAGGGCTGGTATGACGCCTGGGGTTGCTCTGCAGCAGGAGCCGTCTTATCTGATGCTGGTAAGTGCCTGCTCTGAGCCCATGGACCAAAAAAAGGTGGTGGGGTAGCCCCGGAAGCATGGGCAGGGCACTGCGTTCAGCTCCTCTGAGAAGAATTTCTGCCCATAAATGGTGTTTCGAGAGCCACTTTACATGGTAAACACAAGCCTGTCACCAGCAGCCAAGGTTGGGCTCTAGGGGAGAACTTCTGCAGCAAAGCCATCAGCAGCCACAGGTGCTGGGGGAGGGGCACAGGGCTCCAGATGGACCAACGGACGGACATGCAGACTTGCTGACAGATCCCGGCCAGCATCAAGGGGCTGGTGAGAACTAGCTTTTAAGACTGCAAGAGGCTTCCAGATTACCTACAGAGCAGGAAAACTGAGACCCAGAGAGGAAAATCACAGGGTGGGGCGGTGGGCAGCATCACACCTGGGTCTAGAAAGCCAGGTCTCCTCTGCCTCCACCCCGGGGCTCTTTCTACCACGGCAAGGAGAGCAGTTCATTCATCAGTGTCTACTGGGTGCCTCCTACACCCAGGACCATGCTCCAGGAGGGGCTCGGGGGAGGGAGGGGTGGTCCTGTCCTCACACTCAATGCCCAGAGTGGTTCAGGGCCGCCCTGTCCTCTCCTCAGCAACATCAACAGCATCAGTGCTCGGGGCTGACACAAGAAACCCTACTTCATGGCAGTGAGGGATCTTACAGCTGTGGACCAGCAGTTGGAGAATCCCTGTGTTCCAGCTTCTTGGAAGAGTCTACATTTCTGTTGATCAGCAGGCAAGGAGGGTGTGGGGCTCAGAGGCAGACCACCTATTGGCCAGGGTGTAGCGTGGGTATGTGTGTAAGGGAGGGAGGCTAGAAGAGCCACCAACACCACCAGTCCACGGGACCCAAACTGCTCCCCTACACCCCCAGCAGCTGGGGGCCCTAGGCTGATTTCCCAGGCACAGTCTGCCCTGGGCACGCCTACAGAGCTTAGCGGGAGGGGTGCGGCCCTCCCCTGTCCCAGCAAGTTGCTGGGTGTCTACGCATCAACTGTATCCCATTCTGCTGCATCCATCACTCAGCCCAGGCAGGGCTGGAGCAGAGGCCACACCCTAGCAGCCCTCACCCGTTCCTGACAGTGCTGTACCAGCTCCTTCGCTCCCAGGGTACAAGTCTGAGCAGGAGGGGACAGAGTGCTTGGAAGCCTCCAGCAGCAGGTGGCAGCCTGCTGGGACCTGTGAGGGCAGGGAAAGGCAGGGAGGGAAGACCAACCCAGAGCGTGAGCGTCGCAGGACCCAAGGCACCAACGCATCCAAGTCAGCCAGGCCTCCACACCCATCTCCCCAGGGCAGGGGGAATAGAAGGACAGCCGGTCACTCTCTTTTGGACACCACTGTATTTCCGGGTACCTAACAGGTGTCAGGTGGTGTGCTGGTGTGTGTGTGGTGGGGGGAGGGGAGTTACACAGAGATGACTTCTGTCCTCAAATCTACAATACACAGAAAGACAAGCTCAACAAAACGTGCAAGAGCAGTGAGGGTGCCCAGGGTGTGTGCGCATGGGGCCGGGCTCTGTCCTTGAAGAGCCTGCCGCCTGGCAGGGGGCCGACCTGCTGGCAAGTTTGGCACCCTAACAGTGGAGATGAGAGGCATCTCAACTGAGGAGCATACGGGAGAGGCTCACCCAGAAAGGCTTTCAGGAAGAGGCGGCACTGAGCTACGATGGAACAGAGAGGCACAGGTGCCCCCCAGGCATGTCACATGCCTAGCAGATCATGCTGATGGTAGGGAAAGGAGGCAACAAAGGCAAAGGAAGAAGCAAACGGCACCCCACCCCCACTTCCTGTGTCCAACACGGGCACTGGAATCCCACCTCCTGGCCCGGTCCAGGATGAAGCAGCAGAACCCCTGTTCAGGGAGTTGGGGCCCCCGGCATGCACTCCGTACTCAGCTCTGCGGTGGCAGCAGTGGCTCTGGAGTCCCCAAACCAGGCCCACCAGCAGCCTCTTGCCGCTGGGACTCAGCTCCAACTCCTGCCAGGTGGCTGGGCGGGCAGGGGGGGCATCACACCTAACCCACAGGAGACTGAGCACAGCACCTGGCACGTAATGAGGCCCCAGACACTCTTAGGGAGAACACATGCCTGCCTCCTGCTTCAAGGGTCCCGCTTTAGAACAGTTCTGGGATGCACACATGTAGGAGGCCTGCAGAGACCAGAAGTGAAGACAGCCACAGTGAGGTGGGTGTGGGAGTTCACCCTGGAGGTCCTCGGGAATGGAGAAATCCTCTCCACCCCTTTTTCCTCTCTACTGCTCTGGCTCCTTCAGAAAGGACTGAATAGGAACACCTGGACACCTCTACTCCCTTGCTCTCACTTCTCTCTTCCCTCCAGTCGCTGGAGGAAAAGCACACACGATGGTAGGCACTGCAAAGGCTGGCAGAGGTTTCAACCCTCAAGGCCTGGCAGGTGCTATGCTGAGAACTCTCAGGGCAGGCCTAGCCTGTAGGGGAGGGGGTATAGGGAGAGGCGGTGCTTGGTACATTAGTGATGCCTGGGGGATGGGGAGAGATGCCTGGGGGATGGGGAGAGAGGTGCCTGGTTGATTAGTGATGCCTGGGCATGGGGGGGGGGGCGGGTTGCTTGGTTGATTAGTGATGCCTGCCTCAGGCAGAATGACAGAATTTTCACCTCCGAGACCAGCAAAGGTGGAAATGCAAACTCTCCACAGCAGGAAGTGAGCTAGGTAGGCCTGTACTACTGCCTCCCTCACCCAGAAAGCTGCAGATGAAATAGGTGGTACAAGTTACAAAGAGGTGACTTTTGGCTCCAAAAGGAGGGATTTCTGTGAACTAAATGAGACGCACTGACAAAATGATATACTGGGTCAAAAACGCCAGGATCCTTGCATTTGGAGGGAACCTGACTAGAGTAACTCTACGTTATTAGAAAAGTAAAACGGGGAGAACACATTTACTCCTCAGGATTTCTGAAAACTAATCCTCAAATCCATGTTAAGTGACCTAAGGGCGGGTGGGGGGGGCATACTTAGCCCGTTTTACTAAAAGCAGAACATTTCTAAAAATTAATCTTCCAATAACAGTAGCAGTTGCTACATCCGTCTGATCATCAGAGGCCTTCCCCATCATACAAATAACCCACCTGGGAACAACCACAACAGCAAAGAAACAGAGAAACAGATGGTGTAAGCAAACAAATCTTATAAACACTGGTCACTTCGCATCGTTAATTAAGGGAGGTTGCCACTCATGGCCAGACTTCATCTAGAGAGTAAAGAACTCTGAAAGGTTCTTATTTTCCTATCACCAAAAATGTATTCTATAGCAGGAAACTGGGGGAGGGCAACTCAGGACACAGTTGAAAAACTGGGGAGGAGGAAGGTTAAGAAATGAGTTTGTAATGAGTAACATTTCGTCAGGAAGCGAAAATCTCAACAGATGGTATCAGCTTCAAGGCAGCTGGGCAAGGGCTTGGTGGTGGCTCAATGCACGCCCCCTCCCTCCAACACCTGATGCAATCTCCCCCACTCTGCAACACTCACCTCCAGTGCCATCCTCTACCCAAATTCCTTGGTTGGACATCATCACTTCCTCCTCTGTGCCCGAGCCCCAGGGCGTGCACCCCTATAGTCAGTTCGATGTGACTGGGAACCTCAGGGTCTTGGGGTGCTGTAAGGTGCTCATCTCTGAACTGTCCCCTCCACCACCCCAGGCCTCTGCACGTGCTGCCCACAGATGGTCACCAGCTGCTGGCTGACCCAAACCCACTGACCACAGGAGGAAGGGTCTGGTGAGAACAGAGGCCTCAGAACCTCAGGTCACTGACTACATCTTCGCCCTTCTTGCAGAGTGCAAGCAACACTGGCTTTTGAACAGTAAGCCAGTCCTAACCGGCAGGCGGTATCCCAGGTCCACTGGCTGGCTCTTTGCCAACACAGGATCTGTTTAATCAACAAATATTTTAAGTTTATTTATTTGTGAGAGATAGTGTGAGCAGGGGAGGAGGCGGCAGGGCAAGGAGAGAATCCTAACCTGTGAGATCATGACCTGAGTCAAAATCAAGAGTCACACACTTAATTGATTGAACCATTGATTGAACCACCCAGGTACCCCGATCAAATATTTCTGATTGCTGGGGATGCTGCAGTCAATGAGGGCAATCAAGAGGTAAATAAGTGTATTATAAGCACGTGCCAAGAAATACTAAGTGTGGAGAAGAAAAATCAGCAAGGTAAGACCATTCGGAGTAACAGAAAAAGAAATTACAGACACGCAGCCAAAGGAAAGCCCTTCCATGAAGTGATAGTTGAACAAACATGAGTGGAGAGAGGGTGTGAGCCAGGTGGACGCGTGGAATAAGAGCATTCCAGCCACAGGCAAGTCTTGCAAGAGGGCAAGTCTTGTGGCTGGAACACACCGTGTAGTCCCACTGAGGGTGACACACACTGGCAGGGGTCCACCCTAACCTGTGGTGCCATTCCCAGCAGTGCCCGCAGTGGACTCCCGGGGTCAGACTCCCCACTCTGAAGCCTGAGGCAGCACAGGAATGTCACATGAGCAACTCACCAGGACACAGGGGTTCTAAAGCTTTTGAGCCTTGGACACCAGGCACAGGTGACTAGTGGTGGCTATCTGGAGTGCTGTGTTGAGAAGGATTCTGAGGCCAGGGCTCGGAGTTAGAGTGCCACGATCGATCAGTGAGGTCAGCCTGAGCTAGGAATTAAGACACGGGGGCACTCCCTGGTAGAGCCTGGTGTAATAACGTGCTGTAACACGCTTGTGGTATAAAATGCTGCGGAGACAAGAGGAAGCGACCAGCATTTCTCTGTCACTCATTATAAAGCTGTAGACTGAGCTCCCTCTGCTAAACCATCTTCACTTGTGAAGCCTCCATACCAGGCTGTGGGGTCCCCAAGGTGGGGATCTGGACCATCTTCCTCCCTGCAGCTGCCCAGGGTGTGGTACGAGGAGGGGTTCACTCAGTGTTCTATCAGATGAGCTAGGCTGGCATGCGTTCTGTGTGAACAGCCCGACTGTGGGTCCCTAAAGGACAGAGACAGAAACAATGGCCTTCAATTAGACCAACTGGGCCTTTCTGGGTGAGGATCTGACCCGAAGACAAAAACAAAACAAAGCAACCACCTTTCTTTTCCTTTTAAAAAAGAAAAGGGAGGCTTCCTTTCAGATGTGGGTAAGGTGGGTGTGAGGACCACCAGAATCCAGGAACATTGGGGGGGGGGGGGTAGGTGGGAAAACTAAGGCATGCAGACCCACCCCAGCACCTGGCCACGAGGCAGCCCAGCTGAGAACCCACACTTCAAACAAATAAAGGCATCCTGGCCACCTGTTCCTGAGCTCAAATCCAGCAGGGTGACGGTTTGTGCCCATCCCACCCCATGGCAGGTGGACTCCTCCAGCCCAAGCCAAAAGATGAGAAAAGATGCCATCTGTGCACATGAACTGAGCACCTACTGTGTGTGTGTGTGTGTGTGTGTGTGTGTGTGTGTGTGTGTGTGAAGAACATCTCGCTCTGGTCCAAGTGTGTACATGCTGTCGTGGGCTGAGTGGGGCAGGTGTCTGTTTTACACCTGGCTTTTGGGGAGTGCATCTGTCTTCCAGAATGCACTCATGGTCCTCTGTGCCTTGCACACTCGTGGACTGCCTCACTTTTACATTCATTAGCTAATTCACTGAATGAGCATTTACTGAGCCTAGGTCTATTCCAGGCAGTGTGCTCGGGTCGGGGACGTGATGATGGTGAGTGAACACACACTCCTGGTGGAGACGGGCATTTATCAACCACCCTCACGAGTGAGCTCAGTCAGGAACGGCGCTGTGGGCGGGCACAGGGAAAGCTCCAAGTAAACGTTTCCAGAATGAACGTACAGGAGAGATGGAATACTGCAAAGCCAGCAATGGTCATCATAAATTCCATCTCCCATCCGGAAGCAGAGAGGAAAGATGCAGGAAGTGGGACGCGCTGTGTGCTCCCAGCCAGGACCACAGGCCCGAGGGAAGACCACGGGTTGAGCCACAGGATAGGCCCATCTCTTGGCAGACTGCCCAGGTACAGCCCCGGCCTGCAGCGGTAGGAAAGGCCTTTGCTCCAACAGTCACACTGCGCTCGCCTGGCCATTAAGACCCAGGAAAACGAGGCCAGACGTTGGGCTTGGAACAGAACTGCTCCAGGCAGGCAGGCTGGCCAGCTACTCTGGCTGCAGCTTCACGCACACATGCGCCGCCCCTCCATTAGCATCGCCACCACCTCCCTCTGCACAGAGGGGCTCTCACCCCGTGTCTAAGACACTGGTCTTTGCTTTCAGCCAGAAAAATAAAGAGAAACAGAAGCCATGACAAAGCACCCCCACGTGAAAAAGCAAGCTCATCTCATCTCACACCACCCACCCAGAGCTTCCTCTAAAGAGTAGAGGGCTCACGGTGGCTGCCGAGGGCTGGCACGGAACAGAGCACCTTCGACAGGCACAGGTGTGTCAAAGGGCCCCTAAATCCACTCCTGGGAAGTGGGGTCGCCACGGAGGGCAGGCCGAGAGGTGATGTTATGCCTCCACAGTGGAGTCCCTGAGCTCGTGGGGCTGCTGTGAAAATTACAGCACATGTCTACGGGTGCTGATTAACTCTGGCATCCACAGGAACCATCCTAACTCCATGAGCCAGCGGAGTTCAGAGGAGTTAGGTGATGCCCAGGTTACCTGCGGGTGAGTGGAGTGTGGGACCCAACGCCAATTCCTTGGAATCCTGACGCCAATGTGAGATCCTGCTGACCTTTTAGAATCCACAGGACTCTCGGTAGTCATTATGCACCTTGCGGTGCTAGAAACCATGGAGCTGGGGGCGGTTACATGACAGATCCCTGAGAATTACAGTCATCTGGGAGTAATGAAGACCTGAAAACAGTGACGCCCTAGGTATCAGGGACCTGGGCACTGCGAAGCATTCCAGGCAATGGGCAGGAGGGAGCTTCTGAGAAAGGCATGCTGCCCCCTCGTTCAAGGAGGGCTTCCCAGAAGTGGCACTCAATCCTGACCCCAGAGCCATGCCTGGCTGGAGGGGAGGCTGGGGCTTCTTTTATTAAGGAAGAAGGGGGAGAGTGGACAGGAGCTGGGGGATAATCTGCCACATAAGACAGGTGATAAAACACGACCTCTGGCCTCATGGAAATTACCGTCTCGTTAGAAATATACACACATGTGGAGATGATTAGTGGGTGAGGCCACCTATAACAAGACACTTTGACACACAGGAAACAAGTGGTTAAGGCAGAACAGAGCCATGGGCCGTGGAGGTTGCTACAGCCAGCAGGCATTAGTGGAAGAGGGAGGCCTGAACTGCAAGGGGGGCAAGAGAGAGGCAGGGGGAAGGCAGCTCTGGAAAAGCAGATCGCTCCCCCCCTCCCTGTGAACACTGGGCCATCACAGCCTTTGCTAAAACTAACTTGGCAGTGGGGGATGGGGGGGGGGGGCAAGCTGGACCTAACAGGCACAGAACTAGGTTAATTATTAAACATAATCCTTGGCTCATGACACTCATCTGTGGTCACACATGGCTCGCTTTCTTTCAGTTACTTTTTACAACGTAATAAACACCTGCAAACCCACCACCCCAAACACAGGCTATGATCTTGACAATAACCTCCATCTAACCAGATGGTTCCCCCATCCCACCTCCACCCCGCCTTCTATCCAAGATATCACCATCTTGGATCACAAGTGCACATTCCCTTGCTCTCTTTTTTACAGCTTTACTTCATCTGTAAATATTCCTAAAAAGCACATTTCGTTGCTTTTTAACTTTAGAAGAAAAGGAATGATGGTGTATGTAATCTTTGAGAGCATATGTTCTTTTCACCTAGTATTTATGATATTGCTAAAATTCATCTACATCACTGCACGTTGCTGCAGTTAATTTGTTTGGACAGCTGTATAATATTCCATTGTGTGGTCACATCTCCGTGTATTCATCCGTTCCCCTACTGATGGGCATCTGGGCTGTTTCCAGGTTTTTGCTGTTGTGAACAGAAATGCTGTGAATATCCTTGTACAAGTCTCCCAGAGTTCACGCGCCAGAGACTTTCTTGGGTATATACCTAGGCGTAAAATGAGCTGGGCCATCAGGTATGCGGATGCTGAACTTTTGCCATTAATGCCAGTCTGTTTTCCAAAGTAACTGCACCAATCTGCACTCCCTCCAGCAGAGGATGAGAAACAGAACAGCCAACACTGGCCACACAACAAGAGTTCACCAGTTCTCTCCCAGTTGCCTCATGTCAGACTGGGAGCAAACACTGACCCAGCACCACCACCTACTGCGTGCAAGAGCCAGGTCCTGACCCATCAGCAGCCGGACTCTAAAATCCCGTGTTCCCAACCACAAAGACCTCCCCACTTGACAGGCCAACTCCCGCCAGAGGGAAAAGGCTGGAAGGGCAAGGATTACATCTAAGACACCTCAACAGGATCAAGTTCAGGGTCAAGGGCTGAAACACAGACATGCCAAGCCAGTCTGTATAGGATCCTACCTTTGTCACCCAGGGCCAGGGATGAGCTGTTGCCAAGTCTGACTGGTCTTCGATGGCCGGCATTTTCTCACTCTGTCATCCACTGCCCTTGACTCTTAAACTGCCTCAATGCAAGCCCACCAGATGAGGTGGCAGATGGGGCCACATAAGTATTGGCTCCTTGAGCTTGCCTCCTTCTACTCCATCCCTGCTCCCGCTCTCATTCTTGGCTCCAGGGACAAGTGACAGTGATGGCTTTCCATGGCCAGGTCAGGTACCTACACTGGTGCCTGGGCCCTCCACTGGAGTGCCTCATTTGTTCCCACTTCCAGTCATTTCCAGTGGGCCTGCCTGAAATCAACACATAAAAAACTGAGTCTTCTTCGTCAGTAGTTTAGTTACTGGAGAAAGGGTCCACCCTGCAAACATGTGAGTGAAGGCCAAAGGGTCTGGGGTTGAATATAAGTGCCGTGGGACATCAGAACGAGATGAGATGGTGGGGACTGGACAAGCCCACTATTAGAAAGGACCTCCATGCTATGCCACGAGGACTCACCTTCCAGCTTCAAGTTGTCGTCCTGACACTAGCAGCACCCCCCCAAAGTCATTTCCTCACGTTTGTTTTGTCTTCACACATAGATGCTCAATAAATACTTGTCCAATAGAAACAAAACTCTCATTGCTATTTATACAAGACCACCCAAAAAATCTTTGTCAAATGCTATGGATAGAATTCTGGTCATCGTGGGGTGGTTAACTGTTCTGCAACTTTTTGGAAAGCATTACACAGGGAAGCACACCCGCTTCAACATGCAGCAGAAGCAAGGACATAAGAGCAAAGTGCCAGTGTGGCATCAGACAGGCCTCTCAAAGCAGGCAGACCAGTTTAATGCAAGAGCACCCAAAATTACATGCAAGCCAAAAAGTTTCCAGAAGAATCCTATTATATATACACTTTTACAACATGGTTATTGTGCAAATTTTCAAAAGTAGATAAAAGGAGACAAAAACAGTACAATAAGCCCTACGTACCCAGCAGCCAGCAAGATAAGCTTCATATGTCGTTTTTCCCTTTGCTATAAAATTATTTTCACACAACCTCCAGCATCACATCATCTCAGCCCTCCATCAGAATGTTTCTCTAAAGAACACTGGCATTTTCTTACATAACCACAATTACATGCTATTATCTTTTTCCTACGTGCTTCTTAAAATGAAGCACTGTATGTTTCTGGAGTCCAGCCAGGAAGTGAGAGAGAGGGGAGGCGGGAGGAGGGGGGGGAGGAGGGGGGAAGGAGCAGGGAGAACGTGGATACAGGTTTCACGTGAGACCTGCAGTATGCTCTAGGGAGGGGTTTCCCCATGTGCACGCCCCATGCAGATTTGTTTCTTCCATGACTCTAACCACTGACTAAGGAGCAGGTGAGATTGGGGGGCTGAGGACATGGAAGGGTGTAGTAACATGGGGAGAAGTTAAAGGTTTAAGGGCTTTCTCTGTGGGGAGTTTGAGTCTCCCATCCCCGCCTATCCCAGGAAGGGGGCCTGTGACCCACCAGACCCGTTGCACATTACCAAAGGGGTCTCATGGAGAGGAGGGACCCCAAGTCTCAAAAACACCAGAGCCCAGGTCCCGGAGACACAGCAGGTGCGGCAAACCAGCTGGTCAACACGGAAACAATCTTTTGGGTCTAGGGTTTTATCTTCTCCGCATTTCTCTACGCCCATGAAGTTACACATTCCTCCTGCTGCTGAAGGTCAAGGCTTTTTTTTCCCCCCCAGAATAAAAAACTCTTTTATTGAACTGGGAGAAGGATAAACACGGGGAGTCTTTATCTGATGGGGTGTCCAGACTCAGGGAGGCCCGAGCTGGGGGCGGCGGAGCAAGAGGCGGCAGCGAGGTTGGTGCCCTGGAGCTGGGGCTGTGCGCACTTGAGGGATGGCTACACGGCCGGGCATGGGGCCTTGGAGCACAGTGCAGGCCATGCAAGGCTTGAGCGAGCACAGCTCCGCGGGGCTGCAGCAGGGAGACAGAGAAACTGAGGCAGGTGCAGGGGCAGCAGTGAAGACATCCTGTCCTCAGACCAATCAGGGGGTCTCAGGAGGTTGACCTGGAGGGCGCCGAGGACAGTCAGACCCCCGATTCTCCCCCGCAGGACGAGGCCAGTGGAGAGCAGGAGGGGGGCTGAAGATGGACAGACATCCAGCTCTACCCCGGGGGTCGGGGGAGGGACAGGCTGGGCAAAAAGAGGACTCACCTTGGCATCCAGTTAAATGGTTAACAGAGAGGTTGGGGGGGCGCCCCTCTGGACACCCCATTTGCAGCCAGAAGGGCAGCTGGGGGACTCGAGGTTGATCCACCTCTCATTCTCAACCTTGGGACACAGGATCTTCTGAGGCCAGGAAGATGCTCTATCTTCCACCTCCGGGACAAGATTAAGGGTCCCCGAATCTGGACAAACACCTCATTCTCAGACACCTCCAGACTAGACAGGCACAGTATTTTCTCTCACATCCAGAAAAATCAAGTCTGGGTGCACCTCCCCCCCCCCCCCCCCAAGGTCTCTCATTCTCTGAGACGGTAAGGACTGTGACCAGGAAGGTAGGTCCCTGAGCCATGCCTGTAAAGCACGGGCTCCAAGTCGGAGCCCGCCCCATCGAGCAAGCGGTGCGCCAGGCTCAGCACCGCAGCTGAGTGCCGATCCGGCTCCCATCCTGCTGCCTTGGCCTCCAGCAGAGATAGCTCCAGAAAGTAGGTGGCAAAGAGCCCCGAAGGTCAAGGCTTTAAAGCCTGACACATCAAGAGGAAGGCTGCAGCTTCTGTACTTTCTGCCCCAGGTGGCAGGCTTTGCCTCGAAGAGGCGACTGCACAATTAATTGCCTTCGTCCCAATCAGGCCTCTCCTACAAGACCCAGCTCACTCCTCTGTCTGGTCCAAGCCCACCCCCGGGTCTCCTTTCTGATTCCTTTTTTCATTGTATTTTCTTAACAGCCCATTTCATCAGGGTTAGTCTGCTATCTTCTCCTGTTTCACATCTGCACGTCTGGCCTCTCCAGCTAGGATAGGTTCTTCCATGTCCGGGCAGCAGAAAGAGCACAGAGCTGAGGTTCACAGCAGCCTTGGGTTCTAGTTCCAGACTCACCATTAAACACAGAGCTCATCACACCTTCTCGGGGCCTCGGTTTCTTCATGTGTAAGATGAAGCCATGCAGGGAACAGCACTGTCCTCCTCCTCCTCCCTCCATGGCAGACATACTACAGAAGGAAGCCCTCTTTCCCACAGATCCAGGCCTCCCGGCCCTTCTGCACACAGTTCTCTGCGCGGCCACACCTGCTCCATCTGTACCTCAGCGCGAGCTCGTCCCCCACTCCCTGGGCTGGATGGTTTCCAAGGACGCTGTAAATACAGTGGGCCCCACAACAGAGCACCCAGAGAAGATTATGCAAAAAGTGGGAACAGGAGATCCTCCCTGACAGTGTTTGGACTCTGAAGTGGCCACCTCTGGTGGGAATAATGGACTCTGAATTTCTCCAGACGAAGGCCCTTACAAGGCGGTCTCATCTCCAGCTCAGCTCTGCCTCCACTGTGTTCGAAGGAATCTTAACGCCAAGCTCCTCCAGCAGGGGTGAGGTCGGCTATCTCTCCACCCGCCTTGGGGCCCAGGGCCGAGCCCAATTCATGCCGCGACCTAAGGAAATCATCCAGCAGTTGAGAGAGAGGGCAGAGAAGAGACACAGCCGCCAAGGTCTCGGAGAGATAAAACCTCATCTCATGTCAGCCTGAGAAGGGCGTGAGGCATGAGTGGAAGCCCCTTGGGGTCACACAGACTGTCTGGTCTCCTACAGAAAACCCAGGGGGAGACCACAGCCATTCCTACATGAGGCGCAGACTTGCCCAAAGTTTAAATCCTGATTTATCAGGACACATGGCCTCTTCTGACTGTACCTCTTTCAATACCCGTGCCATAGAAGGGAAAGGAGGCGGCCGCACCTGTCCCTTACCCCCGAGCCCTCAGGGAGAGAATGAAGCCCTCACACCTGAACTCCCTGCCCTCCACCCTCCCAGGCTGGGGGCATTCTCCTTCATCCCAGCTTCTAGTACTACTGACAACAGCCTCGAAGGGCAGGTTGAGATCGGCTGAGGGACCCCCAGGGTCTGGCTCCCACGCTTCACTGCCCCTCCTTTGGCAGCACCTGACACGCTCCCAAGCCCCAGGGCCTTCTTGCCAAACCTCGCAAAAAGCTTAAAAGCCCACAGCTGCCTGCAGGAGCCCGCTTCTCCTCACCACAGCCCAGAGTACCGCAGCTCTGGAGCACTACAGCTGGGAGCAGTCAGGTGGACAGAAAGCCTCATCTCCCAAGGGGTCTGTCTGAAGCCCAGGCCTGCCTGCTCCAGTGGGGGGGTCCTGTGGCGAAGGGCCCCAGGCAAGACTGGCTTTGATGATCAAGCCCTTCCCCCCACAACGCCTAGGAAAGGGAAGGCCCTCCCTCATTCTGCTTGTGCACTCAAGTGTTAAGGAGCAGGAGGAAGAGGGGGTGGGGGAGAAGGCCAGGAGCCAGGGTCATTTGGCCTCCTCAAAGGTCCGCCAGTAACTTATTAAGCTTCCCCATCCTTATTGGCACTGAGGATCCCCACGGAAGTATCAGTTTACTCTGCAAAACCAGTTCCTGCTGCTTAAAGACCGAGCTTGGTGAATGGCAGTGGGAAACCGGACACCCCTGGGAACAACACTGTTCTGGGGGAAATGAAGCGCTGGGAAAAGACACAGCACTCCCACAGGTTATAAACCATTTTACTGTCAGCTGCGCGCTCCGACAGGGAGCTGGGGCCACCAATGGAGAGGATATACCACCAAAACGTGATCACCTCAAACTCTAGTAGGAGACCCATCTTTCTCACAGTGAGACAGTGAAACACATTTACTTGTGTGTGTCAACCTTTCCAGTAACAGGTGACACCGTGAAGCCCGCAGAAAGGCTGCGTCTCTCCATTTCCAATTTGAAGATCAATTCTGCACCTCACGTGAGGGAAGGCCTTCTGGAGCACCACGCGTGGGGACCACGGTGCACTGGTGCATCCTGGGGAGACGTTCCAGGAGGACCACACCTGGGGACCATGATGCACTGGTGCATCCTGGGGAGACGTTCCGGGAGCACCACACCTGGGGACCATGATGCACTGGTGCATCCTGGGGAGACGTTCCGGGAGCACCACACCTGGGGATCATGGTGCTCTAGTGCATCCAGTAAGACTAAGGTGAGAGAATCAGTGCATCGAAATCCAAACCCTGAGGATCATCCAAATATTCTCAGGAGGAAAACACCCTGCCTTTCACTACTCTGCTGTGAACTAAGCGCTAGCACATGGGAGAGAGGGCAGCTCGCTATTCCTCCACCGCACACCTTGGAACCCCTTCAGCCACACTCTCCTGCGCTTCGGCTGCTCCACTGGCCGGCTGGTGAATCAGGCTCATCAGTGTGGTGCTAACAAGTCACATAGGGAATCTGGGCTCTGCGATCCTCACTTCCCTTCCTGCCTGGTCACGGCCCACGTGCATCCAGGCCCGCTGTGTCCTCAGTCACCAGAGAACCCCAGAGGAGGACATGCGGCTGAATCTAGTGACGCCTCACACCCTGCTCCCCAAACCCACAGCACAGGGGCCACCACCCACCCAGCATCAAAGGGCAATACGGTGCCTACTCTACAAACTTTTCCTTTGTTCTCTTTCAAAGTTACTGCTCCCCACGAAACACTGCAGTGTGATCACTGAGATTCCCGAGAGCCTTTTCCAGTGAACCACATGGTAAGACCAGCACCCACAAATTCTCCCTTTCTGACAGACAAGGCCCACCAGGAGCACAGTGCCCCAGGCTGGTATTGCTTTGAGGTTTAGGTTCAAGGGTCTGTAAGATGCCAAAGCATCAGAACTCCAGGTGAAAAGTGGTTTGTCGGCCAGGGTTTATCTATAGGATTCTGGATACTTCTAACAATCTAAGATAACAAGAAGCCTACCAACGAATGTCACCCAACCAGAGCCCCAACATGCCTTCCCCCATCTCTCCCATATGCGGCATTCTCCTGCCCAAACAAGGAACCTTAACACAAGAAATGCCCCCGTGGCTGCACTCGCCACCACGCCCTCCCCATCAGGCCTGTGGCCCAGACCACCACCAGCTCTGAAAGCCAGCAGTCTCCTGGCAGCATTATGAAGTTGGGAGCCTCCCGCAGCCTCAATAAGAAAGGGAGCCAGTGCATGGGGACCAGCAAGGTGTCAGGCATCTTTCAACTTGCCCAGCCCTCCAAGGTGGGGGGCTTCCATCCCTACATAGCCCCCTAGGAAACCTGTGCTAGGAGATGGGCTTCAGGTCACCAGGTGGTGGATGGCTTTGAAGCCAGAAGGTGGTACCATTCCTGGGAAGTTCAGGGTGTGCCCAAGGGGGTCTGGATATTCTGGAGTATTAAAAGCCCATTTTTGTCATAGGACACAGGGCTTGCTGCTTATGACACAACTCTACCCACCTTCCCCATCGCCTAGAAAACTGATCCACGTGCATTTTTATTTCAGAGGCCATGAAGCACAGAAGACAACACCGTACCAGGAGCAGAAAGATCAGGTTTCCGATGTCAGGTCTGACACCCACGAGCTGTCTGTGACCCTGAGTAAGCCACTTAGGAACAGAAACGAAGCCAAGGCCTCATCTCCTCATCTGTAAAATGGGGGTCATAATACCTGAACCACCCACCTCATACTTTTTATAGATCTTCTGATGACTGTTCTCTCTCTATCCTACGATGAACCTACAATTAAAGTGAATGCAGCCAGCACACTCCTGCCAGAACCAACAGGATTTGTGTATATTTGCACATGCACGCACACACACATCCTCTTCATGATCACATCTTGATTGCTCATTGCCCTGGTGGCTGACAGTCTGTCCTAGAGGCCAATCTGTTTTCTGCCCATGCAGCCTGCGTGGCACATCATGGTGTGGGGCGTGACTGTTCAGACCAAAGGGAACCCTCACCAATTCCCCAGTAGGCTGGCACCCTTTCTCCTCACACCCAGCACTGGAATGACCTGAGGGATCCAGAGGGCCAGTCTAGCCCCTCAGTCCACCTCAGGGGCCTTAGATCTCTACCTACAGCACCTCTGCCAGAGAAGGGAGCCAGACCCCAATGCAATAGACTGGGCTGGGCACCCTCTACCATCAGATGCAAGGACGGTGATTGCCACTTCTATACTAAGTGCCAGGCACTCTTCTGAGTATTTATTATTTATATTCTTTTTTGGAGAGAGAGAAAGACAATGTGAGCACAAGCAGGAGAGGGGCAGCGGGAAAGGGAGACATAATTTTTTTTTCTTTTTTTTAGTTTCATATCTTGAGAGAGTAGGGGAGGGGCAGAGAGATAATTCCAAACAGGCTCCATGCTGTCAGCATGAAGCCCAGTGCGGGGCTTGAACTAACCAACAACGAGATCACGACCTGAGCTGAAGTCGGACGCTTAACTGACAGAGCCACCCAGGCGCCCTGGGAGGGACAGAATCTCAAGCAGGCTCCACGCCCAGTACAGAGCCTGACATGGAGCTCAATCTCACCACGTTGAGATCATGACCTGAGCCGAAATCAAGCTCAGGTCATAACTGAGTGAGCGCCCCCTGAGTGTTTTAAATATACTGACTTATTTATCCTCAGTCCAATCTTGTTAGGATTCTCAGTTAACAAATGAGGAAACTGAGGCATGAACACGCAGAGCAACAAGCCTAAGGTGATATCAGCTTTTGGTGCAACCATTCACATCAAATCAAAATGTCTGGCCTCGAACACAAGGGCCTGTGCTGGAAAAGAAAATAAACTACATGGTTGGAAACAGAAAAGGTTTACGCAAAGATCATTTAACTTGCTTGTGAAGTCTGCCATCAGAGAGTTTCGGCTCCGAAGCTGGTGAAGGTGCTGCCTTGGCCTGGTTACATTACTGAACCTCTCAGCCCCTCAGGTCCTGCATCTGCAGAACCAGGGGTACCGTGAGAGCAGTGGGCACACAGTAGGCACTCAGCAGAGGGAGGGTCTTCTGAGAGGAAGCCAGCTGGAGCTGAGTAGTAGTGACTGGGGGGCAGTGAGCACCCAGGATTTTCTGCAAAAGCCTTTTTAGAGGAGAAGGAGCTAGATGGGAGTAAAGCATCCGCCACCCTTTGGATGGAATAACCCCTTTAGATGGTTAAAACTCAAAGAGGGATAATCACACCATGTGGCCACCAAAACAGAAACAATACGCTTGCCTAAGAACAACCTCCAAGGTCTCTAGCAACAGCAGGTCAGGGCTCTAAGACAAGCCAGTTCTGGTTCAAAGGGCCCTGTGTTGAGAAGGTAAGCCCCTGGAGGCTATGCACAGTCTCCTGCTTTAAGAGCTCAGTGCTTTCCTGAGAGCCTCGCTGGGGAGAATGGGGAGGAGACAGAGGAGGCAGTCGCCAGCCCGGGAGGCCTGGCCAAGTGGCCCAGGCCATGTTTCCAGCTCCACTGTGTCCTCTCCCAGAAACCCACCCAGGCCAAGCCTCCTGAGCAGCACACACTGTAGGAATCACTCTCTAGACAAAACCACCCTGGCACAGGGCTGACGGCTGCCGCACGCATGGGAGAGAGCTCACTTTCTGGCTCCCCCAAAGTTCCAAAGCCAGGTGCTAACTGAAACACCCAAGCCATCCTGCCCTGTCTTGTTAGGCTGGAGAAAGGCACCGGGAAGCACACCCAGGCCTTCTCAGGTCGATCTGTCTACATCAAGTACACAGGCTCCCCAGTGCTGCTCCAGCAACTTTCCACAGCCTCACCAAGATCCCGGGCTGATGCCTGATGGGGAAACAGGGATAGGAGATGAGACAGCAATCTTGGGAGAAGGGAGCCAAGAGGGACTCAGCTGCCCGCTGCCTCCGAATCACAGAAGGGACAAAAGGAAACCACTCAAAGGCCCTGTTTGTTTCCCATTTGCTAAACGAGGAGCAGGCGGAACAGGATTAGTGGTTCTCAGCCTGGCTGCGCATCACAATCATCTGATTACAAGCATCCAAGAGAGCTTTTAAACAACACTGACACCCAAGCCCACCCAGGCCAGTTAAAAGGCAAATCTCCCGGGGGAGCCTGGGTGGCTCAGTTGGTTAGGTTAGGCGTCCGACTTCAGCTCAGGTCATGAACTCACAGTCTGTGAGTTCCAGCCCCGCGTCGGGCTCTGTGCTGACAGCTCAGAGTCTGGAGCCTGCTTCAGATTCTGTGTCTCCCTCTCTCTGCTCATCATCTGTCTCTGTCTCAAAAATAAATAATTAAAAAAAAAAAAAAAAAGCCAAATATCTCACTTTGTGGGGGTGGGGAACACGTGCAGCATGTTAGGTATTCTGGGGTGAGACCACCACCACCAAACTGGGTCTCTCATTTCCCTCCTGGCTTTAACCCTCTACCAGCCACACCCCAGCAGGGCTTGTTCTGAAACACCCCTCTGTCACAGTCTCCTGAGCCTTAACACCACAGAGGAACATTTATCAGGCCCCAGGCATGTCCCAGCCGTGCCTCTGGCTAGCATGAGAGAGGATCGGGGTGGTAAATGAGCCCCAGTCACCGTATGACCAGATTTCTGTAATGTCACATGAGAGCTGGGTTCCAGCTCTGCTGTTAACTCGCTGCATAGCCCCAGCCGAGCCCCTCTCCCACCGCCCCCCGTTCCCCCACCCTGACCCCCTTGCTTGTGTAGAATGAGGGTAGCTCTGGGCTTCAGCCCAGCTTTCCAGAGCACTGATGCTTCCTCTAAACCTTGGGCTTCCTACACTCGGAGGTCCAGGCAGGAACCAGGTGGCACTTGCCCCAGCAACACCCCAGGCTAAGGCATCTGTCCCAGTCCACCATGGGGACTCGAGATCCCAGCCGAGGACTTGAGCCGTTCCTGGGTGACACAAGCTATGGCAAGAGCACACTATGAGTGTGTCTGCTGCTCAGGACAGCACTCAGATGCTCACAATAAGCTCTCAAACGGATCTGTAAACAAGAAATACACATGGCAAGCTGTCAGCCACTTGGGAAGCACAGAAAATGACTAAAAAAGGATTGGAACACTCTAACACATGACGTTGCAACCAAATAAAGACCGAGGTCTGTTCTCACAGCAGGCTGTGCCTCAGAAGCATGCTTGGGGAGAGAGATGCTAACTCCTCCCCTTTGGGGCCTGTGTGATGGACTTCCTCGGGTATTAATAACCGCCAGCTGTCCCCACAAAAGCCAGAGACTCCCTTCTTAGCAAAGAGATTTTGGCTGGGAAGGATGGTGAACTATGAGCCCCTCTGATGTGCTGAGATGGCAGGAAGGCAGGGAGACATCTGCCTTCTGTCCTTTAATGTGAAGTTTTACTCAGATGACCATCGTTTACGTGGTAACAACAGAAGACAGAAAAGCAAGCATCCAGGTACCTCGCTCTGCAGAGCAGGCCAAGGTCTCCTTCATGGGGGTGCGGAGAAGGCTCACTTCCAGATGGAAAAGGACCCCTCCCTCCAGCATGTGCCCACCAGCCCAAGGCAGGACATTAGTCTGGATGCCAGACCAGCAGCAGATCCAAGAAAAACCGAGGTGCACAGGGAGCATTCCTGTCCTCCACCGGGAAGAGGGTCAGATTAGTTCATACTAAGGCCTCAGCAGCTAAGAGCCGAGCGGGGCCTTTATAGGTCATGTAGGGGTAGGTAAGGGGAGAAGAAAAATGGCTCCATCCACTCTCCCTCCAAGTCCAGACACTAAAATGGGAATTGGAGGGGTTGTGTGTTCTCACCTCTGCTACCACCATCCCCCTCACTGCCTCCCAACTTCTCTTCTGGACAGATGTGATTCCAATTCAAAAATGAAGTCACTGACCTAGACCCAGAAGACCTCAAGGGGAAAGGGATGCTTCTGTGTCTGACAATTTAATCCTGGCTTGATTTAAGCAGGAACTTCTAAAAAGTCCTCATATCTTAGGACTATCCATCATCAGCAGGAGTATCCTGGTTGCCAGGACTCAAGATTAATTGCTTTGATGTGGAAAAATCCCTACACTGACTCCAGGTGAAAAGGTTATTCCTTTACAGTAAACAAGAAGAAAAAAAAGATGGCGGGGGGGGGGGGGGCGGTGCGGGGAAGGAAAGGAAAATAAAAGAAATGCTGACTGACCCTGTTCAAGTAGCCCCCCACTGTCATTAAGCCATCGAAACGGGGCAGAGACACGGCACTTTTAAGCTGGGGCTGGGGTCTCAAGCCCTTTATGATTAACATCACGTATGTTCTTATTAGACACTCTCCTCATTCCTCCAGAAAATATGAGACCAGCATCTGGCACAGAGCCATATGTTCCACAAAAACCTCCTATCATCCTCTCCATTTATACTTTTAGCATCTCTACCTCATTACCATACTCATTACCATACCATAGAGGGTGGGGACCCATCTAACTCAGCGCAACACCCAAAGCATGCCATGAGCTGTGTGTTAAATGCAGAAATCATGCAAGCTGGCTATCTCACAGGTATCAACACCAAATAAAGCCCCTCAACCGCAGAAACCTGTGGGGCTGTGAGGTTTCGTGGGGCACACACCAGTTCAACCTCTTTGTTTGCTAACTGGCTGTTTCAAATCCACACTGCCAGACCCTAAGAGGTAAAGCCCACAGCTACCCTCGCAGCACCCTTTGAAAAGTGTCACTGAAGCCACCTTCCAGGAACCAGATGCAAAAAGCCAACAGCTGGTCTCACTTTACTGTGGGGATTCCCAGAGCCGAAAACAAAACAAAAAATCGAAACAATGATTCTCCCAAGGACCAGAGAGAGGAGAGAACAGGGGCCTCCAGAAGGAAAGGGTAACGGGTTCAGTCCTTTTTTGGGGTAAGACTATGGTAGAACACACAACCTAAAACCAAGTAAAATACACATTAACATTTACCATCTTAACCAATTTTAAGCGTACGGGTCAGTACCGTTACCGCATTCACACCGTTGCACTTACCACCATCCTAACGGTTTCTAGGTCTATGAATCTGACTGTTCCAGGTCCCTGATTGTAAGTGGAATCATGCAGTATTCGTCTTTCTGTGACTGGCTTATTTCACTTAGCCTAATGTCCTCCAGGTTCATCCATGTAGAAGGTGTCAGAATTTCCTTCCTTTTTAAGGCTAATATTCCATTGTGTGTACGCACACCACATTTTGTTACCCATCCACCCACTTGGGTTATTACTTCTACACCTTGGCTATTGTGAATAATGCTGCTGTGAACGTGGGTGGTGTTCCTTGCCTTTTAAGTCAAAGAGGATTTCGAAAACCAGGCAGCCTCCTTAAAGACAAAGTTCAATTTTCTTTTTTTTTTTTAATTTTTTTTAAATGTTTATTTATTTTTGAGAGAGACAGAGACAGAATGCGAGTGGGTTAGAGGGAGAGAGAGAGGGAGACACAGAATCAGAATCAGGCTCCAGGCTCTGAGCTGTCAGCACAGAGCCTGAGGTGGGACTCGAATTCACAAGCCTTGAGATCACAACCTAAGCCAAAGTCGGACGCTCAACCGACTGAGCCACCCAGGCACCCCTAAAAGTTCAATTTTCCTGAGCATACCATATTTTTTTGGTTTGGTTTGGGTTTTTTTGGTAATTACCTCATACTTTCTAAGCTCTTCCCATCCAAATGTGAACATACACTCGCATTTCAGAGTCACATCATGAATTCACCTCCCAGCTCCATCTGGCTGCTCCAGGCCTTCTGGGGACTCTCAGGGTGGCAGCTATCATCAGGACCACCATAATAGCTGCTCCCAGTTGACCCTGTTCCTGCCAACCTGATCTTCCCCAGTGGTTCAAGCTCTCCTTTCCAGAGACTATACCTGGGAGCTCACACACACCTGGGAATTTAAATGACCTATGGACTTTGGCACGACCATCCCTCCTCACCACGTGGCCCCCTCCCAAAAGAACCCAACCCAACTAGACCCTTTGGAGGAGGAGGATGGTTATGGAAATGGAAGTCCCATGTCCTGACCTTGACCTCCCAGAGCAGGGAAAGAACCTCAGTCATTCAGAACTAGAGGAAGACACTTTCGAAAGGAAAAAAGAAAAGAGGAAACCTTCACTGGTGACGATTCCAATTACTCTCTGTTTAAAAAGGCTGTGAAAGGGTTCATCAAAGAGGCTTTGCCTTTATTTATTTATTCATTTTTAATATATGAAATTTATCGTCAAATTGGCTTCCATACAACACCCAGTGCTCATCCCAAAAGATGCCCTCTTCAATACCCATCACCCACCTTCCCCTCCCTCCCACCCCACATCAACCGTCAGTTTGTTCTCAGTTTTTAAGAGTCTCTTATGCTTTGGCTCTCTCCCACTCTGACCTCTTTTTTTTGTTTGTTTTTTTTTAAGAAATCAATTTCTCCCAGTTTTTTTTTTTTTTTTTAATTTTTTTTTCAACGTTTTTTATTTATTTTTGGGACAGAGAGAGACCGAGCATGAACGGGGGAGGGGCAGAGAGAGAGGGAGACACAAAATCGGAAACAGGCTCCAGGCTCCGAGCCATCAGCCCAGAGCCTGACGCTGGGCTCGAACTCACGGACCGCGAGATCGTGACCTGGCTGAAGTCGGACGCTTAACCGACTGCGCCACCCAGGCGCCCCAATTTCTCCCAGTTTTTGAACACCGGATGGATAAAGACCCAGTTTCAATGCAGGCGATGCACCACAGCAGGGACACTGGAGTCTAGTTTGTCACCTAAAGCTGCCTGCAGCAGTACTCAGGCTGGCCCTGGACCCTCAGGCCAGGGAGGCACCGGTGGGGCAGGCGCACTGCTTCTTTCAGACACCAAGTGGCCGGGCGGCCCATCAGTCGGCATTTACTGCCCCCAGTCCCTGGTAAGTCCAAGGCTGCCAGTTCCTGCCCTGAGAAAAAAGCTGGAAACGGGTGCAGGACCTAGAAAAGCAGGTAGGAGCTGAAATGGCAGGGCTCAGGAAGATAAATAAACCTACGTTCACAGAGGAAGACCAAGGTAAGGTGCTCTGACAGGAAAAAGTACCAAGACAAGACACAGGAGTGGAGGGGGAGGCAGGTGGGCACAGAGTGGGGCAAAGACGTAAGTACTACAGCCTGGTAACAGGCACAGTCTGCCGGCACCAGCCTCCAGCTCTGCAGCAGGTGCCACGCGGGAGTGCAAGCACTCTGACCCAGGGAGTCAAGTTCAATTATTCCCCTTAGACAAAGGAGGAAATGGTTTAGAGGGGTCAGGTCGCTTGCGCCAAGGGAGGAAAGACTCTGCTGTCTACTGTCTACAGAACATTGGGGTCCAGGAAGGACACTGTCCAGAGCACCACCCCCCCCCCCCCAGGCCCCAGCACATGGGCTGGGGGCAAACGAGGTGAAGGCAGCCTGGGAGTTTACCTCCCAAAGGAAGAAACCAGGATGATGACAGATGATGGAAAGAGAAGCAGGTCAGATCTAAGCACTTCTTCCTCCCAGGCGACCTATACTTCAGTCCCCATCTGCCTTCCTCGGAAAGTGGGGGCAAACCATTTTGGATTAACTGCCCTAGGCAGCTAAAGAAACCACCCACTCTTCATTTTTCTGGCATCTCAACCTTGGGACATGTACAGCTGCGACTTAGTCCCTTTCCATCTGAAAAGTCCAATTTTGTAAGCTCTATGCTATAAAATTCCAACATTCAGAATTCTCACTGTAAAAAGGAGAGAGTGACTAGAAGACCAACTTGGCACAAGAAGTGACAACCTGCTTCAAAGTTTCTGATACTTTTTGTAAATTTTTTTTTTTACTGTTTATTCTTGACAGAGAGACAAAGACAAAGCAGGAGCAGGGGAGGGGCAGAGAGAGAGGGAGACACAGAATCTGAAACAGGCTTCAGGCTCTGAGCTGTCAGCACAGAGCTCAAGGCAGGACTTGAACTTAAGAGCTGTGAGATCACGACCTGAGCTGAAGTCAGATGCCTAACTGAGCCACCCAGGCACCCCCAGAGTTTGATACTTTAAGCAGCCACAATTCCACATTTTAAAGGAAAGTAAACTGTTCTGACTGGTTACAAGAGCAGGAGGAAAAGCCTGTTTGGTTGCTGTGGTTTGGAAAGAAGGCATTCATTTTTAAAGTTTTAAAGCCATTAAGCCTAAACATTACTAACCTCAGGGGAGCCAAGCTGGCTAGACAAAGTTGAAAACAATCAATGTAATTTCCACCCCCCAGGGACTGGGCCTCCCTAGTACCTGACAGATGGCATCTCCATCAACAAAGCAAACACCACATGAAAGCTTGCAGGTTGGTGTGAAAGCAGCGGGGGTCCCCTCTAAGAGTGGGATTCAAAGGCTCCAGCCACCCCACCCCATTTCGATCTCATTTGCCCCCAGTGACCTCCTCAACAGTCAGGTCCCCAGTCCCTGATGTGTGTCAGGCACTCAAGGGACACACAGAATGAAAAAAGCAAGGCCCTGGGGCATCTGGGTGACTCAGTCGTTAAGTGGTTAAGCTCCTCTGACTTTGGCTCAGGTCATGATCTCATGGTTCAGTTCGTGAGTTTGAGCCCCTCGAGCCTCTCCCTCGGATTCTGTGTCTCTCTCTCCCTCTGCCCCTCCCCTGCTTGTGCTCACTTGCTCTCTCTCAAAAATTAACATTAAATGTACATATATGCACATATATGTACACACACACACACACACACACACACACACACGGACCTGTCTTCCAATTAGTCTAGAAAGAAGCAACAGGTCAGGGAACTCTGTAGGACTATTTTCGCCTAGAGATAGGATCCTGGGTCCAAGCCCAGCACAGTAATGAACTCCCTGAATGCCAGGACTTACTTTCTGAATTTACTTACTCCCTGAATTTACTTACTCCAGACTCACTCCAGAGTGAGTCGTTGTCTGTTCTGTTGTTTCGTATCTTGTCTCTAACACACGCTGAAATGTTTCCATGCTGATGGGGTGAGACACAAAGATGTAGTGCCTACTTTTAAGGTGTTTCACTGCTGGTGGCAGATAAAATCATGAGATAATATGTGTAATAGGCCTAAGACACTCCACACCATGAGCACACAGTAAACTTTTTAAAAAAGCTCATATAGGAGAAAAATATGTACGGCAAATCAAGCACATACGTGCATGCTCATTGGACTAACCCAAACCAATCACAGTGCACCTCTTGGAAGGGCCCGTCCATAAGCCACCCACTAAGAAATCAACGAAGCACACCCAGAGGGGCAGACCTGCCCACGATACCCTCTGCTCCACCAGTGCGCATCTTATCCTCACGGCTGGCAGGGAACCTGCACAAGGCCCTCATTCAACCCTCCTCATAGTCTCTGAGGCAGGCGCTATTCATATCCTCGTTTTCAGATAAACACTCTCAGAGATGAAGCTGCCCGAGGTCACCAATCTGAGCGGTGAGCTTGCAGGATCCCGCGCCTCTGCAGACAGAGGCTTACAGTTCCTTTTTGTGCTGTGTTTGGCCCCTTCATACTGACCAAATGCCAGGTCAGTCTGGGAGAGGAGCCACTGCCATGAGCATTCACAGACTCAAGAAACTTGGCACTATTTCACCTGAGCCTCATGACAACCTGCAATATGGTATTACCCACACTTTACAGGGGAGGTTCAATGATCCAGCCTAAGTCACATCGGTAGGAACAGGGACACACAAGTTTCTAGACCCTTGAAAGAATAACATGACCCAACCTGACAAAGCAGTGGAGTTTGCCCTTATTTCTGCCCCCGGCCCCCCAGCTTCCATCTGGTTCTTCCCCCTCTGGCTTCACCTTCCTGGCCTTCGCCCCACAGAGCTTGCTCATCCATTCCACGGGCCAGTGGCTAACATCCTGCCCCTAGCTGAGAAAGCAAACCCGACTACCCCCCCCCCCCCAGCCAACGGAAGTGTGCCACCGTACGACGTTTCTGGACACCCTGCTTTCAAGCTCCATTTTCCTTTCCAACTGATACGAACTCTTGAACTGGGCCAGAAGTGGCAACAGTTTTACTAGCAGTTGCTCGTAAACTTTCAACAGAGCAACTGGCAGTTGTATCATATGAGGACAGTAAAATTAATTAATACACATCAGGGACGGCTGTGTTTGGTAGCTTCAATAAAATAATCAATGAGATAAGTCATCAGAAGCAGCTCAACCCATCAGGCCTACGTTAGCAGGCTTTTTCTCTCCTTTTCCCTATCGGCATCATGTAATCACCCCCTTTTCTTCTTTCTCATAAAAACCCCTTACTTTCCCCACACAGTAACCCCACTCTCTGGTTACTCGGTCATGTTTGGTGCTCCCTGAATTGCGATTCTGAGACCCTGAGTGAAGGGCTTGTTCTTTTCAGTTTTGCCTTCTTTTCTAGGTGGACAGAAGCAATGCGAGGCTCCCCCGATCCCCCCGAAGCTGCGTTTGCCCCATCAGTATAGGGTATAGGGTCAGTATAGGGTCAGAGCATGGCCCTATACTTCGAACACCTCCCTCCCCCCTTTAACCTCTTGAGAAACCTAAATCCCAAGCCAGTGGAAACCTTGCAGGGTGTAGCTGGCACAGCCCTTCCAAAACCTCCACCTTCCGTCAACATACCACCAACAAACTCAGAACTGGGGGCCTCTTCAACACCTCCATCAACCTTGCTGAACCCACCGATTTAAGAGCACTTCCTCATCCTCCTTGGTCTTCCTCCTCAATACCAGAAAAACGACTGCAATTCTATCTTAAGATTAAGGACCAAGGCCCTGAATCTGTGGCCAAGTAGGAGAAAAACTCTGCCTTTCCAGAAAGAAAGGCTGAATAAGGAAAACTGCTATTAGCCCTGGACGTGAGCCACGCGGGCGGCTTTACGGAGGGGCGAAGCCTGCCCGGGCAAGTTCTTCAGGGACTCCTCCTGACAAAGGAGTTGTAACATCCCACATGCTGATCTCGGCACCAAACACCAAAACCCAAGGCAAGGGAGAGACCCTTCTTTTTTTCTCAAACCTTGAGAAATCCACTTCCCTCCTTTTCGTCACAAAGGGCATCGGTGCCTCTAACCGCTTCCTACGTCTCTGGTGCCTAGTGCACTACGAAAGTTGTTTCTACCACCTTCATTCACCCAGCAGTGCTGGATCCTCAACACTCCCGGCTCCACTCTGAATGTGTGAGCAACAAGAGCTAACTGAAAAGGACGCCAACTCGCTCCACCTACAAGCAGCATGGCCCATCCTCGGCATCGGAGAGCTTCGCGGCCTGGCTTAGCCAATATTCTGCTGGAAGCACAAATTCAGACCACCTGCCCGGTGGTGGGGTGACCCCCCCGCCCCCAGCCAAGCTTCCACCCCCCGCTCCATTCTGTGCCCAGACCTTCAGAGAAGGGCTCACAAAAAGACCCTTCTTAAACGAATGGCCACTGGCTATGAGAAAACTTGAGCTAAAAGTGGAGAAGGAAATTCATGGCGAGAGAACATGTATCAGAAACAGGATTCAGGAAAGAAGGGCCGTTCAGAAGGAGAGGAGCTGGGACAAAGTTCGGATTCGCAGAAGCAGAGGTTTGAGTGGGTCCCTTGGGCCAATCCTGTACCAGGTTTTTGGGCTCCGTGCTGTGAACAGCCCAAAGCCAGCTGGCAGCCCAAGGGACCTTGGGTGGCACCCTCAGCACCTGGGAGGGAAGGTGTGGCAGCTCAGGGACAGGAGGCAAAGCCCCAACAGTTCAAGGTCTGGACTCAAGGCCAGGAGGGGGAGCCCACGCAGACCAGAAAGGATGGTGTCTATACA
The DNA here is from genome assembly GCF_046562875.1 of Panthera onca. NCBI lineage: Eukaryota > Metazoa > Chordata > Mammalia > Carnivora > Felidae > Panthera > Panthera onca. The sequence continues at coordinate 133,892,872 of NC_138344.1, forward strand.
CATACTCCCCCGCCTCCTCTGTCTTTGTGTGTGTGTGTCTCTCTCTCTCCCCTCCTCGCCTTCAGCCTCCATGGCCTGGCCAAATTCCAGCTCCACTAATTACATCAGACCCACCTTTCACCCCTCCCCACCCTCTGCAATTAACCCCGATTCTCTGCTTCCTGCTGCTCTGGGGGTGCAGGATGAAGTCTGAGGCCAGCTGTTCCCTCCATCCCACCCACCGCCCAACCCCGGAACTGCTGGCCTCACAAGGTGCCTGAAGCAATCCAGTCCCTTCCTCTGGGGCTCCAGGCTGGTGTGAAATCTAGTTTTCAACACGGGAGAGCCTCAGGAAGCAGCGCTCCCAGCCTGGCCCACCACGCAAAGCTTCTGAGCTCAGGATCCACCTCACTCTGGTGTCAGTGCAGATCCTGGTGGCCCTGCCAACCTTTATAAAACAGACTCTCTACCTACAGCAAGCTATCTCCCTACACAATGGACTACAGAAGGCTTCTTAGAAAGGCATTTCAGGGGCGCCTGGGTGGCTCAGTCGGTTAAGCGTCCGACTTCGGCTCAGGTCACGATCTCGCGGTCCGCGGGTTCAAGCCCCGCATCGGGCTCTGGGCTGATGGCTCAGAGCCTGGAGCCTGCTTCAGATTCTGTGTTTCCCTCTCTCTCTGCCCCTCCCCCGTTCATGCTGTGTCTCTCTCTGTCTGAAAAATAAATAAACGTTAAAAAAAAAAATTTAAAAAAAAAAGGCATTTCACCAAGCAACTAACGACCAAGAAACCCTGCAGCTCTTCAGGGCTGTTTCCATATCTTATTTGCTGAGCCTCCCTTCTCTAATCTGTAAAATGGGGACAGCAATTTCCTCCCCACTATGCCAGGGCCTGGCTCATAGGAAGCACGGTTATCTTCTTCTAGCCTTCTGACGGGGGTAAAAACTAAGTCTCGAAGTTCCTGCTTGCTATTTCATATGCCTCAACAGCATTTCTTCTAAAACAAAAAAGGAGAAAAAAACAAATAAATCAAGTTCAACTGACACTTAGTCTCCCATTTTGCGGAAACAAAACCTGCCTCTTGGTAGATTTGGGACTGCAAAGCACATGACCCTGGGTCTTCAGCCCCATCTGCCCCACCCTGGTCAGCAGGACAGGAAGGGTCACAGGTCAGGAGTAAATACCTTCTGTTTAGTGTAGAAAAACAGAATTCTAGTGGCCCTGAAAGCTGCCCCCCTCCAGCTGACTCAGAGTCACGGCCACCCCATCGGGCGGGTCCTGAACCCCAGGACCCTGGTGGGAGTGAGGGTCAGATCTGCTGCAGCTCTCAGTGGTCCTGGGTCTGGTAATGCATTTTGCCCTCCCCTCAGAAGCTCGCTCCAGGTGGGGCACCAAGCACGCTGCTATCCATAGCCCCATATGGGCAACACCCCACGGAGTCTCTCAGAATTCGTCCCCTCACCCCTGCCTTGGTCCAGACCCCCATGATCTGCCCTGACTCCCCACTCCCTCTGACACCAATCTGTTCTTCATGCTGGTGCCAGCATTGCCTTTTTTAAACTTTCCCTTTTAAAAACTCTCCAAAGATTCCCAAGTCCTTTAGGATGAAGTTCAAATTCATTAGCATGGCATCCACTTCCCTGAAACCTCATCTTTCCAGGCTCCCCCCATCACCACCCACAAAGACACCCAACCTCTAGCCACCTTGAAGTGATTCAATCAGTCCTCAGACTGTCTTATGTCTCCACAGCTTTGCAGGTGCTTTTCCTCTCCCAGGACACCCCCTTCCACGCACCCCATTTTCAGCCAGCCTAGCTCCCTGCCAATCCTCCAAGACTCAGGACAAGTGTCACGCCCTACAGAAAGCTCCCCCATGAGCTTTGCCCTTTCCCAGGCTGGGGAACTCCCTCCTGTGCCCTGTGGCCTCTCTTCCGCCCACTGGAGGTGGGCACCTCAGGTCTGGAGAAAGGCTTTAACAACAAGAAAGAGAAAGGAACCAGGCAACCCCTGGTGAGTGACACCCTCCCCTCTGGGCCCCCAGGGCTTCCTCAGCCCACATTTCATCACTGCACTAGAGACAATGAGGGACAGGAAGTGAGATGAAGGAAAGAGGAAAGGAGGGGTCCGTGCAGACCACCGCCCCTCTCAGGCTCACTTCCCAACACAGCCTGGAAGGTTCCCTCTTGCACTGTAAACTGACCGCGAATAGTAACAGGGAAGTAGGCAAGCTCCCGGGTCAAGCCCATTAACAGAAAAAGAGCTCCTACCCCTGACTGGGGACAGGACACAGGGGCCTCTCTAATGAAGGCCTCCCAGGCCTGGGGCTGCACCGCACAGCTCACGACAACATTCGGTCACCACACCACAATTGCCGGAAGGCTGTCCTGCTGGAGATTCCAGACCAGCATCCAGTAATACTCCAACACAAGGAAACGTGCCCAGGCACACAGTAAAAATCTCAGACCTTCATCCACACGGCAGAGACACAGAAATCTTCATTATTCATTCAGCAGCGATATGAAACACTGCACATCTTAATACGCAAAGGGCGCCAACGGGCAATCCGGCCAGAAAAAACAAGGCAATTCTGGCAGTGAGCAACCGGGGTCCTCAAAGTATTCATGCCCTCTGACCCAGCAATTCCATACCACGAATTTATCCCAAGGAAATGAAAACATTTGTTGAAAGGCTCAAGTACCCAGTATGTTCATGGTTGTATTGTTTATAATTCTGAGACAGAAATAACTCCGTACCAGCGACAATGGTGGAGCCATCAAGTGCCATGTAGACATTAAAATTCATGTAATGAAAGAACATTTAGTGACGTGGGAAAATGCTCACTGCACAGTAAGTGAAAAGAAAGGTTACAAATAGCATAGAGGATATAATCCACACTGTGAAACCCATGTACACACAGACACAGAGATGGAAGGCATAAACACCAAAACGTTAACCACAGCAGCTCTAAGTGGCATGATCATGGGTGAACCTACTTTTCCTGATTTCTCCCCATCTGCGATCAGAAATTTTTATAATAAAAAATGTTACTTTTAACGTCTTCAAAACGTAAATATAAGCTACGAAATCAAGAACATCCCCCCTCCAGAGCGCCTGGGTGGCTCAGTCAGTTAAGCGCCCAACTTCAGCTCGGGTCACGATCTCACGGTTCATGAGTTCAGGCCCCGCATGGGGCTCTATGCTGACAGCTCAGAGCCTGGAGCCTGCTTGAGATTCTGTGTCTCCTTCGCTCTCTTCCCCTCCCCCACTTGTGCTCTGTCTCTCAAAAATAAATAAATGTAAAAAAAGAAAAAAAAAATTTTTTTAAAAGAATATCCCCCCTCTGTCTCCTGTGAAGCCTCACAGCCCCCCTCTATAAAATCAAAAGTGGAGAAGATAAGTACTCCCCTGCAAATCTGATACAATGTATTTTTCACAAAGCAAATTCTGCCAGTACTGGTACTGTAGAAAAGGCCTGTGTGGACCCTAAGCTCCCCTGAGCACTGTCCCTATCCATCAAAGCAGGTCACACCCACCTAAGGAGGCTTTGCTTGAACTAAACACTAAACGCTACAGACCACATGAATTCTCGAGAGGAACCTATGAAGTTTACTATGTTCCCACCAATGATTATCAAACGTACATTTCCTTCTATTCTTACTTTTGATAAAAGTCTTTCCTTTCTCCAACTGAGGGAACACACTTCTAGAGATACTTCTAATTTTAACTAGCCAGCCCATGCTTATCAAATACAACCACTACAGGAAACAGACAGATAGAAAAAACTGGCTGAGTGGGGAAAAGGTACAGACGGTACATGAAGTTTTATCTAAAGGTACCACAAAAAACAACATATATGCACACATACACATAAACATATATACACACAAGAGTGTAAAGCCATGAACTGGACACCCACCAAATTAACAATGGGGTCGTCTCCAGGGAGGGAGGGAAGGAGAACTGGACTCACTAGAGGCATCCTAGGGACTTCTATCAGAGAAATGTAGGGGGGGGCGGGGAACCTAAAGCAGATATGAACAATACTCACACGTTCACATTTATTTTTAACAGAGACACAAGGGTGCATTATGACCATCTGTACTACTTTTGTTTTTCAAGGCAATAAAGGAAAGAGACTACAAAAGATAAAAGGCAACCCCAGATTCTTTACTCTGCTTTTCTTCTGAGATAAAGAACAATATTCTGGGTTGGTTCTGGTCTTCTGAGCATGGCGAGAGACGAGAGCTCAGAAGAGCCAAGTTCGAGGAACTCCTAAAACAGAGCTTCCTTGAGGTGACCTGTCAGATGTCTCCGGCCACTGTGTGACTGTGGAATCTGAGGCCCATGAGGGCCCATCCACTTCTTGACAGATGAGAACTCAGGCGGCCCAGAGAGGGAACGCAGACTATTCCGGCACATGATCAGTTAAGGTGAGAAGCTCAAAGAAACTCCGCAAATTTCTCATTTCAGGGTAAGTTCTGCAGGTGGGTCCCTACCATCCACCTGAGGGTCCCGATTTCAGGACAGAGATCTGTATGTGTACCTGACAACAAAGATCAACACACAGTGAATTTATCCAAGCCTCTGTTTGAAATGCTTCCCAGCAGCATAAAGCCAAAAAAAGCCTCAGAAACTTCACATGACAAGTAGGCCCTGACTGTCAAGAGGCAGAACAAGGGTGCAGGTATCCAGGGCAGGTAATGGCAATGGGACACTCATACACAAACCCCAACGAACAAACACACAGCCACTGCTGCACCAGGGATTTCTGCTTATACTAGCCATATTTTCCTACTGGCTCCACTATCAAATGAACATGCATTTAACATAAACACTCAAGAATCTGAATATAAAAAAGAACCATTCTATAAATCCAAACTTTAACTTAAAAAAGACTCAGATGAAGAAGGGCTTGGTTGTTGAGCATTGAAACAAGCATCACATGATGCCGGGCTCAAAGATGGCCAGCCAGGTGGCCGGAAGCAGCGTGCAGTTCAGGTCTAAGCTTGCCTTTCCTCCAAGACTCAGCACATGTCCTGTCTGCGGAGACTCATCCTGGAGCAGGTACCTCCACCTTGGACTGCTAGCCTTTTCTTCTGCAAAAGCCAGAGACTGAACCAGGCACTCTCTTCTCTGCCTCACTGTCCCAGGACACATGAGATGTGCCTCTGTACGTGATGGACAGGAGTCACCTGGGGACACCTGGCTGAAGATGCCTCTTCTGGACATCACTAGAAACGCTCTAACCCTTGGTTCCCGTGAGAATGTGCATCAGAATCACCTGGAGGGCTTGTTAAGACAGACTGTGGGGCTGGGGAGGTCTGCAGAAGGGCCTGAGGATCCCCACTTCTACTAAGTTCCCAGGCCATGTCAATGCCATTGGCCTGGGGACCACACTTTGAGAAAGCCCAGTGATTCCCAATTCTGCTGGAAGGATGGCAAGACTAACAGCTGGAGAACTTCTAAAATGCAGAATCTAGGCCCCAACGGCAGAGAAGTCCAAGCGGCAGGTCAGAAGGCAGCCTGAGATCTGGCTGACACACCAATGGTCAGACTGAGACTGGCCATGCTTATTTTTACCCACCGTCTATGTTCTGCCCCAGCAAAAGGTCAAGGATCGTTGTCTCCGAAGGTTTTCAGAGCCAAAACTTGAGTTTCCTTGTGACAGAAGCCCACGCCATTCAAGAGAGGTCCCCATCTTTTCTAACTGTCCCTGTCCCATGGTGCCTCTGAAAAGAAGGGGACCGCCAAAGGCAGAACCACTGCTTGGCAAACAACACTCAAGGCTGGCTTCTGTGACCTCAATGTCTCAGAAAAGCCACAGGCAAGACTCAATGTCTCAAGTCTACTGAAAAGCCACAGCCAAGTGGGGGTCCCACTCCCTTGGGGGCAGCCTCTCACCCTTCTAGGCCACCCTTGTAACAATAAGGAATGACATTTGTCTTGCTTCATCCTGAGCCCTCACAACCTGCCAGGCCACTTTCACAAAGGGACTCGGGCAGTACTTCTCTTGGAAACTTTTCTTGAGTGACCTTTTATAATAATAACCAATTATGTCTACACTTGAATGTCAGGTGGAAGGAAAAAAGGCAGGATATGCAATTGTATATATGGCATGACCACAACCATGTAAAACAAAAACTATTCATGCAAACACTGGAAGGAAACAGTAAAAACGTTAACAGGGATTGTCTTTAGGTGGTGGGATTGTGGGTGTTCTTTTCTTCTTGCTACTTATTTTCCAAGTTGTTTACAAAGAGCACATATTACTTACAGAACTAGAGCTTAATTTTACAATAAATCGGAAGGAAAAAATATACACAACTGCCCACATCTAACGTGTGCCAGCCCAGAGAGCAAATGGCCTGCTAGTCTTCTCCACGTAAGCAGGACTGTGGCTCTGAGGCCTTGAGCAAGTGCCTTCAGCAAATATTCACTCTGGACTGGGCTGCTAATGCACACCAGCATTGCCCTCGAAGGGTTAACAGTGCAGAAGCAGAACAAGGATGCAGGGTCCTCCCTTCTACCTCTGAGACTTCCTGGGCCCTGAGCACGGACTAGACATCTTTTCCTCCCAGTTTCTCACCTTCTGGAACTTGACAGAGAGCAGCAATCCGCCTCCAAACGGACACTGTCTCAAATAAGCATCAAACTCCCTTCGGCTGGACTGTCAGGAGCCACTGCTCACCATCAGCATGTGACCTCCTGGACCAGCAAGAGCAGAGGACAGCCCCTGCACGGCCATCACCTCCACTTGAGAGCTTCATCACTGCCACCAACCGGGGAGAGGGTACCACCTCCCTGCCATACCTCGGGCCTGAGACACACCTGTCAACTTATCGACAGGACTGTTAGCCCTGGCCAGCCTTGCACACCGGTTCCGAATTTCGGGATCTCTTATGTTCATATCCTCTCCAGTTCTGATTCATCTAAACCTTAGTGAAACAAACCTTCATTTGAGCAGCTGCAGAAAATGTGGACCCTGACAGATCGAGGACAGACCTGTCTCGTGCCTCCATGTCTTCCTCTACCTCTACACCCCTCCCCTTTCTCTCTTTCCCATGACCTTCCAAACTTGGAAACTCAATCACCTACCAAGACTCCACTCAGGTGCCCCCTCCTCCAAGAAGCCTTCCCCCTCTCCAACCCTGCAGCATGGGTTAGAGATCTTGTCTCTCCCAACTATCTGCACCATCCACTTCTGGCACTTAGCACACACCATTGAAGGCACCTGCAGACAGGGATCAAGCCCTGAGTACATGCTGAACAGCCCCTTCCACGCCCAGACTCAAGTTCACTGGCAGGCCAATCACCTTTACCCAACTTCCCCTGCCTGTGGCCGTCTCCAGGGGAACACTCGCTGAGTATTTCCTGCCTGCCTGCAGCATGCCCGGCCCCGAGTGTGGCACCCCTCAGATGAGGAAACAAACCCACTTCACCCCACAGATCCAGCTGGCTCAGGCCCTCTCCTCAGCACAGCTGGCATCTACCTGGGACTAACAGGGCAGGGCTGGACCTAAGTCTCCCAGAAGCTGCTCAGAGAGTCCAAGGTGCTGGTCCATGGAATGAGCTCAGGTGGCTTGTGGAATTGGCCGCTCAGGGAAAGTGTCCTAGCACCGAAGCCTTCTCTCACACACCCCGATCTCAATGAGAGGGTGGAAACAATCATCTCGGAAAACCCCGGACACAGTCCACTCCCTCCCTCTCCCATCTTTGGATGGAAGATCCCAAATTTGTACTGAGTCAGAAGAAGGGCCCCTGCAGCCACCACAGCCCTCAGCAGGAGCTGGCCCTGCATGAGGCCTCAGCTCACCTCAGAGCCAGCAAGCACTGCACCGCATAGGACAGAGAGGGAGCCTACCTCATGTCTGCAGGGATCTCTCCACTCTGAAAGATGCCCCTGAACCCCAGCACCAAGACGGAGTTACAGTCCAGAAAGTGGATGCTAGGAACAGGTCTCAGAGGCAGAGTCTGCCCAAGCAATCAGGGAAGCCCCAGCATGAATTCTGGAAAAGATCTGTTCTTGAGCAGTCGTTCTCGAATGGTGTTCCCTGGGGTCCTGGGAACCCACAGAGATCCCCAGAGGGAGAGAGGGGAGCTGAGTAGAGACCACTAGGACCCGTCAAGTCAATCAGAGTCACTAGAGCTTCACTTGGGGCTTCAGGAAAAATGCACAGAGGGAAGAATTCTTGTTTCACTGCTATGAAGTTGGAAAACCAGGGTTCTGAGACACACAGTTTAAATCCATTTACAAGCAATATCAAAGACTCTCACCTGACCTTCCCAAGGCTGGGATGGGGATTTTAACAGGCCTTCCCCGGCAGGCCCCCTTGCCCAACCCATCACCTATCTGCCAGTGAGATACAGGGAGACCCTAACAAACGGACACTCCACACCATGAATCCCTGTCTGCAAGCTGGGGGCTCAAGCATAACCCTTCTGTGGTCCCCCCCCAACCCCGACCCTTGCAGTTGCTCCTGAACAAACACTCACTGAGCTGTGGGTGACACCACGTCAGGGTGCCCCCGCCCCGCCCCCCGGAGCCAGTCTCCGTTCAGCTGCATGCTTGAGGCTGCGGCTATGAATGGAGGGCCATCTCTGGGAACCCCCACCACACCACATACGATGCTGGGCACACAGCTCAAAGGACGTTCACCAGACAAAGTAATCCAACATCAGACCCTTCTCATGACACCCCCAAAAAATACAAAAGTGAAAACACACCAAGCCTTAGCGAGTAGATGCCTAACCATGAACACCATTTCCTCTCAACTTCCTGTGGGGAAACCGCCTGAGTGACGAGACTGCCAGATGCACAGCAGAACCCTGGGGGAACAGAGTTCCTGGCCCTTACCTGGTAGTAGGTCTTAATGTTTCTCACCAAGATGGTCAAGTTCTGAATGCGGAGGTTCACGTCGTTGTTAACGTGCTTGTTGATGCGCTGATTTGTTGGTCTGGGGTCACTAGAGAAGGAAGAGGAGAATGGAAACTGCGTATCGCATCATCTGCCACGCACCCCCATTCCCAGGCAAGAGTGAACCTCCCGTCCTCCCCTCCAGCCTCTGTTACTATGCAGCTATGACTGTGGATTGAGTCAAATCCTTATTCTGCTACTGCCAATCCCCGGATCTTGGGCGGGGGCGCCCCATCACCTCCCTGCTTCCCCATCTCGCAGCACCTAGCCCATCACAGGCCCGGAGTCAATGCTATTTCTCCTTATTCTGCTACTGCCAAGTCCCAGACCTTGGGGGCGGGGGGGCGGGCATCACCTCCCTGCTTCCCCATCCCCCGGCTGGAGTCAATGCTATTTCCATCCCTACTGCTGGCAACACCCATAATCCACCACCAAATGCCAGTGCAGACCCAAAAGGTTATACTGTATAAAAACCAATAACCCATCCCAAGATTTCAAGATTAAAAAGGTTAAGGGGCGCCTGGGTGGTTCAGTCAGTTAAGTGTCCAACTCTCGGCTTTGGCTCAGGTCATGATCTCACGGTTTCATGACTTCCAGCCCTGTGTCAGGCTCTGCATTGACAGTGGGGAGCCTGCTTGGGATTCCCTCTCTCTCTACCCACCCCCCACGCTGTCTCTGTCTCTCAAAATAAACAGACTTAAACAAAAAAAATAAAATGTTCAAGTCTGAACAGACCAAAATATACTAAATACCAAGAAAGGAAAGGAAAGAAATGTTGTTTTCTGACAATAAATCAAAATTATTAAAGTTCCATCTCCCCCTCCCCCACCCCGTCAACCAGATTGGTCTAGGCTGGTCCTGCCGGTGACTGACATTTCAGGGACACAACTCTACCCCCGAAAAACCCGAGTCTGTGACAGGGCATGACGTACACGTACCCTATGAGAAAGGCTAAGAGCAGAGATATAAATAATTCATGTGGGAAACCCCCAAAGCGTCATTTATTTTCCAATCTCAGGCAAAAGTCAGGTCCAGCTGCGATGAAACTAGAAATCTGAATCAAGTGATTTATCATTCCTCTCATCTATGTCCAGAACATTTTTCAAAAATGTTTCTTATGTGAAGAGAACAGAGTCAGGAAAAGAAATTCAGCTTCTGCCTCCCCAGGTAGCACGCGATGCTTTCCACAACAAAGCCCTCCCTCCCAGGTGCCTGTCCCATCCTCCACAAAGAGAGCTAACTGAAATGAGGGCTGTTTTCAGGGCTTCATCATCTGTCATCCTGGCTCCGTGATAAGGGTGCTGAACCTCCCCGGGGTGGTGTGAAGGCAGAGTCAGCCTCTTCCTCAGTAATCGGCCCACAAGGAGACAGGAGCACAGGAATGGGGGTGGGGGGGGGGAGGGTTAAGGAAATCAACCTCAATGCCACTCGACTCATCCCAAAGCCAACTAACACAAAACTGACCAAAAAAAATTTACAAATAGAAATCTTTTCAAATGTCATTGCAAGTATAATTTTTTCTTAATAACACGAGCTGTTTGGAATTCAGCCGTTAAACATTTGACATATACACCACGAGTCCCTACCCTGTTTCATGTGTACGCAAACCCCTTTACGCATTACATGTTGTCAGCCATGGATTTTGTTTGAACACCCTGTATCCCCTAAAATAATCACATGGGTACCTTGGGTCAACCAGGGAATCTCTTTTCAACTGTCATGTGACAACATGTCTTATTGTCCCCACAGGGTAATGGAGCCTGGCCAAGCCATTTGCACGTTAGGTTTCTCTTGGAGCCATTCATTACTGAGAAAACAAAGGTTAACAGTTCAGTGGAAATTAATTTAGGAATAGAGGCGGCATTCAGAACTTAAACCACAAAGGCATTGTTAGCTACAGAAGTATACCTGACATTACAAATAATTTATCTCAAAGGCTCACTTCTCCTTTGCTTAGGTATCTCAAGAGATGAGAAACAAGTTCATAATGTGACTAAAGTACTTCTTAAATCTGAACTTAGAGAACACGCAGGACTTTTTCTGTTTTGCTACTGCGGTCCCAGCTTTGAGTCAGAGGGCCTCAGCACGCGTGGTGGAACACACATTCACTGCGTGAGCAAAGGCACAACGCACAAGGGATGTGGGGGCGGTGGGGACCTGGGTGCCCCTCAGATAACAGCAGGGAAGCCTCTGACCATCTCGGCTTTTGTTCTCCCAGTTCAGCTAAGAGAAACAACACTACAAAAGAGCCTCATTCGATGCTTACCATATGAGTAATTAGACTCATTATCACCATCATTAGTACTCCCATCTTCTAACTGAGGCTCTCAGGGTAGAGAAACAACTGGAAACAAAAGTCAACTAGGGTTAAGTAAGGCTCATCCTCACTCTCCCAGCACTGAGTAACCTCCACCTTTCTATGCTGCAGGAAATGGGTCAGAAGACACAGACTCCAGTCCAGGGTGCAGGACTGGCCAAGGTTCTCTGGGCCCCAGGGTGCTCATCTGCAAAATGACTGTAGGATCCTTCCAACCGAGACTGTCATTCTGTGAAGGCCAGGTCGCACTGGCCACACTTGGTCCTAGATCCCAGAAAGAGGACATCATATAACCATTGCACCAACTGCACATCCCCAAAAGCCATCATTAACAACAAGATCTTCTTTCCACAATATCAAGATGTCAGAGGGCAGGAGAGAGGCACTGGGAGTGCAAACATCTGGTAGTGTGTCCCATCTCAGAGAGTTCCAAGTCCAAAGTGTGGGGCCCCCAGGGCCTCCTTCTCATAAAAACTTCTAACTAGAAAAAAGGAAATCAACTTGCCCTAGAATTTTAAAGAGTTATGATTTAGGTTTATAGCAATCTTGCCCCCCTCCTTTTTGAAAGCCAGCCCCCAACTTTGGTTATATTCCAAAGGCTTCCAAAATTTAAACCTGAGTCAAGAAATGTATTGACACAGAACAGATGTCCACAATATATCACAGGTTAAAAAAAAAAAAAAAGGATGTTAAAAAAACAACAGCATGAGCCCAAGTTTGCATAAAAATACATTAAGGAACATATACCTATTTACTATAGACATTCAGAAGACACAGATTAGCATTGCTACCTCTTTGTGGCAAAATTATAGGTAATTTTATTTTGCTCACCATTTCTTATTCTCCTGCAATGAATGTAAACTTTTGGTGTAATTAAATATATTTTTTTTCAACTTGAGAGACAGCAAGCAAGTGCGTGAGGCACAGAGACAGAGAGGGAGAGAGAGAATCCCAAGCAGGTTCTGCACTGTCAATGCAGAGCCTGACCCAGGGCTTAAACCCAGAAACCGTGAGATCATAAGTGAGCTAAAGAGTCAGATGCTTAACTGACTGAGGTGCCCCCTTGGTGTTATTAAGGACTCAAAGCCCCCACGTCATACTCTGTAGCCAAAAAAGGAAATCACTTAAGTTCACAAGTAAAAATTTTTGCGCCAACACTTTCCTGCCAACACAAACTCATTCAACAACAAATATTTGCCCTTATGTCCTCAGCTTTCACAGATACCGAATAGGAATAGAACTCCTCTTCCAGCACACTAGGGGAAAAAAAATTATCCTTCAAATGCCTTTTAGAAACTTAGGCCTGAGGAGGTTTCTAACCCCTGAAAAAGATCCTGAATTTTGCAGTGAGCACCAGGGGTAAAGAAGGGAGTCTGAATAAAAAGCAAATAGTGCCGGACTTCCCACAGGCCTTGCAAGGGCACAGGCTCTCAGTCCCAATCCCAAGTTCCCAACTGCACTCAACAGCCACAGCCTCAAATCAGAAGGTGTCTGCTCTCAGAAGTACAGATGCACGCTGGAGCAGGCACAGGGGTGCACGCACGAACGTGGCCCAGGTCTCACTCCCAACAATGATGGATGTTTCTTGGGCATTTTCTATACACATCATCTTATTCAATCCTCCCAAGTTTATAAAATACAATCCCCTTATTACTGATAGCGAAGTTGAGGCTTAGAGAATGTAAGTAATTTGCCCAAGGTGGCTGAACTAGTAAGTGGCAGAGAAGGGAACGTGAACTTGGTCCCTGAAAACATCAGGCAGACAAGTACTTAAATACTTTTGCTACGAGACAGCGAGAAACGTGTCCAAAGTGAATCAGAAATCTTGTTTTCCCTTGGGTACCAGCAGATCACCCAGAAAGACTGCATTTACAGAGGCACTATTCAGCAGGGTGCCCCGTGCATCTTGTTCCAAGCCACTCAATGCCTTTCACTCAAGAATTCTCCTAGACCTGGGCCTCCCCTGAAAGCTGAGCCCACAGGGCTTTCCTGCTTCCAGGCACTGATGTCACCATGAGGCCAGGGCCAAGAGACTACTACTGTGGCCTTCTTCAGTTGCCGGAGACAAAGCCTAGGTGCAGCCACGTGACCCTCGCCGGCATCCATATGGCTCTGAAGTGTTAGGTAACATGCCTCTTATCTGAGCTCCAGCAACCCACTGAGCACACTGCTCTCTACAATTTTCCCAGGTCCTACCAACTTGGGGAGAACTTACCAAAATAGGCAAGTAGCACACAGTTGGAGCTATCAGCATAGGAGATAAGGCAGAATCGCCTTATCACTTACCTGCTAGATAGCCTGACATTTCTCCATTTGGCACAAGTGAACACCAAGGCTTACAGACAGTGTCAAATATGGGGCTTGGACTCGGGTCCCAGCATCCAGCTGTGCCCTAGCGCTTGCTGAGAGAGGACCAAGGCTAAGAGCTACGCAGTAATCTAGGAGACTAACAACGTAGGAGAAGGTATACTGGAAAAACTCCTAAGGGGCACCTCAAATCCGTTCTGGATTAAGATGGCACATATATAATTGATATTAATACCTGTTAAGTGGCAAGCACTGTGCTAATCGCTAACACATCATCCCTTTTAATCCTCACAACCATCGCTTAAAGGAGGCAATTTACTTCCCATTCTACAGATGAGCAAACTGAAGTGTTGAGCGGTGTGTGCCCAGCCTCACTTGGCGAGTGTAAGCTGACCTAGGGTTCAAACCCTGGCTGGCTACCTAGGCTGTCAACACTAGGGCTGGAACACTTTTTTTTTTTTTTTTTTCAGTTGAGGTAATTACATAGAGCGAAATGCACAGATCGTAAGTTACAGCTTGATGAGTTCTGAAAAATGAAATGTCCTTCATTTCATGATCAATGTCCTGATCAATGTACAGATCAGTATTACCGTCCCTAAAAGTTCACCTGTGTTTCCTTTCCAGACGATCCCCACCCACCTCCAGGTGCAAACAACGTTCTGATTGCTATCACCTGGAACAGGGTCATTCTGTAAACGGTGTGCTGCTGAAGCCATTCACTCCTTGATTTCCTTGTTCAGAAAGCCATCCAAACAGCTTCCTGGTGTCCTTTCCTCTGTTCCTGACCCTGACCAGAAGGCACCAGAAACACTGCTTGAGGCCATAAGAGCTGCCAGGACTTATCAGCTCCCATTTCTAGAATGATTATCTTCGCATATCACAGAGGAGAGACCATGTAAAATTGTCAAGGGAAGTGGAGAAGCCCTTCAAACTGAATTTAGCCACGGGGCCAAGTGTGAACAAGTGATGAGCTGGCATTTCTCAAAGGAATGGTCCAACAGGCTCTCCTGATTTACAAGCAAGTGGTAAACGCTTCAGGAATTCCAAAGGTCAGGGAAGAAAGAGAAACAGTCCCAGGGCTTTTGTTCTCCCCTCCGCCTGGGTGTAAAAACTGAATGAAAAGGCTGGGGATACTGCTGTTTTTAATTAGACAGTCTTGGGCTTGGGTAAGGACACACTGGTCACCGGACCAATGGAATCCAGTAACTTTCGGGGTCCACCAAAATGGGGGTAGAGTTGCCAGAACTTAAATATGACGCTTGACAACCCCAGGAAAACTCGTTTTCATCAATGTTCTCAGACAAGAGCTGCCAAAGTGGCAACAGATTTGTCTTTTTAGAATCTAACCAAACACAAGATTGGTAAGATTAAGAAACAGGCAAACTGAAGTGTCTCTCACACGACATGACACCCAATGACTTACTAAAAGAAGGAGTGTTGCCAGGGAATTTTAAAAAACAGGCCTTTTTAGGTAGATCTATTTAAACCACTTTCTGAATATGCCCAAGCTAAGTGCTCCTCCTGTGTGGGCCGCAAAGCTGATTCTCATTAGCTAATGGCTTCATGTTCAAGTATGACAACTTGCTTAGTTGCAGGTGAGTAGGTGAGCACAAGGGGCCGATCCACAGAGAACATTAGAATGTTTTATTTTGCTTCCAGCGCTTGTGAATCATATTGACACTCAGTTCCAATGTGTTCCCTGCACTTTCTGGGTTAAAAACAGAACGCAGTGGAGAGCCAACACCTACGTGTGGCAGGCTGTCAATCAAACGGGCTCTGCAGAATTCAGCAACAGGAAAGGATGTGGTCAGACATATATGCTAACAAGTGTAACTTCCACCAAGACCCTGTTTAAGCTGCGAGTGCTTCAAGACAAACAGTACCACAGCACTGAGACTCCCAGGGCCTCTCTTAACACAGTGACTTCAAATCCAATACAGGGGAAAGGCCTTAACCAATTGCACTTGCTTCGGGGCAACTGAAAACAAGATGAAATGGAAAGCTCAGAAACACAGGCATCCCAACCTACAGTGGAACTTTATAGTCCGTCACAGATGCTCTGGGTCCACCCTAGACACTTCCTGTAACCAGACTCTCCGTTACAGTTCCTTGCCCCCAAAAAGGGTTTTGTTTTTTTTTTTATTTCAGAGTTCAAACCTCAAGCATCTGAGTTTGAAGTCAATTGTGCTATCTAGACCAAGAGGATGATAGTCGTTCAATTTCAAATTTGCCAAACAAGCTGCCAACCTGCTGTCCTGGAATTCTCCACATCCCCAAGGGAAAGAAGTCACCTTCATACTATACTGCAATACCAGGGACCCTGCCTGCAAAGAACCCTCCTGTTTCAACTTCATGTTCCATTTCTACAACCTTAAACGTTCTGAAGCATCAATTTTTCCTTTCTCCTTGTAGATAACTTACATTTGCAACATGATTTGGTTCAAAAAGATGCCATCCGCTAAATCCATGTACATTGTCAGGTTGTCCTGGTTGCCGCTTCCAAATGAGCCAAAAGTTTTCACCTGCCGGGAAAGGGGCATAAAGAGAAAGACAGGAAAAGTCACCCCCAAGCGCACAGTCTAAAGCTCTCTCAGGTAAAGGCGAGCAGGGACGGTGTAGGAAAAGGGGGTCACCCACACCCACTCACCCTTCAGCAGGCACCAAGCCCACCCTTTTCTAGGGCCTCTACCCGCTCCTCGTGCCAGGCAACAGAAGCCAGAGAGGAGGAAAACTTCCTCCCCGCTTTTCTCCAGCGTTCCAGGGCGGAGGGGGAAGAAAAAAAAAAAAAAAACCCCAAAAGGGAGTTTTCAATAAATTTCTCACGTCTCAAACCTACTGGAAAGGACTGCGCCGACCCCAGCCTGTAAGCGTTCTCACTCGGAAACCCCCAATCCCCACCGCCATCCACCCGGCCTCAGGGATTCAGAAACTACACGAGGATATTTTTGGAGAGTGGGTCCTTTACTCGAGTGATCAAGCCATGGGTGGCCCAGGTGACTACTCAGACCTTGTCCACTCCAGGGACACAGCCCAGCGCCCGAGTGGGAACAGGTGTACCCGCTCAGACCCCGGTCGGAACAGGCGCAACGGCTCCCAAGTTGGAAATGCCTCCGGACCCCGGGGCTCAGACCCCGACCCTGGCCAGGAGCACTTACTGAGTCCCTCGCGTTCCGGAAGCTACCCCGTACCCCGGGAAGAGAGAACGTACCGCTACCGCCGGTGCACCAACAATAAGGCAAGGAGCTAGTTGGGAGCACTCACCCAGGTCACCAGCGGGCTCTGCAGGAAGAGCTCCATGAGCTCCGAGACGGTCACGTCCATGCTGAGGCTGTGCCCGCCGGCTCCACGCCCCGGTCCCCCGCGCCGCGGCACAAAGCGGCTCTGGCAGCAATCGGCGGGCGCGGGGCTGCGGCGGCTCGCGCCCGGGAGACAAAGGCGGGGCGCGAGCCCACGTTCCGCGGCTACGGCGGCCCCGCGCCCCGCCCGGGGCTGGGGGAAGGGGAGGGCCCGCCCCTCGGGGAGGAACAATGCGGGCGGCAGCCCCGCCCCTCAGCAGCCCCTGGCAGCCGGCGCGCCGCCTCGCGGTGCCGGAGCCGGGATCCCGGACGCTGGCGCTGCTGCGCTGGGAGCAGGGAGGGGGCGAAGGCCCGCACGTGTGCGGGGGGAGGGGGCGTCCGCGCGGTAGGCGGGGCTGCCCCCACGTGGGGCCGCAGCCACGCACCCACGCTGAGCGCAGCAGCCTCCGCGCTCGGGGCCCCAGCACGTGGCGCCTCCCTGCGCGCGTGCGCCTGCGGCGGGCCCGAACTCCCAGCGCGGGCCAGAGCGCGCGGGCGCTGGCGCCCCCGTGCCTACCCGGGAGGCGCGCCGGAGACTCGGGCGCCCTGCTTCCGAGGGTTGTCCCCGGCCCACCGCACGCTAGGGGCACAGCAGAGCCAGATCCCGAGACCGCCGGCCCCGGGCAGGTGCAGCCCTTCGGCCACGCGGAGTTCCAGCCGCCCAGGTGCCGCCAGAGGCCCCGCCCCGGCCTGTGGCAGAAGAGCGGAGCCCGCCCCCCCTCACGTGTTGGCGTCGGTCTCGCGTGCAGATGGGGCGCGAGCCTGGAGGTCACAAGAGGAAAGTTAGTGTTGAGTTTAGACCGTAAGAACGCGACCTCTTGCGTCCCGCCGCGCCACCTCCCGGTCTGCCTCCCTTTTAAAAGTTCCAGTAGGTGAACGGTGATGCTCCTTCGGCCCGCCCCTCTGTGATCCCGACCCTCAAAACTACCGCCTCTTTGCCGTAGAGGAGCCAAATATCGGATTCCAAATTGGAGGGCGTAGCAGCAGTTTAGTGGAGGAAGACAGGAGAAAGGAAAAGGGCCCAACTGGATGGAAAGCAAGCCCTGGGACCTGACCAGTCTGCTGAGACAAATGCCGTGGACCCAAGTTCCTGTCTGCCACCTCACCTTGGGCTGGTAATAATTTCACACTACGATTCAGTTCATTGTTCAAAGCACTTTATGCGATTTAATCTAATCCTCACGCGTTGTCCAGGTGAGCCAACCGGTGTGGAGTTGACCTGAAGCGCCTAGTGTATTTCTTTTCAAGTATACAGTAGGCATCAAATAGCTGGGTTGGTAGTCAGTTCGAAGTTGGCTGCCAGGTGTTGAGCCTGCGGCATCTGCCGGTGAAGTGTGGTATTGCAGCCGAGTTCTCTCATCTTGGGCTGGTGAGGGGGTGACATTGCGGCCCCAAGAGCCAAGTGGGTGATTAAGAGTTCCTAAAGAAATGTGGAAGTCAAGGTAACTGAGGAAACAACTGGGACACTGCGAAGGAACTAAAATTTCTAACCCAAGTAGTTTTCCCATGCACCAGAAATTTATTAATTCCCTAGTTGTCCTTAATTGTGAACTCGGTTGGAAAACAGGTGTAGCATGTATCTACATCCATCTTTGCTTGGAAGGTCTTTGTTCTGTAAAGTAGTGAATGCCTGAAGGACCAGAGTGTTTTCCACATTGCCCCCAACTCTTCTGGAGACACAAGGAGGGATCTTTCAAGTTATTTGATAAGCATACTATTTTGTGCTAAGAAACACATTGAACTAATGAATGCTTTGTGACCGTGGGGATGAGACATTTCTCATCATGATGAGAGAATTTGTCCCTGGGGACATTGGTAATCCCTGGGCCACAGGTCGGAAATTTCTGATTTGGGGTCAATTAGCTGCCGTGTTGGTTCATGATCATCGATGCATCCATCATTCATTGCCTAGACCTTAACCTCACCCTATTCAGAGACTGCTCAGCATTCTTGTTTCCTGAGAGGCAGGGGGTCAGGTAATCCAGAAGGTGCCCAAGTTACAGGGTTGAAAGTCTTTGAAAGGCTGGACCACCTGTACAAGGTACTTCCTAGAAGCCTTTTAATGTCTAAAACTGAAATAAGAATATTTTCCCCTATGTGACTTTAAAATATAATTTTGAGGGCCCAGGTGTGGTGCATGTGAAAAGATTTATAAAGATCCATAATGACAGTCTCTTGCTGATCTTTTGCAGAGGGTTCTATCACCACTTTAATAAGAATTCTTTCATTGGGGTATCTGGATGGTTCAGTCGGTTAAGCATCGGACTTTGGACTTGCTCAGGTCATGATCTTGGATTTGCGAGTTTAGTCCTTGCATGGGGCTCTTTGCTGTCAGTGCGCAGCCCACTATGGATCCTCTGTCCCACTCCCCCTCCCTGTCGTACTGTGCACGTGCTCCCTCTCTCATAAATAAACATTAAAAAAAAGAATACTCTTAAATAAGAATTGTTTCCCTGAAGTCTCCGTTGGATTGGAGCATAGCTTCAGGGAGCCTACACACAGACCATCTGCTAACCACTAAGCAGAGCCTCTCCATCCCCACCTGAACACCCTTTGGCTTTCACTCCATCTGTCTGAGACTTCACTCTTTAATTTTTTTTCTTGCTTGTTTCTGTATAAAAAGTAATTTCTCTGCTTTAGACATTGCTTCTTAGGACTATTTTAATTATGTTCTTCATTCTGAAAAGGAATTTTCCTTCCCTTCTTGGAAAATGCTAGCTCAGCACTGTCAGCTAATGGCATATCTAGGTTACCTGATAGCTTAAATTATTTGTGCAACTTGGGGGTGGGGGTCAGGAATGGCTCTTTGTTAATGTGTCTTCGTATTTGGTTTTTGTTGGAATGAGTATTTCATAATTTAAAAATATTCTTACGTCAAAACAGACCTAACCTAAAACTCACCATCTTAACCACTGTGTTCGGTTTATCAAAATTGAATACATTTGCATTGTTGTGAGGCCATCACTACCATTCATCACCATCACTCTTTTCCTTTTATAAATCTGAAACTCTATACCTATCAGTCGCTCTCCATTCTCTCCTCCCCCAGCCCCTGGCAGCCCCCATTCTACTTTCTGTCTTTATCACGTTGACTATTCAAAGTACCTCATATAAGTGGAATCATACGGTATTTATTTTTTTGTGACTGGCTTAGTTCCTTTAACGTAATGTCCTCAAGATTCATCGATGTTATACCATATTTCAGAAGGTCCTTCTTTTTCAAAACTATTATTCCGTGGTATGTATACATCACATTTTGTTATCCACTTATTGGTCAATAGACACTTAGATTGCTTCTTTGTCTTAACTATTGTGAATAATGCTGCCCTAAATACAAGTGTGCAAAATACCTCCTTGGGACCCTGCTCTCAATTCTTTTTTGAGTATATACCCAGAAGTGGGATTGCTGGATCCTATGGTAATGCTATTTTTAGTTTTGGGGGAACCTCGCTCCTGATTTCCACAGTGACTCTACCATCTTCCATTCCATCAGCAGAACACAAGCATTCTGATTTCTCCATATCCCCACCAACACCTGTTTCTGGGGTTTTTGTTTGTTTGTTTGGTTGGTTGGTTTTTTGTAGGAGCCATCCTAATGGATGTGAGTGGGATCTCCCTGTAGTTTTGATTTGCATTTCCCTGATGATTAATGTTGAGCATCTTTTCATATACTTACTGGCCATTCGTATATCCCCTTCGAAGAAATGCCTACTTTTGAATGTCTGTGGTTGTTGCTGAGTTTAAGGAATCCTGTATATATTCTGAACATGAATCCCTTATCAGATAAATGATCTGCAAATATTTTCTCTCATTCCATGGGTTGCCTTTTTGCTCTCTGGATAGTGTCTCTTGATGTACAAATTTTAAATTTTCACAAAGTCCAGCTTGCCTTTTTTTTCTTTTGTTGCCTGTGGCATCATATCCAAGAATTTATTGCCAAATCCAATATCCTGAAGCTTTTGTCCTATGTTTACTTCCAAGTTTTATTGTTTTAGGTACTTGATTCATGTTGAGTTGATGTTTGTATGTGGGGTTAGTTAGGAGTCCAATTTCATTCTTCTGCCTGTGGATAATCCAGTTTCCCCAGCATCATCTGTTGAAAATACCATCCTTTCCCCATGAATGGTCATGGCACCCTCATAAAAAGTCATTTGACTGTATACACAAGGGTTTATTTCTGGATTTTTCATTCCATTGGTCAAGATGCCTCTCTTTATACAAATACCACAGTGTTTTGATTACTGTAGCTTTATAGTAGGCTTTAAAATTTTTCTTTTTCCAATTTGATATAAAATTGAGCTACAGCAGTGGTTAAGGTATAGAGCAAATGATTTCACTAATACATTGTAAAATGGTTACCACAAGTAGTTAGCACCCAACACTTCATATGCAGTGTTAACTAGAATCACCATGTTGTGCATTAGTACTGATTTGTCTTATAACTAGAAGTTTGTACCTTTTGACCACCTTTATCCAGTTTTCCCCTCCCCCTTAGCTTCTGCCTCTGGGAACCACATTTTCTATTCTACAAAATGTGTGGGGTTTTTCTTGTTTGTTTTGTTTGTAGATTCCATGTATAAGTGAGAGCAAATGGTATTTGTCTTTCTCTGACTTATTTCATTTAGCATTATGCCCTCAAGGTCCAACCATGTTATTGCAAATGGCAACATCTCATTCTTTTATGACTAATATTCCACTGTATATATGTACCACAACTTCTTTATCCATTCGTCCATCAGTAGACACCTAGGTTGTTTTCATGTCTAGGTTATTGTAAATAATGCTGCTATGAACATGGGTATGCAGATATCTTTTTGAGTTAGTGTTTTTGGGTTTGTTTTTTTTGTTTTTGTTTTTTTTTTTTTTTTTTTTTTGATAAATACCCAGAAATGAAATTGCTGGATCATATTGTAGTTCTATTTTTAATTTTTTGAAGAACCTCCATACTGTTTTCTGAGTGGCTGTACAATTTACATTTCCACCAACAGTGCACGAGGGTTCCCTTTTCTCCACATCTTTGCCAGCATTTGTTATCTGCCATTCTGACTGGCATGAGATAATATATCATTGTGGTTTTGATTTGCATTTCCCTAATGATTAGTGATATTGAGTATCTGTTCATGTACCTATTGGCCTTTCATTTGTCTTTGGAAAAATATCTATTCATATCCTTTGCCCGTTTTTAAATTGGATTATTTGTTCTTTTGCTATTGCATCATATGAGTTCATTATATATTTTTAATTTTAAACCCTTAGCAGATACATGGTTTGCAAACATTTTCTGTGGGTTGCCTTTTCATTTTGATCATTTCTTTTGCTGTGCGGAAGCTTTTTAGTTTGATGTAGTCCCTCGTGTTTATCTCTGATTTTGTTGTTTGTGCTTTAGGTGTCCTGTCCAAAAATATCAATGCCAAAACCCATGGAAAAGGTCTTTTTTCCTATATTTTCTTCTAGGATTTTTATGGTTTCCAGTCTTACATTTGAATTTTTAATCTATTTTGAGTTAAATTTTGTGAGTGGTATAAGTAAGATAGGGGTTGAGTTTCATTTTTTTTTTTTTTTTTACGAATATCTAATATTTATGGCACCATTTCTTGAAGAGACTGTCTTTTCTCCATTGAGTATTCTTGGCTCCCTTATCAAATATTAGTTGACCGTATTTGCATGGGTTTATTTCTGGGGTCTCAGTTCTGTTCCTTTCGTCTGTGTTTATGCCATATAGCGTTTTGATTATTATATTTTTATAGCATAGCTTAACATCAGGAAGTGATTGTGCTGCCTCCTGCTGTGTTCTTCTTTCCCAGGATTGCTTTGGTTATTCAGGTCTTTTGTGGTTCCACATAAATTTTAGGATTTTTTTTTTTTTTTTACTTAAAAAATGCTATTGGAACTTAATAGGGATTGCATTAAATCTATAGATATATTTGGGTAGTGTAAGCACTTTAACAATATTAGTTCTTCCAACCCAAATTACATTTATTTGTGTCTTCAGTTGTATTCATTGTGTTATAGTCTTCAGTGTAGAGATCTTTCACCTTCTTGGCTAAACTATTCCTAAGTATTTTTTGTTTGTTTGTTTTTGATGCTATTGTAAATTGGATTTTTTTTTTCAGATAGTTCATCATTAGTGTATAGAAATGCTACTAATTTTTGTGTGTTAATTTTGTATCCTACAACTTCATTGAATTTGATATGACAGGGTTTTTTGGTGGAATCATTAGGATTTTTTATGTATAAATTCCTGTCATCTGCGAATAGAGAAAATTTCACTTATTTATTTCCATTTCTGATGCCTTATATTTTTCTTGCCTGATTACTCTGGCTAGGACTTCCAGTACTGGATTGAATAGGAGTAGTGAGAGTGGCACCCTTGTCTTGTTTCCGATCTTGGAGCAAAGGCTTTTAACCTTTCACCATCGAGTATGTTGTTAGCGGTGGGCTTGTCTTATGTGGCTTTTATTGAGGTTCATTCCTTCTGTGCCTAATTTATAAAGAGATTTTATCATGAATGGATGTTGAATTTTGTCAAATGGTTTTTCTGTGTCTGTTGAAATGATCCATGGGATTTTTTTCCCTTGCATTCAATAAGATGTATCACACTGATTTGTACATATTAAATCATCCTGGCATCCCAGCGATAAATCCCATCTGATCATGGTGAATGATCTTTTTAATGTGCTGCTGAATTCAATTTGCTAGTATTTTGCTGAGAATTTTTTATATCTCAGTTCATCAGGGATATTCGCCTATAGTTTTCCTTTCTGGTAGTATGCTTTTTGGCTTTGATACCAAGGTAATGCCAACCGTGTAAAATGGGTTCAGGAATGTTCCCTCCTCGTCTGTGTTTTTTATTCCTTGTGGGGTTTTTTGAGATATAATTAACATTATATTAGTTTCAGATATACGGCATAATTATTCAGTGTTTGTGTGTGTTGTAAAGTGATGACCACATGTAAGTCTAGTTAACATCTGCCACTGTATGTAGTTACAAATTTGTGTTCTTGTAAGAATTTTTAACATTTACTCTGTTAGCAACTGTCAAACATGCAGTAGAGTATTATTATCTATAGTTACCAAGCTGTACATTACATTCCCCTGACTTATTTTACAAAAGGAAATTTGTACCTTTTGACTCCCTTCACCCATTTCACTCACCCCCCTCAACCCACAGCCCCACTGCCAACCACCAATCTGTTCTCTGTATCTGTGAGTTTGGTTTTTTTGTTTTTGTTTTTTTACTTATTTTTTTTTAGTTTGTTTATTTTGAGAGAGAGAGAGAGAGCACATGCAAGCATATAGATGGAGGGGGGACCTGAGGAGGAGGGGGAGAGAGAGAGAATCCCAAGCAGACACCAGGTTGTGAGTGCAGAGCCCAGTGCGGTGCTGGACCCCATGAATCGAGCCATGAGATCATGACCTGAGCTGAAATCAAGAGTACCACGCTTAACTGACTGAGCCACTCTGGCGCCCCTGTTTTTGTTTTGTTTTGATTTTTTAGTGTTTTTATTTATTTTTGAGAGAGACCGAGCATAAGCGGGGGAGGGGCAAAGAGACTGAAACAGAATCTGAAGCAGACTCCAGGCTCTGAACTGTCAACACAGAACCCACCATGGGCCTGGAACTCCTGAACAGCAGGATCACGACCTGGGCTGAAGTCAGGCGCTTAACTCACTGAGCCACCCAGGCACCTCTGTTTTTGTTTTTTAAAGATTCCACATAGAAACTATATCATATTTGTTTTTCTTTGATTTACTTCAGTCAGCATAATGCCCTCAAGGTCCATCCATGTTGTGGCAAATGGCAATATTTTATTCTTTTTTATGGCTGAATAATGCCATTTGTACATGTGTACCACATTTTCTTTCTCCATTCATTCCTTGATGGACACTTAGGTTAATTGCATATCTTGTCTGTTGCAAATAATGCTGCAGTGAACATTGGAGTGCATGTATCTTTTTTTTTTTTTTTTTTAGTTTTAATTTTTTTTTTTTAACGTTTATTTATTTTTGAGACAGAGAGAGACAGAGTGTGAACAGGGGAGGGGCAGAGAGAGAGGGAGACACAGAATCTGAAACAGGCTCCAGGCTCTGGGCTGTCAGCACAGAGCCTGACGCGGGGCTCGAACCCACTGACCGTGAGATCATGACCTGAGCCAAAGTCGGACGCTTAACCAACTGAGCCACCCAGGCGCCCCTGTATCTTTTTTGAATTCATGTTTTTTTCCTCAAATACCCAGCAGTGGAGTTGCTGGATCATATGGTAGTTCTATTTTTAATTATTTGAGAAAAGCCATACTGTTTTCTATAGGGGCTGCATTAATTTACATTTCCACCAACAGTGCACAGGGTTCGCTCTTCTTCACATTCTCACCAACACTTATTATTTCTTGTCCTTTTGATAATAGCCATTCTGACAAGTGTGACGTGATATCTCTTCATGGCTTTGATTTGCTTTTCTCTGTTGGTTTGTGACGTTGGGCATCTTTTCGTATATCGGCCGTCTGTATGTCTCTTTAGAGAACTGTCTATTCAGATATTCTGCCCATTTTTAAATCAGATTGTTTGTGGACTTTTTTTTTTTCTTATTTGGTATTGGGTTGAATTCTTTACATATTTTGGGTACTAACCTTTCATCAGATACATGACTTGCAAGTATTTTCTCCCATCTGGTAGGCTGCCTTTTCATTTTGCTGATGGTTTCTTTTGTTGTGCAGAAGCTTTTTAGTTTGGTATAGTTCCGTTTGTTTATTTTTGCTTTTGTTGCCTTTGCTTTTGGTGTCAGATTTTATTTTTTTAAAACTTTTTTTTTATGTTTGTTTATTTTTGAGAGACAGAGTGTGAGCCAGGGAGGGGCAGAGAGAGAGGGAGACACAGAATCCAAAGCAGGTTCCAGGCTCTGAGCTGTCAGTACAGAGCCCGACGCGGGGCTTGAACTCACAAGCTGTGAGATCATGACCTGAGCCGAAGTCAGACGCTTAACCGACTGAGCCACCCAGGCGCCCCTGGTGTCAGATTTTAAAAGTAGCACCAAGACCAATGTCAAGAAGCTTTCTGCCTATATTTTCTTTTAGGAGTTTTATGGTTTCAGGTGTTGTGTTCAAGTCTTTAAGTCATTTTGCATTAATTTTTGTGGACACTAGAAGATACCCCTCCAGTTTCATACTTTTACATGTGGCTGTTCAGTTTCCCCAGCACCATTTGAGAAGGCTGTCCTTTCCCCATTGTATATTATTGGCTCCTTTGTTGTAAATTAATTGACCATATATGCATGGGTTTATTTCTGAGCTCTCCGTTCTGTTCCATTGGTCTGTGTGTGTATTTTTATGTCACTATCATACTGTTTGGTTACTGTAGCTTTGTAATGTAGTTTGAAATCAGGGTGCATGATGCTTTCCACTTTGTTTTTTTCAAAATTGGTTTGGTTATTCATGGTCTTTTGCGTTTCTATACAAATTTTAGGATTGTTCCATTTCTGTGAAAAATGCTATTGGAGGGGCACCTGAGTGGCTCAGTCAGTTAAGCATCTAACTCTTGGTTTCAGCTCAGGTCATGATCTCAAAGTTTGTGAGTTAGAGACACCTGCATCAGGCTATGCACTGACAATGCAGAGCCTGCTTTGGATTCTTTCTCCCTCTCTCTCTGCCTTTCTCCTGCTAATGTGCACATGCTCTCTCCCTCTCAAAAATAAATAGGGGTGCCTGGGTGGCTCAGTTGCTTAAAAGTCTGATTCTTGATTTCACCTCAGGGCATGATCTCACAGTCGTGAGATCGAGCCCCTTGTCAGACTCTGCACTGACAGTGCAGAGCCTGCTTGGGATTCTCTTCTCTCCTCTCCTCTCCTCTTTTTTTTCTCTCTCTCTCTCAAAATGAAAAACTTAAAAAGAAAAAGAAAAATGCTATTGAAATTTTGATAGGATGTCATTGAATCTATTGTTTTGGGGGTCACATGAACCTTTTAACAATTTTCTCCCAGGTGATGTGCATGAATATCTTTCCATTTATTTGTATTTTGTAGTTCCTCTGTTCTTTTTCTCATGCTCTCTTTCGTGGCTTGATGATTTTCTTTAGTGGTATGTTTAGATTCTTTTCTCATCTTCTGTGTATCTACTATAGGTTTTTGCTTGTAGTTACCATGAAGATTACATATAACAATTTATATTTATAACAGCCTATTTTAAGTTGATAACAGTTTAAGTTTAAAGGCATTCTCAAAGCACATTTTTACTGTTCCCTCATGTTTTATGTTTTTGGTATCACGTGTCACATCTTTTAATGTTGTGTGTCCCTTTACTAATTATTGTAATTATGGTTATTTTTGCTACTTTTGTTTTTTAACCTTTAGGCTAGTTTTATATAATGCGTCTTCTACCTTTACTATATATTTACCTTGGCCGGTGAGGTTTATGCTTTCCTGTGTTTTCTTGTTGCTAGTCAGCTTAAAGAAGTCCCATTAGCATGTCTTCTAAGGCTGGTTTAGTGAGGGTGGACTCCTTTGGCTTTGGGTGTCCAGAAAACTCCATCTCTCCTTTAATTTTGAATGGTAATTTTTCCAGGCAGAGTATTCTTGGTTGGAAGTTATTGTCTTTTAGCACTTTTTTTAAAATTAAGTCTTTTTTTTTTAATTTTAATCTAGGATAGTTAATATACAGTGTTACATTAGTTCCAGGTGTATGGTATAGTGATTCAGCGATTCTATACATTACTCAGTGCTCATGGTGACAAGTGTGCTCTTTACCCCCTTCCCCTGTTTCAACCATCATCGCCACCCCACCCCCCACCTCCCTTTGGTAACCATTTGCTCTCTAGAGTGTGATTCTTGGTTTCTCTCTCTTATTTTTCTTTGTTAGTTTTTGTTTCTTAAATTCCACATACAAGTGAAATCATACTATCTTTCTCTGACTTGTTTAACTTAGCATAATACTCCCTAGCTCCACCCATGTCGTTGTAAAGGGTGAGATACCTTTCTTAGGGCTGAATAATATTCTGTTATGTATAGATATACCACATCTTCTTTATCCATTCATCTATCGACAGACACTTGGGCTGTTTCCATAATTTGGCTATTGTAAATAATGCTGCAGATGCAGAAGACCTAGGGGTGTGTGTATCCCTTTGAGTTCATGCTTTTGTACTTTTTGGGTAAATACCCAGTAGTGTGATTGCTGGATCACAGGGTTGTTCTATTTTTAACTTTTTGAGGTACCTCTGTACTGTCTTCTACAGTGGCTGCATCAATTTGCATTCCCAACCCGGTGCATGAGGATTCCTTTTTTCTACATCCTGACCAGCACTTGTCCTTTTTTGTATTTTTTTTATTTTAGCCACTGTGACAGGTGTAAGGTGATATCTCATTAGAGTTTTGTGACCCAGTATATGATCTATCTTGGAGAATGTTCCATGTGCACTCGAGAAGAAAGTATATTCTGTTGCTTTGGGATGCAGAGTTCTAAATATATCTGTCAAGTCCATCTGATCCAATGTATCATTCAGGGCCCTTGTTTCTTTATTGACCGTGTGTTTAGATGATCTATCCATTTCTGTAAGTGTAGTGTTAAAGTCCCCTGCAATTACCACATTCTTATCAATAAGGTTGCTTATGTTTATGAGTAATTGTTTTACATATTTGGGGGCTCCGGTATTCGGCGCATAGACGTTTATAATTGTTAGCTCTTCCTGA
The DNA here is from genome assembly GCF_046562875.1 of Panthera onca. Taxonomy (NCBI): domain Eukaryota; kingdom Metazoa; phylum Chordata; class Mammalia; order Carnivora; family Felidae; genus Panthera; species Panthera onca. The sequence continues at coordinate 133,921,399 of NC_138344.1, forward strand.
TGGATAGACCCTGTAATTATTATATAATGCCCTTGTTCATCTCTTGTTACAGCCTTTAATTTAAAGTCTAGTTTGTCTGATATAAGTATGGCTACTCCAGCTTTTCTTTTGGCTTCCAGTAGCATGATAAATAGTTCTCCATCCCCTCACTCTCAATCTAAAGGTGTCCTCAGGTCTAAAATGAGTCTCTTGTAGACAGCAAATAGATGGGTCTTGTTTTTTTATGCATTCTTGATACCCTATGTCTTTTGGTTGGCGCATTTAATCCATTTACATTCAGTGTTATTATAGAAAGATACGGGTTTAGAGTCATTGTGATGTCTGTATGTTTTATGCTTGTAGTGATGTCTCTGGTACTTTGTCTCACAGGATCCCCCTTAGGATCTCTTGTAGGGCTGGTTTAGTGGTGACAAATTCCTTCAGTTTTTGTTTGGGAAGACCTTTATCTCTCCTTCTATTCTAAATGACAGACTTGCTGGATAAAGGATTCTCGGCTGCATATTTTTTCTGTTTAGCACACTGAAGATATCGTGCCAGTCCTTTCTGGCCTGCCAAGTTTCAAAAGAGAGATCAGTCACGAGTCTTATAGGTCTCCCTTTATATGTGAAGGCACGTTTATCCCTTGCTGCTTTCAGAATTTTCTCTTTATCCTTGTATTTTGCCAGTTTCACTATGATATGTCGTGCAGAAGATCGATTCAAGTTACGTCTGAAGGGAGTTCTCTGTGCCTCTTGGATTTCAGTGCCTTTTTCCTTCCCCAGTTCAGGGAAGTTCTCCGCTATTATTTCTTCAAGTACCCCTTCACCTTTCCCTCTCTCTTCCTCCTCCGGGATACCAATTATGCGTATATTATTTCTTTTTAGTGTATCACTTAGTTCTCTAATTTTCCCCTCATACTCCTGGATTTTTTTATCTCTCTTTCTCTCAGCTTCCTCTTTTTCCATAACTTTATCTTCTAGTTCACCTATTCTCTCCTCTGCCTCTTCAATCCGAGCCGTCATCGTTTCCATTTTGTTTTGCATTTCGTTTTGCATTTCGTTTAAAGCGCTTTTCAGCTCCTCGTGACTGTTCCTTAGTCCCTTGATCTCTGTGGCAAGAGATTCTCTGCTGTCCTCTATACTGTTTTCAAGCCCAGCGATTAATTTTATGACTATTATTCTAAATTCACTTTCTGTTATATTATTTAAATCCTTTTTGATCAGTTCATTAGCTGTTGTTATTTCCTGGAGATTCTTCTGAGGGGAATTCTTCCATTTGGTCATTTTGGATAGTCCCTGGAGTGGTGAGGACTTGGGGGCACTTCCCCCGTGCTGTGGTGTATAGCTGGAGTTGGTGGGCGGGGCCGCAGTCAGACCTGATGTCTGCCCCCAGCCCACCGCCGGGGCCACAGTCAGACTGGTGTGTGCCTTCTCTTCCCCTCTCCTAGGGGCGGGATTCACTGTGGGGTGGCGTGGCCCATCTGGGCTACTTGCACACTACCAGGCTTGTGGTGCTGGGGATCTGGCGTATTAGCTAGGGTGAATCGGCAAGGTGCACGGGGGCAGGAGGGGCAGGCTTAGCTCGCTTCTCCTTAGGTGATCCACTTCAGGAGGGGCCCTGTGGCAGCGGGAGGGAGTCAGATCTGCTGCTGGAGGTTTGGCTCCGCAGAAGCACAGCGTTGGGTGTTTGCGCCGAGCGAGCAAGTTCCCTGGCAGGAACTGGTTCTCTTTGGGATTTTGGCTGGGGGATGGGCGGGGGAGATGGCGCTGGCGAGCGCCTTTGTTCCCCACCAAACTGAGTTCTGCCGTCCGGGGGCTCAGCAGCTCTCCCTCCCTTTGTCCTCCAGCCTTCCCGTTTTCCGAGCAGAGCTGTTAACTTTTGACCTCCCAGACGCTAAGTCGCGCTTGCTGTCGGAAGACACTCTGTCTGGCCCCTTCGCTTTTGCCAGCCAGACTCGGGGGCTCTGCTTGGCCGGCGGGCCGCCCCTCCGCCCTGGCTCCCTCCCGCCAGTCCATAGAGTGCGCACCGCCTCGCCGCCCTTCCTACCCTCTTCCGTGGGCCTCTCGTCTGCACTTGGCTCCGGAGACTCCGTTCTGCTAATCCTCTGGCGGTTTTCTGGGTTATTTAGGCAGGTGTAGGTGGAATCTAAGTGATCAGCAGGACGCGCGGTGAGCCCAGCGTCCTCCTACGCCGCCATCTTCCCATAATCCTCTCATTAGAGTTTTGATTTGCATTTCCCTGATGATAAGTGATGTTGAGCATCTTTTCATGTGTCTGTTGGCCATCTGAATATCTTTGGAGCAGTGTCTGTTCATGTCCTCTGCCCATTTTTTTAAAAGTTCTTATTTGGGGCTCCTGGGTGGCTCAGTCAGTTAAGCATCTGACTTCACTTCAGGTCATGATCTCATGATTTGTGAGTTCAAGTGCAGCATTGGACTCTGTGCAGATAGCTCAGAGCCTGGAGCCTGTTTTGGATTCTGTGTCTCCCTCTCTCTCTGCCCCTCCCCCACTTGTTCTCTCGCTCTCTCAGAAATAAACGTTAAAAAATCTTTTCTAAAAGCATTTATTTTGAGAGTGTGGGGGATGGGTGGAGAGAAAGAATCTCAAGTAGGCTCTGAGCTGTTACCACAGAGCCTAATACGGGGTTTTATCTCATGGAAGCGTGAGACTGTGACTTGAGCCAAAATCAAGAGACCGATGCTTAACCCACTGAGCCACCCAGGTGCCCCCTTCTGCCGATTTTTAAATTTGATTATTTGAGTTTTGGGGGTGTTGAGCTGTATTAATTCTTTATGTTTTGGATACTAATTCTTTATTGGATATGTTCTTTGCAGATATCTTCCCTCAGTAGGTTACCTTTTAGTTTTGTTGATTGTTTCCTTCACTATGAGGAAGCTTTTTATTTTGATGTAGTCCCAATAGGTTATTTTTGCTTTTGTTTCCCTTGCCTCAGGAGACCCATCTAGAAAAATGTTGCTATGGCCAATGTCAGAGAGATTACTGCCTTTGCTCTCTTCTAGGATTTGTATGGTAAGGTCTCACATTTAGGTCGTTAACCCTTTCTGAAGTTTATTTTTGTGTATGGTGTAAGATAGTGGTCCTGTCATTCTTCTGCATGTCGCTGTCCAGTTTTCCCAACACCATTTGCTGAAGAGACTTTTTCCCATTATATGTTCTTTCCTCCTTTGTCAAAGATTAATTGACTGAATAATTGTGAGTTTATTTCTGGTTTTCTATTTTGTTCATTGATCTAATGTCTGTTTTTATGCCAGTACCATCCTGTTTGGATGACCACAGCTTTATAACATAACTTGAAGTCTGGAATTGTAATACCTCCAGTTCTGCTTTTGTTATTCAGGATTGCTTTGGCTATTTGGGATCTTGTGTGGTGCCAAACGAATTTTAGGATTATTTGTTCTAGTTCTGCAAAAAATGTTGTTGATATTTTGGTAGGGATTGAATTAAATCTGTGGATTGAGTAGTATAGACATTTCAACAATATTTTTCCAATCCATGGAGCGTCTTTATTTTGTGTCCTCTTCAGTTTCTTTCATGAGTATTTTATAGTTTTCAGAGTACAGGTCTTTCACCTCTTTGGTTAAGTTTATTCCTAGATTTTTTATTGTTTTTGGTGCAGTCGTAAACGGGATTGTTTTCTTAATTTCACTTTTCTGTTTCTTCATTATTAGCATGTAGGAATGTGACAGATTTCTGTATGTTGATTTTTGTATCACGTGGCTTTGCTGAATTTTCATTTGTCAGTTCTAGTTTTTTGGTGGAGTCTTTAGGTTTTCTATGCATTGTATCATGTCAACTGCAAATAGTGAAAGTTTTACTTCTTCCTTACCAGTTTGGATGCTTTTTTTTTTCTTATCTGATTCCAGTACTATGTTGAATAAAGGTGGGGACAGTGGACATCCTCATCTTGTTCCTGACCTTAGGGGAAAAGTTCTGTTTTTCCCCCACTGAGTATGCTTTTCACTGTGGGTTTTTCATATAAGGCCTTTATTCTGTTGAGGTAATTTTCCTCTAGAAGTACTTTGTTGAGAGTTTTTATTATGAAACGGATGTTGTACTTTGTCAAATGTTTTTTGCATCTATTGAAATGATCTTATGGTTTTTATCCTTATTGATATGATGTATCACATTGATTAATTGCAAATATTGAACCACCCTTACATCCTGGGAATAAATCCCACTTGATCATGGTGGGTGATTTTTTGCAATGTATTATTGGATTTGGTTTGTTAGTATTTTGTTGAGGATTTTTGCTCTATGTTCATCAGAGATATTGGCCTTTTTGTGTGTGTGGTGTCTTTATCTGGTTTTGGTGTCAGGGTGATACTGGCCTCAGAATGAATTTGGAAGCTTTCCTTCCTCTTCTATTTTTTGGGATAGTTTGAGAGTAATAGGTAATAACTGTTTAAATGTTTGGTAGAATTGTCCTGTGAAGCTATCTGGTCCTGGACATTTGCTTGTTGGGAGTTTTTTGATTACTGATTCAGCTTCCTTGCTGGTAACTGGTTTGTTCAAATTTTCTATTTCTTCCTGTTTTGGTTTCAGTAGGTTATATGTTTCTAGGAATTTGTCCATTTCTTCTAGGTTGTCTAATTTGTTGGTGTATAATTTTTCATAATATTGTCTTACAATTGTTTGTATTTCCATAGTAGTGTTATTGTCTTTCATCTGTGATTTTGTTTCTTTGGGTCACAGAACTCACTTCTTGCGCGTCTGCTCGCTTGCTCTCGCTCGCTCTCTATGAGTCAGGCTAGAGGTTTATCAATATTGTTGATTTTTTTTCAAAGAACCAGCTTCTGGTTTCATTGATCTGTTCTATTGTGGTTTTTTTGTTTGTTTTAGTTTTAATCATTTATTTCTGCTCTAATCTTTATTATTTCCTTCCTTTTGCTGGTTTTGTTTGTTCTTTGCTAACTCCTTTATGTGTAAAGTTAAGTTGGTTTTTATGAGATTTTTCTTTCTTCTTGAGGTAGGCCTGTATTAAATAAACTTCCCTCTTAGCACTTTTACTGTATCCCAAAGATTTTGGACTATTGTGTTTTTGTTTTCATTTCTTTCCATGTAGTTGTTTATTTCTTGGTAGACCCATTCATTTTCAGTAAATAGCATGTTATTTAACCTCTTTGTATTTGTGTTCTTTCCAGATTTTTTCTTGTGGTTGATTTCTAGTTTCATAACATTGTGGTCAGAAAAGATGCACAGTATGACTTCGATCTGTTTAGATTTGTTGAGGCTTGTTTTGTGGCCTAATACATGAACTGTTCTGGAGAATGTTTAATGTGCTTTTGAAAATAATATGTATTCTCCTGTTTTAGGGTGGAATGTTCTGAAACTTATCTGTTAAATCCATCTGACCCAGTGTGTCTTTCAAAGCCACTGTTTCCTTATTGATTTTCTGTTTGAATGATTTGTCCATTGATGTAAATGGAGTATTAAAAACCCTTATTATTACTATTGATTAATTCCTTTATGTTTATTAACTTGTATGTATCTGGGTGCTCCCATTTTGGGTGCATATTATTTACAATTGTTAAATCTTCTTGTTGGCTGGTCCCCTTTATTATTATGTAGTGTCCTTTTTGTCTCTTTCTCCAGTTTGTTTTAAAGTCTAGTTTGTCCAGTATAAGTATTGCTACTCTGGCTTTCTTTTGACATCGATTTGCATGATAAATGTTTCTCTAGCCTCTCACTTTCAATCTGCAGGTGTGTCTGTAGGTCTGGAATGAGTCTCTTGTAAGCAGAATATGCATGGGTTTTTGTTTTTTGTTGTTTTTTCAATCTATACACTTACCCTATGTCTTTTGATTGGAGTCTTTAGTCCATTTACATTCAAAGTAATTATTTACATATATTTATTGCCATTTTGTTACTCATTTTGTGGTTGTTTTTGTAGTTTTTCTCTGACCTCTTGTTCTCTTCTTTTCATGGTTTGCTGGCTTTCTTTAGTGATATACTTGGATTCCTTTCTCTTTATTCTTTGCATATCAGTGGATTTTGATTTGTGGTTACCATTAGTTTTATAGATCATATTTTCTGCATATAGCAGTCTATATTAAATTGATGGTTGTTTAAGTTCAAACTCATTCTTTACTCCTCTCCCTACCCCCCACGTTAGGTATTTGGTGTCATATTTTGCACTGTTTTATTTTGTGAATCCTTGACCTTTTACAGAAATATTTATTTTTACTGCTTTTGTATTTCATATTTTTCATACTCTCATTTATGGTCTTTCCTTTCCACTCAAAGAGTCCCCTTTAATATTTCTAGTAGTGCTGGTTTAGTGGTTATGAACTCCTTTGGTTTTTGTTCGTCTGAAAAACTCTCCTTCTATTCTGAATGATAGCCTTGCTGGATACAGTATTCTTCGTTGTAGATTTTTCCCATTCAGCACCTTGTATATCATGCCATTCCCTTCTGGCTTGCAAAGTTTCTGCTTACAAATCTCATAGCCTTATGGGGTTTCCTTTGTATGTAACTGTCTTCTTTTCTCTTGCTGATGTAAAAAATTTTTTCTTTATCACCACTGTGCCATTTTGATTACTCTGTGTCTTGATGTGGACCTCCTTGGGTTGATTTTGGTGGCGGGGGTTGGGGGGAAACTCTGTGCCTCCTGGATCTTGGTATCTATTTCCTTTCCCAGATCAGGAACTTGTCAGCTATTATTTCTTTAAATAAATTTTCTGCCCCCTTCTCTCTCTCTTATTCTGGGATACCTATAATGTGAATTCTATTATGCTTGATGGAGTCATAGTCCCCTGAAACTGTTTTCAATTTGCATATTTTTTTTCTCTTATTTGCTCTGCTTGGTTACTTTTTATTACTCTGTCTTCCAAGTCATTAATTTGTTCATCTGCTTCCTCTAGCCTGGTATATATTCCATCCAGTGTAATTTTAATTTCATTTATTGTGTTCTTCATCTCTGACTGGGTCTTTTTTATCTCTCTTTTTTTAAGGATATCACTGATGTCCTCCACTCTTTTTTAAGTCCAGTGAGTATCTTTATGATCATTACTTTAGTATTTAAAATTTTTTTTCATGTTTTATTTATTTTTGAGAGAAAGACAGAGTACAAGTCGGGGAGGGGCAGAGAGAGAGAGAGAGAGAGAGAAGGAGACACAGAATCCGAAGCAGGCTCCAGGCTCTGAGCTATCAGCACAAAGCCTCTTGCGGTCTTGAACCCATGACCTGAGCCAAAGTCAGACACTCAACCAACTGAGCCACCCAGGTGCCCCTCCATTGATTGATTTTCTTTTTTTTTTTAATTTTTTTTTTTTAACGTTTTTTATTTATTTTTGAGACAGAGACAGAGCATCAACGGGGGAGGGGCAGAGAGAGAGGGAGACACAGAATCAGAAGCAGGCTCCAGGCTCTGAGCCATCAGCCCAGAGCCCGATGCGGGGCTCGAACTCACGGACCGCGAGACTGTGACCTGAGCTGAAGTCGGCCGCTTAACCGACTGAGCCACCCAGGCGCCCCCATTGATTGATTTTCAAATGCTGAACAAACTTTGCATTCTTGGGATAAACCACAGTTGGCGGTGTTGATTGTTTCTTTTTATGTGCTTTTATTCTCATTTTGTTAGTAATTTGTTGAGAAGTTTCACATTTGTGTTCATGAGGGATATTTGTTTATGATGGTCTTTTTCTGATTTATGTGTCAGGTAATGTTAACCTCATAGAATGGCTTAGGATATGTTTCCTTCTTTATATATCCTACAAGAGTTTGTGTAGAGTTGGCATTATATTTTCCTAAATATTTGGTACAATTTACCAGTGAAGACACCTGGGCCTGGAGTTTTTATTGCTGGAAGGTTTTAAACTACAAACTCACTTTCTATAATAGACACAAACTGTTCAGGTTATCTATTTCTTCTTGATTAAACTTTGGTAGTTTGAGTCTTTTATGGAATTTCTCTGTTTCATCTAAATTGTCAAATTTATCAGCATAAAGTTGTTCATACTAGTCTCTTATCGTTTTAACATTTGTAATGTCAGTATTGGTTTTCCTTTCATTTTTTGCTGTTTGTTGTTTGTCTTTTCTCTCTTTTTGTTCCCTTGGTCAATTTGGCTAGTTCAATTTATCACCTTTGAATTTTTTTTTTTTTAAGTAGGCTCCTTACCCAGCACAGAGTCCAAGGTGGAGCTTGAACTCATGACCCTGAGACCAAGACCTGAGCTAAGATCAAGAGTCAGATGCTTAACCGACAGTTTCTCTCCACTTTTGTATTTTTTTAAGAAAAAAATTTTGTGTGTTGTATTTCTATTCTTAATTTCATCGGTTTCTTCTCTCCGTTTTCTTATTTCTTCTTGATTTGGGCCTAATTACCTTTTTGTCTAGTTTCTTAAAGTGGAAGCTAGATCATTGTTTCTATCTAAGATATTCTATCTAAGATATTTTTTCTTATTTTTAAAAATAGGTGTATTGAGACAGAATTATCATACCAGACCATTTACCGATTTGAAGTGTACAACTCAGTGTAGTCACAGATCTTCACAATAATCACCACAATTTTAGAACTTTCCCTACCCTCAGAAAGAGACCCTGGATCCTTTTGCTACCACCTTCTTTTTGTTTATTAAAATATAATTGAAATACAATGTTATATTAGCTTCCCATGTACAACATAGTGAATGGAGAATTCTGTGCATTGAGCTGTGCTCATCACTGTAAGTGTAGTTACCATCTGTTACCATACAATGTTATTTCAATATTATTGACTATATTTTTTTTTTTAATTTTTTTTTTTAACTTTTTTTTTATTTTATTTTTGAGACAGAGAGAGACAGAGCATGAACGGGGGAGGGGCAGAGAGAGAGGGAGACACAGAATCGGAAGCAGGCCACAGGCTCTGGGCCATCAGCCCAGAGCCCGACGCGGGGCTCAAACCCACGGACCCACGGACCGTGAGATCGTGACCTGAGCCGAAGTCGGACGCTCAACCGACTGAGCCACCCAGGCGCCCCTATTGACTATATTTTATGCTCTGCTTACATCCCTGTGACTTAATATTTACAATGTAAGTGGGTTAGCATTTCTTAATTTCCTTCACCTGTTTTGCTCATCTCCCCAGAATCCTCTCTGGCAACCACCAGTTCTCTATATTTATGATTCTGTTTTGTGTTTTGTTTGGTTACTTCTTTTGGTTTTTAGATGCCATATATAAGTGACTTCATATAATATTTGTCTTTCTCTAACTTCACTTAGCGTAATATTCTTTAAGTCCATCCATGTTGTCACAAATGGTAAGATCTCCATTGTTTTTTTATGGCTGAATATTTTTTCCATTGTGTAAATATACCACATCTTCTTTATCCATTCATCTACCAGTGGACTCAAGTTGCTTCACTATCTTGGCTAGTGTAAATAATGACGCAGTAAACCTAGGGATGCATGTATCTTTCTGAATTAGTGTTTTTGCTTATCTTGAGATAAATAACATAGTGAAATTACTAGATCATATAGTATTTTTTTTTTAAGTTTATTTATTTAACTTGAGAGAGAGAGCACGCAAGCACGTGAATAGGAGAGGGATAGAGAGAGGGCAAGGGAGAATCCCAAGGAGGTCTGCTCTGTTAGTGCAGAGCCCAGTGCAGAGCTTGAACTCATGAAACCCTGAGATCATGACCTGAGCCGAGATCAATAGCTGGATGCTTAACTGACTGAGCCACCCAGATGCCCCAGTATTTCTATTTTTAATTTTTAGAGGAACTTTCATAAAGTTTTCCGCCATGGTTGCACCAATTTGCATCCCCACCAACAGTGCCTAAGGGTTCCCTTTTCTTCACATCCTCACCAACACTTACTTCCTGTCTTTTTGATACTAGCCTTTCTGACAAGTATGAAGTGATATCTCATTGCAGTTTTGATTTGCATTTTCCGGGTGATTAATGATGTTGAGCATCTTTTCATATTGGCTATCTGTGTGTTGTCTTTGGAGAAATGTCCATTTAGGTCTTCTGCTCATTTCTTAATCAGATTATTTGTATATGGTGTTGAGTTGTATAAGTTCTTTATGAGTTTTGGATATTATCCCCTTGTCAGTTATAGCATTTGCAAGTATTTTCTCCTATTCAGTGGGTTGCCTTTTTGTTTTATTGATGGTTTCCTTCAAACGCTTTTAATCTTGGTGTAGTCATGGTCATTTATTTTTCATTTTGTTTCCCTTGCTTGAGGCAACTCATCTAGAAAAATGTTAAGGCTGATGTCAAAAAGATCACTGCCTATGTTTTAAGGAGTTTTATGGTTTCAGTTCTCCTATTTAGATCTTTATCCATTTCAAGTTTATTTTTGTGTATGGTGTAAGAAAGTGGTCCTGTTTCATTCTTTTGCATGTAGTTGTGCAGTTTTCCCAGCACAATCTTTTGAGGCTGACATTTCCCCATTGTATATTCTCCTCTCATTTGTGGTATACTAATTGAGCAGATTAGTGTTGGTTTATTTCTGGGCTCTATCGTGTTCCATGGATCTATGTGTCCCACTATCATACTGTTTTGATTACTATAGCTTTGTAATATATCATGAAGCCTGGATTTGTGATACCTCCAGCGTTGTTCTTTTTTCTTAAGTTTGCTTTGGTTATTCAGAGTCTTTTGTGGTTTCATACAGATTTTAGTATTTGTTCTGGTTTTATGAAGAATACTCTTGGTATTTTCTTAGGGATTGCATTGAATCTGTAGATTCTATTGGGTAGTATGGACATTTTGAAAAAATTAATTCTTCAAATTCATGAACATGGTATATCTTTCCATTTATCCTCTTCAGTTTCTTTCAGTGTTTTATAATTTTCAGAGTATGGGTCTTTCACTTCCTTCTTAAATTTATTTCTAGGGTTTTGTTTTTTTTTTTTTTTTGGTACAGTTAAAAGTGGAATTATCTTAATTTTTCTTCCTGCTACTTCATTATTGTATAAAACTACAACCGATTTCTATATATTTTGTATCCTGCAACTTTACTGAGTTTTTAGTTTTAATAGTTTTTTGATGGAGTCTTTAGGGTTTTCCATATATAGGATAGTGTCACCTGCAAATAATGAGTTTTACTCCCTCCTTACCTATTTGGATACCTTTTATTTCTTGTCTGATTGCTAGGACTTCCAGTACTATATTGAATAAAAGTGCTAAGAGTGGGCATCCTTGTCTTGTTCCTGATCTTAAATTATGATTTTAGCTGTGGGTTTGTCATATATGGCCTTTATAAAGTAAATATCTCTCTCAATGCACTTTGTTAAGAGTTTATGTTATGAACAGATGTTAAAATTTGTCAAATGCTTTTTCTGCATCTATTGAGGTGATCATATGATTTTTAGCCTTCATTTTGTTAATGTGATATATCATGTTGATTGATCATAGATTGGACCATTCTTGCATCCCTAAATTTCATTCGATCATGGTGAATGATCCTGTTAATATATTATTGAATTCAGTTTGCTAATATTTTGTGGAGGATTTTTTCATCTATGTTCATCAGGGTTATTGGCCTGGAGTTTTCTTTTTTTATAGTGTCTTTGTCTGGTTTTGGTATCAGGGCAAGACTGACATTATAGAATGTATTTGGAAATTTTCTTTTCTTCTTTTATTTTTTGGAATAGTTTGAAGAGAATTGGAGTTACCTTCTCTTTGAATGTTTTGTAGAGTTCACCTGTGAATCTGTCTAATCCTGGACTTCTGTGTGTTGGGAGTGTTTTTGGCTATAGATTTAATTACATTGTTGGTAATTGATCTGTTCAGATTTTCTGTTTCTTCCTGATTTACTTTTGGAAGATTGTATGTTTCTAGGAACTTCTCTATTTCTTCTAAGTTGCCTAATATGTCGGTATTACAATTTTTTGTAGTACTCTTTTGTAATCCTTTGTATTTCTGTAGTGTTTGTTGTTACTTGTCCTTTTTCATTTCTGAATTTGTGTCCCCTCTCTTTTTTTCTTGATGCATTGACTAAAGTTTTGTCACTATTTATCTTTTCAAAGAACCACCTCTTGGTTTCATTGAGCTTTTCTATTGTTTTTTAGTCTCTGTTTTACTTATTTCCACTCTGATCTTGATTATTTGCTTCTTTCTACTAACTTTGGACTTTGCTTGTTCTTCTTTTTCTAGTTCTTTTAACTGTAACCTTAGTGTTTGAGATTTTTCTTGCTTCTTGAGGTAGGCCTGCAATACTATAAACTTCCAAGAACTGCTTTTGTTGTACCCCAATGATTTTGGACCATTGTGTTTTCATGTTTACTAGTCTTCATATATATTTTCTCTTTTTAAAACTAATTATTTTGTTGACTCATTGGTTGTTTAGTAGTATATTGTTTAGCATCCACATGTTTCTGTTCTTTCCAGGTTTTTCTTTCTTGTAGTTGCTTTCCAATTTAAAACCATTGTGGTCAGAAAAGGTGCTTGATATGATTTCAGTGTGATTAACTTTATTGAAACTTGTTTTGTGGCTTAACATGTGATCTATCTTGGAGAATGTTCCATGTACACTTAAAACAATATATATCCTGTGTTTGGATGGAATTATGTATCTGTTCAGTCTATTTGATCTAATGTGTCACTCAGACACTGTCTCCTTATTGTTTTTCTGTCTAGATGATGTATCCATTGATGTAAATGAGTGTGAAAATTCCCCTGCTATTGTTGTGTTACTGTCAGTTTCTCCCTTTATGTCTGCTAATATTTGTCTTAAATATTTTGGTTCTTTTTTGGGTGTATAGATATTTACAATTATTATATTTTCCTGATGGATTGATCCTTTATCGTTATTTAATGATCTGTCTCTAGTTAAAGCTTTTGTTTTAAAGTTATTTTTGTCTTGGGGTACCTGGCTGGCTCAATCAGTTAAGTGTCTGACTCTTGATTTCAGCTCAGGTTGTGATCTCATGGTTCATGGGATTGAGCCCCACGTTGGACTGCACACTGACAGCATGGAGCCTGTTTGGGAATCTCTCTCTCTCTCTGTCTCTGTCTCTCTGTCTCTCTGTCTCTCTCCCCTTCCCACACATACATGCACACATTCTCTCTCTCTCAAAATAAATAAACTTTTTGAAAAAAGAAAATAAAGAAAAATAAAGTTTATTTTGTCAGATGTATTGCTACCCTGGCTTCCCGCCCCCCCCCCCCCCCGCCCCCGTTTTTATCTGCAGAGAATATCTTTTTCCATGCTTTCACTTTCAGTCTGTATTTGTCGTTAGGTCTTAAATGTGTCTCTTGGAGGCAGCATATAAATGGGTCTTGTTTTATTCATTCATTCATTTATCCTATATGTTTTCATTGGAGCATTTAGGCCATTTGCATTTAAAGTAACTATTGATAGGTTTGTATTGTCATTTTATTGTTTCCTGGTTGTTTCTGTAGTGCTTCTCTGTTCTTCTCTTGCTCTCTTTGTGATTGATGACTTTCTTTAGTGTTGTGGATGGATTCCTTTCTCTGTTTTTTACATGCATCTATTATATGTTTTTGGTTTGTGGTCACCATGAGGTTTGTATAACATCCTACATATATAGCAGTCTGTGTTAAGTTGATGGTCACTTAAGTTCCAATGCATTCTAAAGGAACTTCAATTTTGCTTCCCCTTCCCCATGTTTTATGTATATGTTGTCACATTTTTATATCTTTTTATTTTGTGAGTCCCCTTAAGATGGATTTACTACCTTTATATGTTTACTTTTTCATGAAATTTTTTCCTTTCATAATTTTCCTTTAATTATGGCCTTTTTTCACTTAAGTAAATCTGTTTTTTTTTTTCTTTTTTTCTTAAAGTAGGCTCCATGCCCAACGTGAGGCTTAAACTCACGATGCTGAGATCAAGGCACATGTTCTACTGACTGAGCCAGCCAGGTGCCCCCTTTTTAACATTTTTTATAAGGCTGGTTTAGTGGTGATGAACTTCTTTAACTTTTGTTTGCTGGGGGAACTCTTTATTTCTCCTTCAATTTTGTATGATATCTTTGCCGAGTAAAGTATTCTTGGTTGTAGGGTTTTTCCTTTCAGCATTTTCAATATATCCTACCACTGCATTCTGGCCCGCAACATCTCTGCTGAAAAGTCAACTGATTTCCTTATTGGGTTTCCCTTATTTGTAAATAGTTGTTTTTTTCTTGTTGCCTTTAAGATTCTCTCTTTATCTTTAATCTTTCACATTGAAAACAAATTTTTTTAATGTTTATTTATTTTTGAGAGACAGAGTGAGCAGGGGAGGGGCAGAAAGAGAAGGGGACACAGAATCCAAAGCAGGCTCCAGGCTCTGAACTGTCAGCACAGAGCCCAATGTGGGGCTCAAACCCACGAACCATGAGATAATGGCCTGAGCCAAAGTCGGACACTTAAACCAACTGAGTGACCCAGGTGCCCCAAATCTTTCACATTTTAATTATTATGTGCCTTGGTGTAGACCTCCTGGTTTCATCTTATTTGGGGTCGTCTATGTCATGGACCTGGATGTGTCTCTTCTTTCTCAGGTTAGGGATGTTTTCAGCTATTACTTCTTCAAGTAAGTTTTCTGTTCTTTTCTCCTTTTTCTGGGACTCCTTGTAGTGCGAATGTTCACATACTTGCTGTTGTCCCAGAGTTCCCTTAACCTGCTCTCATTTTTTTAGGAATTCTTTTTTCTTACTACTGTTCAAGTTAGGTGCTCTCCATTATCTTGTCTTCCAGATTGCTGATCCATTCTTCTGTATCTTGTCATCTGCTGTTGATTGCTCTAGTGTATTTTTCATTTCACTTACTGTGTTCTTTAACTCTTTTTCCTTTTTACATTTTCTGCCTTTTTGTTAAAATTCTCACTGAGTTCATCCATGCTTTTCTCCAGTCTGGTCAGCATCTTTAAGACCATCACTTTCAACTCTTTATCAGGTAGATCGCTTAATTCTGTTTCATTTATTTCTTTTTCTCCTATTTTGACTTGTTCTTTTATTTGGAGCATATCCCTCTGTCTCCTCATTTTGTTTGTGTTTGTGTCCATGAATTAAGCAGAACAGCTACTTCTCCTAAACTTGAAGTAATGGCTTTGCCTAGGGACATTACCTGTGTATACTGTGTGTGCCTGGTGGCTGTGGCTGGCTGGCTGGAGCTGCAGCGGGGGGGTTGGGGGGGTTGCCTCTGAGCTGAAGCAGCCCTGCTGGCTAGCTGGAGCTGAGGAGGCTGTGAGCCCCAGGTTTCGGGCACTCTGTGCAGCGGGTGCCTTGGCAGGAAAGCTGGAGCTGAACCACGTGTGGGCTGGGAGGTCCTAGGATGCTCCATGCAGCAGGTACCTTGGTGAGTAGTCTGGAGCTGAAGCAGGTAGGAGCCTGGGGTATCCCAAGGTGCTTTATGCCTGTGTTGCCTTGGCAAGATGGCTGGAGCAGTAGAGGACACTGCACAGAGGTGTCCTCATGTGCATTGTGCCGGAGCCTCCTTGATGGAAAGGCTGGGCTGGTATAGGCTGGGGCCTGGAGCTTTGCTCAGGTGGCAAGCCAACTGGGGCGCCCAGATCCTGCTCTTGTCTGTACCTTCATGGTGGAGGGGCAGTGTAAACAGTGGCGCTCATGAGCCTCTCTGACCTGGAAACAGTTCCAGCAGGCTCCCCCACCTAATAGGAAGGTTAGTTCCTTTGTATTTCAGTTGCCCTTTTAAACCACGACTTTTATTTCTGTGCCCCAGGACAGATAAATCTGCTTCCAGTCCCACAGTACTATCCTTTCCCACTGCAGTTCAGAGCATTGGTGGGGGGGTGGTTCTTATTGTTACCCTGTCTCTGTCTCTCCTGTTTTCCATGTGGTCCTTCTGTCTTCTATTGTGCAGAAGCCGTTCAGTCAGCCCTCAGTTCTAGTTCAGGAGAAATTGCTCTATACGTAGATACAGATTTAGTAAATTCATGGAGGATGTGAGCTCAGAATCTTCCTATGTTCCCATCTTGGACCATCTATCATCTCCTTATTCCTCTCTTGCCCCAGCCCTAAGCAACCGCTAATCTACCTTCCATCTGTCTAGATTTGCCTATTCAGGACATTTCATATAAGTGGGACCATATAGTATAGTTTTTTGTTCTGAGCTTCTTTCACTTAGCATAATATTTTCAAAGTTCCTTCATGTGGTAACTTGTATTAGTACTTTATTCCTTACTCTGGTTGAATATTTTATTGTATGGACATACCACTTTTTATTTATCCATTCATCAGTTAATGGGCATTGGGTTATTTCCACCTCTTAGCTCTGAAGAGTAATGTTCTTATAAACATTCACGTACAAGTTTTTGTATGGACCTATGTTTTCATTTCTCTAAGGTGTATGCCCAGGAATGGAATTGCTAGGTGATGTGGTAACTTTGTCTTTATTTAATTTTAGGAGCTACTAGACTGTCTTCCAAAGTGCACTATTTTATATTCCCACCGGTTATGTATGAGGGGTATGATTTCTCTACATCCTTGCCAACACTTATTATCTGACATTTTGGATTTCAGCCATTCTAGTAGGTGTGAAGTATCATCTCATTGTGATTTTGATTTGCATTTCCCTGATGGCTGGGCTAATGATGTTGAGCATCTTTTCATGTGCTTATCAACCATTTGTGTATATCTTTTGGATATATGTTAGATCCTTTGCTGGTTTTTAATTATTTGTCTTTTTGCTTTTGAGTTGCAAGTGTTCTTTATATATTTCAGGTACAAGTCTTTTATAAGGTGTATGATTTGAAAATATTTTTCCCATTCTGTGAGTTGTCTTTTCACTCTCTTGGCATTGTCTTTTGAAGTACAAGACCTTAACATTTTGATCAAGACCAGTTTATATAATTTTCTCGTTGCTCATATTTTTGGCTCATGGCCAAATCCAAGATCAAAATGCTGAACCCCCTATGTTTTCTTGTAAGAATTCCATAGTTTTAGCTCTTACACTTAGGGCTTTGATCCATTATGAGTTGATTTTTTTTAATGTTTATTTATTTTTGAAGGGGAGAGAGAGAAAGAGAGAGAGAGAGTGTGTGTGTGTGTGTGTGTGTGTGTGTGTGCGTGTGCGCGTGTGCAGGGGAAGGGCAGAGAGAGGGAGCCACAGAATCTGAAGTGGGCTGTAGGCTCAGAGCTGTCAGTACAGATCCTGATGTGGGGCTCGAACTCACAGACCATGAGATCAAGACCTGAGCTGAAATCGTCCATTTAACCAACTGAGCTACCCTGGCGCCCCTATGAGTTGGTTTTTATATGAGGTAAGGATGCAGTTTCATTCTTGATATGTGGCTCTCTCTTGTTTCAGTACCATTTGTAGAAAATACTCTTCCCCGTTGAATGATGTGATCTTGGCTTGGCATCTGTATCACTCAGAGTTCTCCAGGGAAACAGAACCAAAAAGATGTGTGTATCTATATTTGTATGTGTATTTATATTTTATATGTGCATACACACACACATACATATGTGTGTGTGTATATGTCAGTATATCGAGAGAGGGAGAGGATGGGGGGAGGGATTTATTTTAAGGAAATGTTTCATGCAATTGTGGGAGCTGACAGGTTCATATCTGCAGGTTTAGGGCAGCAGCCTAGAGACCCAGGGAGGAGATGATGTTGGAGCTCTTGTCCGAAGACAGTCCAGAGACAGAATTGCCTCTTCCTCCAGTGACCTCAGTTATTTTCTTTGTGTCTTCAACTGATTGGAGGAAGCCCACCTACACTCTGGAGGGAAATCTGCTTTACCTACAGTCCACCCATTTAAATGTTAATCTCATCTAAAAAATGCCTTCACAGCAATATTCAAATGTTCTGTGAAGTCTCTGGGTACTGCGGCCTAGCTAAGTAAGCACATAAAATGAACTATCGCAACGAACTGATTAAATCTACCACTTAATCAGCTTGGTGCCCAAACACATCTTCTTGAACCACACTCTATCTCTGAAAAAAGACAATAACAAGGTTATGTTTCCACCTAACATGGTAACACTTGTCCTGTGCACAGCTAAAATTGGGCCGAACTTTTCCCTAAAAGAGAATACAAAGTCCTGTGTGATATGACCTGTTGTACTTGAAGTCCTATAACTGAAATACTCTGATGTCATTAACAACACTTCAATATATGAAGTCAGGACATCTTACCTTAGGGTAAGATGATAAAGGGTAAGAGAGACAAAAAAATATATTTGAGATACACACATTCATAACAAAATAAAGAAGATATGCTCATGACAGTTACAGTCCTCACTTTTGTAACTGATCACTTGGTCATAGCTGTTATTTATAACTTCTTTCTTCCACTAGCCACTCCACATTCCCTTTGCTCTCAGTAAGCACCTGACGTGGTCACGGCTCTTGACCTTCATTAGTTGGGTGGCGTGACTCAAACCTTCATTCCTGAAGGGTCTGGGCCACTGGGAGTCCTGCATAAGTTGAATTGTAGTTTTCCGTTGACTTTAATCACATAACATGGTGAATACTAAGAGATGCCCTAAGAGATCTCCTATATTCCAGATATATACTCTTCCTTACATCCATTGTGGAGGAGCAGCCCCATTTCCCCCTTGGTGACTAGATCAGTCACTCCAGCCAGCACAGAACTCCGTTTTTGTCTGTTGATTCAAGGGTACAAAGAGTTCAAAGTGGCTGGGTGGCAGTCTTAACTTCCAGTTTAATGAAATCATCTTGGTAAAAGCGATTCTCCTTTTGGAACTAAGGCCTCTAAGCCAGCAGAGCATCAGGTTGTAGGGACAGGAAGCAGAAATTTTGCCCGTGGAGCGCAAGGGGTCATAGTGAGTGGTGCCACCCCCATTTTCAGTCTTGATTACTGGATCTGTGGGTCCTTGCAATGGGAGAAACAGTACCATATATTGGATGCTGATTCAGAGCATATAGAGCTTTCTAATAAACTTGCACCAACCTACAAGGTATTGCCACCTAGCTGATGCTGTATCTATGTGTTCAAAAGTCCATTCCAGCATCTTTTGTGAAGCCAGCTGCTTCACGGTGGTGAAGAATGTGGGAAGACCACTGCATTCCACAAGCACAAGTCTGCATTTCGTGCAAGCACCGTGCCTGCATTTCGGTGGCTGTGAAGTGAGTTCCTTGATGAGAAGCAATGATGCGGAGCACCGTGATGGTGTATAAGGCTTTCTGTAAGTGCATAGATGATTTTTGGAGAAGCATGTATGCAGGGGAGACAAACCTGTGTCCAGAGTATGTGTGTATTCTAGCAAGGAAAAAGAATCCTGCCTTTCCGTGATGGAAGCATCCAGTGTAGTTAACCTGCTAGCAGGTAGCTGGCTGATTACTCTAGGGGAGTGGTCCCACGTGGAAGATTCAGTGTTGGTGCATGTATCTTTCAAGTTCATGTTTTCATTTCTTTTAGATAAATGCTCAGACATAGAATTGTTAGATCATACGATAGTTCTATTTGAAATTTGGGGAAACTCCATACTTTTTTGGCAGTGGCAGTTTTGTATTGACATCGTCAGTGTACGAGGTTCCCTTTTCTCATACCCTCACCAACACTAGTTATCTCTTTTTGATAGTAGCTATTCTAACAGGCGTGTGGTAAGATCTCATTCTGGTTTTTGAGTTGCATTTCTCAGCGATTAGTGATGTTGAGCACTTTTTCAAGTGCCTGTGGCAGTCAGTATGTCTTTTTTGGAAAACTGTCTATTCAGATCCTCTGCCTACTTTTTAGTTGGATTGTATGAGCCTTTGGTGTTGAGTTGTAGGAGTTCTTTGTATATTTTGCATATTAATCCTTTAATTAGATGTTATTTGCAAATATTTCCCCCCATTTGGTGTAGATTGCCTTTACATTTTGCTGATGGTTTCCTTTGCGGTACAGAAGCATTTTTGTGGGCCAAAGTCCCACTTGTTCATTTTTGCTTTTGTTGTCTTTCCTTTTTCTGTCAGACCCCCCCAAAATCATCAAAACTCCTCTCAAGGAACGAGCTTCCTGTTTTCTTCTAGGAGTTTTATGGCTTCAGGTATTATGTTCAAGTCTTTAATCTATTTTGAGTTAATTTTTGTGTATAGTGTAAGTTAGTGGTCCCATCTTATTCGTTCACACGTGACTGTCCAGTTTTCCCAGCACCATTTATCAAACAGACTATCCTTTTTCCATTGTGTATTCATGGCTTCTGTTGTAAATTAATTGAGCATATATGTGTGGATTTATTTATGGGCTCTCGTTTCTTGAGATAGGCCTAGATTGCAATGTATTTTCCTCTCAGGACTGCCTTTGCTGCATCCCAAAGCGTTTGGATTGTTGTATTTTCATTTTCATTTGTTTTCATATATTTTTAAATTTCTTCTCTAATTGCCTGGTTGACCCATTCGTTCTTTACTAGGGTGTTCTTTAACCTCCATGCTTTTGGAGGTTTTCCAGACTTTTTCCTGTGGTTCATATCAACCACATAAACCACATGTCATGCTTCATGTCAAGCTTCATCGCATTGTGGTCCGAAAGTACGCATGGTATGATCTCAATTCTTGTATACTCATGAAGGGCTGTTTTGTGACCCAGTGTGTGATCTATCTTGGAGAATGTTCTATGTGCACTCGAGAAGAAAGTATATTCTGTTGCTTTGGGATGCAGAGTTCTAACTATATCTGTCAAGTCCATCTGATCCAATGTATCATTCAGGGCCCTTGTTTCTTGGTTGATCCTCTGTCTAGATGATCTATCCATTGTTGTAAGTGGAGTATTAAAGTCCCCTGCAATTACCACATTCTTATCAATAAGGTTGCTTACGTTTGTGATTGTTTTATATATTCAGGGGCTCTCGTATTTGGTGCATAGACATTTATAATTGTTAGCTCTTCCTGATGGATAGACCCTGTAATTATTATATAACCCCCTTCTTCATCTCTTGTTACAGCCTTTAATTTAAAGTCTGGTTTGTCTGATATAAGTATGGCTACTCCAGCTTTCTATTGATTTCCAGTAGCATGATAGATCTCCATCCCCTCACTTTCAATCTGAAGGTGTCCTTAGGTCTAAAATGAGTCTCTTGTAGACAGCAAACAGATGGGTCTTGTTTTTTTATCCATTCTGATACCCTGTATCTTTTGGTTGGAGCATTTAGTCCATTTACATTCAGTGTTATTATTGAAAGATATGGGTTTAGACTCATTGTGATGTCTGTAGGTTTCATGCTTGTAGCGATGTCTCTGGTACTTTGTGGTCCTTGCAACATTTTACTCACAGAATCCCCTTAGGATCTCTTGTAGGGCTGGTTTAGTGGTGATGAATTCCTTCCGTTTTTGTTTGGGAAGACCTTTATCTCTCCTTCTATTCTGAATGACAGACTTGCTGGATAAAGGATTCTTGGCTGCATATTTTTTCTGTACATCACATTGAAGATTTCCGGACATTCCTTTCTGGCCTGCCAAGTTTCAGTTGATAAGTCTGTCACTAGTCTTATGGGTCTTCCTTTATATGTTAGAGCATGTTTATCCCTAGCTGATTTCAGAATTTTCTCTTTATCCTTGTATTTTGCCAGTTTCACTATGATATGTTGTGCAGAAGATCGATTCAAGTTACGTCTGAAGGGAGTTCTCTGTGCCTCTTGGATTTCAATGCCTGTTTCCTTCCCCAGATCAGGGAAGTTCTCAGCAATGATTTGTTCAAATACACCTTCAGCCCCTTTCTCTCTCTCTTCCTCTTCTGGAATTCCTATTATACGGATATTGTTCCATTTGATTGCATCACTTAGTTCTCTCATTCTCCCCTCATACTCCTAGATTTTTTTATCTTTTTCTCAGCTTCCTCTTTTTCCGTAATTTTATCTTCTAATTCACCTATTTCCTCTGCCTCTTCAATCCATGCTATGGCCGCCTCCATTTTATTTTGCACCTCATTTGTAGCATTTTTTAGCTCCTCATGACTATTTCTTAGTCCCTTGATCTCTGTAGCAATAGATTCTCTGCTATCCTTTATGCTTTTTTCAAGCCCAGCGATTAATTTTATGACTATTATTCTAAATTCTTGGGGTGCCTGGGTGGCTCAGTCGGTTAAGCATCCAACTTCGGCTCAGGCCATGATCTCACGGTTCGTGGGTTCGAGCCCTGTGTCGGGCTCTGTGCTGACAGCTCGGAGCCTGGACACTGCTTCAGATTCTGTCTCTCCCTCTCTCTCTGCCCCTCTCCGGCTCACACTCTCTCTCAAAAAAAATAAATAAACATTAAAAAAATGTTTTTAAATAAAAAATAAAATAATAAATAAATTCTTGTTCCTTTATATTGCTTAAATTGTTTTTGATCACTTCGTTAGCTGTCCCTACTTCCTGGAGTTTCTTTTGAGGAGATTTCTTCTGTTTCGTCATTTTGGATAGTCCCTGGGGCGGCGGAACCGCAAGACACATCCCCTGTGGTCCGGAGTAACTTGTGTTGGTGGGCGGGCCGCAGTCAGACCCGATGTCTGTCCCCAGCCCACCGCTGGGGCCACAGTCAGACTGGTGTCTACCTTATCTTCCCCTCTCCCAGGGGCAGGACTCACTGTGGAGTGGTGTGGCCCCTGTCTGGGCTACTTGCACACTGCCAGGCTTGTGGTGCTGCTTTGATGGGATCTGGCGTATTAGCCGGGTGGATCTGCAAGGTGCACAGGGGCGGGAGGAGCAGGCTGAGCTCGCTTTGCCGTAGGTGGTCCCCTGAGGGAGGGGCCCTGCAGCACCGGGAGGAGGCAGGCCGACCCTTTGGAGGGATGGACCCACAGAAGCACAGCATTGGGTGTTTGCGCGGTGCAAGCAAGTTCGGTGTCGGGAACTGGTTCCCTTTGGGATTTCGGCTGGGGGATGGGAGAGGGGGAGATGGTGTTTGCCAGAGCCTTTGTTCCCTGCTATTTATGGGCTCTCTATTCTATTCCAGGTATCTATGTTTCTGTTGTGATGCTAATATCATACTGTTTTGATTACTATAGCTTTGTAATACAATGTGAAACAGACGTGTGATGCCTTCCACTTTGTTCTTCTTTCTCAGGATTGCTGTGGGTACTCGAGGTCTTTTGTAGTTCCATACAAATTTTAGGATTGATTGTTCTATTTCTGTGAAAAACGCCATTGGAATTTTGATAGGGATTACACTGAATCTGTGGATTGCATTGTGTAGTGTGGACATTTTAACAATATTTTTTCCAATTTATGAGCACAGAATACTTTCTTTTTCCATGCGTGTCTTCAATTTCTTCCATCAGTGTCTTATAGTTTTCAGCATACAGGTTGTTCATTCACCTTCTTAGTTAAATTTATTTCTAGGTGTTTTCCTTTTGACGCAGTCCTGAGTGGAATGGTTTTCTTAATTTCTCTCTTTTTTTTTCATTTTGATTGACATAGAATATTGACTGTATGTGTACAACATAGTGATTCAACGTTAATGTATATTAAAAGTGATCACCATGATAAATCTTGCTGCCATCTGTCACCATAAAAAGTTGGTACATATTGTTAACTGTTTCCTGTGCTGTACATTGTATCTCTATGTCTTAGTTATTTTATAATTGGAATTTTGTACCTTTTAATGCCTTTTTAATCTTGCCCATCATCTATCCTATTCCTGTCTGGAAACTACCAGATTGTCCTTTGTATCAGTTGGTCTGTTTTTGTTTGTTCATTTGTTTTACTTTTTTGGTTCCACATAGAAGTAAAATCATATCTTTTTGTGTGTGTATGACTTGCCTTTCTGTGTCTGACTTATTTCATTTAGCACAATACCCTCTAGGTCAACCCTTGTTATTGCAAATGGCAAGATTTCATACTTTCTGTGGCTGAGTAATATTCCTGTGTGTGTGTGTGTGTGTGTGTGTGTGTGTGTGTGTGTACACCATATCTTTTTCATCCATCTATTGATGGAAGGACGCTTTAGGTTGTTTCCATATTTTGGCTTTGCAAATACTGCAGTGAACATAGGGGTGTGTGTATCTTTCTGAATTAGTGTTTTTGTTTTCTTTGGATAATACCTGGTTCATATGCTAGTTCTGTGTTTAATTTTTTGTGGAACCTCCATACTGTTTTTCATTGTGAATGTACCATTTTGTATCCCCACCAATAGTATATAAGTGTTCCCTTTTCTCCACATCCTTACCAACACTTACTATTTCTTATCTTTTTGATACTAGCCATTTTCTGACAGGTGTGAGTTGATAACTCAAAGAGATTTTTATTTGCATTTCTATGATGATTATCATGGAGGTTGCATTGAATCCGTAGATTATTTGGGTATTGTGGACATTTTAACAGTATTCTTCCAGTCCATGAGCATGGTATATCTTTGTATTTATTTGTGTCTTCTTCAATTTCTTTCACTAATGTCTTATAGTTTTCAGACTACAAGTCTTTCTCCTTGGTTAAATTTATTCCTATGTTGTTTTGTGGAGTTTTTAAATTTTTTTTTAATGTTTATTTGTTTTCGAGAGAGAGCACGTGTGCGCGCACAAGTGGGGGAGGGACAGAGAGTGAGGGAGACCCAGAATCCAAAGCACGCTCCAGGCTCCCATCTGTCAGCATAGAGCCCAACACCGGGCTCGAACTCATGAGCCATGAGATCATGACCTGAGCTGAAGTCAGACACTTAACCGACAGAGCCACCCAGATGCCCCTTTGCGGGTTTTTTTTGTTTGTTTGTTTGTTTGTTTGATACAGTTGTGAATGTTATTGCTTTCTTAATTTTTCTTTCTGGTAGTTTTACCAGTGTCTAGAAATGAACAGATTTTTGTATGTTGTATCCTTCAACTTCACTGAATTCGTTTATTCTGGTACTTTTTAATGGAGTCTTTAGGATTTTCCATATATAGCATCATGTCATCTGCAATTAGTGACTGTTTTACTTCTTTTCCATTTTGGATGCCTTTTATTTCTTGTCTGATTGCTGTGGCTCAGACTTCAAATACTTTGTTGAATGAAAGTAGCAAGAGTGAGCATCCTTGTCTTATTTCTGATTTTAGAAGAAAAGCTTTAAGCTTTTTATCATTGAGTATGATGTTAACCATTGGGTATAATTTATTTTATATGGCCTTTGTTAAGCTGAGATGTGTTCCCTCTATACTCACTTTTCTGATAATTTTTTAATCATGAATGGATATTGAATATGGTCAGATGCTTTCTCTACATCTATTGAGCTGATCATATGGTTTTTACCTTTTTGTTAAATGTATTGCATGGTTGTTTAATAGCATGTTGTTTAGCATCACGTGTTTGTGTTTTTCCAGTTTGTCCTTATGGTTGGTTTCTAGTTTCATCCCACTGTTGTCAGAAATGATGCTTAGTATGATTTCAGTCTTCTCACATTTATAGTTGTTTTGTGGCCTGCCATGTGTTCAATCCTAGAGAATGTTCCATGTGCACTTGAAAAGGTATGTGTCCTATTGTTTTTTTGGATGGGATGTTCTGTAAATATCTGGTAAGTCTATTTGGTCTAATGTGTCACTCAGAACCATCGTTTACTTATTGATTTTTCTGTTGGATGATCTATCCATTGGTGTAAATGGGGTGTTTAAAGTCCCCTATTTTTATTGCATTACAGTGAGTTTCCCTTATGTCTGTTAATATTTGCTTTATATATTTAGGTGTTCCTATGTTGGGTTCATAAACCTTAAATTTCTGTATTATTGTTGGATTGATCACTTTATCATTATGTCATGACCTTATTGTCTCTTGGTATCATCTTTATTTTAAAGTCTATTTTTTCTGATGTAAGGATTGCTAACCTAGGTTTAGCATTTGCATGGAATATCTTTTCCCATCCTTCACTTTCAGTCTGTATTTGACTGTATGTTTGAAGCGTCTCTTGCAGGCAGTATTCAGATGGGTCCTGTTTTTGTGTGTGTTTTGATGTGGACCTGCCTGGGCTTATCTTGTTTGGGGCTGTGTATCCTGGACCTGGATGTTTTTTCTTCCCCAGTTTGGGGGAATTTTCCAGCTATTATTTCTTCAATTAAGTTTTCTGCCCATTTCCCTCTTCTTTTTCTGGGCCCCCTATAATGTGAATGCTAGTATGCTCGATGCTGTCCCAGAGGTTCCTTAACCTAGCCTCATGTTTTAATATTCTTTTTTCTTATTGTTGTTTAGCCTGGATGATTTTCACTACCCTGCCTTCCAGATCACTGATCTCTTCTTCTGTATCCTCTTATCTGCCGTTGAGTCTCTCTAGTGTATTTTCTTTTTATTTGTTATTATATTCTCCAGCTCTGGTTGGCTCTCCGTTTTCTGTTTTTTGAAATTCTCACTGTGTTCATCTGTTTTTCTCTCAAGTCCATTGAACATCCTTATGACTATTACTTTTAACTCTTTATGAGGTAGATTGCTGATCTGTTTCCTTTTCTTTTTTCCTGAGGTTTGGTCTTGTTCTTTCATCTTGAACATCTTTCTCCATCTCCTCACTTTGCCCAGTTCTCTTATTATGTGTTGTTATGTATTACATCAGTTACTTCCCCCAGTTTTGAAGGAGTGGCTTTATGCAGAAGATGTCTCTTGGGGCCCAGTAACACAACCCCCGCCCCCCGCCCCAGTCACCCAAACCAGGCACCATAGAAGTGTCCACTGTGTGGGCTGCGAGCACCCTCCTGTCGTGGCTGGGTGGCATTGGCGCAGGCTCACTCGTGTGTGGGGCTGTCCCCCAGAGTGATTGCCTGTGCGGCTCGGCTGCACCTGGTATGGGTGTGCGAGTGTGCAGGCGTGGCCTTGGCCTGTCTGGCTCAGAGGCCGGGCCACCACTGCCGCAGGCACGTTGCCGTGGGGTAAGAGCGCTTCGAAGGGCTCTAGGGCTGGCTGAGCCTGCCCAGCACATGAGGTGGGGTAGGGAGCCACTGGGGAGGGGCTCCAGGCCTGTCCCGTGGGTTGACAGATTGAGTCTTCAGGGGAGCACCTGGGAGGGGCCAGCAGTGGTGGCACAGTAGATGGTGACACTCAGAAATGGCGCCTGCCGGCACTGGGCCTCCGGGTGGGAGGTAAGTGCCAAAACAGAACAACAAAACACAAAATGGCGCCCACCACTTTTCTCACATTGCCAGGGAGCAAGCATTCCAGCGGATCCCTGCCCCTTTGACAGCGCCCTCATTTAGCGCGTGGGTTTCCTTCACATGTAACCCAGGCGCTTTTCAGACTGCTGCCTCTGCTGGAACTCAGCGATGAGACTGTGGGTGCGCCCTTCGAGAGCAGAGTCTTGGTTTCCCACTGCTCTTCCTCTCCCAGACAGTAAGCCCCCTCCATTTTCACAGCCAGGCACCCTGGGGGCTCATCTTCCCAATGCAGGTCCCCGGGCCGTGGAGCCCGATGTGGGGCCCAGACCCCTTGTTCCTTAGGGAGGGCCTCTACGTTCCTACGGTGCGGGTCCCCACCAAACCGTGTCTCCACCCCTCCAGTGTGTCACGTGGCTTTTTCTTACCTCCTTGGTTGGGTGTGATCTGTTCTGCTGGTTTTAGTTCCTCCCCAGAGGCGGTGGTTGTGTGTGTGTGTGTAGTCATAGAATTTGGCATGTCTGCGGGAGGAGGTGAGCTCAGGATCTCCCTGCTCTGCCTTGGTCCTGAGCCTGATTTCTGTTTCTCATAGTTTGTTATTAGCGTATAGAAATGTAAGAGAGCTTTATATATTGATTTTGTATCCTGCATCCTTACTGACTTTGTTTAGTACTTCTAATAGCTTTTTGGTGGAGCCTTCATTTTTTTCTATAGAATACCATGTCATCTGCAAATAGTGACAGTTTTACTTCCTTTCCAGTTGGATGTCTTGTGTTTTTCTTTTTGCTTATTTTTTTTTCAGCTAGGACATCCAATACTGTATTGAACAACAGTGGCAAGAGTGGGCGTCCTTTCTTGTTACTGATTTTAGAGGAAAAGCTTTTAGCTTTTCACCATTGACCAAGAATGTTAGCTGTAGGCCTGTTATATATGACCTTTATTATGTTGGGATATCTTTATATATATATGCCTGATTTTTTCTGAGAGTTTTTGTCATAATTAGATAAACTATGTCAAATGCTTTTTCTGCATCCACGGAGCTGATCCTATGATTTTTATCCTTCATTTTATGGATTTATCACATTGATTGAATTTGTGGATATTGAACCCTTATATGCCTGGAATAAATCTAGGTTCGTCATGGTGCATGATTCTTTTAATGTATTGTTGAATTTGGTTTGATAATATTTTGTTGACAGTTTTTGCATCTGTGGTCTTCAGGGATGTTAGCTTGTCACTTTCTTTTCTTATGGTGTCCTTGTCTGATTTTGCTTTCAGGGCAATGCTGGCCTTGTATAATGAATTTGGAAGTTGTTCCCACCTTTTCTAATTTGTGAAGAATTTGAGGATTGGTACTCTTCTTTAAATGTTTGCTAGAATTCACCAGTGAGGCCATCTGGTCCTAGGCTTCTCTTGGGAAGTTTTTGATTACCGGTCTGTTCAGATTTTTGTCCATTTCTTCTTGACTTAATTTCAGTAGTTTTGTGTCTTTTTGGAGTGGGTCCATTCTTATCTAAGTTACCGAAGTGTATTGGCATAGAGTTAATCATAATATTCCTTTCTAATTCTTTTTCTTTCTATAAGGTGGATAACGATGGCCCCAACCAAATGTCTCTCATTTCTGAATTGAACAATCGGAATCATTTTTCTTGGTCAAGCTCCTATTTCTGTGAACAACCACGTGTGTGTTTTCCTGTACTCCAAGTGAGCCACTTCCAGTTAGGAAACTGCATCGGTAGAGCTTCTAGCAGACTGAGCTGAGGGAGGAGCAGGGGTGGGGATGAGTCACCACAGGTCCAAATGGCACAGACTCTTCACCGGTCTGAAGATTCTCGAGTGAACTTTTTTTCAGTCTGTTACGTGTCTTCAGCTAATTTGGAAAGCCCTGAAATGGTTGACTGTAACAATTTTGCCGTTTTTAATTTGCTTTTTGAGGGAGGAGCGGCCAGGCTCCTTACTCCGGGCCATCCCTGGATGTATAATCGTAACTAGTATATTGTATACTGGTTCCTACACTGCGGAGACTACGAGCCACTTCTAAAAGCAGGCAGTTTCAGGTTTTAAAAGGTCCGCACCGTAGCCCGTCTCCCTCCAGGTGGGGACTGTATTAATGCACCATATTAAATGGCTGCTGGCCCTGGAAAAGCTGCCAGTGGGAGAGTTGCTGTCCGTGTACACATCAGCTCTGCCGTCTTCACGCTTGTGAAGTCACTCCCATTACAGACGGGGAAACCAAGGTTCAAGGAACTTGCCTACGGTCTGAATAACCGTGACTGTTCACACCCACAGCTTTCTGACTATGCTGTTGCCACATAGGTGCTTGGTCTATGCCCTCGGCTTTTCACCACTTTCTACCAGGAAACCTGCTGTTAGAATCCAGTCACCACTCAGTATGCATGGAGCACATATCGTGAGGTTTCCTGAGCGCTCCTTCAGCCTCTTTTTTTATTTTATCCACCCTTCCCTCTACCCCCATCACGGTCTTCCAGAATAGACCTCTTCCTGAGGTCTCAAAAGGTGTCAGGGTCAGGGGCTTGGGGGCGCGGTGGACTTCGGTGAAAGGTTTTCACTAATAGCAATTCCTCGCATTCCCTACCTAAACTTTTTGAAAGCCACCTGGGAATTCTAAAAGCCAAATTTTTCTGGGCTCTTAGTTTTGATGGAACTCCTACCTCATAGTACAAACCCGACAGAACCATCTTGGAGGCTGGTTAATAAACTGTCTCATGTTTTCCTTATGTTCCTCTAGAGTAGTGCTTTACAAGTTAGAATGAGAACACCTGAGGTAGCAATTCACGAATTACAGTAACATTAAAGTAAAATTAATCTGCTGTTTTTTCTGTAAGGCAACAGAAACACATTCCTGTAGAAAGATATTTGGTGATAAAATTAAGTGCTGCAATTTTTGAGCACATTTTTCAGGCTCTTTATTTAAAATGAATTTATTCTTTAAGAAATAAAGAAAAGGAATCCCTTTTATCAAGTTACTGAGAAGTATCAGTTGATCAATCCTACATAGGAAATCTATCTGCCTGACCTATGTGCCGTCTACCTACCATCTGTGTTCTAATAGCTGCACAAGAGAGAATCGCATAAATCTGGGGCCCGCCTTCTAGGATCTCACATTCCAGGAAGTATGCCGATGTAAAAGTTTAATAGACTGAGGCTTAATAAACACTCCATCCCAATAGGCAAGTGTTATTTGGAATTGGTAGCTCATGGCTTGGTCCAGTGATAAAAGGCAGGGGTCTGTACTTACAGGCAAAGATCTATGATCGAAAGACCAGTAAGAGAGAGAAGGAGTTAAAGGTGCTGGAGCCAGGGATGAACAGACCAGGAAGCCTAAACAGAATTTTAGGAGTTGCTGAAATAACTCAATATAGGGTAATTCTGTGAACTTGAGATAGCCCCTTGTTGGTATTTCTAACCTGAGGCAGGACAGGAGACAAGACAGACAGAGGTCTCGAGTCTTCCCCTTATATCCACAAAGTGGGAATCTCATGGTCAAGGAGTCAAACTCTTAACTATGTAAGGGCATCAGCCAAAAGACTTCCCCAGTGTGTATAATCTGTGTGCACCTTACTCCATCTTTCATTCACCCAGTAAACGTTTTGGAGAGCCATCTGTGGGCTAGGGTATCTTGCTAGGTACTATGGAAACAAAGTTGAAGAGGATATAACCCCTTCCTCAAGGAAGGAGTAGTGTCAGGGGCACACTTCCCAAGATTGAAAGATGAATGTAAGTTTATCAGCAGGCAAGGCAAGAAGAGCATTCAAAGGGGCACATGACAGATTAGGCAGTCTTGTAGGGCACAGCATGATTGGACAGGGACATTAACATGCCCTGGCTGGAGCTTGGGAAGATGAGCACCCAAGATGGGGCAGTAGAGAATCCCAGCATTTAAGGGATAAACAAGGGAGCTATCAAAGGAAGAGAGCATCTGCTACTATCCACGGTCTTCTTCATACCTTGGCCTCTATTAACACCACGTGCTTAAAGATTTGACCTAAGTGTCAAGAAACATAAGGATGGAGGGGTGCTTGGGTGGCTCCGTCAGTTAAGCGTCTGACTCTGGATTTCGGCTAAGGTCATGATGTCATGGTTCGTGAGATCGAGCCTGGCGTGGGGCTCTGCACCGACAATGCGGAGCCTGCTTGGGATTCTCTCTCTGCCCCTCTCGCTCTCTCTCAAAATAAATAAACTTTTAAAAATATACATAAGGATGGAACAAGGGTCCACTCCAAATTTGTAGGTAGAATGTGACTTACACTAGAGCAGTGTCTTTGGAAGAGTAGGAATAGAATTTAAATCAAAACCCATTCAGCATCATGTTGGAGAAATCAGTGTTCCCTACGAGTCGATGGAAGAACTTACCTAGGACAGCAAAAAGGTCAAGTAAACTTCTGTCTCCAACCAGAGCTATTTTAAGGACCAAGACATCTGACTCCACTAGACATTTATCTATCTGAAGAGAGGCGCTCTACAGTTTCCTTTCAGAATTATTCTCAGGAGCCAAGATGAAAGGCAGAGAAAGGAATCAAACTGGCTTACCAGTTTATACTGGGTATCACAATATACTATTTCCCCATTTCCCCATGTTCTCTGAGTGTCCCAGTGTAACAGCAGACAATAATCCAGCCCATACAAATTTGTTTTTATAATCCTCTTGCTCAAAATGGATATTATGGCAGAAAAAGTTAATATAACCTTGTATATAAGAATTTTGAAGGTCCTAAATTTTCCTCCAAAAGTGATTTTGACCGTGCTGTTTAAACAGTTATGATAAATACCAAAACTCTGTTGAGAAACTGAAAAGTTTTCCACTTAAAGAGATCTTCTAATATCAACTGCTTGCTATTCTATTCTAATCTTGGTAACTTTACGAAGACTACTGCTTAAGGACAAAAGTAGGAGGAATGTGTCCCCCGTTCCATGCTTCTCTCCTTCATTTCCAAATTTACAAAAACTGACTTCCAGAGAAAATCATGTGCAAGATTTGAGTATAGTCAGGCAGGGAAAAAACTATCAGGCTTCAAGTCTATTAAAAAAAAAAAAAAAAAGCCAGGGTGGCATTTCTGGACCAGACAGGATATCAAGGTGTTTCATGCAGTTAATTGTAAGTCTTCTTCAGAAGTTGTTGGGAAATCACCCCACAGAAGTGCAATTTTTGTTTTTCATTTTAAGCACTGCAAAATGAGCAAAAGAACCAATAGGTATCATTAAAATGGAAAATAAGAATTTCTAACTTCACACCATTATATTTACATCTGTTTTCAAGACCGAATCTATTCAACAGTACAGGCCTTTGAGTCAGGTGGACCTGTCAATTCAAGTGTTGTCCTTCTAGCAATTTATTGCTAAGTTTCCCTCTGCAAAGTGACCAGCTGTTTTAGAACTAATTTCTATTATAGCAGTTGGTGTCAGTTTTCTGCTTCAGTACCTGTAATTGCTAATAGCTGAGAAAGTGCAACTATCCATCAATGAAGGGGTATCTCTTACCTGTTAAGGGCCAATAGTTAATTTAACTGCTGGACCGGAATTTATGAAAGCATGGGGCGCTCCTCCCCTCTACTCAGGAGCTGTGAGAACACCAAGACAAGTGTTCCAGGAGCCCAACCAGCAGTGAGTTTAAACTGCACAGTTAAGGCACAAACATGGGACTTGCTAGGTAACAAAGGAAGACGTAATGTAATTAAACTTAAGATCTTCCTTCGCTTTATTGATAAGGTAACTTGATTAACTTCAATTATTAATAGCCAGAACTGGAGTCTCCGAAGTATCTCTAGACTGTAGTGAAATACACTTAAACGCTTATAGTTAACTATGCACCCAAAATTTGTTAAAAAAAAACAGCCAACAATAAAACTTGTTTCATGACTGTAACAAGTTACCACTTCCTGGTTTTCTTTCCAAGTATTAAATATAACCTTGTTTTTGGTACCACATGTTAGAATTTACTGAGGACTAAGCAAAAGAGTAGAAGCACACAGTGCTTCTTAGATTAACTCAGTTAAAAGTATGATACTTAAAATAGTATCATTTCCTGGATATGGATTTTTATTCACATTTGTAAACCCATTCTTAAGTTCTAAAAGCTTATTAAAAAAAAAAAAGTGAGGGTATGTGATGTCAAGGTATGTTTTCACTTCCTTAAAAGAATTTTAACACCTACGACAATAAAAGGAACCTATTTAAAAATACTGTTGCACTAAGGTGATAGCTGATGGTCCTTTGGCCACGTATTTATTTAGGGACCACCACTTACAACTCCAGCTGGTATTCCAAAGGGAGTAGTTAAAAAAAAAAGAAAAGAAACATACAACTAATACAATTTCTCTTACTCTTCACTTTTCTTTTTATTCAAAAGTCAAATATGTTATTTTTAAATCATCCAGCCTCAATTTAGATTTAATGTACCGTCATTTTCCCAAGATATGAAATTTCAGAATCTCTTTGGAATACTAATTTCACGTTTCTAGGTTTAACAAAATGGTTGAAATTTTAAATTCCACTCTATTTCCCTGAATTCTCAAGACAGTTGCTGATGTAAATTTTAATATAAAATATTTAGTCACAAAATAGTATTGCTTTTGTATGCACATAGTTGTAAGATTACTTTGTTTTTGTCAATAAAAACTATACCATCTTTCATAAAACTCTAAACAAATTAAGAACTGTGATGTAGAACAAAAATTACACATGGTAAAACAGGTACCAGCACAACGTTAGGTTATATTACATCAAAAAAAGTTTTAATGGTCCCAAATATATATACTCAACAACTAAGCATACACTCAGGGGAGAAAAAAATCAAAAACAAAATGAAACCAAAAAATTATGACACAAATGACCACATCTAGAATTCCACTCAATCTTTAATCAAGTAGGGACAAATCCCCACTTTAAAAAAAAAAAAAAAAAAATCTGCAGTTTGAAGGGCAAAGGGAACAGATAAAAAAGAGGAAACTTTATATTTGCCCCTCCCCCAAAGAGGTTTTCCAAACCTGTTGTAGCTTGACTAAAATGCTCAGAATGTATGGTTTTAAAGGCAGGTCTCTTTATACAAAGAAACTGCTGGCATTCTTAACTAGTGAAGAATCAGGGCACAAGAGCCTATTCTTCTGAGTCTCAAACGTGGTCCGAGAAAGCATATTCTGATTGTAGCAACTGACCAGTCAATCCAGAGTTCCACTTACAAAACCCCTGCCCTGTTGGCTTTTTGTTTCCATTTCCTTCCCTGAGAAAAGGGCAATGTGTGGTCCAAGCTGGAGAGCTCAAAGGCTTAAGTCTTTCCCCTAAATGTATAATATCCCCTCCTCCTGCTCCATTGAATTGGCACTTGATGAGCAGAAGTCAAGTGTGGGAGGCTGATCTGGATCAGTCATTCACAAGAGACCACTGCTTTGTTGTGGATTTTGTAGGGGGGAGGGGTAGAGAACCAGTTTTCTCAACAGGTACTGATCAGAGGCAGTTGCCATTATTAGGACTCAAACTTTGCTTTCTTTGACAACGGTAGCGTGTCTTCCTTATCTTCATCCTCATCATCGTCTTCATCGTCATCAGGATAATCTACCAGACCCACGAGGCCTCCCTGTTCAGAAATAAGGTTTATTTATTTTTTTTTTAACTACATTTCCAGCACATATTTTAAGTCTAGATAAAGGATACAGATTCCCCCCTCCCAATATACTGTGTGGTTACGTGAGATTAGATGCAACTGAAATTCACTGTATTTTCCCTAAGTTTTCCGTAATAAAATTTTTAGTCTATAATCCTAACAAATCACCCAGGAGATGGAATCAGTAATTACTGAATTGAAAAAATGTTTTAAAATTTAATAGTGCATTAACAAACTACAGAAGATCAACAGACCAGGAGGGCAGACCATTAGAATTTTAGGAAAGGGAGTCTGCCTTTCCTTCCAGCTTCCTTTTAGACCCGTGCCTTCGCCAGAAACCACTGCAGCTCTATTTAGGAGACTGTGGAAGAAGTCCCACTGCTCTGTGGTCCCTTCACTTCAGCATCTCTCAGATTCACTTCTTAGCCCTTAGGGGTCTCGTGCAATTGTCAAAGAAAAAACAACTGTGGGTGGGGCACTGTATTCCCGATTTAGATCAACGAATTCCACATGCCCAGTCTGCTAGTCCTGGGCAGCATAAGGTGGCCCAGGGAATAGGTTTTTATCCTAAGATTATGTCTTGTCCACATTTTTGGTGTTAAAATTTTGATCCTTTCTTATATGAAAAGAGATGATGGTTAATTCTTTTTTATAAACCTTGCTTGGAAAAATAGTGTTGGGAATGTCCAGGTATTTAATTATTTTTCTTCCACACAAGTCTTTATCTGGGTGTTAATTGGGAAAGTTGATAAAGAATAACTTTAAAATTTTGTGTATGTTTTGAAACAAATCTGAACCAGAGTTCTAAAATGCAAACCACCAAAATGATTTATTCAGACTTTGGTATTGGTCATAAAAAACTTTCAGAAATTGCTCAAGTTCTGCATACATTCAGGTAGTAGTGGGAGAATTATTCATTCCCTCTAGCTCAGAAAGGTTTGATCAGTTCCAAAAGACAGTACCCAAAGGAAATCTCAGTCACAGTTACTGTTGAACCAGATTAAATGAGAAAGGCCTGGAAGTCAAAATGTACCTTGGTAGTAATAGCTGCCGTCTGAGATGTACTTTTAGGGACAGATCCAGGAGAGCCTGGAGATCCTGGGGATCCCGGGGATCCCGGTGAACCAGGCAGATTTGCTGCAGGTGACTGGCTGGTGAGATTAGTTTTTGTTCCACTAGAGAGGGAAAGCTTGAAACTTGGGCTCTGCCGACCAGAAAGATTCGTTTTCAGAAGCACCTCTTTTTCCTCACTTTCTTTTACTAAAAATAAGAATATTGTCAATAGTTGTCACCCGTACTTGTCTTTTTTTAATCCCCCCAAATGAGGTGGCACTAAACACAATTTCCTAGCTTACTCCTTTGCTGGGGGAAAACACATGTTCAACACGCTACGAGAAGGGATGAAACCTTCCTTCTGTATCCAGTGTTTCCACCCTTCCCGAAATAATCTAGTTCTCCTATTAAGAAAATTTAGTCCATGCTTTCACCCCCAGCCATTAAGTCACATTCTGTAAAGCAACTAAGTCTTTGAAATCTAGGTCACAACACAAAGTAGATACTCGTTTTCTCAAGAAAGAGAGAAAGAAACCAGGGTGGGAAAGCTGTCATTTTTGCCCAGCTTTTCAACATACATTTCTTCCTTTCCATGAATTTACTTATTGGATCCATAATATCATCATCGTTTTTAGTTTTGTCAGATGGAGACACGACAGCTTCACCATCTTCCATGTCATCTTCATCAGTGTTAAACCACATCTCCTCTTCGTCTTCTAGTGTCCTGGCGTCTCTTCGATACCTGTGATTCCTCAAAATGGACCGCATGCTAGGAGTAAAGAGAAGAAAGTAAACCGACTCCTCCGCAGACTCCTTTAGACAGTCTTCAAAGTGGGGCTCCGAATTAGACCGTCTTAACAGAGCAAGGAGAGAACAGATTTATACACAGGCTAATGAAGAACCAGACTCTACCCAACCAGATTTTTCATATATGATTGAAAAAGTCCACCATCTCTAGTATCATGGATCAGTTATTAAACTTGTTAACATCAGGAATTAATCCTAATTCATGGATTTTAAAATCTACCGTAAGTATGTGAATTCAGGCATTTAGAAAAATATACAAGATTTCTTAAGTAACTGCTAACAAAGTAATTCAAAGCAAATCAATGAAGCCCCACTGCCACATAAGTGTTGGGTTTTCTTTTTCACTATCTAGTCTGATAAATGCCTGAGGAAGAGTCCAAGACCAAGCCAATATCCACCTACACCTTCAGGGCAACATTCACGTTGGCCATTGCAGAAAACTACAACTCCTGCTTATCCCATCCCTCCCTCCCCCAGCCAGGCCAGAAAGAGGCACCACCGTCGAAATTGAATAAATAGATTAAAAAATGTAGGAACTTACCTGTCAAGTTTGGGATTATCTTGCCTTTCTCTTTGTTGTTCAAATCTCAGTTTTAATCCTTTAAATGTCTGTACATAATCTACGTCTTCCAGCGCTTTCCAGTAATTTTCAATTACATGAGCAGTTAATGATTTTATATCTTCCTACAGAAAAGAATTATAATGATGAAAACATACAATAGGAAAAGGTTACTTTTGCTGAGAGGAGGCTTAATTGTAGAGAATTCAATAACCTGCCCCAAACAGATGAACTTCATAAAATTATAAGCCAGTCTTAATCAAATGCTGAAAATGGGCATAACTGGCTATGCTACGTACCAAAGTGTCTCTGATTTTTGGTGTATCTCAGAATTAACGGGTCTTCCCCAAGTAAATGCCCAGGTCCCACCCCAGATGATTCTTAAATTTAAGTAAGTGTGGGGTGGGATCAGCACGTCACAGAAAAGTGCTAGAGACAGATGGTGGTGATGGTTGCACAACAGTGTGAGCGCACTTAATGCCGATGAATTGTACACTTTTTAAAAAGGCAAATTTTGGGGGTTTCTGAGCAGCTCAGTTGGTTTCAACTCAGGTCATGAGCTGCGCGCATGCTCAAATATTTTTTTTTTTTTTTCAACATTTTTTATTTATTTTTGGGACAGAGAGAGACAGAGCATGAACGGGGGAGGGGCAGAGAGAGAGGGAGACACAGAATCGGAAACAGGCTCCAGGCTCCGAGCCATCAGCCCAGAGCCCGACGCGGGGCTCGAACTCACGGACCGCGAGATCGTGACCTGGCTGAAGTCGGACGCTTAACCGACTGCGCCACCCAGGCACCCCTCAAATATTTTTTTTAAAAAGGCAAATTCACATTATGTATGTTTCACCATAATTTTAAAGCATGTCACAGATAATTCTAACACACTGTTTGAGAACCACTAGTCTACTCTATTACTAAAGATTCAGAAGTCTGTAATGAAATTATTCTTTAAATTTTTTTTAACATTTATTTTTGAGAAACAGAAACCGAGCACGAGTGGATGGGGGCAGAGAGGGAGGGAGACACAGAATCCGAAGCAGGCTCCCAGGCTCTGAGCTGTCAGCACAGAGTCCGACGTGGGGCTCAAACCCACGAACTGTGAGATCATGACCTGAGCTGACGTCGGCACTTAACCAACTGAGCCACCCAGGCACCCCTGAAATTGTTCTTTGAAAGTATATGGGGAAAAGTCACAATTCAGAAGCCCTCAAAGTTTTGATGTGGTTTTTGTTAATTCTACTTTCTTAAAATGATTACCATGACAGTGTTAAATCAGTTGTCAAACTATCCTGTAAAGGATTCACAGCTGCTGAGAGACTGTATTCCTTTGAACTGAATCCCTTACAAGCTTCCGGTTACATGGGTTTTCTTTTTAAAATTTTCTCCAAGTATCACCTCAAGCCACAATATCAATAATGCATATTCAGTATTCTCAATTAAAACCAAAATTCTAACTGGAAAATACAGAACCTACCACTCTAATAAATTCAAACATCTCTATAATGGCAGAGTTCATCAGATTGTAGCGGGATCCGTTGTTGAGAAACGCTTTGACAACTGGTTCGAACAAAAAACTTTTCATTATGTAGCGGTTGTAAAACTCATCTTTCAATCCAATAATCTTTCTCTTAAAACGAAGAGCACCTGAAACACAGAGGCATCGTTGTTCAAATTATATACCCCACTTCCATATTTTAGATTAAAAAAAAAACAAAACAAAAAAACCTGTGTAATAAATAATTCTTCGTGCAGTGTTAGGTTACCACTTCCAGAAGTATGTACCTAAGGAACAGGGAATCACAAAAGGGTTACCAGAAAAACGTATTCTGGAAATAGTGTATGTCATGATAGAACACAAGTCTCAGAGAGTGGAAAAATTCTGGAACCTACTAATGACCAAAATGTACTTCACATCTAAAATAAGAGCTAAAACAGGGCTGACAAATGAATTAAGCTTTATACTAAAGATGCGAAAATTCTAAATACGTCCTTCTACAGTCACCTTGAAAACAACAGAAAAACCATTGTTTTATTAGGGCAATCCACGTATAATTTGATATTCATTATTTTTGGACACTCTTACTATTCTGCATCAGAGTTCTGGGTTTACGACGGTTGATCTGTCAATGTGTCAGGAGAACTACTATAAACCCACAAAACTCTGCACGACCCATAACTTGCCTTCCCATAATTTTGAAATAAATTTAGAGAATGTTGCTTTTAAAACGTGGTCCTCTAGGCTTATTGCAGCGAGTATGCTTTTTAACTTTTTTCCTAATTTTCCTTTTTACAATTAATTAGGCTTTAACTTACAGATTAAAAGGTATATTTACATCTTGAGGTATGGGGAGTTACTTAAGTCACCATTCGTCAAGATCCAAATATACTCAGACAGCTAGACAAACCCTCTTTACCTAAATGGAGTTTATCAGTAAGTTAATGCCCCAGTTATTGTAAACAGTTCAAAAAAGCATACTCACTTCATGCAGTCACATCGTCTTCGGTTGGCAAGATTAATTATTGTGTTTGTATTTTGGTTTCTTTGGAGATCATGGAAGTGGCTCGTTAAATTGCCAATTTGTTATTAATCAAGTCCTTCATGAGCAGGTAGCCAGGCAACCATGCTGACACGGTTTCTGGGTGGGAAGGCAGAGGAGTAAAGCAGCTCAATTTTTCTTTAGTTGGCAGAAAAGAGGTCCACAAGTGAATGCCCATTTAGGTACAAGCTGGTTATAAACTGCCTTAACAATGCAACTTATTGAAGAGTGTCTCTTTCTAAAGTGACACTCTGGGCAGGGAATTTCAAAATAATTTATAGAAGAGTAATTGCATTTTTTTTCAACTACTGAATTATTTTCAAATACAAAAGCATGGTGAAATTAAGACATTTTAAACAGTAAGAGGCACCTGTGTGTTAAGCCTAACAAGGGTTTATTTTCCCAAAACAGTGATTTTAGAGTTTGGTTTTTTTGTGATGTCACTTGACAAAGGAACTTCGTGAGGCAGTTCCATTTGTCAGAATAAAAAACAATCCATTGGAGCTCAGGCCAGATGTTCAGTTTTTAGTAATTAAGGCACGAGCTATTGTTTCAAGAATTAGTACTCTGAACTCTGCAGGCTTTGTGGAGACTTGTGTCCTACCATCACACACGCTAGCTGCACCCTGTGGTCTGCGTGCGGTTCCTAGGTAATTGGTAAGAAACTCCCTTCCTAGAATTCACTAAGACCGAGGTGTGCAGTGGGACCACTATTTCCTCAAGAGCAGTTCTGTCCAGAAACTGCTGGTGTAGATGGAGGACGGTTCTACTGGTCTTGGTTTTGTTCCTCCTTTCCATTTGCCCTCATTTATTTATATCCAGAAGTGGGTCACGTCCACTCAAAGTCTTCCCCGAAAGCAAACCTGCATCGAGAGTATCCAACCACTACTTGCCGTTGAATAAAGGTTGCTTTCAAAAATTTACCAGTGAGTTCTATCAAGTCAAGTTGCTCAGAGTAAATTCGAGAAAGCTTCTGGGAGAGGCCACAGCGGCATAACTGGAGGACTTTCGATGTAAAGTGCACTCTGCTTCCATGCTTCCCTCTAAACTTTCTCAACATTCCAGGAATCTCTGGTGCTTCGTTTCAATCATCTCTAAAGTCATTCCTCTTTACCTCACACAACGGGAGATTTCCTGTCACAAGTTGAGACTTTTTGCCTCATATGTAACTAATGATGGCCAAATAAAGCATCTACAGTAACATTTTTATTTCATTCCTTTTATAGATGTCCACATTTTTAACAAAAAAACTAGACATGAACCCTGAAAAACCAAGGAAATGAAGACTGATAAAACTGCTCTATGTAGATATCTAACCTATAAAGGCCTAAATGGTGAAAGGACTGCTGGTCTCCCCTACAGAACCGATTTGTTGGCTTTAGGATAAAAGCCTTCTAATAAGCAGTGGATATTAAAAAAAAAAAAAAAAAAAGGCAAGTTCGGTGAAGTTCCCAACTTGTTTACATTTAACCACTCATTCGTTACCTGCTGTCCTTATAATGTGGCGTCTAAATTCACCTGTAATGAACACTGTACCTAACGTTTTCTTTCAGTGTGATGTTAGCAGACTGAAAACGTTCTACCTCTCCTCAAATTTATACTTCGTTCTTTAAGAAATCCTCGATCAAAAACTCCTACTCTATACTCTACAGCCAGTCCTCGAGTGCTTATTCCTTATGACTGGCATCCTCTTCCAGAAACTACTCATGTTCTCAATCTGGGAAGACAGCCACACGGAGAATAATGTGAGAGTGAGTTAGGTTTAATGCTAACTCCGTTTGGAAAATGCAAAGAATAAAGCATAACTAAGATTTTCCTCCAATATAAACCTTCCCTGAAATGAAATCTCTTCATAGTTCTCATTAAATGTTGAGACCTTTTCTTGATGATACTGCAAGCAAAATAATGAGATCAAGAACTGCGAGCCAAAAGCCTTTTTTATCCCTCTCCTGCCACTCTCCCGCTGGACTCGTGTGTTCTACCTACCCCAGACCGTTAACATGCCACACTTTCCCCACATCTGCACATTAGCCGTGTGTTCAGCCAAGCATGTCGCATTCTCCCATGACCAGTACAACCCAGTTGACCTCTTTTGCAAAATTTTCCTGATCTGACTCATTCGTGGAGAATAAATTCTTTCCACTATGCTTCCAAACACACCTCGATATAGTACTTAGGGCATTGTATTTTGATGGTTACAGGACTATCTCCTCATGAACTCTGATCCCTTTGACAGCTGAGTCCAGGTCTTAATCATCTTCATTTTCTTTGTACCAGGTATTTAGCATACTTCATCAAGTCTAAGATGCCACTGATTACAAGAAACTTTTCCTACTCTAAGAAAACCAAACCAACCAAACTATCATTCACAACAACATGCCATTAATTTTAAGACTCACCTTGATCTCACAGATGACAAATGTCTAAAGTGCAGAGCTTAGTACTGACAAAATAGGATAGTAGGTACTTGATACATTTATTGAAATAAATGATCAACATACTCATTTATTTAGTTTTTCCATTCTGTCCTAAACTGCCTTTCCCCGCACTTGAACAAAACCTTCTATTCTAACACGAAAGAAGTGTTCATTATGAATTCACTCTCAATTTAGTCAGGGGGCTCTCACTTTTGCTGTGGTTGGTATAGAAGGAAAGTGAATGAGTTTAAAAAGCCCTTCTTTTGCAAATGCTGAGCTCATGGATAGTACATTAGTAAGGCAGGACTGAAATAATGCATTTGTTTTTTTTGTTGTCCCATTTATTTTTTTGTTGTTCTTAGCAGTCTAGATTAATGCCACACATGCTCCGTGTTACCTTTGGCTGAAAAAGTTTACCAAGGGTAGCATCAAAGTTTCTGGACAATCAACAGAAACTAATTTCACTAAATATCTGAAAGTTGAAAAATGAAAATATACTATGACTACGTGTAGTCTCAGTCCATACTGCTGTGTGTACATTGGCCCGAAAAACTAAGTCAACTATAGCGGTTACCCTGATAAAAATGTTTAATGTTTTTAGAAGGAAATCTACTTCTACTTACTTTATTTTTTTTTTCTTAATTTTTTTAACGTTTTTTTATTTTTGAGACAGAGAGACAAGAGCATGAATGGGGGAGGGTCAGAGAGAGGGAGATACAGAATTTGCAACAGGCTCCAGGCTCTGAGCTGTCAGCACTGAGCCCGACATGGGGCTTGAACTCACGGACCGCGAGATCACGACCTGAGCTGAAGTCGGCCGCTTAACCGACTGAGCCACCCAGGCGCCCCTCTACTTACTACTTTAAAGATAAAATACTGTAGAGCAAATCAACATCAGA
Organism: Panthera onca; assembly: GCF_046562875.1. Classification (NCBI taxonomy): domain Eukaryota; kingdom Metazoa; phylum Chordata; class Mammalia; order Carnivora; family Felidae; genus Panthera; species Panthera onca. The sequence continues at coordinate 133,964,146 of NC_138344.1, forward strand.
CACATCCTTATAAAAATAATGTTCTTATAATGTTAAGGATATTTTAAAAATCCATTAAGTAAAAAAATTGTAAAAGAAGTTAAAAAAAAATAGCAAAAAATGGATATATGTGTATATACATATATTCAGGCCTTCAATTAGTGAATGACTGTGATGCCTTTAAACAATGACAAAACAACCAAACTTACCCATAAAAACCAAAAGACAAATTACCAGCAGACATTTTATCGAGCCTCTAAGGTACCCCCACATTGGTCTGTCAACTTACCAAAGGCTGGCTGCTACATGATCAAGTACATTCTCAAATAACCTATTTGCAATTCTGAAACATGTTTTATTTCAACAAATAGGGCCTTAACACAGTTAAGTTTTGAAAAACGTGTACAACTAAGAACAATCCATGTGTTGCTCTAAGAGAGCTGACAAACTTTTCCCATAAAGGTTTACAAGTCCACATTTTAGGCTTTATTAAGCCACATATGTATGGCGTCTGTAGCTTTTTTTTTTTTTTAACAACCCTTTAAAAAACATGAAAACCACTTTTCAGCTTGTAAGTTGTGCAAAAATAGACCACAGCCTGGATCTGGTCACCTCTGAAGTCTGCCCCTCTTGCTCTGAATTGTCAGAGGTAATAAAATGTTATACTGTCCGGCACTGGTTGTTGTATGTAAAGTGATGAATCACGGTATATACACTGTATGTTAGCTAATCTGACAAATTATATGTTCAAAAAAATGTTATATTGTCAAATAGAAATAAACATGAGAAAAAAGTATGTGTGCAGTCAATGAATGGACCATCTACAGACATTTGTGCTGGGCATTTTGTAACTCGGAATGTGTTTTAGGAAGTCAGTGCTGTTAGCTATCAATTTCCAAATTACAAAAATATTCTTCATGATTTAGTGTGAGACCCAGGAACGCCTAATTTATAATTAGTAATGCAGTCCTAAAAAAGTTACGGAGGTAAAATGATCTAAGGTGCCATTTTAATAATGGAATACTTTAATATGAATTTTGTAGATGCACACCAACCCCTTTGCTTACATAACTGAGAAATATGCAAATGAGGAAAATCATCTCAAAATGTGGTGAAATTATATAATCAGTGTAGTTTCCTATTAGAATGTAGGTCTCTTGACCTGAAATCCATGATCTTTTCTTAGGCAGTTAAGACCCAAAGGTACCAACAACATGATAATATATCAATGATAAATAATTCCACCAGAAGTAACACTTACATAATGCCAAGAAAGCATGCTTTGAGGCCATAAGAACTAGCACTCTCCGGAGGATGTCCTTATTAATAATGTAGTTCTTTATGTGGTAGGTATGGTGCTCCACACAAAATGTTAACAACTCCAGTACAAGTGCCAACAACTGGGCAGTCTGAAAATCATCTAAAAACAAAACACAATTGTATTTAATGACCAATATTCTTTTCCTTTCCAAATGTAAGTATCTAAACTCCAATCAAGTAAAATCCTATCAATCCAAAATTTTATTTTTTATATGTTTATTTACTTGCGGGGCGGGGGGGGGGGGGGGGGGTGGTGGATAGAGAGAGAATCCCAAGCAGGCTTTCAGCTGTCAGCGCAGAGCTCAACACGGGGCTTGACCTGACAAACCGTTGAGATTGTGATCTGAGCTGAAATCAAGTCAGATGCTTAACCAACTGAGCCACCCAGGTGCCCCAACCCCAAATTTCAAGTTAAGGAAAAGGGAACAAACAATGGATTCCTATCCTACCTAATGTGCCAAGAACCGTGCTTTACATTTTCTTCAGCAACTCTAAGAGGAATTTGTTTCACAAAACCCAAGTATGAACAGCAAGGCAGAGATGAGACATGAATCTATTAGATCCGCTTTATTCCAAGGTGCAAGAATGCTCTACCATGTCTTAACACATCCCTCATAGGATGGACAGTACACATGGCACAGGAGGGCTTGAAAGATACCATCGGGTCTTTGGTGGAATTATTCTCTCTGCTCCTATGATTCCAATGTGTTTTGTGGCTCCTTTATTACACAGGATGAATCCACACTGAGTTACAATCGTTGGCTTATCTTTCTTCCTCACCAGGCAGAAGGCTTCTGGAAGTATTTTACTTACTTTTTTCATTTCCCCCATTTAGCCCCTAAAGATTATATACAGCACAGTGCCTTCCACACAACAGGTTTTTAATAAACGTTTAAAGAACTAAATAAATGTGTTTGGAAAAAAGCCTTAAGCTTTACCTAGTACAAATAAAGTAGACAGAAAAATGAATTATCACGGTTCCCAGACTTAATCCTAGAGTCACAAAAAACTAAATTTAACATTTATTTTCTAAGCGGTATGTAAGTTATATTGTACTGATAATTCATCGAGAACAAAATCATCTTCTCGAAACATCAATAAAGGATTTCCCTTGAACATCCTAAAACTACTCTCTGGGGGCACCTGGGTGGCTCAGTCAGTTGAGTGTCCGACTTTGGCTCAGGTCATGATCTCACAGTTTGTGAGTTCGAGCCCCGCGTCGGGCTCTGTGGTGACAGCTCAGAGCCTGGAGCCTGCTTCCAATTCTGTGTCTCCCTGTCTCTCTGCCCCTCCCCTGCTCATGCTCTGTCTCTCTCTCTCTCTCAAAAATAAACATTAAAAAAAAAAATTTAAAAAAACCCACTCTCTGAAATACACACACGCAAGCTAAAGGAATGAAATGCAGAAATAATGAGTCATCAGTATATGAATAATCCCCCATGGAAAGAAAGAGTTTAATAGTGAGCACAGCCTTGCTCTGCACATCTGGAGTGCAAATAACAAAATTACTTTTTTCATAATTACTTCCATTTTTTTTAACCTATGTAAATAAAAATAAAAAAATATGAATATTGCCTTAAAAACTTTTAAAATTCTGAAAGCAACAATTATCTCCTATTATGTTTTATTGTCTTCAATTATAGTACTTTTAAAGAAATTTTACCTTGAGCACCTTTTTTGAAAATGTATCCAAATGACTTGAACTTTTAAAGACTATTACTCTACATCAACTCTGAATTTCAGAATTCAAGAACAAAGAACTTCACTACCAACCTGCATTATCTTACCTTTGCTGGGTTTGTCTTCTGTTGTATTTGCCAGTAAAGGAGCAGTGAGGACATGCATACAGTGCTTATAAAAGAAACCCAGAAACTCAGTCTTCTCTGTTTTCTAAGGAATCAAAAACACTTCCATGAACTTTAACGGCATTGGTTCCTACCAGCAATAAACAATATACTAGTATGAAAATGAGAAAAATGCCTGTGGCTTACATTGGCAGTAGCTAACATGTTCTCTGGGTCAACTAAAGTTCGAAGCAGGCCCATAAGTTGGACTGCTCCTCCAAGTTCAGGGTCTGTATCACAAATCATATGTTCTATAATGAGGTTGATGAGCAAAATATCCTGGTGAGAAAAGTACATACAATAAGGATCACTTACTATGAGTGGGAATGTAAAAGCACACACTATGACACGTTACAGCATTATACTAGCTGCCTTGTTAACTGCAAACAAAAGAAATGACTAACTTCTTTAACAGGATATACGGCAGTGTTTCCCTCAAGCACGCTACAGGCACATTTACACTAAGTAGTACAGAAAAGAAAGTCTCTTTCTTTCTCTCTGATCTTTAAATCCCTTCGATTAAGGCAAACACAAAGTTCATTTGGTGCCAGGAGAGCTTTGTACTTCTTGATAACAAAATTTCCCTTCTGAAGACAGCTAATGGGCTTTCAGTTTAATAGTAAGAATATTTAGCTAGAATTTACAGCATTGTTCTATTTTCACTGCATTTCTATAGATTCCTTCTACTTATGGCAAATGATATCTGTATGTGTTCTCCATTTATGGAAATGATACAAAATTTCCATTTAAAATAAATTTAGTCGGTACCTAAATGTGTGAAGTTAGAAGAAACAAGATTATGGTATTTAGATAGCATAGAGAACAAATGTATTATAATGATTCCCAATGTCAATGAAAACGGATTGCTAGTTTTCCCGAAGCTCTATGACTGCAGTTCCTAGCCCAAGGAGTAAAATAAAAACAGAGAGGGATTCAGTGAGGAAATCTCTGCTCTTGCCTGTATATTCAGCAGTAGGATGGACATAAAGATCGAAATTGGGAATTAAGAGGCCTACTGCATGAAAGTGACATACTAAATTAATGTATGTGCAACTAGTGAGTTTCAGGGCCAACAAGAATAATAGCCTTTATTTTTAATCATACAGGTATTTTGGTTTTCTGGATAGGACTACTTATAAAAGAAAAATGTGACATAACATTTAACAGTCCAAACTGGTACTTTTCTACACTTACCCTGGTACTACGATTAAAAAACAAACAAACAAAAAGACCAACCCTTAAATACAGAAAATGACTAGGCATTCCACTTCATTTTGACATTTTATTTAAGACTTTTTAAAAAAGTAAAATCTATTTTCTCAATTTGTAAAAAATGCAAGAGTTCTGCATAGATTTTTTTTTTTTCCTAAATGCCTCCCTCCCCTTTCAAGATGCAGTTGAGGGCAAAACATATTAGTTTATTTTTAGAAGTCACTTCTAAAATTTTATGGGAGCAGGAAGAAAAAAAATTCAGAATCATTGGATCAAATATCTAAGAATAAAACAGAAGAGCACACACATTTGGGGCTGCTGCATACGCCATATAGCACACTCCAGGAGCATGCTTCACACTCCAGATTCTCTCACTTTAAAATTGACGTGTGTGTGTGTGTGTGTGTGTGTGTGTGTGTGTGTGTGTGTGTGTGAGAGAGAGAGAGAGAGAGAGAGAGGGAGAGAGAAAGAGTAAACAAGGCCACAGCTCGTTCCCTAATGGTCAGGCAGTAAAGAAAGTACCCTAAATACTTTTCCAAGGGACTGTGCTTCCTTTCTTCACTCCTGGTGTTTTTGAGAATCTATCCCTAGCAAAGCCAATGTTTTCCTAGGGAAGTTACTTATAATTCCACATACAGAAGAACAATTTATTGATTAACGATTCAAATAAGATAGCATATCAAGTTAATGACAGAAGAAATGTGATCTCAAAAATTTAAAAAGAAACTTAAGGTGAGCATTAACAAATAACTGCTGTATAAACTAAGGAGCCAATTTAGGGGAAGAAAAAGCCATGTGTATTATGGCTACACTTTTCCCAAATATTAGCTATTTGAATCTTTAAAAATAAATAGTAAATACAGTTACAGCTCCCCATGTACAAATACTTACTGTTAGCGCAAATAATATTTACCTTGTTGGTTATTTTTTGCTCTGTTAACTTCTTACTTACATCATCATTCTGTTGTGCCTCCTGCATGACAAACTCTCGTACCATGGATGGATTATATTCAACCAAGTATGAGAATATATCAGTAGCAGCACTTCGCACCTGTGTATCATCCATGCCCTGCAGATAAAAAGCACTTATTTCTCCTAAAATTATAAAAATATGGAACTTACAGCTACGTAAACCCAAAACCTAACAAATTATAAGAAAACAATGCAGTAAGAAAGAGGTCAAGGTAATCTGGCACGTAAAACCTGTTCTGTGGATAAAGTTATACTTTCTTTTATTCCTGTTTACTTTTCTTCTGTAACATTTCAACGGGCTGCAAATTTAACAATTTATTTAAAAATACGGAAAATTCCTGAGTATTCTTTCAATAAAGTTTAAGGACTCTTCTCTACCACTAGAATTTCATAGTTTTTACCGTATGTAATAATACACAGCTAATATTAAATCTTGGCTATTACCAAATAATTGCATGTAGCATAAAAATATATTATCTTTGTGGATTAAAAATATAATGGAAATTAAATAGAAACAAACTTACAAGGATGACTTCTAAAGCTGGTAATATGCCCATGTTTGACAAAGTCTTGAAAAAAGCATCTCTGTTTTGAGGTTGAAGCGTTTGGGAAAATGCACAAAATTCTTTTAAAAAGTTAACCTAAAAGAAGGAAAAGGACAAGTGAATATAAAAGATCTGTTGTTTTAGTTTTGTGCCTTTCATAAGTATCAAATTTCTTACCAATTCCTGTCTCTTTTCCTCATCTGTTGCTTCATCTGTTAGTTGTGCAAACAAATCTGTCAGAAATTTTTCATCTTCCTGTTAAATCAAAGGACAAATTTATACTAATGGTTAAGAATATATTAAAACATAATTTTCAGATACTAGAGAAGGTACAAACTCAGTAACTGGAAAAAGGAAAGATGGTATTGGCAACGGTACTCTTTAAAAAGAGAGAAGGAGATGGGGCGCCTGGGTGGCGCAGTCGGTTAAGCGTCCGACTTCAGCCAGGTCTTGATCTCGCGGTCCGTGAGTTCGAGCCCCGCGTCGGGCTCTGGGCTGATGGCTCGGAGCCTGGAGCCTGCTTCCGATTCTGTGTCTCCCTCTCTCTCTGCCCCTCCCCCGTTCATGCTCTGTCTCTCTCTGTCCCAAAAATAAAAAAAAAATAAAAGCGTTGAAAAAAAAAAAAGAAAAAAAAAATAAAAAGAGAGAAGGAGAAACCAAACTATTAAAGGAGAAACTGGGGATTTATAAAGGAAAATTATTCTTTATATTTGGGCAAGGCTTTAATTTCCTAAGCCTATTTAAGGGCCACCGTGTGCATATTTTAGGCTTTGTGGACCATATGGTCCCCGCCACGATCATTTAACTCTGTTGTTATAGTAAGAAGCAGCCGTAAACAATATGTAAATGAGCGTGGCTGTGTTCAAATAAAATTGACTTCTAAAAAAGGATATGGGCTATAGTTCGCAACCCCCTCATTTACACAGGATTTTAAAACCTTACCTTTAGAGGGTAAGGTTCTACAACCTCTCAAATGAAGGTAAAAATTAAGAAAAGCTTCCTTTGGGGTGCCTGGGTGGTTCATGTGGTTGAGCATTCCATCTTCATTCAGCTCAGGTCATGATCCTATGGTCTGTGGGTTCAAGCCCACGTCGGCTCTCTGCTGTCAGCACAGAGACCACTTCAGATCCTATCCCTCCTTCTTTGCCCCTCCCCTGCTCACATTCCCATGCTCTCTCGCTCAAAAATAAAACATTTTAAAAATGTATTTTAAAAACAAAATTGTTTTAAAGCTTTATTTATTTTTGTGAGAGAGACAGTGTTGTGAGCAGGGGAAAAACAGACAGAGAGGGAGACACAATATCCGAAGCAGGCTCCGGGCTCCGAGCTGTCGGCACAGAGCCTGATGCGGGGCTCGAACCCACAAACCACGAGATCATGACCTGAGCCGAAGCTGGATGCTTAACCGACTGAGCCACCCAGGCGCCCCTCCATCACTATTTTTCACTAAGATTTTATTATACTTTGGGGCACTGGGGTGGCTCAGTCAGTTAAGCGTCCGATTCTTGGTTTCACCTCAGGGCATGATCTCATGGTTTGTGGGTCTGAGCCCCACATTGGGCTCCATAGCTAGCAGCACAGAGCCTGCTTGGGATTCTCTCTTCCTATCTCTACCCCTCATGCTGTCTCTGTCTCCCTCAAAATAAACTTAAAATATCTATATCGATATAAAAAATTTTGTTATACTTTAATTCCATACTACCTCAGCTAGATTCAACCACTACTTCAGCCCTACAGACATGCCTAAGTTAAAAATATATACTTAGTACGTATGTATAGATACATGCATATGTGTGTATGTAATCTCCCACTAGAATATAAACTCCATAGTCTCTGTTGTACGTGCTCAGGAAACATTTTCTGTGATATTAAATTGGTTAATCCTACCTTTACTTTTTCTAAAATATACAAACAGACCATACCTCAAGTGGCACCCAAATTCAAGACACATCCCAGATAGATATAACATATCCCACCAAGTGGAAATCAAATGATTGAAAACGATTCTCTGAATTGCTCTATTTGGGGATACAGAAGTTCAGAGAATAAGAATGTTTAAAAAAAAAAAAAATGTTTAATATGGGGTGCCTGGGTGGCTCAGTTGGTTGAGCGTCCGACTTCAGCTCAGGTCAGGATCTCGCAGTTTGTGAGTTCGAGCCCTGCATCGGGGCTCCGTGCTGACAGCTCAGAGCCTGGAGCCCGTTTCAGATTCTGTGTCTCCCTCTCTCTGCCCCTTCCCCGCTCATGCTCTCTCAAAAATGAATAAACGTTAAAAAAAAATTTTTTTTTAAATATTTAATGTTACACAGAGCAGTTAAGAGTAAGGGGAGAATATGATTGTGTACATAAGGTGGGTAGAACCTGGTTTAAATTATATCTCAATCACCCTTTTCAAAATTTATAAAATTCTTTCCTTCGTACCAGCACTTTGGATCTAAGTGGCCCCGCATCATGAGACACAAAACTACAGCACTGGCAGCCAAGATTTTGCAAAGTATACTGTAGGGAAACAGACTCAATAACTTGAAATTACTCATACTTAATGAATAAAACTGGCATCTCACAGGTATGAAGAACAAGAAAACACAGAAGTGACAAATCCCTGCATAACAAAATGAGAATCATGTGAAGCTAAAGGAAAAGACCAGAAGCACTCAGGACTATCAAGGAAACCAGAACAGAGGCTCCAGTAAAAACTAGATGCTTATCAAAGAACAAATAGAAATTGGTACTGGAACCTTCTCCCTGTTCTATATCAATCACAATACACTGTACAGAGATTACTATTGTCCTTTACTGTATTGACTGTATTATTTGTTTAAATGTCTCTCTTAAAAAGAATGGAGAACATGTCAAATCAGTCAACATGAACTGGAATTATTCCTAGCTCCAGGACAGCGGTGTTGGTAAAATGACTTTTCTATTTGGGGCGCCTGGGTGGCTCAGTCGGTTAAGCGTCCAACTTTGGCTCAGGTCATGATCTCACAGTTTGTGAGTTCGACCCCCGCATCGGATTCTGTGCTGACAGCTCAGAGCCTAGAGCCTAAACTTTGGATTCTGTCTCCTTCTCTCTCTGCCCCTCCCCACTTGTGCTCTGTCTCTCAAAAATAAATAAAAATGAAAAAAAAAAAAAAAAAAAAGACTTTTTTATTTGAACTTATAGTTTTGTTTCTTTAAGGTGACAAAGGCAAGAACCCTGAAAATACATCAATATTCTAAAAAGGAACAACCATAAAAATTAAACTTACTACTTTATTCATAACATGTCCTATCAAGCAGCTCTTACTGACATTTATTTGCCTCCTTTAACAAAACCAGGTTTCAATTATTTGTAGATCTGAGGTAAAGTCTTAGACCTTTCACGTCATATCATCTGTCTGTTATTCTTACAATATCATGGGCATCAAAGAAACAAAAAACATGGCAGGTGCACAAATCATAGAACTTTGTGCATAGCGCAAAGATTTATCTCGGTTAGACTAGACTAATTCCTACACTGTAGGATAATATCCTGAGAAGTTTTTGGACCTTGAAGGTGTTACAAATGTGGATTGCTGGCTAGCTCTCGTAGATTTTAATTTCTGTGCTTTGTGCAGAATCCAGGAAACATTACACCCTAGGCAATTCTGATACAAGCACCCCCAGAACACCAGACCTGAGAGACTGGGGATACTGTAAAAAGAAAATTTGGGGTTTAGTAAGGCAAATATTAATAGATACTTTAAAATAATGCTCAAAAGGCTTACATCACGTTCATGCATGATCTTTTATCGTCACATGACTTTACAGGGTAGATACTAATATCACCATCCTTCCGATCAGGAAACCGAAGCTTCAGGAGGTTAAGAAAGTTGCCCAAGTCACATAGCTATTAAGTGACAGGTGGAGCTGTAACTCAGATCCACATCCAACTTCCCCCTACTCGTCTAATAAAGAAGCATGCATGCCCTTTGCTAAGGAGACACGCAACTATAATTTGCCAACATCTGTATTCCCTTGACCCTGAAAACTGGGTCCCTTTATATATAATTACCTGGCAGTGTTACCAATTCTACAGAACTTATATTCTTCAGTTAATTCTACATTCAACCATTTCATTAAGACCATTCCCTTAACTTCTTCAAGCCAGACTTCTTTATCACATTTACCTTCCCTGACGTAAACATAACACCCCTCTGGTCCCACAGTATTATATATTATAGTCTCTTCTAATAACACCAACATACATACCTTCAGACAAAAATCAAAACTCAATTTAGGTATTTAAAAGGAACAATAAATTACTTCTGCTAAATCAATTAACAGTTTAAATGGTATCAATCAAGAAGTATCTCTAAGTAGGAAAATAAAATGATCTAACTCACCTGTAACATACCAACAATTTCTACCTTATTGAAAAAGATAAAGGAGTGAAGTGTTGATAACATATTTTCTTCAAAGACTGAAGGGGTAGGTAGAACCATATCTTGGATGTACTGAACTCTGTATGTCTGATGAATTTTTTGTTTCAGCTCAGGATCAGATATGGGAATCACTTCCTTAAACTTGGCTGTTTTTGTTAGAAATTCCCTGTGTTTTCGTGGTTGTGATAAAGCAGGATCATATTCTAAGCATCCAATGACGTCCATTATACATTCCTCAGAAAACATAACTTCGAAAAGAGCAGTTCGATTCAAGAGGAAGATGCCTTTGATAATTTCATACAAGTGGTGCAGTCCTTCAATATTTTCCAAATCCTCACACACATGAAAAAGCTCTAAGAGCTTTTTAATATAACCCTCATTTTCCAGTGCTAGTGCAAGTTTTTCACGACGCAGGGGGGAAGGTAAAGATGATGCCACAAGTTCTGCAATTTCCTCAAGGCGACTTAATTCACAAGATGGCAATTCTAAACCCGGTGATGACATATCATCAAAACGCTCCTCTTCAGATTCATCTACGAGATCCTGAGTGATATCCACTGAAGGGTCCTTTCCTTGAACCTATTAAATAAGATTTACGATGGCTGTCATAGAATATAATCAAGCAAATCTAAATGATATTCTTAGATGAATACAGGAGATGTTTTAAGAATCCTAGCACTGTATGCCAGGAGAGCCACCAAAGTTTAAGTAAAATTCAAATAAATATCAAACATCATAATGTTGTGATCACAGAAAACATGTAATTAATTATAAGCTACAAGGAAAATTTTAATATCAATTCCTGAAACCAAGGGCCAATGACATGTGCAAACTGGCTTTGGACCAAAGTGAGTCAGTGACATGCTATGAATGCTGGTTGGTGGCCCCAAAATATCAGTTAAGAAAAACTATGGGAAACAAGCATATTTACACAAAAGTGAAACTATTTATAAAAAGCAACTGTAACATACACGTAGTAGAGCACAGTAGAGCAGAGTCCCCAAGGTTATCTACTAAAAGTAACCAAACCATGGAAGTTTTCCTTTCTATTCACCCAAATCTATAGGTTTCATGATCCCTTCCAAGAAGCCCGAAAAGTGTTGTAAGCCCCAACTTAATGTCAATATATGGGCTCTCAGGGTTCACAATTAAATACATTTTAAGGTAAAAGGATATTTTTACCAAAGGGCATAGACTTATTTTGAAATAAAATAAGTTTTGCTATCTTAGCCCTATAATTTGAGACACTGTCACTAAATTTAGCAGCCCAACAGGCCAAGTTGAATGATAAAGGCATGGAAAACTTAGACCTTATATGAAACGGCCAAGAAACTGAAATTGCTTAGCATGCTTAAGAGAGACTGTTAATGGATATTGGAAGGGGAGAAGGCCTGGAATAGGTTGTGAAATTATGCTCCAAGTTGATATCATCTTGACCTTAACCCAGTGGGCAACAACCACTGAAAGGCAACTAGGCACATTCACGGATTGTACCAGCCATAGTCTCAAGTTGGCTTTGGATTTGTTAACTACATAAACTCTCAAAACAGCTTTAGATTCCTGATACTCAGGCTATGCCTTTACCTATAGAAATACAGTAGCATTTGATTAAAAAACCAAATGTAAAGGGACAAAAACCCTTACTGTAATGACAATGCTATCTTGAGTTTATCTGCAAATATGAAGGGAATCAAACCGTGGTTAGGATATTCTTGGAATCTGATCTACTCAGGGAATCAAGGTGGAATTGTAATGATTTGACAAATATGTTTCAGCCTTACTTTCAGAGAAGAAGTAATGAAGAATGAAAACAGAAGAAAGGGAGAATAAGCTACAAGTCTTCCTTAAGAGAAAGGATAAGTCTTAGAAATGAAATGAAATGAAATGAAATGAAATGAAAATGAGAATGTGGAGGCCATGAAAAGTGTAAGAAGAGATATACACAAACCTAGTATCTACTATCAAGGAGGATACTAGAAAATGGGGGAGACTTTTTGCTGTTTCTAGATCAAGAAACGAGCAGAGTTCAAGAGTAAGAAAAACATGTTAAGATCTCAAAAGAGCAAAAGGTAATGCATTCCTTAGAGCTAGGATCTAGAAATTAAGAAGTACAGACAGGATCATGAAAGACTGACTGAGAAACAACAATTTGAATCTAAAGTACACACAAGTTGAAGGGGAAGATCAGAAAATCATAAAATAGCCAGTGAGTCCCAGGAAAGTTACTAGAGACAAAGTATACAAATACTACTACCTGTGGCCCAAGTGTAAATTAAGAATTACAGCCTAAGGATACATATAGTGAGGATGTGACAATTTATTAAAGGCAATTTATTAAATTTATTAAAGCCTGTCATGACAGCAACACATGAAGTCCCAGGTGTAAGTATGGGCCCTAATAGACTGTGTCCAGGGTGAGCTTGTTCAACTCAGAAAAGTGAAGGAGAACAAGGTCTGTCTGAGCAATGGGTGCCCTTAGTATACCAAGCTCTTCAATCTCCTCTCTCTATGGGAGAACTACTACACACAGGACAAAATCTGGAGGCAAGTGCTATGAAAACAAACATATGGGAAAGAAAGCAAAGAACAAGAATGAAGAAAAAAGGAATTCAGATATAAATGTCAGTCTTTCACACATTAGCAAAAAGGGACAGTTTGTTGGTCACGTTAATATGTGAAGAACACAGCTGAATAGGCGATCAAGCAGAAATAAATTCTGCAAATAAGGAAACACTGTGCCTCAAGGACACTGCAGTTTTATTAAAGCGATGGCACTCAAACTTCAGGGGGCACTGAGAATCACCTAAAACAGGAATTGACAAATGATAGCCAAACATGGCCCACCACCAATTTTTGTAAATAAATCTTATTACCAGAGAACCACACTCTTTAGGTATGCATCACGTGTGGCTACTTTCATTTTACAACAGGAGAGTTGAATGGCTGTTAAACTGCATGGCCAACAAGGCCTGAAATATTTACTATCCCGCCCTTTACAGAGAAAATGTGACCTGGAAGGCTTGTTCAAATGTAATTCAAATACAATTACTAGGACCTACTCACAGAACTTCTGACTCAGTAGGTCTCAGAATTTGCATTTCTATCAGTTCTCAGGTCATGCTGCTGGTCTGACGACCACACTTTGAGAACCAATAAATTAAAGAACCTGCTAAAGATTATTCTCCAATTAAAATAAATGTGGAGACTGAGCAACTGTCCTTAGGATGCAATCGTTTAAATGAGTCTATAACAAGAGCCAGTGGCTTTAGCATATAATAAATGCAAAACAGAGTGCATGACAAATGCATACCCGACAAGACGGTGGAGATCATGTGACCAGAGGTACCAGAGTCACTAGGAAATTCCAGAATCAACTGAGAACACGCAAGATGAGGTGGAACAGATAGTCAAGAACTACTAGAAGTTACTGAACAAAGTGAGATCAGATTGGCATTTTTAAAAAGATCCTTCTAGCTGTGGTATGGATTTGCGAAGACCAGTCAGGGTGAAAGCAATAAACAAGAAATGACAGTGGCTTAGTAAATTGTGATAGCAGTGAAAATAAAGAGAAGTGAACGAATTTAAAATTTGTAATTGAAGGACCGAATGGATGTTAAGTGATGAAGGAAGGATAAATATGACCCACAAGTTTCTGGTTTCAGCAACTGGCTGGCATTTACTGAGATGAGGGAGATGGGAGAATGAACAGATTCAGATGAGATTATGTTCAGTTCTGAACTATTAAATGAGACACTAGTGAACACTCATGGAGGAGCTCTCAAAGACAGCTGGATATGAAAGTGTGGAGTTCAGCACAGATTGAGGTAAATAAACTGCACTTGCCTATAAATCAAGCTTTTCACAGACAACAGTGAATTTAAGAAATATGAAATGCTATTTAAAATCTTGGGCATTAGCTAAAAGCACAGCAAAAAACAATATACTCAGAGAGCATGTTAACTTTCTAGTTTCCTAAAATTACCTGACATATTTTCTCCCAAATTTCATCACATCCAGCTTTTTCTTGAAAGCTAAGGGCCAAGTCATAATTTTCTGCTTCAGACCACACAATCAAAGTATCCTTGAGAGAAAAAAAAAGTCTGATTAGTATCAATTATCACAAACTACTTTAAAGTATAAGGCTTAGATAAACAAAGCAACAAGGAATTGCGTGTGAACAGTACTCAGCAACATCCATACTGGTAATTGCCAAGCCTCTGTATATCTGGCTATAAAATGAAAACAATGTTTTCCTTAAGGAGAAGTTAACAAATAAATAAAAAATACTACAAAGCGACCAATCTAAATGTACTAAAAGATACATACCTAAACACTGTATCAATCCTTTGCCTGCACACTAGTTACATTTTATGCTCTAGTCACAATGCCCAGAAAGGAAGCCTGAGCATTCATTAATTAGGGCACGTTAGGAGGATGGGATTAATAAACAAAATTCCTTCTCTCATCTCTCTGTTGTCCACATTGGATGTTCTTTACCTGGGGCACCTGAAGCCCATGAAATTACTGGCTAAATCTGTAACATGTGAGCACTTATCTGGGCAGAAAGTTTTTTAACCTTCACCGAAGTGCTGTGGTTCAAAAAGCAAGATGCTCCTACCACCCACAACTCCTTTGCTCCTACTTGGACAGGCTTTTATTTAATGGTAATAAGTTTAATGAATAGTAAAAATATTTACAGGGTCTAAGATATCTTTTCAAACTTACTGACAGTAATAAGCATATACACTGTTCCGGAGTCATCAACTATTTCAAAAATAAGCCCTCCAACTGAGAGAGGTTTGTGACCCATATATGAAATTTTGAATGGTACCAAGGAGAATTACATTCAAAAAGAAGCCTAATGGAACAGCTACCATATAGCATTTTTTTTCAGGCTGGTCCAAAGAAAAGAATTAGGAGAAGTCAGAATTAGGAGGATGTGAGTACAACATAAAGAAAACATAATTCAATCTAAGAAATAACTGCAAGGAGCCAAGCAAAGGCTAGGTGAGCATCTACCAGGATGATAAAAGGTTCCTGTATTAAGAAGGAAACATGACTAGTCCATCTTTAAGGTAACTTAAAAGATATGTCTACATGGAGGAAGCTTCTAATACTTTTCCCTATCAAAGATACCCCTTATTGTACACAGATGGATCCCCTGATTAAAAATCTGTCTCCTAACCGGCATATTAATTCCTTTCAGTCAATTATGTAACTGTCCATCATGAGGACCAGTAGTCTCTCGCTGAACTACAGTGATGCCAACCAGAAGTAAATAAATGATCATTTGAATAGGCTGTGCAGTATTACTAATAGAATAAATCCACAATTTTTATTCAAAATTTTAAAAAACAGCTCAAAGACTCCTTTTTACTGTCCTCAAGAACTTCTAGAGATCATAGATACCAGGCACGCATCTGTTCCACAGTGACTGAGTAGCAGTTCAAACTCAAAATAATTTATATTAACATTGTAAGATCAACACACCAGAAATTAGTCAGTTGGGAAACCCCCTAGAGTCTGCTTCATCTTTAAAATAGGTAGAATACATACTGTTGTGAAAATTGCTGATAATATAACACCTACTGGAACAAACCTAAAACCAATGATCACATTAGTAATAAGACAGATTTAATACAACCATAAGCAATTACTCTGGTACAATGTAAATTCAGATTCATCTACAGGCTTAAATCAGTGCACAGCTAGCCATTTGCAACCACATGGATGGAACTGGAGGGCATTATGTTCAGTGAAATTAGTCAGAGAAAGACAAAAATCATATGACTTCACTCATATGAGGACTTTAAGAGACAAAACAGGACAAAAGAGATTCATAAATATGGAGAACAAACTGAGGGTTGCTGGAGGGGTTGTGGGGGGGGGGGATGGGCTAAATGGGTAAGGGGCATTAAGGAATCTACTGAAATCATTGCTTCACTATATACTAATTTGGATGTAAATTTTAAAAAATAAAAAATAAAGTTAAATAAAAATACAGAAATAACCTTCAAAAAAATATCAGTGCACAGTTAGACATATGCTCTTAACTGTTCATTTGACAAATTTAGAAGTTTGAAAATTTTTAGGAATTGCTCTTCTGTTTTCCTTAAAGAGCCTAAAATCATCTTGTTTATCATCCAACATTAACCTATAGGTTAAGACATACGGAGCTCTTCATTCATCCTCAAAATAGACTTGATCTTTCCTTTTTCTTCAGATGACTTTTACTCTTCAACTAACTAAAACCTCAAAACACTAATTTATGTATTTAGGGATAGAATAGCAATAGCAAATACTCTAGTCTCCAGCCACTCCAATCAACCAATCTTAATGGTTCTTAATGGTTTTCTTAAGATCACTAAATGCAACGGTGTTAGCAGAACATTAGACTATCAAGAAAATATTTCAACTGTACCAAATGTTTGTTGGACAAATACATCACCACTAAACGGATTTAGGAGTTAATATCAGCTTTCCCATATACTCTCTGTGTGACCTCAACCAAGTCACAATCTTTAGGGATCTAATGTGCAAAGCCAACACTAACTTTCCTCTAGTAGTATTTTAATGGTCAGTGATGAAGCAAAGCACTTTACAATTTATTTATAGATTAATATATTTATAAAGTAATATACACATATGAATGCATTGGTAATAGCCTTTAGTCTAAATTATTTTACATCTATACCTTCAGGGCAATGCGGGGACTGATACTGCTTTTACTGGCTTTGTACAGCACTCAGTGGATCTGTGTGTGTGTGTGTGTGTGTGTGTGTGTGTGTGTGTGTGTGTGTTCTGAATAAATACCCTTTGATGATAGTGCTACTAGGTACCAAATAGAGAAAGATTTACTTTCAGTTATCACTTGCTCTCTGAAGGATACAAGAAAGAGCATACTGAAACTAAAAGTTGTCTTACCAAACTGCATCACTGTTATATTTCCATAAGGTCCTATTCAGGCTATGTAAGAAATCAGACTCTTACCTACACTGGATTGCTATAGGGACAGAAATATCCCTTCTGCACTAGCATCTACAACAGCAAAGAAAGCAGTTTCCACCATTTCGTTGTGTTAACAGCTGATTGTATCAGTAGCCACTTCTTTAGGGAGAAACCAGAAAACTATACTGTTTTAGTTTTAACTTTTGAGAATTAAATCTTAGTTGCTAGAATATCTGAAATATAAACTAAGTTTAACTTGAAGTTTTTTTTTAATTTAAAATAAAATGATTGCTTTATATAGAGATTGGTTGAAATCACATTTTAGAATTAGACTAGGAAAGTATGTTGTAACCTGTTTTGAATTTCTCATTGCAAGTAATCAATGGTAAAATTTTCATTTAATCACCAAACTGAGAGGATAACATACAAGGTAAAACATAACATCTTCACATTTTTACCTGTTGTTTCTGATATGCGGTGTTAGGATTTATTTTGGACTCTAAAAGCAGAGAACCTGGGAAACAAAAGAAAAACAAAACATTCCATTATGTGATTGCAAAGCAGCACAATTACATTCCACACATACACACACATTTCCTTTCCTGAACACTTAATACAAATGTAACTTCAGTTAAGGAAACAGTGTTTTAAAAACAATTTTAAATATAATAAAACTTGTAACCCAACAAATACTTGATATATTATGTTTACTTTTAAGAAGAAGAACACAATTATCTGAAGAGTGAGGAATGGGTGGTAAAAGAAATCTACCACCTTACGGGCAGCACAGAGTAGTGACATGGCACAGCACGTAGCAGGATGACCTGGGTTTAAATCTCTGAAACACATCAGGACTTGGATACGATCCATTTCCCCAGTACATCCCCACATTATGCTTCACCTTCAGAAAGTCTCTTACTTCTGTTCCAGAATTGCCACACTTCTCCATCTTCAAATAATCAATTGTTTTCTGATAGTAAACTAATTTTAATTTGCACATTTCTGTATTTTTCCCCCCTGGCCATAAGACTTGCGATATTCAGAAAATAACTAGTACTTTGTTGGGGCGCCTGGGTGGCTCAGTCGGTTGAGTGTCTGACTTCAGCTCAGGTAATGATCTCACGGTTTGTGGGTTCGAGCCCCACATCGGGCTCTGTGCTGCCTGTTGAGGATTCTTTCTCTCTCTGTTTGTCCCCTGCTCTCTGCACACTCTATCTCAGAAGTAAACTTAAAAAAAAAAAAAAAAAAAGTTTATTTATTTTTGAGAGAGAGAGAGAAAATGAGTAGGGGAGGGGCAGAGAGAGAGGGACACACTGAATCCGAAGTAGGCTCCAGACACTTAACTGACTGAGCCACCCAGACTCCCCTTAAAAACTAAACTTTGATAAATTTCCCCGTGCTTCAATTTTCTTTATGCACAATTATTGGACTTTTAAATTTTGTAATTAGAAGTTGTCTAGTGTTGCATTCATAACAAGAAAAAGCAGCAAGGACATGAATATCTAGAGTCAACATTATTAAAAGCCTTCAACTATCTTTGTAAATATTCCTCCACTGTTTCCTGTAAATACTAGAACAGAAATTGCAATCTGTCGTTTCCCAGTGAAATCAGAGTATTCAGGTACATTATGGATCAAACTTAACTTTTTATAGATGAGTTGTGGCATACAATTATACTCAAAACGTGGTTTCTAGCAGAAAATACATTCCCAAAACCTACTTTGAAATACCTATCACATCCTCAAAAACAATCCATCTTCAAAAAACTACATAAATAACAGACTGAAACTGGATTAAAGATCCAAGAGGTCTTGTGTCTTAGAACCAAAGTAAGTAATGCCTCTTTAAAATTAGGGGTGCCTGGGTGGTTCTGTTGGTTAAGCGTCTGACTTTTTGGCTCAGGTCATGATCTCGCGGTCCATGGGTTCAAGTCCCGCATCGGGCTCTGTGCTGACTCAGAGCCTACTTTGGATTCTGTGTGTCTCTCTCTCTCAAAATAAACAAACATTTAAATGAATGAATGAATAAATGTTAAACTGCACAGGGGCGCCAGTGGCTCAGTCATTTAAGTGTCCAAATTTAGCTCAGGTCTTGATTTCATGGTTCGTGGGCTTGAGCCCCGTGTCAAGCTCTGCTGACGATACAGGAACTGCTTGGGATTCTCTCTCTCTCTCTGCCCCTCCCCTACTTTCATGTGGACTCTCTCTCAAAATAAATGAACCAAAAAAAAAAAAAAAAAAAAAACCAAAAAACAAAAAAACAAAAAACAAACATGTTAAGCTGCAAAAAAAGCATGATCTACCCAAAAGAAAAAATTGGACATCATTGATCAATGATAATTGGATAGGATCAAAATCAAAATCTGTGCTACAAATAACACCATCAAGAATGTAAAAAGACAACCCACAGAATGGGGAAAAATAACTGAAATCATATATCTGATTAAGGGATTTTTATACAGAACTCTGACAACTTAAACAATAAAAAGACAACCCAATTTTGGTCAATAAATCTGAACTGACATTTCTCCAAAGATATACAAACGGACCATGAGCATAAGAAAAGATACTCAACATCATTAGTCATTAAAGAGATGCAAATAAAAACCACAAATAAGACCATTTAACACCTGCTAGGAGGCCTATAATCAAAGACAGTGTTGCCAACCATGTGGAGAAATTGGATCCCTCATACATTTTGCTTGAGGTATGTAAAAAGGCATCCAGTTTGTAAAACAGTTTGGCAGTTCCTCAATTGCTAGAGTTACCAGCAATTCCACTCCTAGGTATATACCCAAGAGAAATGAAAACATATGTATGGTCACACAAATATGTGTACATGTAGTTTCTTAGCAGCACTTTTTCATAACAGCAAAAATGTGGAAACAATCCAAATGTCCAAAAACTAATGCGTAAATACTATTCAGCTATACCAAAAAAAAAAAAAAAAAAAAAAAAAAAAAACCATGCCATAACATGGATAAAACCTGAAAACATTACAAGTGAAAGAAGCCAATCATAAAGGCCTATATTCTATGACTGTATTTGTATGAAATGTACAGAGTGTACAAATCAGAGAAAGAGGTGTAGGTTAGTGATTGTTTAGGGCTGGGGAGGAAAGGGGAGTGAATAGGTAGTGACTTCTAATGGTTACACGATTTCTGTCAGAGAGGACAAAATATTCTAAAATTAGACTGTGGTGATGGTTGCATAATCCTGTGAATATACTGAAAAATACTGAATTATACACTCTGGATGGGTGAATTATATGGCATGTGAACAATGTTTTTGAAAAAGTGTAAATACTCATTTGGTAGAATACCACATAGCAATGTTAATGAGTGAACCAAATATGTGAATCTTATAAATATCTACCATATAATTCTATTTACATAAAATTTAAAGACTAGCAAAAATTAACCTGTGGTGTTCATACACGGGTAGAGATAGTGACTGAGAAGGGACAGGCTTCCAGAGTGCTGGTTATTTTACAAAAATTCATCAGGCGGAATACTTACGATCTATGTGCCTTTTTGATGTATTACACTTGAAAAGTTTTTTAAAAAGTTCAAGAGTAGGGGTAAACAGAGGGGTGGAGTTACCACTTCAAATTGTGCTTTCGAAAACCACACCTGTAACAGTGTGTCAACTATACTTCAATAGAAAGAAAGAAAGAAAGAAAGAAAGAAAGAAAGAAAGAAAGAAAGAAAAAGAAAAACACACACCTGACCTGGCCGCTCTAAGAACAAAAAGTGGTAGTGGTACAACTATTATTTTTCAGGTACCAACTCCTTTTGCATTTGCTTCAAAACTCTCTCTCCATAAAATTACAGGGTTAAGGGTAATTAGAAAGGAAAAACCACAAATTCAAGTGTTCCCTCCAAAAGCCCTAGCTAAAGCAAGAATAAGCACATAACTAGAAGCTTCTGATGTTGGCAAGTTTTTCTTTTTTCTGGGCCGCTCAAGATGTTAAAGGGAAGTATATTCTGAAACACATTTTCAGTCACATCCCATGGCTTTGACCTAATATACCACCTTAGGAAGTCCAGCTCTGGTCCCCAAATACCATGCTCCCTAAGAAAGCAGTAAGTAGGCTGCAGAGGGTGAAGCATGAAAACTGCCTTTTAGTTGGGGGGCTAAGATAATAACAAAGACATATTTCTAGTTTTATATCTAGGCTATCTATTAGGTAGATTCCCTTCCCCTATCTCTTAGTTTCTACTAGATCAAGTTATGAGCACTTCTCCAATTAACTGAAAAAGAACCAGTTGAGTGTTAATACGCATTAACACAATCCTTTCTCCCAAGTTTACTTGTCTCAGTTGCTATAGCTACAGTACCCGGAATAGCCATTTCATCCTAGTAATATATGGGTATGGCTGGGGATATAGAGTTCAACTGTAGGTGAGAGGCATTTATCATGGTAGCAGAGACAACAGGGGAAAATGAGGAAGATGATCCGTAGCAGCAGACCTCAAAAAACACTGCAGGAGGTAGAGTTGGTTCTCATTAAGGAGAACACGTGCTTTTGATACCAGGTAGGTCCAATGTTACCTTAATAACTGAAGCACATATGCACAAGAGTCTCCACCCAAACTTCATTTGAGAAACATACCCATCCTCTCCAATAAAAGATGCCTTATCCCCCAAGAAGAATTCACTCTCACCCTCTCCATGACACCTCCTCCTCATCTGACAAAGACACTCTGTCACACAGACTAGAGAAAGACAAGCCTACACAGCAAACCCCAATATCAAAGACTTGAGAAAAGCCAGTTGGCAAGGATATACTGGACACAAAGAAAAATGAAGACCATGATCAAACTAAAAGGAATGCATCAATACATGGAATTCAATTTGCCACTGCAGAATCTATCATTCAGACCAGTAGCAAAATCAAACACCCTCAGGTGAGCTAAAGTGTATTCCTACACAGCAAATGCTTGTCGGAGTCTATGTCAAAGAAGCTCTGATAGGCCTACGAGCCATAGCACACAGACTTCTTAAAAAAAAATTAATTAATTAATTCTTTTTTTTACTAATACCAAGACTGACAACCAGCACAACTTTTGGGGAGGGTCACTTTATCTGTATCTAAAAGACTTTTAAACACATACTACTCTTTGGTCTAACAGTTCTGGAAATTAGCCTACATGTTCACACAGTGCCAAGTATACGAACAAATGGGTCACTAGCAGCGTCCGTAATGGTAAAAACCTAGAAACAATCTCTATGCCAGCTGTCCTCAAAGTGGGGGACCTCAAGGAGTCTGGAAAATCAAAACTATTTTCATAATATGACTAAAATATTATTTACCTTTTTCACCCTTACTTTTCTCAGTGTTGACACTGATATTGCAAAAGATTGAATGCAGAAGCAGGTTAAGAAATTAAACCAGACACTAAAGAGATTTGTAAAACTATGAAACAAGAGACACTCTTCTCACTAAATTCTGACTTAAGAAAAGCTTTTTAAAGTCTTAGTTTTAAATTCTAATATGGCAAATATCAGTAGATACAACCCACATAAAACAAAAGTTTTGGGGGATCCCAAGTTCTAACAGTATAAAGATCTCCTGGGGAAGAAAGTTACAGAAATGCTACTCTATGCCAGCAACAGTATACTTGCAGGAATTAAACATATACAATGATTTACTATGCTTTTAGATGACAGATCTGTGTATCTTAACATAGATGCCCTAAATATATAGACAAAAAGGAGGTCTGTACACTCAGGAAACGGGGGAACAATGGTATAGGAGGGAAAATGCCACTCAGAACATCACCAAGACAACTGTAAGTAGAAGTTGTCAAACATAGATAAGAATGATGGACAATAAAACATTTAGTACAACAATGAGTATAGATGATTTGAGGTCATTAAAAACTTTACCTCCCTGCTTCATGACATCTTTGTTCCTCCTGTAAAATGAAATGTATTCCTTGAATCTATTCTTGTATCCTGCTGCCAATTCCCAACACACCTCGATCAAAACAAATACCTCCAGGGAGTGGGATGAGAAGTAGTTGGTAGCACACCAGTGAAGCATCATTCCAAAAGTGTCTGAATCAGAGAACCTACAACTAGTGCCTGCCGCCTGGATCCAGCCAGCAGACAGCCTGTTTGGGTTGTAGTCTAACACACATTCATACACTGAATTCATGCAAATGTTTTAAAATGCAAAGACTTTACATTAAAAAAAAAAAAAAAAAAAATCTAGATTTCTGGCTGAGTGCAGGAAAAAAAGACCACAGAACTAAACTATTTAATCAAAGAGTCACTAGAGCAAGACTTATGGTTAGAAAAAATGATATCCCTAGGGTTGTTGTATTAACCAAAAATTTCAAGTGCCAACCCCAGCATCTACTACATAACCAGCACTTTTTAAAGCATGGTCAAAATATCATTTCACTGGCATCACTGTGCTGCTGAATAGTAGAAAAATTAGTAATGATAACAATGATCCAGAAACATATTTCAATGAAAGATTAATCAACAGGTTTATATTGCTTAAGAAAAATATTGTAGCAAATAATACTTAGAAAACACTCCAAGAAAACTGTTAAGATTTTTTTTTTTAATTTTTTTTTTTTCAACGTTTTTAATTTATTTTTGGGACAGAGAGAGACAGAGCATGAACGGGGGAGGGGCAGAGAGAGAGGGAGACAGAATCGGAAACAGGCTCCAGGCTCCGAGCCATCAGCCCAGAGCCTGACGCGGGGCTCGAACTCATGGGCCGCGACATCGTGACCTGGCTGAAGTTGGACGCTTAACCGACTGCACCACCCAGGCGCCCCAAGATTTTTAATCTTCTGATACAGTGTTATTTAGCTAGAAAGTTCACTTGACTAGAAGATAGCATTTCCTTTCACTGGAGAAATGAGATGTTACAGTTTCTATAACTTTTATGGTTCTATTTTCAGTATCAACCAACGAATCAAGTTCAGGTTGTTAAAGAAACAGTTTAGGGGCGCCTGGGTGGCTCAGTCGGTTGAGCGTCCAACTTTGACTCAGGTCATGATCTCACAGCTCGTGAGTTCGAGCCCCGCGTCGGGCTCTGTGCTGACAGCTCAGAGCCTGGAGCCTGCTTCGGCTTCTGTGTCTCCCTCTCTCTGCCCCTAACCACCTCGCATTCTGTCTCTGTCTCTCTCAAAAATAAATAAACATTAAAAAAATTAAAAAAAGAAAAAAAGAAAAGAAACAGTTTAGATTTGGATAAATTAAAGATTTCAGAATGAACAGGTCCAGCTGTCACTCCACAGTAAGCAGTTTAACATCTACTCATCTCTGGTATACTGTCCTTAATGCTCAAAACTAAGGGCAGGAGCTTCAGTACTGTGCTTCATTAGAGGAAATAAAACACCATCAAAAATGAGTTATTTCAAGTCCAAAATATCATCTGGATAGGACAGCAGCGTACACTTTAAACCTATAGCAAATCTGTGTTCCAAGTCCCTCTCTCCTGATTTTGTGGCTCAAGTTACACACAGCGTTTAAAAACTGAAATGAAGCCTCGGGGGAAAAATGGTGGCATTACATTAAGAGGTTCCACGCCTATGTCAAACTTTCACTACACTCCAGCCCGATCACCTATACCCGACCTAGCTGATGGACTTCAAACTGTCGAAGTTACCACCCGCAACAGATGATAAATAAGGGTTTGCTCACCCTAGGCCTACTGATTTTCTACAAAAGTAGGTCTACATAAGAGAAAAAAAAAAAACCAGGGGGCTTTAAATGGACTTTTCAAAGTGAAATATTTCTCCCACTACTGATACCGAGCTCTCCTTAGCAGCTAAATCTGGAATGCCAACTGTACACAAGATTCTATACTGCTTACTAATTTATGAGAGCAAAAAAAAAAAAAAAATGCTGTTACTATCTCTGTTCAAATCACCACAACAGCCCAAACAAAACAGGCTTTCCACCTAAAGTGTTCTGACCTCCTTTTCTAATTATAGTGGGGGTGAGCCACTACCTACTACTACGTTCTACAAGAGGCAGACGTACAGGATTCTAGTTTTCGCCACAGTAGCAGTTCTGCCTTGACAAAAACACTTCCCCGTCTCATTTTCTTCATGCCCCAAGTAATACTGAAAATTTAACCTTCTAAACTCTGAAATAGGTAAGTGAGACAATAGGTGAAACTATTTTGAAATGTAAAAATTACTTAATATAACCTAAGGTAAAAACCAAATGTAAGAACACTATTCTTGATGCTTGGCAAGTAATCCAGACAAAAACAACATGGATATGATTTATGTAAAAAAGACAGCCTTCACTATGTGGAGAAATTCCAAATTCTTTTATCAATTCTAAAATTGGAAGATGGAAGTGGTAAAAGCCACAATAAGACGTTAGAATGATCTGAAATAATAAACTGAGAGGGCAAGGTAAGGGATGGCATTATTATCCTTCACTTCAAGCAACTTAACAGGTACAGCAGAAGTTGAAAGAAGAAAAAAAAACACAATACCAAGTAATTTTTATTGTTAGATGGAATTTTGCAGGTACCTGAGAAATGAAGTAATCTATCTTCATTAAAGAAAGGGTTGTGTTCGTACAAAGTATTTTACCACTATGAACTACTGAATAAGGAACCCCAAAAAAATGGGCTCGATGGCTTGCAGGACATTCCTTCCTCCAAGGCAAGGTGGGCTACAGATTTGCCAAGCCACTCAGTTCAGAGGGGAAAGGCACATACTTACACACAAAGATGCACCCTGTCAACAGAGAGGCCGCAAGTACTTCCATTCAGAAGTGGCCTTCCTGATTTTCGGTGTAGTGTATAAAGGCCTCTAACGAGATAAAAGGCTCATTTTATGGAAAATCAGAAATACTTTCCATTTTGTTCACCACAATAAATACAGAGATTCTCAATTATCCTATAATGGAGAATGGGAGAAGCACACAATAATGGATGACCCAAATTAGCAGTCCATATAAAAACTTCCATCTGGCATAAAGATAAACTATAATTTTAAATATCTTTAGGCTAAAAATTTTTTTTATGTTCTTTGAAATAAGCTTTGAGTCTGTAAGTATAAAGCAGCAAATGCAAGTAGACAGCAATAATGGGAATTTAAAACACACTATAAACAGTTAATGATAATTAAATAATAACAGTCTCAAGCCATAGGCTAGCTGTCTGAGCCTCAGTTTCCCCATCTGCAAAATATAGCTAATAACAGTACCTACACCAGATGACACAAGTAAACAGTCTCTGGCACATAGCAGGTACTCAATAAATTTTTACTTTGAATCCTATTTGGAGTTTTCCTATTAGAAAAAACATTAACCAAACTAGGGATTATTTAAATTGTTTTTTTTAAATATTTATTTATTTTTGAGATAGAGCACGCGCAAGTTGGGGAGGGCAGAGAGGGAGAGAGAGAATCCCAAACAGGCTCAGCACTGTCAGTGCAAAGCCTGGTGCAAGGCTCGATCCCACAAACTGTGACATCATGACCTGAGCCGAAATCAAGAGTGGGATGCTTAACTGACTGAGCCACCCAGGCACCCCCAAACTAGAGATTATTTATGACATTATTCCATAAGTGTGCTGGAATTTTCTAAACCCACTCTTTGGATTTAGTTTTCCTTTATCTTAAATTTAACAAAGGCACATCAGTTATATTTAGTTCAGCTTTTTCTCTATCAATTAATAAAAATAAATAAAACTAATGGATAAAAATTAAAACCATTTTGTTTTTGCCATTCAACCTGTTTTATTGCAGAGTTCCAAACTTACCAAAGGGAGGAAGGGAGTTTAGGGGCTATTTCCAAAGAGGTAAAAATAAAAATGGGAAACAACCAGATCCCTACATCAGTACATTAGAACAGTAGGATTTCCTAGGATAGTAGGATATTAAAACATAACACTTAATACTTTAAACAAAACACTCTGCATAATGAGTCCAATTAAATACATGATGTGAATGTTAAACATGTTATTTTAAGTTATGAGATTTCAAAGAATTGACCTCAAATCTACCCACACTTTCATTTGGAAGTTAACTGAACCTACAAAGCCCATTCTTTCAACTCATTATGTAAAAAGTTTTCCAAACATGCAAAGGAGGAGATGTCAGAGTAGTGGTGACTATGTGATAGTCACACAAAAGCATGCTAACACATTCAAACTTGTATTTTTAAGAGGCAAATAATAGGCCTCAGAAAAATATTCCCAATGTATTCAAAATCCTTTAAATCCCTCCCAAAGGAAATAATCTCTCCAATTGGGCTATTCTGGGTAGCCTTATAAAGATAACCTGTGGCCAATATAACTTCAAATTACAATTTTTCAAATCAAATTGAAAATCGATGTCCCTTGAGTGTTCAATTACAGAAGGGTGAGTCTTGTTTGTTTTTCATGGAATGGGGAGTTCAGGGTTCAAAGTCCAATTAAAATTCCTTGAAACGAGTTTGTAATAATTCTGATACAGAACAACTACAATCCTAATAAACAGCTAGAGTGAAATTATACACTAATGTAACAAGACAAGTTTTCAAATTCGGGAGAAACAATTTGAAAACACTTTCACCTGACGTGAACATCTTAAGTGAAACTCAAGCTATGCCACAGAGAGAGAGAGAAGTGGCAATCCCTAAATAAAGTAAGTCTTGAAAAATGTGAAACACTTATTTTCAAACAACTGGGTCTTTGAACCTGGAGGGCTATTTCAAAACATGTGAAGCACGGGCACTAAGGCGGATTCAAAAGGTTTTAAAGTTATTGGCCAATTTCTCCCCACCTGTTAATTGAACCAACCAAATAATGAATATACATTTAAGCAATCAAAAACAAATAAAAACAGCTCGTATAAAATTATTCCAAGCTTACAAGAAGTTTACACAAACAATACACAAAAATCTGTATTTGTGTTAAAGACAACACTGGGGGGACACAAATGGATCTTCTCACGGCAAAGCAGCATTTTCTCTGCCGAATGCAGAGTTGCCAGATTCATGAACTAGTGTTGCCAACGTGCAACACGATCAAAAAACTGTAGCAGAAAAAGTTAAAAAAAAAGGGGGGGGGGCACAGCAAAACGTTCTCCAAAGACTGAAACACCTAAGAACTTTCTTCGCTCCGAGAAAGTTTCACGCCTGCTTTACAGATGAGTGAACTAAGGCAGAAGATCGGATTAATCAGTGCCTTTCTCAAGGTCACTCCAGTGCAAAAGACCAGTCCGGGCTCCCGATCTTAGGCCCCCGACCTCTCCACACGCCCAGGCAGCACAGTTCAAGCGTGCTGGGCTCCCCTCGTCCCCGCAAGTGCTACCAAGCGCTGGGAGGAAAAAGACATTTCGAGCGCTCCCCGTGCAGCTAGCTCCGGGAGGACTGGGGTGCTTGCTGGTGGCCCGTCCTCCCCGAGGGCGGCAGTCGCCCCCAGCCCCAGTCGCCCCCTCCGTTCCCGCATTAGCCCCAACCAACCAGGGAGGTGGCCCAGGGCCGGGGTGGGGTGAGGGAGGGGAAGCAAGGGTCCCGCCGCAAAGGGCTTCACTTACCATCGCTCTCGGCCCTGACAAGCAGGGACATGCCCTTCAGCCGCTCCACGTAGCCCGACGAAACATGCCCGGTGCCCCGGTCGTCCCACTGCCGGTCCTCGTTGAGCGTGTAAACCTTCACCCGCCGCCGGGTGTCGGTCATCGTGCCGCCCGGGGGCCGGGGCAGAGGCCCCGCTGGCGTCGCCCAGGAAGGGGGGCCGGGACAGGCGGGAGCCAAGGCAGGAGGACGCCCGCAAGCGGAGGACTCCCGAGCCTCACTGCCGCCGCTGGCCGCTGCGGGGCCGCGGGGCCGCCCGCATGGCCCGCTCCCGGGCCCGAGCTCTGGGCCCCGGCCTTTCCTCGCCTCCGACTCCTCGGCACTATTGTCCAGGCCCGGCGAGCCCGGCCGCCCCGACAGGGGCGCGCAGCGCTTCGCAGCCTCCCGCCCCGATGCGCTAGGAACTCGAGGCGCCGGTCACTGCCCTGCTCCCGCCTCCGCCATGATCTCCGCGAAGCCGCTTCCCGCGCCGCCGCCGCCTCCTCAGGCCGCCGCCGCCATGTTTTCCTTCCTTATACCTGGCCCTGCCACCGCAGCCAGTGGCTCCGCTCCGCTCCCCTGCTTCAGATGTCCCCAGCCGAGGGGTGCCTGCTCCTGCTGCAACTGCTACCACTGCGCGGGAGACTGCGAGAGCCCCCAAGCGCACGAGCGCTCCTGGCTCCTGGAAGTCCCTTTCCCTTCGCCGCTGCCACCGCCTCTTCCGTCTTCCTCACGAAGCCAAAGCCGCCGCCATCTTGGTTCGCCCCTCAATAGCGGCGCGCGGGGCCACCCAGGCAGCAGCTGCAGGGGCGGCCCGTTGGCCCCACCATTTAAAGAGACAGGAGCGAGGCCGGGAGCCTCGCTGCGGCGGAGGCCGCGGACGGAGGCGGGAGGCGGGCGCCGAGTTGCCGAGGTGGCGGGAGCGCAGGGAGCGGAGGAGGCGGAACGCTGGTCGCGCCGGTGACGGCCCGGGGCTCCCTCGCGCTGCCTGCACGCACCGTCGTGCGAGCGCGGGGCGGTGTGTGCGCCGTCGCGCCCTGTGTTCGTCATCAGCCCCGCTCGGGGATTCGAAAGGGGCGTGGAACTCGCCTCCGGCCTCGGCGCGCCTGCCCGCTGTGTGCCCGCCGCGCTCCTGGCGTCTCGGGCTCCGAGTGCGGCCGCCTTCCCCGGTGGCTCACCGTCCGGCAGCTGCTGTCCCTGCCTGGCCTGCAGGCAGGCGCAGGGCCGCGTCGTCCCGGGGCTCCGTCGCGGCGTGTCCGCCTCCGCGAGTGTCCTCTCCCGGCCTCGGCTCCCGGAGCGCAGGGTCCGGGAGGCGCCGGAGCCTCGCGGACTCCAGGCGTTTCTCCTTTGGGGAGAAGCTGAAAAGCTTCCGGGAAAGGCCGCAGGTTTGCACGGCGAGGTCAGTCGCAGGTCTTGGGAGCCGCCATGGGGCACGCACTGGTGTGGCTAATCCAGAAACGGGACGGCTGGCGCCAGACCCGAAGTGACAAGTCTAAAGCCTCCCCTTACATTCCGACTACTCCCGCCATTCCTTTAGTTTTCATCAGAACTGTTCTTTTCTAGTCCTCCATGTTGCCAAGAAAAAAAAAAGAAAAAAGATCGTAAAGGGTTTACGAAACCAGATACGGATACGATACAATGTAATCGGGATGAGTAACTCCCAACGTTAGATGTTAAACACTGCTAATCTTCACAAAGGAATCAGATTCTCGTTCCAAATTCTTACGCTCATGATAGTAAAAGCCGCCGTTTGGGGGGGCTTTTCTTATTTGCCAGGCCGTCTAGGTCATTGCTGTCCACTAGAAATAAAATGAACCCCTTGTAATTTAAAATTTTACAGCAGCCGCTTTTTGAAAAAGTACAAAGAAACTGCTGAGATTTATTTTGTTTTATTGAATGCAGTATCTTCAAAATACTCTTACGAAATTAATGACATTTTACCTTTTTTTTCCGAACTAAGTTCAGGATGCAAGGTGTGGTTTACTCATGGTGTAAATGTCTACTTGGAAGCCAAATTTTCATTGCAAATACCTAATCTGTATTTAAAGTTCATTAAATTTACAACTGAAAAAGTAGATTCACATGCTCAAGTTGTTTCAAAAATGATTTTCCAAAAACAACTATCAAATTTTAAATGTAAAATTAAAATTAAAGCTTAAAATTCAGTTCCTCATTCCCAGGTAAGCCACGTTTTAAGTGCTCAGTAGCCACCTGTGTCTAGTGGCCACTGTTATGGCAGGTTCAGGTGCTTACATCACCAATAATCTCATCTCAGACCTGCAATGCAGTTCGTGTTACACCCATCTACATTCAGAAAGAGGCCCTGACAGCATGACCAGTGAGTGCTGAGGAGTTCCCCAGGATGTGGGATTTTCTGTTTTAAAATCAGAAGTTGGGACCTTTCCTCCCTCCCACCTCCCAGTCAAATACAAAGACACGCTTACAAAGAACAGCTGCAGACTTTTATTTGCAAACAAAAGTGGAAAATGATAAAAACAAGGCAGTTTTCTCTAAAATGTAAAATGCTATAATTTCAAGCATCAGGGCATGACAGCAATTTTGTCCACTTTGGATGCAGTAAGACGTCATTACATTTATTTGTATTATTATTTACTCGATCCTCAAACCAAACATGAAATAATTTGTGGGAAAATCAGCTGGTCTCACTGCCTTCACTCTCACCTCCCTCCTAAAACATGCTGTATATTATAACTGGTGGTGATTTGTCCGAGTTAAGTACAATCTAGCCAGCCAATATGTTTTTATTTCTACTATTTGTATTTTTCCCCATTCTAGGTTAAGAGAAAGAACTTGAGCCATTGAAAGAAAGCTCCTCTCCCTTCTGAGGGCACCAGTGAAAATCAGACCTTGCCATAATGGTAGGTGTTAATGGGAGGTGACCTGTGGAACGCAACAGGGTAACATTGGTGTCTCTACTCAGGAGGTGGGTGCTGCTGTGGCATACAACGTGCTCCTTAAGTGGATTCTTTTGTAGCCAAGCCAACTTCCCAGCTAAGAACAAGCCAAGCACCTGAAAACAGAGGTCTAGAATGACTAAATCATGGTCTGAAATGGGCCATTAGCGTCCTGTCTCTCACCAGGCATATCTGTCTTGAGAGAGACAACCCAGTTCCTGAAACTGCTTTTGATCTAGGGGAGGGAAATCAGGTTGGGGAGGTGGGGAGGTGACTGATGCCCATGTATCCTTTCCTTTTTCTCTACCACTTCTGACAAATAAGTCTCCTCTCACCTTTTTCGGGACTGGTGTCAAAGAGTGCTTTATTTGGTTGAGATGCATAGATACTTAATGAAGATTTGAAATGAGCTGTCTGCAACAATTTAGTCCACAACCATTTTCTAATACTTCAGGTAAAAATGTGAGTCATTTTCACGTTTTTTTCACCTTTGTACGGAGTCCCTCACCAGGGCCTGCTAACTTACTTCTCTTTCATATCCCCTGGATTTGATTCTGCTATTTTATTTCCTTGCTCATCACCCTAGGATTTGTTGTACCTGAAATTTTCCTACTAAGTTACAAAAAGTAAGTCCAGAAATTGTTGACATTCAACTGCTCAGAGCCCTGTGAAAAACACTCCCAGGCACTAGCAGAAAGTAGCAGCATTAATGAGCATCAGCATTTATATTAGTTTGCAGGGCAACGGAGAACCCAGAGACTTCTTTCAGTGTGCATGCTGCACAGTCTCCCACTTGTCTCCCAAGCCCTCATGCATGACAGCCCAAGCACCCAGAAGTAAAAGCAAGAATTCCTAAGGAATGGTCAAAGGAAATATTTAGAGCAATAAAGAGAAAGAGGAGATGGGTATTGGAATTAACCATGGGGAATTTCAGTGCACACATGCTTTCTTAGTTTTGTACATTTCCCTCGGGAAATGCTTTGTGTGCTTACAAATGGACAGCCCCTTTCTGCTGCTTGCTAGGTGTTTGAATAGCTCTAGCTGTGTGCATTATTCAGGTGATGGCCAATGTGGCAGTCACGAGAACATGCCTTTGCAGACCTCTTTTTACAAGGAACAAAATTCACCAAAGACCCCAGCTGCTGCACTCTGAAATTTATCACGGTGCTTAGGTACAGCATACCTCCCACAGGGTCCTCCCCACCAATGACTGGATGCAGCAGGATACTAAGGCAGTTGTCCTGGGAGACATCTCTTCTATAGGCTGACTCTGACTCAAGGACTCCCTGACCAGCTTTGCCAAACCTTCCTTAGGGTGCACAACATTCCAGGATGCTTCTCCCAACCTTCTCTCCCTCTTTTTTTTAAATTTTTTTTTTTTTTTTTTTTAACGTTTATTTTTGAGACAGAGAGAGACAGAGCATGAACGGGGGAGGGTCAGAGAGAGGGAGACACAGAATCTGAAACAGGCTCCAGGCTCTGAGCTGTCAGCACAGAGCCCGACGCGGGGCTCGAACTCACGGACCGCGAGATCATGACCTGAGCCGAAGTCGGACGCTTAACCGACTGAGCCACCCAGGCGCCCCTCTCCCTCTTACTTCACTCAGGATTAGACGCCTCTCCCAGCCATTCTGGCTCTCTATTTCCTTTCAAATAGGTGTTTCCTCAAATAAAATCCTTACATGTTAATCTGCTCTTGGTGTGTGCTTTTTGGAGGACCCAGACTAGTGCTAAATTCAGCTCTTAGATGCAGTAAGTCTTTAAATGTAAAAGGGGTAAGTCTTGATTTATCCATGACACGAGATTTTAACTAGGAATGAGAAAACAAAAATTTACTTATGGTTATGTTGAGGCCTGCTGAATTATATATTGAGAGTTGATATGTACTTAATGTATTTGACTTTTATAATCTTTGCTAAAGCTTTTCTACAGAATGAGGGTTGTTTTTTTTTTTTTTTTTTTTTTTAATGTTTATTTTTGAGAGAGAGAAAGAGTGTGTGCTTGAGCAGGGGAGGGGCAGAGAGAGAGAAGGGGACAGAGGATCTGAAGTGGACTTCGTGCTGACAGCAAAGAGCCTGTTATGGAACTTGAACCCACAAAATGCAAGATCATGACCCAAGCCAAAATCGGATGTTTCACCTACTGAGCCACCCAGGCGCCCTCCAGAATGAGAAGGTTTTAAATACAACTTTCACTTTGTTCTTTCTCAGATCTTTCTTAAGAATTCTGATTTCTGTCTGTAGGTTTGCAATACAAAAAGAGATTCTTTTTTTTCAAAAAGAGAACTCATCTCAACTCATCTCAACTCATCTTCTTGAGTTTTGAGAAGGATTTCAGAATAAAAACTTCATGTGCATTCTCCCTGCTCTCATCTGAGTAGACCAGGTCTCTTTTAGGTCGTGTCAAATCTGGATTGTTTTCTTTTCTTTCTTTCCTTTTTTTTTTTTTTTTTTTTTTTTTTTTTTTAATATCTTTATTCATCCCCAAAGGGACTGAGTCATGTTTAATATCTTTGGTGACCAGATCACAAGGGCTTTTTATTTGTAGGGAGTGCTTTGTGGTAGATAATTTTTTCAGATTATTGGCACAGAAGAAATCATGTAAGTACATTCTGAATGTAAAAATGCATCCACACATTTCATTATTCTCAATTTGTTTTTTCATCTTTTGATAGCCAGAAGGTAGTATAGGTGGCCAAGGACGATAGTATCAATATG
Source organism: Panthera onca (assembly GCF_046562875.1). Classification (NCBI taxonomy): domain Eukaryota; kingdom Metazoa; phylum Chordata; class Mammalia; order Carnivora; family Felidae; genus Panthera; species Panthera onca. Next base: position 133,998,526 of record NC_138344.1, read on the forward strand.
AAAGCATGCAATTTATTTATTTAGCTATGTTTAAATCAGAAATCAAATGTTTCTGGCTGAGTTTTTGTTACTCCTAATATTCTTTCTAACTTTGTATTTGAGAATTATATGGTTGTACTTAAGTGATGCAAAAATTCTGTACATTACCCCTTGGCCACAGAGGTTAGGTTAGTACTTGAGAAAAGCCAGGGCAATCAAAATGTTGCCTGCATTTTTCAGACTATCACTGGGTGAGAAATGTTCTTACCTCCTGAACATCACAGCTAGAAGAGTGTGGTATAGGGCTTCCTACACTCAAGTGTTCCCTGCCTCCCCACCCCACCCCCAGTGTGGACAAATATGTCTGCATCAGAGAGAGTAAAGAAGAACATTCTGTTGAGAGTCCAGTTGTTCTTTCTCAGATCTTTCTTAAGAATTCTGATTTCTGTCTGTAGGTTTGCAATACAGAAAGAGATTCTCTTTTTTCAAAAAGAGAACTCATCTCATCTCATCTCAACTCAACTCATTAACATGTAAGGATTTTATTCGAGGAAACACCTATTTGAAAGGAAATAGCCAGAATGGCTGGGAGAGGCATGCGTCTAATCCTGAGCGAAGTAAGAGGGAGAGAAGGTTGGGAGAAGCATCCTGGAATGCAGTGCCCAGGTCTTTTGAGGTTCTGAGGTCTATTAAGAAGAGAGGTGAACCAGTCCTTTCATCTATACCCTATCTTGGCCTCTGAAACTTCCCTTGTATGATTGGTCATGAATGCAATCTCTTTCCTTAGAACTCCATGAGTAAACATCATCTAACATCGTTTAAAAACTTGCCCTCAAGTTCTTTGACATTTTTCCCCACTAGAAATGGAGTCTTTGTCTCCTCCTTTAAAATCTGGGCTGGTCTTGGTGACCTGTTTGTAATCAGTAAAATGAAGCAGAAGCGACGCTGTGTGACGTTGGAGGCGGGGCAACGGTTTTCTGGAGTGCTTTCTGTGCCATCAGGTGAGAAGCTCCCCTCTCCTACTAGGCTGAATGTCGCCGCTCTGGTAGACAGTCTTGGCTGAGCTCCCAGTTGACAGGCAATGTCAACTGCTGCTAGCCTTGCGAATGCTTCATCTTAGACAACCATGGCCCCCTTGAGCTCTTGGATGACAGCGGCACAACCATCTGACTACAACCACACAGCAACCTTCAGACGAGAACTACCCAGCTAAACCCTTCCCCAATTCCCGACGTGTAAAATTGAGAGCAAAATAAAATGGCCACAGTAAGCCACTGAGGTCATCTGTTACATAGCATTAGGTCATTTTGTTGCATAGCAATAGTAACAAGAGCATAGGTTTGCTTGGGTAATTTATTCTAATCACAAAGAAATGTAGCAGTACTTTCCAGGGGTGGAATAGATGGAATTTAAATTGTTTTGCATTTTTAAAAACATTTCTTCTGATAGGTTCCTTGTAGAACTCTCAAGCAGATACAAGGACACAGTCTAGATTCAAATATCTGACTCTGGTTCCAAAATTTGATTTGGGAAATATAGATCAGATCTTATTAAATCAACCTTACAGGAACTGTATGGATATTTTATAATACTGAAAATCTCTGTTTTGGTGTTTTTTATTTTATTTTATTTTACAAAACTGCCCTTGAAAATTTTGTTTCATTAAACTTAACTTTCACTTATTCTTTCTATCTGAAGTTGGATCAAAGGGGGAAAAAAGAAGGGGGAGATGATGATAAAAAATGAGGGCAGAACCTTCTTTCTATCAGTGACTATGAGAACACTGTGTTTTCTCCGAGAGACAGTTAAAGGTCAGTGTTCCTTTCTCAAGCTCTGAGCAGGACTGATTAAAACAAAGAACACAAGCTTGCCAGATTAGTGTGGGAAAGGAGAAAACTGAAGCATGGTTGAAGTTGAGGTGTCCTAGCTAAGGTACCTCAGAAAGCAGAGCCTGAGACAAAGACTTGAAAATCGGTATTCGGCTGGAGAATGTGAAGAAAAGCAAGGAAGAGGGGTAAAAGGCAGGAGGCACCAATACAGGGAGGTGTTCCCCAAACATCGCCACCGCCGCGGATGAAGATTTCTTTGGTTCCACGAACCGTTAATCTGGGGGGTGAAACGGGGCATTTATCCATAGCTCCCATGTCCCTAGTCAAAAGTTCGCCAACCGTGTTCACTTCTGAGTTATGCACGGTTGGACTCGGAGTGGTTTCTCATGGCACCCCCACGCTACAGCACTGGAGAAGCCCTGGGGAGGGAAGGGAGAAAAGCATGTGACACACAACTGTGGAGGCTATTAGGTCACACCTGGGTGAATCCGGTCTAAAAATCTGGCTTTCGAATTTATTGAGAGTGTAAATACTTCATATTCTCTTTTTAAATATTAAAAGTTATTTTTAAAATCTATTTTTTATATTTGCTTACTGGTATCCAAAGCATATAGTACAAGTTCCTCTGCTTACAGATTCTAGCAGCAATTATGAAGCTTATAACTATACATAATGGCAAACATATCAATTTAAGTCATTCTGCTAAAAAAGAACTCTTTTTTCCGCCTGAAAATCATAAAAACATTTCACATCCTGAGAAATGGCTATTGTAAGTGGGATGAAAAGATGTTTTGGTCAGTGAGAATAGTTGGGCATATATTTAACCATCTGTTTTATACCACCCACCAGATTCTGACCCTGGGTATAATTATCTAATTCCTTTTTGAACTATGAAGAATTTTGAAACCATAGAGAGCGAAGCACTCTGTCCATGGCTCTAACCATAAAATAAAAATGGAATTTTGTAGAACACATTTAATATTATTTGAATTGAGGTCTGGGATGCTGGTACTCACACACTGATGAACACTTGTCAGAAAATTTCAGGATCTTAGGGGATGAGAATGGCATTTGGCAAGATAAAATCTTTGGTTTATAGCCACTCTAGGACTTACCTTGGCTTGAAGTCAAATGGGCTAGTTATTCTTCACCTGACTGCCTTCCCTGGGTCTGTGGCTTGGGTACTGATCCCCATGGAGGATTTCACCCAGACTCTCTTGCCCTGTGGCTCATTGTTTCCGGTTGGGTTCAGTCAGTAGGAGGAATGGCAGGAGATTATTGAGGGAAAAAATAAGAGGAGAAAGTGATGGTGGTATTTTTTCTTTTGTCCTCTTTTTCCTTCAGTTCTGTCAGGGACAAGTAGTTTGATGTGGCTGGGGTGCAGGGGGCTATAGTAGAGCGAGATGGTGCTAGAATTTGGTGGGGACCACATCCTGAAGGCTTCTTTGTTTTGGATTTTATTCTGGAGGATACAGGGATTCATGAAAGGATTTTTTTTAAGTTTATTTATTTATTTTGAGAGAGAGAGACAGAGAGAAGGAGAGCTAGAATCCCAAGCAGTCTCCATGCCATCAGAAGGAACCTGATGTGAGGCTTGAACTCATGAACCATGAGATCGTGACCTGAGCTGAGATCAAGAGTCTGACACTTAACCGCCTGAGCTGCCCAGGTACCCCATGAAAGTATTTTAAAAGTAGGGGAATGTGATAACTGAATTTATGCTTTTTCAAGATCCCTCTGGAAGCATTGTGGAGGAAGAATTAAAGAGAAGTGACATCAAAGCAGAAGGGTCCATTTATAAATTAACTGTCCCAAGTTAGGCAAGAAATGACAAATTCTTGAATTTAAGGCAGTGTCAGTGAGTAGAGAGGGGTAGGAGTGGATTTCAATTACTCTTTTCTTTCCCAAACAGGGAAGTTATCAGTGGGGGTGCTGGAACTCGAATTCTCTCCCAGCAGTCATGAGGAGTGTCTCAGCTTGGAAGTCAAGAAGGCCAAGTGCAAACCTGCACTTTCACCCCCACCTGGCAGTAATGAGGCAGCACTCCCTTCCCTGGCTGGAGTGGGGTCAGAAAAAGCCATACAGGGTTTAAGTAAGATCCAGAGTCTCATAACATATTATCTAAAATGTCCTGATTCCATTAAAAAATCATTGTCCTATCAAGAATCAGGCAGAGCCCAAATAGAATGAAAAAATACACTCAACAGATGCCAACACTGAGATGGCAGAGATGTTAGAGTTACCTGACAGAGATTATGAAGCATTCATCATAAAAATGTTTCAACTAGCAACTATGAATACACTTGAAACAAGTGAAAAAACAAAGTCTCAGCAAAGAAAAAGAAGAAGCAATTAGAAATTTTGAGAAATAAAAAACATAGTGAAAAACTGAAATAAAAAACTCAATGGATGAGCCCAATAGCAGCATCTGGGAGACAGAGGAGAGAATCCAAGACCTTGGAGACAGAACAATAGAAATTACTCAATCTGAGCAATAGAGAGAATAGGCTGGAAAAAAAAATGAGCAGAGCCTCAGAGACCTATGGGTCTTCACGAAGATCCAACATTCATGTTATTGGAGACTCAAAAGACAGGTAGAAAGAAGACCGGGCTGAAAAAGTACCCAAGGAAATAATGGCTGAAAACTCCCGCAATATGGCAAAATCCATAAACCTACAAATTCAAGAAACTGAGTCTACTCCAAACACAGTAAACCTAGAGAAACAGCACCATTTGCATTATAGTCAAGCTTCTGAAAACTAAAGAAGAAGTATTGAAAGCAGGGAGAAGCACCTTAATTATAGGGGGAAACAATTTGAATGACAGCAAATGTCTCATCAGAAACCAAAGAGGCCAGAGGGAAATGGCAAAACATTTTTCACGTGCTGAAAGAATTGTTAATCCAGAATCCTATGCCCAGGGGAAATATTCCTCATGAGTGAAGGAGAAATCAAAGCATTCCCAGGTGAAGGAACACAGAGGCAATCTGTTGGTGGAAAATTACCTTAAGAAAATGACTAAATGAAATTCTCCAAGGAAAAAGGAAACAATAAAAGAAATCTTGGAACATCAGAAAAAAAGAACGTGGTAAGCAAAAATATGGATAAATGCAACTGGCTTCCCTTCTCATACTGAGTTTTCTAAAGTACATTTGGTTGTTGAAAAAAAGATTATAACACTGTCTGATGTGTATCTTAATGTATAAGGAAGAAATACCTAACATAAATATATGCAACAGGGTAAAGGGATGTAGGCAAACTTTCCACACTTTTCTTGAACTGGTAAAATGATGACATTGGTCAACTATGATAAGACTACATATATATATATATATATATATATATATATATATATTTATATTTATGCACATACATACTTGCATATGTACATATATATGCACACACATTCTTGTGTATGTATATACATACACACACACACAAACACACACAGAGCAGACACTAAAAAGCCATACAAAGAAACATACTTAAAACACTACAGATAAATCAAAATGGAATTCTAAAAACTACTCAAGTAACCCCATAGAATAGTGGGAAAAAGAAAACAGCTAAGCACCAAAAATGAAATAGCAGACTTAAGCCCCAACATACCAATAATTATAAAATATAAATGGTCTAAATACACCAATTAAAAGACACGGATTGGCAGAGTGGGTTAAAAACAGCCCAAGCATATGTCATTTACAAGAAACTCCCTTTAAATATAACAATGTTGGGTGCCTGGGTGGCTCAGTCGGTAAGCGTCCGACTTCAGCTCAGGTCATGATCTCATGGTTCATGAGTTCGAGCCCTGCAACAGGCTCTGTGCTGACAGCTCAGAGCCTGGAGCCTGCTTCAGAATCTGTATCTCCTTCTCTCTCTGCTCCTTCCCCACTCACGCTCTGTCTCTCTCTAAAAAAGAAATAAACATTTAAAAAAAATTTTTTTTAAATGTAGACAGAGTAAAAGGATAGGAAAAAAAAAGTATCATGCAGACAACCACAAGAAAGCTGCAGAGCTATAGATCAGAAAAAGAAGACTCAGAACAAAGAAAATTTCCAGACACAGAGAAGGACTTGATTTAATAATAAAAGGGCCAATCCATCAAGAAGACATAGTAATCCTAAATGTATATGATCCAAACAACAGAGCTTCAGAATGTGTGGATAGAACTGAAAGGAAAAATAAACAGTTCCACAACTATAGCTGGAAACTTCAACACCCTCTCAAAATTGATAGAGCAACTGGACAGAAAATCAGCAACGTTGTCGAGGAACTTCAACAACAGCATCAACCACAGGATCCAATCAACATTTATAGAATTCCACCCAAAAAAGCACAATAAACTTTCTTTTCAAGTGCCCACTAAATATACCTAGGTAGATCATATCCTGGGCCCTAAAACAAACCTCAATAAATTTAAAAGAATAGAAATCAGGGCGCCTGGGTGGCTGAGGTGGTTAAGGATCCAACTTCAGCTCAGGTCATGATCTCACAGTTCGTGGGTTTGAGCCCTGCATCGGGCTCTGGGCTGATGGCTCAGAGCCTGGAGCCTGCTTCCGATTCTGTGTCTCCCTCTCTCTCTTCCCCTCCGCCACTCATGCTCTGTCTCTGCCTCTCAAAAATAAAGAAACGTAATAATAAAAACAAAATTATAAAAAAGTAAACAAACATTTTTTAAAAAGAAAAGAATAGAAATCATACAGAGTGTGTTCTGTAATCACAATAGACTCAAACTAGAAATCTGTAGCAAAAAGAGAACAGGTATGTCTCTAGCAAATGGAGACTAGACAACATGTATATATAGCCCATGTATTAAAGAGGAAGTCTCAAGGGAAATTAAAAAAAAATTAACTGAAGAACAATAAAAATACATTATTTTAACAACAATAAAAATGAGCTGAATGAAAACTAAAATACAAATTTTAATAGCACGTTACAATTTGTAGGACACAGCTAAGGCAGAGTGGAGGGAAAATTTATAGTTATGCATTGGTTAGAAAAGAGGAAAATTCTCAGATAATCACCTACCCTTTCACCTCAAGACCTAGGAAAAGAAGAGCAAAATAGATCCACAGCATACAGGAAAGAGGAAGGAATAGAGGTTAGAGCAGAAATCAATGAAATTGGAAGCAAAAATAATAGAGGAAGTCAATTAAAAAAAGAGATGATTCTTTGAAAAGATCAATAAAATTGACAAACCTCTACAAAGACTGACAAAGGAGAAAAAAGACAAATGGTCCACGTGAGGAATGAAATGGGATATCATTACAGACCCCGCAGGCATCAAAAGGGTAAGAAGGGAATACTATCAACTGCTCTATACACATAAATCTGACAGCTGAGATGAAATAGACCAATTCCTTGAAAAACACAAACTACCACAACTTACCTAATATAAAATAGATCATTTGAATAGCCCTAGCATTGTTAACCCTATGCATTTGTAATTAAAAATCTCCCCCGAAAGAAATCTTCAGGCCCAGATGTTTCACTAGAAACTTCCTGTCAAGATCCTTAACTTAATGACCTCTTTTGTCATATAATGTAATATTACCCTTTTGCTGTATAAGGGGATATTCGTGGGTTCTGGGGGTTAGGATGTGATCATATCTTTTTGGGAGCCACCATTCAGCCTACTACATTCAGCCACAGTAATCAAGATTGGTATTGGTAAAGGGATACACATAGAGGTTAATCAGAATATAAACGCAGAAAATACACCTATAGACCTATGTAAACATGTCCAACTGAATTTTTTTTTTTTTTTTTTTACAAAAGTGCAAAAAATAATTTGATGGAGGCAAAAGAACCTTTGCAACAAATGATGCTGGAGCATTAGGACATCCATAGGCACACACATACACAAAAGAAACTTGATCTAATTTTTACACTTTATACAACATTAACTAAAAATGGACCTTGCCTTTATTTTTATTTTTTATTTAAAAAATTTTTTTAATGTTTTTATTTACTTTTGAGACAGAGAGAGACAGACCATGAACAGGGGAGGGGCAGAGAGAGAGGGAGACACAGAATCGGAAGCAGGCTCCAGGCTCGGAGCTGTCAGCACAGAGCCCGACGCGGGTCGAACTCACGGACCGCGAGACCATGACCCGAGCCGAAGTCAGACACTTAACCGACTGAGCCACCCAGGCGCCCCTGGACCTTGCTTTTAAATGTAAAATGTAAAACTATAACCCATTTACCAAAAAAGAGAGAGAGAGAGAGAGAGAGAGAGAGAGAGAGAGAGAGAGAGAGAGAGAGAGAGAGAGAGAGAAATTCCTTGGGAACTAGAAGAAGGAAAAAATTCTTGGACTCCAATTTTATCAAAAAAGTTGATAAAAAGGACTTCATCAAACATAGAAACTTCCTTGATGATAGATTCTAGATGAAAAGATAGAGACTGGGAGAATTTACTTGCAAACCATAATGTCAGACAAAATATTTTTTCATAAAAAGAACATTCAAAACAACAAAACAAAACAACAATAACAAAAAAACCCACACACAATCCAATTAGAAAATGACCAAAGATATGAGCAGACATTTTACCAAAGAGGATGTACAGACAGGAAATACACACGAGATGGTCACCATCATTAGCCATTAGGGAAATGCACATTAAATCTACAATCAGATGTCTCTATACACTTAATAGCTAAAATGAAACAGTAGTGACAACACCAAATGCTGGTAAGGATGCAGAGAAATTGGACCACTCATAATACCAGTGGAGAACAGTTTGTTATTTTCTCAAAGGAAAATGAATTATGAGCCCCAGCAATTGCACTCCTGGACATCTATTGTAGAGACTGAAGACTTACATTCACATAAAAACCTGTACACAAATATTTATAGCAATTTCTTTGTAATAGCCCTAAACTAGAAACAACCCTGATGTTCTCTTATGGGTGAATGGTAAAACAAGATACCGGACATCCACACCATGGAATGGCATTCATCAATAAAAAGCAATGCAACAAGCTGGGTGAATAGCCAGAGAACTATGCTGGGTGAAAAAAGCCCATCCCAAAAGGTTGCATACTCTAGGATCTCATTTATGGACCATTCTTGAAATGATAAAGTGATTGAAATGGAGAATAGATTAGTGGTTGCCAGGGCTTAAGGAGGTGGGTGTGGTTATAAAATAGCAACAGGTATCCTTGTGGTGATGGAAACATTGTCTGTGTATCTTGACTGTATCCATGCTAGTATCCTGATTGTAATATTGTACCATATATAGTTTGCAAGTTATCTCCTTGGAGGAGAGTGGGTTCAAAGTTATGCTGGATTCCTCTGTATTATTTCTTACAACTGCATGTGAAGCTCTAATTATCTCAAACATTTTAATAAATAAAATTATTAGTATGAAGCAAACAACCAGTGTAACCACTATATACAGTTGGCTAACGTGCTGTTTTTCATCACCTGTATGACATTCTCAACCATCATTCTTCAAGTATTGCCTTCTACCCTCTTTTTTTTTTTAATTTTAGAGTGAGAGAGAGCACGAGCTGGAGAGGGGCAGAAGGAGAAAGGGAGAGAGAGATAGGGAGAGCGAGGGAGAGAGAGAATCTCAAGCAGGCTCCACACTTAGCACAGAGCCCAATGCAAGACTCCATCCCACGACCCTGGGATCACGACCTGAGCCAAAATTAAGAGTCACCCCTGCCCTCCTATCCTCCCTTTGGGGGACTCCATCTGACGGTCTCTTATTGTCTCTTCTAAATCTACCCTATCTTTTGTATTTTCCACAGTTTTTCTCTCGAATCTAGTCTGACATCCTTTGTTATTTTTCCTAAGTTTATTTATTTATTTTGAGAGAGAGAGACACAGTGAGTGGTGGGAGGGGAAGAGAGAGAAAAGGAGAGAGAGAATCCCAAGCGGGCTCTGAGCTGTCAGTGTAGAGCCCAATGCAGGGCTCGAACTCACGAACTGTGAGATCATGACCTGAGCCGAAACCAGGCTCAGGTCATGATCATTTTATGAGCTCATTTAATGAGTCAGACGCTTAACCGACTGAGCCAACCAGGTGCCCTGACATCCTTTACTTTTTATCTGGATTGTTTTGTTATAACAACCTGTGATCCAGTTAACTAACCCTCTCTTTCCCTAGAAATATTTCCAACCTTGGTTCTTATTTATGTAAACTTAGCTTGCACAGCTGTCTCATAGCCTGTGCCTGATGACTTCAAAGCCTGAAGGGTTTGCGGGTCTGTTTCTGCCTTCTCTTGCTCAGAGTCTGATTTCTGGGGGTTCCTGATATTCTTGGGCTACCGTTTGGGCATTGTATTTGAAAATTATTTGTATTCCAGAGTGGCTGCAGCCACTCTGGAAAACAGTGTGGAGGTTCATCAAAAAATTTAAAATAGATCTACCCTATGATCCAGCAATAGCACTGCTAGGAATTTACCCAAGGGATACAGGAGTGATGATGCATAGGGGCACTTGTACCCCAATGTTTATAGCAGCACTTTCAACAATAGCCAAATTATGGAAAGAGCCTAAATGGCCATCAACTGATGAATGGATAAAGAAATTGTGGTTTATATACACAATGGAATACTACTTGGCAACGAGAAAGAATGAAATATGCCCTTTTGTAGCAATGTGGATGGAACTGGAGAGTGTTATGCTAAGTGAAATAAGTCATACAGAGAAACACAGATACCATATATTTTCACTCTTATGTGGATCCTGAGCAACTTAACAGAAGACCATGGGGGAGGGGAAGGGAAGAAAAAAAGTTAGAGAGGGAGGGAGCCAAACCATAAGAGACTCTTAAAAAGTGAGAATAAACTGAGGGTTGATGGGGGGTGGGAGAGGGGAACGTGGGTGATGGGCATTGAGGAGGGCACCTGTTGGGATGAGCACTGGGTGTTGTATGGAAACCAACTTGACAATAAATTTCATATAAAATAAATAAATAAATAAATAAATAAATTCATTCTCAAAAAAAAAAAAAAAGAAAGAAAGAAAGAAAAGAAAAAGAAAAGAAAATTATTTGTAGATATAACTCGAGGCCAAGAATGGAGGTACTTTACTTCAAAGAAGAGTTTCATTTGCCTTTGCCAGGTCCCTGGGTCACTACCAATTAAGAATCATGTTAAAGCAAGTTTAAGGCTAAAAATACCTTTGCCAAACCAGGTGACTTGAAAACTGGCTATAGTTCTGTGAGGGGTGTTCTTCTTCTGGTCTGTCTTCTCCAATAAGGCTTCCTCCTAATGTCCTGGACTTTGATTCCGTCCTTCTCTCCTGGGGAATTGGGTTCTCTTCACTTTTGGCCTTATAATTTCTGACTGTATTATCACAGGTTGCGTTAAGATATTTACAGATGTTTACTCACCAATTTTAGTTATTTTCACCAAATAAATCAGCTTTCCATGATAGGATGACATATGGTATCTTTTTTTTCTTAGTAGATACAAAATTCTCAATAGCTACCACATTCTACATAGTTAAATAAAGGGATCTGAAGGAACAATGCATACTTGAAACCTCATTTGATAAGATCTGAAATATTACAATTTGTTGTCACAGATTAAATAATCATTGAACCCAGAATATAATAGTCCTTTCTTCAATGTTCTTTTAAATTTCTATCATTAAAACATATAGACATAAGCAACTATGGAAGATTAGAAAATTGAAAAGCAGTTGACATCCTAGAAACACATCTGAAAGTAGTGTAACTAATGTAAGGTATTAGTTTCTTGGAACTGCCATAACAAATCACTACAAACGGGCTTAAAACAGAAATCCGTCTCTTACAGTTCTGGAGGCGAGAAGTCCAGAATCACGGTGCCAGCAGAGTGGTGCTCCCTTCCAGAGGCACCAGGGGAGAGAATCTGTTGTTTGCCTTTTCTAGCTTCTGGTGGCTGCAGGTGTTCCTTGGCTCGTGGCCACATTACTCCAACCTCTGCCGCCATGGTCACATTGCTTCCTCCTCTTCTGTATGCATCAGATCTCCCTCTGCTTCTTCTTACAAAGACACTTGTGATGGCATTTAAGTCTCATTCAGATAACCTGGGATAATCTTCCCATCTCAGAACCCTTAACTGAACTACATCTGTGGGCTTCTTTTCCAAGTAAAGGAACATTCGCAGGTTCCAGGGATTAGAACATGGATATATCTTTTTAAGGACCACCATTGAACCCATTACAGGTGATATGATGGGAAATAAAATTAGGTATAGCTATTTGGGTGGTAACATCTTGTTAAAATGTATAATAGTCATTAGAAAGTTCATTTGAATATTGTTTTATCATTTTTTTTTTTAACATTTATTTATTATTGAGAGACAGAGAGAGACAGAGCATGAGCATGGGAGGGGCAGAGAGAGGGGGAGACACAGAATCCAAAGCAGGCTCCAGGCTCTGAGCTGTCAGCACAGAGACCAATGTGGGGCTCAAACTCACAGACCACGAGATCATGACCTGGGCCGAAGTCAGATGCTTAACCGACTGAGCCACCTGGGCGCCCCTGTTTTATCATTATTTCTACCTGGCTAAATTGAACGTCTTACAAAGTCTCTCTCTTTCCCTCTGTCTATAAATATAGATAGATATAGATATAGATATAGATATAGATAGATATAGATATAGATATAGATAGATATAAATAAATATAATATAAATATAATATAAATATAAACACGTAGTCTCTCTAATAATAGTACATTAACATATATAATATATAATAATATATATGTAATATATAATACAGAAAATAGTCATAAAGCATTTTAAGCATCTCAAAAGAAAGGAACTAGATTAGAATGGCCTGGTATTTACATCACTAATACACATTGTTTACTTGACTCTAATTTACTTAAATTCTTATCAGCAGTGTGGTTGTTATGTTGAAACCATTAGAGTCTTGGTGTGCTCCACTATCCCAATCATTTAAAGGAACAGAATATCTGAAAATGAAATACAAAGTTTTAGTGTAACTAAAGATACTTTCAAGTTTCAGACAAAGCATGCAGGTGATACCATCACCTGATGTTGAACCCTGGGAAAAAGTCATAATACACTACATTTAATGCCAACTAAAAAGCAGAAAGTTCAATATAAAAGATTTTTACTGTAAGGCTATCTTTTGAACTATTTCTAATGAAAAAGATGAAGTCATTCTCTTTTTTTAGGAAAAAGGATGTTACGTGCTAAACATGAGCAGACTGTTAAGATCAAACAAAATACTGATTAACTGGAATTTGAATGCTAACATTAACTGCTGTCTCTATAAACCCCATTTTATAAATACAATTTGTTAAAATATCAACATGTCATTCGGCAATTTAAATTATACAGCCACACTATGCAAACACCAACTCACTGACCAACCTAAATGAGAAACCTAACATGTATAGAGAGAACAAATGTGTTCAGAAGTTGTCATCCTTTCAGTAGCCTATGAATGATAGGAATTTACATTCAGCAACTGTTTGCATATTTGAACATTTTCATATTTAGTTTAACTTAAAAAATTTTTAAATAAATTTTAAGTTGAATTCTTCAAAAAATTGAAATATAGTTATGTGGTATATATATGAGGGAATATTACTCAGTCTTCAAAAATAATGAAATCTTGCCATTTGCAAGGACGTAGATGGAACAAGGGTAAAATGCTAAGCAGAAGAAGTCAGTCAGAGAAAGACAGATACCATATGATTTCACTTATATGTGGAATTTTGGAAACAAAACAGATGAACATAGGGGAAGGAGGATAAAGGGAAGTAAACCATAGAAGACTCTTACCTACAGAGAACAAGCTGAGGGTTGCTGGAGGGGAGGTGGGGGGGATGGGCTAAATGGGTGACAGGTATTAAACAGAACACTTGTGTTGAGCACTGGGTGTTATATGTAAGTGCTAAATCACTAAATTCCACTCCTGAAACCAATATTGCACTGTATGTTAAACTAGAATTTAAATAAAAATTTGGAAAAATAAACAAATAAATACAAAACCAAACAACCAAACAAAGCCAGACAAAGACAAATATAGTATATTCCACTTTTTTTTTTAAGTCAAACTCATAGAAGAGAATAGAATGGTGATTACCAGGGGCTGGGAGGTGGGGAAAATGGAGAGATATTGGTCCAAAGGTACAAACTTACACTTATAAAATGAGTAAGTTCTGAGGATCTAAGGCACAACAAAGTAAGTATAGTTAATAATAATGTATTATATACTTGAAATTCACTAAGAAAGTAGATATCAAGTGTTCTTAATATCCCCCCCCCAAAAAAAAGTAACTATAAGATGATGGATGCATTAATTAACTTGATCGTGGTTGTCATTTCACAATGTATCAGTCATTGAGTTGTGTACTTTGAATACAGAAAATTTTATTTGTCAAGTATACCTCGTTAAAGCTAGGGAGAAAAAGAATTACGGAAAGCCTGGATCTCTAAGAACATCAGAGAGTCAAGCCACCCTACTGGCCCTAGACTGCTAATTACAGGCTTTTATGTGAAAGACAAATTTCCCTGTTGTTTAAATCATGGTTACTTGAAGTTGCTGTTACTCACAGCTGTACCTAATCCTGATCTTATTTTGCATGTTCTTGCTTCTTGGTTGGCGTATTTTGTAAGATCTCATATTAAAAAAAAAAAACCCTTGCCTGAGCAAAATAAATTGTAGTCGACACAAAACGTTCTATTAGCTGTAGGTGTCCAACATAGTGATTCAGTCCGTATGTTCTGCTCTGCTCACAAGTGTGGCTACCCTCTGCCACCATACAGCTCTATTACAGGATCATTGACTGTATTCCCAACCCGTGCCTTTTATTCCCCTGACTTACTGTTCTATAACTGGAAGCCTGTATTTCCCATATTTAATTTTAAATTTTGCATCTGGAAAGATTATCTGAAAATATTGTAATTTCTGGAGTGTCTGGGTGGCTTAGTCAGTTAAGAGGCCAACTCTTGTTTTTGGCTCAGGTAGGTCATGATCTCACAGTGGGTGAGTTTGAGCCCTGTCTTAGACTCCTGGCTGATAGCTCGGACGGAGCCTGTTTGGGATTCTCTCTCTCCCTCTCTCTGCCCCCCACCCCCCTCCCAAAATGAAATAAACCTTAAAAAAAAAAGTTTTGAATATTTTGTGGCTTCTGAAGAGGAATTTAAATTGTATGTAAAGCACGGGATTCCTCCTAAGACTATCGTACTTTAACTTTTCTGGGGATATGATGGTTCATAGGATAATTCTGTATTTAAAGGGGTTTTCACAATTTCATATCCTATGTGTCTTCTGCTAAAAAATGATTGGTATTTTCTTATTTTACAGTTTTCATCAATTAGCCAAACAATATCTAGGAAGCACTCTTCAGAATAAAAATAAATGCGATTAAAGGTGGTTGCAGTGGGATTGAACTCCAGAAATCATGAAATCCAAGCCTCTCATTTTAGTGAGGAGAAAAATGAGGTTGAGAGAATTAGGGCTCACCCAAGCTTCTCATAGCTGGCAAGAGAGAAGATGGCGTTTGAAGCTTAAAGCTTGAAGGTGGGGCTCTGGACCCTGAATTCAATGTTCTTTCTACCACAGGAATCTATTCATCAAAAAGATGTATCATTTTTCCTCTTCAAATAACGGATACAATACTTCTAAAGAGTCCCTTTTATTAAGAGCATATGATAATATATCGAGGAGTGTTAAGTATATCCTGTTTTTTTAAAAATTTTTTTCATGTTTCTATTTATTTTTGAGGCTGAAAGCATGAACTGGGGAGGAGCAGAGAGAGAGGGGAAAAGGAACGAAGCAGGCTCCGTGCTGACAGCAGAGAGCCCGACACAGGGCTCGAACTCACGAGTGGCGAGATCATGACCTGAGCCGAAGTCAGATGCTTAGCTGACTGAGCCACCCAGAGAACCCATTCCCTGTTATTTTTTTAAAAACCATGGTTTAAAATTGCTTGTTAACATGATGTATAGAGGGAATGTCAAGTCTTTATTATAAAGGTTAAAAAAAAAAGTTTGTATCACCCTCCCATATGGTTTAGCAACAGATTTACTTTTTAAACAGAATATGGACCCAGTATGACAGTGTCATTACCTACCAGGTATTCACTATTGGGATTCTACTTGAACTAGATTATTTTATTTTATTTTAATGTTTATTTTTCAGAGAGAGACAGAGACAGAGTGTGAGTGGGGGAGGGGCAGAGAGAGGGAGGCTCCAGGCTCTAAGCTGTCAGCACAGAGCCCAACAAACTGCCACATCATGACCGGAGCCGAAGTCAGAGCCAACCAGCTGGCCTGAACTAGATAATTTTCAAACCAAAACGTCTCAAATTGTCCTGAAGAATGCAGGTTACACTGAAAAAAATTTTAGGATTACAAGCATGCAATAGTACTTGGGTATCCTTTATCCTTTATCTTCTGTCTTTTTAACAGAGTTGGGAACTAATGAAAGACATGCTTAAAAGATTTACAAGATAATTTGCATGACATGATCAGGGCTGCTCTGGTCAAATTGTAAAGTGTCTTGGGGTGCCTGGGTGGCTCAGTTGGTTAAGCACCCGACTCTTGATTTCGGCTCAGGACATGATCTCACCAATTGTGAGTTCGAGCCCCACATTGGGCTCTGCACTGACAGTGCAGAGCCTGCTTGGGATTCTCTCTCTCCCTCTCTCTCTCTCAAAGATAAATAAACATTAAAAAAAATTGTAAAGTGACTTAGTTATTCTTTATACTTTCCTCATCCTTCCACCTTCCCTAAGTGTCTTCTTAAACCCTGACTGATATATCGTCCTATCATATCCAGTTACCAAAAACTGCGTCTAGAGAGTCATTACATGTACACTATGTTTTCCATACAGAAATAAATAAAGTTGCACAGAAACCGGGCATGTTATCTCTGAAACTCTAGCAATGATCACTCCAGAACTGGATCCCATTCAGGATACACTGACAAGCCTCCTGTATAATAGGTTGCCAGAGCAACTCAAATGTTTGTGGCTGTCCTCAGAACTTTTTTTTTTTTTTTTCATGCTTATTTATTTTTGAGAGACAGAGAGAGACAGAGCATGAGCAGGGGAGGGGCAGAGAGAGGGAGACACAGAATCCAAAGCAGGCTGTAGGCTCTGAGCTGTCAGCACAGAGCCGACACGGGGCTCAAACCCGCACATCACCAGTTCATGACCTGAGTCGAAGTCAGAGGCCCAACTGACTGAGCCACCCAGGCGGCCCGACTCAGAACTTTTCGTGTAACCAGTTAGGCACTAACTGGCTCCCAATACTATTTTCTGTTGCATTTCGTCTAGGAGCCGGAAGGTGGAGATGTTTCTTATTAGTGTGGTCATCCCTTTATACCCTCCACCAACTCTTTTGACCCAGAAGTTCAACATGATCTTTTTGAATTTGGGAGTCAGCTTTTTGATATTTCCTAATGGAATTGACTTCTTGAGTTTTAAAACATTAAATAATAGAACAAACATCAAGAGCGTGTTGGCTCTTTTGATAAACTATACGTGAGAATGCTTGGCAAAGAGCTGCGTTTTCAGAAGACATTTGAAATTCAAAATATCTTTACATTTGTAAAGGGAGGAGAAGGAGATAAAGAACAGAGATTATGGTCCAATGCCCTACGGGGCCACCAGTGTCAGTTAAAATTCTAATAATCAACATGTTTCTGATTTCTGCCTGCTTAACCTTTTGATCCTTTAACCAGGGGTTGCAAACTACTAATCTAAGGGTTAGATCCAGTTCACTGACCTATGACACTTGCCTGCATAGTTTAAAAATTGGGAAATTTTACATAAAAAACTGACTTCTCTTCAGGGATTGGGAAATCTGGCCACACTGCTCACATTACCAAGGGACAACAACGGATAGGTGACACAGAGTAGAAACTACGTCTAGAGAGAGCATACACACCTGTCAGTGCTCACTTGTCCTGCTTTTTTATCCGTGCCTGGCCCCTGTAAGCCCTTAAGTTTCTGACTATTAGAAGAATCAGTAAGTGCCTTGTAGCTACAATAGGTAACCATATGCAGATGAGTCAGTAGAGCAGTTTAAAAACATTTGTTCCCAAGAAAAAGAAGTTCCAGAAATTCAGCAGACTTAATTAAAAAGGATGAAAATTCCTCTAGGTGGTGTTGTTTTATATCCCTTTTGAAATTCCTTAATTCATTTGTTTATCTATCTAACGTGTTTTTCTTTTGCTAAGAACATTAGATTAGAACTTAGATTATTTAATCAAAGTAATCTAAGATCTTTACCAAAGCCATTTTTTTCTTTCTAAAGTGATTAATTTTTTCTTTTCAATATTGGGTTGTGAATCAAGCAGACATGCTTCTAATGGTGGAGCTTACTAGAAGCTATTATTTCTACTGTGTAGCTTATCAGTATCATCCGTATAATTTGTCATTTTTATTTTAAGCACATTTAGATTTCCCACTAACACTTGAATAAATGGTAAATACAATATACCAGCAGCTGCTGTGGAACAGAGTTATTAACATTCAAAAACATTTAAAAACTTTTTTTAGGGGCGCCTGGGTGGCTCAGTCGGTTAAGCGGCCGACTTCGGCTCAGGTCATGATCTTGCGGTCCTTGAGTTCGAGCCCCGCATCGGGCTCTGTGCTGACAGCTCAGAGCCTGGAGCCTGTTTCAGATTCTGTGTCTCCCTCTCTCTCTGACCCTCCCCTGTTCATGCTCTGTCTCTCTCTGTCTCAAAAATAAATTTAAAAAAACGTTAAAAAAATATTTTAAAAAAAACACCTTTTTTTAAAAGTCAACATGTGGCAACATGCCATAAACTGGCAGACTTTCGACTGTATCTGGCTCACACATGTATTAAAAAATTCTGAATTAGTTGCAAACACTGAAAATTGCAATGTTTGTAATGAAGCTTCCACAAGGGGGTGCTTCTGGGACACCTGATTGTGCAAAATGACATGCCTGGCCCCACAGATATTGAGTTTGTGACCTGCGCTCCAAAGTTATTCTTTTTTAACTCAGCGATATTACAAGGAACCTCATTTTTCACCCTTTTTTTCTGTTGTTTAAAAGGCACTGACAATATATAAAGACATTAAAAAGTACAAGAAGTACTTGTTGGAAATGATGAGACTAAAATGTGACATCATTGTATGAAATCAAGGAACTCAGAAATTAGCAAAGAAATCCGCAAACTCCCAGAACTAATCAGATTTAGTAAGATTTAATGTGAATAAGATAAATACAGTTGTTAAGAACACTCAAGTATTTTAGCATGGAAAATATAAGATAATTTCTCCCTTACCTCATCTTTTAAAAAATGGGTACTAAACACAGTCAGTTCTCATTATATGTGGTAGTTACATTCTCCAAGGTCACTGCAAACCCTGAATTAGTGAATAGTGCATCATCGCTTCTAATGAAACACAGGCTTAGGTTCCTGTGAGCCTCTGGTCACCACATTTTTGTCAACTGACCATAACCTTGTTTTAATGTGTGTTTCTGTTGATCGATTTGGAGTTACAAATAAATTTTAGTAAATAGGCAAACTGGAAAATATAGAATCTGCAAGAAAGAAGAATCAACCATACGTAAAATTGCAAAAACACCCACTTATAATTTTACAAAAATACGTATAAACTTTTTTTTTTGATGCAGTGTTTTTTCTTTAGCTTTTTGGTTGTTTCCCTTCTCATTCTCCTTCTTCTCCTTTACATCCTTCCCTACTTTCATACCATGCACCAGGGGAATTTATGTGAATGACTTAATTGATATCATCCTGTCTTTTCCTCATGTTTAATCACATACAAAATAAACATATATCCACAAACATATATTGTCTTATAAAAGTAGAATTAAACACCCTTATCTCCGTCTTGCTTTTTATATCTCATGGAAGTTCATCCAAGTCACCCAGTATATCCCTAATTCAGTCTTTATAAAGGCTGTATAATACTCCATGGTTTGGGGCATGTATCTATTTTCTATTGGTAAACATTCACTTTGTACTTGTTTTATTTTTGCTAGTATAAACAATGCTACAATAAAGTTCATAGAATATATATACTCTCTTATTTCTATGGGCTAGGTCCCCAGGAAAGGGACTGGTGGCTACTGTCAGATTATTTTCCAGAAAGTCTGATGCTAACATTTCTACCAGCAATATCTGAGAATATTCTGATATCCCTATAAGGAATAGATGCTACCAGGCCACTAGTAAAAGGATCATTTCATTGTTATCTTAACTTGAATTTCCCTGAGTATCATCAAATTTGAGCAGTTTTTCGTGTTTGTTGTCTTTCGGATTTGCCTGTCTGTGAACAATCTACTTTTTCATTGGGCTACCTAATCCATTTTTTTGCTGAAATGTAAGAGCTCTTTCTATATTTAGGGATCATAAATAATTTGTTCTCTGTTTTTAAAATAGCTTCTAAGTTCGTTATTTTTTAAAAGTTTTTATGTAAATTCCAGTTAGTGAACGTACAGTGTAATATTAGTTTCAGGTGTACGAATAGTGATTCAATACTTCCCTACGACACCTGGTGCTCATCACAAGTGCCCTCCTTACTCCCCATCCCTATTTCACACATCCTCCCACCCACCTCCCCTCTGGTAACCATCAGTTTGTTCTCTATGGCTAAGAGTCTATTTGTTGGTTTGCCTCTCTCTCTCTCTCTTTCCCCCTTTGCTTGTTTTGTTTCTTAAATTCCACATACGAGTGAAATCATATGGTATGTGTCTTTCTAACTTGTTTCACTTAGCATTATATTTTCTAGCTCCATCCAAAGAATGAATGGCAAGGTTTTGGCATGCACATTCGTATATATATGCCACTTCTTTATCCACTCATCAGTTGATGGACACTTGGGACGTTTTCGTCATTTGGCTTTGAAGATAATGCTGCTATAAACATTGAGGTGCGTGTGTCCCTCCGAATTAGTATTTTGTCTTCTTTGGATACGTATCTAGTAGTGCAATTGCTGGATCGTAGAGTAGTTCTATTTTTAGCTTTTATGAGGAGCTTCCACACTGTTTTCCAGACTGGCTGCACCAGCTTCCATTCCCACCAGCAGGGCAAGAGGGTCCCCTTTCTCCACATCCTTGCCAACACCTGTTGTTTTTTGTATTGTTGCTTTTAGCCATTCTGACAGGTGTGAGGTGGTAGCTCATTGGAGTTTTGATCTGTGTTTCCCTGATGATTCTAAAGTTGTCATAATATACAGACTTCGATTATAGTATTTTTTCCGAAACGTGATTTTAATTTCTATGTAGTCCAAATGCTCACCTTTCCTTTATAGCTCTTGGATTTCCAGTTTTGTCCACAGTCTTCCCTGTCCTAGATTATACATGTGATATTTTATATTTTTTTGAAAGATGTTTATGCTTCAATCCATATAGAATTTATTTTTTTAAGTTTATTTATTTATTTTGAGAGAGAGTGCATGAGCGGGAGAGGGGCAGAGAGAGAGAGAGAGGGAGAGAGAGAGAGATGGAGAGAGAATCTCAAGCAGGTTCTGTGTTGTCAGTGCAGAGCCTGATGCAGGGCTCAGTCTCATGAACTGTGGATTATGACCTGTTCCGGGATCAAGAGTCGGACGATTAACTGACTCAGCCAGTCAGGTGCCTCTAGAATTTACTTTTATATATGGTGCTAAGATAGGCCTTCAACTGTATTTTCATCCAGGTGACTAGCCCGTTGTGCCAGCACTATTTAATTAAAAAATACGCTATTTTCCACATATTTGAAATAATACCTTTGTCAATATGAATACTACTATATTTATATTAGGGGACAATACATTTTACTGATCTATTTATCTATTCTAATGACGGGTTAAAGGATTGACATTTTTGTATTTTTTCCCAGCCAAGAACATGATGTGTCTTGGGGCACCTGGGTGGCTCAGTCGGTTAAGCGTCCGACTTCAGCTCAGGTCATGATCTCGCGGTCTGTGGGTTCGAGCCCCGCGTCAGGCTCTGTGCTGACAACTCAGAACCTGGAGCCTGCTTCGATTCTGTGTCTCCCTCTCTCTCTGACCCTCCCCCATTCATGCTCTGTCTCTCTCTGTCTCAAAAATAAACATTAAAAAAATTAAAAAAAAAAAAAAGAACATGATGTGTCTTTCCTTTTGCTCAAATCTTATTTTATGGCTTTCAAAAAGATTTTTATAGTGTTCTTCATATAGGTTCTAATCTTGTTACATTTACTTCCAAGTACTTAATAGATTTTGTTGCTATTATGAATGGGAAAAATACCCCATTTTTCTAGGAAATTAAAATAGAGAATGGTTATTTTGTGCATTTAACTTATAAGCCACTTTATGAACTTCATGAATTTTATTGATTTTTTATAAATTTTGTTAATGTTTATTTATTTATCAGAGAGAGAGAGAGAGACAGAGCACGAGTGGGGGAGGGGAAGAGAGAGGGAAACACAGAATCCAAAGTAGGCTCCAGGCTCCGAGCGGTCAGCACAGAGCCTGATGTGGGTCTCGAACTCGTGAGCTGCAAGATCATGACCTGAGCTGAAGTTGGGATGCTTAACCGACTGAGCCACCCAGCCGCCCCAAGGAATTTCATTGATTCTAATGCATTCTTCTCATGAGAATCTCTTGGCCTTCCTGGTTATAAAATAATACCAGCAACAAATAGATGGTTTTTATCTTTCCTTTTCCAGTGTTATGCCAGTACCTTATTTCTTGGTCCTAGTGTTCCTGTTATAACTTCCAAGACGACGTGGACTGTTATAGTAGCAGGTTGTCCTGCCTTGTTCCTAATGGTTTTGATCATTTGACCAATGTTCGTTGAATGTTTGCTGAGAGTCAAGCAGTGTCCTAGGGGCTGAGGATACCTCAGTCATGTTCTTGATTTTCACTGATGTCGCTTCAGTGTTTTGTCACTTAAAGATATCATTTGCTATTGATGTTTTCGTAACCATGCCTATGTTATAAAAGGAAGAGCTACCAAATTTTATCAAGTACCTTTTAAGGATTAAATTATATGATTATTTAATGTTTCTCTTTTAACTTACTGATGCATTTGAAATGAACTTTGTTGCTTAGCTTCCTGACCCTGAATTGTCCTTGCACCCTTGGACTATACGACTTGGTCATGCTGTATTGTGCACTTAACTGCACTGCTGGATTAGATTCACTAATATTTTATTTGGAATCACTGATCATTTTTACCATTAAAGGTACATAAACTTTAGAAAAAGAATTGGGGGGCGCGCCTGGGTGGCTCAGTCGGTTAAGCGTCCGACTTCGGCTCAGGTCATGATCTCGCGGTCTGTGGGTTGGAGCCCCGCGTCGGGCTCTGTGCTTAGAGCCTGGAGCCTGTTCAGATTCTGTGTCTCCCTCTCTCTCTGACCCTCCCCTGTTCATGCTCTGTCTCTCTCTGTCTCAAAAATAAATAAACGTTAAAAAAAAATTAAAAAAAAAAGAAAAATAATTGGGGGAGTTTCCACTTTTTTTATGGCAAGGAAACATTCAAATACTATTGGAATGATCTATTCTGTATAGGTGACAAATCTCAGCTGTTAATCTGATTCTGGTTTTATTTTAGTGGCAGTTGCTTAATACCTTTTCCAGTCTCTTTAATGATAATTGGTTTATGCAAAGTTTCCATCACTTCTTAGGTTCATTTTGGTAACTTAGAATTTGTTAGGGAAGAATGCATTCTTCCAGGTTTTTATTTTGTTTTCTTTTTTCCTTTTTAAAAAAAATGTTTATTTTTTGAGAGAGAGAGAGACACAGAGCCTGAGTGGGGGAGGGGCAGAGAGAGAGGGAGACACAGAATCCCAAGCAGGCTCCAGGTTCTGAGCTGTCAGCACAGAGCCCGACGTGGGGCTCAAACTCACAAACTGTGAGATCATGACCTGAGCCTAAGTCGAACGCTCAACCGACTGAGCCACCCAGGTGCCCCTCTTCCAGCTTTTTAAATTTGCTTTTTCTGTCCTGTTGCCCTTGGAGATATCATACATCTTTTAATCTTGCCAGGATTTGTGGTTATATTGTCTTCATGTTTCCATTTTTAATTTTTATTAGCTTTATTGAGATGTAATTGAAATATAATAAAAGACACATATATAAAGTGTATAATTTGGTAATTTTTGACAAATGTGTATGCCAGTAAAAAACATCACCACAATCAAGATAATGAAAATATCCATCCCCTGCTAAAGTGTCCCCAATGCCCCTCCCACTGCTTCACCCCACCCCCAGCCAACCACTGATCTGCTTTCTGTTGCAATAGATTGGTTTGTATACAATGTGTATTCTCTTTGGTTTCTTTTGCTCAGCATATGATTTGGGGTTCACCCCTGTTGTGGTTATACCCATAGTTCATTCCGTTTTTTTGCTGAGCAGTATTCCATTGTGTGGTCATAGCCCAATTTGTTTATCCATTCACTTATTGATGGATATTTGTGTTGTTTCTAGTTTTGGGCTAGTCTAAGTAAAGTTGCCATGAACATTTGGGTAGAAGTCTTTGTATGGACATGTACTTTCATTTCTCTTGGGAAAGTATGTAAGAATGTGGTCAGCAGAAGTTTAACTTTCTAAGAAATGATAAAACTGTCTTCCAAAGTGGCTGTACAACCACTGTATGACCTGTACCTCCAACACGTGGTATGGTCAGTCTTGAAATGGAGCCATTCTAATGGTTGTGTAGTGGAACAACAGGTGTTGGCAAGGATGCGGGGAAGAGAGAAGCCTCATGCACTGTGGGTGGGAATGCAAACTGGTGCAGCCACTGTGGAAAAAAGCATGGAGGTTTCTCAAAAAATTAAAAATAGAACCCTATGATCTAATAATTGCACTGCTGGGTGTGATTTACCCCTCAAATACAAAAACACTAATTTGAAAGGGTACATGCACTCCTTATTTATTGCAGCATTATTTACAATAGCCAAATTATGGATGCAGCCCAAGTATCCATCGCTAGATGAATGGGATAAAGAAGATGTGGTATATATATATACAATGGAATATTATTAAGCCATAAAAATGTAATCTTTCCATTTGCAATAACATAGATAGACATAGAGAGTATAATGCTAAGTGAGGTAAGTCAGAGAAAGACAAATATTATTTCGCTCATTTGTGGAACTTGAGAAACAAAACAAACAAAGGAAAAAAAGAGAGACAAACCAAGAAACAGACTCTTGAGAACAAACTGATGGTTTCCACAAGGGAGGTGGGGGGGGGGATAGGTAAAATGGGTGGGTGATAAGGATTAAGGAGTGCACCTGTTGTGATGAATACTGAGCAATGTATAGAGTTTTTGTTGAATCACTTATTTTGTACACCTGAAACTAATATAACCCTGTTAATTATATTGGAATTAAAATCAAAAATTTAATTTAAAAAACTAAAAGAAAAGTACCATGATATGTCACTGTACTTTTAATTTTGATATACATTTGATCTTTATTAGGGTTTGATTTTGATTCTTGGTTTGAATTCTCTTTCTGTTTGGTTTTGTTGCTTCACAACTGAGTTAGAAAGAAACCAGGGCGATCTATTCCTTCCACAGCAACCACACATAGGGATACTTGTAAATCTTATTTAAAAAAAGGGGGGATCTCAGACTTGAGTCACCTGACCTTAAAACAAATAGAAGAGTGACTTTTCCCCGAGAGACCCTCCCCCTTGTCTCCACAAGTGACTCTCAGTGTGGAAGGGGAAATAATGATCCCACCACCTTCCCAGTGGATACAGGAACAATACATTCCACAACCAGCATCCCTTTTTTCCCCACCACCATCCTCTGGAGTATACAAGCCATACCTGAGGCAAGACTAGATAATCTGCCACATGATTTGCCTTTATTTAAGCATCTCTCTGTCTCACAAAGACCCCTCACTACAGCACAGCCTTCTGCTTAGCCCACTGCCCAGTAAACCTTCTGAGAAGATATTTACTCTCCAATTGGAATATCAGTCTTTGCCCTATGACCTCACCCTCAAGTCCCTGACTCCATGCCTATTATCCTTGCCTTTCAATGACTCTCATGCATCATATAACTTCTTGTTTGAGTCAAAACCCTTTGGATTCCCTTAAGTGATGCTACAGGCTGAATGTTTCTGTCCCACACAGATTCATGTGTTGAAAACTAACTCCCAATGTGATGGTGTTAGGAGGTGGGGTGTTTGGGAGGTGACTAGGTCATGAGGGTGGGGCCTTTTTGAATGGGATTAGTGCCTAATAGAAGAGACTGCAGAAGAGCTCTCTTGACCCTTGCCATCATGATGGCTGTTGAAGTGGTGCCATGATCTTGCACTTAGCCTCCAGAACTATGAGAAATAAACTTCTGCTGTTTATAAGCCACCCAGTGCCTGATACTGTTATAGCAGCCTGAGCAGACTAAGACAAGTACTAGCTATGTTCACTAAGATACCTGACTCCCGTTGAACTTGCTCCCTCCACTTATAGGCCAAATCCGGGAGGCTGAATCTCTCAAAGTAGAGATAAACCAGCCCATGCTACTTCCAAGATTACCGTAAGATCCTCTAAAAGCAGAATCCTTCCATGGTTTTCAACTTATAATTTAAGGCAGTCCCTGTAATACCTCTATACTCCCAGTAAAGAGACTTACTGCCAAGAGATACTGGACCCCATAAGACTCATGAACAAGAAACAGAATAGTCAAACTCAGGTTTCCTCCAGCTGCTAATTCCACACTGTTCTGGCCTCTATCCCACACACTACTCATTTCATAGTCACTGACTTATATTCTGCTTTTTCCAATATACCTCTTCACCCCAACTACAATTTTTTTTTTTTTTTTTTTTGCCTTCACAGGTACAGATCACCAATACCCATGGACTGTCATACTTCAGGGGTTGACTGAAGCTCTGCTTTATTTCACTAGCACTTAAAATTAAAACTCATTATCCTACTCTATTTACAAACATGAAAGCATCCTCACTCAAGCACACAACAAGCTATCAGCCTTTTTGGCTCTTTAACCTCATTTTAGACCCAGTGGTCAGGTACTTTCCTCTTATTCATGAACAGTTTCCATACTGGTCCACACCCTTCATAATATCGTACATTGTGATAGTGGAAATCTTAAGGGTCTCCTCTACAAATGGGTCTCCTCCAAAAATGATGAGGACACTTCAGCCCTCATATTGAACAGGGAACCTTACTTAATTTGTCCCATCTTCCAGAACCATAGTCCTGGTAAAAATGTAAAGGGAGAGCAAGGATGATAGCCAGCTCCCCAGGTCCCTTTCTCTACTGGAAAATGGAATTGATTAAACTCCCAAAGTCTCATGGATACAAATATGTTCTAACTATAGTCTGCATTTGAAAAAGGATGGTTGGAAGCTTTTCCCTGCAAATAGGCTACTGCCACAACTCTAGCTAAGTCACTGCTAGAAAGGATTTTCCCCACTTGGGGAATCCTTTTGTTCCTCTCCAGAGATAGAGGAACTCACCTCATTGCTCAAGTTATTCAAGATACTCAATGCGTTCTTTCATCTTATAAAAATTGCATGGTCCGTATCACCCTCAATCCACCAAAACCAGAATGGGCCAATGGTGCTCTTACACTTAAACCAGTCCAACTCTGAAGAACTCAACCTGACTTACCCCAAGGTCTTGCCATCAACCTTGTTGACCCTTTGATTTTCATTCTCCTCTCAACACTGATTATCCTTTTATGAAATAATTACTGGAAAGCCAGTGAAGATTCCTTACTTTTTTTGTACCATAGAAGATTCAAATCTGATCCAATCTGATATTCTTTTTTAAGATTTTTTAAATGTTTATTTATATTTGAGAGAGAGAGAGAGAGAGAGCGAGCAGGGGAGGGGCAGAGAGAGACACAGAATTCAAAGCAGTCTCCAGGCTCCAAGCTGTCCACAGCACTTGAACTCACGAAATGTGAGATCATGACCTGAGCCAAAGTCGGACACTTAACTGACTAAGCCACACAGGCACCCCCAATCTGATAATCTCAAATACTGCCAAGGTCTTACTCAATATACTCTTATTTATTACCAGTAGTTCAAGTCTGTCTTTCCCCCAGACATCTGACTTCAGCCCTTATCTTTAGGTTAAAGGGCTTCTGGAAGAAATATCACCAAAAGACCAATGTTGAACCCAATCTTAGGAAGACCAATACAGTTGACTCATGAACAATGCAGAGGGTATGGGCTTTGACCCCCTGCACTGTCAGAAATCCTTGGGGGAACTTTTGATTCCCAAATAACTTAATGACTAATAGCCTAATATTGACCGGAAGTCTTACTGATAATATAGCCAATTAATACATATTTTGTATGTTATATGTATTATATACTGTATACTTACAATAAAGAAAGCTAAAGAAACTGTTATTAAGCAAATCATAATGAAGAGAAAATACATTTGAAGTACTGGACTGTATTTGTTGAAAAAAATCTGTGTGTAAGAGGACCTGCACTGTTCAAACCCGTGTCAACCGTACTGCCTTCCTAACCACTGACTGCTGTAAAACTGTAAGGAGTACAACTTTGGGTTCATGTTTCACAATTTAAAAAACATCAGTCTAGGGGCACCTGGGTGGCTCAGTAGGTTAAGCATCCGACTTCCGCTCAGGTCACGATCTCGCGGTCTGTGAGTTCAAACCCTGCATTGGGCTCTGGGCTGCCAGCTCAGAGCCTGGAACCTGCTTCAGATTCTGTGTCTCCCTCTCTCTCTGCACCTCCCCCACTCTACTGTGTCTCTCTCTCTCTCTCTCAAAAGTAAATAAATATTCACAAAAATTTTAAAAACCACACCAGTCTTATTTTGAAGTTGGGGAAATTCACCCCAACAGGAAACCTTAAACTGAGGCTCTTTTGAGAGCTGTTAGAAGCAGATGACAGAGACAGACTACTTTCCCACTAGCTTTGGAACAAGTAGACGACATCACAGTGGGGCCAGCTTCTGCCCATGACTCTGGAACATGAGTACCTCAGACCCTCCGATCTGGTCTCCTTCATATTCCTCCTTCATCTCCTTCTCATTATTCTTCCATTTGTCTATCCCCCATTAGTTCCAGGACTTCCATGAATCATGCCTTCCCTTTCCTTTTCAGTTCAGCCCTCCTTGCCATTTCTTTCTCTACTCCTCATCTACCCATAAACACTCAAGTCCCCCGGTGTTGCACATTTGTTCCCCCTCAACCTCCCTGACCTCCACATCATAAGCAAGGACACTTAAGACGCTAACCAAGAAATGTCTTTGCATGGCAACCATGGTCCTGACCCATTATCAAAGGACCTCTCACACCAATTTGTCTGAATCCACTAGATGGGTTCCCACTGGCTTCGAGTCCTCGTTGTGCTTCTTAACACAGCATCCGTCACTTGTCTCCTCTTTCCTACAATTATATTCCCAACTAAATGCCTTGCTTCCAAAACCCCTTCTCAGCTCTGGACCACCATCAGAGCTCAACAGATGGTTCAGCCAGTGCTCCAAGGAGAGCACCAACAAGGAACTCCTGACTCCATGGACAGTTTCACTGAGCCTTGATCAAGACCCCGCAGAAATGACTCTAACCCCTAAGAGTGTTCTGAGACAAATGATGTCTTTCTTGCACAAGAGGGGCCACTGACAAGGCCAAACACAGACCTTTCCCCTTTGCCTGAACCTGCTGACAAGGACAGACACTGATCCTCCAATTCCCCATTCTTTGTCTCATGATTGATTTGCTAAGATCAAAGCTGTCCCCTGAAACTAACTAACCACAGAGAAAAACATTTCCTGTTCATGTAACTGACTGAAACTTCTCGTGCTTGAAAAACAACCCCAACTATAAATCACCCCATCTGCAACTTGTTTACTCCTCCTTACAAAAGTCTAAAGACAAAAACACCCTGCTATGATAAATAAGGTGCCACAAAAGAGTGGCAAAAAATTTTTTTGTTTAATTGAGGGTATTGGGGAAATTAGCTCACTCCATGGAGAAAAATAAAGAAAATAAAGTTAAGTCTCCATTTTTTTTATTATACAAGGGGGGGGGGTGTCTCAGACTGAAATCCTAAATTCAAAAGTTAAAATTATAAATCAAATTGAAGAAAATGTAAGAAAATATCTATGTGAACTAGAAGTGGAGGGAAACTTCCTAAACAAGACTCAAATAATGGATGAATTTGAGTCCATCAAAATTAAAACTTTCTGATAAACAATGTACCCATTGGCAAAATAGAGACATGACAGACTGAGTAGGAATTACATAAATTGATCATTTGTAGACCATTATTGGGTGATAAATTCAGTGTAGTGATTGCAATCAGCATTAAAAACAATGAGGTAGGGGCACCTGGGTGGCTTAAGCCTCTGACTTCAGCCCAGGTCATGATCTCAAGGTTTGAGAGTTCGAGCGCCACACTGGGCTCTGTGCTGACAGCTCAGAGGCTGGAGCCTGCTTCAGATTCTTTGTCTCCCTCTCTCTCTCTGCCCCTCCCCTGCTCGTACTCTGTCTCTGTCTCTCTCTCATTCTCAAAAATAAATAAACATTGCAATCCCTATCAAAATAACACCAGCATTCTTCACAGAGCTAGAACAAACAATCCTAAAATTTGTATGGAACCAGAAAAGACCCCGAATAGCCAAAGCAATCCTGAAAAAGAAAACCAAAGCTGGACTCATCACAATCCCGGACTTCAAGCTGTATTACAAAGTGGTAACCATCAAGACAGTATGGCACTGGCACAAAAACAGACACTTAGATCAATGGAACAGAATAGAGAACCCAGTAATGGATCCACAACGTATGGCCAACTAATCTTTGACAAAGCAGGAAAGGATATCCAATGGAATAAAGACAGTCTCTTCACCAAGTGGTGCTGGGAAAACTGGACAGCAACATGCAGAAGAATGAACCTGGACCACTTTCTTACCCCAGACACAAAAATAAACTCAAAATGGATGAAAGACCTAAATGTAAGACACAAAGCCATCAAAATCCTCAAGGAGAAAGCAGGCAAAAACCTCCTTGATCTTGGCTGCAGCAACTTCTTACTCAACACATCTCCGGAGGCAAGGGAAACAAAAGCAAAAATGAACTACTGGGACCTCTTCAAAATAAAAAGCTTCTGCACAGCAAAGGAAACAATCAGCAAAGCTAAAAGGCAACTGACAGAATGGGAGAAGATATCTGCAAATGACATATCAGATAAAGGGTTAGTATCCAACATCTGTAAAGAATTTATCAAACTCAACACCCAAAAAACAATCCAGTGAAGACATGGGCAAAAGACATGAATAGACACTTCTCCAAGGAAGACATCCAGATGGCCAACTGACACATGAAAAAATGCTCAACATCACTCATCATCAGGGAAATACAAATCAAAACCACAATGAGATACCACTTCACACCTGTCAGAATGGCTAACATGAGCAACTCAGGCAACAACAGATGTTGGTGAGGATGTGGAGAAAGAGGATCTCTTTTGCACTGTTGGTGGGAATGCAAGCTGGTGCAGCCACTCTGGAAAACAGTATGGAAGTTCCTCAAAAAACTAAAAATAGAACTACCCTATGATCCAGCAATTGCACTACTAGGCATTTATCCAAGGGATACAGGTGTGCTGTTTCGAAGGGACACATGCACCCCCATGTTTATAGCAGCACCATCAACAATAGCCAAAGCATGGAAAGAGCCCAAACGTCCATTGATGGATGAATGGATAAACAAGATGTGGTATATATATGTGTATATATATATATATATATATATATATATATATACACACACACAATGGAGTATTACTCGGCAATCAAAAAGAAGGAAACCTTGCCATTTGCAACTACGTGGATGGAACTAGAATGTATTATGCTAAGTGAAATTAGAGAAAGACAAATATCATTACTTCACTCATATAAGGAATTTAAGATACAAAACAGATGAACATAAGGGAAGGGAAGCAAAAATAATATAAAAACAGAGACAGAGACAAACCATAAGAGACTCTTAAATATAGAGAACAAACAGAGGGTTACTGGAGGGGTTGTGGGAGAGGGGATGGGCTAAATGGGTAAGGGGCATTAAGGAATCTCCTCCTGAAATCATTGTTGCACTACATGCTAACTAACTTGGACGTAAATTAAAAAAAAATAAATTATAAATAAATAAATAAACATTGTTTGTTTGTTTTTAAATGAAGTAGAGGGGCACCTGGTGGTTCAGTCAGTTTAGCGTTCAACTCTAGATTTCGGCTCAGGTCATGATCTCCCGGTTTGTGAGTCCAAGCACCACATCGGACTCCACACTGGCAGTGTGGACCCTGCTTGGGATTGTCTCTCTCTCCCTCTCTTGCCCCTCCCCAGCTTGCTCACTGTCTTTCAAATTAAATAAACTTAAAAATTTTTTTAAAAATAAAGTAGAATAGAATGGAGAATATCAGAGATCATAGTAAGTATTAGGGGAATATACTCATCAACTTTTTGTTTAGATTATGTAAATAAAATGCAAATTAAAATATACATACATACACTGGGGCACCTGGGTGTCTCCGTCGGTTAAGCGGCCAACTTCAGCTCAGGTCATGATCTCACGGTTTGTGGCTTCAAGCCCCGCATTGGGCTCTGTGCTGACAGCTCAGAGCCTGGAGCCTGTTTCAGATTCTGTGTCTCCCTCTCTCTCTGCCCCTCCCAGCTCATGCTCTGTCTCACTCTCTCTCAAAAATAAATAAACATTAAAAAAATAAAAAATAAATAAAATATATACATATATATACATAGTGTGTATGAAAAATATAATATTTACATATACATCTATATTAATGCATAGTAACATATAATTAATCAAAATTACTTACATAGACTTAATATACAATTATATATTGTTCATATAATCAATATATATTATAATTAATATATTCATATATAATCTTTACATATACTAATATGATATATATTATAGATAATATATATGCATTGGTTATAGTATTAAATATATTCTTCCTGTTGATTATGATCAAAGTCGTGAAAACCACTCGATATCTGCTCAAGCAAATCGCAGAGAAAATAATGATACTCAACAGAAAATTGATCAAAGTACACTAAAAGGCAGTGAACAGAGCGAGAAGACTGAATGGCTAGCAGCTATATGAAGAGGTGCTCAAACCTATTAGTAATCTGGCAAATACATTTTAAAACTATGTTACACCAGAAGGACAAAAATAAAATAGATGTACGCTACTGAGTGTTAGGGTACAGGGGAACTCTGGAAGTTTTGATGCAAGTAGAAACTGGTTAGGACATTCTAGAAATAATCATTTGGAGGTACATAGTGGATTAAGAATGCAAATTCCCGTTGACTCAGCAAAGCACAATCAGCGTCTAGATGTGTGTGTCTGGGGGTGGGACAGATACCCCCTCTGCCCTTAAGGTGGCATATAATGGGGTGCTTGCTGTGGTGGTGTTTATGGATTGCAAAGTTGGAGGCAAATCTAGGTTTGATCATTAGGGAATGGATACCTAGAACGTGGTAAATGCACATTTAAAATACGAATTCTTATGCACCAGTTAGAAGCAACAGACTAGTCCAAACAAAATCTTGAGCGATAAAGAAACAGAATGAGATTTGCACCATAATACCATTTAAGTCAAATGCATATACGCACATACTGCATATGTTAAAACTAGTTGTCTATAGCTAGTAGTAATATGGATTTTTTTTCTTTTTTTAATTTTTTAAAGTTTATTTATTTTGAGAGAAAAAGAGTGGGGGAGGGGTGGGGAGAGAGAATCCCAAGCAGGCTCCACACTGTCAGTGCAGAGCCCGATGTGGGGCTTAAATGCACAAACCGTGAGATCATGACCTGAGCTGAAATCAAGAGTCTGGTGGGTTAACCGACTGAGCCACCCAGGTGCCCCCAAGAATCAGACTCTTAACTATAGAGAACAAACTGATGGTTACCAGAGGGGTGGTGGGTGGGGGATGGGGGAAACAGGTGAGGGGGTGAAGCGCACACATATCATGATGAGCACAGAGTATGTACGTATAAAATTGTTGAATCACTATGTTGTACACCTGAAACTAATATAACACGGTATGTTAACTATCTTGGAATTCAAACTAAATGAAATTAAAAGAAAAAAACCTGAGTTTATACTAGTGTCTCTCACTTTAGCATCACAGGGCTCATTCTAGCTTCTCTCCCTTTGCTTCTTTGTTTTTATTTTTTATTTTTATTTTTTTGGAGAGAGAACATGAATGGGGCAGGGGCAGAGGGAGAGAAGAGAGAGAATCTTAAGCAGGCCTCATGCCCAGCACGCAGCCCAGCACGGGGCTCGATCTCACCAACCCTGAGATCATGACCAGCGCTGAAATCGAGAGTCAGAGGCTTAATGGATTGAGCCAACCAGGGGCTCCTCCTTTATTTCTTCGCAATTTCTTTCTCTCACAGTGAGAAACCTGGAGCCTATAGTCTACACTTTATTTACTTATTTGTTCCACCCTAGAGTATGCATTAAGTAGTTTCAGAATTTCCAATCTGCACCCCTTTAAGAAACAAATTTAACAACTAAAGTACAGTACCTCCTGTTCATGTTGTCTTTAGCCTTACAGTATCTAGTCAAGACGCTTCTTTTCCCAAATTACTCAGGTCACCTCCTTTTCCTTCACCCATTTCATTAAGGTCATATCAGACATTTGCAATACAGTTAGATTCATTTGTTACAAAGTGCATTCCATTCTGAGATGTCTCAACCTCCTGGATGATTTTTTTTTTTTAATGGCATAGAGTCAACTTCACTCTTCGTGGTATATACATTTCCAAGAATTTTGATAAATGTAGAGTCATGCATCCACCACAACAGGACCATAGACAGTTCCACGATGCTAAACAAATCCAACTATGACCCCTTTGTGGTCTACCTCTCCAACTTCCCCCAATGTCTGGCAGCCACCAATCTGTTTTCTGCTCCCATAGTTTTGCCTTTTCCAGAATGTTGTGGAAGTAGGATCATATGAAAGTGCCAATATAGTCTTTTGGGTCTGGGTTCTTTTACTTAGCCAAATACATGTAAGATTCCTCTATGTTGTTGCATCAATTAACAGTCCATTCCTTTTTTTTTTTTTTTTCAAGTTTACTTATTTATTTTGAGGGGGGGAGGAGCAAAGCAAGAAGGAGAGAGAGAATCCCCAGCAGGTTCTGCACTGTCAGTGCAGAGCTGGATGCGGGACTCAAACCCAAGGAACCATGAGATCATGACCTAAACCAAAATCCAGAGTTGGACGCTTAATTCGCTGAGCCACCTTGGCACCCCGATTAACAGTCCTTTCCTTCGGGGGCACCTGGGTGGCTCTGTCAGTTGAGCATATATATGGCTCTTGATTTTGGCTCAGGTCATGATCCCAGGTGGTGGGATCAAACCCTGTGTCGGGATCCATGCAGAGTGTGGAGCCTGATTAAGATTCTCTCTCTCTGTCCCTCTGCCCCTCTCCACTGCTCATGCTCTCTCTCTCTCTCTCTCTCTAAAAAAACAAATAAAACTCAGTCTATTCCTTTTTATCAGTGAATAGCATTCTCTAAACAGGTTGTTTATCTGTATACCAGCTGAAGGATAGCTTGGTTGAATCCACTTTTGGGAATCATGAATAAGGCTGAGTTAAACATTTACATTCAGGTTTTGTGTGAACACAAGCCTTCAATTTACTTGGATTAATTTCTAGGAGTGGGATTAATGGGTCAAAGGGTATGTGTATGTTTACCTTTAGTAAAACTAACAAATTGTTTTCCAAAGTGGCTGTACTGTTCTGCATTCCCACCAGCAATGATTAAGAGTTACCATGACTTTGCAACCACACCAGTATTTGACATCATCACGGTGCTTCCTCCTCTGCCGCTCAACTGCCAAATTCTTTTTTTGTTTGTTTGTTTAATGTTTATTTCTTTATTTTGAGAAGGAGAGCAAGTGAACATGTGAGCACGAGTGGAGAGAAGAGAGAAAAGGAAAGAGAGACAATCCCAAGAGGACTCTGCACTCGTCATCACAGACCCTGATACTGGGCTCAAACTCACGAACAGTGAGATCATGACCTGAGCCAAAATTAAGAGTCAGATGCTTAACCAGCTGAGCCACTCACGTGCCCCACAACCACCACATTCTATTAATGTTTATTTGCCATATGTATAACTTCTTCTGGCAAGTGTCTATTCTGATCTTTTGCCCATTTTAGAGGCTGCTCATTTTCTTCTTGTTTAAAGAGTTCTTTATGTATTCTGCATACAAGTTTTTTTTTTAAGTTTATTTATTTTGAGAGAGAGAAAGAGAAAGAGAGCAGGGGAGGGGCAGAGAGAGAGGGAGAGAGAGAATTCCAAGCAAGCTCCACGCTGCCAGCACAGAGCCTGATGCAGGGCTTGAACTCAAAAACCGTGAGATCATGACCTAAGCTGAAACCAAGAGCTGGATGCTTAACCCACTAAGCCACCCAGACACCCCTCTGCATTCACTGGATATGTGACTTGCAAATATTTTCTTCCAGTCTGGTTTGTCTTTTCATTTTCTTAATAATGTCTTTTGCGGTGCAATAGTTACTAATTTCCAAAAGCACGGGTCATTATTTATTTCTTTATAGATGGTGCATTTGTATCGTATCTAAAAACTCATCAGCAGACTCAAGGTCATGCAAATTTTCTCCTACGTTTTTTTTCCAGAAGTTTTTTTCTATGATAATTTTGAGTTAATTTTTGTGTAAGTTTGGGAGTATGTGTTGAGGTTGATTTTTTTGCATATGGACATCTAGTTGTCCGAGCACCATTTACTGGAAAGGCTTTCCATTCTGTTCCCTTAATTGATATATCTATCTTTTCCCCAACACCACCTTCCTTCAATGACTGTAGAATCATAGCAAGTCTTGGAATCCGACAGCAAGAACATCCAAATTTGTCCTTCTTGTTAGAATCGTTCTGGCTAATCTAGTTCCTTTGCCTTTCCATATAAATTTTAGAATCAGCTTGTCTATATCTATAAAAAATTTGTGGAGTTATGATTGGAACTGCATTTAACCTGCTGATCAAATTGGGGAGAGCTGACATCTTAACAATATTGTTTTTAATTCATAGATTTAACACACTATATCTCTTCTGTTTACTTAGATCTTCTTTGACTTATTTCATCATTGTTTATAATTGTCAGCATATGGATCCTGTATATTTTTTGATTGGTTTATATATATTTCTTCTTCTCATAGAGAATAGAAATTGAAACTAAAACAATAGTACCTTTTACAATGGCACCAAAACCATGATATACTTAGTCTCTTAAATTGTGTGCAAGTCCTATATGCTGAAAACTACAAAAGGCCGATAAGAGAAATGAAGGAAGATATAAGTAAGTGGAGAGAGGTAGCACATTCAGGAGGTGAATCACTCAGTATGGTTAAGATTTCAATTCCTCTGGGGGCATCTGGGTGGCAGAGTCAGTTAAGTGTCTGTCTCTTGATTTTGGCTCAGGTCATGATATCAGGGTTGTGAGATAGAGCCCATAAATGTTCGTTGCACATTTATTCCTATTTGCCAAGAACTAGAATCGACCAAAATATGCTCTCATTGGTAAACAGTTTAACAAACTGTGGTTCATCCATACAATAGAATGCCACTCCGAAATAAAAAGAAACAAAGTAGTGATATACACAATATAGACAAATTCCAACTGCATTCTGCTATGAGAAAGAAGCCAAACTTATAAGGTTATATACCAGATGATTCCACTTATATGACATTCTGGAAAAGAAAAAACTGTAGAGCCAAAAACAGACCCACAGCTCCCAGGCAGTAAGAGTGGGAGAGGTGTTATCTAAAAAAGGTCAGGAGAAAATTTTTTGGAGTGATGGGAAAGTTCTGGATCTCTCTCTTTTTTTTTTTTTTACCATTTATTTTTGAGAGACCGTGCCTGAGCGGGGGAGGGGCAGAGAGAGAGGGAAACAGAGGCAGGCCCGGTGCTGACAACAGCAAGCCCACCCAGGCGCCCTAGAACTTGATTGTGATTGTGTTTACATGAATGTTCACATACATTTGTCAAAATTCTTAGAGCTGTATACCAAAAAGGATGAATTTAACTTGCATATAAATACATGTTTCTCTAAACTTAAAAAAAAAAGAGGAGAAATCAAAATAAAATTCCGCAAGTTTGAGTTCCAGACAAAATATATCAAATGAGACAAAGTTATGTAATAATAATTTTTGTCTTTTTGGGATGACCCCAGTGAACAGAAGGGCTAGGCTGAGTTTCATGTCCCTATCACGTGACCACAGCTGGTTGATCTTGGGATAACCATCTCATTGAGACTCCTTTAGCCTGATTCCTGCCAAGGATTTTTTACTTGAATTGGAGACCTGAGATAGAAGTTGTAGTTGTGTGTGGCTCGATGTGTGGGAGCTTAGTCACACAACAGCAGTGTGTGAAAACGTCTCACCAGGAACCCCCTGCTGCTGTAACCTGAAGCTGC
This sequence comes from Panthera onca, assembly GCF_046562875.1. Classification (NCBI taxonomy): domain Eukaryota; kingdom Metazoa; phylum Chordata; class Mammalia; order Carnivora; family Felidae; genus Panthera; species Panthera onca. The sequence continues at coordinate 134,036,711 of NC_138344.1, forward strand.
CTGGGTCAGTGCAGGGTCCTGAGTCCCCTGGGTGTGACATGAGATGGGGGTGTGTGGGGAGCAGGATAGATATTAGCTGACTTGCTTTTTAAAATTTTTAAAAATTTGTTTAATGTTTATTTATTTTTGAGAGAGAGACAAAGTGCAAACAGGGGAGGGGCAGAGAGAGAGGGAGACACAGCATCTGAAGCAGACTCCAGGCTCTGAGCTCTCAGCACAGAGCCCAACGTGGGGTTGGAACCCATGAGCCATGAGATCATGACCTGAGCCAAAGTCGGACGCTTAACTGACTGTGCCACCCAGGTGCCCTGATACTCGCTGACTTACTGAAAGAGGAATGGATGGTTGCTTCTGACAGTACAGAGAGACTATCCCAAAAGTAGTGGTATATGTAAGATAGTCTTGGCCAGACTGCTTTGTGACCCTTCTGAATGAAGCTCTCATTACACATGGTCAAAAGCTGAGGTGATGAAAACCTGGTTCAGAAATGAGTTTAGGGATTTCCAGTTGCGTTCAGAGACCAGGTATATTTCTTTGATGAACATCAAAATGGCATCTTATATTTCCAAAGACGACTGCAACAATCCCACCAGACCCACAGGCTCTTGGCCATGCCGTGTTGCCACACAAAAGAGGTGGAGTCTATTCCTCCTCCCTTTGAATCTGGGTTGGCCATGGGACTACCTTGACCATTAAAATGAAGCAGAAGTGACCTTGTGAGACTTTGAAGTCCAAGTATTGAAGAAAATCTGGTAGCTCCTGCTTTTGTATTCTGGGGGAAAGCCAGCTGCCATGCAAGAAATCCAACTACCACGACTCCACAAGGGTGTGAGTAAGCCTAAGCTAGCTCCATGGAGCTAGGCCATGTGGAGAGGCAGGTGCCTGGCCAGCTTCTAGCTGTTTTGGCCAGGCCACCTGAAGAGCCAGGCATGTGAGTTAGGAAGCCATCTTAGATGTTTCACTCCCAGCACATGAAGGAGCCTAGACTTGCTAAGGAGGGTGGTTTCTGGTGGTCTGTTTCATTGGTGGCCTTCAAAAAACCTCATCTCTCAGTATTCATGATCGGGCATAGGCCTCTTCCCTTGAATCTGGGCTAGCCTGGTGACTTTCTTTAGCCAACAGAACATGGATGATGTTGTGCCAGTAGGTGGCCCAAGCTTCTCCTTTTGCATCTTTAGGAGCCCCGGGCTGCCACAAAAGAGGTCTGGCTATCCTGGTAGAGGATCCACAAAGAGAGGCCATGTGGACAGGTCTCTTGAAAAGGAGAGGCCCTGAGACTCCACGGAGAGAGAAAGCAGCTCAGACATCATCACTGGCAAGACCAGCACAACAATTCAACTAAGTCCAGTTCAGACGACACCATCTTGAGCAAATGTAATGGTTATTGTTTTAAGTCACGAAACTGTGGAGTTGGTTGCACAGCAATAGATAAAAGCAGCAATCAGATAAGAGAGGGATCTTAAAACTTGATGTTTAGAATGAAAGTAATGGACATGCCTGTCTTGTTGGGCTTGGCCACGTGGTTTGATCTGGCTAACAGAATGTGAGCAAACATAATGCGTACTTCTTGTTTTAAGTAGTTTAGATGGGTTGGCTGGTCTCTTGTGTCTGGTCCTGTGCTGTGAGAAGAGCTGGCAGGTTGGCCCTTGCCCTTTAGCCTGTGTTCCAGAACCACAGATATGCAGGGCAGACCTGCTTCGAGGCGAAGCACCACAGCCTATCCACAGACCAGTGAGCAAGAAATACATGTTTGTTGCCATGAACCACGGAGAGCTGAGGTGTGAGGGTCGCTGCTCCTTTAGAATCCAATATGCTCAGCCAACCAAATACTGTCTAAATTCTTCCTTCGGTGAAACCTTTGTGGCTTCCAGATGGGCCTCTCTTGTAGGCTGAATCTCAAAATCTTTTTTGTGCCCAACTCTTTACTGAATGCTGGGTTCTGACTCAAAATAAATAGGATGGTGTTCAACAGAAGAGTTACATCACAGAATTGCAGGTATAGAAATGTGCTGATTTTATTGTCAAAACTCTAGGGAAATGTTTACGGGCCAAGAGTTTGGAGATGTTCGACCAAAGACTGAAGAATATAGTACTGATTATTCTCAATTTATTGTCACAGCGATAATGTAGTCAGTATGCTAGCTGAGGCTGCTAGCTGGGCTTCTAAGGGACTGGATGAACTAATGCAGATCTGACCCACTATCTGCATTATGTCAGGTGCCATAGAGCGCCTGGCCCGTGGAGAGGAATTCAGACTGATGACACCTGGAAGTCTCTCTCCCTTTTTTTTTTTTTTTTTTTTTCTTTTTGGTGTCATTAGGAGTGGATTGATAAGGAAAGTATTTGAATCTTTCAAGGCATGCTCCCTGACCTTCTCTTTGGGTAGCTAACACGTCCACAGCACTTCCTAGGTGCCAGGCTCTGTTCTAATACACTTTGTGTATTATCTCCTTTAATTCCCAAATAATGCGATGAGGTAAGTAACATTATCACACCGACAAAGAAACCAAGACACAGAAATAGTTTCCTCAAGAGGACGCAGCTAGAAAGTGGCAAAGACAGCATTCCCACCTAGATGTTCCTACTCTGGAGCCCAAGCTCTTACCCGCCATATTGTATAGTAGGATTGGATGGGGGTGGGTGGTGCTGCAGTGAGAGCTGGATCCTGGTATTGGTGGAGACGGGAGGTGCTAGATGACCATGTCCTGCATGGTCATTACAATGACAGCAGAGCAGGCACAGTAATCACGGTACAGAGACAACCAGTGAAGGGCCTGGTACTTGGAATATTGCTCTATTTCGAGTGCAGGCCTTCCCCCTGGCAGGGCAGCAACATACCTTTACTGTTCTGCCCCCTTTGACTCTGCTCCCCGGGCTAGTGGGGAGTGAGTGGACCGCCTCACTAGGCTATAGAATATTATGTTTCATGGCCCTGAGAAGCATGTAGAAGCAAGTTCTTAAGATATCTTGATGGGATACATGTGTGATGGAGAAGAAAATCAAACTCAACAAGAATACACTTTGGCAAAGTCTGGGCTAATTCAGTATTCTGGAGCCTGTGGGGGCCTCTCAATCCAAAGTAAAGGGCAGGCGAGGGCACCTCCCATCCCCACCACTAAGGAGGGCAAACAGCGCCTGGTAGGTCATGTGGGAAACGTGAGGCAGCACATAACACATAATGTTTAGAATATTCTGCTCTAATTCATTTTGGTTCAGAAAGTGGACAGCTTTGAGTGGCGTCTAGCCCAATACAGGCTGCAGTACAGATCTGGTTACTCTATTCTCATGATCTAGCAAACCTACGAACAAATTTAAGTCCTGTTTGTGTCAATCACTTTGAAGGCTCTGAGGTTTTCTCCCACTTGCAAACTTACAAGGTAGTTCTGGGTGCTGGGACAAGACTCCCGGGACAGAACAAAGGACTGTTTATCACCTTCAGCAATAGCATTAGCCAGATTATCAGCGTTTGGGCACCACATTTTTCACCTGAGTCTCAGGGTAACACAAAGAGGGTGGGGTGACATCTACCCATGTAACGAGTTATGTTATGTGAAAGGAACCCTGAACTTAGGGAACTTGACTCTTTGATAACAGGCAGTAAGCATGCTGCCTTTTGCTCTTGAAAAAGACGTTCATCTTTACTACACAGTAATTGTGCCTGCCCATTTGTTTTGAATGCCTCATATGCTGCCATGGTGTTCTTCCATCCCTGCCACTTTCTATACCAACACGAGGAATGGGGCAATCCCTGCACCCCCCGCCCCCGCCATGAGAATAGTAAAGCCCTGTTGAACGTATTCAGAATTTTCCAATCGGAAAATCTAGAAACAGGTTATTCTCGTTTCCACATACATTGAAGTTTTGTATTAGGTCAAATTTTTTTTTTTTTTAGTTACGAATGGGGAGACATGATATTCTTTTCAGTACTTCGCGACTTTATTAGTTTCAGCCCCTCACGATTTGCCTGTGACCTTATCCTCAACTGCACAAAAACAAGTGAAGCAATGGGTTGATGTTCTGGAATTCACTGCATTATTGTTACTCTGTCACCCAGAAATAGGTGATCTTATGATAAGGAGAAAGTCTACTGAAAGTCCGTGCACAATGGCCCCTTGGACACTGGCAATTTCCCTGGTTGGATAAAATGTATGTTCTATGCCATAATTCCCAGTAAACAGGGTTATTCCTTATAGCTATAACACATTCATTTGGGAAACAAGGATGGAGAATGAACGGTTCTTTTTAATATTTCACTTAATAAAATACTCCTGAGATTTTGCTTTCTGCGCCCTGAACTTTGGGCTCTGACAATCAAGTGGTCTCTCCAGCTAGTGTAGAAATGCTTCCAGCAGTGAACACGATATTGATTCCACTGACTTGGAAACCAAGACTGCCATGTAGCATTTTTTGGTTCCTAGTATATTAGGAAAACAGGCAGAGGGAGAATAATTGATCTTACTGAGGAAAAGTAGAGATGCTGTAACACAATGAGGACCAACATTAACCTGGGTGGATCCTGGGCCACAAAGGTTTATTACCAAAAATACCCAAGGATAATGACCAACGGAAAGTAACAGACACCCGATAACCAAAGGGTAGGTTTACCAAAGGCTCAGACCCTCTGGAAATGAAGATAGTTCCTTCTCTTGGGCAAAGGATCCTAGTCAGCTGAGCTGCTGAGGTTCAAAGGCAAGGAAGCACATGGAATGTAGAGTGGAGAGGAATCTAATATCAGCTTTAGTATGTGTTACAGAAACAAGGGTCATAAACTCTATTCACATTTCTTGTTTTCTGTGAAAGCATTGTAATTATCACCATTTCCCCCCTTTTCAAGAAGAAACTAAGAGAAATTGATAGCAGATAGACTTTGAATTGTCTTTTTTGGGGGAAGAGGTGAATGAATTTGTGGGTGCATGTACAATAGTTGGATTATCTTAGCAGGAGCATCTTTGAATGTACAGGAAGACACACGTGTGCATCTATAGACCATAGTATAGAATCTTAGGTTAAATAACTTACCAATGGCCATATGGCTAGTAAGTGATGGAGGGAGATAAAAACCAGGCCATACGATGTTAATATCAGTGGCAACTGAGTGTGGGTTATATGGGAACCCTCCATACTATCTTCACAACTTTCCTATAAATCTAAAACTATTCTAAAATTTGTAAACATTTATTAAAAGAAAAAAAAACCAGGCTGTTAGACTCTGGAACTTACACTTTTAACCACGGTGCCATGTTTTATCTCTAGACCTTTGGCCCAATGGATGCTCTGAAGAGTTGAAAAACTCTTGTTTCCTAGGTCCCCAGAACGTTCTCATTCTTGCCCATGACAAGAATCGATTGTCCAGATTTTGCTCGGATTATCTTTCTATAGTATTCTTCCAATAAATTTCCCTTTTTATTACAATTAGACACGATCACTCTCTATTATGCACCACCAAACAGCAACAGCTAACAATTATAGTATTCATGGAGCCAGGCGCTGTTCTAAGTACTTTACATGCAACTATTCATTCGGCCCTCACAATAACCTGCCTATTAATTATCTACTATCAGGTGAGTATTAAGACTACTTCCTTTTTACAGGTGAAGAAACTCAGACACAAGGAAGTAACTTGCCCAGGTCACAAATCCAGGAAGTGGTAATCCTGGATGCCTGGCTCCTGAGTCTGATCCTTGGAGCCACTTTGCTCACTGCCACCTCAAGAGACCTTTCCCGATATACAGGCACGGCCACAGTTTATAGCTCTCAGAGCTGGGCTCTCCTGAACCAGATGTTTACCTTTTCCTTACGTTGTCAGAGCAGTGTGCTGCCTCTCCTGAGCTTTTCCAAGAGAGTGTAGCCTGATCTCAGAATGTATTGGCCATCTTCTGACTATTTGGGAGCAGGTGCTCTGAGAGAGCATGCAGAGGTACATCTCTTGGATATCTGCACGTGGGTTTGTAAACCAATACCTTGCACACACAGTGTTCTTCCAACACCCCCATAATGAGGGTCGCATCTCCCTCTTTTTAGGTACTACCGTCTGGTTTTGAAGTTGCTTCAAATGGCTTCATCTTTAATTCCTAGGAGGTTCTGACAGTACACCTGCGGATGGGTCTCCTCCGCACCTGCCTTTCCCTGGCAGGACTGCGTTCTGCTTATACTCTTTTGTGAACAGAGCAAGGCACAGGCATTCTGATTCCACAGAATGGGCTCCGGTCAATAAAAGCTAAAACATAGAGAAAACTCATCCCACACAGAGATGGTTGTCATTTTACAGTTTTCTAAAAACCTCAAGGAAAATCTTCTATGTAAGGGTTAACATAAGAAATTTGGGGGGGCACCTGGGTGGCTCAATCGGTTGAGTGTCCGACTTTGGCTCAGGTCATGATCTCATGGTCTGTGAGTTCGAGCCCCGCATCAGGCTCTGTGCTGACAGATCAGAGCCTGGAGCCTACTTCGGATTCTGTGTTTCCCTCTCTTTCTGCCCCTACCCCACTAGTGCTCTGTCTGTCTCTGTCTCTTAAAAAATGAATAAATGCTAAAAAATAAAAAAAGAAACTTTCTGTATATGTAGGGGCACCTGGCTGGCTCAGGCAGAAGAGCATGTGACTCTTGATCTTGGGGTTGTGAGCTTGAGCCTTACATTGGGTGTAAGGATTAAATTAAATAAATAAATAAATAAGTAAGTAATTTTTCATGTATTTAAAATAGGAACACAGAATGGTAAACACACTGACAAATAGCAATTTGAGTTATAATGAGTTGAATGGTAATAGCATTTTATCTCATTTTTATATTCATATTTAAACATATTGTTCTAGGAATTGTCTAATAAAAACAGGAAATAAAGAGAGAATTGTGATTATTGTTTGTTCACTATTCAGATTTTCATCTATAAGGCAGCTGATTGATGCTGAGATTTGATAAGTTCACTTTGTTTGTTGTCATAAAGTTTTGGAACATATCACCTGGGTGGATGTTACGTATTTGAAGCATAAATGTTATAAAAATCAATGCCCCCAGCACTACAGCTGTGGCCACAGCAATAAGTGTGTGTCCCGGAAATGGCAATGGTACTTCATCAACATAAATCTGCAATGGAAAAAGCAAAGTCCATTAGCTTTCTGAATCTAGTCATTCGAAACACTGAACTTCATATGATTTCCCCAACAGCAGAGGTATTATTAACCAATTTAGCAAGCTTCTGCTCGGCTACATGCAGATATTTGGCATCCACAAAGCCCAGAGACAGTCACTTGACAATCTGGCAAGAAATGATTTGCACACAATACAGGATAAGAATTTTATTTACCATCCTATACCTTTATCATTGGTCTTTAATGGCGGCGGTAGGCAGGATACGGCGGGGAAAAGTTCTGTGTTCAGTTATAGAGGAATGGACAGCGTGCTTTGGGAAAACAGGTAGGGAATGACTAACTGCCTAGGGTGACTAGGGATGGAGCTTCCTGAGCTGGATCTTGAAGAATAATTGGGTCCACAGAAGAGGAGAAGAAGAATGGGCATTCCCAGGAGGGGGAATCAGTATGTGCTCTTTCAAGCCATCATCTCTTTAGAAAATCCTCTAGGTGTTAACATAGGGAAACTTCTGTATATTCAAAATGCTTCCTACACCTGAATGGATAACTAATAAAAATAAGTTCCTAGAAGAGAGACAGGATTGTTAACAGAGAGACACAGAGGCATCTTCTCTGGGACTTGAGTCAAGAATGGGCACCGTTTATGTTAAATGTAGAAGTGGGGACAGAGAGTGAGGTGGTTTGAGCCTGGTGACTTGGGTTTTGTCTGTGAGGCAGGAAGCAAGATCATATTTTGAGGTAAAGAAGGGATGAGTGGAAGTAAGACAGTGGCAAATGTGGGAAAATGCCAAGGATAAGAAAAAGGATCAATACGCTGTTTTAGGATATAGCTCAAATTAAAGTTACTACCACCATCCCTCCTAGTGACCTAAGGAGGTATGCCTTTCCTTAGAAACAGCCCTCGTATGCCGTCAATTCTTTTACAATTTCTCTCAGCTTCACTTATTCCATTCCTTTTTTTTTTTTTAATGTTTTATTTATTTTTGAGACAGGGAGAGACAGAGCATGAACAGGGGAGGGTCAGAGAGAGGGAGACACAGAATCTGAAACAGGCTCCAGGCTCTGAGCTGTCAGCACAGAGCCCGACATGGGGCTCGAACTCACAGACCTCGAGATCATGACCTGAGCCGAAGTCGGCTGCCTAACCGACTGAGCCACCCAGGCGCCCTTCTTATTTATTTATTTATTTTCCACTTATTCCATTCCATTTTCGAGCCTGCTATTGTGAGCTCTATCGACTCACCTTATACAAACCAACCACTTAGCCTCCTTTCCACCCTGTCAATCCAGGTTGACATAATAACATCGCCAGATTCATCTTGGTAGGACACCAATCTGTCCATAAAACACTTATTTTTTTTAAGTGAAGTTGCTTTATTTGCAACCAAAAGAATTTTGACCATAGGGAACTGTTACTGGAAGTGGGATGTTGTAAGCTGCAGAATTTAAAAGGTGGACCCGGCTGAGTGGTGTGGAGAGCAGCGAGAAACCATTCTTTCCCATCCGGGCAGATACTTATCCTTGCAATAATGGATCAGCTGGCCTAACCATCTCCTGTTGTACTTTAGAGCCAATGGTATGTGTTCAGTTGGTACTGGAATTATTGGGAATTTGGTAGAAAATGTTAGATGCTGAATGGATATTCTACTTGTGGTCTTCCAAACGGTACTGTAAGAAAACAAAAATCTTCCTTTTAGGGGCGCCTGGGTGGCTCAGTCGGTTGAGCGTCCGACTTCAGCTCAGGTCATGATCTCGCGGTTGATGAGTTTGAGCCCCATGTTGGGCTCTGTGCTGATGGCCCGGAGCCTGGAGCCTGCCTCGGATTCTGTGTCTCCCTCTCTCTCTGCCCCTCCCCTGCTCATGCTCTGTCTCTCTCTGTCTCAAAAATAAATAAACATTAAAAAAAATTAAAAACCAAAATCTTCCTTTTAAGCTGGACCATCAGAAGAGTTTGGATAATTAGCTTTGTTAAGAAAGATCTAATCTGGGGTGCCTGCGTGCCTTGGTTGGGCGTCTGACTCTTGATTTTGGTTCAGATTGTCATGTCATGGTTCATGGGATAGAGCCCTGGGTTGGGCTCTGTGCTGACAGCATGGAGCCTGCTTGGGATTCTCCCTCTCCCTCTCTCTCTCTCTGCTGCTACACAGCTCATGGTCTCGTGTGCTTTCTCTCTCACGGAATAAACTTAGAAAAAAAAGAACCCTCAATTTTCCATTCAAAAAAAAAAAAAAGAGAGATCTAATATGTTTGTGGCCAACGAGAGAGACAGTTTATACGCTACCTGTAATTGCAAAAGTGAATTTTCTTTTCTATGCAGAAGTTAGAGCCAGAGGATACAAGTTACTGTAATCATAGTCCGTTTGGGGTTTGTTTCCATCTTTCTGTTCCGCTTCCTCGGTGTTGGGTATCTCCCCTCTCAGTCCCCACAGCCCTCATGGGTGACAGCAGCAGCTCCTGGGGCTACAAGTTTTTTGTTCAATATCATCAAGAAAGAGCAAATACATGTCCCAGCGCTTGGAACAAAAATCCTGTGATTCACTCTGACTGGGCTGCTGTAAACCTTGATTCACTCTGACTCTGACTGGGCTCCTATAGACCTCGTGTCCATCCCCAAACACCTTTCTTCGAAAATGTTTAATATCTTCTTATTGCTAATAGGAATGTTCTAAAGCTCTCTTTACGACATTTGAGGTCTCCCACAATTTGACCCTAACCTACCCATGTTCTTATACATAACCTTGAGGTCCATCCAAATGTCTATAAGCTACTCAAGAGGTAAGTTTTATACGTTCCCTTATCTGTCTTTGAGGCTGCTGTTCCCTCTACCCAGAATCCCTTCCTTACCCATTTTTACCTAAAATAAAATTTGAGTCACCTCGCCAGACACTATAAAAGTTTCACTTGTTCAGTTAAGCCATCCATTATTTTTTGAGACTAGGCACCTGTATCACCTCTGAATTCTGTATTCTCCAGCAAAACCGCCTCCTCTAAAGTTCTTGAAAACAGTTTTTCCTCAAATGTTTCCCTTCCAATCTTCTTTGACTATCCAAATATTCCACACCATGTCTCAAAAAAGGTTAAGCCCCAGAATCATAAAGGAGTATATTCTGGACACAATGTCTCTTTACTGCCAAAATACTTCAATTTGCATTTCTTAAACACAAAGAATTCACTTAAATGGCCACATTGTAATTACCGAAATCAAGGAATTAACACTGAGACAATGCTGTTATCTAATCTACAGATGTTCAGATTTTTTCAGTTCTCCCAATAATGTCCTTTATGGTGCACAAAAATCCGTTGCTTCGGGATATTTGTTTTTTTTCAACGTTTTTTTTTTTTTTTTTTTTTTTTTTTTTTTATTTATTTTTGGGACAGAGAGAGACAGAGCATGAACGGGGGAGGGGCAGAGAGAGAGGGAGACACAGAATCGGAAGCAGGCTCCAGGCTCCGAGCCATCAGCCCAGAGCCTGACGCGGGGCTCGAACTCACGGACCGCGAGATCGTGACCTGGCTGAAGTCGGACACTTAACCGACTGCGCCACCCAGGCGCCCCATGCTTCGGGATATTTGAAAAGCAGGTTTCAACAGTCCCAAGAAATTTTACGCTCTTTTTTTCTATTTCTTAATGATTCTCTTTATTTTATTTTGAGAGGGAGAGGGAGAAAGAGAGAGAGAACACAAGCAGGGGAGGGGCAGAGGGAAAGAGAGAGAATCCTAAGCAGGCTCTACACTCACGACAGAGCCTGATACAGGGCTCAATGCCACAACCCTACGATCATGACCTGAGCCCAAATCAAGAATCGGACACTTAAGCAACAGAGCCACCAAGGTGCCCTGATTCTTTTTATCAACTATGCAATCATTTCCTCTGATTCTTAAAAAAAAAATTTTTTAATGTTTATTTTTTGAGTGAGAAAGAGAGAGAGACAGAGTGTGAGTGGGGGAGAGGCAGAGAGAGAGGGAGACAGAATCTGAAGCAGGCTCCAGGCTCCAAGCTGTCAGCACAGAGCCCAATGTGGGGCTCGAACCCACAAACCGTGAGATCGTGACCTCAGCTGAAGTTGGACGCTTAACTGAGACACCCAGGCACCCCCCTCTTTTCTTTCATTCATTTTTTTTTTGGTCCCTCTTTCATTCCTGAAGCTTTCTTTCCTTCTGTTGACATTTCTTTCCAGCCTGAAGAACTTCTTTATACATTTTTTTTTTTTAAGAGAGTTTCTGCTGACAGTGGTTTATCCTAATTTTCCTTCATCTGGGAATGCTTTTGTATTTCTTTCATTCCTGAAGGACTAGATATAGAATTCTGGATTGGCCCCCCTTGCTTCCCAAACTACCCCTGTCCCCCGTACGTTAAAGATGTTGGACAACTTTCTTCTAGCTTCTAAGGTTTCCGAGAAAAAAATCAGCAGTAATTCAAATTATTGTCCACTTACATGTTTTCTGTTTGTTTGTTTGTTTTTTTGGCTGCTTTCAAGATTTTTTTTCTTTGTCTTTGATTTTTAGTAGTTTGATTATGATGTGTTTAGACAGGATCTCTTTTGGTCTGGATTCATTAAGCTTCTTGAATATATAAATTTATGTCTCCACCAAATTTGGGACATTTTCAGACTTTATTTCTCTTCATTCTCCTCCTCCTCCTCCTCCTCCTCCTCCTCCTCCTCCTCCTCCCCCCTCCTCCCCTCCCCCCACTTCTCCTCTTTCTTCTTTTCCTGCATCAATCCCTTTTTCCCATCCTTCACTGACTCTGGTGACATAAAGGTCACACCTTTTGATGTCATCACATAGGTTCCCGAGGCCATTCTTTTTTTTTTTTTTTTTTTAAAGACACATTTATTCAGCATCATGATCAGACTATTACATTTAGCAATCAACAGCATGGGTGCAAAAAACAAAATCGACATAAAAACCCTTTGTTGGGATGCTGTACACTTTCCACAGAACCGAAAATAAAAGAACCTGTGATATAATTAATCACAAACACAGGCCTCAAGTTTTTGGCCCATACACATGAGTATGGTCTAAAACAGGTCTTCTCTGTAGCAGCTAGGCCCTGCCATACTGTGCGTGGCTGAGCGCACAAATCTGTCAACACCTAAGTTGTCATCCCACCAAAACCACCTCCACGACCGCCACCAAAGTTTCTGGAACCACTTGGATCTCTTTGGCCAGATGAAGCACTCGCTGTCCGTTGCTCAGATAGGGCTCTCCTTACTTCGCACTCACAACATGGTATTTTTGAATGACGATCTGGTCTACAGAGTCATGGTCATCAAACGGGACAAAAGGAAAGCCTCTCTTTTTGCCACTGCCTCGGTCCGTCATGATTTCAATCACTTCCATTTCCCCATACTGTTCGAAGGAATCTCTTAGATGATGTTCTTCAGTGTCTTCTTCAAGGCCACCGACACAAATCTTTTTGAGAGGTAAGTGGGCACCAGGTCTTTGAGAATCTTCCCTGGAGACCGCCCTCTTGGTTCCACAACACTTCCGCCCATCTTGTGCGGCCCTGCATTCATGGCTGCATCCACGACTTCCACAGTGGCTCACGTGACAAACCCAAAGCCTCTGGAGCACCTGGTGTTGGGAGCTCTCATCCCTACAGAGTCTGTGAGCGTTCCCCATTGCTCAAAATGGCTCTTCAGACTCTCATTGGTTGTTTCAAAGCTCCGATGAAAAGCTTCCACAGCTGCTCAGGCTTTTTGGGAGACTCCGACTTAGACATGATGGCGGTGGGAGGGAGACTTTCACGATGCTTCCTCAGTGGCGTTCATGGGCAGAAAGGAGGCCATTCTTTGTGAAGTCTTTTTTCTTCAGGGTGGATTTCTACTGATTTATTTTCAAATTCACTGATTTTTTTTTCTCTGCCATATTTGTTCTGCTACTGAGTCTATCAAGTGATTTTTAAGTTTTAAATACTGTATTTTTTCAGTTCTAAAATTTCCATGTGGTTCTTTTTTACAGCTTCCATTTCTCTACTGAGAATTTCTTCCATTCCCTTTTCAGCCATTTCAAGTGTTTACCTTTACCCCATGGGAGCTGGTTATCATGGCTGGTTTAAAACATCTGTCTGGGGGCGCCTGGGTAGCTCAGTCAGTTAAGCATCTGACTCTTGGTGTTGGCTCAGATCGTGATCTCACAGTTCATGGGTTTGAGCCCCACGTCAGGCTCTATGCTGACAGCATGGAGATTGCTTTGGATTCTCCCTCTCCCTCTCTCTCTGCCCCTCCCTCTCTCCCTCTCTCTCTCAAAAATAAATAAATAAACTTAAAAAAATAATAACGTGTAATTATTTTATTTTGCTGTCCAGTGCTGATTGTCTTTTGAGGATTATATTTTCTTAGTTATTGGCATAGTGAGTAATTTTAGATTTTATCCTGGACATTTAAGATATTTATGTTGTGGGAGACAACTGGGTGGCTTGGTCGCTTAAGCAGCTGACTTCAGCTCAGGTCATGGTCTCATGGTTTGTGGGTTTGAACCCCGCGTCGGGCTCTGTGCTAACAGCTCAGAGCCTGGAGCCTACTTCAGATTCTGTGTTTTTCCCTCTTTCTGCCCCTCCCCTGTTTGTGCTCTGTCTGTCTGTCTCTCTCTCTCTCAAAATAAATATTAAAAACATATAGTTATGTTGTGAGACTCTGAGTCCTGTTAAAAATTCTTTGGAAAGTGTTTTTTTAAGTTCATTTATTTATTTCGAGAGACAGAGACAGCGTGAACGGGGAGGGGCAGAGAAAGAGGGAGAAAGAGAATCTTAAGCAGCCTCTGCACTGTCAACGGAGTCTGATGCGGGGCTTGAACTCACAAGTGAGATCATGACCTGAGCCAAAACCAAGAGTCAGCCGCTTAACCAACTGAGACACCCAGGTGCCCCTGTTGGGTGTTTTGTTTGTTTTAGTATTTGGACACACTGGTCGAGTTCAGACCCCAGGTTCTGCTTTACTTTCTGTGGTGGCTCCATTGTCAGTTTAGTTCTCAAAACCTTTGCTATGCTAGCATGTGTTCCTGGTTTCTATGTTGCTCAGGGGTTACTCTAGAACTTAGGTGGTGTGTATATTGCATTTTTATTTTGAAGCCTTTGCTATGCTTCTATTTTTTTGTTTTGAATTACTGTATTTTTGCCAATTTTATTTTATTTGAGTTCTTAAGGTTTTATTTAAATTATAGTCAGTTAACATACATCTGCAGCAGTGTGGACTCATTACTGGGGCTAGCCTTAGGGCAGGGTCAGGATAGAAAAAGGAGAGGGAAAACTATAGAAAGCTTATGAAGGTAATTGAAGAAGATATAAAGAAATGGAAAGACATTCCCTGCTCATGGATTGGAAGAATAAATATTGTCAAAATGTCAATACTACCCAAAGCTATCTACACATTCAATGCAATCCCAATCAAAATTGCACCAGTATTCTTCTCAAAACTAGAACAAGCAACCCTAAAATTCATATGGAACCACAACAGGCCCCGAATAGCCAAAGTAATTTTGAAGAAGAAGACCAAAGCAGGAGGCATCACAATCCCAGACTTTAGCCTCTACTACAAAGCTGTCATCATCAAGACAGCATGGTATTGGCACAAAAACAGACACATAGACCAATGGAATAGAATAGAAACCCCAGAACTAGACCCAAAAACGTATGGCCAACTCATCTTTGACAAAGCAGGAAAGAACATCCAATGGAAAAAAGACAGTCTCTTTAACAAATGGTGCTGGGAGAACTGGACAGCAACATGCAGAAGGTTGAAACTAGACCACTTTCTCACACCATTCACAAAAATAAACTCAAAATGGATAAAGGACCTGAATGTGAGACAGGAAACCATCAAAACCCTAGAGGAGAAAGCAGGAAAAGACCTCTCTGACCTCAGCCGTAGCAATCTCTTACTCGACACATCCCCAAAGGCAAGAAATTAAAAGCAAAAATGAATTACTGGGACCTTAGGAAGATAAAAAGCTTCTGCACAGCAAAGGAAACAACCAACAAAACTAAAAGGCAACCAACGGAATGGGAAAAGATATTCGCAAATGACATATCAGACAAAGGGCTAGCATCCAAAATCTATAAAGAGCTCACCAAACTCCACACCCGAAAAACAAATAACCCAGTGAAGAAATGGGCAGAAAACATGAATAGACACTTCTCTAAAGAAGACATCCGGATGGCCAACAGGCACATGAAAAGATGCTCAACGTCACTCCTTATCAGGGAAATACAAATCAAAACCACACTCAGATATCACCTCACGCCAGTCAGAGTGGCCAAAATGAACAAATCAGGAGACTACAGATGCTGGAGAGGATGTGGAGAAACGGGAACCCTCTTGCACTGTTGGTGGGAATGCAAATTGATGCAGCCATTCTGGAAGACAGTGTGGAGCTTCCTCAAAAATTTAAAAATAGATCTACCCTATGACTCAGCAATAGCACTGCTAGGAATTTACCCAAGGGATACAGGAGTACTGATGCATAGGGGCACTTGCACCCCAATGTTTATAGCAGCACTCTCAACAATAGCCAAATTATGGAAAGAGCCTAAATGTCCATCGACTGATGAATGGATAAAGAAATTGTGGTTTATATACACAATGGAGTACTACATGGCAATGAGAAAGAACAAAATATGGCCCTTTGTAGCAACGTGGATGAAACTGGAGAGTGTGATGCTAAATGAAATAAGCCATTAGGGGCGCCTGGGTGGCTCAGTCGGTTAAGCGTCCGACTTCAGCTCAGGTCACGATCTCGCGGTCCGTGAGTTCGAGCCCCGCGTCGGGCTCTGGGCTGATGGCTCGGAGCCTGGAGCCTGCTTCTGATTCTGTGTCTCCCTCTCTCTCTGCCCCTCCCCTGTTCATGCTCTGTCTCTCTCTGTCTCAAAAATAAATAAAACGTTAAAAAGAAAATTAAAAAAAAATAAAAAATAAATAAATGAAATAAGCCATACAGAGAAAGACAGATACCATATGTTTTCACTCTTATGTGGATCCTGAGAAACTTAACAGAAACCCATGGGGGAGGGGAAGGAAAAAAAAAAAAAAAGAGGTTAGAGTGGGAGAGAGCCAAAGCATAAGAGACTCTTAAAAACTGAGAACAAACTGAGGGTTGATGGGGGGTGGGAGGGAGGGCAGGGTGGGTGATGGGTATTGAGGAGGGCACCTTTTGGGATGAGCACTGGGTGTTGTATGGAAACCAATTTGACAATAAATTTCATATATTGAAAAAAAAAAGGAGAGGGGTGGGGAAAGAGGGAGAGAGAGAGAGAGATTTTATTTTTGATAATGTGGTATCACTATTCGATAATGAATGAGTCATTAATCAATTAATTCAAATTCTCATTCCCTGCCCCCTAAGGGGCACTGATTTTGGTTCCAAATACTTTTGGATCCTGACAGCTTTAGGCTATTAAGACTATCATCACAACAATGATAATCAAAGGGAAGATCATAATGGAAACTTGAGTGTTATAGACCTGTGTTCCTCTGGGGAGATGCCGTGAGAGGAAGTGCGGTAAAAGTCTGAAAACTGAGTTAAATATGGAAGATGGAGAGAGAATAAAAACAAATACAAGCACTTATTAAAATTTTCCCAGCATTGCTGGGTCCTATACCTGTCACGCACTCTGCCTTCACCATTACTGACAATGTCATCCCCATTCTTCAGGATCTCTGGTCTCCAAGCCTTGTGCATCACACAAATTATGCTGTTTGTTTTGTTTCTCTTTAGTGTCTCTTGCACTGACATTTGTCATGTTACTTCCCCAGCCATCATCCCATCAGTACCTTGTGCATTTACTATACCTGAAATTCTTCAACTAAGTTGCAAAAAGTGACGCCCGGAACAACAGACACTCTGAAGTGAAAAAGTTCAGAGCCCTGTGGAAAAAACACACCTGGTCATTAGCAGCATGGACACGTATATTCCTTCAAGCTAAAATACACACCGTGGCCACTTTCCCTACAGATGATGCATAGAAAAATCCGATCCCCTTCCTAAGGCTCTTGCACATCTACTTCATGTATCAAAATTAGAACGGAGGGAGAAGGACAAATAGGTGATACTTCTTTTTAGAATGAAGAAACAGAGACACAAAACCTAACATGGACTTGATGAGCAATTTGGGTTAATCATCATATTCATGGTTTTGATACGTTCACTAATTGTTACTGACTTTTATAATTACCTAGATTATATCAATTTCATGTGTTCTTATGGGCGGCTATGAAGACGTACCTGTATACATCCAAAAGTACACACAAGAAAACTCATTTACCTCCTAAATTTTGGAAATAACGTTTCTGCTCTACCTTGAAAAATAACCTATTAGTTTTGCCTATCAGCTCAAAAACTAGTAAAGTGTTCAATTTTACTTTCAGATACCTTTTGAAATACCAATGTTAAGAGAAATGGAGGAAAAATAAACACTTTTCCATGTATCTTAAAGATACGGTTTCTGCTACTGATGGACAGCTATACTTTAAAACGTAAACCAAGCTTAGTTTAGACACATGTTCTTTGTGAACTCAAAACAGGAAAAACAAAAATGCTGTCAACTCACCTTTATACTTAAGTTGAGGCCTAAAGGATTATACACTGGAGCATCAAGACGTGGTTCTAAGTAATCTTTCAATTTTTTTACATTCTCTGGTACACTGTGTTCTAAAAGTACATGAGGTATATTTTAAGCACATTATGCTGTTTTCACATTTTGCATAAAATTTACTACATACATCAAGGTACAATGAAGGAATTTACTCTGTAACATGGCTAAGTTATCCCAGACTTTCAGTTCTGTTTGACTTTATAGAAAATGTACTTAGGGAAATGAGGCCAACAATGCATCTTCTCAAGGACATTGTCAAGAAGGACAAGCCCTTTGACCACTTCATTCAGGCTGCCCTTTTCTTCCAACCCCATGCTTATGACAAGTTCTAACCTGTACATACTTTATATCTTTGGCAATGAGATAATGCAACCTTAGTGGTTGGTAAATGATTTTCGATAAGGTGGCAGAAAACTTTCACAATAGGATCACTTAAATCTTTTCTAAAAGAAACGATCAGGTGTTCTTGCTTTTCTTGTAATTCTTTCTAAAACCAGATATATGGTGTGGGGATTAGAAATTGCAGTGGTATAATGGTACATGGGATCTAAGGGAGGAGAAAGCTTTGATAGCAGCATTTGCCAATTTCCATGGTATAAATAGCCTCACCATGGCTAATCTCTCTACTAATGGCTTAACAACCAGTACACAAAACGCTTGAATATTTAACAATTGATACTCAAAAGCTGGCAACATTAGGCTCCAGCATACCACAGAAAATGGGGATGTTAGTAAAGTGAAATAGTAGTTTTCTTTGCTAGATTTTTCATTTCAAGAATGCATATACTGGGCAGAGTAAGACTCACAGAACACCCAGTGTCTGGATATTTGGTAACATTAATAACTGATCAAAATTTCATTTAATTCTATCTATCAATCTATTTGTCTGTCTACTTACTGATCGAGTGGGAGATTGCCTTAAAGTATTTATAAACAAAATGTGCAGGAAAAAGTTGTATATTCGAGGTAACATTGAATTGTGGTAAATTTAATTTTAATTTAATTTTATTTTTTTACAATTTTACTTTCAAGTAATCTCTACACCCAACATGGGGCTCAAACTTACAACCCTGGGATCAAGAGTTGCGTGCCCTACTGACTAAGCCAGCCAGGTGCCCCTGATTTTTCTTGTTTAAAAAAATTTCTGCATCTCTTAAATTATTTTACCATAGAATTTTGAAAAAACTTTGCTCATATTAGAGAGTAGATTCTATAGGCTATCTGGCCACACCTTTTAGAACCTTCTCTGTAACACGAAACCATTCGAAAGAGACACTAGACCAACGTGTAGCACAAATTCAATCAATCGTTTTTGCTACTCATCTACAAAATGGCTTTCAAATGTTTTACAGTTCAAATTCTTCAAAAATGCTGTTATGCCACGAAATCCAGGGCACCGAAAGTAATAATGAAATACGTGGGAGACAAGGAGGACAGTAAACCGCAAGTTGCCAACGGACTCAAATTCTTTTCCAAAGAACTATTGGTTGTTGTAAACTGGTTTTATAAGCCGCTTACCTAGGTAATAACAACATTACTTATAAGACAAAATAATTATAGAAGAAAGCAAATCCTACTTAGGTTCCAATTTTCCCTCCTGTTCACTTCAGTCACGGTAACTAGATACGGCATTTCCACTGGGATATGTCCATCCTCACTGTAAATTTCCAAAGAAATTGGATATTGTGTAACTGGAAACTTAAAACGAGGAACCTAAAATGCAAATTCCGAGAATGAACGTCAATTTGGACAATTCAGAACTAATTTCATTTCCTGGTAAAGAGTGAATAGATACATTCTCCAAGAGCTTGGCCATTCTAAGGGACATGTGCCTCTCAGGGTTTCTGCTTTCTCAGGGCATGAAAAACACGGTGTCTTACAGCAGAATTAACGTGAACTCCAAAAGTAATACACAAACATTGTGCTAACAAAATTCATGACTTTCTATTGGTCTTTTTCAGAAATTTTCTATGATGGTATTCAAACCTTTTTGGCTAACCCGCACCTCAAACGGCACTGCATGAAGTGGCTCTTGGCCACCTCTCTCACACCTCTCTCCCAGCCAGCCATGATCTTTCAACCACACTCTTTAAGCTCAGGCTCTGGAGTCAGAGCTGAAATCTAACTCTTTCATGTATTAGCAAGGTGATCTTTGGCAAATTATCTGGCTTGTCGGTGCCTTGAATTGGAGACGAATCACGAAGAATGCGTAGAGCAGCGTTTGGCAGTCAGCAAATGTTCAAGAGATACATTGTAATTCAGTGAGGGGAGATACATTGTAATTCAGTGAGGGGAGAGTTGCAGGGGTATATATGACACTCCTCTCAATTCACTGAATGCTAACTCTATGCCCAACATGGTATTCAGTGATTTTATCTTTATATAAAAGATTTTATAAAAATCAAATCACTTAATATAATGCTATAGATAGATAGATAGATAGAAGACAGAGATGGAGAGTCTATAATGCTATTATATAGTCTTACAAGGCCTTGAAATAGATCTACTTGAAAGCTATACTAAGTGGACATTTAACTCACCTACTGCAAACATCAATATCCATTTGATACACTCTTGGATGTCTTAAGGCTAACAGAATAAAACATTTGACACAGAACCCCTTCTCTTAACCAATATACTATACTGTCTTCTATTTTGGTGGCTGCTACCAGACCGAACTCCTTGATTACAAGGACTTGATCTCCCATATTCCCAGCACTGACACCCATATACACATTTTTTTTTTAGTGAATCAATGTTCATCATAATCTAGTGTAGTGTAGGACAGGTCACAAATTGTTTTCATAGAGATACGTGCCTGTGTGCGTATCTTCATAAGAATCTTGTGAAATGGACGGGGTAGGGCGGGTATTCTTCTATTTTATAGAGTGGTTAATTAACTGGCTTAGGCACATTTAAATCCAGATCTTTCTAGCTCTGTGTCCTATTTAATTCTGTGTCATAATGAGACGTTTCTTTGTCTTAACACTCATGTTTAATCAAACTGCACATTTCAAAATCTTTATTGATATGAAGGTATTTTGTCTTCGGGTAATTAAACATTATCTTACCTTTTCTCTGCAGTCTGAGAAAGCAACAGCATGTGAAAATTTCTGATCATTTGTGCAATTACACTCTTCCCGAGTAGACGCATTAGCACACTGTTTGAATTTACCAGATTTCTGCAAATAGAATACAGGTTGACTTGCTTTTTTTATGGCAGGCTTTCTGCCAACTGAGTAAATGTTCAATAAATATTTGTTCCCTGAATGCATAAAATCCCTGAGAAGTTAATAGGGCAAAAATATCCATTAATAATGAAGTAAAAGTTGATTCTCTCCACTTTTCTTCAATTCTCTTTTTTATTCACCTCCACTCTAATCTTTACTACTTCCTTCTATCTGCTTACTTTGAGTAATACTATATTATTTTAATTACTTTTTATATAGAGGAAGACAAATCCATTCATTTTCTGTTCTTCAGATTATTTATTATTATTATTTTATTTTTAATGTTTATTTTGGAGAGAGAGAAAGAGAGGGAGAGAGAGAGAGCAAGCATGAGTGAGGAAGGGGCAAAGAGAGAGGGAGACACAGAATCCAAAGCAGGGTCCAGGCTCTGAGCTGACAGCACAGAGCCCGACGCGGGGCTTGAACCCGCGAACGACAAGGTCATGACCAGAGCTGCAGTTGGACATTTACCCGACTGAGCCACCCAGGAGCCCCTTCAGATTATTTATTAATACAAATTTTCTTTTCACTATGAACTTTAGAATAAGCCCACCGTGTTCCCTCAAACATACCCTGGTGGGTTTTGATTGTATTTGCACTGAATGCAGTGCAATTACCCTGGAGAGAACTGAGCTTTTAATGGTGAACCTTCCCATCAAGAACATGAGACTTCTCTCAATTTATTAGGTGTTTTTTATGTGCTTCACCTAAATCATACAATGTTTTTCATACCTGCCTTACACATAATTTTAGATTAAATTCTACATCTTTTATTGTATGCAGATGAAGTGTGGGTTGTTTTTCATTATTACTTCCAATTAATTAGTACAGATATATAGGAACATTACTGATTTTTCTTTGTGATCTGATATCCATTGGACTACATTAGTGATAATTATTATTCATTTTAATAGTTCGCCAGTGGTTTCTTCCATATTTCTAAGTAAGTAATTATATGTGGAAATGGTGAGTTTTGTCTCTTATCAATATTTACACTTTATTTATTTTTTGTTGTGTTGGCTTAGGTTGACCCTACAGAACAAAATAAAATAGAAGCATTGAAGCATTCATGCTTTAATATTGAATTTTAATATTTTTGCTAAGGACTTCTCACCGATTTTATTGCATTGGGTGGTATCACTTCTATTTCTGGTTTACATAAACTTATTCAGAAATGAATGTTACATTGTATCAAATATGTTTTATGGCTTCTGTTGAGATTAGTTTTACTTCGATCCATTTATACAGTAAGTTATTTTAATGTTTTCCTACGCTCAAACTTGCTCACACTGGAGAAACTCTACAGTCTCCTGATACACTACAGTGTTAGTGTATTCCTGCATTTGACTTGCTGGTAATATTTTACTTAGGATTTTTCACAAGTCACACTAGACAGATTTAGGGGTGAGTGAATTAAAGATATATGTGTGTCTGCACGTACTATTTTCTTTTTGCATTGTTTTGCATTTCTTTAATTTGAATTACAGTTATAGAATGCGGACCATATTAAGCCTTTTTGGAATTCATTAAGACTTTATCACAAAATAAGCCATCACTTTGTATGAATGTTCCACGCAGACTGGACGGAATGTGTATTCTCTGTTTTACACAGACACGCTCACTGCGCTCCATGCCTCCCGGTTCTCCTGACTCATGGAGCTCTTTGCCATGACTGCCCTTGTGACAACACCTCCTCTCCTGGGATGCTCTCTGTCTCTCCCTTACCCTCTTCTACACCCTGCCTTGCTCTTCCTTTGTTGGCTTACCCCTACTCCTCTTTCAGTCTGACTCCCTTGGACTAGATTATATGCCCCTGATCCACAGTCATCTTGTGTGTTTTGTGTCTATTTCTACTACTTGGCTGTCTTAAATTTAAGGGAAGTAAGGATTAATTAGGAGAGGTTTTTTTAATGCAAATTTCAGGACTGCACCCACAGTTTCTGATTCAGTAGCTGCGAGGGACAATTGAGAAAGCTGCACTGCAGAAATATGCCTAGATAATTCTGCTTCGGGTTATGCACGGCCATACATACAGAAACAGTATTTAATTTGTACAACTTTTTTGTTTAACTCCTATCCTCCCCCATTACAGGAAAGATGTATAAAGGTATCTGTTTATCTTGTTTGTTGCTGTATCCTCAGAGAACATCTGTTTGTACAGTAGCTGATAGCACTAGAAATGTTGAAATTAACATGTGTCGACTGCATAAAAAGTACACTAAAAAATTACTGACTTAGCTGTAAATTAGATACATTTACTATTGAACTCCCAAGAGAATCTTGAAAATCCAAACAAATTAAGGATTTCCATGTAAGTGTAGTAAAATCATATTTCAGTAGTGGAAGCTTGGTTCTAGTGACACAACAGGGTTTATCTTTGGGGAAAAAAAAGGGGAATCAAAGCAGAACTCAGTTGCCTAGAATGGAGCTTCTTACACCCAAATGCAAGATTCAACCAAAAGTCAACCTCCCCCTGTATTATGTGTGTAATAATATTTGCACAAATGTGTATTATTAGTTTGTCCAACAGTCTTAAAGCACTCTTTACATCTGGCACTGTTCTGGGTACTAAAGAGGCAGCAGAGGAGAAGATTTCAAATCAACAGCAACAACCCTGACTTATCCAGCTTATCTTTTTATGAATCATGATAACTAAAACAAATGAGCAAAATCCGTAAAATTATAATAAGTGCAACGAAGAGCAATAAGGGAGAGAAGGGGGACAAGGAGTGGGTAACAACGGAAGTGGAGTTTCCAATTCTAAATAGAGTGGTCAAGGCAGGCCTCACAATGATGGTGTCATTGAAGCAAAGACCTGAGGACAGTGACAGAGTGTGCCGTGTGCTCTCTGGCAGAAGAGCATTCCAGACAGGAATTTTTTCAGCTGCAAAGGCCCTGAGTTAGAAATATGTCTGGCATATCTGAAGAACCATGTGGAGGCCAGTGTGGCTAGAGCAGATTAACCCTGGGGGAAATCAGGTCAGACGCAATGCCAAGGCCAAATCATGAAGGACCTGATAGACCGCTGTGAGAATTTGGCTTTTACTCCCAATGACATGGGGTGACAAGAGAGAGTTCTGAACAAGAGAAAGAACCATTTTATGTCTTTGTGTACGTGTGCGTGCACATACACAGTGCGTGCGGATATGGAATGGATGTGGATGTCTGTGCACGTCTACAGGCAGGTAGGTGCGTTGCCCATCACGTACTCTTCCTCGGAACCTATTGGTTTCTCTCTGTTCTTCCCACCGTGTTCAGTCCACACTCCAGAGAGTGTGGTTGTTCTCTAGGAAGAACCTTGGCAGCACTTTAAATGTGCCTGTGTTGGATCAAACAGTCTTCTTTCCTCAAGGACAACCCTTCACTTCACTAAGCTGGACATGAAATGGGCCTGGGGCTCCTTTCCTTTGAGAAAAGATACTCTCACGCCACGTATCCCCTTGGAAATCCAGATGGGAACCAGGGAACAGTCAGGAGAAAGGGGTCCACTTAGACATCTTGGCTCCAAAACCACTTCTAGAAATAGCAGTGAGAGGAGATGGGGCTAAAGGAGGAGGAAGAGGAAGAGGGCAGGAGTCGTAGTAATAATAACAGTGTTGACACATCAGGGCAGGTAGAACATTGTTTAGAATACACCTTCTCATTTAATCCCTGCAGCTAGGGCCATCTGTAATTTCGCTGAATGAGTTCTCGAATTCAAATAAGTACTGGTTTAAATGTGAAAAATTATTTACCTTTGACTTAGGAAATAGATTTCTCGGTATGGGTTTGCTAGGGTCTGCATGGTAAAAATTATCTGTGAGGGGAATGGCAATCCCCATATTAGATGGAGGCCGGTAGTTGACCTGTAAGTGACCAAGCAAAGAAAACAGGTAATTCATTGTTATTTACTAAGTCTTTAACTTAAAAACCTTACTTTTCCATAAAAACATTCAAAGCAATTTTTTTTTTTTAATTTTTAGTTCCAGGTATTAGAGTCCATTTCTACTTCCCCTGCACTCCTTACACCTTATTCTTCTGGAATTTCGACAACCTCAACCCATGGTAATAGAACTGTTTGCAACTTGTAAATAAGCGAAAAAAATGTTAGTAGATAAAATAGCCACCATGAAGCAAATGCAATAAAGTTTCAACACTTTATAAAAAGTCTTAGTGATGTCTTTAGTAAATAAACCTGCAAGTTTGGTTATTTGCTTTTTTGTCACAGAGAAAATTAAAAGTAATAGTTAGCAAAGAATAATAATTATATATATATATTATATATATATAATATATATATATATTTTTTTTTAAGGTGTCACAGATACTGACAAGGCACAAATTAAAACTGTAACTACATCACAATGGAACCAGTAAACTATCAGCCCGGGACAGGTCAACATACTGACAAATCACTGTATATTACAAAATCCCCGAGATTATGCCACCGTAATATAGCATAAAGTGATTTTTAAAATGGTGGCACTGAGTTACCAAGAAAAATCGTTATTTCAGGAAGTTCTTATATTTTAGAAATAAATAATAATCACATCCTCAAAATGACAAGAAGTTTGAAAAATAACCAGTGTTTTGAGTATCTTAGGAAAGAAACGTTAAGACACGATGGCCAGCCAATCACACAAAAGTAGTATGTCATGGGCACCCTTACGACAATGTGCTTGGGTTTCTTACCGGCAAAGTTTTGATCATATTGAACCCCTGACTGTCTTTGTGAATGCCACTAGTCCAGTCTTCCAGTGGGATAGGTTTACTCGGAATATGATGCATGGATTTGAGATAACTACAGCTGTTTTTCAATGTTGGCACGACCGTTGTGACAAAGCACTCAGTAGATGCTCCCCAGACAACTAATGCCAATGAGGTTGAACCCTGGAAATATCCAAGTAAATGAAGATCACTTAAAGTAACTGTTACAGGCTCAAGTGTGTTCACTCAAAATTTGTATGTTGAAGCCCTAACTCCCACTGTCTCAGAACGTGGCTGTTATTTAGAGACAGGGCCTTCACAGAGAGGATTAAGTTAAACTGAGATCATCAGGGTGCACCCTAATTTGATATAATGGCTGTCTTTATAACAAGAGGAAATTTGAACACAGACACACGCAGAGGTGAGACAGTGTAAAGACGCGAGGAAAAGACGGCCGTCTACAAGCCAGGGCGTGAGGCCTCAGAAGAAACCAACCCTGCTGACATCTTGATCTGGGAATTCCAGCCCCCACACCCATGAGAAAATGAATTTCTGTGGTTTAAGACTCCCAGTCTGTGGTATTTTGTTATGACAACCCAAGTAAACTAACACGGTGACCAATGAAAGAATATACAAAGAGAGGGGCGCCTGGGTGGTCAGTCCGTTCAATGTCCGACTGGGGCTCAGGTCATAATCTCACTGTTTGTGAATTTGAGCCTCTCATTGGGCTCTGTGAGGACAGCTCAGAGCCTGGAGCCTGTTTCAGATTCTGTGTCTCCATCTCTTTCTCTCTCTGCCCCTCCCTGCTCGTGGTCTCTCTCTCAAAAATAATAAACATTAAAAAAATTTAAGAATATCTGAAAAGAAATGAGTGAAAATAGAAATAGAGAGATATGTTTGACCATAAAGATTGTTTGAGGATAAATCATAACAGAAAACACTTTCTTTTCTAGGAAGAAGTACATTGCAATCTAACAGCTGTGGGCAACACTGGAAATGAGAAAGCTTATGAAATAAACTCCATTATTACACCCTACTCAGACTGATGATGCTTCCCCCCCTTCACTCATGAACATCTGGAGATTTGCTTGGATGATGTGAATAAAATAACTTCCACTGGTATTCATTTTGAAAAGAAGATATACATGTAGCAATTGCTATAGCTCACAAAGATATGTTTTTAGTAGGAATTTATGCACAATATGTGTGTTTGAACACATTTTGTTGAATATTCAACAAAATTAGCTATATTCCGTTTGAAATTTTAAAGTCTTTTTGGAATTTTAAAAATCTAGAAATACTAATAACTGTAGTGATGTTGTAGACTGTACCTCTGTCCCTGTACTCTGTACCCATTAAACACGATGTATTTTTAAAAAGTTTTACCAAAATACATTGGACCAGAATCTAAACACGGTTTGTTCTACCATTAAAGAGAATATGGTTAGGGTTGGGAGACATGCAAGTTAAATAAGAGACAAGGAAGCAAACAAAAAAAATCCAAAATGTTGGACATTCTATAACACAACTGATCTGATTTCTACGATTCAATGACAAGGGAAGAAAATGGACTGGTACCTACCTTCAAACAAAAGACACTTCAGAGAAAAATAATCACGTGCTGTGTGAATCTTGTTTGGATCCAAATTCAAACAAAACAATTCTAAAAATATTTTTAAGAAAATTGGGGAAATTTGATTATGGACTAGGTTTTATAGGATGCCAAAAAATTGTTTAAAAAGTTTTAGGAAAAACAATGGCATGATAATAGTTACGTGAGAGATAGTCACATTTTTTATACATGTGTATTGAATCATGTAAGAAGTGAAATGGCATGATGTTTGCTTTAATTCTGAAATATCTCAGACGATAAACCAAAATCCAAAGAGTGGGGGGAAGGGGTGATGATAAAACAAAAGTAGCAATGTCTCGACTATGTTTGAGTATTAAGTACATGGAAATTCTACTTGTTTCTGCATCCAAAAATCTTCATGATAAAAACAACTTTGAAATATGTAGAAAAATATTTAGTAACTCAAAAGGATTAAACCATATAGTTAAATGGAAGGGGCAAAATGTTCAAAGTGTATGTACAAAGCTCTCCCAGTTTTAGGGAAAAAAAGAAAAGAAAAATACGGTTCGTTTATAGTGACTGAGGATTTTCTACATGCCAGACATTATTTAAAAAAAATTTTTTTAATGTTTATTTCTGAGAGACAGAGAGAGAGAGAGACAGGCAGAGAGAGAGAGGGAGACACAGAATCCGAAGCAGGCTCCAGGCTCTGAGCTGTCAGCACAGAGCCCAATGTGGGGCTCAAATTTGTGAACCACGAGGTCATGAATAGAAGTCTGACGCCCAACTGACTGAGCCACCCAGGTGCCCCTAGACATTGTTTTAGATGTCCTACTTGAATTATCACATTTAATTCTCAAAAGCAACCCTATGAGGTAGGTATTATCATTACCATCTCCATTTTCTAGATGAGGATACTGAGCCATGGTAAAGTGACCTTCCCAAGTTCACAGACTGTACCAGAAGATCTATACCAGCCAGTCTTCTCCAAAACTCATTCAACCTCTGTTCTGTAATGCTACGATGCCTTTGGTTAATTCCCAAATGTTAAAAGTGCTTAGTCATTCTTGGTAGATAGGGTTATGTTTGATTTTCTCTTCTTTCTCTTAGTTTATACTCTAAGTTTTCCATAATTAATAGATTTTTTTTGTAACTAAAATCTTACTTGACGTAAAGCTTTGCTAGCTGCAGAAATTTTCATTACGTAACTATCAGTATCATCGAAAGAGCCTTCAGTTTTAACTTCTAACAAATTTGGGTTTCCAACAATGACATTCAGTAGTGGTATTTCAAGTGTTCGAACACCTATGGAAACAAGGCCAAAGGTTAAAATTAGTTAAAATTATATCATTGGGTGTCAACTATACTAAGGGTATCTACTAACTATGGGTATCTACATTTATATCTATCTCTCCAGGTAAAATTCTTCTGGAAATTAATAAAAAAGAAAAAATTAAATCATGAAAAATTTATTTTTTACTTTTTAAAATATTTATTGAGAGAGAGAGAGAGAATGAATCCCAAGCAGGCTCTGCACTGTCAGCGCAGAGCCCCATGTGAGGCTCTAACTCATGAACTGCGAGGTCGTGACCTGAGCCGAAATCAAAAGTTGGACGCTTAACCAACTGAGCAACCCAAGGGCTGCATAATCATGAAAATTTTAAACAATTTCATAATGACTGGCTAATCAGGATTCTAGAACATCTGCAGAGTCCGTTATGAAGGATGCATAATGGCCACAAATATAGTTAGGAATTTATGTAGAGTTAACTTTGATCGTTCTTAGAAAAATTCAACTTTGCAAATATTTTCTCAAAGAAATATTGCTCCCCTCCACTTCTCGTT
Organism: Panthera onca; assembly: GCF_046562875.1. NCBI lineage: Eukaryota > Metazoa > Chordata > Mammalia > Carnivora > Felidae > Panthera > Panthera onca. The sequence continues at coordinate 134,065,724 of NC_138344.1, forward strand.
CTTCAGCCAAGTTCTCAAATGCATGGAAAGGTCACTTGGACAGTACCGGTCACACTGAACTGGATGGCTCAGGGAAGAAACTGAAGGATACATGCTCAGTTAAAAGAGCTGTCGGCCACCGTTGCCAAGACAAAACTAGGCAGTTAACGCGGCACATCGTCAGGCCGGTCTCTGCCTTGCAATCACTCCATACTGAGAAATTTAATAGAAAAAGAGATTTGGCAGAGCAAGTAGTCTAACTTCCATCCTTACTAATCAGAAAGGGCTGAGAAGTAGGAAATGATTAGCCTGAAGTTTCATCTGCAACAGTTTCCCTTAAACCAAAGCGATCTGGCCAGTGCTTCCTAAACTATCATCGGGTATTCTGTTAACACGCAGATTCTGATTTAGCGGGGTCTGTGGAGGGCACTGAAGCTCCACACCCCCCTCAGCTTTATTGACGTATAACTGACAAAGAAAACTGGATATATTTAAAGCGTATATGATGATTTCATGTATATGTGTGTGTGTGTGTGTGTGTGTGTGTGTGTATACATAGACACTGTCAAATGATCATCACAGTAAGTTAATTACACACCCACCACCTCACAGTTACTTTGTGTGTGTGGTGAGAACATATGAGATCTACTCTCTTAGAAAATTTCAAGGATATAATGCAGTACTATTAACTATAGTCACCATGTCATGTATTACATCCCCAGAACTTACTCACTTTACGATGACTCACTTTACAGTGAGAAGTATCTACTGACATCTGTCCATTTCTTTTTACTCCTGAACCCCTGGCAACCAGCATTCTACTCTCAATTTCTGTGAGTTAGACTTTTTAAAAATTAGACTCCACACCTGAGATAACACAGCACTTGTCTATCCCTATGTGGCTGATTTCACTTAGCATATCGTCCATATTCATCACACACACACACACACACACACACACACACACACACACACACATCATGTTTTCTTTATCCATTCATCCATCGACCGACACTCAGGTTGTTTCCGTATCTTGCCTATTGTAATGCCACAATGAATATGGGACTGCAGATATCTCTTTGAGATACTGATTACATCTCCTTCAGATAGACACCCAGAAGTGCGATGCTGGATCATATCATAGTTCTATTTCTAATTTTTTAGGAACTCCCATACTGTTTTCCATAGTGTCTGTTCCAGTTTACATTCCCACCAACAGTGCATGAGGGTTCCCTTTTCTCCGTATCTTCAGCAGTCCTTGCTAGCTCTTGGCGTTATGATACTAGTCATTCTAACAGGTGTGAGGTGATATCTCACTGTGGTTTTGATTTGCATTTTCCTAATGATTTGTGATGGTGAGCACCTTTTCACGTTATCTGTTGGTCATTCATATGTCTTCCTTGAAAAATGTCTATTCAGGTTCTTTGCCTATTTTTTAAATTGCATTATTTGTAGGGTTTTGTTTGTTTTTGCTATTGAGTTGTATGGGTTCCTTATGTATTGTAAGTATTACCCAACCCCTTATTGCACATATGGTTTGCAAATATTTTCACCCACTCTGTAGGTTGTCTTTTCATTTTGCTTATGGTTTCTTTTGCTGTGCAGAAGCTTTTCGGTTTGATGTAGTCCCACTTGTTTACCGCTGTTTTTGCTGCCTTTGAATTTTGTGTCATATCCAAGTCATTGCCAAGACCAATGTCAAGGATCTCTCACCCTATCTTTTCTTCTGGAGTTTTATGGCTTCAGATCTTAACATTTAAGTCTTTATTCCATTTCATTAATTTTTGTGAGGGGTATAAGATAGGGGACCAGTTTCATTCTTTTGGATATGATGATCAAGTTTTCCCAACACTGGATCTATCAGAGGATAGATCCCACTGTGTGTTCTTGCCTCCCTTGTCAAAGATTAGTTAACCATATATGTATGGGTTTATTTCTGGGCTTTCTATTCTTCTCCATTGGCCTATGTGTCTGCTTTTATGCCAGGACCATATGTTTTGATTAATATAGTGTTGTAATGTAGTTTGAAATCATGGAGTGTGATGCCTCCAGCTTTGTTCTTTCTTTTTTTAAAAAATTGTTTGTTATTTATTTTGAGAGAGAGAGAGAGCAAGGGAAGGGCAGAGAGAGAGAGAGAGAGAGAGAGAGAGAGAGAGTCCCAAGCATTCTCCGCGCTGTCAGTAAAGAGCCCGATATGGGGCTTGAACCCATAAACCGTGAGATCATGACCTGAGCCGAAAGAGTCAGACACTTAACCGAGTCACCCAGGTGCCCCCTAGCTTTGTTCTTCCAAAGACTGCTTTACTATTCAGGGACTTTAATGTGATGTATGACATTAACAGAATGAAGGGTAAAATCTTTGATCATCTCAATAAATGCAGAAAAAGCATTTGAGAAAATAGGGGTTTTCACAGAAATAGAACAAAAAACCCTAAAATTTGTGTGGAACCACAAAAGACTCTGTACTTCGTACAAGTACCCAGATGCTGCTGATGTGGCTCGTCAAGACACCCACACTTTGTATAGCATGCACTAGGCTTTTCTTCACAAAGAGGCAATTGAGTTGATTTGCTGATTACTATTGGCTTCCATCAAACTGAACAAGTAAAACTATATAATTCAACAACAAATTTGGTATATTTTAAAGCTGCAATAATTAGAACGCTGTAGGATTTGTGCCCGAATACAAAGAGATAACAAAGGAACAGAGTTTTAAATACCCAGAATGGTCCAAGTGATAGGTAAATTGTTTACAAGATAAAGTTGTATTTGAAATCAGTTAAGAAAGGACACACTGTTCAAGAAGGGATGTTCGAACAACTGGCTAACCACCTACGATATACCAAAGCAAAATCTAGATCAATTAAAGACTTGGAAAGTTAAAACTATAAAATTAAAACTCTAAAATTACTTGAAGGAAATATGGACAATGAGTCATATAATCAATGAGAGGATTCTAAGGGTTTCAAGAGGAAGCTTTCCACAAAATTTAAGTCCACAATATTGATTGAAACAGAAATAGATATCCTCCATTTTTTTCGAAGGCTGTAATTTTCATTTGTATAAATTGTATTTGGTTCTGCTTTTCAAAATGAGCCCTTTTAAAAGTAGCGTTTTGTCCTTTCATCATGGTTCAGGTCTTCTTTTGTCTCTTCGAGGGTTTTACATGTACTTGTTTTATTGTGTCTGATTTTTCTATTATCTCAACTTCTTAGAGACTAAATATCAAGTTCTTGGAGAGAGCCTGCAGACTTTTATATTTAGGTCATTTTCTTACATGTTTTAAAATTCTTGTCCTTGGGACGCCTGGGTGGGTTAAGTGGTTCAGGTCATGATCTCACGGTTGTGGGATCGAGTCCTGCATCAGGCTCCATGCTAAACATGGAGCCTGCTTGGAATTCTTTCTCTCCTCCTCTCTCTGCCCCTCTCCTGCACATTCTCTCTCCCTCTCAAAATAAATAATAAGATAAACATTAAGAAAATAAAACAAGATTCTTTTCCTCAATTCATGTTCAATGGATATTGATTTTTCCATGGAAGTCTATGTTCCCTGGGTTATGAAAGTATTCCTACGAAGCTTGCCTATGTTTGGAGCCCAGGTCTTATAATTATTTCTCAGCTTGGGATTCCTGCAACTGGTGTGTAGTCTCTGGGGATTATACAGTCTTGGAGTTTGGGGTTTTTAAGGAGTTGGGGTTTTTACAGGAGATCCTTTTTTTCCACTTTGAGTCTTGTGGAGACGATAACCTCCCGAGCTCCCTCTTTGGTTTGTTGGTAAAGTTTTCCTAATCCCCTCTTCATGATTTAAGCTCTTAGCTTTACTTAATGGTCTTGGTTCCAACCTCCTACCACAAAGCATATTCTGCTAATGCTTGGGCATTAAAATCCATCCCTCTGTCTATATGGCCTATATCTGAGTCTCACATCCTTCAGGGAGCCACAAAGTAGCTAATTTATTTGGCTTTGAGTTCCCTCTTCATTTCTGGTGACAAGATTTTTTTCTCTTTTGCTCCCTTCCTTCCATCTTTCCTCCTCTCTTTCTAGCTCAGCTTCTTACTAAAATTTTTATTTTATTTTTCTAGTATGCCATTTCTCCATCATCTTTAGGAAGTTTAATATTACTTTTATAATAAATAAATGTCATGGAAAAATAGGGAAAAGTATAGAATTCTATTTTAAAAGCCTTTTGGGGGGCTTAAAATAAATACTTGAAATAATTACAACAACACCAAAGTAACTAAAAGATTTTCTTTTCAGAGGACAGCAAAAATCTAAACTAAAATCCTGTGTAAATTTGGGCTGGGAACTTAACTCACTTTCCTCATTTGTAAATGAGAATTAAAATCTAGCCTTTTAGAATTGTTGTAAGTAGTAAAAATACACAAAAATAATTTAGTACAGAGCCTCTCACACAGTAAGCATTCAGTCATTAGCAGCTCATACTGTGATTAGCAGAATGCCAGTTACTACATAAGCCAAAGATAAAGGAAATAATATCAAAGAGTATATATTCCAGAAAAACAACAACATTTCCTTTTGATGTTTCCCAATACAAATAAGCTTACCTTTTGTATTAGGTATGACCTTAACTTTTAAAGTATGAGACTTCCCCAGATCAATGTATTTCAGGACATTGAGGGATAGGGAATCATCATGTTGTTGAAACCAGTAATTACATGGTTTTGCATATATTTTCCACATTCGTCCATTCCTGTGCCCAAAGTTGTATAGGAACCAGGAGTCTTTGGGGACGGTCATATTGCTGAGTACTTTTGCAGGCATGGTAGCAATAGCCAAAGCATTCTTATCATCTAAAATGCTTATGATCATGAAACTGCTGTAACCAGGAATCACCACGGTCTTCTCCACATCCAGATCTTGAAATGAAGAAATGGTACCTGAGGCTAAAACAGGAATCATTTATTATAAAATAAAATAGCAAATGTTCTCCAAGCACACTGGTGGATGTAACTGATGAAAACACAATTTGAGTTTTTAAACTATGGTCTTAACCAGAGAACACGCTGGCCAGATTTTGAGGTCAGAATCCAAATTATTTTGTAGAAAGTATATCACAAATATGTCAAGCACAAACCTATACTTTAACTTTATTATGAAACTAGTTCTATAAAATCCTTATCAGAAAAAAAAAATACCCACATAGGGCTAAGTAGTGACAAAAAAGCTGATTACTATAGAAATGCCAAGAACCTTAATAATTTAGAATCTTCACAAGAGAAGGATAACATAGCCAGTGATTCCCCAGTACCTAAAGGTGTGCCTATTACATAGAAGGTGTTCAACAAATATTTGCTGAGTAGATGAGTAATTGTTCAGAAAAAGCATGAAGATTTAAAAGAAACTAGACTTTAGGGAAGGACCGTGAGGAACACCACCATATAAGGAATGGAAAGGGAGAAAGATTTCACCAAGCAGATAAAGAAGAAATCAGTGGAGAAAATCCATCAGAGAGGATGTGCAGGGAGCCAAAAGAAGGCTGGTTCAAGGAAGGGGAGTCATCACAATCAAATGTCTTTGATAGGTCATGAAACATACCACCACCACCAATATTCTCCTCATTCTGAAAAAATAAAGCAGTCAGAAGAGACCCTCATAGCTCTCTTTACCATGAACACATGCTCTAATTTCTCCCACTTAAAACAAACCAACAAAAATCCTTTCCCAGCTTTCTTTCAACTGCCACATAATCTCTCTCCTCCCCTTATAAAAAATTCCTCGGGACAGTTGCCTGCATTCACTGTCTTCAATTCCTCTCCTTCCCTAATGTTTAGAATCTAATCCAACCAGACTTTCATCTATACTACTCCACCCAACAAAAGCTTTTGTCAGTAACTTTCATACAGATCTGCTGGTCAGTTTTCCTTCCTCTTCTGACCTGACCTCCTTCTTGAAAGACCTTCCTCACCTGGCTTCTGAGAGACAGTTTCTCTTAGTTCTTCTTTGAGCAGACCATCCAGTCTCCTTTCCTGCCTTGTCGGAATGTTAGGGATTGCATCTTAGGCCTTTTCTTTCCGTATTTACACTCATCTTGCGGGCGACGTCATCTGGTCGCATAGCATCAACTATCATACATGTACTGATGGCTCAAATTTCTCTCTCCAGTCCAGATGCCTTTCCTGAACTCCACGTTTGTCTTCCTAAATGTGAACCTCATTTCCCCACTTGGATGAGTAATAGGCATCTTCAATTTAATATAATCTCTCACCTGATTACTTCAACTTCGAAACTGATTTCTCTTGTCCTTTCCTTCTTAACCTCTCTCCATCACCTACGCAGTATATTCTCAACACAGGAACCAAAGTGAACATGTTAAAATCTAAGTCCAGTCATGTTACTTTCTGCATGAAACCCTCCAATGGCTCCCCCATTGACTCACAATAAAATCCAAATCCTTACAGTAAACTATACTAACTTTGGCTGTGTATCTATCACGTATAATCCTTTGAAAAGAATTACCCTACATAACAGTGATTTAAAATTATTTTAGTATGTAGGGCAAAATCTACATGAACAATTTTTTTTTTTGGATTTCCGTTTTTTTGTTTGTTTGTTTGTTTGTTTGTTTTACTTCTCCTGAATACTGCTTATGATGAAATCAATAACATTACAGGCATAAAAGACAGGCACTAGTATCGGTGAAATATTAATGAAGTTATAGTTAGGGTTTGTTATATTAGAAACCAAAACTTCCTCCAGGAACCTAAGTATGTAGACTTCAGCAGATTGTCAACTGGACAAAATTTTGAAATATACTGTTTTATAAGTAAGCATGAACCATCCTCCTAAAAAGATCATTCTTCATCTTTTTTTTTTTAAGCTATCAGAGATGTGCTATATTATTACACTTACTTTGCGGTTGAAGAGTAAGTTTATAGGTGACATTGCCAGTTTGAGTAATGGAAAGGGAACTAGACAAACAAGAGCTCTCGTTCACTTCTTCTATTCCAAAAGGGTCTATCACTTCCACAATAATAGAGGACAAAAATCCTTCGGTAAGGTTATGTTGTAGTATCTCTCTTATATAAGCTGTTCCAGTTTTCCTAAAGACCAAAGCAACAAATATCAAACCCATCTGGATAAAACAGTGGTTTAAATGAGAAAGTTTGTGAAAATATGGTTTAGAAATATATCAAAAATGGCTAACAAATGAGTATTTGATTATCATTTATTCAACCTCACTAGCAATCAATGAAATCTCAACTACTGCAACTAGATACAGTTTTTCACCCATCAGAGATCAGCAAAGATTTTTATTATTTATTTAGTTAATGTTTATTTATTATTGAGAGACAGAGAGACACAGAGCATGAGCGGGGGAGGGGCAGAGACAGGAGAAGACATAGAATCCAAAGCAGGCTCCAGGCTCCGAGCTGTCAGCACAGAGCCCCGCGTGGGCCTCGAACTCACAAACCGGGAGATCATGACCTGAGCTAAAGTCGGAAGCTTAACTGTCTGAGCCACCCAGGGGCCCCAGCAAAGATTTTTAAATGACAGGGTTCAGGAGTGGCAAGAATTGAGTGGAGATAGGCACTCATCCACTACTGATGGTTTGTAAATTAGTACAAGCTTCCCAGAAAGCAGACTGACATTGTGCATGAAGGGCTCTATCATTATTTCCCCTCTATGATTCCATAAGTCTACTGACAGGGCTCTATCCTAAGGCAATAACTTGAAACGCATAAAAAGAAAAAAAGCTTTCCACACAAAGATGTTCATCATGGCATTATGATGAAAGTTAGAAATAAGAAATACCAACAATCAGAGAATTAAGTAAATGATAATACATGATCTAGTTAGAATAGCTGTAACTATTAAAATCATATTTAGAAAGTGTTTTTCCTTATATAAGGAAAGTGGTCATGTTCTAATGTCTAAATGAAAGAAGTAATGTGATCCGTGAGCGTGGAATGTTTTTCCGTTTCTTTGTGTCCTTGATTTCTTTCATAAGTGTTTTAAAGTTTTCAGAGTATAGATCTTTTACTTCTTTGGTCAGGTTTATTCCTTGGTATCTTACTGCTTTTGGTGCAATTATAAATGGGATTGATTCCATGATTTCTCTTTCCGCTGCTTCATTATTGGTGCATAGAAATGCAACAGATTTCTGTACGTTGATTTTTATATCCTACGACTTGGTTGAATTCATGTATCATTCTAGCAATTTTTTTGGTGTAGTCTTTCAGATCAGAAGAACAAATATTGTTAAAATGTCTATACAACCAAAGCAGTCTACACATTCAATGCAACCTCTATCAAAATAACACCAGCATTTTTTCAGAGATAGAACAATCCTAAAATTTGTATGGAACCACAAAAGACTCCAAATAGCCAAACTAATGTTGAAAAAGAAAAGCAAAGTGGGAGTCATCACAATTCCAAACGTCAAGCTGTATTACAAAGCTGTAATCATCAAGAGTATGGTACTGGCACAAAAACAGATACATAGATCAATTGAACAGAGTAGAGGACCGAGAAGTGGACCCACAACTGTATGGTCAACTCATCTTTGACAAAACAGGAAAGAATATCCAGTGGAAAAAAGACAGTCTCTTCAACAAATGGTGTTGGGAAAACAGGACAGCGACATGCAGAAGAATGAAACTATATCACTTTGGTACACCATATACAACATAAATTCAAAATGGTTGAAAGACCTAAATGTAAGACAGGAAACCATCAAAATCCTACAGAAGAACACAGGCAGCAACTTCTTTGACCTCAGCCACAGCAACTTCTTACTATACACATCTCCGGAGGCAAGGGAAACAAAAGCAAAAATGAACTACTGGGACTTCATGAAGATAAAAACCATGTGCACAGAGAAGGCAACAATCAACAAAACTAAAAGGCAGACTACGGTATGGGAGAAAGTATTTGCAAATGACATATTGGATAAAGGGCTAGTATCCAAAATCTATAAAGAACTTACCAAACTCAACACCCACCCCCCCACCCCCCCGCCAAATCCAGTTAAGAAATGGGCAGAAGACATGAATAGACACTTTTCCAAAGAAGACATCCAGGTGGCTAACACACACATGAAAAAAATGCTCAACATCACTCATTACCAGGGAAATACAAATCAAAACCACAATGAGATACCACCTCACATCAGGCGGAGTGGTTAAAATGAACAACTCAGGAAACAACAGATGTTGGCAAGGATGTGGAGAAAGGGGAACACTCTTGCACTGTTGATGGGAATGCAAACTGGTACAGCCACTCTGGAAAACAGTTGAGGTTCCTCAGAAAGTTAGAGATAGAACTACTCTATGACCCAGCAATTACACTACTAGGTATTTATCTAAAGGACACAAAAATACAGATGCAAAGGGATACAGGCACCCCAGTGTTTATAGCAGCATTATCAACAATAGCCAAATGATGGAAAGAGCCCAAATGTCCAAAAGCTGATGAATGGATAAAGAAGATATGATACAGATATAGATGTAGATACAGACACATAGATATAGATATATGGATACATATACAGTGAACTGTTAGTCATCAAAAAGAATAAAATCTTGCCATTTGCAACAGCATGGATGGAGCTAGAGTGTATTATGCTAAATGAAACAAGTCCATCAGAGTGATTTCACTCGTACGTGGAACTTAAGAAACAAAACAGGTGAACATATGGGAAGGGAAGGAAAAATAAAATAAGATAAAAACAGAGAGGGCGGCAAACCATAAGACACTCTTAACAGTAGAGACCCAACTGACGGTTGATGGAGGGAGGTGGGTGGGGAGATGGGCTAGATGGGTGATGGGCATTAAGGAGCACTTGTTGTGATGAGCACTGGGTATTGTCTGTAAGCGATGAATCACTAAATTCTATTCCTGAAAACAGTACTACACTGGATGTTAACTAACTTGAATTTAAATAAAATCTTGGAAGAAAAGAAACAAAGAATAAATGAAAGAAGCAAGGTGAAAAATGGTAAGCAAAAAATTAAAAATGCATATTTAAAAGGATTAATTGCTAACTCATCAAAATGTTTACAGTTGTGATCCTAATTTGCTTCTTCATGTTTATCTGACTCCTAAGAAATTTGCAAGGAGCAAGTCCTTTACAGTCAAGGAAAAAAATCCATTTAAAAAATGTTAACTTGAAACATCCACATGCAAAAGAAAAAAAAATCTAGACACAGACTTTACACTCTTCACAAAAATTAACTTGAAATGGATCACAGACTTAAATATAAAATGCAAAACCATAGAACTCATACAAGATTAACATAGGAGAAAAATCTACATGACCTTGGGTATGGGGATGACTTTTTAGATATAACACTGAAGTTATGATCCATGAAAGAAAACATTGATAAGCCATACTTTATTAAAATTAAAAACATCTGTTCTGTGAAAGACACTGTCAAGAGAATTAGAAGACAAACCACAGACCGGGGGAAAATATTGCAGAAGACACACCTGATAAAGGACTGTTACCCAAAATGAACTGTAGAGAAGGAAAAAAGCCTTTTTTTCTTTTTTTTTTTTTCCTCTACCACCCTAAATTCTGAACCTGAGGGCCTGGAAATTAAACTGACAAAAGACAGATTACAAGAAGAAAACAAATAGAGTTTATTTTTCTAATGTTTATTTATTTATTTATCTATCTATCTATTTATTTATTTAGAGAGGGATAGAAAGCAAGGGGGGGAGGGGCAGAGAGAGAGAGAAAGAGAGAGAGAGAGAGAGAGAGAGAGAGAGAGAGAGAGAGAGAGAGAATCCCAAGCAGGCTCTGCACTGTGAGCACGGACCCCGCCGAGGGGCTTCACAAACTGTGAGAACATGACCTGAGCTGAAACCAAGAGTTGGATGCTTAACTAACTGAGTTACCTGGGCGTCCAACAAATAGAGTTTATTAACCTGTGTGTCATGTTTATACACTAGAGAAACTTCAGTGATGAGGAACTCAAAGGGGTGGTTAGAACCTGAGGCTTACAAAGCATTTTAACAAAGAACAGTAAATTCTCTGAAAAGTGACAAGGCAAAGGAAAAGGGGTTTAGGCTTTCAGGAGTGCCAAACTGGAAAAGTAAATATGCCTCTGAGGGAAACTAAGGAAAGAGAAGTCTTGTTTAGTAAGATTGGTTATGTAGATTCCACTCTGGCCTCTGGGCTTAAAAGAGTCTCTGGAGATTAGGAATCATCTTGCCTTTCCTGGTGGGGAGGGAGAGGGCAGAGATTTTTTTTTCTTTGTGTGTTTGTGCGCACACGCACGAGCTTAATTGCTTCACTGTTTTTCTTTGTTCTTTTTTCTTTTTGTAAGATGAGAATTCAGGAAAATGATAAAAATCTATGCTCTTCGTTAGAAGACCAGAGGAGAAATAAAAGCTCTTTCATTTATCAGTTGTGTGATGCCTTGAAATGCCTATCCCTACGAGTCACAGTGTCCTTACGTGCATTTCATTAAAGGGGCAACTTGGGTTTAAAGTCAGAGATTTTTTTTTTTCTTGTATCTGCTTCTTCTCAATTGTCGTCAGCTGAAAACAATCCTCACGCCAAACTGGAATATTTTGGGGTGGCATATTCTGATCCCCTACAATATAAAGAACTCTTAAAACTCAGTAATAAAAAAAATCAACCCAATTTAAAAATGGGCAAATGAACTGAACAGACACCTCACCAAAGAAGATATACAGATGGCAGATAAGCATATGAAAAGACGCTCCACATCATACATCATCAGGAAATCCAAATTAAAACAATGTTGAGATACCACCACACCTATTAGAATGGCCAATATACAAAACAGTGACAACACTGAATGCCTGCAACAACACGGAGCAACAGGAACTCTCATTCATTGCTGGGGGCAATGCCGAATGGTACTGACACTTTGGAAGACAGTTTGGCAGCTACTTATAAAACTAAGCATATTCTTACCACGTGATCCAGCAATCACATTTCTTGGTATTGATCCAAGTGAGTTGAAAACTTAAGCTCACACAAAAATCTAAACAAGGATGTTTATAAGAGCTATTGTTCATAATTGCCAAAAACTTAGAAGCAACCAAGATGTCCTTCAGCAGGTGAGTGGATAAATAAACTGTGGTGCATCCAGACAATGGGATATTATTCACCACTAGGAAGAAATGAGCTCTCAAGGCATGGAGAGACACAAAGGAAAGTTAAATGCCTTTTACTAGGTGAAAGAAACCAACCAGAAAAGGCTGTATATTTTATGATTCCAACATACTGTAATGACTCCAACTGTATGACGTTCTGGGAAAGACGAGACTATGAAGACAGAGAAGAGACCAGTGATTGCTAGGGGTTATCTGGGAGCGAGGGATGAATAGGCAGAGCACAGGGGATTTTTAAGGCAGTGAAACTCCTCTGTATGGTACTATAAGGTGGGTCCATGTCATACATTTGTCAAAACCCACAGAATATAGAACACTGAGAGTGAACCATAATATAAACTATGGACTTTGGGTGCTGATGGTACGTCAATGTAGGTAATAAGTGTACCACCATAGTGCAAGACATTGACAGTGGGGAAGATTGTGTATGTGGGTACGGAGGGTGGATGTATGAGAACTCTGCACTTCCTGTTCAGTTTTGCTATGGACCCAAAACTTCTCTAAAGAGTAAAGTTTCTTAGGGGCTCCCATGTGGCTCAGTCGGTTGAGCTTCTGACTTCGGCTCAGGTCATGATCTCACGGTCTATGAGTTCGAGCCCTGCGTTAGATTCTGTGCTGACAGCTCAGAGCCTGGATCCTGCTTCGGATTCTGTGTCTCCCTCTCTCTCTGCCCCATCCCCGCTCATGCTCTGTCTCTCTCTGTCTTGAAAATAAATAAAACATTAAAAAAATTTAAAAAAAGAGTGAAGTTTCTTAATGAGAAAAAATGACCCTCGTTGCCTCTGAAGTCAATGACCAATGGCCAGGCAGACACTTTGACTTAAAGCTGTTTCTCCCCTTCTCCACTCGAGTCTCTTTTACTCAAGTGTCTAGGGTTTGCTGTTGGGGGTAATTAAGCTCTACTGTTCTGGGAGAGGTAAGAAATCAGTGGGTTTTTTTTTTTTTTTTTTTTTTTTTTTTGAGAGAGAGCGAGAGAAAGGGAGGGAAGGAGTATGTGAGCAGGGGAGGGGGCAGAGTTAGAAAGAGAATCTTAAGCAGGCTCCATACTCAGAGCAGAACCCAGTGTGGGGCTCGATCCCACAAACCTGTGAGATCATGACCTGAGCTGAAATCAAGAGTCAGACACACAATCAACTGAGTCACCCAGGCACCCCTAGTTATAAGACTTCTGATTTTGCTTTAGAGGAAGAAAGATCAATCCAACAAGAAAACAAAGGAAATAAAGCACAAAGTCATCACTCTCCATAAGTCCATTAGAGAACTAAGGTCACCAACTAACATGACCAACTAACATTAAATCCAGGGGAATAAGCCATTCCAAGGAGAGTCTGAACACAGGAAGAGACTTACCAATAGAAGAGCCTGGGAGGGAGAGACCCAGTGTTGGCCACAACACAAGCAAGTAAGAATTGGCTAAAATTGTTAAAAAAAAAAAAAAAAAAATGGAAGCCCGAGTATATGCTTGCATTATGAGTTTGGAGAAGCTAGGGTACCTTTCAAAGGGGTGTCCCCTTTGAACTCACAAGTTACTTCCTTCCCATGGGCTTTCCCAGAGGCTCATGAGAAAGACAGGGGCAGGGCAATAGACCAGAGAGACCCCCTGGTGGTGGTCCAGGCAGCATGGAGGATGGGAGGAAACAGGCATCAAGCATCACCCACTTTCTTAAACTTTCTTTCATAGGAAGCAAAAATTTCAAGCCATGGGAAGCAAGATATTAACCACTTTTGCACACTGGCCTCCAAAGAAGTGATCAGTGCTGGGAGGGGTGGTTGGAGGGTGCTGGCACTGAAGCCCTGCTTCCCTCCCACCTCCCCTCCCTCTGTCCCCCTATGTAGCAAAAGCTTGAAGCTACTGGGAGACAGGAAGCAAAAGCCATGGGGCACAGGCAAAGACACATCAGGATGAGAGAAGTATAAAATAATAGCACTCGACCCATTATAGAGGGTCAGGAAGCTGTCTTGTGTCTATAGTTCTAGTAGAATTATCTAGGGGTGCCTGGGTGGTACAGGTGGTCAAGCATCCAACTCTTGATTTCAGCTCAGGCCGCTGTCTTAGCACCTTTTAGTGAAAAGACTAGACTGTTCTTTTTGCATTCTTATCCAGTGTCACATTGGTTGTCCATAAAATGAATGTCTCTTGGGGCGCCTGGATGGCTCAGTTGGTTAAGCATCTGACTTTGGGTCAGTCTTGTGGTCTGTGAGTTCAAGCCCCACATCGGGCTCTGCACTGACAGCACAGAGCCTGCTTGGGATTCTGTGTCTCCCTCTCTCTCTGCCCCTCCCCTGCTTGCACATGCTCTTTCTCAAAAATAAATAAACATTAAAAAAATTTTTTTAAAGCATTATCTCACTGTGAGGAGAAGAGCTGGAAATTTCCACCCAAGATTGAATCTCAGATACCAGGCAGAATTTGGCTGCAAGAGGTAATTTCTATAACAGATTATTGTTTTTTGGTGTTTTTTTTCCCCCTCCCTTAATGGAACCTGACAAGCTGAACGTAACATTTAAATGCAAGGACGGGGCACATGGGTGGCTCAGTTGCTTAGGCGTCCGACTTTGGCTCAGGTCATGATCTCGCGGTTCGTGGGTTCAAGCCCCGTGTTGGGCTCTGTGCTGACAGCTCAGAGCCTAATGCCTGCTTTGAATTCTGTGTCTCCCTTTCTCTCTCTGTCCCTTCCCTACTCACTCTCTGTCTCTCAAAAATAAATAAACATTAGAAAAAAAATTTTAAAGCAAGAACAAAGGCCAAGAAAAACCAGGAGGGGTTGTTACACAGAGTTTTAGTCACTGTGACAAAGGGAACATGAATACTCCAGTGAAGCAGAAGAGAGACAGAAACAGACTCCCTCACACATGGACTCATCACATGTTGCAGGGTGGGGGGAGCCCACATCAGCGGGGGGAAAGAGTGACTTCTACAGATGGCTGGTTATACATATAAAAAAAGAAAGAAATCAGTTCCTACTTCACATGACACACATTGGTGCTAGATAGACCAAACACTTAAAAATGAAAAGCCAAACTAAGACTATTACACGAAAACACAGGAGAGTTGCCAAATAGATCGTGGTGTATTAATGTGAGTGAATTACAGATGCATCAATACCGAGGAATTTAAAAAGCCTATCGCTGTATGGAAAAGGCAAGTCACAGAAGAATAATACATTTAGCAAAACTAAATAGTATGTTTTGATGCATGGGTACATGTTAAAGCCATAAAGAAAAAAATTATGTCAATGTTCACGCAGAAATCAAGATGCTGCTGATCTCTGGGGGACCAGGCCTAGTGTTGGGGTGGGGAAGAAAGGAGACCTTCCCAGGGGGATTGCCCAAGGGGTCGAGGGAACCAGCAGGGTGGACAGGTGGAGTAGTGGCCTTGTCCCTTCCAAAGGACTCTGGAGGTCTCCATCAGGAGGGCCTCTTCCCCCTTTATTTCACCTGCTTTCTCTCCCCCGAACTCTGGAAGGGCTAGACACCATAAGCTTCAAGGGAAGAAGATACTAGAAGCTGAAAAATAGTAAGAATGAGCAATACCCCACCTCCCCCAGCTCCCCAGTCCAGGTCAGGCCCAAACAGGGGCTGGGAAACAAATTTAAAATGGGTAAGAATTTGACCTCTCCTAAAACACTGGACAAGAAGAGAGTCATGTGATTCTTAGACTGACTTAGACATTTTTAGACCAAGGAAATATTCACCTGCCCTCGAAGAGAAAAGTTATGGGACTTGCCTGATATTCATCTAGAGATAGAATGGAGGGAAGTCCATGGAGGGGCTTGAAGGACAGTAGGAGGAAAATTAAAGGTGGCCTCTCCAGCTTATTCAGTGAGCAAATTTCACATCTATCTATCCAGTTACTCACATAATTAGAAGCCTTCAATGCCTCTCCTTCACCTGGAATGACATCTAACTCCCCAACCCCATCCCCGAGGGACTCAGAAGGCCCCACCCAACCTGGCTCCACGGTCTTGAATGACTTTTCTCCTCCTTTCACAACACTGAAGTCACTCTGGTTTTCCTTTGGTTTCTCAAACACACACCATGTTCCCATTGGCCTGGGGGCCTTCTACGTGTTGTCCTCTCAGTCTGGAAGCTTCCCCCCACCCCTCTCTTCATCCGCATTCTTCTGTTCCCATCATAAGCATCACCGCCCCCGAGCAACCTTCCAACATCCTCCAATAAGGGCTCAACCCTCAGGAAAACACTCTCTTGATGGCCCATGCTCTTCTGCTGTCAATGGCGTGAGTTCAAGATGTGCGTGGGTTCGAATGTCATCTTCGCTGCTCTATGGTATCCAGAGTGCCTTGCACATAGTAGGTTTTAAGCAATTGTTTGTGGGAAAATGAATGAAGGGCTCACTCTGCTCCAGCCCCTGAATACCTAGAATCTGCCTTGGCCGATTGCTAACTTTGGAACCTTGGGTCCCAAATCCTTGACCAGTCCAGCTGAAGTTTGGCTTTCTTCTAGTTCTCTGACCCTGGCTCTTTTCTCCCATTTCCTGCCTTGGAGATGCCCATTCCCTCGTTTCCGCACCAGTAGAGCAAAGTTAGAATCTGACCCCAGAATGTGCTGTTCTGATTTTTAAACACAGGCACCCTCACTTTTCCAGAGTTCACCTTGTGCCGCTCCACCTTTAGGAAAGACCAACATTAGCCCTTGTTTTCCCTAACTGAAAGAAATCCCAAGAGGATGCCCACTTCCACGAGAAGAGACAAAAAGTGAAAACAGAATCCAGCTTTGGTTTTGCAGTGAGCTGAGCCCTCATAGGGGCAGCGCACATCCCCAGCAGCAAGAAGGTCCCGCCGAACTCCTCCCCCTCGAGCTGCACGCAGCATTCTCTGCACCAAGATGCCAGAGGGTTGACCTGTGCGAGCAGCTGTGGTTTATCTCCATTCATTTTGTGCATCCGTTAGCAAGATATGTCGTAAGGCATCAGAAAAAGCCTAATGGAGGTTATTTTTGGGGTCTGGGAATGCTCAGAAATTTTTCCATAAAAATTAAGAGTAATTGCGTCTTTACGCCAGTTTGGCTTCCAAAAAGTTTCACAGGAACACTCTACTTTTGGAGAGTGAGGGGAAACTTGTATTTGGATCCTTAAGAGGATCATATGCTTTTTAAAATTATTAGGATATAAAACACTAATATTAACATTGAGATTATATTAATCATATGTTAGTCTTTTAAAAAGTGATTCTGTATGTTTTCTACAAGGACGTGCCTATGTAAACTGAGTGGTGGGCACCTGGGTGGCTCAGCTGGTTAAGCGTCCGACTTCGGCTCAGGTCATGATCTCGCAGTCCATGAGTTTGAGCCCCGCGTCTGGCTCTGTGCTGACAGCTCAGAGCCTGGAGCCTGCTTCGGGTTCTGTGTCTCCCTCTCCTCTCTGCCCCTCCCCTGCTCATGCTCTTGCACTCTCTCTCTCTCTAAACACACACACATGCACACACACACACACACACACACACACATTAAAAAAAAAAAAAAGACTAAGTGGCTTGGAAATGTCACACACACAAAATCCCAGGTACTTTTCTTAGACACAGAAAGTTCTACCATCCTTGTGTGGGATAGGGGGACTGCTACCAGCATTTGTTCCATCCTATCCAATTTCAGTCTTTACCTCCATCTCTGCGTGAGCTGCCCCACGGCACATGAAGTTGTTGGCTACGCGACAAGGTGCAAACCGATATCCCGATACAAATATAGTAAACAGATTTCAATCTGGTGGAGACACCTGTTTGGAGTAGGGTGAGTTTCTTCTGGTCATCTGAAATTGTTCCTTTTCTGGTTGTTAGATTTTCGGGGTTGTAAAATTCATAGTGGTCTTCAAAGACGGTTTTTAGCCCTAAAGGTAGTTTTAAAGGTCCTGGGCTCTTGCTGTTATCTTAGAAGTAAGCGTGGCTGAGAATACCACATACCCTGCTGTGCGGTATTTTGTGCAAGATGACCTTCGCTTTGCTAGATGTGTCTGTCCTTAGTACATGTGAGAAATGCCCTGTAAGTGAGCAGTATAGACAAGCAGTATCCAGTGTAGCCCAGGACATCTTTGATTACTCAAAGACGAAATCTTTGATACTGAAGGTGCTGACGTGATCAATCGTGTTTCTGAACTTGGGGCATCAGTCAAGGCACCTTGGAATCTACCAACGTATGTGGGCTTCTGAGGTATCGGAAAAAGATATACTCTATCTGGTACAGCTGAGAACACGACTCAAAAACGTCGGCTCGGAATTTAGCGTTTAGAAACCAGTGTGAAATCTAAATACATGTGAGGCAAATCAGTCCCTACCTGGAGTGTATCACTTTTCCCAAGTGGATGTTGCTGAATTTCTTGGTGTATCTACTTTCCTGAGGTTCGTTTGTGGGGACGTACGCAAAAAAAACCACTTCTTTTAAAGTGATAAACTGTGGCGCGAGTGCAGTTTCGAAGCCCATGTCAGGAGGCTGGAGTAGGAAAAAAAGAAAACAGTGCATCTAAACTACTTTATACTTCAATTAGGGCAAAATGCAAATATGAGATTTGTTTCCAGTTCAGGTCAAAACAGGACTGTTTTTGTTCATCAGTAGGAGTAATATTTCAACATGTTCTGTTTGAATATCCACGCGTATGTGAGGGATAATATCTTCTCCTGGTGCGGAGGCAAATTCTGGGGAGTAAGATTCAGTTTGGGATTCCTGTGACCTTGGCAGGAGCTGGAGTGGAAGAATGCACCGAGGCATGTCTTCCATTGTGTGCGAGGGGTCTGGAGGGGCAGATTTTGGAGCTCGGTTCTTACTGGAGTTGTTTTTTGTTTTTGTTTTTTTACAGGAAGGGGCTGTGGCATACAGCTCCTCACTTGAAAGCCGCTGTTCCCACCGCTGCATGCCAGTGACCCCACGGCTGCCAGTGACCCCACAACCCCCCCGCTCCTGTGCTATAGCCTTTCTCATTTCTTCTGTTTCACAAGCCTTTCCCTATAGTCCACGCCAGCACCACTGCCCCAATTTCTGACCCGTAGTGTCTTTCCAACACACTCTACTCTGATCCTGATCCTGTTCAGCTTGGGGAACTTTGAGGACCATCCCGAAGGGGGTGTTGTGGTTTGACCTCGTTGTTATGACATGGGGAGTGGGGGTGGTAGGTAGTGCAGACTGGTTGGGGGTGTGGCCATTCAACAGTGCCTCCAAGACCCATTTTCTGTCATGTCTTGTCCCCCTAGTGTCTTAAACTTGGGAACCCACTGAAGAGGGGAGAGAGTGGGAAACAGATGCCAGGAGAATAGACATGAGACAGAATCAGTGTCTTAAGGGCTCTCGAAAGGCTGAGAGTGCTTTAGAATTCCAAACACCACAGGGTGCCTGGGTGGCTCAGTCAGTTAAGCATCTGACTGTGGCTCAGGTCATCTTGAAGTTTGTGAGTTCAAGCCCTACATCAGGTTCTGTCCTGATGGCTAGGAGCCTGGAGCCTGCTTCACATTCTGTGTCTCCCTCTCTCTCTGTCTTCCCCTCCCCAACTCTCCCTCTCAAAAAAACAAATAAAGATTAAAAACAATTTTAGAATTCCTAATGCCATTCTAGCCTGGGAGTGACAAGACCACCTTATGAAAAGTGTGTACAAGTTCAATGAAAGGCAACACGCTGGGCCTGGGACCTGCTGTCTGGGTAAAAGTCAGTGGTGTGTGTGATTTGGGGTAGATTATTCAGCCTTGCTTTGCCTCATTTTGCTCATCAGTAAAATGAGGATAAGTAGCTGTTACAAAGATTTAAGAGAGCAGAGCAGTGCTCGGGACATAGAGCCACGAAAAAGCCAGTGGTGATTTTTACCCCGGGAGGATGCACGCACAGCTTGTCTGGGGGAGAGAGGTGAGTTAAAAAAAAAAAAAAAAAAAACACCCCTATTTATTGGCTTTTGATTTTAAGAATGTAAACTTTCACATAAGAGAACTAAGACATTTCCTACAAATTGTGAAGTTAGTGAAAAACTGTGGAATCTGCTTTTTTGGCAAGTTCCACCCTCCCCTCATGTCATTTGATTTGTGTCTATGCAGAGCCCACACGGCAGACTGGCAACTGCACAGAAAGTCATATGGCGGCATTTTACAGTCACAGGGAAGTTCCCGCCACCCTCTCTAGGAATATCTCGGACAGGGAAAGCAAAGACAACAACCTTTCGGCCCCAGTCTTGGCCTGGTAGTTTGCAGTGATCTGTTAAAACCAGAGTCAGCCTTTATTCCATTTCCTTTAGGCCGAAGGGAAGGTTTTGTTAAGCCCCAGTGAACACAAAAACCTTGTTCTTTGCTGATACACTCAGGAAAGTTCATTTCATGACCGTGTGCCCAGTGATGAGTTCTTAGGCACATGCACCATCACAAGTGGCACATTATACATTAAAATTATTAGAACAACTCTTTGCACTGTCACCTGTGAGGAAGTCCTATATTAGTATCAGAAAAGGAAAAAAAAATGAAGGGGCAGGGTTAATATGAAAGAGGAAAGGTAAACCACTGGGAAAAATGGAACTCATATTTCTTGCTCATATTTCTTGGGAGGTAGAAAACCAAACCTATCGTGACCCTGGGTTGGAAGTAATAGGTCTAAGTAATAAGCTTAGAATATCTGGTCATGTTGCTCTGAAGATAGTCTGGGTGGAGTTAAATCTATAGAACCCTGAAAGGGACTGGGAAGAAGGTTTTGGAGATGTTCTCTGCTATCTGGAGGCTTTTCCTATAGTCAAACAGAGCAAAGTGCATTAATCCGAGTTTGTCCCAAGGAAAATACCTTCCTGTTTTCCCACAATTCCGTGTGTGGAATGTGGTATATGTATTCTTAAAGCAAGGTGAACAGTTTCAATGCATTATATCACTAACCTGTCCAAAAATACCTTTAGAATTTCCAAAGGCTGCAAATGACCCACCAGCTTCAAAATGGTCTGGCGTCAGTTTATGTATGAAACCCATGTGGTCATAGTATAATGTGAAGATATTGTCATCAATAGATCCGATTTTACTATATCTTCTTAATCCTACGAGGAAAGAAACAGAAGTCTCTTGATGTCGATATAATACAACTAGAGACGTTTTAATACCATACCTTGTAAAAAACAAAAAACCCCCAAAAAACTAAAAAACCCTTCACTTAAACTAAGGGGTGGAAGTAAGGCTTTGAGACTCCACAATTAGCAAAATACATGTTGGTCTTGGTTAAGTCCCTCAAAAGTCCTTTCGGGGCTCCATTTCATTACGGAACCTGTTCCCTGAAGTAGGTGAAGGCCAGAGTGAGGGTCACAGGAGAGATCTGGAGGAAGAGAAGTGAGCTCCCCCTAGTGGTGGTTCCTCTTCCTGATGCCAGGAGAATTATCTGCAGAGACCGGGGAGTCATTAGCTATCCTACGATGAATAGGTTGAACCAAATTTGGTGTCCTGTGTTTCTCTCGTGCCTTTAGAGAAACATGATGGGCAGTCCTGGCAGTAATCTGGTAGTAGCAAAGCATTCACCTGACCGAACAGACACTGGTCCAGAGAGAGAGAGAGAGAGAGAGAGCTGCCTCCCACAATCCCTGAATGTTGGAATGCCCCAGGGCTCAATTTTTAGATCTCTTCTCTATCTCTGGAGATCTCATCCAGTTTTAGGAGTTTAAATCCTTTTTTTTTTTTTTTTTTTTTTTTTAAGTAGGCTTCACACCCAGCACGTAGCCCAACATGGGGCGTAGAACTTGAGATCAAGACCTGAGCTGAGATCAAGAGTGGGACACTTAATTGACCGAGCCACCCAGGTGCCACTAAATCCATCTTTATGCAGATGATTCCCAAATGTAAACCTCTCATCCCATTCTCTTCCCTGAACTCCAGATTTGTATATCTGGCCACCTACTGACAGTTCCAGATCCATGGCGGTCAGGCATCTCAAACCAAACTCATCCCAGACTGGACTCCCAACCCCCAGGCAAACTCCTCCACCCTCAGCCTTCCTCCTCTCCATAATACCAACTGCAGTTTTCCTTTTGCTCAATCCAAAACTGTGGTGTCATTCTTTCTTTTTTTGTTTCACATGTATTTATTATTGAGAGACACAGAGAGACAGAGTGCGAGCAGGGGAGGGGCAGAGAGAGAGGGAGACACAGAACCTGAAGCAGGCTCCAGGCTCTGGGCTGTCAGCACAGAGCCTGATGCGGGGCTTGAACTCACGAACTGCAAGATCAAGACCTGAGCCGAAGTCGGACGCTTAATCAACTGAGCCACCCAGGCACCTCCCGTGGTGTCATTCTTAATTCTCCTCTTCCTCTCACAGCCTGTATCGAGGCCATCAGCAAATCCTACTGACTCTAGCTTCAAGATGCATATAGAAGCCAACCTTTACTCGCCAATTCCACCTCTGTCGCCCCGCACAAGTGGATATGGGCAGAGGTTTACTGTGAGGAATTAGCTCATGCAATTATGGAGGCTGAGAACGGCTGTGATCGGCTGTAAGCTACAGAAGCAAGGGCCTGAGAACCAGGGGATCAGATGGCATAACTCCCAGTCAGAAGACAAAGACATGAGGACTGAAAACCAGAAAGGCCCCTAGTTTAAGTCCCAGGCCAAGGACAGGAGACGGCTTACGTCCCAGTTCACAGGCAGGCAGGAAGCAAAGGAGGGGATTCCATTTTCCTTCACCCTTTGGTTCCACTCAGGCCTCCAATGGATTGGATGAGGCCCACCCACCCACACTGGGTAGGACAGTCTGCTTTATAGAGCCTGCTGGTTCAAATGCTAATCTCCTCCAGAAACACCCTCACAGTCGTATTCAGACATAGTTTAATCTGGGCACTCCTTGGCGTGCCTGGGTGGCTTAGTTGGTTAAGTGTCCGACTTCAGCTCAGGTCATGATCTCACAGTTGGGGAGTTCAAGTCCTGCTTCAGGCTCTGTGCTGACAGCTCAGAGCCTGGAGCCTGCTTTGGATGCTGTGTCTCCTCTCTGTCTCTGTCTCTGTCTCTGTCTCTCTCTCTCAAAAATAAAGAATTTAAAAAATAATTTTAAAAAATATGGGCACCCCTTAGCCCAACCAAGTTGACACAAAATTAAATATTACAGTTGCTAAGGTTCACTAGGCCATATTTCATCTATAAACATAAGATACACTTTCTTCACATTTTAACATTTTGATTGAGATCACTTTCGTAATTGTCATGTCTTACAATCATTTCCCACCAGGTGGCACTCAAAGTACAGTGGTCATTTGGCCACACAGGCATGTACTTTGTGCCAGCTTTTTATATTGCCCATCACTTCAAGTTTCCTGAAACACTGGTATAATATTGTTGAATTTTACCGATGCTTAAGATGCCTTCAATAATATTACATTATAATTTGGCACTGAAACAAAATTGTTATGGGCGCAGTAAGAGAAGAAAACAAAGCAGGGTATATATTTATCAGTAAGTGACACTGGAAGAATCACCACAATGTCACATTTTCTTGTACGACACCAAGCGTTTTATAGAACCTAAGAAAGAAAGAATCCGGGGCACCTGGGTGGCTCAGTCGGTTAAGCCTCCGACTTTGGCTCAGGTCATGACCTCGTGGGCCATGCGTTTGAGCCCCGCATCCGGTGCTGGAGCGTGGAATCTGCTTCGGATTCTGTGTCTCCCTCTCTGCCCCTCCCCCAC
This sequence comes from Panthera onca, assembly GCF_046562875.1. Lineage (NCBI taxonomy): Eukaryota > Metazoa > Chordata > Mammalia > Carnivora > Felidae > Panthera > Panthera onca. The sequence continues at coordinate 134,089,432 of NC_138344.1, forward strand.
TTGGACTCTGTCTCTGTCTCTCTCAAAAATAAGTAAACACTAAAGAAATTCTTTAAAAAAAAAAAAAAAGGAAGGAAGAATCCCACAGGAGATGACATTACATTATCTTTTGCTAGTGAAATACCACTCAAAACGATTACCCTATCACATACCAAGTAAGGCAATAATGTCACAGTAATCCAAGCATCACTCAGGAACACTGTTAAAACAGGGTGTTAAGGTTTAATTGGAAGTTTTTCTTTGTGGTAACAGAACAAAGTCATCTTATGATCAATGAACCCCAGCTTTGACTCAACATAGGTTTTACAACATTCTTCTGTTGGCTTTGCATGTGAATTACTGGTGAAGTTAGTTGGCTCCAAATTCTTAGGTAATATTATTTTTCTCTGAAAGTTCTGTAGAAGAATATGTGCCTTTCATCGTGGCAGCAGAAAAAAATCCAAGGCTGACTTGATTTTTCTGTGCCTTTAAAGTTGATTTACATTTTCTATTTCAAATAATTCAGAAGTGTTTTGCTTTTAGTTAAAAAAATCTTATTGTCACTTTTGGTTTCCTGTATTGTTTTCTATTTTCAGTATTTATTCATTCACCCATCTGTCCACTCGTATCGGAGGGGACGTGCCAGGAACTGTAGATAATAGAGAAACAGAGACCCCGCCTCCGTTCTTCACTGGAAATTCCTACAACTTTGTTTCTCAAGCATTTGTATTTATCATTTTAGATTCTTTCCACTTATTTTTTTTTATTCCATGTAGACATGTTTCTTTCTTTATTTATTTTATTTATTTATTTATTTATTTTATTTTTAAAAATTTACATCCAAATGAGTTAGCATCTAGTGCAACAATGATTTCAGGAGTAGATTCCTTAGTGCCCCTTACCCATTTAGCCCATCCCTCCTCCCACAATCCCTCCAGTAACCCTCAGTTTGTTCTCCATATTTTTGAGTCTTTTCTGTTTTGTTCCCCTCCCTGTTTTTATAGTATTTTTGTTTCCTTTCCCTTAAGTTCATCTGTTTTGTCTCTTAAAGTCATCTTGTGAGTGAGGTCATATGATTTTTGTCTTTCTCTGACTAATTTCATTTATCATAATACCCACCAGCTCCATCCACGTAGTTGCAAATGGCAAGACTTCCTTCTTTTTGATTGCCGAGTAATACTCTGCTGTATATATATACCACATCTTTTTTATCCATTCATCCATCGATGGACATTTGGGCTCTTTCCATGCTTTGGCTATTGTTGATAGTGCTGCTATAAACATGGGGTGCCTGTGTCCCTTCGAAACAGCACACCTGTATCCCTTGGATAAATGCCTAGTAGTGCAATTGCTGGGTCGTAGGGTAGTTCTATTTTTAGTTTTTTGAGGAACCTCCATACTGTTTTCCAGAGTGGCTGCACCAGCTTGCATTCCCAAGACATGTTTCTTTAGTTTCTATCTATACTTTGTCATAGTTCATCATTTATATTGACAATTTAGTTCCATTTTCTTAGGTGTTATTTTTACTGCTTGCAAAGTAATCTTATTTAGCCTATTTCAATTTTTATTTCATAATATGTGCTGTTGATTCTCTGTTTGCCTTTTCCTCCAGATCCATCCTTAGACTTCCTCTTCCCTGTTTGCTACACTGGAAGGCTGACCTCTACAAACTGCAATACTTGTGCTCTGTTTCCAGAAGGCTTCTGATTGGGTTTGGCACTAGCAGGAGAGAAGAACAAGGGAAGGAGAGAAAAGTCTAGGTAGTTTTTCCCTGCCTTTCTCCCTACTTTAGTGATACAGTTCTGGCAGTAGCTTTGAGCCTCCAACACTATTCCTCTTATAGGACAGCCCCTCTTCCATCCCAGCTTTGACTGGGCTTGGGTGATGTTATTACCTATCTACTATCTATCTGTCTATCTATAATCTATTTATTTGCATTACCTCTGTTTTAAAATGTTTATTTATTTAAATGTTTATTTATTTTTGAGAGAGAGAGAAATAGCGTGAGTGGGGGAGGGGCAGAGAGAGTGGGAGACACAGAATCCGAAGCAGGCTCCAGGCTCTGAGCTGTCAGCGTGTAGCCTGACATGGGGCTCAAACTCACCAGTTGTGAGATCATGACCTGAATTGAAGTCGGATGCTTCACTGACTGAGCCATCCAGGCGCCCCAAAATGTTTGTTTATTTTGAGAGAGAGAGGGAGAGAGAGATCAAGTGTGCACACACACACGCAGGTCGGGGAGGGGCAGAGAGAGAGGGAGAGAGAGAATCCCAAGCAGGTTCCCCGGTGTCAGTGCAGAGCCCATTGTGGGGCTCAATCTTATGACCTGAGTTGAAATCAAGAGTCGGATGCTTAACAGGCGCCCCAATTTGCATTGCCTCTTAAATCCGAGGACTGTAATGGTTTTCTCCCATTGCTAATCTCTGGGTACTTCAGTGTCATTGTTGGTTCCTTTAGCTCTGTCCACTGCTCTGAAAATCGTCTCCTTATAAAGGCTCTTCAGGTGAAACACTCGAGTGGAATTATATTTGCTGCCAGGACTAGAAGTGGCACAGTATTTTTACTAGAAATGTCCACGGAAAATAGAATATCCAGGCTGGATTCTGGGACGGAGTCGCTCACATATTCAAGGAATGCACAGATGACCTCTATGCCTGGTAGTTATCGTGACGCTGGCAATCCACAGCAAGCAAGGGCATCACAGTTACTCAAAGTATTACTGCAGTGGCAGGGGATGGCGTGTCTGTGGACGGCTGCGCTTTAAATGATCAAATGCGGTTGCTGTACCTAACAACGATGACAACTACAAAGATTTTTTCAAAGATTTTCACGAAGACGGTAGTGTGGTACGACTTTATGGATATACCAAAGAGCTTACAAACAACAATAACAACTCATGACCTTGAGTATTCAGCTGAAGGCCATAGTAGAAAACCTGACAGCTTTATGGGGAGAAAAGAACCTCACTTCATACCGCACACGAAAAGAGAAAGGTCACGTAGACCTATACAACCAACCTAGGACAATCTGCTAGAAGGAAACAGGAAAGGATCTTCATAACTTTGGGATAGGCAAAGATTTCTCAAACAGGATATAAGAACAAGTACTTGCCATACAAGAAAAGATGGATAAGCTGAACTTAAAAAATTTTTTTTTCATGTTTATTTTTGAGAGAGAGCATGAGCGGGGGAAGGACAGAGAGAGAGGGAGACACAGAATCTGAAGCAGGCTCCAGGCTCCAAGCTGTCAGCACAGAGCCTAACACGGGGCTCGAACTTATGAACCCTGAGATCATGACCTGTGCCACAGTTGGATGCTTAACTGACTGAGCCACCCAGGTGCCCCGATAAGCTGAACTTTTAAAAACCAATAATTTTGCCCCTCACAGGACACCATAAAGAGAACAGAGGGGTGCCTGGGTGGCTCAGTTGGTTAAGTGTCCGACTTCGGCTCAGGTCACGATCTCGCAGTTCGTGGGTTTGAGCCCCGTGTCGGACTCTGTGCTGACAGCTCAGAGCCTGGAGCCTGCTTTGGATTCTGTGTCTCCCCCACTCATGCTCTGTCTCAAAAATAAATAAACATTAAAAAAATACAAAATAAAATAAAAAAGAGAAGAGAAAAGACAAGCCATTGGTTGGAAAAAGATGTTTGCAAGTCATATTTCTGAAAGAGGACTCATGTCCATAATACGTTAAAAATTCAGAGCAATCAATCAAAAAGGTCATTCCAATAAAACTAGATTACAAAGAGGCTTGAGATAACTTACCAAAAATATATAAAAATTGGTCAGTGAACATACGAAAATGTGCTAAACATTATTACTCATGCAAAGCAAATCTTCAGCAGATATGGTTACATACTGATCACAATGGCTTCCTATTTAAAAGACTAACAACCTGAGTGCTGGGGAGGAGGAGGAGCAACGAGAATTCCTCCATGTTGCTCATGGGACAATAGATTGATGCAATTACTTTGGAGAAACGTTGATAGTACTTAACGTTTTTTTCCACAAAAAGCCAAATAAACATACACTTTACGGTGCAGCAATTCTATTCCTAGGTATATGCCAAACAGAAACGAAAGCTCTGTCCAGAAAAAGACTAATACGAAAATGTTCACGGCTTCTCTATTTATAATCAGCACCCAATGGAAACAATTCACATAACTACTAGAAGTGGAAGAGATATGGTATTCAGACAGTGGAAGACTACACAGTGGTGAAAAAGAACAAATTGCTGCATCAGTGTGGAGGAATATCACGGTCATAATGTTGACTGAGGAAAAAAATATATATGCATAATTGTATTTATGTGAAGTTCAAAATCAGATAAAACTAATCTATGGTATTAGAAGTCAGAATAAGGGCAACCCTTAAAGGTATACTGATGGGAAAGTAGCGTGAGGGAGCTTTCTGGAATACTGGAAGTATTCCACATCCCACTCTACTTTCCAACCCCTCCTAATACTACTCATAGCCATTTTCATTTATTTCATAATCCTGTGATGGCTGATCATTAGATTCTGAAATGCTATGTCACAACTGCTGTCTCAACGAATATAGCAGCAAATACACCAAGAAGATGAACCTGATACCAACAGAAATTGAATAAAAGTTTAAAAATGAGCTGAAAAAAATTGGATATAGAATACATAAACGCAGTGGTGCAGTCCTGGAGAAACAGAATCAGAATTCTGTGGTCTCTCCATCGTTGAGTAAGGATGAACCAATACGGAGATTCTATGATGGTGGCCCTGAATTCTGGTGGTGTTCATTGAGGACACAATACTGAGGTCGAAGAAACCTTGCTTTTTGAAGTTATAGCAGAAAGCTTCAGAAGGCTTATTGCTTAACATCATATCAGAGACCAGAAGAAACTGGTGTGAAACTAAACAGTAAAGAATGCTGACTTGTTAAAAACAAACAACAACAGTGAATCCAGCCTCACTCTTATCTTGGGAATAATCAATGTTTTTCTCACTGTGGTTAGACCTGATCAGTTATCTCTAAGTTTAGCCCCAATTCCAAATTTACCCAATAATCTACAAAAGTGCCACTGGAGCACTGTTTGGGAAGACTGTATTTCTGAAGGCAAATCTCCTTGCCTATGAAGTTATTGATTGAATTTCAGTTTTATTTTTTATTCAATGGATAGCTTCATCGTCTTATGAACACCTAACAAAACGGACCAAAACGTATGTATGAAAACTATAATCCCCTTTAAAGAAAACATGGGAGTAAATCTTTATGACCTCGGATTAGGCAGTGGTTGTTTCCTTAGAGATGACACCTAAAGTGCAAACAACAAAAGGAAAAATAGACAAATTGAACTTCATCAAAATTAAAAATGTTTGTGAACCAAAGGCACCATCAACAAGTCAAAAAGATAACCCAGAATGAGAGAAAACGCATCCAAATCATGTATCTGTTAAGGGACAAATATCCAAAATATATAAAGTTCTCTTACGACTCAACAATAAAAAGACAATTAACCCAACTTTAAGATGGGTAAAGGATTTGATCAGACATTTCTCCAAAGACGTACAAATGGCCGCCAAAAACATGGAAAGCTGCTTAACATCATTAGTCACTAGTGAAACGCAAATCAAAACCACAATGAGATACATTTTCTCACTCAAGTAATTAAAATAAAGAAGACAGACAATAAATAATAAGTGTGGGTGTGGGTGTGGAAAAATAAATCTCACGCATTGCTGGTGGGAATGTGAAACAGTACAGAGTTTGGCATCTCCTCAAACTGTAAACACAGAGTTACCGTATGACCCAGCTATTAGACTCCTACACACGTACCCAAGGAAACTGAAAGCATGTTTCTACACAAAAATTTGAACATAAATGTTCATAAAAGCATGATTCATAAGAGCTAAAAAGTGTTTAAACATCAAATGTCCATCAACTCAAATGTCCTAATAAACAAAATGTGCCATATCCATAAAATGGAATATTATTCGATCATAAAGAGGAATAAAGTACTAATAACCTGCTAGAACATGAGTAAAAACCTCAAGACATGGGGGTGCCTGCGTGGCTCAGTTGGTTGACTGCCCAGCTCCGGCTCAGGTCAGGATCTCTGGGTTTGTAAGTTCGAGCCCCATATCAGTCTTGCTTCTGTCAGCGCAGAGCCTGCTCTGGATCCTCTGTCTTCCCTCTCTATGCCCCTCCCTCGCTTGTGCGCGTGCTCTCTCTCTCTCATTCAAAAATAAATATTAAAAAAAAAAAAGCCGATGGGGCACCTGGGTGGCTCAGTTGGTTGAGCATCTGACTTCAGCTCGGGTCATGATCTCGCAGTTCATGAGTTCGAGCCCCACATCAGGCTCTATGCTGACAGCTCAGAGCCTGGAGCCTGCTTCGGATTCTGTGTCTCCCTCTCTCTCTGCTCCCCCCCTACTTGCGCTGTCTCTCTCTCGAAAATAAACATTAAAAAAAAAAAAAAAAAAAAGACCTGAAGACAAGAGAAATAAGCCAGTCACAAAAGGACAAAAAGTGTATGATTCCACTTATCTGAGGTCCCTAGAGTAGTCAAATTCACAGGGACAAAGGTAGTGGCCTGAGGCTCGAGGGAAGGAAAAATGGGGAGTTACTGTTTAGTGGGTACAGGATTTTAGTTCGGGAAGATGGAAGAGATCTGGCAGGAGATGGACGGTATTGATGGTGCCCAACAACGTGAATGTACTTGATGTCAGTTCATTGATGAATATGGCTCATTTAACATGGTTAAAATGCTAAATTTTGTGCTAGGTATATTTTGCCACAAAAATAAGTAACAGACAAAAACAAAACCACCAGCAACAATCAAAATAGGGAAAAGAACGATATGTCAAAACATACAAAAGAAAGTGCTAAGGGAAGAAAGAAAATTCTGATGTAACAGGTCACACCACTCTACACCCAGCCCTTTTAGGTAATCTTGAGAGAAGGAAGATAAATCAACAAAATCCTGAGGACTCTCAGGAATATTCTCCTAACAAGAGAGAAGTTGACAATGGATGAGATGGTTCTCAAAGGAAAAAATCAAACCCTCTTGAGTGTAGCCAGGTTTACCACCTTCCAAGGCACTGTCCTAGCAGAACAAGTTCAAGTGCTACCTTGATGAGGTGAAGCAAACAGGTTTCAAGAATAACTCACCTACATTATATTAGAGCAAACAGAAGATCTGACCGGTGCTACACACTTTTGTGATGAATTAGAGAGAAAGAAAGGAGGATCGGAGATAGAAGGAGGAGAAGACATAGTGAGGGAAAAGGGGAAAAGAGGGAGGTGGGGAAGAGCAGAGGGGAAGAGGAATGAAAACGCAGAGAAGGAAGGTACTATAGCATTTAAAAGATATAAAGAATCCAGTGGAGACGAAGCCTGTCTCAAGATAAGGTAAAATATCCCTCATATTTTGCATCAAAAGACCTTAATAAGTAAATAGATTCAACAAAACAAGATCTCAAAGACCTAGTAATTGAATAACAAAATAAAATGAGAATGCAGATCATAGAGATGTAGACCTGAACAGAGAACCATGTTCCTTTATCATTCTAGGCTCCAAGACTGGTTAACAAAATTCAACTGATTTGGAAAAGATTGGGCATCTGTCCATAACTGTTTCTTTTGCTGCACAATAAACTGAGAGGAGCTATGTGAGCTTGGTCAACAAAATCACAAAATTAAAGTAGATCGAGAGTCATATACCATTTATACAATGCCACCTCTTACAAATCATGTGATTTTAGTTGCATCAATTTGAAAAAGTAGGCTAACATTACCTACGTCAGCTGGGACGCTGTGAATGTTAAACGCTAAGCATTTGTGCTAAGCACAAATGTAGTTCAGTAAGTGGGAGTATATTATTGTCTATTGAGAAAGTAAAACATCACAGAAATTGTAAATGAGAGCTTAGCATGATGTTCCAGGATCCCCCTCTTTAGGGCTGTTCATAGGGTCCTACTTTAGTAGATCCTAAAACTCTATCACCCCCTGGAGGATTCTGGGAAGACTGTAGAGTAGGAAGTCCCAGGAATCTGTCTGCCGACAACAATTGCACTGGCAGAGTATATCTGATGTAATTACTTTGGAATTCTGGAGTCTATTGAAGGCTTGCAACTTCCGGAGTAAGGCTTGGATGGTAAATTATGGTTAATGTCAGCCTTTGGCAGTATTTACCCATCCTCTACTCAAGCCACCTGGCAGGCAGCTGTGCACATATTCCTGGGGCAGTTTATAGGAGCCAGGGTGGGTAAAAAGATCCCTGTCCTCCAAATATTGGGATCTGTGTTCCAATCTTTTCATGATAAAAACACTTAGACTAGGAATAAAAGATTATCTCAATATAATAAAAGCCATTTATGAGAAATCCACAGTGACATTATACTCAATAGTGAAAGACTGAAAGCTCTTCTTCTAAGATCAGGAATGAGACAAGAATGTCTGCTTTCACCACTTCTATTCAATACAGTACTAGAAGTTCTAGCCAGAACAATTAGGCCAGAAAAAAAAAAAAAATACAAAGCATCTAAATCACAAAGGAAGAAGTAAAATGATCTCTGTTCACAGTGATATGATCCTATATGTTGAACCCCCAACAATTCTACCAAAAAAAGTTATAATAAACAAATTCAGCAAAGTAGCACAACATAAAATCAATACATAAAAATCAGTTGTATTTCAATATACTAACAATGAATAATCAGAAAAGGGAATTAGGAAAAAAATTCCATTTATAATATCATAAAAAAAAGAATAAAATCCTTAGGAATTAACATAACCAAGGAGACTAAGGGCAACCCACAGAATGGGAAAAAATGTTTGCAAATGTTTCACAAGGGATTAATATCCAGAATATATGGAGAACTTCTACAACTCAGCAATAAAAAACAAGTAATCTGATTAATAAATTGGCAAAGGACTTTAATAGAAATTTCTCCCAAGAAGATACGTAAATGGCCAATAAGAACAAGAAAAGATGATCAATCATTAGGAAAATGCAAATCAAAACTATGAGATACTACCTTATACCCATTAGAATGACCACTATCAACAACAACAACAACAACAACAACAACAACAGAAGATAACAAGTGTTGACAAGGATGCAGAGGAATTAGAACTCTTTTATGCTGGCGGTGGGAACGTAAAATGGCATAGCTACTATGGAAAAGAGAATTGCAATTTCTCAAAAACTTAAAAATAGAATTACCATATGATTCAGCAAGTCCACTTCTGGGCGGACACCCAAAAGAATTGAAAGCAGGGTTTCAAAGAGATATTTGTATACCTATGCTCATAGCAGTGCTATTCAAAATAGCTAAAACATGGAAGCAACACAAAGGTCCCTTGATGGGATGAATAGATAGGCAAAATGTGGTATATACATACAGTGGAATGTTATTTAGTCTGACAAATGAAGAAAATTCTGACACCTGCTACAACACGGATGAATCTTGAAGACATTATACTAAGTGAAACACAAAAGGGCAAACACTGGAAGATTCCACTTATATGAGGGGCCTGGAGTAGTCAAAATCATAGACACAGAAAGCAGAATGGGAGTTGCTGGGCTGGGGGGCAGGGGGAAATTAGGATTTATTTTTTAAGGGATACAGAGTGTTAGTTTTATAAGATGGAAAGAGTCCTGGAGATGGACGATGCTGCTGGCAGATCGTTTTGAATGTACTTAATACCGTCAAACTGTACACTTTAAAAGTGAGCAACATGGTCAACTTCATGCTATGTGTATTTTGCCACAATAAAAATATTTTTTAAAAATCCGTCACCCCTAACAGGTTTGAGACCTTAAGATTAGTTGATTAAAATGGCAGAATTTTTTCACGTATCTTCTAATCCCTGACTCACATGTAGTGCTTACGCCAATAAAAGTGAATTCCTCACCCGCTTTCGTCAAGTAAACATTTCCACTTTGGGAGACGAAAGTAATATCTGAAGTATAAAAACTATGGTAAGTGTTCTCTATGATATCATCGTGAAAGTCCGCTAAAAATTCGAAAGTGTTGCCGCCGTCGACCGAAAACCATACCTGAGGAAATAAAAAGATAAGAGCTCACTGGAGAGGCTGCCATCTGACCGTCAGCATTCGCCTATCAGCCTTATCTTCCTAGGTAAGCGGAGTCCTACAGCATGGCCTTCCCCATGTCCCCACGCATCCATCGCACGCACGCGTGCGTGCACGCACGCCCGTACAGACTCCTTCCCCACTTCATCAACGCTCTGGTTCTTTCCTAGGGCCTGGATGACAGTGTACGTGGCCGAGTCACAGGTCTACACGGTGTGCGTGGTGAATGCGTAAGAAAATGAAGGTATCCCGTCATCTCCCAAGTGGGGTCCCTTTGATTCTAAAAGGATGAAATGTTGGGTGTACTTGGACAGGAAGGAGCGAGCTCACCTCATACTGACATGAGACTTTCACGTTCCAGGCATCCAGCCGATCTGGATGTGAACGTGTTTTGTGTGGAAGAGGCCCCGGACACTTGCAAGAGTGTGTCCTGGGACCTTGGTAAATCCTCACGTACACTCCACCATAGCACGTGAGTGTCTCTATCCCCTCATCTTTCAGTTACGGGTTGCTTGAAGATAAATCAGATCCTGTATTGGATGAATCCTGCCTGCTACCTTTTTTAATAGCCTAAGTCTTATTCACATGAAGATTTCAGGTTTTTAAAGTTCTTTTTAAAAATGAATTTTAATGACAAGTTATACCTGCAAATGGGCTTTTCTTAAATTTAACACGTTATAAATGCAGCTGAAGTCTCTTTGACCACCGTCCAAATAATTTTCCTTTTATACCTCTATGGTCTCCTCTATCCCTTCCCAGACTCCTCCCTTTTTTTCTTAGTTAATATAGCTAAGCGTTGATCAATTTTGTTGGCCTTTCAACTTTCAAAGAACCAACTCTTAGTTTTGTTGATTTTTCCTATTATTTTTGTATTCTCTATTGCCTTTATCTCTGTTCTAATTTTTATTATTTCCTTCCATCTATTGACTTTGGGTTTGATTTGTTCTTTTTTATAGTTCCCTAAGGTGTAAAGTCAGGTTGTTGATTTGAGATTTTTCTTCCTTATTAATGTGTGTGTTTGTAGCTATAATCTTTCCTGTTAGTATTGCTATTGGGCGTCCCATAAATTTGGTGTGTTTTGTTTTCATTTTCATTTTAACATTTTTTAAGATGTTTTTATTTATTTTTGAGAGAGAGAGAGTTCTAGTGAGAGAGAGGCAGGGAGAGAGAGAGAGAGAGAGAGAGAGAGAGAGAGAGAATCTGAAGGAGGCTCCAGGCTCTGAGCTGTCAGCACAGAGCCCGACGTGGGGCTTGAACTCACGAACCAAAAGGTCATGACCTGAGCCGAAGTCGGATGCTTAACCACCACCCAGGTGCTCCTTCATTTTAATTTTCTTAAGATATTTTCTAATTTTCCTTCTGACTACATCTATGACTCACTGGTTGTTTACAAACGTGTTGTTTTAATTCCCATATACTTGTGGATTTTCCAGTTTTCTTTCTACTATAGATTTCTGGTTTTGTTCCATTATGATCAGAAAAAAACACTGTATAATTTCAGTCACTTTACATGTGTTGAGACTTTTTTGTGGCCTTGCTTATGTTCTGTCCTAAAGAATTCTCTGGTGTCTTTTGAGAAGCATTTATATTCTGCTGTTGTCAAGTGGAGTCATCTGATTATGTCTGTTAGGTCTAATTGGTCTACAGTGTGGTTCAAGTCTTCTGTGTTCTTACTTATCTTCTGTCCGGTTTTTCTATCCATTATTGAAAGCGGGGTATTGAAGGCTCCTACTGTTACACTGCTGTTTTTCCCTTCAATTCTTTTAAAGTTTGCTTCATTATATTTAGGAGCTCTGATGGCTTGGGGCATAAATATTTATAATTGTTAGATCTTCTTGGTGAATTGAACTTTTATTCTTATATAATGTCCTTCTTTGTCTCTTCCAACACTTTTTGACTAACGGTTTATTTTGTATGGTATTAGTACAGCCAACCCTGCTCTCTTTTGGTAACTATTTGATGGAATATTTTTTTCAATCCTTTTACCTTCAGGTTATGGGTGTGCTTAGATCTAAAGTGAATTTCTTGTAGACAGAACATGGTTGCATCCTGAGAGTTTTTCTCAATGTTTTTTGTTTTTATAGATTCAGCTTATGTTTGTCTTTTGACTGGGGAATTTAATCCATTTACACCTAAAGTAATTACTGATACGGAAGGACTTACTATTGCCATTTGGTTTGTGTTTTTGTGCGTCTTGTAGCTTCTGTTCCTCCTCTTTTCCTCTCTTACTGCTTTCTTTAGCATTTCACTGATTATCTGTAGTGACATTCTTTGATTCCCTTATTTTCTTGTGCATATATCCTATACATTTTTTTCTTTGTGGTAACCATTGCACTATAACATCTTAAAGTTATAGCATTCTTTTAAATCTGATAAAAACTTAACTTCATTGTGGGCAAAAGCTCCTCTTACATAGCACTGCCTTCCCACTTGATGTCAATGATGTCACAAATTACATCTTTTTATATATTTATTAACATAGGATTATAATTTTAAAAAATGATTTTCTCATTTAAATTCTATATGAGAATTAAAAGTGAATTTATGCACCAAAATTACAGTGCAAGTACTAAATTTGTCCATGTATTTACATTATTGGAAAACTTTTAAATTTTCATGTGACTTCTTGCTGTTATCTAGAATCCTCTATTTTCACCTTGAAGGAGGCTCTTCAGTAATTTCTTTCCCTCTTTTCCTTCCTTCCTTCCTTCCTTCCTTCCTTCCTTCCTTCCTTCCTGACAGGTCTAGTTGTAATGAACTCCCTCATCTTTAGTTTGCCTGGAAAATCTTAATTTCTCCTTCAATTTTGAATGACAGTTTGCCAAATGTAGTATTCTTGATTGACATTTTTTTTTCTCTCAGCACTTTGAATGTATTATCCCACTCACTTCTGGCTTGCAAGGATTCTGCTGAGAAATCCACTGATAATCTTACAGAAGTTCCAATGTATATAATGGAACTTTTTTCTCATTGCTTTCAAGATTCTTTGTTGACTTCTGACATTTCGATTATGTCTCAGTGTTGGTCTCTTTGGATTTATCCTGATTGGAATTCTTTAAGCTTCTTTAATTTATACATCCATTTCTTTCCTCAGCTTTGGAAAATTCCAGTCATTACTTCTTTAAATAAGTTCTTCCTCTCTTTCTTCTCCTTCTGTAATTCCCATAGTGCATAGATAGGTCTGTTTGATAGTCCTTGTAAGTCTCTGAGACTCTCTTCACTTTTCTTCATTCTTTTTTGCTTTTCGCTTCTCTGACTTGATGATTTCAAATAATAAGTCTAACGTCCACTCCTCTAGTATTTCAGCTCAGTTATTGTATGCTGCAGCTCTAGAACTTCTGTTTGACCTTTTTTATAGCTCCTATCTATTTTTGATATTCTCCATTAGTTCATTATTTTCTTTATTTCTTTTAGTTGTCTAGCCATGCTCACTTCTAGTTCGTTGAACATCTTTATGGCAGTTGTTTAAAATTCTTTGTCAGGCAGCTCATAAGTCTGCATTTCTTTACGGTCATTTCCTGGGGTTTTATTCTGTTCCTTTGATTGGGCCATGTTTCCCTGTTTCTTTGCATGCCTTGTGATGCTATTGTTTTGAGACTTGGGCATTTGATTACACAACCGCTTCTCCCACTGTTTATGGACTGGCTTCACGCAGACCTTTACCAATTAGACCAGCTAGAGGCTCTAGGACTTCTGCAATCTCTTCCAAGGATGTGTTTTCTCTGGCTTGTGCTGTGTTTTTAGTTGTTTCAAGTTGCCTAAGCAGTTTATCCCTCTCCTTCCAGACACCCATAAGCTCTTGCTGCTCCTGGCATGTGCCTGTAGAACTGCAGCTTTAAAGTGCTGCAGAGGTCATATCTGTTTTCAACAGTTTCCGAACAAGGCTGCCAGTTCCATCAGTGCTCTGAGTTAGGTGACACAGATTCCCCAGTCTGGCCAGAATGTTGGACACACAGTTAATTATTTTGTTTCCATCCTGAGGGAGGATCCCCGGAGGGGGAGGCTTTCTCCAAGTGGTGCTGCATTAAGTCAAATAGAAGGAGAGTCATGGATGGATATGGAAAATGCCGTAAGTCTTCCTATCCCTTTTGTTGGAATCTCTTGGGCTTTAGGTTGGTCTGGATGCTGTAGCTTCTCAAATGGATTCTGGAGTTCTTTCAAAGGCATTGTGGTCTGTATATTGTTATATTGGTGTCTCTGGGGGGAAACGGATGTCTGATGCCTCCTGCTCCGCCATCTTGCCCATGCTACTCCACCTCCTTTACAGCAGTTTCCAAAAAATTCCGCCAGTTCCATCAGTGCTCTGGGTTAGGCAAGACTGAAACCAGTCCCTTGAGCCTCCCTCAGACAAGCCAGAATGTTGGATGCAAGGTCCACTCTTTTGTTTTTATCCCAAGGGCAGCTCCCTTGTGTGGGAGGTTTCCTCCTGGTTGTGCCATGCTAAGGTGGTTGGGGGTGGGGCACAGATGGGCAAATTTTCCTACCCAAAAGGGGTAGAATCCCTTTTTGGTTTTATGTTGGTCTGGTGTTGTAGCTAATCAACTGGTCTCTAGAGTTCTTGCAAAGACACTCTGATCTGTATTTTGTAGCTAACTCACTGTGTCTACGGGAGAACAAGGGCCCAAAGATTCTAACTCTGCCGTCTTGCAGAACCAGAATTCTTTTTAATGGAAGTGATGCTATCTTTTTTAATGGTCACTGGTTTTTTTATGTCTTGTTTTAAGATGCTTTCCCTATCCTGATTTCAGAAAGGCATTTACTTATATTTTCCTGTAAAAGTTTTTATATTTAAATTATTAATCCATCAGGAGTTGGACTTGATGTATGTTGCAACATTTTCCATATGTAACCAATGCTTCCCACCCTATTTTAAGCAATCTTTTATTTTCCCCTCAGCTGTGATGCTATTTTTAGCCTCGATCAACATTCTAGATATGGATGGGTCTATTTGCTTTCTCTTTCATTCCATTGGTCAGTTGGTCTGTTCCTGGGTCAAAACACATTATAATTATGAAAACTTTTTAAAAAAGTGTTAATATCTGGTAGTACAAATCCCTCATCTTTATTCTTCTTTAGATGCGTCTTGGGTGCCTGGGTGGCTCAGTTGGTTAAGTGTTTGACTCTTGATTTGGGCTCAGGTCATGATTTCATGGTTCATGGGATCAAGTCCCACATCAGGCTCTGTCCTGACAGTGCAGAGCCTGCTTGGGATTTTCTCTCTCTCTCTCTCTCTCTCTCTCCCTCTCCCCCCTCCCCCCACGCCCTTCCCCTGCTCGGGCTCTCTCTTGCTCTCAAAATAAATAAATAAACTCAAAAAATAAAAAAAAAAGAAGTGTCTTGGTTATTCTTGGTCTTTCGTTTTTCCATATATACTTTTTTGGGGGGCTTTATTTAAAAAAATTTTTTTATACTGAGGTAGAGTTGACATACACTATACATGCTTTAGAATTAACTTAAACTCCACAACAAGACTTGAGATTTTAATTAAAGTTGTATTAGATCTACAGATTAATTTAAGGAAGAAATGATACTATAAGTTTTCCTATTTACAAGTATGTTTTTATCTGTTTCTTCTTAAAGTTTTAAACGTCCTTCAATAAAGCTTATAATTTTCTACATATAAGTCTCAGAAATCTTTTCTTAGATTTATTCTCACATACTTTAAAATTTGTGTGTGTGTCGTTTTGCTTTGTTTTGTTTTTGCTGTTGTAAATAAGGTCTTAAAAATTATGCTTTCAGGGGTGCCTGGGTGGCTCAGTGCAGTTAAGCGTCCAACTCTGGATTTCGGCTCAGGTCATGATCTCATGGTTTGTGAGTTTGAGCCCTGCATCTACCCCTGTGCTAACAGTGTGGAGCCTACTTGGTATTCTCTCTCTCTCTCTCTCTCTCTCTCTCTCTCTCTCTTTCTCTCTCTCTCTCTCTGTCTCTCTCTCTGCCCCTTCCCTGCTCATGCTCACTCTCTTTCAAAATAAATAAACTTTAAAAAATTACGCTTTCAAATTTGCTGATCATGAGCAGAAATGAAGCTGACTTTCCCTTCCACTGTTTAACTCTTTTCCTCTTTTTAATAATGTGTATGTACCTTTTAAGTGTTCAACATAGGCAATCAGATCTTCTGCAAGTAAATAGTTTGTTTACATTTTCTTACTCATGCCTTTGAATTCTTAATTTTTTTTTTTGTCTCACTGCATTTCCTTCTGTACACTCTTTTACTTCCTAATCACCTCTTGATAAAACTCCAACTGTGGTTAAATGCAACTCTCTGTCTTCTCCGATGGGTGTGGACCCCCACAACTGGCCACAGAGAAGAACATACAATAATGCTGAACTGGTCGCACTTGGAATCCATGAGCACAAAGCCCAAGCAATTGTCCTGCCTTCTCTCATCCGTCAATCCACTCTCCCGCTCTCGTAGGCAACTATCTCTCTCTGTTGTCTCTTTCCTCAAACCCCCAACGCTCCTCCACCCTCATGCTCAAACAATAACTTTGGTTTTTGTGGAGAAAATAAAAGATAAATTTCCACCCCCTTCCATTACCACATCTACCCACTTACCGGCTCTGGAATCCAAAAGCCCTCCCTTCTTCCTGGTAGTGTATTTAGACATGTCGCTCCAGCAACTTTTCCCTCTCTCACCCGTATCACCAGTCTTTCCCTCTCTACTGAATAATTCCCATCTGCATAGCCTAATTCCTTCTGTCTCTTCCTCTTCTCTCTCTTTTTAAATTTTTTTTAATGTTTATTGTTGAGAGACAGAGACAGAGCAAAAGTGGGGGAGGGGCGGAGGGAGGGAGACAAAGAATCTGAAGCAGGCTTCAGCCTCAGGGCTGTCAGCATAGAGCCTGACAGGTTGGGGGCGGGGGGTGGGGGTCGAACCTACAAACCGTGACATCATGACCTGAGCCCAAGTTGGACGCTTAACCAACTGAGCCACCCAGGTGCCCCTCTCCCTCTTCTCTTGACGTCCCCTCCTCCTGCTACCATTGCTGCATTTTACTGCTCTACTTTTCAGCAAAACTTTGCAAAGGATTTGTTTGTTGTATTCACTCTCCTAATTCCTCTGCTCTCATTTCTCTTCATTGGGCCTTCTATCTCCCTGATCATCAGAACGATGCTGTTTTTTACTTGACATATAACCACTCGGCATAGAACAAGAGAATGATTTACACCTACCCTAGAGCGTGAAATGTCATGTGTACTCACCTGATCACCATAAGCATACAGAAAATGGCTTCGCGGATGGAATACCATTCCAACAGGAGAAGAGAATGATGAAGGAAATACGAAAAGTGGAAATTTTGGTTTTAATCCTGGTTTGTTATTTTTTAGGGTGCTCACAGAGACAGTGGTGGTTTTCTAGAAATAGATTAAGCATGAACAAATCATAAGAATTTTACCATTTATATTACTAGACGATGTTACAGTTTTTTGTGTTTCCTGTTACTTGGATTTTGATTAAGACAGGGACACATCCATTAGCACAGAAGAGAACTGGAAGGAGTGGCAACCATCAATATGTCTTTGCTCTGCTTCTCACTGCCTCATATGCCCATTTTATAGATGTTGAGCATGAGGTTTAGAAGATTAAATAATTTGTCCAAGCTTCTATAATAAATGGCATGGGGAAGTTTATTATAGAGCTATTGCTCAAATAGACCGATTCCAACGCCCATGCTTACAACTGTCATGGCACCCTACCTTTTAAAAGCGTGGATGCCTGGGTCACCTTACAACTCTACTTGGATCGTGGCGTTGAAGGGGGTCAGAAAGTGTACCCCAAGATATGCCACTGTGGTATAGAGATCATCGTTAAGCTGTAGACATTTAAGATTCAACAGATGCAGAAAAAAAAGCCTTCCCTTCTCTGACTAAAAGCAGCAACTTCTGGGAAATAAAACTATCATTAATTCCTCTTCAGAGCAGATCTACTTCCAGAAGGGAGAACCAAATAAAGCCCACCCCAAATCCCTCCTCCAGAGGAGTTTTATGGCCCTGAGGAGATGGGAAAACCATTCAAACCTGTATGAGCAAACATTATCACAAACTTTCTTATCTCCTGTTTGTTCTCCTGTTAGCCGTTATCTTTTCAGTTGTTTTCCCTTAAGCACCTTTCTCACCTGCCCCCTTAAACTATTAAGATGGTATATAATCCCCAAATTTGAACCACCTTTTTGAGTTTCTCATCACTGATTTTCAACCACATGTATGTACACCGCATGCGTAAATCGATTGTTTTCTCCTGTTATCTGTCTTTTATCAGTTTAATTTGCAGGGCCTCAAGAACTGAACTTAAGAGGGTAGAAGAAAATTATTTTTTCTCCACTAAAATTATAAGGGTAGGGCTAGTCCCATTTTTTGCTCATTTTATTTATTTTTTTTACTGTTTATTTATTTTTGAGAGAGAGAGAGAGTGGGGGAAGAGGCAGAGAGAGAGGGAGACCCAGAATCCAAAGCAGGCTCCAGGCTCTGAGCTACCAGCTCAGAGCCCGACATGGGGCTCGAACTCATGAACCACAAGATCATGACCTGCGCTGAGGTCAGACACTTAACCGACTGAGCCACCCAGGCGCCCCAGTTTTTGTTCATTTAAACGAATCAATTTATGGAACCTTAACCTTATATAGACCAAGCTCAGCTTATATTCTCCTGGAGAAGAAGTAAAGAATCACTATGCAGACACCATCGTATTTTCTGTTTTCATCAAACTGAACGGTAAAGCAGAGGCAAGAAATCCCTAACGTGCCTTAAACTATATTATCAACCATAAATAATTTTGTGGTGGTTAATTATAGCCACTCCTACTGCCAAAGATAACAAGAACTTGGAGATAAATTTGCAAGGGTAAATTTTCACTGTTGTGTCATCAAGAGTAACCTCCCGGGGCCGTAACGCTTACCTGGTTGGAGAAGAGGTAGACTCCAGCACTGTGCTCTTGGTCAACAAGAAACGTTACCAGAGTTGAAGCGATAGTTTTCCTTCCTTTTAAAATGTGAGGTAAGCAAGGTAACCATTGACGGAGTGGTTCTTTGCTGTAAAAACAAGAGCTTGACTACAAAAAGAGAAAGGAAAAGTTAATGCCATTTTTAAAATATAAGTTCTAATTAGTTCTCTTAAGCAGATACACTAGTGAGCCACTGTGTTCTCCTGATCAACCACAAATAATAGTGATAAATCTTTGCTGTCTGTGCTTCTCTTCCGGGGGGAGGGGAGTCCAGAAAACACTGCGAAGCCTCTCTTTCTGGCATGAATTGTTTTTCGAGAACTACTGTGTAGTTCCGGATTTAACGTAGCTAGGTAAGTACCGTTAAACCCAAGTAGAAACACAACTGTGCACGAAGAGGGATGAAGTCCTTCAGTCTGTAGAACTGCCATTTTTTTTTTAGATTAATAACAATCCATGAAATAATCCAAGAAATAAAATTCCTTACCTTTTTTTTTTTTACATTTTATTTATTTTTGATAGAGAGACAAAGCACAGGTGGGGGCGGGGCAGAGAGAGAGGGAGACACAGAATCTGAAACAGGCTCCAGGCTCCGAGCTGTTAGCACAGAGCCCGATGCGGGGCTCAAACCCACGAACCGTGAGATCATGACCTGAGCCGAAGTTGGACACCCAACCGACTGAGCCACCCAGGCACCCCTGAACTTTCTTACCTTTTAAAATATTTAAGAACATACCTCACTCAGGGTCCTGTTTCTCTCAAAGGTGATTGTAACATAATCAACTATAAAATACAAAGGTACAGAAATTAAAAGCAGCATCTACAGTTTTAAATGTATCATTAAGTACATTCAACTACAATGTTTTTTTTCACTCCTAACAGGGCCTGCCTCTTTCAGATTTAATTTCCCTCCCCCCTCAGTTTTAGGCCATTAACTTATATAAAATAAACCTACTTTTCTATTTCATTCTATTTTTATCTTATGTCATTTTATTTCATCTTTATACGCCATCTATGTTGAAAAAGGCCTGTTAATATCTCTTCTCAGTTTACCTTCAAAGTGTTCTCTGTTGGCAAAACATTTTTCATTATACCACAATTTTCCTTTGACATAGTCAACCTACATAAAAGAAGAAAAATATCATTTAGGCAATAGGGAGACTTAAGATATAAAAAGAGAAAAACCTAATGAAAACTTCTAAGGTTTGATAGTTTAGGAGTGTGAGCCAAATACATGGAGAAAAATTCTATGTCAACAAAGGAAATGGTTGGGCAAGAAACAAGAATTATAATAGGGCATTTCCCCCCCTGACATGTTGCTAAGTGAAAACAACAGATATGTTCGTATTTAGGATATAGTGGGAGCAAGTGAGGAGAGTTTGTATTCATAATTATTTAAATTTACATTTAAAAGTCACTGAGGGGGCACCTGGCTGGCTCAGCTGGTAGAGTGTGGGACTTTTGCTCTCTCGGTTGTTAAGGTCGAGCCCCACACTGGGGGTAGAGATTACTTAAAACTTAAATCTTTCGGGGCGCCTGGGTGGCTCAGTCGGTTAAGCGTCCGACTTCAGCTCGGGTCACGATCTCGCGGTCCGCGAGTTCGAGCCCCGCGTCAGGCTCTGGGCTGATGGCTCAGAGCCTGGAGCCTGCTTCCAATTCTGTGTCTCCCTCTCTCTCTGCCCCTCCCCCGTTCATGCTCTGTCTCTCTCTGTCTCAAAAATAAATAAACGTTAAAAAAAAAAAAATTAAAAAAAAAAAATTAAAAAAAAAAACTTAAATCTTTCAATAAACTAAATAAATAAATAAGTAAATAAATAAATGTATGTCACTGAAAATCTAAAAGATGTAGGGGACAGGAAGAAGCAGGGAGAGTATATACAAAGGAGCAAGTGGGACTTTTTAATGTAGATCTTTATGTAACTGTTTTGGTTTTTAATTATGGGAATGTATTACTGTTTGAAAATAGTCATTTTTAGATGTTGAAAATTCTAATTTCCCTTGCAACATGTTCTCTCTGTTTCAAGATCTTCGTCAAGCACTCCGTTTTGATTTACACAGACAGAAAACATAGGTATTAGGTAAAACGAGAGAAACAGCTAAGCACTGCTCATCACTGTTTCCTGTTCTCTTTATCTCCCCAACATCTGTGCTCATTGGTTTATTCTGTTAAAGTTCTCTCCTGAGTATTTTCCTTAGCTGGAATAACTGGGTGATACACTTTCCAAATTCTTTCTTAATTGGAAAGATGAATAATCTCCTGACTGGAAAAAGGATTTTTGGATTTTGGTCCCTCTGTCTTGAGTCTGTAGATGTGTATTTTACTCTTTTCCAGCTTCTACTGCTGTATAAGTGAACTCTAATGCCAGTGAAGTATATTTTGCTTTTGTTTCTTCTGTTTGGAAAGTTGTAGTATTTTCCCCTTAATCGTCAAATTCGGAAATATTATTAGGATATGCCCAAGCATACATCTTTTTCAATTCTTCCAGGATATAGTGGGTTTTTTCAATAGATAGCCTTGGATCTTTCTTAATCTTGGTGTAATTTTCTTCTGCTATTTGTGTTATTGTTGCCTGTCTTCTATCTGTTCCTTTTTTATTCCTCCCCAAACTTCTCTCACCTCTTAGACTTGGGTTATCCTCAAAGGCCTATCTTTGCCCCGTGATTTTTACCCATCTTCCGTGGTTTGAGAAGTTTCTTCCTCTTCATCTTCAGCACTGCTTATCTGCACCTCAACAGTGGCTCTTCTATCCCTCAATTTATTCCATTACAAAAAACAATGTTTACTGATTTATTTTGAGAGAGAGCACAAGCAGAGAAGGAGCAGAGACAGAGGGAGGGAGAATGCCAAGCAGGCTCCATGCTGTCAGTGCAGAGCCCAAGGTGGGGCTTGAACTCACCAACCGTGAGTTAATGACTTGAGCCAAAAATCAAGAGTCGGATGCTTAACCAATGGAGCCACACAGGTGCCCCAACTCATCCTATTTTTTAATTGCAGTGTGGTATTTATCCCAGAGAGTACTTTCATGTGGCACTTGAAACTCTAAGCTAATAGATGCTGGTGGTCTTTTCTTCTCACTAATATCTCAGTGCCAAGAACAGCAGCCATAGAACAGACGCTCATTGGATACTTGTTAAATGAGTCGATTCATTTTGTTGTTCTTCTTCATTTATCACCTTCTCCATCAGCAACTCTGCTGTATGGTCTGATTCTAACGATCTTTTGTGCTCTCTGCCTGCTGAGCTGGCTTAGACGTATTTTGAAGGGAGCACTCAAGTCTGGTTTGGGAAGCATCTCAGACTGTGAAGTAACAGAAGGCCAAGTGGTCTCTCCACCTCTGGGCTGCCATTCCCCCTCACCTCAGAACCAGAAAGAAGCTTCTCTGCTTCCATCTCCTTCACCCTGCTCACCTCAGGCACGGGGAGAAAACAGCCTTCCCACTGGGCTTTTTTTCTCCAGGAGGCCAGCCACTCTCACAAGGTTGACTGAAACCTTCTCTGGATTTCTGCATTTCTGGATTCCTGGATTTCTGCAAGCCAAGCACTCTCCAGGAGCCTCCACCTTCTAGCCCTCTACCTGCAGGTCGCCAAATGCCTTGTTCTCACCTGACCCATGAGAGGAAAGACATGCCAGGTCTCCTCAGTGGGGTTCCCCAAAGCCTGAGGGGTTCCTCAAAGCTCGGGCTTTGAGTCCAGCTGTCCAGCATCCCCAACACTGCTGAGTTGACAGCCAGGTGGACCGGAGATGAAAGTTAGTGGGAGCCGAGGGGTAAGAAGAGCTCAGGGTATAGTCCCCTCTGTCTCTTTATTTTATTGCTTCTTGTATGATTCAATTTTAGCTGACATATTTGGATTGATTTCTAACATCTCACTTCATGGTTGGTTTTCCATTCTTCTATCTTTGCACCTATTTTCCTCCTTTCTTGCTTTTTGTGGGAACCGATGGATTAGTCCTTAATCTTCTTCCCTTCTTCTGGTGGCCATATTTCCTTTTCTTTTCAGGTAATTATCCCTTAAACTGTATGGTTTGTGTTGAACTGAATACGTTTTTCTATCAAATTCCAAAATGATTCCCCATGTTGATTCTCCCACCAAACGAGGGTCTCACAATAGGCTGGTCATCCGCTGAAAATCATCTCCCTTCCTCCTTGTAGTATCTGGAGTTTTGGTTCCGCCCAAGTATTAAACACAAAATTTGGAACTGTACATTTTTTTTACGCCAATTCCATTCTTTGAACAAATATTTACTAAGTGCCTACTTTGTGGCAGGCACCATGCTGGACGCGGATCCCAGAGTGGAGCTCACAGACGAAGTTCCTTCCTCTGTTAGAGTTTAGAGCATACGTTTTAGGTCTGTCACTATTTCTGGTATTCCACTCCTTCGTGGGGGTTTCTGGGTAGCAAGCTCCGCTAATGTCTTATCTGTGCAACTTTCTTTCCTTCCGGCTCGTTCTTGAGTGACAGAGTTGTGCCGGGTACGGAATTCTATTTTGGCAGGTACTTCACCCTGTTCTTTCTAATGTACATCAGTGTTGCCCATCGGACCTTCCTGGGTCTCTGCTTTACATTTCCTCCAGTTAGTGTGGCAGGAATCTGTTGCATTTGCGTCCTGAGCCATAAGTGCTCCTTCCTTCTAGATGGTGAGAACGAGTGAGTGTGTGTGTGTGTGTGTGTGTGTGTGTGTGTGTGTGTGCACAGCTGGGTGTGTGCCCACAGGCCTGCATGAGGATGGAAGGGGGACGGGCCATGGCAATAGGCTAGGAATCCTCATAATTTTGTGGTGGGCTCCAAACTCAAGCATGCTTATGTTGATGGGAATGACCTACTTGAATCACAAAACTTGACTTTGTAATAACAGAGGAAAGAAAAGACAGATGGAATCCCTTCCCCACCCCACCCTTAACAGGCCAGCAGCGGAGCTGTGGCTGGCTTAAATGGCACTTTTGTGAAAATTGGAAGTGCCCCTTTCTCCAGGCAGGCAGAGACCCACAAGGGGGGGCGGGGGTAGATGGACTGGGGAGAAAAGTGTTAGCCAAATTTCAGCCCCAACTCTCTTTTCAAGGGGGTGCCCTTGTGCAGAATACACCTGAACAACCACAACAGTTCTGGAGAGAACAGGGGAAGAAGTGGGGGAGGGGAGGCCAATGAACAATGAAACAAGCAGATACACTTCTTCCTTTGAAAGGGAAGGAGATCATTGCTTAATGTCTGCTGGAAGTAAGTTTCTTTAAGTTCAAACTGGAAATAATGTCATAGTAACAGGAATGATCTGTGTTGTGAATTCTTAATCTTGTGCCTCATCCCTCGGGTCATCAAGGAAACACTCCTCTTCTAACCAACCCCTGGAAAATTTAAGCTCTTACCCTTTCGAAACCACAAAAGTCTGCCCTTGAAAACTGCAAGAAAAAAAAAAAAACACAACAACAACACTTTAATTTTTGCTTGCGTATCAGGAGGCATAACAAAACACAGCAATTTGAATTATACTAAAGGAAATGACCCTTTTTGTATCCCAGCAGTTAGGAGTGTCACCCATTAAAACCAGCCTCTAACATAGTTTAAATAATATCCTGGAGATTTCCTCTCTGGTCTTTGCTTTGTTTCACTGTTTTATTGATTTATTTGTACTTGGACTTAATTACAGAAAGGATCTGAGTTTTTTGTTTTTGTTTTTGTTTTTTAAATCACGTAATGATTTAAACGGAAGAGTTTAGAAGGGTACAGAAAGGTACTAAATCTGCCACCCACTGGGATTAGGAAATCCCTTAACATATTATTTCCTCCACGGTCCCCTGTTTCTCCTGCCTCACCCAGGGCCAGCCCTCACTGTACAACCTGTGCCCAATCCTTCATGTTTTGGACTGTTAAGTCACTGTGCCCGGCTTCTTCAAGTCTCCACTTCAACAATTCCACGGTAAGCACATAAAAGGTCAGATCTGTCGGTGGTTTCAGCAACAAATGGTACTTCCTCAGAAATGGTGAGGAAGGAGGGAAGGCTGTGCATATTCATAATCCCCACATGTAAGAAATACCTGCTTCTCAACCAAAGCAATCACCCCTTCTATACTCTCTCATCTTTTTTTCCACTGTTTCAAAATCCCTGTCACTGCTCTTATTTCTGTTGTGGTAGTTTTTGAGAGATGTTTATTGACATGTTTGAGAATTTCATGGTATATGTATTGTGTATCCTCACCAAAATGTATATGCCCCTCCACTCGATCCCAGTGCTAACTTTTTGACTTATGTTCATTTGTAATACTATATTTAGCTGTATAAATTACCATAAAGTATTTGGGGAACATACATAGCTATAAATAGATAAATAATCTATATGTGTATGTTTAAAACATAAACTTGTGTGGCAATAAAATTAGCACCATTTCCAAAGGATATGGTCAACACTATGAGGCAAGGGAAAAAGCCATTGTATTCTGCTTTTACATTTTCTAAAAGGAAGAAGCATTTAAATTCTAAGACACACCACACATAGCTCAAGTATCAAGTATGTCTACTTTATGTAGATAAAAGGTGAGATCAAAGTATTTGGAGTGTGTTATATCTTCTTTTACTAGGTTCTCATGAGGCATTAGCAAATATTTTTTCTATTTTTTTTTAAATCACAAACATTAAAGTAAATCAAACATAGTTTCTTCCTCTTGGAGGTTCTCATGAGGCATTAGCAAATACTTCTATTTTTTTTTTTAAGTCACAAATGGTAAAGTAAATTAAACATAGTTTCTTCCACTTGGAATTTTTAATTTTCCTCTTACAGTTTTTAAATTAATGACTACGATTGTATTTCTGAACTAGGGATGTATTTATTTATTTATTTTTAACGTTTATTTATTATTAAGAGACAGAGCATGAGCAGGGGAGGGGCAGAGAGAGGAGGAGACACAGAATCCGAAGCAGGCTCCAGGCTCCGAGCTGTCAGCACAGAGCCCAACGTGGGGCTCGAACTCACAAACCGCAAGATCATGATCTGAGCCGAAGTCGGACGCTCAACCGACTGAGCCACCCAGGAGCCCCGAACTAGGAATGTATTTAAATCAATTCACATACCGTTAAGACAGAGGATGATGGATAACGGAGATCTCCACTTACAAAAAGACCCAGAGAGGTGAGGATAACTAAAAAGTGATTGGTTAAAACCATATCCACCACTGAAAGCTTTGTGTGTTCTAAGGGGAGAAATCACACCAGGTTAAAAAGGAAGGAAAAGGTGAGCTCCTCAGCACAGACATTTCATTTCATTCATACTGATCAAGTATTGCTATATATGGGATCCTGAAGATGAAGTCACCATTAGAGGAATTACCTTCTCCAACTTGGGAATAGATCGTATCTGTCAGGTTATACCACGTGGTATCACTGTAATTCCAAAATCCAGAAAAACTGAGGCCTATGTAAATACCTAACAGGAGAAAAAAGGAAGATTCAGTTTAGATAACATTACAAAGAGAGTAACCCACTTCTATGGTTCCCAGACTGCCGCAGCCAGAACTGACATCTGCCCCACCTTCCAAACCAATCTCTGCCCTGCCTCAACTCACCTCCCCTCGGCTAGAATCTCACTTCCTAAGCATTGGAAAGATGAAGCGACTTCAGGTTAACATAGGATTTTAGCCAACTGTCTGATTTAAATTTTAAGGATTCTGTTTTATATCGAAGGGGATCAGAATACATCCCCCCCAAAACATGCCACTCTGGTTAAGGATTCCTTTGAGCTGAAGGCAACTGAGAATCAACAGATTCAGGAAGAGATCTCTGCCCTCCCCTTACCTGGCTATAAGCAGAGCATGACTTTCTCTTTGGGACACATGCCTCCCCACCCCTGTGCCAGGAAGAGAAGAGCTCTCTTCTCACCAAAGATGGAAG
The DNA here is from genome assembly GCF_046562875.1 of Panthera onca. NCBI lineage: Eukaryota > Metazoa > Chordata > Mammalia > Carnivora > Felidae > Panthera > Panthera onca. Next base: position 134,116,300 of record NC_138344.1, read on the forward strand.
AGAAGTCTATGCTAAGTTTGCATAAACATACTTTACCAGAACAGCCCTTCTCTTTCATTAATCCCCTCACATCTTTCCTAGTCACTTCCCCATACTTTATCATCCCCTGAAGCCCAACCTTCTTTCTTTTGTTAAAATGGTATATATGCCCCCAAGTTTAACCACTTATTTGAGCTTCACTGCTTTTAAGTTAATTCTGTGGATGTAAATATTTTTTAATGTTTATTTTTGAGAAAGAGAGAGAGAAAGAGACAGACAGACAGACAGAGTGTGAGGGGGGAGGGGAAGAAAGAGAGGGAGACAACAGAATCTGAAGCAGGCTCCAGGCTCTGAGTTGTCAGCACAGACTCCCAACACGGGGCTCAAACTTGTGAACCGCGAGATCATGACCTGAGCCAAAGTCGGTCGCTTAACCGACTGAGCCACCCAGGTGCTCCTGTGAATGTAAATATTAATTTAAAATGTGTGCCTTTTTTTTCCTGATAATCTGCCTTTGTTAATTTAATTCACAGCCCTCATTCACTAGACATAAGAGAGTAGAGGAAGAGGGTTTTTTCTTCCCTGATGGTACTTTTGTAAGCATAAGTACATTCCTAGTTCAGAAATACAATCTTAGTCAATAGTTTTAAAACTCCAAGAAGGAAGTTACAATTCCAAGAGGAAGAAACTATGTTTGATTTACTTTACTATTTGTGATTTTTAAAAAAATAGAAAAAGTATTTGCTTACGCCTCATGAGAACCTCGTGAAAGAAGACAGAACACAACGCAAATACTTTGATCTCACTTTTCTTTGGCCATACCTAGGAGTGTTGAGAGTCTTTTGCTTTAAATGTGGAATATTAACCTGAAATCTAGTCAACAGGCATAATTATTGAGGGTGGTGGGAGAGCCTGAAGACGGTTGATGATCTAATGCATGTGCTCTGTTTCCCAAAGACGAATGTAGGACCACTCATGTGGTGAAGTGTATATTTCCACTCTCAGCTGTTTCCTGTGTAGGGAAAGCTGTAGCAGGAAGTGTTGTCACCATATACTTTTTCCAGAGAGAGAAAAAGCTAATGACGTGTGTTGCCATTCTGAGCTCTAAGTCTCGTTCCACAGATAACACTATCCTATATTCTAAGTAGGGATGATCATTGGTGTCCAGTATGATATCACATGACCAGGGCCCTGCAAAGTTTAGAAATATTCAATAGAGGGGTAAGTAGGAAAACAAATGTCTTGTTCTGGTTAATACTTTGAGGCTCAAATTAAGTTACAAAGCCACTCTGTATAACAAACCACCACGACTGTACCCCAGGGTTACAGAAGCTGATATGGACCACTGTGAAGAGTTTGGATTCTATTCTACTGGCCATAAGGGAAGCCGCTGCATGTCTGAGGCAGGGAAGTGATGTGATTTGGTTTATACTTGAGAAGACCACACTCTGGTGGCTGTATGGAAGATGGGTTGTACTGGGGCAAGAATACAAATAGGGAGACCACTTAAGAAGCTATGAATTAGTCTCGTGGAAAACCAACGTTGACTTAAGACTTTAGCAGAGGAAAGAAGCGGTCACACTGGGGATACACACTGGGTACGGCACCATCCTGGAATGTCATGAGGGTTAAGGGCAGTCAAGAATGTGTTCTAGACTTTAGCTTGGAGCAACTCCATATGAATTGGGATAAGGAATACTGGAGAAGAACAGATTTCAGAGGGAGATGAGTCAAGAGTTCTGGATCAGAGTTACTGTATTTGAGATGCTCAGGAGACATCAGGAGGAAATGTAAACTATAGACAATTGCATAGAGGAGTTTGGTCTCCACGGAGCGCTCAGCACCAGAAATATAGGTTTGAGAATCACTGGCCTGGAGATGGCACTTAAACCATAGGACTGGGTTAAGTTTTTCAAAGAGAGAGACGTGGCTCCCTAAGGAAGGAGAGTCAAGGACAAAGCCCTGAGTTTAACAACTACTTGAGGGGACACACCAAAGAGGAGTCTGTCTGGAAAACTAAGGAATGACCAATGTGGTCAGATAAAAGCAATCAAAGGTGATACCAAGAAAGCCAAGAGGATAAAGTGTTTTGAAGATAGAGTGGCCAGCTGTGTCCAGTGCTGCTGGGAAGGAAAGTAGAATGAGGATAAAGAACCGGCGGCTGGGGACGCCTGGGTAGCTCAGTTGGTTAAGTGTCCGGCTTCAGCTCAGGCCATGATCTCACGGCTCGTGAGTTTGAACCCCGTGTCAAGCTCTGTGCTTGTGCTCTCTTTCTCGCTCATAAATAAATAAACATCGGGGCACCTAGGTGGCTCAGTCGGTTGAGCGTCCGACTTTGGCTCGGGTCATGATCTCACAGTTTGTGGTTCGAGCCCCGCGTCGGGCTCTGTGCTGACAGCTCAGAGCCTGGAGCCTACTTTGGATTCTGTGTCTCCTTCTCTCTCTGCCCCTCCTCCGCTCACGCTTTGTCTCACTCTGTTTCTCAAAAATAAATAAATGTAAAAAAGTAAAAATAAAAAACATTAAAAAAAAAGAAGAAGAACGGATGGCTGGAACTGACAATATGGAAATCAGGAATGGTCTTGGGAAGAAACGTTTCACAAGACTGGCGGGCACCAAACACTCATCTCTCATCTCTAGTGGAATGAAGACAAAGCGGGAGGTGGGACAACGGAGCACCATCTACAATAAGTTCTTTGCCCAAATTTTGCTTTGAAGGAGAACAGAAAAACAGCTAGGATGCTCCCAAACAAAGGAAGGTTTGTCTGTACACCAATGGACCCAATCCAGCGAGGAGAGAGAGCAAACGATGCAGAGGGAAGGGTGGCATTTGCAGCAGAGAGGCAGCAGGAGCAAGGTGCTTCGGATGGTCGCAGGGAACGGGATCCAGAACACAAGGGTTGGGGGTGGTGGCCTCCGACAGATGGAGTCTGGGCAGAGATGCTTCTCGCAATGCAACAGGCGAGAAGGCAAGGCTCACAAGCACCAATGCGGGTAGAACGGCAGGTTTGCAGGTGCAACGACGAAGGAGTGCCTTGTGGTCGATCTTGGTTTTCTATATGAAATATTAGATAAAGGCACAGCTGAGAGTGGGAAGGGGAAGGGGGTGACGTGGAGGGTTTGAGGTGTGGGAAGAGGTGTGAGATAAGGCCACTTGGCGGAATCGGAAAATAAACATACCAGCGAAGAGGGACAGGGTTTCTGGGTGGTGCTGAGGGCCCACTTGAGACTTGTGATCGGGAATTTAAAGTGAGAGCGGTCGGTGGAATGCGAAAGGGAGACTGGCGTGCAGTGTCTTCTCTAGCAACATTCCGCTGTCTCAGGGCAGGACTAGAGGTGGTTTTAACCGGAGTTGGCACTGCTCGGGGAATGGAAGACAGAGCAGGGCAGGGAAGCTACAGAAGGATCTGTAAGGGTGGGCTATGCAAATTATGGGGGAGGGGAGAGAGAAAACCAAGGGTGTTGGGAAGTGGAGAAGGTGGTAGGGACAAGACACTCAGTGAAATCAAAGGAGCGCCGGAGTAGGAGCACTAGAAGAACGTGAGGGGAGGGGGCGTGGACAGTGTGAGTTGCTCATGGTAGAGACTCCACAGGTAAGAACATTAGGGGAGATGATGAGGTCCAGAATATGGCCACAGAAGTGCGATGGGGGAAGATCATTGCAGGAAACGAGGTCTGGCCGTTGAGTATTACGTCGGTCATCCATATGGATGGTGAGTTGGATTCTAGGATTTTAGTTTGGATTTTAGGGTGCCCATATTATTTGTGAGTAATAATATTTTGTTTCTTTTAATTCTTTAATTTTCCTTTTCATTCATTGGGTTTGGGGACTAGAAGGTTACCGATGATCTAGGAAAAACAACTATCATAATACATTAGAAGTTGAAATGATGGGGTGCCTGGGTGGCTCAGTCGGTTAAGTGTCCGACTTCAGTTCATGTCATGATCTCACAGCTCGTGAGTTCAAGCCCCACGTTGGGGTCTGTGCTGACAGCTCAGAGCCTGCTTCGGATTCTTTGTCTCCCTCTCCTTCTGGCCCCTTCCCCACTCATTCTCTCTCGCTCTCTCTCTCTCAAAAATAAACATTAAAAAAAAAGTTGAAACAGAGTAGGATGCTTTTAAATACTACAGTAGGAATCTAAAGGCACCTACGTAATAAATGAAGTAATGTTATGATGCCTTAGAACATGATTCCCATTTACACAAGGAGTCACCTCTGAGAGGAAATAACATATTAATAGAAATCAGGGGATAAGTGACATTAGGAGAGACACTACAGTCACGATGAACATGACCAAAAGTCACAGAGTAAAAGTAGTTGATCACACTTGCAAGTTGACAAGGGGAAGTGACAGAGAGTAAATTCGCAGGTAGTTTTAGGAGACGTTTTGACTCCGTTGAGTCTAACTCGTACTGCCAGTTAAACACTGCTGTTACAAAACACAAAACCCACACCCAACTTTCAACACAGCCACGGACTTACCGTTGTAGGTTTCATTCAGAATGAAGCCAAGTAACGCTACATCGTTAGCACAGGGGCATTTTGCCACTTTGAGGTCTATCACGTGCTGATACACTTTGCTGATATCATTTTTTGTCATTATGGCCCCGAGATCCCCCTGAAGAATAGGTTCTGTGGAAATCAAATTTAGGTGTTTATAAATCGTGGCTGCAGGCTTGAATAGGGGATGTTACTGCTTTTCTTTAAAGGTTTTTTTTATTTTTAATTTCCCCCAAGTTTTTATTTAAATTCCAATTAGTTAACAAACAGGGTAATATTAGTTTCAGGTGTAGAATTTAGCAATTCAACACCTACACACAACACCTGGTGCTCATCACAAGTGCCCCGTTTAAGGATTTTTAAAGCACTATGTAGAGGGCCTATTTCATTTTCCAAAAAGCGGGTGTATTACCTCACCCTTCATCAGCTAAAAAAAAAAAAAAAAAAAAAAAAAAAAGGTTGATTCTTATTTTCCAGAGTAGAAGGAATGAAGGCTAAGTGCCCTTCATGGGGGCCTGGCACAGTCACACTGCAGAAGAACGTGTGGGATGGCAGACACTGCTTTGGTCACCTCTGGGGACGAGGACTGGCCACAGGATCTCTCCCTACAAATGGAATTGCTGGGTCATAGGACACCTACGATGGAGAACAGCTCCTGCTTCAAAAGCCCACACCACACATTTACTTTTTGTTCTCTTCCTCCGATTCCACAGAAACGGCAGCAGATACAGAACAATGGGAATAAATCCAGAATACCAGTAGATGGGGAAAGGTATCAGTAGGGACTGAGACACTGGGGGATTTCCGGAAGAGACACAGAAGCTGGGCTGGGATTACAAGGAAAAACCAATGAGAGGGGTACAGGTTCCACCCCTCAACCTGGCAATCTATTCTTGGATATGCAAAGCATTGGGCCTGGATGAAGTCAAATTTTAATGATAAGAAAATAGGGGAATTTTTTTTTCCTCTGAAAAACGAGAAAAGGGAGTACAAAAAGCAAGCCAGGGTAATTTGACAGAATACTGCTGTCTGAATTTCAAAAACAGCCAAGGGATGTCTAAAAAGAAGTATCTAGGGGCGCCTGGGTGGCTCAGTCGGTTGAGTGTCCGACTTTGGCTCAGGTCATGATCTAGTGGTAGGTTCAAGCCCCATGTTGGGCTCTGTGCTGACAGCTCAGAGCCTGGAGCCTGCTTCGGATTCTGTATCTCCCTCTCTCTCTGCCCCTCCCCTGCTCATGCTCTGTCTCTCTCTGTCAAAAATGAAAAAAAAAACATTAAAATAATAAAATAAGGAGATATCTAATAATTGATTCTTTAGCTGTTTACATTTCTACAATGTAGATCTTTACCATTTCCCCCAAATCTGCGGCAAAGCCCAAAGACTTTAAGTGATACATTTTCCACTTCCTGCAAAAGCAAGAAATGGAGGTAGATTTCCATCTGGGTTGATACAGTGTAGCTTAGAACAGAAAGAGATAGAACTTATAAACCAATGTTATTCACTCTGAAACTCAAAGGCATTTGGGGTATGGCAGCTGACTCTCCAGGGTGACAGCATGTCCGTGCAGGCAATTAATAACCAGATCTTACAGGACAGAGAGACTGGACCTTGTTGCTGGGACATGATCACATCAAAATGAAAACACCTCGATGTACAAGCTCCCTAGAGTCAGATACTGTATTTTAAATGTTTTAAGAATGAGGGAGTGGTTATAAGTCTTGACTACTATTGAGAAGTCAAGGAGGAGACAGAAAAGGGACCCTTATGAAAGGGAACCAGGGATTGTGATTAGGAACAGTGTTAGTAGAGGGGTCTAGGGGGTGGATTTGGAGTTAGTAGTGAATAAAGAGTTCCTACTCTAGCCCTAACTTTAACCCTTAATTGCCCCTTCTCAATACTTTCTCCCCATGTCTCCAGCAATTCAGTCAATGAGACCATCACCCATTTGATTGCTCAATAAGAAATCTAGGATTCATTCTGATTCCTGTCTGCCTTATCCCTCGTCCACCAGGAAGGAACTCCTACCAGCTCTACTTCCGAAACACATTCTCAAGATTCTTATTTCTCACCATCTCCACCCCCCGGCCCATGTGCCCCGGACCATCTCCTGGGTGGACCAGGGCAACAGCTGTCAGCCAATCTCCTCTATGCCCTTCTTGCCATCCTTCTCTGAGTGTCTTCACACAGCAGCCAAGGTGACCCACTTAGAAAGCATGAGTCAGAATGTATCCCTCTGCAGCTTCAAACGCTCCAAAGGCTCTTCCTTAGAATAACACCTGCACTTATTACCATGCTCCCTGCTGGCCTCTCCAAACGTATTATAAGCCACTCTGCCTGTCGTTTACTCTGCTTCCACATCACAGGCCTCCTTTCCCTTCCTCAAACACATGAATCTCATTTCTGCATCTGGAACCTTTAAGATCAACTCATTTGTAGAACTCTTTGCTACCACGTTACCTCTATACATTCTAAATGAAGTGTACGCTAACATTTAAATGCAGTAGATAATAACCTGGGTGCATTTCAATGTGTTGTGATTCAGATTTCAAAAATATTTTGAAAACTGAAATAATTATGGACTGTTACTTCAGTACTTAAAGGTAGCTAGCACAGGACTTCAAAATATCCATCTCAAAGGCTTGCGATTGCTATTGAATAACTATTAAAAAATTTTTTTTAATGTTTATTATTTTTGAGAGACAGAGCGTCAGTGGGGGAGGGGCAGAGAGAGAGGGAGACACAGAATCTGAAGCAGGCTCCAGGCTCTGAACTGTCAGCACGGAGCCCGACGCGGGGCCCAAACTCAAGAACCACGAGATCATGACCTGAGCTGAAGTCAGACGCTTAACCGACTGAGCCACCCAGGCGCCCCAATAATTGACTATTTTTTAAAAACCTGGACGCGGGGCGCCTGGGTGGCTCAGTCGGTTAAGCGGCCGACTTCGGCTCAGGTCATGATCTCGCGGTCCGTGAGTTCGAGCCCCGCGTCGGGCTCCGTGCTGACAGCTCAGAGCCTGGAGCCTGTTTCAAATTCTGTGTCTCCCTCTCTCTGACCCTCCCCCATTCATGCTCTGTCTCTCTCTGTATCAAAAATAAATAAACATTAAAAAAAAAAAAACCTGGACGCTATGACAAAATAATAAAGCACACCATTTTGTCATTTTTCAGGTATTTTAGTTTTGGTTAAAGAAATAAAACAATATAGAATGATTGAAGATATCTCTGCTCCCTTTGTGGCCCCATTTCCAAATTTTCCCCAAATGCAACCACTATCATGAAATTGCTGTGTATAATTCTAATCCCATGTTTTTACATTTTTACTACAATATATATGTACCCATGAATGGTACATAGCATTGTTATGTGTTTTCTAAATTTTGAGTAAATGTTCTCCTATTCTATTCTGAAACTTGAATTTTCATTCAATGCTTTTGAGTTCTGTTCTTGATGATATATATGGGTCTATTTCTTTCATTTTAACAGAAAATTCTACAGGTCTCTGTCTTTTCCCCTATTGATGGACATTTAAGTTGTTTCTCATTTCTATTACAAATAATGCTACATTAAATAGATCTGTCTTTTGCACACATGCAACCTTTGTTCTAGACCAGTTCTCAATCCTCTGCACATCAGAATCACCTGGGGGGATTTTTTTTTTTTTTTAATTACAGATGGCTGGCTCCACTTCTAGAGCTCAGATTTTATTTTATTTTATGTTTGTTTATTTATTTATTTGGGGTGGGGGGGAGAGGCAGAGAGAGAGGAAGAGAGAAAGAATCCCAAGAAGGCTCTGCACTGTAATCACAGAACCTGAAGTGGGGCTTGAACCCATGAACCACGAGATCATGACCTGAGCCAAAATCAAGAGTCAGATGCTCAATCCACTGAGTTATCCAGGCACCCTTAGAGGTCAGATTTTAATTGACATAAGGTTGGGTGGGACATCATTACTTTTCTTAAAGCTACCCACTTTCCTAAAGCTACTACTTTCCATAAGATGTATTATTTATTTATCTTTACTCTGCATTCTACATAGCACCATTATCAGAGTGGGAGTAAAAGAATAAAAGTAAAAAGCATCTGAAACTAATATTACACTGTATGTTAAATAACCGCAATTTAAATTTAAAAAAAAAGGGAAGGCGAGGAAAGTAGAGATAAATACAAGATCCAGGAATGAGGACTTAAAAAAATACAATTTAATGCTATGGATGATCAAAAATTGGACTATAAGTCAGACAATTGGAAAAGAGAAGCCTAGACAATTATATCACTCAGTGTTCATAACCTTAAAAGAACCAATTTTTCATGAAAAAATGTAAATGTTCCTACAAAGAATGAGCAAATATTTTTGCTGATGGTCATCATAAAGGAAACCGAAATGCAATGAACAGTATCTTTTGTAACATGTTCATAGAATGTGCAAAAACTAACTTTATAAAGCCATTATTTATCATGACCTCCATATGATTGTAGAAAAAAGATATATTTCCATATTTCTATAGCGCTCTTTGCAGACCTCTATTAACCATTAGAGGTGTATTTAATTATTTGTTTTCCTCATCAGAATGGGAGCCCCTCAAGGGTAATGATCATCTCTCTCTCTTTTTTATCGCTAGAACTTAGCACGGAGTCTGGCATATAGTAAGTTACAACATTTGTTGAAAGAATATTATGAATTCCATTTTACTTTTATCTGTTGGCATTTACCTCGGACATTATCCAATAGTGTTCCTTCAGTGGTATAAATATGTAATCCGTGTTGTAATGTGATCCTTACTAACCATTCTTCTACAGCTGCAATATCTGTTTGAAAACAAAAGGCAAATAATTAGCTATTTTTTGTGTGTGCCAAGTTGGTGAAATTTAAGGCTATATACACATGACCAACAACATTATTACTCATTTCCCAATCGCTTTGACTGCATTTAAATATAAGGTTTCCCATGCTTTTCCTACAGACATTTTGATGATTAAATAAATTAAAAAAAAGAATTATGAAGTGGTCTTACTACCACAACCATAAATCCAGATAATATTTTAGATCATAATTTTTCTATAAGAGCTGTTGTGGCTTGGTAAAAAGCAAATGATGGCACTTCATGTGAAGTGGTATACTATTATTTTAAAGCAGACCATGATTAATTAAAATATATAGTGTAGGGGCACCTGGGTGGCTCGGTTGGTTAAGCATCCAACTTTGGCTCAGGTCATGACCTCACAGTTTGTGGGTTTGAGCCCCGCGTCGGGCTCTGCACAGACAGTGCTGAGCCTGCTTGGGATTCTCTCTCTCCCTCTTTCTCTCTGTCCCTCCCCAGTTTGCTCTTTCTCAAAATAAACTTTATATATACACACACACACACGTGTATATATATAATGTATATATATAATACATATATATGTATATATATGTATGTATATGTGTATATACATATGTATATGTACATATGTACATGTATATATACATATATACACACACACATATATATATACACATAAAGAATATATATATATTCTTTATGTGTATATATATATGTGTGTGTGTGTATATATATATATATATATATATATATATATATATATAGTGTAACCCCTAGGGCCAACACACAAAAAAATAATTTAAGGTATAAATAATAAGTCGATAGTAGAGATAAATAGAATAAAACATAATTAATATAAATGAAGACAGAGAAAGAAAAGTAGAACAGAAGAGGGGTGTCTGGGTGGCTCAGTCAATTAAGTGTCTGACTTTGGCTCAGGTCATGATCTCATGGTTCATGGGTTTGAGCCCCACATCAGGCTCCACATTGTCAGCGTGGAGGGAGTGTGAAGGGGCAGGGATAGAACTTTCTGCCTCACACAGTGTACTTTCCCCAGGCTGGTGGTCTGCACATCCTGTTTCCCCGTTTCCTGCCCGCCGACCCTTTCTTGGTTCCGTTCCTGGCTGCTGATCCACTCACGAGCTCAGGGTCTGGCCACCACAGACACCCGCCCCCTCCTCCTGTGGGGTGAGGGGCAGAGTCACACAATGGCAACACGAATGCTGGCCACTTCTTCCCCCCTGTGGCTTTCACTATTGAGTTTCTGTTCTCACTGGCAAGTCCATTCACCAGTACCTCAGGCTCAGCACAGAGCCTCATCCCACGCAAAAATTTCTGTCTGCCTGGGACAGGCTCCTGGTCCCTGAGGGTGGCTGGACTTGTGCCCTCCGGCTTCCCTTTGGGCTAAAAGCTCTTCCTACTCTGGTGGTCATTTTCTTCAGAATTACAACTTCTCTCACATGAGGGACACTTACCCCACTGGGGCCCAGATCCCAGGGGCTTATCTTTTAAAGGGGGGTGGTAGGGGCAGATTTAGCTGGGGATAGGGCTTATGATTCTGTTGTAGTGGATGAAATTAATAACTAATATTAAGTATTAGTTATTAAATTAACTATTAAGTAACTAATATTAAAATTCACTGGTTCATGAGAGAAAAAAGAAAACAGAAGGAATAGAAAATACCCTGATGATAAATTTCAAAACAACCATATCAACAATTACATTAAATGTAAATGATCTAAAAATACCAGTCAAAAGATTTCCAGACAAGATGTAAAAATCAAGACTGAATATGCTATCTATAAGAGATCCACTTTAAATATAAAAGTATATATAAAAATATAAATATAAAAGCATTGATGGGGAAGCCATGGGTGGTGAACTCAGCCTGGGAGCTCTTGTGACATGGGCCAAGGCTGAGGCTAAAACCAGGGTGCACTCGTGAAAAACATGCCTGACCCAAATGACAGCTGAATGGGTTTTCATGTACACCCAGGCATCTAGTTGGGTCTGTGCAGTGGCTGCTGAAGTAGCTAGTGTGCCCAAATAGATCAGATGATATTTGTGCTTCTTGCTGTCACTATTTTCCATCGAGCAATTCCTGGACTTTGAGAAAGATAATGGTGTGAGAAAACATCATGTATGTTTCTACAAAAGGAGCTTCCCACGTGACTGGCTGACCCAGAGAAGTCAATCTTTGGATGGATGACTTAACTGGCCCTCCGTGGGATTGGTTCAGAGTTGGTATGTTCATAACCATCTTTGACTTTTAAAATATGAAGAGCCCTGGGGATCCCCACGTCTTGGATAACTCTTTACAAGTTCTGACTAAAGACAGAAATGGTATGGTTCCTATAATGGCACATGGAGTGATTGAATATAAGGAAAAGCGTGGATTTAATTCTTTTTTAAAAATTTTTTGTAAATGTTTATTTATTTTTGAGAGAGAGAGAGGCAGAGAGAGAGAGAGAGGCAGCGCAAGAGCAGAGGAGAGGCAGAGAAAAAGGAAGACCTAGAGTTGGAAGCAGGCTCCAGCCTCTGAGCTGTCAGCACAGAGCCCTGCATGGGGCTGGAACTCAGGAACTGCGAGATCATGACCTGAGCGGAAGTTGGATGCTTAACCGATTGAGCCACCCAGGCGCCTCTGGATTTAATTCTTTATTAACAGTAACATCCAATTATTATCTATTATAAATCCAATTAGGTTGGATTTATAGCAACTGCATCTCTTCCCACATGTTTATTAACCAGTACACGCTTCTGGTGGTAATACTAATCCCGCTCATCCTAAACACACAGGAAATATTAATCCCACCTGCAATGTGGTTAATGTAGTGAAAGATGTATATGAAACAGCCAAGAAGCCATGCAATGCAGGGTTAGCTGGTAAATCCAGAACTGGAAGTCGAAGAGGTTCAATGACAAAGCTCCACACAAACCTAGTCAGGTCGTTGATGTGCCCTCACATCGGTCTCACATGCTATTCAAGAATTCAGTGAGAACAACAGTAGAACTGCATTAAGAGTTATAGAAAAGAGGGATATCCGGCTGTTAAAACTCTAGTTACTTTGGGTAAAGAAGATGTGTCCACTAGATAAGTGACCAAGGCGATGGTATCCCATCACTATGGGATAGCTATGGGATAGCACCATAGCTATTCCAGTGCTTGAATGTTTATTTTTGCCAGACTAGCTGGTTGTTTTCCATGGAGTCCTTCCTACAGCTCCAGTTCCTCCGTTACACTAGTAACCTGAGCAATTTTTCATCCTATCTTGTTGCGCTATGGTTAATTCCCTCCTCACATGCTCTGCTCTCTGATTTAAATTTCTGCCTTCCTCCATCTGATTGGATTCTCGGCGGGAGGCATCAATACTTTTGTGTTTGATCTTATTTACTGACGCCTTGATTTTATTTTAAAATTCATTTGTGTGCTTTCATTCTGTTGGTCAATGAGTTCTAATGGTTGCCTTGGGAAAAATAGGCAAGAGAATGAAAAAAAGAAAGATATATTATGCAAATACTAATTCACAGACAGCTGTAGTGGCTGTATCAATACCTGACAAAGACGATTTCAGATCAAGGTAATATCAGGAATAAAGAGCAGCAATGCATATGATAAAGGGATCAATTCGCTAAAAAGCTGCAACAACTCCAAATGTGTACATGCTTAACAAGAGCTTCAAAGTACATGAATCAAAGGCTGATAAAACTGAAAAAAGAAATCCAAAAATCCACAATTATACTTGGATATTTCAAAACTCCTCTCTCAGTAACTGACAAAAATCAGTACGAATATAGAAAAGCTGAATGCTATCAAACCAACTGACCTAACCAACATTTATAGAGCATTCCAGCTGAGAATAGCAGAAGATTTTTTTCACGTGTGCGTGCAAGATTCCCCAGACGAGCCATACCGGACATCTTAACAAATTATCATATGAAATATGTTCTCAGAACACAGAATTAATCTGGAAAAAATAGATAACAGAAAGATATCTGGAAAATCTCCAAGTATGTGGACATCTTACAATGTACTTCTAAATAATCACAGGTCAAAGAGAAAGCAGGAGGGCAAATGAGAAAGTATTTCTAACAGAGAAAATGAAAACACACCACATCGAAATTTACGAGACGCAGCGAAAGCAGTGCTAGAGAGAAATATATAGCAGTAAAATATTTATACTGGATAAAAGAAATACCTCAAATCAATGATCTGAAGCTCGGGTTGAAAGACAGTCAAGGCCTTATACAGAGTCAAATAGTAAATATTTTGGGCTTCGTGGGCCATATGGTCTCTGTCACAACACTAACTGTGGCATGGTAATACAAAAGCAGCCCCAGCAAACACATAAATTGATGAACACGGCTGTGTACCAATAAAACTTTGTGTACAAACACAGGCTACGGGCCAAAAGTGTAGTTTGCCGACCCCTAATCTACAGGTTCCCAAATTAAGAAACTAGGGAAAAGGGGGCAAATTAAACCAAAAGCAAATAGAAGAATAAGATAAAGAGTGAGGTTCAATGAAATGAAGGCCAAAAAAAATCAACAAAACAAAACAAAACCCCCAAAAAACTAATATTCTCAATCAGTGAAATCAAAAGATGTTTATTTGCAAGGGTCTATAAAATTGAGGAAACTGCCAGACTAATCAAGAAGAAAAAAAGGTGCAAATAACTCATATTAGAGGTGAAATAGGGAACCTCACTGGGGACTGTCTATTCTACTCGCTGTGTCATAAATTCAAAAATGTAGATGAAACGGAAAAGTTCCTACAAAGATGCAAACTGCCAAAACACACTTGAGAAAAACTAGAAGATGCGAATGTTCCCACATCTATTAAGGAAACTGAATTTGTGGTTAAAAGCTTTCTCACAAAGAAAACTCCAGACCCAGATATCTTCACTGGCCTGGAGAAGCTCACCAAACATTTAATGAAAAGAGAGTATCAATACTACAAAATTCCTTCCATAATATCGGAGAGACTCTTCCTCATTTTATGTGTGTATGTATTTGTTTATTTCTGTTTTTAGAAGTCAGCTTTATGTTCAGTGTTATTTTGTTCTAACAGCCTATGTACTTACTTTTCCTTCCCACCAGGTTTACCTGCAGGCCGAGATTTCAAAAACCCCAACAAACAAACACACAGCACTGTGGGATTTCAGGCAGTGACCACCTGCATTTCATTTTGGCAATTAAACCAGGACTCCCTTTCAAAGAAACTTCTATGCAAAGTGTCGTGTTTCTAGAATGAGGCGCGTGTTTTTTCAACCTTGAAGTCACCCTCTTGAAAAGAAGACCCAGAAACCCAAGCTTTCAGAACTTGGTTATAGTATCACCATTGCTATGGTAATTTTACAACCAATAGCCCCCAAAGTTACTTTATTTAACAGAGGGCTTCAAGACCAGGCGGAATTTCTTGGCAATCTCACCTGCCCCTGCTGACTTGACTGTTCTACATCTGTTTCCATGGGAATCTTCACCCTTAAAGTCCAGGAGATGACCTCAGCTGCACCAAGTTGCCAAGCAGAGCCCATCCGGAGAGGGAGGGGTGGGGGGATTTGGACACAGGGCCCCTTGCTGGTCCCAGCACTGCTGTCTGACCCAGCAACAATGAACCTGTTCACTATTCATAAACGCTGTCCAATAAAGAGCATGCATCAAAACTTAAAAGCCAACCTTTCTGCCCAGATTCCTGGATAAAAAGGATTTTTAAAAATCTGTATAATTTGAACCAAAAGGGCAACTATTAAAAATAAACCAAGAAAAAAATAAAATAAAATAAACCAAGAAATATCCAGAAACAGGTTTCTAGTGAAAGTTTGACTTCCAATGCAATAAAATGATTTAGACAGGTTCTTTTATCTATGGGGAATGCAATGGTATCACAGCCCCTTAGTTAAGCCTTCTGAAAATCCTTAAGTAGAAAGCATTTTAATTCAGAGACCAAAGTGAAAATATCTTTGAAAGAAGAATAATGTGGCTAGGAAACCTTGTGCCTCTTGGAAAATATTTTCCAACCCACCATGAGCTTGGGCTTTCTGGGAAGGTCAGTGGTTTCCCAGTCAAAAACATTCTTGAAGTCATCAGGAATGGAGGGATGGAGACACAGCATCTGGGCGGGTGTGTTTCTAGTTCCATATCTGGGGCTCAAGAGCCAAAAAGCTTGATCCTGCAGGGCCTCATGAAGACATTCCCCAGGGTGATAAAGACTCTAAAGCATCTGAGGCTCCATAAAAACTCCTGAATGTTACCAGCTGTGCTGGGCTACCTGGACTCTTCCCCAAAGCCTTGCATTGTCTGACCTTTTTCACTTAAAGTTGAGCACCACCCTGGCGTTCATCAGCAGCATCCACAACAACAAAGCAATTCATTTTATAGTGATAGCTTTATTGGCTACCAAATGGAGATGAAGACATTAGGAGAAAATAAAACTCTAGACTGATAACCACAAGAACCTACTAGCCAAATGAGTCCAACAATATAGAAAAAGGATAATACATCATGACCAAGAGTTGTTTATCCTAGGATTACAAGGCTAGTGCAAAATTCAAAAATGAATCAAGGAAATCTATCATATCAACATACTAAACAAGAAAATCCTTATTTTCTCAACAGATGCAGAAGAGCATTAACAAAATGCAACACCAATTCACCACAAAAATGCAGCAAATTAAGAAGAGAACTTCCTTAACATGATAAAGGGTATCTACAAAATACCTAACATAATACATAATGTTGAGATATTGAATGTTTCCCTCCTAAAGTTGGAAACAATGCCTAGATGTCCTTTTACCATTCTTATTCAACATGGTCCTGGAGGTCCTGCCTTTACAATAAGGAAAGAAAAAGAAATAAAATGAATACATATTAGAAAGGAAGAAATAAAATTATATCTCTTTTTCCACATAGAAAAATCAAAGAATATACAAAAGGCTACTTGATCCAATAAGTGACTTTAACAAGATTGCAAGGCACTTGGTCAGTCTACAAAATCAATCATATTTCTACATAGCAGCAGTCAACAGTTGGAAATTCAAATATTAAAAATAACCCCTTAGGGTGATGGGCATTGAGGAGGGCACCTGTTGGGATGAGCACTGGGTGTTGTATGGAAACCAATTTGACAATAAATTTCATATTTAAAAAATAATAAAATAAAATAAAAATAACCACTTATACCAAAGCCATGAAATATTTAGTTATAATTTTTTTAATGTGTAAGATCTCTATGCTGAAAACCACAAAGCCCTGATGAAGTAGTTCAAAGAGGATATAAATAAATGGAGAGGTATACAGTGTTCATGGATACAGCGTATACAGTGTCCACTGGTAAGATGTCAATTCTCTCTATAGATTTAATGCTATCCAAAATTTTAAAACCACAGGAGTTTTCAAATAGAACTAAATAAGTTTACTCTAAAATTTATAAAGATAAAAGAAGTATACTAACCAAAACAATTTTGAAAAAGAAGATCAAAGTTGAAGGATTAATATTACTTGTTATAAGCTTATTATTTATAAAGCGGAAGTAATCGAGACAATTGGTATTTGTGAAAAGACAGGGAACCCAGAAATAGTAATACAATGGAGACAAAGAGTTTTTACAACAGTGGTGCCAGAATAACTGGATATCCATATTCCCCCACCATTAACCTCAGTCCATATAACATACAAAAATTAGCTCAAATTGAGTTATAGACCTCAGTACAAAACCTGGAACCATAAGCCTCTAGAAGTAAACATAGGAGAACATCTTTGTGAATTTGACTTAGCTGTGATGCCAAAAGTGCAATCCATAAAATAAAAAACTGATAAATTAGACTTTACCAAAATTAAAAACTCTGATATTTAATATATCTTAAAGATATGTATATATACATAATATATCTTAAAGATATATATGTATGTGTATATATATATATATATTTTTTGAGCGAGAGAGTGAGTGAGCATGAGTGGGGGAGAGAAGGGCAGAGAGAGAGAGAGAGAGAGAGAGAGAGAGAGAGAGAGAGAGAATCTCAAACAGGCTCTATACTCAGTGGGGAGCCTGATGTGGGGCTGTATCCCATGATCCTAGGATCACAACCTAAGACAAAATCAAGTTGGATGTTCAACCAACTGAGCCACCCAGGTGACCTAAGAGATATTCTTAAGAGATGAAAAATATAAGCTACAGCCTGGGAAAAAGTATTTGTAAGTCATATATCTGGTAAGGGATTTGTATCCAAAATATATAACAAACTTGCAAAAGATCTGCATAGGTAATTCAAATAGCAATATAAGCACAAAAAATGTTCAATGTCATTATTATTAGGGAAATGCAAATTAAAACTATTATTAAATGCCACTACACACCTATTAGAATGGATAAAATTATACACACACACACACGCTCTTACATATGGAGTCAGATAACCTGCTGGTGAGAATGTAAAATGATACAGCTACTTTGGAAAACAGTTTGACAATTTCTTATAAAGTTCAACTTACATTTGCCACGTAACACAGTGATCCTACTAGTCGATATTAGCTAAGTGTAATAAAAGTTTATGTTCATAAGAGAACTTGTATGAGAATGCTTGTAGTAGCTCTTCCCAAAATTGCCCCAAACTGGAAAAATACAAATGCCCTTCAATAAAATTAACTATGGTACATCCATACAATGGAATCCTATCCAGTAAGGAAATGGAAGAAATTGCAACACAGATGAATCCCAAATGAATTACGCTGAGTGAAGGAAGCCAGATTCAAAAGGCTACATATTCCGTGATTCCATTTTTACGACTCTAGAATAGGCAAAATGATAGGAAGGGTAAACAGATCTGTGGTTGCTGGGGTTTGGGCAACAGGGAGAGGTCACTACAGGTGGGGTAATTTTATTGGGTCATGGATCAGTTCTGCATCTTGATTGTAGTGATTACACAACTGTATACATTTGTGTGGACTTCTAGACCTAGACGCTAAAGAGGGTACGTATTACTGAATGTAAATTATACCTCATTTTCAAAGGGAAAAGATGGACAAATTATGAAGTGTAAATCAAAGAGCAACTCTTTTGACTTTCAATAGTTATACGCTGTTCAAACTTCAGGCTGCCTCCAGCACTCTCTAGCTATCACTACATCTCCCTACGGCTCCATGGGCCTCAGTTAAATCATTTGAAAATGGACATCATAACGGGACCTACCATATAGGGATAAATGAGTTAATATAAGTAGAGTGTTTACAGTAGTGATGAAATACAAGGATTCAATCAATGTTACCTGCCAGCTCCACCATTACTATGATGACTGTTTTTGCTACCTTGGTGGTTGATGTGACCTCAACTACCCTTCCCAAGATGTTATGTTTACGTAATACTCCAATTCATGGCAGGACAGGAAATAAGATACGATTAAGGAAGAGATTAATGAATGAGAAAGTATGATCTCCTTTCTCCTGAATACTTTTTTTCCCAATTTCTAGCATATTACTAATTAGACCATCCTCTCCTATTAAATTATGCACTCAAATATATTTCTTTTACTCGGTCCTGGGAGTTGTGGCAGAGCTCATTTGGTGTCCTTCCATAAAATACTCAAGCTCTCAGCTCGCCTTTGTTCCTCTCTGGGTCACCCTAGAATCACTGCATTTCTGAAACTAAAGTTTGTAAATAGAAGAAGCAAAAATAATGAGTGATCTTCACTTTTTCAGGTCTCAAAGTAATATCAATATTATGCCAAGGAGCTAGAATGATCCATCCTTATACTGATGAGAGTGAAGTTAGAGAAAGAAAGAAAGAAAGAAAGAAAGAAAGAAAGAAAGAAAGAAAGAAAGAAAGAAAGAAAGAATGATTTTCTGGATGAATTCCTTGAAAAACAAAAAAAAAACCCACCAAGCTTTCAATAGATTAGTTTGGAAAAAATTGAGATGAATAAAGGATAAAAATGTCGATATGAACCATATCAGGTATTACAGCACTGGGACTTCTTTTACAGACTTTTGCTTTGACACTTTCCTATTTGGAATCTTTTCTATCATTTATCTGATGAACCCTCACTTTTACTCCGAAGGACACACAATTTCATATGTCCTTTAATTACTCCTGTACCTAAAGGGGTTGGCCTATAGGATTCCCATTGTCCTGGTCCCTCATGACTATTTGATTGATACACAGGTGGATGCTGGAACAACACTTGTTGATTAAAGATACCCCTCTGGGAATTTGGAATTGGGTTGGTCCCTAAGAAATATATACTTAAAAAATTGACTAGCAATGAGGCATGTTTAGGAAGATAGTCTGCAGAGGGAGAGAGAGAGAGAGAGAGAGAGAGAGAGAGAGAGAAACAAATGTAGATTTACAGAAAATATAGAAAAGAGAAATAGGAGGAAAGCAGTCTATGGGGTCTTGATGACTGTCCATTTATTAGTACTAATTCCTTCCTGTAACCTGGTTGCATTTTTATTTGGTTCCATGACAAAAGCAAATGTTTTATTTTTCCTTCAGTGAAGCCAAGTTGGTTTCTGCTTCTTTCCCCTACCATATTAAAACAATTTACCCTCCATCATTTTTAATCTATCTCATTAAATGTATCTCATGCCTCAAGATCTACTAGCTCAGTCCACCAGCTCAATACTTATAACTCCTGATATTTTACTTTCCTCCTTTTCCATCTGAGTATTTGCAGTAGGATATAAAGCTATTTATGCTGCCATGTAACATTTAATAGAAGACTCCATAGTGAATAATTCATTACATATTGCAGTCTATTTTAAGGTAACCTATTGGCACATGAATTTCTTGATGCTATAGTTTTTGAGTTCTAGAAAATGAATTTATTTAAATGAAGAACAATATAAATGTTATGTGTGTCAAACCAATCTATCTATAATAGAATTGCCAGATAAAATACAGGAACCCAGGTTAAATTTTAATTTTAGATAAAGTACAATAATTTTTAGTAAGTATGTCTGAAATACTACATGAGACATCATATGGAATAGCAAATAATTTTTAATACAATAAATAATTTTTTATTTGCTAAATTTGGCAATCTAGACCCATGAGTAAAAGAATTAATTCAGATCACTCTTACCTGTATTTTTCGTAATGTTTTCTCTGGGAATTTCAATCAACCAGTAAAGTCGATCACTGAACTTGAATAAAGAAGACATCAGAACACAGTGTTTTACAATGTTCGTGGCCACACTTATTTAGCATATTCAACCTTATCTTTAAAAATGAAATTAAACAAGAGCATCTAATGCATATACCTTTTACCCAGCAATTTCACTGTTAGGAATTCTCCTACATTATACTCACATATGTGTGAAATAAAATATATCCAAGGATATTTTTTGGCATTACTTGTAATAGTATAGATTGGAAATAACTAAAATCTTAATAGGGATGTAAAATAGTATAGCCATAAAGTGGAATACCATGCAACCACGCTCAGGTAGCACAAAACTGGGGCATTACTGGCTTGATGTGTCAGAGGACAGAACTTGGTGTTAAAAGAGAACTGGGAAATTGAAAAGGAAAATCCCATGAACAAGGGAACTGCAAGAGTGGTGAGCTAAGAGTTAAATATAAACTCTTCTTGCGCCCTGGGGCAAGACAAGTGCAGAGGAGACTCATGAAGTCCTGGTTAAAATAATCAGCCCTGGGGAATCTGGGTGGCTTAGTCAGTTAAGCATCCAACTTCGGCCCAGGTCATGATCTCACGGTTCATGGGTTCGAGCCCCATGTCGGGGCTCTGTGCTGGCAGCTCAGAGCCTGGAGCCTGCTTCAGATTCTGTGTCTCCCTCTCTCTCTGCCCCTCCCTAGCTCACACTGTGTTCCTCTCTCTCTCTCAAAAATAAATAAACATTAAATAACATTTTTAAAAAGTCAGCCATGGAAGCTTAAAACCTGAGCAAAGATAGCAGCTGCTAAAACCATAGCTAAGACAGTTTACAGTTTGTGTCCAGACAAGAAAGAACCTTTTACACTACAACAACAACAAAAGAGCCCAGAAAATTCTCATAAGAACATAACAGAATCCAGAGCTGCTACAGCTTATTATCTTAAATGTCCAGTTTCAACCAAAATAACAAGACATGAAAAGAAACAGAAACATCTAACTGGTAAAAAAAAAAAAAAAGTTAGATGACAAACTGACCCAGAGTGAGTCAAGAGAGTAGATGAAGACTTCAAAGCAGCTATTACTAATATGTACATAGGCTAGAAGTGCCTGAGTGGCTAAGTCAGTTAAGCATCCAATTCTTGATTTTGCCTCAGGTCATGACCCCGGGTGTGGGATCGAGTCTCATGTCATGCTACGCACTGAGCATAAAGCCTGCTTAAGATTCTCTCTCTCTCTCTTTCTCTTTTTCTCTCTCTCTGCCTCTCTCCCCTGCCAGTGCTGTCTCTCTAACATAAAATTTTTTTAATGTACATAGGCTTAAAGAAAATGTCCTAGTGAGAGAATGGATAGGGAATCCTAGCACATGAGTGAAAAATATAACAATAAGACCAGATGAAAATAATGAGGCTGCAAAGTATAATAACTGAAATAAAATATTTAGTAGATGAGCAGATTGGAGATGATAAAAGAAAGAATCAGTAAACTTAGAGATACAGCAGTTAAAATTATCCATTCTGAAAAAGGGGGGAAATGATTAGAGAAAAATGAACAGAGCCTTAGATATCCGTGAGATAATGCACATAATTAGAATCTCATGAAGAAAACAGACAAAGGAGCAGAACATATTTTTTCAGAGAAATAGTAGCTGAAGACTTCACAAATTTGGTAAATTTATAATCCAAGAAGCCCATAGAAACCCAATCAGAGTCAATACAAAGAGAAAATCTTAAAAGCATCCAGAGAAAAATGACACATTACATATAGGGGACAAATAAAGAAGATGTGGTATATATATATATATATATATATATATATATATATA
The DNA here is from genome assembly GCF_046562875.1 of Panthera onca. NCBI lineage: Eukaryota > Metazoa > Chordata > Mammalia > Carnivora > Felidae > Panthera > Panthera onca. The sequence continues at coordinate 134,138,533 of NC_138344.1, forward strand.
TATACACACACACATATATACATATATATACATACATATACATATATACACATACACATACACATACATATACATATACATATATACATATATATATACATACATACATACACACACACACACAACGGAATACTACTGGGCGATGAAAAAGAATGAGATCTTGCCATTTGCAACAACGTGGATGGAACTAGAGGGTATTATGCTAAGCGAAATAAGTCAGTCAGAAAAAGATAACTATCATATGATGTCACTCCTATGTGGAATTTGAGAAACTCAACAGTGGAACATAGGGAAAGGGAAGGAAAAATAAGATAAAAACAGAGAGGGAGGACAACCATAAGAGACTCTTAAATACAGAGAACAAACTGAGGGTTGCTGGAGGGGAGGTGGGTGAGGGGGTGGGTCAAATGGGTGATGGGCATTAAGGAAGACACTTTTCTGGATGAGCACTGGGTGTCATATGTAAGAGATGAACCACTAGGTTCTACCCTGAAGCCAAGACTACACTGTTTGTTAACTAACTTGAATTTAAGTTAAGAAAGAAATGAAGTAGGACACATCCTACCACATGGATGAAGCTTGGAGACGTTACACTAAATGACAGAAGCCAGTCACAAAGAACTAAGTGTTGTATGATTTCGTTTACATGAGATGTTCAGAAGAAGCAAATCTACAACAGATGGGTGTAGTTTAGTGGTTACCTGCATCTGAAGAGCAGAGGATGTGCTGGGGAGTTCACAGGGATGGGCTGTCCTTCTGTGGTGATGAAGATGTTATAAAATTAGACAGTAGTGATTTTTGCACACTCTCTGAACATACTACACACCATGTAACTGTGCACTTTAAATAGGTGAATTGTATGGTATGCAATTATATCTTAATAAAGTTGTTATCCCCGAAAAAATGAGGGGGAATGAAGACATTTTCAAGGGGATGAAACTCCCAGAGAATTCACTGCCCATAGACCTGTACTGTAAGAAATGATACCTCAACTCCCCCAAAAGCAAATAATCTAGTGAAGAGACAAGCAGAAGACATGAATAGATACTTTTGCAAAGAAGACATCCAGATGGCTGACACACACATCACTCATCATCAGGGAAACACAAATCAAAACCACAATGAGATACCACCTCATGCCGGTCAGAGTGGCTAAAATTAACAACTCAGGAAACAACAGATATTGGCAAGGATGCAGAGAAGGAGAACCCTTTTGCACGGCTGGTGGGAATGCAAACTGGTGCAGCCACTACCCTACGACCCAGCAATTGCACTACTAGGTATTTATCCAAAGGCAACAAAATGCTGATTCAAAGGGGCACGTGCACCCCAATGTTTATAGCAGCACAATTGACAATAGCCAAATTATGGAAAGAGCCCAAATGCCCATGACTGATGAATGGGTAAAGAAGATGTTGTATACAGACCCGATGGAATATTAGTTAGCAATAAAAAAAGAATGAAATCTTGCCATTTGCAATAATATGGATGCAACTAGAATGTGTTATGCTAGGCAAAATAAATCAGTCAGAGAAAGACAGCTATCATATGATTTCACTCATATGTGGAATTTAAGAAACAAAATAGATGAATATAGAAGAAGGGAAGCAAAAATAAGATAAAAACAGAGAGGGAGACAAACCATAAGAGACTTTTAATTACAGAGAACAAACTGAGGGTTGCTGGTGGGGTGTTGGGTGCAGGGAGGGGCTAAATGGGTGATGGGAATTAGGGAGGGCACTTTTTATGGGGTGCCTGGGTGGCTCAGTCAGTTGAGCATCCGACTTCAGCTCAGGTCATGATCTCGCAGTTCGTGAGTTTGAGCCCCACCTCAGGCTCTGTCCTGACAGCTCAGGGCCTGAAACCTGCTTCGGATTCTGTGTCTCCCTCTCTCTCTGCCCGTCCCCTGCTCGTACTCTTTCTCTCTCAAAAAAAAAAAAAATAAAATAAACATTAAAAAAAATTTAATAAAAAAAAAAGAAGGGCACTTGTTGGGAGGAGAACTGGATGTTATATGTAAGTGATAAATCACTAAATTCTATTCCTGAAATCATCATTACACTATATGTTAACTAACTTGGATTTAAATTTTAAAAAATTAAAAAAATAAATAAACACTTCAAATATATTTGTAATGATGTGGGAAGGGATGTCCAGAATTTACAAATTTATTTGCTACCCAAAGGAAAGTGCTGGCATGAATATTTTGAATGAGACAAGGAATAAACCATTTTCTCTGAAAAAATTAATAAAATAAAATAAAACATTAAAGAAAAGAAATGTTAATAATTCTTTGGGCTGAAAAAATAGCCCAAACTTATATCTCTGCAAAAAAAATGAAGAGTGGTGGAAATCATTAATACATAGGTAAATAGTAAAAAAAAAAATGTATTTTTTCTTTAATTTCTTAAAAATTGTTTAAAGCAAAACATGTAACACTGTACTGTTAGGTTTAAAACATATATAAATGTGATCTTATGGGCTAGCTATTTAAAAAAACACATCCTACAAGAGAGAGTATGCTTCTCATTAATAATATAAAGAATAAAATAAAGTGTCATTACCAAAGTTAAGTTAAAGTGGAAGATGCCTGTATATGTACTATTTATAATTTCCAAGCTGGGAGCGAGTCCTCCTGATGTGAACACACCTAGAAATTCCTGCGAAGTATGCCCACTTTCAGATAGTAAAAAACACTGGATTTTCTGTAGGAAAGAGAAGGGGTGGAAAGTAATGACAATTTGATGGCGAGAAGCATCTCTTACATTAATTTAAAAAGGAGAGGTAATCTATGAATCGTCTATGCTGCTAAAGACATCTATCTGTAGTAATTTTCGTCTCTAACCAGGAAAAAAAAATCTATTTTGAAAAAGCACACTTCTAGAACTTAGTAACCTATCATACTAGTGTCATAATAGGTTGAAACCTCAACCATATGGTAATCTTTTCTGTAAAAAGAATGGACATAAAGTTATTACATTTAATAAATATAGAATCAAAGCCACATGCCCATCACATGTAGAAATCCCTGTTTTATTAAAATCATTATTTTGTGCTTAAATTTTACAAGGAGCAAATGTATAAAGGAAAACTCATTTTAGTGTATTTTTATTGCTGTTTCTCAGTTTTGAGAAGGTGTATGAAAATGCAGCAACTGGGGCACTGGGTGGCTCAGTCAGTTAAGCATCTGACTTCAGCTCAGGCCATGATCTCACAGTTTGTGAGTTCGAGCCCCGCATCAGGCTCTCTGCTGTCAGCATGGAGCCCACTTCGGATCCTATTGTCCCCCTTTCTCTCTGCCCCTCCCCTGCTCTCTCTCTCTCAAAAATAAGTAAAATAACATAAAAAAAAAAAAAAGAAAATGCAGCAATCACAAATGAAAACCAACACAAGATAGATGCTAACAACTTCACCTCATTTAGTTCTCCTAATAGTTAAGACCACTTTGGGCAAGTTGCCTGAGTTTCAGTTTCCCTATCTACAAAATAGGGAAACATATTCATCCCAAAAACGTTTTCTGAGCTCTTACCACAGATCAGGCAGTGTTGTAGGGGCTGGGGAAGCAGAACTGCTCAAAACAGACAAAAAGCCCTGCTCTCAAGGAACTTAGGTTCTAATGGAGATTGGAAGACAGATGAAGACAAACACCTTTTCCCTGTCTTGTCACTGATTTACAAGTTATTGCCCTTTGTTAAGATGGCATATAAGCCCCAAATTCTAACCACCCTTTTGAATTACTCACCACTGAGTTCTCCTGTGGCTATACATACTGCATGTGTCAGTAAAGTCTGGGTTTTTCTCCTGTTAATCTGTCTTTTGTCCATTTATTTTACAGGCCCCAGGTACAGAACCTAAGAGGGTAGGTCCAGTACTCCTCTACTTATCTTCAGTACTCATCTTACAGAAGATTAAAGGTCGTAATGAACATAACACGCTTTGAAAAATGCCTGACACATACAAACATTTTATAAATGTTAGGTTTTACTTCTACTAATATATTCTAGAACTACTATATGACAACTCTCTAAAAAGTAGGTGATAATTAAGTTCCTTTTTAAGAGGACAAAACTAGGGATTAGAGGGGTTAGGTAACCTGCTCCAGGGCATGACAGACCATGTATGTCTGTGTATAACTCCAAGATTTGACCCCAGCTCTGAAGGTTTTTCTTCCTCTAACATCCATTTTTTGCCCCATAAGTAATCACAAAGAGGAAAGGCATTTTTGACTCAAGGGGCATGCCCTTCGCAACAGTTGTGAATAAAAGACTTAAATATATGTCTGGCATATCAGGAAAGAACTGGGAACTAAGTCAAAAAAGACTTTGGGAAAAATGTATTTGTCCTTGTGGGGTGTTATATTTATCATAGACTTTCAAACAATCTGTACATTTTTTCTTAACTTAGGTTTTTGTTAGCATTTGCTGCATGGCTATCTTATTTTGATGTGTGTGTGTGTTTAAATGCCATTATATGAAATGAAGAAATCAAGTGATCCCTTACCCCAAATGACATCTGCAATGTGGTACTTGTTCTAAAAGAGAAAGATTCTTTCTCTAGGTCATGTGAAGTAAATTTCTCTAACAGGCTGTATCTGTCAAACTTCAAAAGAACAAATCAGATCTATAAAAAATAAAAATCATTACAGCCCACCTTTTAAAAAGGGAAGGAGGGAGCCATTCAGTCAGCTAAGCATCCAGCTTTTGATTTTGGGTCAGCTTGTGATCTAACAGTTCATGAGTTCAAGTCCCGAGTTGGGCTCTGTGCCAATGGTGCAGAGTCTGCTTGAGAATGTCTCTCTCTCTCTCTCTCTCTCTCTCTCTCTCTCTGCCCCTCCCCTGCTCATGTTTTCTCTCTCTCTCTCTCTCTCTCTCCCTCTCTCAAAATAAACTTAAAAAAATAAAATAAAAAGGGAAGGAGAAGGTATCTTAAAAAAAAGAAAAAGAAAATCAACCCAGGATGTTCAATGGCTAAATGCAATATTTCACTTGATACAAATGGAATGGAATAGAAAAGATTATTATTTACGTAGAATTTTACCTCCCCAAGTCTGAACATAGTAGAAGGTATTTGAAAAAGTACAGTTAGTGGTTTTACACGTGGAGATAAAAAGAATGTGAGAGGTTGTCACATATTATTAATGGATCTTACCAAGTCATTGGAAGAAAGGTACAGCTTGATTATTTCATTCTTTGGGGGGATCCCTTCACTGGCACAAGCAAAGTGTTTCTCTATATCACCTAAATAACAACAAGAATACACATACTTTAGGTCGCTGATAGAAGGATTTCCATGAAAAGAATCATATTTTTTAAACTGACAAAATAATTTTAAGGGGGTAAGAATTATAGTTGTATATTTTAAATTCAGAAGTGGCCAAAAACCAGGGTTGGTTTTTTTTTTTTTTTTTTTAATTTTTAAAATTTTCAACAAATTTCATTATCCAGATGCAAAATCAACAAGAACACTTTTTACTTGAAGCATTCTTCAGAATACATAAAAAAACATATATGGGGCGCCTGGGTGGCGCAGTCGGTTAAGCGTCCGACTTCAGCCAGGTCGCGATCTCGCGGTCCGTGAGTTCGAGCCCCGCGTCGGGCTCTGGGCTGATGGCTCAGAGCCTGGAGCCTGCTTCTGATTCTGTGTCTCCCTCTCTCTCTGACCCTCCCCCGTTCATGCTCTGTCTCTCTCTGTCCCAAAAATAAATAAAAAACGTTGAAAAAAAATTTAAAAAAAAAAACAAAAAAAAACATATATGTACACACACACACATGCATATATATATAACTTGAAGCACTCTTCAGAATATATAATATATATATACACATGCACATATGTTATATATATGTTATATATATATAACACAGTATTATATATATATATATATATATAACACAGTATTATATATATATATAATATATATATATAACACAGTATTATATATATATATATATATATATATATATATATATATATATATATATAACACAGTATTATATATAACATTCAATCCAAGAAAAATAGAATACACATTATCCCCAAGTACACACAGAAGAATCCCCTGGTTAAATCACACTAAAAGAGACATCACACATACTACAAATCTAGTAAGACTGAAATCATACCAAGTATATTTTCCAGCCACAATGGTACAAAAGTAAAGATCAACAATAAAACAAAGCTGGAAAATCTGCCATGTAAATATTAAATAGTTCTTGACTCTTCAAGTCTTTGGGGAGTACAGAAAAGGGACAGAAGGCAGAATTTGTATTTTAATAGAGAGCCACAGATAGGTGACTCCTCCCCCAAAAGGGCAGGGGTGGGAGGAAGATCCCTTCTCTTTATCTTGATCTAAAGTGAATCTCTTTGAAAGATAGATACCGTATGTTTTCACTCTTATGTGGATCCTGAGAAACTTAACAGAAACCCATGGAGGAGGGGAAGGAAAAAAAAAAAGAGGTTAGAGTGGGAGAGAGCCAAAGCATAAGAGACTCTTAAAAACTGAGAACAAATTGAGGGTTGATGGGGGGTGGGGGGGAGGGGAGGGTGGGTGATGGGTATCGAGGAGGGCACCTGTTGGGATGAGCACTGGGTGTTGTATGGAAACCAATTTGACAATAAATTTCATATATTGAAAAAAATAATAATAAAGTGAATCTCTTGTAGACAGCAGAGTTGGATCATGTGTTTTTATCCATTCTGACAATCTCCATCACAAGGAATTTAGACTAAAGCCCCAAATCCCAGCTTGGCATTCCAGTATCTCGTTGACATGAGCCGGTTTCCTACCTTTCCAAAGTATTTTACTTTTTCTAACCCTTCATTCTAGCCAAACGAAACTACACACTTCTCCCCTCACATTATATGATTACCTACCTCCATGACTTTACCATCACTTACCCTGATGTTGTCTTTGTAAAATACTCTTCCCCATGCATGCATAGATAGAGATTACTCATTTTGGGGGCCTGGATTGATTTCTCTCTTTTGTTCAAAGCCTTCCCTGACCACCCCCGACTCAGATGGAAGTCAACTCTCCCTTCTCTGAAATCTTATAAGTTGGCCTGTGACTCTCCAGTCTTAGAGTATACCCATATGTGTGTTACATATTCTTCAGAAGAACCTAGGAACTGGTACTGGGTCATCCTAGAACTCAAGCAATTCTGCAACAAACCTGTGAACAGAAGACAGACTGAATCCCCCTCTTCATTGTTTGGTCAACAATTTTTTTTTTTTTTTTTTTGAATCAAGCATCTACTACGTTCTAGCAGATCCAGTCCAAAATGTTAGAGAATCTAAACAATCTGCACAAGTGGAGGTGGATTGTTTCATTCCTTTTACAAAGCATTTCCACCATAAAAGTCCTATTGAGTGATTTAATCCATGTATTAGTTTCAGAAAATAATCTTCAGTCTCAATCTGTTCGCTTTATGATGCAGTTTATAATTCATACCACAGGTAACCATTCATGTAGGAAGAATGAAAAAAATCTATTTAAATAATGAACAATTTTTCAAATATAAAATGCTCCTTAGGGGCGCCTGGATAGCTCAGTTGGTTAAGCGTCCGACTCTTATCTTGGCTCAGGTCATCTCACCGCTTCATGAGTTCAAGCCCTGCATCAGGCTACACACTGTTAGTGCAGAGCCTGCTTGGGATTCTCTCTTTCTCTCTGTCCCTCCCCTGCTCGTTCTCTCTCTCTCTCTCTCTCTCTCTCTCTCTCTCTCTCAGAATAAATAAATAAACTTAAAAAAATGTTTTTAATTAAAAAAATAGGGGTGCCTGGGTAGGTCAGTCGGTTAAGGGTCCGACTTCAGCTCAGGTCACAATCTTGCCGTCCGTGAGTTCGAGCCCCGCGTTGGGCTCTGGGCTGATGGCTCAGAGCCTGGAGCCTGCTTCCGATTCTGTGTCTCCCTCTCTCTCTGCCCCTCCCCCGTTCATGCTCTGTCTCTCTCTGTCTCAAAAATAAATAAACGTTAAAAAAAATTTTTTTAATTAAAAAAATAAAATAAAGTGCTCCTCAAACTTTAATATTCTATGACTTATAAATGATGAAACACTATAATAAAGGTCTCTATGTACACAACTTAATAACAATAGATTCACAACATTATTAGAAATCGCTAGACAAGAGTACAACAAATAATACCTGAAAAAAACTGAGAGGTAAGGTAAAGAGAAGTACCAAGAAACTATTTTAACTGTTAACGAGGAAGGGATGGAAAGGAAAACTCCTACGAGAAAATAGAGAGTAAGACAGTCTGAAACTTACCTTTATTATATATTATTCCTGATGAAAGGTCAAATATGGTCAAAAGTAAAATTATAATATATAAAAGTGGCAATTCCATCTATCGAAAGAAATGAGAATTATTTCTATTCAGTTGCTCTGAACGTACTTTTTAGTTCCTTTTTCTATAAACAACTACATAGTAAAGAAATCATCTATTCCTTTTAAGTTAAAAATATTTCCCTTTATGTGACAAAACAATGTTAACAGTTGACTAAGCTCTACATTTACTTCCTTATTGGTATTAAAGATATTTATAATTACCACAAACTAAAGAGCTGGGGCTCTGGTTTTTCTTCAATGTAGATAACTGTTGGAGAGGTGTGATCAATTCTACAGCTGTATAAAACAGAGCCTGACTTGATAAAGACTCTGAGAAGGCAGAGCTGTACCTTATCTGATATTTTGACTGCACTGCTCTTGAGAGAGAGAATGCACACGAGCCCTGAGCATCCCTGTATGTCCCCCCGCCCCCGTGTGCCAACACCGCAAAGCCCTGGCCCCTCTTTACCCAGGCCTTTTCTCAGAGTCGTGTTTGTGGCAAGAATCCTTGAGGAACAAGGTAACATCCCCCTTGGGCAAGAGCAGGCTTGTTTCCATGGTGAATCTCCCAGGCTCGGTGTTCTCCTCCTGTAATACACCCCGCTATGTGTGTAAGCAAGCATCTGTTGACGGGCTGAAATGTGTCCCCTAAAAACTTATATGTTGAAGCCCTAACCCCCAGCGCTTCAGAATGCAGTTGTGGCTGGAGATAGGGTCTTTATACAAGAGTGATTAAGTTAAAGTGAAATCATTAGGGTGGGCCCTGATCCAGTGTGACTAGTGTCCTTATAAGAAGAGGCAATTTGGACACAGATATGCACAAAGGGAAGATGATGTGAAGACCCAGGGAAAAGATGACCAAGGAGAGAAGCCTGGAACAGATCCTTCCTTCTTGGCCCTCAGAAGGAACCAGCCCAGCTAACACCTTGAACTTAGACATTAAGCCTTCAGAAGTGTGAGTCACTTCTATTGTTTAAGCCAACTAGTCTGTGGCATTTTGTTACTGTAGCCTTAGTATGCTAATGAAGCTTCCATGATGGATATCTACTCCATGGGATTTGGGGGGCATGGAGACTGGGAGTGAACATCATGCTGACACTCTGGCTACTGCTTTTGCTGTTAGTGATGAAGTCCTTTGTCTCTGACCTAGGAGTCTTGTGTCTTTTGCCAGCATCCAAGAAACAGTAACAGATTGACTTGCCAGACGCAGGTAAAGCATAATCCAGATCCTGTGTGGCTCCTGACATCTGCTGAGTAAATTAAATTTCACTGATGTTTTTCCTCCCTTAAAATTGGTTTGCTTGATTCAATACATTTAATCAACAATTTAACATTCAAACATTCATCGGATTTTTAAATTCATCATCTTTATCACATGGTTGGGGAGAACTGTGGGTTTTTTTAAGTGGTTTTTTTTTTTTTTTTTTTGGTCATCTGAGAAAACAACTTGTTTTCACAAACTGACACAAAACAGATGAATTAGTGTCCTTCTGTTTCTCTTCTCTCACTCTTTTTGTCCAGAAACATTTTGTTGTTAAGTTTTAGTGCAGCTCACCTCCAGCCAAAGAAAATCTTTTCAGATAGTCAGTTGCTCTGAATTTGCTTACAATTGTAATCTTTTTTAAAAATTTTAAATATTCATTTATTTTTGAGACAGACAGAGCAAGCAGGGGAGGGGCAGAGAGAGAGAGAGGGAGACACAGAATCCGAAGCAAGCTCCAGGCTCTGAGCTGTCACCATAGAGCCCGATGTGGAGCTCGAACTCACGGACTGTGAGATCATGACCTGAGCCAAAGTCAGACACTTAACCAACTGAACCACCCAGGCGCCCCGTAATCAATTTAATCACAGAAGAAACCCTGCAGAGGTGGAGCTCAAGGTTGCATTCAAAAACAGTAGATCACAGTTTTGAAGTGCAGCACAGATTAAAAACCACAGATGTACCATTTATATAAGACACACACCGATTGTCTCTTAAACTACATATTGACTCCTTATGAACATTATTTTTTTTTAATCATGTAGTGCATCTAGGACAGTCAGTTGCCTAATTCACACAACCCTGAAAAGTTATTCAGCATGGTGAAACTGTATCAGCATGGTGCTATGTGCCATTACATTTGTGGTGTAGGAATGAATTTAACATTAAATGGAGAAGTCATCACAGTCACTTTGAAAATAGTGCCTTAGGGTCACCTGGGCGGCTCCATCATTTCAGCGGCTCACTCTTGGTTTCGGCTCAGATCATGATCTCACAGTTCGTGGGTTTGAGCCCCGTGTCAGCCTCTACACTGACAGCATGGAGATTGCTTGGGATTCTCCCTCTCCCTCTCCCTCTGCCCCTCCCGCTCTCTCTCTCTCTCTCTCTTGCTCTCTCAAAAAAAATAAACAAAAAAAAAAAAAAAAGAAAAGAAAAAGAAAATAGTGCCTTTGCCAGGAAAATCTTGTATTATTTTGCTCAATATTCACATTAAATGACATAACACCAGTACCAGAACCCATTAGTTCTTCTCCTCCTTAAAAAACTGACTGAAATCTATTATGCCCCGGGGCTCCAGACAGATGCTGTTATTACGTTATCCTCAGACTTGTCCCAGTTCAGTTCTCTCAAATAAATATAAAAAGTTCTCTAATTTCATTTGAGTGGATTTGGTTGTATCTATCTTTGACCAAAGAACTAAAAACCTACTTTGAAAGGCTTTTAAGTGCTTTCATTAAGGAAAGGAAAGCCAAGAGAGCATAACTGAAGAGAGAGACAGCTGAGGAAGGACCTCTGGGCCCTCTGTGACTTTGCTAGTGGCTGCATGTTCCCTTGTGCTAGTAATTCAGCCCATATTTATTCTTTTTTACACTTAGAGATGGAATGTATTTTAGAGTTAATATATGAGACACGAAGTTACATGTCTAAAGCCCATTACTAGCTAGTAACATGTTGGGCATAGAACCAAGACCTCCTGATTCAAAAGATTTAGTCAGCACACAGAGACGCCACAAAACGAGAATTTAAAAACAGAAAGCTATTAAGTACATGATTAGATCTGACCTCTTACTGAAACTGCTACATGTGCCCACCGAGATTCTGTTCCATACGTTCATTAGTCTCCTTTCCTCCTTCTTCAGCATTACAACTTTCTTCAATGTAGTCCTACCTCCTCTCGACCACCATCTTACGGCTACAGAAAAAGCACTGACGTTGACTTCAGATCGGCTCTGCCCGTTTGGGATGTCTGATCTTTGGAAAGCTACTTCACTCCTTCAATTCAGTAAACCAGGTATAACAGCCACTTCGCAGGGTTGTTGTGAGAACTGAATGAATGATGCACTTCAGGCTTTCAGCAGCTGCTTTACCCAGGCTACACCATGGATAAACACCAGCTCTGAATCCGTGTCTTGACGTCCGGAAGCAATTTCTTTGTCTTCATCCCACTCCTGACTCACTCTTTCAGCCGTTAAATTACCTCCAGTTTTCAATCCCGTCTAACTATTATGAGCTTTATCTAATGGTCACATGTGAGTCACAAAGCTGGGTATTTTCTGTTCTCCGGCACCAAATAAACGCTGGGAATTGTCCTAAAGAATGAAGTTGCATTTCCCACCATCTGATTCCTTTTAAGTCACTCCGTTATAGAAGAGTGATGACGTTATCAGTGTGAACAATAGTAGGGCTCTCATTTTACTATTTCTTACCGTGACTGCTTCCTAAGAGTAGATGCCTGATCACTTGCCCCTTTCTTTGTTGTGTTTTCCCAAGCTTTCTTCCATTCAGGCTCAGAAAGAAGACTCGGGTCCAAATTTTCAGTTTACTGGTTTAATGGTCCACTTAACTTTAGTAACAGCCAATCAGCTGCTACCAAGTACAGAAGTGGGCTTGGAAAATCTAAAGGCTAGGCAGTTAGAATTTCCAATTAACTGCCTCTTTCAGAGAACCAAAGGTGATCTTCTTTAAAAATTTTAAGAGGGGGAGTTTCACCAAACCTACCATGTTCCATCCAGGAAGGTTCAGAAACCTACAAATGACCATTCTCAAAGTCCGCAAATCATCGTGGGACTACTGAGTGCCTGGGCAAAAGCATGAATGCTAAAAGGAAATGCTAACTACATACAGTGAGGTTTAAGAGAAGAAAATCTGTCAAAGAGAGCTTCATAATTATGTCTTAAAGAAATATCGGGACTTTTAGAAGAGGAGAGACAACCTTGTTGATGGGGTAAACAAGATAAATAAATACACAAAGCACAAAGATGGGAATGAGCTGTGTATGCCTGGGAATCAGCAAAACCAAGTGAGATACCAAGCTGTTCTCCAGACTCATGGTTCTGTGAATGGCCTTGGTCTTGCTGATTATATCCACTTAGGGTGCCTTTGGCTACTGAGCCCAGACTGAACCTCTCTGATTTACTAAGTATCCTGACAAGTCATGAATGGTCACCAGGACTAGCCATTTTTTTAATAAGGATAATAAAACCTGTTTTACACTCATGCTCTCCTTCAGACATCCTTTTCCATGGCCAGGTAGAACCCGCTAGTTTAATCTATTCCTGGAAGAGCCTGTGTAAGAAACACCTTTCTCTTACCTTTCCCACTGACCTAAAGAAGAAAGTTACTCCTCAATCTGAAATAACGAGGAGAACTCAACAAAACGTTTCTTCTGTAACAAGAAGTTAGTTATCAGAAACCTGGGACTCCTTTTTGCTGCTGGTTTCTGACTACGGAAGGTGACGAGGGTTTTGTATTTTCAGTCTCTGTGGCAACACTGTGGTTGCTGCTTGCCCACACTGCATCAAAATAGGAATGCCTGAGCAGTGTTGAAGGCGCACACTGAGGGCTCTCAAGAAAATTATGAAGCAGCAGGTGACATGGCCCTCTTTTCCCCCAGCAACACCTTTGTTTCCCTTCTTCATTTGCCCCCATGTGATGCTTCCTCCCAATTTGAGTAGTGTTTTCCTTCCCCTAGAAGACAAGGATCTGCTTCAGTCAGAGTTACTGATGAATTAACTTTGATGCAAATGAGGAACAAAGAACTCCCATGGCAGATCATTTCTCTGTTAACAGTGCAATGAGAGATGTTCTTCCCCCTGGAACACAAGTCAGGAACTGGATATCCAGTTAGGAGGGTTGAGAACCAGGGAAGGGGCTAATTGAAAGACAGATGAATGACTTTGACTTTTTTTTTGGGGGGGGGGGCGAGGGGATTTTTTTCTGACTATAAAAGTGCTCATAATGCAAAACTTGAAAAATATAATCAGGGATAGGGAAATTTACCTATAAACCAATGGTCAGATAGAACCACTGCTAACATTCTGACAAATTTAGTCAGTCTTTTCCCTACACATTTATACATTTCATGTAGGATCCTTCTGTATATAGCTTTCAGTCATTGTTATTCTGATTATTTTCTCGCATAATTCAAGTGTTTTTTCAGCAGTTTTCACAATTACATATTTAAAGTAACTACATGCAAATTATTTAAACGTAAGACATTCAGCTGCTTTCAGTGTTTTCCTGTTATGAATAATGTGGTAATAAACAGTCTTAAACAAAAATCTGTCCCAACATTTGAAAGGTTTTCTTAGGCTATGAATATGTTGAAGACTCCTGATACATGTTGGCAAATTGCTTTCCAGAAAATGCAGCACTGAGAATGAGATACAGTCTATAATAAGCCAAAAAAAGTATCTCACCGTTTTTCTTGTTTTAGTATTGGTGCAGCTGAAAATTTACAATATGCTTATTAGCCATTTTTTCTTCTATAAATTAGAAGACTTCTTGACCATGTCCTACTGGAATTTTAGTGTTTTGCTTGTGAAATGGTAAAACAGTCCCTTGCAATATTTACTGTGAATATTAAACCCAATTTGTCACAATTTTGTTTATGATGAGCTTCGATGGACAGTAATTCAAATGTGATGCAATCGAATTTATCTGTATTTTCCTTTCTGGTCATTTCCATTGCTTCATGGTTTCAAAGTCCATTCCAATCAGAGACATACTTTGCTCATACTTTCTATATAAGAAAACTTCTAAAGACTCAGAAAGTTCAAAGAATAAAATAACAAGGGCATTTTGATCACCCCAGATTAACGGTTCTCTCCCAGTTTTAAAAAATGTTTTATTATGGGATATTTCAAACATTAGAAAAAGCAGGAAGAATGGTATTATTAGCCTCTTTGCATCCATCACCTAGCTTTAGTCCTGTTTCATCGATACACCTACCCATTCATTTTTCTTCTCCAGGATTATCCTGAAGATATCTTAAACATCCATATATAGTTCAGTATATATTCCTTAGGGAAAATTACTTTTTAATTAAAGCCATGATACCATTTCATGCCTAAAGCTAAGGATGAGTCCTGGAATGTCTATCCAGTGATAGTACCTATTTCCCAGCTGTCTCGTGCTTAAAATGGGTTATACTTTGTATGAATAAAAATCCAATGAGGTTCATACTTTGCAATTAATTGATATAGCTTTGAAGGTTTTTTTTCCGTTTTCAAGTTCTTATTTGAATTCCAGTTGGTTAACATACAGCGCAATATTAGCTACAGGAGAATTTATGATTCATCGTTTCCAGACAATACTCAATGCTCATCTCAAGTGCCCACCTTAGTACCCATCACCCATTTAACCCATCTGCCCACCCACCTGCCTTCCACCAGCAACCCTCGGTTTGTTCTGTAGAGTTAAGAGTCTGTTTTCTGGTTTGCCTCTCTCTTTCCACCTCCCCCCCACCATATTCATCTGTTTTGTTTCTTAAAATCCACATTGAGTGAAATCGTATGGTATTTGTCTTTCTCTGACTTATTTCACTTAGCATAATACTGTCTAGTCCATTGACGTCACTGCAAATGGCAAGATTTCATTATTTTTTATGGCTGAGCAATATTCCATCATGTGTGTGTGTATATATCTATATCTATCTTCTTTATCTATTCATCAGTCCATGAACATTTGGGCTCTTTCCATAATTTGGCTATTGTTGATAATGTTGCTTATAAACATCAGGGAATGTGTCCCTTCAAATCAGTATTTTTGTATGCTTTGGATAAACACTTAGTAGTGCAATTGCTGGATCATAGGATAGTTGTATTTTTAACTTTTGGAGGAACATCCATACTGTTTTCCAGACTGGCTGCACCAGATTGCATTCCCACCAACAGTGTAAGAGGATTCCCCTTTCTCTGCATCCTCACCAACATCTGTTGTTTCCTGAGTTGTTCATTTTAGCCATTATCCTTGAAGTTTTTTAATCTACAGGTAACTTCCCTACCTCTCCCCTATCATTTTTTTCTCTTTCTCCTTGCAACTTATTAGATGAAGAACTCGCTACTGCTAATGTGTCTCTCACAGTCTGGATTTTGCTGATGGCATCACCATGGTATCTTTTTCTACCATTAAGTCTATCTCATTTGTCCTGTAAATTGTTAAGTTGATTTAGAGGCTTGGTCAGAATCAGGTTTAATTTTTTTGGCAGAAACACTTCATAGGTGTTTTTAGATACTTTCAACAGGAGGCACATAAAGTCTGGTTGTCTCTCTTTTCATGACATAGCAGCTGTCATTTCTTTCCTACACCTGTTAAATTCATTAGAGGCTGCAATATGGTGATATTTTATCATTTATTCTTCATTTATTTGTTGGAATACGTTTATAAAGATCAACTTTTCTTCAACAGTTATCTGGTTACTCAGAGTATAGTTCCTAAGTAAAGGCAAAATAAATGCTTCGTTCTTTCACTTACCAGTTTGAAAATAGTGACTTGATTCTCTAGAATCCTCATAGAAGCAACCAATAAGGTTTGTTTTTTAGTATCGTTATGAACTCATAGGTTTCTATTTATTTTTTAGATTTAAAAAAATTTTTAATGTTTATTTTTTGAGAGAGAAAGCGACACACAGAGTACAAGCAGGGGAGGGGCAGAGAAAGAGGGAGACACAGAATCCGAAGCAGGCTCCAGGCTCTGAGCTGTCAGCACAGAGCCTGACATGGGGCTCAAACCCACTAACTGTGAGATCATGACCTGAGTGAGCCAAAGTCGGACACTCAACTGACTGAGCCACCCAGGCACCCCAATAGGTTTCTATTCAAATATTTGAGTGTTTCTATCCATTAGTTATTATCCTCATTGTTGCTGAAAGTGTGCAATTTTGGGCAGGTGTTGTCTGAAAGTTGCCTCTGGTCTTCTTGAAATGACTCTAGTGATCTCTGATAGCTTCCTTCCTTCTTTCCTTCCTTATAGGACAAGATATTCCAGGCTCACCTTATACATTTCCTGTCCCAGGCAGGCAATCAGTCATTTCTGTACGGAATTGTGATTCCTTTTACTGAGAAATGGTATGTTTAAACCATAATCTGGGGGCTAGGGGAGACTTCTTAAAAATAAATGAAGGGGCACCTGGCTGGCTCAGTCAGTAGACCATGTGACTCTGGATCTTGGGGTTGGAAATTCAAGCCCCATGTTAGGTGTAGAGATTACGTAAAAATAAAACCTGTACAAAACAAACAAATGAACAAACTGATAGGTACAAAACATTATGGAAGGTAAATGGTGGCTACTTACAGTTGAATTTCCCCATATATTCTCCCTAAAAGTCACACAAATAAGAGGAATCAATAAAACAATCCTAGAGCAACTAGGAAACAGAGATTAATAACACTTTCAATTTGCATATAAGTAGAGAAAGCAATTTCTAGAACCAGAAGAACCGACTCCAGAGTCTATGTCACATATAGGTCAGGGAGAGACTGTAAAGAAAAGAAGAGAGAACAGCAAGAGTTTGCAGAGGTGGAAGACAGAGAATCTCTCTTATGGAATCCCCCACCTAAGAGAGGACATACAAAGACCAGCTTTGAGAACTGGCAGGTTAGAGCACTGGCTTGAAAGTTCTCATGCAGCTTTAGGAGAGCAGCATTCTGAAGAAGAGGTAAGATGCCGTGGAAGGTGGAGGAATCTCACAGATGTTAGATGGTGAAGAGAAAAAAGAAAGCCGTAGAAATTGAAGGTCTTACAGAGATAGACGAGAACCACAAAATTGGAAAACACACTGACTCTACCTCAAAAAGTTTGCATCTACTTCGCAAACGAACTTCACTAAAGCAACAGAAGGTGCTTTTGAATTCAGAAACCTAGCTAGACAGTCAACTTCCGCCCCCTCCTTGAGGCTTGTCCAGATAAAATATGTTTGAAAATGAACACAAAGTGGCGGGAACATCAGACAAAGCTATTAGAAGACAGATCATGAGAAGTGAAACATTTCAGCAGATGAAAATATTCTCAGGGACGCCTGCGGGGCTCAGTCGGCTAAGCATTCGACTGCAGCTCAGGTCACCATTTCGCAGTTTGTGAGTTCAAGCCCCGCGTTGGGCTCTGTGCTGACAGCTCAGAGCCTGGAGCCTGCTTCAGATTCTGTGTCTCCCTCTCTCTGCCCCTCCCTGACTCATGCTCTGTCTCTCTCTGTCTCTCAAAAATAAATGAATGTTAAAAAAATTAAAAAAAGAAAAGATTCTCCCTGCCCAAAGCAACAAACAAGAAGTACAAAGGAGAGGAAACTTTAACAGAACCCTCTAATCTGAATTAAAGTGTTAAAATAAGAATCTGCACATTAAAACAAAAATTACCTTGAATAATAAGTTTGAAATAACCAAGAATAGAAACAGAGAAAAAACCAGGAAGATGTGAAGTCAGAGTTGACCAAACTCAGGAAATGGAAGAAAAAGACAAAATAATCTCAGAAATAAAGGTAAGTCTCAAGGTGTCCAGGGGAAAACAGTTTTGATCACAACTATCATCAGGGTCATAGAGAAGAGGGATGAAAACTATCAAGAGAACAAGAGGAATTTTTTTAAATGGTAAAATCATTGGAGAAAAAGTATTAATATAGACAATGGGCAAAGAAAATTCAACACCTTCTCGAAGCAAAACAAAGACACAAGTATACAGACTGAAATGTCAACGTGAGAAATGAAATCAGGCTCATATCTGATCCCAGTTGATGAAATTTCAGAACAAGGATAAAGACGCTTATAAACTTCTGGAGAGCAGCCCCTGCTTCCTCCTCCCTGCCCCAGCCCGTCCCACCCTTGGCTCCCCTCCAGCCTAGCTCACACCTGCCTCTGGCTGGAGACTCAGGTGGTCCTCAGCCAGCCGCCTGCCATCCAGTTGGGGCAATCCCTGGTGAGCGCATCATGGAGACTGAAGGTGGAGGAAGAATCTGGCATACTTGAACTTAATCTGCATTAGATAAGAATCTGGACTCTGAGTGCATGCTGGTCTCTCATCGACTTCTGTTCTATTACTGGGCCCTTTTAGAGAGATGTGAAGGGTTGGTTGAAATTCAAATCCAAAGATCACAGCATCCTTTGACACCAATAACTGTTTATGCTTCCTTAGAGTCGCCTGACAATTGGGTGGTTTAACAAGATGGCCCCAAGAAAGCATCTCCAGAGGCAGTTGGATTTTTGTCAGCCATTGGAGTTTTTATTTAAAAACCTTGAGAGAAATTCCCACTAAAAGGATAAGAATCACGCTGACATAAGTCCTATCAACAGTACTGGATGATAGAAGAAACAGAACAATGCCTTCAAGGTCCTACAGAAAAAATAAATGATTTTTCAACCTAGAATTCTATAACCCATCACATAAGAAAGCATGAGAACAGAATAAAGACATTTCAAGACGTTTTTACTTGGGGAGCCTGGGTGGTTCAGTTGGTCAAGAGTCTGACTCTTGGTTTCAGCTCAGGTCATGATCTCACAGTTTGTGAGTTCGAGCCCTGCCATTGGGCTCTATGCTGACAGCATGGACCCTGCTTGGCATTCTCTGTCTCCCTCTTTCTTTGCCTCTCCCCTGCTCACTCTCTCTCTCTCTCTCTCTATCAAACTAAATAAATAAATAAACTTTAAAAAAGACATTTTACTCAAGCAGAGTTTAATGAACACATTTCGTTCAACATCTATTCCACCACTCTTTGTTAATAACAGTTTTTGTTTTTTCACTTTTGGGGACTCAACCTCTCCGTGTAGTCCAATGGCACCACTGATCAAGATTCACCTTTTCATAGCCAAGTGGCAAGCATGTGACCCACGCACCAGAAAAAACAAGTGCTCCTTTCCTGGACTGGGAATCAGAGCAGAACAAGACTGACAATGGGAGTCCATTCTTGAGGTAGGTTGCAAGCAATATAGATGAGAACTTTTTGCTGTGACCTTCCCTGGACCTGCCTGACCTTTATCTTTTTCTAAGGCTGAGTCTCCTGGAGTCTGTGAGCACCCAATTATCCTTCAAATAAATTCCTTTTTGATTATGTGGCGAGTCTATTTCTAATGCAGTATCTAACAGATACAGTGAGGACTTAGAAATGTATATCCCATGTGTCATTCTTAGAAGTTGCTTGCAGACGTACTCGAGCAAAACAAAAGACATGGGATCCAGAAAGAATTGGAGTAATCCAGAAGAATAGTGAAAGGTAGGTCCTGGGATGATGAGCGGGCAGCAAGCGTGGAGGTGCACAGTCTAGACTGGAAAAGGATGACAGAGGACTCCTGCTGGAAAGGAAGGAAGGAAGGAAGGAAGGAAGGAAGGAAGGAAGGAAGGAAGGAAGGAAGGAAGGGAGTATAAAGTATGATCAGAAGACAGCTTGCCGATATTATAGGCACATTACTCTTATCTTTCATAAAACAGCAAACAAACTAGTGTGTGTGTATGGACACATAGGTATGTATGTCTATTTACACATAGATATGTAGATAGCTAGATTGATACCTGGATAGCTGGATAGCTAGATATAATCTCCTACTCATTCTGCTTCTCTGGTTGGACTATGATACAGTCGTAGTAAATGCTATTTATTGGTTCCACCATTTAAACTGAACTCACTGACAAAGCATACTTTGGCAAATCAAGAAATAGAAGGATTAGCATATTTTATAAGGCTGTGTGGGGTAATCATCGGAAGGACACACACACTGTTAAAGATGATGCCCCTGGAAAGGAGGGCTAAGACAAGAACTGACTGAGCCTGAGATTGTCCTTTTTGTCATCAGTGTTTCAGTACTACTTTGTTACCACATGTTTGTGTGTCTTCAAATAAAAGAAAGTGAACATTTGGGCAGCTTTTAAAGAGTGAACATTCTCGGGGCACCTGGGTGGCTCAGTCAGTTAAGCGTCCGACTTCAGCTCAGGTCATGATCTCACAGTTTGTGAGTTCGAGCCCCACATCGGGCTCTGTGCAGCCTGCTTAGGATTCTGTGTCTCCCTCTCTCTCTGGCCCTTCCCCTCTCGAGCTCTGTCTCTCTCAAAAATAAATAAACATTAAAAGAAATTTTTAAAAAAAGAGTAAACATTCTCCTCCCCACTGGGGACAATATATATTAGTAAAGACTAGGAACCCTAAAGTCAGATTCCCTGGATTCTTATTCCTGTGGTCATTGTTATCTGTGTTACTTTTTAATATATATATTAAATCTTGGAGCTCTTTCCTTGTAGCTGTCCCATTTTTTCCTAGTGACTGCCTCTTACTCTATTGCGCGCGTGTCCCATACTTTATATAAACAGCCACCGTTGATAGACATGTCGCTCATTTCCAATCTTTTTTCAGTTACAAAGAATATTCCTGGAGCGCCTGGGTGGCTCAGTCAGTTAAGGGTTTGACTCTTGGTTTCAATTCAGGTTATGATCTTGCAATTTGTGAGTTCTAGCCCCGTGTTGGGCTCTGTGCTGATGACTCAGAGCCTGCTTGGGATTCTCTCTCTCCGTCTCTCCCTGTCCCTCCCCTGCTTATACTCTCTCTCTCTCTCAAAATAAATTTAAAAACTTACAAAAGAATATTCCTGTCCATATGTCATTTCACACATATGTGAATATAGCTCTGAGATAAATTTCTGAGAGTGAAATTGCTGAGTTAAAGGAAAAGTGCTCCTAGAACTTTGCTGTCTCCCAACTGCCCATCACAGCTGTTGTGGAAACAGGCTCCAGCCCAGCACGAACACGGTGTCTCCACCTCCTCACCAACCAAGCGCCGTCATGCTGCGGAAAATATCGTATTGTCACTGCATTCGCACTTCTCATATTAAATTCTGCCTTTTTTTTCTTAACTGTCCTAGGTTTTACCCATTTTTTTCTGGACTGTTGATTTTTTTTCTTAATGATTTTATATGTTAAGGGAATTAGCCCTTTGTCGATGAGGTAAATTACAAAATAGCCCCACCTTGTGTCCTTTCTCATTAGACTTCTTTTTATGGTTATGCGATTTCCCTTTTTTCTTTCCTTTCTTTCTTTCTTTTTCTTTCTTTCTTTCTTTCTTTCTTTCTTTCTTTCTTTCTCTTCCTTCCTTCCTTCCTTCCTTCCTTCCTTCCTTCCTTTCTTTCTGTAGTTAAATAAGTGGATTTTCTTGTTTATCTTCTGGTAATTCATGGTTTCATTTTTTTTAATGTGACTTCTTTGATTCATCTGGAAATCATTTTGGTATAATCTCTGCAGTAGAGATCCAACTTTTTTTTTTTTCTTTTCAGATGGCTACTCAGTTGTCCCAACACAATTTACTGAATAATCCTTTCTTCTCCACTGTTTTGAAATGAGACTTTCATTTAATTGCTGCGTATCTTCAGGTCTGTTTCTGGGTCTTCTAGTCTGTTCCTTTGAATTACTGATTCATTCATGTGCCAGTAGTTTATTAGTACTGTAGAATATGTTATTTTTAGTATAGTTAGTACCCTTTCATTAATTTTCTCCTTTCAAAATTTTCCTGGTAATTGTTACTTCTTTGTCCATGTGATTTCTGGAATCAGTTAGTCCAAACAAAAAACAAAAACCAAAATATCCTGTTGATGTCAGTCGGACTGACTGAAGGAGAATACTATGAAGACATTAAATTGTCCTACCTAAATGTCTTTTTTTTGCTGTTGTTCTTGCCATGGTGTCTTACAATTTTTTTCAGAAAGATTCTTCATGTTTCATGCTAAGTCTATACCTTTCTTTTTATCTTTTTCAAATCTATGCAGTGGGATCATTTCTTCCATCGTTACTTCTAACTGGTTGTTGTTTGAATATATAAATTTCTATTTATATGCTTTTTGTCTTGGTGACCTTACTGAATCATCCCACCATTTAGCCTTTCAGTTGAATCCCAGGGTCTGCAAATATTGGTTTAATCTCTTTCCTTTTAAAATGTTTCTTGTGGGGAGCCTGGGTGGCTCAGTCAGTTAAGCATCCAACTCTTGCTTTTGGCTCAGGTCATGATCTCACAGTTTGTAAGTTCAAGCCTCACTTTAGGCTCTGTGCTGACAGTGTGGAGTTTGCTTGGGATTCTCTCTCTCTCTCTCTCTCTCTCTCTCTCTCTCTCAAAATAAATGAACATTAAAAAAACCAAAATGTTTGTTTTTTACCATTTATTTCTACTTCAGCCTAATTGCAATGGCCAATACCTTGAGAACAAAGATAGTTATGATGAATTCATCCTTATGTCATTCCTGATTGAATGGGAGTGCTTCTTTATCGAGCACGATGCTTTGGTTAGCCTTCAACAACTTATGCTTGTTTGATTCTACAGTTGCTGATCTGGTAACATCATTCAACTTGGATGGGCTCGGTTTACCTCAGTTCATTACATCCTCACCTACTGATTCTATTTTATTATTTTTTAATTTCTTATTTAAATTCCAGTCAGTTAACATAAAGTGTAACATTAGTTTCAGGTGTACAAATAGTAATTCAACACTTCCATACAACGTCCCATGCTCATCACAAGTGCCCTCCTTAATCCCCATCTCCTATTTAACCCATCCCCCTAACTCACCTCCATTCTGGTAACCAGAAGTTTGTTCTCTATAGTGAAGAGATCTGAACTTTTGTCTCTTTCTCTATTTGTTTTTCCTTTGGTCATCTGTTTTTTGTTTCTTAAATTTCACGTAGGAGTGAAATCATATGGTATTTGTCTTTCTCTGATGGAGTTACTTCACTTAGCATTATACTCTCTAGCTCCATCTGTATCACTAAAAATGGCAAGATTTCATTCTCTTTTTATAGCTGAGTAATATTCCATTGTGTATATATACCACATCTTCTTTACCCGCTCATCAGATGATGGACACTTGGACTGTTTCCATAATTTTTGCTTACTGATTTTAAATCTAGACTCTAAGAGAGGGGAAGGGCTTGATGGAGAGTCAGCAGCTATGTGGGACAGTGGTGGTAGTGTAAAACTTCTGAGGGTTACAATAAACCCTAAAAAATGGAATTCAAAGAAGGTATGAGGGAGAAGAAGCGACAGAATCACAGTGAAAGAAAAACTGAACCAATTTTATAGATGGGGAAGGATTTTTTGGCTCTTAGAGTTGATATTCAGACTAAAACAGGATGACTATTAGGAAATTTTCTGGGAAATAGATTTCTAGTAATTTCTAGACCTTCTCAGTTTGATCTTCAGTTCTTAAAAAGAAGAATGCAAAAGGAGGTGAAAAAAGAGACCACCTACAAAGAAACCATTAGAAAGACAACTGACTTTTTTTAGTGATAATTAAGGCCAGGAGGCCATGGAAAAATGTCGCGACCGGCACGACAAACACCGAGGTCAGGGTCCTGAGGGTAGGGGAATGCAAGAAAAAAAAGAGAAGAGAAAGTTTGGGAACAGGAGGGTCCCCTGGGCTGATGGCCCAAGTGACGGCTTTATTGTTGCTGTACACAACCTTTTATATCCAGACTCTTATGGGTCGGGCCATTCTAAGAATAAACAGGTTTCACATAATCGCTGCCAACCAAAACATTTAGTTCTGTGTTTCTTGTGCATTTTCTAGACGGGTCACAACAAGACCTTGTTGATAAGATTGCTAGCAAAACACAATTCCCGTGTTTGTTTCTATCTGACTCGGGGTAGAAAAAGGGAGGTAGCATTACTGTCAACACCTGCAGACCACAGGCTTCAGGAATTAACTTTCTCAGCCTTGACAAGGCTTTTGTATGCCCTTGAGAGTGGGGGAATGGGAGGGGGAACCACCGGGTTGGCTAAGTCAACAGGGAACATTGCTCGACCCGGTCTCAGCCTGGCACCGGGGCCCGGCCCCCCACAGAAAAATACCTTCAAAGTGTTGAGAAAAATACCCAGAAAAACTATCTTTCAAGGATGAGAGCAAAATAGTCATTTGTAGATAAAAACAGCACTTAACGGTTGACATTGAACAATATGGGTTTAAATTGCACAGGTCCACCTATACAGGGATTCTTTCTTTTTTTTTTTAATACTTATTTTTGAGACAGAGAGAGAGCACGCGCACAAGTGGGGAAGGGGCAGAGAGAAAGGGAAACACAGAATGTGAAGCAGGCTCCAGGCTCTGAGCTGTCAGCACAGAGCCCGATGTGGGGTTTGAACTCAAGAACCACGAGATCATGACCTGAGCTGAAGTCAGACGCTTAACTGACTGAGTAACCCAGGCGCCCCTATGGGGATTCTTTTTATACAGTACAATATTATAAATGTTTTTTCTCTTATAATTTTCTTGGTAACATTTCTTTTCTCTAACTTACTAAGAATATGGTATAGAATACATACAAACATACAAAATGTATGTTATTCAACTGTTTATATTATCAGTTAGGCATCCGTTCCAGCAGTAGGCTATTAGTAGTTAAGTTGTGGGGGAGGTAAAAGTTATACACAAACTTCCAACTGCACAGTGGATCAGTGCCCCCAATTCCTGTATTGCTCAAGTCAATTGTACCATCAGGAACTCCACACTAAGGGAACTTTTAAAGTATGCACTTCATGGGGCACCTAGGTGGCTCAGTCCGTTGAGCATCCAACTTTGGCTCATGTCATGATCTTGTGGTTCGTGACTTTGAGCTCTGTGTCGGGCTCTGTGCTGACAGCTCAGAGCCTGGACTGCTTCAGATTCTGTGTCTCCCTCTCTGTCTGCCCTTCCCCTGCTCAAGCTCTGTTCTCTGTCTCTCAAAAATAAACATTAAAAAAATTTAAAGTATGCACTTCAAGAAAGAAAAGGACCCCAGAAAGATGATCAGAGGTACAAGAAGGAATGATATAAAGAGAAATCAGTAAAGAAAATAGGTAGAATTCTTAGATGTAACTATGGCTGATTTCTAAATAGGAGTCAATTGAAAGGACATTGTTGGCCCTGCATAATTGCTGGAAAGGCTCACAGGAGCCAAGATCACAGACAAATATCATGCCATAGAAGAATCCATGAGCACATGGCTGTAGCTACAGCCCAAACCACTGACCACCTACTGTTTACCACACAACCTTCACTGGAACTGGACACAAGGTACTTCCTCTAAAACTGGATGTTGCTGAGATTCACCACTGCCCTGCTTCTTATCCACACAGGCTCCGGTTTCAAAGTCCATGTGCCTGACTGATCACACCTAGGTCATATGCATGGGCCCAAGGTGAAGGCTGAGATACCAACTATGTGGGATTTGGGTTCCATTTCACACCAAGACTCCTACGTAAGGACACCCCAAACACAGGAACAGAGGGTTCTGGGCAACACCACGTATTTGACAATGTCTACTACAGGCAGAAACTTTAAAAATAGTATCAGACCATTATGGTAAAAAGTAAAAACCAACAGGATAAGACCATAACTAAGGCAGATTGTTTTATTTAAGATTTTTTAAATAACTAAGATTGTACTGAGGCAGAAACATAATTCAAGCAAGAGATCTTATTGGAAAAATCACAGCTGAAGCCCTCTGAAAATGAAAAACCTTAGGCAGACATCCATAGAGTGGAGAAGTTCCAGGGCAAATCCTTCTGTTTGTGCCAAAGTCTTATGCCTCCAAGAAAAGCAGGGGTAAATTATCTGTGGAAGAGCACAGGCATACCAGCCAAGTAACAGCTGATTATCCCATCACCAGTCACTGCGGGGCCCAGCTCTCAAGTCCCCCTCCCTAAGGTCTTCAAATCAGTGCGATGCCTGGGGGCTCCCAACAAGAGCATAGGCCCAGAAATGTACCTGTAAACCGGAAGCCGATATGGAGCCAGTGATACGGAATAAGGTGGACAGGTTGGACGTAAGCACCAGAAGTACAAACAAAGCAGCAAGCTGAGGTCAGGCAAGAAGGAGGCTGGAAGAATATGGTTATTAAAGGGCAAGATTATTTTAAAAGGTGAAGAGTAAGCACAGACCTACAGGTGGTGAAAAGCACACATAGCGGTACTCAGAAGAGTAGGCAGACATAGTGTAAAGCTCAAGAAATTAACAGAAATGGAGAAAAGTTGGGTGTGGGGGCAGGCATTGTTACATACCTAGATACCAAAAAGTAATAGTGAAAAAAAATTACGAATGGTAAGATACAGACATTTGTGTAGCAAGAGAAAGGAAAAGGAACTCTTTACATCACTGCTTATTGTTAATTTTCAAAAAATTTTCATAATCGCTACTCATTCATTCAAAAAATATTTATTACGTATGTGCAGACTGGGATAGCATACTGCCTGCCATGTCTTTGCATTCATGGAATTTATAACCCAGTGGAGGAGACAGACAAAAATTAGCAAAGGATTGAATACATTAATAAGAGATCATGAGTAGTTATAGGCTATAATAGAGAATAGGGCATAGGGGTCATGTTCCCTTGAGGGAATACCTCTTAAGATGACACCCAAACTAAAAGCTGAGAAGGGCCTTTGGTATTCAGAGTCGTACACTTACAGGGTGGGTGCGGAGGGCAGAAGGAACAGCATGTGAACTCATGATGGTTCTTCCCATCTTACCATCCTGCATATCAATGTGGTGATAAGGATATGTGTGATGGGTACATAGGAGAAGTGCAAAACTCATCCTGAAGGCATGGGGAAGGTTTCTGAGAATTCTCAAACGTTGTATTTTCATTTCTATGAAAATGTTGAAAAACAGAATCATTTTCTGCATCATTTGGATGACCCTATATAACTGGATAACATGTACAATTCTATCACCCAAGGAGGTGTTCATGATCTAGAACTTTCCTTGTGGTTCCAAGACTGAACAGAAAGAATGGTTCGTGGTGTTCCTTTTCTCCTTCCAACGCCCAGTTGTAATGTTTTTTACGTTAACCAAAGGCACTGGAGATAGCCCGTCATCTGAGTATCTTTTCCTGGTTCCTCCTCATCTCTGTGTCCTCTCCATACTGGAGAACCTCAGTACTAGTCCCTGGTACTCCTCTCTGTCTGCACTCATTCCTTTGGCAAACCTGGTCGGGAATATCACATGTATGCTGATGACCCCCAAATTTACATTTCTAGCCTATACCTTGTCTCTGAACTTCTAACTGGTATGTATTCAGCTGCCCACTTCGATCTCTACACAGATGGTTCACATTTTAAACATGACATAACAAAAATGGCAGTTTGCATCCTGTCCTACAAACCTGCTCCTCCCAGCATTTTCCCCCCACCCTGGTCTTAGCACCTCTAGCAGCATGGGTCAAATGTTCAGGAATCATCCTGGACTCTCCCTCTCTCCTTTCCATCCTGTTGGCCAACTAGTCCAGCTGATTGTGCCTCCAAAGTTGATCTCAGTTCTCTCTCCACCCCTTTCCACTTTCCACTTGATTTCCTAACCATGGCCAATGAGGCCGTTTATTATGACCGGATTCCACCTGTATTTTGAACTCCACCTTTGTTTCATGCCTCTTCCTTCCTTCCCTCCCTCAATCACCATGCTCTGTGCACCCAAATTGGCCTTCTTCGAATTCCTCAAACATATCAAGCTCTTCTCCACCTCAAAAATTTTCCATATTCTGCCTAGAAGGTTCTTCCCCTAGGTCTTCACAGGATTAACTTTCTCAGTGTTTAGAAGATATGAGTATCTTACCCTCTTCCTACAGGAACCGCCATACTACTGTGCTTTGCTTCTCATAGGAAGACAATGAGCCCCTGTTTATAGAGCCTTCACATTAGAGGAATGAGCAAACCACCTGGTGCCAGGCAGTCGGACTATGGCAGCCAGCTTCCCTGCAAAGTTGCAATCACTTCCACGGGGAAGACAAAGCCACCAGCTCCGTAAGAATTGTGCACAGCCCTCCTACCGGGAGAAGAGGAGCCCCCAGTTCTCATTGGCTAGAAAACCAAGAGTGAGGCCTCATGGCCATCTTCAGACAAGCCTGCTCTTGGAACCACAACTTATTTCCTATCTTTCCCCTCTACCAGACTGAAAGCAGGGACCATATGTCTTTTGTCTCCTCTTGTATTCCTAGCAAAGTACTGGGCATGTATTAGGCACTCAAGAAACACTTGCTGAAGAAATGAATAGATGACCAGGAGGAAGGGAAATAAGAAAATAGGTCCAAGATTACAGCCAAAACATGGTGATTTTGTGTGATGGTGCAGCAAACAAAAGCCAGAAACCCTAACCTTGCAGGAATGGTTCCAAGTTATCGCACTCTTTCTCAGATCATATTTCTGATCAAAGCAACTCCACAGAGATTAAGATGAGCCCAGGTGGAGGAGCAGCTCGGGTGTGTGCTGGCCATGGCAGGGTGATCCTAGTACTGCTGACCCGGCACCTGCTGCGAGGCCACTCACACCTGTCGGAGTCACTCCAGTATGTGCCCTTAAAGGAAAACGGGGCCTTCGTATCAGATCCTTCCTACTGCTCCTGCAGCGGAGGAGAAATTTACGGAGTTCATATACGTGTAACTGGAGATGTCAGTGCTGTACGCACACCCACTGGGACTCACTAACCTCTCCGGCACGCTGGCTCCTGCTGTGCTCCCCCCCACCCCCCACCCCACAGCCTCCACCTGTGTCTTTGTCTGATCACGTGAAGTTCCTGGGAACTCAGACCTCCCCAGGGGCAACCGTTAAACCGGTGGTTCTCAACTGGGGGGGATTTTGACCTCCGGGGTGAAAATGTCTAGAGGCATTTTTGGTTGTGATTACTGGCGGGGGAGGGCTTGGGAGATCACTGGCATCGAGCAGGCAGGAGCCAGGGAAGCCGCTGAACACCCAGAGTGCACAGGACAGACTCCCGCAACAAAGAACAAAGAACTAGCCCCAAAATGGCAACGGTGTCCAGATTAAGAAACTCCACCTTAAACAATGACTGATGGGGAGGGAAGTGTAGATACTCCAGGTCTTTTGTGCCTGATCTGGAAAATTCTGAGATAAGATCTATATCCACTCTCTTCAGAGCTCTGTCAGACTGAGCTGAAACTACCTCCTTGGAAGTCTGTCTGCTATTGTATCCTCATTTGCTTTCCTTCTGTTCCCTGTCCCCTTCCCCACTGCTCTACCAAGTTTTCCTGAGAACGCTTGCTAATAAACCACTTGTAAATCCACGTTTCAGGGTTGCTGCTTGAGAGGAAAAAAACTAAAACAATGTGTACAAGAGGATACTTAAGGGTAACTACAGATTTTGTGCACACTGTATGGAACAGGTTACTAAATGGTGGTTATGCCCTAACAGAAGCCATGTGGTTGGACAAGCCCATAAGCAGGGCGTCAGAATATCTTAAACCCAAACCAAGGAAGGAGGGTATGGTAGGAAAAGATACTGCAAAGTCAGGAAACCCCAGTCATCTCTGGGACTAAGGAGTCATGAGATCTTAAGTAAATCATAGCCATATGGAAAATGAGAAAATAAGAGCTGGATAATTGCTAAGATCTTTTCTCTAACATTCTATTTTGCCTCGGGACAGTGGCTCTTAACCAGGGGAAATTCTCCCCCTCCCCGCCCGCCCCCCCCCCCCCCCCCCCGGGGAACACTTGGTAATGTTTGGAGACATGTCCAGTTGTCCTAACTGGGGCAGGGGCATATCTAGGGAATGGAGACCAGAGGCACTCCTAAACATCCTACAATGTATGGGTCAGCCCCCCAAGTCCCACCTACCCCCAACATAGAACTCTCCAGCTCAGGGGCACCTGGGTGGTTCAGTCAGTAGAGCAACAGACTCAGAGGGCATGACTCAGAGGTCATGATTTCATAGTTCATGGGATCGAGACCCACATAGGGCTCCAGACCCGCATCAGGCTCTGTGCTGACGATGTGGAGCCTGCTTGGTATTTTCTCTCTCCCCCTCTCTCTCTCTGCTCTCTCTCTCTCAAAATAAATAAATAAACTTAAAAAAAAAAAAAAAGAAGAAGAATTCTCCAGTCCAAAATATCAGTAGTGCCGGGGTTGAGAAACCCTGTCTTATAGAGATAAGTTAGGTATTAACCTAAGGAATTCCTGACGGTTACAATTATTAAATGAGGCGATGTGTTATTGAAGGAGACTCTATAGCATGGTCTCTAAATACACCTCTAAAAGCAGCACAGACTGTAGACACTTTTCTGTGTAAGATTCTTATTCTAAACAGAACTTGAAATGTTTTGTGGCAGACAAAGCACCTGTGCACATAGAGACAGGAGAATAGGGGCCTGAAGCTCAGCAAGTTGGACAGGACCATGAAGAATCAACTTCCAGCCACGTCTGGGGATGTAAATACTCTATGAGTGCACATTCCTCTCTGCTACAATCACCAAAGAAACCTCCCTTACATGTCCATTAACCTGTGGATGCGACTTTGGGGCCACGTTTTTTTCCCCCTCTCAACATGTTCCTGGAGTGAAAAAGAAAAAGTTTCCCCAAATCATATGCAGGGAAGTACTAGGGAAAGCTAATTATTTTATAACTGATTCATCAGAGCTGATAAAAAAATTTTAATATATATGTATTTACTTATGAATCCGGTTCATTCAAGTGACAAGCAGTAAGATGACGTCATAGTTAACTTTGACTTCACATTCCTGTTGGGCCAAACCTCTCACGCCCTTTTTAAACAAAGAGCTGGCAGTAAAATCCAACATATTGTGTAACTAGCCAGTGGTACATATTGCTTAGAAAACTCTACACTCCCAACAGGAAATTCCAGGAATGAAAAAGTTTCTCAGTTTCATTATCAGATAGGCGCCCTGTTCTGGTAACCATAATAGGTAGGCTAAAATGAAAACATTCATTCCTGGATTATTGATTTCTTTGAAAGTGATTTAAAACCAAACTTATAGTTTTTGAGGTAGGTCTGACATAATGAATTCCCTCTCATCTTTGATAATGATAGATTGGAATGTGCATCAGAAAACCTTCTAAGGGGCTTAACAAATTTTTTTTTAATCAAAGACTAGTGGCTACCAGTTGAAAGGTAGGGTGACAATTGGAATGAAGGCCCAAAGTTTTCATCTGGCTCCAGAGATGGACGGCCTGTACCCCATACTTCATCCAAGTCTGACTCAGCAGGAACTGGGCAAAGAGAGGCATATTGTCCTCTCTCTGGTTCTTTGGTAAATCCTCTTATTAGGAGAAGGACCTGGATACTAACTACCACAACTCACACCACATGGCACTTCAACTACCTGCTGTCAATCATTAAACCAAAACATGTTTAACAGAAATACAGTTTTGACTTTTCAGATCTAAGATCTCAAAGCTGAGCATTTGCTCTCAATAATACAACTGCCCATGTTTTAGTCAGAAGAAAAGCAAACATTTTAAGCTGTGTTCACACTGCTTACAGTTACTAAATGCAAAATTAAAAAAACCTAGGGGCGCCCGGGTGGCTCAGTTGGTTAAGTGTCTGACTTTGGCTCAGGTCATGATCTCATGGTTCATGAGTTTGAGCCCCGTGTCAGGCCCTGTGCTGACAGCTCAGAGCGTGCAGCCTGCTTCCGATTCTGTGTCTCCCTCTCTCTCTGCCCCTCCCCCACTCGCACTCTGTCTCTCAAAAATGAATAAACATTTAAAAAAAAAAAAACCTAAATGGCATTTTTAAGAAATCCATGTTATGCCTTTCATCTCTTGGGGACACTGTGTACAACCAAAGAGAAAGGAAGTAACACTTATTGAGATTCAACTTCAAATTCTCCAATACGTTTAAGTAAAATGCACTTATTCTTCAAAGTGTGGGGCGACTGAGGGTACTGATTCAAATGAAGGCTATTTTGCTGCCACTTGTAGTATTTAAGAAACAGTAATAAACCTGAAAACAAGTTTCTCTTGACTTCTTCACAGTTTGAGATGTCAACCCTTATTTGATGTGGAAACAAAAAGGCAAAGCACAACGTCATGGTAAGGTATGTCTCCTGTCCAATCATATCCAAATAGCCTCATTTCATTATTGAAAAAGAAGAGACAGGGTGGGGGGCGGGGTGTCCTTGGCTGGCTCAGTCAGTAGAGTATGTAGCTCTTGATCTCAGGGTCATGTATTCAAGCCTCAAGCTGGGCATGCAGTCTACTTAAAGTTTTTTAAAAATAAAGGACAGAGAAGGGAAGTAATGTAATTCAACTAGGTAGATCTCTATTTGATTAAATTATTGTTAAGTAAATGATACCTAAAGCATGCTTATTAAAGTAAACAGCTCCTTGTAACAGACAGTAGAGCAACAGGTCTACCTTGGATGCTTTAAGAATTTTAACAACAGGGGCACCTGGGTCAATCAGTTAAGTGCCTGAGTCTTGATCTCAGCTCAGATCATGATCTCATGGTTCATGAGTTCAAGCCCCGCATCGGGCTCCTCACTGACAGTGCGGAGCCTGCTTGGGATTCTGTCTCTCCCTCTCTCTGCCCCTCCCCTGCTCGTTCTCTCTCTCTCTTTCTCTCTCTCTCAAAATAAATAAATAAAAAGAAAACAAGAAAAAGAAAAGAATTTTAACAACTAAGGCAAAGATATAACAAAACGATTGAATTTTGAATTATACAAAGACATAGGCTTGAATAAAAACTGATCCCTCATTATTTCCTTCTCTATAACTAAAATGGACAGTGACTTATGTTATAAAGTTGTTATATATTCTAAAATTATTTTAACCAAAATATAGCACATTAACCAAAATTTAACACATTACCTGGAGATATAACAGGTACTTGATGTCTGTTGAATCACTAGACTAGACGCCAGTAAATATGTATCCTTGATTTAGCTTTGGCACTAATTAGCTAAAAAAATCTATGCAACATTGACTTTGGATCCCAGTTTTTTGCTACAAAAATGTTCATTTTGCCTCTATGGTTCCATGGTTCTAAAATCAACCAGATGGGCTAAATAATAATATTTTAAAATAGGAATTATAATGTGAAATGTATACTTAATGTTAAATGCCATCAAGTACTGAAAAACAGGACAGGAAGGAGAGGAAGCAAAC
The DNA here is from genome assembly GCF_046562875.1 of Panthera onca. Taxonomy (NCBI): domain Eukaryota; kingdom Metazoa; phylum Chordata; class Mammalia; order Carnivora; family Felidae; genus Panthera; species Panthera onca. The sequence continues at coordinate 134,171,966 of NC_138344.1, forward strand.
TGGCCTAACAACAGTTCATATAGAGAAAGAGAACTAGTGGTTTAATCACAAATTCAAACAGTGATAAAATGGGGTAAAATGAATAAAACCTTGGGTCACATTAACAGAAGTATAGCAGCCAGACCACAGAAGAGAATAATCTTGTGGCAAGTGCTATGAGCCAGTGAGATCACATCTAGAACATTCAGTATAACTTCAAACCATAAACGCTACAATTTCTTAACTTTATAAAATAAGCTATTGCTAAGGGTTTCTTCAAAAGCACAAGCACAGCACTGACAACATTAATTCAGGCATCCAGGGCCCCCGCCCAAACTGGGGCTAGCCTGAGAAGAGGCAAGGTGTAACGGCGGATTTTATGGGTCAACATGGAAGGTGTTTTCCTTGAGGTTAACATTTAAATTGGTGCATTTTGGTAAAGAGGATTGCCCTCTGTAATGTGGGTGCGTTTCATCCAATCAACCGAAGGCCTGAATAGAATGAAAAGATCAGCCTCCCAGAGCAAGAGAGAATTCTCCAGCATACTGCCTTTGGACTTCATCTGTAGCACTGGCTCTCCTGGATCTCTGCCCACTGGTCTTTGGACCAAAACTGCACCATCTGCTCTCCCGGGTCTTGAGCCTGCCAGCCTACACTGCAGACCTGTGAGCTAATTCCGTATTATATATTATACATACAATATAGAGTAATATACTCCTTATATATTCCTTATATATAATAAGGAATTATACATATGGGATATATGTGTGTATACATATACATACATATAGATATAGATATACCCCATTGATTCTGTTTCTCCAGAGAACCCTAATACAGAAGGTTTCCTAGAAAAAGTGGTTCTGAGACTCTCACAACACCTAGAATTGGGTAGTGAGGTGGAGAAGAAAGAGGAAGGCAATGGAAAGCACCATGAGCACGGCCCCAAGGGGCAAGACTGTAGATGAGGCACCCACATATACAGCCCAAGATCTGAGCTAACGATACCAGGAACTGAGATGTGATCAGAGTCTGTCTCTTATACTGTGTCCTGAGAAAATGAGAAATAAGCATTCCCAAAGAAGATGGGATTTACATATTATCAAATTACTTCTCTTTTTCCCAGGACAGCCTATTTCAAGAGACTTCTGGCATGTAACTAATCTCTCTTGGTTATTATTAACTGTTGCTATTTAACTTGAGTCAGATTCAATTTGGAAGCTCTCCAACCATTAATGATCCTTCTGTTACACAAAACACAGCTGAGCCTTCCCACCTCATTCCCCTAGACATGTATGGGAGGCAGCATATAAACACATGCTGAATAAGTTAAAAATTAAATATTTTAAATGACTGGCAAATAGCTTTAATTGTAAAACTGAAAAAAAAATAGAGATACAGACTTCTCTGGATCCCACATATGATAGACGCTCAGTATACTTTGGTTAATTTGAAAGTCACTTATCTATATAAGATAAACTATTTCTCATGTGTGTATAATTTAACATTTTCTTTTCTTATGGACATGAACCTCTTCAAATGGAACGATTACACTTAAAACCAATAAGCTTGGTGACAAGCGATGTTTTTTCTCCATGCTTGGGAGCTAAGTAACTGTTTCCTCATTTTTACCCCACCTCCATGACAAAATTCTTTGGAATCTTAGCAGGTAACAGTCCTTTCCATAAACGTAAACTTTCAGCTGTGTTTTGTAAGTACACTATAGTAACTCTCCTCCCCTCCAAAAACATTATTGATGGTTCCTGTCATTGTGGCCATATCCTAAAGACAGCAAGCATAAAGGTTAACCTTAGAGTTAGCACACTCCTCAGCAGCTGTAGCTGTAAGAACCTGTAACTTCTCTAGCAAACACCGTGGTAATATGCCAAGTGGATGGTGACAACCTGCCATGTGGGTTAATAATGCAGAAGATAAATCGCTCGCAGATAACTTTCAGTACCACCACCCCACAGAAGCGGGAAAGGCAGCATTGACTGAAGGAGTCTTTCTTTAAAATTTATGAACATATAAACCAATTTTTTATATATTTTAAAGTTTATTTATTTTTGAGAGAGAGAGAGACACACACACACACACAGCATGAGCAGGGGATGGGCAGAGAGAGGAGACACAGAATCCAAAGCAGGCTCCAGGCTCTGAGCTGTCAGCACAGAGCCTGACGTGGGGCTCAAACTCATAAACTGTGAGATCACGACCTGAGCTTTCAAAGTCAGATGCTTAACCGACTGAGCCACCCGGGCAACCCACTAATTTATATTTTTCAAATATAAAATTTAGAGTTTTATATTATGAATTAATGTTCTCATAATAAGGAAACTCTACTTCTGAAACTTGCAGAGAATTACTGTAACAGTAAAGGAATTTCAGTCAATCTTGAAAACATGATACCAATATAAGACTAATTTCTTTCAAAACAGCTCTACACCATACTTGGAGTGACAAACCTGTTTCTCATCATTTTCTTCCTCAGGCAGAGGAAGGAAAAACAGCAGAACACTGTCACTTCCAGATAAGTAAACTGAGATGACAAATGGTATCAAAAGTACACTTTGAGCACTTTCAAATGACCTGGTAATAAAAATGGAAATCTTGCTGGACTGTGAGAAGCACACAAAGACAAGTCAGGTGTTTCATAACGTTTTCCCTGTTATCTTTGGGAAACAGATCATTATTGGAGCTGTATGATGTGAGCTCCAGTCATCCAAATCTCAAAATGCCATATTCTTGGGATGCAGCTTCCCACGAGGACGATGACGACTGGAGATGTTTGTTGACAAGCCAGAGAGGAATTCTGCATTGATCAATTTCTCTTCCCCTCCTTGCGCTAGGAAGGCTCTCAAACAAGCACAATACAAACCCCGTCGAATTTCCTTACCCTGTGGATGACAGAGCCATATTTTCCTTCCTATCTCATAAAGTGCTTACAGCTACTCCCACTAATGCAGGAATACATGGGGGAAAAAAAAAAGTTTCTCAAAAATGAAGAAAAGTGTTTTTGTAAGTGGGGAGTAATCAACCGTGTCAAATACTTCAAACGCTACTAATAAAACAGAAATTACAATCCTAGAGACTTTGGACATACGTTTAAATATTACCAAAATGTGAGGGGAATTCGTAAAGCTGCACTTCAGAGGACCTGTGTCTGGGAGGCGCCATCAAAGGGGATTATAATTTAGCAGCAAGCTGAAACCTCACCAAGTGAGTGAAAACTTGCCTAGCCAAAGACTCTGAATAGGTACGGATGATCAGAATGATATATCGCAACAGCACGCCGAAGAGGCAGAACGAACTGTGCGAGTCCTGTGCCCTCCAGGAGAAAGGCGTTAAACACAGACATCAGAAGTTAAGGCTCTTCAGCAGTCTCCTGTTAGGGGCACGATGCTAGATCGGCCACGCCAGAGCCTGGGTAATAGCTTCTGTCTACAATCCATGTCCCTTTGCTTTGACTTCATGCTCTCCGCCCAATCATCTAGCTTCCAAAATTCAACTCGTCATTGATTGTGAAGGCAGATGTAGATATTTCTGTTAACAGAAGGGACTAGGTTTCCTTTGTAAATTAGTAAACTGGTATTGTACTTCGTACATTGGCCTTTGGAAAGTCTCATTAGCCAACCGCCCAAATTTATTAGTGTTCTGACGGAATGAAAATTCAAGCCTTGTAAAACTGAGGGCCCAGACGCTCCACCAGACTTCACTCAGGTGAAGCTGTCCTGAGCAGTGCTGGTCTCCCCTTATTTCCACCTCCCTTCTTCAGCAACAACCACATTTATCTACTGTCTTTATCTACTTCAATGACACAAGGTCTTGAAAAAAGTTTTTCTACTTTATAAAGGAAAAAATTGAGTAATTAAATCAATTTTTCTCAAATGTGGCCCAAAGTCCAAAAGATTAACCTTCCAACATCTTGATTTTAAAAATAAAATATATGAACTTGTTTATTTTCCACATTCCTCATTAAGCCATAGGACTTAAAAAATATCTGCATAATAATATTAATAAGGAATAAGGACTTTGAAACATTCAAAAGGATAAATTACATTTTAATATCTGAACTGCCTAAAGATAAAATTACATAACTTGGGATTTGTCAATGTTTCTTGGATATGACACCAGAGGCCCAGGCAACAGAAGTAAAAACAGAGAAATAGGACTTAATAAAAATTTAAAAATTTTGTGTATCAAAAGACAGTAAAGACAGTATCAGCATAGTAAAAGGCAGTCCACAAAATGAAAGAATATATTTGCAAACCATATATCTGGTAGGGGATTAATAACCAGAACATATAGAAAACTCCTAAAACTGAATAAAAAACAAACAAACAAACAAAGCCCAATTCAAAAATGGGCAAAAGACTTGAATAGGCATTTCTCCAAAAAGAAATACGAATGGCCAATAAGCACATGAAAAGATGCTCAATATCACTGATCATCAGGGAAATGCAAATCAAAATTACAAGAGATATCACCTTATACCCATTAGGACAGCTATGATCAACAAAACAAAACAGAAAATAACAAGTGTTGGTAAGGATGTGGAGAAATCAGAAGCTTTATTGTTCCCACCCTATTGATAGGAACGTAAAATGGTTCAGCAACTATGGAAATAGTATGGTGGTTCCTCAAAAAATCAAAAACGGAATTACCATAGGATCCAGCAATTCCACTTGCCAATACATACACAAAAGAATTGAAAGTAGAATCTCAAAGAAATATTTGCACACCCATGTTTATATCAGCATGATGCACAATAGCTGAAATACATAACCAACCCAAAAATACCCTATGGGATGAATGAATAAGCAAAATATGGTATATACATGTAATAGAATATTATTCAGCCATAATAAGGAAGAAAATACTGACATGTGCCCCTGATGAAGGTGGGTGATGGGTATTGAGGTGGGAACCTGTTGGGATGAGCACTGGGTATTATATGGAAACCAATTTGACAATAAATTTCATATTTTAAAAAAAAAAAAGAAAGAAAATACTGACGTGCTACAACATGGACGAACCTTAAGGATATTATGCTAAGTAAAATAATCCAGTCACAAAAGGATACATACTATAGGATTCCACTTACAGGAGAGACCTAGAACAGTCAAAATCCTAAAGGGAGAAAGTAGAAGGTGGTTGCCAGGCGCTGGGGGAGAGGTAGAGAAATGGGGAGTAATTTAAAGGGTACAGAGTATGGGTTTTACAAGATGGAAAGGGTTATGGAGATGGATGGTGATGCTGGCTGCAGAACATATGAATATATTTCATACTAATGAACTATACACTTACAAATGGTTAAGATGGTAAATATTATGTCTATTTTACCATACACACACACACACACACACTAAAAGAGAAAAATCAGAAAACTACAAAGTCTAGGTATGTGTATGAATTTCACCATGGTCTATTGACTTCAGTAACTCAATAAATCACCCAGAGGACTTCCTTCAAGATTCACAAGCTGGTGCAAATTATTACCACTGTGACTCATTGTTAGTGACGGAAGTGTGTCACACCCTCAGGCACGTGGGGGAAGGAAAAAAAAAGCCAAAAACCATTATCTTGTTTCATATACCCAGGTAATATCATTAGGGGAAAAAAAATAAGACTGTTTTAACTCTTTCAGCTTTCAAGAAGGAGCCAGGAGTAGGATGTACTATTTATTACCCACACAGCAGAACTAGAACGCTAGACTCAATGAGCAACTCCTGCCTCTCGGAACCACACTCTCTAAGCCAAATAAACAGAGGCATCATTCCAAACATTTTCCTGTTTTGTTGTTTCTGCAACTTACTTTCTTCTGGACTAGGAAAGGGAAAACTTTTCCCTTTGTTATTTCTCAAGTTTATTTTTTTCTGGACTGGGAAAAGAAACAAACTGGACCGTAGATCAAATCTGTCATAATGTTTCCCTCACTCTCCCAGTCCTGTTGGAATCATCTATTCCCATTCCTTTCAAGAAAACAGATGTCGTTTTTCTAATTCTACAAGATAATGGACACATGTGTAGAGTGCACGGACAGACAGACACACATGCACCCCATAAGCCAAATCCCACCACCTGATGCAGTTTTCTGGACCCCTGATGTCACCGTTTCCCTGCAAAAGCCCACTATCTCAGTCCACCCTTCCTGCTGCCTTGCCCATAGGCTTCAAAACAATAAAAATTTCTTTAAGAAAAAAAGAAATGAAATGTTTTTAGAAAAGACTCAAGTCCTTTTTTCAGTGTCCCAGAGAAGAAACTATACTTAGTTAATAAACAAGCTAGTTTTAAGAAAATGTTTTTGATACCTTTTGCCTTTTTTCCTTTTACCCCCAGCCTTACAACACAGAAAAGGATTGACATGGGACTACAGTGAGGTTTATAAATATGAATACACACACACACACAGGAAGTAAATGCAGAAAATACAAAGATGTCTGTTGCCTCTTTTTGTCTAAACTCAATAAAAACAAAATCACATTTAGAAAATAAACTTCATCTCTGCTGTCTTTTAAAGCCAAGAAAACCCAAACACACAAGCAACACAGATAAAAATTTATTTACAAGTGGTTTTTTCTTAAAATAATCACAATACTTGCCTGGGTTAAGAATTCTGAGTTTCTTCTCTTCAGACGGTCACTTGACATCTCTGTATGTCCTGCTTTAGCTCAGAGTAACTTAAGGAAAATAGCATTTTAAAATGTATTTTTTTAGGGGTACCTGGGTGACTCAAGTTGGTTGAGCGTCCGACTTTGGCTCAGGTCATGATCTCGCAGTTTGTGAGTTTGAGCGCCCACATCGAGCTTGCTGCGGTCAGCCTGTCAGGGCAAAACCTGCTTCAGATCCTCTCTCCCCCTCTTTCTGTCCCTCCCCCGCTTGCGTTGTCTCAAAAATAAATATTTTAAAAAATGTATTTTTGTAAAAAACCCTACATAGTAACTCATCAATATATTATGAACATGAGTATTTGAAATAAACTAAGACAGAAGGAATTTAAATTAGGACGATTAGTATATGAAGCAGTCATACAGAAGGAAAGACCAGGAACAGATTTTCTGATCTTCTATTTGCTTGCCCGTTGTATGAAATCCATCAAATTCTATATGGAAATATTCTGTATGTTCTGATACATCTGCTTGAATATAAGCTCGGTGGTGGGAGTGGAGGTGTTGTGTATTGGGTGTATTCCCAGCACCTAAAATGAGTGGCACAATGTAGTTACTCAATAGTTATTTGTTGAATAAATATCCCTGTCTTCCAGGATGATGGGCATTTACCCTGGAAGACTTTACTAGAAGTCAGAGTCAATGACTTTACTATCTTAGGCCAAACTCATTTTCAGATTTTCTAGAAAGAAAGTGAAAACTGAGCACGGGTTTTGGTAAACGGCAGGGAGGGGAAGAGAGGGAGGAATGAGGGGCAGGAACAGGATGGAGGAAAGGAGGAGAGGAAGGGACAGTCTAAGAATTTTGTACACTGAAGGGAATCTGAATTACAAGTGTCTTCTATAAAAAGAAAGAAGATACAGTATCAGGAAGCATATAGGCACCTCATATAACCACATCCTTACCTTCCCACCTCTATCCTTAACTGCTCTCCACAGGCTTTTCTTCCTCCTTGAGGCCTCTCTTCCTTCTGGTGACTGTCAGTCCTCCTTCCTGGGGCTCCTTTTCCATTATGAATAAGAAAACATTCCTCAGCAATCCTCCCCACCTTCCTCATCTCCAGACTCATTACCTGTTAAGGACACGTCCTTACCACTGAGACATACACGGGGTTAGGCTTGCTTCTCAGACAGCATCTTGCTTGAGTCTCTTCCCTAGATTCTATCACAGTAGGCCTCCAAATCTCTCATTCTATCCTCCAGGACTAGAACTGTCAACAAACCAATCTTCTACTCACCTATTCTACGGAAGTCATATGGATCCTGTTTGGGCTGCTAATTTAAAGAGGTTATTTACATCTTACAGGAAATGTTCAAAGCTGGATACAATCTAAGTAACCTTCTTATTTTATACAGGAAGCAAACTTAACTGCAAAAAAACAAATGTTTTAGATAAATTAATATACTTTTTGTGCTTGGTAATGATATACATGAAGCTGTTGTCATGCAATAATAAAGTAAAATGTGATTACTATCTCAGCAATCTACAAAATTTAGAATTAAGTGTTACTGAATAGAATCATAGGTTTTAAACACTGCTGAGAATTTCAGAATTTTTTTTCCTAGGCCAGAACTCATAGTGTGAGGCTATCATGTTCTTCTTTTCTATAATTAAGAAATGCGTCAATGAATTTTAAAAGTAAATTTGCTAAATAATCCAGCATTATCTCTCTCCACAAGATGATATTAGTCTTTAAGCCCACTCTATTGTGCAATAAGACATGACTCAATGTGTTCATTCATTTTTCTTCTGTTTGTCCACTGCTGTATCCCAAACACTCAGACCACTGCCTATCAGTTAAGTGGATGAGTAAACAGATATGTACTTCCTATGTGCCAGGTACGATGCTGGCCTCAGGAATGCAGCAGTAAACATGACCCCACTTTCATGAAAACTGCAGAATAGAAGATACATTGAACAAAAAGCGTGTAATTATTTAATGACAATTATGATAAAATCAATAAAGGAAAATCACATCTGAAAACAGCCTCTAACATTGCCTAAGATGTGAAGGCAAAGACTTCTGAGGAGCAGATATTTAAGTGAGCACCTAAACAAGGGATTTAGCAAAGGGAAGGGTGAAAAGGACGACTACTACACTTAGATGAAATGGCATGTGTGAAGATGCTGTAGAAGCGAGGGGCGTATTGCCTTCCAAGAACTGAAAGCAGATCAGTGGGAAAGATGGGGCTGCAGTCAAAGGCAGAGCTCAGATAATGCAGGGCCTTGTAGACTTAAACATTTTGGACTTCACACCAAAAGCAATAGGAACTAAGGAGTGACAATCACATCTGTATTTAAAAAATTATCACCCTGGCCACTGCGTGGAGAATGGTTTGGAGGGAAAACAGAGGGAGGCAGGAAACCAATTAGGGGGCAAGAATAGAACTTACAGGTGGGAGGCGATGCTGGCTTTGACTAGGGAATTTACAGTCGGGATGGAAAAGCGGGTGGATTCAAGATCTCCGTAGCACGTATGCTACCGACTAGGGTGACTGATTTGAGTGCGGGAAATGAAAGACAGAGAAGCTCCAAGGTGGCTCCAGGCTCCTTTTATTAAGATAGGGAACAGTGCAGGCCAGATTGTGGGAGAATGGGAAACCCAAAGTTTCGCTTGGGATATGTTCGAGACAGGATGTCCGTGTCAGCCAAATGATAGTGGAGCTCATTAGCAAACTAGGGTAGAGATATAAATTTGGCAGCCTTGGGGTGCAGTCAGTTAAGTGCTCGACTATGGATTTCGGCTCAGGTCACGATCCCAGGGTTGTGGGATGGAGCGCACATTGAGCATAAAGACTGCTTGGGATTCTCTCTCTCTCTCGTTCAAAAATTTTTTTAAATTTATATTTGGCAGCCTTTGGCCAGTAAACAGCAGTTGAAGCCATGAAAATAGAAGAGACTGCCCTGAGGGGCAAAGTGGAGTGAGAAGAGAAAATGGTCTAGGACTGAGTCCTAAAGAAGTCCCAGTGTTTAAAGTGCACAAAGACGAGCCAACGGAGAAGAAAGAAAAGGCTAGAAGGCTAATAAGACAGCAAACAGAGCATAAGAACATGAAAACTAAGGGAAGACATGGTTTCCAGGAGGGAGAAGGGCACCTGGCTGGCTTAGCATGTGGAGCATGTGACACTTGATCTCAGGGTTGTGAGTTCAAGCCCCATGTTGTGTGTGGGGGCTACGTATGTTAAAAAAAAAGAAAAAAACATCAGAGATGCTCCTAATTCCTTCAGCTGACTTGATTTTCTTTATTTGAGCCTCTAAAGCATTTTGACCATACCTCTAATCCTGCTTTTTACTACAATTCTGCTTTATGCTGTTTTATTCCCCTACTAAAATATAAAACCCCAGAGTAAAGAGTGATGGCTTGGCCACCTCTACCCCTAAAAGCACCTACAACAGTTCTTTGCAAAAGGTAACATATAGACATTTTTACGATTATGAAGTACACAAAATGGCTCATTTAAAAATTTAGTTGTTTCAAGATCAAGTCTCCATATACTGTATGATCAAGAAATACTAAAGACTGAGAAATTAAACTAAAAGACAGCAAGAGCCACAGTCAACAAAATCTGTTAAAATAAATCTAGTCCTGGGACGCCTGGGTGGCTCAGTCGGTTAAGGGTCCGACTTCAGCTCAGGTCACGATCTCGCGGTCTGTGAGTTCGAGCCCCGCGTCGGGCTCTGGGCTGATGGCTCAGAGCCTGGAGCCTGCTTCCGATTCTGTGTCTCCCTCTCTCTCTGCCCCTCCCCCGTTCATGCTCTGTCTCTCTCTGTCTCAAAAATAAATAAACGTTAAGAAAAAAATTTTTTTAAATAAATCTAGTCCTATCATGAAGGGCAGATATTTTTTTATCATCCTCCTGCCTCAGAAACTAAAGAATGGTGACTCAGAAAACAAATTCCATGGCACGACAATATGAAAATCAATACTAAATAAACATCATCATCTATCTTACTCAGTGATTTAGCTCAGTATGGAATCAGATACCTTTTAGTCATCCGAGAAGACATACGGAACTTTCTGGACATCTGCTGCTGTTATCAGAGTCCTATGGCTTAATATAGTTAGATAGTTAATATAGTTATCATTATATAATTTAATTTACTTACCAGTTTTAACTAATAAAATAGTCATTTTAGACATCAGATCTTCCATACATGAAAAAAATTTAAAAATCAGTAATTGCCAAGTTAAAGAAATCCCACCAGGAAAGGACTAAAAATGCGGGCAGCATTCATCTTCAGACAATTTACCCAAAAAATACCCAGTTCTGGAGGGTAACACTAACTCTTTTAATATCTTTTAAAATATTAAACCTCTATTTCAAAATGGACATGGTACTTCATATACACTCACTTTTCATAATTCTTTCCTCAACTCAATGTTTCAGCCAAAACTTCAAGCATTTGAAATTGTTGAACAGTCATTTCAGCTGACCCACCAAGAGAACACAAGTAGATGTCTGTTAATTTTATGTGTCAACCTGACTGGCCAGGGGTGCCCAGATTACATGTTATATCTAGGTGTGTCTGAGAGGATGCTTCTGGACAGGATTAGCATTTGCATCACTGGGCTGGGAAAATTTCCCTCCCCGATGTGGGTGGGCATCTTTTGGTCTGCTGAGAACCTGAATAAAATAAAGGGAGATGAAGAAGGAATTGATCCCTTTTTTCCTGCCTCACTGCTGAGCATCTCATATTCTCCTGCCCTCATACTGGGATTCATACCATTGATTCCACTGGTTCTCAAGCCTTCAGGTTCAGACTGAATTATGTATGCTGTTGGCCTTTTTGGGTCTCCAGCCTGTATGACAGATCGTGGGATTTCTTAGCTTCCATAATACATGAGCCAACGTCTCATAATTAAAAAAATATCTATGTTTAAAAATGTATATATACACCTTGTTGGTTCTGTTTCTCTGAAAAAACCCTAATACAGTATACATAGAGATATTTTATCTGGTACTTCCCTCAATATACCCCATCAAATACCAAAAGGAAATAACGTATCCTTTGAAATAGTGCTGTCATGATATAAAATAGTGAAATTTACCGAAAATTTCTAAAATCCTTCAAAAATAAACAATTATTTTATTAAACAAACAGTAACAATTTGGGGGGAAATTTTGGGAAATATGGTTTCAGTACAATAGTATCACAGAAATTCACATAACTATATTTAAGCAGAAGTTCACTTTAGCTTATTTTCAGCTCATAATTACATATGTTCAAAATGCCATTGGTTTCTTCTTAAAGGTCTGGTAAATGCTGGAACTGATACACTTCAATGATAATTTCCCTAGGAGGTCTGCTAAAAGAAAAAGTCATGCAAAACCAAATGAAAGCTGAAGAGTGATGTTGTATTTTGACATGGGCTGCAGCTACCTAATTGTATCAATCTGAAAGCTTATACATAAGTAAGCACAGTGTTAGGGATTAGCATTGTATAAACTACCAGCTATCAGTGTGAACCCTTCCATGGCTTTCTCTGGTCATCTAGCACCATTTTGATTCCCTTGTCCTTGTGATAAGTGGGTAAAGGTCAAGAAATACCCGAGTAAAAACAAAGACAAGTGATTTTTGCTTACTATCTCATGTTTTTATTACCAGCTAATGTTTTTTCTCATAATTTGAGTAGCTATTAACAAAAAAGTGTGTTTCTTTTCATATTTCATGTAAAGCTTCAAAGACAACCAGAATATCATCTGTATTCGGTACCTCTTGCACCAGAAAAAGGCTTAAGTAAAACTAATTAAAATATTTGGGAATTTAGTTGTGTCAATACTACTCTAACTGAAAGGTCTTTTAAGTGAAAAGATTTTTTTAAAAATTTTTTTATTTACCTGTGATTCTAAGACATGCAAGAAACCAAAAAATCACACTTTCTCTGAAATTATACATTGTATACATATTGCAAAAACATTAAACATTAAATAATTTAAATTGAGTTAAATACATGACTACATATAATAAATTTAGGAATTGGAAGCATTAATAGAACACAAAAAACTGCTCAAATTAAATTCTAGATTTAAAAAAAAACAACAATAAAGTCTGTTATTTATTGTCCAAAAGCCAAAATACCTATTTGGTGGCTATTAAAACAGGTGTATTTGCAGAGGATTTTTAAGGCAGTGAGGCTACTCTGTATGAGACTACAGTGGTGACTATACGACCTCCTGCACTTGTCAAAACTCACAGAATGGACAATACCAGGAGCGAACCCTAAATCTGGGTGATAACACTATGCCAATGTAGGTTCACTGATCTTAGCAAATGTATCATTCTGGTGGGCTATGTTGATGATGAGCAAGGTGTGTGTATGTGGGGGTCAGGGGTACCTGGGAACTCTCTGTACCTTCCTGTCAATTTTGCTGTGAACCTAAAACTGCTCTAAAAAAATAAAGTCATTTGTCTCAAAGATGTAAAACACTACAGTCAAGGTGATTTCCCTTGAAAGTTCACGTGAGTACTGACCAATATTTCATTGTTCACAAATCTCAGAAAATTATTTCCAAATGCACACTGTCAACACCACCAGTATAACATAAACTCTAGGGAACAGAAGCAAAGAACGTGTAAATTAGGCATATTTTGTAGCTTGTGGAGATGATACCTAGGAAAAAAGGAATTAAGGGTTTACTTGAGAAAATCTTAATGAGACATACAGAACATAAGAACTAGAATGAAGAGGGTATTCTACAGCTATACCAAAGTATCTTCTGGTCTAAAATATCACCACCTACCTCCTGGCATGTGTGGGCAAGGTAAGAGAGAAAGAAAAATGGAAGACCATGACCACAGAGCAGTTGGTCTACTCATTAGCAAAACTAAAGTCAGACTTGCCAAGATCAAGGAAGGCGTTATCTGTTTCTCCAAGCAGCTATTCTTTTGGGGCATAGTTTGCATAGCTGACTAACCTGAAATCAGGCCCACATACTGACTTCTAGTGAGTTCCTGAGAGAAACTGCAACAGAAAATATGTGCTATATAATGCTATCACGTACAGTTTCTTAAAAAACATGGGAAAATAGCATTGTGGATTATAGAACAAGTAGTATATATATATATATATATATATATCTATATCTACATATCTATAGAGATATATATAAACACTAAAAAAAGGGAAATAATTATCATAAAATATTGAACTTGCTAATTAAGCTCATTTAGTTCTGCTAATTAGGAGGAGCTACATGGAGGATAATCTTATTCCAACTCCAATTAAAACAAAGGGTAAAATATTTGAGGGAGGAAAACACAGCAAAATGTGTACACACAAGGTTTCCAATTAAACTTCAACCTTCTGGTGTTTTCGTTTATTCTTGCCAAAACATAGCGTTCTATATTTGAAGTTTCTCGGAGGTAAATAATTTATACAGTGGCAATGTGACGCCTTATGGGTAAGAAGTAAGAAACCTAGGGCACAACTCTTCCCCGAATACCTAAGAGCCGAAGTGGTTCGATGATTCATATTTGTTTTCTGAGAGAAGAGAGGTAGCAAGAGGTAAACAGTGGAGTCAAGATCTAATCAAGAATGACTGGCACTGAAACAGTCAGTAGTAAAGTTCTTCTACATGTCTAACAGTACTAACAGAGACTTGATATACTAGATTTTAAATATCTAGGGAAAGCTTTCAAAAAAACCCATAAATGTAAGATAGCAATCACCACCTATGGTTGAAATTCTCATTAATTTTATAATTTATTTAGTTGCCCCAGAAATACTACTCTTTATTTCACTATTTTGGCATAGTTTTAAAACATCCCCTTTATGTTGGATATCAGATAGAAGTCATCCCATTTTCTTTCATCAAATTTAATTTTCTATAAGATCCATTACACATCACAATGATGACCTCCATAAATAAATTGACAAATGTATCGATTTGTCTCTTTTCATTGGTAGCAAATTGAAATCCTAAGTCTTCTAAAAGAATGTCAAATTCTTCATCAAATTAATATGTGATGTCTTCAAGATGGATTTAATCTGTGCCACTTGATAACAACCTTTTCTGGATTTGTAATGGTTTCTTTCCACTGATTCACTGCTTCAGTGTTATTACTGTCTTCGCTTATCCAAATCTAGAAAGGAACAGTACAACCATTTAACAGAGTCTGAATTCAAACTGCTAATAACTCTTATGGATGAAAGACGAGTGGAAGTTTGGTTCACGTATTTTCAATTAAACATCTTTCCATTTTTCCAAAATTTTGTTTGATTTCTATTTGAAACGTAAATGTTAAAATACTTAACCTAGTCACCCTGCAGACTGGTTTAGATGAATCAATCCAGTTTAAAAATTCAACATGAAAGATTATAAAAATCATTTCTCCCAAAACAGTAGTTAGTATCTTTCGTTATTCAATAAGCCTAGGAGCTCAACTTACAATGGATCCTAATCATCTGAAACACTTCTGTGAGGATTAATGGAGACTAATCATGATTTAAGTTAGATTGGTAAGAAATGTCCATTTTAAGCACCTTTTACATTAGATAAAGCTGTGACTTTAATTGAAATCTAAACTAACTTTAGGTAACAGACATGAATGAATTTGAGAAAATTGCAAAGCATTATGCAAATGTAAGACATCACACTGGTTACACACCACAGAGGCAAGGTGGGCAAGGAACCCAAAGCCTGAATTCTCACCTCAGCTTTAGCCCTGCCAAGTGCCGCTACTTCGGAATTAACTTCTGTGAGACGGAGTTTCTAATTCTTTTAAATAAAGAAACTGGCGCAGGTCACTGATTTTCAACCTTTCCCCCCTTAATTTCCTGATCTGAAGAACTTTACTTCATATAAAATCTTACAAAGAACCTTAGTATATGATATGAATCAGATAACGCCAGCATGCTCTGGCTGATGTAAGGGTGGGGAGACCTTGAGTCCACATTTGGCTACCCCATCATGATGGCTACTAAGGACACCAGAGAAGCCAGAGGGAACAGACGAACAGCCAGAACCCTTCCAGAATTATTATTCTTAACTGGACTGTCAACCAAGAAAATGGAATCACCAAAAACGTTATGCCGAAAATCACCTGAAATCTCCCATTCCATTCCTACATGATCGCTGAGGCTTAGTGAGATAGGAAGCCTTAACTGAACCCACTTCATAGGCCTCACGGCTTTGAAAAGTATGCTACCTATATGAGTTTTTGAGTCCAAACTCTTTCCCAAGTAGGAATAAATGAAGAACGACAAAACTGTAATTTTTTATATACATGTTTTAGGTAAAACACATGAAGAAGTCGGTCAAAAAGTTATTATCAATCTTTGAAAATTCACATGTAATTTAAGGATTTCACATAGGCTGCTAATAACATCTTGTTATCGAGCAGACAGAAGCCTTTAAACCAGTAATGTAGATTTTGGAACTTAAATTCAAGCCAAACAATCACAATTAAGATAAAAGATAATGAGCTACTTTTGGAAACTACAAAGGAAACAAGTCCCTATAGGATTGGCAAGTAAGCAAGTGTTCTGTTGTCTTACACAGATGACTAAAAATTTTTAAATAGATTAATCTAGACACCAATACTATCTAAATACCACCACAACCACTGCTACCACTAATGTTTTCAAATTCAAATCTAACATTCAAATTTCAAATTCAAATCTAACATTATTCAGTTAATAGCATACAGAGTTAAACATTAAATCGAACAGGACACAGAAAGAAGAAAGTTGGATATCTCCAGCCTTACAAAATCTGATTTAAATACTTAGCGTCAAACTCAACAGTACTGAAAACCTGACCTTTCTTATAGTGTTTACAGCTGAGAAGCTCAGAAATAGACTTATTTCAAGATAAGCAGCCTGATTGCTCAGAAATTCCAACTATTTGTATTAAAGCAAAGTGTGACAAGATTTCATTTTTGTGGCAACATTAAATTTTATGATGCTGAAGAATTTTACTCTATTCAACTTCAATTTTATCCCGTATTCCCTTTGATGACTAACTGCTTTGAGCATACAGAAGTGCAAGCAAAGAATTCAAGATAAAAAATCCCTACTAACCTGCCCCACAAAGTGTCGTCTTCTTACAGAGCTCCGACTGTAAAGCTTAATGAGAAAAATAATTTCTTTTTCATTCTGTCTGAGTGGAAAAATCATAGTTTCTCCCCACTTTACTCTGCCACTGGAGGCCTTCAGTAAGCGTGTCTTCTTCTTATAAATCAACTCTCCTGAACTAAACATTGCCACCTTCACAAAAAAACCTAAACAATAAGAAATTTTGATATGTAAAATTTTATTTTAAATGTCATAAAAGATACATATCTATATGTTATATTTGGTGTGAAAATACAGATAAGCCGCTTCTCAAGATCTGACGAAAAAAAAAAAAGATCTGACGAGCTCTTGGCATAACGGAAAACATCTCTAGTAAACTTTATAGTTCTCATCACGCTTTACAAAAAACTACAGCAACCTCTAATGAATCTAATCTTTCTCTAACCTGAATGCCATTAAAGACTGGAAACTGGAGGCATACAGGACAGTCAGCAATAGGGCAGCACACACTGAAAAGTATTATACAAAAGAGAGGGGCCAACTCTTTGGACAGCTGGAGGAATTTAGTTCACGGTTTTACACAGATAAAATTCTTTGCTCGAGACTCCTGAGAGCTTCCAGTAATGGCAGAATAGTTGTAGAAACTAACCTTCCCATAGATTAAAATTATAAATTCTGGGGGAAAAAAATATAAAAAACAAGTGCACAAGCCATTAAAGATTGACCAAAAGCAGGAAGAAATTGGAGGAGAGTCAGCTTTTACAGATGGGAACTGCACTGGGTAAAATTCAGGTTTATATAACTTTTCCCCTAAGCATACTCCCCCGTCTGCCCCGTCTCACTGACACGTGGTCCCTACAGCTCAGGCAGAGAGGGCAGTCTGACTAGTTTGAGTAGTCATGGGATACAGCTGAGGTGGCCAGGGCAGCAAGAGAGTGAGGAGGGAACTTCCAGAAAAAAGGGAGCTGCCAAGTGAGGACCTAGACGGACCATCAGATTTCCAACATGGAGATTATGATAATCCTGATAGCAGTTTTGATCAAAGAAAGACCCTATTAATGTCATAAATAAATTCCATCTGTGGATTTCTACTGATGTCCTTATTTCCTAGAATATTAACCCTATGTAGCCCTGGTAATTTATTCTTTTAATACCACGTTAGATTTTATTTGCTTATTTTTATTTTATGATTTTTCCATCTATCTACATAAGTGGTAACAGTCTAGAGCTATTTTTTGTGTGCACTATCCTTTCGGTTTTGATATCGAGAATATGCTAACATCATAAAGTTACTTTTTCCATCGTTTTTCATGTTTTGGAACAGCTTATATAAAATAGGAATTAAATGTTCCCTGAAAGTTCGGTGGAATCCACCAGTAAAATCATCTTGGCCTGGTGCTTTTATTAGAGGAAATTCTTTAACTACCTACACATGGTTATCATTTTATTCAGATGCTCTCCCTCTTTTGCAGTGAATTTCAACAATTTTCTTCTCCAAAAATCAATTATTTTACAGAGATGTTCAAATGAATTGATATAGTTATAAATGGGGTTGTCTTATTTATTATTGAACCACCTTCAAATTTGAAATGTTATCTTCTTCCTTGTGCCTGTTTTCTTTATTTTTTGCTCGATCCAATTTACTGTAGGTTTGTCTATTTTACTGATCTTTTCGAAGAAACAGTTTTTGGCTTTATTGATTATGTCTTTTGCTGTTGTCTCCGTATCTATCAACTTTGGCTTTACCTTTAATTCCTTACCTCTACTTTCCTTTGTGTTTGCTGTTTTTTTCCTAACTTCCTGAGCTGAATGGTCGCTTGCGTTTATTTTCAGACATCTACTGCTTTTTGCCCACCTGCAGGGATCTTCTCTTCTTGTAGCCGAATAAAGGAGCACTCTTACGCCACTCTTAGCCCTTAGGGAGGACTGACTTCACACCTCCAGCTCTAGGAACAGCCATATAAACCAGGCCTATGCAACCAAAACATCAGAGCCCCTTCTGGTGCCCAAAGGCACAGGGAAGGAAAAGTGTTTCAAGGTTTATGTGTGACATTTTCTGGGGCTTTTTGAATTAAGTTTCTAGTTAGCAGAATACTCAACAATGGGCATAGACCTAGAGAAAAGACAAATTATCTAGGCTGGTGAAATATATCTGACAGTCCTCTGGACACTCAACCTATATAAACTAATGACCCAAATAAGGAATAGCATCAAATGGATAAAAATCCAAGAGACTATGCAGTAGACACATGGCTAAAATCTGAAATCCAATAAAGTAATTTTAAGTTAAAAGGTAAGTATTTAAGTTAAATAACAAAAGTATGATTTTAATTTCCATTGTTAAGAAATATAGGAAAAACTAGCTTTGACTAATATTTTCCGAAGATTTCACTTTGAACCACAGATATACTTACTCAAAGTGAGAGGTGATGAACAGCTTGGAAGGTATTGTGCCTCGAGAATCTGTAACTGAATTCTGCTATTTACTGCTTGAAAACAAGTCCCCAATTCAAGTTCTGCATGGCAAACCTAGGTATCAAAAAAGTACCATTTGACAATTAAGAATAAAGTTTTGGAGATATTTCAAAAATTCAAAAGCAAAGAGCTACAATTTTAAGTTTTGAAAGCGATGCCTTTTATTGACACACAAAATTATGATAGAAAATATGGTTAGGATAAATGCATGGATTCTGTAAATATGAGGTACTCACTTTCACGGATTCTGAAAAGCCAAGTTAAACCTACATACTTGATCCTTCAAAACCAGGGAGGTCAAAAGATATTTCAA
This sequence comes from Panthera onca, assembly GCF_046562875.1. Lineage (NCBI taxonomy): Eukaryota > Metazoa > Chordata > Mammalia > Carnivora > Felidae > Panthera > Panthera onca. Next base: position 134,191,419 of record NC_138344.1, read on the forward strand.
ATTGAAAACAAATGAAATTCTTCAGCAGTTTTTGTAAAGACAATGTCCATGAAATAAACACCAAAAAAGGCCACTTTCAAAACACTTAGTCATTTGAATTGTTTTTAAGAATACATAAACTATAATGAAAAGCTTCATATATAAGAACCACCCTCATTTTTTCTGACTATCGACACAGCAGTAGATGCTACCCAGATTAAAAGATTTGAAGACAAAGGATTATTACAAGGAATAAATGTGTAGGTTAAGAGCTGAATTACTATGCTGAATGAGAGCCAGCCAAGAAAGGTGGCAAAAAGGAAGCTAATGAAAGCAACGGAGGCAGTAAATAATAAGGAAAATGTCAAAGAAAACCTGAGGCAAACAATGAAATGAAGGAGATTCAGAGGGGAAAAAGTTAAAATGTGCTCTTCTGTAGCACTGACTAAAGAAGAAAGTTAGTAATCCGTGAGATGGAACACAAGCCAGCCTACTTATGTGGATTTCAAGGTCCTTGGAGTAAAAAATCAAGGAGAGAAACACAAAGTCATCCAAACAGAAAAATACTACTGTTCACATGTTGAGAAGAAAGAACATCAGGTTAACAGACCTCCCTGGGGCCCAGCACAGACAGGCACAAAAATCTTTGTGAGTATGGATTCCAACAAAGCTACAGAATGGCTGAATGACACTTGATGAAGAGATTTGTATTTGATAATTACCGAGTATTCCCCAACCATTGGCACATAACTCACTGAAAAAGAACCTTTCCATGTATCTGCCATCGACTGAATCATGGACATTTCCTTCAAGACAGGATTTGGCATTTTAAAATTGCTCATGCCAGGATTAAAAAGATGTGTACATGTGTCTACACACACACACACACACACACACACACACACACACACACACAGTGGAATATTAGCGATAAAAAAGAATGAGATCTTGCCATGTGCTACAACGTGGATGGACCCAGAGGGTATCATGCTTAGTGAAATAAGATACAGACAAATATTGTATGATGATACTCATATGTGGAACCTAAAAAACAAAACAAACAAACAGACTTTCACATACAGAGAACCAACTGGTGGTTGCCAGGAGGGAGGTGAGTGAGGGGATGGGTGAAGTAGATAAAGGGGATTAAGAGGTGCAAACTTCCAGTTATAAAATAAAGAAGTCATGGAGATGAAAAGTACAGCATAGGGAATATAGTCAGGAATACTATAATAGCACTACATGTGACAGATGGTAACTACGCCTACTGTGGTAAACAGAGTAATGTACAGAATCACTGAATCATTATGGTGTATACCTGAAGCTAATGTAACACTGTATGCCAATTATACCTGGATTTAAGAGGGTTTCTGGGGGTGGGGGAGAGGGGAAAGTGGGTAATGGGCATTGAGGAGGGTACCTGTTGGGATGAGTGCTGGGTGTGGTAGGGAACCAATTTGACAATAAATTATATTTAATAAATAAATAAATAAAAATTTTAAAATTAAATTGGTCATGACATAAATCGAGAGCGAGGCAGTGAAAAGTGAACCACTTTAAAGTATAGACTCAACTGTCAAGGTTAGACTCCCCCTTGAAAAGTCTAAAATGATGATCAAACTTGTCTATTTTGGCAACAAATGCTGAATTCTAATAAAAAAGTGAAAGTACTATTTTTGCTTTTATAATCAGAGTTTAAGAATGGATTAATAAATCTTTTTTGGTAGCCATATATAAAACGGAGCTCTTTCTTATTTAAAAAAATGCTGCTGTTCTTGGCGTTTAAAAAAATAGATTAAATACAGTTGCTTGGGGTGCTCGGTGGCTCGGTCGGTTGAGAGCACGGCTCCGGAGTTTGGCCCGGGGCGTGATCTTCCAACTGTGAGACTCTGTGCTGACAGTGCAGAGCCTGCTTGGGACTCTCCCTCTCCCTCTCTCGCTGCCCCTCCCCTGCTGGCGCTCTCTCAAAATAAATAAATAAACATTAAAAAACAACGACAGCTATTTATTATTTACAAAACACCAAGGAAACTATGGGTAAAATTTTTTTGTTATTATGGTTGTGTGTCCACAATGTAACAACACTTATGAAAACACCTAAAGGTGGCAAAACTTCCCTCAGTGTTACACACTTGTAGAGCTCACTCTCACAAAACAAAGCCGCGCTTGGCAAAGGTTTGCTATTTCTAATTTGCCAGTGTCATTTCTGAATTCAACTTATTTATTATGTTCCAGGATATTAATTCAGATTGTGAAAAACTATTCAAAGTGGTTTTCAATGTCCCTATAACCGAAAAATTAAAATTCCAATCAGGGCACCTGGGTGGCTCAGTCAGTTAAGTGTCCAACTCTTGACTTCGGCTCAGGTCATGATCTCAGTTTGTGGGATTGAGGGTGGCGTCAGGCTCTGAGCTGACAGCACAGGACTTGCTTAGGATTCTCTCTGTCGCTCTCTCTCTGCGCCTCTCCCCAGCTCGTGCACACTGTGCATGCTCTCTCTCTCCCAAAATAAATAAACTTTTAAAAAATAATAAAATAAAATAAAATTCCAATCAATTAGCACGTATAAAGTGCATTTTTTTTTAATGTTTATTTAATTTTGAGACAGAGAGAGACAGAGCATGAACGGGGGAGGGGCAGAGAGAGTGGGAGACACAGAATCGGAAGCAGGCTCCAGGCTCCAAACCATCAGCCCAGAGCCTGATGCGGGGCTCGAACTCGCGGACCGCGAGATCGTGACCTGAGCTGAAGTCGGATGCTCAACCGACTGAGCCACCCAGGCGCCCCTAAAGTGCATTTTTAATGGCCACAAAACTATGGAAGATACATGATCTCTAATCCTGCAACATGTATCCTTTTTTAAAGAAAAGAAAACTTTCCAAGCCTTCCTTGAATCGTTGTTGAAAGTGAAAAGCATAGTTAGAGAAAACCATGATCTGGTGATCTCTGAGAATATCTTCTTGAGGGGAAGTGACATATGGTAGAGCTGGTCCTGAAATCGATGCTTCTGTTCAAATCCTGGCTCGCCAACTACTGGCTGGAGGAAATCATGCAAGTGCTTTGGTGTGTCGGTGCCCTCAGTAGGGATACCGAGAGCAGAAAGCTCATAGATTTGAGTGTGAGCATTAAATCACCTAACACCACATCAGTTGTATGTAAGGCTCTGTAAATAAAAATCTCATCTTTTCCGCATTATTCAACACAGAGACTTGGGTTCTCAAATAAATACTTACGTTACTATTTGTCAGGGTCAAGAACTCTCTACTAAGACGTTAGCTCTACATGAAAGTTCTGCTGTGTGTGGTGGCATAATTGTCACCGTGGAGGATGGGTGTGAAAGTCCGGCTCTGTCAACTAGAATATCAATTTTCCTCCTCGACACAGGAAACAAAGCATACTATTTTTGCACCGGCCAATAATATGAAACATTCACACTAATATAAACCCACTGGTCCAATATAGCCCCTAAGTTCTTCTTTCAGGCCATCAATCTTTTTGTACCCCTAGGACCTAACACACAACAGATACACAGTTGTCGCAAGACCTCTAAAACATGAAGTAATTTGGTAGAAACTTAGCCAAAATCATTCATTCAGATTCTCCAAGGCAGATAAGATTATAACAACTCAATTCTCCAGAAAATACCTTTGCTGAGTTATCTTCTGATATACTCTACTCGTCTTTAAAGTTTTAGTAAATGAATTATCCATTTGAATAATATATTTTGTGCCTTCTGTAAACTATGGTTGCAGCTTAAGGTCTACCAAACCTAGTTTCAAAGATGCAAGTGACAAACTCCTTGTCACAGTTACAAAGCAAATTTCCTACATTTAAACAGAATATAAAAATAATCTAATATAGCATGCTTCCGTTTAATCATTTATTCTTTCATTCCTACCTACGTACCAACGGTCAATGCCAAGAATATAATTAGGCCCTTGCTAAGAACACAGTAAAACATAAAGAAAACGGATGGAAGCTTGAGCCTTGTTTTGTTTAAACCAAGTAACTGAATTCTAAGTTGTAATAAATACCGTACAGAGAACACATTGGAGATGGAGACAGAAAATAATAGACAAGAAAGAACTATCTAAAAATTTCACTTCTTGATCAGTTATAGAAATCCTTTTTTATTTTTTAATCTCTACTTTAATTCCCTTCTAATTCGCTGGTTCTCAAGCCAGAGTGCAGAGTAGAATCACCTGGGAAGTTTCTAAAAACTACAGATGCTTCTTCATCAAAATAAAAAGCTTCTGCACAGTGAAGGAAACAATAACCAAAATTAAAAGGCAACTGACAGAATGGGAGAAGATACTTGCAAATGACGTTATCAGATAAAGAGTTAGTATCCAAAATTTATACAGAACTCACCAAACTCAACACCCCCCCCCAAAAAAAAATAATCCAGTGAAGAAATGGGCAAAAGACATGAATAGACACTTCTCCATAGAAGACATCCAGATGGCCAACCGACACATGAAAAAACGCTCAACATCACTCATCATCAGGGAAATACAAATCAAAACCACAACAAGATACTACCTCACACTTGTCAGAATGGCTAACATTAACAACTCAGGCAACAACAGATGTTGGCAAGGATGCGGAGAAAGAGGATCTCTTTTGCACTGCTGGTGGGAATGCAAACTGGTGCAGCCACTCTAGAAAACAGTATGGAGGTTCCTCAAAAAATTAAAAATAGAACTACCCTATGACCCAGCAATTGCACTACTAGGTATTTATCCAAGGGATACAGGTATGTGTTTTGAAGGGACACACGCACCCCAATGTTTATAGCAGCACCATCAACAATAGCCAAAGTATGAAAAGAGTCTAAATGTCCATCGATGGATGAATGGATAAGGAAGATGTGGGATACAAATACAATGGAGTATTACTCGGCAATCAAGAAGAATGAAATCTTTCCCTTTGCAACTATGTGGATGGAACTAGAGGGTATTATGCTAAGCGAAATTATTCAGAGAAAGACAAATATCATATGACTTCACTCATATGAGGACTTTAAGATATAAAACAGATGAACATAGGGAAGCAAAAATAACATAAACACAGGGAGGGGGACAAAACATAAGAGACTCTTAAATACAGAGAACAAACAGAGGGTTGCTAGAGGGGTTATGGGAGGGGGGATGGGCTAAATGGGTAAGAGGCATTAAGGAATCTACTCATGAACACACTGTTGCACTCTATGCTAACTGGGATGTAAATTATAAAAAATAAATAAATTATAGAAAAAAAAAAACAACTATAGATGATTCTGGCCTCCCACCTCCCATCTCCCCCCACCCTCTCCACCCCCCACCAAATTCTGATTTAATGTGTAGCCAGGATAAGAACCACTTTAAGTCACATTAAATATTTTTGAAGGCAGGTAAAATATAAATCCTATATAAATTTAAAATTACATACAGGCTTGGCCTTATAAAAGCTTATAAAGATTTAAAGATTAAAAAATTTCTATAACTGTTATCCTGACATAGAAACTATATAATAAGTAAATTATTAGGGATTTCTAAACAATTTTAAGATAGTGTTCAGCTGGCTAGTTGAGAGAAACAAATTATCAGGTCTCAAAAATCAATCAGCACTACAGATAATCAAGTTCTTTACAAAAACAGACAAACTAGCTGTTAAGAACCTCCATTCTACCCAATTTATGGATAGATATTGAGCTTGCTCATGATTAAAATCACTTTCCTAATCTCTTTTAAGGCACTCTTTTTTTTTTTTTTTTTTTTTTTTTAAGTAGGCTTCACACCCAGGCTGGAGTCCAGTGCTGGGCTCAAACTCATGACCTGAGATCAAGACCTGAGTTGAGATCAAGAGTCAGATGCTTAACCAACTGAGCCACCCAGGTGACCCAACAGAATTTTTTTTTTTAAGGCAATCTTGTTTGAATTTGGAATTTATGATTCCCAACTTTCTTTCTTGCTCTTCCTAAATTATCAGCTATAAAAGAAATTTTTAAAAACTTAATAAAATGATTCCTAACTTCAGGATTATTTTCCTGAAGTATAAAATATCAAACATTAATAAAAATGTCCCAGGAGAAGGTAACCCTAAGGTTATTTTTCAATGGAGAAAGCAAAGGGTCTCTGTTAACCTTTTATCACTTATGTAAAAAGCCTTATTAAACAATGACATCATTATTATTACTATTATTATTGCTTCTTGAGAGCCTTCCCGATCCTCTAATATATTCTAGAGTGTTCAAGTTATACTCCAACAGAAGGTCATCCACAAAATAATTATTAAAGTATAAAACACTTTTATAGTGATACTACTATCACTTACAGAAATTTTTGAAGGTGGCATTATATCCAAAGAGTAATCCATCTCCTGTGTGCTAAGAGCTCTGAGTGACAGTGAGCATTCTCCAATGGTTTTCTTCCTGGGTGTCTGGGTTTGAATCTTAAATACAAGCCTTACAGTTTGTAGACTTTGGAGTTTAATAGCAAATACAAAAGTTTCCATAAATTCAATACTCTAAAAAAAAATGCAGGAAAATAATATAAAATATATAAATAAAAGGACTGAAAAAGAGATGATATGGCAATACCAAAGAAATGAAAATAACATTTTATAATCTAGGAAAGGAAGATCTAATTTTTTACAACAAAAAAATATCTTTCAGTGTAAATTAAGATGACAATGACCATGAGTTGTTTTTCCAGAATTTATCCTGGATACTGCCTTTCTTAATGTCACAAATTATCTATCTATCTATCTATCTATCTATCTATCTAAAACATCCCAAATAAGATTTTTTATTTGTCACCATTAAATGTCTGAATTTTAAACAGATTCTTGGACTGGTGGTTCATATCTATCAGCTCATTCAACTTTAGCACAACTTTAGCATCCCCAGTAGCTTTTCCAGAACCACTACCTTCACCATGAAGCTCCATGAGCTTTCCCAATTCAAGCTTGGGCTTCTTCAGCATTTTTACTTTTCTAACAAAGACATCAGGGAGTGGATAAATAGACTGACAAGCCTTCTCTATGTCTTTTCTGATGCTGTCTGGAATCAATTTATTGACCACTTGTTTCAAGTCACTTGTCTGCAACTCTCAGGTCATGATTTCCATCATCTTTTTCCGAATTTGGCGGGCCTGTTGGTACTGAGCATAAGAGGTCTTCCGAATCTGATTGTTATGTTTTTTAGTAAAACCGACACAAAAGAGACGAAGCAAATACCCGTTGGGAGTCTTGACATCAACGTGAGCTTCAATCATCGGTCTGCCATTTTTTGACCATGGAGCACATTTTGTCCCAGGTAAGATCCATGCCATGGAAATTAGTCAGGCAGTTTTTTCCCTGAACATCTTCAGTAATTAGCTTGAATTTCCTAAATGGAACTTCATCATTCTGCAGATCAGCAAGGCTTACTTCAAACACACGACCCTTAAGGCCATCAGATGTGATTTTGGTTCCTTGAGTTCTCATGACTAGTGTTTTTCCAATATTTCTTATATTAAACATTGCTGGTGCTTTTACATCATACCAATCTTTCTTTGAAAATGGATCAACCACTTTCTTCTTGGCTCCCTTTTTGCCACCTTCCATAAGACACTTGTTCTTGCCTACCGCGATGGCGCTGCTCAGGGAGCCAAAAGGGCGGAAGTCACAAATTATCCTTTTAATTACTAAGGGATTCAGGTCAATATCAACACCAACTTTAGCAGAATATAGCTTTTCTCCTTTTTGAAAACTGGGTTTGTTTTCCATCTTTGGTTCTGGGGCCTCATTCCTGCTATCCACCGCAATTTTTCAACAGTAAGTGGTTCAAGAATCTCACATGTGCTCTCTCAGGAAGTACCCCAAATCTATCCATTCACATTAAGAGACCTAAATTATTTCTATTCTTTTTCTAATGTTCTTCCCACCTACCTTGGGATTTGATTTCACTTTAGTGATGTTTGCTCCACTCTCTCCAATCTGAAAATCAATCTCCTTAAAAAGTCCTATCTTCTCTCATTAGCATCCAGTCCAGGCAGCAAGTCAGTGTTTTTCATGCTCAGAATATTTTCCCAAATGTTCTTTTTGTTACTTTTAAGATTTTGTTATTCTAACATCTTCTTGACACTAGACTGATTTTTGCTATACACTTCCTTCTTCCCATCTTTACTGCTTTCGTTTGAAAAGGAGTTTTGGTTTTGTTTTTTTTTTTCCTTTTGAAAAGACAAGATATCTGATCTGGGTAACTAAAATCAGTATCTTAGATACGGTGCCCAAATTTTCACTTTTATTGTAATTGCTTATGTCTGTATAATCAAAATTGTTTCTGAGAGCCTCCCAACCACCAGAGCTATCTTTTTCTCTCAGAGTCTCAACCACAGGACCACACCAACAATATAGTATACATAAAATGTTTAATTTTTAAATTGAGATGCAATGAGATTACACATGAAGTAATAAGTGTGTTGGCTGACTTCACATTTTGCTATAATAGAGGTAAACAAGTTGATAAATAGTAATAAATCTTAAAAGTAAGATCCCATGGCAATTTTAATATAAGAACAATTTTTCCTAACTTTTCCTAAGTTAACTCACAGTTTCATTTGAAAATCAGAAAGTGAAATTGTTTAATTCAGGAAGGATTCATTTTGAGTGTCAGCATCATAACCAATTAAAATTTATTTCCATCTAGACTTTCTAAAAGGCATATTTTCAGTGTGAGATACTAATACATATAAACCAACTTTGATTACTGTCTTTTTACTTAAGAGCATTTTTCCATGTCCTTAAAAATTCTACCTAAAAATTTTCTACAGCTGCCCAGTATTCTATCACACAGTGTTATGGTTTAAATTTGGCCTCCAAAAGATATGCTGAAGTTCTAACCCCCAGTAACTCAGAATGTGACCTTCTTTGGAAATAGGGTCTTTGAAGATGTAGCTAGTGACGTTAAGGTGAGGTCATCCAGGAGTAGGTGGACTGCCAATCTACTAGGACTAGAGTCCTCGTAAGAAGGCGGCCACATGAAGACACAGTGACAGAAGGAAAATGCTATGGGAAGATGGAAGCATGAAACAAAGTCAAGGAATGACTCAGACTGCTAACCATTACCAGGGGCTTGGAGAGTGACATGGAACAGATTTTCCCTCACTGCTGAAGGAAAGAAGCAACACTAATGACATCTTGATTTCAGACTTACTCTAAAACTGTGGGAGAGAAAATTCTGTTGCTCTAAGCCATCCAGTTTGTGGTACTTTGTTACAGCAACCAGAGGAAACTCATACACATGGTATATATACCATAAATTTTCTCAACCGATCCCCTATTAAGACATGTAGATAGTTTCCAACTTTTCCCCTATGAACAAAACTGCCAAGAATACTTTACACATTTTTTATTTGCCTTTTAAACTCCTTCCATGGAACACATTCCAAGTAGAATTACTATGTAAAAGCACATAAATATTTCAAGGTTTCGATGTGTTTTGTCAAAATAATTTCCAGAAAGTTCTATATTCTAGAGTACTTATGAATTTTTTTCTTCATTTTAATAAGCAAAGAAAAAAAGAGAGAAAGCAATATGCAATTTAAATTCATATTTCTATAATTACTAGTGAGAGTAAATTTTTTCATGGTATTAGTCATTTGAGAAACCTTATTTTTAAATTATATGTACTTACAGAAAACACCTTTCATTTGCATGGAAAAACACTAACCTCTCAACATGTATCAGGAGACAAAAATGAAGATGTATTTAAACTAATGTGAAATCTGAAATCTATAAAACCAAAGTCAGGATAAGTCTTCCAGTTATAATAGCTGGAAGTATTTAAAAGAAATTTATTGCAATCATGCAATTATTTCACAACGCCAAAGCAGGGTAGGAGGAGGGACGATAAAAATACAGACATTCGTTTTCCTTTCATACAAGAAAAACAGTCTTCTTAGATATTGTTTATCTTGTACATACTTAGTGATTAAGGGGTGCCTGGGTGGCTTAGTCAGTTAAGCATCCAACTCTAGATTTCAGCTCAGGTCATGATCATGCGGTTTGGGAATTCAAATTCCACATCTGGCTCTGCACTGGAAGTGTGGAGCAGTGTGGGATTCTCTCTCTCTCTCTCTCTCTCTCTCTCTCTCTCTCTGCCCCTCTCCAGCTCATTCTCTCACTCTCTCGCAAATTAAATAAACTTAAAAAAAAAGATTTTCTTTTTAAATACATCTTAATATTGGACACTGATGTATCAAATATTTTTAAGGCTCAAAATTGTCTTTAAAAAGCAAGAGGTATATAATTTGCAATTTCCCCCCAAAAAACACTTTCTTATTCCAATTCTTTAAGTGGTTTAGAGTGACAAATATGAAAAAAAAAACCCATAAAAAGAAATTCAAACAAAAACAGCCACTTACATTAGAGCCTTCCTTTGCTGAAGATTTGAAATGCACTGGTTTGGGCAATGTTAGTATTCCTTTTATAGAAATAGTAGGAGTGTCTCCACAACTAGAAGGCCAGCTTAAATCTTTGCACTAAAAAAATTGAAAATACAGATTGAATTTTATAAAGGACTCTGACAATACAAATATTTGATGTATTTCTTGAGTTAATGACTTAAATACAAACTATAAAAGTAAACTAATCTACTGAGCTCTCATTTCATCTACATTGAAATAATTTGACATTTAATGTTCTAGACATCATATTAATCTCCTTCTTGAGGTTAAAACCATAATTCCATCATACCTACAGATTTATTTTCTTTAGTCTTTATTAAATACAGTTTTATGCAAAATGTTACAGAATCCTAAATTCCAAAGAAAGTATTGTCCCATTACCCAGAGAGAGAAACAGTAGATGCTTATAGTGAAAATATTCAGTTTTGTAAGCAAAGTTGGTATTAACTAAGTTAACTTACCTGTAAAACTGTGATCCAGATCTGCTCTACTGAAGAATTATAAAACACTTTCACATTCAATCTCCCAAAATCTCTTTCATCTCCTGACAGAGTAATTGTATCTGAATTGTAAAAGGACAGGGACATTTGAAATGTTATGCAATCCTTCTAATCCAATCATGCTTTGATACAATCCAATTTTTTTAATGTTTTAATTTATTATTGAGACAGAGAGAGGCAGAGCATGAGCAGGGGAAGGGCAGACAGAGAGGGAGACACAGAATCCGAAGTAAGCTCCAGGCTCCGAGCTATCAGCACAGAGCCCGACACAGGGCTCAAACTCACAGACTACGAGATCATGACCTGAGCTGAAGTCGGGCGCTCAACCGACTGAGCCACCCAGGCGCCCCGATACAATCCAGTTTTAAGAGTACAACTGAAAAATGGCAAAATTACTCTTTTAAGTTGCCACTTTAATAAGACAAAAATGACACATCAACGTTTTATAGCAGGGGAAGGCATGCTGTAAAAAGTGCCTGGCTTAAGAACTTAACCCAAGTATAGCATGAGAGATTTAAGTTAAAACTAAGATAAACTTTCCCACAAAAAAAATGATATGGCTTTAATCCTATATGCTGCCGGAAGTTCCTTCATTAGTATACTTTATATCAAACAAACAAGAGGTGTGCAACTGCTATGCCTTTTTTTAAGATGCATTCATGCCCGAACACAAGAAGTGGGCCATCTAATCTGAGTATTCATATGCCGGTAACATGGATATAACCATCTAGAGTTGTCCTTTTTTACCTTATCAAATATATGTTCAAATTACGACTCGGTAGAATTCATTCCCCTCAGAATATAAAAAGAAGGTACTTTACTCCTTACCCAGGCTTCTGTTACTCCCCTGGGAGTTCTTCCTGGAAGAAGAGCTGCTAGGCACACTGGACAGGGAATCATGTCTCTACAGATAAAATTGGTCTCTAGTCAGATATCACACAGCAAAGTTCAAGGATCTGAAACTTATGCCCCAACTTCCCCACGCCCCCAGCATCAAACTGCATGCTAACCATCAACAGTGTCACTGGTCAGATAGTAAAGAGGAAGAAAAGCTTTCTGTGTGTGTTAACAGGAAAGTCTTAAAGAGCTTACTAGATCATACACGGGGAAAGCCTTTGCTGTCTGGGGTTTGGTTTTATAATAAGGAGGAAGAGATCACCGTTTACGTTCATACTTGAAAGTACAAGTAAAAATAAGAATATATCTGGCAGTGCCCTGTTACTTAAAAACTTGCAAAGTAGCGGTTATGAAAGCACAGTCCCTCTGAACCACCAACATCAACATCATCCAGGAATTTGTTAGAAATACAAACTCCGGCCCCAGTGCAGGGCTACTCAAAAGCTCTGGGGGTGAGGCCTGGCAATCTGTATTTTAACAAGTTCTCCAACCAATTCTGATACACATTAAAAAGTTGGTGCTATGAAGAATTAATTCTGTAAAATATTAACTCTACTGAGGATGCTAAGGATTATTTAGAATACACTTCCATTTGAATAAAATGTATGCATATACATTCACATGGGAAAAAAGCCCGCAAGTATATGCAACAATATTTTCATAGTACTTTTATTCTCAGTTACAGGAATATAGGTGATTTGTCGTTTCACTTTGCTTAACTCTATCTTCCAATTTTTAATGATTACAATTTACTTATATTTTTAGAAGAAACTTTTTTAAACATCGAAAAGTTATTCCATTTAAAAAATAGGAGGATGCTGTGTTAATGTTAATTAGGCCCTATGTCTGAATAGAAATAGTATTTTTTATTTACTAGGTAGTTATGATCAACAAGGAAGGTTAAATCAATAAGCACTTTTAACCATACTGTTTTAAATTCCAACTGCCTTCAAGACTGCCTGAGTGTACACCAAGAGACGTAAGATTCATTAAAAAGAAAACAAAAAAACAAAAAAACTACTGCCTTTTACTATTCAGCTGAGAGCTTCCTGAAATAATATACATGGGAAATGCCAAGTGTTAACTCTTCAAATATTACCATAGATTTATTGTTTCTAATGTAATTCACACATTTCTGAGTTTTTAGCTTGAAAATAAATTATCGTATACATTTATATAAGTAATTCACCTGGATGAACCGCTGGGATGAACTTGTAAGATCAAACATAGACTTGCTTAGCCCAGGGGAACTGGGAAGTTTGCTGGTCCTTAAATCACAAACTACGAATGGACATGGAAAAATGTCTTTACATTAAAGAAGAAACATTGGAATTTTACTTATTCACCATGAACTAAATCTCTGTTTAGTTCTATCTATCATGAATATTAATGCAATCGATTTAAGAGATAATAGTCTTCTTGGGGCACCTGGGTGGCTCAGTCGGTTAGGCATCTGATTCTTGATTTTGGCTCAGGTCATGATCTCATAGTTCCTGAGATGGAGCCCCAAGTTGGGCTCTGCACTGACAGCACAGAGCCTGCTGGGATTCTCTCTCTCCCTCTCTCTCTGCCCCTCCCCCATGTGCGTGCACACACCCGCGCTCTCTCTCTCTCTCTCTCAAAATAAACATGAGGAAAAAAACAAAAAACCTCTTCTAATAAAATTTAAAACTTTTTACAATTATTTTACTTTTGTTCCAAACAGAAACCAATATAAATCAAACAATACATTTTCACATCCACATCAACCATCAAGCAGGAAATATTCATTCTTTTTGCTTCATTACTCAATTCTATATCCCATAGGAATGATATAAGAGAACATAGGTCCTCTGTGCTAAATGCAATTCAACTATTTAATGAGTACTTATTACATTAAAAAAAAAATACTGAATTCCATGTGCTCCTGTATTTCTAGTCTATATTTCTAGCTTCTCTCCTAAATTAGGAGATTCTTAAAGAATGGAACTCTGTATACTGTGTATTCTAACACAGTGCTGAAATAAGTATTTAAATAAATACTTCGGCTTTGTTTCCAGTACCTCACCCTGAATTCAGTTGTTGAGGTAGCTATATATAACATTAAAATCTTGAAAAACAGGATTTTATGAATCAGATATGTACATTTATAGCAGTCTAAAATTGATACAGTCCTCAAATATTAAACTGAGAAAATTCTATAATCATTTAGGTACTTTGTTTTTTTTAATTTTTTAACATTTATTTATTTTTGAGAGAGAGTGAGTGAGCAGGAGAGGAGCAGAGAGAGGGAGACACAGAATCTGAAGCAGGCTCCAGGCTCTGAGCTGTCAGGACAAAGACCGACGTGGGACTCGAACTCACAAACCATGAGATCATGACCTGAGCCGAAGTCAGATGCTTAACCGGCTGAGCCACCCAGGCACTCCTTATTTGGGCATTTTCTATTTTCTTTCTTTACATTTGTCATCTCATCATGAGTTTGTAAATTTATCATTTTCACTGAACAGAGCAGGAAAGAAAAAGCTAACAAATACCTGTTGTAGAATTTCTGAATAGGCAGATGATGTATAAAATACAGAAATAATCTGAAAATGAAACTTTTCAGAAAAGGACAAAGAAAATGGAACTTGGAACTCTCAATACACATAATTCATTAATCTTTCAAGTTTTACATCAGATAGAATACCACAGAGAAGCCATAATGTTTTTCATATCACTTCTGAAGCCTTGCTTTTCTCTATCTTATTTTTTCTTCTTCATCATGAGAATCATCTCTCCCAGGGTCTTAGACTTTATTTGATTTCTACATTTGTTAAAGAGGAACACGAAAAGAAAAAACACAAAAAATGTTCATACCTGATCCATACAGTCTCGCTGCTTCTGAACGTGGAGGAAGGCGCCGGATCAAATCAGGTGAAATGTGCTGATACCTATAGCATGGGTTGTATACATCGTAGCTGGCTCCGTACTGGGATGAACTGGAAAGTTCTACCTTTCGATCTCCAAAAGATGCTCTGGCAGATCCTGAAAGTAAGTGTTTCTACAGTTTTACCCTTTTCTTGAAGTTATTAACTAACAGCTGGTGTATCCAACGCAAGAGGAAGAAAAAAATTTTCCTCAAGTAATACTAAATCACACGTGCTTGAGATATAAAATAGAAATCCGCACATGTTTATTTACTGTGCTCTGCATGGAGCATCCTGCCAGGGATCAGCCATGAAACCTGCTCTCAAGACAGTCTGGTAATTTCTCTCTTGTGCTGTGGCATTTCTCTTTGCCCTATACACAATCCTGTATTTTCCTGTATTTTTTTAATCTGAGTTTCCCTTTTCTTTTCTTTTTTTTTTACGTTTGTTGATTTTTGAGAGACAGAGCGTGAGTGGGGGAGGGGCAGAGAGAGAGGGAAACACGGAATCCAAAGCAGGCTCCAGGCTCCCAGCTGTCAGCACAGAGCCTGACGCGGGGCTCGAACCCACGAACCGTGAAATCATGAGCTGAGCCTAAGGTGGACACTCGATCAACTGAGCCATCCAGGCATCCCTGAGTTTCCTTTTGTTTTTCTACTTGCATAAAGAACATCTTTCAAGTAAAAAGAAGATCGTTTTTTGATGAAGACACAAAACATTTATAAAAACTGACCACATGCTGAGATATGCAGAGCAATTCTTTGGAAGGGCAGAAATCACAGTGTGCTCTCTAACCACGATATAATAAAGTTAGAAATCAACAAAAAGATTATTAGAAAATATTTACATGGAAACACAAAGGGCCTAGGATAACCAAACAAAAACAAACAAAAAAACGAAATCCACTTTAAGAAGTAAAACAAGATGGAAAGATCTGTGCTACTGAGTTTTAAGAACAGAACACTGGTACACAATAAAATCAGACTGAACAGAACAGAGGACCAGAAAGAGACACTGTTTTTATGGACATTAGATTTACAATCAATGCAGCACTGGATAAGAATGCAGAAAGAACAGTCTTTTCACTAAAAGGTGCTAAGACAATTGGATATTGATACAGAAGAAAAAAACAACAACCTCATCCCAACTAAAAAAAATTCACAAAATATTAATTGCATGTGGATTGCGGATCTAAATTAAATGTTAAAGGCAAACCAATAAAACGTCTACATTTCAGTCAATTTATAAGAAAGTTTACACAGCCTTACGGCAGGCAAGAACTTCTTTTTTTTTTTTTTTTTTTTTTTATTTATTTTTGGGACAGAGAGAGACAGAGCATGAACGGGGGAGGGGCAGAGAGAGAGGGAGACACAGAATCGGAAACAGGCTCCAGGCTCCGAGCCATCAGCCCAGAGCCTGACGCGGGGCTCGAACTCACGGACCGCAAGATCGTGACCTGGCTGAAGTCGGATGCTTAACCGACTGCGCCACCCAGGCGCCCCAGGCAAGAACTTCTTAAATGCAACACAGCATTATTATAAAAAACATTTTTTAATAAACTGGACTACATTAAAAATTGAAATTTTCCATTTTTTGAGACCATCGAAGAGAGTGAAATGGTCACCCATAGAGTGGGAAAAGTTATGTGCAACACATATAACCAACAAAGGGCTTATATCCAGAATGTATACGGAACTCCCACAAATCAATAAGAAAAAGCAAGCCCCAAACAGAAATTGGCTGTAAGCCTCAAGCGGGCACTTCAGAAGAGAAGCCATCCACATAGCCAAAACCATGAGTGAGTGCTCGATTTCATTAGTCATGAGGTAGACACACAAATGAAAACTCCAGTGAGATTCCACTACAAACTCACCAGCATGGGTTACAACTAAAAAGCCTGACAAAAGCAAGCGTTGACAAGAAATGGCACTCCTGCCGGAGGGAATATAAACGGAGGCAATCACTATGGAAAACAGTTTGGCAATTTCCACCAAGACTGAGGGAGACGTATGCCCTATGAAATGGCAGTGCCATTTGGGGACATACACACCACTGAAATGCCCGCACATGTGCACCAACAGACGAGTACAAGAACGCTCAGAGGCATTATTATCCGCCATGGCCAAAAACTGGAAAAAACTCAAATGCCCATTAACAGTAAAATGAACAGTAGTCTATATAGACTATATAAAAAGACCTTTTGTATGCTATGCAGAAACACTATACCACGCCATTTATAATAAATGAAAATAAATGTATTTTCTGTACAGATATTGAAACTGAAGCTACTGACAACACTTTGAGTGAAGCTCACAAAAATAATGCTGAATGAAAGGACCTATCATAAACAAAAGACCATATCTGGGTTGCTGCCAGTGCGTATTTGTTTACTCGAGTGGTGACCATACACGTGTCCTGCATTGGAGTAAATCACTGAGTTACATATTTCTGTTGTTCCTTTTTTCTACATGTGCATATTTCACAATTTAAAAAGGGTAAAACAATAGATCAAGTTCCTTTCAAAGTTAAGAATCACACTGGAAATAACACAGAGGCATAAAGTTTTTAAGAGTTTAAATTATTGCCATCTTTTCATTCTTCTTGTCCCATTTCAAATAGAACCCAGAGTATAAACCAATATTTTCTGAATTGAGCTAAACAATAAAACAGGTGGCTTCACACTGAGTTCAGAAAAGAAAAATAAAATATGGGGTTATGAGGTGAGATCTTATCCTCACCCCCGTTCAAATAGCTATGTGTGCAATCCAAGCATAATACATAGGCAGAGGGGCGCCAAGAGGGGGTTCTGATGCCAGAGAGCTTTGTTAAGGAGCCTGTGCACCTTATAAGCTAACCCTTAAATCATTCAGCACACAAACACTGCTACAAGTCTGTTTATGGTAACAAGAATATGCTGTCAGGAGTAGTAGTACCAAAAATGACTCACTACCTTTATGGGCTATACCTAAAAAAGAATATTCTGATTTCATTTTTCCTTTACAGAATTCCAATTCTCCTCTCAAACAGTATACAGTGATATTATTTTTAAAGCTCAAAAGGCATGTTTCTCAATTTACAGAACCACAGTGCTATAAATATAAAACGAAATGCAAAGTAACATTTACTTTACACCTCTCGAAAGCTCTATTTAAAATTTCAGTATTTATTCAAAACACATTCTCTTAATGGATAGGTAGATAAGAGACAGAGCAAGTGCAGTAAGATGTTAACGATGGGATCTCTGGGTTACAAAGCAGTAATCTATGGCTGTCATCAGACACATCGGTAAGTAAGAAATGAAACAAAACATAATCCGAATACTTGAAACATAAGTTTAGTCATTACTGACAGTGCTCTGTCCTGTCTTCTTCTCAAAATTTCCTTGTCAACCCATCATTCGCAGGCACATACACATACAACCTGCGCATGTCTGATTTCTATAATTAGGCACCAAGAATACTTTCTTGACTCTGATGATTTTCTCTCCAATATAATAAAAATCAGATGGCTTTACCACATCTTCATTGAGCCTATAATTTAAGTGTAAACCAATTTCCCACTCATTCAAACCAAAAAGCAATCTGTTTTCTAGTGATTTAATGAAAAGACAAAAGAAAAATTATCACATATTGCTAGGTAGGTATTTCTCATTTTTATTATGAAAATAATACATAAAATACCCTAAATGTTTTAAGAAGACAAAATTGATTAAACAAATTATGGCACATCTATAGATTTCATACTATGGGGCCATTAAAAAGCAATGAGTATGAAAACATGTTCACAATGTGTGATAGGAATAAAACAGATTACAAAACTGTTTATATGGCTTAATCTCAATGCTGTTAACAAGCACAAGAAAAGGAGAAAGACCAATTATCAAGGTATCCTGTGACACAAAGCTTTTAAACACTGTTTGTGAGAGATACAACTGATATGTGTAAAACAAGGTGGTGGGCCAGGCACAGGGTTCCTCTTTCCTTGTTTCTCTAAAAGAAAAAAAGAAAGGATGGATGGATGGATGGATGGATGGATGGATGGAAGGAAGGAAGGAAGGAAGGAAGGAAAAAACGAAGGAACGAAGGAAGGAAAAAAGATCCCTCCTACCAAACCCAACTCTCCTATAGATAACAACAGTACACTGTAGACCAAAAACAAAATGAACAAAAACCCTGAAGGGACTGGACAGTGATCAAAAGCAGGGCAGATTCTGGAGAGCACTGACTCTTGGAAGAAAGGGAACAGGGCCGCCTGTTTTAATGACTGTTAGCCTGAGGGCAAGCCAAAGTTGGTGCTGCACAGGGCGGATAAACTCCAACAGAAAAATCCACACTCTTTCTGGCCTGAAGAACCAGAGGGCGGAGTTCAGAGCAACCACAGCTGCTAGAAAGCAAGGTGGGAATCTTGGAAAGGAGAAAGCTCCAAATTCTGTGAACACAGTCTGCTCAAATATCTGGCTGATCCCTGAGCCACACATATATGGGACGGACCCCAACTAAGGATACATGGGGCACCTGGGTGGCTCGGTCAGTTGAGCATCTGACTTTGGCTCAAGTCATGATCTTGCATTCGTGGGTTCAAGCCCCACGTCGGGCTCTGTGCTGACAGCTCAGAGCCTGGAGCCTGCTTCTGATTCTGTCTCCCTCTCTCTCTCTCCCCTTCCCCTGCTCATTCTGGCTCTGTCTCTCAAAAAATAAAATAAAACATTAAAAAACAAAAATTTAATAATTTAAGAAAAGATACAAAAACTAAGCTAAGAGCTGCCACCAAAGACCCAGAATTTGCAGCATAGTCTAAGTTAATCACCTATTTAAAAAAAAAAACCCTCTCAGAGTAATATAATATGATTCTAAAGTGTCTACAATAAAACACCCCACATCCAGAATATAATCCAAAATTACTCCATACACAATGAAACATGAAAAGTTGACCCACTTTCAAAAAAGAAAAGAAAAGCACAGAATCCACACCTAAGTGACTCAGATGTTAGAATTACCAAAGATGCTAGAGTCCAAAGACATAAGAGAAAATAAGCTCACAATAATGAAAAAAAAAAAGAAAATGAAATCACAGCCAAAGAATAGAATCTACAAAAAAAGAACTAAATGTAAATTCAACAACTGAAAAATATAATGTCTAAAATAAAAATTAACTGGATGAGCTTAACAGCTGCATGGAGATGACAGAGGAAAGAGTGAACTTGACAGTCAATAATACCCAATCTTGACAGAGGGGGAAAAAAGTTGAACAGCAAAAAAAAAAAAAAAAAAAAAAAGTCTCAGAGGCACATAAAAGAATATAAAAAGGTCCAACATGTGTCTAATTGGAATCCCAAAATGAGAAGAGAAAAAGGATGGGAGGTGCCTGGGTGGCTCAATCAGCTAAGTGTCTGACTTTGGCTCAGGTCATGATCTCACGGTTTGTGGATTCAAGCCCCACATCGGGCTCTGTGCTGACAACTCAGAGCCTGGAGTCTGATTCAGATTCTGTATCTCCCTCTCTCTGCCTGTCCTCTGCTCATGCTCTGTCTCTGTCTCTCAAAAATGGATAGATGTCAAAAAATTTTTTTAAAAAGAAGAGAAGAAGGATGGGACAGAAAAGACTATTTGGAAAAATATTCTAGATTTTGGCAGGAGTCTGGATTACACTGTTAGATGCGTTTAACCAAACTCAACAAATACAAACTTAAAACTTAGGTAGTTCATTATGTATAACGTTTATATCAAAAGAAGAAAACTATAAACAGATACGGACCTCTAATAAATTACATATATGCTTAAGTATTTAGAAGTATATTAATGTCTGCAATTTACTTCGAAATGTGTTCTTCACCCATGCCCCACTCAAAGAGGATTAATAATGGATAGATCAATAGACAGACATGTGATTAATTTTGGTAAAATATTAACAACAGATTCTATGTGGTGGACATTCACCATTATAGTCTTTCAACTTTTCTGTGTGTTTGAAATGTTTCATAATAAAACTTTGAGGTGGGGGGGGGGGAGGGACACTGTGAGAGTGTTTCAATGGACCGAAGCAAATTATTTTTAAAATACAAGAGTTACATGTTGTTTCTTCTTACCATTACTCTCTTGGCCTCTAACAACATCAACCAAAATCTACCCAATGACTATTTCATTCAAGTGGCTATTGAGACTGGGTCATGTAGTGTAGTGGTGAAGAAAGACTACTCCATTGCTTCCTTTCTTCTCTTTACACCAAATTTTAGAAGATAGAAAATAAGAACTATCCTCAAACAAAAAAAATTTAAGAACGCTTTCTATATTTACTGATCAAATAAAAACAAATTCCTCATTTTCTTTCCAGACGTGTTAAAGATAACTGAGATATTACATGATTCCTTTCAAAAAGGACACATCTATACACAGATGTGTTGAATGTGATCAGATTTCATAATGAGATCTTTCAAAAATATTATACATTAAGTTCCTCTACAGAAAGAGCAAAACATATAAGAAACAAAATATAAA
This sequence comes from Panthera onca, assembly GCF_046562875.1. NCBI lineage: Eukaryota > Metazoa > Chordata > Mammalia > Carnivora > Felidae > Panthera > Panthera onca. The sequence continues at coordinate 134,212,607 of NC_138344.1, forward strand.
ATTTATATATAAAAGGATTTTATATCTTTAAACATATGAAAGAACAAAATAACAGAAACAATAGCATTTAAACGCTACATGTTGATTTTTAAATCCTGCCATTTTATTGTTTACCTTCCAGTTCTTCCAGATGCGAAGGAGTTCCTTGTACCCTGGGCTGAATATAAGATAACTTAAACTTGGGCACCACAAATGGTACCTCTTTGCCATCAGACGGTAATTTGGAAAGTAAATAATCCTCAGTACAGCCAACCTGAGGCTTTACCGAGACAGAAGTCAATGGAGGTACACAGACAGTGGTATTCTGACATTCTGGGACTGCTGCTTTAAAGTCTCTTTCTGTGGAAACTACATATAAAAGAAGAAAAAAAGAAAAGAAAAAGAAAAATCACAAATATGAATGTAGAGCTATATATAATAATCTAAAGTTACCATGCTTTGGTACTTACTTAATCTTCTAGAAGAAACTGCTGATAGAAAAACTACCACTTCTAGGTCCTATCAAGCACTTCTGGAATCTACATTAATTCTGTCCAGGCAATATTTGCAAAATTAACATACCATTGCCAAAGTATATTAACTTATCATAATGGTAAAAGCAGTTTTTAAAGAAACTCATTCCCACAAAAAGAGTTCACAGATGGAAAATAAGTTTATTTTGTAGTTAATTCCACAATACTTTCAAGTAAAAGCCAGGCATTTAAAAATACTGCCAACGAAGCAATTCTTGTTGTCAGAACTAGTGGTTAGTATCGGTCTTAAATATATAAAGCAATTCTGAAGAGAAGCTAAAGGTCTCCCAAGTCTCCAAAAATCTTTACTGAATCACAAAATAAAATGTATTTTTACCCTAATACACTAGCAACTCTCCCTGTATTAGCTTCTGTGACCTATTTTGTCCTTGGTCTCAAATTATATGTGTTTCCTAAGCTGGCGACTTAGGCTGGGTAGGTAAGGGACACCCAGAGTTCATCTTTATGTATGAGCGGTGTTGTCTGTCGACTGGATGGAAGTACAACTACTACTGTGTAGGAATTTGGGAAATGTTTTAATGCAAAAAGAAGCCTTCCTATTCAAATATACTAGGGAGCTATGTTCCAGACAATAAAACACAAGAAAAAGCCAAAGACAAATAAAGTTCCAGTCATAACTCTGAAGAAAATGAAGAGACCATTAAATAGAAAGGGAAATCTCCAGAAGTCCTTCATAAGTATGGGGTCTTCATGAAATAATGGGTCTCTTCTCCGTTAGTCATTCATTTGTGAAAGGTGTTTTTTAATGCATTGTCATCAACTAGAACTATCTTTATTCAAATTAAAACATTTGCCGGAGTATAGTGTCCCCAAACACACTCAACAGTTCTCTTCTCTCCCTGCCTTCGCCTGTGCAATTTCATCCACCTACTACTAACCCTCGTGTCCAATCTTCACCTTCTCTGACTTTCTTCTTCCCACGCAGTTGCTGAAGTCCTCTTCAGACTCCCATGCCGAATGCCATCTTCTTAGTGGTCATGTCCCAGGGTGTCCGCCGGGTTGAATTTCTGTCTCTTATGCCCCAGGGTACCTTATTACTTACCTGGTGTGCCTTACATTTATGTCTGCTTCCCCCATGATGTCAGGAAATATTTCTCATTTATCTTTATATTACAAAATGCCACAAATAAAAAAGATATTAAATAAATGTTTGTTGATGTAAAAAGAAGCCAAACTCACAATTGTGCTTTTCTGTTTCACCATAGAAACATCCTCTACAGCAGCTCTTTAGAAATTCTGTTGCCATTACATACAATTTCTAACAGTCAGCAATTGATACAAACTTCCAATTTTAGTATCAATCTGTTGGCAGAACAGAAAACAAGTTAACATGATCAGGCTTAATGCGTTAGGTATCACTAAACAAATCATATTATCTGTCTTTCTAAGATGTAATGAGGAATACAAAGCAAAAATGTTTCAAGGAAGATAGATTTTTTATCTTATATATAATTTTGTATAAGCTAGGCTTCTTATAAGTTATTAAAATGAGATACTCAAAAATCACTAGATGAAAAATCTCAATGTTAAACCTGAAAAAAAGGGAAAATTCCACTCTCAGTCTTCTTTTTTGCCAGGTATACCCAAATTAATGCCCAAGCAAAATTTGCAAGAAAATATGGCACTCATAAAAAGTTTGAGAAAAATTTTCACTTCCTCCAAATCAATTCTTTTAGTAATCCAAAGGTCCTATAAATGGAGCCAATATACAACTTCATACTTTATAAGTTGGTTTAACATTTAGAATTACACCAACAGAAAAATATATCTTAAACACTGTATTACAAATCAAAACCACACTCAGATATCACCTCACACCAGTCAGAGTGGCCAAAATAAACAAATCAGGAGACTATAGATGCTGGAGAGGATGTGGAGAAACGGGAACCCTCTTGCACTGTTGGTGGAAACGCAAACTGGTGCAGCCACTCTGGAAAAGTGTGGAGGTTCCTCAGAAAATTAAAAATAGACCTACCCTATGACCCAGCAGTAGCACTGCTAGGAATTTACCCAAGGAATAGAGGAGCACTGATGCATAGGGGCACTTGTACCCCAATGTTTATAGCAGCACTCTCAACAATAGCCAAATTGTGGAAAAAGCCTAAATGGCCATCAACTGATGAATGGATAAAGAAATTGTGGTTTATATACACAATGGAGTACTACATGGCAATGAGAAAGAATGAAATATGGCCCTTTGTAGCAACGTGGATGGAACTGGAGAGTGTGATGCTAAGTGAAATAAGCCATACAGAGAAAGACAGATACCATATGGTTTCACTCTTATGTGGATCCTGAGAAACTTAACAGAAACCCATGGGGGAGGGGAAGGAAAAAAAAAAAGAGGTTAGAGTGGGAGAGAGTCAAAGCATAAGAGACTCTTAAAAACTGAGAACAAACTGAGGGTTGATGGGGGTGGGAGGGAGGGGAGGATGGGTGATGGGTATTGAGGAGGGCACCTTTTGGGATGAGCACTGGGTGTTGTATGGAAACCAATTTGACAATAAATTTCATATATTAAAAAAAATAAAGAGAAGCAAAGAAAAAAAATAAAAGGTGATTGCCATAAAAAAATAAAAATAAACACTGTATTACACACACACACACACACACACACACACACAGTTATCAGCTAAGTCACATATAACATAAGATGGAAATAAAAGGAGTCTGTCTTATTTTTTTTAAGATTTATTTTTTTTTTTTAATTTTTTCAACATTTTTTAATTTATTTTTGGGACAGAGACAGACAGAGCATGAACGGGGGAGGGGCAGAGAGAGAGGGAGACACAGAATCGGAAACAGGCTCCAGGCTCCGAGCCATCAGCCCAGAGCCTGACGCGGGGCTCGAACTCACGGACCGCAAGATCGTGACCTGGCTGAAGTCGGACGCTTAACCGACTGCGCCACCCAGGCACCCCTAAGATTTATTTTTAAGTAATATCTACACCCAGTGTGGACTTGAATTTATAACCCCAAGATCAAGAGTACTGTGCTGCATCGACTGAGCCAGCCAAGCGCCCTGGGAGTCTGTTTTAAATTTACCAGGAACTTAAGTTTGTATTAAGAACTTTATGTCCAATTGCCCACCTTGGGCTCACGGACTTTATTCCAAATGCACTCTCTTCATTTATGCCTACTTAAACTCTGTACATTTTTCATAGGAAATTCCAATGTATACAAAAGATGATAAAATGATGTAAGAAAATCCCTATCGCCCAGATGAAAGAGTTATCAACTCACAGCAAATCCTAATTCATCTCTACCTTCCCACTTCCGTTTCTGGGATCTGTAAGTAACAAATCTGCTGACTTTACTTCCTTCGTGTGGGTGTACTGACACTGTGCCTTCAATCAAAACGACCCCGGGGGGTTTTCATTTCCCCAAAGTGGGAGCTTGGATGATGAGGGAACTAACTACCTGCAGACCCCTGCGGGTGGCTTGTACCTCCTCATTCAGCAGGTCATAATCTGCAAATTCTTAATCCAATACACTAGCTCCAGCTTCCAAATACAGACACCAACAAAGTATTTGTTAAAATGCCAATCTGATAGGAAAGAAATGATATCTTGTGTTGTTTTAATTAGCATCTCTTTTACGTGAGGTTGGGCACCTTTTCATATAAGGCTAATCTGTATTTGTTTCTATGAACTCACTGTTCATTACCTTTTTTGCCCATCTTTCTATAAAGCTATTGGTCCTTTTCTGCCTCAGTTTTAGAGGATTTTTATATAGTTGAGAGATTAATGCGTTGTCCATGATATAAGTGGCAAGCATTCTTCCAGTCTGTCATTGTCTTTTTGAGGTATTTTCTGCCTTGTGTGTGTGTGTTGGGGGGGGGGGGGGGGGGAGGGGGCGTGGGGGGGATGTGTGTGTATATATATACACACATAAAAACATACATGAATGTGTGAATACACATACACGTAGTTATGGTTACCTAAGTTTTCCCTCTTTGTTTCTGGATTTGGACTCACAGGAAACTTTTCCTCATACATAGGTCATAAAAGACTTTACCCATGGTCTTTTCTAATACTTAGTATGGTGCTACTTTCTATATTAAACACCCCAGTGTACATACAGTATGAGAAGTAGATTCAATCCCACCTTTCCCAGTTGGCTATTCCAGTATCACAAACACCATTTATTTAAAATTCTGTATTTTCTCCAATGATTTTAGAATGCTGCCTTTATTATAGACTGAACTTCCACATATAATTGAGATATTTACATATTTTCTATTCTCTTCAACTGGACTGTCTTTTCCTGTAACACATTTTAAAGTGCAGGGGCACCTGGGTGGCTCAGGTGGTTAAATGTCCAACTTCAGCTCACCTCATGATTTCGTGGTCCATGAGTTTGAGCCCGGTGTTGGGCTCTGTGCCCGGAGCCTGCTTCAGATTCTGTGTCTTCCTCTCTCTCTGCCCCTCCCCCCTCTCAAAAATAAACATTAAAAAATTAATAAAAAATAAAATGATAATGGCCTATAGTAATATGCTCTCATATGCAGCAGGGCTGGCCCCCCCCAACCTTACTGTTCTTTAATTTCAAGGTTTTCCCAGGTTTCCTTGCTTGTCTGTTCTTACTAATGAACTTTATAATCTGTCTAGCCCCAGGAGGAAAAATCTAATGGTACTTTTGTTGGGATTCTGTTATATTTATAAATGATTTTAGAAAAAAAACTGACATTCTTAAGATGTTGTGCATGCCTACCCAGAACATTTGTTCTAGTCTGTGTTTGTATTTTGAAAAACTTTTTTTAGCATTTTTTTTTTTTTTTTTTGAGACAGAGAGAGACAGAGCATGAACAGGGGAGGGTCAGAGAGAGAGGGAGACACAGAATCCGAAATGGGCTCCAGGCTCTGAGCTGTCAGTACAGAGCCCGACGCAGGGCTCGAACTCACGGACTGTGAGATCACGACCTGAGCCAAGGTTGGACGCTTAACCAACTGAGCCACCCAGGCACCCTGTGTTTGTATTTTGAAGAGTTTTTGTAGTTTTTCTCATGTAAATGCAGAACTTTTCTTGTTAAGTGTATGCTTTTAAGATCTGTTTGGCTATCAGCAACGGCATCTTTTCTTCCATTATATCTTGTAACTGATTTGTTTTAAAAATTGATACATTTTCAAAATCCCTTTTTTAGCTCTAGTTAAAAAAAAAAAAACATTTTAATGTTTATTTATGAGAGAGAGAGAGAAAGGGACAGAGTATGAGTGGGGGAGGGGCAGACCGAGAATCCAAAGCAGGCTCCAGGCTCTGAGCTGTCAGCACAGAGCCCAATGCGGAGCTAGAACCCACAAGCTGGAAGATCATGACCTGAGCTGAAGTCAGACGCTTAGGAGCTCAAACCCACAAGCTGGGAGATCATGACCTGAGCTGAAGTCAGATGCTTAACCAACTGAGCCACCCAAGTGCCCCTAGCCCTAGTTTAAAGGATGTATTCCTTGACCACTCAGGTCATACTGAATTCTCTCATTTCTAAACATCCAGTGAACTTAAAAAAAAAAAAAAAAAAAAAAAAAAAAAATATATATATATATATATATATATATATTTTCTTGACATTTATGATACTTGTTCTCTCTCCCCTTCTAAAATATAAACTTTTCAGAAACAATATTATACTTACTTTCTACTTATCACTCAGCACCCTATATGATACTGGGAACATAGGAGGAACTCAACAAATATATAGTTGATCGACAAGGGAACAAAGTATAACTACCTCACATAAAAACTCCTAATGAACTCATCAAACCACATTTCTGACCCCCGGCCAGACTGCAAATACTTTACATTAATCATGAAAGGAATGTGGGAGGACTGGTTAAAAACCATTACTGCTTCTCAAAGGTCCTCAAAGTTGATGGCCTTGAGTCATCCAAAATGAACTGGGGACTATGGGGGAGGGATGCAGAAAAGAAAACAACTTTATGTGAATATGAATAAGGCAGATAGATGGGGCACCTGGGTGGCTCAGTCAGTTAAGCTTCTGATTCTTGTTTTCGGCTGAGGTCTTGTTTTCGGCTGATAGCACGGAGCCTGCTTGGGATTCTCTCTTTCCATCTCTCTCTGCCCCTCCTCAGTTCATGTGTTTGTTCGTTCTCTCTCTCTCTCTCTCTCTCTCAAAAGTAAATAAAAACTTAAAAAGAAAAAGAAGGCAGATAGAGTTTGCATGACAGACTACTGGAGAGTAGAGAGGTACACACAGAGACAACCACAGACCTCAGCAAAGCCTCCCCCTACCCCCCAGGATTCAGCCGGGCACTGCTCAGAGCATGCACACAAGCAAATTGCACAAGACTGGGCAAAGACCACCAGAAAAGATTACAAAAACCATACCATCTCTCGCCAAGGTCAGGACTCATGTCTGTTCCCACCAACCAAACTGGGATAACCTCATAATTCACAGGACATTGGGTAGAATACTTAGAAGGTCTTGCCTCTGTGGGGTAATAAATAGCCCTAACTAAATGCTAGTCTGCTTTCCAACCAACAAATTTAAAAAGCAAGACTCAAAAGGATCAAACCATTTTCAAAAAAAACTATGTCCTGGGGTACCTGGGTGGCTCAGCTGGCTAAACACCTGAGGACTTTGGCTCAGGTCATGATCTCATGGTTCATGAGTTCGAGCCCTGCATCTGCTGTCAGCACAGAGCCCGCTTCAGATCCTCTGTCACCCTCTCTCCCTGTCCTACCCCCACTGGTTCTCTCTCTCTTTCAAGATAAACAAACAAATATGTCCCAAAGCAAAAAATACTTCTAAAAATCTAAAACTATCCAGCACACAAGGTAAAATTCACAATATCTGGCATCCAATAAAAAAATGACCAAACATGCAAAAAGGAAAAAAAAAAAAAAAACCATTGAGAAAAATCAACCAACTGGAACCACACAGAAATACATGGACAATTAGACTTTAAAACATTTCTGACACTGTATGTTCAAAAAGTTAAGAAGTCACATGATAGATACAAAAAAGATGCAACTTCTAAAAATGAAAATTATAGTATCTGAGGTAGAAGATACACTGGATGAGATTAATAGCAGATTAGATATTGCAAAAGAAAAGACTAAAGAACTTAAAGGCACAGGTAGAGAAACTACCCAAAATGAAACAAAGAGAAAAAAGAACAAAGACAAAATAAAAAGAACATCTATGACCCATGAGATAATTTCCAGCAGCCTAATAAACGTGTAATTGAAATCCATGAAGGAGATGGGGGGAGGCAGAAAAAATATTTGAAGAAATACTAACAATTTTCACATTTGATAATTACCAACCACAGATCTAAGAACCTCAACAAACACTAAGCATAGGAAGTATGAAGAAAACTATGCCAAGACACATCACAATAACATGGCTCAAAGCCAGTGATAAAGAGGAAATTTCAAAAGCAGCTGGAAAAAAGAAAGGACTTGTATTTTACTTCATTAAATATAGCCTATCATAGTTTTGTTTGTTTGTTTTTTGAGAGAGAGGGGCAGAGGGAGGAGAGAAAGAATCCCAAGCAGGCTCCGTGCTACCAGCATAAGCCTGACGCGGGGCTCGATCCCATGACTGAGATCATGACCTGAGTGAAAAATCAGGAGTCGGATGCTTAACTGATTGAGCCACCCAGGTGCCCTGAGCCCATCCTAGTTGTTTTAATAGTCCATAAGTAGTAATTCCAATATGTAAGCTTTTGTAAGTTTACTTCTTATCATCTGTTGTTTCTGCTGACTCTTGTTCAGGCTGTCTTATTTCCTGTGCACTTGGTTATCTTTGACAAATTATTCAGTGACTTTGAAACTTTATTCGCAGAACTTTTTAGAGACAAAGATAAAAATACACTGCCACAGAGAATATCTGCATTTGTTTACCATATTATTTTAAATTCACATTGACATATAACCCAATTTAAAAATGGGCAAAGGATGTGAATAGACTCTCTAAAGAAATACGACAGATAAATGACCAATAAACAACATGAAAAGGTGCTTAACATCAGCAGTAATGGGAAATGCAAATCAAAGCCACGAGATACCAATCCACATACATTGAGGACGGCTATAACCAAAAAGACAGACAAAAACAAGTGTTGACAAAGATCTAGAGAAACCGGAACCCTCAAAGATTATTGGGGAGAATAAAAACTGGTGCGGCTGCTTTGGGAAATGGTTCGGGAGTTCCTCCATGGAATTACCATATGACCCAAGAATTCCACTCCGTAGGTAACAGCTATGAGAATGAAAACTATATTTCCATACAAAAATTGTACACAAATGCTCACGGCAGCATTATTCATAATAGCCAAAAAGCAGATACAACCCAAATGTCCATCAACTAACAAACAGAAATACTAAAACAAAATATGGTAGAATCTTATTCAGCCATTAAAACGAATCAAGTACTGGGGCGCCTGGGTGGCTCAGTCGGTTAAGCGGCCGACTTCGGCTCAGGTCATGATCTCGCGGTCCGTGAGTTCAAGCCCCACGTCAGGCTCTGTGCTGACAGCTCAGAGCCTGAAGCTTGTTTCAGATTCTGTGTCTCCCTCTCTCTGACCCTCCCCTGTTCATGCTCTGTCTCTCTCTGTCTCAAAAATAAATAAATGTTAAAAAAAATTTTTTTAATAAATAAATAAATAAATAAATAATAAAAAAAAATAAAACGAATCAAGTACAGATTCATGTTACCAAACAGATAAACCTTGAAAACATGCTAAGTGAAAAAGGCAAGACACAAAAGGCCACGTATCGTATAATTTCATTTACATGAAATTCCCAGAATAAGCAAATCCATAGAAATAGAAAGCACATTAGTGATTTCCAGAGATTGGGGGAAAACGGGGAAATGAGAAGTGACTGCTAATGAGTACAGGTTTCTTTCCGGGGGAAAAAATGGTCTAGAATTAGTGATGATGGTTGCACAACTTTGTGAATATATGAAAAACCACTGAACTGTACACTTCAAAAGGGTGAATTTTATGGTATGTGAACTGTATCTAAAGAAAAATAAGATATTAAAAAAATTACATCTTGGAATTTTTTGGGGACCACCAAGGTGATGTGAACCACCTCTCTACCACCGTCCATGGTTACAACTTTCCAAGGACACGTTTTCTTCTCCTGTTTCACTTGGCGTCAAGGCAACTTTCCTTGTGGTTCCCTAAAAGAGGTAGAGTGAGTTTTAGTCCTTGAAGCCACAGACCTTTGGGATTTCCAGAACTAGAGGCAGAGACTCTCTTGTTAGCTTACCTTGAACGAGCCCTAGGCTGACTTCTAACTACGCCTCCTGTCCTGCAAATCCACTGAATTCTTAATCAAACCTAATCAAGTCTCCCCAGTTTAGCAAATGCACTCAGAGCAAATAAGAATTAAGGGCTCCTTTAGTCTCTGATTTTCAGCTTTCTCTTTGATTTTGGCATATTAATTCATAAGTACCTTTTTTAAAAATTGCACTGCAGCATTCTTAGCTATTTTCAGTGTGAAAGTTTTTCCAAATCTTAACTATATTCCCAAAATGAAAATTCTCTATTTACTTTTCAAGTTAGAATGAACTCTAATGAGTTAGGACAGGATCTGCAAAAACAAAAAGCCTGATATAGTCTACATTAAAGTAGCTTCAGTATTCCTTGTGACTTCAGCTGATTACAGTAGATATTTAAGATTTAAAATATATTCCAATGAAAGTTTACTTTAGAAAAAAATTAATTTGAGGGGGAGTCTAGTTTTAAAAGAATTGTAAGTAGGTGACTCCTTCTCTTAGGTATCAAGGCTCTTTACACAATTAAAGTAAATATGATTGCAGCAAGAATACACAAAGAGACCAAAGAAAGATTAGTCCAAAAACATACGCACACATATATGGAAACTTGGCATATGATGCGTATAGATCCGTAGGAGGAAAACCAGAATGTTCAATAAATGATGCTAGGAAAAACTGATTAGCCGTCTGGAAAATAAATGAAACTGGACCCCCACTTCACATGACACAAATATCAATCACATATGGATTAAAGACGTAAATACAAAAGGCAACACTATTTTAAAGCTTTCAGAAGAAAATATAAGACTACATCTTTCTAACCTCAAGGAAGAGAAAAATGTGTTAAGCAAGATGCCAAGGGGCACCTGGGTGACTCAGTTGGTTAAGTGTCTGACTCTGGATTTCGGCTCAGGTCATGATCTCAAAGTCGTGAGATTGAGCCCTGCTTGGGGCTTTGCACTGAGTGTAGAGCCTGCCTGGGATATTCTCTCTCGCTCGCTCGCTCACTGTCTCTCTGCCCCTCTCCCACTCACAGGCGCACACACACTTTCTCTCTCAAAATAAACAAATAAACATTAAAAAAAAAAAGCCAAAGCTTAAAAACAAAAAGATGCCAAAAGCATACACCATAAAGACAAAGTCTGAAACACTCAAGTACTCTAAACTATAGAATACATCTATCAAAAACCATATAAAGTAAAAGACAAGCCACTTGCTGGGGAGAAGATATTTCCCACATGCATAACCAATAAGACTCAGTACCATAAATAAATGCAACTTCTAGAAGGAGATTTTTTTAAGTCAAAAAAATAGGCAAAAGACATAAACAGACATAACAGAATTGTGGAACATCTGACATCATCAGTAATTAAGGAAATGTAAATTCAACGTTCAATGGAGGACCATTTCTCACCTACCAGATTGTCGAAAAGAAACAATTCAGATCATTACAAATGTTGTTGTACAAACGTCTCAAATGTTGAGGAAGGGAACAAGGTGAACATTGAACACACTGCCTGTGGAAGTATAAACTGGTATAACCACTTTGCAGAACAATTCAGTATGGGGGCACCTGGGTGGCTCAGTCGGTTAAACGTCTGACTCTTGGTTTCCGCTCAGGTCATGAACTCACCATTTGTGAGACAGATGCCCGGGTCTGGCAGTGCAGATAGACCACACTGCCAGAGTAGAGCCTGCTTGGGAGTCCCTCTCTCTCTCCCTCTCTCTCTCTCTGCCCCTCCCCCACTCACGCTCACATTCTCTGTCAAGGAAAAAAAAAATTCAGTATGTTCTAGCAAAACTGAAGATCCACAACTCTACTTCTGGGCAAAGAGACATGCGTTAGAATGGCCATAACAAAACAGCGCTTAGCGGCAAAGAGTGAAAATTAAATTAAAAAAAAAAAAAAAGAAAATGGAAAATATCCCTAAACATCCATTAACAGGAAAACGGATAAACAGCAGTCAAGTCATACAATGTAATGATATAGAGCAATAAAAAGTAAATGAACTGTAACATAGCAACATCAATGAATCTCATAAATATAATATACCAAAAAAAAGTAGCAGCATGGAAAGAGAGAGACACAGTCAGGGCTTTGAAAATATTCATAAGTATTGTTTCTTTAAAATTTTTTTTCATGTTTATTTTTGAGAGACAGAGACAGAGACAGAGACAGAGACAGAGACAGAGTGTGAGTGGGGAAGGGGCAGAGAGAGGGGAGACAGAGAATCCAAAGCAGGGTCCAGGCTCTGAGCTGTCAGCACAGAGCCTGACGTGGGGCTCGAACTCATGGACTGTGAGATCATGACCTGAGCCAGAGTCAGACACCCAACCGACTGAGCCAGCCAGGTGCCCCAATAAGTATTATTTCTAAAGCATGATATGAGTACAGGGGCATTTATTTTATTTGTATTCTCTAAATCTATAGCTGTGTGAAAAGTACTATTTTGTACATATGAAATAATTTCTCATTTAAAAATTAAGTAAATGCATGGCTGTGGTTGAAAACATGAAAATTACAGAAAACTATATGAAGAAAATAAAAATTATCAATAATCCCATCACCCTGAGATAACTACAGTATTTAAAAGAAAAAATATATTTAGCATATCTTTTTCCACTATTTAAAAAAAATTTTTTTAATGTTTATTTATTTTTGAGAGAGACACAGAGCACAAGCAGGGGAGGGGCAGAAAGAGACAGACAGACAGAATCTGAAGCAGGCTCCAGGCTCCGAGATGTCAGCACAGAGCCGGATGCGGGGCTCCAACCCACAAACCGCGAGATCATGATCTGAGCCGAAGTTGGATGCTTAACCTACTGAACCACCCAGGCACCCCATCTTCCACTATTTTTATTTATTTGTTTACAGCTTTATTGAGGTACTTACAGTAAATTATACACATTTAAAAAGGGTTTTTTTTATTATGTTTATTTACTTTTGACAGAGAGAGACAGGGCACGAGAGGGGGAGGGGCAGAGAGAGAGGGAGACACAGAATCCGAAACAGGCTCCAGGTTCTGAGCTGTCAGCACAGAGCCCCACGCGGGGCTCAAACTCACAGACCGTGAGATCATGACCTGAGCCGAAGTCGGACGCTCAACCGACTGAGCCAGCCAGGCATCCCTATACATATTTAAAATGTATAATTACATGAGTCAAACATATGTATACACTGGTGAAAGCATCTTCACAACCAAGAAAATGAAGGGGTGCCTGGGTGGCTCAGTCGGTTAAGCGCCCAACTCTTGATTTCGGCTCAGGTCATGATCTCACTGTTCATGAGATCGAGCCCTGTGCGGGGCCTGCTTGGGATTCTCTCTTTCTGCCCTTCCCTCCACCCCCATCTCCATTCTCTCTCTCAAAATAAATAAACAAAAAAAAAAAAAAGAAAATGAACACACTCACCATTCCCAAAAGTTTCCTCACACCCCTTTCCAGTCCTTTTCCTTTGCACCCACCCTCTGTTGTCTGTTACTTTAGGCTACTTTGCATTTTTAGGATTTTGTCAGGTTTGAACACACTTTATGCATATGTCACACTTTACTTGACACTGACAGGTTTCCCAAAATGCTTTACCAATTGACACTTCCATCAGCAGAGAATGAGCGTTCCAGGTGCTCCATATCCTTTGCAACATTTGGTTATTGGCCTTTTCCACTGTGGCGATTATTTGCATATTCCCCAGGTAAATATACATAAAACTACTTGTCTGAACGGCAACGAAAAAAATTAAACTTCAATGATGACCGAAGTGACACTCATTGTAAAGAAATTTTCACGTTAAGGGCCTTTTCCCTTGAATGCATGGTAATAACTGAAGCAAAGCCCTTGGTGCACGCCTCATGAATTCCGATTTAGTAAAGACGTCTGATTTCCACATAAGAGATTTAGAAGAATCATTGAAATATCTAAAGAGGAATCACATGACTTAAATGCAAGCTGGGAGTCTCACAGTACTGGAACTCAGGTGAAATACAATCCAACACAGTTTGTGAAAGTGTGACTTTAATACGGATAACACCAGACCCCAAGAGACCAAAATACCACTAAGATCGCGATAATTTGAATGAGGGACGATGAAAATCTTTCTTACAATAGTTCTATTCAGTCTGCTCAGCTATTTGCTCTCAGCTTCTGCTACTTAACCACGAGAGGGGAACAATGCTGTGAGATGCACTTTAACATAAAGGTATTCGACTGTCCTTATATTCTTTCCAAACGGACCATAAACTCCCCTCTACCACCTGTAACTTCTAATCTTTGTCTCTCAAAATAAGGACTCTACACTCCTTATCTTTATTTCTTCATTCTCTATTTACTCCTCAAATTCATTCATATTTGGCTTCTATCGTTATCATTTTACTTATATTGTGTTTGCTGAGGTCAATGACCTCCTCCTATCCTAACTACCAAAGCCAAGAGACATTTAATCAGCGCCTATCTTCCAGATCCTTCTGACTCATTTGACTGAGATAGATTTCCCTCCTGATTAAAACTCTTTCCTCTCCCGCCTTCTAAGCACCATTATCTGCTAGATTTTCCTCCTTCTCTCCTGAATTCTCCTCCTCACTCTCCATGGCTGTCTCTATACGGCACTTCAATGTTGGTTTCCCGTGCTTGGTCTTCTTTTCTTGTTCTTACTGGAAGATTTCTTCCACTCTCACGGGACTAACTACACAAATCCATGATGCTTCCAACATTTACAACTCTTATCCTGACTTCGGAAAATCCCAATACCAGACAGGTGTGCCAGATGGTCTCCAAGAATCTCACTGCTTTTCTCTCAGCCTGAATTAATCTCAGTCTGTTAGCTTTATGCGTGAATACAACTATAATTCAAGGGGAGCCATAAAATACAAGAGATACTTTTGAAATATTTTTCTTGAAGGGTTTAAAGAAACACAAATTTTTATAAAGACTTTCCTCCAGTTATGAAGGTAACTCATAGTAACAAAAAGTACAAAACACAAGAGATAAAAGGCAAATCTCCTCCAATCCCAGCTCTCAAAGGCAAGCAATATCAACATGTCCTTCCAGAAGAAGCAGTTTTCACCACAATGAAGTTACGTACCAAAATATCAAATTAGTAAATAGACGGTGTTGTTAACTCTTCGTATTTTCCAGGCTACTTTTTGCAGTATTAATCAGAAGACAAAATTCTACTACATGCCTACCTGGAGTGAGAAAATTAATAATATTCTAAAAACCAACGCAATCCTTTTACATGCTGTATTTTTTAGTATTCTAAAGGAATCGGTGTTTTTGGCTTGGCAACTATCTTGCCTATCCCTGGACGCCTACCTGTGTGCAATATACCCCACAAATCAGTCATCCTACTTTCCTTTATTTAAAGGAAACCACAGCAAAGAAGAAGAAGAAAAAAAAAAAAAAAAACTGTAAGAGACAGAAGCCAAATCTAAAATCAAGCTGGGTGTATAATTCCTGTTTTGCAAAAACCATAGGGAAGTGACATTTTAATACCCCTTCTCTGCTTCTACAAGTTTCAGAAACATCACAGATTAAAGACACTCCGCTAATGTGTTCTTACCGGACTCTCCAGGCAAAGGAAGTTCGCTTCCCTCTTTGCCCAGAGGCCACCTGTACCGGGCAGAGAGCGGGGTGCGGGGTGCAGGGTGCGGGCTGGGGTCCCTTCCCTCCCGTCCGGGCGGCCCAGTCCCTCCCGTCCGGGCGTCCCAGTGAGCGGACCCGGGTAGGGCAGGGGCCTGGCCTCGCCCCCCACCCCCGAGTTACTGAGCCCCCTCCCCGCCCAGGCCACGGTGAGCTCGGCTGTCCGGGGACCTCAGACCTCCCCGAGGGCTCCGGAGAGCAGGTGTCACTGAGAGACTCGGGAAACCGCCCCCCCCCACCACCCCCCCCCCCGCGTCCCCAGCCCCCAAGCAAGGCGACGTTTCTAAAGAGTGAAAGGAGACGAAAAACCGTACACATCCGCAAGCCCCGGGCGGCTGGGGCAGGGGCCGCTCTCACACCGCGCCCCCCACCCCCGGAGGCCCCCGACCGCGGCCGCTCGAGGCCCGCGCCACGCTGCGCGCCCGGGAGGGGCCCCACGGCGCACCTGAGCCCAAGGCCCCCTCCCCGCCCGAGACGTGCCGCCCGGCCGCCCCGCGCGGGGTCTCCACGCGCCGCTCCCGGGCGCCCCCCAGCTCCACGCCGCGCTGAGACGGCGCCGCGCGGCCGAGGCCGGTTACCTCCTGCAGCCAGCGGGCGCTCCGCCGTGGCCTCCCGCGGGAGCCGGGCCCGGGGTCACCTCGTGCGGCCGCGCCCCGAGACCCCGCCCCCGGTCCCTCCAAGTCCGCCCCGCCCCTCGGGAGGTGCGCGCCGAGGGGCGGGGCGGGGCCGCCCGGCCGGTACCTGAGCGCGCGGGCCTGCGCGCTCGGCCCCTCCCTCCCCGCCTCTCCCAGCCGCCGCCCTGGGCCCCTCCGGAGAGGTCTTCGGAGTGCCTGGAAGGGTCAGAAGGGAGATAAAAACTAACCAAGGGACAGAGGGAACGTTTGGGACCTGAACTTTTGTGTAGAGGGGACGGAGGAACAGGCTTTCTTGCCAGAGGTGTGGCTGCACCCTTGGAAACGGAAGAAGCTTTTCTTAGCTGCCTTGTAGCGTCACCTGACTTTACACCCTAATTTTAAATTCTTTAAGGATCAGCCCGCTTCTCTTCACTGTTGTGGCTTCACATCTACCACCACCTTGCTAGCAATAGGCCTGTCGGAAGGTGTCTACTACAGTGCCCGGGCCCCCATATTATGCTAGAATCCACTCTCGCACCCTGGCAAGGAGTGGGCTCGCCCTTTTCTTTTATGCCTCCCACGGTGGGAGTCTCAGCCCCGTTCCTGGAAAGTTGTTGAGTGGATTCCTAGATTACCTGTTGATGAATGGCTCAGCTTTTGAAAGGCTGAGGAAGTACGAATTGAAGTAAAGGTCAGCCTTTTCTTCCCAAGGAGCAGTCTGTCCCAAAGGGGGTAAGTGGGTTCTGCTCATCTCCAGGCCCTACAGATGCTGGAGTGCAGGTGGAGGGGGGGCTAGATCCCAAGATCAAATTAATCTGGGGAACAGACACAGTATAATTACCCTCCTTGAGAGTCACGGGCACTTAACACGCTTAAGAACTGTGTTTTGCTTTGTATCATCCTGTAGTTCCCAACTTTATTTGACCTGAAGGGTGGTAGGCCAAAATATGCCACTTTGACATAAGGGTTCTTTTAAGTTAAAGGCACTTGAACAACAGCAGATACAAGAAGATCACTCTGACCCTCCTTTTTCTTCCTGAAAGTGGAAGATGAAACTCCCGAGTGAAAGATGTCTTCCCTATACTGGGAGGCAAGAAACATTCTTATCACCAGGGAGTAGAGGATAAAGGAAGTCTATACGCACAAACCTTGTGAAACTAACCCTGATCTTCCTGGTCCCTTCACCATTATCTGCCCCAGCTCAAGCCCCTTTTCTATTATTTAGCCCCCTTTGTTCCACTTAGTATATAATGTTCATCTCTAACTGCTTCTTTGGATCTTCATTCTCCCATAAGGGCTGCTGTGTCCATGTTAAAGATCTGTATGCTTCACTCCTGTTCATCTATGCCAATTTAATTCTCAGTCCCAGCCAGAAACCCTAAAAGGGTGGCGGTGAAGTTTCGCCTCCCTTACACACCACACAACTCTCTTTCTGAGAGATGCCTGTTGCCATCCTGGGGAATTAGTGTTTCAACTCACACACTTTGATAAACACTGCTTAAAAGTCCTCGTACATTCACCTTCAATCATTTCTCTATTACAAATGTTTGCAAAGTTCTGTACTGTTTACACAAAGCTTTCACATGAGTCATCTCATTCGACCCTCACAATTATGATGTAACTGTTATTATCCTTGTTTTACAGTTGAAAATATTGAGAGTCAAACAAATGGTGGTTGCCTGAGTATAGAGTCAAGACCGACTCTGGACTTCAGACTCCAAGGCTCTTAAATATATATTATATAAAATGTGTGCGTGTGTATATACACATATGATGTGCTCTATTTAAAGGTCAAATGAGAGGGAGAATATGTATATTTTCTCTGACACTTTGTATTAGAAAAACTCAGTTTCCCACCTGTTGTAGGGGAAAACCCAGTTCTTTCCTCCTGCATTATCTCTTGCCCGTGTATCTCCTTTATTCCTCATATAAAACATTTCATTTCCAACATTTCTGGTCACTAAATATGTGGAGGTTTTCCCCCCACACCAAGTAATTCTCTGCAACATCAGATAGATGTCCCACAATTCAACTCAATTCTGACATCACTTTCCTGGAGAGAGCATTAGATCCCACAGGTGAAGCGTTCAATTCCACAAGACTGTCTTTCTGCACCCCCACCCCACCCCCACATCACATGCCAGGTTATCACCTGTGCTTCGGACCAACCAGCTATAGGTCAAAGTTTCCAATGAACCGCCCCCCCACCTTGGGTTCAAGTAATTTGTTAGAGCAGCTTACAGAACACAGGGAAATGCTTACTTAGTTTTACCAGTTTATTACAGGATATGATAAAGGATGCAGGTGAACAGCCAGATGAAGAGAGATACGTAGAGCAAGGTCTGGGAGGGTCCCCGTGGAGTTGGGGTGCATCATCCTTCCAGTGTGGATGTGTTTGCCAACCTGGAAGGTCTTCAAACCCTGCACTATTGATTGGGATTTTATGGAGGCTTCCTCACATAGGCATGATCACTTATTAGCCCCACTTCAGCCACTTTCCCCTCTTGCAAGTTTTTAATCATGGTCTTTCTGGTGACCATTCCTCATCCAGGAGCCCACACAGAGTCACCTAGTGCTCTTATCACTTGGAAATTTACAAGGATTTTAGGATTTCCTGAGCCAGGAACCTGGGGCGGAGACCAATACGATAGATAGATAGATAGATAGATAGGTCTATAGATAGATTAGATATAGATATACATATAGATATAGATATAGATATAGATATAGATATAGATATAGATATAGATATAGATACATATATATTGTTTTTTTTATTTTTGAGAGAGAGAAAGAGAGACAGACAGAGTGCGAGCAGGGGAGGGGCAGAGAGAGAGGGAGACATAGAATCTGAAGCAGGCTCCAGGCTCTGAGCTGTTGGCACAGAGCCCGATGTGGGGCTCCAACTCATGAACCATGAACCACGAGATCATGACCTGAGCCAAAGTCGGATGCTCAACCCACTGAGCCACCCAGGCACTCCTAAGAGACCGATATTTATTTTCTATCATCTCACACCCTTCAATAGAGCACATCCTTAGCTAGAAACCTCTAGCTGCACGTGTTAGTTCTCAAGGCGAGGGACCTTCACCTATCCTTTACTCTCCTGCAGCAACTGACATCATAATGCAGGGCATAAAAGTGTCGCTCAGATGTGCTGAAGGAAAAAAAAATGAGTGAATGCTTAGTAATACTTATTAACTGGACTGAGCCCTTGGGTCCCTAACTGAACAATCTTACCAACCTCCTCGCTGATGCCAAAGTCCCAAGAGAAAGCGTTCCCTGAAATGTTCTTCCTTTCCTTCCACCTTCCATCTAAAAAGGTGTCCTTAAAAGAACACTTCTGTTGACAAACATAGTTCTTTGAAAACAATGAAACCGTGTCCTCTGTTTTCCTCGAAATGGGCCTCCTTCCTGTTCCAGAGGCAAGATAGGAATAAAGGATACTATATACCTTTCTCTGTGCCCTTGTGTTTTAAACTCTTCCCATAAAGTGATGGTTCTTGCAACATTCTGAGTGGCTTTTGTTGGCTTAGTTTTAATGTTAAATGTTAATGTTTAATGTCTTATATTCTTTGAAGCAGATCTGAGGAGAAAAATATAAGCAGGTTGGTGTGGATAACATTGCTGCTTAGATTTTCCTACTCATATTCTTTCATTTGAGAGAGAAATCACCTCATCCCTGTCCCAATCCCTTTTCATTCATCCTGCATTTAGTGCAGTTTATAAATGATGGATGACTCAGTCCAGTCCTACCCCTTCAGCCTCCCCTCCACTACCCATTTTGGGGTACATTTTTGACTTTCTGAACCAACTGTTGTTCCCTCAATTGCCAAATTTGCACTACTGTTTCCCTTACCTCTTTTGTATGGGTATCAGTTGGCAAATTCACGTTCATTCAGCTGACGTATCACCTCTTCTGGAAGATGAAACGCCATAACAGCCATCCCAGAGCGGATTAGGTGCCTAACCCCAGCACTCCCACCACCAGCCATCCGTATTTCGATCGTGGCACCTACACGATCATTGTGATTGCTGGCTTCTTTGCCCTCCTCCTACTAACCTCATCCTACGTGAGTTACCAAATAGACAGGAATTATAACTTCCTGAGCCTAGCACCTGACCCATAGAAGGCCTTCAAATATTTGTTGAATGAATGAGAAAAAAAGTCTTTAAAAGAATATGAATTCCTAGAGTGCTCGTGAAGTAATATCACAAATACAAATGGCCATATGAATAAAATGGAGGTGGCAGACAGATTTCTGCTTCCCCCCAAATTATTTTCTTCTCATTTTCTGCCTTAGAAAAGCAGAAGCCTATACATATTCATTCATTCATTCATTCATTCATTCATTTATGTACTTGTTCAACTAACATTCTTGAGTACCAATGGTACATCAGGAACAATCCTAAGCACTTGCTTCAGAGGGAAAGTGACATTTCAGCAGAGCCATGAACGCTCACCAAACTTCCTTTCCTTTTCCTGAACACAAAGCTGAATTACTTTGTCCTTTCCCCTTCACATGGGGCCAGTTCTCACCAATAGAATTTAAGCAAAGGTAGAGTTTTACTTCTGGGTCTAGCTAATTAAGAACTGGTGAGCCTTCTCCCCACTCTCTCCCTGACCACCTTAGACCATTGCTGAAGCTGAAAATGTGACCAGATGGGAGGCCAGGTCCCTGATTGACTTCACAGAACAAAGCTCTCCCCACCACCCGCTAATCTTGACGGGATTGTGATGGGAGTGAAAAATAAACTTTATGGTGTGAACTCCTAACATTTAGGGATTCCGCTCCCCCACCCCACCCCCACCAAGCAGGTAACTTTACTTACCCTGATTAACACTGTCAGAAATGATGGCATATAGATTACATAAGACACCAGAAAATGTTGTCTCCTGCTCTAAGCATTGCATGGGAGACACGGAACATGAAAAATTTTCAAAGGTATTAAGGCCACAGACTTTAAGTTTGTCCCAATTGGACAAATAAATATCTTTATGAATCCACAGCTCTTTGTGCTCTCTTTTGGGTGGCCACCTGATCAGAATGCTGACATCTTGACCTGAAAACTGGCATAGAGTCACCATCACTCAGCAGCCCTTGTGAATCTCTTTCCTGCACGTTGAAGAATTTCCCTGAGTGAGCTTCAGGAGGTCTGGTGTCACTCAGAGAATATAGTTGACCTTTGAACAACACAGGTTGGAATTGCCTGGGTCCACTTACACGTGAATTTGGTACAATACAGTGCTGTAAATGTATCTTCTCTCCCTCATGATTTTTAGTAACATTTTTTCCCTCCAACTTACTTCATTGTAAGAATACAGCATATAATACATATAATGTACAAAATAGATGTGAATTGACTGGTTTTGTTGTCAGTTAGGCGTCCAGTCAACAGCTATTAGCAGCTAAGGTTTTGGGGAGACAAAAGTTATACCCAGGGGTGCCTGGGTGGCTCAGTCAGTTAAGCATCCAACTCTTGATTTTGGCTCAGGTATGATCTCACCATTAATAACATCAAGCCCCGCCTCAGGCTCTGCGCTAACAGCACAGAGCCTGCTTGGGATTCACTCTCTGCCTCTCTCTCTGCCCCTCTGCTAGTCTCTCTCTCTCTCTCAAAAATGAATAAACATTAAAAAGAAGTTACACCCAGATGTTTGACTGCCCAATGGGTCCTATCGCTTAACCCTGCCTTGTTCAAGGGTCAACTGTATATTGAGAGATAGAAACTAATTGTGAGAAGTTGGCTCTGAAGGCTCTTGAGTATCCCACCAGGGAGTTTGTCTACTGATCTCCAGGACACGTGATGAATAAACCGGGACTGTTTGCGATGGAGTGAGCTTCTTTTTTTTTTTTTCTTTTCCTTCCCCCATCCTCTTCTTTCCTGGGTAACTAGTACCCACCAAAGCTAGGGAACAGTGGGAAAATGGCTGGTCATAGATGCTCCACCAAGAGACCCAGCATGATGAAGTCCTCTTTTCCCAGTGCCCTCGCCCCAAAGCCCTTCCCCAACACATCACCATCCTCCTCCTTCTCCAAGCCCCATTAATCAATGAAGCTTCAGAGCACCAAGAGTCTGACAGTTTCACGGAAGCCTAAATGAAAATTATTCAGCCCCTAGGACAAGAGGCAATAGCACGCTGGGATCAAAGGAAGGTTATAAAAGAGGAAAAGAAGAGAGGATTCAGGAAAAAAAAAAAAAAAAAAGAGGATTTTCTACCAACCACCTCATCAATTCACCCAGACTGGAAAGCTGGTCTAAAGAGAATGAAAGACGCGTGGAGCACATCATGTGGAACTGCCCCAGGATTCCAGAACAAATGCCCCCAGACTCCCTTAATGAAGGAGAGAAACATCTAAATTCTTACTTCCTGTGAACTTTGGATGGATTGGAAGAAATGATTCAAACCTAAAGTAAATGTGTCTGCATTCTTCTGCAGTCCCGTGTACAATGGCTTAAACTGTGTCAACTTGCTTAAGCTGTAACTACATCTCCCAAAATTTCTTTCCCTATGTATGGCTCTATGTTAGTCTGAGCGCAAGAGGAATGTGGACAAGATCTGGAAGGTATAAATGGAACAGAGCTATTCCTCTTGGAAGACCCCCCAAGATTACAGTGGCAGACCAACAGAGATGCTGTCAGGTTCCACAGCCAGTCCTCCCAGGCCCTCCTCCAAAGCCTGGCTGAAGACCTACAGAGCTGAGAGCTATCCCTAGATTTTTCCACAGTTCTTCCATGGAGTCTGCTTGTGCGGCCAGGTGTGCCCGGTTTCCTAGATGCAAATTCCGACCCAGTACGTTCACCTGCACCTGTACCTCATAGGGGGCCGTTTAGGCTTTGATCCTTCAACCCCACTTCCAGACCTTTATTCCCCCAAGTTTCTCCCATAACTCTGTAAGATCCTATTCTTGTATCAGTAACACTTTAGTGCTTCTGCTTCCCTGGCTGGAGCCCTCTGATTCGCCAGGCATGTCCTTGGCTGCCCAACAGGAGGATTACGTGGGTTATACTTTTCTTCCCTTCCCCTGTGAAAGAAAAAGTGCTGGTGTTATAAGTAGGAACTACAAATATTTGGGTAGAATCATACACCAACAGGGGTCTCCCCAAGAAGGGTAGTTATTTAGTTGCTCACTGGCTTCACAGAATGACTTCACTGGAGTATGGAAACTGACTTTTGACTTTTCAAGCTTAGAAACTTGTGTCTTTTCACCATTAGCATTTTAAGCGAAACTCTGTTGAAGAAGAAGGCTCAGCCAAGCTCCCTAGGGACTGAGGTAGACAATAGATTCTACCAATATTAATAGGGCCTGTCTGTGAACAGAACATGAGACAAACAATCGCTATGGGTCCCAGATGCTTCTAGCTCATGGTCCAAACATTATACTATACCCTACAGAAACAACCATATAGGAAGCTGAGTGATAATCAGAAGGTTGCCCAGGGAGAGACGTGGAACCAAAATTAGAGAAATTAGGAGAAATACTGAGGGCTTAAAAGCACCAAGTTATGATAGCCATCATCACTGCCACAAAATAGACCAGCATGTCCCAGTTGCAGGCAAGCAGTATGGTTTCACTCACCAAGAGTAGTCATAGAACTTCTTCTCTGCGACCGTTTACAGTATTGGCCCCAGCCCTTCATCCCTCACTGTACCCATACTCTTGGCCATGACTTTGAATTTCCTTCCACTCAAGGAGTGGACTAGATTTGCCTAGCCCTTGATTATGGGTTCAGCCATTCGGCTCGCTCTGGCCAATAGAGTGATATAGGACCAAGAGTGCTACATGTCAGTGCTTAGCTGAAAAGGCCTTGTATGTTGCCGCTTGCCCTTTGTGCTTCTGCCAAAGCCATGAGAAGATTTCGCCTGGGCCAAGACAGGTGGTCCAACGAGGATGAGAGACATGGAATGAGAGTCATTCCAGATAAACCCAGACGAGATGAGCTCATCTCCAGCTGACCAGCAGACACATGAGAAACAATAGATGATTGTCATTTCATGCCTCGGCGTGTTGGGACCGTCGCAGGGCAATGGTTTCCTGACACACCCTCCAACCATGATTTTCTGTGGTGAGGTGGAGGAGAGCTCCAGACCAGTGTGCCCAGACCCCCTCTCGTGCCACTAGGGGGCTCCCTTTGGGCCAACGGTAAATCAGAGGATTCAGCCTCAGTAAAACCTTCAGTAAAATTCTGTTTAACAATTTTCTATCCTTTTGGTCAGATATGAAATCAAAATATGTGTCACAGCAGAAAAGAGAAAGATTTAAAAACTCTTTGGACGACTACATCTGAATATTAGTGGTTGTTTACAAATGCAACTCAAACTCACTATCTGAAATAAAATTTGAAGGCTATTATTTGTGATTTTTGCTTTCATCAGAATTTGAGGAAAACTCATACGCCCAGAAAAATCCCCAGGCAGTTTAGGATGCCAAGACTTTCTTTCCTTCTCTTTAAAACTGCTCCATAAGGAGAATTCACGAATAAATGTGGTTGGTAGGTGAGCCAAATATCCAAAGACATATTCTTACGACAATTGCGTCTTAATTTGTTAGTTTGAAGTATGCATTGATCTTTTTATTAATTAGAGGCATCAGTTGGGGGAGGAGTGTCTTCAAAACACTTTCAGTCCTATTTTCTCGGGCATTCCTTTCCCCTCCATGACTCCCTGCCTGTTGTTAGCTTCCCCCACCCTTCTAGTTTATGAGGGGACGGATGAAGTTGGGATCTTTCTTGAGGAAATGTGGGAGGTCTGCAATCCATTTCCTACTTGAGCCTCATTTACCAGAAGAAAAAAGAAAAACAACAACGCAAACACACTTCCAGCAAAACTGGACAGCAGCTCCACGCACTGGCTTTTAAAGAGCTATTGTATCACCCTGGGAGGTGACAGCACTCCGGGGACAGCACGGGGTCTGTGAGGGCCAATGAAGCATACCCTTCCATTCCTAAAAAACATCCCCTCAGGAAACAATTTGGCGTTTCCTGCAAAACATGAGCTTGCTTGGAAGCCTGACCAACTCATCACCGCTGTTCGTCTCATACCGCAAGCCTGATTAATAACAATAACTAGCCGGAGAACATAGTGGATACAACTTCAGTGGGAAAGAAGGCAAGGGGAACAAACAATATCCTTGCCAAACAGACACGCATGCCCACATGCCCACACACTTGCCCCCAGCGTACAAAGCCACTTAAAAATGTGAAGAAATGTAGGGCGCCTGGGTGGCTCGGTGGGTTAAGCATCCGACTCTTGGTTTCAGCTCAGGTCATGATCTCACGGTCCGTGCGTTCAAGCCCAGTTTCAGGCTCTGTGCTAACAGCACGGAGCCTCCTTGGGATTCTCTCTCTCTCTCTCTCTCTCTCTCTCTCTCTGCCCCTCCCCCACTCAAGCTGTCTCTCTCAAAATAAATAAATAAACTCAAGAAAAAGTTGAAAAACATAAAATGCCTCAATCAAAACCACTTTGCATTACTGAGAACAGGGTTAAAAATTACTTCCCTTCTCCCATCCAAATACATTTGGAATGATAATAGCTGCCATTCTGTGCCGACCTATCACATGCCAAGCACTGTTAATGGTGTGTGTGTGTGTGTACACACACACATATGAATAGACTTATTTTTAATTCTTCCAACAACCCTGCAGAGTGGGGATTATTGTCTAAAGCACTGTTAATGGTGTGTGTGTGTGTGTATACACACACACACAAATGAATAGACTTATTTTTAATTCTTCCAACAACCCTGCAGAGTGGGGATTATTGTCTAAACTTTATAGAGAAGTAACTTTCCCAAGATCACAAGGAAGTGATGAAGGAGTCAGGATTTGACCTTAAGGCTGTGTGTGTGTGACTTTAAAGGTCAAGCTCCTTTCATTAAATCACAGGCTCGGTCAGCAAACTGGAAAGTCCAGACATAGGAGTTATGTTTACATAAATCCAATTCATAACTCAAGCCCCATTGAAATCGCCATCTCTTCTATGAATTCTTGACTTGTTCTAGACAGAGCTCCGATGGTTACAAGGAACAGAAACCCACTCAAATTAGTTCAAGTAAAAGACAGAGCATGGCACGCTGGGCAAGGAAACAAAGGGAACATACTTTTTCAGGAATCTCAACAAGTGAGCCCCAGGAAGAGCAGAACCCAAGGATGTCCAGACACCCTGTGGCCCCTCATCTCCCAGAGGCTGCTTCTTTCTGCATGCCTGCACACCCCAACCCGCTTCTTGGGGTCTCTGACCCCTCAGAGCTGCAGTCTGCCCCGGAGTCCATGATGCATGCCTTGGTGGCAAATCTGCTAGAACTTTGAGCTTAGGGCCTACCGCCCAAAAGAAGACACTGCAGCTCCTTTCAGATTCCAGCAATCTGATGGGCTCAGCTCAGACTTTCCAGACACAAGGCACAGGCTGCTGGCCGGTCTTCCCAGCACACAGTTGGGCACGCTGTTGACCTTGGCTCAGTCAGAGGCAGCAGGGAAGGGAGAATCACATGATCTGCTGCTACACCTGGGCAGGAATCACCCTAAAATCCAAGAAGTGCTCAGCTCTTACTCACTCACCTTTTCTTTACAAGGCTGGCTTATGCACCTGGTTTAATTTTAAGTTGCTTCCTCTTGCTCTCCAAGTGCCTTTCACTTTCTAGTTTCCTAGAGAACCACATCTTATCCTTATACCTGCAATGTCTAGCCGAGTGCTAAGAACACAATGGACACTTAAACATTATTTGCTTTGTTAGGGTTCATCGTGGGGCAGGACAATGCAGATGACCGAGAAGAATGTCTTCATCCTTTTTCTTGCCCACAGAAAGGCCAAAAGAATTAGAAAGAGAATATAAAATGTGATCACAAGTCTTTAACCCCACTGGCTTAGCTGCAGCATAATGGAGAAGAAAAAGAATTTGACTCTAAGCACACAGACTCTCTAGAGTTTTGTCTCTCTTTTTTTAAATTTTTTAATGTTTTATTTATTTTTGAGAAAGACAGAGACAGACAGACAGAGTGCAAGTGGGGGAGGAGCAGAGAGAGAGGGAGACACAGAACCCAAAGCAGGCTCCAGACTCCAAGCTGTCAGCACAGATACTGACACGGGGCTCGAACCCATGAACCGTGAGATCATGCCCTGAGCTGAAGTCAGACGCCCTAACCAACTGAGCCACCCAGGCACCCCAGAGTTTCTTCTCACTCTTACTAAAAGAGGCATCCAGGCCAATGGCCCTCAACCTAGAATAACGCTCCTATGTACCATATCCTTGTTCTGATTCTATCCCTTAATTACCCATTCAGAGAAGTCTAATAGAATTAAAATATATGACGGTTCTGCTATTATAGGGGTCAGCTTGATTCTGCTCTGATTTGCAAACAGAAAAAAAATCATAGTTTCGAAACCTTGTTATTAAATTACTAGTAACAAATTATTGGAAACCATGCTACAATTGGCATTGTACTTGGAAGCTGTGAATTTAGGACACTCTACTGCCAACAGCTGAGATGACACTAACTGTATCAATGAGGATACTTTTGGCCACCAGTAACAAAAAAACCCAGCTGAAGTAGTCATAAAAGTAAGGAAATGTATTAACTTGTGTGGTGACTTAAATCATGTTCATAGTTCTTTGAAACTCCTCTCAAAGGTTGGGTTCTATGTCCCCTGTCCTTTATGTAGGCTAACCATAGTGACTGGTTGACCAAGAGAATACTTCGTCAATTACAGAATGTGGAAATAACAAAATAGGACATCTAAGGCTAGGTCATAAAAGGCAGTACAACTTCTATTTGGCTGTCTTTGGGTGCTTGTTCTTGGAATCCAGCCACCTTTGCTCTGAGGAAGCCAAAGCAGTTTGCGGAGAAACCCACATGGAGATGCCCACATAAAAAGAACCAAGGGCCAGGACCCTCTGATCCAACAGAGCCAGCACCAACTTTCCAGCTATGTGTGTGAGTCACCTTGGAAGTGGGTCCTTCAGTTCCTGGTTGAGCTACCCCCACTGACACCTTATGGAGCAGAGATGAGCCTTCCCCACTGAACCCTGCCCATATTGCGTTTAGGAGCTAAATAATGATAAAACATTGTTGTTTTAAGCCTCTACATCTTGGGAAGGTCGGTTGCACAACCACAGATCATTGAAAAGAAGTGCAAAGGTAGGTTGAACTTCCAAGTCACTGTTTCCCCAATCTGATCATTTACCACTGAATGTTTTCTTCCCCTTTGCTCTGTTTGAGATTATGTAAACGTTACCCTAAATTGACCTCCCTCATGTTTCTATAATGGCTGACATGGACAATCAGACCTTTTTTCTTTAATTCAGATGAGGGGGATAGAATGAATTCCCCAGAACCAATCTTGAGAGATCAATTGTTCCAGACAAACGTCTCTCTTCCTGTCCCTTTGGTCAGAACAGGCTCACAGGCTCATTCTTGAACCAGTGACTTGGCAAAGAAGATTAGATAACAATTTGACAAATCAGGTCTACCCCTTAAGTTGAGATCAATTCCCCAAACCATACTGCTGCTACTTATGGGGTAGAATTGATGTTGGGAAAGCCACTTCATTGACCTAAGACATTTGAAAAGAGGGTCAGATAAAGGGGAGAGCTCTCAGGGTGTGGCCAACCCCAGCATATGATGACTAGGAAAAGAGTCACAGGATTGGGATTGTGCTGAGGAAACTACACAAAAGTTACCTTTGTATAGATTGTGAGGTCTACTTTCAAAACCCATTGACTCGGAACCTTTCCCTTGTCCTCTCTCCTGGCATCTCCACTTTTATCACTGGTCCCACCTTTATCTTCCATCTGCATATTTATTTCTACTCTCTGGTGAAGGTTGGCCTTGCAGGAAAAAATTGCACTATTCAGTTTCTGGTAACTTCATTCCAATTTCCCTCAGAAGAATAACTCCCCTGAATAGGCAATTGTTGGTATCACTATTTTTCATATTTTTGCTGATAAAATAATTAAGGCTTTATGACTTGGGCATATTACTTCTCCCTGGATCTATCTACTGTTATGAAAAGTGAAGAGAGTAGCCAGAAGATTGATAACCTTTCTAGCTCCAAAAGTTTCTGCATTCTGCCTCCTACCTTCTCCAAGATGGCTATAGCCATGCCTGAAAATCAATGTTATTTTGTGGCAGTCATGTTCTATGCTCCCCTTTAGAGTCACTATCTCCTTATCTTTAGAGTGCTTTCACTGCTCTGGGTCATCTCCAAATTCTGCCTTCCTTCTTCACATCCTAGACTGGCTAAAAGTAATGAGGATTCCTTAACTTTTCTACATGGAGTTTTTCCTGCTCATACCTGTTGGCATTACGCTGACTCCTTTAAATACAGTACAATGTTGGGATGGCATTCAGCAAAAATTAATTTCCTAAAACTGAATAGGATGTTGCTTGAAAAAAAATACATGAGTAGATTAAATTTAGGGTGCTCAAAGTAGACATCTATTTATAATCTGATCATAAGAATCACCCTGTCCTCTACTCCAAACATGGACTTCCAGCAGCAGCTGCTATATGTTCCCATGATTTCACCCCCCCTACCCCCCATCAGAGTTGATTGGCTCATGAGAAGGCACCTAAACCCAAGGAACGTCCATCAGAATCTTTGTCTAGGATATTTTTTTTCAAACTGTAACCAGAAAAGAGCAGTCAGTCCTCTGTTTTGGTGATGGAAGACCCTTTGGGGGCCATATCTCCAAGAGAGAAGTCAATATACAATAAAGGAGAATAAAGGAGATATGCCAAGAGAAGCAAAAGTGGTATAGGAGGTTTCTTGGTTGCATTCAGTCTGCACTAGATTTCTTGGTTGCATTCAGTCCTTAGGGAAGATTCACCCTGTTTTTACCACTGTTCTAATACATAAGCCACACCAGTTATGAACCCACAAATTACATCTTTGCCTAAGTTAACACATGTTTGGTTTCTGTCACTCGAACACGAGACGCTTAACGGGAATTCTCCAAAAACTAGGTCCTTACAAGATTCTTTGGAACTGAGTCTTTGGCATTTTCATTCGGTTGTGATGCGCATACATTTTCATTTGCTTTGCATGATGCTTGCCTCTCAGTATTGGTTTAAGGCATAACGTACTGGAAAAAACATGGGGTTTACAGGCGGAAGACCCGAGTTTAATTTCTGGCTCTTGTACTTTTTTGTGACAGTGCGAGAACCTGAGCCTCAATCTCTTTCCTGCAAAGTGGGGATAATAGTCTTTGCCCTAGCAACCTCTCAGGGTCATTATGATGCTCAAAAGAAGAAAATGGGGAGGGACAGGCCATATTTGTCCTTGTACTCCTAATGTCTACCAGAAAGTATTGGGACAGTGGTGTAGATACTGAACAAATATTTGATGAGGGAAAGAAAAAAATACAAAGCATTTTGTACACCAAAGCACTATTTAAGTGTGAATTAAAGTGATTAAGACCGCGTCGCAATGGTGGAGTATATGTATAAAGATGTATGTTGGTGGGGCACCTGGGTGGCTCAGTCAGTTAAGCATCCGACTTTGGCTCAGGTCATGATCTCACGGTCTGTGAGTTCGAGCCCCACGTCAGGCTCTGTGCTGACAGCTCAGAACCTGGAGCCTGCTTCGGATTCTCTGTCTCCCTCTCTCTCTGCCCCTCCCTTGCTCATGCTCTGCCTCTCTCTGTCTCAAAAATAAATAAAAACATTAAAAAAAATTTTTTTAAAGATGTACGTTGGCAGGTTAAGTTGATCTTTGGGCTGAATGACAATTTTGTACCTTCCTATATAAGGTTCCTATAAACAAGATGTGAAGTGAAGGGAACTTGTGTCCGGTACGCCTCCACCCTCCCTTTGGTTATTCTCCCTCTTTTTGGTCCAGGCAGTGTTTCAAAGTGTCTCTGGTCCCCAGTTCTAAATATGGCCAATGCTTTGGAGCTGCTGGATGGTGTTGCAGAAGCATCAAGACGGAAATGATGGTGAAGAAAATGGTTGTTAAAAGGATCCAAGGCCCTTTTGCTTATGATTAACACATAAAGCTTACCTCTCCCTCTGAAGCACCAACACAGCTAAGTCTCCCACAAAACTCTCAGGATGGAAATTGCCCATTTGTGACTCCTTTTTCCCTTCCTACATGCCTATTATAAAATTATACAAGGAAGACATGGGGATTTAAGAAGCACCATTGCCTGGGACCATTCAAGGTATGGACAAACTGACTTATACACTAATATTATAATACAGCAGAGTGTAGCCACCAATGTTTATAATGATAATCCTGAATCATCATCAAGTAAAACTTCCCATATGGCATAGTCTGGCTACCAGGACAAGAAAGTGGACAATATTTTATTTTTAAGATCCATCAGAATGACTACAATTATTTCAAAGTTTTAGTGCTTTAAAAAGTGTATTCTGCATGATCTGAAACACATCTCCCAAAATGATTTATTTTCCGGCTATTTAAGACAGCCTTAGTTTTTGGGTATCATTGCTCATTCATTGGTTCAGTATGTTAGTTGCAGGTACTAAATGCCCATAACTTAAAGCTCCCAACCCTTAACATTGCACAGTAGGTGAAATGAACAGTCCCCCAAAACTAAGTGCATGCTGTTGGGACAAAAATGCTTTGCCCCACTAATTTTAACTTTTTGTATTTATAAGGGAAACTTGCCTTTGGCCAAGTTTCCTATAACAAAGATTGTTGAAAAAAATGTGAATCCTCGTGGGCTTTAGATATTTTTTTTAAATCCCACCAGTAGATCACTAACTTATTGTTAATTGAAACAAATTATCTCCCACTTTCCTACCTTAAATAGGCATAATATTATGTGTGCTTTAACCTCTGCTGAACTTATTTTTGAAATTTCCACCAGTAGATCACCAACCTGTTGTTAACTGTTTGAAACAAATTATCTTCCACTTTCCTTAATAGACGTAATATTATATGTGTGCTCGAACCTCTGCTGCTCTATTGAGCCATCCAGAAGAAACTTGCCTGGCATATCTGAGGAGCTGTAAGAGGGCCACAGCAACTAGAATAAGAGAAAGAGAGGGAGAAGGGGAAATTAGGGACAGAGGAGCATAGGGTAAGGTTTGGGGCGAGAGAGATAGCATGGGCCATCAAAAAGACATTTGCTTTTATTCTGAATAGGCTGAGAAGACATTAAATGGTTTGGGGGTAGAGGAATGACATTAAAAGATTTAACTTCTATTTGGATCATCCCAGCTGTTGGGTTGAGAAGACATGGCAGGGAGCCGGGAGGAAACGGAAGCAGAAAGACTAGATAGTCAACTGATTATAACGGAAGCAAGACAGGAGGGTGGCTGGGACCAAAGTAGTAGGTGTGAAAGTGATGGGTGTGAGGGTTGAATGATACAACACGAGCAAAGACACAGCGCAGTGATTGGCACAGTCAGCCCCCAGGAGATGCAGGATAGTATCATGTACGATGGCATTCTGAACCCCGAGACTCATCAATACAGTGTTGGGTAATCAAATGGGAGACCCAGCTGCGTGGTTACAAGTAAGAGTCAACATCAGGATTAGAAAAGGAACTTTCTGAACATTTCTGCATAGAGCAAACCAAAATAAACTGAAAACGAGTCAAAACTAAAGAGTTTGTGCTCTGGGGTGCATGGGTGGCCCAGGTTAAGCAACCAACTTTTGATTTCGTCTCAGGTTGTGACCTTGTGGTCATGGGATCAAGCCCCACGTTGGGCTCTGTGCTGAGTGTGGAGCCTCCTTGGGATTCTCTCTCTCTCCCTCTCTCTCTCTCTCTGCCCCTCCCCTGCTTGCACTTTCTCTCTCTCTCTCTCAAAATAAATTTAAAAAAATAAATAAACATTTAAAAAAGAGTTTATGCTTCCTCTGCTTGAAACGTTTGCTTGGATTGTTTAAAAAAATTATACACACACATGCACGCATGCACATACACACACACACATGCACACACACACACACACACACACACACACACATGCATACACATACACATGAGAAACCTGTGATCAAAAGGTTGTTGAAATGATGCAATTGCCCAGAGTCCAGCCTGGCCTTGCAGAGCTCTTAGATATTAAAAATCATTTCTATGGTCTTACATTTTTTAGTTTAACAAGCACAAGAGGCCATGAACTCCAATATCTGAAGCAAACGTGTTAAACATCTGGGATCTGGCATAAGTTTCTCCTGTGGGATGCATTGTTTGTGCAAACTTTTATTGAATAAAAAAAAAAAAAGTAAGGGCTGAGTTTCAAAATATTCGTGTAACCTAGTAAGAATATTTCTCTGAAACCGGAGTCTAAACACAGAGTTCTTCAAACCATTGAATAAACTTAATTTAAAATCAGGCTAGAAATCAGTTCTTAAAACAGAGAGTGTCTAAGTGGAATCAAGCTTACAGATCCAGAGCTCTCATGCTAATGAGAAGATGGCTAGTCTAAATTAAGTAGATTTTTCCAGGCTAAAAAGGCTGAGGCTATCAACCACTCTCAGAAAGTGATAGCAAGCTCTGTCACGTAAACACAGCTGATCTTGGACAATTTACTCCATCTCTGGGCTTGGTTTTCCTTACCTCCTATAAAAAACTGAAGAAAAACAATACTGCCCCCAGGTCTTGGAAATTTACAACCATAAAACACCAGAATACTAAGGGTGACAGAACTTTTAAAGCTAATAGTAGGCACATTGGAGAACTGGAAATACAGAGGGGGAGGGGGAAGAAGTAGAAGGTAAGAGATTGTTATCAGAACACGGGAGAGATTGAACCAGCTGAACAAAGCTCTGAACAAAGAAAAGCTCAGGGTGGTCTTCTGGAATGTTCCTCAAGGACAGGATAACCTCTTGTGTTCTTTGAATGTCTCCCCAGAGTACCCAGGGCAGCATCCACTGACTGACAGACAGACAAGTCGCTCTGATTTCTACAACCCACACCCTGAGCATTCTAAAGATGGGTGCAGGTAAAGGAGCCTAACCCACAGTCTCTGGCAGGCTGCAGAACAGGAAGTAGAAAAGAAATATGTCTCCCCAAAGGGGAATAGGTGTGGCTTTTTTCAATCCACATCTCCCTTCTAAGAGGGGCTGCTAGTCCCTGCAAAGTACTTTCATACAGCTAAGTGTCGGGAAGGGTTTGGCCTCAGTGGTGGGCTGGGAGCCGAATTTGAGACCCAGAGTTCTGCATGATAGGGTAAGATGGATTTGGAATTTGGGGACTTCATGGGGAGAGGCGATGCAGAGGCAGGTTGAGCATGGAAGAGGGAGCCAGCAAAACAGCAGGCACAGAGAGCTACAATGTGCATTCCTCTCTGCTTTGTCTCCACTCTCACGTCCTCTGTAAAGCTGACTGCACACCCAAATGAAAATGGTGTTTGTGTTAGTTTCCCAGGGCTGCCATAGCAAAGTACCATAAACTTGGCTAAAAACAATAGAAATCTATTCTCTCACATTTCTGGAGGCTCAAAGTCCAAAATCAATGTGTCAGCAGGGCCAAGCTCCCTCTGAAGTCTCTAGAAAAGAATCCTTCCTTGACCCTTCTAGCTTCTGATGGCTCCTGGAAATCCTTGGTTCTTTTTGATCTATGGCCACATCAGTCCAGCTCTGCCTTGTCTTTGCATGGCCATCTTTCTGTGTATCTTTGTATGTCCTCTGTTTTTCCTATAAAAACATCAGTCATTGGATCTAGGGCTCACCTTATTCCAATGCGACCTCCTCTTAACTTGATTAATTACATATCCAAAGACCCTATTTCCAAATAAGTTCACATTTTGATGTTCCAGAGGGACATGGGGGGGGGGGGCGGTGGGCAGACACTGTTCAACCCACTGAAGTGTTGTTTCATCTTGTTTTTCTGGAAATCAAGCAAGAGGCAGAGTTTCGTGTCAGGGTCAACTGGGCAAGGGACTGGGTTGGTAGTGAGACAGCCTATGAAACAAGCGAATTCAAGAGAAGTTCGGTGTTTGGAGTCAGAGGTGACCATGAAAATAAAAGCCCTCTCTATGTCCCATGGAAGTTTTCAGAAATCAGCGAGTGCTTTGGAATTCCATAGGGCATGGAATGAGAAGTTCAAGGCAATATTATCTAGACCTGGTAGACCAAGGAGACCACAGCTATCTTTTGGATTACCAATGAAACAAAGACCCGTGGGAAAAGGAAAAACAGAGAGGTGGAAAAGAAGGAAGAACAAAAGAAAAAAAAAGTAGGGAGATGAGTAAGAAAGATGGGTGAGTCTCTGAAGGACAATCAAGGAGAGAGAAGCGTAAGTTCTTTAGAGTCAGGGTTAAGGATCCAGCACAAGACCTGGTATATAAAGAATACTCAAGATAAGTTTGCATAAGAAAGAAAAGAAGAGAGGGGGAGGGAGGGAAAGAGAGAGAGGGAGGATAGAGGGAGAGGTGTGTGTGGCAGTCCTCGCGCACCGTCACCAAACATCGCCTCCACCATCACCCAGAGCTGTCCGTACGATGGTTGCCTACTCATGATCCTCCATGAACTCCAAAGACCAGAGCACCGCATGGGAATGTTTTCTGCTTCTCTCTCTGTATCACAGATCCTTAGACTGAAGAGGCAGCTGTCCATTTTCCACCCAAGGCTTGTGAACTCTTGCCTTTGCTGATGATGCGTATTCTACCTCAACTCTAGCTGGAGCTGCACACACCTCTGGCCTCTATATGTGTGGTTTCTGCTATCCCTCATGGTGCCAGAATTCACCCTATTGAATCTCAAGAAAGGACACGAAACTGTCCTCAATTAGTGAAGGTCCTTCAACACAAACGAACAAGGAGAGCCCTGTGGATTAAGGAAATAGCTTTCCGATTACACGAGATATAAGCAGTTAAAATAGTTTAGGGTGAGACCCATTCTGTGGTCTAAGGGGAAAAGAACAAGACCAACAATCAAGAAACCTGTATGCCCATCTATCACCAGGTCACCAGAGCTAGTCAACCCCCTAGCCCCACCTCAGATCCCTCATTGTGCACAAAGTAATTGGCCCGCATAGCATAATTTCTAAATTGTTTCAGATCCATATGGTCTCTACAGGGCATCATCAAGAAAATGCAATTAAAACCACCTCCCTGGTACATCCGTAGGGCACTGGAAGAGTGGAAATGTTGCTAGAAACCATGTCCCCAGTTTGTAGAAAGTGAGGATGAAATGGGTCAGATTTCAAGTCTGAAGTGAAATGAAATGGAAATTGCTGAGGGTGTGCTAAAGCACATGGGGCCACTTTGGTCCTCCAAGTTCCAGGAATTGTTTATAAACTGAGTCATGGCTCGGGTGAATCGTGGCTTGGATATTCAGAACATTTGAGGCAAAGAAAGGCACGGGGCAATTGCTGTTTGCTAGAAGAGAAGCACCAAGCATTTCCACACACACCATCTTATTTCTCAAAACAACAAGGAGGTATCATTATCTCCATTTAACAGATGGGGAAAGTGAGGTTCATAAACCCTGAGCACCTTCTCCAGGTCACAAACTGCTAGGTGGCAGAATGAGGACCCAAATCCAGCTCTAGTCACCTCCAATCCCAGTGTTCCTCCCGCCTCACCAGGCTGACACAATTACACCCAGGGATCCGAGTTTTATAGAATAAAATTCCTATAAAGAACCCAGCTCACTTTTCCATCTGCTGGTGTAAAGAAGGCAGGCTGCTTTTGAATGGAGAGAGAAGGGTTATCTGGCCAGGGGCCAGAGCAAAGAGTTGTGAGAGCAGGGATTCTTAACCAGGTCAGAGCCAGGGCCAGATGGCAGCTGGATAAAAATTGAGGAGTTGAGTCAACACAGGATTCAGGGTTAAAATGTTCCGCAGGTCACAAAAGAAAGACCTTAGGCTCTGAGGGGGTCACGTGCCTTGCCCTAGGTTAAGAGAACCTCGAAAAATTCTCTTTCCCCAGAGAGAGTTGGCAAAAGAGCCAAGGATGTCTAGACTTCCAGACTAGCGCTCTTCCTACCACATTGCCATAACTCCTTAGGCCAACAGAATTTTTCCTATACATTTAATTAAATACAGTATACTCTGGGGGAAAATAAATGCTAGCCTCCAACCAGGAACATTTATTTGCCTAATGGGTTAATTGGAAAATGACTCTGCTGCTTCAAGAAGCTACTAGGTGGCATGGTTAATGCAATTTTCAATTTTCATATGCGGCTCTGAGTCACTTTGGTTTATCTTAGCATTCTTTCCTCGTATGTGGTTTGTACAGACCATGAGGATAGGCGCCCCATCACTCACTCAAGGAAGTGACTGGCTCTGTGACTGCTGTCCTAAGTGTGTTTGGTCATCTAGGTCAAAGACTGGATCCTCAAGTTTCTCATCTCCAAGGGGCCACCTCATCTACATCTCCATGGGCATTTCTCAGAAGGACCCCCAGGGTCCAATCTCTAGCACCAAATTTCTCTCTTTCCACACATGCTTCTGAGCATCTTCAGAATATCTCCAGCTGGCTATCTTACAGTCATCGCAAGTTCAGCATAGTTTTCCTGCCCAAGATATCCGTGTAGTTGAGATCTATGCATTTATTCCGCTGTATGTAAGTTATACCTCAACCGAAAAATAGAACTAAAGAAGCAGGTTTCAAATGGAATTCATCAGGGGCACCTAGGTGGCCCAGTCAGTTAGGTGTCTGACTCTTGATTTTAGCTCAGGTCATGATCTCATGGTGGTGAGTTTGAGCCCTGCATCGGGGCTCCGTGCTGGGTGTGGAGCTTCCGTAGGGTTCTCTCTCTCTCTCTCTCTCTCTCTGCCCCTCCCCTGCTCATGCACGCACACACACACACACTCCCTCTCTCTCTCTCTCTCTCTTAAAAAAAAATGGAATTCATCTAAAAAAGGTATGTGTGTTGGGGGGAAGGGGGTACCTGGCCAGCTCAGTCCATAAAGCATCTGACTCTTGATCTCAGGGGTGTGAGTTCCAGCCTTACGTTGGGTGTGGAGCCTACTTTTAAAAAATGGAATTTACCTTTCCCCACTACCCAAACTCTTCTTCCTGAAGTATTCTTTAGCCTGGTTCAGGGTGTCTCTTAGCCTCCACACCCAATAAATCACGGAGACCTACTGATTCCATCTACTGCAATTCTCTTGAATCTTTCCCTTTTTCCTCCATTTTTTCTTGTCAGTTTCCATGATCATGTTCAATCAAATGACACTGACCGCCCAGTTTGTGCCGGGCACTGCGTTAGCCCTTAAGCCTATAGTGAGAAGCAACACACCATGTCCTGAAGGAGTTTGCATTTTGGAGCTCCACGTGGTGACCACAATGCTGGAGATGCAGGTCATGCAGAAGGAGTGATTTGCTCCACACGGGGGGGTGGGGGCGGGGGGTGGCAGTGCAGTTGGAGTGTCAGGCATGGGTCTGGAAAGCTCCCAGAGCACCTGACCTGTGAGGGCAATGTTGCCAAAAGGCATTTGCCAAGTGGGTAGAGAGGAGCCAAGGAGGACAGCTCTATCAAGAATAGCTGGAGAGAATACATAAGCCTTTTCAGGTTTGTTTCGTTCGAAATGGCTTATAAAGGAGGGGCAAGAGGTAGGAGACGGAGCTGGAGAGGCAGGCAGGGGCCAGACTGAGGAAGGTTTCGTCAACCACATTCAGGTGTTTGAACCTTCACCTGTGGGCAGAACGGATGTCGATGAAGAGTTTTAAGCAAGAAACTAGCCAGCTTCACTCTTTAGAAAGACCAGTTTAGAGATCATGATCTCTTATGGGAACAACTGCAATGATTTTCTTGACTTCTGCCTCTCCCATCTCCACACACTATTTCCAAAGGGATTAGACCGTGTCCCTTCCCCTAATTAAAAAGTAAAACAAGATCAAATAAAAACCCTACCGTAGCTCCCCACAGCAGAGACAGCAACTCTCAAACTCTAAAGAAGATTGTTCCTGGCGATGTTGATGGTTGTTTTATCTGGGGGGGGGGGGGGGGGGGTAGGGCAGACGTATCCCTTGTGAATAAGTTTGGTTAACCTTCATACAAAAGTAAACATGTTTCCTTTTATTGCAGAACTTTTCAGAGCCTTTCATTTTCTAATGTCATTTGCCAGTCTTTAAAGAGGAGACTCAGATTCCTCAACTTATTAAACAAGTGAACTCTTTTGTCTTAGAGTACTGGTTAACACCTCCGTGGACTAGTGTTCTGTGAAGTGTTGGCCTCCACAACAAAGACCAAGTTCAGTTAGATGAACAGGGACATAAACAATCTGACCTCGACTTCCATCGCTTCCTGCCATCCACATGCCCCTTTTCCTCTGCTCCAACCACACTGGTCTCAGCACCCTTCCCTCCCTATGCTTGAGGAATTCTTTAAGTCATAGCCACATATCAACTCCACTGTGAAAAAGTGGTGTATGGGTGATCGTTGCAAGGATATATATTAGCCTGACTAAAGGCTACTATCCATAAAACCACACTATGTACCATTTGGGAGTAGTCTGGGTGAATGATTCTGCAGTCTGTGAATCTGTGAAGAGTGCTAGACTGCGTTTTACAAAGAAAGTGAAGGGTTGTTACTGGCACAGAGACTCCGGTCTCTGGAGACTGTGCACCGTCCCATGTTTAAAGGGACTCCAGTCTTTCCCAGCCTCTCTGCTCCAGATTACATGAAGAATATAGGTGCTATGTCCAGCTACTAGGTGCCATGATGGACTAGAGACCAAGAGAGAGATGGAAAGATTTTTTTTTTTAATGGGAACAACGGGGGTAGCCTGGCTCCTGGACAGGGGGTGTTGGAATAAAGGAGACTGACCCTAGAGTGGAGAGACTGGAGATCAAGAAGGAACCCTGAAAATGAATCCTTATGAAAAACAGCTGCTAGAAAGACCCAGGGTCACATCACCAGATGAAGATGCTTTCCTTTTTTTGTGCAGGGACAACAGGAGGAGAAGAAGGAAAAGGAGATCCCGGTTCTATTCAGGAAGGGGTATTCTGGAGTCTGGGAGAAATTCTGTGTGCTGGGAAGAGAAGTCAAGAGGAGCTAGGCAGGAGGGGTACCTGGGTAGCTCAGCTGGTTAAGCATCTGACTTTGGTTCAGGTCATGATATCGTGGTCCATGAGTTCCAGCCCCGAGTCGGGCTCTGTGTTGACAGCTCAGAGCCTGGAGCCTGTTTCAGATTCTGTGTTTCCCTCTCTCTCTGACCCTCCCCCGTTCATGCCCTGTCTCTCTCTGCCTCAAAAATAAATAAACGTTAATTTTTTTTTTAAAGAGGAGCTGGGGGGTTGCTGTGCTTTGCCCCCCAGTCCCCACTGTGCTCTCACTGGACAGGACCTAGCCTCGGCCACTTCCTTCCAATTTTGGATGGAGATTCAATGGCAGGGGTGCAGGGACAAGTCAGAGAAGGGACAAGGGGAGAAAAGAGAGGACAGGGAAGCCTTGGGAAGAGAAAGTGGAAGGGCAAAGAACTTCCTCAAGCCTATGACCTCACTCAGGAGCATGGCAGGCCTGCCTCATCTAGACATGTTGCTCCAAATGAGGCAATCCACTCCTTTGTAGTGTCCCTTATGGTCCCCGAATTCTTGCATGATACCTGAGAGCTCTTCACCACCTACTTGTGGAAAGCCCTGGCTTTTAGGAGGAAAAATGATGTCACAGAATTTTTTTTTTAACGGTGCAGGGAACCCTAAGAAGATAATACATTCCAAAGTCCCAACAGGAAAAAGGCAAAAAACAAAAAACAAAAAAACAGGCAGCAAGGGGGTCTAGCTCTCCCCAACTATGCATAAATTCTGAGCTGAAAAGATCCTCTTGACTAACCATGGTTTTACTGGAAGTAGATTATAGTTTCAATAGTGCCCATGCACATAAAAATTCAGCAGTGTTATTGGACCATACATAGGTCTGCTTTTCAGAAAAACTGGCAAGAGGCTGTGTGGAAATGCCAGGCTTACAGTGGAAACCTCCATGGGGTATTTTTCGATGTGGAACTAGACAAAAGCAAAACAAAACAAAAATGTAAGACTACAGGTCTCTGTAAGGAGCTAGGTTACTTGCAAATGCCATAGCCTGGCCTTGCACCCATGATGGCTTTTTTGATAAAATTCTTAAGAACAGGGTATATTATATTTCACAAATATAACAGCAATCCATGCTCCTCTTTACAGATAAATTATAAATGGTTTGCACATTAAAACACAGAAGAACTCAAGGTACCTGTTTTAAAGCACAGTTTTTAAAAATTTTTAAGTTTATTTATTTTGAGGGAGACAGAGAAAGGGAGCTGGGAGGGGCAGAGAGAGAGAGGGAGAGAGAGAATCCCAAGCAGGCTCCACATCATGAGTGTGGACCCTACTACACAGGCCTCGAACCCACAAACCTCGAGATCGTGAGTTGGATGCTCAACCGACTGAGCCACCCAGGGCGCCCTAGAGCACAGTTTTTAAGTATAGTTGCTCTCTTGTGATACAAGTCAGTTGTGCAACATCAGATACCTTGTGTAGAAGGGTGGATTGCAAGAATTAGAAAAAAAGGCTGGGTTGAAACCAAAACAATCCTCCTGAAACAAAAACTACTTTTAAACGATATCAAGCTGTCCCATGACTCTCTGGCTCTAAATCCGTAGTGATTAATTATTAATTAACCTTGACAAATTAGTATCCCAATGACCCTGATGTCTGCATCTATGTACAATTTGCGCCTGCCTTCATTTTACACCATTGCTCAAGAATATGCCAAACTCCTCAGAAAACAGTGCTGTTAGTCACTGCCTGCGAATATGGAATTCCCTTCCATGGCAATGTACTGCCATACCCATTTGACACCTGTTTTCTTGCCCAGATGGTTTTTTTCACTGATGACTGGAGGCAAAGATTCATAAGGAGGAAGCATTAGCAAGTCAAACATTCTAACTGGAGGCTGTCATTCTAAGAGCTACCAAAGTGATAAGTCTTGCCTCTATGGCCTCCCTTTGTCCTAAAGCCTCCTGTTTTGCTTTGTTTGTTTGTTTTGTTTTTCTTTAATCTTCAGTTGCTCATGGATTCTAATGAAGATATCAGCCATTTGTTAAGTAAAGACACTAAGAACTTCAAGAACAAAAATATCAGTAAGAAGGAACAATCTGTGTATTTGTTTGTGGTTGATGAACATTGGCCAATTCCAAAATAACGAAAAGCTTTAAAAAATGTTTGCTTTTTTTTCTCTTCTAGAAAAGAAAACATTGCGTTTCAAAGTACAAAGCGTATCAAAAAGAAAGAATATTTTCACCCAACATTGATTCTGTGTTTTCTTGCCATGTATGTAACAATTGTAAGCAGAGGCATTTTATACTAAATGTCAAATGTGTATCTATAGATGTTCATAAGAACTTTTGTTGTGTAAGCAAAAAGAATGAAACCTTGCCATTTGCAACTCCGCGGATGGAACTGGAGGGTATTATGCTAAGTGAAATTAGTCAGAGAAAGACAAATATCACGTGACTTCACTCTTATGAGGAATTTAAGAGAGAAAACAGATGAACATAAGGGAAGCAAAAATACTATAAAAACAGGGAGGGGGACAAAACATAAGAGACTCTTAAATATAGAGAACAAACAGAGGGTTGCTGGAAG
This sequence comes from Panthera onca, assembly GCF_046562875.1. Taxonomy (NCBI): domain Eukaryota; kingdom Metazoa; phylum Chordata; class Mammalia; order Carnivora; family Felidae; genus Panthera; species Panthera onca. Next base: position 134,255,122 of record NC_138344.1, read on the forward strand.
GGTTGTGGGAGGGGGGTGGGCTAAATGGGCCAGGGGCACCAAGGAATCTCCTCCTGAAATCATTGTTGCACCATATGCTAACTTGGATGTAAATTTCAAAATTAATTAACTAATTAACTCATTTTAAAAAGAAGACTTTTTGTTGTATAAAGTAGATATGTCTTAGTAATTATTACATTCTAATCAAAATCATTTTGTTGACACCGCTAAAAGGTACCTAGCACATTGTATTCCAGTTTTGTTCCACAGGCTGCGTAACCCTGGGAAAACTCTCTTATCCGTGGACCGGACCAGATCTGTCTTGTTCACCTCTCTGAATCTAGAAACTAGAGGAGCCGACGTTGGGTGGCTCGCCCAGAAGAAGAATTTGTACCCATTACAGTAAACAATCAGGTCACAGAAACACACCTAAAACCACCGCAAATGAAGTAATCAGACCTCCTTAAATGTTTTCACCATCTGGAAAAATCACACCCCAAGGGCCAAGACAGTTACCTAAGAACATTTCTGAGTACATTACCCAGGCCTCGAGGCAACAGGTAGGTGGGTTCCATGCCAATTAGAAAATGTTATGATTGGCAAGCCACGATGAAACTCTAAAATTGCAGTTTAATGGAAATGCTGGCTGTCATCCCCAAAGTACATTTCAAGGAATCACCAAGCTTTAGAATTAGAGGCAGCTAAATGGAAGTTTTCATCCATATCGAGCCCAGAAGATTAGGAGGTAACACAAGGATTGGTGCAGGTGTCCCCGCTCTTAATCCGGTGCCGCTCCCACCACAGAACCCTTCCTCCTTCAGGACCTGACGGAGCGGTCCGGAGCAGGGCTCATATAACAAGTTCTCAGCACCGCTCGGGGATGGGTCAAAGCTGACGATCGACCCCGATGCAGAGACCAGGTATCTGAGCCGGAGGGAACAGCCAGCCCCATCAGACTCCAGAGAAGCACAATGCCGTGATTCAAAGAGCAAGCTTATCCCCAATCTTGTGAAAATAAGATTTCCCAAGGGGTGGGTGAAACTGACAGCTTTTCAGGTTCTGGGAGCCTCTAGAACGGTTTCCCAAATGTTTGGGGTTGGGCCTTACGGTCAATACACACTTTGCCCCGGGGCGTTTTTTTGTCCCTTAATTTTTAGGCCCCGGTGTATTTGAAGGTAAATTGATCCCACATGCTTCTGATTCATTTACACTGAACTCATCAGGCCATGTTTGGAAAGAGCGATCTGAGGTCCAAGAAGCTCTTTCAGCCTGCTTTTATGAGTCTCTCCGTGCCTTTTTTTTTCTCAGAAGCAGGAAGCCACGTTTTGACGTGGACAAATAAAATGCGAGCCCCAGAGACGCGGGTCCGGTTCCAAATGTGGCACCTTTGGCACCAATGGGTCCTCGAATCACCAAGAGACAGCCTTCCTGCCTTCTTTTTGTGACATTAAGGAAACCTTACCCTTGTGCTGTGTCGAGCCGAAGCGGGTAATTGAGAGCTGCCCGGTGCCGAGCTCACATAAACTGTCAGCGTTCTACACACACCTTTTCCTCGTCACCTAAGCCGCCCACACGAGGGGAGTCCCAGGCTCGGGGCCACCTCCTGCTCTGTGCTCTGCAGGGAGCTGAGCCGGGCCTGCATGCTGGCACGTCTTTAGGAACCTGTCCTGATTCTTCTGAGCTCTGCACCCGAGGCGTCGATGTTGTTAGTTAACGTCACTGGAAACCGGCTGCCCAACGGGAAGGGGCTTGGTTGTGCTTCGTTTTAATTAAAAAATAACCACAGCTGGGCAGCGACTGGGTCGCTCAGTCGGTTAAGTGTCCGACTTCAGCTCATGGTTCATGAGTTCAAGCCCCACATCAGGCTCTCTACTGCCAGCACAGAGCCTGCTTCGGCTCCTCTGCCCCAACGCCCACCTCTCTGCCCCTTCCCTGTTGGAGCTCTCTCTCTCTCTCTCTCTCTCTCTCTCTCAAAATAAATAAACTTTGAAATTAAAAAACAAAAACACAGCTGGGAGCAAAGTCAGGTGCACAGTATGGGTGAGAGAAATGCTCTCTGGGCAAGGGAGCCAAATATACTATTTCCTCTGCTAAAGAAACTTTCAACTAATCCTAGGAACAGGCACAGTTCCTGGCACCCAGTAGTTCTTTAATAAATATGCTCCCTACGAGTAGAATGGGAATATCTGTCCATCTGTGTTGTAGACTGAACCTCATCAGGGAGTACATGCCCTCCTCTGGAAGCCTCAGGTCAACCCCTGGGACAGGACACAAAGGCAGCTGTCCCCACCTGTTCTCTAACCCGTGACTTGCACTGTTGACTCTCTCTGTCCCCTGCCTGGGGTTCTGACTCTTGAAAGGAAAGCCAGAGTCCCTGATCAGGAAATGGGCAATGAGCCCTGCAAATAGCTGAAAAGATGTCGAGGGCAAGGTGACCAAGGTTGGGCCATATTTGTCCCCCTCTCTTTATAGGGTTTATAACAGTGCACTCTGAACTCTGGCTGTTTACTACAGTTTTTAAAAGTATCAATGCCGGGGGGCTCCTGGGTGGCTCAGTGGGTTAAGTGCCTGGCTCTTGATTTCGGCTCAGGCCAGGTTTTGATCTCATGGTTTGTGAGTTCAAGCTCTGGGTTGGGCTCTGCACTGACCGTGAGGAGCCTGCTTGGGATTCTCTCCCCCTCTCTCTCTGTCCCTCCCCCTGCTCTCTGTCTCTCAAAATAAATAAATAAACAAAAAACAAAAAAAAAAAGTCAGTGCCCGGGCCCTACCAAAGACCAACGAAACCAGAATTTCTGGGTTCAAGAAATCAGCCCAAGATATCAGGTTTTTCTCTTAAAAGTTCCACGAGTTATCCTAGCACACGGCCAGGGTTGAGGGCCACTGATTATAAAGTAAGGTGACTACATTTCGGCTCTGGAAGGGTACCTGGAAATAATCTACATGACAGAGGGAACAGTTAAAGAACAACTGTTCTCAAATGAACGAAACAGGATTCAGGCTGACGCTTCCTCTTACCTTCCCCACCTCCGTTTCTCTGTCCCCTACTCCCCATCAGGTACCTGAGTTATAAAGGACCACGGAGCTCTCCAGGGAGTTTTCAAACCAGTGCACAATAAACGGGTTCAAAGAAGAGCCAGCCCCACACGCTGAATCATCTACGATGTCACAATGAACCAAACACAAGATCTCTTCAAATATTTAATCAGTTTAGAGACCTCTGCCTTCCAGCCCAGTTGGGTAAAAATTCTAAAGAAAACATGAGTAAGGGGTCCTCGAAGAAAACACCGGGGTAGAATGGAGAGGAGACTGGGTTTGGGAAGTCAGAACATAACATGTGTCTGAAGGCCTTCTTAAGGAATTCTACCACTTATTTAAAAAAAAATAATATACTCAAAATGCACAAGAAAGGATTAGACAGTTATACAAACGTAAGGACAACTAAACCTTCTCTCGTGGCTGAAAATACCACACATGTTTTGAAATAGACTCTGTGAAAACCCCTAGATCCTGCTGTGGTTTCTTTCCGCAGCCTTCTCTGTGCATACAAGAAGCAGCTAGCTATACCCCGCGTCCCCGTGAGCAATCCGGGCCTCGGCAAAGAAGCAATCAGCGAGAAGTGACAGGAAGCCGTTCACAGTCTTGGAACGCGGACTCAGACCCCAGCGAAGCTAATCTATTTCCTTCGAAAAATATGAAAATAAACTGATAGGCCTTGAAAAATCACCGTCGATCTCAGGTCAGGGCGCTGATAATACTTTTCGATAACTGCGTCGTAAGAACTGGGGGAAGCATGTCCTTCAGAGCGACGGGTCTACAAGGGGACAGGCAGCGTCAGGACATTCGGGGCCGACTCCTCGGGAGGCGGTCAGCAAGAAAAGCGTAACATCTGTCCCACGTCACCCTCCCTCTCGTTTCTTCTCTTCTCCTGTCCCTGGGTGCTGCTGAGAGGCAGTGTCAGAGACCCCAGCCCGGGGCTCAGAACGGGTACTGGGACACATATATCCGCAGTCGGATCACGGAGCTGCCTCTGAAGTTGATGACCGTGTTGACCGTGATCATTTCCAAGTCCAGCTGTATGTCCCGCGGCCCTTTGATGGGGCGTGTCATCACCAGGGTGGCACTGATGGGGCCCGTTTGCTGTGGACAGAACCGGGGATACTGGTTAGAGAAAGGCTGGCCGGCGTTAACAGGGCAGGTGAGCCGGACTCCAGAAGCTGTCGAGCAACAGCAGAGAGGGTTGGGGACAGCTGTGGGTCGGTCGGGAGGCGGGGTGCCCCACACGACCACCAGGGCAGAGGGCCGGGTGGTCCGGCGGCAGCCTCCACCGGGGCGCCCCTCCCCCCCCAGAGCACTGCAGTCGGACTGGCATCCCCTGACGCCACGCTCTCCCCTGGCCTCTGCCCACGTCCCACCCGGCTTTTTCCTGCTGACCCTTCAGGTCCCACCCGAAATGTCACTTCCTGAAGAAGCCTTCTCTGCTTCCCCCAACTGCACCCAGTCTACTTTCCATCGCGGTCCACCCTACTTGGTCTATGTCTGCTGTCTGAGTCCCCGCCAGACTGCGAGCTCTCTAAGAGCGAGGACGGGGGTCAGGTTTTTCACCAATGAGTGTCCCCAGAACCTGGCACGGTTCCTGGCACACGGTCAGTGCTCAGTGAATAGATCTGGAATGAAAGAATGAATAATTCATGGAACTGCATGTCACAGAGCTGTCACTTCGCTTCTCCGGGCCTCATCCTCTAAAATGAGGGTTTGTAGGGGCACGTGAGTGGCTGTTGGTCAAGCATCTGCCTTTGGCTCAGGTCATGATCTCACAGTCCGTGGGTTCGAGCCCTGCGTCGGGCTCTGTGCTAACAGCTCAGAGCCTGGAGCCTGCTTTGGATTAGGTGTGTGTGTGTGTGTGTGTGTGTGTGTGTGTGTGTGCCCCTCCCCCGCTTGCAGTCTGTCTCTGTCTCTCTCACACATAAATAAACATTTAAAAAAATTAAAATGAGGGTTTGCACCAGATCAGTAGTTCTCCAGTCAACAGCTGCCAATGCACCCAGAACACTTTTTCTTAAACTAACAATTTCAGGGACCCATTCCAAGATTTGCTGCTCAAGTGGGTGCTTGGATGAAGCCTGGGGAAACTGGTTCTGATGTACCGTCCCTGCTGGAGCTCCCATTAGACACTCTAGTCCCTTCCAGCTTCAGCACTCTGTGACCCTACTGCTGTAGTCCTAATGATTCCCTCCAGTGAATCTCTCTCTAAAACTTTTGAGCAGCTAGGGAGGGAGGACTGACATCCACTGAGCATCTATCACGTGGGAGGCACAGTTTTCAGCAATGCACTTATTTAATCCTTATTAAAAAGCGCTGAAAGGTTCTGTTACTCAAAGGGTGGTCCCTGGACCAGTACCACAGGCATCACCAGGGAGCAGGTTAGAAATGCAGGATCTCAAGCCCCACCTCTGGCTTACTGAGCCAGAATCTGTACGGTAACACAATCTCCAGGTGATTTGTGGGTACATTAATAATTGAGAATTGCTGGGACTCCTGATGGCTCAGTCGGTTGGTTAACTGTCTGACTTCAGCTCCGATCATGATCTCACGGTTCATGAGTTTGAGCCCCTCATCGGGCTCTGTGCTGACAGCTCAGAGGGAGCCTGCTTCAGATTCTGTGTCTCCCTCTCTTTCTGCCCCTCCCTGCTTGCACTCTGTCTCTCTCTCTCTCTCTCTCAAAAATCAATAAAAGTTAAAAAATTTTTTTAAAACACATAAATAAATAATTAAGAAGTGCTGATCTAAAAGCACAGGACCCAGTCTGGGGACCCTGCCTGTCCTACTAAAGGTATGTCTCATTATTTCCCCATTTTATAACTAAGCAAACCAAGGCCCAGTGAGGTTAAGTCATGACATGGGGTCACCCATGACAGGTAAGGGGAGGGCTGCGGCTTGACCCCAAATCCCAGGCCTTTTTCACTGCACAACAATTATCAGAGGAGACTGCTGTGTGTTTCATTTCTTCTCCCTGGAACCATCTTTTAGGAGAGATGCTCATGGGTCAGTGCAGTGGCCAGAGAGTGGGCTCCTGGGGAGGAAGTAGCGTGAGAGAGCACAGAGCGGCCGGACAATCGCTTCCTATAAGCCGCAGAGCCCAGCGCTGTGCCCAGAAACTGAAAGCAACAGGCTTGCAAAATCAAGCAACCTGGCCTAGTTAAAGCCACACCAGGTATTTTATCTGTCTCCATAAAGGGAGGGCTCCCCATAAAGATCCGACATCCCCAAGAGTATGACAAGGGCGGGACGGGCAGGCAGGTGCCAGCCAGGTACCGGGACCTCCCCTGTCCCCTGGACTATCAATAGCCTGACAGCCATGCAATTTCCTCTTGGCATCCCCTCCCTCTGTTCCCGTCAGCATCAGCGCAAGTGGTGCGTCCTTACCCAGAGGATCGCTCAGACTTCCTTGTCAACTCTTGCAAAACTTGAGAGCACCGGGCCAGCAGTGCTGGCCACACAGGGACAGCCACACAGGGAAATGCCCATGGCATTTACGTATACGAATATCTCACCAGCTTTCACTGTTTGCATGAACAAAGGCCAAGGACTGAAGACCTTGAGCCGTGGGCAGCCCTTGGGAGGGAGGCCTACAAGGCTCGTGGTCATTGGTACGAAACGATGACGGGGGCAGTGGGTATGAAAGCAGGCACTGGGCTATTTTGTACATCTCTTATTTAATCCCCATACCCTACAGTGTGAGTAGGTGACGTACATTACATCAGGTCACCAAACTAGCACACTGGCCCCCCAATCCTGCTCTGACCGCTACATCCTATGACAAGGTCTCAGTACATCTGAATTTCCGGACCATTCCGCTGCACTTACTCCAAGGAAGAATCGCCACTTTGCATTGTCAATGTTTGCCTGGTTGTTTGTCCCCTCTCCCCACCAGGGTGGGCTCCTCAAGGGCAGAGGTCACATCCTGTTTGATCCTGAACTCTCGGCGCCTGGCCCAAGGCTGCATACGTCCTGGTGCTGAATTTATGTTTGGTGACGGAAGAAGAACGAGTGCCCAGCACCCGTGCAGCCGACCGCAACGGCGGCAGGGTGCAAACTGACCACCGGATGTGTGTTTCCTTGGCCTTGCTCGGACACGTGCGGGGGTCTGTTCTAAGTCAGCCTGTGGGACAGCATCGTCTGACTCGCGGTCAGCAGGTCAGCTGCCCGGGGACCTGCCACCTGATCCACACATGTCTCATGGAGTAAATATGCTCCTCCTTCCGGCCCTAATTGCGTCCTCGAGTCACCTGGCCAAGGCCAGTCACCAGTCCAGGGCTCAGGGTGAGGCCGGCTGCCGACTGTGTTTGTGAAAGGCACATGTGTGTAAGCACACGTGCCTGTGTGTGCACGGGGCCATGTGTGGCTTGCCCGCTGTGTGCTCGTGACACAATCAGTGACCTTCCGCGTGGAAGAACCTGAATTCTGGCCGCCAAGCCGCACCTCCTGCATGATGCTCCTGTCACCAGCTCCAGAGCCCGGGAGCTCACAGCGTCCTGAAAACAGCGGCCGTCACAGCAGAAACAACACTATCAGTCCAAAATAACTAACCCTTCCTGAACACCTTCTACTATTACTAGATGTTAAAGCAGCCCTTTCCTGTTATCTCAATTTCTGACCCCACATCCTAAAGAGAAGGTAAGCGTATGCATGGATTTCGACACCGGCCTGCCCGGGTTCGAATCCTGCTCGGCTACTTCCTGGCTGTGAGACCATGGGCACGTCCCTCAGCCTCTCTGTGCCTCGGTGCCCACGTCTATAAAATCGGGACGGTCACGCAGGCACTGCGTCACAGGACTGTTGGAAGGATGAAGGGAGCGATATATGGAAAGCATTTGGCGCATGCCGAGCACTGTATAGGATTTGCTGCCGTCCGGGTGGTTCCTGTAGCTGCCATACCGGATTTGCAGAGCTGTGGCCCAGCCAGACCTGTTTCTCTCACCTTCAACATCATGGGGCATTCAAGACACTCACCAGCCCCCACCTCAAGCAAGAGGGCGGTTTGAGAGAACCGTTCAGGGATGTGGGTCCTTTAAGAGTGCAGAGAGAGAGAGAGTGGGGCGCCTGGGTGGCTCAGTCGGTTAAACGTCCGACTTGGGCTCAGGTCACGATCTCATGGTCGGTGAGTTCGAGCCCCGCGTCGGGCCCTGTGCTGACAGCTCAGAGTCTGGAACCTGCTTCAGATTCTGTGTCTTCCTCTCTCTGCCCTTTCTCTGCTCACGCTCTGTCCCTCTCTCCCTCTCTCAAAAATAAATAAACAGTAAGAAGAAAGAGTGCAGAGAGCAGTGGAGAAGTCTAGAGATGACAGCCAGCCCGGATACCTTGAACCATGGTGATGTAAGGAGCTGCTGGGGACCTGCCTGTTGGTGCATCTGCTCCGCCGAGGCCACAGCGGCCCCTCCCCACCCGCAGAAAGTCTGTGTGAGACACAGCACTGGAAAGAGGGTGCAAAGGTTTGGGGCGGCTTGTAGCCAACAAGGGGCCCTACTGGCAACAATCCAGTAAGACCCCAGTCCCATCACCCTAACGCTCCCCTCCGTTATCTGCACCCCCCGCACCCAGTCCCGGAGAAGGAGCCTAAAACAGCACAGTCAGCGTGGGGAGGGGAAGAGGAAGCTGGCACAGGGGCCACCCCCACCCCACCCCTAAGCAGAGGAAGGGGAGAAACACTAAACACTGAGTGAGGGACAGAAAGGTGGACGTTTCCACTGAAACCAGCTTATTAGACTTGATATGAGAAGGAGACAATTCAATAGTAACTCAAAGAACCTGTCAGTCCGAGGGATTAACCTAGATATCACCCAGGTGTGCACAGGTTGGAGCCAGCAAGGTGAGAAAAAGGTTACTGAATGTTTCACCTCTGCCAAATCCTACCTGTTTGATCAAAACAGTCATTCTGTGTTCCAGGCACTGAGCTAAGCAGATGATCTCATCTAATCCCAAGGTAAATACTATTATTAGCCCCTCTTTACATATGTGGAAATTGAGGCCCAGAGAGGTTAGGTAATGGGCCCAAGGTCACACAGCTGGTGAGTTGGTGAGTTGTAGAACCCGAATGAAGTGGACCAGCCTGGCCCTGGAGCCCACAGAGAACAACGATGTGCGGCCTCCTGATGATGGGGCCGTGCCTTGGAAGCTGGATGTGTGGAAGGCCCACCTTGTCCAGCAGATTTCTCCTTGTCTTCCTGCCCCATGCCCGTGGCTTCGCAGGGCACCCAGACGGAACCTGTTTTCCCTTCCCGGGTGCAGCCAGGAGAGATGCCAGGAGCCACCTCCCTGTCCCTAAGTTCCTTCAGCCTCAGAGTCCTGACATCCTCTTCTGAATAAATAGTAAAGAATTAGGGCCCAACTCAATGTCCTGAGAGGGCACAAGCATACAGCTCGGCTTTGTGGGTTTCAAGGGTCCCCCAGGGGCTGTGTCAACCTGAGTCCCAGAGGAAGCCTCCAGGAAGGATCCTGCCTCCCGTCCACGCCACCTGTAGGACAATCTTCTTCCCCCGCCATCACTGGCTTTTACAAGCCAGCCACCCGGGGAACATTTGGGTCTATAGGGATTTTAGCAGGTGGTGTTCCAGTGAGCGACACCTCACCCAGGCAAGGCCACCTTCTGAGGATCTTGTTTTCTGCGTGGGAAAAGGAAAAACGCGAGGCAGGTGGCATCAGTGATGGAATTTTAAATCCCCCAAAGGGGCATCTCTGTGCCCTATGATTGGGACCCGCTATGTCTGTACAAATGACAGAGGCCAAACTGCAGGAGGCCGCTGGGCTAGGCTTGTGCTCCCGAGGGCAGCAAGGCCACAGCAGCTCACAGATGTGGGTTTCTGCTGGACAGCGGAGAGAGGACAGACATAAACACAGCTCTCTTTCTCATCTCACGAAGTTCCTCTGCCTTCAACTCAGTCCATCTTTTTCCAAAGCCTCTGACCCTGTTGCACCGGCCTACAGATGCTGGCTCCACTGACTGTGTTACACATGTGACCCGGTCCCCCTGGGGTCTTGCCAAAAACTATCAGTGAGGATACAGGCATGATACCAGCCCCTGGAACCTTTTCTAAACTGTTCTCACCGCTGCTTCTGAGACGTCCCTGTTTTCAGACAGTCCCAGCCCCAGAAGCTAGGACTGGAAGGTTCGGCCAGGAGATAGGGAGAGGGAGGTAGAGACCTCAGATACAGGGTCCTTTCACGGGACTGCGACCGGCTCCCTTCAAAGTGGGTAAACTTCCATGGGCCTGTAGCTCCCCCACGATGCCCCTGGAGGACCACAAGCTGCATTTGTTAGGAATGCAGATTCCTGGGCATAGTGGGCCGAAGGCTCCCAAAGTTATCGGGCCCCAATCCCTGGAACCTGTACTTGTTACCTTATAAGGAAGAGGGACCTTTGCTGAGGGGATTAAGTTAAGGATCTTGCCGTGGGGAGATTATCCTGGATTATGTGGGCTGGCCTTAAATCCGATCACATGTGACACACAGAGCGAGACAGGGAGGGTTGACACCCACAGAACCTGAGGCAGTGTGACCACTGGAGGCAGGGACTAAAGGGACGTGGCCACAAGTCAGGAAATGCTGGCAGGTGCTGGGAGCTGGTGGAAGCAAGGAATGGCTTCTCCCCTGGAGGGGAGATGGCTCTGTGACACCTTGGTTTCCACTCAGTGAACGTGATTACAGGCTTCTGGCTCCCAGGACCCTGTGAAAATAAATTTCTGTTGGGTTAAGCCACCGAGTTGGAGTCCTTTGTCATAGTAACCACAGGAAGTGGATACCCTAGGCCTCCACCACGGTCTTCTGAGAGAGATTCTCCGGAGAGGAAGCTCTGGAATCCACTTTTTGGACAAGTGCCCACGTTCACACTGAAATGTAAAAAACATTGCTCTGAACCGGGGGTATCCAAAGAGGTACATTCACCCCAGGGCTGCAGGACATGAAGTGCAATAACATAAGGGTGTGGGATTATACGTGTATAGCACAGAAGTGAGGGGCGCCTGGGTGGCTCAGTCAGGTGAGCGTCTGACTCTCGATGGTGGCTCAGGTCATGATTTCGCAGTGCGTGAGTTTGAGACCCACGTTGGGTCCTGTGCTGGCCGCGTGGAGCCCGCTCGGGATGCTTTCTCTACCCCTCCCCGGCTCGAGCTTGTGCTCTCTCTCAAAATAATGAACTTCAAAAAAGAAGGGGCAACTACAGTTTAGGATGTGTATTCTAAAATTTTCTCCTGATGTGGCTAAGTCAGTGCTATCCAATCAAACTTTCTACGATGATGGAAAGGTTCTCTATCTGAGCCAATACAGCGGTCACAGGTGACCACTGAGCCCTTGAAATGTGGCTTGTGCTACTTTTTAATCTTATTTCATCATAATTCATTTAAATGTAAAGAGCCACAGTTGCACAACACAGGTGGGGCCCACTTCCGTGAGGCATGCTTTCATATTCACCACAACATAAGTGCCGGGAGGGCAGGGAGGCCAGAGATCTGGGGATGCTGTGCTCACTGCTATATTCTCGGTTTCTGGAAGTGCGAAGTAGGTAATAAATACCTTCAGATGAGTGGATGGATAACTGGCTATGTGAGTGACTCCTCCAGGCAGGAAAACGATGGAAGATTGCATCTTGGCCTAACTTCTCATTGCACTGACGAGGGTCCTGAGGCCCACGGGGGAAAAGCAGTTTTTACAAAGCCATCTAGAAAGTAACAGGAATCTGAACCTTGAAGTCCTGACTCCCACCCATCCCCTCTTCTCTCTTCATACCCGCCCCTCCTGGCTGCTCTCCGAACTGTTTCTAGAAGCACGTGCCAGGTTAGACAACACAAGCATCGTTAAAGACGGTGACGATGCCCTCTTACCCGCATATAGAATTCTCGGCCCTCATTCCCAGACTTGATCTGGAAAATGTAATAAGCCCCAGGGTAGCGGGTCGTTGCTTGCATTTGGAAGATGTCAGCAGGAACGGAGCGTCCCGATACCACATCCATATCCCGGTACAAGATGGTAAAGGGCTGGTCTCTGCAGCCAGGATTCTCAGCGGGACACATACAGCGGCTGTTGGGGAGGGAAATCATTTGAGAATGCGATAAATCCTTTCCAGATGCTCGTTGTACCTACTTCCTCACTTAAAACGTTGAAAAGAGGCCACCCCATTTTTATCATCTGAATGCTGTCACTGGAGATCCTCTCTGCTCCTCGGTCTGGTGTAAAAACTCACCAGCGTGTACGTGAGCTGTTTCCTAGAGAATGGCCTATTCTGACCAATCAGAATAGGTCTGGCTACCAGAATATAAACCTTGGATGTCTGCCTTTCAGAACACTGGCACGTTCTCTAATGCGCTTCACATTTGTCATGTATTCATTTGGCAAAATGCATCCCTGGTCACATAGCCCTTCACTTCCCCAGACGTACACACTCACGAAGAAATTTTAAAAAGTGAGAAATGCCATTTAGCTTGACAGGATTTGGGTGGCCCTTGTACATTCTCTATGGCACTTAACACAGTCTGGGTAGAACGTGACTTAATCTTTCCATTTGACAAACAAGTTAGAACTCACTATGTTTAAGGCATAACATCAGACATTTTGGAACTGCAATAATAAATACGATCCTGACCTCAAATAGTTCACCTTCCAGTAGGAGAAATAAATCACGGGCGCAAATATCTCTAATACAGAGCAACTAGTTTGAAAGATTAGTAACAGTGTTGTCATCATATGAAATCATGGACTCTCTTTACCAAGGAATGCCTGCTGTAGACACCCCGTTGATTTGTCCCTAACCACCCCCATCTCTCACCTCATCCCTGAGACTTCCCTTCTAGGAGTCAGAGCTGAGGAGAATGGGGAGGTCTATAGATAGGTGCCTTGCTGGGTGGAACCGGGAGTCAGTCTTGTCTTGTTTCTGCTGCTCTCCCCAAACTTCTGATCTACCTTCAAAACTTACTGGTTGGTTCGATCTCCAAAATATAGTCCAGATCCAACCACTTTTCACCGTCTCCTCTGTCACAGAACTGTCATTCAGGCCACCACCGTGTCTCTCCTGGACCTCTGTGATGGCCTCCTAATAGGTCCCTCTCCCTTCAATCCATTACGCAGCAGCCAGAGTGCCCGTCATCGAACAAAGATCAGATTCTGTCTCTGTCCTGCTTGAAGATCCTCCAGGGGCCACCCCTTATATCTTGAGTAAAAACTGAACAAAGTCTGGGGCGCCTGGGTGGCTCAGTCGGTTAAGCGTCTGACTTCAGCTCAGGTCATGATTTCACCGTCCATGAGTTCGAGCCCCGTGTCGGGCTCTGTGCTGACGGCTCAGAGCCTGGAGCCTGCTTCGGGTTCTGTGTCTCCCTCTCTCTCTGCCCCTCCCCTGCTTGTGCTCTGTCTCTCTCTCTCTCAAAAATATATAAACATTAAAAAAAATTTTTTTAAACTGAACAAAGTCTGGCCTCTGTCAATTTCCCTCAGATCACTGCCCACTTCACTCACTAGGCTGCAGCCACTGAAGACGTTCCCCGAAGACGTCAAGTTCACCACCGCCTTGTGGTCTTTGCACATGCTGTTCCCTCGGCTCTTCCAGTCTCTGCCAACATCGACTCATTTTCCCATTCCAGCCCAAATGGCGTTTCCTCAGAGGAGCTTTTGGACTCCCCAGTCTAGACCAGCTCCAGCCCTAATGTTCCTTTTATAAATTCCCGTTCCTCCTGCTCACAGCACCCATCCCAATCTACGATTATGCATTCATTTATGCGACACCGGTTGAATGCCTTTCTCCTCCGCTAGCATAAGAGCAAAACCATCATGCCTGGTACTGTTTGCCACGTGATAGGAGCTCGACTAACGTTTGATAAAGGGGTGTATAAAAATCATTTGTAAAGTTTGGCTTTCTGAAGGCTGATCCAAATAGCCAAGTCAAACTGTCCCGGGTGCCCGAATGGCCCCTGAAAACGTCACGTGTCACACAGAAAAGAACTGCCTCCTAAATGAAGAAGCCCGGAGGAGGGCGTGACGGCTGGCAGCTGAGGAGGATCACAGACAGCTGGGGGAGATGGCACTGGAGCTGAGATCTGGAAGATGGGGCGGATCTGTCCACGTGGCGGTGGAAGAAATGCCTTCCATATGGCAGAAAATGGGTGCGTGAGAGGCGGGAGGCTGGACATTCCAGGGTGTGGGTAAAGGTGAGGGCGAGTCCTGCTCAGGTTGGCAGGAGCACAGGACCATGAACGAGGAAATGAGCTGGAAGGGGGTGGCTGGAGTCAGCCGAGACGGGTCCTGGAGGCAGGCAGCTTGCCGCGGCCCGCCAGGGACCTCACGGGCAACACGAGCTCAGTGCTGTCATTGAAGCCGTCGACTCCCTGGCTCCAGACAAGCGCGGCCTGGAGGACCCCAGAGAGAACCAGAGAGAGTGGACACTTTGCTCCGCCACGTAGGACCCTGGAACCAGACACCAAAGGGTTGCTAGAAGCACGGCTCTGAGCAACAAGCCGAACTGTCCGTAACGGACCCGCCTGCCCCTGCTTCGTCCTCTTTGTCCAGTTTTTGTTCAGAGCAGGAAGCGCACAGGTAAGCCACGAATTGCTCTTAGATGCTGTATTCCTAGAGGCCACGGCAGGTGTGTCTGACGCATCCCTTTGTCTCCAGCGCAAGGAGTGGGTGTTGCTCAGGGGGGAAACTGTGTGACTGAATGAGAGGAGGGCCCGGGGCGCCTGGGTGGCTCAGTCGGCTGAGGTCATGGTCTCATGGCTCATGAGTTCCAGCCCCGCGTCGGGCTCCGTGCTGACAGCCGGGAGCCTGGAGCCTGCTTCGGATTCTGGGTCTCCCTCTCTCTCTGCCCCTCCCCTGCTCACGCTCTGTCTCTCTTTCTTAAAAAAAATAGAAAAAAAAAAAAAAAAGGAAGAGACAAGGACAGAAGGTGTGTGTGTGTCCGTGTGTGTCCAGCAGGCAAGAGGCTAAGTATCCTGACTCCCTGGCAGGGGCACCCTCCTTTCCCACCACACAGGCAGCTGAACCAGACCTCTCATCACATTCCCATTTCCCAAATGACTTACTTATCGCTGATCCGAAGATAAGGCTCCTCACAGCGGATGGGGTCAATGCACTTGAAGCCCCCTTGCAGATTGTAGCAAGTTTGCTGCAGGTTACACGTGTGGTTTCTGTGCTCGCACTCGTTGATATCTGAAACGAAGGGTAGACAAGGGGCTGAAGCAGGACAGTGCTTCCAAGGCGCTGGGCTCCTGGCCAGGTGTCGGGGGTGGGGCGGCCTGGGTCTTTACTAGAGAACTGCACTGTCCACCACGATAGCGACTGGCCACTGTGTGGCTACTGGGCCCTTGAAAGGTGGCTAGTCCGAACTGAGACGTGCTGGAAGTGGAAAATACACACCGGTTTTGACAACGCAGTACAAAAAAGAAAGTGATTATCTCTTCAAAAGTTCTTACATAGAGTACATGTTGGAATGATAATATTGTAGATGTATTGCCTTAAATAAAATACATTCTTAAAAGTAGTTTTTCCTATTTTCTATTGCTGTATGGCTCCTCTTTGTAGCTGACTTTATATTTCTATTGCCCAGCCCTGGCTATGGAGAATTCTTGCCTGGTGTTCCAGTAAGGTAGATTCAAGGAGCTGCAATGGGTCAACGGCTCAGCCACCAGCCTCTCCATTGGCCCCACTGGGTGACCATGAGGCTGGGAATCAGCCCAAGTGGCCAATCTGAAGAGTAAGACCTACCCCTTCACCATCTGGGGGTCCTGACCCTTTGGGGGACACAGCAGTCTGATGTGTGAAGTTCCCCTGCCATCCATTTTCTAGGAAATCAGTAGAGAAACACTAACTGGGCTGCCCTCCAGGGCCCATGAGAAGGGCTGGACCGTGGTCCGTGAAGGGGGCCAGGCCACAAGGAGTCTTGGGGATGCAGAGATCTGCCCGGGGGTGGGGGGAGCCACACAGCCTGGCCACAGCCTGCCGCTCTGGGAGCCACCGGAACCTACTCCTGCCCTCATCCCTGCCACCTCCCCCAGGTGAAGACCTCCAGGTGACCCCTTGAGCCAGCCCCACCTGACACCTCCCCCAGCCAGGTCCCCCTGGACAGCCTTACCCTGGCAACTCCGGTTGTCATCCAACAGAATGTAACCGGGGGGACAGGAGCAGAAGTACGTGCCGGGCTGATTCACACACTCATGCTGGCAGAGGAACTCAGAGAAGCTGCATTCGTCCATGTCTGGGGGTGACAAGTCACACCTGCTGTTTATAATTAGACCACCTGGGCGTGGGAGCTTAGCGGTTATCTCCTCCGACTCCCACACACTCCTGATGCACATGACAGCTTTGTGGCTACCAGGTTGCCGTTTTACTTCTCGAACACTCAGGTGACAGGGAGCTCACTACCTACTGAGGAAGCCTACCAACAACGGGACAGCTCTAGCTGCTAGAAGATTCTTTCCCCCAGGGAGCTGAAATCTGTCTCCATCAAGCTTCCATCACTCCTCCCTCTGGCTCAGCTACGTTATCTACTCACTACCGACTCATTTTGCCCAACGGGTACATGTAACTTTCACTTCTGAAGGGGGGATTCTTTTGCCCATCGGAGTTTTCTACCGGCAGAGCTCTTCCCCCAGAGCCCCCAAAAGCCCACATTCCCTGGCCCCCAGCCTTCTGCAAGGGCAACCTTACCAGCGCTGATCGCCCTCTAATCACCCCGAAGTTGAGAAGCAATATGCTTCCGAAAATCCCAACTCAAAGGGACGAATCCGGGAGGCCGGGGGATGCGCGTTACGGCGAAAGTTCATTGTGTTCAAAGCCCTCCTTGAAAGAGAAAGCTCTGGAGGGGCGTGGGGTGGGCCAGCGTATCGCCCCTGGCTGGCCCGCCTGCCTCAGGAGGTGGTCGGCACGTGGGAACCTGGAGCTGGGCCACTCCCGGGCTGCAGAGAGGTGGCGACACGGAGGAGCAGCCATCGAACACATAGGCCGGGGCAGCTGATGCAGAAGAGGGCGTCTTAGAAGGGCCAGCCCTCCTCACACACGGAGTTTGGCAGCAGAGCCCCATCTGAGCCTCGTTCGTCGAGCGCGCCAAAGAAAACATGTTTTTCTTTCATTTATTGTTTCCCGAAAACTTGCTTTCCCCAGCTTCCCCATGTGACATGTCCTCGGATTGCTCTCTCGCTCACAGACCGCCGGTGGCCGGAATGACCCAGGGACGGTGTCCGGGCAAACGAGGCGGCTTCCCCACCGCGGGATAATCCTGGTGTCGCCTAAGCCTCTCACGTCGCAGGAGGAACAACTCCTTCCCAGCTCTCCCAGGGGTCTCCGGGCAGTGGGCTGGGAGCCGGCAGAACCGGACGTGCATGTGGAAAGTTAAAGCACGCTCATGAGGTAGGACGTGCTTCTGTCCGCCCCGCCCCAGCCCACCCCACCCCTGCTCCCCCGGGGACCTCGTAGGGTCTCAGGCCTCGGGCCCCAGCCCATCACAACAGACAGTAGATTCTGCTCATACCTCTGGGAGAGGCGGGAGTAAAGCCTGAAGCTGTCAAGCGCTTGCTATGCACCAAGTGCTGGCTTAAATCCTTCCCATGTCTCATCTTACTATTTTTTTTTTTTTTTTTAAGATTTTACTTTTAAGTAATGTCTACACCCAACGTGGGGCTTGAACTCACAACCCAAAGATCAAGAGTCGCACGCCCCGCAGACCGAGCCGGCCGGTGCCCCACGCCTCATCTTATTTAATCCTCACCTCAGCCCTATGAGGGAAGTGTTATTATTAGCTACATTGAACAGAGGAAAAATGGAGGCTTACCGAAGTCAGGTAACTTGACTAACGAGTTAGGTAACAACTTACACATAAGGAGGAAGCAGTAAATCTCGGACATGAAGCTGGCCAGCCAGCCAGCTGTGACCTCCTACACTGGTCAACACCGTGCTGCGGTGTCTCCCTGAGCGATCCCGCTCAGGACTTAAAATCGGTGGATTTGAGGGGTCCTAAGGTTGGGGGCCTCCCCTGAGCAGGACTGGCCCCAGGGCAGATGGAGAGGGCAGCACGTGCCCCCACCTCCTGTTGGCTGGGGAGGGTCCCTAATAGGCCCACTCAGTTTATCTTGGGGTCTGCAATCCCCAGACTTTACTAGGGCTGTGGCTCCAATCTCCACCAAAAAAGCTGAAGTCCAAGCCTGGTTTCTGGCCAGGAGCACCCTTGAGGCCATTTTTCACTCATGCGAACCCGCCATGGTTTCCAGGATTAGCTCAGTTTAGCAAGTCCCCAAGAGATAAGGGACACAGCCAGGAAAGGGCTGGTGCTGTACAGAGGGGCCACACTAGCTGTGACAGCACCGGGAGTCACAGTTCCTGGGGGGAAATGAGAAGGAAGGAAGGAAAGAAGGAAGGAAGGAAGGAAGGAGGGAGGGAGGGAGGGGGGAAGAAGGAAAGAAAGAAAGAAAGAAGAAAGAAAGAGGGTAAGTAGGAAGGGACAGAAAACAAACTCCCTGTGTCCCACTGTTATCCCGAGCCAACATTAAAGCCTGAGGTGGCCAGGAGTCACTCTAAGTCTTAGGAAAGTGGGCACTTCATGGTGAGTGTGGAGGAGAAGATGGCCATTTAGGGTAAAATGAGTCAACTGAAAATCCCTGCCAAACCACCAAGGATGTAAACTCTCTGAAAAGCCAGAAGTCTCTTACACTGACAGAGAAAATAAATTAATATGGAACGATGCTTAGGTACACCAGTTTTTTTTTTTTAAGTTTATGTATTTATATTGAGAGAGAGAGAAAGAGAAAGACAACCAGTGGGAGAGGGCCAGAGAGCAAGGAGGACAGAGGATCTGAAGCAGGCTCTGTGCTGACAGCAGAGAGCCTGGTGTGGGGCTCGAACTCACAAACCATGAGATCATGACCTGAGCTGAAGTCGGATGCTGAAATGGACTGAGCCACCCAGGTGCCTCGGCGCCAGCTTTTTTAATCTTTAGGACCACATGAGTGACGTGGCCAAGGAAAGCACTAAACAGCAGAGCTAGAATTTGAACCCAGCTCCATCTGGCTCCAGTCGCTCTACTATACCCCCTCCAGAGATGGTCAGTATACACCTGTGGATGTGCAGGGACTTTTGGAGAAACAACTAATCCCATCTCATGATGCTAAACTTTCTCCCTCTTAGTCCCTTGGCCCAGATTCCCCCAAGGAGTGCCATAGGAGGAACTGAAATCTAGGAAGAAAGTAGCTTTTCATGCCTGAAGGTATTTTATTAGTTTCTGGGACTGACATTTAATCCGTCTGAGGCTCTCTGTAACTGCCTCCTCACGGCTCTGGCTTTCCGGGCCCCAGGGAGAGGTTGCTCGTTTGTTCAGAGTACTCTGTCCCTAGAACACCCCGGGCCTCAGTGAGGCTACCACACAAGTCCCATTCATGACCTGGGTCAGTTCCTGTCACAATGAAACCCGGGATTAGGAAACTTTCCATTCAGTGGGACAAAAAGATTTTCACGCCCTAGGGTATGGTTCGCTTATTTTGAAGAATACGGCGAAGCAGCGTTAATTTGAGCCGTGCTAATTCACAACGGCTCATGATGCCAAAAGTCGATGCAATGGAGTTTACTTTAATCCAGTGTTTACCAAAAAACAAGGAAAGAAGAAAAAGAAGGAAGAACGAAAGAAAGAGCACATACGTGGCTCCATGCAGGATGCTACATGGATTTATAGGAGTAAAATGTCATCCCTGTTCTCAAGGAGTTTGCAAGAGTTTACAACTTTCTTGTCACAAGTTTTAGTAAGAAAATTGTAATGGAGTCCGCAAGAAAGCCCTGGCAGAGAATCGTAGCTTCTGGGTCCTGGAAGGAATTTGTAAAAGGTCAGCGAAGTCACCACATCTAAGTTCTCACAAATTGTTAAGAATTAATTCATTCAACATTCAATCATTCATTCATTGATTTGAGGACTCTTGATTGTACGCATGCTGTGTGCCAGGCCTGGAGCTAGGAACTGATTCGTTATTTGTAGAGATTTTAGAAGTTCGCAAAGCATTTTCACTTACGTATATGATCTCATTCCACTCAGTGCCCCTGCCAACCCTACCCTGGGAGATATGCTATTATTTCAAGTCACTTCACTCTACAAGTACAATGTATGCGATCCCCAGGACTTGTCAGTGCTGGGTAGGCATAGATACTTCAAACCAACACACAACATTGGGTCACTCTTTTCCCTCTTCAACCCCATGTCAGACCCTAAAAGGCAGCTCCGTCAGATTTTGCATTAGGGGTCAAATGACAAGGGAGGGGACTCTACTCCACCTTTCAGGAAGTGACTCATCTCTGCTTTGTGTGGTTGTGACCCCACCGCACTAAGAAATGTCCCCAAACTGGATATGTGTCTGTGAAATGAGAGGAAACACCTGTAAAGGAAGCCCTTGTCCTCTGACCCCCCCACCCCTGGACCCCTAATACAGATGGAAGTCTCCAAATGCCAAAGCCCATTACCACTGCAATGAACACCGTCATCCTCAAGCTCATATCCTGGGTCACAGCGGCAGATGAAAGAGCCATAGGTGTTGACACAAGTTTGCACGCATGGGTTCTCAGTTGCACATTCGTTCACATCTACGGGAAAAGAAAAGCACGTCACTGAGCATTCCCACAACAGAACATCCCCAATGACCAGGCAGAAAATGCACTCGCAACAAAATCTACCGGCGCTGGGAGACCAGATTCACAGGGGCCAAGTATCTCCACCCAAGATCTCTCACATTCAGAGCTCAGACCCCAGAGCTTTCACCGAAGGACCAGGGTCTCCATCCACATGCCCCTCCTTGCTCACAAGTTGGGAAGGGCAGAAACAACTTGTACATACACCATATCCATGCATATGCATGTACACACACACCCCTCCTAGTCAGTCTACTCCCCAAGGCTCACCCACAGGAATTTCCAGGCAATATCTGCTTTGCCCTCTCATCTCCTGCATTATATCACCGATTCCCTCTTCTCTCACTACTGACTCTAAACTTTTCAGTAAACAGGTAAGTAACCATGACAACTCTAATAACTCTGTGATTGCTATGGACCTTATTATGTCCCTCCCCAAAATTCATAGGTTGAATCCCTAACCCCCAATGTGACTATATTTGGAGATGGGGCATTTGGGAGGTAATAAGTTACCTAGAGGCGGGGTCCTCAGATCTCACACTTACTGAATCCCTACAACAACCCAGCTTTGGGGCCACTGCCCCATGTTACAGGTTCGGGGGGTTAAGGAAGGGACCACAAAGGAGCACAAGGAAACTTTTACATAATGGAGTATTTCATCACCTTGAGCGTGGTGATGGCTGCATGGGGGGATACATACATCAAAGGTAATGGAATAACGAACCTTTAATAGCGCAGGTTATTGTACACCAATTATACATCAACAATTTTAAGGTTGTTTTAAGGTTGGGAGATGCGCCCAAGTTCCCAAGCTAACAGGAGCACAGCTGGAGCCGGAACTTGAGTCAGAGGGCTTTCCATGATATCAACAAACTATTCTGCACAACTCATCGGGGTGAGGGGAGGGGCAGGAAGGAGCCCTTTTCTGCACTGGCACTGGCTGACTTGATTTAAGCACACCCTCTCCCAAGCCCGATATGCCAATGACCAAAGTTCCAGCTGAGAGCATTTCTATCCCCTTCAAAGTCCAGGTAAACCTCTCAAGGCTCTGAATAGAGATGTGAGTGTTTTCAGAGTGAAAAGCCTTCATCGGCAACAGCTTGAAAAGCTTTTCTTAACAGGGAGGGCTAATCCCATGCCCACACAGCGCCTGCTTCCTGGTATCCTCAGAACTTTCAGAGGGGGAAAAACAGGGCTCTGCAGGGAGGGTCCACAAGGTACCATTCTCCCCAACAGAGCTTGGAGGCTCTGTGCCCTGGCAGCCTGGAAACACCATGGCGGTGAGTGTTTGAGTCAAGTCCAGGCAGGACGGCACCGCCGAGTATTAGGGCCGGTGTCCTTGGCTCCCGGCCACTCGCTGACCACGCCAATACGAGTGAGCTCGGGTCTTGTCCTCCTGCAGCTCTCAGCTGCCTCTGCAGAGCAACAGGGCCCACAGGACGCTGCCCCCTGGGCCCCGGCTGCACTTGCCTGCCAGCCCCCAGGATCCACACACGCACAAGTGCCCCTGTGAATCATGTGGAGCAGGCCACACCCCACTCTGACTCGCTGGACGGGAAGGCTGAAGCCTCGGTTCTCTCAACTCTGCCACCACCTGGCTGCGTGACTTCGGCCAAGTGGCTTCACGTTTTTGAGCTTCGACTTCCTCATCTGCAAGGCATGGTCACACACACCTGCCGTACCTGTCCCCTAAGGCTATTGCTGGGGTTCAGTGAGGTTAACAGAGGCGTCACTGCTTTGAAGAGTGCACAGCAGCCTTCCCTGCATGAGGCGTCAGGACAAGAGCTCAACGGCGTAGGTAACATCCTGTACACCCGTGGCCCCTGCTGATGCAACATCCCGGGGGCTGGGTGCCCGTGTCCAGGCTTTTCCGCACCACGGCACCTGGCACGTGCCAGGTGTATTATCTGCTCCTTGTCACAGGCCTGTCCCTGAGAGGCCCTTTTGGCTCTGCTGAGCACGGCTGTTCCTTACGAGATGCTGATGCACCTTGCCAGTCTCTGGGGAAACCTGGGCGGGCGCTACCACCCCCCGGTCTGGGCACGGAGAAGCCCGCGGCTGCCTTATGTCACTCGTCGCAGCGGCAAGGGAGCCAGGCAGCCTTCTCCCTGCTCCGGTGGGAGAGAAGGGCCCCTGCTCTATTGGGAGAAAATTACCTCCCCTGGCAAGAGGAACACAGCCGAGACTTCTTGGAACAATTAGCAGAACCAGTTCTGGAGAGAAAGGCTTACAAAGAATCCAGGATCAGACCCTTTAAGCGCTGAGGCCTTCCTGTTTACTCAATGATTTAGATATGATTAAATGAATGGAAACATGATATTCCCCCGACTAGCTGGCCGGGAGCCTGCCCGCCAGACCTCAAATGGTGTGACAAGGACATGGGCCCTGCAAAACCTGGTGGCGGGTTCCAAACAAAGACCTCATTCTGAGGCCCCGGCACCGCCTCCACCCTGGATGGAGGGGCAGCTGCCAGGGACCGGAGGCCTGGGTGGGGGCCGGGGCGGGGCCGGGGGCCGGGCAGGACTTGCGCTAATTCCTTGGGCCTTGGGCCCCCAGTCACTTCCTGAGCAGAAGAAACTGCAGTAGGCATGCAGCTTGTTTTTCTTATCAGTATTTGAAGGGATCCTATAAAACCCAGAAAATGCCTTTGTTTCATTCCGGTTTTGTGCGAAACACTGCATCGGAGGAGGCAATCATCATCCCCCCTGGACTCTCTGCTAAGGAGCAGGCCCTCCCAGCGTAGGCTGTAGGCAACATTGGAGGGAGAGGCATGAAAATTGCCTGTGAAAGCCCTGCACAGAGTCTATATGGGAATGCATCGGAGGTCAGATGCCCTTTCTGACCACCCCTCTTGCACATCAGGAACTGAACTCAGGCCACCGGACACGCGTGAACATTTCTGATTAGCCTGGAAAGCTGGCAGGCCAACTTCCAGGAAGTAGACGCACAGAGAGAAGCAAATCCATGAAAGCACAAGCCCCAACTGATGGATGACCGTGGTTCTCATCTCAGCCATACTCAGAGCACTTTTTGAGATATTTCCCATAACCTCCGTCCGGATCTCAGGTTTCTGTAAGAACCCGGGAGGGGTACACGGTGACACCAAGTAGGAATATGCACCAACCACGTAAACTGTCAGATTCCGAAGAAGACAGCGTCTAGTGCTTTGCATCGTGTGCAAGTTATCATCTGCATCACTTACCTTGGCAAGACCTTCCATCCTCATTGAGGGTAAAACCGGGGTTGCAGGTGCAGGAATAGGATCCAGGAACGTTCGCACACAGTTGCTGGCAGTAGCCATAGCGACATTCATCAATGTCTGGAAGGAGAAACGCTAGCAAGGTGAGACATCTCTCCTCAATCACCAGTGCCACACCCGGCATCACCATTGGCATCATTATGGCCCATCTCTCCTGGAGCAGGACCGCCAAGGGAAGGGAAGGGCAAGTAAAGAGAAGACAGTACCGACCAACTGAGTGTTGGGGGTGGTGATACCCTCCGGGGCTAAGGCTCAATCTACCTTTCTAACCTTTCCTGCCCCATCTCAGTCCCATGAACACCTGAACCCGAAAAGCTATAGAAGAAATATCTGCTTAGGCTGGGATGTGGGGCAAGGCAAGCTCCGAGATTTTTATCCAACTCCAACATTCAATGCTAAAATGTATCCAACGTGGAGAATCAAATCTAGGATTCTATAGAAACCTCCCACTGCCCTGGGAAGAGACAAGTTGGCTTCAAGTGTAAGAGGAATCCATAGCCTTGCTCCCATAGGTTGTGTGCCAGCTCTATTAACAATAAATCTGTCTCGGTGTGCCTGGGTGGCTCAGTCAGTTAAGCGTCTGACCCTTGATAGCGGCTGAGGTCACGATCTCACGGTTCATGAGTTCGAGCCCCACATCGGGCTCCGAGCCGACAGCATGGAGCCTAGTTGGGATTCTCTCTCTCTGCCCCTCCCCTACTCACGTTCTCGCCCACCCTGCCAAGTAACTAAATAAACTTAAAAAAAAAAAAAACCGCAATGACTCTGTCTCCCTCTCAGGAACAAGAGTGAGTGTAGGCCAGGAAAGGCAGGGCAGCAGGGCCGTCTAGAGACCTATGAATCCAGTAACACGAGGATGCCAGAGTTCGCCTTGGATCTCCTCCTTGCACCAGAGCAGACATAAAACTCTGGATAAACATGTCCCTTCCGAGCCATGGCTGGCCTTTCCTGAGCAAGCGGCTCTGTGGGTGAATGGATCCTTTTAGCAGAGCTGGGCAGTATGCCCTCCCTGCTGACATGTACCAGTCAATGGGGAGCCTGATGTCATTGGGAAAGCACTTCCCAATACTCCAAGTTAATGGGCTGATGGGCAAGAGAATTCCCTCCTGTGAGATGGGATGCCTTGAAAGAAGCCTATAGGTGGAAACCAAGTCCCCACCTATATAATACCTGCTGGGACCAGCTGATCTGACTGTAGCCGTAACTGGTCCTTACTTACCCCCACCTCCCCCAAATGTTCTCTCCTGGGACCCCAGTTCCTTTGGAACCGTTGTCCATCCAGGGCTCTGGAGACCAGCCCAGAATCTGTCTCCGTA
Organism: Panthera onca; assembly: GCF_046562875.1. Classification (NCBI taxonomy): domain Eukaryota; kingdom Metazoa; phylum Chordata; class Mammalia; order Carnivora; family Felidae; genus Panthera; species Panthera onca. The sequence goes on from NC_138344.1 coordinate 134,280,307, forward strand.
CCTGGTTTCTACCACCTACTGCCAGAAAGGACCCCATCTCCATCTTACCTATTGTTCAGTTGTTCAGCCCACCTCAGAGCCTGTGCCCTGCCCTTGTGATTGAGTCATCTCTGAGTCGCAGCTACTTCTAACCTGGCCCACCCCACTGCCCATGGAGAGCGCTGCAGATCCTGCTTGGAAAGCACACTGACTTGTGCAGTTGCTGGGCCCAACTTTCCCAGGGTGCACTGGGACACGCCGCCAAGGCCAGGGAGGCAGTGGTGGGGGTTAGGGAGTGGGGAGGGCATCCTCTGCCCAGGGGTACCTTGGAGGAAAGGCAGCCCCCAGCCCCTCATTTTTCTGCAAAAGCAATGTCTCCAAAGGTGCACAGGACGGGTGGTATATGACTGTGGAACTTGGGTTTGGAAAGAGAAAGAATTTGGCCAGGAGGAGGCATGAGGTCAACCACAATTAGGAAAGGCCTTCACTTCAGATGTGAAGTGTGAGCGGGTTGCACATGTGGCACCACGTTAGGCCCCCAGGAGCATGTCTCCCTAAGCTTCAGGCCCTGGTGGAAGAGAACAGCCCTCCCAAGGAGGTAAATGTCCCAGTTACCTGGCCCTAAGGGCTCTAGGACGGGGCTTGTGTTCCCATCACCTGGGCCTCTCCAGCGCCCCCTTGTGACGGAAAAAACTGGCCTGAGAGGAGCCAGATTTTAGACCCAGCTCGCCTTGTTCAAAACGTTCCCCCTCTTTGAGTCTCAGTTTCCAACTCTATAAAAGTTGGATGACATAATATCTAACATCCCTTCCAGCTCTGAGAGTCGACATATTAAGTTCCTGTACAAATAACTCACTCACACTGATCTGCTTATGTTCAAATCAGTGGCATCAAATTTTCCAGAATAGCTGAGGTTGGTTAAAACGCACAGCGACCCTCATATTCACAAATGCCATGTGCTGCCAGCGTTTTGGCGCATGGCTGGAAAAGAGAACAAGCCAAGTCCAGTCTGGCTTATCGGCCCCAAAGATGCTGCAGAGCTCTAGAGCAGACCAACACTCAAGTCTTAATCAAGAGAGTCTTGGAAAAAAAGAACCCTCTTCTTTTTTTTTGTTTCCATGATGTTGTTTGGATTTGCTTCTCAGCTCCTCCAGGACTGACTTTTGGGCAACAGAACAGTGTCTTAGAGAACTTAAACTGGTAGGGCTTTTCCAAGAAAACACAGCATAGAAATCACACCCTAGAAATAGAAATTGAAGTGACAGCTAGAGATTGCTATGAATTCATTCACTTGGCTAAACCAAAAAACCAGAGCGGAAGAAAAGAAAATCACCCTCCAGTAAAAATAAACAGAGAGATCATAGAGCAGATGCCAATGGCAAGGGACAAAATTCTCAATTGGTGACGACTGAGTCCTTAAGAGTAAAAAGACCACAACTCGTGGGGTGGGTATTGGGAGGGGGTGTTAGAATCTACCGAGCCACATTTGAGACCTGGAACATTTCTGTGACTAAGAAGTGTTCCCTTCCCTTAGCAGGATTTCTAACTAAAATAGAATAACCCTCACTTCCACAAACTTCCTGAAGGCAGGAGGCAGGTCTAGGTAAAATGAATACGAGCCCTTAAACATTACAGTCAAAAACTCTGATAATGGCATTTGACCGTGATGATCACAACTGGTTTGAACGGGCAGTGCTACACGCGAGCTGAATAGCCTTCTACCTCTCCCGCCCCAAGAAAATCCCACTGTCCGTGGACCACCCAGTTAGGCCCCCATTTCCCAGTACCCCTGGCAACCATTCACTTCCAAGAGTTTCTGTGAGCCCCAGAGAGCTGTTACCTAAGCACTGGCCTTCCAGAAGCCAATAGCCATCAGTGCAGGAGCAGGTATACCCTCCTTCGGTGTTGATGCAAATCTGGGTAGGGTTGCACTGGTGAGAATCCGTTGCACACTCGTCCACATCTGTAACACAGACATATTCCAAAGAATGTCAGCTACGTTTATCCAGAGCTCTGGAGCCACCAGAGTTGCCAGCTGCTTGCTTGTCCTTCTGGGAAGAAGGTGATAATGTCCATGAGTTACATCCAAGGAAAGGATGCACCTCCCTGAGGGATACCATTAGGAGACACTGACCCTTTTGGAGGGAGTAGACCTAGTCTTCTCCCCAGATATCCATGAAAGAAAATAGCCAAGAAGAGACCACATATCCTTGGGGACTCTTCTGACATCCTGTCCCATCGCTTTCTGAAAGCAGGTCACCTTGATAATAACCATTACTTGATTTGGAAACACATTTTGTCTGGGGCACCTGGGTGGCTCATTCGGTTGAGCATCCAACTTGGGCTCAGGTCATGATCTCGCCGTTTGTGACTTCAAGCCCCACATCGGGCTTGCTGCTGTCAGCCTGTCCGTGCAGAGCCCATTTCCGATCCTCTGTCCCCCTCTCCCCACCCCTCCCCACTTGCACTCTCTCAAAAATAAATAAAACATTTATTTTATTTTTCGGTTGAGCAGCTGACTTCAGCTCAGGGCATGAACTCAGGGTATGTGAGTTTGAGCCCCACGCTGGACTCTGTGCTGACAGTTCAGAGCCTGGAGCCTGCTTCCGCTTCTGTGTCTCCCTCTCTCTCTGCTCCTCCCCCGCCTATACTCTGTCTCTCTATCTCTCCGTAAAATAAACACTAAAAAAAACCCTTTTTTTTAAATCAATAAAGAAAAAAGAAACACATTTTGTCTTGGGCTTATTCATGCATGTGTTAAACAGGGGTCTGTTGTGTACCTGCGTGAGAAACACCTCTGAGAACAGAAGAAAAACAAACATCTCCTGTCAAAAGAAGCTAGTAGTGGAACCACTTGATTGTATCTATCCACGAAAATCCTTCGGCGTGGGGCTCCTGCACCTTCAGGAAGCTTCACGGAGGCTTCCGGCCTTCCCTCCGCTCCAGAGCTCCTGGGACTGATCTCTTGCTGCCTTCGGCTCAGCACTGGAGTTCCCTGCATGGCTACATGCCCATGGCTGTCCGTCTGGCAGTGGGCAGTCAGCCCCTTCTCCTTAATCGAGAGCTTCAGAGCCTAGAGAGCAAACTACATCCACGGTCACATCCCTCAAGACCTCCGACGTACACACTCAGCACTCAAAACTGTCGTAACTGCAACAAATCCTCCTGCCCTTTGTCCCCGCGCTGCACTTTAGGGGGGAGCGTTCCCGACGCCACACTCTCACTTGGATCCGGAGAAGGACACTTTCCCTAAACATTCATCTGTTCATTCCCGGCACAGGATCCACCGAGCGCCCTGGATCCGCCTGGCCCAGCACCAACCCCTCTCCTCGGTCAACCTCCCCTCTCTGTCTGTACCTTCGCAGGGCACCTTCCGTTTGCTTCCCTTATTACTGCACTTGGGGTTTGCCCATCCGCATCTTCCCTTGCCTCCTCCAAAGGGACCACGCACGGTTGGAAATAATATTAAAAGGTACTCACCGAGCACGTGCAGTGTGCATATGTGGTACACATATGTTACGTATGTCGTGTGCACATGTAGTCGGCGTGGGTCACGCGTGTATGTCATGTACATACGTAGAAGGCAAATGTAGTCTGTATATGTCGTGTGAGTGTGTAGTCTGCATGTATTATGTGCAGATATGACACCTCACATACGCTACCATATTTATTCTCACCATCGCCCTATGAGGGGGCCTCATGACGCCCATCTCACAGATGGGAAAACTGCACTGATAGAGCAGATAAGTACCAAGCCAAGAGCTGAGCCCAGCTCCCTTCCCACCTGACTCCAAATCCCTCTATGCAGCTATGGCAGCGGTCACACTACCCAGGCCCAGGCAGGTTCAGAAGGGAGCTGGCAGACTTGGAAGAGGAAAAAGGGCTGGGGAGAGGAAAACTGGCTGCCTCTTGACACTGCAGACTGCAGACTGTGGGGGGCGCCTAGGGCCCCAAAGTGTGAATTCCTTGAGGACAGCGTTTTGTGTAGGACAGAGCTTTGCCGGCTACAAGCGTGGAAAGTGGGCACGACTGACTCAGTGAAACCTTCAGCCAGGTGAGCAACAGTTTCTCGGGGTCAAGCGACACCACCGTAATCCGCCACCCACCTGCGACAAATCAACCCCAATGACACCAATCGATCCCCACCCTGCCCCAGCCCGCCAGGTGTCTGGGCATCACGTGGATTCAGGCTTCAGGCCGCTGAACGCCACGGCCTCCAAGAACCTGGTTCCAAGGTGGTGGCCGCCTCCACTCCACCCCAACACGTTGACGATGTGCAGCCTCCGTGGCAAAAACCCAGCTGTTCTTGGCTGCAGGAGCTCATGCCTCTGCCCTTGGCCTCCCTTCCACCCCCAGCTCTGCCCACCCAGCAAAGCCTCCCAGGGAAACCAGCGAATAATGCTTGGCGAGCAGCCACCCCTGCTCAAATCCGTATCGAAGACTATGATAATAAATAATGCCGCTATCGGCCAGTGCATATTTACATTTCTCTGGCGAGGAGTGATGGATGGCAATTGTACCCTGGGAACAACATCGCCTTAGGAATTCTGCGCTCTTTTTCCTGCCTTGAGGGGATTAAAGGGTGAGCGAGACCCAAGGGAAGAAGAGCCATTAGACTTGGTGGTAGCAAGTTCCCAAGACTCTGTGTTTGTGCGGCTCGCGACGCACACAATGGGCCGCCAGACTCCCCGCAGAGAGAAGCCCAACACTCGCCAGGGGACCAGACGGCTCAGAAGGGCACGCGGCACCTGACCGCGCACAGGCGCGCGCATGCGCAGGCACGCACACGGGCATCTGCAGCTATGTTGGCCTGAAACTACCTCTTTGAAGTTCGTTGTCTTAACAAAAAAAAAAAAAAAAAGGAAAAAAAAAAAGCAACTCCACCACTTTTACTGGGTTAAAGAATTAACTTCGTGATGGTCCACTTCTGTTGATGTACATTCGAAAAACTGTATTTTCAACTTTCACTCGCTCACTGAGTGGATTGTCAATACGTACGTATTTTCGAGAACCCTATAAATCCCTGGAGCTCTTGGAGGGTGTGTCTTGTCTTTATACGCTCAGAACGTACCTGGTGTAATGCCGTGTCCATAGTAAATGTTCAGTAATTATCTGGTGAATGAATGAACGAACACACGAATAATGAACATCAATGCCTTTAAGCCCCAACAAGTTTCCCCAGCCAGCGGCCGATAAGACCATTTCGGTGTGTGGACTTTAAAGGCAATCAGCGATCGACCCCACCGAAAACCACCATCGGTTTATACACCTGGTGGAGCAGAAACTAGAATGTTCTCGCTGTGAGGTTCCACCCGAGGCTGAAAGACTCATCACACATTCCAGCTCACAGCTGAATTGCTTACATTAAATACATTTGACTTAAATAACAGAAGGAAAAATACGTTGAGCCACTCCAAGGACATTCTTTGGCAAAGCTTCCTTTTCTGCATCAGTGGAAAAGTACAAGTTACAGCAACCTGAGTAAAGTGTCATTATCCGCGGATGCAAATCATGCCTGCTATTTCCTTTCCTGTGTGATATTCAGGAAGAGACTCCTAAGAAAGAACGCCGGGTCCATTCAGCCATCTTGCACTCATTCACTCATTCATTCTTTTTTTCTGCTGTGGCTGTGTGTGTGTGTGTGTGTGTCCTCCCAAACCTCCAGGCTATTTGGGAGAGCTGGCCTTGAGTAGAGCCCTCTAGCCCCGTCGTTCCCGGAAGGAGACTCTGCTTAGAGGCCTCTGTGCACTCTCTGCCTCACTCCTGGGAGCTGTGGCCCGGTCAGCTGCCTGGGCACCAGGAGGATTCCACCAGATCAACCGTGACTCATCCCTCCCCAGGCGGGGCAACGTCCACCACTGTCCAGGCAGCCCGCGCCCCAGCCACTGGAGGAGAGAGCTCGCTCACCTCTCCAGAACCTGGCGGCAGTTTGAAGCCCAGAACTGTACCTGCCCGGGAAGCAACTGCCCTCTGCAGTGAGTGGCACAGCTCCGCTGACCCGGGCAGCTTTGTCCGAGCCGTCGCCTCTTCCTTCCGACATCCCCGGAGTGGCCTTCAATGAAAACATCCTCAATCTGAAACAACTGCTCACTTGGGAAAGTCACCAAAGTCAGTCACCCCCTTGACCCCCTCTCAGGAGGCTGCAGGCTGGACTGGGCTCCCAGGCCTTAGGACAGAGGCCCGCATATTAGGGACACTCACTGAGGACTTCATATGGCCAACTATGTCCCACGTCCCCGGCCAGACAGACAGCTTCACGTGGGCAGGTGTGCTGAGACAGTGTGAATAAAGGATGTCTGCCAAGTAGAATGGAGGAAGCGGATGGAGAAACTGACCTCAAGACATCAGAAGACCACTGGCAGACGACCCAAATGACAAAACGAATGCGCTCCTTCAGGCTGACTCAAGAAACACCAGGAGGAAGAGCCACAACTCTTAGTGTTAACTCGCAGGTTATTATATAAAGAGATCTAAAGGCAGGCATAACAGGCTAAATGTACTGCCATAAATTGTGTAATAAATCGGTTTGTGTACAAATACTATGCATATGGGAGCATCTGGGTGGCTCGGTCAGTTAAGCGTCCGACTTCAGCTCAGGCCATGATCTCACAGTTCGTGGGTTCGAGCCCCACGCCAGGCTCTGTGCTGACAGCTCAGAGCCTGGAGCCTGCTTGGGATTCTGTGTCTCCCCGCCCCACCCCAACTCTTTCTCAAAAGTAAATAAACATTAAAAACATTAAATAATATGCCTATGTATGCCAGCTATTTATTGTTGTATATTTATTACATTTCCACATTTATTCCTAAAAGTTAAAGGGAAAATACTTAAACTGTGTTCACGGTACGTGTTCTAATTGAAATTAAAGGTCTTTTAAAAAACTGGAAGACAAAACAAAACAAAACCCAACGATTCATCCATGCCCACGGGGAGAACATTTCCTAAGCCATTCTGCCCGCACTAAAGCCGAAGAGGAAAAAAGACCGAAGGGCCGAGACCTCCCCAGAAAGGGCTAATGGGTAAAAAAAATAACTTCGGGGGGAGGAAGAGCTGGATGTAAATCCAGGCTCCTGCACTCGATAACTAAGTATTACTGAGCAAGTTCATTAGTCTCTCACATCCTCAGGTGTTCTGCTAAATACAGTATTTGTGCACAGGTCCTATCACCACTGGCTGGCACATAGCAGGTGCCCAGGAAATTTTAGTTTCCTAAGTGAGGCGCTATTTCTAACAACTGTGAAAGATAGCGGGGAAGCATGGCTCCTGCCTCCACAGGCTTTGTTCTGGGATCCACCAAAGACACCAAGATGACAGCACTAGGGCTCAGTAAGACATGATTAGTCCAATGGTTCAACCATAGCCAGAGCCGGGGACCTCTCCCTGGTAGACACATGGCAGGCGATTGGGACAAGAGTGAAAAAAGGTAGGGTACATTCCTTCATGGGGTCTCAGCTTCCACCTCTGCACTTTGGCATCTGTGGGTCCATCTATGACTCCATAATTGCAGACGTCCAGCAGCCTAGGGGTATTTGTGTCTTGCTGAATTCCACAGCTAACTATGACCAATCTCTACACCATCTACGACTCTTCCTTCTTTCCATGTCTTCTGTTCTCCAATACTGTGGACAAGCGATGGGTCATCCTTGTGAACCTGTGTACACAACCACAGAGGAATGTCTCTGTTCTTGTGTGAGAACGGCCATCAGCCAAAAGGAAACATTCTCACTGGGTGACACTGGGAGAAATCGTCCAAAAGAGTTTGGAAGACTACACCTTTTCAAAGGCCTTTTTTGGAAACGGCAAAATCATTTCCTGGGTAGTAAATTTTTACCCAGTGAAACAACATGTTTTCCCAGCCCATTTTTGTTCCTTCCTTGCTCAAGCTAATGGGGCTTGATAAGAAAGAAAATAACAATGGCACATTCCTACGCCTCCGATTGAAGCCAGTTTCAGGCCTGCTGCTGGGCTGGGTCAGTGCCATTTTTCAGCAAGACAAGCCCAGCCAAGGCTGGAAGCTACACAGGACCTACTTCCCAAACACCTGCTTAATTAAAGACCTCAGCGTTTGAGAACTCGCTTGTTGAAATCCAAGGACATCTGCACTCCATGTGTCTTATGGGTCCTGGGCAATAGTTAGGAACCAGATCTCTCTGTGTTTACAGCACTTTTCCCAATGCTTGATATTAAGCTTAGAATACAAAGCTTGCTCGTATGGCGCCTCTAATTAGGCAACAAATATGTGCTCCGTTTTTCTAAACGACAAAAAATCCTTTCCTCTTGGATGAAACCAGCTAGAAGGCAGGTTTCAACTTCTCTGTGGATTCTATTTTTCTACCCATAAAGTGAGAGCTGGGAGGAGAGTTCTGGAAGGCCCCTTCTAGCTCTGACCTTCTACAGAAAAAAAAAAAAAAAAAAAAAAAAAAACAACTATGCAACTAATGGAGATCATATTGTTTGGTCTTGGGTAATTATTTTCATCAGAGTGCTTGGAAAACATCAGCTGACTTTAGCTGCTTTCAAAATGGGCAGTGAATTGGCCAAGCCCATTCACCTTTTGCCAACGTATGAATGGTCACTGCAGTTGTGGGGGGCAGGGACCAAGGAAGGGATGACACATATCTTCCTTCTTGAGTGCCATGCATCAAACTGTCCTGACGGTAAGGAGCCAAGACTGCTTACTACCAGCCTAGACGTGGTATTTTTTTTTTAAAAGGGCATGAGGCTTTAGTTATTACCATGACTGTAAACCAAACAAACAGGGCGCCCAAACTAGATTTCCACAGACTAAAATTCGTGCCATTTGTCCATCAACAGAGAAGGACTTTAGAACCTGTGCAAGCCAGCAGTTCCCAAACCTAGCTACCCAAGAAAATCACCTGACTCGATCAGAATGCCTGGGGTTGAGGCTTGGAAAGCTGTTTAAAGTAAGCTATGTGATTCCAGTGCAAAACCACGTCTGGAACTGGCCACACCAGACCGACACTTCACATACTTTGATGTGCATACGAGTCAGAGAGGACCTTGCTAACATGCAGGTTCCAGTTTGGTAGATTCTGCATTTCTAACATGCAACCAAGCAATGCCAACGCTGCTGCTGGCCCAGGGCGCTTCGTTCTGTATCTGTGCAACCTGCTCAGAGTTTAAGAGGCTGTTCAAGAGAGGCTAGGAGAGAATTTAAGTGTTCAACTATCAAGCCAACAATTCCTCGCTGGATATTTCTCTAAGATCAACCCTGCGGGTTACTATAGTACTGTGATTTTTAGAGTCTTATTAAACAAGTTCGTAGCACAGTCTAAGCCAGGCAGGATGCTTTCCTGGTGTACAGAAACATCCATGATTCGATTCCACCCTGTAAGTGCTGGAGTGCCTACTGCTGCGATGCCTTGGGCGAAAGTACTGTGCGCCTTCCAAAGTTCTTCCCCGCTTCAGTTTGCCGGGGGTGCGTGATTTCCTAGGAGTAAACTCAATTTTCTGAATATTAACTAAGTTCTTAGAAATAGTGCCCCTAAAGCGATGACAAAAAGTGCAAAAGATGCCAGTTAGAACAAAGGACGGTGGGGGACCTGGGTGGTTCAGTCGGTTGAGCACCCGACTTCGCTCAGGTCATGATCTCACAGTTCATGAGTTTGAGCCCCGCGTGGGGCTCCGTGCTGACAGCTCGGAACCTGGAGCCTGCTTCGGATTCTGTGTCTCCCTCTCTCTCTGCCCCTCCGCCACTCATGCTCTGTCTCTCTCTTTCTCTTTCTCAAAAATAAAAAAAAGGAGAGGAAGAAAGGACGGTGTCTTTCCTCCAATGCAGACCATCCCTTTTCCACTGTCTAGAAATCACAGCTCTTAAATCTTAAAATCTCCATTGTGTCCTCCCACAGTCTCCTCCTCCTTGTCCCCTCTGAGCCTACTCCTGCCCCACTGCCCCTGACTTCCTTGTCACCCTCAGTGTCACAGTCCATGATCTCCTTGTCCCTGAACCTCTTCCAATGCTGTCTCAGTTAAGGGCATCACTGTTTTCTAGTATCCTGGGCTAGAAACCTCAAGCATCCCTACAATCTTTCCCTAACTCCCTATTCTCACACAATTCTCCTTCTGGAAATCTTTCCAATTCTCCTCTTTCTTTATGTCACCTCAAACACTTCAAGGCTTCACTGTCTTTTCTCTGAATGATCGAAATAACTTCATTACTAGTCTGCAGGCTTCCAGTCTCTCCCCCTCGACAGCAAGCTAAATACAACGTCCAGAACCATCCAAGACACAAAAATGATCATGTGGCTATACTCCTCAAAATTTTATATCGCCTCCTGAGAAACGTCAGAGCTTTCTTTTGGCACCTCAGCAACATAGCACATGAAGCCTACTTTCAATCTCAAACATGTGCTAAGAACATCTAGCTTTATAGCACTTCATATTGTATTACATAGTTAGCTGTGTATGGCCCAGCTCCCTCCACTAAACCACGAGCTTCTTGAAAGTCAGAACTGGGTCTTATTCACATCTGTATCTTAAGCTCCCAACACAGTGCCTAGCATGATGGAAAGTATGGAAATGAATTCTATTTGAGTGAAGGTACTTCGTCTACTTAGAGTTTCCTGAAAGCAAGAGGGGAAAGTCAGTTAGACCACAGGGCATCAGAGGAAACCAGTTCCACCATCCATTCCTCTGGTGACTTGTGTCTCATTCCCACGGGTTGAAGGATATCTGGCATCCAGCTTCAACTCCGGCAGAGCCTTAGGCCTCAGCCTGTAGTGCCTGGGGCTTTATTCCCATCCCAGTCTTTGCCCAGGGCTGATTTGAGAGCGTTCTCCACCTCTAAAGGCTTTGACACACCATGCGCTTGGCCCAATGGAGTAAGTTACATTTCCTCTTTCCTCTTAGAGAGCTGGATGTCCGGTCAAGGACAAAGTTTATTTTTAACCATCACAAGAAGGAGGAACACCAGAGAAGGGAAAAGATACACCTTCATTCTGGCCTGAAAATGGGCACCAAGCTCTTAGGGGACAACCAGGAAATCCTATCCATTTTTCAGGCTTGGGACAAAAATCCTCAGCCTGGCTGCCTATGAGAATATCCAGGTGTGCAAACTCACCCCAAGGAATGAGTCTGTCGTCAGCAACACACATTCCCTGCCAGGTCATGTTCAGAACACGATAACGAAATCTGCACGTGTTTTGTTCCCCACACCTGAGGTCAGGAACCCTGCTACAGCTTCTGACATTTGCTTTCTTATCTCTGAAATGGGGCCACTACCCCTGCCCTCCTAGTGCTTGCCGGCTAATGGGGAAGACTGACACTGAACAGAAACAGATGTGTGGAGGGCATTGCAGGAGGCTATGAGAACATATAACTGGGAGTGTCCCAAATCTGGGAGGTGAGGGCAGGTCTTGACACTGGACGATGATGCAGAGAAATGGTTCCTTCACACACATCTATTCCTGGAACCCCAGGACAAGGGAGGGAAGTAATAGATGGCTCCTTCAACATAACAAATTACAAGCAATAGGCCAATAGATGATTAAGAATATGGACATGTCATCCTGGGAGCAACCCACTATGTCTCCTCTCCTGCCCCCACCCCTCCACCTGGTTCCCCATCTCTAACAGACAAGCCCAGCACATCAGAGAATAACTGTTAAGGCTACAAGTCAAGAGGAAGTGAAACCTTAGGGCACAGGAAGAAGAAGAAGAGGTGACCATAGGGGAGAGTATGGTAGGGGTGCCGTCTCCTGGCTGAGGGGGGCCACATATCCTGAGAGTCTGGAAAGGAGGGCCCCACCTCAAAAAGCACAGACCTGAAGTAGCCACACCTGTTTCCCACCACCCTTTGGCCTTGGTAAGAGCTGAATTATATCACTTGAGACTAAAATAAATATTTGAACTAATTGAACACTTTTCAGGATTGCTTGTTTACTTAGCCAATGGGATAGGGGCTATCCTTTTACATCCACCCTTCTGTGGTCACTAGCAGATTCTGGATTGCTTTAGTGTGGAAGGCAATGAGATGAAGGAACTACATGTGGGGCCAACCAACTAACTTACTTGCCAGACCACTTTAGCACCTCCCCACAAAGAGCACAGTGCCCAAGTCCCAGGGTCAATAAAAAGCTAAACAGGATTTGTTTATGCCACATACATTCACCACGAGCCAGTACTGCTATAGGTACTAGGGATTCAAAGATAAATGACATGGGTCACATATGCTTACAGTCTAGTAGGGAATAGTCAAGGGAGCAGATAATTCCAACTCAGTATGGTCGGTTTCATAGCTAGAGCAATGAATGGGGTCCTGTCCAGGAGGAACAGGCTTCCTGGAACAGAAGATATCTGGGTGGATCTAGACAGATGATGTGGCAGAGGTTGCCACAATTGGATACTGTCCTCCGATATCCATTCTCCCAACTAAAGACTGTATTTTTCAGCTTCCCTTACAGTGAAATGTGACTATGGGACTAAACTCTGGCCAGTGAAACATAAATAAAAATATGTGTAACAACTTCTGAGTCACGCTTTCGAATAATGAGCGTGGGGTCCCTTTGTCACTTCTCTCCTCCCTCTGGGATGTAGGTGTGATGGTGAGGGCTAGAGCAGCCACATTGGATCCAGAAGTAAGAACCACATGTTGAGTTTGGCCAAGACACTCTACCATCCCTGAACCACCTGCCTCTGGACTATACCATGTGGGAAGATATAAATTCTCTCTTATCTAGACTAGTATGTTGAAGGTCTTTTTGTTATAGCAGCCTAGCTTGTACCCTAATACAAATGAATAGGAATTAGCCCAAAAAAGTAGGTGGGCTCCGTTATGGCCCCATCCCACTAAACCCAGGGGTGGATGCACACTGGCCTGGAGTTCCCCTGTGACCCTTCTCCAATAAACCTAAAGGAACTACAAAAAGGGAAGCAAACAAAGCCCAAAGCTAGTAGTATGAAGGAAATAATAAAGGCCAGGGCAGAAAGAAATGGTACTAAAAAAAAGAAACTAAAAGTTGATTCTTTGAAAAGACAAACAAAAGTGAGAAACCTTTAGATAGACTCACTAAGAAGAGAGAGAGGACTCAAATAAATAAAATCAGAAATGAAAGAGGGGAAGTTACAACTGATACCAAAGAAATACAAAAGGTCATAAGAAACTACTATAAAAAATGATACATCAACAAGTTGGACAACTAGAAAAAATGGATAAATTCCTAGAAACATGCGGTCTTCCAGGACTGAATCATGAAGAAATAGAAAATCTGGATAGACTGATACTAACAAGGAGTTTGAATCAGTAATCCAAAACCTCCTGACAAACAAAGTCAGGATGACTTCACCGGCAAATTCTACCAGACATTCAAAGAAGATTTAATACCTATCCTTCTCAAACTCTTCCAAAAAATTGAAGAGGAGGGAACACTTCCAAACTCATTTTATAAGGCCAGAATTACCCTGATACGAAACCCAGAAAAGAACACCACAGAAAAGATTACTACAGGCCAATAATCCTAATGAACATAGATGTAAAACTTCTCAACAAAATATTAACAAATTGAATTCAACAATACATTAAAAAGATCATACACCATGATCATATAGGGTTTATTCAAGGGATGCAAAGATGGTTCAACATTTGCAAATTAATCAGTGTGACACACCACATTAACAAAACGAAATACAAAAATCATATGGTATATCACTAGATGCAGAAAAAGCATTTGACAAAATTCAACATTCATTATGATAAAAGCTCTCAACAGCGCAGGTATAGAGGGAACGTGACATAATAAACATAATAAAAGCCATTTTTGACAAACCCACGTAAAATATCACACTCGATGGTGAAGAGCTGAATGCTTTTTTTCTGAGATCAGGAACAAGACAAAGATGCCCACTTTTGCTGCTTTTATTCAACATAGCATTAGAAGCCCTAGCCAAAGCAATTAGGCAAGAAAAAGAAATAAAATGCATCCAAATGGCAAAATAAAAAGTAAAATTGTCACTATTTGTAGACAACATGGTTTTATGTATAGAAAACCCTAAAGACTTCACACATGAAAAAACTACTACAACCAATAAACAAATGCAGTAAGGCTTCAGAACACACTATCAGTATACACAAATCTGTTGTATTTTAATACACTAACAACAAACTACCAGAAAGAGAAATTAAGAAAACAATCCCACTTACAATTTCATTCCAAAGAATAAAATAACTGGGAATAAATTTAACCAAGGAGATAAAAGACATGCACACTGAAAACTACATGACACTGATGGAAGAGATTGAAGAAGACACAAATAAATGAAAAGATATTCCATGCTCATTGATTTGAAGAATTAATATGGTTAAAATTTCCATATCCCCCAAAGCAATCTATAGATTCAGAGTAATCCCTATCAATATCCTAATAGCATTTTTCACAGAAATAAAACAAACAATCTTAAAATTTGTGTGGAACCACAAAAGATCCTGAATAGACAATGCAATTTGAGAAAGAAAAACAAAGCTGGAGGCATCACACTCCCTGGTTTAAAACTACATTACAAAGTTATAGTAATCAAAATGACAAGGTATTGGTATAAAAAAAGACATACAGATCAGTGGAACAGAACAGAAAACCCAGAAAAAAACCCATATGTATATGGTCATTTAGTTTATGACAAAGGAGGAAAACAGGGAAAGGACAGTCTCTTCCATAAATGGCATTGGGAAAACTGGACAGTTACATGCAGAAAGAAAAAAGGAAAAGAAAGAAACTGGATCACTATGTGACACTATACACAAAAATTAACTCAAAAGAAATCAAAGGCTTGAATATAAGACCAGAAACTATAAACTCCTAAAAGAAAACATAGATGGTAAGCTCCTTGACATTGTTCTTGGTGATTTTTTTTTTTTTTTTTTTTGGATCTGATTCTAAAGGCAATGACAACAAAAGCAAAAATTAAAAAATGAGTTATACAAACAAAAAAGCTTCTGCACTGGGGCGGCTGGGTGGCTCAGTCAGTTAAGCATCTGACTTCAGCTCAGGTCATGATCTCGCAGTTTGTGAGTTCAAGCCCCCTGTCAGGCTCTGTGCTGACAGCTCAGAGCCTGGAGCCTGCTTCAGATTCTGTGTCTCTCTTTCTCTCTGCTCCTCCCCTGCTCCTCCCCTGTTTGCACTCTGTCTCTCTCTCTCTCTCAAAAATAAATAATAAACATAAAAATATTTTTTAAAGACGCTTCTGCACAACAAGGAAAACCATCAACAAAATTTTTTAAAAATTAAAAAAAAAGCAATCTACTGAATGAGAGAAGATATTTGCAAATCATATATCCAATAAGGGGTTAATACCCAAAATATATAAAGAGCTCATACAGCTCGGTAATAAAAAAAAAAGCAAATAAACAATCTGATTTTTTTTTTAAATGGGCAGAGGATCTGAATAGACATTTTTCCAAAGAAGATATACAGAAGATGAAAAGGTGCTCAACGTCACTAATCATCAGGGAAATGCAAATCAAAACCACAATGAGATATCACCTGTCAGAATGGTTATTATCAAAAAGACAAGAAATAACAAGTGTTGGTGAGGATGTGGGGAAAAAAAGAACCCTGGTGCATTGTGGGTGGGAGTGCAAACTGGTGCAGCCACTGCAGAAGATAAGATGGAGTCTCCTCAAAAAATTAAAAATAGAGCTAACATATGAACCTTGTCTACTTCTGGGTATTTATCCAAAGAAAATGAAAATGCTAATTCAAAAAGATATTTGCAACCCTCTGTTCATGGCATCATTATTTACAATAGCCAAGATAGGGAAACAATCCAAGTATCCATCAGTGGATGAATGGATAAGAAAGTTAAGGTACACACACACACACACACACACACACACACACACACACACGCACATACACAGGAATACTACTCAGCCATGAAAAAGAATGAAATCTTGCCATTTGTGACAACATGAATGGACTTTGAGGGTATTACGCTAGGTAAAATAAGTCAGACAAAGAAAGGCAAACATGACTTCACTTACATGTGGAATCTAAAAAACAAAACAAGTAAACAAACAATACAAAACGCATAGATACAAAGAACAGACTAGTGGATGCCAGAGGAGAGGGAGGCTGGAGGGTGGATGAAATGAGAGAAGCAGATCAAGAAGGACAAACTTCCAGTCATAAAATATACAAGTCATGGGGACATAATGTAGGGCATGGTGACTATAGTCAATAATATTGCACTGCATACTATGTAACTGTGACAGAGGGAAAGCAGACTACTTGTGGTGATCATGTCACAGGATACACAAATACAACATCATTACGTTGTACACCTGAAACTAATATAATGTTATATGTCAATTACACCTCAATGAAAACTTTAAAAAAGTAAGCGAGGAACGGTGTGTGCAAAGGCACAGAGGCACGAGAGGCACAGCACAGTCAGGGAGCCAAGAGCAGTTAAAATGGGTGAGCGCAGAGAGTGCAGGGGGATGAGGGACAAGGGTCCACTTGTAAAAGGGTCACATGCCATGCTAAGGATGCTGCAGGAGGAGGAAGAAATGGGAGCAGAAAGAACTGGAAAGGGGAAAATAAAAGAAAAAAGTGAAGAGACAATGAGGAAGGAAAAACAAGAGCGGAAGAATGAAAACACAGCTGTCCTCTCCCACATGTGGGTACTTGTGGCTCTCAATTGACTGCTATAAAAGTCCTAGCCCTTGTAGTTCTGCAAAAATTAGCATTAAGTTTTATGGATTAAAAAAAATATTTTTTTGAGAGAGAGAGAGAGAAAGAAAGAAAGACAGTGCACGTGAGATCAGGGGAAGGACAGAGAGAGAGGGACAGAGAGAATACCAAGTGGGCTCTGTGCTGACAACACAGAGCCCAACAGGGGGCTCCAAATCACGAGCTGTAAGATCATGACCTGAGCCGAAATCAAGAGTCAGACGCTTAATCGACTGAGACACCCAGGCGCCCCCATTTTTATGTTTTGATGAGCTCTCTGAGTTAGCTTAAACAGAACAATTTGACTTCTGTATTAAACACACAGGCGCACACACACACACACACACACACGCACAATAAGGTGAGCCCAAAAAACTGTGGTCCCTGTTTCTAAATGGTTGGTAAATGCTTTTTTCATTAGACTTAGTAGCAGTCGTGAAGGAAACTCTAATAAAAAAACAATAAAAATAGATGGCCTAATGTAACTTCCTGGGGCCACCACATTTCTCTGTGCCCCCTACCACAGACTTCCTAGAAGTTGTCTGCAATCACTGCTCTGCTCCCCACCTCCCACCCTCTCTCTAAGAGAGACTCCCATCAGACTTCCAGCTTTTTAATCCCACTACGGACTCTCTCGCCAAGGTCACCAATGACTTCCACAATGTCAAATCCAATGGCTTAGTCTTCATCCTTCGCTACTTCTCAGCCTTATTTGGCACAGTCAACCCCCCTCTTCTTCCTTAAAGACTTTCTTCCATGATCCCACCATCTCATGGTCTGGGAACTTCCCTAAGGTTATCCTGGTAGGAAGTACAGATGGTTCAGGACACAACTCGAGCCTTTGTATTTGAGCCCAGACTGCTCTCAACCCTCAACCCTGGCTGACCTGCAGGCTCGCATAGACAAAAAAAGTCAGTATTTGCTGAACCAAAAAATGCTGCCAAAAATATTACAATTAGAAAGAATTTAGGAATCATCTAAGCCAAAATTTCTCTACCTGGACTGTACATTTTTATCACCTGGAAGCTCTAAAATATATTATAGAAAAGGGGCACCTGGGTGGCTCAGACAGTTAAATGTCCGAATCTTGATTTTGGCTCAGGTCATAATCTCATGGGTCATGAGTTCAAGCCCCACATAGGGCTGTGCACTAACAGCTTGGGATTCTCTCTCCCCCTCTCCCTCTCTGCCTCTCTCTCTCTCTCTCTCTCTCTCGCTCTCGCTCTATCTCTCAAAATAAATAAATAAACTTTAAAATATATTATAGAAGCCCACCCCAGACCAGATAACTCACAACCCCTGGGGAGGTCCAAGACAGATTTTAATGTGCAGCTAGATTAACTATTAGCTCAATGGTGTGCATTAGGAACACCTGTGAGTCTTGTTTTTATTTTTTATTTATTTTTTTTAACGTTTATTTATTTTTGAGACAGAGAGAGACAGAGCATGAATGGGGGAGGGTCAGAGAGAGGGAGACACAGAATTGAAACAGGCTCCGGGCTCTGAGCTGTCAGCACAGGGGCCCGATGCGGGGCTCGAACTCACGGACCGCGAGATCGTGACCTGAGCCGAAGTCGGCGCTCAACAGACTGAGCCACCCAGGCGCCCCTGAGTCTTGTTTTTAAAAGCCAATAGAACTCTTGACTCAAGAAGTCTAGAGAGAGTCCCAGGAGTCAGTAATTTTAACAGGCATCCCAGCTGATGCTGGCACAAGTATTCACACTTGCAGAAACACTGGACTAGTTCAAACACAAGACCAAGTGGCTCAAAAGCAGGACCCACACTGTATTGAACTTTGCAGCCCCCTACTCTAAACATAGTGCCTGGCACAGAATATTCATTTAAAAACTAGTTGCTCACATTACACTGATTGGGAAGGGAGGGAGGGAGGGAGGGAGGGAGGGAGGAAGGAAGGAAGGAAGGAAGGAAGGAAGGAAGGAAGGAAGGGAAGGGGGAAGGAGGGAGGAAAAGGAAATAGCAAGTGTTGGTGAGGATGTAGAGAATCCAGCCCCTTGTGCACTACTGGTGGGAATGTAAAATGGTGCAGACAGTATGGAAAGCAGTATGGTAGGTCCTCAAAAAATTAAACATAGAATTACATATGATCCAGCAATTATGTGTTTGGGTATATATACAAAAGAATTGAGAGCAAGGTCATGAGGAGATATTCGCACACTCATGTTCATAGTAGCATTATTTACAATAGCCAAGGGGGGGAAGCAACCCGGATGTCCACTGATGAATGGATAAGCAAAATGTGGCATATATACACAATGGAATATTATTCAGCTTTAAAAAGGAAAGAAATTCCAACACCTGCTATAACATGGATGAACCTTAAGGACATTACACTAAGTGAAAAAAAAGGCCAGTTACAAAAAAGACAAATGTTGAATGATTCCACTTCTGAGATATCTAGAGTAGTCAAACTCCCAGAAACAGAAAATAGAAGGGTGGTTGCCAGAGGCTGGCTGGGAGGAGAGGGGAATGTAATGGGTAGTTCATTTTTAATGGGTACAGAGCTTCTGTTTTGCAAGATGTAAAAGTTCTGGGGACTATATCACAACAAGGTGAATTAAACTTACCACTTGAAGCGTACACTCAAAAATGTTTCAGATGGTAAATTTCGTGTTATATGTTTTAGCCTCAGTGAAAAAGTTAATACCTATAAATCAAAGCATATTTATTCACTGGATTTCATTCTAAATTTTATGAGTTGTTTCTACCCAAAGACATAGTCTACTGTGATATGAAATAAAATCTCAGTGAAGAAGCACATGGCAGTTTCCTGAGCAGCTTAACCCTCATCCCCAAGAGCCCACATCTGCTCTGGAGCCCTCTTCTCCACAACAGAATGGAGACTTGAGTCTCCCTGCAAGGGAGCAGAGAATCCCGAGAAAGGGTCTAGAGTGAGAAAGATGGAAATGTAGACGAGATAAGGAGGGAGGCAGGGAAGCAGGAACAAGACTGTTACATCGTGCATCTCAGACCTCTAGTAACCCAGTTCAAAGGAAAGCACAGCTTGGTGGGGATACAGGCTTTAGGGTTAGATCCCTTTCAAATCCTGCTGCCCCATTGTTTTTGGCTGTGTGGTTCTAAACAAGTATTTTTGTTTGTTTTTCTGTTTGCTTCTAGCCCCCAAAAGCCTTGGTTTCCTGGCTTTTCCCATGGTACACAACTCCTGGGGTTTTGTGAGGATCCCACGCAAAGAAAGCCTTTAAATCAGTGCCCAGCATAGGAATGGCCCTGGGTCAAGGTTAACTGTTACAGCTTCGTGTCAAGAAGTAGGAAGAGGAAGAAAGGGAAGATGGGGAAGGAGTCTACCTCCTAAAAGGAAGGGAAAAGAAGGATCAAAAGCCAGGTTCTAGTCCAGAACCTTCCATAGCTCAATGGTATCCTTCAGGTAAGTCTTTCTCAGCCTCTGAAAAGTGAGATCTGAGGTCTCTTCTATCTGGAAAGGCTGATGAATCTGAATCCTCTATGCTCCAGATGAGTTTCCCATGGTCATCACTCACTGTCAACACCTCTTACCTATGCAGAGCTAAGGAGGCCCTCTGGAGGACACAAGAGGAAAAGACATAAACAAGGCTAGGAGATGCCCACAACTTGCCTCTGCATGCAAAATAAGGACAAGGACTTTGTAGACCAGACTATTACAAAGGAGGGAGAAAACTCAAGGTAAGAGGGTGACCTGAATGAGGAAGGGCCTCTCACCTGGTGCCACTTAAAAAGTATGGGGAGCACAACTGAGTTATTGGCTTTCTGGTCAACCCCATGTCAAGTGTCTATTACAATATATAAACGTTATTACAATGCACAGCCATTGTTACAGTATATGAACACAGTTGTCATATGTGAGTGTTGCTGCAATACGTGAATCTTGTTATAATCTATAAATATTGCCATCTTTCCTAAGATTTACTCCAAAATAAGAATGTTCTAATATTTCCCTCTACATTTCTTTCAAGACCTGTTTAATAAGCATCTTCAAAAGGCTTCTCAAAAGCTTAGGAAGACAGAGAAAGTAATGATTCACTCTCTTCACCTTCATACACCAAAGCGGTATTGATTCAAAAAGGAGAAAGTGAAAAAAATTAAGTTTTAAAAAAAATTTTTAAAGATTTTTAAAAGGAGAAAATGTACTCATCAAAACAAGGAATGTACATTCATTCATTCATCATTTAACCAATATATATTGACTAGTGTAGAATGGATATGTACTTTTCACTCTTTGTCTTCAAACGCCCTTTTACAAGCAGAATTCACTCAAATGTTTTTATCTACTTATATTCTCTTAGCTAAGTCCAAGGTGTTACCTGTCTGTTGTTTTAAGGAATAAAAATGAGGTGGATATAGAGTGCCTGGGTGGCTCAGTCAGTTAAGCTTCCAACTCTTGATTTCGGCTCAGAATAAGATCTCATGGTTCGTGAGTTCGAGCATTAGGCTCTGGCAGTGAGGAGCCTGCTTGGGATGAGCTCTCTCTCTCTCTCTCTCAAAAATAAATAAACATTTTTTTTTTTTAAATGAGGTGGAGACGGTCGGTGTATAGAACAAAAAGTACAGATCAGGAACTCAAAAACTCTCACCACTAACTAGGTTTAACATCCATTTTGCCATTTCCTAAATGGGGGTATCATGCCTAATTACTTTCAGGGATTCAATGAGATAAGAATTTTCCTTGCAGAAAATGTCATTTTACATGCATTTTTAGAGACTCTTACCATCAGAGAGGAAATGCTTTCCTCCAGGTAACAAGAGACACAAATGGAAAACCAAGTATCCAGTGCTATTACATTTAAGACTAGCCCTGATGGTCTCACGATACCAATTCTGCAAGCAGCCTTTCACCCACCCACTCAGTGTCTGCTTTCTAGGCCACAGGAGGAAGGGAGCAAGTAGGGTAGAAGACAATTTTGGAGGGCCATTATATTTTTGGTGCTTATTTACAAGGCTACTTTGGAATATGGAACGGACAAACTGGCTAAGCAGAAAGAGGTAATTCCTTGAATGCCTGGTCACTAGACATACATTCATCTGTCATTCATTAGATCAGCACATTTACCAAACAATTTCTACATTCTTGGCATTATGTGAGGCGCTGTGGATACCACAGTGAATAAATCATGTTCCAAACAAACTTTGCAGAAATCAGTATCACGCAGATCATATTCCCTAGTGACAATGCAATAAGTATAAATCAATACCAAAAAAATAAATCAAGCCCCACAAATGTGTAAAATTTAAAACTCGTCACTAAATAAATCATGAGCCATAAGAACTAATCACAATAAATCAGAAATTTCTTAGAACTTAATGGCAATGAAAATGCTATGGATCCAAACTTGTAGGACACAGAGAGAAATATTTAGTCTTCAATGCTAATAACATTAGGAAAGAAGAAAAGCTTAAAATTAGTGGGCTAGGCATCCAGCTTAAGAAGTTTGGAAAGGAACAAAGAAATCCAAAAAATTAGAAAGAAGAAGATAATAAACAAAAGAGGAGGAATTAATTAAATACAAAGCAAAAAGTGAAAGAAGAAATAGAGGAGATCAACACAGCCAAAAGTTGGTTTTTTGAAAATGGCTAATAAAATGGATATGACTTTCGATAGTTTTTGAAAAGAACACAATACCAGGAATGAAAATAGCAACAGAACTACAGATTTAGTTGCGATTTACAAGGTAATACAAAGAATGCCCCCCCCAAAAGTTCATGTAAATTAACCTGAAAATTTAAACAAATTCTTAGAAAAACATAACTTTGCAAAACTGACTTAAGAAGGAATAAAAAGTTCCAATAGTCCTATAACTGTTAAGGAAATCATATCAGTAGCTAAAAATCTTCCCATAAAAAACCCAAACAATTAAAAGCCAAAAAACAAAAACAAGAGATTTGGTGATCTTTAGGCAAATTCTAACAAACTTTCCATTAATAGATCATTCTAGACTTCCAGAAAATAGAAAAGGAAGAATATCTCACTCTGTCAAGGTAATACATTGATACGAAACCCAGCAAAAGTAATTTTTAAAAAGGAATGTCACAGCCATTTTATTATATAATCATTGAGGAAAATATCCTAAACAAATACTAGCCAAATAAATCCAGCAGTATGTTTTAAGCAAATTATACTTTATCATGACTAAGTTGATTATCTTAGGAACGAATGAAAGGTGGCTTAATAAGAAAATCTATCAATGAAATTCCCTACAGAAGCAGATTTTTAAGCATATCATATGTCAATAGTTGTAGGAAAAAAGCATTTCATAAAATTCAACACCCACTAATAATTAAAAAAAAGAAATAAAACTCAGCAAAACTCATTCTTAACGAGGGATCATTAGACACAGTTCTGATATCATCAGAAAAAACACAAGAATGCCCACTGTCACCACCTATATTCAGCATTATTCTAAAGGCACCAACCAGTAAAGACATGAAAAATATATTAAAGGTATAAAAATTAGAGAAGAGACAAAATTCCCATTATTCATAGTGTGATTGTCAAAATAACCCAAAAGACTCTACAAATGATTGGAAATAATAAGGAATTTCACAATCCATCTGGATGTAAGTTCAATATTCAAAAGTAAATAGCATTTCTATATACTAACAACAAAAAGGAACACTGAATTCTTTAAAAGATATCATTAACATAGCAAAAAATAATATAAAATTCCTAGGAATGAATGCTCCTTGCACAAATATGTGCAAGACTTGTTTGGAGAAAATTATAAGAGCCTGCTGAAAGATATTAAAGACGGTAAAAAGGGAAGAAACAAAGTGGAGGAACCTGTCTTATTAGATAATAAGACTTACTTTAAAGCTATAATAATGAGGGGCGCCTGGGTGGCTCAGTCGGTTAAGCAGCCGACTTCGGCTCAGGTCATGATCTCACAGTCTGTGAGTTCGAGCCCCGCGTCAGGCTCTGTGCTGACAGCTCAGAGCCTGGAGCCTGTTTCAGATTCTGTGTCTCCCTCTCTCTGACCCTCCCCTGTTCATGAGCTGTCTCTCCCTGTCTCAAAAATAAATAAACATTAAAAAAAATTTAAAAAAAAAAATAAAGCTATAATAATGAACACTGGGTCGTAGTGGTGCACAAATTGTCAATAGAAAAGAACAGAGAGAACAGAAAAATACAACAGGTGTGGACTTGAGAGGTAAAACAGGAGCCATTACAAAGCAATGGAGAGAGAAGGGACTATTCAACAAAAGGTGCTGAGGTCACTGGTCATCTTCCATATGCAGATAAGCGAAATTGGATTTGGCTTCTCACCATATACACAAATAAAATCCAAAACGATTTTTTTAAAAATCCAAACAACTTCAAGATTTCTATGTGAAAGTTTTAAAAGACAATATACGAAAATATATTTATAATTTTAAGGTAGGGGAGGATTTCCCAAACAAGCCCTCCCAAAAACACTAACTATGAAAGAAAAGGTTAATAAGGGGCTCAGTCAGTTAGGCGTCCGACTTTGGCTCAGGTCATGATCTCATGGTTCATGGGTTTGAGACCCATGTCAGGCTCTGCATGGCTGAAGCCGCTCCCTGTACCTGAGAGAAACGGGTAGGGGAGGATTTCCCAAACAAGCCCTCCCAAAATGCAGATAGCTCAGCATTCTGGTTTGTATTCTGTGTCTCTCTCTCTCTTTCTGCCCCTCCCACATTCATGCTCTGTCTGTCTGTCTCTCTCTCTCTCTGAAAAATAAATAAACATTTTTTAAAAATGAAAAAAAGAAAAGATTAATAAATTGCACCACATTAAAATTGGAAATGTCTGTTGCTCAAAAAACACCATAAAGATACTGAAAAGATAAGCCACAAATTGGGAGAAAATATTTGCAACCTATACAATTGGGAATGGATTAGTATCCAGATATATAAAGAATCCATACAAATCATAAGAGAAAAGAAAAAGGAAAGAGAAGCCAATAGAAGAATGGGGAAAAGATATATGATCAGACAATTTCACAAAAGAAGAAACACAAATGGCCAATGAGTATATTAAAAGATGATTAACCTCATTAGTGGCCCAGGAAATGCAATTAAGAACATGAGGAATAAAACATTTTACAACTACTAGATTGGCAAAAAAAAAAAAATAATAATGTCTGTCAATACCAAGGGTTGGTGATATGGTAGATCAAAAGAAGCTCTTAATCACTGCTGATTAGTGTGTAAACTGGTATAACTATTTCGAGGAACAATAAAGCATTCTTTTGTAAAGTTGAAATCCCGTAACTTATAGCACAGGTGTATGGAATCCAGAAGAATATCCACAGCATTATTCTTCGTAATAAGAAAAAACTAAACACCACCTAAATGTCTTTTAACAAAGGAGTGAGTCAATACACTGTGGTATAGGATAGCCTTACGGTGAAGAAACATACAAAGGAAAAAGTAAACTGCAGCTACACACAACAACATGGATGGGAATCTTAGAAGCATAACGTTAAATGAAATAATCCTCAGAAGACCTTGGAAGGAAATGCAGGGGATGGTGGAGAAGACCACAGGTTCTTAGGTTGGCTGCTGGTTTCTCCCATATGCATGGTTAATAAGCTTCTGACTTGCATGTGTTATGCATACTTTTGTGTCTCTAGCAAACATTGCATACATCCTTTCCACAATTCAGCTCGTGGTTTACTAAGACAGACTGACAACAGCTATAATACATTCTGATAAATAATGGAGCAGTTTTTTCAAATGCTCTGGAAGAAATTAGTCTCGTAGATTTTTTTTTTTAAGTTTTTAGTTAAATTCCAGTTAGTCACCATACAGTGTAATATTAGTTTCAGGTGTACAATATAGTGATTCAATACTTCCATACATCACCCAGTGCTCGTCACAAGTGCCCTCCTTAATCCCCATCACCTATTTCACCCACCCCCTCCGCCTCCCCTCTGGTAACCATCAGTCTGTTCTCTACAGTGAAGAGTCTGGAGGCGCCTG
This sequence comes from Panthera onca, assembly GCF_046562875.1. Classification (NCBI taxonomy): domain Eukaryota; kingdom Metazoa; phylum Chordata; class Mammalia; order Carnivora; family Felidae; genus Panthera; species Panthera onca. The sequence continues at coordinate 134,305,921 of NC_138344.1, forward strand.
GCTGGCTCAGTCAGTGGAGCATGACTCCTGACTTCAGGGTTGTGAGTTCGAGCCCCACATTGAATGTAGAGATTATTTAAAAATAAAATCTTAAAAAAAAAAAAAGAGCCTGTTTCTTGATTTGCCTCTCTAGTCCTATAGATTTTATAAGAACTAGAGACTCTACTGCATCACTGATAATACTGTGAGATAGGCTGGGCTGGGGCTGTTATTCCCATTTTACAGAAGAGAAAACTGAGAATCAGAGAGTTGAAGACATTTGTCTAAGGTCACACAGCTAGTGAGGGGCAGGGCTAGGGTCAGACCCAAATATCCTGGCCTTGGCCCTGAGGTCTTTCTGTGGATGCTTCTCCCATTAAACACTTGCAGGGAAGATTCTAGTCTATTTCTGATTTCTCAGTACTATACTCCTAACATTTTCAGAAAAGCGTTATTCAATTGCTTAAGATTTCTTTCTCGGTCATGGGCAGTGGCGCATCCCTGGGCCATCATCCCAATTTCAGAAGCTCTTAGAAGCGATCCTGCACTTTGTAAGTGACCAATGGGACTTTTTTTAAAGGGCAGAAGTTAATGAGTCTAATGAAACACTTCTCAGGGACTATATGGCTACATACAGCCATGCATCCTACCTTTTGAGCACCTTCTGTCATCGTATGCTCTGTATTCATTCTCTCTTTTAATCCTCACAGAGAGGCATTACTTCATCTTACAGACAAGAAAGTCTAAGCTGTTTCCAAGATTTACTACAATAAGAGGCCAAGGGGGATAAAGAAGGACCAATAGTAACGCATGTGTGAGCATAGGCATTTAGAGGAAAGGATCACCACATTAAAATAAAATGGGATCAGAAACACACAGGTGCTTTGATGTGGAATGATGATAATGATGATGATGGTGGTGGTGGTGGTGGTTATACATGGTAAGAATCTACCATTCTCTGTTTTTTATGCTTTGTTTTTTATTCTTTGTTTTTCCTGAGGACAGCGGCACAAAAGATTCAAGCATGGCACTAGGCATTTCTTGACTCAAAACATTGGAACAGCCTGATATTTGCTTTTTTAAAGTTAAGTTTCAGTTTATTATTTTTTAAGTTTATTAATTTATTTTTTTGAGAGAGAGAGAGAGAGCAAGTGCACGAGTGGGGGAGGGGCAGAGAGAGAGGAAGAGAGAGAGAATCCCAGGCAGGCTCCATGCTGTCAGCGCGGAGACCAATGCGTGGCTTGAACTCATGAACCGTGAGACCATGACCCTGATTTTCCTTTGAGGAGCCCCCTCTCCCCACCTGCAGCACATGTGTTCCAGGTTGCTTTAGCTCCACTGCTGGCTCCAGGGATGGATCTGTGACGCAGGCAAAGCCCCACATGTTGCCGGTCACAGCGATGCCGGTCACAAGCTGGCTGCCAGAGTCCGACCACATCCTTTTGCTGGAGTTCTAGGGATCGAGGCATTCTCTCTGGGTTACTAAACTGATCAGACAAAAGCCTGCAGCTGCCAGGGGCTACCTCGTGAGAGAGCCTTCCCTGAGGATGAAGAAACCTTTGTATTTGGAGACAGGAGATAAAGACAGAAAAATACCCAAGTCCACATGATATCACTTGAACCCTTCGATCCAACCATGACTGGGGCTAATTCCACTAACGGCCTTCTCAGTTATGAAAAAATAAAGTATATGGGCATGTTGAGGGGGGGGGGTGTGCATGCATGCATATGTGTTATGTTATTATTTTTTTGTTTTTGCTTAAACCACTTTAAGCTGGATCTCTGTTACGTGCGATCACAGTCAATACACATAGTATAATCAAATTGCCCTACAGCTTTACTGAACCACAAAGTCCTGATATTGGCAGTCACTGCCAAAAGCCAGAGCACCAAGAGTAATAACTGAATGTGTTTTATTTTAAAAAGCAGATATCGAGAAACCTGCTGTGTTCTGCGAAATCTCTGCAGAACACATCAGTCTAAAGCAGTTCTTCCTGGGGCATCTGGGTGGCTCAGTTGGTTAAGCATCCAACTCTTGATTTCAGCTCAGATCATGATCTCACTGTTCGTGAGTTTGAGTCCCGAGTTGGGCTCTGCGGGGACAGTGTGAAGGCTGCTTGGGATTCTCTCTCCCTCTCTCTCTCTCAAAATAAATAAACTTAAAACAAAAGATTCTCTCTCTCTCTCCCCCTCTGTCCCTTTCCCCTGCTTGCATGCCCTCTATCTCTAAAATAAAAAATAAATTTAAAAAATAAAGTAGTTTTTCCCAACTATTTTCATGCCAAGGCACAGGGAACATTCTAGAAATGGGTAAGGCACAACCAGGAGAGCAAAGGTGGCTGGTCCAAGGATTCAGGCACCCCATTGAGTCCCTGCCAACCATCCTCAGAGCTGAAGGGACCAATCTCCAGGCACACCTATCTCCCAGGTGCCAGTTGGAAAGTCTTACTAGAGGAAAGTCAAAGTGGGAAGGGGGGAACACGCTTCAAAACAAATCCTCAAACGAGTCTTCTCTTAACAAGATAGGTGACCTGCCTTATCTGACAGTACATTCCTCTCCCTTCATACTCCATTCTGGAACAAAGTGCCTTTAAATTATTAGCGTCGTTTTTCAAAATCAGCCTGCCAAAACCCAGCTGTTTCTGCACAGTCAGGCTTTCTGGGATGTGTGGCTGTGGATTCGTGGGAAGGACCCCTCGCTCCGCTGAAGCTGCTTTTGCTCTTTACAGCAGACCCAGACTTTCAGCCAAGAAACAAGGGGACAGAAGGTCACCGGATTGGGGGTGGAGGGAGGAGTATCTATAGAGCTGGGCCCAAAGAATGCCATTATTCAAGAAATGATTGAAGAGTTTCTTCAAGACTGGCCAAAGGAGTCATTCTCTTTGAACTCTGGGGGTTTAAGAATGCTGAGCGTCCAGTCTGCAGATTCCTCCGTTGACCCATTGTGGTCAGACAAAGATAGAAAGGCAGAAAGAGCTTCTTTTCTTTATAAATCCAGGAGCTTGATTTTGTCGATGAGTGCACAGAATCTAAGGAAAGGGGTGTTGTTGTTGTTGTTGTTGTTGTATTAACAGCCGCATCTTTCTGTGTATCCACCACTTACTACCCAACGTTCCTGGACAGCTGACCCATCAACAAGATCAACAAACGATATTGAACACGCTCTATATGCAAGACAGGAAGTAAAGGATGAGGAGAGAGATACAAAGGTATCTAAGACATGGGGCTTTCAGACCCGGAGCGCAGACACATTTCTAATTAAGTCTAAGGTAGATGATGATAAATACCCCACCAGAGGTACAAGCAAAATGTTCTGGGAACTCAAGGTAGGCTGGGGAGGAAACCGCAAGGGGCTTGGGATGGATGAGGTGGTAGATGAAATCATGTACGGGCTGGTCATCAAGGATAAGAAAAAAGAATGGCATTCCAGTGGTCTCTGTCCTCAAAGCATCCTCCTGAAGGAACAGGACTCTGTCATATGTTATGGGCTGAATTGTATCCCTTCCAAATTCACATGCTGAAGTCAAATTTTGTCCCTCAAGATTCCTACATTGAAGTCATAACCCCTCGTACCTCAGAATGTGACTGGATGTGGAGAGAGGGTCTTTAAAAAGGTAATTAAGTTAAAATGAGGTCATTAGGTGGGTCTTAATCCACTGTGACTGGTGTCCTCGTTAGAAGAGGGAATCCAGACACAGGGATACACATAGAGGGCAGATGATGTGAATACAGCCTTCTCTAAGCCAAGGACAAAAGTCTGGAACAGATCCCTCCCTCACAGCCCTCAAGAGGATCCAACTCTGCTGACACCTTGATCAGACTTGACGCACTTCTAGCCTCCAGAACTGTGAGAAAATACATGTCTGTTTTTCAACGCCCCAGGTCTGTGGTACCTGCTATGACAGCCCAACTAAACTCATACATTTTGTGTGCTTCCCTCTGTCCCTGAACATCTCCCACACCGGAGACTGCCACCCAGCCTCCCCAAGGGAAGCAGACCACCTCGTCCTCCTCCTCCCTTGACTGTTCTTAGGGTTCTTGTTGATGAGACCCTATCAGTGTGTGCATGCAGCTCACTGCACTTGATTCTAGAACCCCATACACTCTTCCTGGTCAGTAGGCTGCACTGGAATGTGATCCTGGCAAGCCTTCCCTCCTCACGAGAGCTAAAGGCCAAGTTGTACTATCTACTGTTGTCTTAATACTTTCTATTTTATTAACCCTGTTGTGGCTTGCCTGCCTGCTGATGTACCAGGGTTTCCTGCCTTTTTACTCCCCCCACCTTCAGAAGGAGAAAATGAATGCTGGCAGACAAATGCGCTCTGTTTACGACTCTTTATGGAGCGCAAATGTGGAAATAACAAAGCTCTATAACTTACAGAGATTAAGCTTACCTGTCCATGCGCCTTGGTTGGGGGCAAATTCTTGTGAAACCAGACTCTGGTTAAGGGAGCTGAGGCCTCTGCCATGAACTCATTTTAAAAAGATAGTTCATTTCATGCCCTCACTCACCTTATCCTGACAAACCCTAGCCTGACCAAACTGCTTAGAATATAAAAGTGAACACAGGCAACAGAATCAGAGATTCCAACATTGTCGAGCTGAGATCCTGCATTGTTCATTTGTTACCCCCAGCACCTCACCACATGAGTATCTAATCTTAGAGATCGCCCTTCTCTTAAAGAGGATGAAGCCCAAAGTCACTCAGTTTCCGTATCCAGCCTCTTCCCACAGCTAAGTGCCGTTCCCTGGGATTAGGAATCCAAAGACTTTGGGATTTATCCCAGTTCTGCAAAAGAGAGGTGACCCTGGGCAAATCACATCTCATCCCTGGTCTCCAGGTGTCCCAACTGAACCACAGATGTCCCTTCTGTGTGTAGACTTTCTTGACTCCCTTGGGCAGACTTAGTTGTACCCAGGGCAGCCATGCGGTGGTCTCCCCAAGAATTGGCAGCCTGCGGGGCACCTAGATGGCTCAGTCTGTTAAGCATCCGACCTCGGCTCAGGTCATGATCTCACGGTTCATGAGTTTGAGCCCCACATCGGGCTCGGTGCTGACAGCTCGGAGCCTGAAGCCTGCTTCAGATTCTGTGTCTCCCTCTCTCTCTCTCTGCCCCTCCCCTGTTCCCACTCTGTCTCTCTTTCAAAAATAAATAAACATTAAAAAAAAAAATTGGCAACTTACCCCCAACACACACACACACACACACACACACTCCATTTCCTGTGGGTCCTCGAAAGAGCCCTGCCCCCAACTGGAGGGTGAAGTGTCAACCAAACCCACCGTCAGTACTCTTCTGGTCACAGTGATACCCTCAGGGGGTCTATAACCACCTCAGATCTCATCTCCAGCTCCCCTTGCCAGAAAAGATCAAATGCTACCCTGAAAACCTAACTCCAGTCTGGCAAAGCCTCAACTTTGTTCTTTTGAAACTAAAGGGTAGGAGGAGGCCTCAGACACTTGAGGGTTCTGAAAGCACCAATTTGGGAATTATGAGAAGTGTTCTGTGCAAATCAGTCATAAAATTTTAATTCACTTACTCAAAAAGTTCCCAAGAGGCTCACAGCTGTGGCGCCTTGGCTGGGCCCCCTAGTTTGTTAGAACATGGTGCTGACAAGCCCAAGATCAAGGTTTCTTCCCTTTGTGCCAATCTGCTCATCACAGAAGAAAGCCTGGAGCCACAGTTATAACCCACACTCCCTCATTTGCCCTGACTGCAGCTTTGTTCTCCTGTAATTTGTCTTAAGACAGAAGAGTGAGGATACGTGAGCCCTTCCCCACCTGATGGCAGGTGAGGTGAGCGTCAAGGTTTAAGCACAGCACCAAGAGGGGCACACTTGGAGACCCACACCTGGCCAGATGTCCCATGGCTTTTGGTTGGATTTCTGACAACCCTCCTTGAACCCAGAGAGTCCAATTCGTTCACTGGGAATTTATGAAAATTGTCCATGCAATCTTTACTAAAATTAGTATCAACCTTAGAAAAAGCTCAAGCATGGGGCACCTGGGTGGCTCAGTTGGTTGAGCGTCCGACATCAGCTCAGGTCACGATCTCACAGATCGTGAGTTTGAGTCCCTCACCGGGCTTGCTGCTGTCAGCGTGGAGCCCGCTTTGGATCTTCTGTTCTCTCTCTCTCTCTCCCTCTCTCTCTGTACCTCCCTGCTCCTGCTCGCACTTTCTCTCTCAAAAATAAATAAAACATTTAAAAAACTTAAAAAAGAAAAAAGAAAAAGCTCAAGCATGAAAAAAGTTCAAGAAAAAGGTAACAGAGGAGACGCGATCTGACTAAGTCAATTCCAGGGTTTCTGTCAGTGTTTGACTTTCTCCCTTACTGAGACTACAAAGTCTTCAGTCAACGCTCACTTAACAAATAGTTGTCAAGCACCAATGACAGGCCAGGAACTAGGGGTACAGCAGAAACAAAGTAAGAGGTGGGACAGATAATAAAACAATAAATACATCCATGACTCAGAAACAAGTTATGTGTCCATCAGTGGATGAATGGACAAAGAAGATGTGTGTGTGCACACATGCATGTGTGTGTGTATACAGGGGGAATATTACTCAGCCGTAAAAAAGAAAGCAATCTTGCCATTTACAACATGGATGGACCATGAAGGCATCATGCCAAGAGAGATGAGTCAGAGAAAGACGAATACCCCGTGATCTCACTTATCTGTGGAATCTAAAAAAACAAACAAATGAAACAAACCCAAGCTCATAGATACAGAGAACAGATTAGATTGGTGGTTACCACTGGCAGGGGAGCGGCGTGGGCAGAATGGGTAAAGGGGTCACAAGGTACAAACTTCCAGTTTTACAAAGTAAGTCACGGGGATGTCATATACAGCATGGTGACTAGACTTACTACCATATTGCATATTTGAAAATTGCTAAGAGAGTAGATCTTAAAAATTCTTATCATGGGGAAAAAAATGCTGTAACTTTGTTGTGATAGATGTTAACTAGACTTATTGGGATACGATATAGATAGGGAATCATTATGTTGCACACCTAAAATTCATATAATGCTGTCTGCCAGTTACCCCTCAATAAAAATTAATCAATTAATTAATTAATCAAAAGTGGGTCATCAATCAGTGGTTCTTCAAGTGTGGTCCCCAGACCGGAAGCATCAGCATCACTTAAAAGTCCAGGACTTAACTCAAAGCTACTAAATCACGAGGAGTGGGACTCAGAAATCTGGTTGACGTCCTGCAGATCATTGTGTGCACACTCAGGTTTGTGACAGGTAATAATGATAAGGGCTGTGATGGAGAGTGAGTGCAGAGCGGTCGGGGAAGGGCTCTTTAAGAAGGTGACATTTAAACTGAGCTGAGACCTAAAAGAGGAGAACGAACAGTAATGTGAAGAGCCAGAAGAGAGTTCCAACAGAAGGAACAGCAAATGCACAGGCCCTGAGGTAGGGAAGAGCCTGATATGTCTGAAGAAGAGAAAGGAGGCCGGCGTAGCCTATAAATAACAAAGAGCATCCCATCCAAAGAAGACATCCAGATGGCCAACAGACACATGAAAAGATGCTCAACATCACTCATCGCCAGGGAAATACAAATCAAAACTACAATGAGATATCACCTCACACCTATCAGAATGGCTAAAATCAACAACACAGGAAACAACAGGTGCTGGCGAGGATGTGGAGAAAGGGGAACCCTCTTTTTTTTTTTAACTTGTTTAATGTTTATTTATTTTTGACAGAGAGAGAGAGAGAGAGAGAGAGACAGAGCATGAGTGGGGGAGGGGCAGAGAGAGAGGGAGACACAGAATCTGAAACAGGCTCCAGGCTCTGAGCAGTCAGCACAGAGCCCGACGTCAGGGCTCGAACTCACATACCGCGAGATCATGACCTGAGCTGAAGTCGGACGCTCAACCGACTGAGCCACCCAGGCGCCCTGAAAGGGGAACCCTCTTGCACTGCTGGTGGGAATGCAAATTGGTGCAGCCACTCTGGAAAACACTGGCTGTTCCTCAAAAAGTTAAAAATGGAATTAGCATATGTTCCAGCAATTGCACTACGAGGTATTTACCCAAAGAATACCAAAATACTGATTCAAAGGGATACATGTACCCTGATGTTCCTAGCAGCATAATCTACAATAGCCAAAGTATGGAAACGATCCAAACGTCCATCAACTGATGAATGGATAAAGGAGACGGGGTACATATGGACAATGCAATATTAGCCATAAACAGGAATGAAATCTTGCCATTTGCAACAACACGGATGGATCTAGAGAGCATAATCCTAAGTGAAGTCAGTCAGTCAAAGACAAATACGATATGATTTCACTCATTTGTGGAATGTAAGAAACGAAACCAGTGAACAAAGGGGGGGAAAAGAGAGAAGAAGGGAAACCAAGAAACAAACTCTTAACTATAGAGAATAAACTGGTGGTTACCAGAGGGAGGGAGGTGGGGGGGCGGGGGTGAGAATGGCGATGGGGATTAGGCAGGGCACTTGCAATGAGCACTGGAGAGTGAGTATGGAAGCATTGAATCACTGTTTATACACCTGAGACTAATATCACACTGTATGTTAACTAACTGGAATTTAAATAAACACTTTAAACAAACAAACAAACAAACACAATCCACAAAGAACATCTTCTGGGAGGAGTTGGGTCTGAACGTCAGCCTCTCCCACGGGCGAACGGGGGGGATACTGGGACAGTCACAGAGCCTTTCCAAGTAGTCTGTAAAATGGGGAAAACAACATCGAGCCTGCCTAGTGGGCTGTTGGAGGATTCGGTGAGTTAGTGGATACGGGAAAGCGTTTGGAAAAGCAAGAGGCGGTGTTCAAGTGGGAATTATCACATTTAAGGGAGTCGATTAAGGATATAACCTCAGCATCCAGCCTCCCCCAGTGAGAAGCCAACAGACCACAAGCCAGCGCCACCTGGTCCCTGGCCAACGCCTGCTCTCCGGAGCTAAGTAAGATTGAGATGATTCTCTAAAAAGGGTCTGTTTCGGAGGGCTGAGGTGGGGGATTTCCCAGAAAGGCCTGATTGTGAAACTCTCACATTTCCATCCCACTGGTCAGTCTAAGAGGACGCTTGGCTTCATGAGGAGCTTGTGCTGGACCCCAGCTGCTTGCAAACTCTCCCCAGGTGTTACAAAGGCACTGCCAGATTTCTTACGGAACCAGGCCACGTGCTATCATCACGGTCAAAGCTGATTTCATCGCCGTCCGTGGATGCCCTTTTTCTGGAGGGACTCGGAAAAAGGCTCGTCTCTGCCTCAAACTTACAGGAAAGCTCCAACCGGGACTCTGAGAATGTGGAGGTGACATCATTATGAGACGGCCCAGTAAGCAGTCTCTGGAGCTTGGACGAAATACAAAAAAAAAATCACTGCCTCGGATGGAAAAGATGCTATCTTCAGAATCTACCTGCTTCCAGAAGCCACCCTTCACCTGGTTGTCGTAAGCACTTTCCTGAGTGGTCAGGGCTAGAGAGAGCCCTAGAGACTGGGTTCCAGGCCTTCTCGGACAGATGGGGAAGTGGAGCCCAGAAAGGGAAGGGACTGAAACCACCACCGCCCACTGAACTTGTTGTAGGACTAAGGTCATAGACCCCAGCTCACTGGGTGCCCAAACCAGGAAGCTTCTTCAAACAGAAGTCACACACACACACACATATTCAAAAACCAGCGTTCACAGAATAAAGCCCAAGCCCTTGGCCAGGCATTCAAGGCCTCCACGTCTAATTCCTGCCAACTCTCTTAGCTTTATCTCTCACTCCATGCCTGCCCCACCCCCAACCCACATCCACGCTGCGGCCACACTGGGTATCAAGAACGGGCGGGTGACCGACGGGCTCATGACCGAGGCTGGCCCTCACCGGTATTCCCGCCACCACGCCTGCACGTGTGCTGTTTCCTCAACCCAGAAAGCCCCTTCCCATCTCCCACATGAAAACCCCACTCCATCCTCCAAAGATGCTCTTAATGGCATCACTTCCATCCCCAGACAGGAAATCCTGTTCCCCCTCCAGCACCCGGCAACGCTGCTTTCGCCGCTTCTCACACTCTGGCTCGTGTAAAGACTCGGATGATTTACGTACAGCCACGCTCCCCAACCCCTACTCACCTCCACTCAGCTGCGAGATCCTGAGGGCAGGGATCAAGGCTCATTCATCTTTGCAAACCCTCTGAGCACTTGGCGCCTGGCACACAGAAGTGCTCAGTGAGCGTCCATTCAATCAAATGAACGCACAGCTATGTTCCACCTGTCCTTACGGAAGACTTCTATGACCACCAGCCAGGACAACACAGCACCGCTAACCTGCTTTGGATGCTGCTGTCCCATGACATCAGGCGATAACTGACTAGTATGTGTTGGGTTCCCCATTTCCTACCCCACTACCATCCCACCCCAACTTCCGGCCACCCTGTGCACTCCCCAGGGCAGTGATGGCGCCTGACTGATCTTTTGGCTGCCCAGCACAGACCCCAGCACATAAATGACAAACGAATAAAGTCCATGAGCGGTAGGCGAACCTATTTGGACAACTGAGACATAACCAATTTCCCTTTGCTCATTTGAGTCCTACACACACGATTCACCGCGTAAGCTTTCCTGCTTGTTCGACAAATATTTATCAGGTGCTAAAATCACAACAAGTTCCTGCTGGATACAGGGTTGCTAAATAAATAATCACAAACGTCTATTTATCGTAGTTATGGAGAATGAGCCAGGGTGCACAGTACAGGACGCTGTAGTCCTTGCTAAGTTCGCCCTGAGTTCATCACTTGCACTGGTGGCCCTGTCTTATCATGCTTCACTGTGGTCACAGTGACCACAGCAGAGATGGCCACCCCTCACCCAGCTCAGATGCAGAAAACAGATGATTTGTCTTCCTCCCCAGTGGGAATGAAGCAGAGTCTGGGTTTTTGTGTCTTTGCATTGCTTAATATAACCCCCCCCCCCAATTATTATCCCCTGCTTCCCATGGGAACTGTTGACAATGCCAATTTCATACTGATTCCGGATGCAAAGTCTGTTCTGTCTGACCTCATTGATTCCTGGGGGATGTGTTAAGACCTGCGAAATATGTGAAGCTCATAAATCAACTCTGGCTGGGGTTCTGCAAATGTCTGAGCTTGAAGGAAAGTCAGACGGCACTGACAAGTCCCCCCGGCCCTGACCCGCCCACCGTCCCCCGGAGTCTGTGGATGCTGGCTGCCTGGGGCAGGGCTCAGCACTGGCTGTCCCCATCTCCCCTCTGGCCCAGCTCCGACAAGCCGGAGGGGAATGGGAGGTCAGTCCTTGACATCTAGTCTGATGTCTGAGGCCCTCTGGAGGGAAGGAATCCTGTGAATGTCCTCTCCCTGCCAGCCCCCAAGGAGATGGCCCCAAGACCCCTCCCCAGGCATGCTTCTCTGCCTCCAAGACAAACAGGAGCCTCAGGCTCAGGGGTGTGCCCCGAGTGAGTGATGAGAGGTTGAGTTAGGAAATGAGCGAAGGCTCCCCTCTCACTGCTTGGGTTTAACAGTGCTCACACTCTCGTCCTTCGCTCATTCATTCATTCATTCATTCGACAATCACTTGTTGAGCGTCCACCCTGCCAGATGCTGTGGATAAACAGTGGCTCCTGGTGCGATGCCTGCAGCTGAGGAAACCTTCCAGCCCCCCCCCCCCCGCAGTTACTGCATCCACTGCCCCAACCCCCTCCCCCACCCACGTCCTGATGAGGGCACGTAGGCACCTGCCCACCCTCTGTCACACACATGGGGGCTGCTGGGAGCCCGTGAACTTTCTGCCTCCAAGAAGGAGGGCAGCTGGCCTGCTGGGGAAGGTTGTCCGACGAGGGGTCAGCCCGGACCACCAGCACTGCCCCGGTCACAGCCTGCCAGCCATGTGGTCTGGAGTCCACCTCTGTCTACATGTCCACGTGTCCAGAGAAGCTGGCAGCCAGAGAGCAGAGAGCAGATGTACGCATGTCACTCCCTGGCACTTCCAGAGCTGAGAGGGCCCCAGAGAAGGGATTAAAGGCAGCCTCTCTGGAGGCTCGGTCCAACTCTTGACTTGGGCTCCAGTCACGATCTCACGGTTCATGAGTTCGAGCCCAGCATCAGGCTCTGCACTGACAGTGCGGAGGCTGCTTGGGATTCTCTCTCTTCCTCTCTCTGCCCCTCCCCCGTCTCAAAATAAATAAACTTAAAAAAAAAAAAAAAAAAGAAAGCAGCCTCCCTGGTTCAGTGGAGTCAGGGTGGAGAAGGGGGGAGGTATCAGTGGTCATAATCTAAAAGGCAGCCCCTCTCCTCCCTCCCCTTCAATGCTCCCTCCTCAAACTTCCCCACCTGGGACAAGCAGCCCACTGTCTCACCTAGTGCCTAGGCAGGGATTGGTAAGATGTGAAGCACCCAGAGGTGCTGTTCCTACAGGGAGGGTGGGGGTCCGGGCAGTGACAGCCGGGACTGTTTAGGGAGCATACCTGACCATGAGACACTTGGCATATCCTCTGCAAATAAGCTTCAAAACAACCCCACAAGGGAAGTATTATTACCCCGTCTCGTAGACGGGACATGCAAAGGGTTTAACACCCTGAGCTGGACAACGGCACAAGGATGGGATTTGAACCCCAAATATCTGAATCTACAGCCCATGCTCTTGCCCCCCCATCGGACTATCTCCCCCTGCTCTTTGGCCTAACGAACCTCTCCCTCCAGGTCCTTCGAGAAACTAAACATCTCCTTTCTTTCCCCAATAGCAGATATTACAACTTGAGCCTTTCAGAGGATATTTACATGAGGCTGTGGTCAATAACATTAAATGTGATTGCTAACGTATTGTTTTAATCAGTTTCATTATACTCGTGCACATGCTCTCTATAAAACTAAGGTTTTGCATCCATATGATATTTTTGTTTCTTTATGTCATTTAATCCATTTCTGATAGCACAAAGAGCTCCCAAATCACTCTGTTTCTTGCCTCATGCTGGGGTAGGGACAGGAGCCACAGATGCTCTTTCGACACCACGCACACAAGCAGATAAGAACATCAACAGAAGCCGCCAGTGTATACAGAACCTATACGAGTGATTCTGTTCTAGAGTTGGCCAGTGGTGTTCAATCCACTTCCATCAAAAGGATATTTGAGGGGCACCTGGGTGGCTCAGTTGGCTAAGCGTCTGACTCTTGATTTCGGCTTGAATCATGATCTCACAGTTCATGGGTGTGAGCCCCACATTAGGCTGTGCGCTGACAGCATGGAGCCTGCTTGGGATTCTCTCTCTCTCCCTCTCTCTTTGACCCAACCCCCCTCCCCCTCTCCCTCTCTCTCAAAATAATAAACTTTTTTTTTTTTAAAGGATATTTGAAAAGAAATCTACAACTAGCCTAGAGGTGCCTGGGTGGCTCAGTCGGTTAGGCATCCGACTCTTAATTTCAGCTCAGGTCATGATCTCACAGTTCTTGAGTTTGAGCCCTGAATCAGGCTGTGTGCAGTGTAGAGCCTACTTGGGATTCTCTCTGTCTCCCTCTCCTGCTGTTCCTCCCCCACTTGTGCTCTCTCTCTCTCTCTCAAAATAAATAAACTTTAAGAAAAAAAGAAATCTACATCTAGCCTTGATGACAAAAGATATAATCACCTTCTTCCACTGCAACACATTTGGACACATCACACCTCTATAGCAGCACCATAACACGCACCTCCCACTAATTTAAAACACACACGGCTCGATGGTCTGCTCAGCCCTGGCCCTGACAGGTAACTGCGCCCTCCTGTCTGTCCTCCAGCAGGCACTGTCTGGAGACCCGGTCGTGCACCCACCTTGGCCAGAACCATCAAGAGCAAAGCTGAATCATCCGGCTATTGAAAGTTCGTACTTCTTCCATCCTCTTGCAATACCGCTTGCTTTTCACACACAACTGGCTAATTCCAGCATGGAACATCATTGAAAGAAATAGGACCAGACCAAGGAACATAAGGTGAGAGCCAAGACAAATTTGTAGGTCATTGAGAAACTTGCTATGCCAGGCACTGGGGAAGTGCCTACCACACAAAGGCACCGAGGGCTGGGCGTATCCCACTGTGGGTGTCCACCCAGCACTGAGGCCGGTCAGTGCGCTGGACCTCGCCTCGGACTAGGGCCAGTTCCCAAAGGCAGTGACAGCTGTAGGTGGGAGGGACTCCCTCACAAATGGAGAAGAGACACAGTCCTGCCAGTTGTCATTGAGCACGTGTGCTGGTTGAAACACGACATAGAGAAGGGGGCCACATCACTGAGCAATCTGGATGAGAACAAGTTAACGGAAAATCCAGACTATCTTCCTAAGGACTGGGAAGATTTGGAAAAGCAGAACATCCTCAGATTGGACGAACCCTGAGAGATCATCTCATCCAAGGAATTTAAGCCTTTTGTGTGTATCTCATGAACCCATTTTACAGACTGATGAAGCCCACGGACCCCTGCTGAGAAGAATGCTTTGAATTGCATGCGATGAAATTCACAGGATTGCAAAAGAGACCAATTACATTGAAAGGCTTATCAAAATATTTTTTAAGTGGATGTGTAAGATAGTAATATATATGCTTCCTTATCAGTGCATTGAATAAGATTGGACAGCAGCTCTAATACCCTGTACAATTTTGAAGTAGCAATAAGTAAGAACAAAATTTCAAGATATGCCAAATATTTCAACATGCTTCAGAATAACTGCTACAGCTGTGATGTGATGTATAAATACCGTGTTTCTTTTTTTTTAATGTTTTGTTTTTTGAGAGGGGGGCATGAGTGGGGGAGGGGCAGAGAGAGTGGGGGACAGAGGATCCGAATCAGCTCTGTGCTCTATGCTGACAGCAGTGAGCCCGATGCAGGCTTGAACTCACAAACTGTGAGATCAGCACCTGAACCAGAGTTGGACGCTCAACTGACTGAGCCACCCAGGCACCCCTATTTAGTTCTTATCAATGTCCTTTATCAATGTCCCTTTACCACATGGTCTTTATAGGCTTTAAAAAAATTTGGGGGGTGGGAGGAAGGGTCGTTTTTAAACAGAAATTCAAACAAAATGGGAATTATATTGAAAAAATTAAGTTTTAAGGTTTCTTTAAATGCAGTCCTAGCTAAGAATAGACAGATGGAAGGAAGCCTTTGCAAAAAAAAAAAAAAAAAGTGTGGTTCTGGGACCAGCAGCGTCTCCCAAGGGCTTATGAGGAATCTGGAACCTCAGGCCCCACGGCAGACTTGCATTTCCCAGGAAAAGAGCTGTCCTGATACTTCCCAGAGTCCCTTCTCTGATTAGGTCTCCTCAGAGGCCTCTCATGCCAAAAAGTAGCTAGAATCCAACCCTCAACCCTCTGAAAGTCACGCACTATTAAACCTAGTTCCCAGGGGAAATAACAAACGCTAACAGAATAACAGGATTAGGGATTTGAAGCAGGAGAATTCATAATGGAATGATTAGATCTGAAATCATGAAAACAATCATCGTAGTAAGTGTTACTAGCCCTCACCACACGCCAGCCTCCACGCTAGACCATTTATATGCATATCTCATTTAATTCTCACAAATATCCTACCGAAGTTGGTACTGTCATCCCCTGTTTACAGATGGAAAAACTGAGGTTCAGAGAGGCTCTGCTGCTTGCTCACTGTCCCAGCCAACGACCGGGAAAGACCCGAAGCGAGAAGGGACAGCCTGAGTCAGGGGAACAAACTTGCTGAAGCCTGCTTCACAAGGACGGCTGAGCAAACCCAACTGTGGAGCCCCTGCCTCAATCCTGGTCCCCCTTCCTCCCGGGCCAGCCTAATGCCAGTGCCCTCAGCAGCTGAAGAACCGAGTGGCCTGTGCTTCCTGCATTTTCCTTCTGGTCTGATCCCTGAGGACTTGGTTTCATGTTACAGCCCTACATAAAAGCCTATATAAAAAAGAGGAAGAATGGGGCACCTGGGTGGCTCAGTCGGTTAAACGTCCGACTTGATTTTGACTCAGGTCACAATCTCACGGTTCGTGAATTGGAGCCCCGTGTCGGGTTCCATGCTGACAGTATAGGGCCTGCTTGGGATTCTCTCTCTCCCTCTTGTTCTGCCCCTCCCCTGTTCATGCTCTCCCTCTCTCTCTCAAAATAAATAAATAAACATTAAAAAAAAATAGGAAGAAAAGCCTGCAGGAGCCCCTGCATTGGGAGCTAAGTGAAGTTTCTGTGTGCTCTTGTCCTTGTCTTATCTGCTGGTAATAAACGTCATGTTGGAATGACTTCTCATTGTTTTGTTTCACAGTTTAAATAACTAGGTTTATTCGCTGGCATCTCGAAGCAGAATCTGACTGAAGTCTCATAAGGGGCCGAACTGGGCCAAGTCCCGAAAAGTCTGCAAGGTAGATATGTACAAAGCTCAGTTTTAGGTCACTTTAAAGGTTTTCAGGAATTAGGCTCTTTAAAGAATTCAGACTCTATGAATCTTCCTATAGGTTATCATCTCAAGACCCTAGAATCTTTCCTGGTTAACACGGACCATGTGATACTCTGTGCAGACACAGGACAAGGTATTTTTGTATGTTCTCTGCAAGTTAGACCTTGTTATGCCCATTTTACAGATGAGGAAACTGAGACCCAAGTCTCACAGCCAGGAAGCAGCCAAACTAGGGTGGGAATCAAGGCCTATCTGATGTCCAAGTTCCAGCCCTGTCCATTCCAGAATGCACAGCCTTCCCATCTCTGCCTTCTCTTACACATCTCAGAGACCTATCACAGGACGCCTAGTATTTCAGCCACTTCTTTTGCGTCTAATCTCCCTTCCTTGACGGTAAGCCCTGGAGACAGCCCCAGGGCCGTGCCCAGACACCCTGTCCCCTTGGTGCCCAGACCAGAGCCTGGCACCAATAGATGCTCTGTTTACACTGGTTACATTCAACACTGGCTGAATAAAAACTGGCTGGCTTTCAAGAGAAAGCCTCAGGCTAGCACCATCCATCTTCCAGAAGGATCCATATGTGTCCCTACCTGCCTGCTCGTGCGCTTTGATCAATGAGAAATCCCCGGGGCCAGGAGGGAGAATAAAGGCATTGCTCCTAATTTCACAAATGACCAGAAGATCTCCTGCAGTCCCTGGGGTAGCACGGCTCCAGGAAAAGGCTGCTAGCTCAGTCGCAGAACATTTCGTGAGCATGGTGAAGTCACTGACGAAGTCCCTAAATTTGCCACTAAGCCAAGTTAACTGGCAAAGCCAGAACCAAGAATGTCCACCCAGAGAGGTGACAAGTCGAGCCCCAGTGGGGACACATAAACAAGTGACATCCACATTCAGGGACCTTGGTCAAAGGTCTGAGGCAGTGCACTATGATAGGAAGGTTGCTGAGTCGGGGTTCAAATCCTGGGTGCTCCGGCTCCGCAGCCCAGCTCCCCTCTTCCTACGGCCTCGGAAGCCACGCTGTCAACCCCATCCCAGTCTGCTTCTACGAGGTCCTTTGGCCAGCTCAGAACCCTTGCTAGTGTTTGATTTTACCTCTTGTCTGCGTCTGGGGTGCACCCAGGTAGGTACAACTTCCCCGCAGCAGCACGGGGTCTCCTGGCCGACTAACCATGTCCATGTGGCTCTCCATCGCTAGAGAAGCAGGCCACAGATCTCCCAAGGGTCCAGGATCTGGAGGACACATCCTAACCAGCCATGAGTCCCACCACCCTCGTGGAGGTGGCTCCAGGGCCGAGCACCCCCAAGCCAAGATGCCAGCTTTCTGGATGACACAAAAAACTTTCTTGTCACATGGGCTGCAATTCATGGGTCACCGTTCAGTCTACAAGTGTCCCGGGTGATCCAAATTCACAGCTAGGGGTTGGGGGACTCAAATCTGCGGCCAAAGTTTGTTCCAGAAGAAGCAGGGTCTAGTCACCTCCAAAGAAGAACCCAAAAGAGAGAAGTCAAGAAGGAAACTCAAGGGCACAGGAGACCTGTACACTGAGCCTGGCCCTGTCTGGCCTGCAGAAACAGGTCACAGTCCAATCTGGGCACAAAGGAGGAACCCGCTTCTTTGAAAATGGGTCCAAAACTCAGGAAAAGGGAAGCCATGGTGAAACTGTCCACTTGTTCTTTAAGCAGATTGTCTTATAGTTTATGAGGAGCAACCAGGGCATAAAGGGGACAAAAGATCAGAGTGTTGCCTATAAAGCGGTTTGCCAAAAAAATTTAATTTGAACCGGATCAGGTCTGCAGATCTATTAACAGTTTACAGAAAAATAGAACGGATGAAGGAACATGTTATAAAAACGTGGTGAGCCAAATGTCAAATGTAAGGAATTCTACAGGACAAACCACCTCTTCAACTAAGCAGCAAGACAAACAAAAAAGATTAAGAGATATTACCCACCAAATGCAATTTGTAGACCTTACTTGCATCTGATTCAAACAAACCAACAGAAAAGAAGACATTTATGCCACGGCCCAGGAAATCTGACCACCTGGATATTTAATGATAAACAGGAATTAAAGTTGATTTTTGTAGGTTTGATAATGGCCTTGTGGCTATTTTTTTTAAGAATCTTTGTCTCAAGGGGTGCCTACGTGGCTCAGCCAGTTGAGCATCCAACTCTTGACTTCGGCTCAGGGCAGGATCTCACGGTCATGAGACAGAGCCCCGTGTGGGGCTCTACGCTGAGTGTGGAGCCTGCTTGGGATTCTCTCTCTCTCCCTCTCTTTCTGCCCTTCCCCTCCCCTCCCTCTCTCTCTCGCTCTCAAAATAAATAAGTAAATGTTAAAAAAAGTAAAAATAAAGAATCTTTATCTCTTAGAGATACATTCTGAAGTATTTAAGGGTGGAGTTATACGATGCCTGACATTTGCTTTAATTAATCCACTGGGGGAGAATAAACACCAGCAAGGCTGGTCTGTGCTGAGAATTACAGCAACTGAGTGATAAGTAGGTAAGTGTTCATTATGTTCTCTGTGCTTTTGTCTAGGTTCAGGATTTTATAAGACAAAACTTCTAATTACAGAAAAAAAAAAGGCAAGAGAAAGCCCTCATGTTTAATCAGGGCTCCAACACAGACTCTCTGGGAGGCTTTAAACAACCTTAACCTTGCTGAGCCTCATCCAGAGCCTGAATGGCTTCAAATCCTGGCTCATCCCCGTTTGCCTTGACCCGATTTCCTAACCTGTCTGTGCTCCGGGCCCTTACCAGTATGACAGGAATGATGACAGTCCTACCACGCAGGGTGGAGGTGAGGAGTAAACGTGTTAATTCACATGTAAATATTCACAGTGCATGCAGCACGGTGGAAGCGTTTGCTGTTACTACTGATGCTACCGGTGATCACTCTTATTATTTTCATCTCGATGGGGAAGAGGAGACTCTTTTGGAGAGGCTGTCCTCCCTCCTAGGACACCAAAGGCCAGAAGTGTTTCCCTGCTCTTCCTGATCACGCTTCCTCCACAAGCTCAGACCTACGTTCTCCTCTTCTAGGAGGTGAGAATTGTGTCCTCACTTCCTCCACTTTTACTGACAATGTCCCCTCTTGGTGCGTCTCCCCTTGGCCCGTTTTCAAGCCCACCTCTCGCATTCTTGTTCCTGGAGGGTACAGTGGGCGGAAGCAGCCTCCCTTCCCCACCCCTTCTCTCGCCCTCTCCCCTGGGACGCCACCTCTTACAATGCCCAGAAGGACCTCTGTAGATCAGGAAACGGTGGGGTGGAGGGAGGGGAAGTTAGAAAGAACTCAGAACTTATGAATGCATAAATGCTGAACTTTTTGGAAATGGATGGGCCCAGTGCCAGTCCTCGCCAGGGCTCCTTGATTCTATTCTTTTTACAAAAGGGCCATTATGAAGGCTCTGCATCTCCCGTGTGACAGGTTGGGAACCATAAAACTGCATGACGTCACAGGGGCCGGCGATGAATAGGTTTCCCAGCCATGTCCTTATTCTCAAGGGCACTGGGATCCTGGAAAGAAGTCTGTGGGAGGGAGGGGGCCACTTCAGGGGGCCGTGCACCAGTCCCAGCTGCTCCACAGAGGGGCCTCCACGGCCCCCCGCCCCCCTGCCCCAGACGTCAGGCAGAGCACCCTATATCCCAGCCACCCGAGGCCGCCTCCCGAAATCCTGGAGCACCCTGGTGGATTACTGTGCCCCCGTCCTCACTACAAGTCAAAGCCAGGCACTTGACGCATCGGGCCCCACAGGACATCCTGGAAGAGGAGCACCACCCCCCAACCTCTCCTTCCGCACATTTCCTTTTGGAACCACTTCTTTTCTACCAGACAAGAGAGTTCGTGTGGCCAAGTTAGGAAAGTGTATGCTGGCAGTCAGGCCAGTGGACTCCCAGCCTACCTGTGTCATTACTAACTTGTTGGAGTCCCTGTTCCCTTTCCTGTAAGACGAGGAGGCTGCAGTTAATTGTTGAAGTCCTTTCCAGTTACAACGGTTCTGCTTGTTTTAAGGAAGTGCGTGCCACTCCCTCCACCAAACCGTGCCCGTGGCTCGACTGGGACCCATACTCTCTGCCTTTGCTCACTCATCTGTATTCAGAGTGACCATCAACCAGCTCTCCCCTCCCTCTCCCCCATCTCTCTCTCTCTTTCCTTCCCTCCCTCTCTCTTTCTCTGACACACACACACACACACACACACACACACACGTCCCTTGAGACCAGTAAGAATGGAGAAGTCTGGGTCCAGGTGTATCCAATTTCCCCTTGCAGCTCTGAAGACACTCATTTGCATACTATTTCCATGCATCCAGATGGACATGGACGCTCATTTCCATGAACGTATAGAAGACGTTACAAATAACCAGCACAACTTCTCTGACAGCTCAATACTTCCGAGCCCTGAAATGGGACCAATAAAAGTCTCACTAGGTACACCAGTGGTCTCCTGAGGCTTTGGGGTATAGGAAGAAAGTAATAGAACTTCAATGCACACTTATTTTTATCACATCCTCTAAAACGTTCTGTTTTAATGTATGCTTTATACTCTTCAAACCATATTAGTATACTAGGATATGTAATACGTATATCATGGGGCTCCAGGCTCAAAAAGATCTTATATATGGGGTCCGTGATCAGAAAAGGCTGGAGCCATCATCCCTCTAGACCATCTGCCAAAGCTGGAAGCAGTTACAAAGGTTTTGGTCCAACCAGCAAAGCTACCAAGGGAGGATCCAGGTAACCCTCCACCAAGACCACACTGGCCAACAGACACCAAAGAGGGCATGGGTCCAACCACCTGCCAACCCCCTTGGGGCCTCCTGGCATATGGTGTTGCCTTCCCCGCAGAGGTCTACTCTTGCTGTGAGTTCCCATAACTGAGGCTCATTTTAGCCAAAAGAACATTGGCGCCCACCCAAGGAACCCACTCTCTTTCCAGAACAGTTGGCCATGGCCTTCGAGACTTCTTTTATTTCAAGAGCATACATTCCATTCAAGGGTGAGGGGTGTTTGAAGAGAAAGTGATGGTCTTTCTAGATCTTCTCTCTGGGATTCACTGAATTAGACCAGATGCATTTACTATTGGACAGAGAAAACATAAGCTTGGTCTTTAGATAGATGATAGACGAAAATAAAGAAAAAACAAATTGGCTTTCTGGAGAACTGTCACGTGACTAGGGTTGGGAGGGTTCCCAGAGACACAGGCCGCTAAGAGTGAAGGAACTTTGTAGAAGGTAAGTCATTGTTTGATGGGTTAGGACTTCATCGTTGCCGGATTAGGACTTCACCGGAGCACGGGGCACAGGGAGCCTGAGATGCTGGGATACTCACCCACACACTGGTTGCTTTCATCCATCTGGTATCCAAAGCGGCATATGAGAGGCCTCGAAATCGTGGGGTAGTTTGGAGCTGATAGCGGTGGGGCCGCTGCTGGGTACGGACCTGAGTAGGGGTTCGAGTAGGGGTTCGAGTAGGGCCCTCGGTACACTGGGTTTGTTCGGGGGATGCATAAATACCCGCCATTTTGGTTAACACACATCATGTCTCCTCGGCAGGCCTCAGGGATGGTCCGGCATTCATCAATGTCTGGAAGGGCCACAGAAGAGGATGAGAGTTAGTGGCTCCCTGGCCACACCGTGCATGGTGCACATTGAAGCAAAGGACCCCAAAACACTCTTTACCCCAGCACCTGCTCCCAAACAGTGAGGGCAGACCGTGGCTCATCACCGCAGGCATTCCCAAATGTTGGCTACATTGATCAAGTTGGCCAGTGTCACCCAGAGACCACATCACAAGCTGGACCACATCCACAAAACCCAAGCAAACACTATCAATTAACATAAATAGAAGGTGACAGTAGCCATGAATATATAACCACTAAAATAAAGAGTGTTTTATCTGTGAGTGTACCATCTAAAACCATCTCTGGTGCTCCCATGTGCCCATAGGATGCTCGGGAAACACCGCGATGGACCTAATCATTGTTCCCACTTCAACTCCAAATGACAGCTGGGCAGGGGAGAGAGTCCCTCGCATCAAGGAAGACAAGGCTTGGCTGAGAGCTAGTCGCTTGTTAAGAAAGTGGAGGCTTACTTGGAAGTCAGCTCACACTGGGCCACCAGACGGGCCCGTTTCCAGCCCAGGCTGGTGTTCCGCCCAGAGCAGGAGGTAGGTTCCCTAGAAAATCAGCCACGCTAGGCTGGCGCGGGGAACGCCTGGCCTCTGGCTCCAGCACGAGCAGCCCACTGCCTGAGCCCGCATGCTGGGCCCTCTCACCATCCTTGAGGTCGTTCCATGGGGGAACAGAGGCTGGGAGAAAGACGCCTGGGTCCCAACGGCTCACCCCAGCCGGCTCACCCGAGAAATGCACCCCAACTCTCACCTCAGGAAAGGGTAATGTGGAGGCTCAGCTGCCCCATTCTCTAGCTGTAGGCCTGAGACCCTCCGTAAGTCTGAAGGGACAGAAAAAAATGGCCGCTGCCCCCTCTCACCCCTTGGCCCATCCTTGTCCCCCAGCACCTGGACTCAAAGTGCAAGCCTGGATTTTCCAGGGTCCTCACCACTCGTCATTTTGTGGAACCATCTATCGCCCCTCCGGTTCTCAGCTGATGTGAGCTCAGGGAAGACAAATGATCTGGCTTCAATCAAATGTAATTAAAAAGCTAAATTCATCCCGGAGGTGGGGACAGGTGGGGCTGCCTTATCTTTTGACATATGCTATGCTCCACCCACAACAAACTATGCTATACTCAACGTCCTTTCCACCCCCTGGTCTTTGCTTATGCCGTTCCTTCACCTGGAATGCGGTTTCTCGGGCTCCTGTTCGTCCGTCAGTGCCCAATTCAAGTGTGGCCTCCGTGAAGGCTTTCTTTACTGACCCCTGACATAAGACCTCACTCCCTCCCCTACTTTTGCAGGGCCCATTGCTGTCACCTTAACTTTGCAATGGCTTTATTCCACCATGTACAGAGTTCACTCCCGTCTGGGTCTGCCTCTCCCACTAGATGACGTACTAGGAGGATAGCCCCCGAATGTCAATCCTAATCCTCGGAACCTGTGACCGTATCAGGTTACCTGGCAAAGGAGAATGAGGCAGCAGGTGGAATTAAAGCTGCTAACCAGCGGGGCTGACCTTCAGACGGAGGGATTACGTGGGTGAGCTCAGTGTAATCACCTAAGTCCTTAAAAGCGGAAGAAGAGGAGGCAAGAAGGGTTGATGATGTGGAGATGTGACGATGGGAAAAGAAGAGATCCCAGAGCCCGTGAGGGACTTAACTCACGGTGGTGACTCTGAAGATGGGTGAGGGGACCATGAGGCTGGGACTGAGGAGGCCTCTTGAAACCAGGAAAGGTCCTCTGCTGACGGCCAGCAAGGACACGGGGGCTTCAGTCCCACAACCACCAGAAGCTTAATTCTGTGGGGCTGTAAACTGGTGCGGCCACTACACAAAACAGCATGGAAGCTCCTCAGAAAATTAAAAACAGGGGCACCTGGGTGGCTCGGTCGGTTACGCGCCCGACTTCAGCTCAGGTCATGAACGCACAGTTTGTGGGTTCGAGCTCCACGTGGGGCTCTGTGCTGACAAGTCAGAGCTTGGAGCCAGCTTTCGATTCTGTCTCTCCCTGTCTCCCTGCCCTTCCCCCACTTGCAATCTGCCTCTCTGTCTCTCAAAACTAAATAAACATTTACAAAAATATTGTAAAAAATTAAAACACAGGGGAGCCTGGGTGGCTCGGTCGGTTGGGCATCCGACTCTTGATTTCGGCTCAGGTCATGATCTCACAGTTCATGGGGTTGAGCCCCATGTCAAAGGATTCTGCTTGGGATCTTCTCTCTCCCTCTCTCTCTCTCTCTCTGCCCCTCTCCCCCGCTTGTGCGCTCTCTCTCTCAAAATAAATAAATAAACATTATAAAAATTAGCAACAGAACTACGATATGACCCAGCAATCCAAATTCTGGGTATTTATCCAAAGGAAATGAAAACAGAATCTCAAAGAGATGTCTGCACTCCTGTGCTCACCGCAGCGCTATTCACAACAGCCAAGGCCTGGAAACGAGCTAAGTGTCTGTCAGCAATGAATGGACAAAGATGGGTTTATAAACAGATACATAGCTTCACACACACACACACACACACACACACACATTTATACACACACTCAATGGAATATTATTCAGCCATGAGAAAGAAGGAGATCATGCCATTTCCGGCAACATGGATGGCCCTGGAGAGCGCTATGCTAAGTGAGACTAAGTCAGACAGAGAAAGACAAACACTGCATGATCTCACTTACATGTGGAATCAAACAGAGCTAAACCCATAAAAGTAGTGAGTGGAATGGGGGCTGACGAGGGCTGGGGGCTGGAGAAGGCCGGGAAAGGGACAAACCTGCCGGTAGAAGATGGGTAAGTGCCCCCGTACAGTCACGTGCAGCACTGGGAGGACAGTGGACAGTACTGAACTGCATGCCTGAAAACTGCCAAGAGAGCAGATCTTAAATGTTCTCATCATAAGAAAAGAAACGTCATTACGTGCTGTGACGGAGGCGTTAGCAAATGCTGCGGTGGTGATCATATTGTGATACAGAAGCACATCAAATCAAGTTGTGCACCTTAAACTCATACAACGTTAGGTGTCAACCGTATCTCAATTAAAAAAAAAGGGAACTGGGGCGCCTGGGTGGCTCAGTCACTTAAGCATCCGGCTTCGGCTCAGGTCATGATCTCGCGGTCTGTGAGTTCGAGCCCCGCGTCGGGCTCTATGCTGACAGCTCAGAGTCTGAAGCCTGCTTTGGATTCTGTGTCTCCCTCTCTCTCTCTGCCCCTCCCCCACTCATTCTCTCTCTCTCTCTCTCTCTCTCTCTCTCTCTCTCTCAGAGATAAACATTAAAAAAATCAAAAAGAAGAAAGAAACTGAATTCTGCCAACAACACACATGAGCAAAGGCAAGGATTCTCCCCTAGAGCTTCCAGAAAGGGGAAAACCTTTCCTGGCCCCTCGATGTTGGCAGGATCTACCAAGTGCTACCCCTGTAGCACTTCTGACCTACAAATAATATAGATAACGATCTACGGATGAGCTGTAAGATCACTTTCTGTCGTTCAAGCCACTCTATTTGTAGCAATCTGTTACGGCAGCCACAGCGGACGAATACAGATGGGGAGCCCCTCGGGGACGTGGCCCAGTTCTCGCTCATCTTCGCCCCCCACAGGCCTCAGCCCCGGGCTGGGCACACAGAAAAGGATGGATAAAAGGGCATTATTGACTTCAAGCATTCTGTGGCCCTGTTTTCTTCCATAATCCAGGCCAATACAGATTTGATAACATCAAGCAACAGCTGGGTAGGAAACAACCCGGCAATCAGTCTGTCCCTGAACGCCCCACCCGGCACAGGATCCTCAGTGGCCTCATACCTAAACACTGTCCTGACGAGCGGTCCAGATCGAAACCGTTAGTGCATTGTTGCTGCAGGAAAGGAGAGAGGAGAAAGAGGTAAGGCCAATTTCTTGGCTGTTTTTTTTTTTAACTATAAAAGTATTACAAGGACATCACAGAAAGTTCAGGAAATGAAGTAAAGAAAAAAAAGCATCCATAATACCAACACCTGTATTATAATACCTATTTGTCCGCTCTTCTTTGGAGTATTTTCTTATAATCATTTTACACTTAGCATTCCCCTTTAACCGCCACTCCCCCACCCCAACACACACACGCCATTGCCTCAAAAGTCCCAATTTTAGCAGATCTGGGACCATTTCCTGCCCTAGTTATGAAGATCAGTGATAATCACACCTAATCTGCCTGATGATGAGCCACATTCCGTGTTTGCATCTTTCTGGGAATGGATAGGACTGCTTTTAAGGGCAATCACTCTCTTCCTCTGGATGCCATCCGACCTCCTCTCCTCCAGGCCCACTGTGGGTGCCCTGCCCCCTGTGAGATGCCCTAACCTAATCCTCTAACCTAAAAGCTACACAGTGAGGCAGTTTTCTACGAAAACTAGAATTGGGGAAATCTCTCCACTTCAATCTCAGCAAGACAATTACACAAAGATGCTTCTAGAAATAGACAGATCTCAACAGTCCCCACAGGCTGCGGTTTTCACGGGCAACTTGAGTTACAACTTTATGAACTTCGGAAAGTGTCACGGGGGCCGACAGTAGGCCTCTGGGGAAGACCCTGGAGACAGACATTTTATAGGAGTACAGGGAAAAGGAATGTTTCCGACTACAGGAACCCCGTCCCTGGCCGTCCCTGAGCTTTCAGGGGTTTGGCTTCTCTGAGCTCTGGGCTGGTTTGTGGAGATGAGGGATTTGGCTGGCATTCATGGGAGTGGGCTCAGGAGTGTTAGGTCCCTGGGGCAAAAGAAAAGGAGCAAATGAGCCAGGAGGCTGTGCCGTCCAGCTTGGGAAACCAGGGAACCCAAATCCAGCCCTGGATCATCAACTAAGCACCAGTGGGGGGTTCGATTCCGCCAGCCTGCCTGGCTTCAACTTCCTACTCCAGCTGCTACTCACCATACAACTTTCGATGCCTCCACATCCTCACCTTTAAATTGGGGGCAACAGCACTCACTTCGGGGTGGTTGTAACAACCGGAGGTGTTGATGTATGCCAGGTGCCCAAAGCCCAGTAAACACAGTACTGGGACCATCACCCTCCCCGGGCCTGAATGTCACCACCTGTCACCATGAGGCTGGGTCAGAGGACTCCAAGGTCCTCCCAAGATCTAAGTCTCTGTGACTCTTCCTTAGATCCTTTCCATCCCCAATAGCCTGAATCCATTTCGAAATTCTTAACAGGAAGGGAAAGAACATTCCCCCACCTGCCTGTGGGCCCTCAGCCCTGCTCAGTGAGGCCTTGAGCCAGAGACAAAGAGGCTGCTCTGGGTTTTCAGGAAGGATGTGCCCACATTCTCAAAGGCTGACACAAATGTGGCTTAATAAAGTCTGGGCGCTACAGGCCTCCGGGGCCTGACTCCGCCACCCTCCACGCTCCCGCCAGGGGGCTCCGCCCAGAGGTGGGTCCTCTGCCCACCTCCTCCAGCCAGAAATGGGTCTGTGGAGACACAGAGACTCACGTGGGTACCACCGCCCTCAAGGACTACAGCACCTTTGACTTTTCAACATTTACCATAAATCGAGACCCAAGGGACACAAGTAAGGCAGCAGATCCGATCAGAAGAAGTCCTGGATTGGGAATCAGGACACTGAGGTCCCAGCCCTGCCATCTATAAAGTACGACCTGGGGCAAGCGTCAACTTCTCTGAGCCCGGCTTTGATCTCTGTACCACCCAGAGCTGGGCTTGGGTGAACTGCAAAGCCCCTCCCAGCCCCACAATCCTAGGATTCTGAAATGCGTGGCTGGACACCCTCACCCTGATTTTTAGCACGCTTCTAGATAATACACAAAATAAAAATCATACCTGTGCATTCCCGGGACTCGGAAGACAGAGAGCCAGAATGGTAACGGTGAGTATCCTGCAGAGCAAAAAGCCGGTATGTCAATGCCCAAGAAACTTCCAGAATCAAGGTCTGGGGATAAACATGGGTCTCATGTTGCCCGTGCATTTGCAATGGTGACTCCACCGGGTGCTTATATACGGTGCTCCAGAGGTCAAAGTGGACTCCAGATGCCCCCAAGCACCCCAGACAGAACCATCCTTCTTCTACTGGCTTCATATGTTGGGATAATGTGTTAGGTAACTTTTTTTTTTTTTTTTTTTTTTTTAGTAAAAGGTTTCGCTGCTTCAAAGACAAAACTCTAAAACCCACCGCTGTGGCACACACTAAGTCCTGACCAGCGGCTTGGTCTTCACTTCTGACACAAGGAGATCTGCCTGAGTTTTGAACACCTTTATTCTTTTTTTTTTTTTTTAAATTTTTTTTTTTTCAACGTTTTTTATTTTATTTTTGGGACAGAGAGAGACAGAGCATGAACGGGGGAGGGGCAGAGAGAGAGGGAGACACAGAATCGGAAACAGGCTCCAGGCTCCGAGCCATCAGCCCAGAGCCTGACGCGGGGCTCGAACTCACGGACCGCGAGATCGTGACCTGGCTGAAGTCGGACGCTTAACCGACTGCGCCACCCAGGCGCCCCTTGAACACCTTTATTCTGAAATGGTTACAGAGAGAACAAGCCTCAAAGGATGCAAGGAAACTGCAAATGTGAAGCACCTGAGTTTCTATGGAAGAGAGGTGTCTCTGGAAAGTCGCCTAATCCCAGGGCATGTGTCCCACAGGCCCCGATGGCGAAGGGGGACTGGGGCACCTGGGCAGCTGGGAGAAGAATGAACACAGAGGCAACGCTTGGGAGGAGGAGTCTGGAAGCCCCGGGTCAGGCTGGCTCTCCATTCACAAACCAGCAAACCTCTCTGAGCTTGCGAGTTCTACCCTTCACCACCCACAAGCTTCTATCCAATAAAATCATGGTCACCAATATGCCTTCAAAACACAAAATAGTGGGGCGCCCGGGGGGCTCAGTCAGTGAAGCGTCCGACTTCGGCTCACGTCATGATCTCACGGTTTGTGAGTTCGAGCCCCGCATCGGGCTCTCTGCTGTCAGCGCAGAGCCTGCTTGGGATTCTCTGTCTCCCTCTCTCTCTGCCCCCCCCCCAAAAACCAACAAACATTTAAAACATATACAAAATAGATACCAGCTCACATCCATCAGGACAGCTGTAATCGAAAGAGCAGAAAACGTGTGTTAGCAAGGACGTGAAGAAACTGGGGCCCTTGGGCACTGTTGGTGGGGAGGTGATGCAATCTGTAGCCGAGGGAGCAGCGCCCCAGAATATTAGAAATGGATTCACCATATGATCCAGCAACTCCACTCCTGGGGAAACACCCAAAAGAAGTGAAAGTAGGGACCTGAAGAGATATATGTACACTCATGTTCATAGCAGGTAATTCACGACAGCCCAAAGGGGAAAACAACCCACGAGTCCGTCGACAGATGAATGAATAAACAACATGCGCATCGGGATATTATCTGGATAAATATCCAGAAGGAAGCACACTGAAATATTATCCAGCCTTTAAAAGGAAGGAAATTCTCACACCTGCTGCCACATGGATAAACCTCGAGGACGGTATACTAAGTGAAATAAGCCAGTCACAAAAGGATAAATTCGGTATGATTCCATTTTGACGTAGAACAGTCAAAATCCTAGAGACAGGGGCACCTGGGTGGCTCAGTCGGCTAAGCATCTGACTTCAGTTCAGGTCACGATCTCACAGTTTGTGAGTTCTAGCCCCCCATCGGGCTCGGTGCTGTCAGCTCGGAGCCTGGAGCCTGCGTCAGATTCTGTATGTCTCTCCTCTCTCCCTCTCTTAAAAATAATAAATAAACATTAAAAAAAACTTAAAAATCACATAAACAAGGAGCAGAATGGCGGGTGCCAGGGGCTGAGGAGAAGGAACGGGGAGGTAGCGTTTCTTGAGGACAGAGTTTCAGTGTTGCAAGATGAAAAGGGTTCTAGAGATTGACTGCACAACATGAAATGTACTTAACGCTACTGAATGTATGCTTAAAAATGGTTACAATGGCTTTTTAAAAAATCTGTGTATGTGAAGAGCTTTATTTATTGCTATTAGTGCTATTAGCGTTTCGTTCAATAGTGATTTCTCTGGGCAACCACCACTTGCCAACACAGACCCTAGACGGAAGAGCTCCCAAAACTATGACTCAGTTGCTGCCGTGGGGAGCTGGTTTTAGGGCCACTCGATAACGTCTCTATGCTTTGTATAGAGGGACACTGGGAGAAACACCCGGCGAGCACCATGACAGCCAGGCTCGAAGCAGAGACAGGAAGGTCAGAGAAGGCTTCCTGGAGGAGGTGATCTTGAAGACCTGCTCCTATCCATAGACACCTCCTCTTTAAAATCGCTCCCTTCATGAAAAGAATGTTCGATACATTACAAAGCTCACTCAACCCATGACACAAGGCCCATCCCAATCGGCAACACTGGGTACTTGCAGGGCCCCAGGATTGAGGTGACACCCAGAGGGAACAGAACCCTGATGTGGTGCTAGAAGACGCAGGCCCGCTTCCTTCCTCTGGTCCCTGATCCAAAGAATAAAGACCCCGAGAGTCCACACGCTTTCATTTCGTGTAAGTGCCTGTGTGAGCCAGGTTCTAGAACGCCGGAGACAGCTCTGACCTTATAAAGTGCAGAGCCAAATCCGAGGGTTTTTTGATATTTGCGACGGCCAGATTTATATCTGGAAGGAATGAAAGAACAATAACAGATTTATTTTCCAAGCTGTATATTATGAATTTCAATGTTTTCCTGTTTCTTCACATGAAGTTTCCTTTCGCTTGGTTATAAAACCCTGTCTCGTTTATGTTGGAGACAGAACAGCCTGACTGAATGCAGTGGGCTCCAAGAGCGAGTGGAAAAGCCACGCTAACCCCATTTCTCCCCCTACTCCCGCCTGCCTGTTCCCTTTGGCCGGAGGGCAGCTCTGGGACAGGGCTCCTCTGAGAGGTCCAGCCTGCAGCCCAGCCTCCTGGGAGAGCCACAGCCAGGTCCTGAGGGCCAAGTCAGTTCCAGGCTGATCGAGAGGGTTTTCCGAAAATGAAAGAACCCACGCCCTTCTGCTCCCACGGTCTCTCAAATAGTTACACCTTGTCACGAAGAACTCCAGAACACCCGAAAAACTATAGGAGTTCTAGGGGAGCCTCTGATGTTCCCAACTGGTCCCCGGAACTTTCAACATCAGGTGGGTCCACCCATTTTGTGCACCAGCCTAAACTTCAAGGAAAGCCAGAGAGACCAGCGGTATCTCAGGGCTGTCTGTCACAGAAGTGCTGGTGGCCAGGACAGGCATCACACACACACACACACACACACACACACACACACACACACACAGAGTTCATGTGTCTAAAGCAAGCCACATTTTCAAGAGTTCCATAGATAAAAGACTGTGCAGATATAATCTAAAGTTCTTCAAGGCTGAAGGCTTACTTGACTGGAATTGCAATTTCCTTAAAGAACAGCAAAACATTTGCTTACATGTATTTCTGTCTGTAGTCCCCGCTTCTCATTGGCTTGAAACTTCTGGGTCGCATGCCCTTTGTGAATCCCACACAGACATAGAGCAAACCCAAGTTGGGGATGTCCAGCGAGCCCGGCCGCTTGTCCAACAGCCAACGCAACAAAGTAATTGCTAGTAATTGCTAGCGAACTAGCAATTGGCCCCCCAACTTCAGAAACAGATATATATCCTAAAACGGCTGCCCGTTGGGAAAAGAAAGGAGAGTCGGGCTCCGAGGGTTCTGCAGCTCTCTCCGGGACGCGGACTTCTGAAACCGTGTTATAAAATACCCACTCCCGAAAGAAGGCTTCAAGATGGAAATTACAAAGGCGCAGCTTTTTATAATTAACAATATCATTGCATCACTAGCTAATGCCTTTTCCAACATCCTGACACAGCCTGAATCCCAGCCATAGCCATTTTCCACCCCTCGGGTTTTTCAGTAAGCTTTCCAGACCCTGGAGGAAAAAGTCCTGAGCGGGAAGGGGGGGACCTACCTTTTTAATCCTGGCATGTCCAAGATGCGGGAGCGGGAGCGGCAAAGGGGAAACGAGAAAGCTGGCAGCGCGGGACCTCGGAGCCGGCCCTGAACTTCAGCTCCCTCTGGGCCCGAGCGAGCGTGGGGCTGGCCGGTGTGTTTATTCCAGGGGGACGAGCCAGTCGTGGGGAGGACGAGGGGAGAGCCTGGGTGCTCCGAGCCACTGGAGAGCCCACAGAGAAAGCACCTGGTTTTGCTTAGCCCTTTTCAGTAATTCAGCATTAAACCAATTGGAGGAGGAATTTTAAAAATGAACACTTCATTTTCTAAGTATGTTAAACAATGCAAATGGGGCCTCAGTCTGGACACAGCTGGTTCAGATTACAGCGCTCACCAACTGGCTAGACTCCTCACAACAATCTTGGGGCGTCTGCCAGGACCCAGCGCTGGGAGGAGAGTCCCGTCCCGCGCCCCGCCGGAGCAGCCGCACTCGGGCTCCCCGCATCTCTACCGGAGGCGATTGGCGGGCAAGTGCGGGGGGGGGGGGGGGGTTGCTGGGAGGGCCTGTTGACCCTTTACTTCCCACCCCGCGAGGACGTCCCTGCCCGGCTGGGCCGGTCAGGCCGAGGCGGTGGCGGGTGGCGGGTGGGGGTGGGGGGCTGGGGGCGGTGGCCTGGGGACGCCCCTCCTCCGGGAGACGGATGCCTTGAACTCACGACAAGCACAGCGACGGGGACCAGAATCTTATCAAGCATTGGGAAGCCAGACCCAGGGAAGCGGAGGCCTGGGGGCAGCGACAGGAGACTCACGGTTTTCCAGAAGAAGGGGTGGAGAGCACGACGGGGTGGGGAAGAAGAGGAGGATGGGATCTGGCCGATGCTAATGGGAGACAAGGAGCTTGTGCAATGCAAACCTTCGCGAGGACGCTCGCGCCGCCCCGCCCTCACCCCCTGATTCTGGAGGGGCATGTTCTGACTTCAGTGAAAGTGTCCAGAGACCGTGCACCTTACACGTCCTCAGTGTGACATCTCAATCCAGCTGGGGGTTTTTTTAATTAAAAAAAAAAAAAAATCCTCGACTCGAAAATGATTTGAACGAGTGAAACAGAGATTTGAGAAGACAAAAAAGGACAGTCAGGGAAAGCAGAATGATGGATAAGAACAAGAGGCATGATGTTAAGTGTTTTACATTCGTTGTGTCAGTGGTTGCAAACTATTCCTTCCTTTCTTTCTGTTTTTAAGCATTGGAATCCTTCTGTGGAATGAAGTCTTATCAAAGACACTAGTCTATGAAAGAGGATGGTTGGATCGGCAGTAGTCCAGATTGCTCCTCTCCTCCCTGCATCTCCCCATGGGCCCCTCAACAAAGCCCTACTTACAGCTGGGAAGGCACTGATGAAGTCCTTTCCCCTCACCTTAACTCCATGCAGTAGGGATTAGTATCTCCGTTGCAGTAGAGTGAGATGAAGAGAGGCTCCTTAACTCCCCCATGGTCACACAGCTATTCACTGAGACAGCTGAGACTCCAAAGTCTACATAGCCTTCCCAGAGGCCAATCTTTTTAGTAAATAAATGGAATCCTACTCTAAACATGCATTCAGGGAAGCCTGGCTGGCTCAGTCAGAAGAGCATGCTACCCTTGACTTGGGGGTCATGAGTGTGGGCCCCAGGTTGGGTCCAGAGATTGCTTAAATAAAAATAAAAATGTTAAATTTTTAAAAATGTTTTTATTTGTTTTTTTAAAGAGAGAAAGAGAGAGAGACAGAGCGTGAGTGGGGGAGGAGCGGAGAGAGGGGGAGACACAGAATCTGAAGCAGGCTCCAGGCTCTGAGCTGTCAGCACAGATCCGACGCAGGGCTCGAACCCAGGAACTGCAAGATCACGACCTGAGCTGAAGTTGGACGTGTGACTGACTGAGCCACCCAGGTGCGCCAAAACTTCAAAAAGTAATAAAAGTAAAAGTACATTCAACAACAAATAGCAGAATACTAATAGTTCTTGAAGCCGTGTCCATTATGCTCTCCTATTTACTTTGTGTATGTTGAAAATTTCCCATAACAAAACATTGTTTACTTCTTTGTTTATTTATTTATTTTGAGAGAGAGAGAGAAGTGGGGAGGGGCACAGAGAGAGGCAGAGAGAGAGAATCCCAAGCAGGTTCCCCACTGTTAGCACAGAGCCCGATGCGGAGCTAGAACTCCTGAACCGTGAGATCACGACCTGAGCTGAAACCAAGGGTCACATGCTTAACCAACTGAGCCACCAGGAACCCCAATAAAACATTTTTTAAAAATACATTTTATTGGGCCACCTGGCTGGCTCGGAGGGAGGAGCACGAGACTCTGGATCTCGGGGTCGTGGGTTTGAGCCCCACGTTGGGTGTAGAGATTTCCAAGGTTGTTCACTGATCCCACTTGTGAAAGTTTATAAAGAGCCTTAACATCCTTCAGTTGGGTACCAACAGGGTTAAATAAAGTAAGGGACTTCCCAAACTGGACAATTATGCAACCGACAATAAAAGCTAGGTAAATAAGCATACGTACTGGATGACTCCTTTTATATAGAATTCTGAGTGAGGTAGTGATTGCGAAGGACATTCTGCTGATAACATTCGAATTAATCAATCTGGGTAACTGGTTACACAGTATACGCTTAGGACTTGGAGGGTCTTATGTATGTTACCCATTTTTTTTAAAGGACAAAACCAGCTCCTTGCATGCTAACATTGAAGGGTTTCCAGTAAAGTCAAACTGGTAGAATGTTAGTGATTTCACATAGCTTCATCTAATGTAGTAATACGCATAAAAGCAAGTTGTAGAACTGTATAGAGTGTGCACCATTTGAGAAAAAAAAAATATATCCACAAGTTCTTGCTTGTATATATAGAGAAAAGACGTTTCCTGAATGATAACGTGAGAAACTGTTAGCATTTTTTGGCTTCTGGAAGGACGTTTGGTAGGCAGCTAGGGAAAAGAATTAAAAGGAAAATTCACTCTCCCCTGCTCACCTTTGGGTAAAATTTGAATTTTGGACCACAAGCATGTGTTACGTATCCAAAATATGAGGTTACTTTAATATACACATATATTCTATTTATGTAGAGCTATTTGGGGGGTAGGAGAGTTTTAAATGACTTAGCTCATATGCCTCACATATTCTATCAACCCTCTTTTTTTTTTAAGTTTATTTATTTATTTTGACAGAGATGGAGAGAGAGAGAGGCAGAGAGAGAGAATCCCAAGCAGGCTCCGCACTATCAGTGAGGAGACTGATGTGGGACTCAAACTCACGAACTATGAGATCATGACCTGAGCCAAAACCGAGAGTCAGACGCTTAACCGACTGAGCCACCCGGGTGCCCATACTATCAACCTTCTGGAAGGAAAGGGAGGGAGAGAAAATCAATATGCCTGTTGTCTACATGAGCAAATTGAGGATCTTGAAAACAAAACTTTCCAGGCATCCATCTTGGACCAGAGATTGTTTGCATTTAAAACTCTAAGTTTGGAAGAGGGAAGAGAGTTAGGGTTGCAATGAAAGGCTTGGGTCTTTGTCTTGGTTTTGCCACCTACCTGTTGGGTGACCTTGGGTGAATCACTTCACCTCTCTGCATCTTGGTTTCCTTATCTGCAAAATGGAGATAACAGTTACCTCTCAGGGTTGATGTGAGAATAAAATAAAAGTGAGTAATCCTCATGAGTGTCACTGTGCCCAATTCCTTACCCTATACAATCCCCCCCAAAATATCTTTAGTAACCAGCAAATTATCAGCTTCCATGGACAAAGAGAATCATAACCTCGTAAAACAGCCCAGGTATCTGTTGAACAGCTCAGACTGTTAGAAAGTTCTGTCTTGAGTCGAACTCACATCTGCTTCCCTATATGCAACTGCCTCCATGGGTCCTAATTCTCCCCTCCACGTGGGCTACTCACCTTCCAGCATCTTCTTTTCATGAAAACAGCTCCACCTCTTGCCAGTGCTGGTGTCCCCTTCCTGGGGGCTGAGCACCCCCCAGTTCTTTCAGCAGCTTCTCACAGGTCACATGACCCTGCTGCTGCCTACTCCAGCTTCTCCTCCAGTGGCTGCATCAGCCTTCTGGCTCGTACTGAACTGACATCAACAGAAACAACCCGTGATTACACAGGCTGCTTACCACCTTCGCTTTCATCCTGTCCTTGGACTGCCAGTCCTCCTTAACAGAGAACAAGGTTTGTCATGGGCCCCTCTTAAATTTTCATCCACTGTTCAAGATCTTTTTCTTTAAAAAATTTTTTTTAACGTTTATTCATTATTGGGAGGCAGAGAGACACAGAGCGTGAGCAGGGGAGGGGCAGAGAGAGAGGGAGACACCGAATCCGAAGCAGGCTCCAGGCTCTGAGCTGTCAGCACAGAGCCCGACGCGGGGCTCGAACTTCACAAACTGCGAGATCGTGACCTGAGCCGAAGTCGGTCGCTTAACCGACTGAGCCACCCAGGCGCCCCTCAAGATCTTTTTCAACATGAATATTACTATGTAAATTATTAAGTATCACCCCAGCTTTGACAACTATGTTATCTGCTGACTGTGACTTACTTGACTTTATCAGAGTTATGAATAAATAATTGACCAAGACAGGTGCTGGAGTGATGTGCTCTGTCCAGGTTGGCACTGACCCGCTTCTCTTTCTTCAACATTTTGGGGCCACTCCACTGGTGGAAGGCCACCAGCTTACCTGTCCCTGGGACCCTTGTTGGCTCCTAGAGATCACCACTTCCCTAAGTGGTTTTCCTTTTCTTCGTTGCTGCATAGAAATCCCAACATCTGCCCCTCCCGCCATCATCAGGATCAGGTACAATCACAACGATGAAACAACCTCACAAAATGTACATTGCAGTGAACATATGAGAGTTTATCATCTACTGAGTGGGACCTTCCTGGCTCCAATGAGGGTCAATATCTTCACTGTGCCGTAAATTGGAAGACAGATGGGCTATTTTTCTTAAAAAAAAAAAAAAAAGAAAAGACGATATTAAAATTAGGGGGGAAATTCACAAAATTATACATTTAACAATATATTTTGACTATTAATATTAAATTGTTTAACGTTTTACTGCCCCAAATAATCACATCACAATGCCTTTCTGGAAGCAAAAGCAAAACAGGGAAGAGGATGTTATTGAATGTCTAGACTCCACACAAGCCCTCTCCTTTGACCCCCTTAATAACCCTGTAAAATAGGAAACCCTGCATTATGCACATGAAGAAAAGACCCAGGGAGATTAGGGCCCTGTAGACAATGAACAGTCCAAATTCCAGCCCACACCAAGCCTATTTGGCTCCAGGGCCCTCATTCTTTCCAGTTACTGAGATCTGCTTTCTCTGACTTGCTCCTTACATGGCTGCTTCCCTCCTAGCTGCCCACAAATGCTTAGAACTCCATGGTCCCTCCCATCATTACCTTTTCTTCTTTTCTTAGCATTCGTAAAGGCTCTCACTTCTTACATTATCCAAACTGGGCCCCAATCAGAAAACTAGAATAACCACCAGTGCCCAAGGAAGGCACAGGTCTTCCCAAATGGTGGAGGGGGGAATTTCTATTGTTCTGATGCCCCTGAGTCCTGATCTCCTCCTCCTCTCTTTCTCAGCCTCCTCTGTGTGTCAGCCGCCCCCTCACCACCTAGTCCCACCTTAGCCCTCCGACTTCCCGCCGTGCCCCACCATTCACTCAAAATGGTACTTCCTGAGTTTTCCAGTGATCTCATGGCCAAATGCAATGACCTTTTCTCCATTCCTGACGGTTCCTTTGTCCCTCTGAAGGATTTGAGCATAATGACCTATCTTCTCCTCTCCTGTCTTGAAGACTAAGTTATCCTGGCTTGCCCACTATGAGTCTGCATTTTCTCCAGCCCCCTCTCTTTCTCCTCCTCCCTAACCAAAGAGTCCCCCGAAGTTAGATCCTGCTGCTCAACTCTTTCCCACTTCCGTCACTGGTCTCAGACATAGGTCCCATAAACTGTCGGGATTATGCAGATGACTCTTGAATAAAGCCCTCTCACAACCTAGCATCTCTCTTGCTCGGCAGACCCAAATGTTCAACTCCTTATGGGCTCTTTCTCCAAATCCATTTCCTCTCCTGACTTATCAGGCACCACATCAAGGTAATTAGTTCACTCTCTGTGAACTAATAAATAAATGAGTCAAAAGGACTCCATCCTAGTGGTTGTTTTTGGTTTGGGGTTGTTGGTGGTGGGGGTTTGTGTTGATTTTTTTTTTTAGATAGAAATACCTCGGGGGGCGCCTGGGTGGCTCAGTTGGTTGAGCATCCAACTTTGGCTCAGGTCATGATCTCATGGAATGTGGGTTTGAGCCCCACATCAGGCTCTGAGCTGTCAGCACAGAGCCTGGAGCCTGCTTCAGATTCTGTGTCTCCCTCTCTCTCTGCCCTTCCCCCACTCATACTCTGTGTGTGTGTCTCTCTAAAATAATAATGAGAATAATAATAATAATAATAACTTTAAAAATATCCCTTTAGGGGCGCCTGGGTGGCTCAGTCGGTTAAGCGGCCGACTTCGGCTCAGGTCATGATCTCGCGTGGTCCGTGAGTTCGAGCCCTGCATCAGGCTCTGTGCTGACCGCTCAGAGCCTGGAGCCTGCTTCAGATTCTGTGTCTCCCTCTCTCTGACCTTCCCCCGTTCATGCTCTGTCTCTCTCTGTCTCAAAAATAAATAAACGTTAAAAAAAAAATTTTTTTTAAATATCCCTTTAAAGCACCAGAGATTCAGGCTTCATCTACCTTGTGCTTGGCAATCTCTAGAGTGTTGACCTCCCTCTACTGGGTCCAAAATGGCGCACCACCTTCACACTCACATTTCAGGAAGCAGGATAGAAGTTGAGAGAAGCACCTAGCCACAAGGGACACTGGCTGATGTAGCCTGCGTCCTGAGAGATCACCAACCGATTCCCCTAAAAAATCTGGAGTTCTCTCACTGTGAAAGCAGAGAACAGACATCAGAAGGCAAGCAGCAGCCTCTGCCAGAAACCCTAAGGGGCATCACTTGCTCTGTCTACTTTCTTTGCCTATTTCTATTTCTAAAGTAAAGGTAGTTCTCCATTGTCATCTATGTTACAAATACTTCCCTCAGTTTGTCTTTTGCCTTTTAATCTAATGAAGTTGTCTTAATGTTTATTTTGTGTGAGAGAGCAAGCAAGGGAGGGGCAGAGAGAGAGGGAGACAGAGAGAATGGAGCAGGCGCCCTGCCGTCAGTGCCGAACCCGATGCAGAGCTTGAACCTGCAAACCGTGAGATCATGACCTGAGCCAAAATCAAGAGTTGGACGCTTAACCAACAGAGCCACCCAGGTGCCCCTAATCTAATGACATTTTTTACATATTTATGTAAATAAATATGGATGTCTCAATGCCATCCTTCATGGTTTCTGCCCTGTGTCATTGTTCATGTTAAGCATATAGTGAGCTTTTAAAATATTGGTTCTGCGGGCGCCTGGGTGGCTCAGTCAGGTGTCTGACTTCGGCTCAGGTCATGATCTCGTGGTTTGTGAGTTCGAGCCCCGCGTCGGGCTCTGTGCTGACAGCTCAGAGCCTGGAGCCTGCTTCGGATTCTGTGTCTTCCTCTCTCTGCCCCTGCCCCACTCACGCTCCGTGTCTCTCTCGCTCAAAAATAAGTAAAACATTTAAAAAATAAGTAAATAAAAATAAAATATTGGTTCTGTTTCTCTGGAGAACCCTGACCAATACAGGACCCTAAGTAAAATTTTTAACTTTGCTGAGAGCTTCAGGTTTCAGCTATAAAAAATGGGGCAAAAATCACAACACGGTAGCTGTAATGAAGATACATTCAAAAGTACCCAGCAGGTGCCAACACACAGCAGGCCCTCAATAGAGGTTTTGGAACTCCCCCCCCCCCCCCGCCCCATTTCTCTATAGTGGAAGTAAGTTTGCATTGGCCAAGGGAGGGCACGAGGAAGAGTCCCCACCAGTCTTAAGAATGTTAAAAAGGACATTGCCTGGAGGGGGTGACCGAGTCCTGAAACTTATAAATCATTTACTGTAACCCCCTAATTTTACAAATGGAAAAACAAAAGCCAAGAGAGACTAATTTAACGAAGATCGTAGAATTAGAGGCAGAACAGAAATTGGAACCCAGATTTTCAGGGTTTCTTCTCCTATCACATGGGGTCTCTAACTGTACTTTAAGGTAATGAACTTGTTGAAGGATGTCAGAATTTTCTGTACATGCTTGGGATTCTCAGGAAATTCAGCAAATTGTGAAAACACCTGGGCTTTTCTCGTGGATTATTTTAACTGGCTATGGTTTAAACATGTAACCATGTGAAAAATATGGGATATCTACCATAAAAAAGACTTTAGGCAGGCACACCCTTTGCCACGGAGTCTCAGAGTCATGCTCACGAAAAATGGCTAATGGCAATCTTCTATTTGCCATCTCTATTTCATTTTTGTCTATTTGTTTCCTGACAAAGTGACTTGAGGTTAGGGGCAGACATAATATACTTTTATGATGGCATGATGTTCAAATGACCTCATTTCCTATTCATAATCCACATAAGATTATCGGTTCCCAAATTCTTCAATTTACCAGACCAGTAAAATCAACACCCTCAAAGATTAGAGAGAACAATATTACCGGTCAACTTTTAATTTTGTCAGAAAAAAATAAAAAACACACACGACTGTCACATATGTCATCATACTGCATGAAAGAAAGGACTTGTAAGACCAAATGTAGCCTTTGCAAGCCTATGTATCCAGATGGGATGTCAAATTTTAACAACACGCTGGGAGAATTCAGGAACAGAAGCAACATACATTATTCGATCATCTCCATCGTCCCACACAAAGTAACAAAATTGGCTCCTTATTTGTAACAGTTTTAAGACATGCTGTGTGAGAACGCTTTCAAAATAAAAACAAGGAACAAAGTGGCACAAGATGAAGCCAGACGTGACAGACCCAAGTTGATAATCATGGAAGCTGGTACTGGGTACATGGGCTCGTTTTGCTGCCTCCTCTGCTTTCGTGGGTATATTCAAAATCTTCTCTAATAAAAAGTTTAATTCCTTAGAAAATATTATGACATAATGTTGGGGTGCCAGGGTGGCTCAGTTGGTTGAGCATCTGACTTCGGCTCAGGTCATGATCTCACACTCCATGAGTTGGAGCCCCGCATCGGGCTCTGTGCTGACAGCTCAGAGCCTGGAGCCTGCTTCCGATTCTGTGTGTGTCTCTCTCTCTCTGCCCCTTCCCCGCTCATGCTCTGTCATTCAAAACGAAAGTAAAAAATATGTATATGACATAACGGTAAGATTTGATAAGGCTGGGTTATGAGTATGCAAATGTTTATTCTGTATCCTTTGAACATACTTTAGTTTTTTGTTTCCATACTTTAATGTTTGTACTTGCAATCACTGCTTGCAAGATTTTGTGGGCTAAATCCAACATTTGAACTTTTAAGAGTTGGTCAGTTTCTTCTGACTGCTTTTTTCCTGAGCACGGGTCATGCTTTCTTCTTTGTATTACTCACATTTTCTTTTAATTGAACTCTGGACAATTTGGATTATATTGTAGCCACTACAGTATTCTTTTGTATTTTTTCTGATATTTAAAACTTGATTCGATTGAAACTGAGGAAATCTGTCTCCCCCATGGGAGAGTGCAGCTGTGATGTCTCTGCTGTTTTTATATTCTTATTTCTGTCCCGTGCTCTGCTTTCCCGAGGTTGCCCTACATGGCTTAATGGTCAGCAGAGACTTTGCTCATTAAACACCTTGAACCCATGTGGCTCCCATCCATGTGTGGAGTGAAAAACGCTCTAAGACCAGGTCCTCCACGGCTTTCTCAGTTCCAGAGTCTCCCTGCTAAATGTCCAGTGGTCGGCTCCTCGCCCTATCTGGAGTTGCAATCTCAAGACTGGCAAAGCTGAGTTTTCTCCAGTTTCCAAGTCACAGTTTTTGCACAGCCTACACCTCCCAATGTGAGTCCCTCCCCTCAGGCAACAAGGCTGCTGGTTTGCATGATTGGCTTGGTGCTGGGAAAACTGGGGAGAAGGGGGCGGGGGGGGGGGGGGGGAAGGGGGTTGGAGAGCCAAACCTTCCTTCCCAGGCAGGAAGGCTAGAGACTCCAGGGGTTCTCATCTGAAGCTCTAGATGTTTTTCAAAAATCAACAATTTTCAGTTTCTTGTCTGCCTTTGGTCAATTACCAGGGCCCCAAAATGGTTATTTTTTGATCATTTTTGTTTCTTTTCTTTTTTTTTTTTTTTTTTTTTGCAGAGAGGAATTATTGGCTGACCTCATCACACTGCCATAGCCAGATGTCTCTAAATATCCTTATTGTCTATTCTTAAGTGTTTGAAATATTTGGCACACACACACACACACACACACACACACTAAAAGATGACAGTAAAAAATTATTTTTCACCAAGTAAAACTAATGTCCAAAGGGAAAAAAAATAAAAGTGAAAAGACTTCCAAAAACAGAAGTCTTCATTTCTCAAGTAGCTCTGTGGAGCATTGATTTTTTACCATCATCAATATTTTTCAACACGGGAGCTACAGTTGGCAAGGGCAATTGCAGGGAGAGCGTGTGGTTGAACACACGTATCTAGACTACCTCTAGTTAGTTAAGTCTGCACGTGGTATGGTAAATACTTCAGGGAAATGACTTTGAAATGATTCCAAACATTTCCAAAGACTGCACATTCCATGTAAGTTTTCAAAAATAAAAAACTACCTCATTAGTCTAGAACTCCATCACCATCACCCTCTTTTTATTCAGGGCCAGTGCCTGAAAATCCCTTTTATAAAAGGGATTAATGTGTTAACTCACGATCACACCGCTGTTCTTTATTTAAATACACTTCAGTGGAAGGAGCTGCGCCGGAGACCCGAGGCAAATTTAAATTACGTTGTTTCCAAGCCTTTTCTTTAAAGGAGATGCTGTTTCCCTTCACCATCTGGGATGGACCTTGTCCTCTGGGAAGTGTTTCCATTTGCCCTGGGTTGATTCCCCATTGCTAGAGCAAAGTGTCTCACAATATAATGTCCAGCATCTACATACCATATAAATTTTTTTAAGATTTTATATTTAAAAAAAATTTTAATGTTTATTTTTGAGAGACAGAGAGAAAGAGAGAGAGAGAGAGAGAGAGAGAGAGAGAGAGCGCAAGTGGGGGAGGGTCAGAGAGGGAGACACAGAATCCGAAGCAGGCTCCAGGCTCTGAGCCATCAGCACAGAGCCCGATACAGGGTTCAAACCCATGAACTCTGAGATCATGACCTGAGCTGAAGTCGGATGCTTAACCGACTGAGCCACCCAGGCACCCCTAAGATTTTATTTTTTAAGTCATCTCTACACCCAACA
Organism: Panthera onca; assembly: GCF_046562875.1. Classification (NCBI taxonomy): domain Eukaryota; kingdom Metazoa; phylum Chordata; class Mammalia; order Carnivora; family Felidae; genus Panthera; species Panthera onca. The sequence continues at coordinate 134,349,180 of NC_138344.1, forward strand.
TGGGCCTCAAACTCAAGACTCTGAGATCAAGAGTTGCACACTCCACCAACCGAGCCAGCCAGGCGCCCCTAAATGCCGTGTATTTTAGAAAAAACAGTGTTGCTTACCTACATTTTTAACAGACCGAAGATATCCAGGACGCAACTTTACCAAACTCTTACATTATGTTCACAATATTTTCAATTGACGTTTAATTTTTGAGTGTTGGAAATAGTTAACGCTGAGAGTACTCTTGTAAAAACAGTCACAGACGAAAATTATCAAAGTTATAATATCATGATAGAGCAAATTATCCATTTCTTAACCCCAGGAGGGCTGAAAGACCAATGCACAGTAATAACCAAGTTATTGGTTCAAATATTTGAAAACAACTAAGGTTCAAATATTTGCCTTAAGTTTTATTTATTTAACATTCTTCAATTTTCCTTTATCTCCAAAACAAATACTGTTGTAATTATAATGGATTATTAACTTACTGGATGTATTAAATTATGGCAAAGGCATGCTGTAAAACCCTCAGATATACCATGTGTTCACATGACCTAAGTCCCAAGGACAGGAAAACAAGGGTCAGGTTAGTAACATTTTATATCCCATGAGAACTGGTTAGGGGAAGAAATGTTTGACTTTTATCTGACATTTAATTTGCCAGCTTGCTTTCTTCTAGAGCTCAACTCTTGCTCTAACACGTGCTTAAACACCATTCCCCCTGCTCCTGCCTGCCTGCCCGTGAAGCCCCCAAGCACTTGGTACTCTCCCACTTCTCCAGTGATCTGGACACGCGTCTGTCTCTACCAGTTGACTGGATCTCGCATGCCTCAGACCCTCCCCACCCCATCATTTTCAGCAGATCAACTCCTTGGCAACCTCACCTAATTCCCACAACTTCCCTCCACCCTGATGCACCTGCCATCTGCCTCTGCTCTTTCATCACTCCTGTCCCGATAAAGGCATCTTTCCTCTCTCCCAACCCTCCGAGTTCTGATTCTATCAGCTCCCCCTTCTCAGGAACTCTCCACACTGTCTTCAGCCTCTGAGCTTAACACCACTCTCCCTCCACCCCATTCCTCGCCTCCTCATGTCCTCTTTCCCTTTCAAAGTCTGACTTCTCCGAAGAGTTGCCTACAAACACATCTCCATTTGCTCATCACCTACTCAACTCACTTGACGATATGGCTTTTCCTTCTGCCACTCCACTAACACTGCTCAAACTCAAAGCCAACAACTTCCAGGTCCCTAAATCCAATGGATTCTTAAAACCTATCTTCCCAGTGCAGCAAGCACTTCATACTTTTGATCTCTCCCTACCTTCTTGAAACAACCCTAGGCTTCAGTAATACCCCACTCCTGACATTCTTAGCCACTTTGGGGCAGTAATAATCACAACTTCTAACATCTGTGTAGAACTATAGATTTTGTAAAGCATTTCCACAACTGGTACATGTATTCATTTAATATTGTGAATGAATGTGTCATTTGATCATTTACTATGTGGGTGTTATTTGAGAGATGAAAAAAAAATCTCATAGCCAAGGCAATTTTGTTAAAGGTCGCAAAGAAAGGGTCAATCAAAATCAGTACTTCATCTCTCAGCTTTAAAAGCCATGCTCCTTAAAGACATGAATAGACACTTTTCCAAAGAAGACATCCAGATGGCTAACAGACACATGAAAAGATGCTCAACATCACTCATCATCAGGGAAATGCAAATCAAAACCACACTGAGAGACCACCTCACCCCTGTCAGAATGGCTACCATTAACAACTCAGGCAACAACAGATGTTGGCGAGGATGCGGAACAAGGGGAACACTTTTGTGCCGCTGGTGGGAATGCAAACTGGTGCAGCCACTCTGGAAAAAAGTATGGAGGTTCCTCAAAAAATTAAAAATAGAAATACCCTACGACCCAGCAATAGCACTACTAGGAATTTATCCAAAGGATACAGAAGTGCTGATTTGAAGGGGCACATGCACCCCGATGATTACAGCAACACTATCGACAATAGCCAAAGTATGGAAAAAGCCCAAATGTCCATCAACTGATGAATGGATAAGGATGTGGTATATAGATACAACGGAATATTACTCAGCAATCAAAAAGAGTGAAATCTTGCCATTTGCAACAATGTGGTTGGAACTAGAGTGTATTATGCTAAGCAAAAGAAGTCGGAGAAAGACAAATATATGATTTCACTCGTATGTGGCATTTAAGAAACACAACAGATGAACATAGGGAAAGGGAAGGAAAAATAAGATAAAAACAGAGAGGGAGACAAACCAGAAGACACTCTTAAACACAGAGAACCGAGGGTTGCTGGCAGGGTGTTGGGTGGCCGGGGGGGGGGGGGGGGGGGGGTGGACTAAATGTGCGAGGGGCGTTAAGGAAGGAGGGCACTTGTTGGGATGAGCACTGGGTGTTATATGTGTAAGGGGTGAATCACTAAATTCTATTCCTGAAATTGTTATTACACTATATGTTAACTTGGATTTAAATTTTTAAAATCTTAAAAAATAAATAAAAGCCATGCTTCTTCCAACACTACCATCACATGAACAGTTAACAATACTCAAGTGCCGCATCTCAGGAAAAATGAAGACATAACTGATTATCTTGCAGAAAAACCAAGCCCCGAATGAGCATATTACCTCTGAAAGAAAATTAAAAGGCTGGCTAAAACCTCTCAGATCCTTTTCACACAAAATCCTCAGCATCTATTAAATTGTTCATACTTAACATTTCCAAGGCTCACATAGTATCCTAACAGCCACATCCGGTGAACACTTGAAGACATTAGCTTCCGTAGTTCATCAACGGCTGCTATAAACAACATGTGTAAGTCATTTCTCCCCCTTCTAAAGAAAAAGTCAGCAGCTGTTTGCTAAAAAAAAATTTTTTATTGTGGATAAAGACATTGCCAACTTACATATATCATTTTTATTTGGAGTATTTTTTTTTTTTTTTTTGCCTTGCAGTGCTCCTGAGAAATTCAGAGATGCATTGACTTTAGCTCTATAAAACACAACCCAATATTAAGGTTGGGTTGTAAATTTCCCGCACTTAGATATTTCCCTAAAAACCAAAAGACAACTTATCAATTTTAATTAGAGAAATCTTAATAAGTTAAAAAGCAAAGACTGGAAAATAATCACATGTCAGAACATTAAAATACCATGACTTTTTCCATAGGAATATAGAAAATAAATATCAGTTATACTTACTTGATATTTACAAAATTAAAGATAATTTTTGTTGATGGAAGACGTTTTCAATACTTTGATATATGGAAAACTTTGTTAGCTTTAAAAATCAGATTCAAATGCTTTAAGTTTGACGCAATATGGCACTTCCCCACTAATTCTTATCACTCCCTATCCCTGAAGACATAGTTTGTTTTCCATCTACTGACTGGATAAGTATTTTGAGTCTTTTGTCCCCCTTTCAGTTAACCATTAGAAGGTTAAAATACACAGGAGGCTTTATTTGCAGGGGATAGCTGAAATTGGAATTCACTAGTTTTAAGAAAGTCACTCCTACTCCATGTTTTTGTTGTTCTGGTCTTATTTCCTTTGGTTTTTTATTTTTTTCTTTTAAAAATCAATAATGGCAGGGACTGAAACTCGACCAACCGTGATACAGGATTCTATTAAAATCAAATTCAATGGCTGGATGGCTTTTCTACCGTATTATAGTGGCTGAAAACCATTAGGAATGTTGTGAAAGCCTGGCAGCTAAAGCAAAATTCAACCACAAATTCTAGTAAGTTTACAGAGAAGTAAACAAGAAAACTACTGTAGTTAAAATATTGCAGTAAAAATACTGTTAGCAATGGCCTCTTGCTAACATTAGAATGATATGCTTCATCATCGTATGGTTACTAAGAAGATTCCTTGAGCAGATGGTTCATCTCTGACTCAACTTCGTTTCAGAAAAGTGGATGAGTTAAGTCTGCTTTGGATCAACAAACACTTAGTATGCATACCAGTGAGCTATAGTTTCAACCGGGATACAACTGAAACATTAGGTACTACAGCTTGAGGACAAGGTCACATACTTATTTAAATAGCAGCCATGTAAGGTCATGCTGTGAAGTTTAGATATGCAACCCACCCATAACAGCTTTCAAACTTACGTTAAACAAGGGGTGGGAGGCCAGGCTGTTTTGAGCAGGGAAGGAAATACTCAAAATGTCATAAAAGGCATTTAAAATATGATATGTTATTTAAATATGCACCATGCATCTCCTTTTCAAATTAAAAGACAAAGCTTTTTTGCATGTTCTAGTTCTTCAAAATGAAGGATCGTGTGTCTTTTTTTTCTTTTAACTTAGAAACTTTTATTTCAGATGCTCCACACTGAAATGAAACTTCAATGGCAAGCAGCAAATAATTTAAGATGGCCAGTGAAAGTATCTTTGGAAAGATCATATAAAACCCAAGGGTAATAATTTCATAAGAAATCATAATGGGCAAAACGGACAAGAGGCAGTCGGCCAGTCCTAACATAGAACCTGGACGACAACTTCCTTTAAAGTGTACTAAATCAAGAACGGCAGTGTAAATACATTAGCTCAGGAGACAGGTGATGTTCTGAAGCAGCAATGTCTCAGCTACTGCACATTTCAGAGAAACACGTTTTACCCATCCGTACGCGAAGACTTCCAATCTTCCAATCTAAATACAGTACACAGAGTATACAGTTAATCACAGCAAAATTTACAAACAATGAAACTGAGCTCTGGCCAGAGCCAGGCCTATTTACATATTTGGATTAGTATTATTTTCACCTTTCCTTGTTACACAGATGTTTCTATGTTAAAGACATACTGAAATGTACAAAATTTGCAAGAAATGTCTTCAAATGTACAACTTCAACAACTAACACAAACATGAACGTCTTGATATAATTAAGTTCCAAGTCAGGGACTGAATCTTATGACGGGTTTATAAAAAATTAAAGACCTACTCCCTTACTCTTAAGTTCCAAACACCAGGTGCTGGTGTTGCTGCAGTGACGTCACTACCTTCAGTGACCGTGAGGGTGAGAGGACAATGGAGAACTACTGCATCTGCGTACCTCTCCCTTCACGCCTCGGACAGAGGCAGGAGGTATCGTGTTTAGTGATATTGCTAATTATAGCTACCTAAATGCAGCTGTGTGACTTAACACTTACATGAAAGTTGTGCGTCTGTGTGTGAGGAAACGGTTTTAAGAGGATACCTTGGCTCATAAAACCAAATCCTACCTCCACAGTATGTACTCATGTCAAAAAGGAACAAATTACCCATACGGGCAACAACCTGGATGGGTCTCAAGGGAAGTGCGCGGAGTGAAAAAAGCCAATGTCAAAGGTAACAACATACCGCAGGAGTCCATCTACACAGCCCTCCCGACGTGACAAAGTTACAGAGCTGGAGAGCAGTCGGTGGTTGCCAGGGGCTGGGAGGGGATGTGCGTAGGGAAGGAGGTGGCCACGATTATAAAACATCGCGGGGCAGCACGAGAGGCCCCTGATGAAACCATCTGCTCTCTGTACTGTAGTGGGGATCACGTCAATCTACACCTGGGATAAAATTGCATAGAACCAAACAAACACACATTCCACCTCAGGACACCTACAAGCTCCCAGGGACAACCGTGTTGCTGGCCTGTCGACACAGAGCCCTCTCAAGATGAATCTATGTTTCAGCACTTACAGAAAAGCCGCTACTTATTTTCTTCTGCCGCTTCTTCTTTTTCTAAGTCTCTTGATTATCTTTAAAAGATAGACTATGCGTCTCTAACTTAAATGGGCTTGAAAATCATAGAAAGAAGTAAAGAGCTGATATAAGCTACTAGAAATTTTTATCTTTATCTTTTTTATTATTTGTAAATTAAAAAATAAAATGTTTCTAGCTTAAATGAAAGGTCAAATCAGAGAAGGAACACAGCATGTATTATAGCAAACACTTCCTCCTGGGACACCTGCAATTTCTAAAAGCAATAAGAATATTTTTATTAAGTTTAGAGAATATACAACTGCAAACAATTACATGACTTTCTCCAAAAGGCCACTTAGTGATCAAGTACACACACGTAGTGTTCATGGTTTCTTTAAAGTGCCACGTGTTTGTCTCTGGCTTGGGAATCATCTACTGCTTTAAAAGGTCTTTCAACACAACTCCAGCACTGTTGTCGGGTGACACTGGCAAGGGTGTAAACGTGGGCAACACATCGGAGATGGGTTTCAGGAGCAGATGCCCAGGCCCACCAGGTCCAAGTCCCGCCGGGTTCATAAGAGGCACAGCCGCAGAGCGGGGAGCCAGGAATGGATTCACATCTGTTCTTCTACCAGATCTGGATTCTGTGCCATCTACATGATAAAACACAAGCTGTTCAGTCGCCTATATGTGATTTGGTTAACGGCGTACATGTGTTCTCGGTTCCTAGATTGGGCCCCCAAATAAATTTAATTCTTACGCTGCTGGGTTCTGGATCTGCTAAGCAGAGTCTACGACACATAGAGGGTGAAAGAAGACAAGACAGCAAGAGAGATGAACGGACAAAGAACAGGGAAGGGATAGGAATACCTATATATACAGCTAATACTTTATGAAACGCATTAACATTGTTGTTTGACACTTAAATACCACTTATATAACTGATAAACTTCATTTCCTTTAGGAACTGCCTTTGAGAGGGCGTTTTCTATGTTACGATGCACGCAAATTTTGTAACTACTTACCATAAAGATGACAGACTTGAGAACTTGTTTTCCCCCAATAATTAAAGGCCATGAAAAAAACTGGCACCAACACCACGGTGGTAACAATCAGATCTGACATTAATTTATCCAAAGAAAAACAAGATATACATTATGTTACCTGATCCTCCTCTTTTTAACATTCAAAGGTTTGAAACAATTCTTCCTTAGATTATTTCTCTATAAAGTTAGGCTGAAACTAGTTTTTATGGGAAGAGGTATTTGTTTATGCCCTGATGTCTTGGTGGACAGAATTCCGCTTTGTTACCCGAGACCGCTAACCACGTCACTGTTAAGAGACAAGCACCACTCAGCAATGGGAAACTCAAATGAAGAGTAACCTCTAGAACAAAGAAAGCATTGAGACAAATTCATCAAATCAACTTATCATCAAGTACCCTGGGTCTCCAAGCTTTACTTCTGTGTGAATGACAGCTTTCCAAACTCTGGAAAAGCTTCCGGTGCCCCTTAGTAAGCTCTGACCCTTGCCACATACTTCTGAATCCAGGATTAAAGAGTAGGCTTGCTTTTCTTTAAATGGAAACCCTATACCAGCTCAGAACATCACTAGCTTTGGTCTCTGATCGATCCAAACCAAGCTGGGAACATAGCCTGGTAAGTGGAGAGGAGGAGAGAAAGAAAGAGGAGGAGAGGGAGGGGCAGAGCAGGGAGCAGGAGATCTTGCCGCAATGAATTCTGGAATTCACATGAAGACACTACAACCTAGTGTAGCAGGAAGAAAGCATTTTTAGTATGGTCTTGATGACTTTTCACTAAATTTAGTAGCCAAACCTTTTCTCAAAACAAATTTTACCATTTCTCTTTTTATCAAAATTCAGGAAAATAGAAACAGCTAAATGACTTAAGGCAATTTGTTTTGAATTTCAGAATATAAATTCTTTAATATTTTATTCAAATTTACGTATCTGATGTGCTATGAACTTGGGTATATGATAACACACACCTTTATAGTCCAACTAGCAAACAAGTTAGTCTGTATTAAAATATGTAGACTTCAGATAAAAGAGAGACTTTCTAATCAAGAATCTGTTTATAGTCTAATGGATTATACTTCATTTTCAAGAAAATTTCATGCATGCCAAAATAGGTGATATAAATATAAATAAGACCCTTATGACCTAGTGGGATAGAAAGCTATGCATACAGATCATACAACCACCAGACCATTTGCTTCTAGGCAGACCGTTTAACACATAAGAATACTTTCAATACATTCTTGGATGTCTAAGCCAGTTTACTGTACTGCTCTTATAAATATTATTAACATACCACGGTTTGGTTATTGAGTGTAACACTTAGGTGTTCACAGGGAAAAAAATCTTTAACTATAAACTACACTTTTAACTCTAATTTAGCAATAAGTATCCTTAGTAGGAAGGAAAACAGGTGACCAAACAAAGGTTTACCAGTTCACCAGCACTTCCAAGAAGAATTCAAAGTGGCTTATGCAGAGAGGAGAATTATTCCAATATACAAAAGAAAAATACTCCACATTGTTTAAGCTAATCCAAGCCAATTAAGCATCAGATTGCTATAAGAATATATGAAGCAAAATCTAATGCCTTACTGGAATGTTGGGAGAAGTCACTGTACATTTTCAGAAACACTAGAAATTTAGTTAATATCACTATAAACCATAATTATATATTAAACATTCAATTTTTTAAACTGTAGAAAAACTAAGTAAGCATCTGGTTTTACCTTTAAAACTTTCTGGCACATTTGTAACTGCCTTTCTCCTTCCTGGTGAATCCAGAGGTTTCAGATCATGAACAGAAAGCTTTGGTGGTGGAACAGATGGGTGAGATTCTGTTTCTAGAAATTTAACAAAAAGTTCTGAAAAAGACTAAGGAAACAGTATTTGGGTTAATTAGGCAGATATTATAAATTACATACATTGTATATTATATTTCTACAAAGAAGAAAATGTACCAGCTACTCCAAATATCAAAAACAAATCATGCCTTCTGAATCATTTTTTTATAAGTCATATGAACAATTAATGAAACAATTGTTTATATGAACAAATAAAACTACTAGTGCTTTAGTTACAGATCAATTAAAATCTTTAGCAATGTAATCAATAATGTTTGATCAAACACTTGTTACCAACCTCACAGTCGTAATTAGCTACCCGATGGCACTTCAGACATCAAGCCTTAAATCATTTTAATGACTGTTTACATGGACATGAAACACTATATTGATGGAAAACAGTATTAAATAGTTCTATTTTTCTATAGTAACATCCAATCGATGAATACACAGCAGCAGCTCACCAGTAAGATTATCAGATTAACACAATGTAGTTGTAGATTTTTCCTTTAAAACAAACTTTATGCCATCCAATTTAAAATAGGGTATTGTTTATCTTCAACCAACTCTGGGTATATCACCTAGCATCAGTTTCCTCTTTATTAAAAAACAAAGTAAAATAAGAAAATTCCACATTCTGATTCACAGAGCTACTACTCAATTTATTGTTTTTATTTTTAAATTTTTTTAGTTTTTATTTAGTTAAGTAATCTCTATGCCCAACGTGGGGCTCAAACCCATGACCCTGAGACGAAGAGTTGCCTGCTCTAAGCCAGCCGGGCAGCCCGAGCTACTCAATTTATCAGTATTCATGAAGACTAGTAGGCACTATGTTTTCATGTTTATTAATGCCTCCTCCTGCCAAGGTGTAGATCTGTTGAGGGGAGGTGCTTTGTCTTCTGGTTTGCTGGTGCATCCCCCAAGCTGAGAACAGTCTGGTACAGAGCAGGTGCTCGGTAGTAAGTGTTCAAGGACTAGGTGGACACAAGCATGCATAGCCTCTGTCTTTAAGAATCTCATCATTTAGTAGCAAGACAAATGGCTGTGTGCCTATAGCAGCATGATCAAATACAAAGAAAAAAAATACTTAGTACTTTGAAAAATAAAAGTACCATGTAAATAAAAAGTTCAAACGAAACATATATGCAATAAAATTATTTAAACTGGCTTATGATCCTTAAGCTAATCTCTCTGGAGATCTCAGTTTCCACAATTCCAAAATCAAAGGTCTGTATAATAAAGTAACGTAAAAAAGAAATCTGGTTTTTGCGAATGAATGTGATGTACAATCATTGCGGCACTCCTATTCAGCAAGAATAAAACTGGCTCTTACACTGTTAAGCACAGATTGCTGATTTGGTCTCAGAGGTGTGTTGGGGACGCTTTTGGATCCTCCTCCAAGCCATCCAGTCATCCACCTGGTAACACCACCCTGATCTTCATGAAGCAACTGAAAGATTATTTTCAAACAGAAAAATGTTATCAATACAAGAAAAGAAAAAACTATTTTTACATGATTTCAGATGGTAGCGAACTATGCTTTTCAAGTCCAATTCCTAGTAAATGTTTCCTATTGAGAGAGGCTACCAATACAATAAAATGTCATCCCAAGCACTATCTCAAGTAAAAGTTGAGGACTGCCAGGTCTCAAAATTTCAGCCCTCTGATAGGAGACGTAGTTACGGAACTAATACCATACAAATTGAACAAATTCACCTCTTCACTATAGTATGAAACGGTTCCATTTCCACGTTACTGAGAAAAATGAAAAGTTACATAATATTGAGTAAAGAAGATAATTTTAAATGATGCCACCATGTGAATTATGAATATATTCAGAATGACTTCCAATTGTTTGGTTACCTGCTCCATTTCCTCCCTCTTGATACCCAGGACGCTTCCCATTAATCGTAACACCTCATGGCGCTGATGTTTCGGTGTATGGAAATGTCCAATGAAGAGGTTTCTCATTAGGACTCTGTGAAAATAAAGGCAGAAACAGCTCAAGCTAACTCAACAGTTATCCCAATACTTAGTGTACCCAAACAATAAACACTAAACATATGAATATTTAATTATACTTAAGCAATTGTTACAAGAAACACTAAACGATAAAACGTTTTAAAGTACTTAAAAAAAAAATCTTGACAAGTCTAATGGAGAGTATTTCGAACAACCTAAAAAACGGATACCTTTTAAAACATCATTTATTACCCACTCATTTTCTCCAACAAATAAATCAATCAACTGAGACAGCGCCTAGGTAAGTAACTTTCGGTGCCTATCTGGGCTCTACTGTAAGATACTTAGGATTTCTCCCTCCCCACCTTAAGTGCTGACGACACTTCTTGTGCTTAACAGTTACGCTTATACCTCCCCACGCACGTTTATTAAAAATTTGCTAATAATATCTAAATCTTTAAAACATTAATGACATGTTACATATATACCTAGGTTTCAGACAAGGTATGTTTATTTAAGGACAGCTAAAGAGAACTAAAAAGAATGATAAGAATAAAACTTTCTATTTTCTAAGTGCTTCATATTATGGTGGTGTTTTAACTCTTCCATATGGTTTCGAGAAAAGTAATTTGAGCTGGGAGAAGTCTTTAAAAACCAAGACAAGAGAAGTTATTCTACTGACTCCTCATGAAAACGACCTACATCTCATCACCATACAAGAAAAGGCTTTTAAAAAACTTAATCACATATAAACATCTACATGTAGAAGCTGTTTTCACCATAAAGGTAATCTCCATAAAATACATAAAAGTTAATAGGCAGAGCATACTTGTCCACTTTTCCTTCTGTGCTGTTGACTAAGTTCATCAGTTTCTTTTGTACATCATCCAGCATTTCTTGTCGGAGCTCATCTGTTTTAAAACATGTGAATAAAGAGAGTCGTTAACGGATTAAAATAGCCTGGATGAATATATAATGAGGTTTATAACATCTTTCCTGCAAAATCTGAATACATACACTTATCCAATTAGTGACATTCAATTACTTCCATCTCTTCTTGGTTCAAGAAGCTAGGCTTTCTGGTATAGAAATTACCTAGCAGCCAGAGTATGCACTAATTCACGTGGTTTATCTGCCCCCCCAAATCAATTGTTTAATAGAAAATTTAAAAACCAAAAAAAGGGTTTCATTCTCTTCAGAAACTTAATAGCAAAAAAGAGATTTTTCACCACTGCTTCCTTGTATAAAACATTTCCAGAGCCACTCTTTAATGGGAAGAAATGGAAAGGACAATTTTAGATTTTCCTTTTTCCATTTTCCTGGCTGGACTGGTTTCTGGTGAGCTAAGAAGAGTATTTAACACAACTAAGAGCATGGCTCGGATGCAGCTCCTAGGACAAAGTATTCTGAGGCATAGAACTTGCAACATACAATTCAGATCACTGGTTCTAACACACTAATCAAGATGACTGTAGCTTATATGACTAATTCAGAAGGATGCTGGACTACTTTATAATTCTCATTTATTTAAAAAGGAAGCAAAATCTGTAAAATCTTGGTGAAACAGCTGGAATCCAAGCAGTATTATAGGCAAAGTCTAGAATTACAACAAGAGTACCCTGTTCATATATCCGGCCGTGCCATGGGGCCAACGATCCCCAGGCTAAGGAACGCTCGGCCACGCCCATGGGGTGTTGATACCTGCCACCTGAGAAATGGAGAGTTTGAGCTGAAGGAGATGCTTATCCAAGTTAGATGACAAGTTTGGATCTGAAAGAAATGAAGAGGCGACTGCTTTGCAGCAGAGCTCTACTTTTCGAATCGAGAAACACTCCAATCCAAACACTGGACTCCGATCTCTTTCCACAAACCTCCTCTTTGAATTATGCTGCATTTTCCAGGTAGTAGCTGGATACAAGTCCCTTGTCAGATACAGAACTTGGAAATATTTTCACCCATTCCGTGGGATGTCATTTTGCTTTCTTGATGGCATCCTTTTATTTATCAGAGTTGTCAATTTTGATGAAGTCCAATTTATTTTTTCTTTTGTTATTTGTGCTTTTAGAGTCACATCTAAGAAATCAATGCCTAATTTAACATCACAAAGATTTACTCCTATGTTTTCTTCTGAGAGTTTTATAATCGTGACTTTATTTTTTTTTAAATGTTTTTACTTATTTTTGAGACAGAGAGAGGCAGAGCATGAGCAGGAGAGGAGCAGAGAGAGAGGGAGACACAGAATCCGAAGCAGGCTCCGGGCTCTGAGCTGTCAGCACAGAGCCCGACGCGGGGCTCGAACTCACAGACTGTGAGATCATGACCTGAGCCGAAGCCGGACGCTTAACCGACTGAGCCACCCAGGCACCGCCCCCCCCCCCTGCCCTTTTTTTTAATGTTATAATTGTGACTTTAAAATGCAGGTCTGTGATGCATGTTGAGTTAATTCTCACGCACGGTGTGAGGTAAGGGATTGATTTTGTTCTTGTGCACGTGGACATCCGGTTGTTCCAGCACCATATGTTGAAAAACTATTCTTTTGGCACCCTTGTTGAAAACCAATTGATCATAAAAGTACGGTTTATTTCCAGACTCTCAATTCCAACTATGCAACCTCTACCAATGTTTTTTCTTCTACTTGAAAAGCTCTTTTCCATCAGCACCTCCATATCTAAGGTCCTAGGGTCACTTCCTCAAAGTTTCATCTGAACCCTACAGATTAGGCCAGGTCCATCTGCTTTATGTTTTCATTCTGCCTTGCACAATGCCTAATATTCTGATTTAGAGTACTAAACGCATATATAAAAATGTCCAGTTTAACTGTTTGCAATGGCTTGTGGTCCTTCTAAATTGCAAAAATCTAAATTGCAAAATGTAATTCATATAATAGGCTAACTTTACCAAAATAGAGATGGTTGCCATAACCATATTATAAAAGCAAAGTTTGTGTTCGGAAAATCTACTACAAACGTTTCCTTTCCTGTCTTACCAGTAAGGAATTTAAGCTTGGACATTAAAACGAGAGAGAGGGAGAGGGAGAGGGAGAGGGAGAGGGAGAGAGAGAACAAGATTATTATTAAAGTTTGAGTCAGTAAAAGACATTCTGGATTCTCAACAGGCACATATATACAATGAACACGTGGTACTCTTTGGACCCTAACACCGCATTCTGAACGTAAATAGAATTCTCAACTACGAATAGTGAGTAAACTAATCTCGTGTCAAAGTTCTGAATCTACCATCCCACTCATGAGCTAAAGCAAGAGCCAGAGTAACAATGAGCACGGTCTTCTGTTTCACCCTCCCCCACTATGGAAAGGTAGCAGAAAACCAGAGGTCAAGCTTACCTCCACCTTTCTCGTCTCTCATATTGCCCTTCTCCTATCTAACTTTTTCTAAAATTAATGATTTTTTATATTGATTATATATCAAAATTATAATATTCTGGATATACTGGGATATATAAATTATGTTACTAAGATCAACTTCACCTGGCTACTAAACAGTATTAAATTATACATGTGGCTTGCATTATATTTTTATTGGATAGCACTGCTTTGGAGCATAACCAGGATATAACCACTACAGTATATCGTCTCTTATTAAAAAAACAAAAGAAAGATAAAACTGAACGACAGACATCTTCAGAGTAACGTGCACAAAGCAAAGAATTGATTCTGATTAAAATTTTAGTAAAATTAGAAAAATTTAACCTTGCTCTATAAAAAACAGATCAAGAAATCTGTCTTAATAAAGTTCAAGTCAAAAATATTTTCTTGATGACAATTCATCAAGAATGGTTACAATTCTGATTAAAATCTCTGTTCTGAATGGTAGGGTCATAACATCCTCATGGCCAAAATAATAGGGTAAAAATTTCTCAAACTCATCAGAATATTAAGTTAGTCCTAAACTAATGTGACAGAATTGATAACCCTGCATATGCTTGCAGGCACGCCTGGAACGGTTCAAACTCATGTAGTACTTTCAATGTATTCTGGTTTTTAAGTCTAGGAAAAGACCCTCAGAATTTTGGGGGAGGGCTTGGAAGAACCGTATGAACTAGGAAAGGTTTAGAACAGAAAGGCAATACAGACTTCAAAGGCCCCTATGGACTTCTCTCTTTCTCGAGGCACCCTTATTTTCCTCCCATCAGAGATCCTGAAGATTTCTCCACAAAAACTGAACACTAATTCAAACCACAATTTGAAATCAGAACTGTATTTATATGGGCAGACAAAATAACGGTTATTCAGAAATGGGTTTTTAGCCAAATATAATATCCCTGTGAAATAATCTAACATGCCAAAATAATTCTTTGGAAGTTGAAAACAATAATAAAAAAAAAAAAAAAAGGCAGGGGGATACACTTGAGAGTTGAGCAATAAAGCAAGTGAGATTAGTCTAGTTTAGGGGAAGAATTACTCTAAGTATAGGAGATCCTCAAACCTGCCATATCACAGCCTCTTCTCTGTGAATGCCTAGAGAGGACACCATGGTCTTCATCACTTGATTTACAATCAAAATTGAACATAAAATGTAACTGACTACAACAAATCGGCTCATTGTAACTTTACATTTTATTTGTGATGAGTAACACTGCACTGTAATACTATCTTCACAGCACATCGTAAAATTAAGTCACACTCCTTACAAAGTCATTTGGCTATTGCATGACTTAGCTCTCTTGGACGAGACTCAAGTCAGACTTTTTAACAGTCACCTGACTGAGAAAAGTGACTGGAACAGGACTTGAAGGTCAGGAGAATATATGAATCACGGTCCTGTAATAAGACCTGGATAGGAACCACGGTCCTGTCACCAGGGCCAGACTTTGTTGCCTATTTTGTCAAATATGCATGCTTAATCTCAAAGGATTTTGAATCTACTGATTAAATGTGACTTTTCTAAACAGTGAAGTGCTATATAAAGCATTAGGACTCGTTCATCTGATTTCTTAAAATAACAAAATAATCCATCTTTTAACCTACCCCTAACCAATACCAATAATGTATCACTGTGGTTATATTAACATTGATAATTTTGCCTCCATTTTGTCTTATCCTCTTTTTGAACCAAGGCAAAGGAGCCAAGGAAGAAAAAAATGTTAGATTATTTCATTTACAGGTGTGTCGGTAAATAAACTGAGTCTAGTGTCTTACTTGCACTACACTACCTAAAAAATAAATTTAAATCTAATACATGAAATTCAATATAAGGAAACATAGCCTCTTCGTTTAATATTTAATTAAATATAATTAAGGCAAAGGCTAGAAGTTAGATGGTCTTTTTATTACAGAATGTCAACTTAACATAGAATCATTTTCTTTATAACACCAAAGAAATCTTTTTAAAGAAATCTTATATTTAACACGTGAAGTTGAGACATATTACATCTGCTTTGTCTTTTAACTCCATTCTTTTCAACCATACGATAGAATTTTAAGGTCTAGATAGAGTACATGGTAAGTGCTTTCTCATTCCCTAACTGTAATTACTCACTGATGAATGAAAAGTAATTTTTGAAATTCCACTTCCTCGCAATGAACTCACAGGAAAAGAGTTTTATTAATACAGTATAACCTCACTAATTTGAATTTCACTAGATCAGAATCTGGACTACACTGAAACAGCAACATTGAGGTCTCCTGGATTATTTGTACAATTAAATTAGAGTTGCCATGTGCATTTAAGAGATTTTTTTATAGAAACGTCTTTAATGGAACCAGATCAAATTTATTTTCCCCCTCTACCCCCCTTCCTCAATCCTTCAGCGTGAATTCAAGTAATTTGTACTGCATTCTTCCATATCGAAACAAAAGTTTTTCAAAAGACAATACCGTGAATCAAGTTACATATTTTCATTTTAAAAGGTTCACACAGACTAGCCAAATCCCAAAAGAAAGGGCCGCAATTTTGTCAGAGAAAAGTAAAGTCATTATAATAATGTTGCCACTTACTGAGTATCATCATCACTATAGAAAACAATGACAAAAGGCTAAGCTGCAGACCGAGCCTCAACTCATTTCTGAAAGTTCCCTGTTGCAAATGAGCACTGACTCAATCTGGCCCCCAAAAATGCTTTTTCAGCCCACACAGGTTGTTTTAAATTCAGTGTCACACAGAAAACTGGAACATTTCACACAAAAGTCTGCATTTCCAGTGTCTCTTGAAGGAGCCGGAGATTTGGCAGCGCTGGGCCTACATGCCTGCGTGGCGACAGTCGGGTGGAGCCTCCGTGAGGAACTCTCCGATTCAACACTGTCTCTCCTTGGTCCTCTTTGCGCTTTCACGTGACTATGACTTGGCCCCCAGTTTATAAGTTGTGTTTGTGATCCACACTTACAGTTTCATTTCTCCACAGTAACTACCACTTCCACCTCCGCCTTCCCTTTGGTCATTAGCGGTCACCAGATCTTCAGCCGGTTTCAGATATATGAATTCCTCCCTCTGTCTAGAACGCTCTTCCCCAGCTTCCTGCCTGCTTAGCTGTACCTATTCGTCACTCAGGTGAGGTCCGGTATAC
The DNA here is from genome assembly GCF_046562875.1 of Panthera onca. Classification (NCBI taxonomy): domain Eukaryota; kingdom Metazoa; phylum Chordata; class Mammalia; order Carnivora; family Felidae; genus Panthera; species Panthera onca. Next base: position 134,366,242 of record NC_138344.1, read on the forward strand.
TGTACCTTCTCCACCCTTCCACGTTACCATCATCAAGTAGTATGAATTGTTCCTTCCTTTTGAAATCTGTTGCCTATTTGTGATTACATGCAACCTTCCCCTTCGTGGCTGACTACAAGCCTCCTGAAAGTACCAGTCCCCTGTCTTTCTCTCTCCAGTGCCTATCCTGGTGCCAGGTACACAGCAGGAAACAATGAATTTTTGAGAAGTAAATGCGAGACCGATTCATTTTTCTCTAGGAAGGGAGAGGATCTGGGAAGACCAGAACACAGGACAAAAAAGAATACATGATTTATGTTCTGAATTACCCCATCCATATGAGGGAAAATACACAAAACACATTAACTCAAAACATTCTCATCTCTACACAATATACTTTTCCCTTTGTACTTAGAAGAATTAATAAAACACACATTTAAAAATATGACCATTAAGTTTAAAAGGGCTTATTTACCTAATTGATACTAACTTTTTTCTTAACTAAAATCTTGGCATTGTCTAGTATACCCCCAGATGTTTATATCATCACAAATAATTTTTTAACCATTTATGGCAATTCAGAAAACTGCATCTGGTATTTCTTATATGTTTCCTCTAAAATCACCACTTCTGCCAAAAACATCTATAAAGAAATCCCTCAAAAGGTTTGGGTAACAAAGCGTCTGGGAATGTATTTGGCCTATGTTCAACAGGACATTATATGTTTTCTTGTATAAATCATGTCCTGGAAAACGGAATGTCTTTATTTAAAATAAAAACTCTACCATCTAGCACCATAAAGGTAGTTCCATGAAAAACATTTTAAATCTCTTTTATATTTGTAGCTTTAAAACCTATTTTTATGCTTCATATTACAGTAGGTTTATTGGGACTCATTTTATACATTCTTTTAGATTTCCTTCAAAAAAAAAACACAACTACACACTGTAATTTTCCATTCTCAACTTATACATTTTTTAAAAAGCAGTCACCAAAATTTCCTAAAAAATTTTTTAAATGAACCAAAAACCTTGACAACCTCACCAAAGAAGATGTATAGATGGTAAATAAACGTATGAAAAGATGTTCCACATTATTCGTCTTCAGGGAAATGCAAATGAAAATAACACGGTATCACCACACACTATCAGAATGGCCAAATGCTGCAACCCTGACAACAGCAGGCGCCAGTGAGCAGGAGGCGGGGATGCAAAGTGGTGAGGCCACTCTGCAAGAGTCTGGCGCTTTCTTAACAAAACTAAACATGCTCTTACCATACGCTGCAGCAACCACACTCCTCAGTATTTACACAAAGGAGCTGAAAACTTACATCCACACAAAATCCTGCGCTCGTAACTTTATAGCATCTTTATTCATAATGGCTAAAACTTGGAAACAACCAAGATGTCCTTCATTCAGTGGGTGAGTGGATACATAAACCGTGGTGCATCCAGACAATGGAATATCATTCAGCGCTAAAAAGAAATGAGCTCTCAAACTATGAAAAGACACGGTGGAACTTTAAATGCACATTACTAAGTGAAAGAAGCTAATCCGAAAGGGCTACATACTGTCTGCTTCCAACTATATAACGTTCTGGAAAAGGCAAAAACTATGGAGGCAGTAAGAAGATCAGCGGTTTCCAGAGGTGAGGGTAGAGGGAGGGGGAAAGAGATGAACAGGTGGAGAGCACAGAGGACTTTTAAGGCAGCGCAAATCCTCTGACACTATCATGATGTAATTCATTAGACATCTGCCCCAAACCCTTAGAATATATAACACATAGAATACATAACACCGGGAGTAAACCCTAAGGTAAACTGAGGACTTTGGGTGATCATGACGTGTCACTGTAGGTTCATCCTTGGTATATAAACCCAAAAAGTACCGTTCCGGTGAGTGATGTTGATAATGGAGGGAAAACGGTTACATGGGAAATGCCTATACCTCCCTCTCGATTTTGTTGTAAACCTAAAAGTGCTCTAAAAGATAGTTTTAAAAAAACACACACCAACAAAACAAACTTAGTTATGGGGTCCTTTAAGGCGCAGCCATAGACAGGCAGACATACCAGAAGATATTTCCAATGCTAGAATCTAAATTTGTATTGCTTATGAAAACTTCTTTTTCTTCATGTATCGTAACATTCACCATCCTTCTGAATAACTTATCAAAACAAGAACTATTTTGTGCTTTCTACTTCAATTTTATCCCATCTTTTCATTTAAGCAGGAACTGATCTCAAGGATGAAGGTGGAGAACAAGAAGTGAAAGAAGGAAAATGTCAAATCTGGCCATAAATACAGCAAGGTCACAGATCTTTTAATAGCTCAGCTGTAGTCTAGGTTTCCCCAGGGGTACACTTCCCCGTGTCTGACAATTCCACAGAAATTCTGAACGCTGATCAGTTCAGAACAGTTAATGAAAGACACTGTCGTCCTATTTGCTTCACAGAGGACCAGTGTCGTAAGTTTGAAAATCAGGAATACAGGATGGTGTGCAAAGTAAGTCTTTGGAACTGTACTGAACAAAAACACTTGCAGGTAAAATGCTGAAAGAACAATTTATAGAAAGAAGGAAAGCAATAGATCTTCTACCAGCCAACTATGAAAATATAGCACCTATAGGATCATAGGGTTTCCTTTCAATGTTATTTTATGGAGAAAGGGGTCACACTAAGGAGGGCAAGGGAGAGAGAAGTTCTTACATTTTGGGGGTGAAACCCTACTACTAGTTTAGGGCTCTGCTCAAGATCCTTTCCTCCACAGAATGCCCTTGACCCTCAATGAGATTCTCAGGGAAGAAAATACACACTCTTTTATGACCACTGCAGCACATCACTGTCTTACTCTGTGAACCTATTCTGTATCTACGCTACATGGTACTTAACTAAACTCCTTGGAAGAAAGGATCCTATCTAGCATCTCACACAGCATCTAACATGAAGCCAAGTCGTCGGTTCTCATTAATTACTTAATGCCTGAGAAGGCACCTTCATACATTTCACACAAGGGCTGCAAATACCCGGAACCTCAACCTACTGTTGCAAGTACCTAGCACTATAAGAACGACTGAAATCATCAAAGACCTACTGCTTTCATACTGGTGTTATATGTAATAGCTCCCTTTTCATATGTTTGACCAGAATGAATCATCTCATCTCTGGTAGCAAGAACATAACCAAGCATTTTGAGTAAAATACCACTTTTAAGGTGAGTTTCCCAATATTGTTTAAATGTTGAAACTGCGTATCAACTAATCATCAGTCTACAGATGTTTAGAAATAAAACAATGCTTTGCTTCTACAATTCAAGTCTCTATGTACTTTCTTGCAACAAAAGTCAATCTGTCTTTTTCAAAATTGTTTCTCCTGGCAAATATTTTCGCTGTCTGGCCAAGTTTTGTGTTAAAAATAAAGTACAGTATTACAACATCAATCAACATTTAAAGTACTTAATGATCTATGAAAGAAAATATACAGTGATTCTTTTGAAACAACCAAGCCAATCAAGGTCTTATTTATATTATCAAATCAAGAGTGCAGCTTTGAGAAAATAAAATCACATTTGTGTTTACAGATAGAAAAGCAATATTAAGCACTGAGGTAATAAAAGAAAACAGACTGTTAAGAAGAGGCAAGAATGTAAATGGCAAGAATGACTTAAAGACACAACAGAACTGTCTCTTCACTCCCCTTCCCGTCTGTGCTACACTGGCCTCCTGCCTGACCTCTCAAATACCTGCCTGACCTCAAGCATAACCAGAGCTTTCCTGAAGCTAATATTTACTCCACACAAAATGAGTCCAAAGTTCCTACACATTCACACTGCATGACTGCATGGTAACTGTAACTTTTTACATCAGTAGGGACCGAGGCCACCCAAGCTTTGTCAGATATAATCTGAACCTGATATATTCTACTACTGGGAGTTTAAGTGAGTGTCTGAACAAGTCCTAAGTAGCACAGGGACTCATACTATTTAGCAACTACCGTAAGTCACAGAATCTTTAATCTTACCATCATCTGCTGGAAATGACTCAGGTAGATACCTAAAAGAGGATGTGGCCTTAAATATTACACAGAAGCATACCATACAGCACTGGCATGTCCCAGACCAATGAGTTGGCTTAGAATACTGCTTTTTCACTTCCATTAGTCCAGAGCTACCCTAAGCTGTCAGTTCTCTGGCCAATCCCTGGGGTACCCAGTGTGTCCTCTCTGGGTTGGCCGTATGTCTTCAGATAATGCTACAGTTGCTCTGGCATTTTCCCAATAAATATGGCCTTCCCATAGGAGCGATCTTTTCAACATGTAGGGCACAATATAGAGGATGCTGCCCTATCTTTAAAGGAGACAGAGATATACAGAACAAAATAGAAATCAAACTATAAATAACCATCTTCCTGACCGGACAAAATAAAGTAACATGGAAAGATATGAGCTTTGGTCAAGGGCAAAAAGATCAGAGTTTAAGGGTTCAAATCTCAGTTCCTTTGACTTATAAAATGGAACTCATATCACCCACTTTACAATTGCTTGTGAAGAGTAAATAAGAGAAGACTAAACGTGACAGAGTATATGTTACATAAAATGTTCATGATGCTCAATCTTTAATTGTTTCCTGGCTGCCCAGCCCTGCCGCCTATGAGATTTAGAGCTCCAAGGCTGGCCAAGTTCAACAGAGCAGACACCGGACTTTCAGTTGGGCAGTGATTTGCCTCAGAAATCATTATCTTGAGGACAACTACCTCACATCATGTAGCTTCCCGTCTTTTATATTCCTAAAAATCTCTCATCTGCTGTCTGTCGTTAGATTTAGGGCAACTTCCTTTGGCTTGGCTCGTCCTTTGGTACCCGTGCTTCGGTGGTTCCTGCCTGCCTCCTTAGCGGCCGAGTCGCTGTTTCTGTCAGCCGGCAGTGTCTCTTTCTGCTGTGCCATCTCCTCCTAATTTTGCCTATTTCTAATTTCTATTTTACATTAATAAAACATTCTGAGGTACTTAATTCCTTTAATTACGTGCCTTGGTGCTACCACACCCAACCCAGATACCTAAAGGTGGTACATTTCTGGGCTCCACGGTCACCTTTCTGATAACCTTAGATCACTACCTACTGCAGGCAGCCCTAGAATAGCTTCAACTCCCCGGGAACCCTTAAATCAGAGACTGAACGATGAGATGCCAACTTGGTCAGCGGTTAGACTCAACAAAGCATTAGGAACCCCCTGATTACTTGAGGCCCAACTGACAATCCCAAGCACAGGACTCACCTTAGGGAACTGGCAGGGCTTATCTTATAAGCATCACATCATTATATAAATGAGTGTCTATTTGTAAAGCATCATCCATAATCATAAAAGGCTAGTTATGGCCGGAGGTTCAGTCCACAAGAAGTTACTCTTTGGCTCGAGAATACTGTCTTAACACGTCCGATGGCTTTAGGTAGGATGAACACAGAATGATCAGGGACGCCTAACCATAAAAAGTCAGGTCAGTAAAATCATTTCCCTTGATGACCGACAGGGTGACACCCAACACAACTGGACTGCCTCAACATCCAGGAAAACTAACTGGACAGGCAAGGCCAACTTTTGACTCTGGTTTCACGAGGACTGTATTAAAACTGAAGCAAGCTGGTCGAGGGAGATGGAAATAGAGGTCACACCCAGTGGAAGCTGCTCTCACTCAACGGCACCAGTGCCTCTGAGAAGACTACACCTGATTCAGCACTAGTGTTGCCAGGAAAAAAAGGAAAAGAAAAAACACCTACTTTGCTTTTTAAGTTCTTCAATTTGTTCTTCCTTTAAATCTAACTGTTCTGTAAGTCTCGATGCCGAATCCAACGCAGCATTTGCTTCATCGAACCGCTCCTGAGGAAGAGAGAAGTTGGTTAAAAAGCAGCCTGGAAGAACTACTTCACAAACTACGCGGCTGGAGGACAGAGTCTATCAACCCTCTTCTATTCAGTTGATGAAGTTGTACCACTGTGACCTCAGGCAAGTTCACACAGTAAGTATCAAAGACAGAACTGGTACTTCACAGCACAATACTAGCTCCCTTAGTAAGTAAGTAAGATGCTACTAAAAGACAGTATGGTGACAAAAGGGGGAAAAAAGTGACAAGAAGAGAATAAAAACTACAAAAAGCAGATATAAAAAAAGTCAAGAAACGTAACAAATGGTCTTTTTAATTTTTGCAAGCCTGATGAGTATAAAATGACATGTCATTACTTTATTAATTTTTATTTCTCTACTAGTGAATTTGAGCATTTTTCCATTTATAGGAAATTCACAGGTTTTTTTTTTTTTTTTTTAATTAAAAATTTTTTTAATGTTTATTTGCTTTGAGAGACAGAGAGTGAGCAGTGGAGGGAAAGACAGAATCCCAAGCAGGCTCCACACCATCAGCATGGAACCTGATGCGGGGCTGGAACCCATGAACCGCGAGGTCATGACCTGAACCGAGGACCCAGGCTCCCCCAGGGGTGCTTTTCTGTGAAAACTTCTTTGCATATCTTGCCCATTTCTCTACTAAACTTTCTCTTGTTGTTTGTAAAAGCACCTTGTAGGGTAGATGTGAACCCTTTGTCACCAGTGCTACAAGGATTATTTGCCAGATCTGTCATTTGTCTATTGACTGCATAATACCTTTTGCCATGTACAAGTGTTTAAACTGTCTATAGTAAACATGTCCTATTTTGCTTTCACAGATTCTGGAGTTTTAGTCTTGCTTAGGCTCCTCCTCCTTGCCCCTAGACTCTACATGTGGTCTTCCAGGTTTCCTTGCAAAGTTGTTTTAATATTTACACCTTCCAAACAGTGTTTCTCAATAGGTGTGCTTTTGACATTCCTGGCCCCCACCCACTAAATGCCAGAAGACCCATCCGGTCAGTTACAACCAAAAACAGCCCCAGGTTTCCAGCACCACTCCCAGTTGAGAATCCAAGCTTTAATACAATTGGAATTTACTTTCGTATATGGTATAAGATAGGGATCCAATTTTATTTTCTTCCAGACAGACAGCCAGCTGTGGCAACGTCATGTATCAGTTGGATAACCTATCCTGTTTCCATGAAGTTGAAATTAGTTTAGGGCTTGGTTTTAAATGCTCAAATGTATCCTAAGCTCTATTTCTGGATTCTCCTTCCGTTCTACTCATCTAGTCAATATTTGATATTTAGTAAGCAAGCCCCTCCTTACTGTTGTTGTTTCACACAATTTTCCTGGCTATCTAGAGTACTCGCCCGTGTAAATTTCAGGTCAACTTTTACCATCTTGAATCAGAGGGACAGTGTTTTTGATGTGTCATCTTAGATAGACGACAGCCCCCAGTTATGCAATCAAACATAATCTAGATGTTGCTGTGAAGGTATTTTGCAAATGTAATCAAAGCCCCTAATCAACTGAATTTGAGGAAGGCATTTATCCTGAATGATCAGGGTGGACCTGACTGAGCTAGCTGAAGCAAGGCTGAGCCTTCCCTCAAAAGGAGAAAAAATTCCTGCTGTAGACTGCAACATCAGCCCTCCCCGTGGAGTTCTGTCCTGCTTGTGATGTTCTTTCTTGACCGTCTGTGGAGAATACCTTTGGCCTATGCCTGTGGGTTCCAGCCTGCATGTGATGGGATCTTCCCATTGTGACTACCAACTCCTATAATCACACTGCCAATTCTTTAGAATAAACCTCATAGGTGTGTACCTCTACATATCACATATATCACTGTGGGGGTGTGTTACACACCCCACACCCCCTACTGGTTCTGCTTTTCAGGTTGAACCCTAACTGATACACAGAGGGACTGAGCTAAAGATGTTAAATAAAAAATTTAATATTTGAAATCCACAAAACTAAATTTAGTATAAAAGAAATTTAAATAAACCTTCAAATAATTTTTCAACCCCATAGCATTTCTATTTAAGAAATTATTAAAGCTCAAAACTATGCTAAGACTCTTTCTAAAATTAACACTTAGACTTCATGTATATGTATTATCTACCATTTGTTTGGGTTTTATTTCACTAATTTCAGCTTTTATTTTTACTACTTCCTGCATAGTTTTTGTTCGTTTTCTAAGTATATGTTACATTTTAAACTTAAAAAAATAAACAAATAAAGCTGGTTTAAAAAAAAGATCTGGACTTCTGACAGTATCAGAGACGTGATTCTCTGGACCCACTGGAAACAACTCAAAGCGTTAGATAAAATATCTGTTTAAATGTATTAATGAGCTGACCAGGAAGTAAGCATAAATGGCCAATAAACATATTAAAAGATGCTTGATTTTGGGACGCCTGGGTGGCTCAGTCAGTTGAGGGCCCAACTTCGGCTCAGGTTATGATCTCACAGCTTGTGAGTTCAAGCCCCGTGTCAGGCTCTGTGGTGACAGTTCAGAGTCTGGAGCCTGCTTCAGATTCTGTGTCTCCCTCCCTCCCTCCCCCCGCTTCTCCCTCTCTCTGCCCCTTCCCCGCTCACTCTCTTAAAAATAAAAAAAAAATTTTTTAAGATGCTTGATTTCATTAGCAGTCAGACAAGTAAAAATTAAAACCACAGGAGGACAGCCCTTCCCACCTAGTCCATTGGCAAAAACTAAAAATACTGAGAATGCCAACTGTTGCTAACGACACAAAACAAGAACTCTCCGGCACCACTGGTAGGAATACATTAGCACACCTGCTTTAGAAAATAACTTGCCATGACTGAATAAAGTTGAAACTGCCCACACATGTCTCAGGACTCAGCAATCGCAATCAAGATACAGATAAGATAGCAGATAATGGCAATGTCCTTTATCAGTAAAATGGGTAAATAAATTATACATTCATGCAATAAATGCGGCAGTGAAAACAATAAGCCATGCACCCACAGGAACACACAGTAAAATGGCTAAAACTCATGAATATGATAGAATACTAAGTGAAAAAAAGCAACTTTCAGATATATTGAATTTACATACATTTCAAAATTGCATTTATACAGAGTTCAAAACTATGCAAAACCATACAGTGAACTATATGGAGATGCAAACATATGTGATAACCATACAGAAAAACAAGGGGTGTTAAGCATAACGTTTTGGACTAGTGGTTCTCTCTGAAGTAGTAATGATGGGAGGAGATATGGAGGATGCATCAGGAACTTGCAAGGACAACATTTCTTTCCTTCTACCGGGTGGCAAGGGGTTATCTGCAGTATTGCTATTCTTATATTGTATAAGTATTATCTAAATACTCTTCTGCAGCCACTCAGTAATTAATAAAAATTTCAAAACTTTACGTCTTCTTTTATTAGGAATTTAATAGACCTGAACAACATATTTACTACTAATAACAGGTAAACAAATCTTATTACTTTCCACCAGCTATCAACAAAGTCTACTTAGAAAAGTTCACCTTAAATTCTTAAAGTAAATCACTTTCATGTCATCTCTCTTCATGGGGGTTCATTTTATCTATATTTTATATATGATTCTTGTACATATGAAATCTAATAAAGATACTTTATTGTTGTTATTTTTTTATTTTAGAGAATGCACACATGCATGTGAGCAGGTGAGAGGGACAGAGGGAGAAAAAGAAAAAGAGAGAGAGAGAGAGAGAGAGAGAGACAGAGAGACAGAGAGACAGAATCTTAAGCAGGCTCTATCCACACTCAAAATAGAGCCCAATGTGGGCTCCATCCCACGACCCTGGGATCGTGACCTGAACCAAAATCAAGAGTCGGATGCTAAACTGACTGAGACACCCAGGCACCCAAAAAAAGACATTTTAAAGGATTATGCTGCAAAAGAAAAAGATCTAAAGGATAATCTACATTATTTTAATCCATGTGAAATAAAGTGCTCAATGTATCTAGTTGAACACAGAAAATTATAGTTACAAGTGTAGACTAATTTTTTTAGCGTCCCCTAAAACATTCATCTATGCTAAAAAAATTTAAATTTCCACCATCTTGGGGTGCCTGCATGGCTCAGTTGGTTAAACATCTGACTCTTGGGGCGCCTGGGTGGCGCAGTCGGTTAAGCGTCCGACTTCAGCCAGGTCACGATCTCACGGTCCGTGAGTTCGAGCCCCGCGTCGGGCTCTGGGCTGATGGCTCGGAGCCTGGAGCCTGTTTCCGATTCTGTGTCTCCCTCTCTCTCTGCCCCTCCCCCGTTCATGCTCTGTCTCTCTCTGTCCCAAAAATAAATAAAAACGAGGAAAAAAAAAAAAAAATAAAAAAAAAAAAATAATAATAAATAAAAAAAAAAAAAAAAAAAAAAAAAAAAACATCTGACTCTTGACTTCAGCTCAGGTCATATCTCATGGTTCGTGAATTCAAGTCCTGCATCAGGCTCTGCAATGACAGTGCACAGAGCTTGCTTGGGATTCTCTCTCCGCCCCACCCCTGCATGTTCACTCTCTCTCTCCCTCTCAAAAATAAATAAACGTAAATAAATAAATACAAGTAAAAATAAATACAAATAAAAATTCCCATCATCTTATATGTGTTTTGTCTCCTCTAAACTCTAAGTCACACGGAGAAAACCCTGAATAGCCCATCCATCATTAGGCCAAAACATAGGGTAACAAGTAGCCACTCAAACAACATTTATATTGTATGGAGCCTGCTTCATACTGTTTAGGAGATTAACTGTTAGGAGATTATTTCTAAAACAAAAACTCTACAATTGTTCATGAATAATAATACATACAATAGAAAATTATTTTGACCAACCTGTAATGACATCAGTTTTCCTTCTAAATTTTCTGCCTTTTTCTTCCATTCAGCTACAAGCTGTTTGTGCTTTTCTAGTTCGGCAGAATACATAGCTTTTTCCTCTAAGGAGAAAAAAAAGTTACATTAGTATTTGGCAATTATGTGATAAAATTAGCATTTTAAACCACTTGAAAAGTTTTTTTTTAACATATATATTTTTATTTATCTTTGAGAGAGCGTGACAGAGAATTTGAAGTGGGCTCCGTGCTGACGGCGGAGAAGCCAACGCGAGGCTTGAACTCATGAACCGTGACATCATGACCAGAGCTGAAGGCAAACGATTAACCGACTGAGCCACCCAGGTGCCCCCAAACCACTTGCAATTTTAACAGTTCAACAAAAACAGTTCAAATGTCTCAACAAGAAAATTATATATGCCCTAGTTTTTACTCTGCCATAAATCCTTCTCCACTTTGTCCATCATGCAAACTCTTCCCTCTTTTCAGAACGCCACTCAAATATCCTCTCCTTGGCAAAGCCTTCTCTATGGCCATATAACTCTGTACACATGTCCATTCTACTTAGGTATAGCCGGCCTAGATACTTCTTACTTTAAAATTCGAGATTTCAACCATGAGTAAGCCTGAAGATCTACATATGTATGAATTTAAAGGTGTACTTAGGCACAAAATTGTAACGCCTGTTACTTCATAAGCCTCATATCCCCTAATCACCTGCCCCTCACTAGCAGTTAATTCACTGCCCATCACTGCTGAGTGTATGAATAAACAAACGGATGGGTACAATGAAGGACCTAAAGGAGGTACATTTGAGGATGGTGGGTAGATATGAAAAAGCATATTTGGTTATCAGCATAAAACTGCTCTCTGCTCATAGCTACCGTGTCTCCAGAAAAGTATCTTCCACCCGGACTAGAAACTGTAGTTACCTCAAAGTCGAGATGAATAACCGAGAACAAGCTAATCAATATTCGAAGGACAGTGATTCCCAATGATTAATTCTCTGAAGCATATTTAACCTCTGACCAGTATTTCAAAGCTTAAGCACTGTTTCTAGTGATCCTTTCTTCATCACATGATCATCCCTTCTATGTGACTTCATCCTTCCCCAACTCTCACCTTCACGGATCATATGATACCAAAACATGTTTTTAATAATTACCACATGGAGTTCATGTTCTCCAGGCCTAACCGTAAAAAGTCTACGTTGACTTGTTGACGGCTACTTATTTTTTCCTCCTCCAAGTGGGTAACCTTTCAAAGACTCCCCCATGCCTATTTTAAAATAGCACCAAAATAAGCCCAAATTCCCAGTAACTACAATAATTTATCTTCACTGAAAGCCTGACCGCACCACTCACCTTGCTGGAAATGCTCTAGCACCATCTGCAGGTTGGAGAGCGACAGGGCGTACTGCTTCACTTGCTCCCGAGAGACAGACAGCTGCAGGGCGGTTTCGTCCCTTTGCTTGGAGACCACATTCAGCTGCTCCTGCAAGGACTCTACCTGCAAACTGGCTTGATGGCTTCAAACAAAAAGCATACAAGTCAAGTTGTTTCTGTTTACTTGAACCACATAAAACATCTTCCCTACTTCCAACCGAGCCACCCAAGTGCCTCCATTTTAACCATTTTTAAATGTGCAGTTCAGTGGCACTAAGTATATTCGCACTGTTAGGCAACCATCACCACCACCAGCTCTAGAGCTTCATTTCCCCAGGGGACGCTCCACATCCGTTAAACAATAACTCTCCACTCCCAGCAGCGATCATTCCACTTTGCCTCTATGAATCTGACCCTTCTTACATCTTATTGCATTAAACTCATGTTAGATTTCAAAGAAACTTGAAGAGTCCCTCTGATCTTTGTTCTCCCTGTTTTGTTAATTCACTCATTCTTCCCATGAAGATGACTCTGAACAAATGGCAGTCATTTTAAAGATTAGAAGCTGGACTCAACAAGAAGCGTCAGTATAATAAAAATGTACAAATAAGCTGGACTAAGCAAGAAACACCAGCATAATAAGAATTTACAAATAGCCTGCAACTTTCATGTTTCCAGGCTAAAACCCTAAGATGTAATTTACCATAAAATTGTAAGTTGCAGGGGGCCTTGGAAGTTATTTTGACCAGCTTCCAACCCAACAAGCGATGGATTCTGACACCTCCTTGGCTTTTGACACGTGCACTTATGGTGAACTCACAACTTCTCAAAGGCTATCCCATTGACAAAATTTCCTGATTACGAGTTAATTCCCTTTACTATCGTCTTTCTTTCTCATTACGTTAAATAAAACAACTCCTACCCCCGCCACAAATAATCAATCGGAGATTCTGAAGAGATTTATGTAGCGCCTGCCCAGGCTTAGGTCGTTGATGTACTTCCTTGACGTATAATGATTACAAAAAAAAACAAAAACAAAAACAAAACACTGCAATAGCCTTTCCTGGGTTTTTAATATCCAGTTAATAAATTCTTATTCAAGAGCAGTCCCTTAGAGCCCGCTGAGGGGCAGCTCACTTTGAAGAAACTTTACACAACAGCACCCTCTTGTGGGAAGAGTAGTAAATTAATAATTAGGAGACTGAACTCTACCCTCAGATGTTCCTGGACTTTAGGCAACGTTGCTGGTTAGCATATCACTCAACAGTGATTTTAAGGATGAGATGAGCCATGATGTCACTCAAAAAGCTAACAAATACCAGGTATTACTACGGTTAGGTAAGGGCTCAAAATACTACTATCTGGTTTATAGATCTGAGTCACTCATTCAACAAGTACTACTGAACATCTATTAAACTACATGTAAGAACATATGCTGCGGGAAGGTACAAAATAAAGGGCATCACCCTTACTCCCAGTGACCTTACATTTCACTGGATGGGTGAAGACAGAAGATGGGTCAGCGATTACCTGTACCCTAAAGTAAAATAGAAGCGTGCTACCAAAGACTCAAACGAAGCACTATGCAGATTCAAAAGAAAAACATCACACCAGGGTTTGGTTTTGAATTGGAGGAGTGGGATGCTAAATGAAGCATTTTTCATGAAGGAAATGCTATTTGAAGAGGTGGGATTAACGGAAGGGTTAGGAATCAGGCCCGCTCTTCAGGTGGAGGAACATGAAACGAAAAGGCAGAAGAAACAGGAAAACGGTAGCCCTAACTAAAGGACTGAGACACTTTGGCTGCATGGAGATGACAGTGCGGAATTAGGCTAAGGTGGCAGATAGCCCAGAGACAGTGTGCGCGTGCACAAGCAGTAGAGGGAGAGAGAATCTTTTTTTTTTTTTTTAAACATTCAGGAACTTTTTTTTTTAATATTTATTTTTGAGAGAAAGAGAGAGAGAGAACGCATGTATGTGTGTGCGTGAGTAGGGGAGAGGCAGAGAGAGACAGGGAGACAGAATCCGAAGCAGGTTCCAGGCTCTGAACCCGACATGGGTCCCGAACTTACAAACCATGAGATGGTGACCTGAGCTGAAGTCAGATGCTTAACCGACTGAGCCACCCAGGAGCCCTGAGGGAGAGACAATCCTAAGCAGGCTCCATGCCCAGTGCAGAGCCCAATGGGGGGGACTTAATTTTACAACCTGTGAGGTCATGACCTGAGCCGAAATCAAGAGCCAGACACTTAACTGACTGAGCCACCCACATGCCCTCAAAACTATTAGAGAAAAATAAGGGCCCGAAAATGCAAAGATTATCAATTTTATAGTCTGAGGATGTTTTCCCATTTCTGCCAATGTGAAACACATGCACAAATGTTCACTCATTGTTTTAGTTCTCATCTGAAGTAAGTCTTTCTGAAACTAAAGGTACAATAGTATTCCCTGCAAAGGTGGGGAGTTCGTCTCAAAGTGTTTCCTCTACTGGCCTACAATCTCTTCGCAGACAGAGGTAATCTATGATCTCCTTAGATCTCCCTCAGCATCATACACAGTATAAAAAACAAAAAAAACAAAAAAACAAAAAAAAAAAGAAAGAAAGAAAGATGTATTTACCACTAATGGAAATATACATGGACATGATTTTCTGGAAGATTATTTGCCAGTACATCTCAAAAATTTTAAAAACGCCCTTTGAACCAGAACTGCCAGTTCTCAAAATTTATGCTAAGGAACTCATTTGTCATCGACACAAAAATACCTATCTTGGGATATCACGGCAGCACTCTTAGTAATTTTGAAAAGTTGAAACATTTCTAAGTGTCCAATAATAAATGACTGGATTAAAGAAATTATGGAAAATCCAAATAATGGTATACGATGTAGCCATAAAATGGTACTGCAGAAACATGTGCTTTGTGAAACAAGGTTTAACTCATATTATTAAGTGCAAAGGTTACAAAACAGTATGAATAGTATGATCTCAACTTTGTTTTAAAAATACATATATAATATGTACACACATGTACAAGAAGCATGCGAAAGCATAAAAAAAGGATGATCTCTGGGTGGGTGGGACTATGACTTTATGATCTTTTTGGTTTATGAAATTTCCCTGAAGTGGAAAATATGTTTTGGTAATAAGCAAGAAAAAAAAAAAAAAACCACACCTCATTGAGAGAAAGAACATTTTAAAATATGTTAAGCAGGGAATCAATCATGCGGATGTAATGAGGCCTCTGTAAAAACTCACAAAGAGAGGGCTGATGAGCGGTGGGAGATGTGGAGAGAGGTGCTTGTTGGGAGAGAGCTAGAAGGTCTCTCCCAAGAGAAACCAGGCCTTACCCTACAGATCTCTTCCACCTGGCAGCTTCTGAGTTAAAACCTTTTATAATAAACGGCATTCTAGCAAAAATAAAATTTTGGATAAAAATAGAAGTACGGAGGGACCTAGTAACTGAAAATTTCTAACAAACCAAGAGTTAATTCATACTGACCTACTTCTTCACCTTGCTACCTCTTTCACTCTCTCCCTTCTAATATCCAAAATCTGCTCACCCTTAGATCATTTGATTAAGAATAAAATCACACAAATCAAATTAGTTCTTTGGGAGCCTGACAAAGCTAATTAAAATCAGTCAGAATTTAAGTCTAAACTCCTAAAATGATGAGAGGCAATTATCTCAACAGTTAGATTCAGAGAGAGCTAGTACACTTATCATGATAAAAAAAATAAAATGTTTTGGTTTTTTGTTTTTTTTTTTTTTAAAAAAAAAGGGGGAAAGAAAGATTCAGAGAGAGCTGTCTGAATGCCAGATACGGTCAAGAGTTCCACACCTTAGTGTAAAACCCACACACATACTCTGAGCCTGACCTTGGGCAGGTTACTAAACCTCTCTACCCTCTGTATCTTCATCTGTAAAATGGAGATAATGACTCTGTAAGAACAAAATTAAGTAAGCTAGGGAAAATGCTTACTAACCCTGACGCTCAAGAAGTGTTCAGTTAACGTGAGTGCTATGAAGGGGAAAAGTTACCTTGCATTTTCCATCGCATTAGAAGATGAAACTAGCTTTTCCTCCAATACTGTGACTTTTTTTCTCAGTTTGGCCTCTCTATCTTCTGCAGCCAAAGCTTCACGGGTGTAAGAATCCTCTGATTCTAAAAGATGGTTACGCAATCTCTCTAGCTCCTGGTTTAAGCGTAATTCTTTGTCGCGTAAATGTTGAACCTAGGCAGAGGACATGTCTTTATTTTTCTTCTATAAAATGTTCCCCTTTCCCCTCTACAAGCCACTTTGTTATCAGATCTTCTGCCCATTACTGAAGTCTATCAACTATATACTAATTTCTCATACTGTAAGATGTATTTGTATTAGAAAAAAGTCTAAATTCACCTTGAATACTCATCTGGAAGTTTTACTTTGTAAGATCTCATCCCCTGTGGCTATAATGGAAATGGAATTGTGCAAAGTACTGGGTTCTTTGTGACAGATCACCTTTTCAGTAAAAATCCCATTTTTACATACCTTTTGGGTGAGAAATTTTTAATTTTTTTACACTGAAGTGTATTTAACAATGTTCTACTAGTTTCAAGTGTATAATACAGCGATTCAACAACTCTACATTCTACTCTGCTCACCGTTAAGTGTACTTATCTGACACCATACGTTACAATATTATTGACAATACTCCCTATGATGTATTTTACATCCCTGTGACTTATTTACAACTAGAAAATTTTACCTCTTAATCCACTTCACCTAATTCGTCCCTCCCCTCTAAAAACCACCAGTTTGTTTCCCATATTTATGACTCTGTTTCACTGCTTTGTTTTTTTGATTCTACATAAGTGAAATCACATGGTACTTTCTTTTCTGCATCTGACCTATTTCTCTTATCATTATACTCTCTAGGTCCATCCACATTGTTGCAAATATCAAGATCACATTCCTTTTTATGGGTAATATTCAACTGTGTGTGTGTGTGTGTGTGTGTGTGTGTGTGTGTGTGTGTGTGTTGTATCACACCTTCTTTATCCACTCATCTATCGGTGGACACACTAGGGCTGCTTCCGTACCTTGGCTATTGTAAATAATGCTGCAATAAACATAAGGGTGCATGTATCTTTTCTGAATTTGTGTTTTCATTTTCTTTGGGTAAGTAACCAGTAGTGGACTACTCGATCGTATGGTATTTCTATTTTTAGCTTTTTGAGGAACCTCCGTACTGTTTTCCACAGTGGTTGCACCAATGGGAAAATTTTATTTTATATCCAAGATATGCCACGGTTTTCACTTTTGGAAACTGAAATAAAATGCACTCTGGGAGATCAAAATCAGACCATAGCACATCAGAGGAAGACTTAGAAAAGAAATCATCTAAGAGAGAAATTACTTTTAGTTGATAAATCATGCTGCTTTAGCTGCTTTTCTTACTTAAAAGTTATTAAGCTTATTGCTTAAATCACTGTTTCCTTAAAGAGAAAGCATACCTCGTTCTGTAAAGCAGTGTTTTCCATTTGTTTCTGCTTCAGGGCCAACATGACCTGGTCTCTCTCCTGTTGAAACTTAACTGTCTTCTCTTGCATCGACTTAACCGCATTTAAAAGCTGATTTAACTCCCCAGTCTTGCCCTTTTGGAAAGAAAGTAACTTTCACTTTAAGAAAAATACAGAGACATTTTCTTCATTAAATAATTCTGAAATATAGTTAACCATGTCAAGGTCATCAAAAAACAGAGTCTGAGAAACTGTCACCGTCTAGAGGGGCCTGAGGAGGAGTGACTCTAGACATAATGGGGTGCCTGGGTGGCATCATGAAGAGAAAAAAGACTTTGGGAAAAAAATTCCAATAAAGTATGAACTTTACTTGGTAATAATACATCAATATTGGTTACTTAGTTGTTACAAATGTATCATGGTAACTCAAGATGTTAACAAATACGGGAAACCGGGTTTGAGGCATACGGGACTCTACTATCTTTGCAACTTCTCAAATAATCAAGGTATTCTGAAAGAAAAAGTTTATCAGAAATGTTTTTAAAAGAATTCAAAAGATACAATCTCTTCAAATTTACCCCGTGAACAACAAAGTGTTCCCAGATCCCAAAATCCCTCAAGAGAGGATGAGTATGTGTGTGTATGCTCATTCACTGGGCACACACACCCGTCACTAGAGAAGGCACGAGTCACTGGCGGTGAAGAGACGGGGAAGTCCTTTCCACAGTTCTGTTTTCTAAAGAAAAGTATTAGTTGCTACTAAGCTCTTTTTTTTTCCTATTTAAATTAACCTGTTGCTAAAACGTATTTGGAGAGACACAGTAATTTGGGGGAGAAACCCTCCAGGTACCTCTGAGAAAAATGTATTTAGAACGAATCACAAGAGCTTGAAACGAGTATTTCTCAATCAACAACTTCACATTCCCCTTCAAAGACAATTATCAATGAAGTCAATTGACCCGCTGGAACACCTCCTCCACCCCAATTCTCTCCTACAGAACTCCATCCCCAACATACCTGCTCTTTTTCTTTCAGCAGCTGCTCAAAAGCAAGAGCCTTTTCCTTCATTGAATGGCACTCAAACTCTTTTTC
Source organism: Panthera onca (assembly GCF_046562875.1). Classification (NCBI taxonomy): domain Eukaryota; kingdom Metazoa; phylum Chordata; class Mammalia; order Carnivora; family Felidae; genus Panthera; species Panthera onca. The sequence goes on from NC_138344.1 coordinate 134,384,911, forward strand.
TCGAAGCATCATGGAAAACTTCATATTAGTCTCCTGTAATGCTTGATATTCCATTTCCTTTTCCCTGGTTGTTTCTACTAGTTTTTCATTTTCCTCTTTCAGTTTACAAATGTCCATTTCTAAAATCAGTATCCGCTCCTTCAGGTTTGTTACCGCCTGCCTCAAAAGTTCATTTTCATTCACTTTGTTAGTGAAATTTTCATTCAATGAAAGTAACTGATCGCTTTTGGCTTTGATTAAGAGGTCTTTCTCCTTAAGGGACTTTTGTAAAACATCTTGTTTCTCCTTTAGCTGCTTAATTTCCGAATCGGTCTGTTCGTGTTCTTTTCTTTCCAGCTCTGAGGAGGCAGCAATCGAATCGGACAATCTGTGATTATTTTCCTGGAGCGTTTTAATTGTTGCATCTTTTTCCTGCAGTGATTTTCTTAGTTCTTCCAGCTCTCGTTTAGAAGCCTCGCTCGATGGGTCGGGCTTGACTGTTCGAAGAGACTCTGCTGACTGGGAAGACAGCGATGATCCCGAGGACAGCTGAGGCGAAATAATATCAAGTTTTCCTAAAAGAAGATCTTTGGTGCTGCAAAGCTGCCCTATGCTGTGCTGAACTTGTGCTAATTCCTGCCCAAAACTTTTGAGTTTGGTTTCATTCTGTTCGTAACTCTGGATCAGGCCAGTGTAGTCCACTTGTAACTTGGAATTATTATCGCTGTCGACCAAAACTTGTGCCTGAAGCTGATGCAGTTCTTCCTGAAGTTGGGCGGACTCGTGCTGCATATTCTGGACCGTGGTCATCACCTGCTGTTTCCACTCTTCCATTTTCTTTACTTGCTGTTTTAATTTGTCGCGTTCCTGTAGGAGCTCCTCGAACTGGTTACTATTGACACCTCCGACCTCGTTACCAGGGCTGGATGTTTGTAAAACCGTCAACAGGGTCTGGCATTTCTGACTCAAGGCATCTATCTCGATGTCTTTTTCTCGAATGATACGTGATAAATTCTGCACGGTTTCTCTGAACATATCTTGACCACCACCTTCAGATCGAGCGGCCAATTTTTTATTTTCATCTTGCAGCTTCACGAGAGCCGCTTCTTTGGCAGCAACTATATCCATCATTTTGTGGTATTCTGTTTTCAGCTGGCTATTCTCCCTGGTCTTCTCGCTCAAAACAGCTAATACTTGCTCCCGCTCCATAGCATAGGCCTGCAGCTGCTGCTGAAGGTAAACGACATCCTGGGTGTAGGAAGCCGAAGAAATTCTAGCGTGAAGAGCTTGTATCTCCACGTCCTTCTGCTGGATGATCTGCGTTAGCTTCCCCACCTCATCTTTGGACAGCTGATCGATCTGTTTCGTTAAGGATATGTTCTTTTCATTTAGGAGCTTAATCTCCAATTCTCGTTCTTTTATTCCTTTCACTAATCTCTCCGTTTCAGCTTTAGATAAATCATGCTTTTCGCCGCCATTTTCTATATTGAGGCTCCGTACTTTGGTTTCTTGAAACAGATCAGAATTCTCTGTTTGAACATCCTGCCTTTCTTCGTGCAACTGGGCTTTGATTTGTTCAATTGTTTTGTGCAAATTCCTAATCTCCTCATCTTTCTCCAAAAAGAGCTGGGTGTGTGTGACAGTCATTTGCTCGTGCTGGCATTTAAACTCATCCATTTCCTTCTTCTGCTCCTCTAAAGACTGAAGCAGCTGCAGTTTACTCTGGTTTTGATCTTCAATTACCTTTTGATGATGTTTTATTTCCTCCTCGAGATTACCCTTTATCACATTCAGCTGCAACACTTCCGACTCGAGCTCTGTGACGCTATCGAGGGGCTTAGGCTCCGCCACAGGTGCAGCTCGACTCTGCTGGTCCCGGAGTCGTTCCAGTTCCTCTTTCAGATGATTGTTTTCTTCTTTCATGGACCCAAGGCTTCTGTCTTTTTCCTCTATGGTTTGCTTTAAAACTTCATTTTTTCTTAAGGCCTCCGTATGTTTACCTAATTCCTCCTGAAGCTCTGAACCTCTTTCTTTAAGTTTTTCGATAAAAATTTCCTTCTCGCTTAGAAGTTGTGTCAATTGCTTCTGCTCTTCTAGACTAGATGACAAAACTGCCTTCGTTTCCTTACAATCAGCATCCATCTGTTCAAGGTTCTTTTTGAGTTCTGCTATTTCAAAGTCTTTCTCTTGACTGAGTTTCCTTAACTGCTGCTGTTCCAGCTGTAAAGCAGAGGTACTCCAATCACGTGCCTTTGACAGTTCTTTAATCATCTGCTCATACTTATTGGCTTCTTCCAACCGCCTCTCTTCAGCCCGACTCAATTCTGCTTCTAACTGTCCTTTTTCCATTTTTAGGACGTCCACAATAGTGTTTCTTTCCAGAGAAATCTGATTGCTACCAGCAATGGATTCCTCCAACCGACGTCTTACATCCTCACACGCTAAAGCCAACTTTTCGTTTTCCATTTTGAGATCAAAGGCAACTTTGTTTAAATTGTCATTGAGCTGCTCTATTTCTGAAAGACTTTGCTTTAAGCTTCTGACTTCCGCTTCCCTTTCTTTAAGTAAGTCAACCTGAAAATCACTGCCAGAGTCTCGATTTAGAGATTGCGTTAACTCATCCCTGACTCTGGAAAGCTCTTCCTCGTTTTGTTTAATATGCTCCTTAAGTCCAAAGTTCTCCTTCTGCATATTTAAATTACTTTTTTGTGATTTACTTAGCTGATCTACTAAATCTTCTACTTTATCCTCAAGCTTCCGCTTGGCTAAATGCAGATCATTCAGGACCAGTTCACTTTGAACTAACTTTTCTTTCTGCACATCCAACTCTTTAGTCATGTTCCTTTTGTCATCTTCAAGTTGATGGACTCTCTTTTTTTCATCATTTAGATCTTTTTTCAGTTTACTAATGATGTTGTCTTCCTCATTTTGTTGTTTTGTCAGCTGATCTTTTATCAGAATCACGTGCTGAAAAAAAATAATTTGCATGGTAACGTTACGGCATTCTCTCATTTTAGTCACCTGAAGAAAACTTTGTAAAATGTCATAAATAATAGAAGAATAATCTTCAGATATCTCTAATCCTTCTTAAAACAATACTTTTTAAAAGAATCTCAACAAAGATAAATGGTCTATGTTGTTCATCTTCAACTCTTAAAACGCTGAAGCAGGAGTCAATCAACTACAGCCCAGGGCCCAAATCAGGCCTGTCACCTGGTTTTGTAAATCAAGTCTTACTGAAACACAGCCACATTCATTGCTTACATACCACAAGGGCAGAGTGGAGCACGACTGAGAGCACTAAATGGCCTGCAACACCAAAAATATTCACTATCTAACCCTTTCCAGAAAAAGTTTGCCAACCGCTATGGCTAGATTATCAATGAAGCAAAATACCGATTAAATCACAAATTTAAATCACACCCATCGGTTTTGCCTGTTACCCCCGTGTTCAGGCTACTGAGAACAATGTGCTGCCACATTGTTTCTAACATCATGTACCTGTGTGGCTTCTTGGTTCTGTCTGTCTAATTCCTCTAGCTCAGCTAGCAGTGTTTCCTTCTCGGTAAGACTCTGACTCAGTTCCCGTTCTTTTGCCTCCAAAGTCAGCCTTAAATTGTGTAATGTGGAATCCAAATCCATGTCTCTTCCAGTTGTACTTTTAATTACTTCATATTCATTGTTCAATTTTAGAAGTGATGCCTGAAGTTCTTCCTGAAATGACAAGAAGGGAAAAAACAACATACACTGTCAGTTGGAAGAAAACACCAAAAGATTACTTCTATCTATGCATCTATATCTATGTCTATATCTAGATCTACCTATCTACATACACGCGTGCACGCGCACGCACACACACCCCTTGGGAATCTATTCCCAGATGCCTGTGTCAGAAACATTACTGAATAACACTTCAGCAATGATACAGAAAATTCAACAAACCAGACTTCCCTCACGTGCAATTTTACGTGCACCTTCAGGCCAATATTTCTAGAAGATCAGAAATAACATCGGACAAGACGGAATGGCTGTTTAAGTTTCCAGTTCCGGCTTCCTCTTTACCCAAAAACTTTCCCATTTGGGAGCCTTCCTGATTCCACCCCCCACTGCTGTCTTCTCTTCTGTCTGCTCCTTCCCTCCCACCACACACAGTTTTTAAAACGTCCCACATCTTCTGGGCCTCTGCACTTCCTTCCCCTAGCGGCCAATCACCAATAGCCACAAACTACATAAACATCTATAAAATTCAATGCTCATTCGTTCTAAAGTTTGTCCTCTCTAATTAGAACACAAAAGGCTTCTTTTCCCTCACAAAAGGAATTTCCCTTATTAAGGGGTCCTGTCAGAACATGAAACTTTTATATCATCCAAGAAAGTAGACTCCTTCCTTCTTTTCCCATGTAACTTGAACACAGACTAGGTTCCCCTCTTGCAAGCCTAACATCCCTAAAGATCTATCTTTAATTTTTAAACTATATCTTATGTTCTGTTCTACTGGTATTTAATGCTTTTCTTCCAAACTCCAGAAGTGGAACAGTTCTCTTTGCTTCAACACTTTCAACCTTAGATTATGATATTTGTGGCACAACTTTAGAATCTTCTTTCATTGATAGAGAAAACTCAAACTTCTTTTTTTTTAAGGTTTACTTATTTATTTTGAGAGAGCGAGAACACGCAGGGGAGGAGAAGACAGAGAGGGAGAGAGAATCCCAAGACGACTCTGTACTGTCAGCATGGAGTCTGACGCAGGGCGCAAACTCATGAACCCCGTGAGTTCGTGACCTGAGCCCAAACTCATGAACCCTGTGAGTTCGTGACCTGAGCCAAAATCAAGAGCTGGACGCTTAACCCAATCAGCCACCTAGGCACCCAAGAAAAATAAAACTTCTATGGAATCTACTTTAAAGTAAGAATCTCAAAATTGTACAAATAGACTATACATACCTTACCAGGAGTTCAGCGAAAACTAGACTAGAACAGCTGCCTCATGATTCCCATTTCTCTTCCAATTCAAAAGTTTATTCTGAACTATAGTTGATGAAACTAGCATTCTCTTGTCTTTCTAGATTTATATGTCAATCAGGAGAACCACAAAAAGTTTTTTCAGGTAGACGTTATGAACATACACAGCCTTGCAGTTACATTTGGCAGTCTTTTTTTCTTTCTTAGCAATTAAAAAAAAATTTTTTTTAACTTAAAGTTTGTTTCTTTGTTTATTTACTTATTTATTTATTTTGGGGGGGGGGGGAGAGAGAGAGAGAGAACGAGTGCAAGAGCCAGCGGGTAGGGGCAGAGACAGAGAGAGAGAGAACCCTAAGCAGGCTCTGCACTGTCAGCACAGAGCCTGATGCAGGGCTCAAATTCATGAACTGTAAGATCATGACCTGAGCCGAAATCAAGAGTTGGATGCTTAACCAGCTGAGCCACCCAGGCGCCCCAGTATGGCCTAGCATTCTTTTTTTTTTTTTTTTTTTTAACGTTTATTTATTTTTGAGGCAGAGCGAGACAGAGCATGAACAGGGGAGGGGCAGAGAGAGAGGGAGACACAGAATCTGAAACAGGCTCCAGGTTCCGAGCGGTCAGCACAGAGCCCAACGCGGGGCTCGAACTCATGGACCGTGAGATCATGACCTGAGCCGAAGTCGGATGCCCAACCGACCTAGCCACCCAGGCGCCCCTGGCCTAGCATTCTTAAGCAGTGAGTTGATCCCTATCAGAGATAATGAAAGGAAATATTATGAAGGATTACTTAACATCGAAAGAAAGGAGCAAGAGGGACCAGGAACGGCTGCAGAATCCGAAAATATCAAGAGAAGGTCACAGACCCTATCAGGTATGTGCAGAGATCTGCAAACTACAAAGTATACCTGGGCCAATTAGAGAAAGGAGTAACTGAAAGAACAGAATGCAAAGGGAGGAGAAAAGAGCAAAAAAATTATATCTGTAATACAGGAATAAAAAAAGACTGGGAGACACTACTGGCTCTTAGTGGGTAGAAAGAGTTGGGGGGCAAGGACCCCACAGTGCATACGACAGTACACAGAGCTAAAAATTTTCCTGTCTACATGCCAAAACGTCCCTTTGAGAAACACTGCCTATACACTAATGTGGAAGGACGCTGAAAACATGTTAAGGTATACATGAATATATGTATAGTATGCTAACAGTTTTTTCAAATCTATTTAAATAATCATACATACTTAGGTGTAGCCTGAAAGGATGGACATATGAGAAACTGGTAAGAAAGACTTCCTTTGGAAAACAGGCCAACCAAGGGAGGTGGAAAGGATATTCCCTTTGTACCGTCTGAAGTTTTTCGGTATGAATTACCGTATTTGTACATCAGTGAGTATGTGTTACCTTTTAAAAATTAAGATTTTAAATTGAGTTAAGACACTAGCCTATAAATTAATACCAGCCGACAACTATCCTCTGTTTAAACACCTACCTTAGCCAAGGAACTACCCCCAAGTAGTACAAACATAAAAATACCTCTCCTGATACCCAACAGTGCATTATGGAACCTCGTTCCAACCTTGCTTCCAATATACACAAAGACCTTATTTCTGCCAGTGAGATTATATCCCCTTTATCTCTCACCACTAAGAAACTCCTGTCCACAACAGATACGTTCTGGGACGTATCTGCAGCTACGGTTTCTGTAAGATGCCAGTCCAAGCTCGCGACCCACCTGTGTATGTTGCTGCTATCAGGACTTCATCAGAAACCAAAACAGAGCCTTTATCTTTTCTGCTCATATCTGTATGCCTACTGGCTTATCTGTGTGTAAACGTAAACCCTGGCCAGCCCTCATACTCTGAACCTTGCCCAAGTACTTGAACCTGGTCTGACAAGCATCAATGAGATCAGCTTTATTCTAAGGCCTCTCAAGACCTAAATGCTCCATTTATATAAACTGGCCCTTGGCTTGATCTGTAATACACACAATATTTTAATTCTGGTCCCATTTTTATCGCACCCACCTTTTCTTGACTCAATAAGGACTTCTCTTTTTCTAAAATTTCAACATGCATTTTAAGTTTCAAATTGTCTTCAGTGAGATTGTTATCCTACAAAATGTTAAAACAGAGTTTTCAGATAAATTTCAAGTTTATAAAAAAGTAGGCAAGCCATACAAGTGTGCATTTCTACTCAGCATTTCTCTAGTGATATATAAAAATTATAAGCATACAACACTAGACCATCTAAAGTCAATCACTCATTTTACAAACATTCTTATAGATATTTTTTTAATTTATTTAAAAGCATACACAAATATACATAACACATAAATACATTTACAAACTAACCTGGAATCATTAGCACTAGAAACAACTCTAAATTCCTTAAGGGAAATCAAAATGCATTCCTCGGTTGGTGGGAAATCTGCTTCCACTCATATACGTAATATAATGTCTGTCAAATTAATCTTGAAAGTGATATACCTGCATTTTCCAATTATGTAACTTTAAAATTATGACAATTTATGATTCAAAAAATTACCGTTATCAGCAAACGTAAAATTACTAAGATGCAAGTTCCCAGGATAAGTTCATGTGAATTTGTAAAAAAAAAACAAAACAAGCAACTACAATAATCGAAATACTTTTTCTCGATAAAAGCCAGAAGGTTTTTCTCTTAGCATTAGTTTACCTGGTTTAAAATACTCAGTCTCATGATTTCATTTTCAGCATCTGCAAAAACAAAGAATCTGACATTAAAATACTTCAACTTCTTACCTCCTATGTAATAAACTCAGAAATAAAACTCATTTAAAATAAAGTGTATTTATAAGCACAATCAGCAAACCCTAATGGTACTTACTGAAATGTATTTTTGTTGTTTTACATTTCTATTTGACTATACTATAGAATTCATAACATAAATGCCAGTTAGAAGCTCCATTAAAATGTAATTCTATGAAACAGTACAAGAAATAAGTATAATCATATCTGGATGAGTCATAAGTTATTGCCTTGATAAAAACACTAATAACAATGTTTCAAAATGAGTTGATTAGTTTTTGTACAGGAAAGAGTAAAAGGACTGAGATTGAGGGGAAATGGCTAAAAACAAGAATACATATTTATACCACAATAATACAATAATCTCTCAATTCTTTATTTTTTAAAATTTACTTACTTATTTTGAGAGAGAGCAAGAGAGCGCAAGAGTGAGCAGGGGAGTGGCAGAGAGAGAATTCCAAACAGGCTCTCCACTGTCAGCACAAAGCCCGACATGGGGCTTGAACCCCCAAACCGTGAGATTATGACCTAGCCGAAATCAAGAGTTTGACATTCAACCAACTAAACGACCCAGGTGCCCCAATTCTCAATGTTTACAGTGACTTAGAAATGACAGGGGAGCCTGGGTGGCTCAGTCATTTAAAAACCTGACTTTGGCTCAAGTCATGATCTCATGGTTCTTGAGTTCAAGCCCCATGTCAGGCTCTCTGCTGTCAGCACAGAGTCCACTTCAGATCCTCTGTCTCACTCTTTCTCTGCCCTTCCCCTGCTCATGTGACACACGCTCTCTCTCAAAAATAAACAAACAGTAAAAACATAAATAAAGTGACTTGGACATGACAACAGATAGAAAGGCCATTCAAGCTGGTATTATGGATAGATCCATATATAGAAATAGTTCTGGAAGAACACAAAGACAGAATACTTTAAGTCCAGCTGAAGTGATTTATTCAATGTTCACTCAGATAATACTGAACGTTTACTGTGAGGTCAGTTGCTAGACAACCAGATGAAAACCTTTAGTCCCTGCTGGCCCTCAGGGAGCTTTCTATTCAGAGGAAAGACAAACAAGTAAACACGTGACCACAGTACTGTATGATACAGGGAGCGCAAGGTGCTACAGGGAGCAGAAAGGACAAACACCTGCTCGATCTGGGGGTGGGAGAGGGGTGAGGAAGGCTAGGAAAGCAGCAGCATAGTATCTCCCAGTAGATACGATACCTGCAATGAGTTGTAATGTACTTAAGAATTAGCAGAGAGAAACAGAGACACTCCACACAGAGCAGCAAATGCAAAGGCGACAGACCTAATAGACAATAACATCATCAGCTTAAGGAGATGTATAGAAAGTTCAGTACGGCTAACGCCTAGCACGTGAGGAGAATGGGAAGAACTGAAATTAAAGGGGGAGACAGGGACCAGATCATGAAAGACATTTTATGGCAAGTATGAGGTTTAGACTTTATCCTGAAGTTCACAAGGGAGCCACAAAGTATTGCAATCAGGGAAGTAAACTGTTTTGAGTTTCTGAAAAACCATCCTGGCTGCAGAAAGAAAAAAAACTGATTCAAGGAATCATGGAGACCAGAAAATAATAACAGCTAACATTTCTGTAATGCTTACTACGGGATAGCCATTGTTCTAGAGAGAACTCTGCAGGTAGTAACTCAGAGAATCCCCATTACTACTACTGTAACTATGGAAGATAGTATCATTATCCCAACTACACAGAAAAACAAAAGCATAGAGATGGTAATTAAATTGCCCAACGTCACTGAATTAGTGACAGAGCTGGATTCTAGCACAGTCATGTACTTAACTACTGTGCTATTCTGCTCCATGAAGAAACTACTACAGTTAATCAGGCAAAAGAAAATTGATTGGCTGAAGTTATTCAGTGGCATGGAAACTGGAAAAAGAGGAAGGACTAGGGCAGTAGGTTTGTTTTCAAAGCAAATGAATTCATCTGAGTCACCCAATATGTGGAATAAACAGATGCATTTATTTTGAAAAGAGCAGAGATACTCTGAAGTCAAACAAGAAAGAAGTCTAGATCCCTAGTCAACAGCCTTCTCTTTGCCTTCCTGGCAGCTCCTAGAATGGAGGCACTTGTGAGAAACCCTAGAATGCCTCTGAAAGAGTACCAAGCCAGAGATGCTAAGGAAATAGAACCTTCAGGATATGCTAGGTGATGACTTCAAAATCTCTGTTTTGGCAAACTGGTAAATGCCACCAATCACTAAGGCTGGGAGAGGAGGAGTAGGAGGAGGAGGGGGAGGAGGAGGGGGAGGAGGCCAACGACGACCCTGAACCTAACTTTAATATGAATTTATAGAGTTGGCCATCCAGGTCAGGCACTCAGGATAAACAACTAGGCAAGTGAGACAGATTGGAGGCGGGGATCGGGGAGCAGAGCACCCAAGGGCTAGAAACACCCTCCAGAGCAAGAATCAATCAGTTCATAATGTGAGAGTTTATATTGTGAGAAGACAAAAATGCAAAATAAAACACATCTTTGCAGCTAAAGAGCTCCTATTATGTTTTCCTGGCATGAACGAATACTGGTGTTTGGCCTATTTCATTCAATAACTTATTTTTTCTAACACAGAACACAGGTATGGTAACGAAGTACCAGCTTCAGCATGGAAAATGATAAAAGACCTATGGTTATCACTCTTGTGTCTGCTTCGATACAGGACATCATTTCAAAAGGTGATACAGAATTTTAAAAAAGGGAGGCTGCATTCCCTAACTGGAGGGTCTGGACCCTAATGAGTTCCAGAAAGTATTTGGTTCTACACAGATTAACAGAAATACACCCACACCTCCTCCCAATAAACAGCTACTAAACATTTCCCAAAAATCTACACTGCCTCCTAAAGCAATGAGTCCCCTGTAAATACTTAAGGATGAGGCAGGGAGTGAAGCCTTTTTAGTAGAAAATTCCTATTTGTTATCCGTTAATTATGGCACTGAAGCGAAACCAACAATTCGATTCAAATTCTACACAGTCATTTCCATGACTCCTCCATTCCCATACAGTACTCAGTGTGCCTCTAAAACAACTGGTACGCAATAAAACACCCATCATCAGTAAGTTCCAAACATTTTATACCAGACAGTGCCTGCTGCAGTTTGAGCACTTCCTCTTGCACCGAGGCCCCCTGCGACAGGATTCCTTCTCTTCCTGTCACAGCATCGCCTTGCCTCACGGCATCAGGCTGCAATTTACTACATTCCCGTTTCAAGTTTTCACACTCTTCCGTTATTTGTCTGTTTTCAACGTGCAGGCGTTCTTGTTCCTTCTTCAAAACATCTCTGTCATTTTCTGCAGAAGATAATTTTGAATTTATGTCCTTTATTTTATCCTCAAGTTCTTCAATTTTTTTTGTAGACGCTACTTTCTCAGTTTGTAGATCCTGAATAGTTTTTTGCATCTCATGGATTTTCAAGTGATCAGTGACTGCAATTCCTGAGCCACCTAGAACATGAACAGAAAATCAAGGACAGCAAATGTCAGCTACCAAGAGATAAGTAGCTTGCTATATACAGCTACGAGATTGAACAGACGTGAGAACCTGAAAATCTTTGGAAGTTAAGACAACGAGATACCATTACACTCCCATCAGAACGGCCAAAGTTCAGAACATGGACAACACCAGATGCTGATGAGGATGTGGAACAAGAGCTCTCGTTCACTCTTGGTGGGAATGCAAAACAGTAGGGCCACTTTGGAGGACAGTTTGGCAGTTTCTAACAGAATGAAACATAACCTTACCATATGGTTAGCAACTGCACTCCCTGGTATTTACTCAAAGGAACTGAAAACTCTTACCCACATGAACACCTGAACAATGATGTTTATAGCAGCTTTATGCATAACTACAAAAACCTGGAAGCAAAGAGGTCCTTCAGGAGGTGAATGGATAAATTGTGGTACATCCAGGCAATGTGATACTATTCAGCACTAAAAAGAAGTGAGGGATCAAGCCATGAAAAAACATGGAGGAACTTTTTTTTTTTTTTAATTTTAATTTTTTAACATTTATTTATTTTTGAGACAGAGAGAGACAGAGCATGAACGGGGGAGGGGCAGAGAGAGAGGGAGACACAGAATAGGAAGCAGGCTCCAGGCTCTGAGCCGTCAGCCCAGAGCCTGAAGCAGGGCTCAAACTCACGGACCATGAGATCGTGACCTGAGCCGAAGTCGGACGCCCAACCGACTGAGCCACCCAGGCGCCCCAACATGGAGGAACTTTAAATGCACATTACTAAGTGCAAGAAATCAATCTCAAAAGGTTACATACTGTATGATTCCAACTATGTGACATTCTAGAAAAGGCAAAACTATAGACACGATAAAAAGATTGGTGGGGAGGGCAAGTGGGGGGTGAGTAGGCAGAGTAGAAAGGATTTTAGAGCACTGAAACTACTCTGTATATTATGATGAATATGTGCATAAGTTTGTCCAAACCCACAGAATGTACAACACCAAGAGTCAACCCTAAGGTAAACTGTGCATTTTGAGGGATCGTGATGTGTCAGTGTAGGTTCATCTTTGGTGGAAAATGGGCCACTCTGCTAAGTGATGGTGATAGGAGGGATGGCATGCGTTTGGGGGCGGGGGTATGTGGGAAATCTCTGCACTTCCTTCTCAATTTTGTTATAAAAACAAAGTCTTAAAAAATTACAATAGGGACGCCTGGGTGGCTCAGTCAGTTGAGCATCCAACTTGATTTTGGCTCAGTTCGTGATCTCACAGTTTGTGATCTCACAGTTTGTGGGATCAAGCCCTGCGTTGGGCTCTGTGCTGACAGTGTGGAGGCTGCTTGGGATTCTCTGTCTCCGTCTCTGCCCCTCCCCCCTCTCAAAAATGAATAAACTTTTTAAAAAAATTACCATAATAAAGCATTTTTATTTTAGATCTTTTCCCCCTGTAATCTCTACTCCCAACATGGGACTCAAACTCATGACCCTGAGATCAAGAGTCACATGCTCCACTGACTGAGACAGCCAGCTGCCCTCATAATAAAGCTTTTTAAAAATAAACAGTCGAGGGGCGCCTGGGTGGTGCAGTAGGTTAAGCGTCTGACTTCAGCTCAGGTCACGATCTCATGGTCCGGTCCGTGAGTTCGAGCCCCGCGTCGGGCTCTGGGCTGATGGCTCAGAGCCTGGAGCCTGCTTCCGATTCTGTGTCTCCCTCTCTCTCTGCCCCTCCCCCATTCATGCTCTGTCTCTCTCTATCTCAAAATATAAATAAACGTTAAAAAAAATTTAAAAAAAAAAAAAAGAAAAAAAAAATAAACAGTCGAGGAAAAATATTATTTGAATGAACTACTAAAAAGCCTATGTATATGAATTTAAAAGACAGTGAAAATAGTTCTATTGGTTTTTAAGGTTTTTTTTTAACATTTATTAATTTTTTGAGAGACAGAGACAGTGTCAGCAGGGAAAGGACAGAGAGAGAGGAAGACACAGAATCCGAAACAGGCTCCAGGCTCTGAGCTGTCAGCTCAGGGCCTGAACCCACAAACTGCAAGATCATGACCTGAGCCGAAATCGGATGCTCAACCAACTGAGCCACCCAGGTGCCCCAGAAAGTGAAAATAGTTCTAATCATTTATTACCAAAGTACCACCACCAAACAATACAAAGAAATCTATGTATTGTAACTATCTGTCACAAAGGCAAATGGACCTTTCCATTTCTGCATAATCTTTCCTTTTTAAAAAATTTTTTTTTTTTTTTAAATATTTTTTTTAACGTTTTATTTATTTTTGAGACAGGGAGAGGCAGAGCATGAACAGGGGAGGGTCAGAGAGAGGGAGACACAGAATCTGAAACAGGCTCCAGGCTCTGAGCTGTCAGCACAGAGCCCGACGCGGGGCTCGAACTCATGGACCGTGAGATCGTGACCTGAGCTGAAGTCGGCTGCTTAACCGACTGAGCCACCCAGGCGCCCCTTTAAAAATTTTTTAAATGTTTATTTTTGAGAGACACAGAGTGCCAACAGGGGAGGGGCAGAGGAGACACACACACACGAAATCTGAAGCAGGCTCATGCTCTGAGCTGTCAGCACAGAGCCCGACACAGGCCTTGAACTCATGAATCTGAGATCAGATCATGACCTGAGCTGAAGTCGGACACTTAACCGACTGAGCCATGCAGGTGGCCCAACTTCCACATAATCCTGATAATAGTGATGCCACTGCAAATTTCTGGCAGGTGAACAGAACTAGTCATTCACTCATTCTTTAGAACTTAGTCCAAGTTTACATCAGTGTCTTGATCACACATTACTAGGCTGGTCTTTTAATTATATCATCTAATACATTAAGTTAATAAAAACTAACAACCTTGTTGTAACAGCTTTTCCAGTTCTTCAATTCGTTCTTCATAGTCACTTAATTCTTCTCGATGCCGACGACTTATTTCTGTCAATTTCTGTTGATGTGCATTTTGTAACACTGACATTTCATGTTGATGGTCATCAATTTCCTGACTTCGGTTCTGTTTAAGTTCCTTAAAAAATAAAAACAAGGTTAACCCCATTTATAATCAATGATACACCTAAGCTATTTCATTGTGCAGAAGTGTGTATTAAGAATAATTCTCTGAACACGCTATGGTTGAAGAGAATTTAAACACAGCCTCCAAATCTGGACAATTCTGACTCTACCCTTGCCTTTCTTGGGTCTTAAGAACAATTTGAATATCTTTTTTTCTTCATATCTGTGACCATGAGCTTCTCTTGCTAGTGACATATCCCATCGATGCCAGTCCCAACCTTCAGTCTGTAGCTGGTGTCCTATTACTCCCACCTCTTGCTCAGCCCTTCCTTCCACCAGTCTTGATGGGACTCCCAAACTGTTAACCAAGGCACGTTGCTACCCAAGTTGAGACCACCAGTCTCTCTCCTAGGAATCCAGATCTTGAGCAGAGTCCTTCAAAGAGGGAAATTATTTGGACCAGAAGCACTGTGATAGCTACACCCAGAAAAGTTGGTCCACTGTGTCCCACTCTCTAGATCCCCAATGTTATTCCCAATCCTGTCCATCCCCAATGCTATTCCCAATCCTGTCCATCCTAAAACCAAAACGCTCAATACTTCTTTCAATCCTGTGGACAGACTAACCTGGGTCCTTCCAGTAAATCCTCTTTTGCTTTACTTTGCCAGTAATGACTTCTGTTGCTTGTAACCCAAGAATCTTAATCTATAAATTAGCTTCTACTTCCTGAGAAGACAAGTAAGGTTGTTCCTTAATCCTTTGCGCTTACTTCAGTGCCAGCGCTTGGCAAGGATCTTTACATTTAAACTTTAACACAATCCTACAGGGAAGGTATTATGAGATCTACTGTACTAAGGATAAAATGGAAGCTTGGAAAGATTAAGTAACTTGTCCAAAGTAGAACAGCTGGTAAATAGTAGAGGCAGGATTCAAACACAGGTCTGACTTGGGAACCCACCCATGTTAGTATTACAATAATAATAAAACCAAAAACTAAAAAATTCTATATCTGACAATAATTTATACACTAAAAACAATTCAGTGCCATATGATAATTTTATGTAACTAAAATTTTTCTTGAATGAAATAATAATAGACACAAACTAGCAAAATTCCACCATTAAAGGAAAATAATTAGTTACAGTGAATAGTATCAGCATTTTATTTTGTCAATATCCTTTAAACCCTGAAAACTTCAGCAAAACCTTGGAATTGTTTTAATAAAGACCATTTTACAAGATATAGTAACTAGTACAGACTAATGAAATATACTTAAAAAAAATAAATGTTCAAAACCAAACAATTTTGAAGAGACATTTTTATACACCTTACTGTCATAAAGAACGAAGATACAAAACGGAAAAGAAACAATCATACTCTATATAATTAGCTTTATAACTGAGCCTTCCATTAATTTAGACATATATTTTTAATAAGCCAATTTTAGATGTATAATAGCCATTGTTCCAACAACCTGTCTTACCTTAATGATACTTTGCAGTTTGCAGATTTCACTTTGATCAGAGCTATTTGATCCTTGTGGTTTAGAAGTCTAGATCAGAAAAACAGAATTAGAAAATAATTGTATTGATTTTCTTGTAAAAGAGAAAGTCACAAATTAATTTTATTAAACGACATCTTTCAAAAAAGGGAGCATTTCCCAAATTCTGATTAAAGAATGCCAAGCACTTTTGAAGAACCCAGTCCAGTTGTAATACACAACAAATAAAAGATAATTTTCAAGAGTCTGTTAACTAATTAGGGAGACACTTTTACAAAATAACTGTTAAGAAGGAAAACACCAGAGAATATTTTACTTAGCTTAACAAAATGTAAATTTGATAATCAAACAGCTTCCTAAAAGACAATCTTTCAAAATGGAAAGTTATCCAACATTAATTCTAATCATAACCCAGCAAAAATCTTTCTAAAATGATTTTACCTGGATCTCTACCCCAATACAGAACAACCTTTAGTTTAACAATTAAAAGAACTTTTGGATTTTTCTCTTCTCATTCAAAGCTGAATGTTGTTCATTTATCTTTTTAACATTTACTATACAGTGTGTTAGGGAACAAAAAGCTGCTCTCTGGATAAAAAAAGGAACAAAGTATACCAGAAACTCCAGGATTCAGAGTCAAAAGATGTCTGGTTGAGTCACAACTTACTCACTGTGACAATATGTGTATTAAACTTTTACTTTGTTTACCTGTAAAACAGAGGTAATAAATACCTCACACAGTTACTAAGATTAATATATATTAGGATAGCATATATACAAACATCTTGTAAAATATAACACAAGTTTTACTATGCCTTGCTGAAAAATTAAGTCCTGTGAAAGATCCCAATTATGCCTTTTCCACCATGATATCCTACTATAGGTAATATAGTAAACCTTCAAGATATGCTTATATATACATACTCAAAAAACACCTCTTCCCTATGAAATCTTATGTTTCTTAAAATACGTATCAGAATCACCTGGGGTATTTACAGTTTGAATGCAATTTTCAGGGCCCTAAAATAAGCTACAAAATCCTAATCTCTGAAGGTAGGACAGGGAATCTACAGTATTATAGTAGCTTAAGAGCTACTACATTTTTAAAGATAAAATGGACAAGCTGATCATCCTAAGATGTATTTTGGGTACGGGAAATGTCTAGCAACTTGAGAAGCAAAAAAATAATTGGTAGGGTTTCTCCTTTATATAACTAGATCACACTCACAAAAAGAAACAATTTCTTTACTTTTATACTTTTTCTCTACATTGAGGAAATTAAATCCAAATGTGCAATGTTCGAGTTTACTTCGGGTCTCACATCTATTGACAATATCAATAGTATATAAAATCTGATACATAAGATGGAAAGTGTTCCTTAAAAGAAAGTTTACTGTCCAAATAGCAAAGATTTAATTTCTACTGCACAAAAAATAATACAAAATAGTTTAGTGTATTTTATGATACCAATGATCAAATTTTCATCGTACACATAACTAATGATAAAGGAACTTCAGAGAACATCTATGCAAGTAGTTTCAATCTGGTATCTCGGAGCCCTGGAATTGCCATCAAAGAAGCCTCAAGGACTCCAGGGGAAAAGATGGCTAGTTCAACCATAGCAACTCCATTTTTATCTCTTTTAAGTCCTGGACTTGTAACTTTTTATTTAAAAGAAAAAAAATGTTTTTTTAATTATGGAGAGAGGTGCGTGCAAGCAGGGAGAGAAGCAGAGGGGGAGAGAGGGACAGAGAGAGTGGGGGAAGGAGAGAGGGAGAGAGGGAGGGACGGAGGGAGAGAAGGAGAGACAGAGATAAAGAGACAGAACAAGAGAGAATCCTAAGCAGGCTACACACCCAGCAAGGAGCCCGATGCAGAGCTTGATCTTACTACCCTTGGATCATGACCTGAGCTGAAATCAAGAGCCAGACGCTCAACCAACTGAGCCACCCCGACGTGCCTTTATTTTATTCTAAAACATAGTTCTGTTGCTCTAAACTTTTTTGAGAATTTCTTCCAAATATTTTATAGAGGGAGGAAAAAACTAAGATGAGAAAGAAAGATGATCTGATCAAAATCACTCAGAAAATCACTGGCAGGATTAGAATACAGGTTTTCAATTTCCTAGTCTGGGGTTCTTTCTGATAGCAAAAGTTCTACATTCAGAACCACTCTTTCTACTAAGAATGTTCAAAAACTCATGGCAATTTTACCAACCTGAGCAATATGCCTCCAGTGGCCAACTTCAGACTCGAGTCTTGAAACTTCATTTGACAATCTGTTTATTTCTTGTTGGGATGAAATTATGTCACCAAAGTCCATGTCGTCATCATGGAAAGCAGCAGCATGACGACTGATGCCATAACCAAATGAAGACGATGCAGGTGCTGCTGGTACTCGGCCAGCTCCTGAATTTACTGACTGGGCAGCTGACTGAAGCTTCAGCACCTGATCCTGTAGTGCGATCTGTCTTGCTTTAAGATGGCTGATTTCTACCTATACATTTATAATCTGCGTTTTAGAGAACGTACTTTAAAATAACCACATTGATCTGTTTACAGATTCATAACATTAAAAGTTATAATGATTTAAAGCTATCCAATGATGGTAACTCTACCAACTGAATCCTAGTATTTTATAATAGCCTAACCACACATTTTTATTTAAAAACCAAACATGAAAAAAAACACACATGATTACCAGTTAAAGCACAGATAATATTTCAAATAGTGCAAAGATCAGAATCTCACTCATATGTTAATTGAAGCAATTAAATTCTCAATTAAACACGGGTTTACTATTGTCGATGTATCAGGTAGTACAGGCAATTTCCGAGGGTTCTATTTGTATTATCAAACTCTAAGTGAAGAGAAAATGAAAGCTGCATCAGCCTACGTATCAGAAGTTTCCTTAGAGCATCTTTGGAACAGTCTTATATAACTGATCATGGCTGAATTTAGACTTAAAATGCACCATGAATCAGAGGTAACTTTCTACTGGTCTGTACAACAGCTGGAAGAATGCTTTATTAATCTAATCTTAGCACAGTGAGCCTGTGGTTATTAGCCCATGAGTCTTAGGAAAACATCATACATTGAAAGAGGCCTTTGCTTTAGCCTTGGCAAAAAGGAGCCGGTGAAAATTTGAGTTTACTCAGGGAAAGAATAGTACAAAAATACTGAAACCTACAGAGGAGTTTTGACTGAGGACTGGCAATACCACCTCACTGTCCAAAAGAAATTACGGGACATACCATAATGCCAGATCCATTTCGGGTGAGAGATTACTCAAAATATAAAAGTGAGTAAGATAGGGAGAATTGAGATAAGCTTTCTATAAAATACCTACTCTGGAAGACACCCCGCCACGACAGAGGAGAATCTGATACTGGGAGTCAGCCAACAATATTTCTATGCACGTAAAGCCAAGCAATTAGACAAACAAAAACCAAACACAATGACGTCAAATATATTAACAAACACGTTTCTCATCAGAGCCTCTTCTCTAATAGAAATCTATAGCAGTGCACATATTTCATTCATTTTTCCATAAATGTCATGAGATGAATTGCATCTTTAGGGATTATGAACATCACAATGACGGCAGAAAACAGCAGATCTTAAGTATAGTCACATATTATCTTTCATTCTGGTAAAAAGTATGGAAATTCATAATTTTTTCAAGCATAGCTTTAACACAAAGCAAGTTCTGCCTATAAAATGGACACATATCAAGTTGTAGAGTTAAAAAATGCAAACTCTAATAACAAAGAGGCATTTCTAAACTTAAATGCCTAATTTGCCCTCTAATATTCAGTTAAGTAGAAAATTAAATGCTGAATTTTCCACAGCAGTGTTTTCAATTAGGATGTGAGTATCAGAATCACCTATAAAGTTTTTGAAAAATACCAATACCAGGGCCCCTTCCCAGGACACTAAAATCAGAATCTCCTGGAGGGCATAAACACGTATATTTTTTTAAGGTGTCATGGATGATTCAGCTGTAAACCCCTGGGTGGGAACCACGGCTCTACTGTAATACCTAGAGGTCACTGCTGCTCAAAGTGTGGTCTGTGGACTATAGGCATGAATGTTTACTACCAGTCCATGACAGGTACAGAAATAGAATGAGTAAGGCTTAAAGTCTTTTAAAGCAATTTGACAGAGTAATTTTATAATCTGTTAAATCTTTTTAATAAGTGGGCCTTTAGCTCTAACTCGAACCTGTAACTCTGCCTTTTTATATTCATTTTAGTTTTGAAGTAATTTTATTGTATTTTATGAAATCAATTCCCAACAGATTGGAAATTTAACCTCTTCTTTAAATGTTTATAATTATCTTTAATGTGGCTTACTTTCATTTTTCATCTTAGTATGTCACTAAAAGAACTAAAAAACAATGTATTTAAATTTTAAAAACTCATATAATGAAATTATGGTAGAAATGAACATTTACTCAACATACTGAAGAGAGCCCAGATGATCTGGATAAAACAAGAAATAGTTCAATTCAATAGGAGCATTTACTGAATTCCATTTACATACTAAACACTGAAGAAAATTCAACAGAATGAAATATGGAAACATCATCTATATTTTAAGGATTCATGATAACACTGGTTAAATTACAGAATATCTATTACCAGCACTGCGAAGAAAAGATAAGCCAACTCCAAAATAAACATTTCTAACAAACTAAAGGGAAAAAATATTTACAGAACAATGTAAGTCAACTTAATATACTTAATATTCTATTTTCCCATGGAAAATCAAGCAAATGTCAATTCAATATATATTAACACTAGTAGTCAAAATCATTTTTAAAAAATGTCATTAGCAATTATCACACTGATTGACAACTTAAAGTAAATAGATGAGAAATTAGGTTTCATAAAATCAGAAATTATAAGCAACAGATGCCTAAAGATATTTTATTGAAAGAGTTTTCCTCTTTGGGAAAGTAGAAATTAAAGGCTAGCTTATAAAATATAAATATAACAGAAAAGCTTAGAGTTCTTGTTAAATTACTGGTATCAAACTGAGTTGGGGATTATTAACTTCATCACCGTTTCAACATGTTTTTCGATCTGTATATAGCTTGATTTATAACTCTCAAAAACCCTCCTAAATACATTAGAGTGAAATAAATATGAAGTAATTGTAATAAATTTTACCTCCTTCTGCTGTAGCTGATTTCGGTAATTTGTAGATTGCTGCTTTATTTGAAGTTCTGATGCTTCATGTTTCTCTTCTAGATCAGTACAAAGTTTTTTGAGTCTCTCATTCTAGAAGCAAAGAAAAAAGTATTTTCAACAAAAAGACTAAAGTAAAACATGTAAGTAACAGTTATGTGTATGGCATCATGAAAAATATATTGCTTCACACAGAAAATGATATAAAATATAAAAGTTCTCAGAATTCTGGGCTTTTTTATTTTTTTAAAGTTTATTTATTTTGAAAGAGAGAGAGAGAGAGAGAGAGAGAGAGCGCACAAGTAAGCATGAGCAGGGGAGGGGCAGAGAGAGAAAGAGAGAGAATCCCAAACAGGCTCCGTGCTGACACAAGGCTCGAACACACAAACTGTGAGATCCTGACCTGAGCCGAAACTCAGAGCCAGCCACTTAACTGACTGAGCCACCCAGGTGCCCCCAGAATTCTGGCTTTTAAAGTACACTTTCAATCAAAGCTACAAGTGCAATAGCCATGTTAATAGAGATTATGCAAAATTCTGAACCAAAGTAAAAAAAAAAAAAAAAAAAAAAAAATGCTGCTTATTTGATTTTCTGCTAATAAAAAGCCAATGATCAATGCTTCCCCCATCTCTGCATATCCGGGGTCTAGCCTATAGTACACAATATATGTCAAGTTAACGAATAAACTGGATTACATGTCTCAACTTCTGGTTTCTCCCCAAATAGAACTTTTTAATAGAAATCATTTCAAAAAAGACTTGTTGCTGAAGTACAGGCAGGAGGCCAAAGCACCTTATTACTTGTCTGCCTGTCCCCCAGGTTCCTGAGGCACTTCTGAAAAAAACAATTTGAAAAGCATACTGAAACTCAGTTCAAAAACTAGTTAGAAGTTGGAACACCTGGGTGGCTCCGTCAGTTAAGCGTCTGACTCTTGGTTTCGACTCAGGTCATGATCTCACAGGTTCCAGCCCCACATTAGGCCCTGTGCTGACAGTGCAGAGCCTGCTTGAGATTCTCTCTCTCGTTCTCTGTGCCCCTCCACTGCTTGTGCTATTTCTGTCTCCCTCAAAATAAATAAATAAACTTAAAAAAAAAAAAAGTTAGTTAAAAGTACATGAAATATTCTAATTCAATGAATCCAGACATTATAGTCTTTTAAGATTTTGGAAAACATGTTTAAAAAATTAATTAAATTTTGGGTACTCAAATATTAAATTACCATTATGTATTATCATTCCTTGAATTTGAATGAATAAGCACATAATGGAGCAAGATAAATGGACACTAAAACTTTTTGCAAAAGAATTTACAAATTATCACAGATAACTTCCTAAGAATTCTACTAATACCTACAAACACAGGTTAACAATGATAACGGAGAAAAAGGTGAATGATGTGGTAGGGAAAAAAAAAGCTCGTGATAGAAGGTGAAGACTTTTTCACTTTGAGAAGGTGACCTGTTTTCTTAGAGTCTAGGAATTTCTTACGTCAACAGATGTGAAAATTATGATCCAGGGAGATTGGATGAATTCACAGAGAAAATCAAAGGAGTAAATCAACGGAAAAATTACAACACACACAAACCCTACTTTGAGAGTCTATCTCTAGAAATCTAATATAAATCTTGGTTATCTTGAGGAAATTTAAGACACAGGCCCCAAAGTCACACAACTAATTACCTTCTATTCTATTGGCTGCTTTCGTGTGACTTTCTGTAATCTTTTAACATGAAAACACCATGCGTAAAGCAACACAATATACTGAAGTCAAAATCTATTCATAACAGTCCACTCCAGGATTTTTCAGATAAAAATAATTCAGGCTATTTGTTGAACTCTGGTTGAGAATGAGAACTTGAAAGCTTCCAATTTGGCCAATAGTTGTGTTTCTGCCCTCATCTCCCTGTCCATATGGGAGTCACAAAGATGGACAGAGTACACGAAGGACAGATTCTCTTCATGCAGCTGATCTGTAACATATCACTTGTCAGTGGCCATATTTTCTAGAATGTGGAATATGGAACCAAGAGGGCTGGTCTGAAAGGATGAAGAATAAACACATGCAAAGAAGAACAAAGAGGAGTAAAAACGAGAGACAAATCCCTGGTGGTCTGCAGTTCTGTTTGCAGCCCCTTTCTAAAGTCTGGCTATGATTTTTGCCCTTGAAATCTACAACATTCTCATATCCTTAAATTATTCCATCCTGATCAACCCTTGTTACACCATCAAGGTCGGAACCAACTTTACTCAGTGAGTTTCTTTGTTGAGCAGTCCTAACTATGTGTAAGGACAGATATTGATGACTTTTACTCTTTCTTAGATGTCCTCCAACAAAGAGAGAAAATGTACTTATTTTTTTCTTAAGTTTATCTATTTATTTTGAGAGGGAGACAGAGAGCGAGCTGGGGAGGAGCAGAGGGAGAGATGGAATCCCAAGCAGGCTCGCAATGTCAGCACAGAGCCCAATATGGGGCTTGATCTTGTGAACCATGACATCATTGAGTCACCCAGGCGCCCCACTTATTTTTTAAATAAAACAAAACTTGGGGCACCTGGCTAGCTCAGTTGGTGGAGTGTGCAACTATCGACCATGAGGTTGTGGGTTCGAGCCCCACACTGGGTACAGAGTTTACTTAAAAATAAAATCTATAACTAACTAACTCTTATTCTATCTTGTCATTATCATAAGGGGATATCGGGCCCTTTAAAAATCTAACAACATTCATGAGATTGTAATGACCTTGTTTTTTCTGTACTTGAAACATTTTGATTTTTTTATCATCCTAAAAATTTTTTTTATCATTATTCATCAATTATTCTCAACTAGGTTAAAAAAGTCTTAGGTAATAGGAAAAGAGAAGACTGACAGAATCACCCAGTGATTAGTGAAATAACCAGCTTTCTGACTGCAGTGTCCAAAGCATTACATCATCTTTTAAAAAGAAAAAGCTAGAGACACCAACTTTGTGGTGTCTCTTTTATTCTGTTGTGTTTTGCTTTCATTGAACATAGCTGCAAATTCAGAATTTTCATTTCAACAAAGAGAAGAAAACTGACAGAGGAAAACGTTTCACAATTATTAAGACAACACAGAAGATAAATGTGAAGAGACAGAAAACAGCTCTCCAGAGTCTAATGGTTGTGAACAGGTTGTAGAGGTAAAATCCCAACCAAGTCTTCAAATAACGATATCCTAGAACAATTTTCTCAAACTCCAGAACTGATGAGTGAACAATATATTTCTAAGAACAAAAAAGAAACATGGTGTTCTCATCAAGTTAGTCATTCAATAGGAAAAGATTTTATCTCCCAATATTTTGTGACAAGGACCTGAGCCATCCCACTTTGCTAAATGGATATGTGACCAAATTCTTTCATTATACATGATATTTGTACACTGAAGTTTACTTGATATAGTTCATACACTGATAAATGCTGTAGGAAAGTGTGTATACAAAGGTGACTGGGAAGAAAAAGACATAAAAATGGAAAAAATTCAGTAGCCTGATCATTCTAATTGGTATTTATAAATCTAATTAGTATTTATAAATTGGCTTTGTAATTATGGAGCAAAGATGATAGCTATCGTCTCTTCAACAAAATCATGAGCAATCAAAGTTGTCAAAAATATTGGTTTTGGGGGCACCTGGGTGGCGCCGTTGAGCATCCGGCTCTTGATTTTGGCTCAAGTCACAATCCCAGGGTCGTGGGATCGAGAGCCCCATGCTGGGCTTTGTACCGGGCATGGAACCTGCTTGAGATTCTCGATCTCTCTCCTCTCTCTCTCTCTCCCTCCCCCCCCATCCCTCTCCCCAACTCGGGTTCTTGCTCTCTTTAAAATAAAATTAAAAACAAAAAACAAAAAACTGGTTTTAATGACACAAGTCAAGAAGAACCAGAAGTCATGATCAACTAAACTCTACTAGAGATACAACTGAAATCTGGAACCAGTATTTACAAATAAGATGCATTTCAGTTCATGCACAAGAGTTAATAAGCAGTCGACTACATTCAAAAAACACTGCCTATTTTGAGTATATATTTTCAAAACGAGAAACGTATGGAAAATATCGATTTGCTATATTCTTACTAAAATTTCTAATCGGGGGGACTCCTGAGCAGCTCAGTCGGTTAAGCGTCCGACTTCAGCTTAGGTCGTGATCTCATGGTTCCTGAGTTCGAGCCCCGCGTCGGGCTCTGTGCTGACAGCTCAGAGCCTGGAGCCCACTTCAGATTCTGTGTCTCCCTCTGTCTGCCCCTCCACTGCTTGCACTCTGTCTCTCGCATTGTCTCAAAAATAAATAAACATTAAAAAAATAAAAATAAAAATAAAAAATTTCTAATTGGGGCGCCTGGGTGGCTCAGTCAGTTAAGTTCAGGTCATGATCTCACAGTTCGTGGGTTCAAGCCCCATGTCGGGCTCTGTGCTGACAGCGTGGACCCTGGCGCCTGCTTCAGATTCTGTGCCCCCTCCTTTTCTGCCACTCCCTGTTCACACTGTCTCTCTCTGTCTCTCTTTCAAAAATAAACATAAAAAAATTTTTTTTTTAATTTTTGTAGTAAAGTTTTTCATTATCACCTTATTCCTACTTCTATAAATCACTCACAAAATGATTTAACATAAAAAGTAAAGAGTTCACTGGATCCAGATGGGAATTGTGATGCCTATTTTTCTTGGCTCAGAGAATTAAATTGAAGAAATCTAACTAATTCAGTCCACTTCAAGTATTAATGCCTGTAAGCAAATCTAATTTCCTCTGGAAAACACAACACCCTCTGTCTATACCAAAACTTTCTAAATAGAATTTTGTATTTTTAGTTTCCTGCTGGCTTCAATCGTAGTTCCACCTTAATCTCTTATTGCACAATCAAGTAAGGGGTTAGAGTATGAAGCTCTTTTGTGCTGACACATGGCAAGGATCAAAATCACCTCAGAAAACAAAGCCCTTGGGAATTCCAACAGTCTCTTTTCCTCTAGTATTTGAGCAGCTCATGCTACTGTGAATAAGCAGCAAATGAGGAAGGTGGCTTTCATCTGGGGATGCGTTATATAAAAAATATATTTTTTCATTTTTTTAATTTACATCCAAATTAGTCAGCATATAGTGCAACAATGATTTCAGGAGTAGATTCCTTAATGCCCCTTACCCATTTAGCCCATTCCCCTCTCCAACACCCCCTTCAACAATCCTCTGTTCGATCTCCATATTTAAGAGTCTCTTATGTTTTGTTCCCCTCCCTGTTCAAAAATATTTCTAAATGTTAGAATCATGCTCACCATAGTCCAGTGATAACCCTATGAGAGATCAGAACTGAGATCGACAGAGGGACACAAGATCTCTCTCTCTGATCTCAAGCTGAATAAAGAGCAGACATTCACTAAGCAGGTTAACTCTATTTACTTTTTCCCCCAAATGTACATGGGTGAATTTACCTAAATTAATGCCACTAAACACAACTCTACCATTTAATTTTTCTGGGTGGGCCAGTACTAATGAGTGCCTTCGTAAGGATTTCTTTAGGGATTACAGTAACACCTTCCTATCTTGGCCGTACAAAGAAAGAAGCTATTAAGTTCGTCTGTCACCGAAGCATCTACTTATTAGGCAATTATAGCTAAGGACTCAGGTGTCACCAAACTGCCATATCCTATTAAGACAGAATACCACGATAGTCCCTCTTGAGACATCTCTCTACCTCCAAATTCCACAGTCTCACCTCGGTATCCTGGGCCAGAATTTACTAGTGCTTGTTAGTAAATATTTTCTGATATTTTAAATTCAATTTTCTCTGTTTATGGACTCAGCAAAGAGGAAAACGTGCTTAACACCCTCACCCCTCGCCATTCTTATCCAAAGGCTAACTGAGTGTCATTAGTACTTTACAATAGATCCCATTTTAAATCATTTCACTTTCTTTATGGCTTTCCTTTGAACCCTTCCCAAGTTGTCCTCATCCGCATTAAGTATAATGTCCAGAGGTAGTCACCACGAGGCACTAACAACAGGAAAAGAAATGGTGAGATTAATTTGGTATACCTATACCCTTAACTTCTTTGTATACAAATATCGCACTTCTTTTAATGTTAGCAAATTAGAGACGTCTAGAATGAACAGAATTGCATTCTTCGCATGATACTTGAACAAATGCACTACTGTAACTGAGCACACTGTGAGAACATGGTAACTCCTTGATCAATTGGTGCCACCATGATGTCTACACGTGGCTGTTTTCCTACATCCAGCATAGAGAAGCAGAGACAGGAATATAAAATAGCAAAGTGCAGCAACATATATTCTTCATCTAAAGGAAGATAACACTGAAAAAAACCTGAGATAAAGGGGAAGAGATAAAAGTGGTAAGCAGTGCAGTAAAAAGAACTGAAATACAGTATGAGTCACTGTCATGCCTTCAAAAAAGAAAAATCTAAGTTCAATAATAGTCTTTAATTTTCCTTACCTCTGATCTTAAGATTGCATGAATGGCTTCAATTTCCTTTCTCCTAGCATTAGGTAATTCTGCTACGAAAGAAACAGCATACACTGAATATATGATCAACACCATGTGAGTAAACAGGCATTTTAAAGTACATAGATTTCACTGAGCTTTCATCAGAATGGTATGATCTGGGATCAAATTCAGAAGACAAATATCACTTGATTTTTACCACAACTTCCTATTGTCACAAATGTTCTTTATCGTCATGTAAGTTACTCTTTTCGCCTATTGTCTGTACCTAGGTAGAACACCTACATTTCCCCCTTGGAGGTGTTCCTTAAAATTTTATATGGGTAATTGAGTTTGAAAAATTCAATCTCTCTCTGTTGGCTTAGTATAATTTTAGATGAAACTTACACAACTAGGGTTTAGGCCTTATTTCCAACTTCTGCTCCCAACACTGTAAAAACAATAATGACCTATAAATGAAGAATAAAAATGCACTAAAACAACACTCATTTCAACTAAAACGGGCACAATTTATTTAAAATGCAAAGGAGCTCAGTTTGCTTTTGTACATTTTCGTTTAAAAGGAGAGTCAGAGATGGAGCCTGGCTGGCTCAGTCGGTAGAGCATGCAACTCTTGATCTTGGGGTAGCTGAGTTCAAGCCCCACACTGGGCATAGAGTTTACTTTAAAAAAAAGTTTTAATCAAGAAAAAAAATTTTTTCTTTAAAGGGAGTCAGAGGCCAGCAGTATCAAAATGGCACTGTTGATGCTCCCAAAAATTCACCATCCACACAGTTAAGATTTTTTCCTAGGCAGTAAGGTTTTTCATCAGCCACAGCACTTCAATACTATAGAAATAACTTCTCTGATTTACAGTTTAAATAAAAAGAAAATACAAGTGACATCCAATAAATAATGACAAACCCACTTTTCTTGTTTTGAAAATCACCAGGTGCGGTTGCTTCTGTGGTTGTTTATACATCTTGCTTGAAACTCTGACAGGACTGTCTAATTGCTACTCAGAAGAGAACAAATTATAATCTAGTCTGTTTAGGAGGGTCATTGTTAGAAGCAGCAATTGTTTCAAAGAGGGATAAAAAAAGGTTTATGCAGCCCTCCTCCCCTTCCACCCACAAAAAAAAAAAAAAATCATGGCCTTTTTAAGAATAAAGGGGAGACGTTGTGCAGATCAAAAAATTCTTCCTTGCTGAGGGAAAACAAAAATAACAGTTACTGTTTATTAATGCTTACCATCTGCTAGACATTTTACACTCATTTCACTTAATCCTCCTAACCTCATAGTAGGTATGATTATATCTATTTAGCAGATAAGGAAACTCTGCCTACAGAGGTTAAGTAAGTAAAACCTTGGTTTGCAAGCATAATTCATTCCAGAAACATGCCTGTAATCCAAAGCACTTGTATGTCAGTGAATTTCAAGAACCAATGGCTCAGTTGTGATCATGTGACATCCAGCGTCACGTACTACTCGTGGTGCAGGACATTGCTTTTTTATCAAGTTAAAATTTGTTACAAATGTTTGCTCGTCTTGAGAACACTCAGAACAAGTTACTCGCAATCCAAGGTTTTACAGTATTTAATAATTTGCTAAAGATCCCACAATTTGAAATGCATGAAAATGGAATTTATCCATGTCTAATTTAAAAGCCCAACTCCTAAGCCTCAATAAATCAGTACAGTTTTTGGTACAATAGCAACTTTCTGATACTGTAAATATGGAGGATTTTCAAGCTGTACCAACAAT
This sequence comes from Panthera onca, assembly GCF_046562875.1. Taxonomy (NCBI): domain Eukaryota; kingdom Metazoa; phylum Chordata; class Mammalia; order Carnivora; family Felidae; genus Panthera; species Panthera onca. Next base: position 134,414,047 of record NC_138344.1, read on the forward strand.
GCTATTGTCGAACTGTTATCTTGTTCACTGCTGGCACAAGGTAGATAATTACTTGTTAAATGAATACGTGAACTGGCCCTGTTTTTAAATGATTTACAAAATCAGTAAATTAGGTTCAAGCAAGTCCTATTTTAATAGAAAGGGAAAATAAGAGAAGCATTAAGCAACTTAGCAGATTTATAATCACTAAGCAATTTTTTTTTTTTTTTTTTACTAAGCATCTACTATGTACCAAGGAAGGAGCCAGATACTAGTAATATAAGGATAAATAAAATATAATCCGTACCCTGGGCATCAAGGAAAGAGGTAAATCATAACCCAACGTGGTAAGCGCTCTCCAAGAGAGATCCACAAAGTTATGTTGAAACACAGATGGCATGCAATCAACTCAGCCTACCTGCCACGGACTGAAAATGGTTTCACCAAGTACCGGGCACATGAGCAGAGTCATACTGGAAAAAAGTGTTTTCCAGGCAAAGGAGGGTAGAGGAGGAAGTAGAAAAGGAAGGGCTTTCCAGGCAGAGGCTTGGAGTTGTGCAGGTACTTCACAAAGTTCCATGTGGCACACGCTCTGGGTGCAAGCAAGCAAACCGCGCATGTGTATGTAAGTGTGCACATGTACAGCAATGTGAAGAGAAGAGGACGTAACAGCTAGGACTAGAAAAGGGATGTTGATCATAGCGAGGCTAGGTTTCCAGTGTCCCAAAACTAAGAGGTTTGGATTTTATCCTGTAAGGAACAGAGCTAAAAGATTTTAAAGCACTTAATGTTTTAGAAAACTGGCAACACGCAGAAAATGGGAGTGGAGGAGGGAGAAACGGGTGACGGGATGGGAAGGACAAAGTACACGGGAGAGAAAAGCGCTACTGAAATAGAGAAAAAGGGAGAATTAAGGAAAGGACAAATATAAGAAACAATTCTGGCACAGGATGAACAAGATTTGATGACCAACTAGAAACAGGAGATGGAAAAGAAAGGCAAAATAAAAGTGACAAAGACTTCGTGTTTAGGAGATTGGGCAGATGATGAAACCATTAAAATTGAGAATACAGAACCACATCTGGTAGGAAGAACAAAATGAATTCCACCTTAAGCCTACAGGACAGTCATGTCAGAGGGGATGCTATTTTCTAGGAATAGCCAACTGTTTTCCCCTAACTAGGATACAATGAGAGACTAGTCGTTTCCCTTGTTATCCAGCCCTTTTCTGTTCTAAATTTCAAAGTCACATGACCCTTTCCTTTCCCTTTCATCCCCAACCTGTCCCACCTAATGTACCTCCCACCCAAAGTGTACTCCAAGCAGTAAAATGATTTCTGCAGCTCTCCAAAGTTTCTGCCTTGTAGAAAGGCAGAAATTCTAAATATACTTTCTTTTTATCAATTTATCAAAACTGGGTTTATTTCAACCCAATAAACACAAAGGCTTGATTAAATCAGGATAAAAAGTTAAACCAGAATGCTAGTTTATTAATTTATAAGAAATAAAATTATCCAAGGAAGTGCTCTCATCCAAAAAACCAGCCCATCCTCTCTCTGGAGGCAGACCTACACTGAAATTAAAGTACTCTTTAGATCTAAATACTACTTTCGGAAAGAATATCAAGAAATCAAAATATTAGTTAACATAACTACCGATTACCATGTAACTCTGGGTCACTCTTCATTAGTAAAGCAAAATAAGGACTTCAAAAATGAGCGAAAGTTGCTAAGGATACCCAAATGGGCTATCTTCCTTATTTTACTGTCGAAATATGGGTGGAATGGTAAGTAGGCACAAAAATACATTTCAGCTGGAACGTTTTAACAATACGTTCAAGTCAGAAAGGGCTTAAGACTCTGTGAATATTTTAATGAGTTGCTTCAACTGTTAAAAATCGAAGGAATACAGTGACTATGTGTGAGGCACAGATACTTTTTAACCGAGTCAATACAAAGGAAAAGGATCAAGATCAGATCCGCCCCCAAGTTAAAGGCAAAGTAAGCGGTGGGCGTGGAAGAACCAAACAAAAATAAACTACTCGATGCAGGAACAGTTTCATTCTGAGGTATACAGAGTATTCAACCAGAACTCTTCTCCAGACCCCAGTGGTCTAGAGAAAATCGGTTAAGAAGAGGCAAAAGTGTAAAGAAAAAAGGGAGTGACACTCCTGACGGATGGAAGTGGGAACCAAACGGGAGCTCCCACGGTCCCAGGAAAACCCTCCCTCCCATCGCTCCAGCTGTTACCTTCCACTTCCTCCGTGCCCTCCATCAGCATATCCTTCGTAAAGTTTGAAATCTGGCCAGTGAGGGAAGCCAGGCTGCCTCCGACTTGACCCAGAGACTGGCCCAAGCCGGAGCCGAGGCCCCCAAGCCAGGACGACATCGCTGCAGGTTAGAGAACGACCCGGTCCGCTCCGAGCAAAGCGTCCAGCGTCGTCGGACGACCCCGCCAAATGTCCTCGAACCACCGCCTTCGCGGGGCTAGTCCATATCAAAACACTCAAGATTCCACAACACAATGAGGGGTTCCTAAGCAACGCCGGCTTCGGGGGGCTCCAACCAACGGCCCGACTCTGCCTAGAAACGCAGAGGCCTGGCCCGGGACGTTACCAGGGGCCCGCCTCCAGTGCCACAGTCAACCCCGCGAGGCCTCTGCTCATTCCTACGACTTCCCACCGTCCGGGTTGGGCCACTTCTTCCTCTGCTTTAGTGACTTCCCCCAGTTCCGAAGGCAACTCCTGCCAACTCGACGCCGACCGCCATGACACCCACTCCAAACGCGGCAATGGATCATAGAGAGGAGCCGCGGTGGCATAGAAGGGCTCTGCGGAGCCGCCGGACGCGTCCTTGGCGCAAGGGAGCGTGGGATCGCGGAGGACCGAAAGCGGCCGGCCAGGGCAAGGTCAGCCTCCACGTAGCGCACAGGCTTTGGCCGCTGGGGGTGTGGTCTCATGAGCAAGGGGTGACGCAGTGGCGCCTGCTCCCTGCACCTGAGCTTCAGGCAGAGCCCTCTGCGAGTGGTGCCTTTCGAAGCCAGAGCGGCCCGGAAAGCTCCTGGACCCCCCGACTGTGTCGGTGAAACCTGAGTGTTTAATTTTAACTGTACCACGAATTCAGCATCGCAAGGGCCCTTGCGGGGTCGCTCCACTGTGCAGCAAGAGGCTTTACTTATCGGTTACTGTGTCGCTTCTTCTACAGCTTGTCGGGCTGCTCTGTACCGGACACTAGGGTAGGAGTTAAGGATACACAAGTAAAAAGGATGGGTTGCGAACTCTTGTTCGTGCAGGAAAAACATGTTGGTTACTTTCTATAGTAGTGATTTTCCCTGGTAGCTTTACAGCTCGTAGTTGAAACCCTGCGTTCTTGAATATACCAAGAGCTTTGTTCAAGAAGCCGATTTAACCCATGAAGTTTAAAACGCAGACCACCTTAAAAGCTTTTAAATGAAGAATTTGCATCCCATTCCGGAGGTGTTTATCAAATGTTTTCCGTGTATTTTTTTTTTTTTTTTTTTTTTTTTTTTTTTTTTTTGGAAGACATCAGTGCCGAAGAGCTAGGTATGCAGACTCTGGGACCTGCCTGGATCTGTCACTGGCTGTATGACCGTGGGTAGGTTACTTAACCTCTCAGTGCGTCAGTTTCTCGTTTGTAAAATGGAGAATGATGGGGTTGTTAGGATGATTAAATAAGGTAATAGTTTTTAAGTGCTCGGAACAGTGCCTGGTGAGTTCTCTTTAAGTGTATGTAAAGTTTCAAAAATGTAGCACACAGATGACCTGAGAGTTGGTATGTCTACCATTATTCTGGGCACTGGGGATACAGCAGGAGAAGACATACGTAGTCCCTGGTCTCTGGAGCTTGCATTCCATTGGGAAGGGAGAGCTGATAAACAAAATGTACTAAATATAAGACAGGTGACTGCTTGAAGAAAAAAACACACACACACACAGGGTAAGGATAATATGGAAAAGATATGAGGAGAGGGGACACTTGTAATGTTATAGAAGGCAGTCAGGAAAGGCTTCACTGATAGGGTGATACTTAAACAGATACTTGAAGTAATTAAGAGAATGACATATATCCGGGTGCCTAGCTGACTCAGTCAGTAGAGCATGCGACTGTTGATCTCAGGGTTGTGAGTTCAAGCCCCTAGAGCTTACTTAAGGAAAAACAAAGTGAAATATGTGGGTATCTGAGAAAGAGCAGTACAGGCAGAAAGAAACAACTGATGTAAAGGTCCTGAGGCAGGAGAATCCTTGGCAGGTTAGAGGATTACCAAAAAGGCAAGGATGGCTGGAGCAGAGTGGGGTGGGGAAGGATGATAAGGGATGAGGACCAAGAAGTAAGAGTGGGAGGACAGAGATCACATAGGGCCTGGTAGGCCATTGTAAGGACTCTAGCTTTTATTGAGTGGGATGGGGCGCGATTATTGAAGTGGGAAACTGCTTTGAGATGAGTCACATGAACATAGGACCTAAGTGGGTTTCTGGACAACTGAAAAGTTTAGCTAGTGTCAATCAAGCCTGTGTTTCCTACAGCTGTAAATTCTCTGGAGCGCTGTCCCTCTCTCTCTGCCCCTCCCTGGCTCGCACTCTCTCTCTCTCTCTCTCTCTCAAAAATAAACAAATATTAGAAAAAATAATAAAGTGGCTATAAGAATGAGAAGTCCAACACAGAGACCCTTAATAGTTTACCTTAGTCCTCCCTCCAAACCAGAAACTTTACCAGTCATTAAGAGAAAGGGAAGGATTTTGTAGAGCCTCAATTTGAGTATTCATATCTTTTAGTAGTCCTGTGACATTTTTATGATAATCTGGGATGTATACACAACATTATGTTTTAATAATGGCACACGTACCTCCCTGTGCCATTTGTTTTGCAGAACTGCTTTGCACATTTGTGCAACTTCAGTATTGAGTAAGGAGATGCTGGTTTGTGAATCATTGGGTGCCTTTATGGTATATTTGTTAAGGGCTTCCACATGCCAAATTATACTTTCTAGCCCTGCAGATGGTGCAAATGTGGATGCTAGTGATCATGCCAATGAAAAACAGACCATATCCATCTTTGTTTTAAATTGGGAAGATTAACCAGGGTAGTGATGGTTTTATTAACATGCCCATGAATCCAGGCAAAAACCAAGGTACGATGACCTATACACCCTGGAGAAAGCCAAGGCCGTTGATTAGTTCCACATAACCAGTGGGTTCTGTTTGGAGCTAGCCATCTGACTCCAGGTGGCTGTATTCAAACAGAAGCAAACCAGTCAGCCTGGAGTATAATGGTCCAAGAGCATGTTTCTAGAGATAGCCACGCTAGATGTCATGTGCTGTTTGCCCAGGTGTCATGGGTATGATTTCTTTGTCCCCAGCATAAAAGTGCCTTTTTTTTTTTTAATGTTTATTTATTTTTGAGACAGAGAGAGACAGAGCATGAACGGGGGAGGGTCAGAGAGAGGGAGACACAGAATCTGAAACAGGCTCCAGGCTCTGAGCTGTCAGCACAGAGCCCGACGCGGGGCTCAAACTCACGGACCGCGAGATCATGACCTGAGCCGAAGTCGGCCGCTTAACCGACTGAGCCACCCAGGTGCCCCATAAAAGTGCCTTTTGACTGAGCTATCCAGTAGTGGGTGTGAGCCATAAATATGTATCCCAAATTTGATACATACCCTCCTCAGTTATAGCAATAAGTAGGATTTCATAACTTAAGACACTCACTGGCAGGCATCAATTTGTGGGCTTGCAAAGTCAGTTAATATTTTAATAGTTTGAGGGTCTGAGAAAATCTGGGAACGTCCTGGTAAATTCCATGTCTTACTGATCATGAGCCAAGGAGAAACATTCCCATTAGTGATAGATTTATCGCAAAAGAGGGTATCATTTTATATTATTTCTGAAGTATAAGTATGTAGAGAGTGCCAATCAGTGCCCTGTAATGGGGAAACCCACCAGGGTAACCTGGATGTACTTGACACGGGCAAGGCTCCACATAGCCAATAAGTGGTTTGATTTTGTAGCTCAGCGTAATGCTGTGTCCATTGTAGAAAGGAATTGTCAGTTCAAATAGGTGAACAGAGAACAAAGAGAAAATATACAGCCTTCCTTGTCATTTGAAGAGGAGTTTGAGGTCTCCTACAGGCTCACGGGAGTAAGAAGGCATGTTAGTTTGCTCATTGGTTTCCTGCAAAGGAGGTACAGCTTTTCTTCTAGGTATAGGACTCTGGGAAGGGTGCCCTTCTAATTTTACTGCAGCGCAAATACATATGGCCTGATATGGACCTTTCCATTTTGGATTTAAGTCCCCTGCTGTCCTCGATTTCCAGTTTTTTAAATAAACCATGTATGTCTCTGGAGCTTACACAGGTGGACTTCCAGTTACAGTTGAGTCAGGTTTTGGAGGCATGTGTTAGGTATATTCATTAAGTAACTGATGAATTAGACCAGCCTCGAATGAAGAGTTTAATAGAGCATGGTAATCCTCATCTAACAAGTCCACTGTGAGAAGTGGCTTTCTGTATAACTCAGAAGGGCTAAGTCCTTGGAGCAGCTCTCATTCTGAGAAGTCCTATTGTGGCAAGAGAATAACCCAATTTTCCTCATTCTGTAAACTAAGTTTAGTTATGGTGTCATTTACATTTTTTTTCAATATTTATTTTTGAGAGAGAGAGCTTGAGAGGGGGAGGGGCAGAGAGAGAGAGAGAGGGAGACGCAGAATCTGAAGCAGGCTCCAGGCTCTGAGCTGTCACCACAGAGCCCAATGCAGGGCCTGAACCCACAAACTAGATCATGACCTGAGCCAAAGTTGGACGCTTAACTGACTGAGCCGCCCAGGCGCCCCGTTTTAAAGCATGATCAGCTTATTCTGCCTTCCCATAGGATTGTGGATGCCGGGCTTAATATAGAAAATATTTAATTTTTAAAGCCTGTGCTTTTTGTTGAGTTATTTGTGCAATAAAAGTAGGACCATTGCCACTTTGCAGGGATTGTGGAAAGCCAAATCTAGGAATAACTTCTCGCAACAAAACTTTGATTACTCCCATGGCCTTTTCTTTTACAAGGAAAGGCCTTGATCCATCCAGTGAAAGTATCAACAAACACCGGTGGAAACTTAGAGCCTTTGTAAGGAGGAATTTGTATAAAATCAGGCTGCCGGTCCTCTCCTGGATATGTTCCACGCCTTTGGACCAGTTTCAAAAGTGGAGGAGGGTGAGCTGCGCTTTCTGGATTTACTTGTGCACAAACAATACAGGATCGGCAGACCTGTTTAATTGTGGTTGTTAAATTTACCCCATCAAATATATTTTTAATTAGGGGTGCCTGGGTAGCTCAGTTGGTTAAGCATCCGACTTCAGCTCAGGTGATGATCTGACAGTCTGTGAGTTCGAGCCCCACATCGGGCTCTGGGCTGACAGTTCAGAGCCTGGAGCCTGCTTGGGATTCTGTGTCTCCCTCTCTCTCTGCCCCACCCCTGCTCATGCTCTGTCTCATTCTCTCTCTGTCTCTCTCTCTCTCTCAAAATTAAATAAACATTAAAAAAAATTTTAAATATATATATTTAAAATTATATATTCTAAGGCATTTTTGCCCAAATGAGTAGCCTGGTGTAAACCCTCTATTACCTTCCATTGGTTATTTTTGAATATAAAGATTTTTCCTGGGGCACCTGGGGGGCTCGGTCGGTTAAGCGTCCGACTTCGGCTCAGGTCATGATCTCACGGTCCGTGAGTTCGAGCCCTACATCGGGCTCTGGGCTGACGGCTCAGAGCCTGGAGCCTGTTTCAGATTCTGTGTCTCCCTCTCTCTCTGCCCCTCCCCTGTTCATGCTCTGTCTCTCTCTGTCTCAAAAATAAATAAACGTTTAAAAAAAATTAAAAAAAAAAAAGATTTTTCCTTTTAACAAGCCGGTCCTGTGCATTTTTGGATATCCCCATTCCTGTACTATGTGAGCCTCTTGGTCTGAGTAGGCTGGAGTTATGGACTTTACTGGAGTCAAAACTGGTATAAGACTTAATATTTATTTTGTGCTGCCTGCTTGGCTGCATGGTCTGCCAAATTATTTCCTTTAGATTCTAAAGTAGGTGTACTTCCTCACGGAGAGTAATGATTTCAGGCCCATATTTGATTGGGTAGTTATGGCTTGATAATAATCCCCTTTCTTTCCAGATTGCCCCATGGGCATGTAGTATTGGGAAAGCATATTCAGAGGCCTTTTGCTCATTGAAGAGCACAGGTAAGTGCTATTAATTCAGCCTTTTGAGCAGAAGTATTTATTGGAAGGGCTTCTGCCTTAACGGTCTTGATTAAACTAACTATAGCATATCCAGCTTTTCCTTCTCCATTATCCAGGATGCCACTGCCATCAGTCAACTAATTGTCATCTGCATTTTCAATAGGGGAATCTTTTAATTCAGGTCTACCAGAGTAAATAAGATCAGTAATTTCTGAACAATTATGTTCTAACAGAGAAGTATGATGGTCAGGTCCAGGCTTAAGGGTAGCTGGACTTAAAGTCTGAGAGGTTTTAAGTACTATTTCCAGTGTGTCTAAACGTGTAGCCTCCTGTTTAGTAAGTTGGCCTCCCGTCATCCATCGGTGGCCTTTGGTCTCTGAACACTTTGAACCTGCTGTGGAGTCATCACTGTCAAGGACTGTCTCATAGTAAGTTTTGAAGCTCCTTCTACCAGGAGGACTGTGGCAGATACTGCTCGAAATCAGCCACTCTTGAGCTACATTACCAAGTGACTTTGCAAAATATCCCACTGGCCTTGTTTCATTTCCTAACTTTTTAAATGTTTATTTATTTATTTTTGAGAGAGAGAGAGAGAGAGAGAGAGAGAGAGAACACAAGCAGGGGAGGGGCAGAAAGACAGGGAAACACAGAATCTGAAGCAGGCTCCAGGCTCTGAGCTGTCAGCACAGAGCCCGATATGAGGCTTGAACCCACAAACTGTGAGATCATGACCTGAGCCGAAGTTGGACTCTTAACTGACTGAGCCACCCAGGCACCCTCTCATTTCCTAATTTTTGAGTAGGAATTCGCAAAGCTTGTCTCTGTTTTTCTGCTACTTATAAAGTGAAAGGTTCTTCTAAATTTGGTAAAGCCAAAGCCAGGGCTGTTGAAAGTTTAGTTTTTAATGTTTGAAAGGCCGTCTGCTGGGCTTTTGTCCAGAGTAAAGGTTCTTCCTCGGGGCCTTTAATTGAATCATATGATCGTTTGGCTAAGACCCCAAATCCAGGAATCCACAGGTGATAAAAGCCTGCCATACCCAGGGAAGTGCAGAACTGTTTCTTTGTAGCTGGGGGGTCCAAGATCTAATATAGCCTTTTTTCTGTCAATAGACAAGGTACGATGTCCTGGTGTTAGTTCATATCCCAAATATTGTAATTTTTGTCTAGATATTTGTGTCTTTTTAGGGGAGACCCAATACCCTCTGTCTGCTAAGAAGTTAGGTAAAGTTGTAGAATTACTGTCAGGCGTTTCTTTACTGGGACTACAGATTAAAATGTCATCCACATATTGAATTATAGTCCCTTGTGGTGAGGAGGTTCCACGGAGGTCTTTGCCAAGTGTGGCCCTGAACAAAGGAGAATTTTTTCTAAATCCCTGGGGCAAAACTGTCCAAGTCAATGGAGCAGGCTGTGGGTTTGAAGGTGAAGCCCGTTCCAAAGCAAATGGTGGCTGTGTTTGCTCACTTAGAGGGATGCAGAAGAAGGCGTCTTTTAAACCAAGTACTGTAAACCAGTTGGGATCACCAGGGACCTGGGTGAGAATAGTATACGGATTTGGCACTTTGGGATGAATGGCTCTTAAATCTTGTACCATTTGGCTTCTTTTACTGGTAAAACTGGAGTGTTATAAGGAAATTGACAAGGTGTTTGAGAATACCATGTTTGAGAAATTTGTCAATAAGTGGTTGTAGCCCAGCTTTCGCCTCAGGTTTTAATAGGTATTGCTTTTTTAAGAGGTATAATGCCTGGGTCCTTTAAGGTCACTTTAACTGGCTGGGCTTTAAGAGCCCATCCTGGGACATCGCAATCCCAGACCTGTGAATTTACTTCCTTCCAGATACTAGAAGGGATACCAGGATAAGGTTTTAATTCCCCAGATGTAAAAGAGAACAAGCTGTCCTCTTCTTTAGTAAGAGCAAACCTGCTTCCTAGTTTATACAGTAAGTCTCCTCCAAGTAATGGAGTGGGACAAGATGGAAGGACTGAAAAACATGAGCTACCAAGTGACAGTCTTGTACTTACGAGTTAAAGGCATTGTTTGGCGGCATGTTGTAGTTTCCCCCTCTCCGCCAACAATTTTATGGCTAGAAAAACAGGTAGAGCCAGAGTGCTGAATAAGAACACAGTAAAGTGGCTCCTATATCAATAAGAAAATTGACAAACTTACCTTCCACATCCAGGGTAACCCGGGGCACAGTCATCTTGATGTCAAAGGGAGCCAGACCAGCCCCAGGGCCCCATCATGCCTCATCCTCTGGTTCCTGCTCTCAGGCAGGGAAGCAAGTTCCTGCCTTCCTTTCTTCCAATGTCACTGTTTTTTTCTTTTTATTTTCTTTTTGTTTTGTTTTTGTTTTTGTTTTTGTTTTTTACAGACAAGACATGGCCCCGGGGGAGAGCCTTTGTTTGGACATTCTTTTTGTTTGTTTGTTCTTTGTTTTTCTTTAAGTTTATTTACTTATCTTGAGAGAGACGGCTACAGTGCAGGAGCAGGAGAGGGGCAAAGAGAGAGAATCCCATACAGGCTCCGTGCTGTCAGCGCAGAGCCTGATGCCGGGCTTGAACTCACAAACTATGACAGGGCTCAGACTCACAAACTGAGATCATGCATGACCTGAGCCAAAATCAAGAGTTAGATGCTTCCCTGACTGAGCTACCCAGGTGCCCCTGTTGGAACATTCTTTACTCCAATGTCCAGTCTGGCCACACCCATAGCGTGGGAACTTACCTGATTCTTTGTCTGATACCGGTTTTTTCTTTGACCCCTGGTTAGTCTTATGTTGTAGGGAATACGCGATAGTGGCAACCAATATCTGAGCCTGTACTTACCCTGCAATTTAGCTCTCTGGTCCTTTCTTGCTTTAACACCGCATCTCTATTACTAAAGACTCCAGTGGCCACCCCTAGTAGGCACTGGGTGGGGGTTTGAGGGCTGAGAGCCATTTTAGTCCGTGTTCAGCAGATGTCAGGTGCCAACTGACATAAAATGAGTGTTTAGTATAGCCGTTCCTTCAGGTGAGGTTGGATCCAGATTTGTATATTTATGGATGGCTTCTATTAAATGGCCCTGAAATAGAGCTGGATCCTCATCAGTTCCTTGAGTAACTTCTTGAATTTTATCATGGTTTACAGGTTTAAAGAATCCTTCTTTCATTCCTTCTGTTAAACAAGTGATCATATGATCTCATCTCTCCCTTCCCAGTCTACTCTCTTGGTATTTCCAGTGTGGCTCAGTGTTTTGGACCGCAGCGCCACCTATTGGATAACGTTCCCTGTCTCTCATTGCCAGTTCGTCAGTGAACTTTTTTTTTTCTTTTAACTTGTTTTATTTATTTTTTTTTTTTTTAAATTTACATCCCAATCAGTTAGCATCTAGTGCAACAATGATTTCAGGAGTAGATTCCTTAGTGCCCCTTACCCCTTTAGCCCATCCCCCCTCCCACAACCCTTCCATCAACCTTCAGTTTGTTCTCCATATTTATGAGTCTCTTCTGTTTTGTCCCCCTCCCTGTTTTTATATTACTTTTGTTTCCCTTCCCTTGTATTCATCTGTTTGGTCTCTTAAAGGCCTCATATGAGTGAATTCATATGATTTTTGTCTTTCTCTGACTAATTTCACTTAGCATGATACCCTCCAGTTCCATCCACATAGTTGCAAATGGCAAGATTTCATTCTTTTTGATTGCTGAGTAATCCTCCATTATATATGTATACCACATCTTCTTTATCCATTCATCCATTGATGGACATATGGGCTCTTTCCATACTTTGGCTATTGTTGATGGTGCTGCTATAAACATGGGGGTACCTGTGTCCCTTCGAAACGGCACACCTGTATCCCGTGAATAAATGCCTAGTAGTGCAATTGGTGGGTCATAGGTAGGTATTTTTAGTTTTTTGAGGACCCTCCATACTGGTTTCCAGAGTGGCTGCACCAGCTTGCATTTGAGCCCCTGCCCAGATATGGGTTGTTGTTTTTTTTTTTTTTTACTCTCAGGTCCAACAACAAGTTAATATGATATATATATATCTTGTCAAGTCAGATCAAATATCATAAATGCTTAGCCCTCAATAAATTGAGAAGGGCTTTCGGAATATTGTCCTAATTGTTGTTTTATCTGAGCCAGATTGGCCATCGAGAATGAGACCTAGACTCTAATTGTGCCCATTTCTCTATTAGCAACCTCCCTAAGAGGATACAATCCAAATTTAGTGAAGCTCCTGGGAGACAGGGAGTTCCCACTCCTAGTGTGTCCAGCTGGGCTGGGAGCAGAGGGGTCTTGGGGCTTATAAAAGAGGGGGCTAGTGACAGGGCCAGGTTCCTGTTTGTCTGGACTGGCCAGTAATTCCTCCAGATTTGTTAGGTGGCATGGGTCTATTTAGATATTCATCATCCAGTACGTCCAGACGGGGGTTTGTTAACCTGGCTAGTGGATAGACACATTCTGCAGGAGGCCCTCAGGTCTGGATCCTGATGTAGGGCCGTGAAAGCCTGGACATAGGGTACCTCAGTCCATTTGCCCTGTTTCTTGCAGAAGAGATGTAACTGATAGATTGTATTAAGGTTTAATGTTCCATTAATGGGCCATTTCCCTCATCTTCTAAGGAGTACTGAGGCCAGGCAATATTACTAAAGAAGATCAGGGTTTGTTTGTTTGTTTTTTTTCCCTTGGATCATGCAATCCGAATCGATTCCAGTGGGTTAAAAGGCATCCCAAGGGAGAGTCCTTGGGGACTGAAGAAGATCCCACATTCCTAGAAAAGCAGAAAAGGTCCATGACCAAAAAATCCCCCCTGATTCCCAGGTGGCATCCTACACAGGATATTTAGAGGTTCCAGGCATCAAAGGCAATCAGAGGCGTCCTTCGAATATAATCGCTACTGATCACCATTCCAACATAAAGACCCCATGGGAGGGATGCCCGTGTCCCCCCTACCCTGCCCCATTGCATCCTGGGTTACAAATGGGTGCCTGGTGAATGGAGTGAAATACCGTGCCTTGCCTTGCCTTGCCTTGAAGGCTATGCCATGCCTTGCCGTGAAGGCCATGCTGTTTTTAACCCATAAAAAACACTCAAAAAGTTTTACAAGAGGAAATTATCCAATTTGGTAACCTCAGTAGTGAGTAGGGGACACTGATGAAAAATAGTAAAGATAGAAGTCCATCATGTGGACTTCTAAGTGACATTCCAACACATGTAGTCTGTACAGCCAACTTCCCTACGAAATGGTCCCCGATTGGGTTTTAATTCAGTCCGGTACTGGTTTCAGCAGGCTCCCGGTGGAGGCCCCTCGGCCAGAAGCCGCTAGACCAGAGGTGGAGGGGATCACGTTAGGCCAATGAGGAGGAAACCTCAAAAGGGAGTCTTTAAGATTAGCAGCCGTCCTAGTGACTTAGGTGGCTGTCCCGTGCCCAAAAGACAGACAAGTTTGTATAAGGACAGGGAAAAAGAGGGGGCATCAAGTTTCTGGGTCTTACTACTATTCTGGCCAGGGTACTAACTTCCAGCCAAAAAGCAGGTTTTCTCCTCCCCATACAGTAAGTAGCCACAGGCTGGAGGATTGCAGCCTGAGCACTCGACTTGAAAGTGTTCCAATGAGACCACACTCCTTGAAAAGCCCCTGAAGTGAGAGTAAAGGAAGAGGAGAGAAAATACTCACCAAGTTCACACTGAGACTCAGAGTCCAGATTAAAAGACTTTAAGCCACATGTAAAGGCACCAAAATGATGAAATTATAAACTGAGGTTCATGGGCAAATGGCTAAGAAAGAATTCTTGAGACGTTTTTGGTGCAAAGACGTGATTTTATTCAAGCACAGGGACAGGACCCGTGGGCAGAAAGAGCTGTACGTGCAAGTGGGAGGGGTGGCTGATGATATAGTCTAATTTGTGGAGGGACAGGGGTAGAGGTAACGTAGGTTACTAAGGAATTTTTGTATGCCGAAGTCAGGGTCTTACAGGACCTTTTAGTTTTTAGTGAAGTGTAAACATTAAGACATTAAGGCAGCCGTGAACTTCTTGAGGAATGTCACGCACTGCGTGTCTCAGGTATCAGGGGGCCGCAAGCTGTAAGGAGATTTACTTTAAAATACACTTTTCTTGTCTTTGTTCTCCTCATCAAGACCATGACCTGAGCTGAAATCAAGGTCAGACGCATCACCGACTGCACCATGCAGGCACGCCACAAAAGCACATTTTAAAGCAGACTTTTAAGTATCAGTCTGATCTTTCCCTCTGAATTTCTAAATAAATGATGCTTAAAATTGCCACTTTCTCATTAATTTTAGACATTGTCTACTAACTTTCTATTATGGAAAGTAAGAGATTTAGTACTTTTGTACTAGCCTCTACCTCTGATTTCCTTTGAGCTCCCAGGACAGTGATATGGTAATTATCGGTAAATTGGTAATTGATGTTTACCTTATGTAACCACATCAGCATTGTTCATCACTGAGCCAAGTGGTTGTATTAAGATTACATTTCTTGGGGCGCCTGGGTGGCTCAGTCGGTTAAGTGTCCGACTTCGGCTCAGGTCACGATCTCGCGGTATGCGAGTTCGAGCCCCGTGTCGGGCTCTGTGCTGACCGCTCAGAGCCTGGAGCCTGTTTCAGATTCTGTGTCTCCCTCTCTCTCTGACCCTCCCCCATTCATGCTCTGTCTCTCTCTGTCTCAAAAATAAATAAATGTTAAAAAAAAAAACAAAAAAGATTACATTTCTTTAAAAAAAAAAAAAAGAAACAAAAGAAAGATGGGGCACCTACTTGGGTGGCTCGGTCGGTTAAGCGTCCAACTTCGGCTCAGGTCACGATCTCACAATTCGTGAGTTCAAGCCCCGCATCAGGCTCTGTGCTGATAGCTCAGAGCCTAGAGTGGGCTTCGGATTCTGTGTGTGTGTCTCTCTCTCTGCCCTTCCCCGCTCACAGTCGGTCTCTGTCTCTCTCAAAAATAAATAAACGTTAAAATAAATAAATAAAAATAAATAAAATTTTTAAAAGATTACATTTAAAAATTTTTTTCAACTCTATTTTTCTGAGGTTAACAGGTTCCATATTTTTAAAAATGTTTATTTATTTATTTTGAGAGGGAGAAAGAACAAGCATGAGCAGGGGAGTGTCAGAGAGAGAGAGGGAGAGAGAGAATCCCAAGCAGGTTCCATGCTGTCAGCACAGAGCCTGAGGTGGGGCTCCATCTCATGAACCCTGAGATCATGACCTGAGCTGAAATCAAGACCCAGCCACTCAAATGACCGAGCCACCCAGGTGCCCCTCTATATTTTTTAAAGTTTATTTATTTATTTTAGTCATCTCTACCCTCAGCATGGGGCTGGAACTCATGACCCCAAGATCAAGAGTTGCATAATCTTCTGACTGAGCCAGCCAGGTGCCCTTCCCCATCAGGTTCCTTATTTTTAATTTGCACATTTTTCTGTCACTACAGAATCGCAAGTCCTTCTAGAACGCATCAAGAGAATTGTAAAACATGCTAATTCTGTGTGCAAGAAAGCATCAAGAATTCTATTTGCTTAGACTCAATCTCTCTACCTAGAGCTCTGTGTTTTCCTGCTCTATTTTTCTCTGATTATTCTCTGTGCCTTGTTTTTTTACCTCTGATGCTCTGAAATTAATGATGAGTTTGTTTGTAGTGTCGTTCATTATGTCGGGCATTCGGCAGACCCTTTCAAAAGCCATGTCTTTTGTTTTGTTTTGTTTTGTTTTGTTTTAATTGATGAATGCCTTCTTTTTGGGGAATCTATTTTCAGAGACCTTTAATTAATCCTCCTGATTTCATTCCACATCCTACCCCCACCTTTCAAGATAGTTGTTTCTTTAGTGTTTACTGTTGGGTGTACTTCTCTTTAACAATTCGTATTTAACTTCCTTATTTCCTTTCCTTATCTCTGCTCATTCCTGTATCAACTTTCCATCTTCCCCCAAAATGCTACATCTTGCTTTTGCTGTTGCCTCACCTGGCAGTGACTGCTAATTGTTCCTCAAAGTCTGTTCTCCCCTTCGTGCGTGGTTATCAGACCCTAACTTTTTGCCTGGATAGATGCTATCGCAGAAGATGCCGGTGGCCCCTCCTGGTCCTTTCACCCCTTTACCACTTCTGTGCATACTTCTTCCTAGGGTGCTTTTGCTCCCAACAACCAGCACCCATTTCTGTCTGTCAGAGAGGATTGCCTTCAAGCTGCCAGAGCCCCCACCGCGTGTGCACCCAGAGAGCTGAAACAACCTTGTTTAGTAGTATGTAAAATGATGCAGATCCCTTGCCCGTGTTGTGACAGCTCTGAGATGGTCAAGATTTCCTCTGCCTAACAGCCAATCAGAATGCAAGAACCATGAGGGCACAGTGTCTTATTCATGACTGTTTCCAGAACTCAGAACCATGCCTGGCACATGGGAAGTGCACAAATGTTTTGTTGAATGAGTGAATGAATGCCACAGCAATTATTTCTCTCTAGCAGCCAGGAACAAAGGGTAGCGGTGGTTCCTGACACAGAAAGAACTGAAACAATCTTGGGGGAGAGCATGGCACAGCAAAGGTGGGTAGTCCCAGTTGAAAGAGTCCTCATAGCAGGGGATGGCCAACACACTTCAGGGGCGGGAATATGAAAACAGCAAAGGGAAGGGGGCAAGGAGAATGTTATAGAGCCCCGGGGGCGGGGGAGGGTGGGGAGAGCACAGATTATTTGAAGACCCATAAGGAGGCCTGCTAGAACCACAGTGTGTAAAGGGGAAATGTCAAGAGGTCAGCCTGACCCAAATTACTTAAAAAATGAACTTGTGAGCATTTGGTGACACAGATACAAAATGGTTAAAGGGTCCTCAAACATGCAAATCTTCAGGATAAAGACAACCCTCACATTCCCTTTATAAAAGATAGTTAAACATTTTTTTTTAATGTTTATTTATTTTGGGGGGAGAGAGACACAGAGTGTGAGCAGGGGAGGGGCAGAGAGAGAGGGAGACACAGAATCCGAAGCAGGCTGCAGAGGCTCTAAGTTGTCAGCAAGCACAGAGCCTGATGCGGGGCTCGAACCCATGTGCTGTGAGATCATGAGCGAAAGTCGGCTACTTAACTGACTGAACCACCCAGGCGCCCCTAAAAGATAAAGTTTTTAGCTGATATATAAAGTTTTAGCTTTGAATCAACGTATTTCTTAGAGCCCACAAGTAGGTGTTGGTGAGATCAGAGCCATTTGGTGGCATCCAAATTCAATGAAATGGTCCTTCTAAGCATTAAGCTATGAAGCTTTGCTAAGATGTACGTGATCAATTTGAAACTTATATTTCAACATTTGCACCCAACCGTAATTAAGGATAAAATGGATATACCGCCCTCATTATGATTTGAGGATTCTAGAATTCTTCATAGGTCCAAGTGGATTCCCATCACTACAGCTGGATTCTGGTGTCTAGAATTGGATAAAATGAAGAAAAAACAGTACTCTTAAAAACTGTTACTAATGTGCTTTGTTTGGCCCTCAAGGTTAAAAAACAATTGAGAAACCACTTAAAAATCAGATTTCAAGTAAACTGGAATTCTTAGCGTCCCTTGGAAAAGACCAGAGGATCCCATAATAACGGGCCCTTCGGCAGCAGTTAGCTGGAACTCAGTATCAGTGCCAAGCAGCCCACAAAACAGCGCCTCTCGAAGTTGAATCTCTGTGAATTCCCTGGGGGATCTTGTTAAAAATGCAGGTTCTGACCCAGTAGCTGCGGCCTGAAGCTCTGCTATTCCGAAAAGCCCTCAGGCGTACAGAAGCTGCTGGTCCCTCCGCCACACTTTGCATAGCGAGACTAGGAATTAACAATCAGCACAAACGGAAGCAGAAATAAAAAAGCAAACATTATCTTTATTTAATAATCTTTGATATTTAAAATACAACTCATTGAACATCCACATTAATAAGAGAACCGTCAGTGTTCAACAGTGCTTTGGAAGCCCGGCTTTTCCGAGGACCAGAGAGGAAGGCCTGTGTGTGTCTAGTAACCGCAAGAGAGCTCAAGAGGGAGGAGGAACACACCCCGAGGGCCGCACAGTTGGGTCCTGAGCAAACGGCAGTGCCTCAGTGCACTTGTGTCACGGCCAAAAGACAATGCTTTTTCGGGTGTGTTTTGTACTTGAATTTCAAATAATTTATACACAACAGTAATTTTTAAAAAGTTATTTCTAGTAGTCCAGTGTTGTAGAAATTCTATTTTTCACATTCAAATGTACGTTTTTCTCTTTTAAAAAAAAAACTTTAAAAAATTCCTGGAAACATTCACCTTTGAACTATGCAAGAAACAAGTGAAGCGCTTCCTAAATGAATCAGAAATTTCCACATATATTTCACTATTGCTTCCCATTCCTTGTCTATGAATCCGGTCTTAAGATATTTACTGATACACTATTATTAATTAAACATGCGAGCCAAATAACTGTAAATTTAGAAGTGATGTTACTAGCATTAATTCTTAAAATGCCAGAACATTGGGGGGAAACAAAAATAGCACAGATTTTCTTCAAAACAAATAAATAAAAATTCAAGAATTAACCAACCATATCAATGTTTTCATTCATGAAAACAAAATGAACAAAATACTTTTGTTAACGTAAGACTTTAAAATATAAGCCAGTTCCTTTCTTTAGCAAAAAACACTGGTTTACGAAGAGACCAGGAATACAGTTTTCTTTTTGAAAATATGAAAAAATGATCGACACTGGTGAAATGGTTAGTTGATCCAATCTGGTTTTTCTTAATTAAGATCACATATACAATATCTCCATTCTTGTTAGGGCTCAGATACAACAATTTAGAGTAGTGGCCGCTGGGCTTCCCAGTTGCAAATAAAGTTAATAGGAAATCATCATAATATTGATTATTGAGTCCTCTCGAGAATTTAAAAACATAGATTTATTTCAACTGGAGACATTTTAATTTCTATCACTATACTTTGCTTATGCACTGACTCAATCTTTTTTGAATCTGCATGGATCCAATGGGCCAATTTTAAGACATTTAATAAATCTTGGCACTCGCATGATACTATTTAAGGAGTATCAAACATGCAGACATTAAAAATGTAATTTAGGCTCTGACAGGAATAAAAATTACTTTATTCAACTTAAGTGAAATAACACAGACTATTGGTAGTTTTACCTATAATGATCTTCAACCAGTTTTGAGCTTTTTTCCGTATTAACTTTGGCATGAATAAAGTCTTAATTAAGAAAAATCAAGTTTTAAAGAAAAAAAAAAAGCACCTCCTTACATATTCTGTGAATTGTAAATTATTTGACCAAGATCTTAAAAGTTAAAATAGAGTTTACCTGCAGAAATCTTTTCAAACAATGTACATTATTGAAATATTTGTTATGTTAATTACTGTAAAAAGTGTTTATTGATGGTTTTAGATCAGAGGTTAACCTGTGAATTTTTTTTAACTACTGTGATTTTAAAAACATAAATAACTACTTATTAAATCCATAACATCTCAAAATATGAAAGTGGTGTTTCCAAAACTTGTTTGAACTTTAAACACTAGCATAGCCACTGTAGGTATTTTATCCTGGTAATGCAACTTATACATTAGAAAAATGATACCAATAGTTTAAATGTTAAACATTAAGGTGTTCCCAATTGGCAAAACAGAATGGAAAGCTTTATATAGAGATCTTAGCAGGACAGTTTTTGTGAATTTCATTGTTTCTGACTTTCTTGCAGGATGATTCCGGTAAATAGCAGTTACTGATGTGTGAACTATACTTTTGTATAACTAAGTTTTCTGATACTGTAGTTACAGGCATTGGCATCTTTTTCATACTGGCCAATCGATTAAGAAACGGAATCTAAATTAAGTTTAAGCCAATTCAAACAAATTGGCAGTTCCCTAGTCATTCTGGATCTGCCTGCCGAGTATAACATTCATAAGAAACTAACTAAATAAACACATTCACAAATGTATCCAGTGTGTGCTCAGCTCTGCTTAAAAAAAAAAAAAAAAAAAAGAAAAAAAAAATCCCTAAATGAAGATCAACATGCTATATCTCCTTAAGTGCTTTAATAAAGGTGTGTAATATAAGAACTTTATAAACTCTAAGGTTAAAACTTTCTGCATATTTCTTTACTCATTTTTATATTAGGTAGCTCATCCATTTAAGTGTATGAAAAGTCGAATGTAATTTTTCAATGGGAAAACGTAAAAGCCAAATATCCATGGAAAACAGGACAAGCATACTGGGGATAATGGCAGAAATGTTCACTCTTAAAATATTTTGGTTTGTAAATCTTGAGAGTAGTACTAAACTCCAATGTCTCTTACAGTTCTAAAGTTTTGTAACTCTTCTGAAAACGTTTCGATTCTCAAAAGAAAACTTTAGATTTTAAAGTAAAAGTGTCTAATTTTGCAAGGGAAACTTCAGAAAACTTTATTTGGCACAAAATAATGACTAAAAAGAAAACCTGTCTCTATCCAAAAAAAAAAAAAAAAAGCTACTTCATAATCATACAAAGTCATTTTCTCATCTCTTTTCAACTCAGCCATAAATCCTAGATCAAAAAAATTTCCCTGATAAAATGTGTACAGCCATACACTAGTCATGGCAACATATCATACTTTAATTTTCTAAGCCGTCGGCTGAAATTTCCTAACTTTTAGCTTATGAACAACTCAACATTCAAAAGAGCTTCAAAAGGGGGATGGAGAATGAGGGATGGGGAATAAGTGACGGAATCCGAAATGTCCACTTCAGACAGACAATTAATTTCCACCAAAATCATACCACTATATTGACCCAGATACAAACTCTGTGCATCCCAATCAAAATGTTTATCAAAACTAAAGACTTTCGTATTTACAGACCCAGTAAGTACTGTGTGACTTCTGTAATTCTTTAGCTACTTAAACATGATGCAAGTGTCAAATCACAGTATAAATTTAAATGTATTTTTGTTAGTAGATTATTTTCATGTTCCAGACCATCATCTCTGGCAAGCTATCTATCCTGCTATAAGATGTATATCAGAAGCAGACATCTACGCTCCGTGACTCCACTGTAAACAGAACGGAGAGCTCCAGGCACAAGAGAGAAGAAAATGAAACTGCAAGTAAATCAAAAGCCAAACTTTGTCCCTCATACATTCATGGTGGGTATTATTTGTTAAATCATACACGGAATGAAACTTGCTTGCATACCGTGCTTCTCTTATTTTTCTCAATTGGAGAAGACAAGGAAATATCAAGGTGCCAGAGAAAGGGTTACAGCAAAGCTGTAAAGGTCTGACATAATTGAGAAGACATTCATAAAGCATCTGGAAAAGGATGTGCTCACATACTTAAAAAATTCTCATTTCTTCTCAAATATTTGTGCAGAGTTGATTTCAGAGTTGAGGAATGCATCAGAATCACGAAGCAATGATCCCATCTTAGAGGGCTTAGGAAGCAAAACCTCAAGAAAGATTACCATCTTTCAAAAGAGTTGTAGAAAAGTAAGGAAAACCACGTCCCAAAGAAACTGTGATCAGAGAAAACATCCAAGGGCACGCCACGTGACTGGAGGGAAAGCAGCTAATCCTTCTGGAACCGTTACTCCTATCAACATAGAAAAGACTGTCCTAAAAGGTTAACTTGGTTAATGAGAAATAAAAGCAACTAAGAGATGATGAAAAGCGAGCCAACCGACCAGACCAGAAAGGATGAAAAGAAAATGAACGGAAAAAGTTCTGTGGCAAGAGCTAATTAGCTGGTCTGCAAAAAAGATCCAAGAAAAACGCCCTAACTTTAGACATGTTGGATATTGCACACTCAAAAAGAAAAGGAACCTCTAGAAAACCATTTTCAATGTCTTTAATTGCTAAATGCCTCTTTGGCTAGTGTTTGGAGGATCGTTATTTAGTCCTACAACTGACACATTTTTCCATTTGCTCATCTTTTTGTTGCAAACCGCCTAAAGCCTTATTTCCTCTGTTGAACGTTGTTCCTTGGACACATTACTAAAATGGACCGTCTATGCTGTAATCACCCAGGATAATGCTGGCAAGTACGAAGGTCTAAATGATTTATAAAAGCTATTATTTTTTCCCTTCCGTTTTGAAGTTATTTCTAACAACTTCTAAAGACATGGTCACAGCTGCCTGAAGCATGTCTTCTTCGCTCATAGCATCTCCTGCTGGGAAAGAAAACAAGCGTTATCTCTTAGACATTTCGGGAAAATTCTCAAAGTCATCAAAAGGTAAGCTCCTAGGGGTGCCTGGGTGGCTCAGTCGGTTAAGTGTCCGACTTCGGCTCGGGTCATGATCTCGCGGCCCGTGAGTTGGAGCCCCGCGTCGGGCTCTGTGCTGACAGCTCAGAGCCTGGAGCCTGTTTCAGATTCTGTGTCTCCCTCTCTCTCTGACCCTCCCCTGTCCATGCTCTGTCTCTGTCTCAAAAATAAATAAACGTTAAAAAAAAAAAGGTAAGCTCCTAGAAAATGTATTTCGGTCTGACCACTACAACTGCCTATTTTGATTTGTAATAGTTGCATAAAGTCACATGCATTCATTTACTGTTTTACGAGTCCTGACAAGTACACAAAGCTGTATAACCGCCATCACCACCCAGGTGCAGAACTGTTCCACTGCCCTCCAAAATTTGCTTATGCTGCCCCTGTGTGGTCAATCCCCAAAGTACATTTATTCTATATTTCAAAACAAAGGCATTATGCTGTGAAAGAAAATTGAACTTAGTTGTATATATACGTAATCTGTTCCTTAAACTTTGTTTTGAAATAATTGTTTATTTACGGGAAGTTGCAAAGATAGTTCAGAGCGGTCCCGTGTACACTTCAGCTCAATTTTTAACTCAACAATTAAACTCAGTAATTAAATCCTATGTAACTACAGCTCAAACCCAAACTTGGATGCGCCATCGGTACAAAGTTGTGTGTCGTGCCGTGCTATTTCATCATACGTGTAAGATTTTGTGTCACCACCAGCACCACTATCAGGATGGAGAACTGTTCAAGTGCCACAAAGATCTCTTTCCTGCTCTCCACTTCTCTGCCCCGACCTTCCTTAACTGCAGGCAGCCAACTAATTTGTTCTCCACCTCTACACATTTGTCGTTTTTAGAATGTTACACAAATTGAATCACACTGTAATGAGATCTTTGGAGATTTTCTTCTGCACTCAGCATAATGCCCTTGAGACTCATCCAAGTTGGTGCATGTATCAACGGCAGGTTTGTTTTTAGTCCTGAGTGGTATTCCACGGTGTACTACTGTTTGTTTGACCATTCATCTTCCTGTAGCACAGTATGATTGCTTCCGGTTTTTGATTGTAAGAAATAAAGCTGCTTCTATGAACATTTGTGTACAGGTTTTTACATGGACGGTTAAGTTGTCATATCTCTGGGATAAACGCCCGGGAGTCTAACTGCCAGGTTGTATGGTTAGTACTTGTTCAGTTTTTAAAGAAATTGACAAATTATTTTCCAGACTGGCTGTAATAGTTGAAATGTAGAAACTTCACCTCCTTTTACCTCCTTTACTCTCCCAATATTTTCTACATATACACCAAACACCAAATCAATGTTCTAATTCTTGCTTCAATCATTAAACATAATTTAGAAAACTCAAAAGGAGAGGAACATCTATTGTTTACCCATATTTTTACTCTTTCTACTGTTCTTTTTTTCCTTTCTGAGGTTCCCAGATGAATTCTCTTATCATTTCTGTTTAGAAAGCTTCCTTCAGCCATAATTTTAGGGTGGGTCTGCTGGTGAGAAATTCTCTTAATTTTTCTCTTCACTCCTGAAGGAAATTTTCACTGGGAATTCTTGGTTGAGAGTGTCTTTTCAGCACTTGAAAAATGTTATGCCACTTCCTACTGATCTCCATGATTTCAGATGAGAAATCTGCTGTCACGCAAACTGCTGCAGGCAAGATGTCTCTAGCTGGTTTCAAGATTTTCTTCTTTTGTTTCAGTTTGCAAAAGCTAGATTATCATGTCTTGGCATAAATTTCTTTGGGCTTAACTGTTAGAGGTTTTCTCAGTTAAATCTGGAGTTTTAGATCTTTTGCCCAAGCTGGGGTTTTTAGCCATCATTTCTTCAAATGCTTTTTCAGCCCACCCTCCTTATTTCCCGAGATTCCCATGGTGCACACCTTAGATCTTTCCACTATGGTCCCACGGGTGTCCAAGGCTTTGTTTGTTTTGTCCAGTCTAATTCTCTCTGTTGCTGAGAATGGGTACTTTCTATTGTTCCGTCTTCAAGTTCATGGATTCTCTCCTCTGTCCTTCCATTTACCTTTGGACCCACCCATTACATTTTTATTTTTATTTATTTATTTATTTTTATAATAAAGCCTTTTATTTTTTTAATTTTTTTTCCTAAATTTTTTTTTAACGTTTATTTATTTTTGAGACAGAGAGAGACAGAGCATGAATGGGGGAGGGGCAGAGAGAGAGGGAGACACAGAATCGGAAGCAGGCTCCAGGCTCTGAGCCGTCAGCCCAGAGCCCGACGCGGGGCTCGAACTCACGGGCCGAGAGATCATGACCTGAGCCGAAGTCGGACGCTTAACCGACTGAGCCACCTAGGCGCCCCACCCATTACATTTTTAAATTTTAGGTACTGTGATTTTTCAGTTCTAAACTTTCCATTTAGTTCATCTTTATATCTTCCTTCTTGAAGCTTTCTATTTTTTCATTTGTTTTAAGCATGTTCACAATTGCTCAGTATAACATTTTTATGATAGCCGCTTTAAAAATCCTTGTGAGGGGCGCCTGGGTGGCTCAGTCAGTTAGGTGTCCAGCTCTTGGTTTCAGCTCAGGTCATGATCTCCTGGTTTGTGAGATCTAGCCCCATGTCAGGCTCTGCACTGACAGTACATAGCCTGCTTGGGATTCTCTCCCTCCCAGTCTGTCTGCCCCTCTCTTGCTCATGCTCTCTCCTTTCTCACAATAAGTAAAATTAAAAAATAAAATAAAATAAAACTTCTTGTGAGATTAATGAATTCTAACATCAGTGTCATCTGGGTGGTGGTGTCGATGAATGGTCTTTTCTCAAGTTGAATCTTTCCTGGCTCTTGGTATGATAAATACTTCCGATCAAATCCTAGACATCTGCCATGTTGCATGTTACAAGCCTGGGTCTTCTCTTCCAGCAGGCCTCTTCTGACACAGTACCAGTGGGGGAGAGGGTGCTGCCTTGCTATGGCCAGAGAGGGGGAGCGTGTGTGCGATCGTGACTGCTGTGCACACGTGGGACTTCTGGCTCCCCACTGTCCTCCATTAAGATCTCCCTGACTGGAAGGGTAGGAATGCCTCCGGACTGCCTCTCACCGACGCTGGGGGTGTGGCCTCGTTACTGCCTCAAATCACTGCCTCCGGATTCTCCACTAGGCCTCTTCTGAAACTACCCTGCGGGAAACCAGAGGGACGCCTCGTATGGCTGGGTGGAAGTCTAGGCTCCCTGTGACCACAGACCCCATGGGAAAGGGCCCCTCATTCTCTCCGGGAGGAAATGAAAATCCCAGTTCCTCATTTGGCCACACCACCCTGGCCAGGCAAGTGGGACGTTCAGCTCGTGCCTGCCAGCTGGGGATGCCAGTCTATGCTCCCACCTGGCCTGTGCTGATGCGGTGGGGTGACGATAAGGCCAGTTTATGACCCTCTTTGGCTGGACTAGAGTATTTATTATATAAAAGACTCTACTTGCTCCGCAGTCCCTTTTTTTTTTTTTTTTTTAATTTTTTTTTCAACGTTTTTTATTTATTTTTGGGACAGAGAGAGACAGAGCATGAACGGGGGAGGGGCAGAGAGAGAGGGAGACACAGAATCGGAAACAGGCTCCAGGCTCCGAGCCATCAGCCCAGAGCCTGACGCGGGGCTCGAACTCACGGACCGCGAGATCGTGACCTGGCTGAAGTCGGACGCTTAACCGACTGCGCCACCCAGGCGCCCCTCCGCAGTCCCTTTTGACTACACAGAGCAGGCTTACTGGGTCTGTGCCATAGCTTCTTCACCAAATCCAGGGTGTGTGAAGCAGAGAGCACCCAGGCCACATGCCACTATGTGATCCCTCTGGTCCTGAGCCCCCTAAGCCGTCTGTCTCTTCTCTAGCTTTCAGAATTTTCTTATGTTCTTTTGATATAAATGTCCGTGGTTGTTAGCTGTAAATAGCAGGAGGAATCGGGAAAAGCACCAGTTCGTCCCTTTTTATTGTTAAATAGTAGTCCGTGGTTTCCAAGTACCACAAACATGCATCCATTCACCAGCCGAAGGGCAACTTTTGGGTAGCTCCCAGTTTTTGACAAGTAGGAAGCTGCTCTAAGCATTCACGTACAAGTTTTCCTGTGAACCTAAGTTTACTTTTTTTTGCTTACATACCTCAAGCGGGACCTTTGAATCACATGGTTAAGTGCACATTTAAGTTTATAAGAAAATACTAAACTATTTTTCAAACTTTTACATTCCTACTAACAGCACAGGAGTGTCATGGCAACCCTGATCCTAGTCAGCACCTGGTATTGTCAATTTTATGGTTTTATGAAGCCATTCTTATAATGAGGTGTGTAGCTTTAATTTGCATTTCCCTAGGGAAACCTGGGGGGCTCAGTCGGTCAGGTGTCCGACTTCAGCTCATGTCATGATCTCATGGTTTGTGAGTTCAAGCCCTGCTTTGGGCTGTGTTGCTGACAGCTCAGACCCTGGAGCCTGCTTCGGATTCTGTGTCTCCCTCTGTCTCTGCCCCTCCCCTGCTCATGCCCGCTCGCTCGCTCGCTCGCAGAGATCTCTCTCTCTCAAAAGTAAATAAACATTAAAAATTTTTTAATTTGCATCTCCCTAACGATTATTAATATTGATTGTATTTTCACATGCTTATTTGTCAACCATGGTGAAGTATCTGTTCAAATCCTTTGCCCCTTGAGTTTTCTTATTTCAGTTTTGAGAGTTCTTCACATGTTCTGCTTACAAGGCCTTTGTCACATAGTTGCTTTTTCACTCAACTGGTACTACCAGGAACTGACCAAAGTTTAAGACCTATTAAACCAAGGCCTGATCACTAACTCTCGATTTCCTATTATTTAGACTACACTTGGGCGTTTTCAGTTTTCCAGGTGGTAAAGCGTATCTTCCCGCTACCAATATTCTTTATCTCCGAGGAACTTTTGGAGGGTGTATTAATTACTGTGAAGTCGCAAGTACTGTTTAGAATTTTAAAGCAACATATCCACTGAATGCTCTAGTCTGCTTCTTAATCTTAAGTCTGCTTCTTAATGCTTCTTAATCTGAGGAAATTTAGTAGATTCCAAATTCATACATGAATTTCAGTGTAATTCAAGAGGGGAGAAAAAAGCCTGTCAAGCCAAAAACCACATGGAGCCCGTGTCAAACACAGCACAGTCAGGGAGGCATACCTGGATCGCTGCCCAGTGCACCTGAACTTGTGGTTGGCCTCTCGCGTGGGTGGGAAAGCTGTGCTGGTGGATGCTGCTGCTGCTGCTGCCTGAAACACGTGAAGGTGAGTGTATGTTAAAACCCAAACCCGAAGAATAAATATGCCACGAGAAAAACTGCGCATGGAAACTAAATGGTTCCACAAAACAAAAGAGTCACTGTCATGACCTCCACAAAAGAAGGCCAGAGCAATCACTCTGATATATATTACTTAAAAGTAGCACAGTGCTGATCCTAGGAGACCCAGATATAAAATCTGAATTATCAAATCAACAGGTAAAGATTTTCACCGCGAAATAACACATAAGCAAAAGCATTCGCTGGCAGGTAGGTGTTTTGACTTACAGATCCTTAGTATTGTTGGAAGTCGCTGGAAATAAGCACCTTTGAGAACATTAAGCATCTCAAATTACCATGCCAGTTAACATGACCTTCCCACGGCTGCCTTCTTCTTGCCGTCCAGCTCCGAGCTTCAGCATGTCCTCAGAGACACCTTTGCTGACCAGCCCACATACAGCAGCCAGCAGCCATTCTCACTATCTCCTCACTTCCTTTCGATTTCGGCGTCACCTTAGCACCATCTGATACTCTTCTGTTTGTCTCCCTCTTCAAGCTAACAAGAGCACAAACCTTATCTCACTTCCCAAGTGCCTAAAACACTGCCCGTCACATGGTACGCATCCACCAAATACTTGATAAAGGGAAAGAAGTTAAAATAACTTTTTAAGATGCGTTATCAAGTTGCAGTACCATCTATTATATTAAAATAAATTTTCCCTGGATTTTTTGCAGAAGGGAGAACGACGTCAGAAAAATCCACGTTTGAAAACATTTAAACACGATGGTTATGATGTAAATACTTAAAGAATATACACTAAAGTACTGAAATGTAATGGCAAATCATGTCTGCAAGTTATTCTCAAATTCCTCAGAAATGTCCACAATTAGGGAATTTGGGTGAGTATAAGGAGTTCTGGGAACTAGTTCTGCTTTTAAGTAAATTCAAAATTATTTCACATAATACATACATAATATGTTTAAAATTAAAAAAAAAACATAAACAGCTGACACTGCAATGAGAAGCCATAGCTTTCAAAAAATGCATAGAAGGATTTTTAAAGGAACCAGAATTTTAAATTTGCCAGCAACTCTACAAATAGAATAGCACACGATGTCTTCCAGAGTCTCAGTCTCCTGCTTTAAATATGAGCAACAAAGAAAACCCAAGCATATTGCCATCTGCCTCAGTTTACTCTCAGGCGTGCGTGGCTAACAGTGCACAAGAGGGTAGGTTCCCAGCAGCCCATCCCGACAACAGGGTGTGCACGAGAAAGCAGTCCATCCCGGTAACGGGGTCCGCCTCTGCAAGGCAGGAGGAATCAATCCTGGCACATCAGATCTCTCCGCCCGCCCTTTTCCCCCTCTAGCCAAGCCAACATGTCAGAACACAAGAGAGTGGTGGGTGAGACAGCAGCTTTAGAGGGACAGTCTTCATCTACTTTAAATTTATGAAAAGTGAGAAGTAAAGGAATTGCCAGCCTTGAAACAGTCCTGACCCCTCTCATATTTGCTGACACAGTAAGATGCAACATGTTCAAACAGCAAATCAGTACCCACTCCCACTGTGTCTTCGAATGTGCCCTCAGAATCAGAAGGTAGAAAGCTAAAAACACCACTGGAGGTCACTGTACAGCGAGGATGCTGGTAATCAACTGAGCGCTCGCAGAAATGAGGCACGACCATCTTCCTGCTGCTTTGGTTGTTCTCTGTGGGCAAGTCAAGTCATGGAGCCGGTCCCAGGATGCGGCTTCCCGGCAGCCGCAGTGGGGGCTGACTTCCTGTTTCCACGTCTAGGCAACCGTGGTGGCAAGCTTCCAGACCCTAGGATCACAGCTATGGCAACGTGTTCTTGAACTCCGTGTCCTGATTTCCCATCCTCCCAACCGGGGCGGTTGGTTGCACTCTTCCAACAGGCTGGTCTGTGGAATTCTGGAAGCCTGGCTACAGCCCGCACCGCCTGCTTGCTCTTCCTAAGACTGCGTAAGCCCTGAGTCTCTGTGTTAAAAGCTTTCCTGCTCAAAATACCTCTAGCAGCTTGTTTCTTAAAGTGAATCGCATTATGCCGTGCCACCGAAGCAGTGGCTCAGGTGTCAGACAATTAAAAAATCATAGCAATCCGCGACCATGGAAACAATGCCCAGTAACTGCCTCTTTGTTGGGTAACACTTTTTTAGTAACAGAAGGAGAGAATCTGCATCATTTCAGAGCTACGCTTAGAGAAGACGATGATGCTAACACATTTGTGGAATACTTTACGGTTTACACAACAGTTGTACACGCACTAATTCAATTTGTGAATGCGGTAGGTTTTATACTGACACTGCTGGTGTAGTAAGAGTTTCACTTGGGCTTTTATAATAGGTAAAATGGATTGAGAGATTACTACTGGAAAAAAAATACGGCTGTGAAAACATTGCCTGACACTCATTCATAAACTATGACTTACTTTGTAACAGGTAGATTTTTAAACAGTATTTTTATGTTTGATCAAGCATGAATACGGTGGTTACTACACTAGGCATGAAGCTTCAAATAGTCTATAAGAAAAAAAACTATTAGAATGTGTAACAAAATAAACTATTTGAATAATAAAAAAAAAACCCTGAATTTGAATTCAGAATTTGTTTGAATAACAGTTAGCACCAGGGTCAGTTTGGAGAGGGTCAGAGGGAAGAGCGCGATAACCTTAGAGCCAAGTTCCCAGGGACAGAAGCTAGAGAGAACCTGTAGGCCTAATAATCAGGAATTCCGGTGAAAGGCCTAATATTTGAAACTACAGCTGTTCCTCAGCTCCTTTACTACTGAGTCTAACAAGACTCTGGATGCTACGCAATGGTGGACAGAAACACCAAGAAGTTCGTTCTGAACTCTTCTCAGCAACTTGTGACTCTATAAGATATTCTCTAGTTCTCAAATTCCCACCGATATTTCGAAGGTCAGGCCAGGCTCAGAGGATGCCGCTGGGGCTGGAAACCATCACTGCCCATGTTCCTTCCCAATCCACTGTCCTCCAACCAGGAAGGAGCCTCACTGATGCTCAAACATTTAAAGAAATAATTTTTTTTTTTTTTAATTTTGAGACATAGAGAGAGAGCATGCGCACATGATGGGGGAGAGGGGCAGACAGAGAGAAAATCTTAAGTAAGCTCCACGCTCAGCACAAGAGCCCCACACGCACGGCTCGATCCCATGACCCTGGAATCACGACCTGAGCCTAAATTAAGAATTGGATGCTCAACCGACTGAGTGACCCAGGCTTCTCCAACCTAAAGTAATTTTTTAAGTAAAGAAGGGATTTGTTTTTCTACTTTAAAGATGTTTTCCTTTTCTTAGATCTACTTGTGAATCTTGCAGTTTGTCAATAAGGTACATCTGTTTGGACCAATTTGTTCTGGCAAAAAATAGAATGTGAAATAAGCATGATAGAAGTATCACTTGAGAACCGTTCTGGAAAGCAGTTTAGAAATCCATACCAAGACCTTAAAAAATATTTCTGTCCTTTAACCCAAAAACCTCAGAATAACTGGAAGAAATGGTGAGAAATTTGAGGCATGGCATCAGTACAGGATTGCTCACTGCACTATTAATTATATAATTTTTTTTTAACATTTATTTATTTTTGAGAGAGAGACAGAGACAGAACACGAGCAGGGGAGGGAGGGGCAGAGAGAGAGGAAGACACAGAAGCTGAAACAGGCTCCAGGCTCTAAGCTGTCAGCACAGAGTCCGATGTGGGGCCTGAACTCACAAACCGTGAGATCATGACCTGAGCCGAAGTCGGGCTCTTAACTGACTGAGCCACCCAGCCGCCCCTGCACTATTAATTATAATAGCAAAAATCAGTATATTACAAAGACTATTTACTATTATGGGAAATGGGTGTAACTAATAACACCATATACGTGTGTGTGAGTAGAAGAGAATGTGTCAAAATACTAACATTAGTTATTAAAATAAAGGATTTTTTAAGTTTATTTATTTTGAGAAGAGAGGGGAGGAAAGAGAGAGAGAAAGAAAGAGAGAAAGAGAGAGAGAGAGAGAGAGAAAGAGAATGTAAGCGGGGGAGGGGCAGAGAGAGAAGGAGAGAGAGAATTTAAAGCAAGCTCCTTTATGTTTCAGCACAGAGCCCAACAAGGGGCTTGAACCCACAAACTGTGAGATCATGACCTGAGCTGAAACCAAGAGCCAGATGCTCAACCGACTGAGCCACCCAGGCACACCAAAAGTCAGGATTGTTTGATTTTGATATATCTTAAAATAAATTTTCTCAAATGTAAGTTTTTATCTAATTAGTTTCACTTTTTTTTTTTTAAGATTTTATTTTTAAGTAATCTGTACACCCAACATGGGACTTGAACATGGGAGTCGCATACTCCACTGACTGAGCCAGCCAGGCACCCCTTAAGTTATTTTTTAACACTAACTAGACATTTGATGACATGACAGAATGATTAATTATCATATGATAATTATTAACAGTGTGACGACAACATTTGGCAATATTAAAAAAAAATGGATGAAATGATACAATAATTTAGATCTGTTACCAAATAATCCCAGCTTGGGGGTGGGAGAGTGGAATGCATGAGAGATGGGGTCACAGAAAACCAAGCCTGGCCACGTGCTGGCATTTGTTAAACACGAGCAATGGGTAAACGGGTTCATTATGCTGGTTTCTCTACGTTTATAGATATTTGAAGTTTATCATAATCAAAGAATTTAAAAGTTCACTTTAAAATTTGAAAGGAAGTGAAAAGCACTAATAAGCACAATTTTGAAATTTTATATATAATTAAATCCATTAACCTATCGCTGAATAAAGACTAGAAATATCTCACATTAAGAGGATGTCAGTTGATCAGAACTTTCCTTCATATACTTCTGATTGTAACTTAAAAAAACAAAACAAAACAGAAAACAAGGTAAATATTATCTTCATTACACCATCATAATGCTCCACTATTTCAGCTCCCACTAATACTGCCAATTAGGATTGTGAGACGCTTCTCGATTATAGAGATGTTGAACTGTGAAAATACATACATCTCAGAATTGATGAAATACAGTGAACAGGCCAGATTCAGCTGCTGGACTTTTGGTTTCTGACCTGGGATCCGAGGATCTGCACAGTCTCTCTAAATACTACCTTGTAACCCCCTTTTTTTTTGTCCCCATTAAAAAAAGAAAAAGGGAAGACGAGTTGTGAATGGTAGTTACTGGAAAGGATGATAATTTTTATTTTCTGGTTTGAGAGCACTGACAGATTTAGGTTTTAGGATTTACGGTTTGCCCCATGGCCCTGATGCGGACAGGCCCGCAGTAACCCCTGAAGTGGCAGTAAGAACAACAAGTAACCACCGTCTGTATCTGGGCGTGTGCTCCCCGACCACAGTGCTGTTTTCCCTGTTAACTGACAGCAGAACTTTGCAAGGTTGCTCAGGTCACCAAGAAGCACATCCAAAGGCATTGTTCTTGCTTTGGTCCAATTCCATTTTCGTTTGATGACTTACATTTGACTGGGTTTCCTTCACCCTATTTCATATAAACCCTATAATTAGTATTGAGGCAAAGACTTTCCTTAAAACTACATATCATTTCAGTTTATTAGCTATAAATTAAAAACAAAACAAAACTCAGATGTTCACAGGGTTCAGGTAGTAACCAATCTTTTAAAAGGAGAGAATCTTAAGTAAAATAGTTTAAGCCAAAGCTCTGTATGTAGAGATTGCAGACAAAACAGACAAAGTACACGTTAAATATGCAATTTTAATATTGTACCAACTACTTTACTTTTCAAAGTAGGCTTCTCTTCTCTTCCGTAGCTCTTCTGAAGTAAGATGTGTACCTGATGTCTGTGGAATATCTTGGGACACATTTCTGGAACTACCTGAAAAGAAAACAGAACAAAAAAAGCAATCATTTTATTTACCAATTCAAGCGATGCTATGTTTATGCTTTTTGAGCAAGCTTTCAAAAAAGTTTTTTTCTTAAAAATATTGTGCTATGTTGTAACTAGAAGAAAGTCTCATGGACAAATCTGAATAAGGCAGTTCAAATATAACCTGTGTCCACACCCATCTGTGACATAGTGGACGTAAGGATGTGAGTCCAACAGCCAACCCATTAGGGAGAGCCATCAACACCACACTTGTGTTGCCCTCTTTAACTTACTAGAAATGCCCCAGCACTTTCAACGAGAAGCAACGAGAAGTGGGTGACTGTAAACCCATTCTCTATATTCCGATCTCCTACGATATTTGCATGCTGTAACAGCTCAAGTGTGTGTCCCAGAGATCCTGACAAGATTGTGAAATAAGGTGGGAAGAAAAGCAAATGACACAAAAATATCTAAAATTATAAAGAGCTGTTGTCTGTCCATTACTGGGCTAATCCAGCAGGACTCTACTAATCAAAAATGGGACCGCACAGATGAAGCACTCCGAGCTGTGCCAGGAGGTGTGAGAAGTTCAGGACAACACACAGGATAAAAAGGATAATCTTCACAGTAATGGAACCTCAATTTTATTTAGGTATTTAAGAAATCCCATTGAATCATCTCATTAAGAAAATAGAAGGCTTGGGGCGCCTGGGTGGCTCAGTCGGTTAAGTGTCTGACTTTGGCTCAGGTCATGATCTCACAGTTCGTGGGTTCAAGCCCCGCACTGGGCTCTGTGCTGACAGCTCAGAGCCCGGAACCTATTTCAGATTCTGTGTCTCCCTCTCTCTGTTCCTCCCCTGCGCTCACTCTGTCTCTCTCTCACTCTCTCAAAAATAAAGGTTAAAAAAAAAAGAAAGAAAAGAGAAGGCAAATTTCCACATTAATTAGATGAAAACAAAACTGCCAAAAAACCACACATACTTTTCAGTAAGCTCTTTGAGCTACCTGCCAGACAACTCCCGCTGCCTGGATTCCCGAGGGGAGACATCTTCACTCTCCTCTGCTAGTGAGTTTATGTCACTATCACGGTGGGTCCATGAAGTGGGCTTATGCTGTAAGGTACATGGCCACTAAGTGTTACACTTTTGAAATATTTTCTGCCCAGGCCTTTTGTATCCAACAGCATACATTTACAAAATAGCAAGTCTGGGTAAGAGCCCCCCCCCAACCCCCCCAGCCTCCCCCATCCCCCCCCCACTTTTGCCCACAAAGATTAACCTCAGGTTATTATTGTTCTGTTACTACAGTTTTTTGACCAAACGGAAAAACCAGACTAAAAATATATCCAATCCTAATATAACTTAGGTTGTTAAAAGGTATTTACATTACAAGAAAACCAAAACAGCTGATTGTCGTATGTCCATAGTCACTGCTTCTAGAGTAATTGTCAAAGAACTTCTACCAACAGTACACTGACTTCCGGGGGAACTAAAGATGATCTGACTCAATCCATCAACAACAAATGAAGGTGCGGCCGAATGTCTGTACCTTGCATACTGAGCTGAATAGCCCTGCGGAGATCTGCTTCTTCATCTTCCATGTCGATTTCCTGGCGACTCAGTGCCAGAGCCCTCTGCAAATCTTCCTCATCTTCGTCTAACATGCCTGACCCATCATTTGCTTCTAAGACTCGTTCCAGATCTGTTTTCTGAACCCTAAAGAACAATAACACTGATGGTAACTGCAGACCAGTCTTCTATTTTAGATAAAACAGAAATATTTATAAACCAAAACATTTCTTAAATAATTTTTTTAAAAAGATTTTATTTTTAAGTAACCTCTATATCCAACGTGGGGCTTGAACTTACAACCCCAAAATCAAGAATCGCATGCTGCACCAACTGAGCCAAAGGGGTCCCCAAAGATTTTATAGAAGTCAAAAATTACACATTTTCTGGCAGATAATCTAACAACCTAATGACTGTGCTGTGCTGTGCATCTAAGTAAATAAAGTAATTCAAATAGTCAATTCAAGTTTGGACCAATAGACTTCACTAAAAATATAAAAGGTCTAAAAAAATCACCAACAATAAAAGGACCACACATTCAGTGTAAGCAGGAAAACATTATTCTTGGGGCACTTGGCTGGCTCAGTCAGTAGAGCATGATCTTGATCTTGGGGTTGTGAGTTCGAGCCCCATGCTGGGTATGGAGATTGCTTAAAAAAATAAAGTCTTGAAGAAAAGGAAGGAAGGAAGGAAGGAAGGAAGGAAGGAAGGAAGGAAGAACATGTAATTCTTATAATGAAATATGAATTACTATCATATACTCCCTACTGCAGGGTTCATCTCACCTCTGTTCTTTCAGCTGTGCTAACTCTTCTCCAATGAGTTTTGGTCTGTGCATCTGTTGGACCCTGATCATCTGTAGAAGTTGGTCAGCTTCACAATCTGGCAGATCACCCTTCACAACAAATATAGAATAACCTAAAAAGAAAAAAAAAGGCAAAAATAAACGAAAACAGCCAGTAAGAGATTAAAAATAGATTTAAAATGATAGCAGATAGAAAGGCAGCACAGTCTAGTGGGAAGAACACAAGTTCAAGAGTGAGGAAGACCTGGGTTCAAATCCCGACTCTCGCTGATCTCAGACAAACTACTGAAAGCCTCTGGGCCACTTCCTTGGTCTGTAAGATGGGAACAGCCATCTCACAGAGTGACTGTGAGAAATAAATGGCATAATGTCCACAAAGGGCCCCTACCAAAACAGTGTGTGACCACATAGTCTGCTCACTAAATGGTATCGGAGAGGCGGGTGAAGGAGTGGGGAAGAGCAAGGAATTCGGAATCAGATTGTCAGGGTTTTTGTCCTAGCTCTTCCAATTCCAAGACCAAGCATGGTCTCTGGTAAATTACTTTACCCAGCTATGTCTTGGTGTATACAACCATTAAACTGATGATAACGGTACCTTCCTCAGAGGGCTGTGGTGAGGACACACTCAGATGTGTGTAATAATGTGAAATACGGGTAAAACGAACAATCTATAGAAATAGCTGCCCCCCCCCCCGACACATTCTCTCTCTCTCTCTCTCTCTCTCTCTCTCACACTCACACACACACACACACACACACACCCCTCCTTGCTGAATATAGGAGCTGGGAAACCAATGCTCAAAATCTAGCCAAAGTATTGATGATGTGGTTCATATTTTCAAAGAATTATACTGATTCAGTGAATTTTTTATAAATGTCATCCTAGAAAGCCAGAGTTTTCTCAGCTAAATCTTCTACACAAAAAATGAACATGGGTAGACTATACCTAAGTCATTGTGATCAATTTAAGCTTTTCTACC
Source organism: Panthera onca (assembly GCF_046562875.1). Taxonomy (NCBI): domain Eukaryota; kingdom Metazoa; phylum Chordata; class Mammalia; order Carnivora; family Felidae; genus Panthera; species Panthera onca. The sequence goes on from NC_138344.1 coordinate 134,450,977, forward strand.
ATAAATTTTTCTTAAGCTTTGGTACTTATTACTGGATATCTTTTGTGAGTATTAAAAGATAATGAAACAAAGAACAAAAGAACTATTAATGGAAAAAATACAAAACAGCACATTAATATTTATTTTTTCAACAAGACATAATACGATTAATATACTTTATTTAAACAAGAACAAATGTGCTCAGAGTTCAGATGGTCTAGAACGTTGTACGCCAGTAAAATTGTTTCTAGACCCTAAAGTAAATGTGTCAGCACCATGGCAGTCCGTGAGGAGCATCATGAAGAACAGACACTCAGCCTTGGTTAGGTGGCACAGTAAATACCTCTGGTTTTATTTAAGACATATGCCAGTGAAGACACCAAAGGGTGGTAAGAGGGTGTGCTGTAATATGCGTTACACTTTTTAAAAAGCACTCTGGGCTGCTTTATCAATATAACGTATAGGAACCAGAGTGCAAGAAGACAGAACCTTACCAAAACAGAAAACCTGAGGGACAACATATATAGGGAAAAGAGATATAAATTTTTTCCAGACATGTTCAGTTTGAAATGCTTCCCAAGTGGAGACATCAAAGCTAGGAGTCTGGCTGTTCAGGGTAGATGTGTAGGCAGAGGATAAAAGTTTAGGAATTATGGGCATATAGATTTTATTTAGAGATGATATTTAAATTTTTTTTTTAATGTTTATTTATTTTTGAGACAGAGAGAGACAGAGCATGAACGGGGGAGGATCAGAGAGAGAGGGAGACACAGAATCTGAAGCAGGCTCCGGGCTCCGAGCTGTCAGCATAGAGCCTGACACGGGGCTCGAACCCACGGACCGTGAGATCATGACCTGAGCCGAAGTTGGACGCTTAACCGACTGAGCCACCCAGGTGCCCCTAGAGATGATATTTAAAATAACAGGATAGCAAAATAAAAATAATAATAGGACAGCCCATAATCAAGAAATCGTCCAAGGATTGTCTCTAGGTCACTTCCAACCATAAGAAATTGGCAAGAGTAAGATCCACAAAAGGAAATCTGAAAGAAGAAGCCAATGAGATAGGAGGAAAACCAGAGCATAGTGGTCTGGAAGCCAAGTGTGGATAGTGTTTCGAAAAGGAAGGATATACTTAGGAACAGAAGTTTAGGCATGAAAGAAAAAACATACTAGAATATGATATCAAAGAAGTAAAACTACTATAACCCTGAATGTGAATTGGAAAGAACAACATGACAGACAACCAACCCAGCAGCAATAAGCACGCTAGTCGGGGCGCCTGGGTGGCGCAGTCGGTTAAGCCTCCGACCAGCCAGGTCACGATCTCGCGGTCCGTGAGTTCGAGCCCCGCGTCAGGCTCTGGGCCGATGGCTCGGAGCCTGGAGCCTGTTTCCGATTCTGTGTCTCCCTCTCTCTCTGCCCCTCCCCCGTTCATGCTCTGTCTCTCTCTGTCCCAAAAATAAATAAAAAACGTTGAAAAAAAAAAATTAAAAAAAAAAAAAAAAAAATAAGCACGCTAGTACCCAGACTGAGCTTTACACATCATTATTAAAAGTTAAGGTAAGCAACATACAAGGTAAGCCTGAAACATCTTGTCTTATGAGAAAAAAAGCCTTCAAAAAGCTACAGTGGTCATTTCAGAAACTGAGGAGTCAATTTCAAAAGGTACCCCCTCATGCAAGTGGCACAATTTGAGTATTGATATGAATAATCACAATGGACTGAAACACACGAACTACGTTTTGATGGATTAGTTTACCATCACAAATCAAAACCTCCAAACTAACAGGTTATCTCTGAATGTTTTTAACTTTTGAGAGAGCGCGAGCGCACGTGCATGGGCGAGGGGTAAAGAGATGGGGACAGAGGATCCAAAGTGGGCTCCGTGCAGACAGCAGTGAGCCTGATGTGGGGCTCGGACCCACTGACTGCAACCCACCAACTGCGAGACCATGACCTGAATGGAAGTCGGACACTCAACTGACTGGGCCACGCACGCGCCTCCCCCTTTTTTATTTTGCTAACTGGTTATCTTTGGAGGAAGCGCACTATGAAACCAACTCATCTTAAAAACCTATAAAACGGAAGAATATTTATTCTGCTTTTCCTATATGAACTATACTTCAGGAGAACCAAATAACTGATGAAAGTTTATTTGTATAAAAGTATGCAGCGAATATGTGAAGACATCATGGGAATCTAACACCACCATTTTGCAACCCTGAATGAAATCATCGATCCAGGCACCGATCATCAGTGGTTGCTCAAAACACAAAAAGAGAGCCAACCAGATGTCAAGTGTCACCCCATCTGTGAAGTTTTCCACGGTCTCCCCACCCTGCCCCCAAATCAACCTGAATCTGATTAAGCCTCAGTTCTAAAGACCAGATTGTTGGGTATTCAGGGCTCAGAGCAAAATAAAGATGTAATCAGCAAAATTCAGAGTGTGGGGAAGAACAAATGACCCAGTTTCTTTTTTTTTTTTTCTTTTATAAAGTTTATTTATTTTGAGAGAGAGAGAGAGAGGGAGAGAGAAGATCCCAGATAGGCTTCATACCATCAGTGCAGAGCCCAATGCAGGGCTCGAACCCACTAACCATGATATCATGACCTGAGCCAAAATCAAGAGTTGGACGCTCAACTGACCAAGCCACTCAGGCACCCCAACCCATTTTCTTCTAAATAAATAAATAAATAAATAAATAAATAAATAAATAAAATCAAGGGGGAAAAAGATGTAAGGAAACCTACAGTTAGACTTGGAAAACATCAATCAATGAATGCAATTAGTGAAACTCATTTCAACCTAGTTAAACTGTAAAAATCCTAAGACACAACCAAGGAGACTGGAGATTTGGAACAGACTGGATATTTGATGTTATTAAAGCACTGTGGCTCAATTTTTTGCATGCTTATAGTACTGTGGATATACATATATTTATATACATACACACACACACATATATATACACACACACATATATATTTAAGAGTGTTTGCTTTTAAAAATTTTAATTTTAAAAAATTTGCAGAGAAAATAAGATGCTCAAAATTAGCAGGGGAAGGAAATGTGTATAATAAGATTGACCATGAGATAACTGTTCAAGCTGGGTAAAGGGGACATGAGAATTCATCACGTTATTTTCTCTTTTTATTTGTTTGAAATTTTCAATGAAAAAGTTTTGTTCTATTCTACATGAGGGTATACTCCACTCCACCCTCAAGATGAGGTCAAATAAAAAGAAGACTGAGAACCGAATACAAATGTGGAGGTCACTGATGAATTGAGAAGGCAACTTTTTGGTGAAATGTTGGCTATGACAATGTAACTGGAATGAGTTCAAGAACAGGAGACAACACACTAGAGGGGACTCTAAGGAGAAAATAAAAATGGGAGGCAGCTGGCCTTTCCTGGAGTAAAGAGAAGCTTTTTCTTATTTCTCTGCTGATAGGAGTAATACAGAAAGAGGGGGACAGTGACCATGCAGGCAAGTAGAAAAGACAAAAGCAAGAGCAAAGATCCTGAATAGGTGAGAGGAACTGGGATATAGCCCCAAAGTGGACAGGCTGGTCTTGGTCAGGAGCAGGGGACAATTCACCTATTTTAATAGGCTCAATGCACAGGCTGGGATACAGGCACGTTGATAGACTGGCATAAAGATGGAGTTCTCTTTTTGTTGCTTATTTAAAAAAAATTTTTTTTTAATGTTTATTTATTTTTGAGAGAGACAGAGACAGAATGCGAGTGGGTTGGGGCAGAGAGAGGGGAAGGCACAGAATCCGAAGCAGGCTCCAGGCTCCGAGCTGTCAGCACAGAGCCCGACGCGGGGCTTGAACTCACAGACCTTGAGATCATGACCTGAGCTGAAGTCGGATGCTCAACCAACTGAGCCACACAGGTGCCCCTCTTTTCATTGTTTCTGTTTTGTCAGAATACAAAGGAAGGTCATAGCTAGGGGTCAGGAAGAGGTGAGTGGTTAGAGATTTGAAGAGAGGAACTGGAAAATAACCATCTTGGAGAGTGGCAAGTGACCTTACCATGAAAACATAGTAGCAAGGTCAAGTAGCCCTAAAGGATCATTTGAAATTTGTCATCATAAATTTAAAGCAAAATCAGTCACCCCATTTTATGTAGCTATGTTCAGCTGCTCTGATGCAGGAATGGACAAGCCCAAGATCTAGTTTTAACCAGGGCTGGCATTTCGTCATGAAAGTATAATAGAGCGAAGGAAAGAGGAGTGGAGAAACGCATCAGATTGATTATAATGATGGGTTACAGAAATAAGCAGGGTCAGACAGGAAGTAAGGATATGAGGGGAATGTTTGGGTAGGGTTTAAAGACTTGTTGGATGCAGAAAACAGAGAAAATATGGAATAAAGATAGGCAATTGTCAAAGACTAAAATGCTTGTAATTGGGATTTGAAGGTGATACCGTTGTTGGTAATGGCAAAGGCAAGATGAAAAAACTGGTCTTTGAAAATAAAACGGTATGGAACCGGATGGATTTCTGATGTAGAAATCACTAACAATGATGAAGAGTTCAAGTTGAGAGAAAACAGTGAATCAGACCCTAAAATATTCCATGGAAAAAGAGGATCACAGGTGAATGGAAAAGAGCAGGAGGTAGAGTTTACTCTCGTGCCAGGTATTTTAGAGAAGCTGGAGTCTTTAGGTAAGAACAGTGGCCTGAAGAAGCAAGAAGCAAGAAGAATACCCCCACCCACCACGCCTGGCCATGGAGTCCGTGGGGTCTGGAAGGAACAAGAGCCATTACTTCGTGGGGTTGCTAAGGCAGGAGCAACCTCAGGGGAGGGACAAGTGTCCGTGAAAACTCTAACTGGATGGATAGTATCATCCAAATCACAGATTAAAGTTCACCAACAAAAACATAAAGATGATTGCACTGCCCCTGCCATAAAAACAGTATTGTTATACTTACATCTAATAGAGCTGGTTTTATTAAGCTACTTTGAAAGACAATATTATAAAAATTTCAGTCTTTATTTACCTTCCTGTTGTAATTGAGCCAAGAAAAGTGCAAGGTATGTGTCTGATATCAATTCTGGACCCGTCAAGAGAGAATTCAAGTTGAACCACTGGAAAAAAATTTTAAGTATTTAAGTTAATGTACATTATAAGTAATAGGGAAGTTCCATATGTTAAGAATAAATACAACCCATCTAAACTTACTAAGGCTATCTAAACACTGAAAACATGTCAAACCAAGATTTTTAAAAAGTAATTTAATAATATGATTTTTAAAAACTGAAATAAATGTTGCAGATTTACCAGTATTAAATGTTTTAAAAATAAAATTTTGCAGGGTGCCTGGGTGGCTCAGTCAGTTAAGCATCCGACTTCGGCTCAGGTCCTGATCTCATGGTTCGTGGGTTTGAGCCCTGCGTTGGGCTCTGCGCTGACAGCTTAGAGCCTGGAGCCTGCTTCGGATACTGTGTGTCTCTCTCTCAAAAAATAAACAAACATTAAAAAAAAAATTTTTTTTTAATTAAAAATAAAATTTTGCTTGGGGTGCCTGAGTGGCTCAGTTGGTTGGGTGGCTGACTTCGGCTCAGGTCCTGATCTCACGGTTTGTGAGTTCGAGTCCCGCGTCGGGCTCTGTGTTGATAGCTCAGAGCCTAGAGCCTGCTTCAGATTCTGTGTCTCCCTCTCCCTCTGCCCCTCCCCTGCTCATGCTCTGTTTCTCTGTCTCAAAAATAAATAAAACATTAAAAAATTAAAAAAACAAAATAAAATAAAATAAAATTTTGCTTTAAGTCATAAACTTTGTATCTCCCACCCCAAAAAAGAGTACAGAAATTGATACTACTTTAAAGTATCTTTATTGATAGGTATAATCAAATCTTTTTTCAAAGTAGCAGCCCAACAAAACCCTAATCACATTATACTGAAGAAAAATGAAACCAACACAAAGTCTTCCCACTGCTGGTAATTTTGGCCAAAAGATTCCAACTGTGAGAAAAGTAGACATTCCAGGAAGGGAATTCAAAACCGCCAAATGATTTTACAAGGATCACTGAGCCACTGTCACATGTAATTAAAATCACTTAGTCACTATCTTATAGGATTCCTAATGTAACCCACAAGATACAAAAGTTTCCAAAGTTACTGTCAGCGTCGTGACCAACTACTTTTCCTGGATTTTGACAGAGATTATAATACTTTTCCAGTCACCCATTTCTCCAAAGAAGACATCCCAGATGGCCAATAGACACATGAAAAGATGCTCACCATCACTCACCATCAGGGAAATGCAAATCAAAACCACCATGAGGTATCACCTCGCACCTGTCAGAATGGCTGACATCAAAAACACAAGACTCAGGTGTTGACAAGGATGTGGAGAAAGAGAAACCTTCCTGCACCGTGGGTGGGAATGCAAACAGTATGGAGTATGGAAACAGTATGGGGTTTCCTCAAAAAAATTAAAAATAAAACTACATTTCGATCCAGTAACTCCACTACTTGGGTATTTTCCCAAAGAATAAAAGCACTAATTCGAAAAGACATATGCACCTCTATGTTTACTGCAGCATTATTTACAACAGCCAAATTATGGAAGCAGCCCAAGCGTCCACCAATAGATGAACGGATAAAGAAGACAGGAGATACACACACACGCTCTCACTCTCTCTCTCTTTCTCAACGGAGTATTATTCAACCATAAAAAAGAATTAAAATTTTGCCATTTGCAACAACACGGATGGATCTAGAGAGTATAAGGCTAAGTGAAGTAACTCAGAGAAAGACAGATACCATAGGATTTCACTCATATGTGGAATTTAAGGAACAAAGGGAAAAGAGACAAACCAAAAAACAGACTCTTTTAAAAAAAAAATTTTTTTTAATGTTTATTTATTTTTGAGGGAGAGAGAGACAGAGTGTGAGCAGGCAAGAGATAGAGAGAGAGACAGACACAGAATCCAAAGCAGGCACCAGGCTCTGAGCTGTCAGCGTAGAGCCTGACACGGAGCTCGAACTCACGAACTGTGAGCTCAGGACCTGAGCCGAAGTTGGATGCTTAACCGACTGAGCCACCCAGGCGCCCCAAAAAACAGACTCTTAACGACGGAAGACAAACCGGTGGTTATCAGAGGAAGGTGGGTAGAGGACAGGTTATATGGGTGAAGGGGACCAAGAGTGCAGTCACTGTAATGAGCACTGAGTCATGTACAGAGCTGCTGAATCACTTACATGTACATCTGAAACTAATATAGCATGGTATGTTAACTATACTGGAATTTTAAAAAATATATATAGGAAAAAAAACGTTTCCAGGCATCTTTTTCATAATACAAGGACCTCTAACAAAACGGTGTACAGTGAAAAACATAACTGTAAACAAAAATATAAATTAGAGCCAAATATAATAAGTTAAAATTGGATATTTCTTGTATTTATAAAAGATTAAGTAATTTAAAATGTGAAAATTCAATTTCAAACTAAAATTTGTAAAATCTCTCAGAATAACGATGCAAGTTTACATGCAAATCACCAAAGGAACTTCTGGAACCTAAGTCTTCAGATCTTAAAAAAAAAAAATCCAATGATTATACAGGAAAGGTAAAGAATACTTGATCATAATTTTTTAAAGATGTAAATAAAAGCCAAAGGTTAAATAATCTCGGCAGTGTCCTCTCTGCTTTCTCCTTGGAGCTGACCCCAACTCAGGTCAGCCTCTACTGCAACGCACCTCCTTACTTGCTCTTTGTACAACTCAGGAGGGACCTTTAGAAATAATCGGGTCACAGGACTTAAAAGGACTTAAAACATAATAGCAGGGTTTCTATGTTTGAATTATCTTTTATTGATTTAATCAGTGCACTCATTCTTGATTTCATTTTCCTTTTTGCTTCGTATTATTTTATTTTCCAAAAGTTTCGTGGAGCTATAACTGACATGCAAGAAACTGCACATATTTAAAAATGTTCAATTTGAAGCTTTAACATATGTGTACACCCAAGAAACCATCACCACCACCGAGAGTTTCCAGGGCCCTTGTGATCCTCCTCTCTCACTGCTCCTCACCTTCCTCATCCCCAGGCAACAGCTGGTTAATCTGCTGTCATTACAGATTAGTATGCAATTTCTAGACTTGTATACAAATGGAAACTTACAGTACATAGTATTTTGTATCTGGCTTCTTTCACCCAGCATAATTATTTTTAGGTTCACCCACGTTGCTGAACGTATCAATAAGTTCATTTCTTTTTATATTGGACCATTTCTAATATTCCTCTTTCCAAGATTCAAAACATTTTTTTTTTAAGTTTATTTATTTTGAGAGAGACACAGACGGTGTGAATGGGGGAGGGGCAGAGAGAGAGGGAGAGGGAGAGAGCGAGAATCCCAAGCAGGCTCCGCACTGTCAGTACAGAGCCTGACGAGGGGCTCCAACTCACGAAACCGAGAGATCATGACCTGAGCTGAAACCAAGAGTAGGCCCTTTAACCAACTGAGCCTCCCAGGCGCCCCAAGATTCAAAATTCTAATAAAAAGGGCTTTTTTCTTAAGTTTATTTATTTTTGAGAGACAGAAAGAGTGTATGGGGGGGAGGCGCAGAGAGAGAGAATCCCAAACAGATTCCACACTATCAGTGGAGAGCCCGATGTGGGGTTCAGACCCACACAAGCGAGACCATGACCTGAGCCAAAATAGAGAGTCAGATGTTTAACCAACTGAGCCACCCAGCCGCCCCTAAAAAGGACTTTACATAATTGTTTCAAAATAGTGTCATGTATCCAAAGATCTTTGGTAATTATCTTAAAAAATAACACCTTAGGTACGTTTCTTGATCTTAAGAAAGGCTTGTTCAAGACACATTCCGTGTTCTTTTAAAAAAAATAGAGTTTTATGTAGACGTACATATTACATCCGCATAGATTTTATGAAGCCTTATGTATTACATGACATTTTGGAATATGGATAATCTTGATATGCTAAAGCAAACATGACTGAAAACTTTTTATTCATGCTGGATGCTATTTCAGGCTTCATGACACTACTGTATGCCGAGAACAAATCTATAAAGTCATAGTTAACTGGAAGAACATTTTTATCCCATAAAAACTCACTAAAAGTGACCCCTTCTGTACTGTATTAAATAGAAAGCTTTTCTTATGTAGTTAAATTGTACAGTTGACCCTTGAACAACGTGGGGGGTTAAGGGTGCTGACCTCTGGCACAGCTGAAAATCCACGTATAGCTTGACTCTTCAAAAAACTCAGTACTAATAGCCTACCGTTGACTGGAAGCTTTACTGCTAATGTAAAACAGTTAACACACATTTCGCATATGTACTGTATACTTTTTTTTAAGTAGGCTCCATGCCCAAAGTGGGGCTTGAACTCACAACCCTGAAATTAAGAGTTGCATGTTCTATCGACCAATCAGGCACCTATGATATACTTACTTTCACAATAAAGCTAGAGGAAAGAAAATGTTACTAAGAAAACCATAAAAACAAAAGGAAGATCAGAAGGAAAATATATTTATAGTACTGTACTGTAAAAAACAATCCACGTGTAAGTGGACCCATGTAGTTCAAACCCATGTCGTTCAAGCATCAACTGTGCATGGTTGTTACAAATAAACCTATAAGGGAAACTGATACTGTCTTTGAAAATAGAAAATTTCCATTAAGATTAAAACCGTACCATACACACACATTACTGGTAAATTTCTTCATCCGTGAGGTATCGATCCTTTACATTTTAGTTGCAAATGGAGGGCAAAATGAGAAAAAAGACAAAAGGGGAAACATTACCTGTTTTCCTAATTTTCGAACTGTAAACCAGTGTTCTTTGTAATTGCATATGAATGATCTTTCATTTCTAGAAAAAGAAAAAAATGCATACACAATATTAAGTTGAAATAACAGAGTTCACATTCATTGAGTTTATCTACTAGCAAGTATTATATAAAACATGATAGTTTAGGATTGTGCTTACAGTGAAGCATCACAGATTTTGAGAAATTACAAAATAGCATGAAAAACAAAACCAAAACCAAAACCCAAACAGTAGAAATCTCTCTGCAGGTTAGTGATGCCACATGCAAGAATGATGGCACCACACACCCTTTAAGGATCAGTTCTGTGCTGTCAGACACCGAAGGGAGGAGGGGAGTTAATGGGCAGATGTTCACGGACATCCCCAAAAGGTGTCACAGCGAACTCTGAGGGAATGAAACAGGGAACATCAAGCAAGACAAAAGCATTCAAAATACGCTTTGCTTCTTTAAGAAATTATAACTTTAAAAATCAAGTTTAGAAAAAGCCATGTGGAAGAGCAAAATAAAATCTTACATGGGATCGATCCTGAGCCTCTGATACTCTGGACTGTTGAAGAGAATTAGTTCTAAACCCCAAACCTTCAAGGCATTGCTTATAACCTGTTTAAAAAAAAAAAAAAAAAAAAAAAAGCAACTTTTCATGAGCTAAACCATTCAATTCCAAATTAAGTAGCGCAGCCGTGTTAGTTGCATAAACAACTGTACTTCATAATTTTCCCTAGAAGGCTATGCTTTTTAAAAAGTATGTGTATAAATACATCACTGAATCCATAAAAGAAAAAAGTACCTACGAAAGAGTCCTTTTTACACTAGGTTTCTGGAACATTCCAGAGAACCACATAATTCCGAGATAAAACTGTCTCAAAAATCCAGATGTATATTCTACTCAGTATTCTTTTTTTTTTCAATGTTTATTTATTTTTGACAGAGAGAGAGAGACAAAGCATGAGCGGGGGAGGAGCAGAGAGAGAGAGAGAGGGAGACACAGAATCGGAAGCAGGCTCCAGGCTCTGAGCTGTCAGCACAGAGCCCGACGTGGGGCTCGAACCCACGAGCCGTGAGATCATGACCTGAGCCGAAGTCGGACGCCTAAGTGACTGAGCCACCCAGGCACCCCTAAGTATTATTCTTAAAAGTAGTCCACTATATACACACAGTAATCTGGCTGCTCCGGGTCCTGCTTTAGAAAAGTTATATTCGGGGCGCCTAGGTGGCTCAGTCGGTTGAGCGTCCGACTTCGGCTCAGGTCATGATCTCACAGTCTGTGGGTTCGAGCTCCATATCGAGCTCTGTGCTGATGGCTCAGAGCCTGGAGCCTGCTTCCGATTCTGTGTCTCCCTCTCTCTCTGCCCCTTCCCTGCTCATGCTCTGTCTCTCTCTGTCTCAAAAATAAATAAAAACATTAAGAAAAAAAAAAAAATTTAAAAAAAAAAGAAAAGTTATATTCAACTCACTACCTGGTATGTCAGTAGTGATAAAAATTTTGTCTATTAAAAATGGATTCTTCCTGGGAATTTAAAGTGAAGCTTTCAGACTTTGAACTACCATCATGGGTTTGTAATTCGTAGGAAAAAATAAATAAATAAGCCTGATTACTTCCAACTGGGGGAAAAAAAAGGACATTTCTGAAAATTCACTCTCCGCCCTCCGAGGCAGCCAACAGAGCAGCAAGTGAACCAGGTGACAGCTAGCACAGATAAACAGTGAACACAACACAGGGGGCAGACGTGAATAGGCACCAAGACCAGTGTCCCAGTGTCGCACAAACAGGCAACAGCAAGCGCAGGGCCCGCTCGAGCTTCCTCTAGCGCTGCGGCAGCTCTCACCAGGTACCGCCCATGTGGAGCAGTGCTGGACGGAGAGGCTACTGAATGAGGGGTCCAGGAGGACAATACAGGGGAACGGAACAGGCTCCTCGAGAGAGCTTCTGGAAGAACTCTGGATATACCTCCCGGCTGTTAGAATGAAAGATCCATGGATAAGGCAAAAGAATCTATCACGTACATACACATTCACCCACAGAATTCAAGGGGAGCTGAAAGTTTAAAAAAAGAAAGAAAGCAAAAGCCACAGACCATAATAAAGGAATCCAGTCCTGGTACGCGGATTTAAATGGAAGGTAGTGAGGTGCTGCATTTTCTCAAATTTATCCAAGATGTAGCAAGTCTGAAATACTCTTATCAGAACTACGGTTAACAGCATCCAAATGTAAATTACATAGTCTTCTTTCAAAACGCCCTACTCTAAAATGAAGGTTCTACAATCTTAATTTTCATGTTTATCTCTATAAAAATCTAGTGCTCTAGAGTATGATCTTACACTTTTTCCCCCCAGTTTTTTCCTTGTGTTCTATGGCTTTATTTTTATTTTTTAATAATCTTACACTCTTAGACACAATCTACTAGAAGGACCGCTGAAGGTCATATCATTACAGTGACCGTGAAAGGCTGTGAGAAGAGATGCGTATCGACCACATCCTCAGCGCGATCAGTGCCCGGACATCAACAGCCCTTAGTACATGCTTCTAACCACTTACTTGAATAGAGAAAAAACCACTGTCGTCCATATTTCCCGAGGGCTGCTGTTTATTTCGGATGGGTCGTTGAGGCGGGGGTGGAGGGTGGGGAGAGAAGGATAGAAACCGTCATTGGTGTGCATATTTAAAATAACATCTTGCGCGGTCCCGTTTATGAAGTCAAGAGCATAGTTATAATCGACAAGTCAGATCCCCATAGGAAGAATGCTTCATCCTTTTCTAAAGGGTACCCACATTTTTTCAGAACCTGATTCGGTGAGTTGAAAGTCAGTACCTGTAAAAAAGTGCGATAGTCCTCACTGGTGACTCCTCCTTCTGCCATTCTCATTCTCTCCTCTTCGTCCAGCTGATGGGCAATGGAAGACAGCTCCACAGGGCTAAAATATTCTCCTTGCAATAGGTTATTCAAGCAATGTTGAGCACAAAGTGAGCCTTCTTGCTAATATTTTCAAAAGAAAAAATTCAAATGTGATTTGCTGAACAGATTTGTACGGTATCTTCCTCTCAAGCGGAATTTAATCACTAACGCAGCCAAACCGAGCCTTTTTGGCTTTCAACAGCAATGATTTACGGAAGTACCTGAATTTTCATGTAACACTTGTTTTATAATTTTACCATTAAGGAAACTACCATTATTTAGCTCTATGATCAAAAACTTGAGAATGACTTATATAAACAAACAGCATTCTCTACAAATATGCCAAATTTCACATTTCACTAGAAACTACTCTATAAAAACATTAGCACCTCTCATTTTCAGTACCTAAAATATATCTCTTTGGAGGTTCCATGGAAAATTACTAACACTGAAAGCGAAATTTTAATCCCTAGAACATGTGTGTTCTTTTAACAAGATAATCTACTCGATCAAGAGGCCTGAGTGGCTCAGTCGATTAAGCCTCTGACTTCGGCTCAGGTCATGATCTCACAGCTTGAGTCCGAGCCCCATGTCAGGCTCTGCGCTGACAGCTCAGGGCCTGGAGCCTGCTTCGGATTCTGTGTCTCCCCCTCTCTCTGCCGGCGCCCCGCTCACGCTCTGTCTCTCTCTCCTTCAAAAATAAATAACCATTAAAAAAAATTTTTTTTGAAGATAATCTATCGATCTAAATGCTTATTCAAGGAGTTTCAAATCAATGAACAAAAGTATCTCAAGAATTGATACAGGTAGGAAAGATCCTGCTTGACGTTAATGAAGACCTGTAGCCAACCGAACCAAGGTTCTCTTCGGGGAGCTCTGCACAAAATGTCTACGCAGTATGTACAACAAGCAAAACTTCCCCAAACCACACCTGGAGCTCGTTTCTGAACAAGCCAGCAAGGAGGGCTGCATCCAAGGAGGCATCACTGGCTTCGTATCGTTGGGGGGGTGGAGGGAGTACAACTTCCCATGGGCCCCAGGGTCTTCAGCTGCTGGGCAGCTGGCCCTCACACAGTTGGCACCCCAAATGTAAATCCGAGCTGCCTCGGGCGCCTGGGCGGCTCAGTCGGTTAAGTGTCCGACTTTGGCTCAGGTCATGATCTCACAGTTTGTGAGTTCAAGCCCCGTGTCGGGCTCTGTGCGGACAGCTCAGCACCTGGAGCCTGCTTTGGATTCTGTGTCTCCCTCTGTCTCTGCCCCTCTCCGCTCATGCTCTGTCTCTCTGTCTCTCAATAATAAATAAACATTAAAAAAAATTAAAAAAATAAATAAATCCCGGCTGCCTGGCCCTGAGCAGTCTGCTTATCACCCTGCTCCCCACAACAATGTCACTTTCCCATGCTTGCCCTGGAAGAAGGGAAACTCACTGGTGAAGGAGATCCCTTCCTGTGAACACAGACCCCTCTGTGGAATGATGGCAGAAGATGAGAATACTTTCTTCTCCCACTAACCCTGACCCTCTAAATTCTCCTTTCCTCCACTAAAGTCTATGCCTTAACCCAGCCTGTCTTACCTTGTACAATTTGCTCTGTCACTCAAGAGTGACACAGAACTCTTTGGTGACTCCAAAGAGCAACACCTGGTGAGACACATATTTCTCCTGGTTCTAGGAACAAAATTCAGCTTCAGAAAATGATACAGGGTATATGTATTCAATGGAATAGGAAGGCAGCATTGAGAGAGTCTGAGCGCAAGATAGGGAGGGGGCCAAGATAAGCTTATCTTCATATTTTGGTATAGAAGTATCTTGAAGCTGAAGACAGTATCCCTGAAGTCACAGCCACATAGTGCAAGAGAAAGTGTCTCCACCTCTTTTTCCTTCTACTGTATTCCCACCTCTAGAAAGAAACTTCCTCTGAACAATACAACGTGAACTGAAGGAATACACAGCCATCCTACTTATATTCTACTGAGAAACGGGCAAGACAAACAAGTATTCACAAACAGACAAAAAGATGCTCAACGTCATCAACCATCAGGGAATGATATATTAAAACTGCAGTATGTTACTACTATACGCTCTCCAAAATGGCTAAAATGTTGGAGATTAGAGACGTCAAAATACCACTTGTGGACATGTAAGTTAGCACAACCACTCTGGAAAACTATTTGGAGTATCTACTAAAGCTTAACATATACGAACCCTGTGGTCTAGCAATTCCACTCTTAGGTACATAATGCCAACAACAGAAATGTAAACGAACATTCATCCAAACACATATAAAAATGTTCCTAACACTACTACTGGTAATGCCCCACCCTGAACCATCCAGATGCCCATCACAGAATGGGTAAACTGTGCTCTTTTCACAAGGGAAAACTATATGACGATGAGAATGAATCCACTACAACGACCTGCAACAACACAGACCAATCAGCGTTAAAGAAGACAGATTCAAAGAGCAGCCGCTGGATGATGCCATTTATAAAAGCTCAAAACCAGGCCAAACTCATCTATGACGTTAGAATTCAGGACAGTGATCACCCTCACAAGGGTGAAGGTGGGGTGGAGGGACAGTATCTGGAGGAAGGCCTAAGCGGAGCAAATAAATATTCTGTTACCTGATCTAAGAATTATTTACACATGTGTTCACTTTGTGAGACCTCACTTAGCTGTACTCTTAGGGTGTGTGTACCCTTAACGTGTGTTTGTTACAGTTAAAAAAGTTCAAATAACAACCACAACAACTCTGCTAAGATACAGGTATTTCACATATCGAGAGCTTCCTTTTTTTACGTTTATTTATGTACTTAACTTTTTAAAAGTTTATTTATTTTGAGAGAGAGAGAGAGAGAGAAAGGCCACACACGCATGAGTCGGGGAGGAGCAGAGAGAGAGAGAGAGAGAATGAATCCCAAGTAGGCTCTGCACTGTCAGTACAGAGCCTGATGTGGGGCTCAAACTCATGAACTGTGAGATCATGACCTGAGCTGAAACTAAGAGTTGGTCCCTTAAATGACTGAGCCACCCGAGCACCCCATGTTTATTTATTTTTGAGAGAGAGAGAGAGAGAGCTCATGCAAGCAGGAGAGGGGCAGAGAGGAGACAGAGGTTCCAAAGGGGGCTCCATGCTACCAGCACAGAGAAAGTCTGATGTCGGGCTAGAACTTACCAACCGTCAGATCATGACCTGAGCTGAAGTCAGACGCTTAACCGACTGAGCCACCCAGGAGCCCCAAGAACTTCCTACTATGGTCACCAGACACCGGATTTTCTGGGAACAGTCCTAATGCAAATTTTCTGTCTGGCTGTCAGGTTACATGCCTCAGTTTGGTGCTCTCAAACTGTGGTCGTCACATTTAATACATATATTGAAATAGTGAAGCCAACTATTTAATAAAAAATTCTCTCTCTAAAAAACTCGCTTTGGGGTGACTGGGTAGCTCAGTCAATTGGGCAGCTGACTCTTGGTTTTGGCTTGGGTTGTGGGATTGAGTCCCACGCTTGGAAAACTCTCTCTCCCTCTGCCTCGATTCTCTGCTCGATCTCTGTAAAATAATTTAAAAACCTAGCTTTGAAGTACAAAAAAATAAGCACTTGATATCAAACTTTGTCTAAGTAAAACTGTACTGTCACAGGAAATAGCAAGTTCTGTACTTCTAATATGATTTAATAGAAGAAAAGAACAAATTGTTCAGTCCAAATTTAAAATCACTTTTTAAACAAGGTGAATCAAATTCTACATGAACCAAAAAAAAAAAAAAAAAAAAAAGAAAAAAATTGTACAAGGGCCCCACCTAATATTATGCATTCCCAGCCCACCAATTTATCCCCACCCACCTCTTCCTCATGGAGCTTTAACCAAAGTTGGATAGAAGTTTATATGTGCTATGGTCAAAGTTCAGTAGCATTGAAATGCCATGATTTTAGGCCCAGACTTCTTGTATTGGGATCAGAGGATGAACAATCTGTATGTTCAGCTTTACCGAGGTATTTTACAAAACCACAGAGGGTTTTATAAAATACACTTACACAGAGGGTAAGTGTAACCAAATCATTCTCTCACCGTCCTTAAAGTCTTCAGGACCAACCTGCAACGAGTTCAAATTCCCACAGACACTACTGATTACAACGGAAACCAGGCATAAACCTTCAGGTGCACTCAGGATCGGCCTAAAGTGCCACACAATCAACCTATGAGTACTTCTTCATCTCATGTCAGTGACGCTAAGCTCTCACCCCCTACGGCGAGGTCCAGCAAACACAAGTATCTGAGTAACAACAATGGCCGGCACTTCCATAGTACACGTGCCAGGAAGCATTCCGAGTGTTTATAACTGAGGTAGACACTTCATTATCCTCACACCACAGAGGAGGAAACTGGAGCACAGAGAGATAATGAGTAACTTGCTCAGGATCGTATGGATTGTAAATAGCAGAGCCGGGATTCAAACTCAGGCAGAAGTGAAGTCTGTGCTATTATTACTTCCTCGAGCCACTCATTTGGAATTGGGTTGTCCCTAGACCTCCACTATCCTAAAGACAGCTAGAAACCAACAATCACAAAAAGGCCAAATGAATAGCATCAAGTCAAAGCTCAGCATCTTCTGGCATTTTCATTAATTTTAAACACAATCCCAACAAGTGTGGCTACACTCTCAATTTACATTAAAAGTACCAATTTGGATGGCACTGTGCCCACACCAAGAGCAGTTAGCAATAGAAATGGTAACAGAAATGACAGAAAGCAGACATCAGAACTAAAACAAACACCAAAACACCGGGCAGTTAGTGGCCATTTAGTACAAGGGTTTGTTAGGGCTTGGCAAACTCTAGCCAATAGGCCAAATACAACCTGCTCCGGTGGCTAAGAGTGGTTTTTATGACTTCAGATGGTTGGGTAACACACCCACACACAAACAAGAACATGTGAGAGGCAGTATGTGACCTGCAAAGCCTAAAATATTTACAGAAAAATGGTTTCTTTTAGATAACTACCACCATACACATCTCAGATCAAGAAACTCTCTTAATTCACTTAAATATTTATTGAGCAACTATGTGCTAGGCACCATCTTAGGCACTGGGGATATACCACAGAACAACTGTTAAGTTTACATCCTAACTTAACAAAGGGCACTCAAGGTGGCGCCACTGTGAAAATGGGGAAACCAACATTCCCAGAGGAAGTAGTTGCAAGGCAGGCATCTCTATATACACAGCTTCCTTACGGCCAACGCTGGTGCTCTGACAAAGGTCATATGTATGCGGCAGACGGGGAAAGGAGGGTGCTGAAAAACGGCATATTAAGCTCCAACATTCCCAGAATGGACTGTGTATGAGATTCACGACGGGCCCTGTGGTTATAGGTATTTTCCATACTCTTGAAATATGCCTAAAACACTTCAAAAGCCCTCATCTGTTAAGTACATATAAGTTGATAAGGATAAATGTATTCCGTAAGTACCTTTAAGCCTACACAGATGTTGATAATCGAGAGTGACTTCTTTCAGGAAAAGCAGACTTTTATGAGGCTGGCACCCAGGTACTAAACCACCCAGGTTTAGTAGTTACCTTCACTGAAATTCACTATCCCAACAGTGCCAATGGCTGTCAATCAATATCTGTAAAAATACGTAACTCTCAAGAGGTGGTGTGGAAAAAGTTTAAAGTCTTCCATTTGAAACATCTGGTCCTATACCAAAGCTTTTGAAAATTAGGAATAAAAATATGTATATGGAGGGTTCTCTTCATTCAATCTCCTTAGCCAGGCAACTAAATTTCTCTTGTCCAAGATTCATCAATCACATCAATCAAGTCAAAAGATTAGTGGTAACTATAGGAGTCCTTCCTCCCCCCCCCCCCAACATAAAAACTGGTCTACTCCAGTGCCAAAACGTTCTAAAATGTTTTCTATAAAGAAAAGCATTCCATTGAACAACTTGTTTAGATCCATCCTGTCTCTTTTGTCTTTGATGGCTTTGTGTGAATGGATAAATGATCGTTTACAAGTATTTAACAAAACCAAACCCTGCTGCTCCTACTAAACAAAAGCCTCCCCGACAATCCTTTCCAAACACGAAACTATTATGAAACAATGTATCTATCATGTGCCAAAGTTGTCCTGAGCAAGGTTTCACTCACACCCAAATAGCTTGTTTCTCCACATGCCACCAATCGTATCTTCAAGTGCGTGGTCGTTAAAGAGTAAAAGCAAAACAGGCTAGGTGAACGACAACAAAATTATTCCAGTCTAGTCCTGATAACTAATAAGGAAGCTGGCCTCCTGATCCGGAAAGATGCAACTACCAAAAGAAACGAAACCTACACATCCCGTAACAAAAACTCCTGTGACGACTTCCCTGTTCAGGGGCGCTCAGGATTTCCTACCTCACTTCCCCAAGTGTCAGGCCCTACGTGGGACGAGCCAAGGTCCCCGCCCTAGGGAGGCTCAGGGACCCGGTGCAGGAGGACAAGAACACAACCCCGGAGATCTAAGTGTATGGGAGGTTCCAATATAGAACAGAGGAGCCCAGAGGAGGAAAAGTTAATTCTGCCAGAAGTGGGACTGAGGGAGTGGGGTGGAGTTGGGGAGGGTCGAGGGAAGGGTCCAAGAGGTGACTAACTAGAACCTAGAGAGACTGGGGGAGAAGGGAATGGAGAGTGAAGACCACGGAAAGTGGAAGGGAAGCGCGGAAGCTAACCCATTCGGTGCCACCGCACTCCCGTGCCCCCGTGGTGTCCCCGGCCCTGCCCTCACTCCCTCCCAGCTGCCCGGGCGTCCCGAGCCCCGGACACCTCGGGCACCGGCCTCTTTGGCAGAGGGTGCGGTGGGGGCGTCGGTGAAGCTGCCCTCCCTACGAAGTTCCCCCGCCCGGCGAGGCTGGGATGGGGGCGATCGGGCCCCCGCCAGCTCTGCGGGAGGAGGTTGTACCGCGCCCTACCGCAGCCACGGCACAACAGACAGCTCCCCACCGAACGCGGACACTCACTTTCTCGTGGAAGATGGACTCCATGTTTATTTGTCTGGAGCCAACGGCCCCCGCGCCGAACCACCCCCCTCCAGCCCCGCCCCTCGGCCCCACCCCTCCGCCCACCCTGCCCCGCCCCGCCTCGAGCCACCCCTGCCCACGTGCCTCGCACAGACCAATCATCTCCGAGGAAGTGAGTCACGTGGAGCGAAGAGCTAGTGAACGCCGGGGCGGTAAATGCGAGGGCACGTGACATGTGTAGCGCGTCCTGCGATCTCCCTTTATCTGGCCAGCTTGGGGCGGGTGGGGGTGTTGCAGCGCCACCTAGGGTCTGGAGGATCTCCGCTTCCCACCCATTGCTATGGATTTTTAGGCTATTAGGGGTCTGGACAAGGAACACCTGGGTTCTGTGTTCTTTTATGTTTTCCACTTTGTATTTTATGCTTATCATATTTGCATTTAATTATTTAATATCTTTCTCCTCCTCCCCCACTGAAAGCCGGATTAAGAAAAAGACATCATTGCATCCCCCAACACCTAGCACTTGTGTAAAAATGTAATTAATACTTATACAGAGCTTACTGTAAGGTAGGCATTATTCTTCTTAAACTACTTTGCATATATTAACGAATTTAATACAACCTTTGATGTAGGTGTTGTTATGATCCCTATTTTACCTATGAGGACACTGATGCACAGGGAGATTAAGAAAAGAAGGGTGAACAAAGTCAACTGGTAAGTTGCTGCGCTGGGGTCCAAATCCATACACCTTGTTATTAGTGTCTGTGTTCTGGCCCTGAAGAGGAAGCATGAGTTGGAGGAACTGAAAAATCCAGTAAAATGGGGGGAAGGTATTTGAGGAAACTGAAGGAGTAGGGAAGAAGCAGATTTTGCACCTTGAAATTAAGAAAGGTATGCTTTAAAAAAATTTTTTTTAATGTTTATTTATTTTTGAGAGAGAGAGAGTGGGTGAGGGGCAGAGAGAGGGGGACAGAGGATCTGAAGCCGACTCCGTACTGACAACAGAGAACCCAATGTGGGCCACCCAGGTGCTCCCAGGAAGGTATGCCTTTTAAAGGCAGTTAGGGAGTTATATACAGTTTTTAAAGGAGAAGAGACATGCTCAGATTTGCATTTTATAAAGATCACTAGCTACAGAAAAGAGCTGACGCCGTCGAGGGAGTCTTAGGAGAGCTGATGGTGTTTGGACTAGAGTATTGACCTGCAGTTGAGAGGAGACCGTTTTGAGAGATAATGAGGAATTATGGAGACTCAACAGAACTTGGTGACCATGGGGAGTGAGGGACATAGAAACATTAGGGATGATGTCTGGGTTTCTGCCCTAGGCAGCCACTGTGGCAGGAGCAGGAGGAAGGGCAAGGTTTGGGAAAGAGAAGATAGAGGTTACCTCTTAGAGATGTTGAATTTGACAAACCTATGATCCATGAGAAAAGTAATGGGTGGGCACATAGATAGATGATAGATAGATAGATAGATAGATAGATAGATAGATAGAGGCACCTGGGTGGCTCCGTTGGTTGAGCTCAGGTCATGATCTTGTTGGAGCCCCACTTTGGGCTTGCTGATGTCAGCCTGTAAGTGCAGAACCTGCTTTGGATCCTCTGTCCCCTCTCTCTGCTCCTCCCCCGCTTGCACTCTTCCAATAAATAAATATTTTTTAAAAGATAGATAGTCTGGAGTTCAGGGGTTTGGTTTTGCTATAGAGCAGGGAGTTATTCACAGGAGTGAATAAAATCATCTAGAAGAAAAGGAAGAGCTTAAGAAGAGGATCTAAAGCAGAATCTTGAGGGTAGAGAAGGAGTAGTGGAAGAGAAGGGAGGAAAAAGCAGGGGAGTGTAAAGTTATCAAAGCCCTGAGAAGGGAACGTTTCAAGGAGCAGTCGGTATCAGTTGCTGCCAAGAGGTCCAGCAACATCAGGACTTAGCAAGATTCCACTAAATTGTGTTGCTATGGAGACTATTGTTGACTTTGGTGAGTGCAGGTTCAGAGGAACACAAGGGGCAGCAGGAGGTAAGGAAATGGAGAGTCCAGTGAGGACCGGGTGCTCTGGGATAGGATTTAGTTACCATTTATCAGATGATGCTGTGTGCACAGTCCACAATCCCATATTGGGGAAACAGTCCATGCATGTTCTTAAGGAACTGTGGACTGACTGGGGAAACAAATCATGATCTCACGAAGTGAAAAAATATGCAAACCACTTTTTTTCCTGATTTTTTTAAAAGAAAGTTTGTGTCTATGTACAGAAACATGTGTTTACTTTTTTGCTTATATACATTACAAATCTCTGGAAGACTATATAGGAGACCCAGAGGTTACCTACATGTTTGAGATGGGAAGGGAACTAGGCAAATAGGCAGGGGTGGGAGGGAGACTTTTCACAGTATACAATTTTATTCTTGATTTTTGAACTATATTGTATTACTTATTCAGAAAAAAAATGTGATTATATTCATTTTATATGGCTACCGCAGCAAATCATCACAAACTTGGTGGCTAAAAACAGAAATGTATTCTCTCGTTGTTCTTGAGGCCAGATGTCTGAAACAAAGGTGTCAGCAGGCCCATGCTCCAAAGCCACAGGGAGAAATCCTTCCTTCTTCCAGCTTCTAAAGGCTCCTAGCATTATTAATTAGTTGGCTTGCGGTTGCAGAATTCCAACCTTGGCTTTGGTCTTTACATGGCCATCTTCCTTCTGTGTGTCTCTGTCCTCTCATAAGATACCAATGATTGGATTTAGGTCTTACCTTAATTCACGCTGCGATCTTTAACTAATTTCATTGGCAAAGAACCTACTTCCAAACAAGGTCTTTGGTTCTGGGTGGACTTGAGTTTTGGAAGGACATGCTTTAACTCTCTCTAGTGAGTAACTCCTTACTAGGATGAACAATATGCTGAAGGACTCATTGTTTCGTTCCCTCTTAAATCCTCCCGGCAATATTCAGTGATGTTGAATTAATACTAATCATTTCATTAGGGCTTCCCCACCTGTTGAGCATGTGATTAATAGGGAACATTGTAAAGTGAAAAGACTGATGCCTGGGAGTCAGAATGAAAGTTCTGGTTTTGGCTTTGCCATTGAAACAGTGTATGATCTGCATATTAAATGTGTTGCATTTCCTATTCTTATAATTCCACTTGTTATTCAGCACATCCTAAACTTTTAACTTTGTAAGATAACTCATATCATCCTTCAAAACTCAATGACTATACCCTATAGAAAATGTTCCCTGCTTTCCACTGAATTTAGAAGTCCCTCTCCCCCTTCTGAGCTCCTGTATGTGCCTCTATCATACATAGTCACTTTTACACAGTATCATAGTAGTTGGTTTAACCATACATCTTCCCCAACATCCTATAAATGTCATGATGGCAGGGCCCATGTCTTATGACCATTTGGTAGTTGATGTCTTTCAAATGAATTAATGAAGCCAAGTGTCTGGGAATGATTCGTGATTCCCTAACTCTTCCCCCTCACTCCTTGCATTGGTCAGTCCTCAAATGTTGTGTATTCACTGTCTCCCCTCTTTCTTCATTGCTGCTGGTAGTTCAAGCCCTCTTGGTCTGTTGTGTAGCCAGCCTGGTTTGAGGATTTCTGAATTGGTCTTCTAATTCCAGTCTCAATATGTAAGATTCATAGTACTGTCAATGATCTCTCAAACATGCAAATCTCATCAGTTTTTCTTCCTTTTAACAAATGGAATACTACTATGTGTCAGGCACTGGGACCATAACCATGAAACAAACAGTCCCATCTTCATGGAGCTTATATTGGGAGGGATCTTTAAATACTAATACACAAATCTTACTCTAAAATCCTTCAGTGGCTTCCCACTGCTGGCTTAAAAAGCACTTAGTGACCTGGACCAACTACCTGTCCAGCTCTATCTCCCAGAATTCCCCCTGCTCATCACACTAGCTGCTTCCCTTGATTTCCAGAGTCTTCTAACGAAGTCCTTTGTGCCACTATACCTTGCACGTGCCTATAGGAATGCACTCATTACACCATACTGGACCTATTACTTTATATGCTACTGAACTATTAGCTTTTGAGGGGCAGAGGAGTCTTAGTCTTTGTATCAAGGGTTGGTACAGAGCAGTGAATAAATGCATGAATTCTTTTTGACTGATTGGCACAGGAAAGTATTACGATAATTCAGTGGGAGAGAGAAGTTACTGAGCTAATCAGGAGAGTTGCTGGTGAGACAGCAGACCAAACAGACCCACTACTAGTAGACTTCTTATGCCACCTCGGGCCACTCAGATTTTCTCTAATCTACTTCATTGGAGTTTTATGTCAACAAGTGAGATTGCACAGATATTTCTATCTTCTTGAACACCGTATATTCTAAGTTTAATCTGGTGTTCATTTTGTTGTTACTGAAGACCAAATAGCTTAACGGAATTTTAACCATTTCACATTTTAAAATGGAAGGTGTGTCAGATTCAGTGTCCAGAGTCCTGACAAGAATCATTGATAATTAGGGAGTATCATTTCATTGTAATATTACTTCTCCTAAATCCAGTATTATCTAAAACAAAATGTTTTCTGAGAAGAGGTAGTTGAATACAACAGATGACATGTATACATCCATGGAACCATCCAAAGCAAAGTTTCCTCAAAGTTTCCTTGTGCCCCCTTGTAATTCATATTATTTTTTTTTAATGTTTATTTATTTTTTGAGAGAGATGGAGAGAGCAGGGCAAGGGCAGGCAGAGAGAGAGGAGACAGAGAATCCCAAGCAGGCTTCATATCATCAGCACAGAGCCCGACACACAGGGCTTGAACTCACGAATTGTGAGATCATGACCTGAGCCAAAACCGAGTCAGACACTCAATGGACCGAGCCACTCAGGTGCTGCCCCTCCCTGGTCATTCTTACCTCTAACCCTTTTCTGGACTTTGCGCCTCCAGGCAACCAGTGATCTGCTTTGTTACTACAGTTTACAGTTTCTAACATTTCATATAAGTGGAACCGTAAAGCGTATGCTTTTTGTCTGGCTTCTTTCATCCTGGATAATTAATTTGAAATTCATTAATGTTGAAGCATTAGATCATTCCTTTTTAAAAATTATTTATTTATTTATTAATGTTTATTTACCTTAGAGCATGAGTGGAGGAGGGAGTGGGGCAGAGGCAGAGAGGGAGACACAGAATCCGAAGCAGGCTCCAGGGTCTGAGCTGTCAGCACAGAGCCCAACATGGGGCTTGAACTCATGAGCCGTGAGTTCAGGACCTGAGCCGAAGTCAGTGGCCCAACCAACTTAAGCCACCCGGGCACTCTAGATCATTCCTTTAATGCCAAGTAGTATTCCATTGTATGGGTTTAACACAGTGTATTGACTTGATTGACATTTGGGTTATCTTTAATATTGGACTATGCATATTCATGGAAGTCTTTGTGTGAAAGGAGGCTCTCCTTTATGGAGGAGTATCTCAGAGCAGAATGGCTGGGGCATATGGTAGGTGTTATTCCCATTTGAAACCACTAAACTGGATTTCCAAAGTGCTACAACTGCCAACTCCAGGTTACGCTCCTGCCAGCAGTGTGTGAGGTCCAGTTCCTCGCCAACACTGGTGAATACATCAATCTTTTAACGTGAACCATTCGAATAGGTGCGTCGCGGTACCATTGTGGCTTAAACTTGCATTTCCCTAATGACTGCTGATGTTGGGAGTCTTTTCATGTACTTTATTTGCCATCTTCTTATCTTTTTTGGTAAAGTGTCTATTAAAATCTTTTGCTCATTTAAAAAAATTGGGCTGGGAGTGTCTGGCTGGCTCAGTTAGTGGGGCGTGCAACTCTTGATCTGGGGGTCGTTGAGTTTGAGCTTCACACTGGGTGTAGAGATTACTTAAAAAAATAAGTGAGGGGCGCCTGGGTGGCTCAGTCGGTTAAGCAGCCGACTTCAGCTCAGGTCATGATCTCGCGGTCCGTGAGTTCGAGCCCCGCGTCGGGCTCTGTGCTGACAGCTCAGAGCCTGGAGCCTGTTTCAGATTCTGTGTCTCCCTCTCTCTGACCCTCCCCTGTTCATGCTCTGTCTCTCCCTGTCTCAAAAATAAATAAAAAACGTTAAAAAAAAAAAATAAGTGAATTGTTTTAAAAAACTGGGTTGTCTTATTATTAAGGTAGAAGGGTTCTTTACATATTCTAGATAATAAGTTGTTGTACATTACGTTTCTCCCAATTTATGGCTGCATTTTCATTTTTGGAACAGTATTTTTTGAAGAGCAAAAGTTTTTAAAACTAGTTCATGCTTTAGGTGTTGTATTTAAGAAGTCTTTGCCAAACTCAAGGTCACCAAAATTTTCAGCTAGTGTCATCCTTCTAAAGCACATAATTTGAAAACACTTTTCTGAAAACTACCTGAGGAAAAAATTGCTATATGATTTAATAGTGCTATGGTCTAAAATGGGGAAAAGAAAACGAAATGCTGATTGTAAATTTAACATCAATGCGCATAATCAAGTGCTCAATAATTATTTTTAAGCTATGGGTGCCTATCACTTGAAATGTGGAAGACTACTCCAACATAAAAAGACTCACACTTTAAATGAAATAATGAATGTGTTTTTATTTCTCTCCCAATTTTTAAAATGTGAACATTCTGTATTTCAGTCACAGCCTTTACTTCCAGGTGACTTCTTCATTGGGTCTCAATTCCCTGTGTGGAAATTAGAAAGGAAGGAAAGGAAAAGGTATAAATTAAACTTTCATGGGGGAGAAAAAGAAGAGCATGAGTTCAATATTTTATATTCTATTAAATTGACCCATTAAAGTTTTTATATAGACTCAACAGAGCCATTCTGTTCTCTCATGATTTTAAATTTTTACCAGCCCTTCAATTTCATTTTTCTAGATTTAGGAACCGTAATTTCTTAGTCTGTATGAAAGCTTTTATCCTCTGTTCACTTGAGGTTTTCTAAACCCTTTCTAATTCATGTGTGTGATCGTTCTTGAAATCCCTAACCATAGACCTCCTCTACATAGGGACTGTGAATGCTGCTCAAGCCTCTGGTCCCCAGAGCTTCTTCCCACCTAGGTGACACCCAGTGGCAGGCACCCTGCCTTGCTAACTACCTCTCTGCTGCCAAAAAAGCCATCTCCAGACACAACGGGACCAGGCAGCGATCAGCTGCCTTCTGATCACTTGGCCACCGTGTCTAGAGCTCTCCAGCAGTGTGGCTGCAAACATAGCACCGAGCCACTATTGGTATCACATATTTCAGCTACATTCTGGTTTATGTAAAATGCTGTCTGATAATGTGTGTGAAAGCCACATTAAAGTAGGCTTTGGTGAGCTAGTTTAAAACTTCGTTTCTATATTACAAATGTACCCTGAATGCCAAAAAAAAAAAAAAAAAAAAAATCCAAACATCGGAAATACCCTGTTCATAAACTGAAGACCTGTTATTCGAAAGGTAACCACTCAGTTTTATCCAAAGATTAAACGACAAATAATACTACAAAATGATAGCACTTGAATATAAGTTCTTGGGGGAAAAATTACCCTTTCTGCTTATTTTTGGCACACATGGTATTAAAGAGTATTACCAAAAGCTGGCCAATTGTTGGTTTAAAACAAACGTACAAACTAACCTTTTAAACAACAAACTCTTGTTCCGGAAGGCAGTTAGCTTTTCATCGCTCTTTTTGTCTAGATAACATCCAAGGACAAATCCCACAGGCACAAGTATATGTACCCAGTGGTCACGAACAATCTGAATTACGTTCATCATGAATGCTAAAAAAAAAAAAAAAAAACCACAAAAACAACAACAAAAAAGAAGAATGAGCAGAAATATAACTGCCTTTGAAATATCTTGAAAAATTGCATTTTGGGGCACATGGGTGGCTCAGCCGGTTAAGCTTCTGACTCCATTTCAGCTCAGGTCATGATCTCACTGTTGGTGTGGTCGAGCCCCACTTTGGGCTCTGTGCGGACAGCTCAGGGCCTGCTTGCATCCTCTCTCTCTGCCCCTCTCCCACTCGTGCACACACCCTCTGTCTCTCTCCCAAAATAAATACATTAAAAAAAATTTTTTAATTGCATCTGAAACAGAGAGCTAATCCCGAATTTAGTAAATGTTAAAAGCATAATAAGCCTCTTCAAATTTGCTCAGCATCAGAATGCAGTATACAACTTAAAATCTACTCGACGATTATATAGGTGACAATGGTTAATAGAAAAATTGCATTGCACTATGCGGTGCCTGGGTGGCTCAGTCGGTTAAACGTCCGACTTCGGCTCAGGTCATAATCTCACAGTTCATGAATTCAAGTCCTGAGTTGGGGTCTGTGGGGACAGCTCAGAGCCTGGAACCTGCTTCGGATTCTCTGTCTCCCTCTCTCTCTCTACCCCTTGCCCGCTCACACTCTGTCTCTCTCTCTCAAAAATAAATAAACTTAAAAAAAAAAAGTTTAAAAATTGCATTGCACTAAAATCAACTTATTAACTTTTTTTCTAGTTCCACTAGTGATCTGATATGGTACAGTGCAGAGAAATGGAGTATAAAAAATTCCACCTGCAAAAGCTGAGTATTTGCATCCTCCTACTGTTAACTTAAAACTTTTACACATGTGTAAAATCTTTTTAAGACCAAAAAAAACCTTTTAGGACCTCTTACAATACTAAAATACAATTATACTATTATGCCAAAACCCAAATTCTTTAGATAAAGCTATAAATATTGAAGACTAATTTTTGACTTAGCAGTAATTGTGACTCGGATAAACCCCATTAGCTATGATACCGCTACAGCACAAAGCTGAAACTAATTTTTGAAAGTAAATGAAGATATGAGAGAAATTAAAAAAAATAACCACATTCAACAATGTCATGCTAGGGGCACCTGGGTGGCTCAGCTGGTTGTGTGTCCAACTGCGGCTTGGATCATGATCTTGCCGTTCCTAAATTTGAGCCCTGCATCGGGCTCTATGCTGACAGCTCAGAGCCTGGAGCCTGCTTTGGATTCTGTCTCCCTCTGTCTCTGCCGCTCCCCCACTCTCTCTAAAATGAATAAACGTTAAAAAAATGTCATGGTAGATCTCAATATCAATCAGTGATTTTATAAAAGATATGGGCAGGAGGGAATTTACTTTCAGAGAACGACTACTAGGTACCAGAGCCATCATATAGTCTTATATGTAACATGAAATAACTATTATTATCCTAATTTTACAGATTAGAAAACACCTTAACCTAAAATTGAGTACAGAGCTGGAATTCAAACTCAGGTTTGCTCCAAAGCTCTGTATTCTATTAGATCACAATGCCTCTCTTCCTGAATTGATATTCCTGATCTCTTCCTGAATTCATGGGACTTAAGGGATTTTAAGTTCTAAGAGTTCCTAAAAGGTAGAAGAGGAAGAATAGAACTAGAAGCTACCAAATGGAAAATAAATTTGCATTAATTCCATAAAAACATAGTTGCATTGTCAGTTTTCTGTAAAAATGTGTACCTAAAGATGAACTCAAAATACATCTGCCTATATATGAATCTAAAATGAATAAATAATATACAATGGCTGAGAAGGCACAGGACAATACCCTAGTAAGAGAACACGTTACTGCCAACAAAAGTGCTTAGCACGAAACTGCTAGGATTAGGTAGACTGGATCCTGCCTCTCCTCCTACGATACCATTTCTCATACTTACACGTTCTATTACTATATTTCTCAAACTTAATCACTATCTAAAGGCACTGGGCTAGAAAATGGCCATGAAGTGAAAAGCTGCACAGTTACTATATACTCTATTTAACAAGGTGTAATATTACATATAGCAGGTGCCAGTCTGAATATCACCAATCTGGAAAATTATGAAAAGTAAATGAGGTATTTAAAATATATAACTTATAGTTCCGGCATTAAAGTTTTAGTCTATTGTCTACAGCTGTTATTCTCAAACTTGCCTGCACATCAAAAGCACCTGGGGAGCCCTGGGGCTCCTGGGTGGTTCAGTCGGTTAAGTGTCCGACTTTGGTTCCAACCATGATCTCATGGTTTTTGGGTTCGAGCCCTGCGTCGGGGTCTGTGCTGACAGCTCGGAGCCTGGAGCCTGCTTCGGATTCTGTGTCTCCCTCTCTCTCTCTCTGCCTCTCCCCTGCTCGTGCTCTCTCAAAAATAAACAAATATTAAAAAAAAAAATTAAAAAGCACCTGGCAGTCTTTATCAAAAATAGAGACTCCTTGGTCCTCCTTCTGGGTGGGGTTGGAAAAACCTGTAACTCAAAGAATTGTTTTAGTTAGCTAATTTGACGCAAATAGTTCTTGGGTAACCTCATCTTATTTTCTAGAAGATGGTGGCTCTCTTAGCATTGTGCCTTAAGTAACATTATTTGCATTTAGATACAAAGCACTTTTTGTGAATCTGACCAAGTGCCCACCAAATTATAGCCCCTTGTTTTATAAACTTGAGCCAGTCAAATATGGGAATAATACATGCCTTAATCAAACAATGTAACTTTGAAAGCAGGAAAATGCAGAATACTAGACAAGATAGGCCTCTGTAGAAATCAAGCTCTCATGTATTGTCACCTGTTGCTACAGATTCCTCAAATTTCTTAATAGGGGTCAAGCCTAACAGCACAGCAGAGTCAGATAGTGTTTGTATTTAATTTTTTTTTAATGTTTATTTTATTTTTGAGACAGAGAGAGACAGAGCATGAGTGGGGGGGGGGGGGGAATACAGAGGGAGACACAGCATCTGAAGCAGGCTCCAGGCTCTGAGCTGTCAGCACAGAGCCCAACGTGAGGCTCGAACTCGTCAACCGCGAGATCATGACCTGCGTTGAAGTCAGACACTCAACCCACTGAGCCACCCAGGCACCCCGAGATAGTGTTTGCATTTTAAAAAATGCCTGGTGACTCAGTCCGAGACTGTTTTAAATAAGCCCATGGCCACCCGTGGGCTATAAGCCATTATTGTTGGCATTCTTCCAACAGGGCAAGTAGGTATTTTGTCTGGCTCTACTCTGAGATTCTGAGAAGATTCTGAGACAAGCCTCTGAGGCCCTGGCTCCATATAGGCTCTCACATATATTCCACAGGTGAAGACTGGTCGATGGAAGGATTCTGTATGTTCAAAATACAGAACTGGGTCCAGCCACCATGATTCTATTGCTAGGAGGTAAATGACAAATCTTAGTCCCACAAGCATTTCATATTACACTTGTATCATCTATCTAATGGACTTTGGGAGCAGTGGCACTGAACATAATTTGTCCCCTGTATTTCACTGTGAGTGGATGACCAGGGAGGACAAAGATTTATGGACCTAAGAGTGAGCTAGAATGATTCCCGGAAGAATGGCTAGAAGGTGGAGTATAGACAGGCTCTGGTCATGGGCCCAAGACCACAGAGGGCTTTCAGTGATGGACAAACAGCAGTGAGGTCCTGGGACAGACTCCAATGAAACAAGCCTAGGTTTGGATGAAGAGTGACATCCACATGGGTGACCAAGAGAAGACTGCACTTAGTACTGTCTTCTTTCCACGGAAGACTCATGAAAAATTCTGCTTTTACTTTAGAACTGGGACTTGCTATGGTATTCCTAAGAAAAACGAATTGTTTTTTCTCTTACAGACTCAAGGAATCATTAACTTATCACCTGTCCTCTGTTACCAATGTTCCAAATTTTTTGCCCTACCTCTAGAAAGAGCAGACTCATATAGCACTGTCAGGTACGGTTCTTACTGCTTTTCACCATCACTAACCTCATGTAATCTTCACAACACTATGCGTGTCTGCACTAATGTCCCCGACGTAGGAGGCACATTTTTTTCATGAGGAAATCCAGGGACAATCAACTTGCATAATGTGACAAATGCAGTTAAGTGGTAGAGCTGGGATTAATACTCAGGCAGGGTGGCTCCTTGGTTCAAGCTACTTGTGCTTTATTGTCCGTTAAGGTAACTCTAGAGGTAAACATTTAGACCGACCTCACTCAGGATTATCTTATTTTTCTTAACATTACTTTTTCTTCAACCCAATTTTTCTCGCGTAACTTCTAAAAAGAAAACTGAATCTGGTATGCATTTTTGTAAGCCAATTTACGTTGTAAAAACATAAATGAATAGATATTTCAAAAATTAAATCCTAATCTCTAATAGGTCCCCACAGCACTTTAGATCGACATTTTTTTGAACCATATATATGATCGATGAAAAGCAGTGCGGGATGCGTGGAGAAACTGAACTGCTTGAGATCTGGAAACGTCTTAATGACATATCCACCCTGGAAACCAAGCACAAATGCAGTATTACATTTTTAAAGTGATATATGTGTGTGTGTGTGTGTGTGTGTGTGTGTGTGTGTACGCGCGCGCAATGGCCGGCTCAAGAAGGTTTGCGATTTGGAAGAGAACGAGGTTTCCAATCTAGAGCAACGAGGAGACAGAACGCTGAAACCTGGACGAATATGTGATGCTGGCAGAGAAGCAGCGGCTTCCCTGCTTGAGCCTGGAGTGCGACCCTGGCCTGTAACCTCTGCGACCCGGCCAAGGGCGGTCACCGGGTTATCCCTCAAAGACGTTTTCCAATAATGACAGCCTCCCACTACCCTTTCCAAAAGCCGCCAGGCGCAAAACGGGAGCCCAGCCGTCCCCGGGAAGAAACCCCCATTTCCCTTCCCCGTCTCCACCGCTCGCAAGCCCCGGGCCACCCCCCCGCCTACACGTACCGCCGCCGAGGGCTTTCCTAGAGGTGGACCCTCCCTGCCTACACAACGGGGCGCCTCGGCGCTCCTGGACCCGGGACCCACCTGCGGCCTTGGTGCCAAAAAAGACCCCACGACCCAGGGCAAAGGCGAGCCCAGTCACCGGCGCCGGCGGAAGCTGCGGCCTTGGGACCTGCCATTCGCCACGCCCGCTCGAAGAGAGGGGTGGCGGTGGGAAACCAAACCCCTTCTTCCTTTTCATGTTTGACTCTTCTCGTATTTATTTTAGCTTTTCACACATTATAAATTTTCTAAAACTACACCTTCGGTGCAAGATGACGGGACTTGTTGGGGTAAAGCGCCATCTCCTTCCCACAGCTTCGTCTCTACCCCTCGAAGATGGTATCGCCCTGGGCCTTCCCCGCCTCAGCGGCTCGCCTCCAGTTTCAAAATGGCGGCCGCCATCGGGGAGCCTTCTGCTGGCTGATCGTCACGGGTGCTGCTGAGCGAGCATCAGCTTTTCTCGCTCTTGAACCTGGATTCGACTAGGGGTTGGGAAGGGCAGTGGACGGCGTTGGGGGAGGACTGACGAGGCAAGTGAGGGCGGAGGAAAGGAGTGAGCCCTTTGGTGGGGGAGGGGGCGCCCTCGGCCCTCAGGGGAGACCCTGGCTCCAACTCCGGCCGGGTCTCTGCTGGGGACGTGCTCCTGGGGTTTCGGTTGCGACTGTCCTGGCCGGACCTGGCAGAAGTGCTCAGCGAGGGAAAGAGAAGTGATTTCTCCGGGGGTCTAGAGCTCCCGGTCTTTGTGGCAGTCCGTACGGTTCACTCCTATGTGCTCCCCCTCCCCCCCCCCTTTTTTTTTTTTTTTTTTTTGCTGTTTTCCTCTGCCCCGTTTCTCGGCGTTGGAGGAGTTAATCTGAGGCCAGCTTTGGCCTCGTGGTTACCGTGTTCTTGGACTCCTCGCTGGGGGTCTTCCCGTGGCCTCGGGTTCAAAGGCCACGAGACTGCTAAGCACTGGGCACGAAGTAGGCGTCCTTTTTAGTTAATCGACTCCGGGGACCTTTTAAGATGTTAACCACGCTTTATTAAAATTGTCTTGGCCTTCCGCGCCTCGCGCCCCCCAGCCTCCCCACCCTCCCAGCCCTCGCTTTGCCCTCGAGCGCTTCCACCGTCACTGTTTTACTAGCTCTTAAGTAAACTGGAGGTCACACCAGCCTTAACACTGGCAAGTGTGGCCTCCTGCCACCTGCCGAACCTGAGTTATCAATTACCCATCCCCAATTTTTTTATTTTGCAACCCTTGTGGTTTTTTTTTTTTTTTTTTTTTTAAGAAGCCGCTTCTCTTTCTGAACTAACCAGGAAGAGGCTTTTTTGTACCACGTGAGTTCAAAGGCCAACCCAGATTCCTTCGTTTTCCCTTGGATTTTGTGTAGTTCCTTTTGGTTGTCATCAACATGCAAGGTCGTTATTGAGAGAGCAAGTAACTGTAATTGATAATTGGGATGAATGAGTCCGTCAGACTCAAGGAAGCAATTTATGACCTGGTTAGGGTACTGTGGTTAGGTTAAGATTTGAGTGCTGTGCTTGATACTGGCGATACAAAGATGATCAGTTTTGCTCTTCGCCTATACATTCAACGTCCATTCAACAAACATTCTTAGTGCTGTTTGTGCTAAATGAAAATAAACCGCCCGAGGCCACCAAAAAGGCTTCACAAAGGAATAACTATTTGAGCTGGGTCATGAAGGGTCACAAGGAATTTACTAGGCTCGGGAGGAGATCATTCCTGGCTGCAGAGGTTTGAGAAGTTTTGGCGCGCTGGGGGAGAGTGGGAAGATAAATGTGCCGGAACATGCAGTGCAAGGGTGGTTGGCGAAGGAAGAGCGAGATTGAGAGCCACTTGTGAAGGACCTTGATTTCCAGCTAAGGAGTTCAGGCTTTATCCAGTAGTTAGAGGGGAGCCAGTGCACATACTTTGCACAAGGAAAGGGCGTGAGTATGTGTGTGTGTGTGTGTGTGTGTGTGTATACACACACAGGGTGGTCTCTGACAGCTGTACAGAGAATCAATTTGGAATAGGAAAACTAGATAAGAGGAAATTGCAGTCATTCAGGTAAGGTAATGTGTGCCTCAATTGAAGTAGGATAGTAATGGGTGTGAAAGAAACAATTTTTTTAAAAGTTTATTTATTTTGAGAGAGGGAGAGAGCTCGTGGGGGGCGGGGGCAGAGGGAGATAGAATCCCAAGTAGGCTCCATGCTATTTACTCAGAGCCCAATATGGGGCTTGATCTCACTAATTGTGAGATGGTGACCTGACCCGAAATCAAGAGTTGGATGCTTCACCGACTGAGCCACCTAGGTGCCTGGAGAGACCTTTCTGAATAGGATTCAACTGGTGGCAGCAATTTGGTGGAGGGAGGGTGACTCCAGAGGTTTTGGGCCAAGGGACTAAATGGTTGGTGATACCATTAAAGTCAAGCCTAAGATGGGGCGCCTGGGTGGCTAGGTCGGTTAAGCCTCCAACTTCAGCTTAGGTCATGATCTCGCAGTTGGTGAGTTTGAGTCCTGCATCAGGCTCTGTGCCGACGGCTCAGAGCCTGGAGTCTGCTTCAGATTCTCTGTCTCCCTCTTTCTGCCGCTCCCCTGTTTGTGTGCTTTCTGTCTCTCTCTCAAAAATAAATAAACATTTAAAAAAAAAAAAAAAAAGCCTAAGACATGTACATCAGAATAGAATGGTGCCAGCCTGCACCTTAAGGAGTGGCAGAGCACAGTGCTCTACAGATGAAATCATGGGTTTTAGAGTCTAGACCTAGTGCTGTTACTGCAGCCGTGAGCTACATGTGGCTGTTGAGCACTTGAAATTGTGGTTAGATTGATTTGAAATATGCTGTAAATATAAAATACATACTGAATTTCAAAGACTTGGTAAGAAAAACGATGTAGAATATCTCAATTTATTAATAATGATTACCTGCTGAAATGATAATATTTTGAATATATTGGGTTAAATAAAATACATTAAAAGTAATTTCACCCAAAACTTTTCAACGTGGCTGTGAATAAAATTTTTAATTACATTTATGGCTTGCATTATATTTTTGTTGGGCAGAGCCGATGCAGTCTAGACTAAGGATAGAGGAATTTGTAAGGAGGTGGGATTTGAACTGGGTCTTGACACAGTGGTGAGCTGGCGCCCTCCACTGCCAGTTAAAGCATTCAGGTTTTTGTTTTTTCAAGCAGTAAGAAGCCTTCCAAGATTTCTGAGCAAAGGATCATTAACCTGGCAGTAATGTTTAGGTTGAGATGAAAGGGAGGAAAGGCTGGAGGCAGAGAAACAGAGAAACCCAAATGTAAGGTAATGAGGTCCTGCTTTAAGGTACTGGTGGTAGGAATGGAAAGGGAATAATACATTTGAAAGCATTTTGAGGCTAAGAAAAATAATCAGGAGTTGGTAACAGACTGTTGAAAAAAAGTAAAGGAAGGAATCAAACATGTAGAATTTCAAGCCTTGGTTACTTAGATAAGAACTAATGAATTCATGTCATATAGTTACAAAGTACATTTGAGACCAAAGGCATTTAGTCTCAAAATAGAACCAGCAAAGTCTAAAGGAGGAAGTAGTTTGCTAAATACTCTTCCTTTTCATCCTTGCTCTCTGTATCTTACCTAATCAATCATCCATACCAGCTGATTTTCCTAAAATACAGAATTTCCTGTATTATGTCATCTTATTTGATAATGGATCTTAAAATGTTTCTCTGTTGCCTGAAGAACTAGATCCAGAGTCCAAGGCCTTTATCTGGCCCTTTTCTGTTCATTAGAATTTTTCTTTCATTTTTTTGCTTATATGAAAGTGTGCCCAGCTGCTTTTTCCACTAACACTCTATACATTTTTTGTGCCTTTGGTCATGTTATTCCCCTGTTTGAAATACCTTTTCTTTTTGTCTCTCGGGTCCTGCCCATCCTTAACGAGTAATTTAAGATCTCACCTCTTTTGTGATTCTCATTAACATAAGCTAATGTCAGTTTTTAAAATCTTATTTCCTAAACTGCATATTTAGCCCCTGATTGTGACCGATTTGGTACAATATTTTTGACTGTTATTATCTCTGTTTGTTTTATGTAAGCCTCAGCTTCCAAAAATTAGGACAGGTTTTCTTTTTAAAAACAGGATCATTTCTTATGCTACTTGCTGCTGCTCATGTGTTCACCTTAGGGCATGACATAGAAGGTAAACACCATAATTAAAAACAGAAGTAAATCTGTTATACCACATTTAGCAGACTCTCTTTATTTTTTAGATTTATGAAGAACTCTTCCCGTGAATTCATGGTGTTTCATCCTATATACGACTGAGATATCAGTAAGTGATGAATGTCTCTAGTAAAGATATAGCCACATTATAAGCAATTGAATTAAAAATACCTTTTCACCTGTTGAAACCTGGGTCTATCTGCAAAAAGCTTTCACATGAACTCATTCACTTCTGTCTGCAAGCTACTTTATTTCCACTTTGTAATCTAAATAAAGTGGAAGTGAAGGTGGATTTAAGTAGAAAAAGAGTTTCTCTTAGGCCACTAATATACTTGTGGTACAGGAAGCTTTTTGTCAGGGAGAACTTTTTTATTTCCTTTCCAAAATTGTATTTATAAATGTTTTTCATCAAATGGAGAATAAATGTCTTTGTACTTCTCATGCCTTACAAATAGGAATATGCTAAGTCCACATATTTTTAATTTTAACTTATTTGTTTCATCAATTCTTTATGGAACAACCACTATGTGTTTAAGACGTGTGCTAATAATATATAGTAA
Source organism: Panthera onca (assembly GCF_046562875.1). Taxonomy (NCBI): domain Eukaryota; kingdom Metazoa; phylum Chordata; class Mammalia; order Carnivora; family Felidae; genus Panthera; species Panthera onca. The sequence continues at coordinate 134,488,131 of NC_138344.1, forward strand.
GGACACAAAAAAGGATCGAGCCTCAAAGAGCTCTCCCAAGCAAGGGGAAATGCATAAGAATAGGTAACTGTTGATGGTGTAGCCAGTTCACTAAGCTCATTTAACACTAGCCATACTTCATTCATTTAAGCTTTTGTTGACCCCCCCCCCCCCCCATGTGTTAGGCACTGTGGACACATTGGAGGATAACTGTGACCAGAACTGACCAGGTCTGTTTTTTCATGGAATTCATAGTCTAGTGCGGGGATGAGGAGGAAAGACAGGGATGGGCAAAGCAAGGAAATAAGTAACTAGCAGGCATAGAGAGCAGTAAGCATTTTGAGGGAAGTAGAGTGATGTCACAGGGTATAACTGAGTTGGGGAAGGACTTTCGGGTTGTTAAAAAACCATCTCAGAATAAATTTGAGACTGGGAAAACGTACAAACTAGTTAGAGGTCTTAGTGACAGTGGAGACAGAAGGGAAGTTTGAGAAATAGAATGGAGGTAAAAATGCAGCACTTAGTGATAGACCGGATGTGGGATACAAAGTAAAGGAGGGACTCAAGGATGAGGCCATCAGAGATCAGGTGATATTTATGGCTGTGGAACTGGTGAGATTACCTGGAAAAAAAAAAGTCCTGCTGAAGCATAGTGCCACATTTGAGGTGGAAGAAAATAAATAGCAAAGGAGATTGGGGAGTGGCCAGTGAGATACAAGGAAAACCAGGATGGAGGTGACACAGAAGCAGAGGGAGGAGGAGGAGAGCATTTCAGGGAGGCTGGAGCACTTACTTTTATTGAATGCTGCTACAGTTTCTGTCAGTGGAAGCCCGAGAAATGCCATTGGCTTAAATTGCGTAGAGGTTTGCCAGTGACCTTGATGAACACACTAGTAGTGGGCTGGTAGACAACGATGCCAGGTTTGGTAGTCTGAATGGGAGGCAAGAAAGTGGAGACACATGTGGACAAATCCTCTGAGAACTTTTGCAATGAAAGGGGAACATAGAAATGATGGACGACTTGCGGGGATAGTAGGATTAAGAGAGGGCTCTTTTAAATCGGGAAATTCTAGAGGATCTGTGTGTGCTAATAGGAGTGGCACATCAGTGATACATGGTTTGATGTGGGGAAGAGAGGGAATGGCTGAAGAAGTTCGGTCCTCTAGAAGGTAAACGAGAATGGCAGCCAGACTACTCATAGGGAGCAGGGCTATTGAGTTCATGTAATGGGAGACACAACAGTGTACGTGCAGATACATTAATAGATTTGGTATTGGAAAAGGAATTCTTGTCTGATGACTTCTATTTTCTGATTGAAAAATGAAGTGGGATTATGAATTGATAGTAGGGCGGAGGGGACAGTGCATGATGCTAGAGCAGAGAAGAGGCGATGTCAAGTAGCAGTCTCAGAGGTGGTCAGCCAGCGAAGAAAACTCAGGTTGGTGGGTAGTGCTTAGTGCCTCCTTGGGACACTATGAATTGACCATGAATTGAAAGAGCAGGTCGCACAGTTGTGGGATTGACCCCCATCCCCTCCCCTCCCTCCCGGCAACATAGTTCCTGGAATAGGCAAAGCAAATGATTGGAGTCAGTTGAGGTTGGGGTTTTGCCAGGTTGGTACCAAGAAGGACTAAAGCAGTGAGATACGTGATGGTATTTGCAAGATACTCATGATGGGTCGTGGATTGATGGGAAGGATGTGAATGGAGACTGGAGAGGGTGAAACCATGGTTGGTGGATGATGAGGGATTCGGTGAGGCCGAAGGATTTCTGGAGTGGGATTGCTGAGTGAGCGAAGCAGTAGTGAGAGAGTGAGATGCTGGAAGGTCAGATTTTGGAAATGGTGCAGCTCACGGGTGAAGAGGTCTAGGGCATACCTGTAGTGGTGGGTGGCTGATGGGAAACAGGGTTATGGGAGTGGAGAAAGGCAGGCACCAGAGTCAGTAGTGAAGTTACTAAGAAGACCAAGTCAGGAATGAAAGTCGTCCGTGAATGAGGTCAGGTTAACGGATGTCAGCAGCGAGGAGGAGAGAGGGAAGGCTCATTGCCTGCTGGGAGGCATGAGGCTCCGTGGGACTGGAGTATTTGAAGGAGGAAGGAGGAGACCTGGTTTGAGCTGCAGCGAGGAGCAAGGAACGCATACTTCATGCTTTCGAGGCACAGGGGGTGCAAGAGGAAGAAGAAAACCGTGTGAGGTTTTCTGGCAGGAGAACCAGTTTCTGTGAAGATTACCAGGTGAAGAGGACCTTCAGAGAAGAGGTGCGGTTACAGATGAGTGTGAGCGGCATCGTCCCAGAGAACGTACTGGAAGGACCCGGGAGGGATAGAAAGTAGGGGATTGGATCCGACAGGCAGATGTGCACGTCAGTGATCATGGATAACCCAGGAGTCTTGGATCTTTGGCTGAGACTGACGAGAGGAAAGATGATATGAGGTGGGATTAGCCTCCTGACAGCCTGTCATGAAAGGTGACAGTCAGTTTACCTTAGTGTGTTGATAGGACCTTGGGCAGCTGGTAAGAGGCCATCAGGTATGCGTGACCTCTCCTAACTTGCACAGTTGGCCAGGGAAGACTAATGTAGTGTGAGGAGCTAAGGTCTGAAATGTTGCTGTGGAGCTGTACTCTGCTAATCGGTGTTTCTGTCACATGTGTTTAATAGCACGCAGTTCTAGGTCTGAAATCCCAATAGATGTGTTCATGTTACACCTTGAAATTCATACGGTAGGCATCTCGACGTAAATTCCATCGAATATATGTTGTGCACTTACTGTGTGTCAGGTTCTCTCAGGAATTGCAAGCTTAAGATTCTACATCTGTCTTTTGTAGTTGCTTACTTTCCAGTGCAAGTGTTCTTAACATTAAACTCCCTAAAAAGGATTTCTTTGAGTATGTGTGCCTTGTTTGTTCCCTGACGACTGAGGGGAGAAGAAAGTGCAAAACTTTTATCAGATCCTCAAGCATGCCTGTTTATTTAAGGACCACTGGTCTAATAGGAGAGAAAGACATGGAAACTAATTGTAATGCAGTGAAATCATTGCCGTCACAGAGCAAAATAAAGGAAGCACAAAGTCACCTTGGAGGATGAGTTCGTTAATTCATTATACATTCATTTATCGGGGAGCTTGGTGTTCTCTAGTCTGTGTAATTTACACATTATTTGAAATCTTTCAACATCGTTTTTATGTGAATTATTAATACTCATGTTTATAGACTGGCATACATAAGTGAGGAGAGGTTAATTAATTGCTTAGACACACACAGTAGTAGTTTCAGATCTGAAACTGGTTCTAAAGTTCACGGCTTTTCATTAAGCCACACTGAGGAGCCACTGAAGGACTCGTTGTCAACAAGAGTGTGTAACGTCATGTTTGTGTTTTCAAATTTAGCAGTGATGGGAGTAGGTCTTTAATGTGTTTGATTTCTCTCTTTATGGAATTTTTAATCACTTAGAAACTTGATACAATGTTAATTTGTCTATTACGTGTGTTAGACTATGATGTGTGTTTAATTGTATTTTTATTTCTTTTAAAAGAACTTTTTGGATTGTTGTTTTTGGACCAAAAATGACATCTATTATCAAATTAACTACCCTCTCGGGGGTTCAGGAAGAGTCTGCTCTTTGCTATCTTCTGCAAGTTGACGAGTTTAGGTTTCTCCTGGACTGTGGCTGGGATGAGCACTTTTCTATGGATATTATAGACTCCCTGAGGAAGTAAGTTACTTCTCCTATTTTTAGACTTCAGTTAAATCAACTTCTCTTTTCTACACCATGATACCATTTTGATGTGACCCAGTGTATGTTCTCTTTGCTCTGATTTATAGTAAAAGACCTGATTTTGCATGCCAAAGAGCCAAAAAGTGACTGTTTTCATTTTTAAAGTTTTGATTGTATTATGAGCTATGTTTATTGAGATTCAGTAAAATGTTAATTGTTACTTGGCTAATGGGTCCCAGTGGAGATCTTTGCACCCTAATTTTAGAGAAGATTAGGTTTAGAAGAATTTGAAGAGGAAAAAACCTTCCCTGTGGAAGGTCTGCCGTCAGATCACATTTGCTTACTTTCTATGTGTTGAGGCTCTACACTGAGAATTGGTGCCCAGAATACTGACCATGTGATATAAAACAATACTGATCCATCAAAGAAAAATTCACTTATGTTTTCAGTTATATTAATTATGGAAGGAAAGGGGACTGAAATGTTTGGAAACTAGAACTTGTAGCAAAACATTTTTTTTCCTAATTTTCTCTGTCACTGAGAGTGTGTGCTTTATTGATTGAAGTTTCACTGTAGAGAATGTGCTATCAGGCACCATGCTAAAAAGCAGAGGCAAAAATCCATAATAAACGTGTGGCCATTTCTGAATGAACAATTTCTGAAATTTCAAGTTGAGTTCTTCAACCTAAATTAATGGCATATAAGATAACCAATCAAAATCAGCTTCTGTGTGGTGTGTCTACTGGTTCTCTTTTTCCTTTTTTAATTTTTTTTAATGTTTATTTATTATTTTTTGAGAGACAGAGAAACAGAGTGTGAACGGGGGAGGGGGAGAGGGAGGGAGGGAGACACAGAATCCCAAGCAGGCTCCAGGCTCCGAGCTGTCAGCACAGAGCCTGATGCGGGGCTCGAACTCAGGAACCGTGAGATCGTGACCTGAGCTGAAGTCGGACACTTAACCGACTGAGCCACCCAGGCGCCCCTCTTTTTCCTTTTTTTGAAAAAGATGTGTATAGACATCACCTGTTTCTGTGCAACATATTCCATACTTGTGATATCTATGCAACATGGGGGTAGTAATAACTGAAATTGATTGGTGTCGTAACTTTAGCTCTTAGTTTTCCTCTTTGACCCCAGCATAGTCTTTACTCTTCAAAACAAGTCTGGAGAAACGGAGAGAGCGTTTTGATCCTGTTCTTGTAGGCATGTTCACCAGATTGATGCAGTGCTGTTGTCCCATCCTGATCCTCTTCATCTTGGTGCCCTCCCGTCTGCTGTCGGGAAGCTGGGGCTGAATTGTGCGATTTATGCGACCATTCCTGTTTATAAAATGGGACAGATGTTCATGTATGATCTTTACCAGGTAAGTGAAACGGTCAAAAAAAGCTTTTTGTACTCCTGCAGTGATCATTTTTAACCTTTTATTTGTGTTTTTCTTTTAGTCTCGACACAACACAGAGGACTTTACGCTCTTTACATTAGACGATGTGGATGCAGCCTTTGATAAAATACAGCAGTTAAAATTCTCTCAGATTGTGAATTTGAAAGGTAAAAGAATGTCTGCAGTAGTAATTGGACTAACAGGGTTTAAGCTGCTGACAAGTCCAGGGAGAATTTGTAGTAAATATCCTAGGGCCTGTGGTCTGAAAAAGCAAAGATTAGCATCTGATTAGTTCTGATATGGACGCTGAACTTCTCCCAAGTCGTTTGGATTTTAAAATAGTCCAGGCTAAATAGCAACAAAACGTTAATAGCTCAAGCCTTTTCACATGCAGCCGGGGAAAACTTACTGTTTCCTGTGTATGGTGCACAAAGGTGATGTGGCCGCATCCTCCTCCTAGGACTTCACAGTGGGGTTGAGGGGCTAAAGCCGCTCTGGTGACAGGAGGTGGTGTTCAGGCCTGAAGGAGATGCAGTGCCTTGGCGGCATAGTAGCAGATAACTGAATTCTAGAATCGGATATTAAGAAGTTTATTATGTAATTAGGTCAGGAAGTCCTCTCTTAAGTATACATTTCTCCTCTGTGGAGAGATAGGTATTAAAGGTTGTCATAAATATGAAGTCTGGCAATGAAATTGAAAAAATGGCATAACAGTGGACTCTGGTGATTTAGTCAAGAAATAACAATGGTCACAACAGTTTTGCTTGCGCTTAATTTTTCTGTAGGATAGATTTTTTACCATAATGAGATTTGAATGGTTACTCTGTGAGTTTAGAGGTTAGCAGAAGGAGAAACATTTGATGATTGTATGTACAGTGTAAATATTCAAATGTATTTGGAGTGCCCGGATGACTTACTTGGTTAAGTGTCTGAATCTTGATTTCGGCTCAGGTCATGATCTCACAGTTCGTGAGATCGAGCCCCTCATTGGGTTCTGCACTGACACTGCAGAGCCTGTGTGGGAGTCTGTCTCTGTCTCTGTCTCTCTCTCTCTGTCCACCCTCCCTCTTTTTCCCTCTCTCTCCCCCCACCCCCTCTGCCTCTTCCCCACTCTTAACTTGCTCTCTCTCTCTCAAAATAAATAAGTAAAAACAAAAAATATTCAAATGTATTCATTCGTACTAAGTAATTAATAGTGTATTGGCTTTTAAACTTGATTTCTATATACTACTTTTTATAAGCACCAATAGGTCTGCAAAAATTCCTAACAATATGACAAGAGTGTTTGTAGTGAAGGAGTGGAGTAGCTGGGGGACAGGAGAGCGAGACTTGCATTTTCATCGTATGCCTTGTTACTTTGGAATGTTGTATCACTGTATATATTAGCTATTAAAAATAGTTTACAAGTAAATAAGCTTTCTTTAGGATTGTAAAAGAAATCTGAGTATTGTCATTATCTTTTTGACACAGGTAAAGGACATGGCTTGTCTATCACACCTCTGCCAGCTGGTCATATGATAGGTGGAACAATATGGAAAATAGTCAAAGATGGAGAAGAAGAAATTGTCTACGCAGTTGACTTTAACCACAAGAGGGAGATGTAGGTATATCAAGACAAAAGCTAACGGAGATGCAGTTGGTGGTGTTTCATTCTTTGGGGGGAAACTTAAAAAGTTATTATTTTTTTTAACCAGAAATCTAGAACTATTTAAAAGCCTCAAGTAGTGAACGTTTTCAAACTTAATTATTTTCACTGTAAGGGAAAACTTTGATATAAGAGATAAAATATATTTTACAAATTTACACGTAAGTATCCACTCTATAAAACAGGTATCTCCCTGGAGATGTTGGAAAGGAGATTAATTTTTGTACATAAAATTATATCTTATATGCTACTTCACCTGCTATTTAAAGGAACTTTGTGGATGGGTTTTTTTTTTTAATAAAGTTAGTAATTATCATATAACTACATTTGAAGTCAGACTCCCTTAAAAAAAAAATGAAGTCAGACTCCCTTTAAAAGGGAACATAGTAATTGTAAGTTTAAATATTTCATTTTGTATTCACAACATTACAATAAAATTGTTTTGTAGAGGCTTCTTTTGTAATTTCTGTACATTAAGTTTATAGTTATTTTGTATTAGATTACAAAAGCCTCAAGATCTTCTGGATCTTCTATTTAGAGATATATAAGTAATGAATTTTAGGCTTTTATAGTCACAGATTAATGAGTAAAGGATGGATTTTTGAGTAATGGTATTCAGACATTTTGGGGGAAAGTTTGTGTCTTTTTTTTTTTTACTGCTTATCAAATATATTTTAGATGGATTAAAATTAAATAGAAAATGAAACAACATTCATGAGTCTAATCTCTGATTTGGAAAAGAGTTTGTAAGTGTAAAGTTACCGGACCAGGTTACAACAGAAAACTTTGATAGATTTGGTTATATACAGATTCAAAATGTCTGAAATAATTAAGACCAATAAAATAGAGAAAATATTTGCAGCAAGTTGGCTAAAGACATTTATATGTAGAAGAACAGATATTAACCAATCAAAAAGATGCCGGTGACAAAATGGACAAAAGTTATAATGTAAAATTAAAATGATAATTCTTTTTAAAATTACATACCATTAAAATGACTCTTAAATGGTAATATTCTTCCAGGAAATATTGTGTGAGTTGCTCATTCTTTCTGGTTGAACTTTTCTGGACAAGGGAGAGCTTTCTAGAAAAGGTTAAATCTTTCTGCAAGCCAGTTAGCAAAATTGTATATTGTAGTAAATACATCTCTAGGAATGTGTCCTAAAGAAACCATCAGAAATGCAATTGAAACTTTTTGCCAAAATGTTCTTTGAGATTATTTATAATGACAAGAAAAGTAACCTAAATAATAAAGGGAAGTGATCAAATAAAACACACAGTAGGGAGTTCTTACAGTTGTTAGAAAAATAGATTTAGAAACCAATTTTAAGGTCATGGGAGAAAACCAGGGTATAGAACTGAATATATAGACATGGGATGTCACTTTTAAAAAATACGTTCACACGTATATGCATAGAAAACTGTGTTTATATGCTTAGAAGGATATATGCCAGAATAATGTATCGATTTCTCTGAGTGGTGGTATGCTGGAAGATCTTAATTTTCCTTTTTTAAAAATTTTTTTTAATATATTAGATTTCTTATCAATGAGCATGGGTACTTTTATAGTTAGAGGAAAATCTTATAAAAGAAAGTTGCTTGTTTTTTAGGTGAGATAAGCTACTGTTTATTTGAGGTGATATAAAATATTTCTCTTCTTCAACTTTGTTATAGCCATTTAAATGGATGTTCCCTGGAAATGCTAAGCAGACCCTCCCTGCTTATCACAGATTCATTTAATGCTACGTATGTGCAGCCTCGGAGGAAACAGAGAGACGAACAACTTCTGAGTATGTATTACCTAATGTCCTCTGTGGAAGTGCATGGTAGTGTGAAATACTGTTTTTTCTATTTTGTTTAACACTTTTCTTGTCATATGAGCTTGGTTAACTCTAGTATTTTTGAAAAAATATTATGTGATGTTATCATTATTTTGTACAAAAAGATGCTTTAGTTCCTTTGAATTTAGCTTTTGTGAGATAGTTATAAAGATTGACCTCTCCCTGCCCTTCAGCACATAGCTAGCTCTATTTGGCACTCACTGGTATGTGTCTGGGGAATGCCAGAATGTATAAAGAGCTCACAGAAATCATTTAGAAAAACATTTACACTCTAAAAAAATGAACCAAGGAGATACACGAGGGTGGAAATAGTCCACTGATTTTGGTGTTGGGTGTCTTACATTCTAGTAGTCTTGGTTCTAAAGAGGAGCCTCCGGACCATCCCTGGTTGCTTCTGATTTGGCTCTAGCTGCTTTACCTTTTATTCTTTTTTTATAAGCTGCATGGGATTTCAACAAGAAAAATGGATCCTGCTTTTACACGTTTGAAACCACTGCTTTCATCTCTCTATTTAAAAAGCATAACTTGGGGCGCCTGGGTGGCTCAGTCGGTTAAGCGTCTGACTTCGGCTCAGGTCACAATCTCGCGGTCCGTGAGTTCAAGCCCCGCGTCAGGCTCTGGGCAGATGGCTCAGAGCCTGGAGCCTGTTTCCGATTCTGTGTCTCCCTCTCTCTCTGCCCCTCCCCCGTTCATGCTCTGTCTCTCTCTGTCTCAAAAATAAATAAACGTTAAAAAAAAAAAATTTAAAAAAAAAATAAAAAAATAAAAAGCATAACTTGTGGGGGCACTGGGTGGCTCAGTCGATTGGGCATCTGACTCTTGACCTCTGCTCAGGTCTTGATCTCAGGGTTGTGAGTTCAGGCCCCATGTTGGGCTCCATGCCCTACTTAAACACATAATCTGTGTCCTATGTTTTAGTCACCTATTCAATTCTTACGTCTTTTTGTTTGTTTTTGCGAGAGTTTGTTTTTACCAAATATTTCAAAGTGGATTTCCATGCTCTAGATTAAAGTCTAAACATAAAGTATAAATGTGTGCATGTGTGTGTATACATTTGGGAATCATTTATAACAAAATTATAAATAATTGACCCCGGTGTAGTGTACGAATGTCATTTTATTTCTTTTAAAAAAATTTTTTTTAAGTTTATTTATTTTGAGAGAGAGAGAGAGAGAGAGCACACAAGCAGGGGAGAGGCAGAGAGAGAGAATCCCAAGCAGGATCTGCACCACCAGTGCAGAGCCTGACATGGGACTCAAACTCACGAACCGTGAGATCATGACCTGAGGCAAAGTCTGACTCTTTTTTTTTTTTAATTTTTTTTTTTTTTAAACGTTTATTTAGTTTTGAGACAGAGCATGAATGGGGGGAGGGTCAGAGAGAGAGGGAGACACAGAATTTGAAACAGGTTCCGGGCTCTGAGCTGTCAGCACAGAGCCCGATGCAGGGCTCGAACTCACGGACGGCGAGATCATGACCTAAGTGGGATGCTTAACCAACTGAGCCACCCATGCGCCCCCAAAGTCTGACTGTTAACTGACTGAGCCACTCAGGCACCCCTTGAATGTCATTGTTCCTGTGTACTCTCGGTGAAGAGGGTTGGGGACCACTGATTTACAGTTTTTTCAGTGAAAAAAAGTAGAGTTAATGGCAATGTCCTTCAGTCCTATGAGGATACATTCACAGGATGTACAAAAAGTAGTTGTAATAACGTGAATGGAATTTTAATTTTGCACTTGGCCTGAGTGCTCATTTATAACTTATAGTCTTTATACTAAAAACGTGGAGATGACGTCATCTTCAATTTTGTAGCAAGGTATTGTTATGCTTGCTACAGAATGTATATTCTTGTTTTCTAGCAAATGTCCTGGAAACGCTTCGAGGTGATGGAAATGTGTTAATAGCAGTGGACACTGCAGGCAGAGTTTTGGAACTTGCTCAACTCCTTGACCAGATCTGGAGAACTAAAGATGCAGGGCTAGGAGTCTACTCACTGGCACTCCTGAATAATGTCAGCTACAATGTGGTGGAGTTTTCGAAGTCCCAGGTTTGTTTCCATCTTGTCTTTCGTAATAAAGAAGGTTGCTACAGAAATTGGGCTTATGGAAAGCAATGTTTTAGTTGTCCTTTGGATTTTATTTTTCTGTGAAAGAGGTTGATGATGATGGTGGTGATAATGGTACTAAAAGCTAAAAAAGAACCACTTGTACTGTGTGTTCTGTGGAATATTTCATGTAATCCTCATGTACCCTGTGAAGTAGCTTCTGTTTTTGTCCCCATCTTACCGATTGGGTAAGTTGTTTCTCCTCTAATGCGTGGTATCACATTCTGTAAAATGGGGACACATACCTCCTAGGATATAAATGGTAGAATCCATTTTTCCCTTTCTGAATGAACTCTTTCCCTTGAACTAGAAATTTTGGGTAAGAGATTTATTTAGAACTTGTACTCTGCTTTCTCAGTAAGATTTAAGGTGACGTGTAACTGAGATATAATGCAGAATTGGATTTTTAGGGATGAACTGTGGGGTGGGAGGATGTCGTCGTTGGGGACAGAGCAGAAAATAAGCTGCTCATCAAAACGGTTCAAGTTTAAGCAACCACTGGTGGGAAAGACTTAAAAAAAGGCATTACGTGAACTCTTCGGCTTTGTAGAAGACACTGAAGTTACAGTCTAGTATTCTCTACTTCTTGTCATCCTTTCCCCCCATACCAGGTAGAATGGATGAGTGACAAATTGATGAGATGTTTTGAAGACAAAAGAAATAATCCATTTCAGTTCCGCCACCTCTCTCTGTGCCACGGTCTTTCTGACCTGGCCCGGGTACCGAGCCCTAAAGTGGTGCTTGCCAGCCAGCCCGACCTGGAATGTGGATTTTCAAGGGATCTCTTTATTCAGTGGTGTCAGGACCCTAAAAACTCAATCATTCTAACCTACAGAACTACTCCTGGGACTTTAGCACGTTTCCTAATTGATAATCCTTCCGAAAAAATTACAGAAATAGAGGTAAGCGCTTGTATGTGAACTTTTGTCGTAAAACCGTTTGGGGGACACATTATGCACGATGCTTATAAAAATCAGTGACCAGAAATTAAGCTTGAAGTTGTTTCCAGATTTTTATGAGTTGAGAGCCTTTCCCAGCACAAATTTCAGAGCTCCTTAATTGGAAATTGTCATTCTTTAACCCTTCCGTGGTATCCTCTGGAACCGTGCCCAGAAGGTAGCACATACGCTGTGTTTTTAATCCCTCTGTGAAAAAAGTTCCGTCTGCATCCTTTCCCTAATTGAAATTGAAATCTGGCTGTTTCCTAACATGCTCCTTTGCCTGTGGGCCTCCCAAGTAGGTGCTCTTTGTTTCTCTTTCACACCTTATGCGCTTTGGGTGGGGTAGGTGTCCTTTTTCCGTATCGCAGCTTTCAAGCCATTTGTCTTCCCTCTGGGTTATGCCATCAGACTTGACAGTATACTGACCCCTTCTGACATTTCCTGATCTCTTGGTCATTCTCTGTTACTCATTGGTGGCTTTAACCTGGGCCACAGTCTTCCTGTCCACTCACTCAGGACTGCCTTCTTGATGACTCTAGCTTCCGTATGTGTGATCTGTCCAAGTCCTTGGCCCTCTCAGTTCCTTGACACCTTGTTTCTTAATGATCTTTTCCTCCAATCCACCTTAGCCATCCCTTCCCACAACCATGCTGTCTACTCTTGTGGTCATACCCTTTACCTTGTTATGGGTTATCTTTAAAGATCTCTACCTCAAGCATCCCACTCTGATCTTACAGCTGACTTGCTCTAATACTCCATGCCAGCAATTTTGTGGTCCCACTGGGACTTTCAGTTTGTGAACCTTGCCACTTTGACTATCCATTGCTCCAGCTTCTAGTTAATGGTCCGTTGTTACTTTAGAAACACCTTTAACTCTGTTAGCCTCCTGTTTATTGTAACCACCTGGCAAAGCTGTGACTCTGGTTAAACCCTTTGCTTGGCCATGCCTCTACCCAGGCAACCTTATGTTTGTTACTAGTGTTAATGCACCACTGGGTGGATAGGCTTCCCTTCACATTCATGACCTCACATCTCAGACCGACACTTAACCACCAGCCCAGCATGTTGTAGGATATTCCTTGTCCTACTCCAGTAAGATAGCTTCGCACCTTCTTTCTCCCCAAATATCCCACAGCCCATCTCAGCCCTCACTCATAGCACAGGAACTTGTTTCAAACTTAGCTAAGAAGTAGAAGCAGACAAGAGTCCCTTATCTTCTCCCCACTAAATAGCCTAACTTGTTTCTGTATCTGCACTTGCTGCTTTATCTCCTGTTATGGGAGCAAGACAATTGGCCGAATGACCAAAGGCTATTTTGCTTCATAACCAACTCATCAAATCTATCAGTTTTCCAAAACTAGTATCATTACCTATAAAGTTTATAGCAGTTGATACTGAATGGGTTGATAACTGCCAAAGCTGTGCAGTGTTTTAGATGACACTTTATTTTTCCTTCCTAGGAACCATTTTAAGGAATGTTTAGTTTGATAAAAGCTGAGTGATAAGGGTACCTTAGTCTTTAACTCTACTTAAGAAAGTACGAAAATCTCAAATACATTCACTATCAATATGGAATCGGTGAGGAAGGAGTCAGAACAAGCAAATCAAAGTACACACTGTCCTTTGGGTTATTGAATAGCTTAGAAACACAAAGGTTTTTAAAAAAAAGTTTAAAAGGGCTCAGAAATACTTGAAATAGTTTCTTCAGATAAGAAACACTGAATCTGAAAATAATAATTACTAGAAATTCAATTAAGGCGGATATGCCATTTGAGGAGTTAATAAAAATATTAAAAGCGGTTTGAGTTTGGAAAACGTAGAAGGGGACATTTGGAGCTGTAACGTGAAATGTTAGGTTTTTGACTTTTTAGTAAGTGGTACTAATGCTCAGGCTTCTTTCCTTTCTCCCCTTGTAGGACTGTTTCTTCTCTCTCTGTTTCCTGTTAGTTTTCCCCTCTACTTGGGCATATCCGAAACACTTACTGTTCTTCCTGCCCCCAGTCCCACACTTACTCTTTTCTGAGTCTTTCCCATCTCAGCATAATAGCAGCACTTTCCACATATTGACTCTTGCCAGAAAAGTACAGATTTTTTAAATGTCCATTGGTGTACAACATAATGTTAAGGGTGTGCGTGTTCTCTCGCCTGTACCCAGACCAAGAAACATATCACCAGTACCCAGACGTTCCCTTCCCGATCCTTCCTGTCCCCTCCCCAGGGCAACCACTATCTTTTTTTTTTTTTTTTTTTTTTTTTTTAAATTTTTTTTTTTTTTTAACGTTTATTTATTTTTGAGACAGAGAGAGACAGAGCATGAACGGGGGAGGGGCAGAGAGAGGGAGACATAGAATCGGAAGCAGGCTCCAGGCTCTGAGCCATTGGCCCAGAGCCCGATGTGGGGCTCTAACTCACGGAGTGTGAGATCGTGACCTGAGCTGAAGTCGGATGCTTAACCGACTGAGCCACCCAGGCGCCCCAAGCAACCACTATCTTGACTTCTGATGCATAGATGAGTATATTATAAACATTCAGATGTTTTTGAATAATTTAATTCATTTTAATAACTCCATAATAATGCAGGCGTATATATGTACTGTGATTATTGAATCTGGCGGTTCTCAAAAGTATGGTGTGAGGACTCCTGAGAGGGGGGCCTGAGATCCTTTCAGGGAGTCCCCAAGGTCAAAGCCACTTCTCATAGTAATGGTAAGATGCTATTTGCCTTTTCACTGTGCCTACATTTAATGTTGCCGAGTGAAAACGGTGGCGGGAAAGGTGCTGGTGCCGTAGCATAAACTCAGGCAGTGGTACCAGACGACAGCAGTCACCGCATTTCGCATTGCCACACGCCCGAAGTTCCAAAGAAGAGTCCGTTTCACTTAAGAATGGCCTCGATGAAGCAGTAAAAGTCATGAATTGTATTAAATCCTTTCAGTAAAAGGTTTTTAAAGCTCTGGGTGGCAGGCTGGGAAGTGTGCCTAAAGCAGGTATGCCGCACGCTGATACGTGATGTTTGTCTCGAAGAAAGCCAGTTGGGGAACTGAGTTGTGAGTTACACTGGCCGCTTTCTTCTTGGAACGCCATTTTTTCCTTGAAATAATGACACAGCTCTTCAGACTTGGGTATCCTGGCAGAGATGAGCGAGGTGAGCTTGTCACTCTGAGGAAAATAATTGACAGCGTTTGTTGCCTAAATCCAATAAAATTCAAACTTTCAAGTGAAAATTAGAATTTTGGAAAGCTGTGCTCATCACCAGGAGATGGACAACATAAACTTAGAAGACTTTGCTGATGGGGTTGGTAGTGATATTTGCAAACGTGAGGTTTAAAATATTGTCAAGGTTTATAAGATTCCTGTAACTTGGTGAACCGTATTTTGCAAATAACTAAAGCTTGTAGGTACAAAATAGCACACAAATAAAAGATCCATTCAAAGTGCAAGATAAATCGATCACTTTTAATATGTAACACTATAAAAAGTTATCGGTATCTTTCAGATTCCACATTACGCCTAATTTTTAAGAAACAACCAGCGTTTTGGGGTGCCTGGGTGGCTCAGTTGGTTAAGCATCTTACTTCAGCTCAGGTCATGATCTCGTGGTTTGTGAGTTCCAGCCCCGATTCGGGCTTTGTGCTGACAGCCCAGAGCCTGGAGCCTGCTTCGGATTCTGTGTCTCCCTCTGTCTCTGCCCCTCCCCCATTCATGCTGTGTCTTTTTCTCTCAAAAATAAACATTAAAAAAATTTTTTTGAAAACCTTTTTTTTAAAAAAAAATGTTTATTTATTTTTGAGAGAGAGATAGAGGGTGCATGCACGAGTTGAGGAGGGACAGAGAGAGAGAGGGAGAGAGAGAATCCCAGGCAGGCTCCATGCTGTCCGTGCAGAGCCCAACATGGGGTTTGATCCCATGAACCAGGAGATTGTGACCTGAGCCGAAATCAAGAGGCGGATGCTAACCGACTGAGCCACCCAGATGCAGTGTTAGAATTTTAACGTAACATCAAAGAATATTCATGGAAACACTATTTAAATATATTTCCCTTTTCCAACTATACATCTGTGTGAGGCTGCATTTTCTTCATATGCTTTAACCAAAACAACATATTGCAAGAGAATGAATTCAGCAGATGTGAGCATCCAGCTGTCTTATATTGGGCTACAAAATAAAGAGACTTGTAAAAATGTAAAATAATGCCATACTTTTTACTAATTTTTTTGTGCGGCCGGGGGTGGGTGGGGGTCTTTGGAAAGTGTAATTATCTCTTGTAAAAATATGCTGTTAATGTGTAATGATTTTATTACTTTTTAGTGAAAAGATGAATATTTTAAAATTTTCTCACTTTTAATTTCTGATTTGGTAGACATTAATAAGTGTAATCTACCAAAAACCAAAAAACAACAGCAAAATGTCTTTGGGGTTCTCAGTAATTTTTAAGAGTCTGAGGCAAATCCTGAGATCAAAAAGTTTGAGAGACCTACGTATGTAATCATCCTATGCTGATGGATTTTAAAGTTGAGTCTGGTTTTTTACCATTCCAAACATTGCTGCAATGTGCTTTTTTTCTCACGCTTGTGATTGTTTCAGTAAGATAAATTCCTAGAAGTGTTATGTCAAGTGACAAACACATTTTTATGTTTAGACATTGGCAGATTGCCTTCTAACATAGTTTATCTAACTTTTCCTGTAATAGTGGGTGAAGGTGCCCTTTTCCCACATAGTAATTAGCACTAATAGATTTAAGGTCTAATAGGTTTAAAAATGGTAGTGTACATTTCTTAAAATTTTGCATTTTTCAGAAATCATTAGTGAAATTAGACATCTTTTCATAGCTATTTTTCTTATTTTGTCAATGGCTTGTATATGGATTTGTCCTTTTTTTGACATGTTGATCATCTTAACTGATTTGGAAGAGCTGTTAGGAAAAAGAACTTCTGATAGTCATGTAGTGCTGCAAATAATTTTCTCAGTTCCTTATAGTTTTATGAGATTTTAAATGTCAGTGAGGTTTTTTTTTTCATGTTGCTGTATTTATTTTTTCCTTTATGGCTATTGGGTTTTATGTCTTGTGTAGGCCTATATCAAAATTATAAAAATATTATCTATATTTTTTTCCGATTGGTGATTTAAAAAAAATTTTTTTTTTTTTACATTTATTTTTGAGAGACAGAGATAGACAGAGCACAAGTGAGGGGGGGCAGAGAGAGAAGGAGACACAGAATCCAAAGCAGGCTCCAGGCTCTGAGCTGTCCGCACAGAGCCCGACGCGGGGCTTGAACCCACAAACCGCGAGATCATGACCTGAGCTGAAGTCAGGCACTCAACCGACTGAGCCACCCAGGCGTCCCCCAGATTGGTGATTTTTAACTAGTTTAAATTAAACCCATCCTAGAAATGTAACAGCTCAATTTTAGTACTAATCTGAATAGGATCTGTCATCGCATGTAATGGAAACTTGAATGGTTTCAAATGCAAGATGATAATTTACAGATATACTGTGTCTCACACCCCACTGTCTGAACCCCCTTGTAACGGTATTTCCTTTTGTTTGCTATTTTTCTTCAGTTAAGGAAGCGTGTGAAGCTTGAAGGGAAAGAACTTGAAGAATACTTGGAAAAAGAGAAACTAAAGAAAGAAGCTGCGAAAAAACTTGAGCAGTCCAAAGAGTGAGTTGTTTTCAAACAGATTAAAAGCTTATGGTTAATTGTATATAACTTAAGAACTTATTTCTAAGATAAATTTTAATTGAAAATATTTAAATTTTATGTCGACTTTGTTACTTTTGTTACATCTTTAAATGGTGCTAGAATGCCAGGTGCTTTCAGTGCTAATTTTTTGTTTTGTTTTTAAAAAAATCGAGGCACCGGGGTGGCTCTTGATTTCACCTCAGGTCATGATCTCATGGTTGTGAGTTGGAGCCCTGTGTCAGGCTCCACGCTGATCCCGCCAAGCCTGCTTGGGATTCTCTCTCTTTCCCTCCCTCACCACCCCACCCCCCCCATGCTCGCACCCGCTCTCTCAAAAAAACACAGTTAAAAAAGAAAAAATCAGTTTTAGTTTTTAAAGAGTTTTTTTTTTTTTTTTTTTTTTTTTTTTTTTTTTTTTAATTTGAGAAAGAGAGCAAGCATGAGCAGGGGAGGGGCAGAGGAAGAGAGAGAATCTTAAGCAGTGCTCCACACTCAGCCTGGAGCCCAATTCAAGGCTCAGTCTCATGACCCTGGGATCATGACCTGCGCCAAACTCAAGAGTCGGATACTCAACCAGCTGAGCTACCCAGGTGCCCCTAAAGAGATTTTTTAAATGACTTATATTGCTCACATATTTCTCTTTTAAAAAAATTTTTTTTAATGTTTCTTTTATTTTTGAGACAAAGAGAGTGTGAAGGGGAGAGGGACAGAGAGAGAGGGAGACACAGAATCAGAAGCAGGCTCCAGGCTCTGAGCCGTCAGCACAGAGCCCGACGCAGGGCCCGAACTCATGAACCATGAGATCATGATCTGAGCTGAAGTCAGATGCTCAACCGACTGAGCCACGCAGGCGCCCCATATTGTTCACATATTTCTAATTTCTTGTTCCTCCCTTGTATAGACATATTACCCCATTGTACATCTTTCCTTCTCCCTGACTTTTGTTTCATGGACTGCTGCATATCTGCAGGCAATAAGTTCCATCAGATTTTTCTGGGTTGGTTTTTTTTTTTTTTTTAATTTTTATTTTATATTTATATTTGAATGATACTTTTACTGGGAATGTG
Organism: Panthera onca; assembly: GCF_046562875.1. Taxonomy (NCBI): domain Eukaryota; kingdom Metazoa; phylum Chordata; class Mammalia; order Carnivora; family Felidae; genus Panthera; species Panthera onca. The sequence continues at coordinate 134,506,489 of NC_138344.1, forward strand.
AATTAGCAATTTACAGACTTCATTCCATTGTTTTTGGCAGGCAGTTTCAGACAATGCTGTCATTGTTCCCTTTGTTCCTCTGTATTGTGTATGTGTGTTTTTCTCCGTTGATTATGATCTTTCTACCTTAGTGTGACTATGTTATTTAAAAAAATTTTTTTAATTGCGTGTAGTTGATGCTTTCAGTGCTAGTATTAATGAGTATTTATTAACTGGCAGTTAATGTTTTACAAACTATCAATCCAATAATATTATCATTGAATTAATTAAATAATAATTTTCTAAACATTAATTCAAAATCTTTTGGGGACTTTATGACCTTTCTCTGTTCCACAATCCTCTTAGGGCAGACATCGATTCTAGTGATGAGAGTGACGTTGAGGAAGATATTGACCAGCCCTCAGCTCATAAAACCAAGCATGACCTGATGATGAAAGGTGAAGGTAGTCGTAAAGGAAGTTTCTTCAAACAGGCTAAAAAGTCTTATCCTATGTTTCCTGCCCCAGAAGAAAGAATTAAATGGGATGAATATGGAGAAATTATCAAGTACGTGAATAAGTTTTTTTTTTCTTCTAGATTAGACTGTTTGGTGTATAACTCTCTGTATCATTAGAACTCGATAAATTTGGCCTTTCTGGTCATATCATGTGCTTTGATAGTTTCTCAGTACTCCACAGAGGATTTGTATAGTTTGAAACATAAAAATAGAAAGGATGAGGAACATCTAGAGAATAAATATATGTGTATTTTAAAGTTTGAGAGAGTGAAAGAGAGCATGCACACGTGAGCATGAGAGTGCATGCAAGTTGGGGAGGGACAGAGAGAGAATCCCGAGGGATCTCAGCACAGAGCCCGACAGGGGGCTTGAACTCATGAACTGTGAGATCATGACCTGAGCCGAAATCAAGAGTCAGGTGCTTAACCAACTGAGCTACCCAGTTGCCCCTAGAGAATTAATATTAAAGGCAAACCGTCAGGTTTATTACTTAGGTATGTGAAAGGTTCAAAAAGGTGACCAAAATCCCTCCCCCGCCCCTTAAAAAGAAAGGGTAAGGGACACGCATTGGAGAAAGACATAGGATAGGGAGAATTTTTGATAGATTGTGATGTGTGAAGTTTGGGAAATGGGTTACATCTCAAGCAATGTTGTACACATTTTAGTTCCAAGAGGGATGTGAGATAGCATGGGTGGAATCATGGGAAGTCTACCAAATTTACAGCCACTACTGGAAGACAACTGAAATTACGTGTTCAAATCCAGGTTTGAAAACACTGCTATCCTGTGTAAAGGTCCCTCATGGTTCCCATTGCTCTGCAGGCAAATGTCAAATGCCTTAGCATGACGCATGGTGTCTTTCATAATCTGGTTTCTCCCGACTTTTCTGTTATGTTTCTGTATATTTCTGTCATGCTGTTGAGCATTCTCTGCTGTCGTGGTACCAGCCTTCTCCGTTTCCTTCTGCTCGGCTTCTCCACGTCGTGCTCTTGCACATGCTCCTCCCTCAGCTTTGTTCCATCTTCCCGTCCCAGGTCTCCAGGCGGTTGAATCTGGCCTTACAAATTTCTGGAAGCCTTTCCTGTTTCTTCCTTGCCACCCCAGTACAGTCTAGGTCCCTCCCTGGTGCCTTCTTTGTACTTCCCGTAATGCTCTCTTAAGCATATAGTGGGTTCTAGGTCATTCTTGGACTTACTTAGGAAAATCCCCCTGTCTACTTGGTCCTCTAAAATAGTGGAGAGGAAAAATAACAATCTAAATAACATTGGTGAGTTTGTTTACCATTCTACTTATTCTACTTAATTAGTGTCCAATATTCAGTTTTCAATTTCCTTGTCTGAAAAGTGGGGATAAGAATGATATGAGATTGTGTTTTTAAGGCAGCTAGCATAGAATCTGACTTGTGACTCATGACTCCTAGTGAGCGTGCTCTAAGTGGTTGCTGCTGCTATTGTTATTATGTGGATTATAGGTGGAGAAGTTGGACTCCAGGGTCTGAGAAGCTCCTATAGCAGTCTAGGTGTTAGGCAACAGAGGCCTGGATTCTCAGGAGAGGGAGCAGATTTGGGGGGTGGGGCGTAGACAATTTCAGGGGGTTAGAGAGAACGTTTTTAAGTTTGTTTTTAAATTTGAACATACAACTCTCTCTGATACGGGAAGTAAACATGGGAAGCTAGATGCATTCGTGCTTTGTTGAAATAAAGGCAAAGGCTTTTGGGGGAGCTCATGATTTTGTATCTCAGTCTTCTTGGTAATGTGCCAGTGGGGAGTCATCTTTGGGCAGGGATAGAATAACTGGGGCTCTAAAGGAAATCAAAAGAGGCCTGAGATTTATAAGAAGTGGGACTTGGGAAGAGAAACCACAGACACAGAAAAAGAATGATCGAAATAAATGCAAGGCCAGGTTGTAATAGTACTTTTGATAACCATGAAGCTCTCCTAATGGTCTATCTAGGACTCTTTACTAGCCCAACAGCACGCTCTGACGATCATTCCTCAGTGGTCAGGAAAAACACAATAGATGCAGTCATTTGGTAATCGATACTACAAAGTTGCATTAGCTTTGGATCAATTGTGTATTGAAATCTTGAGATATGTGAGGAGCCTAAAACTCAATGCCATTTACTAAGTACATATATTATCTAATATTAGCTTGCTTGTTAGTGCTCTAATTAGAGACTTATATAATTTAGACCAGAGGATTTCTTAGTGCCAGAACTTCAAGCAACTGAAGAAGAGAAAAGCAAATTGGAATCTGGCTTGACAAATGGAGATGAACCCATGGATCAGGATCTATCTGATGTTCCCACTAAGTGTATTTCTACAACAGAGTCTATTGAAATAAAGTAAGTGCTTTTTGTCGTGTTTTGAAACTAGGTTACAAGATAAAATTTCAAGAACTTGAATTATATAATTTACATTGTTTCAAATGTGAAATTTCTGAATATCCTCTAGTAAGTTGTTGCTTTTAAAATTTAATTTTTTTTTTCCCTGCAAAGGTCTGTGAAGCATGGTGGCATTTTGTTTTCATTAATGGTATTTGAAAGCCAATGCAATTGAATTGGTATTGAGGTAGGGGTTTAACATTAAACTGTACATTTATATGAAGAAACATTCTGGACTTTTTAGTAAGTCTAGTAGCACATGTTTAATTTTTCTAAGTGTTTGTTTCGTAAAATATACTCCTTGACTTAAACATTTCTAGTGCCATAATGTCTGAAAAATGTTGTTATAATCTGAAGTGGTTAATATACCTTTTTCCTTTTCTATTTGGTACAGTTAGTAACACCAGTAATTCATCATTTTGGATTTTTCTTTAAGTCTTTAGATAGCAAAGCAGTTTATCTGTCCAGTGATATTTAGCATATATTATGGGCTATGGTTGTTATCTACATAATGCATGTTAACAGTGTCACAAAATTCTCTGCAGAATGGCTGTATATCAGTTTATACTTTCACTAGCAGAGCAGAAGGCTTCTTTCAACCCCGTTTCCTTACCAACATTGGGCATTATTGAACTCTTTAACATTTTCCAGCCCAATAGGTATAGAGTAATAACGTATCACTACTGTTTAAGTTTGTCTTACGGTGATTATTAGTTTGATTATCTTCTTCAAATGCTTGGGACCTTTTTTGTTTTCTTGTCTATGAAGTCCCATGTCTATGGCCTTCATGTCTTTTTCTCTAGGGGTTGTTGCCCTTATGTTACTGATGTGCAGGGGTTCGTTGTACATTTTGGATGTTACCCCTGCTTGGTTTCGGACAATGCAGATAGCCTCTCCCATTCTGTTATCTGTTTATATGAGTAGTCCAGGGTCTACCTTGTTTAAAAAAAAATCTTTAATTTTGATGTAATGAAATAATAAAATAAAATATTTTCATTATGGTGTTCGGAATTGTATATGATGAAGTCCCTCCCTGTCCCTGGTCGTAAACCTAATTCTTACATTTTATTCTATTGAATTTAAATCTTCACATTTTTCTTTTATGGCTTCAACTCACCTGCTGTTGTTTGTGGCATTAGGTCAGTTTTATTTTTCTTTATATAGTGAGCCACTTTTTCTAATAATACCTACTGAAAAATCCATAACCCTTCCCCCTCACATACATATTAACACTGTAACATGTGTATTCCTCAAATCCTCATTTTATGTATTGTATACATTTCTTTCCTGATTATAAAAGCCATTAATAACTTGGTTTTAAAATTATCAGAAAAACAAGCTTGGATAATTCTGTCTAATTACAGAGCTAGGGTTACTTACATAGACTATGAAGGACGCTCTGATGGAGATTCCATTAAAAAGATCATTAATCAGATGAAACCACGACAGTTGATCATTGTCCACGGACCACCAGAGGCCAGTCAAGATCTTGCTGAGTGCTGCCGTGCATTTGGTGGGAAAGATATTAAGGTGTACATGCCAAAGCTACACGAAACAGTTGATGCCACTAGTGAAACTCACATCTACCAGGTAAGTGTGCTGGCACCCGAGCCATGTGAAATAAATACATTATTGTTGCAGATTAGGACAGGTACATTAGGAGTACAGGGGTGAGTGAGATAGATGTGGTCCCCTGTTTTAGGAGGTCTTCTAGTCTTTAAGGTGTTAGGGGCTTATAACAAGGGAAGGGCATTTATCACATTGTTATGCCTCTGATAGAGAAAGTACAGGATGTTGTGAATAAAGAGGGAGACACTGCCCCAGATTTGGAGGTTTAGAAAAGATTTTCCAGAGGAAGTGATAACTAAGCTGAATCCTAACATGTTTTGATGGGTTGTCAGGGTAATATAGAGAAGGGAAAGAGAGAGAAAGGGTATTCCAGGTAGAGGGAACATTTGCAAAAGTATAGAGGTGACGGGAATGGGGAGTATTCAAGAATTCGAAAGTTTTATAAAAATTCACTGATGTCAAGGTTCTATTCGTACTTGAAAAAAATGGAAGCAGATACAAAAAACAAAAAAACAAAAAAACGAGAATAGCACAGAGGAGAGATTAGCTTTTTTCTGGTAGCACGAGTTGGTGTCAGTTAAAGCAGGGATGATGTCTAGATTTAGTTGGAAAAAATGGATTGGAATTCACCAGGCAGAAAAGTTACTCTGGACAAAACAAGAGGAAGCAGCAGTCCAAGAATATGGATGTGTGAGGTTCATGGTAATGGAGGAAACAGAAGTAATTCAGTGTTCTTGAAGCAGCAGCAAGGGCTGATGGGTGAGACTTGTCAGTGGTTCTCAACCTTGGCCACACATGAGAACCATCTAGGGAGCTTTGGGGGTGTTAGGGGGACTCAGTGCTCTGGTTTTAGTCTCATCAGTTATGTTAGAATCACTGGAGGTGGGACCCTGGCATTAACACGTATTTTAAGAAATTGCCATGTGGTCCTAGTGTGCAGTCAAGGGCCTAGTGTGTCTACTTTGGAAAGTGGACAGGGGTCTTAATGATCTCATGGGTCACTAGGTCCTTACCAGTCACGGTGAAGATCAGGTGAGTGAAAGATTTTTGAATCTTAACACACATTACCAGAGTCAGGAAATAATTATAACAGGTTATATTTTGTTGTTAATTTATACTCTGAGGATTTTATGTGTCTCCCTCCCCTTTGCATGATGTGTAGGTGAGATTGAAAGACTCACTTGTCAGCTCCCTTCAGTTTTGTAAGGCAAAAGATGCTGAATTAGCTTGGATAGATGGAGTCTTAGACATGAGAGTTTCCAAAGTGGACACAGGAGTTATCTTAGAAGAAGGAGAACTGAAGGATGATGGAGAAGACTCGGAAATGCAGGTGGACGCTCCTTCGGACTCCAGCGTTCTGGCACAACAGAAGGCCATGAAGAGCCTGTTTGGGGATGATGAAAAAGAAACGGGTGAAGAAAGTGAGATCATTCCGACTTTGGAGCCCTTACCCCCCCATGAGGTAACAAGCACGTCCTGCTTCGGCCTCTTCCTTGATTTGTCTCCCTTTGGATTGCGCTTTTATGTTTTTAACTCTTTACGATATGTGTCCAATGTAGGCTGATTTTGGAATTTTAAAATTAAGATGACTCAAGATATGGTTATGTGTTTGCACGCCTGAGCGTGTGTGTGTGTGTGTGTGTGTGTGTGTGTGTGTGTGTGTGTGTGTGTCCTAGACGGCAAGGGCTTGATAACAATTTAAAGGAAATGTTTAACAAATACTGTAAGATCCATGATCGCTTCGTGACTGATTTTTTTCAGTATTTAAATTTTGTTTTGTTTTTTTTTTAAACGTTTATTTTTTATTTTGAGAGAGAGGGAGAGAGAGAATCCCAAGCAGGCTCTACGCTCAGTGCAGAGCCAGACGTGGGGCTCGATCCCATGACCGTGAGACCTCAACCTGAACCTGATGCTTCACCAGCTGGGCCACACAGGCGCCCCTCAGTATTTAAATTTTGGTTGTGAGGATTACGTCACATACCTGCTTCCGGTCAGGAGAGCTGTAGTTTTCTAAGACGGTGGAGCTCCTGTACTCCTATTTTCGTGTGTTGTCAATTCCGCTGAAATCTCTTTTGGGTTCGATGTAGTTAGAAATCTTTTATTAAGTATGGCTATAATTTTAATCTAGTGTTTACGTGTTCTCAAGAGATAATCCAGTTAGCAGAGATCTCAGGTAATTAACTTACAGCAGTGTGAAAACTGTGTAGTAAGAGGCCCGTGTTCCTGCAGAGGCCTCTTTAGCCTTTCTGTGCAATAAAGAATAGAACATAGCCTCTGTTGTTGGACTCCCTTCTAGTAATGCTCTTGAGGTTGGGGCAAGAACTCGAATCTTTTTACTGTGCTAACGCTAGTGCTCATCAAGGCAATTTCCAAGTAGCAGTGTTAGGTTGAACCGCTTGTTTTTCTGAGTCCAAAGCCCCTGGCATACACTGCATTCGCCTCAAGGGAGAAGGGAAGGTGAGACTGGGGTCAGGGGAGAACTCTCCTCTGCACTAAATGAAGGAGGAGGATCTGGCAAATGAATTTTTTGGTTCAGTTCTGCCTCCTGGCACTCTCCTTGACCCCCTCAGGCAAGTGGGTGAGTGACGAACATAACTTTACCAGATGTCTCTCTGTTACTGTGAGGCATGACTAATAAAATCGATTGGGAAACATTCAGAAAATGTGAAGGGCTTTGTGATGTTAAGTAAAACAATGAGGGAAAATTCAGAATAACAACTTGGAATGGGACTTACAGCCTTGATACGATCTGTCAAAGGTCTTCAGGGAAAAATAGAAAATATCTTAGAGATCATGTGTTAAATCTCACTTTATTCGGTACCACTGTGGTGGTAACACTGTGGTGTTTTATTTGAGGTTATTCTTTCCCCTTTAACCTTATCTAAGGTTCCTGGACACCAGTCAGTTTTTATGAACGAACCAAGACTGTCAGACTTCAAACAAGTTCTTTTACGGGAGGGGATTCAAGCTGAATTTGTAGGGGGCGTACTTGTTTGCAACAATCAAGTAGCAGTCCGCAGGGTAAGTGTGTTTTTAATAAGGGATGAATTGAAGAAATGCTGCCTTCTGATGTGTTGCCCTTTTGAATTCTGTAATTCTTGATTGGTAATTTCACAAACTGGAGATCCATAATTTATATTCATTATGAATGATGACCTTGAAGGCTTATAAAAGTGGCTCTCAAAGAAATAATATATAGTTTCATTGTAAATTTTTATTTGAATCCTCTGACATTTACATGTCTATGTAAAATTCATGACTTGAATGTTAGATCCATATTCTGTGAATCAGAGCAACCCATTTCCAGACCAATCATCAAATAATCTAATTAATATATTTTGGTTATTATATCTGCATATTAATGAATAGGAAATGTACTAAAGGTTTTTTTTTTTTTTTTTTTTAACTTTCTAGACGGAAACTGGCCGCATTGGATTAGAAGGCTGCCTTTGTCAAGATTTTTATAGGATAAGAGACCTTTTATATGAACAGTATGCCATTGTGTAAAGAACGTGATGTCAAGAAGTGTCTGTTTGACCTTTCTAAGAGAAAAGGGTTCTTATTCTAAGCTTCTGCTTTTTTGTTTTGTAACATACAAAAAAGAAATGCCAGAAAAATTTAACATGCATTAGATTTTTTAAAAATGTAAATAGAGTTCGTTTTGCTAATGGTCAAATGAGCATTCTACCTTTTGACTTTCAGAATGATAGAGATTCTAACAAGTGTGCAGGCCGGAGAGTTGAAGATGATTGGTTTCCTCTATAGACCCCTTATTCTAGAAGGGCTTTTTACTTGAATAAAACAATGCAACTTAGCAAACCAGCTCATGGCCTTAGAGAAACATGTTTGCATGAGCTCTTGCAAACAGTTTCTTACGTTTTCTGGAATGAAAAGTGAGAATTATTTAGAAAAGATGTGTGCTATATAAAAAAACTGATGAAACGGTTTTTTGAGGCCTATGTGTTTAAAAAACAAAAAACAAAGAGTGTACGCTCAGACTTTTCTTTGGAATTCTGATATGCAGTTGGGGCATATCTCCTTATCCCTGCCTATAGTTCCTAGGTATTCACTCTAGTCTGAGCTGGTACACATTTGGGTCAGGAATCAATTTTTATTTCTCCCATTTCCTGTTTTATCAAGATTTTGTTGTTCGGTATGAATTATAACAGCATCATTTGAATATATATAATGCAAAAGAAATCCTTGATGTATGCATTTAGATACATCTTAGCTCTCAGCTAGGTTACTTTATCGGAAACTGTTGAGTGCTCTGTTTTTAAGGAAACAAATGCTGAACCACCTATTTTTATAAGGTAATAGTATAATTTAATCAAAAGGTGTAAATGTTTTCATCTCTTAGGCTTGCTCCTTCCTAGGGTTGCTGAAGCAGTGGCTGGATTTTATAACCTTGCTACAAAAATAATACTGAAGTTGGATAAGGTCATCCTTTCTTGTGTTCCTGTCTTTCTTCGGGCTAGCAGCCCTCACGTAGTATAAACCACTTGTGTTTAAGAGTAAAAGCTGAATATATGCAATTCTCATTGAACTTAAAAATGAAAATCGTGTTGCCCGATTGTCATGTGTTGATGCTTTTTCAGTGCATAACTTGATCATGGCAGTCCTTGATCTTTACTTCCTAAGTATTTAAGCCCTCCTCTTCATACTTAGCGTTTTTAGAAGGATCATTCTTGTTTAACTTATATGGATCTATGTATAGTACCACCCAGTGATATCAGACTAGAATTGAAATTTCATTCAAAGCTTACAAAGAATTTACTGTGGATTATAGTGCTAACGCAAAGTTATAGTTTTCTGATCCTGAAAACCAGATATGCGGAACAACATTACAGAAGATGATGGTGAAGAGTATGTTTTCTTTGTAGAGCTTTGAAAAATTTTCACTTAAGTTCTTGTTACTGAAGAGAGTAAGCCTAGAATCCTAGTTATATTCCAGGGGAAAAAAAGTCTGCATTCGTTACATGGCTTGAAGCATCTGGTTATACATATTACATTGCATTCCTGATATTGAAAAATTGTTTCTTGCTTTAGCCTTTTTATTGTCCTTTGAAAAGGAATTAAATTTTAAAGTACTGCTTGAAGATGGCTGTGCTAACTAATGTCATTGCAAGAGCAAGACTTTGACCTGTTTCTAGATGACAGTATTACTAAACTTTCTAAAATGAAGACATTTGTTCAGCCTTGGTTACTTAAGAAAAGTATAAATTTTAAAAAGGACTATAGATAAATCATGAACGCAGAGAACTTTTTCAGATCTTTGTTTAAAGGCAAAATAAATACAAGTGGACCATCAGCTTATATGTATAGATAATTTGGTTAAAAGAAATTTTATTGTAGCATTTGTTACAATGAGATTATAAATGTCAAGTTTCATTACAGTTTTTTTTGTTTTGTTTTCATGAACCAGTAGGTGTTCTGAAACAGAAGTGCAGAGGTCAATTTTCTAACGAGGGCCTTTAAAAAAAAATTGAAATCTAATTCACGTACCATAAAATATACTCTTTTAAAGTATATAATTCATTGGCATTTAGTATATTTAGTGTTGTACAACCATTACCACTGGCTCATTCCAGAACATTCTCCTCTCCCTCAAAAGAAACTCTATACCCATTCCTTAGCAGTCACTTCCCATTTTTTCCTTCGCCCTAGTCCTAGGCAACCATCAATCTCTTTCCTGCCTCTATGGTTTGCCTATTCTGAATATTTCATAAAAATGGTATCTTACAAAATGTGGCCTTTTGTGTCTGACTTCTTTCACTTAGTGTATTTTCAAGATTCATTGATACTGTAGCATGTATCAGCATTTTTTATATGGTTGAATAATATTCCATTGTGTGGGTACACCACATTTTGTTGATCCATTCATGAATTGGTGGACATTTGGGTGGTTTCTACTTTTTGGCTATTATAAATAATACTGCTCTAAGCATTCCTATACAAGTTTTTTGTGTGGAGATGTGTTTTCAGTTTTGGGGGGTAGATACCTAAAAGTAGAATTGCTAGGTAAATGATAGGTAACTCTTCTGAGAAACTGTCAGTTTTCCAAACTGTATTTCCAAACGATTTTCCAAAGTGCCTGTACTATTTAACATTCCTACCAGCAGGGTGTGAGGATTCCAATTCTACATCCTCAGCAACACTTCTTACTCACCTTATTTTTTGTTTTAATGATTCTAGGGTGTGTGAAGAGGTATCTCATTGTGGTTTCGATTTGCATTTCTTTAATGACTAATGATGTTGACTATCTTTTCTGTACTTATTGGCCACTTGTATGTCTTCTCTAGAGAAAGGTCTGTTCAGATTCTTTGTCTAGTTTTTAGTTATTTCTTTTTTATTGTTGAGTTATAAGTTTTTAAATATAGTTTGGATACGAAATCCTCATCGGATTTGTGATTTGCAAACATTTGCTCCTATTCTCTTTTTCACTTTCTTTATTGTGTCCTTTTGAAGCACAAAATTTCTTATTTAATTTTGATGAATTGTGATTTATGTTTTTGTTTTTTTCCTTTTGGTTCCATGTACTGTTGGTGTCATATCTTAGAAACTGTCGTTTCATCCAAGGTCACAAAGATTGATACTTATTATTTTCCTAAGCATTTCATAGTTTAAACTCTTAAATTGACATCTTTGATTCATTTTCAGCTAATTTTTATATGTTGTGTGAGGTAGGGGTTCAATTTCATTCTTTTGCACATGGCTATCCAGTTGTCCCAGCATCAGTTGTTGAAAAGACCAATTCCTCATCAAGTTATCACCATTGTTGAAAATCAGTTGCTCGTAAATGTATGAGTTTGTTCTGGGACTCTGAATTCTATCTCACTGATCTGTATATATCCTTATACTGGTACCACATTGTCTGAATTTCTATAGCTTTGTATTAAGTTTTGAGATTGGCAAGTGTGAGTCCTCCAACTTCGTTCTCTTTCAAGATTGTTTTGGCTTTTCTGGTGCTCTTGCGTGTCAGTGTGAATTTAGAATCAGCTTATCAATGTCTGCAGAAAAGCCATAGGGAAAGAAAAAGTAGTTGAAATTTATAACTTAAAATCTTAACTGTTATGGCTGAGAGAGACTGTGGAATTCATTTAGTTCAATTCACTTATTTTAGTATTGAATGAATGGGCCTCGGGAAGGGAAGGGATTTGCTTGAGAGCCTCAGAGCAGGCCAGAGAGGGAGTGGGACCCAGCCTTACAGAGTCTATTCATTCAGTACTAAATGAATGGATCTAGAACCCATTCAACACTAAAATAAGTGTGTTGAACTAGACGAATTCCACAGTCCCAACCATAACACTATGAGATGTCAAGCTGTAAATTTCAACTACTTTTTTTCTTCTGCATTGCTGTGTTTCAGTTTCTTTGTGTACGTTCACTTTGCTTTGGGTTAATATGTTCAGTTGATCTGCTCTAAGAACAGCGCCCAGCACCTGTTAACTTAGGACAATAGCATGCTGAGGGAGAGGTTCATTTTCATTCTATATGATGGCCAGTAAAGGGGAGGGGGGTGTTACCTTCTATACTCTTCTTTGGTTGTAAGTTTCTGGTGGTTTATCTCAGGGTTATCGTCCTTCAAATATTGATGAACCGATGACCACTTATGGCTAGCAATCCAGTGATTGAGAGGTTAATTGTCTTGGTGGTGGTTGTTCCTGGCCACCCCCAAGCCCCCTCTTTTACCCATTAGGGAACTACAGAATGAATGTGTAAGTGCAGATGGGGTGGGAGCGAGAAGGAACGTTCAGATCTGCCTCCCTGAGCATGGATGGAGGAGGGTGTGTTTCTTCTTCTTTTGATTGTCTCTCACTTTTGACCACCTCAGTTGTGCCTATGAGAAAATACCAAAATGACCAAAATAAACCTAGGACTTTGCTGGAAGCGAGGGTAGCTTTGCTTTTGTCCTTTTCCTCCTCCTCCCCCCTCCCCAACCTCTCTCTTTCTTGGTGCTTTTCGTTTATTGCTCAAGACTATTTCATTTTAATTCTTGAAGTCAAAATATGATGTCAAGGGGCAAAATAGAAGTTTGGAGAGTTTTAACTTTCTCTTCATTGTAGTTGAATAGAACCAAAAGTATATATGTTTTTTTCGTGAAATTGTTCATGGATTCCATGGGTCCTGCTCAAATTTTTGATTCTGCCTGATAATCTCCAGTGGAGAATATATGAAGGATTCATGAAGACCTAACTACATCATTTTCTGAGGTTTTGTTGGTGGTAATGTCCAATATCCAATCCATCATATTTCCTTTTCTCCCTCTAACAATTTTTTTAAGGCACTGCTAAATTGTGCGTTCGCCACTAGTGAAGCCCTTTGAACAGATCTCCGTGGGAAGCTGTTCGTATTCCAAGGGTGCTGCTGCTGGTCTTATGTTTAATATTTTGGGAGCTCTCATTTCTCTTTGGATTCACTTACCAAGCTTATGAGAAATGTAAATTATTTTAGAAACAACTTGCAGTCTTGGCCCAAATGACATTACCACTTGACTCTAAATGATGGGGGAAAAAAAAAAAAAAAGATTAAAAAAATGCCTTGTATAGACAGACATTTGCTACCATAGGAGATTTTTTTTATATTAAACAGTCATTTAACCCCAAACTCTAATTAAAACTAGTAGAATATATCAGAAATCATAAAGATACTCTAATTTCCAACGTAAGTCATGGTTCAGGTTAAATTTCATATTTAAATATCAAAGGACATAAGTCTTTAATGAGACTGTGTAAATCCTTTATCAGTTATGAGAAAAAATTACTTATCCTAAATGTACAGGATTCAAATTCTCAAGGTTTTTCAGTATCTCATATATGTGATTTTTTTTCAAGGAGATAAACTATTACAGGAAGAAAGAAGCATGTTTAATGAGGAAAGGGGATTCAGAGTATTCTGAGTTTTTAACTATCGAGTAGAATTTCATTTCTACATTATTGCCCATTAAAAAAAGCTTCTTTCACATTTATTTCAGCCATTTTTTTAAAGTAGTTTTTACCTGAGATAATGAAAGCATTAAACAGAGATATCTCTAGTAGTATAAAAACCAGTGGAATACATCTAATACATCTAATAGCTGAAGGATCACTTGTATATATTTTATTTCACTTATTTTGGAATAATTTTAAACTGATGGGAAAGTTACAAGAATGATTTAAAAGATCCCACATATCCCTCTTCTAGATTCTCCCGTTAACATTTTGCCGTATTTACCTTATTCTATTTATATATACATATTAATTTTTTGTTATTATACTAAGTTGCAGTTACGATGTCTCATTAGCCGTAACTACAGTACTTCTGTCAGCACCAGGACAGCAATATTGATAAAGTTCTACCATTTAATCCACAAACCCCATTCATTTTTTTTTTAATATATGAAATTTATTGTCAAATTGGTTTCCATACAACACCCAGTGCTCATCCCAAAAGGTGCCCTCCTCAATACCCATCACCCACCCTCCCCTCCCTCCCACCCCCCATCAACCCTCAGTTTGTTCTCAGTTTTTAAGAGTCTCTTATGCTTTGGCTCTCTCCCACTCTAACCTCTTTTTTTTTTTTTTTTTGTTCCTTCCCCTCCTCCATGGGTTTCTGTTAAGTTTCTCAGGATCCACATAAGAGTGAAACCATATGGTATCTGTCTTTCTCTGTATGGCTTATTTCACTTAGCATCACACTCTCCAGTTCCATCCACGTTGCTACAAAGGGCCATATTTCGTTCTTTCTCATTGCCACGTAGTACTGCATTGTGTACATAAACCACAATTTCTTTATCCATTCATCAGTTGATGGACATTTAGGCTCTTTCCATAATTTGGCTATTGTTGAGAGTGCTGCTATAAACATTGGGGTACAAGTGCCCCTCTGCATCAGTACTCCTGTATCCCTTGGGTAAATTCCTAGCAGTGCTATTGCTGGGTCATAGGGTAGGTCTATTTTTAATTTTCTGAGGAACCTCCACACTGTTTTCCAGAGTGGCTGCACCAATTTGCATTCCCACCAACAGTGCAAGAGGGTTCCCGTTTCTCCACATCCTCTCCAGCATCTATAGTCTCCTGATTTGTTCATTTTGGCCACTCTGACTGGCGTGAGGTGATATCTGAGTGTGGTTTTGATTTGTATTTCCCTGATAAGGAGCGACGTTGAGCATCTTTTCATGTGCCTGTTGGCCATCCGGATGTCTTCTTTAGAGAAGTGTCTATTCATGTTTTCTGCCCATTTCTTCACTGGGTTGTTTTTTGGGTGTGGAGTTTGGTGAGCTCTTTATAGATTTTGGATACTAGCCCTTGTCCGATATGTCATTTGTGAATATCTTTTCCCATTCCGTTGGTTGCCTTTTAGTTTTGTTGGTTGTTTCCTTTGCTGCGCAGAAGCTTTTTATCTTCCTAAGGTCCCAGTAATTCATTTTTGCTTTTAATTCCCTTGCCTTTGGGGATGTGTCGAGTAAGAGATTGCTACGGCTGAGGTCAGAGAGGTCTTTTCCTGCTTTCTCCTCTAGGGTTTTGATGGTTTCCTGTCACACATTCAGGTCCCTTATCCATTTTGAGTTTATTTTTGTGAACGGTGTGAGAAAGTGGTCTAGTTTCAACCTTCTGCATGTTGCTGTCCAGTTCTCCCAGCACCATTTGTTAAAGAGACTGTCTTTTTTCCATTGGATGTTCTTTCCTGCTTTGTCAAAGATTAGTCGGCCATACGTTTGTGGGTCTAGTTCTGGGGTTTCTGTTCTATTCCATTGGTCTCTGTGTCTGTTTTTGTGCCATGGGATGTTAGTTTTTAATAGTTGGTTATGTGTGCAAGGTTTTTTCACTGTGAAGTTAATAAGTATTTGTACTTAATTAGTTAATGAGGAATTAGTGTCTTGTGGGGAGACACTTTGAGACTATATCAATACCTGTTTTGTATAAATTTTTGTCCTCTGGTTTTAGCATCCATTGATGCCTCTTGGCTGAATCAGGCCTTGCCAAATGGCGGCTTTCTAATCAGACTCCTGCATCTTCATGAAATTGGCATTCTGGTATAAGCACCTGATCTTCTCCCCTGTTTATGTATTTACTTAGCATCCATTCATTCGTCTCTTTATTATATTAGTATGGAACATGGATTCTGTTTTGTAATTTACAAACTATCTTGATTTATTCTGATCCTCTAGTTGCCCTAGATTTGGCTGGTGGGAGCACTTTCAAGCTGGCTCTTGTGTTCTTTGACACAGTCTCAGGTTTTGTGTGTGTGTGTGTGTGTGTGTGTGTGAGAGAGAGAGAGAGAGAGAGAGAGAGAGAGAGAGTGAGAGAGAAAACATTAAATTTGCCATCGTAACCACTTTTCAGTGTACCGTTCAGTAGTGTTGAGTATATTCACATTGTTGTGCAACAGATCTCTAGAACTTTTTCATCTTGCAGCACTGAATCTCCGTTCCCACTAAGCACTAACTCCACCCCTCCCCCAGCCCTTGATAACCACCTTTCTACTTTGTTTTTGTGATTTTGACTGCTTTAGAGTGTGAGTGGAATCATAAAATATTTGTCTTTTTTGGTACTAGCTAATTTCACTTAGCATAGTGAACATAGTGTCATGAGGGTTCATCCATGCTATAGCATGTGACAGGATTCCCTCCCTCCCGCCCTCCCTTCCTTTTCCTTTTTAAGGCTGCACACTTCATTGTATGGATATACCACATTTTCTCCATCCGCTCATCCGTCAGCGGACATTTGGGTTGCTCCTGCCACTTTGCTGCTGTGACTCATGGCTGTGATGAGCATGGGCGTGCAAATACCGCTTCGAGATCCTGCTTTCAGTTCTTTCTGATAACATGTCCAGTGGGATTGCTGGGCCATATGGTGATTCTATTTTTAAGTTTTTGAGGAACTTCCAATTGTTTTCCATAATGGCTCCATAATTGTTTTCCCTGTGGTTCTTTGAAGTACTTCCTATCTTGTATTATTCCTACCCCATCCTGTGATCGGCTGTTTCTCCAGAGTCCTGTTTTAGTTTAGTGGAGAATCGTATTTAGGAACAAGGCTGGGTGCTAACTTGTGCTCATTGCCACTCACTGTGCCGTCATTGCTACTAGGTCCCCTGAGCAGAGAGTAGGGAAAATATACATCTATGTTTGTTCCCCATCCGCCCGTCTGTATGTATTCTACTCTTCCACAAGGTCTGTTCTAGTTTCCCCCTTTCCATATTTATACCTCCTTTACCCTGTAGTAAAAAATGGGGATCCCATAATCCTCACTAGATTCACTGCCCCCTGGGATTAGCCAATCTCCTGACCACAGGGCTGGCTGCCTTCCTCCGAGCCACCCCACCCCCTGCTCCCGTGCACAGGGCTGCTGCGCCTTGAGTTTCCTCCCTTCCAAGTCTGTGGTGGCTCCTGCTGATTGAACCCCATAGTAGGGATTTTAAAGAAGGCACCTTTGGCCCAGATGGCACTGCCACTGCAGATCTTGCCCTCCAGTTCCCACGGTGGTCTAGTGACAGGGAAAGAAACACAGATAAAGTTTTCTACTTTGAATAGCACTGTTTAGTTCGGCTGTTTTGTCTTTGTTGTTCTGCTACAATATTTTCCGCATTACTTTCTACGCTGGTTAAGTCAGAGTGATGACTGCTGTGGCGTGGGGTCAGTGGAGGAGAGTGAGGAAGAAGAAAGTCGGGCCGCAGTCTTGAGGGGGACAATGGATGTGGCGGGGAGGGTACCACACGGTAGCGAATCCAAATGCCCTCAGAGCTAAAACACGTTAGCAGTTAAAGATCTTCATTTCTGGGGCGCCTGGGTGGCGCAGTCGGTTAAGCGTCCGACTTCAGCCAGGTCACGATCTCGCGGTCCGTGAGTTCGAGCCCCGCGTCAGGCTCTGGGCTGATGGCTCGGAGCCTGGAGCCTGTTTCCGATTCTGTGTCTCCCTCTCTCTCTGACCCTCCCCCGTTCATGCTCTGTCTCTCTCTGTCCCAAAAATAAATAAAAAATGTTGAAAAAAAAAATTAAAAAAAAAAAAAAAGATCTTCATTTCTGTGTTCATATTTATACCTGTCCTTGCAAAAAAAACCCTGCCTGTCAGTTCGTCATTTGGATCATCCACCCCCTTAACTCTTAAGCTTTAGGAGTGTCAGGACCAAGTTCACTATACTGAGTGCTGAGGTGTTCTTTTATTAAAGTCAGTTATTTTTCAATCTTCACAATCCATAGTAGGAGGAATAATATCGTGCCCCTGGACAAATGATTCCTTAGTGAGCTCAGGATGGAGTCCAGTTATGTAACAAACGTGGGAGCCTGTATAATAATTATTAGAACTTATTCCTACCTGTGGGAAGATGGAGTCTATGGCCATAATTATTTCCATTTTAGAGATCTAGTTCCCCTAATGGGAATAATTGCTCAAGAGGTTTTTTTGTTTTGCTTTTGTTTTACAAAAAAAACAAGCAATAGTAGCTAGCTGACACTATTTTCTATGTACCAGATACCTTGCCGAGTGAGTACCTTACATGCATTGTCCCATTTAATCATGATGATTACGGGTGCTGTGGCCCTGTTACGACCCCATTTTACAGATAAGGAAACTGAAGCCTTAGTCCTCCAGTCTCACACATAACAGGCATTATAGTATGTGCTGGTTTTGATCTATTATCAGAGTTCTTGGTTCTGAGCAAAAGAAACTCTCTGGCTACCTTAGGAAAACAGTTTGTGGGGACAAAAGTCCCAGATAGCTCTAGGGTCCAGGCAACAGACCCAACAGTCTTTCAAGGCACCACTGAGGGAATGAGTCAGCTACAATTTGGGCCCCTCACCACACAATGTCATGAGGGAAATCCATCGCTGGCCTGGCTTTGGTTACATTCAGACTCTATGGCTAGACAGGGGCACCCTGGTTGTCAGTCTTAACCAAGTGAGACACAGGGGGAGACTTCAACACAAGAGTCTAAGGGCTGTTAACCACAAGGTAGAAGAATGGATAGTGGTAGGCAAAACACAACAAATCCCCGCCCTGTGGAAGGGGTAGTTAAGCGCACAGGCTCCGAAGTCAAGGGCTTCAAATGCCTATGGCACAACTTCCTGTGTGGATCGAGCCAGTCAGTTTATATTGTAACAAACTATACAGGCATACCCCGTTTTATCGTGCTTCACTTAATTGCACTTTGCCGTTAACTGTGTTTTTACAAATTAAAGGTTTGTGGCAACCCTACATCAAGCTAGTCTCTCGGGGCCATTTTCCCAATAGAATCTGCTCACTTTGTGTCTGTGTCACATGTCAGTAATCCTAGCAAGATTTCTAACTTTTCTGTTCAGTTTGTTATGGTCATCTGTGATCAGTGATCTTGGATGTTACCATTGTGATTCTTTTGGGGCACCATGAATGGCATCCATATAGGAGTGCACACGTAATATATGTTATATGTTTTGTGTGTTTTGACCGCCTCACCAGTTGGCCCTTCCCCCATCTCTTTCTGTGTGCTTGGGCTTCCTTATTCTCTGAGAGACAACAATTTTGAAATTAGGCCAATTAATAACCCTACAGTGGCCTCTAAGTGTTCCAGGGAAAGGAAGAGTCCATTGATGTGCCAAACTTCATTGTTGTCTTTTTGTAAGAAATTGCTACAGCCACCTTTAGCATCCCCCAACCCCGATCAGTCAGCAGCCAGCAACACTGAGGCAAGACCTTGCACCAGCAAAAAGATGACAGCTTGCTGAAAGCTCAGATGATGGTTAGTATTTTTTTCAGCAATAACGTGCTCTTTAATTAAGGTATGTACGTTGTTTTTTTAGACATAATGCTCTTGCACACTTAATAGACTACACTGTGGTGTAAACGTAACTTTTATGTGCACTGGGAAACCAAAATATTCATCTGACTTGCTCTGTTGCAATATTCGCTTTATTGTAGTTGTCTACATGCAAACCTGAAGTATCTCTGAGCCCAAATGGGAATGATCCTGTTTCTAAGGGTTGTAGGAGGATTAAGTGATATGAACCAGGCAAAGCACTCAGAGTGCCTGGCACATAGTAAGCACCTTAATATGTTTTAACAATTTTTAATGTCGCTTTCACATATATTGCCTTGTTTACTCTTTTATTACAACCCTAAATGTTCGCATCACCTCTGTTTTTACAAATACAGAAACCGGCTCTGGGGGAGGGGTTCCTAAATGGCTTATTCAAAGCCACCTACCTGATCAGTAGGGAATTGGGTTCTTTTACCATGTCACTTGAACTACAAAAAGGTTCTCTAATATTTATCCTTTCGGCTTCTAGATGAGAATCCTTTAAAGTAACTTCTAATGTTGGGGTGCCTGGGTGGCTCAGGTAACCTTCCAACTCTTAATTCCGGCTCAGGTCATGATCTCACGGTTTGTGAGACTGAGCCCCACATTGGGCTCTGCCCTCACAGTGTGAAGCCTGTTTGGGATTCTCTTTCTCTCTCTCAATAAATCAACAGCAACAAAAATAACTTCTGATGTTTTATAGTTTCCTGTAAACAACAGTGTGGTTTATACCATAGGACCTAAGGTAGAGCTAAGACATTTTTAAGACATTTACTAAGGTTAATTTAAATATGGCAACCTTTCTGGTTTGGTCAAAGTGATAATGCATTAATCTAGAGATACTGAATCTTTTCTTGTCTTTATTGCCAACTTTATGCTATTCCCCATGGAATTACAGAAAACAGGCATCCCTTGGTCAAAAATGAGCATGAGAATCTTGGAACATATTTATCCAGGAATGCTTATATTGATTCCGAAAAGTCACCTAATACTTAATAAGGGGGAGATTATGGGGGTTGGGTTGGGATTTCGTCAAGTGGGTTTCTAACCCTTCCAAAGCTATTTGCAAAGGGTCATTGATGGATATGTGCCAGTCCGAATTAGCAGACTCTGTCCTCACCTTACCTTGACGTTTTGTAAATTTTCTGGTTGAGGATATTGGCAGCAGGTTAAGAAACTTTGCAAATGACCTGCTGCCTGAAGTACTAGCTCTTGTATGAGAAAACAGAATAGGTACCAGCGGGGATCTTGACAATTTGGACCACGGGCAAAATCTAACAAAATGGACTTTCACCTGTGTTTGTAAACCAGGTGCATAAATATATAAGGGAGAGAAAAAGCCTAGAATCTAGGTTAAAAAAATAAAAGGCATTTTATTAGAGTCTAAATTGAGTATAAAGATGGCTGCCAAAAAGGGTAATGGCTTAGGGCCATATTACTAATAGACTAATGGACTCTCCTGTTGCTAATAGACTGTTCAAAATAAAGATGGTGATGTCCTGCTACATTCTACTGGTAAGAGCTTGCTTAGAGGCCTTCATTCAGCACCCCCCCACTACACTTTTAACTCTCTTCCGTAATAAGGAATAAATGCATATTATAGAAAGCTTAGAGGGTATAGAAAAGCACAGAGGGGAAAAAAATCTTTTACAAAATATAGTACTTTTATTATTTTGGCCTCTTTCCATCTTTTTAAAGATGAAATGTTTATGTAATTGATATGTATACAAGTTTTCACTGTGCCTTTAGAGAAAACTTCCCCTTTTATAAATATCTTTTTAATGGCTATAGATAGTCCGTCATATGGCTGTATCATTATTTGTTTAGCTCTTCCCAACTGTTGGATGGTTTCCAATTTTTCTCTGTAATCTGGAGTGCAGACAGATTAATTCATAAAGCTGTGCATCATGGTGATATTAACACTAGCATATAGTGGCAAAGAGCTACGATTACAAAATACGACTTTTTAAGGACAGTAATCTCTTGAGTTAGGACCCTAGTAGAGTAATCAGCTTGTTGAATAGCCTGGGAACCATAGCAAATAGGAACTAAGGGTATAGGTTGGAACCTGCAATAGCGCTTTATTACTGGGAAAATACAAAGCAACAAGCATCCAAGAAGCTGACCGTCAGGTAAGATGCCACTCTTCAGGTTCCCAAAAGTGACCCAGCTTTATGTACTCGACGTGCAGTAAAGCCTCTTTGGAAAAGAGGAGTTAAGTCTTCAACATTCAACCACTAAATGAGAGCATCAGTACCCACTACCAACCCCTAAACAGAACGGATCCAAGTTGTTTCCAGTGCTCACATCTTATATGAGAATTTTGGATGAATTGTATGTATATTTTTGTCTTGCTGTTTTTTTTGTTTTTTTTAACATACAGTGCAATATTGGTTTCAGGAGTAGAATTTAGTGATTCGCTACTTACATAAAATACCCAGTGCTCATCACAAGAGCCCTCCCTTAATGCCCATCACCCGCTTAGCCCATCTCTCTGCCCACCTGCCCTCCATCAACCCTTAGTGTGTTCTCTACAGTTAAGAGTCTGTTTTCTGGTTTGCCTCTCTTCCCTCCCCCCACCCCACGTTCATCTGTTTTGTTTCTTAAATTCCACATATGAGTGAAATCATATAGTATTTGTCTTTCTCTGACTTATTTCGCTTAGCACAATACTTTTTTTCTTTTTAAATTTTCTCTCTCCAATCTTGCGACATCACATTTGACCCTGACCAACCCAAGGGAGCCAGAACAAATTTTTAAAAAAGGTTCGTTAGAGCCATCATTCTCCTCATGACCTCATTGCTAGTAATTATTAAAATACGTTTCACAGTGGGTAAAAACAACCATTGTGGCAACTGTACAGAACTCACCCACGGACATCATCCTCCAGCAGCCATCCCAAGGTGAGTTCTTCATTCCATGACCTCAGCTTCCTAAAAAGTGAGACCAATACCAGCATATTTAGCCCTCGTGTGCTCCGAAAGGATTAATTTCTATTGGCAATCCTATGGAAGTTGATGAAGGGCAACAGAAACAAACTGTAGTGATAAGAGTATGCTATGCACTGCTTAGCACACTAGGGAGAGAGGACCTGTGTTTCTGTTTAGTTGCTGACCCAGACTAAAGAGGATTCCTAGCGAACACTTCCTGTGTCTCACACACTTACGTGCCTTGAGTTACTTGTATTGAATCCTCACAGCCGACTATGCCAACCTAACAAGTAAGTCATCCCCGCTCTGTAGGTGAGAAAGTGAAGCCTCCCCTAAGTCTCTCCGGGTGTCAATTGCTAGTAAATAAGAACCGTATCCAGGATATGCATCCAGATTGGAGTATCCAAAGTATTCCCTCTTGGACAGATTTGAGACTTCAACAAGAGTGACTACCATCGTAGACCTATCCTGAGGCAGCCACAAATAGGTGTTCGGGAAAGAGGAAGGAACCAGCTGCGTGGATTGAATAGAGAACATTCACGGATGTCAAGATGTTCATGAAACAAGTGTTATTTCCTATCTTTCAGAGAAGGAAATCTCCATGCTTCTCTGTCTGTTGTTGAAACTCCAGGATCTGTATATTCCCAGGGCTTCAACTTGCCCTCCTCCCCACCACTTCAAAATAGAAACAGTGGTCATCTCAGTGCGTAATCGGGATTCACGTGATGTTTTCCCTGTTGTAAATGCTTTCACAGCAACATGCTGCTTCACCTGTCCCACTTCGGGAGCACGTTTCTGCTGTTGATAGAGCCTCTCCAGACAGATTCGACATTTTGAGATCTCCACCTTTGAGATAAAGTAGGGAAAGGACTAGTGTCAAATGCAAATTCAGAAACTAAGGAAAACCTACAACCTCAGCAAGCTGAGATGCACAAAATGATAAACAGGTCTTTGGAATTGCTAACCCTAACTTCCATTCTAACTCTCTGACTGTGAAGGCACCAATAGCAAAGGAAGATAGGGACCCCGACACACGGACTCACTGTACCACAGGACTGGGCTAGGCACTTTATTAGGACATTTTTTGCATCGTAAACCTGATTGACATTGAACATTCGTGGGTAGGGAGTAGTAGCTGATCACAGTGTAGACACACTAGAATAGGTAACACCTATTTTCTTTTTAATGTTTGATTATTTTTGAGAGAGAGAGGGAGCGTGAGCAGGGGAGGGGCAGAGAAAGAGGGAGATACAGAATCCAAAGCAGGCTCCAGGCTCCGAGCTGCCAGCAGAGAGCTCAATGTGGGGCTAGAACCCACAAACTGTGAGATCATGACCCGAGCTGAAGTCGGACGCTTAGCCGATGGAGCCACCCAGGCACCCCTAGTTAAACACCTATTAAAAAAAATTTTTTTTTGATTGATAGGTTGATACATACTGACCTGGAAAGATGTTTGTGTTATACTAAAATGACAAAAAATAAATTTCAGCGTAATATAGAAGGTATGGTGCCATTTTGGTGAAGCTGTATATGCAAATGGCTAAGGGAAGATTCTAACTCAGGTTTGCATTAAAGATGAAATTTTTCCCAGTGTTCAGTTAATGAATTTTACTAAGGCTTTTATTTCTGCCTCAATGAGTAATTAGTCTGAAGGGGGGGGGCACCTGGCTGGCTCTGTCAGTGGAGTGCATGACTCTCCATCTCGGGGTTATAAGTTTGAGCCCCACTTTGGGTGTCGAGATTAACTAAAAATAAAATCTTTAATAAAAAAAAATTAGGTGGGAAACCGTGATGGATGTTACCTGTAAAGTCTCACCTCCTCTTTTCTCAGCAACCCTTGGTGCAGTGTGCAACAGAGCTTCAGAGGGGCGAGACAGGTTGTGGCAGGAGGGAGAAGGAGCAGGGAGGCAGAGAAAGCTGCGTGGAAGCATCCACCGCAGAGCATCCACCTCCAGAGCATCAGCGCCCTTGGCTTTCATTGCTCCCCCACTGCCTACCCTCGCCACAACTGGACCCCTGTCTTTGAAGGCTTCACAGTGTAGTCACTGTCCATCTCATTTCCGACATAGGATCCATCACCCTTTAAAAAACTATAAAGTCTGCTGGCGCCTGGTTGGCTCAGTCTGTTGAGCATCCGACTTCGGCTCAGGTCACGATCATGGTTCTCAGCTGTCACCGCAGAGCTGGCTTCAGATCCTCTGTTTCCACACCTCCCCCCCCCCCCCCCCGCCCGATTCTCCCTTGCTCGCACTCTCTCAAAAATAAACATTAAAAAAAATAATAAAGTCTGGACAAGTTCGGATGTTAAATATGGCGTTGACTGAGATGTTTAAGAACATGTACACCTGGTTCAGCACAACCATTTGGGTCTTATCCCCCCTTTGGCTGCCCCAAGACGAATGACAGGTATGATGAGTGAGAACAGAGGAGTGTCTCAGTGTAGAAGGAACACTGGAGATTTGGAAGGCTTGAAACTGCCAGTTTCTATGGGACCTTGGCCAAGTCTCTAGTCCTCCCTGATCCTCATTTATCTGTAAAATGGTCCTGGGGTGGGGTTATGAGACCCTGTTCTACATTATGATTCTATCATCCATGTCAAATATTTTGTGGCACTTAGGGTATGACATTCCATTTTTTTTAGATCCAAAACACTGTGGGGGATAGGTAATAAAAGCAAGACCTGGCAAATGAATGCCTTTCTGGGTCCCTATAGCTCTCGTCCTCCACACGGCCCTCCCCTTCCTCATTACCATTAGAACCCAGTGGGTAGAAAACAAATATTACATCAATTCAGCTCACTGCTCTCAGCAAAGGGGAAAACTCACGTAATTTTAGCATTTGCAACCAACATCCCTTAGTTAGGTGGATTTACTATAGATCTCAAACCTGAACTGGGGAAAATCTTGCTTGTACAAATGGCTGTCCCCCCCCCCCCCACTTCGTATTGAAACCACATTTTGTTCTAATAAGTTGGTTTTATTAGTCATTTTCAATGGTGGTAAGCTCTAAGGCTTCAACCTAACCTCTAATCTTTAAATGGGTAATTAGTTGGAGTTATTAAAAACTCACCATCCTACAGAGTTTTGAAAATTCATGCAGGGCTTCAGAAAACCATAATTCCCTTTTCTTCTGCAAAATAACCTAAGCAAATGAGTTATTCCTTAGAAATAAGAAAAGTCCTATAAAGAGTGATGGAGGTGATAAATCTTTAATGCTCTGAGTAATCTAACTCCCTATTCTCAGCCTCAAGTAGGGGATAGAATCTAAAGAAGACACATTAAAATTTGAGGGAAATGAAATATATTAATTCATCTATAACTATCTATAGAAAAGTGAGTGTCCCAAAGAATGAAAAGAGAAATGTAAAAGAGCAGATTTTTTTTTTTTTAATTGTGAGGAACAAGAAAGGACACCATTGGGAGAAATTACTTTCTAAAGCAAGTGAAAGACGCTTTGATTAGAAAAATAACCCTAATGGGGTGCCTGGGTGGCTGTGTCGGTTGAGCATCCGACTTAGACTCAGGTCACGATCTCCCTGTTTGTGAGTTTGAGCCCCACATCGGGCTCTGTGCGGACAGCTCACAGCCTGGAGCCTGCTTCGGATTCTGGGTCTCCCTCTCTCTCTGCCCCTCCCTCAATCATGCTCTGTCTCTCTCTCAAAAATAAATAAACATTAAAAAATTAAAAAAAAAAAAAAAAAGAAAGAAAAATAACCCTAAGACCAATTCATACCTTATGTAATGTTATGGGATTGCTCCTATCCACTCTGGAACAATCTGTGGCTTCTGGAATAATCTGTGATCAGAAAACTTAGAAATGCAAATGAGTAAAGTCTATAACATACACTGTGTCTTCTCTTAGTCTACTAAATATTAACCCTCCAGTCCCCCCAAAAATGGGTCTAGTGTAAATCACTAGCAAATCATTCTTTTACTGAAGGCTGACTATGTGCAGGGCTGGACTGGTCACTCTGGGGGAGAAAAGAAATAAAGCCCAGTCCCTGTCATTATTCATTTAAGAACGTCATATGCGTCTGGGGCAGCTGGGTGGCTCAGTCGGTTGAGCCTCCGACTTTGGCTCAGGTCATGATCTCACGGTTAGTGATTTCGAGCCCCCCAGCTTCAGATTCTCTGTCTCCTTCTCTCTGTGCCCCTCCCCTACCTGCACTCTCTCTCTCAAAAATAAACATATAAAGAACATCATATATGTTTAAGAACATAGACACGGCAGTCTCTTAAATAGATCAGAACAGCGTTGATTAGACAGATGCCCAGGAGCAGGGGGGGTGGATGGAAAGAGGGACATGAGGGAGCACCACTGAGCACCTCCTACCGGCCAGGTGACCAGGGCAGGGCCAACCCTGGAAGGAGAAACGGAGCCTGGGGCCCAGACGGCTTTCCTTCGCCCCCCCCAGGAGATCTGAAGGAAAGACACGAGGAGGCCGACCGTTGACTGACGGTGTCCCCAAGAACATTCTTCTAAATGAAAGGTGCTGCTTTGCAGGGAGGGAGGGAGAGGAGCTAGCGGTGTAAGGCACAGTGAGGTGAGGACAAGCTGGCATTCGCGACAGCATGATTTAGAGCCAAACGGGAGGTGGACTGGGATCAGTGCCACCACTCGAAGGCCTGCCAATGGCTCCACAGGCCTACCTGGCCGTGCTGTTGGGTGGGATCGAATAGGACAGACGGACAAGCCCCTTGAAAATCAAAAGGCCACGCACCTGTACCAACCAAAGGATTTTTTTTTTTTTTTTAACCAAATGATTCTTAGTCAACTGTGCTGGCAAATCTAGACTGTCTGGGGAATTCTTTAAAGACTTTTTTTAAAATGCTTATTTATTTTTGAGAGTAACAGAGAGAGAGAGAGAGAGAGAGAGAGAGAGAGAGAGAGAGAACACAGTGGGGGGAGGGCAGGGAGAGAGAGAGGGAGACAGAGGATCCGAAGCAGGCTCCGTGCTGACAGCAGAGAGCCCGATATGGGGCTCAAAGTCACCAACAGTGAGTTCATGACCTGAGCCAAAGTTGGTCACAACTGACTGAGCTACCCAGGGGCCCCTCTCTGGGGAATTGTTGCCAGAAATGTTGCCAAATCAGAGGTTTTCCTTTTTGCTTTTTTAGTTTTTCAGAATACAACACGAAATTCCTTTAAAATTTTTTTCTTTTCCTATAAGAGAAACACTAAGCTGGCCCCGTGGGGAGCAGAGCAAATGGAGTTTGGGTTCCTAAAGGTTTCCGACTGTTAGAGAAAATGAATCATGGGATGGAGGTAGGCTTTAAGTTAGATTAGGATTTGCTGATGCTTGATCTGGAAAATTCTTCGGACGCTGAATCCCAAGAGAGAGAACGTCATTGGTTACTCCCGTGAAGGCAGGGGCCATGCAGGACATGGGGACCTGGGTTGGGCCTGTCTTCCCTGGTCCCCCCGGCCCCACCCTGCTCTTCTGGTTTCGTCTCTGAAGGACATTGGGAGAAGCTGGGCTTTTATGTCAAGCTAGGACATTTTCTCTCTAGGTTCAATCTCCGAAGGAAAAGGACAATGCTAGTTGAACTGGCCCCTCTCACCCCTCCCACCTCTTAAAATCAACACAATCTTCTAAAGATCTAGAGAAGGAATTCACAACCTCATGCTTCTCATGACACTGTTAAGGGGCTTACCTCACCCTGGTCCATCTCGAATGTTCCGACTACTGCCTTCCAAGTCACGAAAAGAACAAACATGCAGAGAGGCTGGCCTGGGTATGGGGAAGGCCTCTAACACTAGAAGCCTGATGGGTTCATCGTCTTGAAATGGCAGACGGGTACAGGTTTGAGTTCCCTTCACACTAACACATAAACTCTAGGCTTTCAATTCTGCTCCTGCTATGCCCGTAGGTGCCCCAGTTCGTATATGCCACTCTACATGGAAAGCAATTTCCCATTTTTCCAGTGAAAGGAGTGAAAATACTCCCTCAAACAAAACCAAGCAACTAACCAGCCAAAAGCCAATGTTTTTGGCCAACTTGAATATATAAATTTGTAGAGAAATAGTCAAAGGTTTGTAGTATTTTTTATTTTTATTTTTTTAATGTTTATTTGTTTTTGAGAGAGAGAGAGAGAGAGAGAGAGAGAGAGAGAGTGCAACCTGGGGAAGGGCAGAGAGAGAGGGAGTCACAGAATCTGAAGCAGGCTCCAGGCTCTGAGTTGTCAACACAGAGCCCGACATGAGTCTCGAACTCACGAACTGTGAGATCATGATCTGAGCTGAAGTCGGATGCTTAACCGACTGAGCCACCCAGGAGCCCCGGTTTGTAATATTTTTTAAATGTTCACACCTATATCTAAAGTAGCATATTATGAAAAAGGTGATACTGATTTAGAAATTTGCTCTTTTTCTACTCAGGTTTCATGGAGCCATTTTATTCAGGTTCTGCTGGGAGTCCCTTGACATCGGTGACTCTGTTCTCTCTCCTCTGAATCTTCTGGCAGCTCACTGCCTCAGCCGGCACCGGTAAGTGACGCAGGCTCTTTTGAGACCGTGCATGACACGGTCATTGGAGACTCGAGGAGCAATTCCTCTTGTGGATACATATTCATGACGTCCACATGGTAAGTACTGGCTGCATTGCTCTTTTGGGGCTTAAAATAACACACGCTTGTTAGAGTTCTGGAGGTCAGAGACTCCACAAGCTGTCACTGGCTTAAAATCCAAGTGTTGGCAAGTCTGCTTTCCTTCCAGAGGCTGCTGCCTTCCCGGGCCCGTGGTCCCCGGCTACGCTGTGTCACTGCAGTCTCTGCTTCTGTTGTCACCTCTCCCCTGACCTCCGACCTCCCTCTTACGAGGACCCTTGTGATGACCTGGGTCCACCTGGACGATCAAGGATCATCTCCCCTACTCGGAATCCTCCATCACCCCTGTGACATCCCTTTTGCCACGTAAGGTCCTATGTTCACCGGCTCCGGGGACCAGGACAGGGACATCTTGGGGGACCGTTGTTCTCATGACAGAGACGGAGTGTAGGGGCTGCGGTACCTCAGCAGAGGCTCTCTGGTTGAGCTCATTCCCCAGCGTGATGTTGAATTGGTGAAGGCCCCAGGTGGGTGGAGACAAGTGTTCCGATTGCCACAGCTTCGTGGAGACTGGGCAGGTGCCCAGCCCTGTTAAGTGACATGCGTTACTTCTTAGTGGCCTTTAAAAAGTTGTGTGTTTTGTTTTCTTTTTTAAGCAACATCTCGCACAATTGTAAGACCCTTCCCCTTAAAGGCTGTTAAATCTGTGTTAAATGTCTTTGGCTCCAGGGCACCTGGGTGGCTCAGTCGGTTAAGCATCTGATTTTGGCTCAGGTCACGATCTCACGGTTCATGGGTTCGAGCCCACCTCGGGCTCTGTGCTGACCGCTCAGAGCCTAGAGCCTGCGTCCGATGCTGTGTCTCCTTCTCTCTCTGCCCGTCCCCTGCGCACGCTGTGTCTCTTTCTCTCAAAAATAAACATTAAAAAAAATTAAATCTCTTTCACTCCTCTTTTGTTTTTGTCAGGTGATCTTTATAAGCATCCCAAATTAGCATCAACTGATTATTTTTTCAGGCTGATGTATCTTCTCAAAACGGTATTTTAGCATTCGGAATAACAACAGCTAGAATAGATTTTCCTATAACACGCTACATTTTGTAAAGGCCTGGTTACAAGGCAACTTCTTTTAGTGAGGGAGAATTTGGAGGGAATCCCGTCATATATGATTGTATGTATATAATATACCTCAGTCACCAGAGGAACTTATACTTTCCATCATATTTACTCTACAAACACGAGTCCCACAGTTATTACATGATAGGTCAAGAGATCATGGATGATGATTTATATGTCCACAACGAAAAGTATTAACATGCTCCCCACTCCCCCACAAGAAAGGATCCTTTGACTTCCAGGCCTAGGAGTTGTGTGCCAATTTTGATGGGGATAGAACTGCAGATTTTTTTACTGTTTATTTTTGAGAGAGAGAGAGAGAGAGAGAGCGCGCAGGGGAGGGGCAGAGAGAGGGGGAGACACAGAAACTGAAGCAGGCTCCAGGCTCTGAGCAGTCAGCACAGAGCCTGACATGGGGCTCAAACCCATGGACACAGCTGCAAGATCATGACCTGAGCCGAAGTTGGATGCTCAACCGACTGAGCCACCCAGGAGCCCCATAGAACTGCATACTTTTCAAGGGTAAAGAAAACAAAGACTCAGTTATTTGCAAGGGCAGAGAATGCATGCATTCTGCATGCAAGAAAAAAAGGTAGGATCCTGAAATGGGAGGAATTGAGACAAAGGAGAAAAGCCATTGGGCTGGGTAGGTTTTCTTTCCCTTTCTTCTTCTTTTTCATTCATTCATTCATTCATTCATTCATTCATTCATTCATTCATTCGAGAGACAGAGCGAGAGGGAGATATTGAATCCAAAGCAGGCTCCAGGCTCTGAGCTGTCAGCACAGAGCCCGACCCGGGGCTCAAACCCAGG
Organism: Panthera onca; assembly: GCF_046562875.1. NCBI lineage: Eukaryota > Metazoa > Chordata > Mammalia > Carnivora > Felidae > Panthera > Panthera onca. The sequence goes on from NC_138344.1 coordinate 134,537,089, forward strand.
AACGGGAGATCATGACTGAAGCTGAAGTCGGACGCTCAACCGACTGAGCCATCCATGCGCCCCACCCTTTCCTTTCTTTCAAGTTTTGGGAATTCATGGAAACAAAAGGAAAAGAGTGATTAGATACAACTTGCATCATTCAGGACGAGTAAGGGAGACAGTGAATCTTTTTGGGATTTTTCAAGAGAATAAAGATTTAAACAGCTCTCCAGTTGGTTCTGGGGTTTCTTTTGAACGTGATTGCGTGCCTAGATGGCCCCTACACAGAAGCACGGGTCTGTGTGTTTGTACCTGTAATATTAAGAAACCTGAATTCGTAGAGTGCCTCACGATATTTCAGGTGCGTTGTTTTTCAGCATCTCCTTGACGATCTGCCCCAGAGGTGGCTTCCTCAGTCATTAATGGGGCTCAGGGCAGGGACCGCTCAGCCGGTAAGTACGAAGGTTAAGATGAGGGGGTTGTCCACCCTCCTCTTCCTGCCCTCCAGCCCTGCCTTTCGAGCATTCCTTCCTTACCATGCCTGCCGCACAGTGACCACCCCTCCTGTCGGCCATCTGAGGTCACTGTGGTGGGAGGTTCCTAAGGGGTGCCAGCAAATGTCTGCTGCACCGTTAACTGCCACTGGTCTTGATCTCTGTGCAGCTCCGTCTGCAAGGCTGGCCCTTCCACTTCCTCTCCTTACACCCCTCCAGGGAGGCGGGGCACAGAGTAGAAGACACGCAGGGTTTGCTGTCAGGACATGTGTCTGAAATCCCTTGTCCTCATTTTCTATGTGACCTTGAGTGCATAACCTACAACAAGGTCATGATTTCCTAATCTGTAAAATGGGGTTATATATTTCATCCAGTCCAAGAAGCCTACATGCAAATCAGGATGAGTTTTTTATTAATATAATTTTTTGTCTAATTGGCTTCCATACAACACCCAGGGCTCATCCCAACAAGTGCCTTCTGCGATGCCCATCACCCATTTTCCCCTCTCCCCGACCCCCCCATCCACCCTCAATTTGTTCTCTATATTTAAGAGTCTCTTACGGTTTGCCTCCCTCCCTCTCTGTTTGTAACTATTTTTTTCCCCCTTTCTCTCCCCCATGGTCTTCTGTTAAGTTTCTCAGGATCCACGTAAGAGTGAACACATATGGTATCTGTCTTTCTCTGACTGGCTTATTTCACTCACATAATCCTTCCAGTTCCATCCACATTGTTGCAAATGGCATGATCTCATTCTTTCTCGTTGCCAAGTAGTATTCCATTCTATATATAAATCACATCTTCTTCATCCGTTCACCAGTTGATGGGCATTTAGGCTCCTTCCATAATTTGGCTGTTGTCATAAGCGCTGCTATAAACATTGGGATACACGTGCCTAAATCAGGATGAGTCTTAAAACGGTTCGCATGTCAAAGTTCCACGGGTACTATTCCCCGCCCCTCCCCACCGCCACTTTCTTAGCAGAATAGAGAGCCTTAGAGTTGATGCAAATGGTAGTGTGTTTAGGCTCTAGACTACTGTGTGGACTGGCAATCACATGTGTGAGGCAGAGAAACGATTCATCTGTCGTTCAGTCCTCTCTGTCTTGGTAATCAGGTAAAGGCCATGACCTCCTTGAAGTCAGTTTTTTTAAAAGTTTCTTATGTATTTATTTTGAGAGAGAGGGTGTGCAAGCAGGGGAGGGGCAGAGAGAGAGAGGGAGCGAGAGAGAATCCCAAGCACTGTCAGTGCAGAGCCCGATGCGGGGCTCGATCCCTCGAACCGCGAGATCGTGACCTGAACCGAGATCGAGAGTTGGACGCCCAGCCCACCGAGCCACCCGGGCACCCCTGAAGTCAGTTTTGAGTCATGGAACCAACCTAAGTACCTGCGCCCACCACAGTCTCTCCCCCAAACCTCGAGGCCCCTGCATCGTGCAGGAGTTGACGTGTCGCCAATGGGATCATCCCGCGGCCGGCCCGGTACCGGCCCCTGGTTACTGGGTCTTGAGGAAACGTGCTGTTGGAGGTGGGGTGAGGATCCTGGAGTCGGACCAGGTCTGCGTGTGACACGGGGACAGAGGGCTTGGGGGAGCCCCCACAGCCCGACCCCACGGGTACCGGGGAGGAAGCGCTGTGGCCTGGGTTCCAGGCTCCAGCAGCCAACAGCTGAGTTGTCGGTCAGGCAGGGCTGGCACGGGACACCGGAGAACCCTCGTTTCTAACTAGACAGGCTAGGCAGTCCGAAGCTCGGCCTTCCTGCCCTTCTCGGTGTGGACGACTCTTCCCCCTGAAGGGGTGGCGGAGGCGGGCGCCAGCTCAGCCGTTCCAGCCTCAGCGACGCCGTGGCCAAGGCTTGCTCTGGCCTGAGAGCCACTCTGGCTACTCCGAGGCGTCAGTGGGGCATATTAGCCCGTGGGCCCCGAAGCCCCACTACGCGGTCAGCCTGGGACCTTTTCCGCCCCTCAGTTTCTCCATCTGTAAATTGGGGCTTATGACATTACCGCCTTTGTATCATTGTGAGGATTCAGTGAATTTATAATCGTAAAACACAAAGAACAATGTCTGGTGAATAAGTGTTCAGTAAATGCTAGCTATACGTATTATTCAAAGCATCTAATTAATTCTGATTTTATCTGTTTTATGGGATTATATGATTTATGCTTAGAAGTCAGTTTAGTTACACCTGTTCCGCGTCTCTGGGAGGAAACTATTGTCCTGTAACAGTCACGTAGGTCATCTACGTCTACGTTTCGTTCGTGCCTTCCTTCCACATTGAATCCTGTCACCCCACCGGTGACAGTTTGGTCTCTTTCCGTGCTGTTGCCTTCCAACCCGGCAGGAATCCCAGACGGGTCTTTGCTCCCACACCCACCCCCTGCCATTTGAACGGTGGCGTCCCAAGGAGGAGAGGTAGGCGGGTCCAGCACGCTCTTCTCACGGGTGAGGGAAAGGAGGCCCAGAAAGGGGAGGTGGCTCCCCCAGGCCACACGGGGGAGCGATGACAGGAGTACTCAGATCTCCTCACTCCCAGAACTGGTCAGCCGTCCTGGGGGAGGCACAGGGGGAGGCTGTGACGGTGGCTGCCCTCACAGCCTCTTCCCACAGTCAGTGCTCGCTCTCAGCTAAAGGTGGCCCCCGTGCTTTGCAGATGGCCATTACAGATGAGCCACCGGTTGGAAGGCTGCCGGAAGCCTGCTCCCTCCTGCTCTAATTCCCTGCAAATAATCTTCCCAGGCCGGCCTTGGCCTACTTCCCCGGGGCTGGACGGCACAGGAGGGAAGCCACTTGGCTTAACAGCGCAGTGGCCAGGGGCTGTCACCAGCACAAACCGCCTGGAAGGGTGGGGGCTGGTGGTCCTGTTTCACGGGCCAGCAAGGCCCAGGCTGCGCGGCCCTGGGGGGTGGGTGCTGACACGTCACCATGAAGCTCTGACTGTGGGAAGCTCAGTCCCAGGCTGTGAGACGTTATTTCTGAGCCTGCCTTCCTGGGGCCGAGCTCCTGAACAAGCAGGAGCCCCCGAGGGGAAGGTCCGTTTAGTTTTCCCCAGAAGACAGGCGGCACGGGCCTGCTTTTCACCACCACGAAGCCTGGCTTGCGAACCAGCCCGTGGAACCGCTTCAGCTTGGCTCCCGCGCAAACTGGTTCAGGCCAGCCTGGGGCGGTGGGGGTGCCCCAGGGCTGCACCTGGTGGCTGGACCGTCGGCAGCAGAAGAGCCGACTCCTTGCGGCAGGGGCTCGAGGAGACGTCCATTCGTTCAACAAACACGGATAAAGCACCTACTGTGTGCCGGGCACTGTAGCAAGAGGCTCACGAGGGGTAGTTCTCACGGCACTAAGAAGTAGTTTCTATTATTGGCCTCATTTCCTCAGTTTACAGATGGGAAAACTGAGGCACAGAGAAATGAAGTTACTGGCCAAGGTCACACAGGGAGCGGGTTGGCAGGGCAGGGACTTGAACCCATATGACTTCTTCAACACCCTCATGTTCTTTTTTTTCATGTTATTTTTGAGAGACAGAGAGAGACAGAGCACGAATGGGGGAAGGACAGAGAGAGAGAGAGAGAGAGAGAGAGAGAGAGAGAGAGAGACAGACAGAATCCAAAGCAGGCTCCAGGCTCTGTGCTGTCAGCACACACTCCCCCTCCCCTGCTCATGTGCATGTGTTCTCTCTCAAAATAAAACAAATAAACTTAAAAAAATAATTTCCATATGAGCAGGAACTTTGTTTTGTCACCACTGTATCCCCAGCACCTATTTAAATTTTTTTAAGTTTATTCATTTATTTAGAGAGTGTGTGTGTGTGTGTGTGTGGGGGAGAGAGAGAGAGAGAGAGAGAGAGAGAGAGAGAGGAAATCCCAAGCAGGCTCTTCACTGTCAGCCTGGAGCCCGACAGCAGGCTTGATCTCATGACCCTGGGATCATGACCTGAGCTGCAATCAAGAGTCAGAAGCTTAACCGACTGAGCCCCCAGGTGCCCCTGTGTCCCCGGCATTTACAATAGCACCTAGAATGTAACGGGTGCTCAACATGTATTTATCGTATAATGATTGTGGGAAGTTAAAGATGGCCGCGAATCCTTTGCTAATTATCCCACTGAAAGGGGAGTGTAACGGCCCACACTCCAAATCCAGGTTTGCCTTATGGACTTGCTGGACCCACCAACAGAATGTGGCAGGGTGGCTCCTGAGACCTCTGAAGCTCAGTCATTTGGAGCTCCTACTCCTAGCTGGCTCCTTCTCAGAACCTCGGTTTCTTGCTTGGAGGAGCCCAAGGTGTTCCAACCAACACCCCCAGCTAAGCAACCTCTAGCCAGGACAGAGAGCCAATTTGGACTTCTGGCCCAGATGAGCATTCTGATGACCACAGATCCAGGCAATATATGGTTGCAGATGCAGGAGAGACCCCATGTGAGAACCACCCAGCTGAGCCCAGTCAATCCTGTGAACCAGGAGAATGTGGGAGGTGGTTCTGATGCGACGTGGGAGGGGAATTGTTAACGGCAGTTGTCTCAGGACAGTGACATCTGGGTGACCTTTACTCTGTTTACATTTTAATGAATTGTTCCAATTCTGTACAATTAATATCTATTATTTATATAATTACATATAATAAGCAAGGTATTGAGGGTGGGATGGGAGAAAAATAATAAACTCAAGGTTCATCTACAACACAGTGGGTGGCTTTGAAGGCTATTGTGGCAATTCTCTTAAGGTGGGGAGATTAAAAGGGCTTAAAAATTTTCATCACCATGGCACAAGAACAGACACTCAGATCAATGGAACAGAATAGAGAACCCAGAAATGGACCCACAAACGTATGGCCAACTAATCTTTGACAAAGCAGGAAGGAATATCCAATGGAAAAAGGCAGTCTCTTCAGCAAGTGGTGCTGGAATACTGTACAGCGACATGCAGAAGAATGAACCCGGACCACTTTCTTACCCCATACACAAAAATAAACTCAAAATGGATGAAAAACCTAAATGTAAGACAGGAAGCCATCAAAATCCTTGAGGAGAAGGCAGGCAAAAACCTCTTTGACCTTGGCCTCAGCAACTTCTTACTCAACACGTTTCTGGAGGCAAGGGAAACAAAAGCAAAAATGAACTACTGGGACCTCATCAAAATAAAAAGCTTCTGCACAGCGAAGGAAACAATCAGAAAAACTAAAAGGCAACCGACAGAATGGGAGAAGATATCTGCAAATGACATATCAGATAAAGGGTTAGTATCCAACATCTATAAAGAACTTATCAAACTCAACACCCAAAAAATAATCCAGTGAAGAAATGGGCAAACGACATGAATAGACACTTCTCCAAAGAAGACATCCAGATGGCCAACTGACACATGAAAAAAAGGCTAAAAATCACTTATCCTCAGGGAAATACAAATCAAAACCATAATGAGATACCACCTCACCCTGTCAGAATGGCTAACATTAACAACTCAGGCAACAACAGATGTTGGCGAGGATGCGGAGAAAGCAGATCTCTTTTGCATTGTTGGTGGGACTGCAAGCTGGTGCAGCCACTCTGGAAAACAGTATGGAGGTTCCTCACAAAATGAAAAATAGAACTACCCTATGACCCAGCAATTGCACTACGAGGTATTTATCCAAGGGATACAGGTATGCTGTTTCGAAGGGACACATGCACCCCCATGTTTATAGCAGCACTATCAACAATAGCCAAAGTATGGAAAGAGCCCAAATGTCCATCGATGGATGAATGGATAAAGAAAATGTGGTATATATACAATGGAGTATTACTCGGCAATCAAAAAGAATGAAGTCTTGCCATTTGCATCTACATGGATGGAACTGGAGTGTATTATGCTGAGCGAAATTAGTCAGGGAAAGACAAATATCATATGACTTCACTCATATGAGGACTTTAAGAGACAAAACAGATGAACATAAGGGAAGGGAAACAAAAATAATATAAAAACAGGGAGGGGGACAAAACAGAAGAGACTCATAAATATGGAAAACAAATTGAGGGTTACTGGAGGGGTTGTGGGAGGGGGGATGAGCTAAATGGGGAAGGGGCACTAAGGAATCTACTCCTGAAATCATTGTTGCACTATATGCTAACTAATTTGGATGTAAATTTAAAAAAATAAAACAATAAAAAAAAAAGAGGCAAGGGAGCTTTGGTCAAATGAGATATATTTTGTTATGTAACTCTACCTGTACAACACAGAACATTTTTAATAAATTCCTATTTTGACACAATTAAAACAATTTTTTTCATCACCAGGCTACTATTTAGATCCTGGCTCAGGTGACGTTAAGGAACTTGCTTAACGTTGCAAGGCTAGCATATCAGTCAGGGCTCCTATTTGCAACAGAAACCAACTCTAGGTGACTTAAACAGAAAATAAATTTATTAAAAGGTCATTGGACATCGGGATGCCTGGGTGGCTCAGTCAGTTAAGTGTCCAACTTCAGCTTGGGTCATGATCTCGTGGTTTGTGAGTGCGAGCCCCATTTTGGGCTCTCTGCTGTTAGCACAGAGCCTGCTTCAGATCTTTTGTCCCTCTCTCTCTCTGCCCCTCCCCTGCTTGTGTGCTCTCTCTCTTTCTCTCTCTCTCTCCCAAAAATAAATAAACAACCAGAAAACCAAAAAATAAAAATAAAAAAAAATAAAAAGTCATTGAGCATCTATTCATGATTCAAAAAAAACAAAACACCACTCTGTGAACTAGAGATAAATGGGAACTTCCTCACCAAAACAAAAAAGCAGCCACAAAAGCTTATAGCTACCATCATATTTAATGGTGACACACTCCACACCTTTCCCCAAAGACTGGGAGAAAGGCAGGGATGTCTGCTCTCACCACTCCTACTCAATGTTCTAGTCAGTGCAATAAAGCCAGAAAAAGCATTAAGAGTCATAATGATAAGGAAGAAATAAAATTGTAGACAACATGCTTGTCTACAGAGAAAAAGTTCAAAGAATTTACAAAGATGCCATTATCTAGCAAGTGACGTTAGCAGAAATGGAGGTTACAGGGTCAATGAACTAAATAAAATTCGTTCGTTCATTTAATGGTGTCTTTATATGCTGGCTATATACAAATGGAAATGGAAACTTTTAAAAAGGTACTAATCACAGAAGCACCACAATCATGAAGTTCTTTGGGATGATTAACGTGCAAGATGTGTAAGCTAAAAACTACAAAAATATTTTTGAGAGAAATCGAAGAAGAGTTAAAGAAATGGCATACTGGGTTCACGAAACAAAACACTCAATATTGTCATGATGCCAATTCTCCCTTAATTGATCCCCAGATTCAACATAATCCTAATCAAAATCCCAGTAGGCTTCTTTTAAAAGCTGGTTTTAATATTTACATAGGAGCCCCCCCTCAAAAATAAATACACTTAAAAATTTTTTTTAAATATAAAAAAAGGGGGGGGGGGTCACCTGGGTGGCTCAGTCAGTTGAGAATGCAACTTTGGCTCAGGTCATAATTTCACAGTTCATGAGTTTGAACCCCGCCCACATTGGGCTCTGTGCTGACAGCTCAGAGCCTGGAGTCTGCTTCAGATTCTGTGTCTCCTTCTCTGTCTGCCCCTCCCTCCCTCTTTCTCTTTTTTTAAAAAAAAAAATTTTTTTTTTTAACGTTTATTTACTTTTGAGACAGAGAGAGACAGAGCATGAACGGGGGAGGGTCAGAGAGAGGGAGACACAGAATCCGAAACAGGCTCCAGGCTCTGAGCTGTCAGCACAGAGCCCGACATGGGGCTTGAACTCATGGACCGCGAGATCATGACCTGAGCCGAAGTCAGCCGCTTAACCGACTGAGCCACCCAGGCGCCCCATCCCTCCCTCTTTCTCAAAAATAAATAAATATTTAAAAAAACAAAAAAATATATTTATATAGAAAAGCAAAGGACCTCAATTAGCCAAAATAATTTTGGTAAAGAAGAACAATATTGTAGGATTCATACTATTGGTTTTCAAGATTTACTTTGTAGCTAGAGCAATCAAATACAGTGTGGTATTGGTGAAAGAATGAGCACATAGATCAATAGAACAGAAACCAGAACCCAGATCTAGACCTATACAGAAACTGATTTTTCGCATGGGTGTCACAGCAATCCAATGGAGAAAGGATAGTCTTTCCAACGAATGGCGCTATTAGATATCTACATGCAAAAAACAAAGAACAAAAAAAAAAAAAAAAAAGCAAAAACACACCCAAACCTCAAACCTCTCAATCACACTATATACAAAAATTAATTTGAAATGGGTCTAGGCCTAAATGGCAAAGCTAAGATTATAATACTTCTAGAAGAAAACAGGAGAAACTTTGATTCTTTGGGTTTGGCCATAAAAAACATGAATCATAAAAAACCAAAACTATAAAATGAACTTCATCAAAATTAAAAACTTCTGCTCTTTGAAAGACACTTAGGAAGATAAAAAGGTAAGCAACAGACTGGGAGAAATATTGGCAAAACAGAAGCCTGATAAAGGACTGGTAGCCATAACATATTCTCAAAGCTCAATAATAACCCAATAAAAAATTAGCAAAATATTTGAGGAGACACTTCACTGAACAAGGTGTATGAATGGTCAAGAATCACACAAAAAAGATGCTCAAAAGCATTTATAATTAGGCAGATGGAAATTAAAACCATGATGAGATACTACCATACACGTATTAAAATGGCTTCTGTTTTAAAAACCTGACAATATCAAATGCTGATGAAGATACGGAGCAACTGGAACTCTCATATGTTGTTGGTGGAAAAGCCAACTGGTACAGCTGCTTTGGAAAATGGCTTGATGATCTCTGATAAATGGATACATATATTTACCATATGACTCAGTGATTCAACTCCTTGGTATTTATCCATAACAAATGAAGACGTATGTCCACACCAAAACCCAAATGTTAGTGTTTATAGGAGCTTCATTCATAATCACCTCAAAGAGAAAACAACCCACATGTCCATCAACTGGTGAGTTAAATTCTGATGCTTTCAAAAGGTAGAATACGACTCCACAGTAATAAGGAACAAACTATTTATACATGCAACAGTGTGGATGCCTCTCAAAAGCATTATGTTGAGTAAAAGAAGCCAGCATACTGCTTTGGGGCGCCTGGGTGGCTTATGGGTTAAGCGGCCAACTCTTTTTTTTTTTTTTTTTTTTTTTTTTTAACGTTTATTTATTTTTGAGACAGAGAGAGACAGAGCATGAACGGGGGAGGGTCAGAGAGAGGGAGACACAGAATCTGAAACAGGCTCCAGGCTCTGAGCTGTCAGCACAGAGCCCGACGCGGGGCTGGAACTCACAGACCGCGAGATCATGACCTGAACAGAAGTCGGCCGCTTAACTGACTGAGCCACCCAGGCGCCCCAAGCAGCCAACTCTTGACATCAGCTCAGGTTGTGATCTCATGGGATTCAGCCCCGTTCAGTCTCCATGCTGAGTGTGGAGCCTGCTTGGGATTCTCTGTCCCTCTTTCCATCTGCCCCTTCCTTGCTCATGCATTCACGCTCCCAAAATAAATAAATAAACTTAAGAAAGAAGGCAGCACACTGCATGATTCCATTTATATGGCATTCTAGAAAAGGCCAAAGAGAAGGAAATTCTTGCCAGGGTGTGGAGGTAGGAGGAGGAAATTAACTGATCACAAAGGGGAACAGGGGAACTTTTGGGTGTGAAGGAAATGTTCCATATCTTGATTGTAGGAATGGTTATTCAACTGTATAATTTTGCCAAAATTTACAGAACCGTACTCTTAAAAAGGGCAAGTATCACTGCATGTAATATATACCCTGATACAAATGGCCAAGGGGTACATGAATATGTCTTCCGCATCACTCTTCATCGGCGGGGAAATGCAGATCAAAGCCACGATCTGTGAAGATATCACTTCACACGTGTCAGGATGGTTAGCATCAAAAAGACAAATAAAAAGTGCTGGCCAAGGTGTGGAGGAAAGGGAACCCTTGTGTGCAGTTAGTTGGTGGGAATGTAAATTGGTGGGGCCACAACAAAAACGACGGAGTTTCCTTAAAAATTTAAAAATAGGGACACCTGGGTGGCTCAGTCAGGTCAGCATCTGACTCTTGATTTTGGCTCAGGTCATGATCTCTCAGTTTCACGAGTTCAAGCCCCTCATTGGGCTCTGCGCGGGCAGCGTGGAGCCTGCTTCGGATTCCGTCTCCCTCTCTCTCTCTCTGCCCCTCCCCCGCTTGCACTCTCTCAAAATAAATAAATTAAAAAATAAAACTACCATATGCTCCAGCAATTTCACTTCTAGATATATATCTGAAGAAGACGACATTATCTCAAAGGGATGTCTGCACTCCCGGGTTCGCTGCGGCATTATTCACAATAGCCAAGACATGGAAACAATCCAAGTGCCCATTCACAGATGAATGGATAAAGAAGACGTGACGTATATATCACGCACATACACATGATGGCATATTACACACACATAGAAAGAAGGAAGTCCTGCCATTTGTGACAACGTGGGTAGAGCTTCAAAGCATCACACTAAGTGAAATAAGTCAGAAAAAGACAAATATCGTATGGCCTCATGTATATGTGGAATCTAAAAACACCCAACTCGCAGAAACAGAGAATGGTGGTTAACTGGCCTCACTGTGGTAAACATTTCACAGTTAGGCAAGTTTCAGGTCATCGCATTGTACACCTTACCTTTACGTAATGTTCTACGTCCATGATCTCAATAAAGCTGAAAAGGAAATAGCTCAATAAATCTAGAGGGGAAAAATGTCACCGGGAGGACCAGAGAACCTGGTTTTTGAAACGAGGTGGCCGTTAAAAGTGTTCAGAGTCGTACCGGACACCGGACTTAGCCAGTGTCCGCTGAGTGTCCAGTCAGGAAAGCAGAAAGCACCCAGGTTTCCATTTTCTAAGAGGGACTTAATCTGTGGACTGAATTGATGGAATACGTGGGGTCCCGTGCCTTAGCAGCAAGGCTTTTAGGGAATGGGCGCATCTGGCATTTTCCGCTTCTACCGTGGGAGGCAGGTTCCTCACTTCCAGGTGGAGGATTCACCATAAAATAAAGGGATTTGGATTCTCGAGGCCATAAGGAACGACAAATGTCCACTTGAGCTAGTAAATATGAAAGTGGGGTTTCCAACCCTCACTAACCAGGGCCCGTCTCTTAATAATTTCACGGCAGGTCTTGAGGTGGTGCCTAAACGCTGCTCCCAGAATCCAGAACCACTCAGTGTGGAATGGGTTCGAATGGTGACCCACAGCCACGTGCTGTGCACACACCTTCTCCCATCACGAGGGTGGAGACCTCTGGGCTTCCCCGCAGCTCAGCTGTTCCTCTCAGCCCGGCCCGCCCTGAGATCCTGTCTGAGCCCTTTGGCACCGTGTGTGTCTGTAGTCAGGAATGTCTTTTCCGGGCTTGGGAGCAGACAGGGTCCCAGAGGAGGAGGAGCAGGAGGGGCGGCCCCTCCCTGGGCCCCTGAGGCTGGAGCGCCAGGAGCCTGGACCTTTGAGAGGCATCGGTGTCCTGAAGAAACAGGACAGAGGAGAGCAGAGTCAGGGCGGCTTGAGGAAGGAAAGCAGAGGTCGGTTTGAGGTTTGGAAACAAAAGCCCTCTCTTTCCCTCTGTTCCACTTACCCTGTTCCCGGAAAAGGTTTTGCTGACGGCCTCCCGGGCTCTCCCTTGCCTCTGGGCTCAGCCTCTGTTGACTCCTCCAGGCTGCTCAGCCCTGTCTTCTTCCCCCCGGCGGCGATATCTGGATCTCTTTCTACCCACTTCTTACTGACCCTCAGCACATCCTCGGTCTCAGCCTCGAGACACCCACGCACCCACCAAACAACACCTGCAGGCCTTTCTTTTCAAACAGGGAACCACACAGCTGAGAGCTGTGTGGACTCGCTAATTCAAAACCAGCCAAGCCTGAGAGGGCACATCGGGAAAAGGAAACGCAAGAAAAGCAGGGAGGAAAGGGAAGAAAGATTCAGGGAACCTTCTGGATGCACGCCCCCCCCCTCCCAGCTGTTCTCCATCTCTGCCTCCCGTCCTGCCACAAAGAGGCTGGGATGGCCAGACAGGAGACTCCCATCCTCCTTTGTTCCTATCCTGGCCAATGGGACCGAAGAGAAGAGGAGTTTGCTGGTGTCTTCTGGGAAACCTCTTCCTCCCCAGTAAAAGGAGACACTTGGGTGGAAATGTTCTTCTTCTCCGGCCTGATGTTTTCATGGGTTGTCACATGTGACGTGGGGACTGTGGCGGCCGTCTTGTGACCACAGGATGGTCTAGCCTGGGACCAAGCTATTATGCCAAGGAAGGCTGCACAGAAAGATGAAGAGTCTGGGTCCCTGATGGCACCACTGAGGCCATCCCTCATGCAGGTGTTCTAATTATGTGAGATAATGAGGCCCTTATGGTTGTTGTTGTTTTATTTTTTTTTAACCTTTATTTATTTTTGAGACACAGAGCATGAGGGGGGAGGGGCAGAGAGAGAGGGAGACACAGAATCCGAAGCAGGCTCCAGGCTCTGAGCCGTCAGCACAGAGCCCGACACGGGGCTCGAACCCATGAACCGTGAGATCATGACCTGAGCTGAAGTCGGACGCTCGACTGACTGGGCCACCCAGGTGCCCCTAGGCTGTTGTTGTTTCATCCTCTTGTTGAAGTCAGGTGTGTTTCTCCATACAGCTGAAAGTATTATGATGGGCATGGAAATAAACCAGCATTTGCCAGATTTCCCCTGTGTGTGAGACCGTGTTAGGAGTTTTATAAGGTAATTACTACATCACCCCCATTTTACTTTTGAGGAAGCTGAGGCTTATGCACACAGGGTCACCTATTAAGTGCCAGAGGCAGGACTCTAAGCCATTGTGACTTAAAAAAATGTACTGAGCACGACCTATATGTTAGGCACTCTCCAAGGGCTGGGGATGTGGTGCAAAGGAGACAGAAATTGGGGGTTTCATGGAGGTTCCATTCCAGGAGAGGAGGCCGGCAGGAACAAAACGAACAAGCAAGCAAGGTGAGTTTAGATTAGTAGTAATTGCTAAAAAGGTAATAAATAGGGTGATGTGGTGGTGAGCAATTGGGTTTCTGGTGCATGTGGCGGGGGAGGGAACATTTTAGAGTGACTGGGGAAGGCCTTGTTGAGTGACATTTGAACGGAGCCTGACAGATGCAAAGGACAGACCAAGGAAGGGGCTTCCAGGCAGACAGAGCAAAAAGTGCACAGTCCCTGGGGCAGCAAAGAGCTGGGGAAACCGGAGGAGCTGGTCGGAGGCCGTTGGTTGGAGCTCAGTGAGGAAGGGAGGAAGCCAGGTTGGAGGAAGGCAGGAGCTGCCTCCCGTAGGGCCTTGCAGGCCATGCTAAGTGGGTCTGGGTATTTTTCCAATTGAGATGATGAGTCACTGAAAGGTTTTAAGCAAGGGATGGCATGATCTGATTTACAGCGTTCTCAGGTCTCTCTGGATGTTTTGTGGAAATCAGATCATAAGGAGTAGGATGGAGGGAGAAGGGCCGGTAGGGAAGCTGTTGGTGTGGCCCTAGAGAGAGGTAATGGTGGCTTGGAATGAAGGGGTGGCCTGGAGAGGGTCGAATGACCAGGTTCCCAAGGCATACGCGGTAGGACTTACCCATGGATTGTATGTGCAGGGTACAGAGAAAGGAAGATTCAGGGTTGACTCAGGGTTAGGGCTTGGGCAGCTGGGCGGACAGGGATGCCTCGTGAGATAAAGAGGTTTGGGGCAAACATCAAGAGTTCTGTTCTGGAGTCCTGGGTCAGAGTTCTCTTTCCATCCTACTGCCTTGCTTCCCTCAAGTGAATATAATACAAAACCTTACACTGGGAGTCATTACTGCCCCGTGGGCCAATCTGAGCAGCAAGGTGGTAACCGGAAGCACGAAAAGATTCCCGAATGTAGCCACAGCTCTAAGCAGGCATTTTATGATCACCCCCAAAGTGCTTATCCAGCACGAGTTCCACTGTTTGATTCCTGGGGTCATTAGATAGCAGTGTCTTAGATAGGGCCTCCCCAGAAGCAGGTCCGGAGACAAGAATGTGAGTCCACATGGTTTTATTGGGAGGTGATCTCAGAAAGCAGAGGAAGGAGGGGAAGGGGCCAAGATAGGGTTTCCTAGAGAGCAGGTCACCACTGTGGGTCACGGGGGGGGGGGGGGGGTGTAGTTTTGCCAGGGACCTCTGAGAGAGAGCAGAGAACATACATTCAGAATTGTCCCACCCGAGGGACAAAAGTTGGGCGATTTATCCTCCACATCCTTCTCATGGACTGAGGGGGAGCTCCCAGGGCCATCTGCTCTCCACACTTCTGCTTTGCGCTCACGCTGGTGCTCAAAGGCAGCCCTCGGGTGCAACATCGCAGGTGCTGGCTGGAGGAAACTGTCCGTGTGCCCCGGACTGGTGAGTGCTAACGGGACGCAGAGAAGGGGCACCCACGGCTTCTGCCATTGCTCTGCCACCAAAATATTTCACTTCTTCTAAGCCCTTTAGAGTAAGTCTCAAAAATACTAGACAATACTCTTTGACGATATTCATTAAATCAATGACACACCCGTGGTCAATAGATATGTGGCCCAAACTTGCGATTCACAACAAAGAATTTGTAAATCAACTCGTCACTTTCTTCATTGAGAAAGTCTTGCTATACGACAAGTCAGTTGATCTAGATGGTGTCCCTAGTGATGGGAATTGGTTTTCATTCTGGTGCAAGCTTCTTGTTTTCCTCAGACCAGTAACAAACAATTTACAGCCCAGCGCGTTGAGTAGCCCTGTGCTGGACCGTGCGATCCTTGAGGACAGACCCTGGGACATGTTCATCTCTGTATCCCCAGGGCCTGGCATAGTGTCTAGTGCAGAGGGGCACTTGGTGGATCAGGATTGTGCCATTTTACAGATGAGGAAACAGAGTCACTAGAACGTGGCCTCTCAGTCTGCTGCTCGATCCCTGTAAACCTCAGTGCTCCCTCCTAGCCTGACAGATCCATTGGGATGAGCTGTCTCCTGGGAGGATGACACCAGTTAGAATCAAGCCCAGTGTCATTTTCCCCTTTAAGGGCTTGTGTACTGGGCTGTGTTTATCCCTGTGGAGCAGTCACACAGCCAGTGCTCTTTATCACCCCTGCTTCTGCCTGGACCAGGCTGATTTCTGCTTCTGGGGCCATGAGTAATGAGGTGGCCACCGCTGACTGCCCTCTTGATGAGGTTGGTGATGATTGTATGATTTCTCAACAAAATGAGAAAACTCAAGCAGGGGGTGTTGCCTTTTGGTGGTTTTCTTTTCTTTTCTTTGTAAAATTTTTTTTAACATTTATCTATCTTTGAGAGGGGAGGGGAGGGGCACAGTGAGACAGACAGAGGATCCAAAGTGGGCTCTGTGGTCACATCGCTAACCAATGAAGGACTCAAACTCACGAGCCGTGAGGTCATGACCTGAGCTGAAATCGAGAGTCAGCCACTGTAGCTGACTGAATCACCCAAGTCCCCCTGGTGGTTTTCTTTGAACCCCATAATGCTGACAAAGGACTCGGAAACTCTGAGTTCTTGATGAGGGAAAACTCTTTGATTATGGTCACAGAGACTCATGCACAGAGTGAGGGTCCAATGGCTAAGCTGCGGTAGTAACAACCCCCCCAGACTTAGTGGCTTACCACAAGTAGACTTTATTTGTTGTCCATGCTACATGCCCAAGGATGCGTCAGCAGAGGGTTCTGCTTGCGGGTCCACCCAGGGGCTCAGGCAGGTGGAGGCACCATCTTGACAGGTGCTTACAAGACCCCTGCAGGAGTGAAGAAGGCGAACAGCTCACTGGTTCTTAAAGCTTCCTCCCAGAAGGACACATGCCCTTTTGGGTTTCACTGGCCAGAGCAACTCCTTTAACTTTCCTCATTTCAGAGGAGGTAGGGATGGGAGAGCCTACCAAGTGCCTGGAAAGCGGGATCAGCACTGATGGGGAATAGCACAAATGGCAACCACAGATATGCCCTCTGCAGCTGGCATGGGTCACACCTCTCCCTATTACATTTCTGTCAGCAGCCTGTTCCAAGAACATTGACGTTGGCTGACCATTGAGCAGGAGAACTTGAAGCATTCTGTCCCAACTCTATGAAACTCACCATTTAAAGACTCAATCTCAATCCTTAGGTATAATCTCTAGACTTTTGTTCCTTGTGATGTGACCTGGATTCTTTTTTTTTCTTTTTAATGTTTATTTATTTTTGAGAGAGAGAGAGAGTGTGAGCGTCAGAGGAGCAGAGAGAGAGGGAGACACAGAATCGGAAGCAGGCTCCAGGCTCTGAGCCATCAGCACAGAGCCCGATGTGGGGCTCGAACTCACAAACCGTGAGATCATGACCTGAGCCGAAGTCGGACGCTCAACCGACTGAGCCATCCAGGCACCCCATGACCTGGATTCTTTACTACTACCACAATGATCCCTATGCCCTTTCTTAGCCTGGACTATTGGTTGCACCTGTACCCTTCAGGTGCTGTGGGTTTTGCTGAGTCTCAGAGGGCTTTTTTCCGGTACCCCACTACTGATTCCTTCCCCTGACCTAACCACCTTAGGCAGGTCTAGAATCAGCCCCACCCCCTCCTTCGTCCATTCATCCAATTAAACTGAGCCACGAATATCTCTCTTGAAATGTTGGCATTTTAGATCACATTAAAGCGACATCCAGAGACACCACACATCCATTCATATTCCCCCCATACTCTTCAACCCCAGGAGGTATGGCTAAGATTTAGATAACACCTGCCTCAGTTTCCCCTTCTGTTAGAGCCCAAGTTGATAAGTTGAAGACCACTTTCTGTTCCTACTTGCAGTCCCCAGCCTGAGCATCATCCATAGCAGGGCGTAGGGTGGAGATGAGGGACATTTCTGGAATAAGAGGCTGTCAGGACTATGTTGAGCTTGGAGGAGCATCTGCTAAAGACAGCATATCCAGGGGGTGCGGGGTGTAAGCCAGAAAATTGTTGAGTGGAAGCCAAGGTCAAGGCCAGAAGACAGTGCCAAGTACAAGAGGCAGAGAGGATAGGAACCCAGGGCCCAAACCACAGGGCCTTAGCCAGGAAGGTCAAGAGTAGGACACGGGGGTTCCAGGGTGGGTGGACAGGGCCAAGGCCAAGGCAATAAACAGCCTGAGAGCTTGGGGCCACCTTGCTTGCCTCCCTGCTCCCCACACCTTGCAGGCACTTCTAATCCAGTGTCAAAACATCAGCTTAAGAAACCAAGAGACAAACAGAAGCTGAAAATCTGTGCCTGGGGCTGCGATTTAGCTACCCCTAGCAAGTGTGATGAACCAATGGGCAGGACCCAGTGTGACTAATGGGAGGCTTTGGGGCTGGAGGAGTTCTGCACGGGCCCCTGAGGGGGATAAGGATACAGGGTTGGGGTCTCTCTTGGCTGCCCCTCGGCCTGGCCCCGCACAGCTGAGAACTGTTGGAGGAACCAGCAGAGCAGAAGGGAATAGGCCACCCTACTTGGATGCCAGTGTGAGGCAGGGTGAGGGGCAGCACGCAGCCCCCTGCTGGCGGATCTCAGGGGGACTTTGCTCAGTGAAGATGTCCCAGGGGGCAGCACACCGCACTTCCTGTGACTCACAGCCAGGGGGCACTGTGGGGCCTCATGCCTGGCAGGCCCATCCTTACCCTCTCTGAGTGTGTGGGCATGAATGGCTTCGCAGGCAGGAGGCCCCAAAGGGACCACTCCTGAGTGTGCAGGAGCTACCTCTGGGGCTCCCCGAGCTGCTGTGGGGGTCATGCTGGGGGATGGTATAAGGTGGTGGCTGGGAGCCTCACACGGTGCTGATTGGCTGAGGAAATCTCCGGCACGGATGATGTCAAACCTGGAGTCTGCATCTTTCCTAAGGAAATGAGCACCCCTACGAGGCAAACCTCAGTCGGTCAAGGGTCCTTCTGCAAAGCTGCTGTGGTCTTTAGAGTTGGGGAGCATTGGGGGAGAATTCTAAAAGATCAAAATAGTTGCCTTGCATCCAACATTGGGGGCTGTGTTCCAGAAGTGCCCCTGGGCTCTCTTTTGTGCTCTCCAAGGTCCTATGGGGTACATCAGCAGCACTGGGGTGTCTCATGCTCTCTGTACCACGAGGACAGTGAGCAGAGCACCATACCCCCCGGGTTTTAGGGACAGGGCGGGTGAGGGCTCTCCACTTCCACCCTGGGGGCCCTCATGTTTTCCCTCTTTCAGTTCCTTCCGGTCACTCCTTTCCTCTTGTCTTCTTACCTCAACCAAAGAGAACACAAAATCTCCACGTGCCAACTGAAGCAATGTCTTTTGGCAGTAGACCCAATGGAACCCCTCGGAATACGCTGTTATCCTTCTTCCCTCTGTTTCTTGGAACCGTGGAAGAGTGAGGAAGTCATAATTTGGGTGCTCTATCCCACCTGCGGAAGGCACCAAAAATACCCACTACCGGCCATATTTGACACCTGAGCTGTACTGACCCACCAAATTTCCAACTCACTTCAGTGAAGTTTCAGGTAAGTCCCTGAACCCATCACTTCAACCCACTTTGGGAACATTTGCTGCCTTCAGGGCTTCAGCAAATACAGACCCTGATCTCCATCGACAGCCCTCTGATGTTTACAAAATGGCAGAAACGACGCGTCTGCTAAGACAAGTTTATTTTGCAGGCATAGATTTTTTTTTTTTTTTTTTGGCATGTGTTTAGCTACATTTCCAGAACCCCCAAAAAAGTTGCAAGAGAATCTCTGGTCAACTCCATACACATGATGCCTGAGAGATAAATGCAGAGAAACTCCCTTGCACCTCCGCAGACATGGTCTTGTCACATTCTGATTAAGCGAGTTTTGAAGGTGAGATTCTGCTAAGCTCATCCTGAAGTGAAAGAGGTTGACTCAGAAGCTGATTTATCAGAGAGCTGGAAGGAAGCCAGCCTGAGCGGTTGCCAAGGGCTCTGTGCAGAAGTGCTGAATGTGTAAACCGTATCATTGTTAAAAATGAGCCAACCCAGAAACTTCGGCTTCCAACAGCTCAGCCTCAAACAGCAGCGGGAAGCAGTCAGGAGAGGCTCGCCTGTGATCATGCCCCACAGAAGGGGCTCGCTCGCTTTCTCTGTCAGTCCAGCCCTGGGAAGCAGCGCACTACAGGCAGAGCTCCCGCTGGGGTCTGGAAGGCTGGCACTCTGGGATGGCAGCACAGGGTGAAGGGAGGCCAGAGGGTTTGGGCAGCAGGGGCAGGTAAGGAGAGAAAATAAAGGCAGGGACTGAGGACAGACTGTGCTGCAGGTCTAGGCAGTGCCTGACCCACTGTATACACGTGGTAGGTATTTGATGTAGGAAGGAAGGAAGGAAAGGAAGGAGGGAAGGAAGGAAGGAAGAAGGGAAAGAGGAAAGGAAGGAAGGAAGAAGGGAAGGAGGGAAGAAAGGAAGGAAGGAGGGTAGGATGGAGGAAAGGAAAAAAGGAAGGAGGAAAGGAAGGAAGGAAGGAGGGTCACCACCAGAGACCGGGAAGAGGCGGGAAGGAGTCTACCCAGAGCCTCAGAGAGAACGTGGCCTACAGACCCCCTGATTTCGGACTCTAGCTCCCCAGAACTGTGAGAGAGTGCACCTTCCTTGTTTGAAGTCATCCATCTGTGGTTGTTATGGCAGCCCCAGCAAACGAATGCCCTCACCCTCTCAGTTCAGATTCCTGAGTGGGTGTTTCTGGCCTACTCTGCTGGGCAGGCTGCATTGCACTGGCTTTCTGATTGGGGGTCTTTTCCTGGCAAGCCCTGGCCCTCCCTGGCTTGCTGGGGACAAGAACTGCAAATTGGCCGGGTGTTGTACTGGAGTACTTTCCTGAACCTCCACTAGGCCTCATGTGGGGGTCGTTGCGAAGCAGACCCAGCCCTCACGAGCCTGGCGTAGGGTTGGCATTCAACACATACTTCACAAACAAGATTTCTGGGACTTTTATTTTATTTTGTATTTTATTTTTTCATGTTTATTTGTTTTTGAGAGAAAGAGAGACAGAGTGTGAGTGAGGGAGGGGTAGAGAAAGAGGGAGACATGGAATCTGAAGCAGGTTCCAGGCTCTGAGCTGTCAGCACAGAGCCTGATGCAGGACTTGAACCCATGAACACTGAGATCATGACCTCAGCTGCAGTTGAGTGCTTAACCGACTGAGCCATCCAGGCACCCCGATTTCCGGGACTTTTAAATTAGGTGGTGTGGTGGGCTGAATGTTGGCCTCCAAAAAGACATGTGTTTATACAAATCCTGGGAGCCTGTGAATGTGACATTACTTGGGAAAAAGGCCTTTATAGATTTAGCTAAGGGTCCTGAGATGACATTATCCTGCACTAAGAAGTCGAACTCTAAATCTGATGGCAAGTGTCCTCAGAAGAGATGAGAGAAGACCATGTGACAATGGAGGCAGAGATCAGAGGGGCATGACCATGGCCAGTGAGGCCAGGGAAGGCCAATATCCCCCTAAAGCTGGAAGAGGAAAGAGCCATGCTTCTTTAGAGCTGTTGGAGGGAGCGCGACCTTGCCGACATCTTGATTTTGGATTTCCGGACTCCAGACCTGGGAGGGAATAAATTCCCACTGCTCTAGGCCACTCAGCTTCTGGTCCTTTGTTTCAGCAGTCCCAGGAAATGAATAGAACTGGTAACCTTAACCAAAGGAAAAACCAACTCCGTTGATGACGGAAGCCAGTAATGACCAAAGAAAGCCTCTGAGTGGCATTGAGTCGTTGGCGGGACTCAGTTCTAAGAAGGGCCGGGGCGGATTGGATCTACTGAACCCAGAGACAGAACTCATGTCAGAGAAAGTTCACTAGCCAAGGCTGGGTGTGTGTGTTCCTTTTGACCTGGTTCTCATTTGTTTTTCCTATCTGGTTATTTGCCCAATACTAGTTAGTGTCCTTCAGGAAGACTTTCTCTCTCTGATGAAGAGGTCCCTGTTGAGAGGAATGGGCTAGTTATTGGCCTATCTCGGGGGGACGTTCTCTTCACAAAGACAGTTCCTTTGCCCTCCTGGCTTCCTGTTGGCAATGGCACAGCCCACCCAGCCACCAGGAGGATGGTTTACTTCATTTTCCTGGACATCTGGCTTGGCGTGGGTGGCCGAGAGCAGGTTCCTCACTTCTCTGCCGAGCAACTCCTCCTGGAGACAGCAGAGTGAAACACCATCTGGCTGCTGAGACGTTTGGAACCAGATGGCTCAGACCAAGGCCAGGCCTTCTGCCCCACGGCTCCCTTCCAGCTGGCCTTGCCCAGCCATCCTGCACACTCACAGCCCAAGTCAGAACATGAGGGGCGAGCTTCCCTCCTCTGCCTTCCTCACCCACATCTGCTTTTCTGGACTGATGGTTCTTCTGACCTGAGCATGCTACAAAGAAGAGCTGAAGAAAGTGAGGATGCTGGGGCGCCTGGGTGGCTCAGTCAGTTGGGTGACCTTCAGCGTGGGTCATGGTCTCACAGCTCATGGGTTCAAGCCCTGTGTCAGCTGTGCTGACATCTTGGAGCCTGGAGCTGCTTTGAATTCTGTGTCTTCCTCTCTCTCTGCTCCTCCCCCCACTTACTCTCTCTCTCTCTCTCAAAAATAAATAAACATTAAAAAAAAAAAAAAAAAGAAAGAAAGTGAGGATGTTGATTTAGCCTAGAAAGGAGAAGACAGGAAGCTGCTGAGTGCAACCCAGAGGTGGGGAAGGAGCTTTGTAGATGGACTGGACCTGGCCCGAGAGGCTCCTGACCCAGAGGGAGCGGGTTCAAGAGACAGGTTTACCTTTATTCGTAAACACACACATGACTATCAGAGCGAGGAGGCTGTGCATGGAGAGCTTTCCTCACCCCCGGCCCATTTCTGGAATAGCTACCCAGCCCATGCCTCTGCTGACCAAGCAGGTCATGATGCTTTCCGGGGCTCTGACCACCGGGTGCTGGATGACCGGGTCAGGGTCGTCACCTGACCCACACCAACCAGCCCATTGGCTGGATAGCAACCAGTCAGGCGCTCTCCCTTGAGAATCTGAACTGAGGGACACAGATTCCTCAGCTGGGGTGGGTGCTTGCAGGAGATGCTGCCCGTGTCCCTCACATAGCCCCTCCACCCCCATCTCCACACGCCCAAGGTGGCTTCTTGTGCACGCCTCTGCTCTGCATCTGAGAACTTTTGTCTGGCAGTGGGAGCATGCTCAGCCTGTGCACAAGGCAAGCCCGAAATGCCAGAGAGTTAATGCCCCCGGAAGCAGCCCTGAACGTGATGAATGGAGTCAGGGGATAAATGCTAGGCTTGCCCGGCCCTCAGTTGGGATAAGTCTGTTTTCTAGGTTTTCCCAGAAAGGTTGAGGTTCAGTTACCCATGATGGTAACTTGCTCCATAGTGATTTCTTTCTTTCTTTGTTTCAAGCTTACTTACTTATTTTAAGACAGAGAGAATTCCAAGCAGACTCTGCACTGTCAGCACACAGCCTGACGTGGGGCTCATGAGATCATGACCTGAGTGGAAACCAAGAGTCAGGTGCTTAACCAACTGAGCCACCCAGGCGCCCCGTGACTTCTTTCTTTATTGACTTCTTTCTTCTCTGTCTCACTACCTCCCCCCACCTGCTGCCTGCGTTTGTGGGACACCCCCTGAATAAGCTACTTTCCTGGAATCCTTTTGTCAGGGTCTGCTCCCGCGACAACCCAAATAAAGACAGAATTGGATCTACTAGGTCATGTAGGTTTGAGGCTGGAGGATGTATCAGGTCAGACATTAGCATGAAGCCAATCCAACGGAAAGATGGGTCCGAGAGAGTCTGACTGTGAGGGTCCATGTGGCCGCTGAGAGACAGGGAGTAGGAGTCACAGGGCACCTGTAAAAGAGAGGGAACAGCTCTGTCCCACCACCACAGTCCCCTTTGCCTGTGCGGTAAGGTTCCTGTTCCTCATAGCCAAAGCCCAGGAGCACCAACAACAAAGCTAACTTTACGTAACCTACGATATGCCAGGCACTGTGCTAACTGTAACACCAATAGAGTTGCCAGATTGAGCAGTAAAATCCAGGATGTCTGGTTAAATTTGGGGCACACTGTAACTAAAAATTTGTTTTGGCAACCCTGGATACTAGAAGGCAAGTATTCTTATCATCCTTTTTAGGCGAGGAACCAGAGCAGTTAAGTGACTTAGCGAGGGTCACACAGCTGCCAAGTGGGGGGGGGGGGGTGGGCTGTGACCCAGGGAGTTGAACTCTTGCCCAGCTTGCCCTTTGAGTAGAGCCTGGACTGGTCTCGTATCGCCCGACAGTGAAGTGCAGTGTATCTCAAAAGAGCGAGTTCCCCCTCGTTTATTTTCTGTGGCCAAGTGGCTGGGGAGCGCGTGGATTGGCATTTTATTCCTGCCTGCCCCATCTTTAAGGCAATAGACTTGGGAGCTCCCTTGGTGGAGGAGCACAGGCGGGTGGCTGCTGCACGGGGAACCCAGCTTGTCTGAGCAGGGGTGTGTGGCTTTTCCCACGGACCCCTCGTGGGTCACTGATGAACGATCAGCGGCCCTCGTTTGCTGGGGACAGTTCCAATTTTGATCTGTTGTCTTTAGACGTGTTGTCAGTTTAGATCAGGGGTCTCGTCCTGTTGGGCATGTCATTTGTAAACACAGTATATTCTATTGATAGTTCCACTCAAACAGACCGCGGGTTCGGTGGACCTCCACCTGGCACTTCCAGCTTCCACCACGGCCCCATCTGGTAGCGTGTGACACATATGCTTTGGTCCAGAAGTTTCTTGGCGACATCCCCCTTTTCCTCTTGCACCACTTAACTCGTACCCTTCTTTCAAGGACAGTATGCAGGGCCCTGGAGAGAAATAAAGTGAAAAATGACAACATAAAGTGACTGGGGGAAAGCTAACCACTGCCAGTCTAGTCTGGGGCTAGGAGAAGGGATTTGATGTGGCCGTTTGGCGTGCCGGCCAGGTGTGCCAATGGCCTGTGCCCATGGTGTCTGCTGCGCCCCACCATATGCCCGGAGCCATCAGGCTGCCAGTTGATGGTATCGACTGGAAATATGGGAAGTTGCAGGTCAGGTGTATGAAGTAGAGGAAAATAGGTGTGGGAAATAGAAGCTGAGCAGCCCTACCCTGGAGCATATTGGGAAAAGTCAGAGTCTCCTGCCACAGTGGCTGTGGCTGTGACCACATAGTGTAACTCTACTTATTCACCGTATTGTTTGGTAATCTCTTTGAATGTTTTTCAATAAACCCGTCCAGCCGTAATGAGCTCCAAAATCTGTGTGCGTATTTCATGGAAACTGAAGCAGCACATTTACGTTTCTCAAGACAGATGATGATGAACATATACCTAGCACAAACTGTTGTTTACCAAGAACACCACGGGCTGCAGTGATCGCCCACATGAAGACCAGAAGGCACAAATCTGCCGAAGAAGCAACAACGTCCACTGCAAAAGGTAGTGATTATGACTTTTAGGAGATGATGCCCAAAGAGGGTGATTTACATGAGCAGCTACAGAAAAGTACGTTTACACACCGCTCTGTGAACCACGGCTTCTTGTTCATATTAGATGATTGTCCTTTAAAATTAATCTTGCTCATTTTTTGAGTAAAGTCCTTGAACAGACGTTTCTTCAAAGAAGATCTACAAATGGCCAAAAGGCACATGAAAGATATGTAATGGCACTGATCATTAGGGAAATGCAAATCAAAACCACAGTGAGTTATCAGTTTATACCCACTAGAATGGCTATTATCAAAACAGAAAATATTTGAAATTGGGTTTGGAGAAATTGGAGCCCTTGTGGATTGTTGATGGGAATATAAAGTCATACAGCCTCTCTGCAAAACATTATGGCGATTCCTCAAGAAAGTTAAACATAGAATTACCATATGATCCGGCAATTGCACTTCTAGGTATCAACCCAAAAGAGTAGAAATCAGGGTCTTGAACAGATATTTGGACATTCATGTTATTCACAATACCCAAAGGTTGCAACAACCCA
The DNA here is from genome assembly GCF_046562875.1 of Panthera onca. NCBI lineage: Eukaryota > Metazoa > Chordata > Mammalia > Carnivora > Felidae > Panthera > Panthera onca. Next base: position 134,562,523 of record NC_138344.1, read on the forward strand.
ATGTCCATCAACGGATGACTGGATAAGCAAAATGGGATCTATACATACAATAGAATTATTCAGCTTAAAGAAGAGTGAAATTCTAATAAAATGCTACCACACGGATGAACCTTGTGGACATCATGCTGAGTGAAATTAGCCAGACATAGAAAGACAACTATTGCCTGGTTCTATTTGTACGCAGTGCCTAGAATAGTTGAATTCATAGAGAAGGAAAGTAGACTGGGCGTTACCAGAGGCTGGAGGGAGAGAGATGGGAGTCAGTCTGGGATGATGAAAAAGTTCTGGAGAGCTGCAAACAATGTGAATGTACTGAACTATACCCTTAAAAGTGGTCAAAATGGTAATTTTTATGTTATGTATATTTTACCGCAATTAAACAATTAATTTTGTTCACTTTGGATGCCACATTTTCTTGTACATGTACAAAGAGAAGTGATAACTGTTAATGTGTGGGCTCCACTGGCAGAAGAATGACTTTGCAAACAGTTATATGATGCCAACTTGGTAGCAGTGTCATCCAATGTTTTAAGTGGATCCGATGGAGATTTGATTTCTTTCAACCAACTCACAGAATCCTGCCAAAGGTAAAACATCCAAAATGAGTGTAAACACTACTGGAAATTTCGTTAAAATATCTGGCATTGAGGATGAAATTATTTTTGTGGTCTCAATACAAATATATTTTGGTGAAACACAGCTTCATGATCAAAATGATGTTTTTACTAAACTTTCAAATAGCAGTGACCTGAGAATTGCTTGTTATGCACATGTACTTCCCAATTCATTTAGACCAGCTGTGATATTCTACCAGCTGAAATAGAAACTGCGGCTGTTAAAAATTGTAAATATTTGCATGCAAACTCAGAGTAACCATATAAAGCTCATGTAGTATTAAAAAATAGCTTGGCACAGGGACACCTGGGTGACTCAGTTGGTTGAGTATCTGTCCCTGGGTTTTGGCTTAGGTCACGATCCCAGGGTTATGGGATCGAGCTCCGTGTCAGGCTACGTGATGAGTGTGGACCCTGCTTAAGATTCTCCCCCTCTCTCTCTCCTGCTCACACACTCTCTCTCTAAGAAAACAAGCAAACAAAAAACAGGAAAGAAAGAAAGAAAGAAAGAAAGAAAGAAAGAAAGAAAGAAAGAAAGAAAGAAAGAAAGAAAAAGAAAGAAAGGGAGGGAGGAAGGAAGGAAAAGGAAGGAAGGAAGGAAGGAAGGAAGGAAGGAAGGAAAAACACTTTGGCATAATAGTTCATGCTTTCATTGTGGTGAATCATCAGATGTGAAAATGCTTGGACTTTTGCAGAACTACTGTGTACATCAGCCTGAGTCATATGATGGCACCAAGTTGGGTTTTTTTCTTCCTTTTTTTGAGGGAGTCCTCTATATTTTTGCCAGAAATGAGTTGGAGATATATATTTTTTAATTTTTACTTAAGATTTTAGTGAACTATATACTTGAATACATTAGCTTTTCACCTATTATTTATAAGGTCTGTTGTATTACAGGCAACTTTCTCTTCCTCGCTCACCTCTTCTATGTGCTAGTTTGGGATGTTTCTTCTTTTCTTTTAATTTAAAAAAAAATTTACATCCAAATTAGTTAGCAGATAGTACAACAATGATTTCAGGAGTAGATTCAACAAGTTGGAAATATTAACCAAAATACTCAAGGCATGAGACACTACAATGAACTTCAGCTTTTAAAATTTTCTAGAAAACTGCGGTGATTGAAAACCAAGCTTGCAGATGGGAAGGCGTGGAAACTTAGCCCTGAGAAAGGAAGGAAGGAGCCAGAAAAACTCAAGGATGGGAGCACCCATCGCATAACCTCCACCTGGGGCTGGGGGAAGCTCTGCTTGAGGCCCAATCCTTTGGATGGAGCTTCTCTTTTAATTTTTATTTGTTGTAAAGTTTATTTATTTTGGGGGTGGGGAGGGGCAGAGAGACAGGCAGAGAGAATCCCAAGCAAGCTCCACGCTGTCAGCGCAGAGCCCAATGCGGGGCTCGATCCCACCAACCGTGAGATCATAAACAGAACCGGGAGATCATGACCTGAGCTGAAATCAAGAGCTGGATGCTCAACCGACTGAGCCCCCAGGTGCCCCTAGCTTCTCTTTTTAATTGTATAAATATATATTCCGTACCACAATGGAATGAGGAAGGACCTACAATCTAAGCTTGGTGAAACATTCAAAAGAGTCATAAACAGAGATCTCTTATTTCCTGCCTTTTTAAATCTTGTCTAAGTACTCACCAAAGTAATCTGAAAGGTGGCAAAAAGACAGTGCCTGTGAAAATATTTGGGCTGAAATATTATATATTTGATATGAAATACGTTAGAAATGAGGCTATCTTCATCTAGCATAATTTCTTTTGGGCTCACCAGGCAACTCAGCACCTGCAAAGAATATATTCTCAATTAAAAATATCATGGTCTATAGAGGAGTCTTTTGAAGTATCAGAAATTTCAAATTTATTAACAAGCAAATGCAACTTTGGAGACAATTTCAGGCTATGTTATGAAAATGAGCCCAAATTGAAAAAATAAAATATATTCTTTAGAAGAATATTTGTGATACGCTATTAGATATAGCTACAAAATGGATTAAAGTACTTGATTGTGTACCCAAAATAACTATTTTTCTAATGGTTTTTAAATGCTCACATAATTAGTATAAGTACTTTGAAAATTTTATTCAGGTGCCCCACTCAGGTGGCTCAGTCAGTTAAGCATCCGACTCTTGGTTTCAGCTCAGGTCATGATCTCACAGTTTGTGAGTTCGAACCCCACACTGGGCTCCACACTGACAGTGCAGAGCCTGGTTGGGATTCTCTCTCTCTCTCCCTCTTTCTCTGCCCCTCCTCCACTTCTGCTCTCTCTCTCTGTCTCTTTCTCTCCAAATACATAAATTTATTTTTATTATTTTTATTTTTTTCAATGTTTATTTTTAAGAGAGACAGAGCACAAGCGGGGCAGGGGGAGAGAGACAGGGAGACCCAGAATCGGAAGCAGGCTCCAGGCTCCGAGCTGTCAGCACAGAACCCGACGTGGGGCTCGAGCCCATGAACCATGAGATCGTGACCTGAGCCGAAGTCGGCGGCCGCTTAAGTGACTGGGCCACCCAGGTGCCCCAAATAAATAAACTTGAAAAAACTGAATAAAATTTTGCTCAGACATATGCAATTGCAGATCTATTATTTTTATCTTGAGAATTTTATTTTTAAATATGCTTTTGAATAGAACTGGTTTATAGTTCTATAGTTTTATAGGCCCATGAATGTGATCAAACCAATTTGTAGATCAATATCTAAATATTTCTATGTAATTTCAATTATTTTTATTATCTCCTAACCTCATGGGCGAGAGACCAGTCTGAGAGTTTTCAGTCCTGCTCAGAGGACTATTTGAAAAGGCCAGGGACACCACGGGGACGGTGTGGAGTGAGTGGAACACAGGAAAAGAATAGAATGTATTGCCCACATCAAGATGTCTGCAATTGCAGAGCTCCAGCAGGGGTTCTGAAGGACCCAGAGGAATGCCATTCACGAAAGGCGAGTCAGACTCAGAGCGCTCAAGGCTGGTTGGGTACAGTGCCCGTCAAGTAGCCCTGTCCCTGCTCTCCCTCCACGCTCTCCAACCCACAGAGTCCAGACACCAGGAGCTGGAGTTAGCGAACTGGGCAGGAGGAGGGAGGGAGAGAAGGCAGACCACAGCCTGCTTCCCCTAGAGAGGTGGTGGCCCTGGAGCAGGAGGGACAGTGGCAGGAGGTGGCACAGAAGTCTTACCTTAAGAAGACTTAAGTGTTGATTGGGAGAGTTGAATTTCTGAATTGAGACCATGTTTGCAAAGAATATCACTGTAGGACTTTTTGATACCAAAGAATAAGCAAAACTTGAGGGGCTGATGAACCTTGAAAATATTACCCTAAGCGAAAGAAGCCAGACACAAAGATCACATTTTGTAAGATTCCACTTAAACATTTTGAGAGAGAAAGCAAGCAAGCAGAGGGGCACAGAGGGAGTGAGAGAGAATCCCAAGAAGGCACCGCGATGCCAGTGCAGAGCCTGACGCGGGGCTCGATCCCACAACCCTGGAATCGTGACCCGAGCTGAAATCAAGAGTCGGACGCTTAACTGACTGACTGAGCCACCCAGGGTCCCCTTGTAGGATTCCATTTAAATGAAACACTCCGAATAGGGAAACCTACAGGGACATAAAGTGGTTGCCAGGGACTGGGATGAGGGGGGGCAGAATGGGGAGTGACTGCTGATGGGTATGGGGTTTCCTTTTGGGGGAGCGTGAAAATGCCTTAGGACTAGATAAGAGGGGTTGGTGGCACAACAGTGTGAAAGTACTGAATGACACTGAATTGTACACTTTATTATTTATTTATTTATTTATTTATCTGACTATCTCCTATACTCTTGACATTATTCCAGATGCTTTATTATTTTTTAATTTACATCCAAGTTTGTTAGCATGTTGTGCAATAATGATTTCAGGAGTAGATTCCAGTGACTCATCCCCTAGGTATAGCACCCAGCACTCATCCCACCAAGTGTCTTCCGTAATGCTCCTTGCCCGTTTAGCCCATCCCCCCCAACCAAAACCCCTCCAGCAACCCTCAGTTTCTTCTCTGTATTTAAGAGTCTTTTGTGGTTTGTCTCCCTCCCTGTTTTTATATTATTTTGCTTCCCTTCCTTTATGTTTTGTATCTTAAATTCCACATATGAGTGAAGTTGTATATTTGTCTTTCTCTGACTTATCTCACTTAGCATAATACCCTCTAGTTCCATCCACGTTGTTGCGATGGGGCATATTTCATTCTTTTTGATTGCTGAGTAATACTCCATTGTATATATATACCACATCTTCTTTATCCATTCTTCAGTCGATGGACATTTGGGCTCTTTCCACACTTCGGCTATTGTCGATAGTGCTGCTATAAACATGGGGGTGCATGTGTCCCTTCGAAACAGCACACCTGTAACCCATGGATAAATGCCTAGTAGTGCAATTGCTGGGTCGTAGGGTAGTTCTATTTTTAGTTTTTTGAGGAACCTCCATCCTGGTTTCCAGAGTGGCCGCACCAGCTTGCATTCCTACGAGCGGCGCGAAAGGGTTCCTCTTTCTTCGCATCCTCGCCAACATCTGTTGTTGCCTGAGGTGTTAATTTATAAGAACAGATACTACACTTGATCTTAGCCAAAAGACCGAGAAGTGATGAATTGTACATTTTAAATGGTTATTGAGTAATTTTAGGTAATGTGAATTTTACCTTAATGAAAAAAAAAAAAATCAAGTGTCCATCAAGGGACAGGAAAAGGATGCCCTCTACTGGGAAGGCTTAAAGGACAATGCCAGAGAAAAATAAAATTTCAGCAAGGCTTACCCCATACATTCTGCATATAACACATATTACTAAATGGGGCTTTGTGCATCACGCATAAACCATACTCTCTGGGAGGTTTCAAGAATTTTCAGGAGCACGTTTTGACGCTCTTGGAATTTCATTTAATGTGTTGACTTCATTAGCTCCACACTCTGAGCGGCACTGAAGCATTAGACAGGTGAGGGCAAGACAGGAAGCAACACCCGAGATGTCTCCCTGGCTGAGTCTCCTTAGTAGGAAAGTTCTAGACCGGGTCGAAGGTCTACAGCCTTCTGCTGCTGCAGACCCCGGGCCACTTTGGACCCAGTAGCACCCATCAATTCCTGGTGTTCTTGAGGTCCAGCTCGTTGTCGTGTTCTGAGTTCCCCTTTCTGTGAATTCTGACATAAGTCTCCCAGTTCCCGAAATGGATTCTGCACTTCACAACCAAAAAGGTGGACAACGTAGAGTCTCTGAAGCTTGCTCGCTCAGAAAAAGGTTCTGGGGCTCCCGGGTGGCTCAGTCGGTTAAGCGGCTGGCTTCGGCTCGGGTCATGATCTCACGGCTCGTGAGTTCGAGCCCCGCATCGAGTTCTGTGCTGACAGCTCAGAGCCTGGAGCCTGCCTCGGATTCTGTGTCTCCCTCTCTGTCTGCCCCTCCTGCTCACGCTCTGTGTCTCTCAAAAATAAATAAACACTAAAAACAGAAAAGAAAAGAAAAAGGTTCTGACCCCAGAGGAAAAGTAATCGCAGCTGGCAGGCATCCGGGACATCTGCACTGGCTGTTGTGTGCCCAGGGCACGGTGGGCAAATTATTGAAAAACCTGGCAGGGTGCTGCTAAGTTTTAAGCTTATAAATGTGCATTAAAATAAGAAATGATTGGGGCGCCTGGGTGGCGCAGTCGGTTGGGCGTCCGACTTCAGCCAGGTCACGATCTTGCAGTCCGTGAGTTCGAGCCCCGCGTCAGGCTCTGGGCTGATGGCTCAGAGCCTGGAGCCTGTTTCCGATTCTGTGTCTCCCTCTCTCTCTGCCCCTCCCCCGTTCATGCTCTGTCTCTTTCTGTCCCAAAATAAATAAATGTTGAAAAAAAAAAAATTAAAAAAAAAAAAATAAATAAAAAAAATAAAATAAGAAATGATTAATTCAGAGAAGCAGGGAAGGAATGAGAATCCAAACCATGCTCTTAATTCAAGTGAGCAGATCACATGACCTTTCCAAGCCTCTGTCTTCTTTGTCATATGAGGATCCTTTTGATTTCACTAGGTGGTTGTGAGAATAAAATGTTACGGATTCATATCAAAATGCTTTGAAAAGTACAAGATGTGATACAAAATGCAAGGATTTTACCCGCGTTGATTGACAAAGGAGCTTGCTCAGAGATACACCTAGCGTGAGACCTAGGGCTTTCCATATTTAGGGATGAGGTGGGCCAGTGGGTAAACCCGCAGCCAGGTTTTACTGTCTCACGCGGGGTTGGCGGGTCTGTTTGGACTGCACAGAGATCCCCTGTTCCGAATTTGTCATTTATTGGAAAGAGGAAACTGGCTGAAAGGCGTAAGCCCAAATGAGAAAAATGAATCACCAACTCATTATAACTTCCTTTGTTTTTCAGGATTAATAGATCCTAGGTCATAAAAATAATACGTTGATTTTGGAGTTTAAAATTTGGGTATTAATTAGCGCAAGGAACAAACTCTGAGTGTTTCTTCTTTGTTTACTTAGCTGGGAAGACAAAGATTTGTGTTTACATTGGCTTATTTGGAATTAACATTTTGATCTCTATGCTCTATTCTCTACCACCCACGATGACATTCAATTCAACTCAGTAGATATTTACTGAGCTTCTGTTTTGCTCCCAAGCTGGGGATACTGTGGTGAACAAACAAGACAGGTATCCTCACCCTTGGGCGGCACATAGGCTTTTGGAGATCAGCCCCAGCCTTTGCCCTGGGCTTTGAAGGAAACGGCAGGTTGTGTGTGTGTGGGGGGGGATGCACGGGGGGCCCGAAACCCGCAGACATCACACCCAACCCGCCTCAGATGCATTCTGGGAGGGATTTCCATGAAATTACCACCAGCAGAGGTGGGCACCCAGGTTTGAAACCATTCTTTTTTGAATTCCTATAGAGCCCTCCGGTCCTTTAAGGATATCCTGAATCAAGAGTCTGATATTTAAACTGATAGCCACTCATCACATTTGAAGGGCAGACATCTGAAATTAGAATGCCCAAAGATCAGGAAAGCAAAAGATGATATTTGGTGTGTTTTCACAGGGCAGAGTGTTTTAAGATACTACACTCATCTGCATGGTGGCTGAAGGATTTTTTTTTTTTTTTTTTTTTTTAGACAAGCACAAAAAACCCAAACCAATTTTCAGCCTGAGTACTTCCCGTGATTTTGCTTCATATACTGACCAGATGGGTTCCAAGTTGGGTTTTCCTGAATCTATGCATCAATGGCCTTGCCCAGCTCAGAAATGCAATCAGCAGGGCTCATCCAAAAATGGAAGAACCCTGATTTTTTATTTATTTTTTTGTATTTATTTTTAATGTTTGTTTGTTTTTGAGAGAGAGAGAGACAGACCATGAGCAGAGGGGCAGAGAGAGGGAGACACAGAGTCTGAAGCAGGCTCCAGGCTCCAAGCTGTCAGCACAGAGACTGAATCAGGGCTCAAACCCATGAACTGTGAGATCGTGACCTGAGCCGAAGTCGGACGTTTAACCGACTGAACGACCCAGGCACCCCAGAACCCTGATTTTTTAAAAAAGTATTTTATGTTTTTTAAATGTTTATTTTAATTTTTGAGAGAGAGAGAGAGAGAGAGAGAGCATGAGGGCACAAGTGGGAGAGGGGCAGTGAGAGAAGGGGACAGAGGATCCAAAGCAGGCTCTGTGCTGACAGCAGAGAACCCAGTGCGGGGCTCAAACTCGGCTCAGACTCACAAACCGTGAGATCGTGACCTGAGCCGAAGTCGGCCGCTTAACCGACTGAGCCACCCAGGCGCCCCTTCTGTATTTTGATAATAGCCCCCCTAATGGGTGTGATGTGGTATCTCATTGTGGTTTTGATTTGCATTTTCCTAATGATTAATGATATTGAGCATCTTTTCATGTATTTATTGGCCACCTGTATGCCTTCTTTGGAGAAAGATCTGTTTAAGTCCTTTGCCCTTTTTAAAATTGGGTTGTTTTGGGGGGTGCCTGAGTGGTAGTCAGTTGAGCGTCTGACTTTGGCTCAGGTCATGATCTCACCCGTTCGTGAGTTCAAGCCCCGCATTGGGCTCTGTGCTGACAGCCCGGAGGCTGGAGCCTGCTTCAGATCCTGTGTCTCCCTCTCTCTCTGCCCCACCCCCCGCTCATGCTCTATCTCCCTCAAAAATAAACATTAAAACAAAATTAACAAAAATAAGCTTTGGCTTCTGTTTCTGAGTTGATACCTCTTATATATGGAAAAAATGGGTCACAGAGTCAGAATCAGTATTTAGGGTCCTACTATTACAACAGGGCTTTGTCTCACTTCCTTTCTTACTGAGGTCCAGAGGCAAGTACACTCATTTTTTGCTATTTGGGGCTGTAGCCTTAAGGGGCCAACCCCCCAATAATAGCCGTACCTTATTTGCTGCATCTTATGGAGTGATCAGAGCCTAGCTTCTTAACCCTAGTGTATGGACTGAATTGTGTCTCCCTTCCCCAGCTCCATAGGATGAGGCCCTAACTTCCAGTGTGACTGTGTTTGGAGACAGGGCCTTTATGGAGGTAATCAAGGTAAAGGAAGGTGATATGGGTGGGCCCTAATTCAGTAAGACTGATGTCCTCAATAATAGGAAGAAACACCAGAGCTCTATTTTTCTCTCGGTGCACACACAGAGGAAAGGCTACATAAAGACACAGCAAGAAGGTGGCTGCCAGGAAGCAAGAACTCACCAGAAACCAACCCCGCCAGTACCTTGATCTTGGACTTTCAGCCTCTAGGACTGTGACTTAACAAATTTCTGCTATTTAAGCCACCCAGTCTGTGGTATCCTGGCATTATGGCAGCCTGATCTGACTAATCCACTTGGATTCAGAAAGTAAGCAGATGGAGAAGAACCCAGAGAGAAGAGCCAGGGTGGGTACAGGTGGGTCCCACGATAGCTTGGGTCACACTAAAATTTTTCTGGACTCTTCTAGGCTTCAACATGATGTCTAAGTAATCTCTTCCCGGAAGAACACAATTTCCTGATGTTGAAAATAGAAGGCTTACCAAAGCCTACTAAAATATAACCAAAGGCTTCCTGGATATCCATTGGCTGTCACCAAAAAGTGTGCTGATGATTTCAAAGTCCCAGACATGTACATATTAGACTTTCCTCAAGGTACATATGGCTTTACCCCCAGTGTTGAACTTCTCTTCTTCCATTTTCTTGTCTGTGATCCCTGGTTTGGAAGGTTTTTCTCAGCTACTTCTGATATCCTTGTCAACCTTTCCTTCCCTGTCCACCAGATTAACTGCTAGATCCCTCTCCAGGCCTCTTATTTCTGTGAGATCTAGTCATACTTCAGACGGTCTTGGCTGTAAGGCAAACAGGATCTAGTAAACAAGGGCCAATGGGAAGAGGAGGAAGCTAAAAGCAGTTGTGGATGGCCATTGGTGGGGTGGGGCGCAGGCTAGTCGTCAGGCTTAAGGACGGGCTTTGGGCCGGGGGCTGGAAGGCCAAATGGGAAGCTGAGGCAGAACCCCGATCAAATGGTAGGAACGGGCTGGACACCGTAGAATTTGCCCAATATGCCCAACATAGAAGGTGTGTGCAGACTTAAGCTTCTGAGTCACTGACATCCTCCTTTCTGCCCCTCACCCTTTGTTCTGTTTTCTCAGATTCCAGCCCCCTCTTCCTGTCCTCACCTAGCCCCCGCCCACCCCATCCAGTCTCTCTATTTCATGCTACATAATCTTTCGTTGCTCTTTCTTGGCTTTGTCTGCTCATAGAACACTCTCAGAGTAATGTCACAGTCCAAGAATGTCTCTCAAGGTGAAGGACAGGATCCCAACATGAGTTAGAGGCTGGCTGAGACACCTATATCAGCTTCCCGTTGGGAACTCTGGCACATAGCCCAGAGGCTCCGAAGGTTTTAGCTGTTGAGTTGGGAACTCACGACACGGGCTGGGAGGCCTAAGAAAGTGGTGAGGTGGGAATGTATACTCAGGAATTCTCCACCTAGCCCTCACTATACGATAGTCCTTCTCAGGCTCTAACATACATCTCAATCTTCTCAACGTGCAGGTGCTGATGTAGGAGGTCTTTAGTAGACTCTGATGTGTGGCCTTGAATTCTGTATTTCTAACGAGCTCCCAGGTGATGTGGATGCTGTTCTTAGTTCCTGCCCTTTGAGAATCAAGGTCCTAGAGCATCATGTTAAGGGAGGGACACCTGTGCTGGAGTTTCAGGTCCCATGGAAGGAAGGCTGGAATATTTTTGAGTGTCATGGGCTTCTAGTCATAGCTGGTGGCCACCACCCCCTCCTCCCCTGCTCCTCATCAGCTTTCGATCTGTAGCACAGAGGTTCCCAAGCTTGCGCACGCATTAGAATCACCTGGAAAGCTTGAAACACTGCCAGCTGGGCTCCGTTCTCAGACTTTCTGATTCACTAGGTCTGGGGTGGGGCCCGAGAATTTGCACTTCTAATAAGTTTCCGGGTGATGCGGATGCTGCAGGTCTGGGGAGCAGACTTTGAACCCACGGCTGCAGAGTAACTGAGCCCGGGATACCAGAAGGGCCCTACCACAGTGCGTCAGCCGGCCTTGGGTTTCAATCTGATTCTGCCCCCTGCAGTGTAATGGTAGTCAAGTCACTCCTATTCCCTGAAATCCAGGTTTCCCATCCGCAAAACGGCGACAATGCATCTCACTGTGCAGCGTCGCCGAGCAGATGAAAGAATGTTTGCAAGTACCTTCACACATGTTTGTCCTAAAGAAAGATTTCCCTTCCGCCATCGAGAGCCTGCTTGCTGCGGTCACACCAGTTAAAACATTTTCAGTCAATGGGTCAGCTATTTCAGTTGCTCGACTTACCGTTTTCATGGAACCGAGGAAATGAACCCAATGATTAGAGCATTCCCCCCCCCCCCCCCCCACTATATTCAGGAAAGTAAGCTCTGGAAGATCTGCATCTGAAACACCCAGGGCAGGGCTAAATAAACTTTAATGTGCCTAAAAAGCGCTTGCGGGGTGGGGGGGTTGTTCAAATACAGATTTTTATACAGAAGACCTGGGAAGGGACTTGAGAATTTGCGTTTCTAACAAGCTCCCAGGTGATGCTGATGTTGCTGGGCTCAGGCCCACACTTGGAGTAGCAAGGATGCTCAAGCAATTGAACATGCATTTTCGTTGATCCGGCCCAGACTTACCCTGCAATTTCCTCAGGTGATCCTTGGGCAAACTGAAGCGTGAAAGCTTTAGTCTCTCTTTTGCCTTTTAAATTTTAGGCGTAGCCCAAACAGTGGAAGGTGTCAACATCACATCGCAGTCCCTGCCCCATTTCATGGAGATATAAAGACAAGTATAGCTGTGTCCCAGTTCCTTCTGACTGGAAGGAGGCGGGGCAAATCATTTCCTGTCGTGTTTATTCTTTTGAACTCAAAATCTGCTCATCTGTAATCCGGGAAAAATAATACTGTCCTTGTTATGCCCAGAATTCGTGATCCGCAAATACCGCCAGGGAGCCGAGTCCGATGCAAAAGCAAAAGGGCCTTTATTCGAGCTAGCCCGAGCTCAATCCCCTACCTGCACTGACGCAGCAGTGAGATACCGGGGAGAGAGAGCGAGTTTCAAAAGCACAAAGGTTTTATTGGGGCCTAGGGGCAGTTGGTGGGGTAATGGCTGTGGCCTCAGCCGATTGGCTGGGGAAGGGTCGTGGCCTCGGCCGATTGGCTGGGGAAGGGTCGGAGTCCTGTTACGCAGGTCGCTGGGCGTGTTTTGATCAGGAAGTTTGAACGGGTGAGCGGGAGGTTACTCAACGGGAGGAGGCGCGGTCTAGGAGAAGGACACAGAACAAGATGGAGGCCGCTGGGGTAGGCCCGCTGATCACTGGGAGTCCGGGTGACCCACTGGGTCCAAAAGCACTCTGGGAATTATAGAGATTTGCAAATGCGAAGGCCTCTCAAAATATTGAAACGTTTTAGAGCAAAACTTCCTGTATCTTCAAAAAAACTGGTTTTATTTTTTTAAGTTTTTAAAAATTTTTTATTAATTTTGAGCGACAGAGAGAGAGAGAGAGAGAGTGAGCGGAGGAGAAGAGAGAGGGAGACAGAAACCCAAACAGGCTTTGCGCTGTCAGCACACAGCCCAATATGAGGCTCAGTCTCACGAACCCTGATATCACGACCTGAGCCAAAATCAAGAGTCGGATGCTAAACCAACTGAGCCACCCAGGCGCCCCTAAAAACGTGATTTTACATGGGCCTTGGCCATAGGCACGCTGGGAGGAATGCACCGAACCATGAAACTGTAAAATATTTTGATGTTGGTCCTAATTTAATCCAACCATTAATTTACAAAACCCTTAGGGGCGCCTGGGTAGCTCAGTCGGCTAAATGTCCAACAGCTCAGGCCACAATCTCACGATATAAAAGGGGAAGGAAGATAGAACAAAATAGGCAGAGAGGGAAAGGTTAGGACTTGAGATCCCTGAGTGGGGGAAAAACATTTTGGAACAATGCTGGGAGTGGCCGACCACAGTAAACCCCCTTAGGCATAAGGTTCCTCTTAAGAATGTCACGGACCCCACCTACTCACATCAGTTGTGTTGCAAAATGGGTGCTTAAGTTCCAAACTCCCCCTCCCCTCAGGTTCCCCTTAGGAATTTGACAAAAGTCTTGACCAAAATAAGTGGTAGCCTATAAAATGTATGACCCGCAAGGAACGGTGAGGCCATAGACCACCCCTCATACAATGAAAATGAGCCAATCAGGAATGGACCACCCAGCATCTAGGGTTATCCAGCCAATAAGGGTAGGACCTGAGAAGGAAGGACAGGGAAGGGAAGGTGGGGGTGGGACTAGAACCTTATAAAACAAAGACCCTGGCCTCTAGTCTTCTGCATTCATTTTGGAATGTCCCATCTCTGCAAAGTGAGTTTCCTACTACTCTTCCTTTCTAATGGATATGCTGATAAACTTTTGCCTGCTGCTCATTTGGTGTCCACCTCTTCATTCTTCGAAGCAGCGAGACAACCAATCCCCGGTATTGAGGTAAAAAAAAAAAAAAAGAAAGAAAAAGAAAAATCCTACAACGAGGATTCGTGAGTTCGAGCCCCACATCAGGCTCTCTGCTGATAGCAGAGTCCGCATCAGAAATTCTGTTCCCCTTGCTCTCTGTCCCGCCCCTGACTCTCTCTCTCTCAAAAATAAGCATAAAAAAAAACCAACAAAACAATTAAACACCTTTGTATTTTGGCCACCTCCAAAGAGAACCAACTGCATATGAACATCACTCCCTTAAAAGTCGTTTAAATTGTTAAACGCACCTTAGCGCACGCAGCCCTTGAAGAGGAACACACGACATCACAGCCTTCTCCAGTCTAAGGGTTAGTAGGGTTTCAAAAGCAAGTGAGTTGTTTGGAACTTAAGCACTCATTTTGCCACACAGCTGATGTGAATAGTGCCTGGGTTCCTGGGCTAGATTTAGCTTTAATGTAGCTAACACTCAATAACAATTGAGAGCAATGATGTGTAAAAAGTATTATGAGTTACAAAGCATTTCTATGCCCATAAATTTGAAACCCTCAACTATCCTCTGATGTTGGATTTCATTTCCTCTTCATTGTAAAGATGGGGAGAGAGAGGGTCAGAGAGGGTAAGGGAATACATGTATAGAATCAGCATCGGGGCAAGAGCTTGAATCTGGTCTGCTGATGTAAAGCCTGGGGCATCATTACGGTCTTCTAGAACCAGTCCCAGTGAGCAGAATCCTGCAGATTCCACCTTGGATTTCCTACTTGTTTCTGTATCTACAAGATCTGGGGATGCTCCCGCACCTGCTTAGTCTCCCACCTGCCCGCGGAGGATTCAGCAGGACAGGGACAAGGGCAGAGTACGAGTCTGGAGAGCTACCTTAGTAGTTTTTGAGGCTTGCGTTTTGCTTCTTAGGCTCTTCCTTACACTTTCTTTAATCCCAAGGGGTCTGTCTCATCTTTAATTGGAAGCAAAGTTATGGTCTCTAATTTAAACAAGAAAAGGAGTGAATTGCTTAGGATTCCTTCTGGATGCGAATGGCTGAGATTTAAAATAATATTGACCTATAGATGGAGGATTTTTTTTTTTTCTGACCTTAAGGTCAGAAAAATATATTATCTGAGGGCAGATAATATAGGGATGGTATGGTAGTTTCACGAACTCCTCAGAAATCCAGGCTCCTTCTGCCTTTCTCTCCACTGTCCTCAGGGCTGATTTCCAGGCTCAATTTCACTTTATGGTGGCAGTGTGATCACTGTAGCTCCAGCCATCACATCAGCATTCCAGGTGAGGAAGAAGGGACACTAAAGTACATCTCCCGGATGAGCTATAGTGCCCTTAAAGCTGAGTACATTTGCACACCCAAGAAACTCCATATTTCATTTCTAAAGAGTAGGACTTGGCCTCTGCCTTGTCGGGTTCTAAGTAAATCAGGAACGGAACGGGGACCAGGGCTGATTGGAACATCTCAGGAACCCACAGAACATCTCGTTGGCAAGTGTTGTGGGCTAATTCCTCTCTGCTGCTTTTCATCCCTCTGAGTGTTCCCTTGAGATTCAAATTCCGAGGAGAAAGAGAGCCTGACTTTAAGTTAGCTGCCCACTGGCTGATCAGAGAAGGGAGCCTCCACAGTCGACACTCCATCAGTTATATACATGGGAGCAGCATCCTTGCCCAAAGGAGAGGATACAAAGCGTCTTCTGATGGGGTCTCCCCCACTGATATTCCCGACATGTCCAGGCACATCTGAATCTGCTTAGAATCAAACTGGAACTCTCACAAGAAGCCAAGTGCTTGGCACATAGGCTGTATTCACTGCGAGATCCCTATTCTTCGAACACGTGGCCTGGCACAGTTCCAAGCACACAGGGTTCAATAACAATTATCACTCTCTCCTTCCTTTCTATGCACAGGTGGTCAACTCCTTCCACCTGTTAGGACTGGGTTGTAACTCAGAGGGCTGAGCCAGCGTGGGGAAAATTCGACATAAATAGCTATGAACAGATTTGCACCAGAGGTTGCTTTCTGGAACGCTGAGGGATGAGAAAAGTGCATCTCGCAGGTGAGTTAGCGCCTGTGAAGCTGTGTACATTTACACACCCAATAAACTCCCCGTTTCGTTTCTAAGGAGGGAGAGTAGGTGCTGGCCTCTGCTTTGTTGAGTTCCGGGTAAATCATGAACTGAACGGGGACCAGGGCTAATCTGAACATCTCAGGAACCCACAGAGCGTCTCCCCGGGGGCAAGTGGTGTGGGCTAATTCCTCTCTGTTGCCTTTAATCCCTGTGAATGTCTACTCAGGATTCAAATTTCCAGGAGAAAGGGAGTCTCCCCCAAAGGGAAGGACAACAAGCTCAGAAGCATTTTCCTTTGGAATGCCGGCCTGGAGAACTTTCCTGAGCCTCCTCTGGGCCTTGCTGCCCACACCTCGGCCTCCCATCCCCCCACCGGTCGGCAGAGCAACAATCCTTCCAGGCCTAAATTTCAGACTCCAGGAAGGAAGGAGGGCTGTAGGCTCTTTGGTGGCGAATAAAGCCCAGACTCCTCAGCCCAGCCTGAAGGGAGGAGGTGATGGGACTGATGGGAGGTGGGGGTGATGGGAGATGGGGGTGATGGGAGCTCCCCCGTTCCACAATTTCAATCCAGGAGAAGCTCACTCCTTGCATTTTGCAGAGATGTGGAAGGTAGCCATCCCTTGAGTTGGCCCGTTCATTCCATTTGTTGGGGAAGGTTTTTTAGTCTCCTTTCCTCAGTTCAATGCATTTAACCAGCTGAATCCCTACAATTGGCTGAGATCTGATTTCCTGCTTAAAAAAAAAAAAAAATAAAAACAACAAAAGTCATTCTAACCACCCATGAGTCTAATAATAATGAGGACCTCTGCGTCAGCAGTTGCCTGGATTCGGGTCAGCATGGGGTGGAGGTGGGGAGTAGGTAACCCAGGAAACCCGGGGACTATTTGGGACGAGTCAGACCTCAGATGGCCATAATGGATTGTTGGAGCGGATGGCTCCAGCTGGCGTGGTGTCCCTGAGATCTGCCGGTCTCAACCCAAATCACTGGGCATATTTAGTCCCCCTTGGGGAGCCGCCTCTGCCCCGTCTTCTTCCTTCGGGGACCGCCCCCCGGGCTAGGCAGGAGGTGTCGCTGATGGATGGCAACTGCCCCTCTGAGCTCGGGGTCCTGCCCAGCAGGGTCCTAAGGAAGAGCCAATTGCTTAATCAACCTCGCTTTTCTCCTCTCTTCGGTTGCAACTCGAGAAGTCAATTTTCTTTGTGCTCTTTCCCATGTCACGGCTCACGCTTCGAGGCACGGGCACGGCGGTTGTGGGGGCGCCAGGCAGTCTTGGTCCCACCGCCTGCGGGATGTGTGACTTCAAGCCGCTTGCTGTCTCTGGCTTCCTCTTCCTCATCTGCGAAACTGGGCTGGTTGTGGTTCCTACTCATGGGGCTGTGGTGAGGATGAAATGGAACAGTCCATTTAAAGCTCTTAAGGGGTAGGGGCGCCTGGGTGGCGCAGTCGGTTAAGCGTCCGACTCCAGCCAGGTCACGATCTCGCGGTCCGTGAGTTCGAGCCCCGTGTCAGGCTCTGGGCTGATGGCTCGGAGCCTGGAGCCTGTTTCCGATTCTGTGTCTCCCTCTCTCTCTGCCCCTCCCCCGTTCATGCTCTGTCTCTCTCTGTCCCAAAAATAAATAAAAAACGTTGGGAAAAAAAAAAAAAAAAAAACTCTTAAGGGGCACCCCGGGGGATTCAGTCAGTTAAGCGTCTGACTTTGGCTCAGGTCACGGTCTCATGGTTCGTGGGTTCGAGCCCGGTGTCAGGCTCCGTGCTGGTAGCTTGGAGCCTGGAGCCTGCTTCAGATTCTGTGTGTGTGTGTGTGTGTGTGTGTGTGTGTGTGTGTGTGTCTGCCCCTCCCCCACTCACACTCTCTCAAAAGTAAAATAAACATTAAAAAAATAATAATAATAAATAAAACTCTTGAAGTGTCTGGGGGCGCCAGGGTGGCTCAGCCAATTAAGCAACCGACTTCGTCTCAGGGCATGATCTCTTGGTTGGTGAGTTCAAGCCCCGCATCGGGCTCTGCGCTGACTGACAAATGTCGAGCCTGCCTGGGATTCTCTCTCTCTTCCTCTCTCTGCCCTTTCCCCACTCGATCCTGGGCATGTGCACTCGCTCACTGTCTCTCAAAATAAATACATTGAAAACAAAGAAAGAAAGCAAAGAAAGAAAGCGTCTGGAGCCCAGTAGGTGCTTGTCAATGTCAGATGCGATGGTCACAGGCAATGGGGATGAGACACAAGAACAAGGCCGTATGGGGGGCAGATGCCGTCCCTCGACAGGTGTACCAGCTGGCATCCCGCTGCGCAAATTCTTGTCCCAACTAACGGGCACATCACCGCACCTTCAACCTTCGGGGTTGCTGGTGAGTAGACCACACATGACCGATCGACTCTATTGCCTACTTTCTGCGGACGCACAGGGGGAGCCAAGAGGCTAAAATGGCCTTTCTCTTGGGATTCAGGGTCTTCATTGGGAGCCAGGACCGACGGGTGGGTGTGGGTCTGGGGGCTGTTAGCTCTTGAGCAACATGGCCCCGGATGCTAACGTGTTCTGACTGTGTGAATGTTCGCTTTCTGCAGTTTCTGCCTCTTCATTTGCCTCCTGCGGTACTTGCTGCGTTGCTAAGGTGTTTGCTTCCAGCGGCTCCATTCCTTCCCCTTCGAACTCCCTGCTTCTGTGAGCTGGAAAAACTGAGCACAGTTGCATGCTCTACCGAGAACAGAATTTTCTGTAAAAGACCAGGCTTCGAGCAGGAGCCCGAGGGCTGTGCCATGAGCAAAACCTCGAGCTGATTCAGGCTGTGTACTGCAGTAGAGACGGAACGGACACAGAGTTGAACAGGTCTACAAGCCGCTGATTTTCTTTTTAGTTTTGTTTTTTTTTTTAATTTTTTAAAATTTTATTTTAAGAGGCTCCACACCCATGGTGGGGCTTGAACTCACAACCCTGAGATCAAGAGTTGCATGGTCTACCAACTGAGCCAGCCAGGCACCCCATTTTAAAGTTTTATTTTAAGTTTCTTTTTTAATCTTTACTTATTTTTGAGACAGAGAGAGACAGAGCATAAGCAGGGGAGGAACAGACAGAGAAAGAGACACAGAATCCGAAGCAGGCTCCAGGCTCTGAGCTGTCAGCACAGAGTCCGATGTCGGGCTCGAACCCACAAACCGCGAGATCATGACCTGAGCCGAAGTCGGACGCTTAACCGACTGAGCCACCCAGGCACCCCTTAAAGTTTTATTTTAAAAAATGATCACACAGGGATGCCTGGGTGGCTCGGTGGGTTAAGCATCTGACTTCAACTCAGGTCATGATCTCGCGGTTCGTGGGTTCGAGCCCCACGTCGGACTCTGTGCTGACAGCTCAGAGCCTGGAGCCTGCTTCAGATTCTGTGTCTCCCTCTTTCTCTCTGCCTCTGCCCTGCTCGCATTCTGTCTCTCTCTCTTTTTTTTTTTTTTTAAATTTTTTTTTTCAACATTTTTAATTTATTTTTGGGACAGAGAGAGACAGAGCATGAACGGGGGAGGGGCAGAGAGAGAGGGAAACACAGAATCGGAAACAGGCTCCAGGCTCCGAGCCATCAGCCCAGAGCCTGACGCAGGGCTCGAACTCACGGACCGCGAGATCGTGACCTGGCTGAAGTCAGACGCTTAACCGACTGCGCCACCCAGGCGCCCCATGTCTCTCTCTCTTAAAAATAAATAAACGTATAAATAAATAAATAAGATCATCATACAGTACAATTTGGTTCTTTTTCCTTTCAGTATACAGTGCTCTAAATGCTAGCACATATGTACACTTCTATGACCACCACCATAACTGGGGGACAGAACAATTCCGATGCCCCAGAAGACCCCCTTTCATAGCCACCCCTCTCCTCCACCCAGAAGCCCCGACCTGTCTGCCCTTCGCTACAGTTTTGCCTATTTGAGAGCACGATGTGGATGAAATCACACGGCATGTAACTCCTTGAGAGTGGCTTCCCTCACTCAACGTAATGTTTTTGAGACTCTTCAACAACAGTCAACAGCTCGTGCTTTTTTTCTTTTTCTTTCTTTCTTTCTTTTTTTACTGTTGAGTAGTGTTGTAGCGTTCCATTGCATTGATTATTCTTCACCCCGTGAGTGACATCTGAGTGTATCTGGTTTGGGGCCGTCACAGGTAAAACGGCTATGAGCATTGTGTACAGGTTTCCGTGTGAACGTCAATTCTCACTTCTCTGACGTAAATACTCAGGAGTGAGGTTGCTCAGCCCTACGGAAAGTAGATATTTAACTTTGTAAGAAACTGCTAAATCATCTTCCAGAGTGGCTGTGCCATTTTTGCAGCCCCCCCAGGAATGTCCTAGTTGCTCTGAATCCTTGCTAGCACCTGGTATTGCCTGTCTTTCTGGTGGTAGCCATCCCGGTGGGTATACCGGGTGTATATATTTGATTGTGGTTTTGATTTGCGTCTTCCTCCCGGCTAATGCTGTGAAACATCTTTTCGTGGGCCGATTTGCCATCCTGGGGTCCTCTTTGGGGAAGTGTCCCTTCAAGTTTTTTGACACTTTTGACAGTTGGTTGTTGATTTACCTACTTGTTGAATTTTAAGAGTTCTTTATATATGTTGGATACAAGTCCTTTGTTAGATCTGAGGTCCACGAATGCTTCAGCAAGTTGCTTAAGCACCTGAGCCTCACCCCTTATTAAATGCTGGTTTTAGTTACCTGGGTTTTTATACGAATGGTCTGTCGCTAAGGGGTGCTCCTTTCTCCGCATAATATTATATTGCTTCCAAACAGGTACTTCATAGGTAAAAACGATACAAGCTACAGGGGAGTTGCGTGAAGAAATGGCCTCAGCTCTGCAATCGTGGGAGCTCCTCTGTGCGCAATCTGCCCAGGCTTCCAAAAGCAGTGCCTCCTGGCCATGGGCAGAGCCCAGTGCCCCTGTTGAGAGTCACACGTCACAACCGAGGATTAGAGAATGACGCACTAGAGAGGATGTGCCTTATCCCCAAATGAAAGGAGGATTACTAACCCCATCCTACAGTTCCCCTTGCTTTTCGAGTCCCATCGTGAATGAGCCCAAGCTTGAGGGCAGTTAAGGTGAGACAGTGGTGGCAGATTATATAGTACCCTTACGGTAGTGGTGCTTCCCAGTATCCCAGTGGCGCTTATCTCCCAGTATCCTTGTGGTGCTTACCCGCATCCTAGTGGTGCTTCCCAGTATCCTCGTGGTGCTTCCCAATATCCTAGTGGTGCTTTCCAATATCCTTATGGTGCTTACCCCCATCCTAGTGGTGCTTATTTCCCAGTATCCTAGTGGTGCTTCACCATATTCTAGTGGTGCTTTCCAGTATTGTAATAGCACACATAGTAATAGCCTCCCCACTGTCCATCTCACCTCTCCCATAGAGTATAACAGAACTTCAGTTTGAAAAATTAACCTCAACTCACAGGGTGATCCCGAGGCATTTGGGAATAATCCCATTTATTCTGCTATTATTGGGTCTAGAAGGGACATGACCTGATTCTGCCACTGAGACACAAGAAGTGATTTGCTGAAGGTCTCTGGGAAAATGTCCCACCTTTTGTGGAAGGATGAGAAGCCAGATCCATTCTGTCTGCGTGTGTTTGTGTCTGTCTGTCTCTATTCCTCTCCCCTTGTGCCGGGTGCTAGTAGTCATGACCACGCGGGTATAGACTTGGAATGAGCTCAGTGCTCAGGATGGATGAGCAGAGGTCCGGGAAGAACTGGAGTCCTCGATTCTGTCCTTGAGCACGAAACCCAGCAGTCTCGAACCCACCCTGTCCGAATGCCTTTGCATGCAGCTGCCTCGGTTTGAGTTGTCTCGCCTGTTATTTGCAGCCCCAAACACGGTCACAGTTCAAAACTGTCTCCGCACGCTTAGCAGCCCCCCTCAGTTGGTTAGATTTCAGAGGTGCCGGGGGGCTCCGGGGTGGAGGACAAAGGAAGACGGGAAGACGATGACCTCTTTTCTCTTCAAGGCTCTGACATCAAGACGAGTTTATGGACCGAGCCTCAGTGTGTTCTGTTTTAACACGGAAGCA
Source organism: Panthera onca (assembly GCF_046562875.1). NCBI lineage: Eukaryota > Metazoa > Chordata > Mammalia > Carnivora > Felidae > Panthera > Panthera onca. The sequence continues at coordinate 134,584,222 of NC_138344.1, forward strand.
TTAAAAAGCACCTAAGCCTTATTAACTTGGGTTAAACCTGGGGGGTGGGGAAGGAGAGTCTGAAATATGGCATGCATTCAAGGGAGCGCAGTTTTATTCTATTTTGAAGCTCACTGTAACTGGACCAACCCGGGGTAGAGGCCCTGCTGGCCCGCTTTAGGGAGGACACAATTAGCATATTGTTGCTATGCCAACACTAATAATTTCTTCGGGGATTTTTCTTCACATATGTAGGCATTGTGGCTGAGTCAATAGTGTAAAACAAGGTAACAGAAGAGGTGGAGGGGGGTTTAACCTATTTCAGGGAACAGACTGTTTTCAAGGACTTGAGCGGTGGCCATTGGCAGAATAGCACAGGGCTAATTATGCATTCATTAGAGCAGTCTCTGTCACACCAGCCCCGGTGCTGTCCAAATGCTTGCAAAGTTTAAATGTGAGGAACCCTGACTGACGATACCCCACGGCCCGTGCCCTGGAAGGCTGTGCACGCACCCGGACTCACACGTGCACAGGCAGTTCCGGAGCAATGCACATGAGATGCTTCAGAAGGAACTTGCTTGTGCCCTGTGTATTATCAGAGGATTTCTCGTTGTAGGGGATGTCGCTGCATTTGGGCTTTTTTAGTAACCATTGGTTACCGAGGCAGTGTGTGTGTGTGTGTGTGTGTGTGTGTGTGTGAGAGAGAGATGAGGGGTGAGCAATCCCATGCCAGCTGGCAAGAATAGCACTTATTCGTGGAGATTTCTCACCAGCCCTCAGACCCCTGAAAGGAGACTGTGAGTCCTTAGTCCTGACCCCATTCCAGTTTTCCTCATTGACTTTTCAGATCGTTACCCACAGCCGTGAAGACAGGAGCAAATTAGGCTGTTTTCCGTAGCGGATAAAGACTTACCCATTTTAAGAGAAGCGGCCACCTAATATGGGTGCATATTTGAGATGCAGGGCAGGGGGAGACCCCTTTTAATAAATAGGAAATGACCATGGCCGGAGGGCGTGCTCCCTCAGCTTGTGCTGAGTGTTAGAAGAATTTCCTTGAGCTTCCCTCTTTCTTCCTTCATCCAGTATGACCGGAGCACCGGCTACTTGTCAGGCTCCATGCAGTGTAGAGAGGAGGATGAACAAACAGCAGAGCCTGCCCTGGCGGGGCTCATGGTGTGAGGGGGTACACACACACACACACACACATGCACATGCCTCTGATGTGTGTTGAGATGTACAAGGAACAAGGAGATGGAGGGAGGAGAATTCGAGCTGGAGTCTGAAGGTCAAGGAGGTGTTCCAAGCAAAGGAGGGTGAGCAGGCAGCAGGCTCAGAAGCCTGATCTTGAGAGTGGAGGTGGCTGGTCTAGGGACCAAGGATAACCCAACCTGTCCATGTGGGCGGAAAGCATGCTCTGCAGATTGCATATGGCAGGACCATGGCTACTGGATCCTCTCCAGGTGTTTTCTTATCTGTCCAAGGGGGATAATGAGCATACTGGCTGAGGATTGGGATGACCAAATGAGATCATGGAGGTGGAGAGCTTAGAACGGAGCCCGGCTCACGGTAAGCTTGTCCTTGGGTCATGGTGTCTCAGAAGGATGGCTTGTGCTTTAGTTCTTTCTGAAGCCAACGCTCCCCTGACTCTTCCTCAAGGCCCTTTGGTCCAGCCGGACACATGAAAATCTCGGTCCTGGAAAACTATATGCTATTCTTTAAAAAGGTGACGTTCGGTGGGGTGCCTGGGTGGCTCAGTCGGTTAAGTGGCTGATTTTGGCTCAGGTCATGATCTTACAGCTAGTGAGTTTGAGCCCTGCATCAAACTCTCTGTTGTCAGCACAGAGCCCACTTCAGGTCCTCTGTTCCCCTCTCTCTCTGCCCCTCCCCCGCTTGTGCTCACGCTCTCTCTCAGAAATAAAATAATAATAATAATAATAATAATAATGAAAAGGTGAAGTCCCACAAGACATTATGTTGAATTGGAGCTATCAAGATAAACTCATAATCTCAGAAAGAAACATTCCCTGCTTTTTCACTACCAAGGGTCAACTCCTTGCAGCCAAATTTTGATCTTTCACGCTTGTTCTATGCCAATGGAGCCAGGACTTTCTGGAATGTAGCTGATTCCTTGTCTTGGGGTGGGAAAAAATTCCGATGGAAAGTTTCAGATCATCTTGTTGCCAGAAAGGAAGAATGCTTTCAAGGATGCCAGGGGCATCCTAGAAGTGCTCACGTGGACAGGGTGACAGTTTGGCCATGTAATAAGGTGATTAATTAGAACATTCATGACAGGCTGTGAATTCATAATGATACAGAAATGAGAAAAATTCATCTAACGTACAAAATGGCAGTTGAATGATTTGAGGAGGATAACTAGCAGGATACAGTTACTTTTCCTTCTAGTAAATAAGGGAGTGTTAACGCACCCAAGTACCTTGTTTCTGCTGTAAGGCACGTGGCTGGTTATAATGACAGGGGACGTGTGTGTGAGTCCCAGATTCACTCCTGACCCTTTTCCTGTGTTCTGCATGACACAGGGGCCACCTCGCACAGGCTGCGTTTCTGGCAGGGCCTGCCCAGGGGGAGGGGAGCTGAGAGGAAGAGGAGAGGGGCCGGGGGATGTCTCCCTACTCTCCTCTGTCTCCTGCAATGTCCAGCACTGGCTGCAGACCCTCCATCACTACAGCTGCTGTCCTGTCGGACCCACCACGGTGCCAGCTTCTGCTGGGGCCCCTAGTCCTCTGGCTCTGGTAGCACTCTGTCCTTGGTCCCACCAGCCCAAAGGTACCAGCAGCTCTTTCTTGATTCCCTCACCAACCGCTACTGGGTTTCTTGGCTATGTAACCAATCCCCTTTGACAAATTCCGTCTGTGTAAACTGTTGAGATGACCTCTATTTTCCTGGTCAGTATCTGACAGATTATGCCATTGTTTCTATCCGCATAAGCAGGCAAGAACAAACACGAGGAATGTGCGAGTAAACCAAATAATCTCAGAATAAACACACAGTAGCAAGGGCAGGAAGGTTCGATGAGCACTGTGTTCTCATAAAATCCAGGCAGAAGGGACCCAAGGCTGGTAGGCAGGCACAGGCAAGAAGCAAGGAGAAAGTGGGCTCGACAGGATGTTCCCTGGGGACGACAATTCGTCAGATGTTCTAAGGAGAGGGGCCCACTTTGCTGATCCAATCCCTCGTCAAGCAGGAGATGAAGTTTTAGATGGCCTTAGGTTAATTATAATAAAATTTCTATAAAGAATACTGCAGAAGTTTCAAATAATATTGTCGGACTAGATCAATATATCCTAATAGGGTAATGGGTTAGGTGTCTCAGCCCAGAGGCATTTAAAGGTAGAATCGGTTCTGGGAAGGACGCCCAGAGTGGCAGGTGCCATCTGTGTCCCGTCTGTCTCCCCCAGCAGGAACACGCCATCCCCTTCCCTGTCTGACCCCGAGCTCTGCAGTGTCCACCTCTGGGGCAGCCCTCAACGGATATCTGAAGGGAACGCTGCGTGGATATTCTAGCTCCCCTGCCTCCCACTCGGGACACGGTCTACACTGTCTTGCCTATTTCTGAGTAGGACTGTCCCCGTCTCCCACAGTGGTAACCTGTCTTCCAGCACCGCTCCTCTGGATTACTCCCCTTCGCATCTCACGTCCCCACTTCCCGACAGGCGATTCCTAAAGTCACCTCCCTAAGAACGTACTTCCACTCGTATCCTTGTCTACTTCTGGGGGAGCCCTGGCCAAGGCAATAATTTGAAAAATACACGTGTCTGGAATAATTTTAGATTTTAAGAAAGGTATACTTGATATACAAAGTACTATACATATTTACTGCATACAATTTGATGGGTTTAGAAACACACAAACAGCCCTGATGCCAATGCCACAATCAAGGCAATAGACATACCCCATGCCTCCCAAAGTGTCTTTAAATTTTTAAAAATGTTTTTATTTATTTTTGAGAGAGAGAGAGAGAGAGACGGGGGGGTGGGGAGGGGCAGAGAGAGAGGGAGACACAGAACCCGAAGCAGGCTTCAGGTTCCGAGCTGTCAGCACAGAGCCCGACGCGGGGCTCGAACTCAGGAACCGTGAGATCCTGACCTGAGCCAAAGTCAAATGCTTAACCGACTGAGCCACCCAGATGCCCCGAAAAAGCCCCAGTGTCTTTATATCCTTCCTTTTTTGTTGTTTGTTTTGTGTGTGTGTGTGTGTGTGTGTGTGTGTGTTTGTTCGTTTGTTTGTTTTGGTAAAAACACTAACCATGAGAGCTGCCCTCTTAACACACTGTGAAGAGCACGATACATATTGTTAACTATAGTCACAATCTCCAAAACTTAGTCATCTTGCACAACTGAAACTTTATGCCCAAACACTACCTGGTCACTTACCATATGTCAAAGCTAAGAGACTGACACTGGTATGTTACTATTAAGTGGGCTCCAGAATTTATTCAGATTTTATCAGTTTTTCTACTAATGCCTTTTTCCTTGTTTTCCTGTTCTGGAGCCCCTCCTGGAGACCACCTTCCACACCGACAGCAGACCTCGCACCTCCTTAGCCTTCCCTCTGTGTGGCAACTTCTCTGTCTTTCCCTGTTTTGCCCGACCTGATAGTCTCTTGAGGAGTGCTGGTCAGTATTTTGGGGAATGTCTCTGGGTTTGGATTTGTCAGATATTTTTCTCATGGTCGGATGACAAGGATGGGTTTGGGAGAAGAATACGTCTCAGGTAAAATATTCTTCTCATTACGTCATCTCAAGGAAGATGCCAAATTTAAAAACTTAAAAAAATCCATAAAAAGACATATACTTAACATTCCCAAGTCATCACAAGCAAAAGTTTTGTGTGTGTGTGTGTGTTTTTTTTTATAAAAAGAGACCTAACCCGGAGCTCTGGAACTCTTGTTGGATCACTTAAAAAAAATTTTTTTTAAAGCTTATTTATTTATTGTGAGAGAGAGAGAGAGAGTGAGCAGGGAAGGGAGAGAGAGAATCCCAAGCAGGCTCTGCACTGTCAGCGTGGAGCCCGACACGGGGCTCGAATTCACAAACTTTGAGATCATGAGCTGAGCTGAAATTAAGAATCGGATGCTTATCGGACTGAGCCGCCCAGAGGCCCCTCTTGTTGAATCACTTTAAATCGTTCATGTAGGTCTGTGTCCTGGCCAAGAATCAGTTAGCCAATAGCCCAATTCTGTGTCCTCAGCTTGTCTGAGAAAGTGTCCTCTGTTTTTTTGTTTTCTTTTTTTTGGTAAGTCTTTAGTAAGACTAATGACCCCCGTGGAAGGGATAAAATATTACTGAAACCCTAGGATGATACAAAAGTGCAATAAAGAATAAATAAATGCAGCAATAATCCCGGCGAGGTAATACATCAAGTGTAGAATAAGGAGTTAAGGCCGAGGCTTTTCTGGTTGAGGATGGGTGTAAAATGGGTTTATAGTTGTAAGTTGTGTAACCCTTGTGCTTCTGAATGCTTTGTCCACTGTTGGAGGGATTTGAAGTATCCAAAAGATTCAGATGTCCTGTCTGTAACTGCATTTTTAATTGTTTGAGGGCATTTAATTCATCATATTTACAATTGAGAAAAATTGGTTTTCTGAGTTCTCTCTGTGGATTAGACGTTCAGGCACTGAGGAAAATCCACATAATTGTGGGGGCTCCTTCCCCCCCCCCCAGAGAAAAGCCCCTTGGGTGTGACATCAGCCATCAGCGGGTTACAGTGGGACCCATGACACCCCCCACCCCCACCTTTAAAGCTGTTGCTTCCAGGCCCCTGAAGTGCGCAGGTGCTCGCCGAAGCTTTGGGCATGGCCTCATCTTTCATCCTCCCAAGAACCTGGTGGTGTTATTGTCATTTGACTCACGAGGAAACGAAATGTGTAATTTAGCACGCAACTGACTGCAAGAAAGAGAATCCTGGACCAAAAACAACTTCAAAAGCAGCGGGTTCATTATCGCCTTGAAAAGGAGTCCCGCTAGCTGTGGGGCTGGTTGATCCAGGGGCTCCCTCACACCGGGTCCCGGCTTCTCTGTGGTTCTTTTGACTACTCCTCATGGTCACAAGGGGCCACGGCAGGTCCAGACGTCCACACGGTCCACTCGGAAGGCAGGCTGTCCTGTGGGGCCGTGTTCTTAGAGTGGAAATCCTTTTTCAGCAACACCTTGGTGACTTCCACTCACCGGCCAGGATTGAGTCTTGTACTCGGTGTAAGCCAGTCACCAAGAGGGGTGGGGGAAAGTGATTGAGTGGACCAGTCAGCATTCCGCCGTGGGGCTGGGTCGGCGGTGGGGGGGAGGGTTGTGAATGACCAGCCAATGCCGTAAGGAAGATGGGCACGGGCCACCCTGGCTGTGAGCAGGTGCAGAAAGGGCCATGACTTGCCTAAGCTGGCCCCGCCCACCCGGGACTGGAATCCTCGGTCTTGCCTTGCTCTCTTGCCATTATTTCCCCCGCTAGACCCTAATGAGTACTTGGCATGAGGTCACCCTTTAATCCCTCCTTGCACCTGGAAGGATTCTCTAGGGACTTCCTTCCCAGTCCCCTTCTGACCACCAGGCCAAGATGGGTCTAAACTACTCAGAACAAAAAGTTGTGTCGCATCTTCCCGAAGCCCGTCCTGGCTTCTGAGGCTCTGAGATCCATCTAATCCACACTTTTTTATCGCACGGATGGGGACACTGGGGGTGGGGAGAATGGGGCTCACGGTCACAAAGCGAGGAGGCTGGAATCAGGGCCACCAGCTCCTGACTCTCCATACCCTACCTCGTCCCCTACACCTGGCTGTTTTGCAGGTGGACACTAACACAACTGAGTGTGCAGGGAGGCCCTTTAGAACCGCGTTTGGAAACACGGCCTGTGGAGCTAGGCTGCCGCATGTATCTGTGGCACCACCACATGTATCTGTGGCACCGCATGTATCTGTGGCTCAGCCACCACAGGTAGGTGACCTTGGGCGAGTTACATAATCATCCTGTCCTCATCTGAAAAATGATGGGACAGCTTCCTCGGGTTGTTGTGAGGAGTAAGGGAGGGAGTATGAATAAAGGCTTTGGAGCACTTAGTAAGCTTTTAAATTATTATTGTGTTCCTTACATATGCGCAGCACTGTGCTATGTGTTTGCATCCATCTAGTCTTTTTTTGATTAAAAAAAATTTTTTTAACATTTATTTTTGAGAAAGAGACAGAGAGAGAGAGAATGGGGGAGGGACAGAGAGAGAGGGAGACACAGACTCCAAAGCAGGCTCCAGGCTCCGAGCTGTCAGCACAGAGCCTGATGCGGGGCTTGAACCCACGAACCGTGAGATCGTGACCTGAGCTAAAGTCGGACGCTTAACCGACTGAGCCACCCAGACGCCCCCACATCCATCTAGTCTTTCCGTCACCTCTATAGTTAGCAGACACAGTTTACAGGTGAGGAAATTAAAGCATAAACATGTCTAGTGGCTCACCTGGGGTCCTGCCACTGAGGCCACACTGAGTGCCACACCCACACCTGGCTGGAGCCAGAAGCCTGAGCTCTCAGTCACCTTGCTGGCTGTTCTGTCCCCTCCAGCTGGCATTCTGCCTCCTGGGTTCTCTACTGCAGATAGAAGAACCGAGGCCAGCGAGGTCAAGGCCCGAGTTCACGGTCATCTAGGTAGGCAGTAAAATAAGAGCCAGGGTGCAGGCAACCGTTCACTACCCCACACTTCCCCTGCAGCACAGAGGCTCTCAGTCTCCGTAAACAGGATTTGTCTCAGCCGCCCTGTCAAGCACTCCTTCCTGTGTGAGACCAGAATCTGTCCCGATTTAATTTGTGCCCCTCTTCTTTTGCTGACTTCTCTTCTGGTTTCTAGTCTATTTGAGTCATTAGCTTACGGGTCAGTGAGCCCTCCCAAATGCCACCCACCGTCGCCCTGTTTGTCCCTCTGTGTCCACATTAGCACCTGTCCTTGAGGACGTGGCCATGCCTGCCTGTCTGTGCCGCCTTCGTGGACGAGTGAGCCAGGGTCTCTAGGGAACGTCCACTCCTGAGCTGAGCTTCAGCAGGACCTGGCTTCTCCCTGGGCCTGGCCACGAAGCATCTCCTTCTCGACATCTTCTTTCCTTGCACGTCTCAGACAACCCACCTTCCACCTGCCTGGGGAGACCTGTGACCATTTCTAATGTGTGAATTGGGGGTGGGGAGACTGTCCTCTGCAGCCAGTGGTCATGTGTGGCTATTTAAATGGACTGAAAGTAAATCAAACTCAAAATCCAGTTCCTCAGCGGCACCAGCCGTGTTTCATGGGCCTGATGCCTGCATGTGGCTGGTGGCTTCTCTATTGGACAGTACAGATAGAGAACACTGCCACTACGCAGAAAGTTCTATTGGACAGCACTCTCCATGGTTCTCAACCTCAAATCATCTGGAGGACGTGTAAAACGCCTAAAGCTGGCCTCATCCCTAGTTTCTGGCTCATTGGTCTGGGGCGGGTTAGAGCATTTTCATTTCTAACAGTTTCCTAGATGATGCTACAGAAGCTTCCGCCCTTTGGTCCGGGGCGCACACTTTGAGAACCGCTGTATGCACCCACCGCTGGGAGGGCCGCTTCAAAGACTTCACGTGCTGATCCTGACCTGCTGAGGGGAAAGGGAGACGGGTAGACACGGCTCCCTCAGCTGAGCTTCCAGAAGGAAGCTGAGACCAGCTTTTTAAAAAAGCAAACATTGGGGGCGCCAGGGTGGCTCAGTCGGTTAAGCGTCCGACTTTGGCTCAGGTCATGATCTCACAGTTCATGAGTTCAAGCCCCATGTTGGGCTCTGGGCTGACAGCTCGGAGCCTGGATCCCGCTTCGGATTCTGTGTCTCCCTCTCTCCTGCCCATCCCCCGCTTGCACTCTGTGTCTCTCAAAAATAAATAAATGTTGGGGCGCCTGGGTGGCTCAGTCGGTTAAGCGGCCGACTTCGGCTCAGGTCATGATCTCGCGGTCCGTGAGTTCGAGCCCCGCGTCGGGCTCTGTGCTGACAGCTCAGAGCCTGGAGCCTATTTCAGATTCTGTGTCTCCCTCTCTCTCTGCCCCTCCCCTGTTCATGCTCTGTCTCTCTCTGTCTCAAAAATAAATAAACGTTAAAAAAAAAAATTAAAAAAAAAAAAATGTTAAAAAAATCTTTTTTAAAAAGCCAACACTGGCGGGACAGTGGGTGCATTCCTGGACTTGTCTCCCAACCCACAACCCAGTAGAATAATCCTGCGCAGCACCCCCTCCCCGCCACCTCTGAGGATTGCCTGGGCTTCATTGCCGCTTCTCTGTAACTTCTGAGAAGGAGCCTCCTCGATTCCAGCCCTGGTCACTACAGGTAAGGAGCTAGTCCTGTGTTACCTGAGATATTGGCCCTTGGTTTCAGTTTTCCCTTCACCTTGAGCCTTCCAAGACCTGCTGGCACCCAGTTCCTTCTCTTTCGAAGAGGCCAGGTTGGGTACAGGAAAGAACATTGGACTTGGAGTTAAAAGCTTTGGATTGGAGTCCCTGTGTGACCTTGGGCTTTGCCCCTCTGCGCTCAGTGATGGGGAAATGATGGCCACGTTAGTTATAAAGCTGCTTTAGGCTCAAGTAATGTAATATATGTATTTTGTTGGTAAATCGCAGGGCACCTGTCCAAACCTCAGGCCCCACAGCTTGGTGTATAACTGTTAGAGCACAGACTATATTGTCAGAGTTATTTGTTTATATGTACATCTCACGACAGCCTGAGAGCTCCCTGAGGCAGGGCTTTTGTTCATCTGCTCATATTTGAGCCCTCTAGTGCTTGACTTGAGGTCCAGCAAATACTTACACTAATAATGATTATTATACTCAAACATACAGCGTTTATTAGGTGTCGAGCACTGTTGCGATGTATTAATTAATTTAATTCTTACTGCATTCCCACGAAGTGTGTATTACTGTTATGAAATCACACGTAAGAGATGCCTGGTAGATATTTATGGAAGCATCTAGGGCAGGACTTCCTCAACTTTTAAAAAAATGTTTATTATTATTATGTTAATGTTTATTCATTTTTGATTGAGAGAGAGAGAGAGAGAGAGAGAGAATGCGAGCGGGGGGAGGACAGAGAGCGAAGGAGACACAGAATCTGAAGCAGCTCCAGGCTCTGAGCTGTCAGCACACAGCCTGACGTGGGGCTTGAACCCACAGACTGTGAGATCATGACCTGAGCCGAAGTTGGACGCTTAACCGACTAAGCCACTCAGGTGCCCCTATGTTTATTTATTTATTTTTGAAAGAGAGAGAGACAGACCATGAGCCGGGAGGGGGCAGACACACACACACACACACACACACACACACACACACACAGAATCTGAAGCAGGCTCCGGGCTCTGAGCTGTCAGTGCAGAGCCTGATGCAGGGCCCGAACTCACAAACTGTGAGGTCATGACCTGAGCCAAAGTCGGACACTCAACCGACTGAGCCACCCAGGTGCTCCACGACTCTTGCAACTTTAACACGCACAGGAATCATCTGGGAATCTTGACCTTGTTTAAATGCACATTCTGATTGGGGCACCTGGGTGGCTCAGTCGGTTGGGCATCTGACTTCCCGACTTCGGCTTAGGTCACGATCTCGCGGTGGAGAGTTTGAGCCCCGCGTTGGGCCTATGCTGACTCAGGAGCCTAGAATCTGCTTCAGATTCTGTGTCTCCCTCTCTCTCTAACCCTCCCCCACTCACACTCTGTCTTTCTCTCTCTCCCTCAAAAATAAGTAATAAACATTAAAAATTTAAAAAAACCTTTAAATGCACATTCTGATTCAGCACGGCTGGGGTGGGGCCTGGGATTCTGCATTTCCAACAGGCTCTGAGTGATGCTATCAGTCAGCCAACGCACTGTGGGTAGCAAAGATCTAGATCATTTAACATACCGTCAAGCAGAAATCATCCAGTTGTTCGCTGGAGTGGAGGCAGGGGCAGGAAACACTCTGGGAACAAAAACTAACACGTCTTACTTTGGTAGTGAGAGGATTTCAGATCTTCAGGATAGACGTTCTTTGAGAGGATGATGAAATGAGTCAACCAAGGCAGCTTTAGAGTCTCATTGGAACAGTCTGTTCTCAAAGTTTCCAGGAAAAGAGTAGGATAAACAGTTTTCCACTTTAGCAGTGGAGTTTCCAGGGGCTGGGGTCACACATCTGACCTGAACAGATCGCCTGGAATCTGCCATCCGAGGTGGGCCATGAGACCTTCCCAAGACAGCCACAGGTACAGTGGGCACTGAGGCCAGCGTGCCCAGCCTGGGGGAGGGGTGTTCAAGGGTGGTGGGAGGACGTGTGTGGATGAAACACGGCCTCGGAGTCCCAGCTGGGTTCAAATCCAGTGTCTTTGCTTACTGGCCGTTCAATCCGTGGCAAGTCTCTGAGCCCCGCGGTTCTGTTTTCTCGCTGTGGTGTAGACGTAACACTGGGTTTGATGGGAAACAAACTCCAGAGGATTTCAACAGAGCAACTTGTGGTGCAGGGACTTGGTGACAGGAGATAGCAGTGCTGGAGAGCCAAAGGGGTAAGCTGAGGCCATCCGGAGATGAGCTGGAAACAGAGGCCCATTTAAAAAACTCAAGCGTAAAGGGGTTTTACTGAGAGGGTGAGGGAATCGGATGGAATCGAAGTTTGAGGAGTGCAGCAGGACCTCGTGGGAGCCATCCCCATTTTTTTCTCTGCCTCTCCCCACTGCCCTCCCTGAGCCTCCACAAACCAGACTCCATATTGCCCCTGCTCCCCCCGTAACTTTTGCTCCTGGGTGACTTCTGGCTTCCCTGGGCATCAGCTGACTTCGGCCTTGAGCCCTGGAGACTGTCCAAACCCAGGGCACGTTCACCGACCCCCCCAGCATCGCCAGTCTCTGGATTACTTTACTGAGAGAGGCCCTGCCCCTGACCAGCTGTCTTGAGTTAGACTCCCCGTGACATCAGGGTGGCCTGGACAGCCCCGGGTGAGAGGAGGGTAAGGCCCCTCCGAAGGAGCAGCTTCTGAGGACGGAGGTGGGGGCAGGGCAGGCAACGAAACACGTTTCCTGCGGGAAGTAATTACCGATCTGGCCTAAGAAGAATATCACTGAAATGGCAATCGCGACCATTCATCAAGGCTTCACGCGCCAGACACGGTAAAAGCTCTTTTCATAGATTCTCCTCTTTCCAACCTCACAGTGAGCCTCAGAAGTTAGTATTATTGTTATGTCCATGTCCCCATTTTACAGATGAGGAAACAGTCGTTTCCTGTCCCTGAGGCCTGTACTTCGCCACCTCCACCCGGAGGAGAAGCGCTCAGGTAAGACCGTTTCCGACCCTCAACCTCCAGGAATGCTCTCTCCTTCCTTTTGTTAAAGGTTTTCAGGTGCACAGACCTGGGGGCTATTGTCCTCGGTTTTATGGCTCACTGTCCCCATCCACCTGTGCTCAGCTTCCCCTTTATCTTCAGTGTAGCTCCTTCTCCAGGGCCCGACCCCAGCCCCAGCCCCCTCGCCAGAGGCCCCAGTCTACAGGAGGTGACACATTCTTCAGGTTTTCCTTGCTTGGGGTTAATTAATATATGGGATCCTTGGAAAGTGTCTGTGTTTGGACGTTTATTTTTCAGGGAGTGTTTATTTTTTATTTCTTCATTTTTAATAGATCATAAACAACAGGCTTTGTTTTATTAAGTTTGATTTACTCTTTAAAAAAAAACCTTTTTTTTGGATCTTTATTTATTTTTGAAGGAGAGAGAGACAGAGCATGAGCAGGGGAGGAGCAGAGACAGAGGGAGACACAGAATCCGAAGCAGGCTCCAGGCTCCGAGCTGTCAGCACAGAGCCTGACGTGGGGCTCGACCTCACAAACTGCTAGATCATGACCTGATCGAAGTCAGATGCTTAACCAGCTGAGCCACCCAGGAGCCCCCCTTCTTTTTAAAAAAATTTTTTTGAATGTTTATTTATTTTTGAAGGAGAGAGGGACAGAGCATGAGCAGGGGAGGAGCAGAGAGAAAGGGAGTGTTTTACTCTTTTTTTTTATGTTTATTTATTTTTGAGAAAGAGAGAGAGCATAAGCATGAACAGGGGAGGGGCAGAGAGAGGGCGGGACAGAGGATGTGAAGCAGGCTCTGCACTGACAGCAGTGAGCCTGAGCCTGGTGCGGGGCACAAATTCACAAACCATGAGATCATGACCTGAGCCCAAGTCGGACGCTTAACTGACTGAGCCACCGGATGCCCCGAAGAGAGAGAGAGAATCTTAAGCAGGCTCCACGCTCAGCACAGGGCTCGATCCCATGACTGTGAGATCACGACCTGAGCCAAAATTGAGAGGCGGATGCTCGATTGACTGAGCCACCCAGGTACCCCATAAATTTACTATTTTAGGATAGATTTAGAAGAAAGGAAAGGCTGTGAAGACAGTACAGAGTCCCTGTATACCCCACTCCCGGTTTCCCCTATTATTAATATGTTAGTAGGACACATTTGTCACAATGAACCAGTATTGATACATTGTTATTAACTACTGCCCATACTTTATTCAGATTCCTTTTTCTGTTCTAAGATCCCATGCAGGGAACCACATTACATCCAGTTATCGTGTCTCCTGACCCTCCTCTTGGTTCTGATGGTTTCTCAGGCTTCATGTTTTTGAGGATCATGACAATTTTGAGGAGTACTGGTCAGGATCATGTAGAACGTCCCTCAACTGGGATTTGTCTGAGGTTCTTCTCATGATTAGATTGGGGGAGGAGGTCCACAGAGGGAAAATGCCATTTTCATCACATCCTATTAAATGCCCTTGACCTGTGGCCACATGACTCCAATCTCCGCCTCTGTGGTCACATTGCTGCCTTCTCTTTGGTCTGTCAACTCTTCCCTGTGAGTTCCTGTCAGGACACTTGTCACTGGGTTTAAGGTCTATCTGTATAACCTAAGATGATCTCATCTCAAGATCCTTAACATTCTACGGAGACTTTTTATTTCAAATAAGGCAACATTCATAGGTTCCGGGGATTCTTTGGGGGGTTTGTCTTGTAACTTTTTGCTTTCATGGCTTGTGCTTTCAGTGTATCTAAAACTCATCATCAGACCCAAGTTCATGTAGATTTTCTTTTATGCTTTCTTCTAAAACATGGATCCTTTATTTCTTCCACCAGTGTTCTGTAGTTTCTCACATACAAATTCTTTATGTATTTTTTAGATTTAACCTGAGCCTTTCATATTTTGGGTACCATTGTAAATAGGATTTTTTGTTCATTTGGTATATTGGAAATCAATTGGTATATTGATCTTTTATCCTGTGACATAGAAATACTCACTTACTAGTTTCAGGAATATTTTTGTATAGATTCTTTGGGGTTTTCTATATAAATAATTATGTTATCTATAAATAAAGACAGTTTATTTTTTTCTTTCCAATCTGTACAGCTTGTATTTATTTATTTTTTTGTTATACTAGCTGAGACTTCCAGTATGCTGTTGAATAGGGGTAGTGAGAGAGAATATCTCTCTCACTTGTTGCCTTGTTGTTGATTTTACAGGGAAAGCATCCAATCTATCACTATTAATTATGATGTTAGCTGTAGGGTTTTATAGATATTCTTTACAAAACTGAGAAATTTCCTCTCTGTTCCTAGTTTATTGAAAATTATTGCCATGAGTGCATATTGAATTTTGTCAAATGCTTTCTCTGCATTAATTGATATGGGTTTTTTTCTTTAACCTGTTCACATGGTGGCACATTTATTTTTTATTTATTTGGTTTTTTTTAAAGATTGCTACTTTTTTTTTGCATTTTACAGTTTATTTATTTATTTTGGGAGAGAGAGAGAGAGAGAGCAGGAGAAGGGGAGAGAGAGGGGGAGAGAAAGAATCCCAAGTAGCCTCTGTGCTGTCAGCACTGAGCCAGACTCGGGACTCAATCCCATGAACTGTGAGATCATGACCTGAGTTGATATCAAGGTTCAGATGCTTGCTTAACTGACTGAGCCACCCAGGCACCCTGACATTGTGACACATTAAAGTGAATATTGATATGGTTGGATTAATATCTACCATGGTTTGTTTTGTTTTTGGTCCTTTTTTTTTTTTTTTTTTAAGTAGACGTGGAGCCCAACACGGGATGCGGGGCTTGAACTCACAACCCTGATATCAAGACCTGAGTTGAGATCAAGAGTCAGACACTTAACCAACTGAGCCACCCAGGTGTCTCTACTGTGTTTTTAATTGTTTTATATTTATTGCATTTCTTCCTTTTTTCCCCATTTTTTCTGCCTTCCCTGGCTTTTTAAAATTGTGATAAAATATACAAAACATAAAATTTATCTTTTTAACCACTTCTAAGTGTATAGTCCAGTGGCATTAACTACTCACCTTGTTGTGCAGCCATCACCATGGTCCATCTCCAGAACGTTTTCATCTTCCCAAATAGAAATGCTGTACCCATTAAACAATTGCCTCCTCTGTTTTTTTTTTAAGCTTTATTTTTTTAAGAGCAGTTTTAGGTTCATAGCAAAACTGAGCAGAAGGTACACAGATTTCGACCCCCTGCCCCCACTTATGCATCGTCTCCCCCGTTATCAACATCCTCACCAGAGTATTACATTTGTTATAATTAAATGGGCCAAAGACCTTAATAGATACCTTACCAAAGAAGATGTGCAGATGACAAAGAAACATATGGAAAGACGCTCCACACCGTAACTTATCAGGGAAATGGAAATAAAAACGACGATGAGGCTAAAATCTGAGCAATGACAACACCAAATGCTGGTGAAGGTGTAGTCAACAGGGACTCTCATGCATTGCTGATGGGATGCGAAATGGTATAGCCAGTTTGGAGGACAGTTGCGTGTTTTCTTACAAAGCTAAACAGATTCTTCTTGCTCCTTGGTATTTACCCAAAAGAGTTGAAAAATTGTGCCCACATAAAACCCTGCCTACAGACGTTTATAGCGGTGTTAGTCATAGTTGCCAAAACTTGGAAGCAGCCAAGATGTCCTCCAGCAGGTGAACAAAGAAATGAACTGTGGTACATTCCAGTCAATAGAATATTATTCACTAAAAAGAAATGAGGGGCGCCTGGGTGGCTCAGTCAGTTGAGCATCTGACTGCAGCTCAGGCTGGGATCTCACGGTTTGTGGGTCTGAGCCCCGCGTCAGGCTCTGTGCTGACAGCTCGGAGCCTGGAGCCTGCTTCGGATGCTGTGTCTCCCTCTCTCTCTGCCCTTCCCCCACCGATGCTTGCTCTCTCTCTCTCTCTCTCTCTCTCTGTCTCAAAAATAAACATTAAAAAAATTTTTAAAAAAAGAAATGAGCTATCAAGCCATGAAAAGACATGGAGGAAACTTAAATACATATGACGAAGTGAAAGAAGCCAGTCTGAAAGGGCTACACTCATACTGATTCCAACTACATGACATTCTGGAAACGGCAAAACTATGGAGACAGTAATAAGATCAGTGATCGTGGGGTGGAGGACAGGCGAGGAGAACAGGCAGAGCACAGAGGATTTTTAGGGCAGTGAAACACCTCTGTATGATACTATAATGTGGATTCATGTATGTTGTTGACAGAGATTGGGCTTTAGTTTTCTTTGATTGTAATGTCTTTGTCTGACTTTGGGTAATGCTGGCCTCAGAGAACGAATTGGGAAGTATTTCTTCTGCTTCTGTCTTCTGGAAGAGACTGTAGAGAATTGGTATAATTTCTTTCCTAAATATTTGGTAGAATTCACTAGTGAAGCCATCTGGGCCTGGTGCTTTCTATTTTGGAAGGTTATTAATTATTGATTTGATTTTGTTAATAGATATAGGCCTATTTAGATCGTCTATTTCTTCTTGTGTGAGTTTTAGCAGATGGTATCTTTCAAGGAATTGGTCTGTTTCATCTGGGTTACCAAATTTGTGGGGATAGACTTGTTGTTTTAGTATTTATTATCATTTAATATTATTATCATTTATTATCTGCAGTAATGTCCTCCCTTTTATTCCTAATATTATAGTTTGTATCCTCTCTATTTCTTTTTTTTTATTTTATTTTTGAGAGACAGAGAGAGACAGAATATGAGTGGAGGAGGGGCAGAGGGAGAAGGAGACACAGAATCTGAAGCAGGCTCCAAGCTCTGAGCTGTCAGCACAGAGACTGATGTAGGGCTTGAACTCATGAGCTGTGAGATCATGACCTGAGGCAAAGTCGGACACTTAACCGACTGAGCCACCCAGGTGCCTCTGTATCCTATTTTTTAGTTAACCTGACTAGAATTTTACCGATTTTATTGATCTTTTCAAAGAATCAGTTTTTGATTTCACTGATTTTTCTCTTACCGATTTTCTATTTTCAATTTCATTGATTCTCACCCTAATGTTTATTATTTCTTTTCTTCTGCTTACTTTGGATTTAATTGATCTCTTTTTCCTACTTATCTAAGATGGAAACTTAGCTAATTGATTTTAGATCTTTCTTCTTTTTCTAATATACTCCTTCAATGCTATATGTTTCCCTCGAAGCCCTGCTTTTGCTGCATTCCACAAAATTGATAAGCTGTGTTTCCATTTTATGCAGTTCATATATTCAATTCAAAATATTTAAAAATTCCCTTCTCTTTGCTTACATTGCCTATCCGTGCTTGCCCGGTTTTTATTTTACCTATTAGAGCCTTTAGCATATTAGTGATAGATATTTTAAATTCCTGGTCTGATAATTCCAACATCCTTGTCATAGCTGAATCTGGTTTTAATGCTTGCTTGGTCTCTTCAAACTGTGTTTTTGTCTTTTAGAATGTCTTGTGATTTTCCTCGATAGCTGAACGTGATATTTCCGGTAAAAGGAACTGGTGTAAATAGGCTGTGAGTAATGTGGAGGTGAAGTGTGTGTGCGTGTGTGTGTGTGTGTGTGTGTGTAAGCATTCTTTAGTCCTATGATTAGGTCTTACTCTTAGCAAGTCTATACCTCTGAACTTCACACATGATTCTCAGGCTCCTTTCTCCTCTGTAAGTGGGACAGAATGGCTACCAGGGGCCAGAGTTGGCTATTTCCCTTCTCCCACGTGGAAGGTTAGAGCCACACAAAAGCATAGGGGCTTCCCTGTGACTGGGTGGCCCTGGAGTTTTGAGCTCAGACTTGTCTGCAGGGAGCCTCCCGAAACTGGTTAATTACAGGGCGGATTTTCCTACTTCAGCACCGGCTCCCTCCCCGGTTGCTGCTTGTGGGTTTCTGTTCTGGTAAGTCATGGTTCTCTGTATTTATCTATCTGTTGGTCTCTCCAATTTGGGGAGGTAGTGGTTTGCTCTATGACCTCACCACTCTTACAGATCTTAAGGAGAGTTGATTTGTCAGTTTGTTTAGCTTTTTACTAATTAGGATAGTGTGGTGACGTCTGTGCTTCCTACAGGTCACCCCAGAAACCAGAAGTGTCTTTCCTCTCGTTTTAATTGAGCATTTTTAAGCAAACCGTTTTATCTCTGCTCTTAGCACAGCAGTAATAACTCTTAGTTTTTTGTTTTTGTTTTTTTAGTTTATTTATTTATTTTGAGGAGGTGGGGGGGGGAAGAGAGAGGGAGGGGGGAGAGAGAGAGAGAGAGAGAGAGAGAGAGAGAGAGAGAGAGAGAATATGGGTAGGGGAGGCGCAAAGAGAGAGGGAGAGAGAGAATCCCAAGCAGGGTCCGCACTGTCAGTGCAGAGCCAGATGCGGGGCTGGAACTCATGAACCGTGAGATCATGACCTGAGCAGAAAACAAGAGTCAGACACTTAACCCACTGAGTCATCCAGGCGCCCCAACTCTTAATATGTTTTAATGGTTACCTTGGGGGTTACAAAAGATGTTTTTAATTAATGTAAGTCTACTTTCAGATACTACTATACCACTTCACATGTAGTGCAGGTACTTTTCCCCAGTGTCCCCTTCTAGGGGGACACTGTTGTCACACTGTTGTCATTCATTGCCTTACCAATCTGCTATAACCATGCAATACATTGTTACTATTGTTGCTACAGGCAGAGTTATCTTTTACATTAGTTAAGAATAAGAGTAACCAAGGGGCACTGGGATGGCTCAGTTGGTTAAGCGTCTGACTTTGGCTGGGGTCATGATCTCGCAGTTTGTGAGTTCGAGCCCTGCGTTGGGCCTTGTGCTGACAGCCTGGAGCCCGCTTTGGATTCTGTATCTCCCTCTCTCTCTGCCCCTCTCCTGGTAGCGCTGTGTCTCTCTCTCTCTCAAAAATAAATAAACATAAACAATTTTAAAAAAAAGAATAAGAACAAACAAAAAGATTTTTTATTTTACCTTCATTTATTCCTTCTCTGATGCTTTCCCTTTCTTTATGTCAAGTAAGTTTCTGACCTATATTATATTCTTTCTGCCTGTAGAACTCCTTTTTGCTCTCTCTCTCTCTTTTTTTTTTTTTTGCAGGGCAGGTCTGCTGGCGATGAAATCCCTTCATTTTTTGTTTGTTTGTTGTTTTTTTTTTTTGAGAAAGTCTTTCTATCTTTTTCACTTTTGAAGAATAATTTCACCAGATACAGACTTCTGGGTTGGTGAGTTTTTTTCTTTCAACATTTTAAATATTTCCCTGCATTTGCTACTTGCTTGCATTTTTTATGTTGAGAATCCTGCTGTAACTCTCACCTTCGTTCCTCTAGAGAGGAGGCACCTTCCCTCCTCTGGCTTCTTTCAATGTTCCTCTTCCACTTGGGTTTTCTACAGTCTGAATGCGATGTGCCCGGGTGCGAGGTTAGTTTGCTCGCTTTGGTATGTATTCTGCGTGGTGTCCTCTGAGCCTCCTAGACCCGTGCTTTGGAAACTTTTGGCCATTATTACTTCCGATGCTCCTCCATTTTCTCTTTCTTGTCCTCTGATGTTCCTGTTACGTGTACCCTATACCTTCGCGTGTGGTCCCACCGTGCTTGGGCGTTCGGTTCAGCTTTTGTCATGCTTTTTCTTTTTCTCTGTACTTCTCAGCTGGGAAATTCCTATTGACCTATCTCCAAGCTCACTGGTGCTCTCCTTGGCCACGTTTAGTCTTCTGATAAGCTCATCAAAGGCATTCTTCATTCCGTTGTGGTGTTTCTGATTTCCAGCCTTTCTTTTTTATTCTTCCTTGGTGTCTCCATCTCTCTGCTCACGTTATCCATATGTTCTTGTATATTGACTACCCCTCCAGTAGAGCCCTCAACATATCAATCATATTAATCTTTTTTTTTTTTTTTTTAAAGTTTACTTATTTATTATTATTTTTTAAATGCTTATTTTTTTTTTATTTTTTTTTTCAACGTTTTTTATTTATTTTTGGGACAGAGGGAGACAGAGCATGAACGGGGGAGGGGCAGAGAGAGAGGGAGACACAGAATCGGAAACAGGCTCCAGGCTCCAAGCCATCAGCCCAGAGCCCGACGCGGGGCTCGAACTCACGGACCACGAGATCATGACCTGGCTGAAGTCGGACGCTTAACTGACTGCGCCACCCAGGCGCCCTCAATCATATTAATCTTAATGCTCTGGCTGATGTCCAACACGGGTGTCATATCTGAGTCTGGTTCTGATGATCGCCTTGTCTCTTCAGTGAGCTTTCTTTTCGCTTTTGTCATGCTGTGTAATTTCCTGCTGAAAGTCTGATAGGTACTGAGTAATAGGAACTTCTAAATGAAAATCCTGAGCACCATGCCTGATCTAGACTAGATTCTTGGTTGAATCAATGGGCCTATTGGGCTGTAAATCAGCCATTGCCACTGGTTTAGTTGGGTGGTGACCCGGAGTATGGCTTTGCCTCTCTCAGCCATAGAGTCAGAATCACAACTCCCCTCTCCTCACCCCCAGTGGTTCAGTTATATGAATGTTGTAATAGGCAAGTCTCTTAACAATAAATGAAGGGTGGCTTCCAGGTACCCCAGATGCTTTAAGTAGCACCTAAGGACGTATTTAAGTACAGGGACTGTCGGAACCACCACCCTCTCTTGAGAAAATAACCTCCCTAATTGCACACTGACCCAAGATACATTCTCCCAAGTAAATAATACTCTGTTCAGAAGCATCCTAATTAGGTATTTACCTCAGAGATGGCAATGGCTTCACACTGCTCTCTGGGGAAGTATTAAGCATATCAGGGCTGACAAGACTGCAAAACAAACCTGCATCGAGAAAATAAACCCTGTCAATGAGTTTCCATGAGATGGCAGAGGGCGGGGGCCCTGGGAGGAGGAGCGGCTGGCCAACCGTGGAGGCCGGCAACCTCCCTGCCTGAATGGAGGCAGCCTCCTCAGAGACAGCCCAGGTCAGGCTGAGAGGCAGCCCCTCCTCGTCCTGCCTCCCCAGAGCAAGGAGCTGGGCTGTGCAGGGAAAGGCCTTCCACTCACAGATGGCTGAAACAGCAGCCAGAATGTGAGCTGGGGCAGTCATTAGGAATCACATGTTCCGTGGGAGGTGAGGGGAGGTCCCCCTCTCTGTGTCTTTTTCCCGGTTCTTGTGTTCCTGGGTCACTGACAGCCCCCGAGAGGCCAGGGGCCTCAGACAGCCTTGCTGGCCCACCCTCCTTCTTTCTTTTCCCTCTTGTTCTCTCTCTCTCTCTCTCTCTCTCTCTGTCTTCCCCTTCTCCCAGTCTCATTCTCCCTACCTCCTCTGCCTTCTTTCCTTTACCTACTTCTTTCCTACCTCAATAACTCCTTCACTGTCTTCCCTTTCTCTCCTCCCTCTCCCTCCTGTCCCCCTCCACTCTCTTCTACCTCCCTGCACTTCCTCTTGAACTCCAGGGAATCCAGACCCTTCTCACCACACCCCCAGCAATTGTGCCCTGGCTGGGCGGCTGTGCTCCCAAGGCAGGCCCTCTAGTGCCGGGAACACCAACCTCAGCCTCCTGCCACGAACTGCCAGGAGAGACCCCTCAAACCTCATTCTCTTCTTGCAGGCATCGTCCACACGGTCGTGAAGGCTTGTGGGCTGAAGTGTGGACACACTGTGAGGACCACAGGGGCTGCCCCGGAGAGCCCCGGGGAGGTTTCTCAGCACGCTGGGGACAACCTCACAGTCAGTGCTTGGGTCTTCTTCTCATCCAGGCTTCTCCTTAGTGGCTTAACGATTTCATGGTCATCCTCGGAGCCCTTGTTTTCCAGCACAGAGGGCTTTGTCAGCATGGGCAGACTCAAAGGCAAATTTTTTTTTTTAAGTTTATTTATTTAAGTAATCTCTACACCCAATGTGGGGCTCGAACTCATGACCCTGAGATCAAGAGTCACGTGTTCCACCAACTGAGCCAGCCAAACACTATTCCATTCTAGAATTCTTCTTCTTCTTTTTTTAATGTTTATTTATTTTGAGAGAGAGCGTGAGCAGGGGAGGGACAGAGAGAGTGTGAGACAGAGAATCCCGAGCAGATTCCATGTTTTCAGCACAGAGCCTGACATGGGGCTTGATCCCATGAACCATGAGATCATGACCTGAGCAGAAATCGAGAGTCAGAGGCTTCATCGACTGAACCACCCAGGCGCCCCTGGAATTCTTACCTTGGGGTCTATGACCTGGAGGTTTGTCGTACTTAGCTGGGGCTACCATGGCAAAACACGGCAGACAGGGGTGCTGACACAACAAACATTTTTGTTTTCCCAGTTCTGGAAGCTGGGGGTCCAAGATCAAGGTGTCAATAGGGTTGATTTCTTCTGAGGCCTCTCTCCTTGGTTTTCAGATGGCCTCCTTCTCTCTGAGTCTTTATAGGCTCTTCCCTCTGATGTGCGTGTGTCCTAATCTCTTCTTATAAGGACACCAGCCATATTGGATTAGAGTCCATCCCGATGACCTCATTTTAACTTCCTCTTTAAAGACCCTGTCTCCAAATGCAATCGCATTCTGAGGTACTGGCAGTCAGGACTTCAACATACGAATTTTGGGGAACACAATTTAGCCCGTAATAAGATTTGTGGATAAAATCAGGGGAAAATAGAAAGGGAAGAACTGTGTTTTTATTTTCAGCAACTTCTAACTGAAATGTAGCATTTCCTTCCTACGTTATGAATGTGCACAAAAAAGCACAGTGGCATTACGGCACCTGCGATGTCGTCACTGATAAAAATCACAAATATTTTCACATCAAATGATAGTTGTCACAGACATCCTGAAATACTGTTTGTGCTCCTAACTACTTTGAGATTATAGTTGTTATACCCACTGCTGGGTCGTATTCTTTACTGCATCTATTAAGAAGTGCATATGTTACTATATAACAAAATGCTTTTTTCAGTATGTTGATAATTTTATGACAATATAATTGGTTTCTCTTGTGAATTTGATTTTACTTTATACACTTCAAGCGTTATTCTTAGAAGGTATCTATTAGCCTCACCAAACTGCCAAAGGGATCCATAGTGCACAAAAGAACCCCATACCTATCTCAAACCTTCATTTTTACGTGGGAGGAAAGTGGGGTCCAGGGAGGGCAATTCACTTGTCCATGGTCACACAGCTGGTTAGTGGAAGGGCCGGGGTGAGGGCACAAGTCTCATGATTCTTGGTCCATTGCTGGGTCCACTCTGTCCCGTTTGCTAGTTGTTTTCCTTGATGAAGACTGGTATAGAATCATTAGCCAGGATAAGAATTTTCCAAACACCTTCAGGTTACTCTGAATGTATTACATCATACATTCCTCAGATGTACAACCTTTAGGGTCACGCTTCCCTTAATAGCCAACTAGCCTCGTGCCCTTTCTGAGAGATGGAAGGAAGACCAGCTTTTAACTGCTTCCCCTACCAACATATTTGGGGAGTCTTGGGGGATGCTGATGATTTCCACAGATGGGTACTGTTTTCTGTGATCACACCATCTAGGAGGGTACCCAGCTCATCCTGGTTTGTGTGGAATTTTCCCAGAGCTAGCTCTGAAAGTCCCATGACGTGGGAAGCCCCTCCCCTCCTGGGGCCAGCAGGGATGCTTGGCCATCTCCCCGCCCCTCCCCCAGCAGCCACTCTACCGCCTTGGGGCACCTCTAGCATCGTCCATTATTGGCCTGTCCAGGCCGCTCCCTCTTGGCCCACCTTACGTGGCTCTCCAACGTTAGGCAAAAACCAGGCTGTCTCTTGCTCTTGGATTTCTCTGAAAGACTCAGGAATTATATTGTAGAAAAGAGAGCAACCTAGTATCTGAGAGTGGATCTCAGGACCCCAGCCCGCAGGCGTGTTCTCTCTCCTTGGCCCCCAACCTGCTGCTGCTTGGTGTGGGTCAATGTGTGACCTGTGTGAGTGCGCTCACCCCTCTCTTTCCCCACCCGGAGACCCCGACCACGACCCTCTGCCCTCTGCTCTCTTGGGGTCCAGATTGCTAATGTCCTTCCCTCTTCCCACTCAATATCCTGATCTTAAAGGTGCTTCTCTGCAGTGAAGACCACTCTGCCGTTATTACACAGCACAGCTCAGCTGCTCATTCTCGCTCTCCCCAGCTTGGCATCACCTCTGCACAGTGAGAAGTTTCACGTGGTTTTCTAAAAAACAATCGGAGCTTCCTTCTCTCCATTCCTGGAGCAAGGAAGCATTAAAACAGCCGTTTATCCTGCCCCCGACCCCTGGGGCAGCAGAAAATATATTTGCGTCATTGCTGTAGACATGCATTTATTCATTCAAGATGGATTTATTGAGACCTACAATGTGTGGGGCACTGGGTTCGGATGTGTAAACACAAAGATGAACAAGATCAACGCTGGTTCTTTAACAGTCCTCTGCTGGTAAGGGAGGTAGATCATTACCAGCAACCATCATATGACATGGCCAAGGTTATATGGTGCAATCTAGCAGGTGTTGGGTGAACTGACCAAGGATGAGGTAGTTTCTGTCCTGATGATGGAGTGGAGGGCGAGGAAGAGAAGGTCTAGCATTGTGACTCTCAAAATGTGGGTCTCAGGGCACCTGAGTCAGTTGAGTGTCCGACTCTCGAACTCAGCTCAGGTCTTGATCTCAGGGTCATAAGTTCAAGCCCCGCATTGGGCTCTGTGCTGGGCCTGAAGCCTACTTAAAAAAAAAAAAAAGGGTGATGGGGTGGGTGGGAGTTGCCTGGGTGGCTCAGTAGGTTAAAAGTCTGACTCTTGATTTCAGCTCAGGTCATGATCCCAGGGTCGTGAGTTCGAGCCCCGAATCAGGCTCCACACTGACAGTATGGACCTCCTTGGGATTCTCTCTCTCTCTTCCTCTCTCCCTGTCCCTCCCCTGCTCACACCTTCTCGCTCAAAATAAATAAGTAAACTAGGGGCACCTGGGTGGCTCAGTGGGCTAAGCATCCGACTTCAGCTCAGGTCATGATCTCACAGTTTGTGAGTTCAAGCCTCGTGCCTGGCTCTGTGCTGACAGCTCAGAGCCTGGAGCCTGCTTTGGATTCTGTGTCCACCTCTCTCTCGGTTCCTCCCCTGTTGTGCCTTGTCTCTCTCTCTCTCTCTCTCAAAAAATAAATAATAAATAAAATTTTTTTTAATAATAAATAAATTTTTTAAAAAGGTGGGTCCGGACCAGCAATATCAGCATCACCTGGGAACTTGTTGGAAATGCAAATTAGCAGGCCAAACCCACCTGCTGAATCAGAATCTCTGGGGTGGGGGTGGGGGGCTCAGCAGCCTGAGTGCGAAGAGGCCCTGCAGGGAAATTCAGAACCACAGAAGCTTGCAAGCCAGCGGCACCGTGGACCTTGCTGGTGCCCGCT
This sequence comes from Panthera onca, assembly GCF_046562875.1. Lineage (NCBI taxonomy): Eukaryota > Metazoa > Chordata > Mammalia > Carnivora > Felidae > Panthera > Panthera onca. The sequence continues at coordinate 134,609,833 of NC_138344.1, forward strand.
CCAGGGCCCTTTACAGGTGAGTGCCAGCACCCCCGAGCTGCCACAGTGTCGGCTGCTCACCCCTCACAGCTGCCCCCTTCCCTGGAGAAGTGCCCTCTGCCAGGAAGCTGCCTCAGCAGGAAGCTCCCTCCATCCCCAACCCCCGGAGATCGTGGCCAATGACCGACGGGGCCACAAGGAGCCGCCGTCTCTGCCTCAAGTCTGCGTGAGTGGCAAGCTCCGGGGCACGGGGCATGCTCCACATTCGCATATGCTCAGACTGAAGCTCGTTCCCAGCTGAGTCCACATTCCTGCTCAGCCTGTACCCTCCCCGATCCTGCTGTCCTCATACCCTGCCCCGTAAATCACTTGAACCAGAAACCCTGTCTCAGGCTCTGCTGCTTGGTGTCAGAGGCTTCGCCGAGGAAGGAAAGCTTGAACAGGGCTGCAGGGATAAAGCAAAGCCTGTCAATCAGAAAAACGAGGAAGAACATCCAGGCGGAGGGAACAGAATGTGCAAAGGCACAGAGGTGTAAGGTGGATGGGCGGGGCTGTTACCCACCGGTCGTTTCATACGGCCGGAAGGCGGGGTCCCTGGGGGGCAGAATCAGAAAACTTCCCAAGTCCTACAAGGGAGTAGCTGTCTCCCAGGGGGCAGTGAGATGCCACTGAGAGGCATCCTAAAGGTAGGATGGGACGCGATTTGATTTGCGCTTTGGACAAGTCACTCTGGCCACAGTGGAGAGGCGGCTTGGAGACCAGGTAGCCCAGGCGGAGATTTCAGCAGTGCTCTCGTAAATGGCAAGGGCCAGACTTCAGGATCTGAGGGAGGAGGGTCAAGAGGAGATCTACCGGCGAGAGGTGCAGAAGGTAGAGAGAGTCACTGTCTGCTGGCTGGGGTCATCAGCCACCGTGGTCCTGTCAGTGGCAGGGGAGGTGGGGGATGAGGTGAGGAAGGGTAGAAGGGAGCAGAGAAGCAGCTCCGTGAAGCCTGGCTGAGTCGGGACAGAGACAGCCAGGCACCCCTTTGATCCTCAGGACCAAGAGCATGTCATGGTCATGTAGGACCGCCGGCCACAGCTGGCTTCAGGCTGTGCATCCAACCGAACAAGAACCACCTAGATGTGGGGGATTCTAAAAGGTGACCTCCACCTCCTGCACCCTGACTTCCACTGCCTGGGCCACCTGCCAGCTCGGAGAGCGAAAACACAGAGAAGCTCGTACGTAGATACGTGTATTATAACACATGCCAAAATTCTCAACCTCACACCTCAGCCAGGAATCAGTAGATCAATTTGTATACACCTGGACAGAAGGGTGATAATTTAATACAGGTGACATTATTGGAACATGCATTTTTCACTGGTCGAGATGCAGGTATGCTCTCCAAGGCAGTTTTTGGCGACGCTTTAAAGAGATGGTCCAATCAGTCACTCCTGATTCCCCTGCAGTTCACTGGAGCCGTCGATCATGGTGAATTCTCTCGGTGTTAATGGGAGTCCTCAGTGCTTCTATAGGATTCTCCCTGCCCCTCAGCTTTAAATAACAAGATTGCTGGGGCGCCTGGGTGGCGCAGTCGGTTAAGCGTCCGACTTCAGCCAGGTCACGATCTCGCGGTCCGTGAGTTCGAGCCCCGCGTCAGGCTCTGGGCTGATGGCTTGGAGCCTGGAGCCTGTTTCCGATTCTGTGTCTCCCTCTCTCTCTGCCCCTCCCCCGTTCATGCTCTGTCTCTCTCTGTCCCAAAAATAAATAAAAAACGTTGAAAAAATAAATAAATAACAAGATTGCTATTTTTGACATGTTATTCAAGCTTGGGTTCCCCCCACCCCCACCCCTACTGCTTCATGTCTGGGAGAGCCTCACCTTGAAAGCACTTCTCCCTCTGGTTCACCCAAAGAAAGTCAGCTTGCCTCAGATTTGGGGACTGGAACTAAGCCAAGAGGCCTTTACAGAGACTAATTAGGGGTTGGGCTTAATTGCGGGTGTTCTAAAGTCTCTGCAAAGGTTGCAACATGTCTCTCCTGATGTTAAATATTTGTCTTCTTCCCGAGGCCAGGAGGGGCTGTGTGCTTGGGTTTCCCGAGGGATCTGACAACTTGCCGGGGCTCCCAATGAGCTTTACGTGGTAATCCTGGCGATCTGTGAAGTGGTCCTCCTTAAATTGTGAAGACCATAGAAGCTAGTGCCCGGCTGTTACCTCCTAGGGATTATTTGCTTTGACCAAGAAAATCTGTGGATCAGAAGGGCAAATACACGTGTCCCAAACCAGTCCCCTAAAACAAGCACTCCCTGAGGACCAGGGAGATTAAAGGGCTCAAGAGAGAGGCGAGGACTGATACGAGTGAGCGAATGCGTGGGGGAGAGAGCAGGAGAGCACATGGGCCGCCGGCCGGGGTGCAGAACAGACACCCTCAGCCTGGCAGAGGCTAGTTTCAGCCTCCGGTCCTTAGTTTTGTCTAGCTAGCCTTGACTCCGATCTTGGGTTCAAAGACTCCTCCCCGACAACCCTCCCTGTCAGCCCACCCTTATCACTACCGTGTCCGACCACTTCAGGGATTATCTGTCCCTGTTACCTTTCTGCTTTTGGCTCATCCCCCCCAGGGGTGATGGGGTGCAGCATGCCTGTGCAGGCGGCGGGGACCCGGGGCTCACGTGGACCCCTCGCATCGTCTTTGGATCGAGAGAAGGAAGAAGCCGGATTGCGGACAACAGGGGTTTGGGATGACGGTATTTTGCTGAGTTTCCCTCGTTTGTACCATCCCCCACGCTCACCATCACGTCCGAGGGAGAGTGTGAGGTGAGCGAGTGAGCGAGCGAGTGCAGGTAGTGTAGCTTCCCCTTGTAGGTCTCCCCGCCATCGGACCATCCTTCTCCTGGCTCTCCACCTGCCTTATTCTCCAGCTCCTCCCTCACCATCTTTGAGACTAGCTCAGATATCACTTGCACATGTCTCTCTCTGGTTCTTTCTGAAAGACAAACATGATCCTGTCGCCTCTGCATTTAGAGCCTTTAAATGTCTCCTCAAATCCACTCAGCAAATACTTATTGAACTCATGCCAACCTTGCAATGTGCCTGCCAGCGCTTGGGACATGGCCCGGTCCAGGCAGGACTGCGGGCAAAGTCGGTCTCCTCATGGAACTTAACATTCTAGCAGTGGAGGAGAGAGCCCCTGGACAAGGGAAAATAAACCAGAAGTTTCCAGACGGTAGTCCTCAGGGCACCCAATTTTGGGATGGCGGATGGAAAGCCCACATTAAGTGCTCTTTGCAGGCCGCACTCATCCAAATTCACCTCCACTGCCCATTTCTGCCTCTGGATCTTTCCCTCTCTTTGACACATGCAGCTCCAGCTTTCTCAGAAAGTCCCAGGAAGCCAGAAGAAGCATCTAGATTGGTGGTTTATGACAAAATGAAATGGAACTCCCACAGGACATGCCAGAGATGTGGGTTTAGGGGACAGGAAAGGCCTTGATCAAGGAAGGGACTATTTGTCCAGGGTCTGCTGATGAAAAGGTAACTGGGTCCAGGGGCCACTCCCCTGATCTTCCAGCCTCCGTCTTCCCCTCCCCTCCTTTGACATCAGAGTCTATGCAGAGATGGCAGTTGGTGAGCCATGGGGGAAAATTTTTTTCTTTCAGTTCTAGGATCCAGGCAAGCTTCATACTAGTCCCATTCCTACCCAGGAAGCCTCAGGAAAACTCCTTTGTGGGCTCCGATTTCCTCATCCCTGAGATGACAGCGTTATGTTAGATGACCTCTGTGGCCCCTCCAGCTCTGAGTTGGAGCAGGCATCTCACCTTCCCTGAAACTTGGTGGGTCACTGTTCCTCAGCAGCTCCCTCAAGGGGGGGCGTCTGAGCCAAAAAGTAGTTTGTGATTTGAAAAACCTCGGCAGGGGGCACCCGTTCAATTCCAACTTCCGATGGTCTGTTGTATCTTACAACACCTGTCCTCTCAATCGACTTTCTGTTCCTGGTCATCAAGAGGAGGGTAGAATTCCCAAATAGGAAAAGCACAGGCAGGACAGACCCGCAGGTCTCCGCTGGGGTGGCCACTAGGGCTAAGGCTAGGTATTTCCATCAGGAGTATCCCTCCTGCCCCCTGGGTGCTTGGACGGAGCCATGGGATCAGTGATGGCCAGTAAGTTGTGAGTGGAAGTGACACACCTCACCTCCAGGCCAGAGCATTTAGGTCACAGTTGGAAACCCTCGGGGCCTTGACAGTGTTTGAGAAGGAATCTGCTCTGTCAGTCTGGGTTTCTGAAAGGCCACGTTAAGCAGAGGCTCCAGCTGACCCTAGATAGACATGCAACACGAGAGAGTAATACCCGTTGTTGTCTCAGGTCACTGGGATTTAGGGGTTGTTTGTTACTGAAGCATAACCCTCCATGCCCTGACTATTACACAAACCCACATTCTGTTAAGATCAGTGGAGACTATGGCTGCTTTCCCCTGAGCAACTCTCATTTCCCTTCCCTAGTCAGCCCTTTCTGAGTCACATGAATGTGAAAACAGCCAAGGAAGGAAAAACAAGAGCTTGACCTCTCAAGGATGAATGTGAAGGCTTTTCCCAACTTATTATTTTACCTGCCAGGAAAAAAAGGAAAATAATCATTAGGAAACTCAACCAGAAAATCTTCCTGTACCATCATATTGGCTCTTTATCCTACGGCAGAATTTGGGGTGTGTTCCATGTAGGACCCACTGGTACTTCACTGGGGCAAAAGATGTCAGTACAGTCATAATTATCAACGATAGGATTTATATAAATCACCTGGACATGCCCCAGCGGGCACCTGCGTCTGTGGCTGGCTCCCAGGTTCGGTGCTAGAAGGACTTAGATTCAAGACCCACGACAGCTACGTACCAGCTCTGAAACCTTACACAAGTCCGTTTATTTCTCTGAGACTTGATTCCCTCATCAACAAAACAGGAATAAATTTATCGATTTCTTAAGGCGGTTATGGGGTTCTGCTTCTACGGCAGAGTTGTGGTCATGTGGTCCCACTTAAGCATTTCCATCGGCTTCTTGTCGCCATGCTGCGCCGTTCAGTATGGTGGCCGTGAGCCACGTGGGGCTGTTCCAGCTTCCATTTATATTAAGATTAAACACAATTAAAAACTTAGTTCCTCAGTTGCGCTTGCCACATTTCAAATGGACTGTGGCTACGGCTTAGACATAGAACATTTCCCTGACCGCAGAAAGGTCTATTGTAGAGCACTGAATAGCACCAGCTTTCAAATTCTTTGTCAAAAGGAAATCTTGTGAGAAGGTCCCCTGTGTGAAACAGACACAAAGAGATGCTCTGATTGAAACCCGGGGAGCTCAGCGTCCCAGGGCCTCCACCTCTCCTGGCTGTCTCTCTCAGGAGGCTCTAAGGAACCCCACAGAGCAGTTTGAAAACCACTCAGCCTATCTGTGTTCTTCCCCAACCCCAGATGGCCTCCCCCTCCCCAGCACAGTGAATCTCCTCTCTCTAACGTGCCCTACCCCCCTGCTCTGCCTGTCAATCGGCTTCCAGGACCCAGGTGGGGTGCCAGGAAGTGGATCCCACCCACCAGTGGGGTTAGTCACCCTTTGCATCCTTTACCGGCACGTCAGCTGCCTTGGATTGGGCTTGTCTCCCCACCCAGGAGGGCAGGGACCGGATCCTGCCATCTTTGTGTGCGTGGCACGCAGGCGGAACTTGGGGAATGTTGGTGGAGTGGGCGAACAGAAGCCGGGCGGGGCTCTGCCATGGGCCTGTCTCCCCGACCGGACTGTGGGGCCGGGTCGCGGTGCTGTGTCCTCGAGCGCAAACTCACCCTGGCCCACTGCGTAAGCACGATCCAGCCCTGTTTCTGGGCAATGCGGCTGCCTGAAGTTCTCAGATCTGTCTCCAGTGCTGGTGGGGAAGCACCACTGTGGCTGGGCAGGGCCTGGAGCTCAGCGGGCGCTCAGTTCCTTCTTCCCTCCTACGTGTATTTGTTAGGCGCCTACTGCATGCATGGCGGTGGTAAGAACCGGGGCAAAGCCACAGAATCCCTTGTCCTCATGCAGTTCCCCTTCTAAGTAAAGTAAACGGTAAATAAGTAAAAACGTCTATTTCATCAGATGGCACAATGGAGAGAATTAAGCCTGGAAGGGGGAAAGGCGGCGGGGGAGTGAGGTGGGAGAGCAGTGCTGAGGGACTCACCACGTCAGGTAGGGGGAGCACGTGGGTGTCAGGGAAGCTGAGTGCCTTCAAGGCGGTGAGGAGGGGGCCATGCAGATGTCTGGGTGAAGGGTGGTCTGGGAAGAGGGGACAGCAAGGACAAAGGCCCTAGGTGGGAGGGTGCTGGGTGTGAGGCCAGACCAGGCAGGGGAACTTGCAGGTCTCTTGCTATGGACGGAACCGTATCTCCTCCAAATTCCTGTGTCGAAGCCCTAACTCTCAGTGCGACTGTAGGTGGAGAGGGGGCTTGTAGGCAGTAATTAAGGTCAAATGAGCTCATACAGGGGAGGTCTTAATTCAATAATTGGTGGCCTTAGAAGAAGAGGGAGGGAGAGAGAAAGAGAGAGAAATCGAGATTGTGCTGATGAGCACACAGGAGAAGATGGTCACCTGCCAGCCAAGAAGGTTCTCACCAGAACCTGACCAGGCTGGTACCCTGATGTCAGATTTCTAGCCCCTGGAACCGTGAGATCTGTCTATGGTATTTGTAACGGCGGCCTGAACAGACTAAGCCACCTTTGTAGAGACTGTGGCTTTTACTCTGAGATGGAGGCCGTGGGAGGTTTTCAGCAAATGGGGTGGACCGACCCCTGCTTTAGAGGGATTTGTCTGGCTTCCGTGCGCACAGTAGAGGGGGTGGGTTGACAGGCCAAACAGGGAGGCCTGAGGGAAGGCTATCGCGAAGATTGGGCAAACCCACACTGTAGGACCCATTCAGTGGTAAAAAGCAACAAACTGACACCTGCCACAACGGGGAGGTCCTCTAACACACCCTTCTCCCCTGCAAATGTTGGTTAGGCGCCTGCTGCTTACATGGCAGGGGTTAGTCCTGGGGACAGAGCCCTGGCAAAGGGGAAGAAAATCAGACACGAAGACCACATCTCGTATGACTCCATTTGTATGCAACGTCCAGAAAAGACGTGATGAAAATATCCTAGGGGCGCCTGGGTGCCTCAGTCAGTTAAGCATCTGACCTCGGCTCGGGTCATGATCTCACAGTTCGTGAGTTCGAGCCCTGTGTCAGAGCCCACTTTGAGTTCCGTGTCTCCCTCTCTCTCTCTGTCTCTCTCTGCCCCTCCCCTGCCCCTCCCTTTCTCTCAAAAATAAACATGTTAAAAAAAAAAAAAAGAAAATGTCCTAAAACAAAATTATGATGATGGTTGCCTATGAATTTACTGAAAATCACTGGTTTGGACCAGGGTGGTGACAGGGGAGGTGGTGAGAAGCAGTCAGGTGCTATTTTGTGGGTGCAGCAAATGGTATTTACTGGCAGATCAGACAGGAGATGGGAGAGAGAGGAGCCCAAGACTGATCCACGTGCTAATGCCCACAGCACTCACCATGTTACAGATCCTGCTGCAAGCCTGTTGCAAATTTTAACTCCTTTAATCCTCATAAAAATTCTTTTTTTACTTTTTTTTTTCTTTTTGAGAGACAGAGAGAGACAGAGCGCGAGCAGGGGAAGGGCAGAGAGAGAGGGAGACACAGAATCCGAAGCAGGCTCCAGGCTCCGAGCAGTCAGCACAGAGCCCGATGTGGGGCTCGAACCCACGAAACGTGAAATCATGACCTGAGCCGAAGTCGGCCGCTTAACCGACTGAGCCACCCGGGCACCTCTATCCTCATAAAAACTCTGAGCTAAAAACTGTCATCCCCATCTTACAAATGAGAACACCGAGGGACCGTGCCCACGGTCACGTATCTAGGATGATTCCAAGGATCTGGGTGTGCGGGATTGACACGTGCTAAGGCCGTGAGAGTGGCTGGTTTGTGGGACAGAGGATCAGAAGTGCAGTGTGGACACGTCAAGGCTGGCCGAGGCGGTGAGCCATGGCGCGATCAGGCCCAGAGTTTGCAGGAGGAGTCCAGGGCACGGACATAAACTTAGAGTCATCAGTGCATCCATGAGACTCACCCAAGGAGAGAGCACAAAGGGCAGAGGAGGCCCCAGAGCCCCCCCAGCATGGAGAGGTTGTGGAGACAAGAAATGAACAAGAGGTTGGGGCACCGAGTGGCTGGTGAGGTGGGAGGAAAACCAGGAGAGGGCAGTGACCGGACAGCCCAGTGGGCGAGCGTCTCAGAGGACGAGGAGGTGGCCGTGATGAATGCTACTGATGGGTCACACCAGGTGGGGGCGAATGGCAGGAGGACCGGGAGGCCGAGGGCCTGGCTGCTGGGGACAGAGCTGGGCAGAGCCCCCGCCCCGGTGCTGTGAGCCCTTGCGTGAGCTTATCTGGGGGTCTAGGGGGCCTCAGGGCAAAGGGGCGTGAGCATTCCGAGCCCTGCAGAGGTTTAGGCGCTGGCAAACATGAGATACACTGGCGTGGCCCCTTTCTGAGGCCGGATTTAGGGGAGACCACCTGTCCTAAGAGCGCTCTCCCCTCCTCCCAAACCAACACGGGGAGCCAGGACTCTGCACTGGCCAGTGGCCTCGGGGCCAAGGTGACAGGGTTGGAGGGGAGGGTCAGAGAAGCAGCTGGTCAAGGAGCCAGATGGAGGCCAGCTCCTGAACCACTATGCGCTTTGGGAGAAAGTGTCCGTGGGTGTGTGGAACATCGGGCCACAGGTCACTGTGATACGGGACTCCCTCACCTAAACATAACAAGGAAAGGCGTTTTGACTTAGACAATTCCGAGCTGTCCCAGCACGATGGGATCGTGACGGTTGGGCCAGAGACGGAATGCAGCTGGAAATGGAATACCAAGGTTGGTAGTGGGGTGCATCCGGGGAGTCTGGCCATCATGGGGCACCTGGTTGTCTGCCTACCACCCACCCCCCACCCCCCCCAAGGACAAACGAGCTATGAGGACAAAAACTCTGGTTTCCAGACGTGAGTCAGCACACCTGGTGATTCTACGAATTCCAGGCAATGACTAAGTTTCCCTTCAGCCAAGCAGATGGAGCCTCAACACAGAGATTTGGGTAATTAATGTAATTTGGGTAACGCATTGGCTTGATTTGGTCTCATCTGGGCTACACAGTTCTCCCTAACATTCAAGATACAATTAGAGGTTGTTACACGTCTCCCTCTTGACCGGGCGAGGGAGACTCCTGAGTCTACCTGGCACGGTGTGAATGACTTCATCTGGCCGATGGAGTGAAATGCGGTGTCTGCCCTTTCAGCCTGTGGTTGGTGGGTGGACGACGACAGATAGGAAGCCACGAGACCGGCTCCTGGCAATCCCAAGGCAATTTACACGGACTAGACAATCTTCGAGATCCCATCTGTCTTCGTCGGCTAGGGCCGCCATGACGAAGAACCACAGGTTGTGTGGCTGAAACAACAGAGGTGCGTTGTCCCACAGTTCTGGAGGCCGGAAATCTGAGATCAAGACGTCGGCAGGGCTGGTTCCTTCTGAGGCTCTTCTTCTTGGCTTGTAGATGGCTTCCTTCCCCCTATGTCCCCACATGATCGTCCCTCAGTGCCTGTGTCCTAATCTCCTCTTACGGCACCCTGACACCAGTCATACTAGATTAGGGCCCACCCTAATGATCTCATTTTAACTGAATTCCCTCTCCCGAGACCCTGTCTCCAAATATAGCCACATTTTCTGAGGGACTGGGAGTCAGGAGTCCACAGCCTCATCCAATGAACTGTTGGATGATTCTGAGTGCCCTCTCTTTTGCTAAATCCCCACGAACCTAGGTGTGAGCCATTCTCTCTCTGGACTCGTTTTCCCATCTCCCTCAATTGGGAGGCACAGATCAGTTAATGTACAAGAAAGTGCTTTGTCACATCCACGGTTCCGGTCCTCGGAGGCACAGCACCACCCCTAGGGGGCATTTTGGAAATCTGTGGCTGCAGGCTTTGGGTTGCCACAATAGTTAGGGGACCTCGCTGCATTTAGTGGGCAGAAGCCAGGGAGAAATCCTGCTTCGTGAGGGACACCATGAACTGTCCTCTGTCACTCACGACCTTTTCATTTCCTCTGTGCATTCACGTGGGTGAGAAACAACAACCCACAATCATCTGAACTGGCACCCAATTCTATTTTGCAGAACACAGGTTTTGCTTTTCGCAATGTTTATATGTATGCTGTCCATGGGAAGGCATCGCCAGGCAAAGGGAGGGAGGGTTGTGCTTTGGTTTGTTCAGAACTTTATCAAAAATGATGCTCCCCTTTAGAAAACTCACATTTTCTGCAACACACATTTAGGAAACGAATCTCTAATGCGACTCTATTCATGGCGCTTGAGTCATCGATACAATATCCCTGTGCCAGGTTTTGGGTGTGTTAGCTGTCTCATCCATTCTAGTTAGAGATGCAGGTGTTATCTCCTTATGTCACCGCGTATAGCTGTGAAATATATTATCCTAATTTACTTTTCATCTCTCCTTTCTATCACAGACAGGGCATTATATATTTTCTGGGAAATTATGAGTTCCGTAGTTATATTATCTCTGAAATTCACTTAAAGACTTTAGGTGGGGGCTATTACACAGGGGTTGAGAAATTCTGCTATAAGGCACCACGCGGGTGCTGACTTTAGCTGGGCTGGTCAACAGTGGCGGCCTTGAGGCTTTCCCGTTTCTTCGGTCTCCTGGCATGGCTGCACTGCCCCAGGCTGATCTCGTGGCAGTGGAGCACCCTCAGAAGGAAGAGAACTTCCTTGCTTTTGTAACACCATCAAGGCATCGGCCACTGCTCCTTACTTCTGACAACAGGGCCGGTCGCTGCCAAGGCCGCTGGTCATCTGTCGCCCTGCTGCCTGGCTTAGGGAACCTGCAAGAAAGAAAGCATGGCTGAAGGGACAACTCCTCTGGGCTGGCAACAGTCTGAGAAGCGGGGTCACCTGGAGGCCCCGGGCTGGGGCAGAACCGTGGGACTGTGTCGTCACCGGTGATGTCACTGGGGTGGAGCGGAGCGTCAGCTGCCTTGGCCACTTGTTTGTGTTCCAGCTTTGCTCCAAGCCTGGGTGCCAGCCCCTCCCCAGGCTTGGGGCCTCGGGCTTAATTAGTGGCACAGCACGTACACACGGTCTGGCTCCCCTGGGACTGCCCCCTTCCCCCAGGGTGCGGCCGATGAGCAGGCGGGCTCCGCCCCAACCTCTCCTGCAGGCCCGGGTTACTTTTCTCCGTCTCTCTGCTCCAGGTGGCGTGGACAGTCCACCAGAGAGAGGTCTCCCTGGTGCCACACCAGAGGGGTCCTGCTGTCATCCCCCCCGAACGCCCCATCTGCAATTCCCGTACCTCTGTGACAATCTATTCTCTACCTCCCTCCCGCTCCGGGTCATTTTCCACAGGCCTCCGGCCGAGGAAGGGCCAAGCACTAGCCTCGCCCCTTCCTCCACCCGCACCCCATCTGCTCAGCAGATTCTCTGCTCTTACTGAGGATACTCCTCAGCTCTGTGGACCACCTGCATCGGTGCTCATCAAAAATGCAGGTTTCCAGGCCACCCCGGACCTAGAAAATCACCATTTCTTTCCTAGAAAATCACCATTTCTTTCCTTTTCTTTCTTTCCCTTTTTTTTTTTTTTTTTTTAACATTTCATTTATTTTGAGGGAGAGAGACAGAGTTCAAGCAGAGGAGAGGCAGAGAGAGGGAGACACAGAATCCAAAGCAGGCTCCAGTCTCTGAGCTGTCAGCACAGAGCCTGACACGGGGCTTGAACCCATGGACTGCAAGATCATGACCTGAGCCGAAGTCGGGCGCTTAACTGACTGAGCCACCCAGGTGCCCCTAAAATTTTTAAAAAATATTTATTTAGTTTTGAGAGAGAGAGAGAGAGAGAGAGAGAAAGACAGACAGACAGAGTGTGAGCAGGGGAGGGTCAGAGAGAGAGGGAGACACAGAATCTGAAGCAGGTTCCAGGCTCTGAGCTGTCAGCACAGAGCCTGATGGAGGGCTTGAACCCACGGACTGCAAGATCATGACCTGAGCCGAAGTCGGACACTTAACCAACTGAGCCACCCAGGTGCCCCCCAAATCACCATTTCTGTGGCGGTGGCCCTGGAATCTGTATGTTAATGTGAGCTCCATAGCTGATTCTCTGTCCCTTAAACTGGGAAACCCTGACCTACAGAATAAAGTCCCAATGTCTTTACGGCCCCAGTGGCTTTCATATCGAGGCTCCAGCCTGCCTGTGTAGCCTCATTTCCCGCTGCTGGGCTCACATCGAACTTGTTGTTGTTCTCAACATCGTGGGTCCTGCTCCTTCCCAGCTCCTCTACCCACACACGCTCTTTCTTCTGCTTGGAAGAACTCTCCCTCCCTTCCCCCCTTGAAAACTCCTACACATCTTTCAAGACAAGATCAAACAGCACCTCTTCGGGAAGCCTTCCCTGATTCCCTCCTGGTAAGATACGTTTCTGCAGCACTGTGTCGTATCATGATGATATCTCTCCTCACCCTGTTCTGTCCTCTTCCCTTTAACCCCACCTGCACCCCACATTGTCAAACCCCGGAGGGCAGGGAGAGTTTCTTATTTATCTTTAAAACCCTGCCACCAAAACGATTCCTGGTACCTAGCGGGTGCTCAGGAGATATTTATGTATTAAGGAAACCTTAAGTAGTCTCTTGGATGTTAATTTCCCATCTCTTCTTAATTGGGGTTCTGCTTCAGGCTACTGGGCTTCATTTAAACCTTGGTCATTAAAAAGCAGTTCTTTGTTTCCTCCGTGTGGCTCATATGTAGCCAAAGAGATTTATTTCTCCAATAAACCCAGCTCTCCAGACGGCCACATTCATTTGTTCCTCCCACTGAGAAATGAAAGGTAGTCACAGAAGCGCCTAGAGCTCCTGTGCTCGTGAAGGCAGAAAAAGGGACCGGAGAAACTTGTTCAAATCTCCCTGACAGCTGTTGATCAAGGTTGCTTCCCTAGAACTTATCTCCGGTGTTTGCAGGGTGAAATGAGATTCTTTAGGGGTGGAAGAAAAACCTCTCAGAATTCTTTTCTTTGTTCTTATTCACTGCTTTAATTTTTCAATCCGAGAAAAGGAATTCTCAGGTCTGTGTTCCAAGAGGGTGGCTACATCAGGGGATGTAGAGATGACAGGTGGGGTTGTTCACAAACCCAACAGGCTCGGAGCTTCAAACTACAGAAACGCAGGCTGGGGATACTTCCGGGTTCCTGGTGACCCAAGACTGCTGGAGAATTTCTGCCTGACATTGTGAATTCAGGTACAACGTCCGTCTGAAGAGGTGGGGTTGAAACCCATCTGATTTTTCTGTTTTCCTGGTTAAGAATTTTATATCTCTGAGGATTCTTGCTGCCAAACTATTTTCATAGATGCAGACCAACCGATCTGGTGGAGAGGCTTCTGTATTCTCTGCCGGCTTATCTCCAATAGAATTGAGGGGCTCTGGCGGAGGTGAGGATGCCAGATGCTAAATGGACTGTCTGGGCCCTGAGTTGGACACAAACAATAACGGTCTTGCCCCTAGAATGCTGACATTCAGGGTGAGAAGGAACTTTGAAGGTCACCTTGTCCGATCCCTGCTTTCCGTGCTTGAATTCCCTTTGCGACTTTCCCAGAAAATGATGATTATCTAGCCCTTGTACAATTGCTTCCAGTACCAGAGAACTCATTACCTTCTCAGACAGCCCGTTCCATTTTCTGATTGCTCTGCTAGCCAGCTCGCTCATATGTTAAGCGGACATCCGTGTCTCTAACTTCTAGGGGATGCCATTGCTTGTGCCTGCCTATAGGAAAAGGCTTCCAGGTTGCAAGGTTTCCCTTGTTCAGGCTAACCATCTCTGGTTCCTGTACACTCTTTCTGTGGATGATGGGGACCCATGTTAATTTACCCTTTTCCCACATAGTGGAGGTGTCCTGACAATGAGCTGTTTGGGGAGGGCTCCTCAGGGGAGGAGTGAGTTCCCTTACTTCTCCCTGGGATGGGTATGTGACACCGAGTGGTGGCTGTCACTACCTCAGTCCTTGGCATAGTGCTGGGCACATAGGGAGGGGTATGCAACAAATATTTATTGGATGGATGGATAAACAGTTGGATGGATGGGTGAGCGGTTGAACACACAAATAGGTAAGTGGATGAATGAATGGAGGAATGCATGGCTCAGTAAGTGGAGGGAACCAACTTGGAAATGTTTAGCTCAATGAATCAATATCTGTGGAACTTCTATACCAGTATTGTGCTGGGTAGAGGAGAGAAGTGCTAGGGAAAAAATGAGCTGCTTACAAGGAAGTAGATACAATCTTTGTCTTAATATTTGAAACAAATTGCACCCGAATTCATGAAAACAGCCTCCTCCTTCTCGAGATCTGATATTTATTGACACCTGTCATACGGCAAATCACCAGCAATATAACATGGATTCCAGAAATTCCATCCTATGATTTGGGATTGAGAAAGTTAGAGCCGGAAAGGATATTAGTGATCAATTGGTCGAACGCTGTCTTTTACAGGGGACACGGAAGTGGACGTATCTTACCCAAAGTCACACAGGGAGTTAGTGCCAATGCCAATCCTGGATCTCCCGGACTAGCACCCCTTTCCTGTATTTATTCTTTGTTCAGATATTATTTGTTGTGTTCCACCTTTCGTGTGTATTTGCTCCAAAATGTCTGCTTTGCATTGACCTTGCAGCCCTTGCTGGTTTGGAATTCTGTAGACATCATCTGTTCATTCATTCATTCACCACTCACTCTCCATCCGGCTATCCTTGGGGAAGATTTATCGTGCATTAAGCCCTGCGTTCGGTTTTAGAGGTAGATGAATGAGACATGAGCCCTACCGTGGAAGAATCTAGCAGGGGAGACAGACCCATAAACAAACAAAAGGTGCTGTGCTCAAGCTATAAATGGGGAGTGAGTGCCAAGAGGAAGAAATGGCTATTTCTGCTTGGGATCCAGAGAAAGCCCCCCAGGCTCTAAAACAGCTAATGGGTCTTGAAAGATCAGTAGGAGTTTGCTGATGGATAGGTAGGGAAAGGCATTTGAAGCAGAGAAGAGCCATTTGCTAAGGCAAGAAGTTGGAAAAGACCCAGCATCAGCTATAGCCCAGGGTGCGGGAAGCAGTGTGGAAGGTAACAACACGGGTAGACTAAAACCACAACTCTTAAGGGTCTCCCGGGACCCGGGGAGTGGCACAGGATGGCCTTACCCATTCCCTGATGGTTTGTTCTTGTGTCCCAACAAAATGCTCATCAGCGAGAGCTTGAAAAATGAGTTCATCGGAGGGAGAATTCTCTCAAAAGCCTCCTTAGAGCTTAGCAGTTAGGGAGTGAACTACAAGTGTTCTCACTAGTTGCGGGAAGTGCAATGTTTTTGCAGAAATTATTTAGATTTTTTTGGCTTTCACTCTGACCATTAGTATAAAGGAAAAACAATGCCCCGTGTGTGTATTATAAATAACTTTGAAGTTAGTCTCCTTGGTTTTTCTGGAAGGCTCACAAAAGTCTCTGTTGGAAGGCTGTATGGAGTTGAAGAAGGATACATGTGATTTAAATTTAAAGATGAGCCAGATATGACCTGTGATCAATTTTCAGCGGCTGTTGTGCACTTGGGCTGCAGAGACATTAAGGAAAGCTTGTAAACTACCTAACAGAGCACTTAAAAATCTAATAAATAAGAAATACAATGCCACTGTCAGAAGCCTTGATGGAGGTCAGAGGGAGCCCGAGAAGTAATTTGTGCAATAAATCCCGTGAATTCCCATTACTTTTTTTTTTCTTCAGACAGGCTAAAAATAGAAGCTTCAAATAAATATACATCAGAGGTAGAAAAGAGAAAATGGTGATTTGGAATGAATTGCTTGATGGCCTAAGCTGAAAATAGAGACACTAGAATCTGAGATTGCAGGCACGGTAGATACCACCATGTTTTTTAGGGAGCCACATTTGATTTGGCAAAACTTCTAACGGGACTGTGTCCCCTAGAAACAAATCAAAGTGAACAAGGTAAAGACCCAGAGAAGTATAAATTTAGTCCCTACTTGGCTGAAGTCTCCTGGACATTCCATAGTCTGACTTCTTTATGATCATTAATGACCATGACTGACGGTGTAGCAGTTCTGATGTCTCAAACCGTCTGGTGTCCCCTCCCATCGTGCCACCACCTTTCTTGATGACCACCAATGACCTTCGTGTTGGTGAGGCCAATGTATTTATCTTGTTGTATCCTCTGCTGCACGTGGGACTGTTATAGGCCCCTCCTTTCTTGAAATGTGCCTCTCTTCGCTTTCAAGATACCCGTATTTCATGCTTTTCTTCCTACTTCCCATTCCCACATTCTCAATATCCTTTGCTGGCTCCTTTTTTCTTCACTTGTACTTAAACACTGATACCCTCCCCCCAAGTGCTATCCCTCACTCTCTTCTCGCCCCACATGCTCTGAGAAACTTCAAGACCCCCAAATTTCTGTCTTTGCCTAACATATGTCTTAACTCCATGTTGTCAAATTCTTTCTAGATCTGTGCTGTTCACTAAAGTCACTGCTCGACACATGTGGCTATTTAAAGTCAAAATCTTAAAATAAAATAAAATTTAACATTTGGTTCTTCATTCACAGAAGCCACGTTTTAAGAGCTTGATAGTTACACGTGGCTGCTGTGTTGGACAGTGCAGCTACAGAACATTGCCATCGCTACAGAAAGTTCTATTGGACTGTGCTAGATATTGCCACTTGAATATTCCACAAGCACCTCAAATGTATTATCAGAAGAATGTTGGTGTGTATGGAAAAGGGGGTCAAAGAGAAGTAAGGGAGGGGAGAAAAGATTCTTTCACTTGTAAGTAATATAAAACCCATCTCAAGAGGATTAAATAATCAAGGGAGTTTAAGTTTATTTTTTTATTTAGAGAGAGAGAGAGAGAGCATGGGGGCATTGGGTAGGGGCAGAGGGAGAGGGAGAGAGAGAATCTCAAGTAGACTCCATGTTGTCAGTGCAGAGCCCAATGCAGGGCTCGATCCCATGAACCACGAGATCATGATCTGAGTGGAAATCAGGAGTCAGACGCTTAAATGAGCGACCCAGAAGCCCCAAAAGGGTTTATTGAGCTGTGTAACTAAATGGCACAAAGAAGGGTGAATTTCGCATGAAGCTTGATCCAGCCACTCAGCAACATTATTAAGGACCATCTCTCTACTCTGCCACCCATAGCCTTGACTTCATCTGAAGGTAGCACCTGTTGAGGAAATAGGTTGGCTGCCGGTCCTCACTGCTATCCAAAGGGGGATAGATGATCGTTGCCTTTGCATTTTCAGTATAAGTCTTCCGATTCATTTTGGTTGGATCAGCCCAGGCAATGGGCCATGTCTATGCCCAAACCAATCACTATGGCCGGGGACACGGAAAGCATTAACTGGCTTCATCCCGTGGTCTATCTTTGGAGCCAGAATCATTTGGAATAAGATTGTCCTGACTCACAAGGGTCTTCAGAGAGAGACTGGAAGATGCGGGGGAGAGAGAAGGGGAACACGGATGCTGAGGAGACACCTGCAGATGTCTGATAGAAGGGAGAAGGCATGACTTTAGAAGAAGATTGAAAAGTGGAGTTTGCAGTGAATTTCCTTTCTTTTCAAGTTTTAGAATCGGGACTCAGGTACTTCGGGTTGACAGGAAGGAAGGAGCAGGACGGTGCATGCTTCTTTCATGTGGCCCACTATTGACCCTTCCATTCTGTGTGTTTCTTTCTTTTTTTTAATGTTTATTTATTTTTGAGAGAGACAGAGCACTCACAAGAGGGGGAGGGGCAGAGAGAGAGGGGAACAGAGGCTCTGAAGTGGCCTTGACACTGGCATCAGAGAGCCGGATGCGGGGCTTGAACTCTTGAACCACGAGATCAAGACCCGAGCTGAAGTTGGATGCTTAACCGACTGAGCTGCCCAGGTGCCCCCCTACTCTGTGTGTTTCTTAAGGAGACCTTTTACTCTGCAGCTGCAGAAATGATAGAGTTTTCTGGGAGGGGTCAGAGGACTATAAAATGAGGTTGTTCTTTCAAAGCCCAAAACAAGGTGGAGGGTGGGGAGGGGCTGTGTATTGTCCCTTTACTGTGATGTTGTTTTTTTTTTCTTAAGGAGGGGAAAAAACGACAAAGAAGCAGGGGAGGGGATGAAAGCAGAAAGAAGGAACACAGGTGGATACGGTACCCCACATCACCTTTTAGACCAGCAGAGGGTAAAGCTGCGATAATGGCACAAGAAATTAATATGTGCCCAAACTAGAACAGACAGCTTTTCTAGAATTTTTACATTGCCCTGTTTTGTTTCGTTTGCCAGTGATGCATATCACCTGTAAGAAAAGCACTATGTCGGGGTGCCTGGGTGGCTCGGTAGGTCAAATGTCCATCTTCGGCTCAGGTCGTGATCTCAGTTGGTAGGCTTGAGCCCCGCATTGGGCTCTCTGCCGTCAGCACAGAGCCGGCTTTGGATCTCCTTCTCCCTCTCTCTCTCTGCCCCTCCCCCACTTATTCTCTCTTTCTCAAAAAAAAAAAAAAAAAAAATTTTAAAAAGCACTGTGTTTTTTGGAAGTTCTGGCAGAAATGTATTTCATTTCATGGAACAGAAGTTGGTAAAACCATGTCTTTTCAGCAAGTATGAATTAAGACCCAAACTGCTTTCTTTCATAACCACATGTAACGAGCATCTTAGCTGTGGAGTGATGGCAATCCCCCAAACTCCATTAACACTTTACTCGGGGAGCCTGAGGAACCCCATTTAATGTTACGTATATTGTCACACCTGGAGGTTCTCCAATGGAAGCGTTTCACTTTTCTTCGAGTAATATGGTACTGGGAAAAAAACTCAACTAGAGCATGTTGAAATTCCCTTTTTGCACAAGTACAGAAATTTTTTTTCCTGAAGTTGCTTCAGGTTATTATTTTTTTTTTTTTTCAAAGCCAAAACATTTGACATGTGTCCACTGTGGGAAGCCCTCCTGAACATTATTTGTGAAACTCAGAAGTGGGGGCATGTTGAGGTCATATCGAATGAGCAGTGGCCCATAATCCAAAGACTGGCATCTTTATGAAGAAGAGATCATCTGGACACAGAGACAGAGAGAAAAACCTACGATGACAGAGGCAGAGGTGGGGGCGGTGGAGGGCAAACCACGGAGGCCAAGAGTTGTCTGTAACTACTTGGAAGCTAAGAGAAGGCAAGACAGGATTCTGTTGCAGCCCCTTCAGATGGCACATGGCCCTACCAACAGTCAGATCTTGGACCTGTGGCCTCCCAGATCACAAGTGAAAGAATAAATTGTCGTTGGAAGCCACCCAGTTTGTGGTATTTTGTTGTGGTATCTGAGCAAACTCATACAGCCACCACGGGCTCCGAGGCCTTTTCTCAGAGCAACACCCGGTTCCTTTTCCTCCCCGCCTGTTTAGAGAAACACAGGTCCTGAGTTGCCAGACTGACTCAAAGTGACTCGCAAATATCCTCCACTGTGGCTAAGACCACCTGCCAGATTCACTGTGACACTTTTCTGATCCCAACCTTGAAGAATCCCTAACCTTCTGAGTTACATCTCACCAACCAGACAGCACAACTTAGGAAAGGGGAGATCTAAATGGAAAATCCGTACGGGATCTGGTTTTCTGAATGTGAATAAACTCCTGCGCTCAAGAAATTTTGCATGTTCTGGCAGGCAGGGCGTTGGCCACAAGCCCTGCTTCCAAACTCTACTTACTAGGGAATTGGATGAGGCATTTAAGTCCTGTGAAACTCAGGCTCCTCATCTGTAAAATGGGTCTATAATTCCCACCCTGACAATTTGCTAGGCTTATTTGGGAATCGGATGAGAGAGGATACGAGTGAACCAGTCTGAAATGGAAATCGCATACACATCTAAGGCACCGATATGCCCAAGGTGGCCACAAAACCCAGTTTCTTAGGGAGGAAGTGGGTGTAGAAAGCTCCTGAGATTTAATACCAGTTGGGTGCTCGAGCGGAGCTCAGAACCAAGGGATCTGCTCAAGGGCAAGCGGCAAAGCCAGAAAGCTCTAACCAGAATTCGGGTCCCTAAAACCAAATGTTCTGTCTTCTCACTGAAACACCTCCCCCCACCCCAGTGGGCCCGGTGCATTTTCTTCTCTGTTATTTTTATGCTTTAGGAAACTGCTGTCTCACTTCTCCCTTTCTTAATTGTTGTCCCTCTCTGTCTTCCTCTTTTTCTCATCCTCTTTCTCTCTCTCTCAAACCACATCTTTCCTTTGACAATTTCAAGTAGAGTGAATACAGGGTTCTCAGCCATCTGGGCATAAAGAACTCACTATGCAGTTCAACAGAAATGATCTCCTTTGAAGAATCCCTACTTTAATCTCCACTAAGGCAGGTTTTTGTGGTGTTAGAGCAAAGTGACACAATACTCTTCAAACTAAAAGCCTTATTAAGTAGTATTCAGAAAATTTTGCAGCTTTCCTACCTTCCTTATAATTGGAGGCTTAATTAACTGGATGAGTTTAAATGATTTTTTAATAGCACTTGGTTATTAGGACTAATAAAATATCCCAGAATAACTGTCTCAACCTTTTGGGGAAGGGCCAATGATCATCTTTAACATTATTATGATTAAAAAAAATACATCTTGGTTGAGTTAAAGCATATGTGTATATAATGCATGTCTTAGTGGGGTTGGAACCAACATACGCCAGAGCCAACAGCCTTTTGTGGCAGATACGGTCACAGCAGGTGACCCCCAACCTGGGAGAGCATCTCTTTCCTCTGAGGTCTCTTGTGATGCAGTGAAAAGCTTGATTGTTTCAGGGGGACCCATTTTAAGACCTGATTACATGTGTCGGGGAGAGACAATTGGATGTTGGATCATCTCACCATGGAGATAATAATGAGCCTTCCCAGGCTGGAAACCCCTCCTTCCCTCACCAACTGTGGGACCTGAGAAAAGTGCAGGGGTCACTGGGTTCTCAGCTGGAGAAGTAAGCACAGTAAGTCCTGCCTTTACCTGTGTGATCCACGTAAGAAAATGAGTGTGAATCTTGGAATCAAATTTGCAAAACTCTATACAAATGGGAAGTGCTATTCTCCATGCAGGAAATGCCCTCAGAGGGACCCGAATGGGGTGGGGGCAGCCCATGTACCATTGCTTTCTTCGATACTAACTTCAAATGAGGCCCCACCGCAGCCCCTTCTCAGGAGCTGCCCTTGACATTCCAATCCAATGGGACCCTTCAGTCCTCTTGAGATGCCCTTCCCCACTGATTCTGCACTGCCCCCAAAGTCAGTGTACCCAAGGGTCTTCCACAGTGAACCTAGACCTTTGACCCCCTTTGGTTCTGCGGCTCCTGTGGCATCTCTGGTCCTTCTCACTAAAGACAGAGTCTTAGGGGACCAGGTGAGGGGGGAAGGGTAGACCGCCCTTGCCTCCGGCACCGTAGGCACCTGTTACACTCTGCTGCTCCTCCAGCCATGAATGAAAACTCACTGTGGTCCAAGCCACGGCCACCTACGGTGCTGTGATTTCTCAGACCAGAAAGGTGAGGACAAAACAAAGCTGTCCACCGCCCCCGCCCCCAGCACATACCTCACTGTCAAATCGCTCTTCTTTTCTAAGGGCAGAGGGAATAAGGGACCCTGTGCCTGGCTCTGGAAGCTTCCAGGGCATTTGTCCCCAGCAACCGTGGGGTTCCTGATCTGGGACTTTAACATGACCTTCCCTGCAGGGTGGGGGTGGGGGTGGGGAGGAGCATTCCTCCAAGGTGCCCTCACCACCATCACTGGGGCTGACACTCTCCTTTATAGGCACTTTGAGCCATGGATCCAGTGGGGGCAGAAGTAGAGGGGATACTGTGACCCTGGGAAGATTTAGGGTGACTATTCTGTAGGCAGCCTTCAGAGGGAGAATGAGGCATCCCACCAACTCCTGCCTCCACCCGTACCCCTGAGTGCATCCCACCAACTCCTGCCTCCACCCATACCCCTGAGTGCAACCTTCCAGCAAAAGGGAAAATCCTTTGCCTCTACGGGTAGCTCTGGTCCAGCCTCCTGGGGCACATGCAAATCACCGTGGCCACCCCCTTCCCCACGCTGTTCCAAGCTGTGAGTTCCATTGCTAAATTCCTAAAATCAAAAGAAGGCATATCTCTTGGTCACCATGGAACCTGTTCCAGGGGCAAGAACTGAGCCTGGGCTTCGGAATCCAGGAAATAGAAGGGTTCCTGGGAGCTCCTCCATCAGAGCACGTATCTGGTTCTTCCGGATGCCCAAGAAGGAGCCTGGGAGTCATTCCAACACTGCCTTCCCCTCCCTCTGCCTTGGGCTTCTCAGTTAGCAACTCCGCTCGCCTCATCTCGGAAATTTGTCCCGAGTCCACGTCCCAGTGTCTGGCCCCACTGTCAGCCTTTCGTCCACACCAGCCTCTTTTGTCTGCTTTTCCTTCCTGAAGTCTGCCCCTTTGCAGTCCGTCTTTCCACACAGGCTGCCCAGTGGTCCCTTAAAAGCCAGATCTGACCATGTCACTTGCCTCCTTACACAGAATCCCCCAAGAGCATGTTATTGTCACTAGGGCAAGAGTCAAACTTCGTGGCCTAACTCCCAAACCCTGGAGGACCTGGCCGTGGCCGGATTCCCCAGGAGCCCTGTAACCATTATCCTCGCATTCTCTTCTGCCCTGATATCGCCGATCCTCAGTTCAGGGTTGTGCCTTATCTTTAACAACGTAACATTTCTGAAATTCTGATGTGTTTGAAATGGACCTACGCACTTAGTGTTTCAATCCCCTCCTCAGAGAAATTGTTAACAAATCAATGGTGCATAACCATTGATTCAATCAAGGTAACCAATAATGTATTGGACCCGAGGAGCCACCATGGCAAGTGGGGGACGCAAGTATCACTTGGCGAAAGGAGAGAAAGATGTACTCTGGAATTTGAACTTTACCTAGTGGAGCCCCCTGGAAAGGATGGGAAGGGTCAAACTGGTGTTTTGATGTTAGGACAGAAGAGAGAACCAGACCTTTGAAGTAGAAATCTCTAAAAGACATTTTGCAGATGGACGTTAAAGTAACGGCCTATTAACGCAGATAGTGAGAAACAAGGGGGCGGGGGAGCAGACTTTTTCTGCAGAGGGCCAGATAAAAATGTTCCAGGCTCTGTGGGTCATCCTGTCAGTCAGAACTATTGTTCCAGTGCAGTGGTATGGAAGCAGCAATGGACGGTGTGTAAACGAATGGGTGTGGCTGTGCCCCAATAAAACTTTATTTATAAAAACAAGTGACATTCCAATAAATTAAAAAAGCGTTTGATAAAACTTTATTTGTAAAAATATGGCCTATGGGTTATGGTGTGCCAGCCCCTGGGTATGGCAGGGAAATACCTAACATTTTCTCAAGCAGAATTCTGGAGTAGCTAGAATCTTGGAGTTGTACAGTGGGTATCAGTCAAGGTTTTCAGCAACAGTTTTGAAGCTAAAGGACCTATTCATAAAGGAATGAGTGGGATGAGGGAACCAACAGGGGATGTTGAGCACCACCCTCACCCCCCCACCCCCCACCCAGGGACGCACAGCAGCTGGAAGCCATCACCACCCCAGGGCCCAAAGGGACAAGGGGAGAGAATAGTATTCCTGGAGCTCAGATAAAAGCTGTGACCTTGGAACAGGAGCCACCCGGCAGAAGCAATGGCCATGGAGGGACACAGCCACCATGGGGACTGCACCCAAATCAGGAAGAGAGGGAGGAGCCTTTCTCTCTATGGTTTGTTCTTTCCAAAGTTGATGCTTGCCCTACCGCCCATCTTCATCCCCATTTTGCCTTTGGTCATTCCTCTGCCTCCAAGCACTTACGTATCTCAAACTAATAAATGTCTTTAAGATACCTTTAAGAAAGGCTGTTCCATAATCCTGCTTCAGTAATCGAGTGCAAAGTCCTGTCTTTTATACCCAGCAAGCATTTCCCCCAACCTAAACCCCACATTTAATGGTATTTATATCCTCTTTCTTTGCCACTCATGGATGCGAGGCACACTTTTGGGTACTGAGGTTCACTCGAAGGTGATTAAGACTCAAGGAACTCGGGGCGCCTGGGTGGCTCAGTCAGTTGAGTGTCTGACTTCGGCTCAGGTCATGATCTCACACTCCATGAGTTGGAGCCCCGCGTCGGGCTCTGTGCTGACAGCTCAGAGCCTGGAGCCTGCTTCTGATTCTGTGTCTCCCTCTCTCTCTGCCCCTCCCCTGCTCATGCTCTGTCTCTCTCTGTCTCAAAAATAAATAAAAAACATTAAAAAAAAAAAAAGACTCAAGGAACTCAAAATCCAGTAGAAGAGATAGACTGCTACCTACTCAAAATATGGATTCAAACACGCTACATGAGAGGTTTGAGCCAAGGGCCATGAGAACACAGAGGAAGGAAGGCTTAACTCCAGCCGGTCTAAGGGAAGGCTTTGCCAAGGGGGTCGTGTTTGAATTAGATCTTGAGTAGGGGTTTTCTGGAAAGGGGAAACAGCTTGAGCAGAGGCTCTCAGAGGAGAGAGGGGTGTGTTCTAGAAGACAGGGTATCAGAGGAGATGAAGCAGAGCAGGTGGAGTGAGCATAGTGCCTGGTGAGATTAACAAGGCTGGTGGGGCTGGGCCATGAAGGTCCCTGCATCCCTGATGAGACGAGACCATTGAGTCTGAGAGGAAGCATGGTGGACTCAATGCAGACGAATGACAATTAGTCTCTAGACCTTGAATACTCAACTTTCACATTAAAATGGAAAAAGAGAATTTCTCTAGAACTTCGTTCTCTTGCCTTCTCTGCTCCGGCTATGTCTCAGAAGCAGACCCTGCCCTCACCAGCCCCCTGTTCTGTTCAGCTGCTTTTTTCAACAAAAACGCTTCTTCCAAACAGTTAAACGTGAATTTTGGATCTCATTTTTCGATTTCCATTCATTACCAACTGCGGTCGAAAGATTTGCATGATGAGAAGTGGGAAGACGAAATTGTCTTCTCCTTGGAGAAATAATTTGTGCACCTGCCATTTCGAAATTGTTCCAAGTTCATGCTTCACGAGAAAAGTTACAAATTGCTCTCTGGAATGGAGCTGAGGTACCATCTGCGAGCGACCTCACTTGCATCTGGTGGGTTAATATCTGGAACACCTTCTCAGCGTGGCCTTGGGGGAGCGAATGAAGAGTCACGAATCAAGGCCACCGTTAGGGCGTTTATTCATGCACTTATTAAATATTTATTCACCACTGACTAGGTACGCAGTACCGGGCAAGATGTGCTAGGAGGTACACTCACCTGAATCGAAAAACTCAAGTCTTCCCATACTGGACAGTAAGCCCCATGAGGCAGGGACTTTGCTTACTGATTCACTGGTCTATTGCCAGCACAAAGCGGTGGCCAATCGATATTTACTGAATGAATGAATAAAGGAACAAAAGCATTCCCCCCTCCCCCGCCCCTCTCATGCTCATGCTCTTTCTCTCTCAATAATAAATAAACGTTAAAAAATTAAAAAAAAAAACAAAAACGGGGCGCCTGGGTGGCTCAGTCAGTAAAGTCTCCGACTTCGGCTCAGGTCACTATCTCATGGTTCGTGGGTTCGAGCCCCGCGTCGGGCTCTGTGCTGACAGCTCAGAGCCTGGAGCCTGCTTCGAATTCTGTGTCTCCTCCTCTCTTTGCCCCTCTCATACTCATGCTCTTTCTCTGTCTCTCAATAACAAATAAACGTTTAAAAAATTAAAAAAAAAAAAAGGATTTATGCTGTAATGGAAAGACTACTGGTCGCCTGGGTTTGAATCCTAGAATCTGATCATGAGCAAGCCAGTTTCTTTATCTATAAAAATGACTTGCCTGACTTATTGAAAGTAACAGCTTTGATCCTAATAGCATTGAAAACCTGTAGTTCCGTATCTTGTCCCTATATATCTTTGTCCTTCTGAATGGGAGAAACCAATCTACAAAATATCATAAACATCACGGTTTCTAAAAAGTCATCATCCACTCTCTGGACGCCAGGTAATACTAATTGATACTGGAAACGGGGGAACTTGAGAATCCAACAGAATAGAAATGGTAAACTACAGAATGAACTCCCCCCGCCTTCTTTGTTGGCATGGTTTTCAAGAGCCCGGGGAACAGAAGCCCTACCAGTTCCCTCTCTGCCACAGATGTACGATGCCAGCTAATGGAACTTTCTCTAGCCCCCTTGTTATACAATCAGCAAAGTGAGGTGATCAGCAGAGAGCCGGCCTCACCACCCCTCCTCCCCCTCTGCTTTTTGGTCACGTGAGTCCTGATGGTCAGCAAGCCCGCTCTTCCCCGGCAGTTGTAACAGTTCAGATAATAGGCCCACAGACGTCAGCCCTGCATTTATCCGCTTACAATGGCTCAGTTCTGCACTGCAGCATTATTCGAAGCCCACTTTGAAACAAACGCGCCTTGAAACGCAGACAACTGTGCCTCCCCCCACCCCCACCTCTGCTGGGAACTTTAAAAGACACCTCGGTGAAACCAAGCTGAGCCGTAATGAGAAGGGGATTTTCCTGAGCACGAGCCGGGAGGCCGGCAGACTCTTAATCAATAAACTCAAATGCCACATGAGTTCCAGATTCAGGGGCAGAGCCTGGACTTCCTGCTAGCTTGCAGAGCTCCAGCTGGTGTGGCTTCTCCCAGAGTTGGTCACAAATGTGGCAGAGGAGGGGGTGCCACCTGAGATGCTTCACCATCTCCGGGGCAGAGGAAAATGCCATCTCTCTTCCTGACCATCTTCCTTCATGCCGGAAGCGTCCAGCTCCAGGCCACTCTTTTAGATTATTGGAGGCACGGGGTTCCTGACCTTCTCTCTAAAGAACAGAAGTAGTAGTTCCACCTGCCAATCTAGCAGCAGCAGCCACACCTGTGAAGGCTGTTTACCGTCACAAAGGGCTCTCGCTAGTTTGTCGTTTGACCCTTGCGATACCCAAGAATTGCGTTTCTCTTTTTTAATAGATTTTTAAAAATGGTTATTTATTTATTTTATTTTTAGAGGCAGGAGGGGCAGAGAAAGAGGGAGAGAGAGAATCCCAAGCAGGCTCTGAACTGACAGCGTGGAGCCTGACACGGGGCTCGGACTCACGAACCGGGAGATCACAGCCTGAGCTGGAATCGAGAGTCGGACGCTTAACTGCCTGAGCCACCCAGGCGCCCCAAGAATCGCATTTCTGAGGAGTGATGTCTCGCAGGGAATGCCGCTGTGAACCACACCTGAGGACCTGCCACAGAGAATGGTGAGGCAGGCTGATGAGCCCGGGTCTCTGATGCCTTTGAGGAGCAGGGCCGCCCTGCCAGCCTAGACCAGCCATACGACAAAGTAAGAGAGAAATAGATCGCTGTCTTAGGGTTGCCAGATTTGGCAAATTAAGTTATAAAATGCTCAGTTAAATTTGAATTTCAGACAATCAACAGATAATTTCCAATATTGTATGAGATGTATTTACACTAAAAAGTTTTTTGTTGTTTGCCTGAAATCCAAGTTTAACCGGGTGTCCTGCATTTTATCTGGCAAGTTGGCCCTTTGTTCTCAATTTAGGCCAGTGTAGTTTGGGGGTCTCTTTGTCCCAGTAGATGAGCCTTTTCCTTCACTAACACACCACCATGACCGGGGACTGAGTGCTGGGTCTCACGTGGGGTCCCGAGCACCTCACCTGCTCTGATGTCCCCATCGTGGTCGCACTTCTTGTTCTGGTCTGTCCTGGGCCTCCAGTTATTACTGGGCTTGTGTTTTTCTCTCTGTTCCCACGTCTCGCTCTAGTAACAGCCTGGAAGCCTAGTCTCTGAAAGAACAGGAGCCGTGGAGTCCCTTGACACTGTTTCCTGGGGTGTTGAGTTCTGATTCTTTTTCCTCGTTATTGTTTATACCGTGTCCCCCTTCCTAGGCTGTGAACGTCCTGAGGGCAGAAGCGGTGTCATTTTCGTCTCTGGCTCTGCAGGGCCAGCCAAGGCCTAGAAGAGAAGAATGAGTAGACAATATTTGTTTTTGTTTTTTTTTTTTTTAATTTTTTTTAACATTTATTTATTTTTGAGACAGAGAGAGACAAAGCATGAACGGGGGAGGGTCAGAGAGAGGGAGACACAGAATCTGAAACAGGCTCCAGGCTCTGAGCTGTCAGCACAGAGCCCGACGCGGGGCTCGAACTCACGGACTGCGAGATCAGTCAAAGTCAGCCACTTAACCGGCTGAGCCACCCAGGCGCCCCTAGACAATATTTGTTTAAGTGCAATAGGCTGGATGCTTTTGCCTCCCATACCTGCAAATTCATGTGTTGAAACCAAATCCCCGATGTGATGGTACGGGGAGGTGATTAGGTTATGAGGGCTTCCCAAATGGGATCAGTGCCCTTATAAAAGGGACCCCAGAGAGCTCCCTTGCCCCTTCCACTGTGTGGGGGCACAGCAGTTAGGTGGACATCTCACCAGACACCAACTCTGTCAACACCTTGATTGTACACTTCCCCAGCCTCCAAATCTGGGAAATAAAATTCAGTGGATGGTAATTTTTTCTTACATTTATTTATTGTTTTTATAATCTCTACCCCCAATGTGGGGCTCGAACTCACAACCCTGAGATCAAGAGCCCCGGGCTCTTCTTGACTGAGCCAGCCAGGCGCCCCGGTGTATTGTATTTTTGTTAGAGCAGCTCAAACGGACTAAGACATGAAGTAAGCAAATGCTACCCCTGGGCCGACTAGGCCTCCGGCTGGTGTGCTGGAGCCCCAGGTTGACTAGGACAGGTGCCCCTGACCCGGGCTTGGGTCCAGACTCCGGGAGCAGGTGGAATTGCACTGCCGAGCCCCTGACACAGCCATCCAGTGCCGAGCTTGGAGGTTGCTGGGGAGAACTAGGCAAGGAGCAGACATGCCCCCTTGGAGGAGAACGGCCCAAACCCCTGACCCACCCCTTGGGGGTGACTCTGATCAGGTGGCAGGAGTGTCACAGCAGCCTCCACAATAGAATTCTCCAGGAGGATGGGACCCTCCCAAGGGTCAAGGGTTGACCCTTGACAAGGGCCAGAGGCCAAAGGGTAACAGAGGTTTAAGCTCCACGAGACAACCGTCCTAGTCAAGCTATTGAGGTTTTGTGCCCGAGCCGAGTGGCTGTAAAAGTCGCTTTGCAGGACCAGAACCTGGGAGTCCAGGCCAGATCTGCAGTAACTCTGCAGACAGAGCAACCCACCTGACTCCCTGGGGAGCTATGGCGGGCTAAGGGTGGGGGGCCCGTCACGGCCCAGCAGCAGAACTGAAGTCGTCTGTGTCCCCAGCGGCACCGTGGGCTTTGCCTGCCTTGGGGGGCTGCCTGAGTTTATGGGCACCAGACCAGCACGGCTAGGACGGAGCCTCCGGCTCGGGTACACAGAGGCACCTCTGAGGGGTTCCTGAGCCTGGCAGGGCAGGGGGCCCAGGGCAAAAGCCCGGGCATCTTGTCAAGCTGGCGTGTTGGCATCTCTTTCTGAGTTGGCATGGAGAAGCGCGAGTGGCACTTTGGCCCTTGAAGATGCTGTTTGCATCCCAGAGCCTGTGAAGCAGGACCCGCCAATGACTTGGGGGCTGGCCACCCTGAGCTGGGCGGGGGAGCCGCTGTGCCTCTTTGAACCACTAGAATTTCAGCCACAACCCCCCTATTCTGTCCTCCTGGGGTGTGCATTGCTCGTCTGGCTGCAAGTCCCCCATGCTGGCTTGCTGGGGCTTCCTGTCGTTTATTTTATTCATATGGTTATATGGATTTGCCTCAAAAAAGATTTTTTTTTTAATTTTTTTTTTAACGTTTATTTATTTTTGAGACAGAGAGAGACAGAGCACGAACGGGGGAGGGTCAGAGAGAGAGGGAGACACAGAATCCGAAACAGGCTCCAGGCTCTGAGCCGTCAGCCCAGAGCCCGACGCGGGGCTCAAACTCACAGACCGCGAGATCGTGACCTGAGTTGAAGTCGGACGCTTAACCGACTGAGCCACCCAGGTGTCCCTCAAAAAAGATTTTAAGGTAAATTTGTTTTCCCTGTGAGGTAAGGATTATTATTGCTATTTTAAATGAACTGCAGCTTAGAGAGGGGACACCACACAGCTAGCGGGCACAGCTAATAGCAGAGCTGAGATGGCATTGCAGGTCGTTTTGACTCCAAATTGAAGTCTCTTGTCCCCCCCCAATAGACTTAGAAGTTAGGAAGCACTTGATACCTCTAAAAGAACACGTAACAATGTCCACGTAGGTCGTAAAGTGTAGCAATAAAATGTCCCTTCTGTGAGGCACCCGTGGAGGTCTCCGTGGGCCACACTGCTTCTAGATGAACGTTGCCAGGGACCCGCCAGGAGTCAAGCTGAGCCCAGAACCTTCTAGAGTTGTGTCCTGAGACTCTCACGGCCCCTGGAGGTAGGGGCGGGCGAGCATCTCATTCTCAGTGTACAGACAGAGAAACGGAGGTGCTAAGGCTTTTCCATTCGGGCCGTGGCCTCACGGCAGGACAGAGCCCAGCACTTCCCCACCCATAGCTGCTTGTCACACCCTCCGGGGACCTTTTGGAAAGCGTAGATCGATCCCTGAGCTTTATCCCTGACCTTGTAGATCTGAATTTCCAGAGCTGTGGCCCAGGAGGGCATTTTTTCCAAAAGTTCCCAGGCGACTCTAATGCAGCTGGCCCAGATCCCGGTCTGGGGAACTAACGTTCCCCGGCACTGTGCCACACCGAGTGGTCGGGAGGGAGGGCCAGAGCTGCAAAGCTCCGGACGCACCTGCTGGCCTTTGCCTGCTCGCGATTCTCAGTGACCTGCAGCCCACGGGAAGAGCCTCGGGGACCCTCCTAAAACAAACACGCAAACCCTTTCCCCAGGCAAAGAGCACTCCTTCCCAAAGCCTTTCATTGTCACATACAATCAACGTTACTTAACAAATGAGTATCGAAGCTTCCTAATATTTGGTGTTTATAAGGTAAAAGGAGCCTGTCGCTAGCATTTGCTGAGGGCTCTAATTCAGCACTCTCCCGAGGAGTCTGGCGGCCACCCAGCTCTTGGCAGCAGAGATGGCTGGGAATCCTGAACCTCCGGGAAGGATCCCCACTGCCAGCGTCCCGTCCGCGCTGCCTTGTGCTGGCTGGGCTTTTCAGACTCACCAGTATCCATGGAGTTGGTGACAGGCTGTTTGGTTAACCCTGTAGCGTGTAGTGATGCCTATTTGTATCAACCGTTTGGGGAGTCTGTAATTTTCCAGCAACTAGATGCTAGCATTTCAGACCGTAGAATTCATTTGCAAATCATCCACATCCCTGTCACAAAGGCAGGTGTGTACGTGCGCCTCTGGGTCCCTCGAAACTGCTTGGATGGTGGTATTGTGTGTTATCGCACACGATGGAAATCAGGGCAGGTTGTGGCAGGTGGATCACCGGCTCTTTTTATCCAATGGGGGCACCAGTCAATGAAGTTCGAGAGCCACTGGCCTACGGGCATCAACTCTTGGAGCTGGAAGGCATCTCGGCCCCCAAATCAGGGAGCCCCAGAATTTGCTATGGGCTCGTTAACGATCTAGACCCAAGAGGTAGTTTCTTCCAATTTCAAAGACTAAGGCTGGGCACGTGGACAGTGGCTGCCTGCTCGATAACATGATATTTGATTTACAGCAGCCCAAGAGCGTAGCTTGGGCGTGTTAATATTGGATTATTTCTCTTCATAGTTAGCTGCCTCCTCACTTCACCGTTTCCATGGCAACACTTCTCAAACACCACTTCGTACTCTGAATACACAATGTAAACAATCTGCAGTTGAACATTTCCCAATTTAGGGGTTTGGAGCCAGAGCCAACAGGCCTGCCATTAGGGATAAGGGTGAGACTCCCCTGGGAAGCCACGGGGAGCCGGATGCTGAGGGGGTCACGGCAAGGATGCCCGAGCCAGCTCTCCGGTGGCCTGGGGGCCAAAGGGTCTCTAGAACACTGCTCTCTCTTCAGGGGGTATTTAGTAGATGAGGGGCTCAGAGTGACTTATGGAGCTGGTAGGCCTCCATCACTTAGAGATGAGCGACTGGAGGCTTGGAGGAGTGAAGTGACTTTCTCATTGCCACACAGTGGCATACTCATGGCGGATGCCGCGGGCCCATCCTGGTGTTCTTCCCCCTGAAGCCTAGACTCACTCTCCTCCATTGCAGCACGACGATCTGGGAAGTCACTACCGGTTGATCACGAAACGGCACATAAGACCCAGTCCAATTGCCATTCCAGCAGAACCAATACTAGATCCAGTCCTGCCAAAGGAATGACATTAGCGTGGATCACTTGTTCGGAAGCCGGGAGACCCAAGAAATAAGAAGATAAAGCAGGAGGGAAGTGACGCGGCAAGCATCTTCTGGGTGCCAGGCACGAATGAGGTTAGTGCTGCCTTAGGATCTTGTCTCACCTTTGAAACTCATCACCTCCTCATTCAAAGGGAGTCAAGGGTGGGCTCCGTCCAGACAAAAATCCAACAGAGGGGCAGAGCCGGGCGGAGAATGTTGGAGAGAAACTAAGTGTGGACGGATCCAGAGGCCTAAGACAAAGCAAGTCCATAAGATGCTCCGGGGAGCAGACGGAGGAAGCAGGATCCGTGGACAGACACAAAGCACAGCGGTGGGGGCCCAGGCCTTGTGCTGGGAGCTGCGTGGGGTGGGAGAGGGAACGCAGGTTTGGGAGCACAGCCGGTGCACCCCGGGGCCGCGTCGTGAGTGCAGGGAGGGTCACACTCAGGCTCACTCTCACGGGCTTTGGGGCGTGTGGCAGAAGACAGAGGCTCCTACAGATGTTCAGGGCTCAGTGGATGGGGGACAGGCCTTTAAGGAAAGACCAGCCCCCATTGTTCACAGCCAGGAAACTGAGGCACGAAGAGATTAAGTGATGCTTTCGGAGCCACCCAGCCTGTGAGGCCCATGTGAGAGTGAGGCACAGATCTGCAGACCCCAAACCCTACTCGTTGTCTTAGGAATCACCCCCTGCCCCGCATTGGCGGTTTTCCTGTTCCGGTTCAGAGTCATAGAAAAACAGGTGGGAGGGGACAGCACAGAGGGTAACTGGGATGTAGGGTCTGAGGAGAAGTATAGCTGATAGGCAGAAGAGGGGTGGTTGGGGTGCAGAGGAAGGACCCTAAGGTGGCAGGAGGCTGGCAAGGGCACCCCCTTGTCTCCAGGGATCTTGTGCCAGGGCGATAGCGATTGTCCAGAGCTGCCTGACTTGGGGCTTCAGCCGGCAGTTGGTGACAACATTCTTTGTGCCTCTTGCTTTGAGAATCGCCTCCTCTTGTCTTGCTGGCTGCGGGAGTGGTCCCTGAGGCAGCCCAGACTGGGACCCCTCCTCTGCCTCAGGGAAAGGCCCTGAGTGCCCGGATGAAAGGGACACCCCCTTGATCCCTCCTGTGTCCTGTCAGCCCAGAGGGACACCAGTGACAGGCACTTCCAGGGTCTCAGCAAGCTCCACGTTCAGGCAGCATCATTGCAGGAATTGTCTCTATTCAAGGAAACAGGGACGCAGCCCATGGCCCAAAGAATAGCCCAGAACCCCACTGAAGCCATCGATATGTTTTCTTCTTATCAAAGGAGGTATTTTTATATCCAGTCTCTGCCCATACATAGTAATGCACACATTTCCACATAGTTATAAGCATGACAAGGAGGATTATTGGTTTTGTTTTGTTTTTGAAATAGAAAAACGTCAGACCTTTTTCTTTCAACTTCCTAGCAACCCTTAGCAACTTTTGATTTCTGAGTGAATGATCACATGATTGCTGTGTCTTTAGCAATGAACCAAAGAACACTCCTGGCCTCAGGAAGTTGGAGAGAGAGGCTCAGCATGTTTGGGAAGATGCCACCCGCGAGTCTCCTGTGGGGAGAGGCCGCTGTTCCTACAGGTCAAGGTTTGGGGAAGTGGTAAGTGAGGGCTCCTCATTTGGCTGCCGAGTAGGCTTTGGAGCAGTGGGGGGATGCAGTCCATCATCTGTAGGTTTTAAAAAAGCAAACAGAAAGGGAGGCTTATTCCTTGCACAGTTGGTGCAGAGTTTCTGCCTTTCTGCCCACATCCCAGGGACCCAGAGCTGCCCCACTCACCCAACAGAGCCCTGGCTGTTCCTTTGTATTTGGTTTCCAAGGTGCCTCAGGAGGTGGGGGTGTGCCTGCTGTCTGTTCTCCCAGGGATGGCCCGTCAGGTTTCCCTGGTGATGCTAATGGGTCCCCAGACCTATAAGAGTGTCCCTGAGCCAGGTCTGCTCTCCAGGTTCTGTTCTCCAGCCTGCGCCAAGCTGGTCTTGCCTGAGGCCCTTGTCCTGAGCTCTCCAGGCCCTCAGAATATTACCATGGAGCAAAATCCACATGCATTTCTGGGCCCTGGGCTGTAAACCTGGGGCCCTGACAACGCCCTTCTCTGCAACCGCCAGCCCCCCTCACCCTCAGTGACTTGAACACAGTTGTTCTGCCTTTTCTGTGGGCTCCTCAGAAGAAAGAGGGAGCTGAGAATCACGCCATGCCTCCTGTCCTTAGAGAAGTCCTCTTTTTTTAAGAAATTTTTTTTGTGTTTATTTATTCATTTTTGATAGAGACAGAGAGACAGAGCATGAGCAGGGGAGGGGCAGACAGAGAGGGAGAGAGAGAATCCCAAGCAGGCTCCACACTGTCTGTGTCGATCCTGATGCTGGGCTCGATCTCACGAAGTGTGAGATCCTTATCCTGAGCCAAAATTGAGAGTTGGATGCTTAACATACTGAGCCACCCAGGCGTCCCGAGAAGTCCATGGCAGTTTGCCACATGGAAAGAGCCACAAGCCAGGAGGCCAAGGCCCGGCTCCACCCCTGACTCAGGGTGACCCTGGGAGAGTCATGCCCCTTTTCTAGGCCTCAGCCTCCCCACCTGTAAAGTGCAGACGTTAGGCTAATCCGTACTCCTCAAAACACCATTTCTACGGGGACATAACTGGTGATAGGAGCAGAAAGGGTGCCAGGGCCAAATAAGTTTGGGAAATGTTGGATTCGGCAGACCATAAGAGGCTTCACCGCTGCAGATCTTCTCAGAGCTGTAATGCACCTCGTAGATTTCCAAAAGGGGATTGTAGCATAAGGAATTTTCTAAACATAGAACATCTCCATCTTCTTAGCGTCAGCATGAGAATTCCCTTTCTCTCCTTGGAGAGGCAAGGAGAGATTGATCTTTACTGCTTTGAGCATCGAAGGCTGTTTGGCCTTTCAGTGGTCTGTCACTAACTAGACTAAGCTTTAGTTGTATTTCTACAATACGAATAGGCCTGGCAAGACCTTGGCAGTGGGTGGGGGCCACCTTAAGGTTCAGGGGAAGTTTCCAGTCCTCCGTCCTCCAGAATTTGTACCCCAAATCCCATATGTACAGCTTGTACACTTTCCTGGGGTGCAGTGGGTGGTTGGGGGGGTGGATAGTGTCTATGGCATTCAGCAAATTTTCCCAGGCATCTGTACCCCAGTGGGGACCCACTGCGTTTAAACTCTTACCTTGGTAGAAAGTCTGACTATGGAGGAGTTTGTGTGGAACACACCAGCTGGGACTTTGCCATCTTGCTGCGAGTCAGAGCAGAGGGAACAGGGAACAGAAATGGCAGGACAGCGGGCAGAACATGGGGATAAGAAGAGAGATTAAACAGCACCTCCGCCCTGGGCAGGCCCCGGCACTCCTGACTTCTTCCCTGGTCCCGCTGTCCGTGCTCCTGAAACTCATCCCCTGGTTCTGAAGTATGGAACGTGGCTGCTGAAAACTAATGTCCATGGCAGGGGGAGAATTACCGCTGTCTCAGAAAGGCCCCATGTCGTCCAGGTC
The DNA here is from genome assembly GCF_046562875.1 of Panthera onca. Taxonomy (NCBI): domain Eukaryota; kingdom Metazoa; phylum Chordata; class Mammalia; order Carnivora; family Felidae; genus Panthera; species Panthera onca. Next base: position 134,645,663 of record NC_138344.1, read on the forward strand.
ACCGGGGCTCTGTGTATGACACTGTCGCTCAAGGGCACAGATGTCCTGAAAGTACGTGTCTCCTCAAGGCCAGACACTTTCTTTCACTTCCTTGGAGACCCTAGGGCCTGTGGCTTGGACTCTTTCTGTGCAAACCAGAGAATGATGCAGAGAAGCTGAGAACCGGATGAGGGAACCCACCGCCTTGTTACAGAGCACAGCCTGCACCTACAGATGCATCCCGAGGCAGCGGGGCATCCTTGAGGGGACCAAGAGAAGATTCTAGCGGAACAAAGACCCAGAGGCGTGAAGCCTGGATCCACAGAGGGACGCCGTGAAGAGTTCATTCAAAAGCTGAGTTCTAAAGTTCACCATTCTGGCTGGCTGCTGTCTTTTGATCACTGGCCTTTGAAACAGAATGCTAATCATAAGTTTATACATTATTATTTACAAGCAGCCTGAGGGATTAGAGTTCTCTCGGCTCGAAGGGCCTCATGACCGCTCACACGCATGACCCAGTGGAGGGTGGTTTCAGCGGTGGTCAGAGGGGACATCAGAGCTGTGCGCTGCTCACAAAAGCTCTTTTCTTTCTCTTCTTGGATATCTTCTCAAGTATCTGCCTGTCTCTACCCAAAATCTCTCCCCGCTGCAGGTAAGAATCTGCTGGAGAGTTTGCTTTCAGAACCCGGTCGAAAGGGGGGAGAGAGGAAAAGGAGAGACCCCAAATCTAGCCAACAACATTCATCAAAAATCCTTTAAATTAATTTAAAACGCTGAGTCATACAGACCCATCAGCATTGCATAACAGACATTAAAGTATTAGTATTACTTTGGGGGGCACTTTATTATGCAACAAAGTGGTAAATCTCTTCTGGGCCCTTTTTTTTAAAAATTTTTTTTATTTTAATTCCCCAAAAGACTTGCAGGTGGTGAATTTATTTTCAAATGGGTTGTTGTTCCAGGCTCCTATTCAGTCTTTTGGCTCAGAGCAAGGGTGGTGGTCCCTGTGAAAGTTAATATCTAAAATTAAAGGGGTCTTGGTACTTTAAAAACACTTTCAATCACTTACGAAAATAGAACCATCCATTCATTTAACAAGTGTTTCCTGGCAGCCTATCTGTGCAGGAGAGTAAGCTCTGCACCTGAAATTCTGAGCTTCGGTCTCTCTTTGTCTTTCCTGGGTCTTAGTTTCCCCGGCTGTAAAAGGGGGGCTTGGATAGGAGAGGGAGACACAGCATCCAAAGCAGACTCCAGGCTCTGAGCTGTCAGCACAGAGCCAGACGCAGGGCTCGAACTCATGAGCAGTGAGATCATGACCTGAGCTGAAGTCGGACGCTTAACCGACTGAGCCACCCAGGCGCCCCAAGGAAAGTTCATTCTTGAGGTAGGACGGCTGAGCGCAGAGATCCTGGACCCAGACTGCCTGGCTTTGAATCCCAGCTTTGTCACTTAGTAGCTGTGTCACTTTGGGCAGGTTCCTTAACCCCTCAGAACACCTGGCTCTTCCACCTGAAAACTGACAAGGGTAATGGTATTTACCTCCCGGAGTTGTTGGCAGGATTAAATGAGTCAATAGATGTAACGTTCTTTGAACACTGCCTGTCCCAGACCCAGGGTAGATAAATGATACGTTGTGATGATTGTTTCTGTTGAGGCCTTGGCAATATGTCTCTTGTGCATGGCACAGGCTGTTTACCAGGCCCCTTCCTCTCTCGGGGGGCGCACAGCGGGTCCAGCCTCCCTGGCAGCTGTGGTCCCAAGGCTGTGTTCTAACCCCTAGGATGTGGGTGGAGTTGAAGCCGCCACTTCCAGGCCTGGCCTATAAAAACCTTCCATTTGGGATTCTCCGTGCCTTTCCCCGCGGCTGTCTCGGCACAGACCGGCTCGGCACCCCCAGGAGCCACGGGCTGAGGATGGCCCAGCCAGGAGATAGAGGGGACCGTGACTCCTCACCGACCACGTGGAGAAGAGCTGCCTGCCCCTCCACCCAATGTGGACATCATTCAAGTGAAAAATAAACTGACGAAGCGCTGAGCCAGTGCGATCTGGGGGTGGCTGAGTTACTAGAGCAAGGCGCTGAGCTAGGTCTGGAGTCTGACAAAGACCCAGACGCCTTTCCTGAGGGGCTGAGGCTGGTTGTGATCATTCAGATGCTTGACTCCGAGTTTCTGATATTATCTGGGTAACCGCACCAAAGGACGTCCAGTTCCCTGGCTGGGGACAAGAACTTGCCTGTCCAGCAAGTGCTGGCCTTGTGTCTGGCCAGCTCCCCGCAGACAGCTGCCCTGGCTGGCCGCCTGGACTCACTACTCTCGCTCTCTGGCCCACGCATTCCTGCCCAGACGCCCCAGGGAGCTCCCCAGCTTGGGCAGGCGGTGCACCACCTCGGCCCTCGGATCTCAGTCCCCTCCCGTCTTCCAGCCATGGCTGTCCCTTGAGTGGGAATTAGCAGGGATGTTTGTACAGGAGCCTCCAAAGTGGGCAAAGTGAAACTTTCCCTCATTAAAACCCCAAAGCACAGGCTAGAAGGATGCTCACCATGCGGGATTGGCTTCTGGAGGCGGGTGACGCGCTGAAATGCGCTTGGATTGGGGACACGCCCACCCCAGCGGTCCCAGAGGCAGTTAGTGATTTCCCGTGTGACACATCTACAACTCCCTGGGACGAAAATCTCCGACACTCTATCTGTCCCCTTCTCCCAGCACTTGCCATTTTACTCCTGGCTTAGTTGTCATTTCTTCCTGTGTACTGAGGCCCTTCCAGAGGTAAAGAGAGAGGCTGGGGCTCCCGAGGCCCGAGCCATTAGAGAGAAATGAAGAAATGTGAAAATAGGGCACATGCACAGGAAAACAAAAACCCACGCTGCTCTAGCCTTTGGCTGTGCAGCGCACTGACTGGAAAGGAAAATCTGGCTTTTGTGCAATGTCATGGCTCATACTGAGCACGGAGAGGCCAACTCGGCTGGAGACAATGAGCGAGGGTCTAAACTAGGGGCAGATTTCGAGCCGTGTCCCTTGCCAGATAGCCCTTCCTACTATCCCTTATGGGGAGCCCTACCAGCCTCACCTCTGCTCTCAGAGCTGAGTGACCCGAGGGGCATTGTGTAGAGGGCACTCAGTAATCTGCACCTTGGGGAGGAGGCTGGGATCTGCGGCTTACTACCCGAGGCATCTTGGCCAAGCCCCTTATTCTCCTTGAGTCCCAACACCCCATCGGTGGTAGAGGCTGATAGCTGCCCACCAGCCCCCCTCCTCTGTTTCCACAGTTACAGAATTCACCTGGGCACTGCTGCCCAGGTAGGCATTTTCTAGCCTTCCTTGGTTAGGTGTGGTCATGAGACTCAGCTTCTGCCAACAGAATATGAGAAGAGATGTAGCCGGGGTGGGGGTGGGGCTTCCAACACTGGCCGCCCCTCCTCCTTCCCGTTGGCTGGACGCGTGGCGGTGAATCAGCTTTGACCATGTAGCTGATGATAATGGCCTAGGGGATGGCAGAGCCACAAGGTGGCAAGAGCCTGGGTCCCTGGGTGGTGCTGAGGTGCCGAGCCCCCTTAGAAACGTGGACTGCACTCTGGTGCCGGATTTCCTTGACACAGGAGGCTACTCTTCACTCTGACATATTCTTTTTTTTTTTAAATGTTTTATTTTTGAGACAGAGAGAGACACAGCATGAATGGGGGAGGGGCAGAGAGAGAGAGGGAGACACAGAATCGGAAGCAGGCTCCAGGCTCTGAGCCATCAGCCCAGAGCCTGATGCGGGGCTCGAACTCACGAACCATGAGACCGTGACCTGAGCTGAAGTCGGACGCTCAACCGACTGAGCCACCCAGGCGCCCCTCACTCTGACATATTCTTCATAGGCTGGTGGGGGCGTTACATATTGACGCATGAAGCGATATACAGTTAGGTGCTCATTAAATGTTTTCTGAACGGTGAACAAAGGGACGGGTTATTTTCGTATTTAAATCCGAGGAATCTGAGAAGCAGGCTTGCAAACCATGGAGCAGCCACATCGCTTGAGTTTAGGAAACCCCAGGTCCAGTGTATTTAAGGCTCTTCCCTCCTCCCATCAGCCTTGGCTGGGAGTCCGCACCATTACTCAGGAACTAGGAGGTGGCCCAGGCAGGAAATAGCGCCATGACGTATAGCCTTCTGTCTCCACCTAGAACTCACTTATCCCACAAGCTAGTTAGCATGCCTATCAGGATGAGAAGCTGTGGCAGGGGGGAGTGGGTGAGGGTATAGCTAACGGGCAGAAGACCAGGTTCAAATCCTGGCTGTACCTCTCATTCCTTGTGCAAGCTCGAGCAGGCTGCTTAAGTGTGAGGAACCCAGTAAGTGGGCATGCTAGGTCTGGCACTGCCTGCTCCTCAGGGCTGTTATGGGGATCAAAAGATGCCATGATGGTGAAAACATCGCATATGGCGCATGCCAAGGGGAGCAACATGGCGGCAGAGTCACATGTGCCGGATGTGGGCCAGGTATGCTTTCCCTTCCTTCCACGAGGATTTATTGAGCACCTACTAAATCCAGGGAGTGAGTGTGGCAGATGCGGTTCCCGTCCCCACAGAGCTTAGAGTCTGGTAGAAACCACACGTAAGCAAATAGGCAATTACAATTCGGTCTGATGGACTATTTGACAGAAGTACAAGGCACCATAAAAACACAGAAGAGGGGGCTCTTAACTCAGGCGTCAGTGGTCCTAGAAGGCTTCTCAGAGGTCATGACATCTTCCTTAAAACCAGAAGCAAAAGAGTTAGCCGGGTGTTTTGGTTCAGGCTGTTATAATAACAATACCATAGACCGAGTGGCTTATAAACAACAGGCATTTAGTTTTCAGTTCCGGAGACTGGCAAGTCCAAGGTCATGGTGCCAGCAGATTTTGTGTCCGGTGAGATCCACTTCATAGTCATCTTCTTGTTGTGTCCTCCCGTGGCAGAAGGAGAGAGGGAGCCCTGGGAGCCCCTTTTATGAGGGCACTGAGCTTACTAATAAGGCTCCACCCTCCTGACCTAATCACTTCCAAACACCATCACATTGGGCAAAAGATTCCAACGTGTGAATTTGGGGGGTGGGGCACAAACAGTTAGTCCACAGTCCTAGGTAGAGGGGGCTTTGGAGGTGGGAAGGTGTGTTCCAGAAAGATGACACAAGGGTCACCTCTGAAGAACAAGAAAGTGATTCATTAGCTGGCTGGAGCCTGGGGAGCAAGGAAAGGCATGGTAAGGGGTGGGCTTCAGGGGGTGGTGAGGGTCTGGAGCAGGGTTCTCCACCCTGGCTGCAGCCCAGATAAAATACCAAGGCCCCGTGCCCCCCTCCCCGCCCCCCAGTGGCTGAAAACCTCCCCAGGTGAATTGAACGTGCAGCCAACATGGAGAAGCCAGAACAGATCACGCAGGGTCCTATATGCCGAGCTACAAAGCTGGAAGTCTGTCCTGAGAGCAACAGGGAGTGTCTGAGGGTTTCACAGAAGAAAGGGACATAATCGGATTTTCCTCCTTGGGTAAGATTACTCTAGCTGCTGAGTGGAGACAGGAATGTGCTGGGAAGGCTGGCCTTAGAGATACTGGTTAAGAAGGCTGCTGCAGGGATCGGGTGAGGCATTGAGCCCGTGGGGATGGCAAGAGGTGGACCGATCAGAGGTCCTAGGGGAGACACACTGGCACGGGAGGGGAAGGGGCAGGAAGACAAGGATGAGGCCCAGATTTGTAATTTTAGCAATCCCCTGAACACACGGGACCAAATTCCTGAGGAGGCCCCAGCTCCAGCTCCAGACTTAGGAGTCAGCAGCAGAGGATAAACAACGCCATGCAGAGAACTGATAAGCTCTCCGGAGTGAGAAGAAGGGCCCAGAACAGGAGGCCAGAGGGCTGAAGGAAGAGCTGGTCAGAGAAGGAAGAGAAAACCCAGAAGCACGCACCTTCCAGAAAGTCCTGGATGTGACTACTGAGAGAAAGGTGAGATCGAGAGTGTCAGATTCTGCTGGGATGTAGCCACAGGTCCCTGGTGACCTTGACAGTGAAGATGAGTGGAAACTTAGGGGGGCGCTACAGTGATGGTGAGAACAGGCACCACCTAACAGGGGCAGCTGTTTTTTTTACCTGCCTCACATTGTAGCCAAAATGTGTTTATTTATTCACTGCATGAATACTTTATTTATTAAGCACCTAATGTGCTGGGCACAGCCGTGGATAAGACGGCAAGTCCTTGAGGCCCTCACCTGCCAGCAGGAGACAGATACTCTCGATCATTGCCACGGGCTGTGTAATGGGGATACAGGCCAGTGGCTTTGCAACAAGCAGGACCAATTCTACTGGGGAGCGGGGAGGGGCAGGCAGGAAAGGTCCTAGAAAGCAAGGGAAAGGGCTGAGGTTTGCACTGGAGTTTTCCCCGGGGCTGTCCACTGCAGGGCTGAGATCTCAGTCAGCAGGAAAAGAATGGCAATACAGGACCTCATGGTGGTTTGGTGGGACCACGCCACTGGTTTTGGCCGATGACTGGTGGGGAGCAGTAAGCATGTCCCTTCCAGACCAGCGTATTCCTTTGCCAGTGCAAGATCCTCCAGAAGTCTCCTTCTGGTGAAGACCCATGTTTGAGACTGTGGCTGCTCCCAGGTACCTGAGTAGCTGTCTCCAAGACACACAGGACAAGTGTGGGGGAAGAAAAACCATTTCCCCTTTACCCACCTTAGGTTCATTGGCCAGAGTCCTATAAATTAGATCAAGGAAAGACAGGTTAACAACAGAAAGACAAACAGAAGTTCACTAACATGTGCATCATGCGTACACAAGGGAGCACTCAGCAATCAATCAGTAACTCAAAGGGGTGGTTAGAACTTGGGCTTATAGGGGCGCCTGGGTGGCCCCATCAGTGGGGCGGCTGACTCCTGATTTCAGCTCAGGTCGTGATCTCGCGGTTTGTGGGATTGAGCCCTGCATTGGTCTCTATGCTGACAGTACGCTGGGGATTCTCTCTCTCCCTCTCTCTCTTGCTCCTCACCTGCTCACCCTGTCTCTGTCTCTCTAAATAAAGAAATAAACATTTTTTTTTTCAAAAAAGAACTTGGGTTTGTATAGACTCTGAACAAAAGAACGTTACACTTTTAGCCAGTGACAAGACAAAGGAAAAAGACTTTGAGCTTCCATGGGGTGGCAGGTTGTGAGAAGGGAAATATAGGGGGAGCTAGTGGTAGATAAGGGCTAGTTTTAGCAGAATTTGTTAGATAGATCCCTCTGGCATTGTCTCCGGGCTGATAAGGATCTAGAGTTGTCACCACTGATTAACTTCTGTCCTTACTGGTGTGGGGGAAGCGCCTTTACAAATTCATGTCCCCCTTTTACATAAACAGAGGAAGGGCAGAAAGTGTTTCTTGTATCTGCTTCTTCTCATTTGCCTTCAGCTCAAAATAATCCTTATGCCAAAGTGGCATATTTTGGGGTTGCACATTTTGCTACTCTAAAACAAAATTGTGTTGTTTTATTGTTGTAGATTATGGTCACCATGGCATAAGCTAGCCCAGTGGTTCTCAAAGTGGGGGTGGGGGGGGGGTCCCTGGACCAGCAGCATGAGTTTCACCTGGAAACTTGTTAGAAATACAAATTATCGGGCCCCACCTTGGACTTACTGAATCTGAATCCCTATGGTGGGGCTCAGCAATCTGAGTTTTAACACACCTTCCAGGAGATTCTGAGGCATGCTCAGGACTGAGAATCGCTGCCCTCGCTGGGGCTGACTGATACCTACAGCCATCTGAAAGGCAGAGCAAGAGAAATTAGAATTTATAGAGAAGGTCATTCTAGTAAACTTGAAAAAAATCAAGAAGAATTAAATGGTCAGGTTCTGCATGTCATAGAAAAGGATTTTTAAGAAAAATATATTGGGAGGCACCTGGGTGGCTCAGTCAGTTAAGCGTCTGATTTCAGCTCAGGTCATTATCTCACAATTCGTGAGTTCAAGCCCCGAGTCGGGCTCGGTGCTGACAGCTCAGAGCCTGGAGCCTGCTTCGGATTCTGTGTCTACGTCTCTCTCTGCCCCTCCCCTGTTCGTACTCAGTCTCTCTCTCTCTCTCAAAATAAGTAAACATTAGAAAAAAAATTGTATCTATCCCTACAGACTGAGCCTTCCTATTAAAATGGCCCAAACTGTTTGACTTTGTGGATGGTCTCCTACTATGTTATATCAGAAGAAAACACTGTCACGGGGGCCGGGCGGGGGGGGGGGGGTGGGGTGGGGGGGGGGTGGAGATACTCTGAATCCAGTGGCATTGAAGCCAGACCTAGGGCCTAAGATAAACCCAGAAATGCATTTTCCATCTGTCCCCATAGCCTTGCTGACTTAGAAAATGCTCCTGAATGCTTTGAGTCTGAAAGGTACATAAAACCCAATTCTCTCTTCTGCAGGGGTGAGTCATTAGAGCTGCAGCACAGGCTATTTGGTAATGGCCACTATTTAAATGAAGCAAAAAGTACAATTCAGACGAATTGCTTTTTAAACTGTCAGATCCGAGGAACCCATTTGTGCGTATGAAATTATTCCAAGGGTTCTAACTACTAACTGAACATAGGTATAAGATGTCAAAGGACACAAATGCTGTATTAAAGAGCCAGCTAAATGTTTAATGGCAGATACCCATTGACTCCTTTGGCCTGTTTTGGATTCAAAAATTTGTTTTAAACAGCCCTAGGTGAGCTCCACAGACAAAAGTTTTTAGACAATATTAAATCCTAGTAACCAGAAGCCATTTTGTTTATTGGAGTTTTTTTTTTTTTTTTTTTTTAATTGGAGTTGTTTTAACCAATGTGACCCTAAGGTTGTCTTATGGAGAGGATAACAGCATATTAACACTTCAGCTTTTTCTGTTGGCTTCGATTTGATGCCAAGGGCTCTTGGCTAGCTTTCGAAATGGTATATTTAACACGTTCTATGGTTTTCTATTTGCTATTGATAAACGCGTCCTTGTACAGGCTAATCGATGAGAAGAAAATTCGGCAATAGTATGAAAAGTACCTTTTTTTGTCACCAATATGGGGGATAAGCCTTAATGGTAAGTAAGGCATCTCTACAGACAAAAAAGAGCCCTGGGCTGTTCTGTATGAGACCAACGCTGCCTTTTCCATTTCATTGCCTCTAGGGCTTTCCACCACAATTAGTCTTGTGTTCATGCCTTCAGTATCTTTGTAGCCACTGAAACGGGGCTGCTGAAAAATAATTAGTGAGCCTTCTCTCTCCCCAGGCCCTCTAGGTATTTACTTGTGTTCTAACACAAACACAATTGTCCCTGCTTAGACTAGGAGGAACAATGCGGATGGTGATCAGTTAGAGGCACTGGGACAGGCTTGAAAGGGCTATGCTTCTCACACCTGGATGTGACACAGATCTCCAGAAGGTCTTGTTAAAAATGGACATTCTGGGGCGCCTGGGTGGCTCAGTCGGTTAAGCCTCGGACTTCGGCTCAGGTCGTGATCTTGTGGTTTGTGAGTTGGAGCCCCGCATCAGGCTCTGTGCTGACAGCTCAGAGCCTGGAGCCTGCTTGGGATTCTGTGTCTCCCTCTCTCTCCCCCCCCCCCCCCCCCCCGCTCGTGCTCTGTCTCTCTCTCAAAAATAAATAAATGTAAAAAAAAATAAAAATAAAAAATGCACATTGTCAGGAGGTCTGGGCTGGAGACTTGGAGCCTCCATTTCTTCCAAGTTTCCAGGCAAGGCTCACGCTGCTGTGGACCACATTTTAGGTAGTGACGGGAACATGCACGTTCTGCAGAACAGTGACTTTTAGAAGTGACTTATTAAACAGTAGTTTATCTGAGGGTCCAGCTCCCCTTTGATTTAGCGTTCCTTGAAAGCTGGGGCAGAATCTTACACATTTTTTTTGGTTGTTTTGTTTTGTTCGCTGGCTGCCACTTGGCACAGGTCCCTGCGCACGGTGGGTGTGTATTTATTTAATTAAACAGATCTGGCCTTGCTCCAAAAAAAGGATTTTAAGTGGACTTAACCCCTAGCAGGTCCTAACTAGGTGCGCGATGAATTGGCCAGGGAAGGAAGTCAGTCCCAGGGGTAGTCGCAAGCCCTCTGGGCTGAGGCCCTTCCTTCGCAGGGCCCCACCACTTGCTTGCACCTGGATTCCACTCCAGCTGCTCGTCTTCTGAAATTCTCCCTCCTGCCCCATTTTTTAAAGCGGTTTACGCTAGAGAGCCGGTCAGAGACCAGGAGAAAAAACCAACCCAAACCACAGAGCCCTGCAAAGCGGCAAGGCTGCAGAACATCAAAAGCTCAACTCTGGGTGGCGGGGCCGCGTTAACTCTAGGGTTTTCTCCCTCTGCCTGACCCGGAGCGTTTTGCAGGTCGGCGTTGCGCCCCCGCCGCCGGCTCCCCCGCCCGCCCCGAGAGCCCTGCAGGAGCGGGTCCCGGCGGGCGCGGGCGCCTGTTGGCTGGGTGCCTGTTTGTTAGCTCCGCTCGAGCTATTAATCTTCCCGTGCATCTCCCGCCCCGAAGGGGAGGCGGCGGTGCGGGGGGCGCGGGTCGCCTCGGGGGTCGTGGGGAGCCCGCACAGGAGCGGCCGCGCGACAGAAACCCTCGTTCCGAGAGTCCCTGCGTTGCCAGAACCTGTTCCTCTCTGCAGCAGCCTCCGAGGGTAGAGAAGGGATTGTTTCGGCTCCATAGGGGAGGGGGGGGGGCGATTATATTGGTCAGTAGTTGAGCCTCCCGGGGGGGAAGGGAGGAGCGCACGGGCGAGCGCGCCCTCGGGGAGGAGTACACGTGCTGGGGAGGGGGGTGAGAGGCGGGCGGGAGGGGAGGAGAAGGGAGGCGAGAGCTGCGGGCGGGAGGCGCCACGGCCTCGCAGACGCAGGCGCTGGCAGCCGGAGAGAAAGTTCCCGGGGAGAGCTCGCCCCCGGGAGGGCTGGCGTGGAGGCCACTCGCGGCGAGGGTCGCGGGTCCCGCGGAAGCAGTCTGCCTTCTCCCTGCGCGCGCTGGGCCGCCGGGCTTGGCTCGCCGGGAAGCAGGGGGGCACTGCTGTTGAGCGGCCGCCGACAAACTTGGAGGGGGAGAATGCTGCGAGTGGGAGCGGCGGCGCGGGGCGCGGGGGCGCACTGAGTGCTCCCCGCGGGAGCCCCCGGACGCTGCTGCCGGGGCCGCGGCCGGGCGAGCGCGCCCAGGCTGAGCGGGCAGGTAGCGGCTCCAGCGCCGCGACTGCGCCAGCCCTACGGACCAGGGCCGCCAGCGCCACCGTGCCGGCATCGCCTCCTCGCCCCGGAGCCATGGTGCGCGGAGCGCGCACGCCGCGCGCGGGACTCTGAGCTCCGGCTGCGCCGCGCGCCCCCACCTCCCTTCTCCCAGCCGCCCCGCCGACCTCGCCCGCGGGCCATGAAGCTTTGGCCCGGAGCCTCTGGCCTCTGAGCTTCGCCCGCTCCAGCCCTAGCGCCGCTCGGCCACAGCTAGCACTCCGGCCGCCGAAGCTCCCCATCCTCTCCCGGGGACGGCACCCAGGCGCTCCAGGATGGCCCTCCGCGGGCCCCTCCGGCCGCGCAAAGTTCGCAGGAGGCGAGAGATGCTGCCGCAGCAAGTTGGCTTCGTGTGCGCGGTGCTGGCCCTGGTGTGCTGTGCGTCCGGCCTCTTTGGCAGCTTGGGTAGGTGCCGGTGCGGGCCCGCCCCGGGAGTTGAGGGGCTTGGGCTGGGAAGCCGACGGGCAGCTCCGAGACGTCTCCCTTTCCTTCCCTGCCACGTTGGTCCCAAGGGTTCATCCGGTCCCGTCCCCTCCCCACCCGGCAGGTAGAGCGCACCCAGGAGGGCTGACATCGACGCTTTGAGCTGTGGTCCCCGTTTCCCTGAGCTGCGCGCGGCCCCTGGGGGCTCGGGACGCGGCTGCAGTTCTGTGTTACTAAGATGAAAGACTGAACATGGGGCCCCTCCGTTCCCGAGTCCCGTCCCCAGAGTGCGTGGGGGAACGGGCGGCGCCGGGGCGGGGTTCAGGTGTGAATTCTCTTAGCTTCGGGAGGACCGAACTGAGTGGTCCGCTTTCCAGTTTTGCGAGCGGAGAGGGTTGTGTTCCGCGTTTCTCAAAAACCCGGATTCTGAGGCTGGGCACTGGGTCACATCCATGCCCCCCCCCCCCCCCCCGCCCCGCTCCCCCCACCGCCGGCCAAAGGAGCTCCCTGGGGGTCCTGATGCATCCTCTCCAGACCCTGAAAACGTCGGGGGCAATCCCCTCGGGAGGTTTCTGCCATGTTTCAGCATCGCTTAACTGCTTTTAATCCCCACGGTAGGAGAGCACTGGTGTCTGGAAACAGAAGCCGCACTCCTTCATCCAAGACCGAGTGATTTGGGAGTCTCTTAGGATATGCAAATCTGAGGTGGAGAAAGAAACTTAGAAAAAAAAAATCTGTTTGGGGGTGGAGTGGGGGATGTGAGCCCATGTGGAATCTTCAGAAGACGTTCACTTGGCTAACACTCCAGTTTTTAGTTGGGCGCTGTGGACCTTTTACTTTTTCATATTAAAAAAAAAAGAAAAAAGAAAAATGCAGGTGACTTAGCAACCCGGAGGGTGGAGATAAAGCAGGAAGTGCCTTTTTGAGCAGTTAGGGACAATCTAGAGAGGTTTATCGTGATAGGTGAAAATCAGGTGGAACTTCATTCAACTCTTAAACTGTTTTTCAAAACCCCAACTTTGTGATTTGAGAACATAAGGTAAAAAAAAAAATGGCTCTTTCCAACAGAAACCCAGGAAGGTTATTTGAACATCTTAACCGGGTGCTTTGCATTTGGGCCGGGTCCGTGTATTTTTCCCCTCAGTTACACCCCCAGAAAAAACAAAATGCTTAGAGGCTCTTAGGTGTCAGCATTATAGGAGAGCTGCTATTACCCAGCTGAAGCTGTGTGCACATCAGGAGAGGTAAATGAGTACTTTGAAGCTCTTAAAGTGAGGATCGTTTTTATTTGCTAGATCAGAAATTACCTTTAGGAGTTTAACAGTGTTTGGTCACTGGCATCCACACCGCTGATGTCCCTTGTTACTCAGTGTGGCTCTTGGACCAGCAGAATTAGCATCACCTGGGAGCTTGTTAGTACAGAAATCCAGGGCCCAGCCCAGACCTACTGACATAGAATCTGCATTTCGACAAGGTCCCCAAGTGATTTCTGTGGACCTTCAAGGGTGAGAAGCTCTGGGCCAGAGCCCATCAACCTTTTCCCCCCTTTTTGCTGACCTAATAATCCATTTGTAGTTCGTCAGGGGCAGGGACACCTGAGCATGTTTACTGGACGAGAACTTCATGGTTACCTACCCTGTGAGGGGCTGAGTGCTCTTGGCCAAGGTCAGATCACATGCTGACCCATCTGGGACTAGAAACAATGGACCAGATCTAAGAAACAGATTACGGAGTGTAAGCAGGTGTATTGTGCTTCTAATCGTTGTCTCACTCCCTACGGGTGGCTCGAGTAGTCAAACAGGGCTGTTGCTTATGTAGCCAGATACAGACGTGTAAGGTCATTGGAAGAAAGCACCATTTTTACCTAACGGTGTTTGTGACTTCTTTTCCAATCCAGGGCATAAAACGGCTTCTGCTAGCAAACATGTTCTACCAGATACATGGAGGAATAGAAAACTGATGGCACCAATGAACGGGACTCAGACAGCTAAGAATTGCACGGATCCTGGTAAGAAATCCGTCTCCCCCCTTGCCTCAAGGCATTTGGCCTCCAGATGGTGCTTATGTGGACGTTACAGCCAGAGCTGAGACAGGTGCTTTGATGAACCTGGGTGGGAAAGGGTAGCTGTCAGGCATAGGAAAGGTGACGTACAGGCATTAATCAGTTGTGCTGCTAAGCAACTCTGGTACTTTCTTTACCCAGCAACGGGAAAGGTCACATTGGAGAGTTTTAAAATTTCATTTTTTTTTTTTTGTTCTCACCACGCTCCTAAAGGCTGTCTTGATTTTGTTTGCCCGGGGCTGGGCGGGGGAGTCTTTGTTTTCTTTCCCTTTTGCTCACGGTATCCATCTGATGGAACTCTCGGGGCAGCAAATGCAGCTGCCGTGGCAGGTGGCACTTTGGGATGACCCTCCCGTGAGGGTCACAGCATGCCAGGGCATCTGCAGGGGTAGGACGCTGTGGAGGCTGGGGTCTTTGTGTGCAGTGGAAGTTCCCAGGGTATGGTGCCAGCTCGGGAAATGGATTCTGCTGGCCGCAATTCCGATGTTCCCCTTCAGGCTTCTCCAGAGGCTGTAGGGACCCAGAAATGACATTTTATCTGTTCTGCCACAGGCAGGTTTTGCTTAAATAGGGAAAGAAGAATCCCGGGAGTGTACCTGCAAGCAGTGAGGCAAATAGAAGCCGCCCAGGCCTCGGGGCAGTCCCGGTCTTGAGTTCTGGCTCCAACACTTGGGGGTCTATTGTGGGAAGGATCCAGTGGGTGAAGTGTTCAAAAGCCCGTTGAGAACTTGAGACTGTAGATGGGGGACCACTTGGCTCTTCCACCGAGTTGCCCGGAAGCCACATTATCTTTTTGTGTCTGTTTTCTCGTTGGTAAAATGGGCAGAATAGGACTTCCTGTTCTGGGGTTGTTGGAAGAATCTGGTAAGGTCCGATCGGTAAGGCTGTGTGTAAAAGGAAGTGGAAATCCAGGGCAAAGATGCAGGTTTGGATGGCAGTCTTGACTTATTTTCGTAGGCATGCCTTCTCTGCATTCTACACGTCAGGAAACCTCTAGGGAGAAGATAGGAGTCGCTCAAAGTCACAGGACTTCTGGGTGGTGAAGCTGGCATTGGGATCTAGGCCTGTGTGATTAAAATGCTTAGTTCCACGGGCATAGGAGGCCAGGGTTCTCCCTCAAAGCCTGTTTTACTACACCATCCACCTCCCTCGCCTCAGGATGCCTTCTGAGAAGGTCACGTGGGGGCAGGGAGGGTAGGTGAGTACAGGCCTGCAGAGAAGCTGCTGGGATTGACTTTGAACTTGGACCATCGATTCCTGAGAAATTCCAGGTAGTTCTCCCAGCCACAGTGCTCATCCAGTCATTTAACCTCCCTTGGACATCTTTCATTACCAGAAGGGGTGGAGGCATGGACTGGACAGGTGAACACATGCATGTACAGCCAGAGACTAATGTTGGGGTCCGTGCCCTCCGGGGACCTGAGACGCTGGAATCCGCACCATCCGCAAGGGCCGGGGACACTTTGCTCCTCTGGGTAAAGAATCTGGAGCAGTGCATCTTTGGTTTCTGGCTCTCTGGTACCCTCACATTGGCTGAGACAGAGCCCCATTTCTTGGGATAGTCTCCTGTGCCCCATTATTGCCTCTGTATCTTCAGTGTACTGTCTCATCAAAAATTACCCGACTAACTGTGGGGCAGGCATCCTATTTGGCAGGAAGACCTGGCCTTGTCCCCCTTCCAGAGAGGGTATCTTTAGCAATAGTGAACACCCATGGGTTATGCTTTTGGTTGACTGTTTCTGAAATCAGGCCCTGCGTGTAGAGAGGATTCCATAAAGCTTCGGGTGATGGAGTGAAAGGACATTTTGAGTATGAAGCATTTATCCTTCCAGGGTTTTTGCAAAGATGAAGAATGGGACGTTCAGAAGTTTAGTGACTCCCCAAGAGCTCTTGGCGGTCAGGAGCATTCCTGGGTCACCTGGGTCTGGATCCCACGCCCTCCCCATTCTGTTGCACCTGCTCTAGTTTTCCTGCAGCCCAGGTGGGAGCTGACTCCCGACTTCTTTCTAGCTACCTCATCCCCGGGCCCCCTGTCATTTCACAAGCACGTAGCACACGCCTGCTGTAGTGTGTCCAGCCCTCCGATGGGCACTTGGGGAGGGTGTATAAGCAAGCTTAAGAGGCAGCTTTGTCAAGTAGCTTACTGTCCTGTAGAAGACGGGCTCCTGACCTAGGGAACATTCTGTGAGGCAGAAGGATGGCAGAGGCCCTGCGCACGGTCATCAACCCCCCGGGAACCCTTCAGGGGCTCAGAGGACCGGGTCTGAAGTAGTTGGCGTAGTCCTGGGCTCCAGATGAGGCAGGCCTCTAGGGCAAAGACAGAAAACGTGCCCAAACTGGGTTTAGTGCCAAAGGGAATTTATCGGGTCAGTCCCTGAAAGTGTGAGATCAAAGGTGAAGTGTCATGACTCAGTTTCTCTCTGTCTCTGGACTCGGAAGTTCTCCGGCGTGGGCAGGTTGTTACTAGGCTCCAGCTTTCTGTCCTCCCAGACCTCACAGTGCTGGGTGGCACTTCGGAGGTAGTAAAGTTCTGTTGGCTTGGGTCACATGACTCCATAAAGCTAATTGCTGGTGGGGGGACGCGGTGGGGAGGGCTGGGCTTGGGCTGGCATACACTTGAGTCCCGGGCTCTGCTTCTGGTCCGAGCAGGCGCTCGACTCTTTGTAACTATTCCCTTACAGGGTCCCATCCCCAGGCTGCTGCTTTGGTACAGGTGGATCAGAACTTCCTCCCACTTACAGTTTCAGAGCGTGACAGAGGGTGACCACTCTCTTCTCTACACAGTTAAAGGAGTTGCCCCTAAAGAACCACGGAGGGTTCTTGCATCCTCTGAGGTTTCTGTTCTGCATCTGTCTCCCCAGGCTAGGGGACCCCCAGTCCTGGTCTGCCAGATGAGGTCTCTTAGGCATGTGGGGAGATGGGGCTTTAAGAATTTCCTGCTCTGTCAGAACATCCAGAGCTAAAGTGCACCCCTGCCCCTGCCCCGCCATGGGCAGTCAACAAAAGTTCACGTTTTTGTAAGGAATAGTTTCTTTTCCAGAAAACCTGAACGGTACCCTGCTCTGGTGGTTTCTTAAGTCTCGAGGTGGAAAATGGGCTCTTTGCTCCACCTGGGGCCACTTCCCCAGGCCTTGCTGGTGTTCCCATCTCATTATTCGCGTCACGGCTTGGGTACCTCCCCCATCACATTACCTTATATCTCTGTGACTCGTATCGCCATCTAAAGTAGCTTACTTGTCCTCTGTTCCCCTTGAGGGCTCCCTCGCTCACTGCTCTGTGCTCAGAAGAGTGACTCTTAGCTCTGCCCACATCTTTCAGCCCTGGAAGAGCTTCTGAAATGCTCCGGTCCTGTCCCTGGGGTGTCTGATTTCACTGCTCTGGGGCCCGGGAATCTGTACTTTTTAAGAGCTCCCTGGTGAGTCCAAGATGAAGCCAGGGTTGACGCTCACTGGGCTAGGGACCTGCTGTCCAGTGGGATTGGCATCACCTGGCAGCTTGTCGGGAATGCAGAGTCTCCGGTCCACCCAGGCCTCCTGAATCAGAATCTGCATCCCAACGAGCTCCCCGGCGGCAATGTGCGTGCACACTACCGGCCCAGAAGCACTGAGCCAGGATGCTGCCTGACCCTTTGCAGGCATTCAGTTAAGTATTTGAATGTTGAATGAAGGCTAAGACTTGGGATAACCTAGAGATTTTCCTGGAAACCAGTGGGTTTCATTTTTGAATGTAGGGAAGCTTAAAAAAAAAAAATTCATCATCATTTTTGACCCCTGAGGTCTGTGGGAAAGTCCTTATCTTCCCCCAGAGATCGGTGCCTCTTAGGACTTAAATTTTTCTTTCACAGTCTATGAAGAGGGAGCACTGCAGAAGAGAGGTGGGTCCCTCCACGCAAAACGCATGGAATAGGAATGAGAGGCCGTGACTTTGAACTGTCTTAGCTCGGGCTGCCCTAACAAAATGCCACAGACGGGTGGCTTAGATGTGTATTTCTCACAGCTCTGGAGGCTGGGGAGCCCAGACGTGGTTCTGGGTGAGGGCCTGCTCCCTGGCTTGCAGGTAGCTGCCTCCCTGTGTGCTCACCGGGTGGAGAGAGAATCTGAGCTCTGGTCTCTCTTCCCCTTCTTATGAAGGCACTCCTGTCACCATGGGGACCCCGCCCTCATGGCCTCTTCCAAACCCAGTTACCTCCCAGAAGTCCCACCCCAGACTCCCGTCACCTTGGGAGACTAGGGCTTCAATGTAGGAATTTGGGGGTGGAGACAAACCTTCAGGAAAAGAGTTTGCACATGTCTCTGGCAGTGGCACCAGAGTGGGAGGAACCCGGGATTCTGTCACCTGGAGGCTCTGACAAATACAGATGCCTGGGCCTAGCTCTGACCTGTGAGATTAGGACTGGTGGCGAGCATGTCCTGTGGCTGACTTTTGGAGCTTCTGGGAACCATGCTGTTGCCCCTCGATCCTCCAAAATGGGTTGTCATTGACATGTCCCATGGGCCTCCTCTGATTACCCAACCCAAAGTAGGCTCCTTTTTTATTTTATTTTATTTTTTAATGTTTATTTTTGAGAGAGCATGAGCAGGGGAGGGGACAGAGAGAGACAGAGACGGAATCTGAAGCAGGCTCCAAGCTCCAAACTGTTGGCACAGAGCCCGACATGGGGCTCGAACTCACAAACCGCGAGATCGTGACCTGAGCCAAAGTCGGACGCTCAACCAGCTGAACCACCCAGGGGCCCCAATAGCCTTCTGGTCACCGGTTCTCTTGTCCTTGTTCTTTGTAGACACAATTGCGCATTGTTATATTGTTGGTTTACTTCCCGACTGAGCGTTGTTTGCTTTTTAAAAGCAGCATATGCTTCAGTTTTTCCTTCTGGGACAGTAAGGGGGTGATAATTACATCCACCTCAGAGGATTGTTAGAAATAAACGAGTTGATACCCTTGGAATTCTTACATGCTTAGACATTAGCTTCCGTTGTCCTTCTTTTCTTTTCTTATCTGCGTACCCCAGACACGATACAGTGCTTGTGAATTGTAGGTACTGGGAAACTGTCTGTTAATTGAATTTTATGAGGACAAGTTAAGTAGGGATCCTGCCAAATGTGTATTTTTTTCCCCCTCAAAACAAATTTTTTAAAAAATATTTTGAAGATTTGGGATGTTGGCAGTTGGCCCACCTTGCAGGACTAACCTCTAAATTGAAAAACTGTTAGGTTTTTTTGCTCTGGACAATGAGGTGTTACTTTACATGTTGGCTGTAAAGCTGGGGTGGGTCCTCCTCCCCCCTCCTTTAGCTGCCTTTTCCCTCACATTTGAAGTCATCAGTGCTCTGTCCTCCGTGATGTCCTACCTCTTCACTTGTGTGCCCAATATCCTATTCCCGTATTCGAAAAAAGAGAGGGGAGCTTTGCCCCCTCCTCACACCCCCACCATTGATCCTGGAGGGATTTGCTTTGTCTCGTTTGGTTTGCTGCTTTCTCTTCTTGACTTAAAAAAAATATTTTTTTCAATGTTTATTTACTTTTGAGAGAGGGAGACACAGAATCTGAAGCAGGCTCCAGGCTCTGAGCGGTCAGCACAGAGCCCGATACGGGCCTCGAACTCCTGGATTGCGAGGTCATGACCTGAGCCAAAGTCAGATGCTCAACTGACTGAACCCCCCAGGCACTCCTGGTTTTCTGCTTTTCAAATAGTCTTCAGTTTGAAATGGCTGATGACTATGTGTCTATCTTTGCTCAGGCTGCTATAATAGAATTCCAAAGGCTGGATGGCTTAAACACCGGAAATGTCTTTTCTCACAATTCCAGAGGCTGGAAGTCTAAAGGCCTGATCAGGTTCTGATAAGAACTCTTGCTTGTGGACTGCCCTCATTTTGCTGTGCCCTCACGTGGCCAGGAGAGAGAGGGAGTGAGAGCCAGCTCCCTGCGGTCCCTTCCTGTAAGGCCCCGGATCCCATCAGACCAGAACCCTGCCATCACGACCTGGTCTAACCCAGATCATCTCCCGAAGGCTCGATCTTCAAATATCATTACTTTGGGGCTTAGGGCTTCAACATAGGCATTTTGGGAGGACGCAAAGTTTTGGTGTCCATGGAAGGAAGGCTGGGAAAAGACGGCTGCTGGGGTGACGGGTACATGAAAGAGATCTGGGGACGGAGGCAGTTCCTAGGCTTTCAGGAGAGCAGAGTGGTGGATGTGGGCTCTTGATGGAGGCTCTTCAACGGTTAAGCTGGCTCTGATCTACCCTCACCCGTGATTCTGTGCCAGGGCTGATGCACGGCCACAGTGGGAGGAGAGGGGGCTGGTGAAGGTGGTGGGGCGGGCCCGCACACGGGAGTTGACGTGGAGGCTGGGTTGGGAGGAGATGAGGTCACTGAGCAGGTGAGCGCTGCAGTGGGTCTCTGTAGGCGCCCGTGTGTGGGGAGCAGAGGTGCGGAAAGCATGAGAAAGCAGGGGTGGGGTGGGAGGAGGGGACCTAGAGCCGCAGAAAGTACATCAGGATGTGGGTGTGGAGGTGAGGTGCTACTGGGGAAGTGGCTCAGCGTCTGGATTCTGACCCAGTGTCTGTTCGAATACTGCTTCAGCAGGCTTGGGAGATCAGCACATCTAAAGTTTTAAAGTTGTTACATAAATGCAAACCCTGACTCGGAGAAGCAAGGATTGAACTAGTTACTGGGTGCAGCGAGGTCAGTCCAGTTATGGCCCCAGGGGGGGCAGGGACAGAAGTTCCAGCCCCGGGAGGGGGTTTGCTGGATGGGGCTTGCTGGATGGGGCAACCTGCAGAGTCAGGTGGTTTCCTGGGTAAAGGGTCCTCAGCCACCTTGGAATGCTGATGGGCTTGCACAGCCACCAGCCCGATCACAAGTGGAGGCCCAGGAAGACGGCAGCTCATCATCAGAGGGATCGTTCTTTGCTTTTGGGGGGTTGAGAGTAGGGATGTTATTACAGAGAATCAAATGGCTCAGGGACCAAAGATCTGGGTCCCGGTATTGGCGCTGTCTCCAGCCGCCAGAAAGGGCTCCTTCCCCAGCAAGCACCAGCTCGCTGTTTCTTGGAGAAGAGCGTTTGATGGGGTGAAGGCAGATGTGTGGGTTTGAGCCCCCCGCTGGCCGGCTGTGTGACCTTGGGCAACTTACATAATCTCTCTATACTTCAGGTTTTCTCTTTTGTCAACTGAGGATAGCAGCAGTCCCTACCTGTCTCACAGGGCTGCTGCAAGACCGAGACCACACGATCTATGGAGGCATTAAGTGTTTCAGGTGTCCCAAGCACACGGCTCCTGCTGTCACTGTCATCGTCATCACGGTGGCTACCACCTGCTCCTCCTAACCTCCCTTTAGGTGTGTGCTGTTAGTGTCTTCATTTTGCAGATGAGGAAAGGAGACTCAGATGAAATAACAAGTCCAGAGTCACCTAGCTAGCAAGAAGCGAGGCCAAGGGTGTGTGTGTGTGTGTGTGTGTGTGTGTGTGTGTGTTTAATTGACTGTTGCGGAGCAGTTGTAGGTTATAGAAAGATTGAGTGGCAAATAGAATTCCTGTATCCATAGCTTCCCCTACTAACGTCTTGCATTACTGTGGTACATTTGTTGTAAACTAACGTCCAGAGTTTACATCAGGATTCACTCTTTGTGTTGTACTTCTGATGAGTTTGGATGAATCTATGATGACGTGTGTCCACAATTATGGGATCAGACGGAATAGTTTGCCCTAAATATTCCCTATGGAGCCTTTTAATTTGGATGGTCTGAGTTGTGAGCCTATATCCTTATCCATAATTATCAACGGATGGTGGGGGAAAGATGATTTGGAAATGGAGCCTTCCGCTGCCCCTTCCAGTCTCTGTCACTGTCTGGGCACCCCACTGTCTGGGAACCCCATTGAGAAATGGGGTGCCTGTTCATTGCAGTAACACACATCTGTGGGGACTCTGCTTCTGGGTGTGTTTCTAATAGTGGTTTGTTTGCAATCAAAAGTTTGTCCCCCCCCCCCCACTTATATTGAGAAATAGTTGACGTACATAACCGTAGAAGTTCAAGGCTTTAGTGTGATGGTTTGATGTGCATATATTGTGAAACGATTACCACAGTGGGTTCAGCTAACATTCATCTTCTGTGGATAAGTATAAAGAAAAAAACATTTCTCTCCTTAAGATGAAAATTCCTGGGATTGACTCTCATCAACTTTGCTACATACCACGCAGTCAGCGAGGTTTGCTGTAGTCACTGTGTCATATGTTAGATCCCTAGGATTTAATTCTCTTGTAACTGGAAGTTTGTACCTTGTGACCACCTTCCTCCAGTCTCCCCTCCCCAACCCTCCACCTCTGGCAACCACAAGCCTGATCTCTTTTTCTGTGAGTTTGGTTGTCTCCTCCCCACCGCCTACAAGTGAGACCGTACAGTATTTGATTATTTGACTTATTTCATTTAGCATAATGCCTTTAAGCTCCATCCATGGCATCACAATGGTAGGATTTCCGCCTTTTTTGTGGCTGGATGATACTCTGTTGTGTATATTCCATATATGCATCTTCTTTATTCAGCCATCAACGGGTACTTAGGTTGTTTCCACGTCTTGGCTGTTGTGAATAATGCTGTGAATATAGGGAGGGGGCTGATATCCTTTCATTAGTATTTTCATTTCCTTTGGGTATATTCTCAGAAGTGGGATTGCTGGGTCATATGGTAGTTCCATTTTTAACTTTCTGAGGAACCTCCATACTGTTTTCCATAGTGGCTGCACCAGTTTCCATTCCCACCAGCAGGGCACTGGGTTCTCTTTCCTCCACGTCCTCACCGATACTTGTCACACCTTGTCTTTCGGATACCGACCATTCTAGCAGGTGTGAGGTGGTATCTCACTGTGGTTTTAATTTGCGTCTCCCCCATGACTAGTGATGTTGACCATATTGTCATGTACTTGTTGGCCTTTTGTAGATCTTCTTTCTAGAAATGTCTGTTCAGGTCTTTTGCCCTTTTTAAATTGATTATTTTTTTTTGCCGTTGAGTTGTCTGAATTCCTTACGTATTTTGGATATTAACCCCTTAGGAGATACATAGTTTGCGAATATTTTTTCCCATTCTGTAGGTTGTCTCTTCACTTTGTTGATACTTTCTTTGGTTTTGCAGAAGCTGTTTAGTTTGACGGGGTCCTTCTTGTTTATGTTTGCTTTTATTGCTTGTACTTTAGGTGTTGTATCCAAAAATTCACTGCCAAGATCCATGTTGAGGAGCTTTATCCCTCTGTTTTCTTCTGAGAATTTCATGGCTTCAGGTCTTACCTTTTAACTTTTTAATCCATCTTGAGTTAGTTTTTGTAAGCGGTGTAAGGTAGGGGTCCAGTTTTATTCATTTACATATGAATATCCAATTATCCCAGCACCATTTGTTGGAGACCCTTTTTTCTCTGTTGAGTATTCTTGGCTCCCTTGTCAAAGACTAGGACAGTTGACTACAACACACAGTTGACTGTATATATGTGTGGTCTATTTCTGGGCTCTCCATCCTATTCCATTTGTTGGCTTGTCTGTTTCTACGCAGTACCATACTGTTTTGGTAACTGGAGCTTTATAAGTTAGCTTGAATCAGGAAGTGTGATGCCTCCTACCTTATTCTTCTTTCTCAGGGTTTCTCTGGCTATTAAAAGTTTTTTTCCCCCCTTATCCAAACTATTGGGGCCATCTGCTAGCAATCTCTCCTCCCTACTGGGCCATCTGCTACCCCCCGACTTCCAGATTCTCCACTCTTGGTGCCATGCGGGCCTCCCGCAATCCAGAGAGCGCCCACTCGGCTTCCTCTTGAACTCTGAGGAACGTTCCTCCCCAAGTTAAAAATGGAAAGCATTAAGCAGTGCCATGTGTTGCCTTGGGTGGAAGAGAGCTAGTCCTTCAACTCCACAGAAAAGCTTTTAAAATAAATTTATTAAACATTGCCCGTTATTGAAGAGGACATTGGAACATAGCAGTTTACTAAAAAAGAAGAAAAATGTGCCAGAACCGTATACAAAAGTTTCTCCTGAAAGGACCGTGGAATGCCCCCCTTGGGAAAAGAACAGACAGTCACTGTGTGGCTGAGAAGCCAAAGCAAGGCATGCTCTCTGCTCAGTGGATCATCCCCATACGGATGGGAAAGCATGACCACTCTGTTTTTGGACCTACAGTGCCCTTTGCTAATTCAGCACCGTGCAGGGCTCCGGCCCTGGGTCTCCTAGCAATGGCAGGAGAAATCAAATGCAACATGCATTTCTGAGTGCCTGTGCACTCTGCCCCCGGGCTGGGCTCTGAAGCCTGAATGGCCCGGGGCCCTGCTGTCATGGAATGCACCACAGAATAGGGGAGACAGGCGGGGGTGGGGGTGGGGGGGTGGTGCTCAGATAACACAGAACTGCCTGTGGCAATTGCCTCGGGAGGAAAGAGTGCAGTGGTTCATGGGAAGGGTGCCCGTCCTGGGGATGACCTCTGATCCCAGCCTCGAAGGGTAGGAGGTGGCCGTGGAAGGACATGCTGAGCAGAAGGCACAGTGTACTTGAACGTGCTGCCTGGGAAATCGCAGCATCACGTCTGTACCTGCAGCAATGCTTGCTAGCAACCGCTGCTTCTTGTTCACCAGCTATCCGAGGGGAGAGCGAAAACAAACACCTCCTAAGATTACCGTGCAGAATAGTAAGTAATTAGGCTTTGGGGATTTAGCAAGAGTCTGTGCTTAACCAGGGCTAGGGCTGAATCAGATTACTTTTTTTTTTTTTTTTTTTAAAGCAGAAGGAGGGGGGCCGGGGCTGGGAAATGTACCGGACCCCCGGGTGAAGTTGGCACACTGGTTCACGGGGGCCCTACTGAGCCAGAGGTAGGACAGTCACCCCCGTTCACAGGTGGTGCTGAGCTCAGTGATTGCTCAGGACAGATTGCAGTTGTACCAATGGAGATGTTTGCCAGTCCTTCCCCAGCAGCCTGTGAGCTCCTAGAGGGCAAGACTGTGTCCCTGGCATCCTTGGTTCTGAGGCTAGCTAGAGTGTGGTGTCAGTTCAGCTTGCAGCCAATGGTGACGGGACGGACAGACCCCCCATCCATCTACCCGTCCAGGAGCTTGCCCCGCAAAAGTGGCTGTTGTCTCCTTCGCTGCCCCTTCTAGCCTGGTGTCTTGGGACAGATCAGAACACTCAGCCAGGAGGGATTAAGGGTTCAGAAGGTGGACTCTGAAGCCAAACTGCCTGGTTTCCCGTCCTGTGTTTGTCCTTCCCAGTTAGGTGACCTTGAACTTGAGCTAGTTACTTTGTGTTCTAACCTCAGGGAGGGGGAAAGGTTTGTTTTGTTCACGGAGGTAGCCCAAGCTCTAGAGCAATGCCTGGTGTGTGTGTGTGTGTGTGTGTGTGTGTGTGTGTGTGTACACGCGCGCGTGCGCGCCGTTGTAGGAGGCCATGCGGTACTTTCCTCGTGGGGCTGTGAGCACTGAATGTGGTGTTAGTCTATGCAAAGTGCTCACAAGAGTGCCTGGCACAGAGCAAGTGCTGTACAAATTCTTGCTGCTGAAATTATCTCTGAAAAATAACTTGCGTTAAACTATAATTTTACAGGATAAACGTTTAGGGCTGGCCTCTGATGCAGGATTGAGGGTGAATTTTGTCAATGCAGCACTTGCTTCATTTCACGTTCAAGTTAAAAATGAACATCTGGACTGGGGCCCCTGGGTGGCTCAGTCGGTTAAGTGTCCGACTCTTGATTTCGGCTCAGGTCACGATCTCCTGGTTTGTGAGTTCAAGCCCTAGTCGGGCTCTGTGCTGACGGTGGGGAGCCTGCTTGGGATTCTCTCTGTCCCTCTCTCTCTGCCCCTCCCCCCCTCACTCGTTCTCTCTCTTTCTCAAAATAAACTTAAAAAAAATGAACATCTGGACTTCTCTTTGCTTGTTGTTAAGTTTTTGAGGATGAGAAGCCGTTGACTTTTGCATGGCGGATGCTGAAAAACTGCCCAGCCCACACAGGCTGCATTGGGTCTCCCGATGTGGGTTTTAAATCTGGTCCTTCCTGTTGGTGATGTGGGATGTGATGAATGAGGGATTTGGAGACCAGTTTGTGCTCTGGCCCTGACACAACCTGTACAGTTTTGTATAAGACACTTTGCTATGGGAGCCTTAGTTTCCTGCCTGTGAAATGGGCAGAAGGGTGATCCTGTTGATTTTATGAGCTTTGAAGATTGAGTGCAAAGTGCTGTGAGAATGTCATTACCACTGTTTGTACAACTGTGGTAGATGCTTGCCCCTTTGAAGACTTCCTTCCTTGTGGACCAGAGAAAATCAGTTATTCGGGGCTTTTCAGAATTGATCCATAAAACCGCAAAGAGGATTTGGCCGAAGCGTTGTGTTTGGCTCGGGTGAGGCAGAGGGCCTGTTGGTGGACGCTTTAGGCAGAATGGAAAGATATGGAGATCATTTCGGTTGTCCCCACACATACCAGCCCTTAGGACCCTGCCGACTTCAGGGACCAACATTTTAGCTGGGCTGATCTCAAGCCAGCTGGTTCAGCTCTTGCCCTCAGACATGTTAAAATAATCACATGTATGAAAAAAAATTACCCTACTTAAGAGGCCTCCTGAGGACGGTTTCTCTGAGCTCAGGTCGGAAGCCATCCTTGGGTTTAATGTTTGGCTGCTGGGTGAATGCTGACTGGCCAACCCTGTCTGCTGGGCCGGTGGGGAAATGGAAACTGACCTGGATGTGGACCCTGCCCCCGGGGAGCTTCGATTCCGGGTGAGAGGAGCAGAGTCGACAAAGTTAACCCCTAATACGAGGGGGAGTGTGAACGGCCGCGGTCCCTGTGGTGGGAACAGAGGAGGGACAGTTAAGTCCTGGATGTCAGAACCAAGACGTGCTCCACATCAAAGGGGTCCCTGAAGATGGGCAGGTTGACTTTTGAAGGGTAATAGTGGGGTTGACCCACGAGTAGCACTGTTCTCCGTGCCTGATGTGCACCTCCTTGCTGGCCCCTGTGACGGTCTTGGGAAGGTAGGTGGTGGTATCCTCATTGGTGTGATACCCATGTTTTTAAACAAGTTTTTTAATGTTTATTAATTTTTGACAGAGACAGAGCATGAGTGAGGGAGGGGCCGAGAGAGAGGGAGACACAGAATCTGAAACGGGCTCCGGGCTCTGAGCTGTCAGCACAGGGCCCGATGCGGGGCTCGAACTCACGGACTGCGGGATCATGACCTGAGCCGAAGTCGGACGCTCAGCCGACGGAGCCACCCAGGTGCCCCGACCCGTTTTTTACAAGAGGTGTGAGCAGCAGGGATTCGAACGTGGGCGGCCTGTTCCCAGAGCTCTTTGGGGGAAGACGAAGGGTCCCCTGGCTGAGGGACAGGTGGGTGCGCGGTGAACCGGGGCGCAAGGTGTGTGGGCAGGTGGGCCAGGCAGGTCACCTGTGGTGAGTGTGTGCGGGACCGAGAGCCGTAAACACCCGAAGGCCTTTGGGCTCCCATGAGTGGTGGGGGCCAGTGGTTCCAAGCAGCTCTGTGTTTTAGGAAGATGACTCCGCAGGCCACGTGGGACGATAGCTTCAGCTGAGGCCCATGTGAAAGTACTTGGCATTATGCCCGATGAGCTTTTGGGGACCCCCCCCCAAAAAGCAGCCCGAGAGAACAATTGGAGCTATCGCTCCATTATTTAGGCGAGACGTAGGCAAAAGCGATAGTCTCACGGGAGAAGCTGAGCAATAGCTGGGGAGGCGGACGCTACAGATCTCAGCAGGTGCTGGATTGCAAGCTGAGAGGCGGGGGCTGGCTCTGCTCCCAGGTGCAGGTGAATGGTCCCTGGCGCCACCCGGGAAGCACTCCTTCCTTTTGTAGATTTGGACCCCTGTATGGGGACCCTCGTCCAAGAAGAGTCTTGGACCGGGCACAGCGGCTGGTTTCTGTCCTGAATTTCATATTCCTAAGTGCGCCTCTGACATCGGACATCCGTGGGTGGGGTGCTGGTTGGATGTTGGGATGGGGGAGGGGGAGAGATCCTGTCCTCCGTGCGTCCCCAGGTTAGAAGGAGAAGGTGGACTTGTACTCGCCGTGTGTGACCTGGAATGACGCTCTGTAATGCCCAGCGTGGCTGGAAGGCATCACGAAGCGCGCAGCATTTGAGCTGTGCTTTGACGCAAGTGGGTATTTGCTAGACAGAAGGGAGTGTGCGGCATTTTCCTGGCGGTGGATGTGGTGATCGCAGACGGAGGGTGGTACAGAGCCTGGCCGGATCAGGGATAAGGGTGGGGGTTTTCAGTTGGTCTCGGGTTTGGGTCCTCGAGGGGACGTGGCGGGCCCTGTGGCTGCATTGTGCGAAGCCCAAGGTGCTACCGTGCTCGGGCGGCTGGACTCCCTCTGGCTCACGAAGGGTTTTAAGAGTCAGAAAGATTGACTCTCGCCTCCCGAGTAACTGCTCACCCCTCTTTTCACCCACGTGCAAGGACCCTGGGCACCTGCCGGGCGGGGAGCCGAAGGGACACAAAGGTGTGGATCTTGGCCCCAGGGAGCACGGCTCAGCGGAGCATGGAGCTCTGCCCTCATGTGCCTTCTGCACTCCACCTCAAGTGTTGGGACACCCGGCTTATTACGCTCTTTACATCAGCATGGCTGAATCCCAGCAGGACTTTGCAGGTGCTTTTGTGAGAAGCCACACATTGGCATTTAAACAAAACCACGGGAAAGAGTTTATAAAATGTAGAGCACCGCGCATACACAAGAAAGGGAAGGCTCTAGGGTCCTTTCTCTGCAGGACAATCACTACTTAGAGCCTCTTCCTGGTTTCCTTTTCTGTCCCTCTCCACCCCTTCTGATGAGCAGGAAAGGGGGGAACCGAGCCCTCTTCCTGAAAGGGCATTCACGTGGGCACCTGGCCCGGTGACAACAGCCTAGCCTCCCTTGGCGTCCTGGTGACTTTCGTGCCTCACCTTATTTGGAGACGAGCACCGGGGCCTGGGGACCACTGACATGCCTGTGCTGTGCTCTCCGTGAGTGCAGGGAGCCTCCCCGTAGGTGGCGGATGAGGGTGTGGACACGGCACTGGGTCCTGCAGGGCAGGAGGGGTGGAAGAGAGGCAGGAATAGTCTCTGTGCCGGAGGGTGGTCCCAGCCGGGAGAAACCGGGTACCAGAAAGAGGTGGAAACGCCCCAGAGGCCCGCAGGAGTGTTGATAAAGGCGATTAATGGAGTAGATAGAATGACTTTTAAGCGAAGATTAGGGAAGCTAGGTGGCTCTGGCCAATTAGCTAAGCCTCCCTGAAAAGAACACTGTGGGAAGGGGCACCGGATGGTTTCACAAGATTCACCCGGTGCCTAGAGGCTGTACCTGGGGAATCGGCAGACCAGGGAGGGGAAGAACCAGGCAGCTGGCCTCCCCGAAGTGCCTCTCAAAGGAAACCTTGGCTTCTCCAACAGCCTCCCCAGGAAAATGGAGGGAAATCCCATCACCTGGGGTATTTGGATTTGGCAGCTTGCTGGAGAGACAGAGCGAGACACACACACACACACCCCCATGTTGGCTACAGGGTGGACTGGCCCCGGCCCTTGAGTCCCTTCTCTTCTCTCTCCCATTTCTGGGTAATTCTGTAGCCCCGGGGGAGGGCAAGCCCTTGAAAGAATTGCTTTGAAATCATTTAAACTATGCTTGTTTTTCCTGAGCTGGCAAAAATCCCAATGTAGTGTGGTGTAACTAAATGACTTGTGGGCTTTGGGTGACCCGAATGCATTAGCAGGAAGAAGGAAAAGGGGAGAGGGGGTGCAGACCACGTGCACTGGGAAGATGTTGCTGCTGTTTCTGCAGCCCCTCCCCCCCCCTCCCCAGCTCCAAGCTCAAAATGAATGCTTAGAATCAATCATGTCTGAAGGGACCTGAGAGGAAGGCAGCAGGTTTTGAGCTCTCTTCTGCCTCTTTAATGTGCCCATGATCACCTGGGGGCCTTGTTAAAGGGGCAGATGCAGGGGGAGGTCTGAGGTGTGGCCTGAGGCTGTGCATTTCTGACAAACTCCTGGGGATCTCTGTGCTTCTCTGGAGACCACACTTAGAGCAGTGAGAACAGTATGGAGTCTGCTGGACCTGGGCTTGGGTCCCAGGCCTGCCAGTGAGCTGTGTGGCCTTGGGCAGGTTTCTTGGTCTCTCTGAGCCTCCACTTTCCCCATCAGTGAAATGGGGGTCAAAGTGCTTACCTGGGGCGGTGGGTGGGGGGGTCTTGGCAGAAATAAGAGACCATACCTGTGGGCTGCTTTGCTTGGTGCTGTGACTGCTACTGAACCAGAGCTCCGGGATGTGAAGCTTGACCCAGCATTCCCTGAGCAGCACCGGTCCACAGGTGGTCTGCCCCCTCCCTCCATCTCCTGCTCAAGAAAACTTCTATGATCAAATAAGTCTGGGAAAGACTGTAAAGTCTGCCTCTGGTGAGGACAGAGTGGGCCGCAGCAGTGTGTTCAAGGTTCTGGAATATTCTGCAGTAAAGAAACCTTTATACTTAGGGGCACCTGGGTGGCTCAGTTGGTTAAGCATCCAGCTTCAGCTCAGGTCATGATCTCATGGTTCACGAGTTCAAGCCCTGCATCGGGCTCTGTGCGGACAGCTCAGAGTCTGGAGCCTGCTTTGGATTCTGTGTCTCCCTGTCTCTCTGTCCCTCCCCTGCTCTCACACTCTCTCTCAAAAATAAACCTAAAAAAAAAAAAAAGAAACCTTTACACTTACAAGCATTCTGTTTTGGTAAAATGCACAAAACCGTAAAATTTACGATTTTAACCATTTAGAAGTTAAATGCCGCTGTAGTTGAACGGCATTAAGTAATTCACAGTGTTGTGCAACCGCATCTCTAGAACGTTTTTATCTTCTCGAACTGAAACTCCATACCCATTAAACAATGACTCCCCATTTTCTCCATGCCTGAGCTCCTGGAAACCACCCTCTACTTTCTGTCTCTGATTTTGACTACCCCAGGTACCTCATGATAAACAGAATCCTGTGGCATCTGTTCTTTGTGACTGGCTTATTTCACTTAGCATTATGTCCTCGGGGTTCACCCAAAATTTTATTCCTTTCATCTAATGCATATACCATATTTTGTTTATTCATCCATCGGTGGACACTTGATTGTTTCCACCTTTTAACTGTGGTGAATGATGTTGCTATGAACATGGGTGTGCAAGTATCTGAGCTTTAAACTTGTTACACCCAGTATTTTCCAAATACTTGGGGGGTGTGGGTATGGATGGAGAAATGCCTAACAATCCAACCCACTATTCCCAACCTTGTATGTTACAGTATATGAGGAAATTTCAGGTCTGTTGCTGAGGTTTTCAATCTTAGCTGTGCTTTAGACTCACCTAGGGAGCTTGAAAAAAAAATTTTTTTTAACCCCTGCCTGCCCACCCCTCCCTCCCCTGCCCCCAGACCAATTAAATCAGAGTCTATAAGGCTGGGACTCAGGTGGACGTGTTCTCCAAGCTCCAAGGTGGTGGTAAGGAGCAGCCAGGGTAGGGAGCTGTGCAGGGAGGGGTTCACTCCCAGCTGCAATGTGGCGCCAGGACAAGAAATGAGGCCTGGAGAGTCCCAGGACCTCGTGTGCTGCAGTCCCCCATGAGTCTTCCTCACCCACATCAGGCTCCAGCACTGGAGTTTCTGCCACAGGCGTGCAGGGTGGTGAGGACAGTGTGCCCAGGAGCAAGGGAATGATCTGGTAATTAGCAGCCCCTCGGCCTCAGTCTCCCATAAATCCATCCCATTATCGACAGGTATCTGTTACCCACCTCTCTAGGGAGGCCGTCAAAGGTCCTGTCCTCAAGGAGCCAACCTGGTCAGGAGGCAGGCCCACACTTACCTGAAATCACCAGCGATGCCTTTGGGTGCCCAAATGTGGACTTGCCTTACCGTAATTATGCAGAGCTAAATGCAGATCCGATGGGGCATTTCTGATTTTGATATTTTACTAAAGTCTCATTCATTGATGAGATCTCATGCATTAATAAATCTCCTGCATTAAGAGCACCACATTCAAATATTTCTCATCCAGGA
This sequence comes from Panthera onca, assembly GCF_046562875.1. Taxonomy (NCBI): domain Eukaryota; kingdom Metazoa; phylum Chordata; class Mammalia; order Carnivora; family Felidae; genus Panthera; species Panthera onca. The sequence continues at coordinate 134,677,355 of NC_138344.1, forward strand.
AGATCACTGTTAATTCTCCTTGTCACCTGGAGATTGAGAGCTAGAGTTTCTGGCCTTTGTGCTATCGGCCAGATGGCCTGGGCTTGGAAACACTGCCCCTCCCTGAGATGGGGATTTGTCTCTGCGGGACTTGACCTCAGGAGCTACTGTTTAGTAGCCTGCTGTCCCTATTGAATTTCCAGGGTCTGGCAATCTTGGTTGCCCAGTCTCACTTTGGTCTGATGTGTAGCAATGTGGGGGAAACACTTAACGGCATTTATATTATTCTGTAAGCATATTATGGGCCTGGGAAAAAACCAGCCAAAAGTCCATTTTTACTCCAGGTTCTATCTTTGGACTTGCTCCACTCTTTCCAGGAATGTATGATGCTGGGGTTTGCTTGATGGGGTCTGTTGTGGCTCATCTGTTCATTCACCTCTTTCTTTTTATAATCCTATTTTAGGAGTATTTGGATGCCATCCCGTGTCTTAAATTGTAGTACCCAGGCGTCTTATTTTCCGGGGGTAGTTGGCAGACAAGGTAGAAAGCAGTTTGCAGACTTAATCAGAAATTCACTGTCACTCTCCATTTCACTGAGTGATAGTTATCTGGAGTTGGCTAATCCTTGAGACCAGATTTTGTCCCCCAGATACTCTCCCTGCCTCTCAGACTGATGGGGTTCTCCTCTCAAACCTTCGCTGCCTCTGAGCTAAAAGTCTGCTCGGGCTATCTGCTCACACACTCCTTTGTTCATTTAGCCAGGAAACTCAAGAGCCTCTGATGTGGGAGGCACTTTGGCAAGTGTAGACGAATTGAGCAGGGCTCTCTCTAATACAGTGCGGGAGGGAGGAGGAAACATGAATCCAGATATCAGCGGGTTGTCATGAGGAAAGGAACTCTCTTTCTGCCAAAAAACAAAACGAAAGAAAACAAAAAGCAACCCAAAACAAAACAAAAAATCTTCCAAAGCTAAATCTAGCCCTCCGTAAACTCGTTCAGTGACTGCGTTCGCGCTGCTTAAATACATACTCCGTGCAGAATACCCCAGGGAGGAAGACTGATGCCATTTCCAAGGATCCTAAATTATTGTCCAACAGGAAGGTAAACTGTGAAGTACAAATAACTGACATGCTCTCCGGGGCTTGAGGGACACACATCGACACACCGGCAGGGGTCAGGGCTCAGAGAAGCACCGGGTGTTTCCTTATGCGTCTTCATGGAGGAATTGGCCGTAAGGGTGTTGACAACCTTTGACCCTTATGGATGGAGGGAATCATGTGGACTGAGGTCTCGAGGCAGGGCTTTCTGCAGTGGCTCGTGTGACTGTTTGCATTTACCTAACTTTAGATCTTCCTGAATAGGTGTGGATGCGACTTGCATTATAGGCTGTTCGATCCTATACTTGCTTTGGCCAAGGACACGGCTTAGACCATACCTGAGGGGAGCCATAAAAGCCATGTGTGTTTCTTCCAGCTCTCATTCTTTTGTCCCCTTTCCCATGAGGATGGAGTGTCCTGGGTGGGACTCCTCCTTCTGTTTGGATTCTAGAATGGGAAGACACGCAAAGCCAACCTGTGGTTGCCAGTATGTGATGCGAATGAGAACTAAGAGTGTGTTGTATGATGTTTGTATGAGGTTTCAGGGGGTTGTATGTTACTGTATCATAACCGACGGTTTTAGCTGGCGAAGGCTGTCGGATACGGTCTCAGCAGTAGAATAGTGTGGTTTGCTCACGAGTAGTGTTAAGCGAGGGGCGGGCGATCTGGGGAAGAGGGATCATCTTGGAATCAGATGACAGCAGGGTTCTGTTGTCCAGCTAAGAAGTTTGGGTTTCTTAACAAGGTAGTGGGAGTTGGGGGAAGGCTTCTGAGCCAAAGACTGAGCCGATGAGGCACGTGCTTTGGGGAGATGACTCCAGCCTCGGGGCAGAGGATGGAACTGGTCCTGAGGTGATACTTGACCCTGTTCAGGGGTCACAAGGAGTGGGTCCTGGTCACATGGGGGTACAAATGGAAGCTGCCTGGAGGTGAAGGAGGGAGGGAGGGAGGGAGGCACAGGGGCCGGGTTCTTGCCGGGGAGGGAGCTTAGCCTTTTAGTCCCTCCACAAGCGAGGAGAGCCTGGCTGACCTCACGTGTCCCATCTGGCCAGCTTGCCAAGTGCCCTGCGCTGCCCGTGTCACAGCGAGGTGTCTGGGTGGATTTCGGGCTGTCTCCTGGCTTTGAAATGTCCTAAAATCCTGCTGCTGCCCAAACTGTTGTCCAGGCAGCATGGAAAGATTTGATGGAGCCTGGCTGAGGGAACGGACAGAATGCCCAGTCAGGGTGCTCTGTACCCCAGGGGCAAACTTCAGGGCAACCCCATGAGGGACTCAGGGATTTGGCCGCTCCACTCACGGATTCATTAATCATTCATTCAGGAAATGATTAAGAGTGCAGACTCCAGGGGAGCTTGGGTGGCTCAGTCGGTTAAGCATCTGACTTGGCTCAGGTCGTGATCTCACGGTTCGTGAGTTCGGGCCCCGTGTGGGGCTCTGTGCTGACGGCTCAGAGCCTGGAGCCTGCTTCGGATTCTTTGTCTCCCTCTCTCTTTGTCCCTTCCCTGCTTGCACTCCGTCTCTCTCTCAAAAATAAATAAAGATTAAAAAAAAAGAAGGGCAGACTCTGGAGCTGGATTGCCCGAGGGTTTGAATCCTGGCTCTGCCACTTAACTGCCCGTGACCTTGGGCAAGTTCCTCGTTAACTCTTCTGTGCCTCAGTTTCCCCATCTATAGAACGGCGGGTGATGACACCCCTGAGGTGAGTAGTCTTGGTGAGCAGTGCGTTACCATAATTAGAGCACTGGGAACAGGCTTTGACCCATGACAAGGGCTGCTACAGCAGTGGGTATTGAGCACCCGGGCCGTGCCTGGCACTCGGGGATGTGGTGGTGAACAAAAAGTCCCTGCTTTCTTGGAAAACAGTTTGCTTTCTTGGAGGAGGCAGAAGATAAATTTGTGGGTAGGTAGGTGTATAATGTGAGCTGACGAATATCCTGAGAAGAAGAAATGAGGATAAGGAGGTAGTGACCAAGATGGGTTTGGGGACCTAAAAGAGAGCCCAGGGAAGGCCTGTTAGCGGGCGAGGTCTGCATGTGGTGAGGGGGAGGGCCTGGGTGTCTCTTCTGCCGGAGGAGAAGTACTGGGAGCTGGGTTTCGGGCCAAGGGAACAGAAAGTGCAAAGGGCCTGAGGAGGGTGTTTCTGGGGCAGGGAGGCTAGTGTGGCCAGAAAAGAGGGCACTCCTGGACTATTTCCCCTTTAAAAAAATTTTTTTTTCATGTTTATTTATTTTGAGAGGTGGGGGGAGGGGCAGAGAGACTCCTAAACAGGTTCCACACTGTCGGTGCAAAGCCTGAGGTGTGGGTCTGGATCTCACTAACCGAACCGTGAGATCGTGACCTGGGCTGAAATCCAGAGTCAGAGCACTTAACTGATTGAGCCATCCAGGTACCCTGAAGCTTTCTGTTTCTATTTACTGTTCAGATTTTATAGCAAATGGGATTAAAAAAAAAAAAAAAAAAAAGCCACGCAGGAATATGAAGGTCTGTTGTCCTCAAACCTTACACTGTTCTTGGAGCTTCACTTTTCCATCTATAGAATGGGGCTTATCCTCCCTACCTCTGGATGACTGGGAGGGGGGACGGGACACATGAGGCCACGTGTCCTCAGTCTCTGCACACAGGAGGTGCTCAGTAAACATTAATTATGGGAAAGCGTGATCTGCGGACAAGGAGGGAAGTCTCTCTGGAACATAACATGTTGGGCTGAAATCTGAGGTCATGAGGGAGAGATGGGCATCATTTAACCGTCTATTAAAAGGGCCTTATATTCACGCTGTTATTCACGTTGCGGTAATAGCTGCTTGCAGGGGTAGTTTTACTTAAGAAAGGGGAAAATGATTGTCACATGGTGAATTGGCATTGAACTAGGGCTGTGGTTTTTGACTTCAGTTGCTTATTAGAGTCACCTGTGGAGATTATACCCCCCCACCCCACCCCCCAATGCTGAGGCCATACCCCAGACAAATTAAGTCCGAACCTCTAGGCCGTAGGCCAGTCTGCAGTGGTTTTCAAGGCTCTCCCAGTGATTTGAATCTGCAATCACCGTTAAAAACTAAGCTGGGGGGCACCTGGGTGGCTCAGTCAGTTGGGTGTCCGACTTCAGCTCAGGTCATGATCTCGCAGCTCGTGAATTCAAGCCCCGCATCGGGCTCTGTGCTGACAGCTCAGAGTCTGGAGCCTTCTTTGGATTCTCTCTCTCTCTCTCTCTCTCTCTCTCTCTCTCTCTCTCTCTCCTCTCTCTCCCTCTCCCTCCCTCCCTCCCTCCCCCCCCCCTCCTCTGCTCATGCTCTGTCTCTCTCTGTCTCAAAAATAAATAAACATTAAAAAAATTTTTTTTAAACTAAGCTGGGTTGGGTGTGGATGTCACCTCCCTCGCTCTGGAAGATTCTGCAGGGAGACTTGGGCACCCCTGTGGTTTGGGACTAGGGTGGGAGAGGTGGGGGTGGGGTTGGAATAAGAATGACCTCAAGGTTGGGGTCCCACCGAGCTTCTTCCTGTGTGGTCCTCACTGCAGTATGGTTCCTTTATGTGGCTGGACATAACGTTACGTTTAACCTTCTAAATGCTTTACACTTGACTCTGTATTCTTACTAAAAAATACACAGGCTCTTCAATGGGTTCTGATATCAGTCTTCTATTTCTTCCTCCTTGGGAGCCAATATAGCGATGAGGTACATTCCTGATCCCAGTTAGTGTCCCCCACTGGGCTCATTTTACCTGGTTTGTGCTGGGATGCTTCAGATCTTTTAAGGAGCGAAGGGCACCAGGATCCTGGTATGTCGCCTTGCGGTGTAAGACCTCACTGATGGCAAAAGGCAGACTTGGGAACACCAAAGCTTCGAGGTAAGCTAGCTGCCAGGAAGGGATGGTTTGTCTCATTGGTTACTGAGATTCTCATTTTTCCCTTATTGCTTTGGCTGCGAGGAAACTTAAACTGTGTTTTATTCTCACTTGCCTTGCATCCCTTAGCATTTTTAAGGAATATAATTATCCATTCTGTCTTTATCGTTACTTCTGCATCCTAGTACTTGGCTTTCAGCCTTTGACTCTGATCTCAAACCTTTTTGAAAGTAGCTGGGTTATAAAAATACTTTTGTCCTTGTTTTTTTTTTTTTTTTTTTTTTTTTTAAGAAAGAAAATGATGTTAATGATAAAACACAGAGTTTGTTGTGAGATCTAGGATACATAATTATACACCAGATAAAATGCATAGAACTCTATCAAAATATCAAAAGTAGCACCACTGTGAAAATTATTATGAAGATAAGGAAGCCAGTTTCATCAAACTTAATTTTCTCCAAAGTAACATAGTTGTTTTTTTTTTTTAATTTTTATTTTTTTTAAATAGGCTCCACACCCAACGTGGGGCTTGCACTAATGACCCTGAGATCAAGTCACACATTCTTCCAGCTGAGTTCACCAGGCATCCCAAAGTAACATAGTTTTCTAGTGAAAACTGTGCATTTGGTTTCTTCTGCATGGCTTTCCTTTCATTGCACTCATTCTGTTTTTGTTTAATTGGAGTATAGCTGACATACGATGTTACGTGGGCTTTAGGTGTATGTTACAAATACTTTCAAAGAAAATGATGGAAGTCAACCCCGCTTAGTAGTTTTTATTTATTTAATGTTTATTTTTGAGAGAGGGAGAGACATAGCTTGAGCGGGGAAGGGGCAGAGAGAGAGAGGGAGACAAAGAATCCAAAGCGGGCTCCAGGCTGTAAGCTGTCAGCACAGAGCCCGACGCGGGGCTCGAACTGATGAACTGTGAGATCATGACCTGAGCCGAAGTTGGACGCTTAACCAACTGAGCCACCCAGGCGCCCCAACCCAGCTTGGTAATTTTGAATGGTGACTGCATATTCGAATCACTGGGAGAGCCTTGAAAACCACTGCAGAATGGTCCACGCCCAGAGAGGTTCGGACTTGATTTGTCTGGGGTATATCCTCAGCATTGGGGGTTTATGATCTCCATAGGTGACTCTAATGGGCATTTGGGGCATCACCCTGGTCCCTGATACCTGATTGGGAAAGAGTTGTTCTCATCATGTGCAAAGGAGGAGTTATGGCATTACAACTTCTTTTGTGACCCTGTCCTCCTCCTTGACGAGGACCCGGGAGTGGGGAGACTTGCTCAGCAGGTGATGTGATGGAGGGAGCCGGGCACTCAGTGTCGGACACACTAGAATTTCAATCCTGGCTTCTCCACTTACTATTACATTTGGGCAGGCTTTAACCTCCTTGAGCCTTCGTTTACTTATATATGAGGTGCAGACCATCCTAGCCCTGCAGGTTTATTTTGCAGATTGGATCAGCTGAGGTGGAAACAGCAGTTGACATGGTGCTTGGCACCTGAAAACTCTGGTGGGGTAGCATTTTTCGCATGATTATTGCTCTAAGTCAGGGGCAGCAGACTATTGATGGAAAGGGCCAGAGGAAATATTTTAGGCTTTGCTGGCATCCACTATCGGTGGCAACTGCCCCATTCTGCTGTTACAGAGTGAGTTGCAAAGGAGTGTGCAGGACTGTGTTGCAATAAAACTTTATTAACCCCATGTGCCAGCCCCCCCCTGCTCTAGGTCACAAAGTCAGTGGGCAGTTTCCTTTTTTTTTTTTTTTTTTTAATGTTTGTATTTGTTTTTGAGAGAGAGAGAGAGAGTGTAAGGGAGGGGCAGAGAGAGAGGGAGACACAGAATCAGAAGCAGCCTCCGGGTTCTGAGCTGTCAGTGCAGATCCTGACATGGGGCTCGAACCCACAAACCATGAGATCATGACCTGAGCCAAAATTGGACGCTCAACCCGCTGAGCCACCCAGGCGCCCCCGGTGGGCAGTGTCCTGATTCCTAGCCCCAGGGGCCCACACTGGGTACATCAGAAATGGAGACTGCACGGTAGTTTTTTGTTGTTCATCGCTTGGTTTTCTGGGTTAACTTTTCCCCTAAGATTCACACGGAGGTCTAATTTCAGCTAGAGAAATCCAAAATGGGCTCAGCATGTCCATGTATCTTCTCTGGGCCTCATCTGATGTGTGTGGGGAAAGTCCTTCTGAAGCACAGTGTTCTAAGGGCCCCCTTCGGTGATAGCTTTTGGAGCCCAAGCCTGTGTGAATGTGGGAGCAGTGATTCCTGAGACTCTCACATACAAGTGACCACCTAAACTCTCGGAGGAGCCCAGACTTTGCAGAGGGTTTAGCTGCTGACTGTGGCTTATGATCTGGAGTTACCAGTTCTCAAGGTGGCAGGGGGTGGGGGCAGCACATCATGTCGCAGGCTCCAGAAGGCTCATAAAATGAACTGTCACAAAACAAGAGGGAAAGAATAGAGACACCCCCCAATTCCAGGTAAGAAAGCCGTTGTAGTGATCGCTGTGAATCCCCCCCCCCCCAGCTTCCCAGTTTTCAATGTCCTAAACAATAAAAGCGATCAGAAGAATTTGTGAATATAGAGGGCATATTCTTTTTCATTTCTTTTTAAATTAAACTTTTTGAGAACTGTTGAGTCAGAGGGCAGTGGTAAGAAACAGTACAGGGGGATTTCTTCTACCTTTTACCTTGTTTTCCTTAATGGAAGCACTTTGGAGAAACTCTCTGTGTCACAGCCGGGATATTGACGTGGATACAGTCAAGATACAGAACGTTTCTATCCCCTCAAGGATCCCTCAGGCTGCTGCAGGGTGTTTTAAAATATAAACTTTTGTTGAATTGGGGGTTCATTCAAATGGGCTGGCATGCCAGCAGAGTGGTTCAGTTGTTTTCATGACTTGCTTTTTTCAAATACTCTGCGTGGCTGAGGATCTTATTTCCCATGGCAGAATGTTTCCTTCCTGAATTGTGGATAAAGGAGCTGTGTAATTGATTGCCTTCCTAAGAGGCCATTCTCGAGGGTTCGAGGGTGTGCTGCTGTCCTGGTCCCACAGGGCAGACACTCACCACTCAACCTGGCAGACATCTGGCCAAAAGGAATGCTTTAGAGCTCATCACGGAGGGAAGCTTGCCCCGGTTCAGAATAATGCACTTATAAACAGTAAGCTGTAGGCTCACGGATGCATTGGACCCCATTAAAGTCTCTGTATCTAGAAAGACAGCAGAGTAATAATTGATGAACTGATCTCACCAGTTTCATCACCGTGTGGTTCTTTTTGGGAGCTGCTAATGGTCGTGGATGGGTGCCGGCGACTTCTTAGCCCTCCTGCAACCCAGTTATAAAGAAAGCAAGTTGTTAATATGTTTCTGCCACACCTCTAACCTTCAGTAAGAGGAACGAAGTCCTAATACACCCTTTGCAAGAAGGATTGGCATAACGTAGAACGCATAACACGCAAGCGTCAGGATTCACTTAACTTTATAGTCAGGATCAGACAGCCAGAAACCATCCAAGCTGTTTGGGCATCAGGCCTTGGCCCCATACCTAAGGACGCAGGATGTAGGCTTCACTCCCTAGTCACCCTGGGGTGGGGGTGGGGAGGTGGAGACGACCTCCTCTAAGGATACCTCATCTTCTCCACTCATCTCAAAGGCCATCGATTTCATCAGGGAGAGTCCATTTTTCACACGCAGTGTGCTGATTACCGAGTTGTTAAGTTACCAGCAAACCTGACTCGTTGTGCACATTAGTGGAGTCCCTGATGCAGATGGAAAAGAGGCAGCTCAGGGACTTGGGAATTTTGCCAGTCGTCCTGTTCGCTCCCCCAGGGGTGGGAATTTGGGTTTTGGCAACTGACCTTCCCCTAGAGCTTAGCTGAAAGCAGCACACGCACACACCCCTCACGCTCTTCGTGTGGAAAGCTCAGGGTGAATTAATAGGCATCGTGCAAGTGGTTAGTAGGGCAGGCTGGCTGCGCTTCACACACTGTGTGACTCTGGCATTTTTTTTTTTAATTGCTCTGTTTCCCCATCCATGAAATGGGGATGACGGAACCTACCTCAGAGGGTTGGCGTTCAAGTTCAATAAATGTGTGTGGCTCTTGTTAAGGGTGTGTGTGGGGGAAACAAATGCCTTCAGCTTTCTCTTCCCCCATGGATGTGAGCAAGACACGAGTCCTTTAGAGTCCTCTTTAGGTGCTCCTTCTCTTCCTGGAAAGTTACAGGCTTCCTTTTAGTTGGCAGTGGGGTAGGGTTAAACAGAAGGGAAGAAGGTCTGCAGAAAGGAGGAGGGTCTACAGGGAAGATAGACCTTGAACAACGAGCCAAGAGTGAGAGGAGCTAAGAACAAGTACAAGAGGCAGTTAGAGCCTAAATGGGGGTTCGCCCTAGCAAGAGAAAACTATCCCAAAGCAGGGGTGTTCAACTTGACACACACTAGACAAGTAAGAATTACCCTGGTGGAGACAGAGGAAGAGGATGGCAGGTACAAAGGCCCTGGGGCAGGCAAGAGTGTGGTATGTTACAGCAACACCACTGAGTTTGGAGTATAGAGACATGGGGACGGAGGTAGGGGGTGGGGCCCTAAGGTTGCCGGGACTGCATTGGACCTTCTTGGCCAGGGGACTGAATTTGGACTTTGATGGAGGGCTCTCCCCTACTAGGGCTTTTCATTGTCATCAGCATAGATCCTGATTCCAGAAGATGGTGTCAGATGCGTGGCAGCCTCAATTTGCTGATGGGTTGAGGCCTAGGAGGGGATGTACTTTGGAAGCCAGAGAGCTGTCCCAAAACTCATTCGTTCCCTGGACCTTTTCCTCCATCTGCCAAAAGGGGAGGCTGTAGCTGATGCCCGAGGTGCGTTCCAACCCAATTCGTGTGAGTTAGAGTTCCAAGGGGGCTTCTCTGGGGGGTGAGACCATTAACATTCAAGAACATTCAAGAAAGAAGTTGAGGCTGCCTAAGTTAGAAATGAAATCTACCCTTAGGAAATGCTATCAGCTACCTTTGGAAATAAGTACCTACCTTAGTCTTTTTTGAGCTGTTCTCACAGAACGCCGTACTTAGATGTCTATCAGCAACAGAAATTTATTCCTCACCCTTGTGGAGCCTGGAAGTCCAAGATCAGGTTTCATCATGGTCGCATTCTGGTGAGTGTCCTCTTGCTGGTTGCAGACAGCTGACTTTTCATTGTGTCCTCACCCGGCAGAAAAAGGGCGAGCTCTCTGGGGCCCCCCCTCTCTAAGGGCAAGAATCTCATTTGTGAGGGCACCACCGTCATGACCTAATGACCTCCCAAAGGCCCCACTTCCTAATACCGTTGCACTGGGGGGGTTAAGATTTCAGCATAGGAATTGGAGGGGGGGGGGTGGGGACTCACCATTGAGTCCCTAACAGCCCTGTTGCCTGAGAATGTGATTCTGGAGAGGTTGGGAAATGCTGAATTCGAATCCCTCAAAATTCAGAGTAGGGTTTCCTGATGGTGCTTTCAAGAGGCCCCTGGAGAGTACCTGCACTTCAGTGTAGGGAATTTTTTTTTTTTAATTTTTTTTTAACGTTTATTTATTTTTGAGACAGAGAGAGAGCATGAACAGGGGAGGGGCAGAGAGAGAGGGAGACACAGAATCGGAAGCAGGCTCCAGGCTCTGAGCCATCAGCCCAGAGCCCGACTCGGGGCTCGAACTCACGGACCGTGAGATCGTGACCTGAGCTGAAGTCGGACGCTTAACCGACTGAGCCACCCAGGCGCCCCACAGTGTAGGGAATTTTTATTTTTATTTTTTTTTATTTTATTTTTTTTTTTTAATTTTTTTTTTCAACGTTTATTTTTTTATTTTTGGGACAGAGAGAGACAGAGCATGAACGGGGGAGGGACAGAGAGAGAGGGAGACACAGAATCGGAAACAGGCTCCAGGCTCTGAGCCATCAGCCCAGAGCCCGACTCGGGGCTCGAACTCACGGACCATGAGATCGTGACCTGAGCTGAAGTCGGACGCTTAACCGACTGAGCCACCCAGGCGCCCCACAGTGTAGGGAATTTTTAAAAACTTAGTCTTTGAATAAAATATTCCTAGGGTTCAAATCCAAAAAGAACGAAAGAGGCTATAATAAAAATTCTCCCCCCCCCCCCCCGCCCCCGCCGCCCAGCTCTGTCCAACAGTAACCCAAACCCCTTCCCCAAAGGTACCCCATTACCAGATGTTGCCACGTATATCCCAGAGCACGGGGCTGTGAGGATCCCTGCATCTCACACAGTTCGTAGCATAGCGTATATACTGTTCTGTATCTTTCCTTGCTGTTGAAGGCCAACCCAGATCATCAGTAGTAAATAAACCCTTTCCTCCCCATAGTATTCTGTTGTATAGTGGGCTATGGTCTATTTAACTGGCTCCCTACAGACACGTACGTATAGATTGTTGAAGCTGAAGAAGGCAGAAGCGTTGTTATGATGCATAGCTTACAGGTGGGATTACTGGGCCAGTTATTGGTCTGGTATTTTGGAAATTTTTAAAGTTTATTTATTCTGAAAGAATGTGAGACGGGGAGGGACAGAGAGGGAGAGAGAGAATCCCAAGCAGGCTCCACACTAACAGCAGAGAGCCCGATGTGGGGCTTGAGCTCATGAACCCGTGAGATCATGACCTGAGCCGAGATCAAGAACCAGACACTTAACTGACTGGGAGTCACCCAGGTGCCCCTTGGTCTGGTGTTTTGAAAGACCTCTTTGCTTGTGTGCTAGAAGCCAGGACTGGGTTGGAAAGGGGTAAAGGACAGAGGGGAAGCTCAGGTTTGCTCGGCCTGGGAGCACTGCCTTTGTCAGGTTCAGGGGCATCTGGCCAGGTCCTGTTGCCATGCTTTTGAGGGTCTGCCTCCATTCTGTAGCCAGAGGTCACCCAAAGTTGTAATGAGTGACATGGGCCAGGCAGTCCCACCAGGTGAGACCTTCTGAATGTGGCGGGAAAGTCTTTCCAGTAAGGATGCTGCTTACTCTCTCCCATTCCCTGACTGGCGCCCTGTTTGCTTGTAAGTGTGCACATGCTGCCCGAAGGTAAGGCTGACCCACCCCGTATCCTTGCCTTGCCCATACTTAGTCCAAACAGGAAGCACAGAGCCTTGACGAAATTAATGTGACCTTTTTCCATGTTTTGTCTCTTAAAAACCAGAATGAACTTACCTCTTTGCCTTTACCAGTCTCTGCAAATTGTTACACAGTAGCACAGCTTTATGGTAAGAACAGGCTCTGAAGCCAGAAGTCCTGAAATCATACCCTGCATCCGTCCCTTACTGGCCATGTAACCTTGGGTGAGCCATTTGTCCTTTGTCTTAGTTTCTCCAGTTGTGATGTGGGGATGGCAGTACCTGGGTTGTGAGGATTATAGGAATAAACGGATGCACATCGCATGGCCAGTGCCAGGAATGTAGGACATGCTCAGGAAGTTGTCACAGCATAGACTGTGTCCTTCTAGATGAAGCTTCCGTGGGTCCCATGGGTATGGGATGAAGTCCAGACTCTGGAGCAGGACACATTTCTGTTCTCTCTGGGATCTGGCTCTTCTCTCTCTCATGTCCATCCTGATAACTCGGGTGTGCTAATCACAGTCACACGTGTGTTATGGCTACATGTCCTTGATGATTGAAACACTAAGTCAAAAAAAAAGCCTTCTTGACTCTCATAGTACAGAGGATGCACTCTCCATGCCGAATGAACCTTGCGGAGGTGATCTGACGCTGAGTATCTCCAGGATCTCAGGTAACTGGAGGTAGGGCATTTCTTGGTGTTGGAGCTGCGTGGAGCTGTTTCCTTGGTATTTTCCTCGACCATCTTTCTAGCTTTGATGGGTGTTAGTTGGATACTTGCGTTCTCCCTTCAGTACTGGAATAACGTTTGTCAGTTTCTTCAGACTTACTAGGGCCATCTTCTCAGCAAGGGTTAACTGAAAGTTACAGCCTTCCTTGGGAAGGATAAGATGAGAGGTCATCTCTTGGCATAATTGAGATCTAGAGGGAAGTGCTTCTCAACTCAGATCTAGAGAGAAGTTCTTCTCAACTCAGTAGAGATCAATACGGAAAGCTCGTTGTAAGAAGGAATTGGAAATCCTGGTGTAAAGCCAGAAATTGGTCCGCTTGATTAAATTTCACTTGGGAAACCGTGAAGAATACGTGTATCTCAGGTCTCTAAGAGACCCCCATGTTCAGGGTAGAATTATTCACAACATCCAAAAGGTAGAAGCAGCCCAGGTGACCGCCAGTGGATGAGCGGACAAGATGTGGCAGATACACACGGCGGAATGTCATTCAGCCTTAAAGAGGAAGACCGTTCTGACAAACGCTTCAACACGGGTAACCCTTGAGGACATTTCATTAAGTGAAACGAGCCGTTCACAAACACACGGTGACGGTATGATTCCACTTCTATCAGTTACCGAGAACAGTCAGCTTCATATAAAGACAGAGTATATGGGTGGGTGCCAGAGGCTGGGGGGGTGGGTGAGGGAACGGGAAGTTGTTGTTTTGCGGGGACGGAGTTTGAGTTTTACAAGATGGAAAGAGTTCTGGAGATGGACGGTGGGGACAGCTGCACAACCGTGTGAATGTGCTTAATGCCGCCGAACTGCACCCTTAAAACCGAACTGCACCCTTAAGACAGTAGCTCTGAGTGGCTCAGTCAGTTGAGTGGCTGACTTCGGCTCAGATCATGAGCTCACAGTTTGTGGGTTTGAGCCCCACGTCGGGCTCTGTGCTGACAGCCCGGAGCCTGGAACCTGCTTCAGATTCTGTGTCTCCCTCTCTCTCTGCCCCTCCCCTACTTATGCTCGCAGGTGTTCTCTCTCTCTCAAAAATAAATAAACATTAAAAAAAAAAAAAGGATGGTAGGCCATTATGTCTTGTGTATTTTACTGCAACTAAAAATTTTGTAAACAATATGTGTTGCATTTTGAAATTGTAACAAGGGAAGGACGTTTGTTTCCACGTGTCCTAGGCTGCTTTTGGCGGAATGAAAGAATAGAAGTCTCAGAGAGAGAGAGAGAGAGAGAGAGAGAGAAAATATGAATTCCTTCCTTCCTTCCTTCCTTCCTTCCTTCCTTCCTTCCTTCCTTCCTTGTCAAACTAAGTTTGACAAGTGTTTCTTTTTGGGAAGTTAACTTCTGAGAATATGCTCCTGGAAGGACCTGCTCTTTGAGGCTGCTTTGGCCAAAAGTGTAGAGTGGGGAGAGAAATTAAAGTTGGTCCTGTTCTACTGAGAATTCTCCTTTTCTGAAAATGACTTGTTTCCACCCAGCACAGAGGGGACACGAGGCAGAAATACCGTGTAGGATCTGGAAAGGAAAAAGTCTGTTCAGATAGGCCAGCTCCATGCATTCAACTGGGATGGGTCGTTTTTTCCCTCCATCTAAAGAGCAAATGATGTTGACCCATTTTCAAACATGTTTATTTTTCATTCAGTTGACCCTTGACGACGATAGAGTGCTTGCGGTTTCCGCTGTTTGTGATCACCTGCTGAAATCTCATTACGGCGTATTGGTTGGTCCACACCTGTTCCGTAGATGCCAGGAGTCTGGGTGCGGGAGGGGTGAGTCACTTTGGCTGGGCTGCCCAGTGACTACTGCTCAGCTTTCTTTACTCATCTTACCGTGGGGAGCTCTAGGCTCAAATATCCAGTGGCCTGTGGACGCCCCCTCTGGGATGATCAATAGGCCTCTCCAAGGTGACATGATCCACGCAGATTCTTGATGTCCTCCTGCACCCGTCCCCCTGCCTGGCCCGGTTCTTCACCTTTTTATTGACATCACCAGCTGTCCAGGTGCATAATCCAGAAGCCATCACATGGTCTGCTTTCCTGTACCCCACCTGTCTGACCCGCTTACCTCCAGAACATGGCCCGAATCTGTCTCCCTTTCTTGGTCTCCATTGTGACCTCCTCAGTCCTGTCTGCCATCCTCTCTAATGTAGTCTAGGGTGATGATCTGGCCTGGGAAGCTAAAAGCTTAGAGCACTCACCCCACCTTGTCTAGCCTAGGGATCTAGTCTATTCTAGCCTTGGAAGAGCCTGGCCTCCTCTAGTCTCACCTGTCGGGCTCCTCTAGCATAGTGGGAGGGCACCTTACCGACCCTTCCCCCAACAATCTGCTCCAAATACAACCAGAATGATTTGTTAAAACCTGTGTATATCTGTTTACTCATTTTTCTGTAGGCTGGCTGTCCTGCTGATTTGGAGAAGTTGTTTATATATTTTGGATTTGAGTTCTTTGGGTTTTGCTACACATATTCCCTGGTCTTCAGCTTGCCTTTTTTTTGTTAAAGGTTGTCTTTTTTGATAAAGAGGTGTCTTTTAATATAGGCAACTGCCTCAGTCTATATAGTTAATATTCCTTTACCTTTTGTTAAAGGTTGATTTCTCTACCTCAAGGTCACAGACACATTCTCTGACTTTATCTTCTACAAACTGTAGTTTCCCATTTCACATTTGATTTTGTAATTAGCCTGGTGTTGATTTCTGTAAGTGTTGAGAGGAATCCAATGTTATCTTTTCTGCTAGATAAACTCAATTGTCCCATTGACATAGGGTGACCTTTGGAAAAAAGGTCATGTTATGTCACTTCCCGCTCTTTCATCGGCTATATTAAACCTTCAGGTGGCTTCCAAAGCCCTTACCTCTTGGTTACCCCACTCTGTAGCCATCTTGGATTTAGTTCTGTTTTTCAAACAGGTGAACCTCATTCCTGCCTCAGGACCTTCGTGCTTGCTGGTCTCTTCCCTTTCCCTAGAGTTTTACCTGGTTGTTTCCTTTGTATCTTTCATATGACTATCATCCTCTCAGAGTGCCTTCTCTGTTTACCCGATAGATTCCCCCCCACCCATTACTCTCTTAAATTAAAAGTATTGGTCACTATCTTAATTTTTCCTTTAATTTCTTTACCTCCCCTCCCCATTAGAATAGTAGTTCTTTGAATGCCAAGATCATTTGACTTGTTCTCTGCTGTGTTCCTGGTCCCTAAACAAAGCCCAGGTAGCAGTAGATACTCATTCATGTTGAATGAGTGGATAAGTCAGAATTTTGTGACATGAGGAATTCCATGGAAAACAACCCCTAAATGCCATAAAGGACTTTACAAACTAAAGTTTGTTGGTGTGCATTATGAGGATTTTCTTTCTTTCTTTCTTTCTTTCTTTCTTTCTTTCTTTCTTTCTTTCTTTTTTTTTAATTTTTTTTTAACGTTTTATTTATTTTTGAGACAGAGAGAGACAGAGCATGAACAGGGGAGGGAGGGCGAGAGGGAGACACAGAATCTGAAACAGGCTCCAGGCTCTGAGCCGTCAGCCCAGATCCCGACGCGGGGCTCGAACTCACGGACCGCGAGATCGTGACCTGAGCTGAAGTCGGACGCTTAACTGACTGAGCCACCCAGGTGCCCCAAGGATTTTCTTTATTTAACAAACATGTATGTCATGTTTACATTGACTAAACATGGTTTTGAATTTCTTGCAAAATAGGAACCTAATTTTTAAAAAATGTAATGCAACTTCCTTATAATAGCATGGATATTGACTGTAAAAGCTGTAATGTCATCTTTTTTATCGGCTAAACCATGCCACTGTTGTTCTTTTATTCAGAAAGTGGGATCCCACCCTTTGAAGTAGGTATTCTTATTGTCCCCATTTTAGTTTTTAATTTTTTAACGTTTATTTATTTTTGAGACAGAGAGAGACAGAGCATGAACGGGGGAGGGGCAGAGAGAGAGGGAGACACAGAATCTGAAACGGGCTCCAGGCTCTGAGCTGTCAGCACAGAGCCTGACGCAGGGCTCGAACTCACGGACCGTGAGATCGTGACCTGAGCTGAAGTCGGCCGCCTAACCGACTGAGCCACCCAGGTGCCCCTTTATTGTCCCCATTTTGAAGAGGAGGAAGGTGAGGAAGAGACACGTTAAATACCCAAGATCATCTGCCTGGGATGTTGAGGGCCTGGGATTCAAACCCAGGCAGGCAGGATTTATGTGAAATACAAGATACTGTGGAAATGGGACCAGGAAAGAGTGTTAAGGGAGTATCCATATCTCTCTAAAGATTTGCAGGCGTCCTTGGTAACCGGCACAGTTTCCTGTAGCATCTTCCAGGGTGTTCCATGGCATTATAAATCCTGGAGATGATCCAGTGGTAAAGGACATTGGGAAACGTGTATCGTTTGTCCTTCAGAGAATCACAGCCCACCTTCACATGCTAAAGAGAAATTCTACAGCAGGTACTCTGTCCTGTTGGACCCACTGTTTCTATGTATCAGTACAACTATAACCAATCTGTTAATTAGTATTCTGAGGAACGCATTTTAGGAAATAATACTATACTATAATAAATAAAATGGTTTATATTTCAAAAGGGGGGAAAGACCTGTAAACACAACTAATAACTCTTTAAAAAATTTTGTTTTAATGTTTTTATTTATTTTTGACAGAGAGAGAGAGAGAGAGAGAGAGACAGAACATGAGTGGGGTGAAGGGAGGAGAGAGAGGGAGACACAGAATCCGAAGCAGGCTCCAGGCTCCGAGCTGTCAGCACAGAGCCCAATGCGGGGCTCAAACTCATGGACTGTGAGACCATGACCTTAGCTGAAGAAGTCGGATGCTCAACTGACTGAGCTACCCAGGCACCCCTAAACACAACTAACTCTTAAAACTTTGGTGTATTTCCTTCTGTAATTTTTTTATACGTGAATTTTTTTTAAAACATAGCTGATTGAACAGTTTTGTATCCTGATTTTTTTTCCACTTAGAATTTGATTCATGAATAAACTTTGTCTTATCTTTTAAAAGAATATTTAAAAAAATTTTTCAGTTTTGACCATGTTCGTGCATTGCACTCAGCTGTCACCCCCCTGCCTCTGGCAGCCACCAATCTGTTCTTTGTATCTATGACCTTGTTTTTAAAATTCCACATGTAAATTAGATCACATGGTATATTTATCTTTATCTGTCTTACTTCACTTAGCATAATGGCCTGAAGGTCCATCCGTCTGGTCACAAATGGCAAGCTTTCGTTCTTTTTTATGGCTGAGTAATATTCTAATGTATATATACTACATTTTCTTACCCATTGTTTCCATGTCTTGGCCATTGTAAATCATGCTGCACATGGGGGTGCAGATATCTTTTTAAATTCGTGTTTTTATTTTTGCTACATAAATATTCAGAAGTGGAATTGTTGGATTATAGGGTGGTTTTATTTTTAATTATTTAAGAATCTCCATACTGTTATCCAGAGTGGTCGCACCTGTTCCCGGTACATGAGGGTTCTCCTTTTTCTCCTTGCCAATGCTTATCTCTTGTCTTTTTGATAATAGCCATTCTGACGGGTATGAGGTGAAGTCTCATCGTGGTTTTGATTTGCATTTCCCTAATGATGAGTGATCTTGAGCATCTTTTCATGTGTCTGTTGGCCATCTGGATGTCTTTGGAAAAATGTTTATTCAGGTCCTCTGCCCATTTGCTAATCAGATTTTTTTTTCTGTCGAGTTGTATGAATTCTTTCTATATTTTTGGATATTAGCCCCTTATCAGATATAGGATAAGGGGTATTTTCTCTCATTTCCTAGGTTGCCTTTTCATTTTGTTGATGGCTTACTGTGCAGAAGCTTTTTGGTTTGATAAATGGTCCCAACTGTGCTTGCTTTTGTTGTCTGACCCTCCCCTAAAAATCATCCCTAAGACCAATGTCAAGGAGCTTACCACCTTATGTTTTCTTCTAGGAGCTTCCTGGCTTCAGGTCTTCTATTTAGGTCTTTGATTTTGAATCAGTTTTTCTGTATGATGTAAGATAGTGTTCCAGTTTCATTCTTTGCACGTGGCTGTCCAGTTTGCCCGGCACCATTCATCAAAGAGACCGTCCTTTCTTCATTGGCTCCTTTGTCATAAATTAATTCACCGTATGTGTGGGTTTATTTCTGGACTGTCTGCTCTATTCGGTTGATCTCTGTGTCTGTTTTTATGCCAAAGATTGCTTTGTATAATTGCATTATATCCTGGAAAGTGACTACACCATTCAGTAAACTAGACTGTTGACCCAAGTTGTTAGATTTCTAGGTGGTTTCTAACTTTTGCTATCATAAATAAAGTGAGAAAATAAATGTCTTTGGCAAAAAAAGCTTTTAAAACAATATTTACAATTGTTCCTTAATATGCTTTTCTGAAAACAGAATTACTTGGGCAGAGTACACACATTTTTAAGACCTTGATCTATCAAACTGCCTTCCAGAAGATGCCAGTTTGCCATCTGCAGGATATAATTCTTTGTTTTTAAACAAACATTGGTGACCCATTGTTAATTAGAAAATTCTATTACAAGGTGAATAATTGGTGCTATGAAGTTTTTACACCCTCACCATTAAACTTGTTTTCCGTGTGTCAAAGGAAGACTCTTGTTCAAGAACCATTCTCTGTCATTTCAAGTTTTGTAACTTCTCTTTTCTGTAAATAACTGATGTATTTGTTCCTTATCTGCCTGGAGGTTTTGTGGTTCTACAACAAGTGTGGCTTGTGTTACTTAAGCAGATCATGGAAAGGCCCGACCAGATACTAAGATTCATCATGGCTACCGGCTGATGGGGATTGGCTCCGGGTGGGAATACGTAAGAGCTGGGCCCTTGGTGTGGAGGTGCACCCCTCCCAGGCCAAGCCCAGTCCAGCATTTGAGACACCCCCTCCCCCCAAGTGGGTCTGGACACCGTTCCTTCTCCTGCTCTCACAATCAAGCTGATGAGAATATGAATTTATTTGTTCCAAATCATCTTTTTTTTTTTTTTAATGTTTGTTTATTTTTGAGAGACAGAGTGTGAGTGGGGGAGGGGCAGGGAGAGAGGGAGACACAGAATCCGAAGCAGGCTCCAGGCTCTGAGCTGTCAGCACGGGGCCTGACGCGGGGCTCAAACCCACGAATGGTGAGATCATGACCTGAGCCGAAGTCGGATGCTCAACCGACTGAGCCACCCAGGCGCCTCTCAAATCATCTACTTTTTAATGGCATCTTGAGGACCCCTCGCCCCACACCAGTGCCCTGACATATTTACTCCCCTCATTTTATCCTCACTGAAGCCCTGTGAGGGAGGAAATTATCCCCGTCTCAGTATATGGGGAAAGCGATGCCCCATTGGACAGGTGAGGAAGTGGCTTCTGGACAAGTTGGGTATTTGCTTTCTGGACTGTCCATCACCTCCACTAGATCTGTGACCTTTTGAGGATGCCTGTCCCTTGATCCGTGTCTGTGGTGCCCGGCACACTGCCCATTCGTCCGGTTCACGTCATTTGCCCTGGTGACCAGCTGGTGAGTGACAGGCTTGGCCCTCGGCTCTGCTGTCCCTCCCTTGGCACCCGCCAATTCCCCCAGGTTACCACAGACTCTCAGTTTCTATGGAGCAAAGATCTCCAGTGCCTGACGTGGCTCACAGTGTCGCCTTGCATTTCAGAGGACAAGCCATTCTGTGTGTGAAAGTAATTAGACTAAAGCAGCCAAGCCTTTTAAGCACACGTTTGAAGTGAAAGGGAACATTTTAATCTTATAAAAAGACATGGTGTTGGCATGCTCCCCACCAGCGCCGGGCCTCAGCTCTCAGGTAGGAGGTGTCAGAATGGAAAAAGCCACAAGTGTTCATGGCCAAAATCTGCCCGTGGCTGTTGAGTGGTTCAGGTTTTCCTACAGTTGGCACATTCCCCACACGTTTCTCATCTCGGGGATGTTGACCGATTATGTAATAGAACATTTTTTTGCTGAAGATAGCATTTGAAACTGCAAAAATGTTCCCTGCGCTAGCTAAAAAATATTAAAAAATAAAAATAAAACCCACACCAACCTTCGACTTCAGACGTTCTCCTTGGAAAATGTCACGGGGGTAGAGAAATGGGGTAGGGGAGGCAGGGGGGCTTGGGAAGGTAGAAGGGGGGGGCATGGCTTAATTTTCTTAAAACCTTGAGATCTCAGCTGTGTGCATTTCTGGTTGCTAGGTCATTTTGTAAAAATAAAGCAGAGGGAGGTCGAAATGGGAAGAAAACAAATGAAGGGAGAGACCTTTCAGAGGCGAGGGGAGCACACCTAGATTTGTTCAGTCAACAGGCTTGATCTTTTGCTAGGTGCCCGGCCAGTGATGAGATCAAAGAAAACCCTCATCCTCATGGTGTTACAATCTAGCGTGCCGGGGGAGAGAAATCATAAATGAATATGGTGTTTGGTGGGACCACAAAGCTGGGTGATAATTATGGGGGGGTAGGGCGGGGGAGTCAGAATGACACGAGTCAGGGTGTCTGGAGTGGGGTGGGCTTAGCTTAAGGTTTAACTTGAGATCTCCATGGGTCCTCCAAGTAGGAACAGGTGCCCAGCTGGTGATTGGAGGTGGAGTCTAGAGAAATAGGGGTTGGATAGAGGATCCTGGGGTGTGGGTGGGGTGGGGTAGGGGGGCAAAGACTGTAGCCTTGGGGAACATCTTATTTCTGGGGCCAGGAGGAGAACCGTGTGTAAGTGCTGGCTCACAGGTGCTCAGGAAACATTTGTTGAAGTGATGAGTGCTGGTCATGGCCTGGAACGTAGAAAAGTTAGAGCAGGTGTGGTTCCCTGACTGCGATTTGGGCTGGAGGCTTGGGACTTTCCTGTCCTTGCTTGGTTAGGCTGAAATAGAAACCCTAGGGCCTTAGGCTTCCCTGTCCAGCCCCAGCCTGATTCAGGGGGCCCTGGTGTGTGACCTCAGGGGCCTTTGGGTTCGCCAGACTCTGTCAGTCAGGCCCAGCCTTCCTGGTTTCCTCTTCCAGGTCTCTGGAGAGAGTGCCTCTGAGTTCCCTTTCCAAGATGGCTGGATGGTGGTACCTTGGGACTTCCCCTGCTGGGTCACTGCTTGCCTCCCCGTCCTTTCCCAGGCGCTTAATCCCTGTGCTTCCCCTTCTCTTTCTTAATCCTTCTCTTTTTCCTGACCCCTCTATTCTCCACTCTCCCCGCATTCACCTCTTGCTGCCCAGGAGTGGGGTGGGTAGATGCACCCATTGGGCAGCCGCAGGTAGAACTGACCCCACTGAAATGTAGGATCAGGTCAGTGAGCCAGGATATGTTCACAGCCATGACCCACGTGGGCACCCCTAAAAAGGATTTGGGGTGGGGGTGGGGGGTCCTGGTAGAGATGGCTTCTAGCTTCCAGAGAGATGGAAGTTCTGTCTTAAAAATAAGAGAGCTGTTTTCTAAAGTGGTCGAGGCTGTCACAGTCGTAATTCTTATCCAGTCCTGGTGTCTGTTGGGGGGTGGGGTGGGGGGGGGGTGAACACGTTCTGCTCAAAAACTTGTGTGGAATAAATGTGCAAAGAGAGGCAGCAGCTCCAGGCCAAATCTATGATGTTCTCGATATTTGGTCAGCAACCATTGGATACCTACTGTATACCAGAGGCTGTCCCAGGGGTTCCTTGCTCTGCAAGGCGCATGATAAGAAGAAGCTGGCCGCCTTGCTGAACTTCCCTAGGCCAAGTTAATGAAACTTGGAGTGTACTGGTTTTTTTTTAAACTAATAACCAGGCGGAAGAGAGAAGGAACTCTGAGGAAGGGAAAACTGCTTACGTTTCTTAGTCATCTGACCATCTCCCTCTTGCAAAGGGCATGAATCAGACGGCTCGGCTCCCTCTGCGCCTGGAGGACAAGACCGTCCCCATCTGAGTCATGGGAGGTCGCGGTTACAGGCCAGCTCGCCGCTGGAGTCGGAGTGAAGGGCGATTACTGTGGGCAGTGTATGCAGACTGGTCTGGAAGCGAATCGGAGCCCGTACGTCATCTGAAAGCTGGTCTGTGTGCCCTGGTCCCTTGGCTGCCGGCTTGTGGCCGGTGGCTGCTGCTTGGCCGAGGCTTCTCAGAACATAAAGCACTTGACAGTTTCACACTGTGTTAATGACAGAGACTGATGACAGGCTGGTTTTTGCCCTCTGGCCTGTCATTCTCCTGCCCCTGAGACCGTCCTTCTGAGAGCTCCCATTGTCCACATCCTCCCTTTGATTTAAGTTTGGGATGAAGAAGAAACTTCTCAGCCTGGCGTCTGGAAGTGCTGGCTTTCCGCCTCCTGCTTCTCTGGTTCCATGGCTGCACCTGCGTGGGGTTATGGCCACCTGAACCCTGATGGCGTTGCCCACAGATGCTTCCTTGTCACCCTGCGCTTTCTCCTCTCTGGCATGCTCTGTCTGATGATGCCAACCTCATTCTTCAACATCCAACTGAAACTGTACCTTCCCGGCAGCACTCCTGATGCCCTTGGACAGAATTACTCTTTTCGTTTTTTTCACTATGGCTTTCACGACATACTTAAGTTGTAATTATTAATGTGTCACGTATGTGTTATCATAATGACCTGCCTTTCTGGACACACCGTGGGCTCCTCCGCTCTCCACCCAGCATGCAGCCAGTGGCATGTGATGGTCCTAAACTTTCACAGAATGGACTAGATCCATGACCGTCATGGGTACCTCCTTAGGTGACTGCCTCCTCCCCCGGCAGAGCTCCGTGCTAGGCTCTTGGGGGCGGAAAGGGGTGGGAAGGAAGGACAAGGGGAAGTAGCAGGCCAGAGCCACAAAGTAAAGGGGGTGGCGTCGCTGCCCTTGGGCAGGAAAAAGGGAGAGGAGGAGAAAGCACAAATAGTTATCTGTAAACACAAGGCACAAAGCAGGTGTATACACAGAACAGCTGTGTATGAGGAGGAGACAGGATGACGGTGGCAGTGGGCACAAGGAAGTGACATTGGAGCACATAGCCCAAAGGAAAATAGCCTTCTCCCTCCCAGAGACCTCCCCCATCACCAGAGGCTGGAACTGGGGAAGGAGGGAAGGACTTGAATATGCACTCGCTGTTTCCTCCACCAGGCATGCTCTCCCCGGTCTTTGTGTAGCCGCTGCCTGTCCCTGATCACCCAAAGGAACTCGGAGCCTCTCCACCTGCCCCCTCCAGATGACAAATTGGTGACCAAGATGGTCACGGCTCCTGCTTGGGTGTGTCCAGCAGAATCTTGAACGTTTATCCGGCACATGCTTAGTAAATGTTGGATAAAGTGCATCTCCTTCTCCAAAGGGGCCAAGCAGGCCCCGTGGATTTCTTTTCCCTGCCTCACTTCCTGACCTTCCCTCTGCCTGATCCTTCCAGCTCTGCTTATGTGGCCCCCGTGAAGCCTCCTGGATACCCCCTGGCCTGAGCTGGGGACTGCCTTCCTCCGCACAGCCAGGCTGCTGAGCGTGGGCGAACTTGTGGTCTGCCCGCTGCCTGTCACCACCCTGTCTTGGGGACTCCGAGGGCGAGGACACTGGTGCTCACCGAGGAGACGTTCATGTTGATCTAACTTCACCTCACCAGGCTGTTGGAGCATTGATGAGAGGAGGTCTGTAGGTCAGGCAGATCTCAGGCAGATCTTTTTATTTTTTAATTTTTTTAATGTTTGTTTATTTTTGAGAGAGCATGCCAGCGCATGTGTGGGGGAAGGGCAGAGAGGGAGGGAGACACAGAATCCGAAGCAGGCTCCAGGCTCTGAGCTCTCAGCACAGAGCCCGACGTGGGGCTCGAACTCACGAGCAGTGAGATCATGACCTAAGCCGAGGTCGGACGCTTAACAGACTGAGCCACCCAGGTGCCCCTGTAGGTCCAGGAGATCTTAAAACACCTACTGTGATTCCAGGGCTTGCTACTGTCCTAATGACCCTCGTTTGGAGTGAGCTTCTGCACTCCTTGGGGCTTGTCGCTCACGCCCAATACCTTTGTGTCTGGATGGGCCGACCCAGGAAGGCTTGGGTTAGTGCTCCCTGGTTCCCCAAGTGCTGTCATTGATGAGGATGAACTGGAACCCGTGAGTATGGGCTCATGCTTCTTCCCCACCCCTGGACTGTTCCCCTGAGCTCCCCCATCTAGCGTATCTTCCAGTGTGGTGCACTGGTGACCTCCTCCTTCCCGCCGTGGGACTGTAGCTGCTCAGCCCTCTGTCCCCGGGGCCTGAGGCTCAGAGGGAGCACTCTGAAGGGTTGAGCCAGCCTCACGTCCCCTGGGCTGGCAGGCATTGGGATGTGAGGTCCCCAGGCAGGTTGAAGGGGATTATGATCACAGTTCACATCTATTGGTCCCTTGCCATGTGTTGGCCACGGTTCTTAGAATTTCATGTCAGGGACGCTCGGGTGGCTCAGTCGGTTAGGCGTCTGACTTTGACTCAGGTCATGATCTCACAGTTCGTGAGTTCGAGCCCCGCATCGGGCTCTGTGCTGACAGCTCGGAGCCTGGAGCCTGCTTCAGATTCTGTGTCTTCCTCTCTCTCTGCTTCTCCCCTGTTCATGCTCTCTCTCTCTCTCAAAAATTAAAAAAAAAAAAAATTTCGTGTCTGTTAACTGTTCTCATTTTTTGTCTTTCTACTTTTTGCTTTATTGTAAAACTCGCCGATTTTAAGCACACAGTTTGAGAACTTCGGTAATTGTGTGTGCTTGTGTAACCGATCAAGATGTGGGAATTGCCCTCTCCCCCGACCCCGAAATTTCCTCATACTGTCTGCGTTCAGTCGCTCCCTGACCCCTACCCTGTCCCAGGCAATCACTGACCTGCTTGCTGTCACCAAAATTTTGCCTCTTCTAGAATTGCAGAGAAACGAAATCACAGAGTGTATAGCCTCCTTTTCTTTTCCTTTGTTTAGCGGGAAGTTTTAAAGATGGACCACTGATGATGCATGCCTGCCTTTTCATTGCTGAGTGGAGTGGCACCCCAAGGTGCGGGTGGTCAGTGGAGATCGGGGTGGTTTCCACTGTTAACTATTCTTGCAACAAGACCACGAGAAAGGAACTTACCCAGGGTCACGCAGGCCGGGCGGCAGAGGTGGGATTTGAACCTGGCAGTCTGATGGCAGGGCCCGTGTTCACACTACCACGCTTCACTGCTGTTCACCAAGTGTCCAATGTAGCCCAAGCACTTATGGTAATACCTTGTGCTCGAGAGCTTACCGTGTGCCAGGCAGGCACTGTGGTAAATCCTTCACGTGCGTAAAGTGGGTTGGTTGGCCCAGGCTTTTGTGGGATAGGTACCACTCTGTTCCCAGTTAGCAGGTGAGAAGGTGGAGGCCCTGAGAAGTTAGGTAGTTACAGTGAAGTCTGGCTGAAGTGGGGAGGGAGGCACCCTTTTCCTTCTGGGCGTGCTGGCCAATGTGGCCTTCACCCGGGAGCCCTTGATCCTGGGGCCAGGTGCCTGGGAAGGGGGAAGCAGAGTGCGCGGGGGATGCAGACCTCTCTGGGGGGGGGGGGGGGGCAGGCGGTCATAGGATGATGGGTTTGCCAGCAGCTGCTCAGGGTAGACAGCTCTGTCGGCCACAGGGACGAGGTCATGGCAGCCTCGGTCAGCCAGGAGCACGCACAGA
Source organism: Panthera onca (assembly GCF_046562875.1). Taxonomy (NCBI): domain Eukaryota; kingdom Metazoa; phylum Chordata; class Mammalia; order Carnivora; family Felidae; genus Panthera; species Panthera onca. Next base: position 134,703,664 of record NC_138344.1, read on the forward strand.
CACCGAAACGGGGGTGGCCTTGTGCCTGTAGCAGTGCACTGTATCTGAGGGCGTGAGGTTTATAGGGCTACCCTCTGACTTCAGCGCTCAGGGTGGAATCTCCTTGGCCGGAGCTGCTGCTACCCTCCCCTTTGAACGTCCTCAGTGGGGGTTTGGAGCTTGGAAGTGACACGATGGGCCAGCACAGTCTTGGGACAAATTCAGGGCTTGCTTGGATGACGGAGCTCATCTGGTGAACTTTGTGGAGCTGCTGGGCACTTTCTAGAAGCCTGTTTCTCCATCCCTCGCCATCCCTGGTCCCTGTTCCCGCAGACTCGGTTAAAATGCGGGCCTGTCCCCTCCACAGACACACCTATGTGTGCCCGTTCCTGCCCCCCCCCCCCCCCCCCCCCCCAGTGAAAACAAACAAACTTGAACCAGGAGGAGGCTCCAGGCACTGTTTTCTTTTAAACTTCTCTGGTTTAAGACTTGGGTTTAGGTGACAATGCTGGTTTTTATGGGCGGGTCAGGGGTGAAGTTGCCCAAAGCCAGAGTTGCTCTTTATTTCTTTAGGATCTGTCTAAATATTAAAAACAAGTAAACTTTAGGATCTGTCTAAATATTAAAAACAAGTAAACTTAACAGCCAACCCCTCTGTTGGCTGCATAGTGAGGATTGCGGGATGGTAATTCTCACTTTAGGTTTTCCTGTGGTCTTACAGAAGCATTGTCTGTTTAGGTGGGTAGGAAAGAGGCACTTCATTCCATTTGTTTTCAACCCATGGCTCAGAGAGCCTGAGTAACCTGCCTAGGGTCACACAGCTGGTGCGCATCGTGCTGGGACTAGACCCGGACGTCTTGTTCTGGGTTCGGTGCCCTCTCGGCCACTCTGCAAAACCCCCTGCCTGGCTTTGGTTGAGGACTGAACTTTCCGTCTGGCTTTGAGGTGACACCTTCCCAGGAGTAGAGCTGAGGGAACAGGTGGGTGTCCGAGCGACCGTCCAGGAATTGCGGAGTGGTCCTTGTGTGTCACCTCAACACTTTCTGATGCAGCAGGAAGAAAGGACAAGGTACGCCAGGGTCTTCCTGCACCAGAGGCTGGGAGGTCTGTCTTTTGACCCTGATCATGAGAGAGCAAGAATGCAGTCATTGTATTCAGTGCCGTTCGTGGCTCGAGATGGGGATTTGTACATTTAGGAGCTACTGGGTGCTTGCTGTGTGCTGGGTACTCTTCTTTTTTTTTAAATTTTTTTTAATTTTTTAATTTTTTTAATTTTTTTTTTTCAATGTTTTTTATTTATTTTTTTGGGACAGAGGGAGACAGAGCATGAACGGGGGAGGGGCAGAGAGAGAGAGGGAGACACAGAATCGGAAACAGGCTCCAGGCTCCGAGCCGTCAGCCCAGAGCCCGACGCGGGGCTCGAACTCACGGACCGCGAGATCGTGACCTGGCTGAAGTCGGACGCTTCACCGACTGCGCCACCCAGGCGCCCCATGGTACTCTTCTAACGGTGTGTGGTGTTAACTCACGGACCCCTCCCAAAAAGGCAGAGCAAGGTCAAGGTTGCCCAGTCGGTCAGGTCAGAGCTGGACTTCCGACCTCTGCACCAGGATCAGAACAACATGACGGGGTTTTGGTTGGTCCCAGCCCAGTTTGGAAGGTAAGATTTGAGGGAGCAAGCCAAGCGCTCTGCCAGAGAAATGAATGAGAAGAAAGAGGTGTCCGCAGTGGGAAGGTAGGTCTCCAGAGGAGAAACAGTGGGAAAGAGAGGATGCAGGGAGAGCTGGCCCGTCCCGCGGGGAATGGTCAGCGGTTCGGTGCCCAGCACCGTGCTCCATTTCCTGGTGTTTGTAATACCAAGCCTTCAGCCACGGACTGCCCAGGAGGGCCCTGAGGGTTGGGGTGCTTCAGGGGATGAGAAAACAGAGGCAAGGGTATCACAGCTTAGGGAAAGTGGAGAAAGGCCAGCATTTGCTGCAGGGTAGAGAATGAGCATTTGAGAGAAGCAGAAACTCAGAGAAACAGAAGCCCCGGGAGGGCTGTCAGAGTACATTTTTGAAAAAGTTAAGCACATCATTCTCCTACAAACCGACGGTGAGCACGTGTCAAAGACTTACCGAACTCATTAACGAGGGAACCAGCGGCACGATGGATCTCACCCCAGGAAAGATCCAGGGGACCCATATACCTGGTTAGCGAAAGGGTGCTGGAATCCGATTCCTAAGTGAGGCACGAAGCTTGCCAACATCCTGCAGGGCGACGAAACCACCGCCTTTGGGATTGTCTCTTCTCCCTCCAGACAGAAGCGAGTGGCAATTTACTCATCCCAGCAAGTTAACCGCTGACTTGGCAGAGTCTGAGCCACAACGAGGAGGGAATTACCAAGGTGACAGCCCCAGGAGAGTCACATGACCGTTTGCCGGGCAGGTAAAATGAGGCTCCGGCGTGCCACCGAGAGGACGGCTGACGTGGGAGTGCTGGATGACTGTATTCCCTGTGTCTTTGGAGACTTCCTACGGTGGCTGGTTTGGGGATGCTACCTGTTGCTTCAGTGTGAAACGTTGCGGGCTCACCGGTAAAGGTAGTGGCTTGAAAATGCACATCCCCTTGGCCACTTCCCATTATGAGTTCACTGAAAGGGTTTTTTTTTAAAAAGCTAAAATTCAGAAAGACCAGAAAAAGAAAAAAGTTTGAAGCTGGAAAACAGAAGTGTAAGGAGTAAGTCATCCTGTCCCACAAGCTTGGGGGCAGGGGGGATGGTGCCCCCGAAAACAGGAGGGTTGGGGAGAGGTCTGGGTGCCCCCGAAAACAGGAGGGCTGGGGAGAAGTCTGGGGAGCAGTTCGGTACCGCCTCCCCCCCATTTACCACAACCAGACTGCCCTGTCCAGACTGTGGCAGAAAATGAGAATTTTCTCTTTGGAAAGCATGAAACCAGGGGTCCTTGGAGATGGGCGATTAAGGAGGGGGTTTGTATGCCAGATGGAGACCCGAAGCTCTCCTCCCCCACTCAGCCTCCAAAAAACTTGTGGCCAATTCTGTACCCACTTGGAGGAGACTGGAAGGTTCTTCCCTTGGGGACTCTGATCAGCTGCAGAGGAAGCATCTAAAGACTCTGACCTCTATTTCTCTGCATCTTTGCCAGCACTGGTTGTTTCTTGTGTTTTTGATGTGAGCCGTTCTGACAGGTGCGAGGTGATATCTCATTGTGGTTTTGATTTGCATTTCCCTGATGATGAGTGATGTTGAGCATCTTTTCATGTGTCTGTTAGCCATCTGGATGTCTGCTTTGGAAAAATGTTCAGTTCCTCTGCCCATCTTTTACTGGGATTATTCGGTTAATGGTATCGAGCTGTGTAAGTTGTCTATATGTTTTGGATACTAACCCCTTATCAGATATGTCATTTGCAAATATCTTCTATTCAGTAGGTTGCCTTTTAGTTTTACTGATGGTCTCCTTTGCTGTGCAAAAGCTATTTATTTGGTTTATTTATTTTATTTTTATTTGGTATTTCTTTGGTCCCAAAGAAAATGAAAATGCTAACTTGAGGGGCACCTGGGTGGCTTAGTCAGTAGGCATCTGACTCTTGATTTTGGCTCAGGTCATAATCTCATGGTTTGTGAGTTTGAGCCCTGCGTCGGGCTCTGTGCTGATAGTGTGGAAGCTGCTTGTAGTTCTGTCTCTCAAAATAAATAAACGTTGAAAAAAGTCCCACTCATTTGAAAAAAGATATGCACCCTATGTTTATTGCAGCGTTATTTACACTAGCCAAGATAGGGAAGCAATGTAAGCATCCACTAATAGAGGAATAGATAAGGAAGATGTGGTATGTATACAGTGGAATATTACTCAGCCATCAAAAAGAACAAAATCTTGCCATTTGCAGCAATATGGATGGAACTAGAGTATAGTGCCAAGTGAAATGAGTCAGTCAGAGAAAGACATATACTGCATGATTTCACTCCTATATGGAATTTTTTTTTTTTAATTTTTTTTTAATGTTTTATTTATTTTTGAGACAGAGAGAGAGACAGAGCATGAGCAGGGGAGGGGCAGAGAGAGAGGGAGGCACAGAATCGGAAGCAGGCTCCAGGCTCTGAGCTGTCAGCACAGAGCCTGACATGGGGCTCGAACTCACGAACTGTGAGATCGTGACCTGAGCCGAAGTCGGATGCTCAACCAACTGAGCCACCCAGGCGCCCCACTCCTATATGGAATTTAAGAAACAAAACAGATGAAAAAACAAGAGACAAAAAACCAGACTGATGAATACAAAAAATGGACTGGTAGTTGCCCAAAGGGGGAGGTGGGGGCGGGGGTGAAATGGATAAAAGAGATTGAGTACACTTATCCTGATAAGCACTGAGAAAAATACAGAATTGTTGAATCCTGTTGTACCCCTGAAACTAATATAGCATTGTATGTTAATCATACTTGAATTTTTTAAAAAATCACCAAAACAATAAAGACCCTGCTCTCCAGAGGTCTCCACTGAAACAGCCTGAGAGTCCTGTAACTGAGGCCTTGGGCCAAGACCATGCTTCACGCTTCTCACGTCAGCCTAGCAGCCGGGAACCACCCCGCATCTCAGGAGAAACTTGATTTTGCAAACCAAGCAGGAAAAAAGCAATTTGGAGGCAACCAACTATGCAGTGGAAGGAGCCAGCATGTAGTCCCAGGATGAAAGTAGACTTTGCATTACCTGCGTAGTATTCTTACCAAGATGTTCAGTGTGGATGGAAACCTGAGGAATCCATATGTAGAATAGCATGTAAGAAATCCATATGTAGAATAGCATGTAAGAGAATCCATATGTAGAATAGCATGTAAGAAACTGATGTGGAGACTCCAGACTTGGGAATGAGAAGAAGGCAAATATATATATTTGCACAACACGTTTTGGGGACAACTATAGAAATCTGAATATGAGCCATGTGTGAGATAGTGTTATATCAAACTTGAATTCCTTGATAGTCACAATAGTGTTGTGGGTCGAAGCAGGATTTCTCAACTTTGGTCCTGTTGACATTTTAGGCCAGGTCATTCTTTATGGTGGGGGCTGACCTGGGCATTATAGGATGTCAAGGAACGTCCCTGGTCTCTACCCACCAGATTCTAGCAGCACCCCCTCCTGTCTTGACCACCAGAAATGTCTCCAGACGTGGTCAAATTTCTCTTTGGTGGGGATGGGGGCCAAAATCTTCCTTGGTGAGACCCATTGGTATGGAGAATATTCTTGCTCTAAGGGAAAAGGCAGTGAAGTATTTAGGGCTGAATTTTATATCAGTAACTAAGTTTTAAATGGCTTAGCAAAACAAATGTGTGATACAGAGAAAGTGACTATGGTAAATATTAATTGGTCAGTAGGTCTAAAGGGTACAAGGGCATTCATTGTAGGTTTTATTTTATTGAAGTATGGTTGACAATGTTATGGTAGTTTCAGGTGTGCAGCATAGTGATTCCATAATTCTGTACATTGTGCTCTACTCACCACAGTAAGTATAGTTGCTGTCTGCCATCATACAAAGTTATTACATTATTGACTACATTCCCTGTGCTGTACTTTATATTCCCCTGAATTATTTATTTTAGAATTGGAAGTTTGTACCTCTTAATCCCCTTCACCTGTTTCACTCATTTCCTACACCCCCACCCCCTCCTCTATCCCCTTCAGCCTCAGGTTCTCTGAATTTATGAGTCTGTTTCTGTTTTTTGTTGTTTCATTTGGTTTTTTCTTTCAGTTATTCTTTTTTTGAAATTCTACTTCACATACAGTGCAAGATTGGTTTCAATAGTAGAATTCAGTGATTTGTCACTTTATTACAATACCCAATACTCATCATAACAAGTGCCCTCCTTAATACTCATGACCATCTAGCCCGTCTCCCACCCACCTCCTTTCGTCAACCCTCAGTTTGTTCTCTGTTGTTAAGAGTCTGTTGTGGTTTGTTTACCTCTCTTCTCTCTCCCTCCCCCTCCCACCCCAATGTTCATCTGTTTTGTTTCTTAAATTCCACATATGAGTGTAATCATAGGGTACCTGTCTTTCTATGATTGACTTCACTTAGTATAATACATTCTAACTCAATCCACATTGTTGGAAATGGCAAGATTTCATTCCTTTTGATGGCTGAATAATATTCCATTGAATATATATACCACATCTTCTTTATTTATCAGTTGATGGACATTTTGGACTCTCTCCATAATTTGGTTACTGTTGATCATGCTGTTATAAACATAGGGGTGCATGTACCCCCTTGAGTCAGTATATTTGTATCCTTCGGATAAATACCTGGTAGTGCAATTGCTGGTCCATAGAGTAGTTCTATCTTTAACTTTCTAAGGAACCTCTAGAGTTTTCCAGAGTGACTGCATCAGTTTGCATTCCCACCAACATTGCAATAGGGTTCCCCTTTCTCCACATCCTCCCCAACATCTGTTGTTTCCTGAGTTGTTGCTTTTAGCTATTCTGACAGGTGTGAGGTGGTATCTCATTGTGGTTTTGATTCATATTTCCCTGATGATGAGTGATGTTGAGCATCTTTTCATGTGTCTGTTAGCCACCTGGATATCTTCTTTCGAAAAGTGTCTATTCGTGTCTTCTGCCCATTTCTTAACTAGGCTGCTCGTTTTTTGGGTGTTAAGTTTGATAAGTGCTTTATAGATTTTGGATACTAACCCTTTATCAGATATGTTGTTTGAAAATATCTTCTCCCATTCCATAGGCTGCCTTTTAGTTTAGTTGATTGTTTCCTTTGTACAGAAGCTTTTTATCTTGATGAGATCCCAATAGATCCTGTTTGCTTTTGTTTCCCTTGTCTTTGCTGATGTGTCTAGTAAGAAGTTGCTCTGGCCCAGGTCAAAGAGGTTGCTCCCTGTCTTCTCCTGTGGGATTTTGATGGTTTCCTGTCTCACATTTAGGTCTTTCACGCATTTAAAATTTATTTTTGCGTATGGTGTAAGAAAGCGGTCCAGTTTCATTCTTCTGCATGTTGCCGTCCAGTTTCCCAACACTGTTTGAAGAGACAGTATTTTTTCTGTTGGATATTCTTTCCTGCATTGTCAAAGATTAGTTGACCGTATAGTTGTGGGTCTGTTTCTGGGTTTTCTATTCTGTTCCATTGATCTATGTGTCTGTTTTTGTGCCAGTGCCATACTGTCTGGATGACTACAGGTTTGTAGTATAGCTTGAAACGTTCATTTGTTTTTCAGATTCCACATATAAGTGAAACCATAGAAGTCTTTCTCTGACTTTTTTTGTTTAGCATACACTGTCTAGGTCCATCCATGTTGTCCTGAATGGCAAGATTTTATTTTTTTATGACTAATATTCCATTGTTTGTATATACTGTATCATCTTTATCCATTCATCTGTCAGTGGACACTTAGGTTGCTTTCATATCTTGGCTATCACAAACAATGCTGCAGTAAACACAGAGGTGCATTTATCTTTCCGAATTAGTGTTCTTGTTTTCTTTGGGTAAATACCCAATAGTAGAATTACTAGATCATATGGTATTTCTATTTTTAATTTTTTGAGGAACCTCCATAGTGGTTGCACCAATTTATATTCCTACCAACGGTGCACAAGCATTCTTTTTTCTCTACGTCCTCACCAACGCTTGTTCTTTTTCTTCTTTTTTTTTTTTTTTTTTTTTTTTTTTTTTTTTTTTTTTTTATTTTTATTTTTGGGACAGAGAGAGACAGAGCATGAACGGGGGAGGGGCAGAGAGAGAGAGGGAGACACAGAATCGGAAACAGGCTCCAGGCTCCGAGCCATCAGCCCAGAGCCTGACGCGGGGCTCGAACTCACGGACCGCGAGATCGTGACCTGGCTGAAGTCGGACGCTTAACCGACTGCGCCACCCAGGCGCCCCTTTCTTCTTTTTTTTAAAGTTTGTTCATTTATTCTGAGAGAGAGAGAGAGAGAGCGTGCGTGCACGAGCGGAAGAAGGGCAGAGAAAGATGAAGAAAGAAAATCCCAAACAGGCTCCACACGGTCAGCACAGAGGCTGCCATGGGGTTTGAACTCACAAATCAAGAGATCATGACCTGAGCTGAAATCAAGAGTCAGATGCTCAGCAGACTGAGCCACAAAGGCACCCCTGTTATTTCTTTTTGATACTAGCTAGCCATTCTGATTGGTGTGAGGTGACAGCTTAGTGTTGTTCTGATTTGCATTTCCCCAAGGATGAGTGATAGATATTAAGCATCTTTACATGTATCTGTTGGCCATCTAGAAGTTGTCTTTGGAAAAATATTTAGTTCTCTGCCCATTTTGGGGGGGGGGGGGTTGGTATTGTGTGAGTTCTCTATATTTTTTCTATATTAACCCCTTGTCAGTGATATCATTTGTAAATATCTTCTTCCATTAAATAGGTTGCCTTTACACCTTGTTGTTTCCTTTACTCTGTGAAAGCTTTTTAGTTTGATATAGTCCCAGTAGTTTGTTTTTGCTTTTGTTTCCCTTGTCTGAGGAGACAGATCCAGAAAAAAAAAAAAATTGCTGAGCTTTATGTTAAGAGATTACTATCTATGTTTGCTTCTAGGATTTTTATGGTTTCAGGTCTTACATTTAGGTCTTTAATTGATTTTGAGTTTATATTTTGTATGGTGTGAGGAAGTAGTCCAATTTCGTTCTTTTACATGTAGCTATCCAGTTTTCCCAACACCATTTATTGAAGACACTGTCTTTTCCCTATTGCATATTCTGGCCTCCTTTGTCATAGATTAATTGACCATGTATGTGTGGGTTTGTTTCTGGGCTGTTTATTCTGCTGATCTGTGTATCTATTTTTGTGCCCTACCACACTGTTTTGATTATTATAACTTTGTAGCATTACTTGAAATCTTGGATTGTGATACCTGTAGCTTTGTTCTTCTTTCTCAAGATTGCTTTGGCTGTTTGGGGTTTCTTGTAGTTCTGTACAAATCTTAGGATTGTTCCGTTTCTGTGAAAAATGCTGTTGCTATTGTGATAGGAACTGGATTGAATATGTAGATTGCTTTGGGCAGTATGGACATTATGACAATATTCTTCCAGTGCATGAACATGGTCTGTCTTTCGATTTATTTGTATGGCCTTCAGTTTCTTTCATCAGTGTCTTACAGTTTTCAGAGTTAAACTTATCCTTTGATTGAAGTTATTCCTAGGTATGTTACTCTTTTTTTTTTTAAATGCTTATTTTTGAGTGAGAGCATGAGCAGTAAGGGGCAGAGAGAGAGGGAGACACAGACTCTGAAGCAGGCTCCAGGCTCTGAGCTGTCAGCACAGAGCCCAACATAGGGCTTGAACTCATAAACCATGAGATCATGACCTGAGCCAAAGTTGTACACTCAACCGACTGAGCCACCCAGGCTCCCCTGATATTTTATTCTTTTCATTCTTGATGCAGTTGAAAAATGGGCTTTAAAAAAAGTTTTCTTTTTGTTAGTTCATTATTAGCATATGAAAATACAATAGGTTTCTGTATATTTTGTATCCTGTAACTTCACTGAATTCATATATTCTGGTAGTTTTTTGATGGCTGGAGTCCTTCGGGGTTTTTTTTGTACATAATATCATGTAATATGCAAACAGTGACAGTTTTACTTCTTCCTTACCAGTTTTCTTCCTTTTACTTGTGTGATGGCTGTGGTTAGGACTTCCAGTACTATGTTGAATAAAAGTGGCAAGAGTGAACATTTTTGTCTTATTCCTGATCTTAGAGGAAAGGTTTTAGTTTTAACATTGAATATGATTGTTAGCTGTGGGTCTGTTGTATATAGCTTTTATTATATCGAGGTATGTTCCCTCTAAACCCACGTTGAATTTTTATCATGAACTGATATTAAATTTTTCCAATTGCTTTTTTTTTTTGCATCAATTGAGATGATCATATAATTAAAAAAATTTTGTTTTGATGTTTATTTCTGAGACAGAGACAGAGACAGAGCATGAGTGGGGAGGGGCAGAGAGAGAGGGAGACACAGAATCCAAAGCAGGCCCCAGGCTCTGAGCTGTCAGCACAGAGCCCGACGCGACACTCAAACCCACAAGCTGCGATATCATGACCTGAGCCGAAGTCAGTCGTGCAACTGACTGAGCCACCCGGGGGCCCCTGATCATATAATTTTTATCCTTCGTTTTGTTAATTTGGTATACCATGTTGATTGATTTGTAGATATTTAAACCATCCTTGCCTCCATGGAATAAATCCCACTTGATCATGGTAAAACGATCCTTTTAATGTGTTGCTGAAAATGATTTGCCAAAATTTTGTTGAGGATTTTTGCGTCTATGTTCATCAGGGACATTGACCCGTACTTTCCCCTTTTTGTAGTATCCTTGTCTGGTTTTGGTATTAGGACAATGCTGGCCTTGTAGGATGAATCTGGAAGTTTTCTTTTCTCTTGTATTTTTTGAATCGTGTGACAGGGATAGGTATTAAGTCTTTAAATGTTTAGTAAAATTCATCGCCGAATCCATCTGGTCCGGGACTTCTGATTTTGGGGAGTTTTTTGATTACCAATTCAACTTCATTACTAATAATGGGTTTGTTCAGAGTTGCTGTTTTTTCCGAATTTAGTCTTTGAAGATTGTATGTTTCTAGGCACTTACCCATTTTGTCTGGATTGTTCAGTTTGTTGGCATACGATTTTCCATAGTAGTCTCTTCTAATCCTTTTTATTTCTGTGGTGTCAATTCTTCCTTCTTTTTCATTTCTCATTTTATTTGAGAACTTTTTTCTTGATGGGCCTGGCTAAAGGCTTATTAATGTTTGTCTTTTCAGAGAACCAACCTTGTTTTTATTTTCAGTGTCCCTTTCATTTATTTCAACTCCAACATTATGTCTTGCCTTCTGACTTTGGACTTTTTCTTCGTTCCTTTAGGTGTAAGTTTAAATTGTTGCTTTGAGGTTTTTCTTGTTTCTTGATATAGGCCTGAATTGCTCTATCAATTGAGATGAGCATATAATGGTCCCTCTTAGAACTGCTTTTTCTGTGTCCCAAAGATTTTGAACTGTTGCTTCCATTTTCATTCCTCTCCACGTATTTTTAAATTTCCTCTTTGATTTGTTTTGTTTTTGTTGCCCCATTGAGTGCTTAGTAGCATGTTGGTTAACCTCCACATGTTTGTGCTTTTGCCAATTTTTTGCTTGTAATTGATTTCTGTTTCATAGCATCATGGTCAGAAAAGATGCCGGACATGTTTAAATCTCCTTAAATTTGTTGAGACCTGTTTTGTGGCCTAACATGTGATCTGTCTTGGAGAATGTTCCCTCATTGCATTCTTTTTTTTTTTTTTTAAGTTTTTTAACGTTTTATTTATTTTTGAGACAGGGAGAGACAGAGCATGAACAGGGGAGGGCCAGAGAGAGGGAGACACAGAATCCGAAACAGGCTCCAGGCTCTGAGCTGTCAGCACAGAGCCCGACGCGGGGCCCGAACCCACAGACCGCAAGATCATGACCTGAGCTGAAGTCGGCCGCTTAACCGACTGAGCCACCCAGGCGCCCCTCATTGCATTCTTTAAACTTCTCTTTAAGATTTGAAGTCTCAAAGTAACTTAATATTAAAAAAAAAAAAAATTGCAAATGAGGACCCACAGAATTTACAGGTGAAGGGAAGAACTTAAAAAATGGTTAAAAGAAAGAACTCCTAGATATAGAGCAAAAAGACATTTAAAACAGAAGATGCCTGAATCTGCTGCATATCAGCTGAGTGACTTTAGAAAGTCTCCTTACCTCTGTGGGTTTCAGTTTCTTTGCCGCGAGGAAGGAGCTCATAATTTCTGTCCTGCCTACCACACAAATATAAAAGGCAATTCCTTAAATTGTTTTTAATGGTTATTTTTGAGAAAGAGAGAGACAGAGTGCAAGCAGGGGAGGGGCAGAGAAAGAGGGAGACACAGAATCTGAAACAGGCTCCAGTCTCTGAGCTGTCAGCACAGAGCCTAATGCGGGGCTCCAACCCACGAACTATGAGATCATGACCTGAGCCAAAGTTGGACGCTTAATCGACTGAGCCACCCAGGCACCCCATATAAAATGCAATTCCTGTCCTTACTGTTGTATGAAGTTCTCTTAGTCTGAGATACACCTGTTTTCTGTGAATGGTGTTCATATACTAATTGTTCTGACCACATCATTCACTCATTTATTTGAGAAACATTATTTAAAAATACATGAATAAAACATTTTATTATAAAAAAAAACCCAGAAAAAAGTGACAAAAATTAGAGAATGAGATCAGAAGGTCAAACATCAGAATAATCTTCTAGAAAGAGGAAATAAGAAAAATGGGGGCAGGAGTGGAAATCATTAAAAAAAAAAAAAAAGTAACGAGCACTTCTAGGAGCTGAATTTCCAAATGAAAAGTACATTTAGGTCTTTGGCAAAATGGATGAAAAGGGGCCTCACTGAGGCTTATCATTCGGAACTTGTCCCAGGTACTTAGAAAAATGTCTAGAAGTTTCCAAAACAAGGAAGAAAGAGGTTCCATACAAAGGACCGAGACCCAAGGCAGCTTCAGACTTTTTGCCAGAGCACTGGAGGCTAGAAGGCTGCAGAGTGTAATGCCTTGGAAATCCTAAAAGAAAGCTATTCCGACCTAGAATTCTCTACCCTACGGAGCCTCAGCCTGTAGTCAAGTTTGAGGGCAGAATAAAGACATTTTGAGACATGCCAGGTTCCTTCTCCATCCAAGTCTCAGTCAATTTGCATGCACACGCCCTGAACTCATGCTGTGGCTGATGAAGTGTACATTTCAGGGGTCGTGGACATTTCCCACCTCCAGACTGTCACAGTCAGTGGGTGTATGAATCAAGAACAGAGAGAGCTGTTCCAGAATCTGAGGATCTGGGGTATAAGGATGACACAGAGGGAAACAGGCAGTGGTATGTTTATATAAATAAAATGCATCATCATAAAATGAAAGTTCTAGCCTGTGACAGCTAGCCAGGGAAGGCTCTCGGCGTTCTGAGCAGCATCTTGAAGTGGGGGCAGGAATTAGGCTGGCAGAAGAGGAACGTGTGCAAAGGCGTGCCGGCATGAATCAGTACTGGGGGGTAGTTGTCACAGGGAGAGGGGTCCTCAGTATGTGTAGGTTTCCTCTCAGCCCCTGTGACTGTCTGAGGGCGTACATGTCTCACTAGACAGACCCACTTTCCAACACGGAGTAAAGGAGAACACCTGGTTTCAGGGAGCCCATGACCTTGGCTGGTTCTGACCTTGAGCAGTCGCTGCCCACAGGTGTTTGTGACCGACAGCCCGAGGCTCACACAAGAGAATAAGGGCTGCCCGGGATCCACAGTGCACAGTTCCTGGGGCGTCCCAGAGAGAGGCAGCCAACGGGTGGGGACTTCTCGTAGGACTCTTACTACCTGTGCTGCAGGTCAGGGCCGCGAGCATGCCCACCTGGCTCTGAGACTCCGCATTGCTGAGCCAGGGATGGAACAGCATCGTACAATCAAGTGTCTCAGACTCTGTGTGTTGCAGCAAAGTGTGCCCAGGCTTCCCGAACCTGAGGATCTGCCTCACTCCCTTGACTCTTGGCCTTTGTGAACTTGCGTCTCTCATCTGTAGAGTGAGGGTGACGTCAACCTACAGGTTTCAGAGACGTGGCGAAACAGTGCCCATCACGCGTCACATTTGTACCTGCCTGGCCAAGCCCTAGGGAAGAGAGAGGGCGTGGTGGTTTTTAAGAACAATAGACACTTGGAAGGGAACAGAGGCCCTGGGAGGAGCAGCACTTTGGCTGGGTCCATGGTGGGCTAGAGAGAGTGGGAAAGGGTACCCGGTGTGCTCCTGACTCCTTCCAGAGGTCTGTGTCCCCTACTGGTGACAGCAGCCCTGTCTTGTCCCACTCCCCCCTTGCTCTGCAGGCACTTACCAAAGCGCGAGCGCTCTCAGGGTCTGTGGTACTTACTCTTCCTTGAGTTCTTTCATACATCAGAAAAATCCCCCACTGAGAACGAGGTGGGGGTAGGGATCTATCTCTATTCCCAGGGGACTTTTAGGTTGAAGACCATGAACTCTGTAGAGAACACCCTTCACTTAGCTCTGTGTGTTTTTAACCATGTTTAGCCTTTCCTTATTTAATTTTTTTTTAATGTTTGTTTATTTTTGAGACAGAGAGAGACAGAGTATGAACGGGGGAGGGTCAGAGAGAGAGGGAGACACAGAATCCTAAGCAGGCTCCAGGCTCCAGGCTCCAGGCTCCGAGCTATCAGCACAGAGCCCGATGCGGGGCCCGAACTCACATACCGTGAGATCATGACCTGAGCCGAAGTCGGACGCTTAACCGACTGAGCCACCCAGGCACCCCTTAGCCTTTCCTTATTAAAAAAATAATATTTTATTGTGGAAAATTTCAAAAATCTATCAAATTAGAGATCATAGTATAATCCCCAACATCTCCATGCAGATTTATGGCCAGCCCAGGTGGTTTTATCAATACCCTCTCCATCCACCTCTTCCTATAGCATTACTTTGAAGCAAATTCTGTATATCATATGGGATATCACCCATAAATAATTCAGCATGTGTCTCTGAAATGCTTTTTTTTTTTTAAGTTTATTTATTTTGAGAGGCGATGGGTGGAGAGCGGGAGACAGAGAATCCCCAGCAGGATCTGCGTTGTTAGTGCAGAGCCCAACATGGGGCTCGAACTCACGACCGTGAGATCGTGACCTGAGCCGAAATCAAGAGTTGGACGCTTAACTGACTAAGCCACCCAGGTGCCCCAAAAGCTGTGTTTTGTTTTGTTTTGTTTTGTTTTGAATGACATAACCACTCGTATTGGACCTGAGGAACGTTCGGTTTATTTTCTTTGTTCCAACTGGACCGGGGTCTTTACTGCCTCCACTGGGGAGAAGGAGGCCCCAGACAAAAGGCAGAGAGGAGCCTAGAACGTTCTTTGCTTTTGTTCTTCCCTGGGTGCTGGTCCTGGAGACGGAAGAGTGGTTTCAGGGACCGTCAGGAATGTTTTTGACCATGCTTGACTTTGACCCCACCTTTCCCGAGCCAGGCTGGGCCACGGTGCCACTCTCAGTGCAGGACTGACCCCCAGAAGGCTGGGAGGGAGCACTGGCATCAGTCGAGTCCCTCCTGTGTGAGGAGCACCACGTGCCATTCCTTTCCAGTGGAGCAGGTGGTGTGGTTCCCGCTGAACAGAGAAGACAGAGGCTCAGAGGGTCCTCGGGCTGTGAGTGACCATCGAGGATCAAACCCATGAGCATCTTGAAGGACCCAACTCTGGCCGGTCTTGGGTTTCTTGGAAGGTGACGTCAAATCGCAAGCTAATCTCCACAGATGGAAGCTTTTCTGAAATGCAGGTGTCTTCCCAAGCCCGACGCTGCTTGCATAGGTAGGTGCCCGTTGGGTGGGCACCAGGCACCTGTTCCCAGTTTGCAGAGGGCACGGGCATTCTGCAGAGGAAGCTGTCCCCTGCAACCATCCCCCAGCTCTGCCTTTTCTTCTGTGACTTTCTGTAGCACTGGCTCTGGTCACGTTTTCTCATTATGCTCAGTGTTTGAGAGTCGAGTCTGAATTTTAGATTTGTGCTCTCGCTATATGGAGCCTTAAAAAATAGGATGTTTCAACATTCCTATTACCCAGAGTTAGGGGACCTTTAAACATTGGATACAATGTTTTGCAATTTGCTGGCTTGCCCTATTTTTGTTAATAGATCTTTAATTCTCTTTAAACATTTGCTCCTACCTTTTGGTTTTATTAAATTTCAAAATGCACATGTGTTTTTGAGTCCTCTGGGTAACGAAATGTCAACAGATTATAGAGTACATTTTTCCATTGCCTGCCAGCCTGTAGAGTCATAACAACCCAAATCTGATTAGAAATGAGGTTACAACCCCCCACTCTACCCCAGATCTTCTGAGAATAAGGCCACGGAAATGAGAGAAATTAAACGAGTGATTACGTGCCCCTCGAACAGTTACAACTTTTTACCACATTCCTTTCTGGGGATTGGATTTGATAGGAGGAAATGTACTTGGACCCTGTTGTGCCCCTCAGTTCTGCTGAGCCCTAGAATAAGGTTCATTACTGTTTGATCAAGAGAGAGTTTGGGACAGACCGCTTGAGACCCACTGGGATGGCTGTGATTTTTTTTTTTTAAAGGTGTTGGTGAGCTTATGGAGATTGGAATCCTTGCACACTGCTGGGGGGAATACAAAGTGGTGTAGCTGCTGTGGAAAGCAGTTTGGAGAGGGGCACCTGGGTGGCTCAGTCAGTTAGGCACCTGACTTCAGCTCAGGTCATAATCCCGTGGTCCGGGAGTTCGAGCCCCACGTCAGGCTCTGTGCTGACAGCTCAGAGCCTGGAGCCTGCTTCAGATTCAGGATCTCTCTCTCTCTCTCTCTGCCCCTTCTCTGCTTGCACGCTGTCTCACTTGCTCTCAAAAAATAAACATAAAAAATTTTTTAAAAAATAATTTGGAGGGTCCTAAGTAAGTTAAACACAGAATTACCATATAACCCAGTATCTACCCAATGCAATTGAAAACAAGCACTCAATCAAAAGCTCCTACACAAATATTCATAGACGTATTCATAAAAGCCAGAAGGTGGAAACAACCCAAATGCTTGTGCACTGATGAATGTGTAAATACACTGTGGAATATCCATACAGTGAAACGTTACTCAGCCATAAAGAGGAACAAAGGACTGATATTTGCTATGTCTTAGAGGAATCTGGAGAATACGATGCTAAATGAGAAGAAGCCAGACACAAAATGCCCCATGTTGTAGGATTTCATTATGTGGAATGTCCAGAATCGGCAAACCCTTAGAGACAGGAGGTTGTCAAAGGCTGTGGAGAGAGGGGAGCTAATGGGGAGTAGCTGGTTAATGGGTAAGGAGTTGTATTTTGGGAGAAAGAAACTGTTTTTGCAACTAGGTGGGCTGGGTGGTTGACAACATCGTGAACGTACTAAGTGCCAGCGAATTGTATACTTTAAAATGGTTAACTTTATGTTCTGTGTTTCACCTCAGTTGGAGAGAATAAGACGCTTCTGGGTTCTTGTACCACACTTACTATTGTGTGTGTGAAACTACTAGAACGTGGCATGAAACTGAGTGAGGTAGGGAGGACCTTTAAGTGGAGTGGTTCAACGGGCAGTGTGGAGCAGTGGGGACGAGAATGGGCTCTGAACGGAGCCGGGCAGGGGTTCACATCCTCCCTCCTCCAAGCGGTGTGATGTCAGGTAAGTTAGTTAACCTGTGTGCCACTTCTCCAAACTAGTTTCCTCTTCTACAGAACAGAGTCAGCACCCTGCCCGGCACGTCCTGTCGTGTGGGTGACTCCACATTTCTGTGCATGTTCTTAGGCCACACGGACCGTTGGGGGCACTTAGCAGGTGTCCGATTTTCCTTTCCTCTGTGGTCTGTCCGTGCGCACGGCATTAAGGCTGGGCTGGGGCTGACCAAGGTGCTGGAAGCCATTTGCCGGGTGTCTCGTGGGCCCGTGCTCGTCCAGGTCCTGCTGAGCGGCTGCTAGCATACCCTGTCCCCACCGGGCATGTGAGTTTTCCAGGCGTGCATTCTCCTCTCAGCACCGGGATCAGCTGGTTAAACCTGCGTTGGCTCAGGTGCTGGGAGGGGTTGGGTGTTCCTAGGATCAAAATCTAAGTCTGTGGTCCCTGGCTGCCTCCCAGGGGACTTGTGGCAACCTCTGAAGACATTCCTGGTTGTCACAACCCTGAGGGAGGGGCTCTTACAAGCATCTGGTGAGTAGAGCCCAGGGAGGTTGTTAGGCATCCTGCAATGCACGGGGAGCCCTGTAGACCACAAACAGCCTGGCCCAGGTTGCCAGTCGCACAGAGGAGATCCCTCTGCTAAGTGACCTGTCGGAAGGACAGATCGATAATGCCCTGGGAAATTCCCCACAGGGGGAACATTCCTGCCTTCCATGGGCATCTCATTAATTATCTCAGCAGTCATGTCAGCATCTCCCCCACTTGATGTATTTGAAAAGTAAGATCCTGGAGGGCCTTGTCCAGGACCCACAGCTGCCGAGGATTTGAACTTGGGTCTTACTCCAGAATCTGTCTCCTTAACTGTGAGTAAGACAGGACAACTCTATGTGTCTAGATTACCTTATGAAGGCAAAATGGGACAAAGCATGTTTTATTTAGATAAACCAACATTACTCAGTGCCTTGTCCTGCCTGGGAGCCGTGTGGCATGGCCCTTGCTCACAAAGCATCTAGAATGTAGTGGGCAAGGGGGCAGATCTTAAAACAGATCAATGAAATCCACTTTTTGTTAAAGTTTATTTCTGAGAGAGGGGGCGTGAGTGGGGGGTGAGTGGGGGAGGGGCAGAGAGAGGGAGTCAGGGGAAGTCAGAAGCAGGCTCTATGCTGTCAGCCCCGATTGGCTCTACCCAAACCAAGAAGGTGCTGCCTGAGCTGAGTTCAAAGATAAGTGGCAGTCAGCTTGTAGAAGACAACCAGGAAGCGTGTTCCAAGTAGATGGAACAGCATGAACACGAGGTTGTCGAGCGGCAGAGAGCTGGTACAGGTGGTTGGGCTGGACACTTAACCTGACTTGGGAAGCCACCAGCAACAGGAGACGAGTGTACCCTTAGAGGAAGGGGGACTGTGTGTGTGCAGAAGGGCTTGGACCTTATCCTGAGGGTGAGGTGGGGAGTGACGGGGCACGCTGTTCTGGATCAGGCATTTGGCTGCTCTATGGAAGGCGGACTGGGAAAAGCAGTGGGCCAGGTTGTCAGGTTGCTTTAAGCGATGAGGTGGGGCTGGAGAGGTACGTATGGTCAGGGAAGAGTATGGTCAAGGAAGATGGCTTAGAGGCCGGAGGTAAACCAGGCACCTGATTTGCTTTTGGAAGAGGCGATGGGAGGGGGGCAGCTATGGTTATCCCGGGTCTCTAGCTTGGGGAAGGGGAGTGTTAGGATCCTACTTAAAAGGGAGGAGATCGGGGCACGAGGTTTGAGTTTGAGCTGCTGGGGGACCCACAGGGGGATTTGCCCAACACACGGTTGGGTGTGACCTCAGGGGAGTGGGTGTGCACCTGTAGCCTGGCAGCTTTCCCTCACCGTTATTTGAAATTCACCCATGTTGTTGTGGAGAACAGGAGTTGATTTTTTTCACTGCCCTGTCAAATTCCATGGAATAAGTTCATAAGCGATTGGTTCGTCTATTCAGCTGTCAGTGATCATTTATTTAGGTTGTTTGGAGCTATTTGGAATACTACCGTGGTGAACACCTGACAGTTGCCTTTGGCAGGCATGGGCTTTCATTTTCTTTTGCACACGAAGGGGAAGAATTGCCGGATGGTGGGAATGTCCTTGGACATGTTTCATAGCTATGGCTGGATAGTTTTCCAGTTGACCACTTTATGTGCCTTCCAGAAGGTACAGGGGTTCTTGGTACTTCATATCTTGACCCAACATTTCAGTCCTGGTATCTCATGACTTTAACATGCATCCGTGAAGATATGCCTGGTTCTGACCAATTTCTTGTGTGTTGATATAATGACTGTTTGGATATCCTTTTCTCCCCACCTGCATGATATGTCTTTGTCTTGTTTTCTTATTAGGTTCTTTTTCTGATTTGTATCTGAAAAAGTCCTTTCTCAGATATGGACTGCATTCCATTTTCACTCTTACAGGTGTCTTTTGAGTGGAAGTTTTTAATTAAAAATTTTTTCTTTTAGTGTTTTTATTTATTTTTGAGAGAGAGAGAGAGAGAGAGAGAGAGAGAGAGAGAAACAGAGTGTGAACAGGGGAGGGGCAGAGAGAGAGAGGGAGACACAGAATCCGAAGCAGGCTCCAGGCTCTGAGCTGTCAGTACAGAGCCCGATGTGGGGCTCGAACTCAAGAACTGTGAGATCATGACCTGAGCCGAAACTGGACACTTAACCGACTGAGCCACCCAGGTGCCCCTGGAAGTCGTTAATTTTAATAAATTGTAGTAATGACAGCAGTGAAATAAGATGTCTTTATTAAAAATGGACTGGGGGCGCCTGGGTGGCGCAGTCGGTTAAGCGTCCGACTTCAGCCAGGTCACGATCTCGCGGTCCGTGAGTTCGAGCCCCGCGTCGGGCTCTGGGCTGATGGCTCGGAGCCTGGAGCCTGTTTCCGATTCTGTGTCTCCCTCTCTCTCTGCCCCTCCCCCGTTCATGCTCTGTCTCTCTCTGTCCCAAAAATAAATAAAAAACGTTGAAAAAAAATTAAAAAAAAAAAAAAATGGACTGAAGTGGTATTTTGGAGAGAGGACACCTAGTGCTATGGCTAGTGTGATTTTTAAGGGAATTAAAAGCTCCCTGGTTTCATGAGTGGACAAAGGAAACAGCCTGAAGTGGGTTTTGAGTCTGAGAACCTCTATTGGTCAGGTCCCCAGTCCTCAGTCTGTAAAAGGAAGGGGAGCTGTCAGCCTGGCTTCTTGGGGTGTCCACAGGGCCTGGTGAGCTCACATGGGTGAGAGGACTCCAAAGAGAGATGTTGGTGCTATTCTCAGAGGCTCTGCTCAGGGCCTAAAGGCAGAGGAGAGGCCCCAAACCTGCCTCCTCCCTGGCCGTGGGGGGGGCCTGGGGGACGGGCATGGCGGTAGACAAGGGTGTGGGAGGGGACAGAGGTGGGCCTGGGAGACAGAGGCATGGGGTGGGGACAGGGGTGGGCTTGGGGGACAGAGTCGTGGCAGGGGCTGCTGGAATAATCTAGGAGGGCGTGTCTCAGGTTGGGGGAACTGGAACACCCCTGCTCCCTTCTCTTTCCTAGCGTCTCCCCCTTCCCAGAGAGAGGACACTTCCAGGATGCCTGGGTGGCCTGCCCACCACTTGATGCCCAGTTTGATGGGGCTCGGGGCTCATTCCCACAGGCCAGCAGTCATGCATGAAACCCACCTTCATCCCGCACACCCCCATCTCCCACCACCTCCCCATCACATGCTGTGCTCCAACCACACTGACCTTTCTGTTCTGGGAACACTTGGCCACTTCCTGCTTTTGCCCAAACCATCCCATCAGCCGCAGATTCTCCCCAAGCCCATATATTCTCAAGCCTTCTGTTGTCTGTCTCCCCTGTATGGTGGCCTCTTTCTCTTCCCACCCCGCCTTGCTCTGTATTCCCTGAAGCTCTGCGTGAAGCTGGGTCACACGGCAGAACTGGGGTCGAGTCCCTCTCAGTCCCGCCAGCAGATGCTAGGGGACGTGGACCTCACGTGGTTTGTTGCATCCCCACGGCCTGGAGTTGTGCCTGGCGCGGAGGAGGAGCTCATGAGCACCGAAGGGGCGGGGGGGCCCAGACACTTGCCAAAAAGGGGGTCCTCTGCAGTCGGAGGCCGAACAAGTTGGCCGTGACAGGGAGCACCTCACATTTACAAGAGATCGAGGAGGGGGATGTTAAGCCCTTAGAGGGCCAGATTGAGTTTCCTAGGATGTCCCCAACTGTGTTTACTTATCCTTCATAATTCTTGGGCCTGGGTCAGTTATGGAGGAGGGGGCCCATACTTGGTCACATTTCCTGGCTCCGGACAGGAATCTGCCCCCCCCCCCCCCCCACAGGGCCACAGGTTGCCATAAAGGCCTCCGTCCCCTGCAGGCTTAGGGGAGCACAAGCTGGCCCTTTGCTAGGGGCAGATGTCAATGCAGAGTGACTCCCAGGTGTCTGGGTAGATCCTGGTCACCTGCAACTTTGTTCTCAGCGCCCCGCCCCAGTGGGGCTTCTCTGGACAAGTCCGAGCAGAAGACGCTGCCTTTTCAGCCACCTTGGTGACCACGTGGAGTCGCGGCCTGCACGGGGTCGAGGCATGTGAGCTCGGGGGCCCAGGACAGAACTTGTGGCTTCTGCCCCGGGGTCGAGCACCACCCAGAATGCAGCCTGCAGGCCAGGCCGTTCCCATCCTGCACCAGGCTGGGTGCAGAGGCCTGACAGGCAGCACAGAGGCTCGGGAGGCGTCAGGGGCTGCCTCTTGTGAGCCGGTGAGTAGGGGGGAAGAGAGGGGGCCCTTCCAAGCCTCGGTGTCTCTCGTGGGGAAGGGGTTGTTCCTTTCCTAGGGCTGGTCGTGAGGGTTCAGTCAGAAACCATGGCCCTGGGACAGGGGAAGCGAGAGGTGGTGGCCTCACAGTGAGACGGTGGAGATGCCCCCTGTGCCACCCAATGCGCTCTGATGATCACATAAGGAGTTTTTAGCTGGGCCTCTGGTACATTTAAGTTCTTCAGTTATTCAGTGACATGATTTTGCTTTAGACTCTCAACCATGCCTGCATATTGGCATCACCTGGGGAGCTTTTGAAAAACTGTAAAAAAAAAAAAAAAAAAAAAAAATGGGGCACCTGAGTAGCGCTCAGTCAGTAAAGCCTCCGACTTCGGCTCAGGTCACGATCTCACGGTTTGTGAGATCGAGCCCTGTGTCGGGCTCTGTGCTGACAGCTCAGAGCCGGGAGCCTGCTTCCGATTCTGTGTCTCCCTCTCTCTCTCTGCCCCTCGCCCACTTGTACTCTGTCCCCCTCTCTCTCAAGGATAAACAAAAATTAAAATAGATAAATACTCTGGCTTGCAAAAGATAGATGGGCAGGTAGATTCATACGGAGATGTACATGTCTAAGGCCTTCTGGCTCCACAACTTGCTAGCTCTAACTTAGGCAAATTAACCTCTCTGAGCCTCTGTTTTTCCATCTGTTATTACTACTCAGGTACCAGGCGAGGCTCTTGGAGGTACCCTCACTCATGTAATGCTCTAATCCCCCGAATAAGCTAGGAGGTAGGCAGAAGTAGAAACTGAGGGAAGCGAACGTTAACTTGCCATTGATTGTCGTCATAGCTGGTATGCAAAGCGGATTCGGGCTACCTCCTGTGGAGGTCATGCGTTAACCCTATGAGGAAACAAAGGAATCTCTTAAAAACTCCTGTAAAATCGGTCCTGGAGCAATTCTTAGGGAATCCGGTGCCCTCCAAGTGGCCCCGGGGATTTCTTGATGCTGTGACTAAAAAGGTCCTGCCTTGGGCGCTCTGCCCTCTAGTGGCAGATGCAGGAAGTGCGTCTGTTCCCGGCCACGGAGCCTCTTGGGAGGTGGGGGGCGGTGGGGGGGGGGGGGGCGTGGACAAAGAGCCCTGGATTCAGTTAGAAAGTCCCTTCATTCACTAGCAATGAGGCCATTGGTTCATCTCTCTCAGCCTCAGTTTCCTCACATACTTTGCCTCAGACCTGCCCTCCACCCCCCGCATGCCTTGTGGGGATGGCTGCAGCAGTCCCCTGCCCGCCTCCCTGCCATAAGCCATCAGTCCTATCCGCTTCCATGTTGTCTGGCTAACCAGCAGATCTGATCGTTGCTCTCAACTGTAAAGACCCTGCGGGGGTCCTCGCAGGGGGAGACCTAACATTTCCTAAAGGTCTGGCCCAAGCTGGAAGCTTGCCACGTGAGACCCCCCAGCCTGCTAGCTAGCCTCATTTTGTGCCCCCTTTCCCTTGCGTAGACCGCAGCGGGCATCAAAAGTAGTGGGCCTTGGCTGTGGAAGTGATGGGCTAGGGAAGGCAGCCAGCCGCCCAGGGGCCAAGAGCTAGGACAGAATGTCCTGAGTTGGGGGGGGGGGGACTTTGCATATGCCTTCCCCCTCCTGGAATGCCCTTCTTCGCTATCTCCAGACGCACACCCATCCACATAGCCTTTAAGACACACTTGATCTCCCCTCTTCTGCAACACTGCCTCTTGGCGCCCCAGGCAGCTAACTGCTTCCTCCTCTCCTGTCACCACTGGGTTGAAATCTCCACCGGCTACACGGGTCATGCCCGTGACCTTGCATGTTTCCCACCTGTGGCTCCCCTGCGAGACTGGGAGCTGCCCCAGGCAGAAGCTCTTTCAGCCTCAGCAGCCTCTCCCCTGCCCCAACGAGGTGCTCGGCACAGGACAGGCCGCACTGTTTGTGAATGAATGAGTGGGAATACTACAGATGAGGACGGGTTCCCAGGCACGCAGACGTCCTGGTTGGGGGCGGGGGTCTCCTGCTGCCCCCTCTTTATCTCCTTCCGAGTGCAGGCTCTCAGTGCTGCCCAGGGCTGTGCCTGGCCGGACCCTCCTCACCATTGCAGGCTGAGATCGGCTCTGGAATGTAAGCCAGAATTAGTCAGGAGCAAACCACTGATGACTCCGGCTTGACTCCAGTGAGATATGAACCGAGTAAACGTTGAGCCGAATGAATTTTTGATTACCACTTGGGCATTGTGAATATTTCTGTCTCACTCACCCAGGGTTTTTTTTGTTTGTTTGTTTGTTTTTTGGGGGTTTTTTGCCCCCAACTCAAGCATGAAATACACTGAACAGTTCCTTAGTAGAGCCTGGCAGCAGCAGGCAGGACCTTTGGAGGAAAGTAATGTTGGAAATTATCAGCATGAGAAAGGAAACTGACAGGCCTCTTCAGGCAGAGGTTTTAGCCTCTCTTCTGTAATTAAAATTCACTTTAAATTTCAGGGCTGCATCAAGATTGAAGGGAGGCTTGTACCCTGTAACATAATCACATTTTAGAGCTGATGGTTTTTGTTTTTTGTTTTTTTTTTTCAGGGAAATTTAATGGAGAGGGGGTTTTAAGGTCAGTTGTGATGTTTAAAAACATCATCAGCTTGCTCATTGGGGGCCTACCCTGGGGTTGTCATGGGGGGGTGATGTAAAGTTAAACTGGGTGAGAAGCCTGCTTTTAAGCAGACAGCGGTAAACTAGGTATAAAGACAAGTAGAATGGTCTCAGGACCCTCTAGGAAAGGGGAGCAAGTTCAGAGCCCCAGCAGGTCAATCCTGGATGGCTTCTTAGAGGAGGGTGGTGTTCTAGGCAGGCCTTGGAAGACCATAGGCTTTTTTTTTTTTTAATGTTTATTTATTTTGAGAGTGCGAGCAGGGTGGTAAGGGCAGAGAGAGGGAGAGAGAGAATCCCAATCAGGTTCTGTGCTGTTAGCACAGAGCCCAACACGGGGCTTGAACCCACGGGATGTGAGATCATGACCTGAGGCGAAACCAAGGGTCAGACGCTTAGCCAACTGAGCCACCCAGGTGCCCCCACGAGGTTTTCAATATGAGTTACCTGGGGCTGGGGAAGGGCAGCCCAGGCGGAGGGAACATGGCGAACAGGGGCTCCGATGCCAGGGAGCCCTTAGCTGGGCAGACTGGGCCTGAGGAAGGGGAAGAGGACAGGCTTGGGAAAGGAAGTTGGGAGACAGGTGGGAGGGTGTAGACTGTCACTCACACAGCAATGGCTGGCCTTAGGGCAGAAGAGCCATTGTCACTGGGGCCGTGGGAACCGCAATAGACATGAACCTGCCAGCTGGGGCACGGCAGGCATTCATTCCTCCTCCTTGAGCCCAGAAGGCACTTTATGGGGGTTGGTTACTTTGCATTGGCGGGACGCAAAGAAAGGAGGCATCCAGCTCCGTGTACCTCCACCCCCCCAACCCCTGCCTGTTGTTTGAAGCCTGACTGGGTCTGAGCAGTGTAAGAGGAGGGTGGCATTTGAGACCACACTTGGCAGGGCACACTGGCAGCAGCCGAACTCCAGGTCTTGCTCACAGCTCTGTGTGATTTCGCGACGTAACCTCTCTGAGTCTCCGTCCCGTATCTGCAGGGTGATGGCCCAGAGTAGCCGGGGCGGATCCTAAGCACTGAGGCAGTCTGAGCAATAGAGGAAGCCTCCTGCAACACTCAGAAGAACCGTGCCTGACAAACAGCAGGTGCCTGGCAAGCGTAGACTGCCACTGCTCTGCGGGCTTGGTGATCACGCCTGTACTCTCAGCATCTCCAAGACATGGCGCCTTCCCATGCACTCCAGGCACGTGGCGCTCCCAGGCGCTGTGTCTTCTAGAATAGCCGGAGGGGTCTGCCAGGTAGTTCCTGTCACCAAAGAGGGGAAATGAGCTCAGCGGGAGGCGACAGGGCATTGTTGCACAACCTTATGGAGATGTATACTCAAGGCTTTTGATGATGGCCCGCTCCCAAGGCTGCTTAGCAACAGGGATGGGCCCTTGAAGGTTCCAGGTGAGCTGACACCTGTGTGTGCTCTGGGTGCGGATCTGTAGTCTGAGCTGGGATGTCTCAAGGATGGCGTCTGCCCATCCCGGGTCCCTTTCTCCCAGCCCTCCATGCTTTTCTTGAACTTGATGTCCTACCTCAATGGATGCGTGGGGAGAGGGGAGGGAGCTGGGTATCCACCTCTGCTACAGGACGGGCGAGCGGTTATGGGGGAACCAGAAGCTTCCAGAAGGCTTGTTTCTGGGAGCTCAGATCCCATGTCCCCCATGGCTTCAAGGCAGCTGCCCGTCTGGTGAGGGTGTGGGGCCCTGCACCGATGTGGGGGTGCAGGCTTCTGAAAGACCTATGGGATCCCTCAGAAGGGGAATTTTCAGACTCTAACCCTCCATTCTTAGAAACTTAAAAGTAGGTGTGTCTCTCAAAATAGTTTCCTCTTTCCCCTCTGGTAGATGTTTCTAGGGCATGTTTGGGGAGGCAAGGTGGCCTTCCAGGGAATGCCCTACGTGGACTGTTGTGGAGAACACCGCGGTGGCATTGGGGAGAGACAGCCCTGGGCTTAACTCCTATAATCTTGGGAAGTCACCTGCTCTCTCTGTGTCTCAGTTTTCTCATCTGTAAAATGGGATCCTAACAGACCTGCCTTCCCAGGTCACCGTGCAGACTAACAGAATGCACATAAAACACTAACACTCTTTCCTTCTGTGATTTCCTGAGTGCCTAAAACCAGTGGGGTGCTTGGGGGTCCCGCTGCGAGCAAGACAGCCTCTGCTCCCAGAGTCTACTTTTTTGGGGAACGGGATAGCTTCTAGCACAAAGCTCTCAAATGATACACACTACCTGCTGTTAACCAGAATTAGTATTATTGAAAGCCAACCTCATTCTCCTCTCACCCTCCCGCCACCCCTCCTCCAAAAGGCAGTCAAACTGCAAAAGTCCGAGAAGAATGGAGTCCCCAGCAACATGGTGCATCCTACTAAAGAGTTTGCTTGAGGTTTCCATTAATCCGTGTTTAACATATAAGCGGATTATCTGAGCAGAACTGGGATTTTTGTGCAGAATGATTTGCCTGTCCGTGGCCTGGGCTGCTGGCCTGTGACCCTGCCTTTGAGGCTCTGTCTATTCCTTGTGTTGAAATTCCGGGAGGCCCATGGTGGGCAGGTGCGGGCAGAGGGAGAGGGCTTCTATAGGTGAAATAATGTGTTCTCAGAGACATCTGTGAGCACAAACGTGCTTCCACCTTGACATTCAAGGGCCTCCTGCAGTAAACCTGGCTGTCCCCTGTCCCCCACCCCTCCCCGGTCCCTGCCCCTGTCCTGTAGACCCACCTCCGCCAGCATCCGGCTGTCCTACAGGGTCTAAGGGAGGAAATAAAACAGCAAGAGGTGTGGGGATCCGGGGACAGCCAGGCAGGGGCGCCGTGGGAGGGTGTGCCTCTGGAGAGGAGGCTTTTTATCACTGACGTTTAAAATTTCTGGCCAGTGGTAACCATGAGTAGTGCAACTTGTATTAATATTTTTAAAGTTTATTTATTTTGAGAGAGAGAGAGAGAGCGAGCACGAGCTGGGTAGGGGCAGAGAGAGAGGAGAGAGAGAGAATGCCAAGCAGGCTCTGCATGATTAGTACAGAGCCCGACATGGGGCTTGAACTCACGAACTGTGAGATCATGACCTGAGTGGAAACCAAGAGTCGGATGTTTAACTGACTGAGCCTCCTGGGCGCCCTGACTTGTCTTAGTTCTTACTTTGGGAAATATACATAACATAAAATTTACCATTTGGAGCATTTTTGAGAACACAGTTCAGCGATATTAAGGGCATTCCTACGTTGTTGTGTAGCCGCCATGACCATCCGACCGCAGAACTTTCTCATCTTCCCAGACTGAAACTCTGTTCCCTTTACACGCTAACTCCCCATGCCTCCCACCCCCCAACCCCAGCCCCTGGCAAACCACTGTTCTGCTTCCTGTCTCTCTGGATCAGGTGACTCTAGATCCCTCCTGTAAGTGGAATCCTAGTATCTGTTTTCGTTTTGACTTCCGCTTAGCACAACGCCCTCAAGGTTCATCGGTGTTACATAGCGCGCATCCTGCATCGTTCCTCGTCAAGGCCGAATTACGCTCCGTGGTGCGTGCACCCCGAGTCGTGCTTGCCCGTTCATTCACAGGTGGACACTGGGGTGGCTTCCGCCTTTCGGCTGTTGTCAAAAACGCCGCCGTGGACACGGGTGCAGGTGCACGCTGTCTGCTCGAGTCCTTGCCTTCTGTTCTTTGGTGCACGGGCCCAGACTGGGAACTGCTCGATCCAATGGCAACTCCCTGTTTAATTTTTTGAGGAGCTGCCGTACTATTTTTAAACCGTATCGACAGGGCATCCCTTGATTGGGCCCCCCCTCAGTGCCCCGTCCCTGTACTGTTTTCCTTTATCGTTGCCTGATAAAACCTTGAGCCCGACCTCAGAAGGACTTGCGTGTGTGACCTTTAGGTCTGGGGTATAAAGGGCATCCCGAGGGGTGCCCCTGTCCTGAGACGTGGGCTTCCCCTGGACTCACCAGTGAGGTCTGTGGTTCTCCGGCTGCGGGGGACCCAGGCAGGGTCCCCAGCTAGGTCCTCTTTCATTCTTGGGGCCTCCCGATGGCTGGCTTCTAACTCCGTTGGAGAGGGCCCACCAGTGTGGACTGGGGACTCCTGTCCTCGGACCTGGGCTTCAACGGGTGGGCCAGTTGGCCCTCCCTCTTAGTGTGGGGGGCAGGGATGCGGGTGCTTCCCATTTCCCTTCTGGCACCGAGGGAAAGGGAACAGTGGAGGTGTCCTCGCCCATCTGCCGGTCCGGGGTGGTCGGTGCCGATTCCAGTGACAGCTCTGCAGCTCGCCCTTTGCATCACGTGGGGCAGAGAACGCCCCTGGGCTCTCCGGGACTCTATCCAGATTCTGCATTGAGTTTGCTTTAAAAAGGCAACTCATGGGGCGCCTGGGTGGCTCGGTCGGTTAAGCGTCCGACTTCAGCTCAGGTCATGATCTCGCGGTTCATGAGTTCGAGCCCTGCGTCGGGCTCTGTGCTGACAGCTCAGAGCCTGGAGCCCGTTTCAGATTCTGTGTCTCCCTCTCTCTGACCCTCCCCCATTCATGCTCTGTCTCTCTCTGTCTCAAAAATAAATAAACGTTAAAAAAAAATTTTTTTTTTTAAATTAAAAAATAAAAAAACAAAGGCAACTTATTGGGGCGCCTGGGTGGCTCAGACGGTTAAGCGTCTGACTTTGGCTGAGGACATGATCTCGCAGTTCGTGAGTTTGAGCCCCGCGTCGGGTTCTGTGCTGACAGCTCGGAGCCTGGAGCCTGCTTCGGATTCTGTGTCTCCCTCTGTCTCTGTTCCTCCCCCGTTCACACTCAGTTTCTCTCTCTCTCAAAAATAAACATTAAAAAAGCACTTATTTGAGATCTGTGCACTAGAACGCTTATGGTAGAAATCCTACGCTAACTGGGATTGTCCTCATGATAAACTGGCTGGGGGATGGCGGCAAGGTGGGGAGGGGTGGGTAGGAGATGAAACCACATCACCCCGAGTACGAGCTGGTGGTTGTGCAGGCAGGTGAAGGCTGCAGGAGCATTCACTGTACTGTTCTCTCTGTTCTCTGTTTTTGTCACATTTCCCATATTAAGTGTTAAGAAAAGCCCAGCCTTTGGGGTGCCTGGGTGGCTCGGTTAAGTGTCCGACTTTGGCTCAGGTCATGATCTCGCGGTTTGTGGGTTTGAGTCCCGCATCGGGCTCTGTGCTGACAGCTTGGAGCCTGGAGCCTGCTTCAGATTCTGTGTCTCCCTCTCTCTCTGCCCTTCACCTTCACCCCATCTCAAAAATAAACAAACATTTTTTAAAAATTATTAAAAAAAAAAAAAAGGAAAAAACCCAGCCTTTCTCTCCACCCCACTCCTGGAAGAAAACCTTTCTGAGCACTTCTTCTGTTTGGACGTTTCCTCTGCGTTCTTTTATTAAATGTTCAACGCATGTGCAGTGGGTACGGTTATCCCCCATTTAATAGGTGAGCAGAGGAGCCTTGATATTTTTGTCAGGTAAGCGGCTTAGCTGAGAGCTGAACCAGGTCTGGCTCCCAGAGTGTTGATCTGCACCCAGAACAGAGAGCCCAGCCCTGTCTCACCAGCCAGGGGTCTGTGCAACCTGGGCCAGGGCTCAGCTTCTGGAAACCCAGTGCCCGGGGAAAAGGGGGGACCCCCAACCCTGTCCCTGTGGCTTGGCCTTTGCCCTCTCCCCTCCCCAGAAGGTTCTGCCCGCAAGGGCCTAGAGATGGGCACCCAGAAAGGTGGAAGGGGAGATTGGCGACTGAGCCTGGGTGGCTCAGCTGCTTCTGGGCAGAGCAGCTCCCCTGTGCCAAACTGGTGCTGCCTCCCCAGGGCGCACTGCCTCATTAGCAGACTTTCATTTCCTGTGTCTTCCCTGGGCTCCTGAACCTTGCTGCTCAAACCTCCCCTCGCCCCCGGGCTCCTGCTTCCTGGCTGCGTTGCGGTCCCAAGCATCCTTGGCAACTTGTTTGTTTGGTGTCCCAGCTCCCTCTTCTGTGCTGTTGGTCTGATGCCAGCTGGTCCCTCTGCAGAGGTATTTTGGTGTGTTATTCCCTCCCATCACCTCTGCTTCCCTCGGGCCTGCGTCTCCCCGGCCAGGTGTCCCTGCTGCTGTCCCTGCTGGCCTCCGAGCCCAGGTTGACAACGTCCCCCGCACCACCACCAAAGGGGGAGTGCATTTCTCTGGGTCCCGCCAAGGCATGCCCACACCAGCTCGCCCGCATCCGCCTTCCCCCGAGCGGAGAGGGCACCATGCTGTCAAACAGGACCCGGTTCCTGGCATCCTCCTCAGTCTCATTAGCTTGTCAGCCTTCATTACGCTGAAGATATTTTTAACACATTTTTGCCTTCATTTTAACCCCTCCCCTGGTTAAAACATGGTTGTTCTTCCAGTTAATTTTTCCCCTAAGATCTGACGGCATATTTTCTCAGAATGTTTTCTGAACCTTTAATTCTTTACCACCAGAAATTTGAAAAGAACAACAGTCACAAAATTAATAGAACATTCTGCGGGGCTGTACTGTGTGCCCTGTGCCGACGGGGCTGGGGGCTCCTCTGTGAGCCCCAGGAGGCTGTCCGCACCCATGGACACGTGTGTGTCACTACCCTTGTGCTCATCACCAGACAGGCCTGCCAGTGCCATTTTACAGCAGTGATTGGGGCACTGGGTCTGCCAGGGAACACAATTCCTGTTTCAGGAACCTTGAGTTGGCCATGGCCGGGAGGTGGTATAATGTTAGATAGGATGCCAGCTGGTATAGCAGGTGCCTCCTGTTTCAGCCTCTTATTGTAATAACGGTTTGCTTCTCACCATCTAACGCTCCGGGGTGTGGTGCTGGCCGGTGGAGCATTTTCTTTGTGGCCATTCAGGGACCCAGGCTCCTTCCCTCTATGGCTCTGTCTCCGTAGGGCTCAAGTCGTACACATTCATCCAGTGGATGGGGAAAGAAAAGGGTGTAAGAAACACACCTGCTGCTTGACGACCAGGGTCTGGGAGGGCACGCGTTACTTCCACCAGAGAGGGCCGGTCGCATGCCCTACCTAATGCGGGGGGTTCTAGGAGGTGTCCTTGGCTGGACAGTTACTTCTCAGCAACAACCCTCTCCTGGAGGAGCCACGGTCTTTGGAGGACAGCTGGCCACGTCTGCCATACGCGGGAGTGGGATGGGAAGAGGGTGGAATTGGAAGAGACGCTTCACATTCCCATTGTGAAGAGCGCCAAGTCTTTCACCGGGTTTGATCTTCAGGTTTTGTGTGTATCCCAACCCAACCCTTGTGCCCTGTGATCAGGAGCCAGGGTCTCGGTGTGGCTGGTTCCCCTCTGGAATGCTGGTTTCCCCAGAGTCTGGCTTGGGATGCATCACCACCTCGCTCCTGGAATAAGCTCCGTGTAGACTGTCTGAATCACGCCAAGGGCCTGGAATAGTATGTGGTACTTGGTAGGTGTAACTGATTGTGGTGGCCACCTTGGGAAAATGGTATCTCCTGCCCCATGTGCTGTACCAGTAGAATGTGGCAAAGGAGACATTCTGAACTTTGGAGAACAGGTCGTAAGAGGCCTTCTAGCTTTTGTCTGTCTCTCCTGGGACTCTCTTGCATAGAACCCACCTGCCGTGTTCTGAGAAGGCCAAGTGACCCTGGAGTGTCCCATCTCCCATCCCCAGCTAGGATCCCAGCCAACTGCCCATGCCAAGTGCTGGCCATGTATTTGAGTGTGCCACTGGGGGCATCTGGCCCGGTTGAACCTTCAGATGATGACAGCTTCACCCGACATCTGGCTGCAACTACATGAGACCTCTCCGCCCTGACATGGGAATGACCCTTCCTGACCCCAGCTCTGCATTCTCCCCACAGAGCCCCCAGCCCAGGCTGAACCATGGCAGCCAGCTCTGGTTGCATATGGGACGCTCAGGAAGGCACCTGTCTCAAACAGCTCTTTCCTCCTCCCCAGTGCCCTGTAGATTTTATGGACCCCTCTCTTTCAACATTATTGGAAACTCTCTGTAATTTTCTAGAGGTAAGGGAGGATTTCTGGATTTAGAGATTAGTGTGTAGAAAACGAATACATCTTGATGTGAAAAATGCATTGGGTGGTTATCTTCTCCTAGTTTTAGGATCATTGGAAGAAATGAAACATTATTAGAAGGTTTTTCTTCTCTCCTGGGTTCCCCCGATTTTGTCCTTCTTGTTTGATTTCATCCTGATGTCCCCTCTGCCTGCCACTTCCCTTCTGGACCTTTGGGCCTTGGTGGCTCTGTTTGTAGCCTGGGCCAGTTTTCCATCCTCACAAACGACACCTTGATTTCTGTATCAGGACAACGGCTTTCCTCTCTGGGATATGGCTGGAAGTGGCCTTGTTTCCAACGAATGCTCTGCAGTGAGATATTCAGGGTTCCTTTGTGGGCCCTATGGGGTAGTTCACTTTCAAGACCACCCACTGAAGGGGGCCTTGGAATGGGAGGTGGGTACCCAGATGCCTCAGCAGTGGAATCCCAGAGCCCTGAGTTAGGGGCAAAGAGTAAGAGGGAGAAACAATCAGTTAGGATTCACTTTCCTTTTCCATCAGCCATAGAATCTGAACTATCAGTGAGCAGTTCCCCCCCCCCCCCCCCCCCGGAGGTTTCTAAAGAACAGTTGATGCTTGGAGGTGCTGGGAGTTTCTAATGTTGTCCTTTGTGTGACTATACGAAGTATCTCCTGCAGCACTGAAGGTTCAAGGGTGTGTGCCTCACATGGACCCCTGCCCCATGTAGATGCCTACGGTCTGAAATAGGGGTTGGGTCAGGTACCAAGGGGAACGGTTGATGCTTCCGGTTCCATTGAAGACAAGCTCTTAAAGGAATAATGCCATGGTCCCTAATTTTCTCTTATTAATTCTCAGGTTTTGCTCTTTGTCATTTCTGGATGTGTTCCTTGGTTTAGGGGAACCCTATCCATTTGCAATGATTTTTATTTTTTTTATTATTTAAAAAATGTTTTTAATGTTTATTATTTATTTGAAAGAGAAGACAGAGTACAGGTGGGGAGGGGCAGAGAGAAGAGACCCAGAATCTGAAGCAGGCTCTGGGCTCTGAGCTGTCAGCACAGAGCCCAGCATGGGGCTTGAACTCCCGAATCGTGAGATCATGACCCGAGCCAAAGTTGGACGCTTAACCGACTGAGCCACCCAGGCGCCCCTGCAATGATTTTTAAATACAGGAGTGCAGATTTTTGCAAGCAATTAAAAATAGTCCTCCAGATGGAACATTACTACCGTCATAATATTATCGTTTTTACTGTAATATATAATTTTGCATAAAATTTTGTGCGAAACAATCAAAGGAGACTAGAATCAGGTGATGTTATTTCAGTAGGAATTCAGATGGCTCTTCCTACAACCTATAAAACTACTCGGAACCACAAGTAGCTCGTTAACACCCACATCGTGTGGGACAGCAACGATACCACGTACATGCTGCCTGTGAATGGGGTTTGATTTTAAATGATGGGTACAGTCCAGGTGCTTCTGTTTCGGGGCAAACTTCCTGGCTCCCTTCCCCCTGTTACGAAAGCAAGATACCAGTTAAGGGATGTGGTGAGACTTGAACTTGTTGTGACCTTCCCGCTCAGAAGCCAGACAGCAGGCGTGACAAGGGACGCAGGTAAGTGGGGAAGGTAAGGGTGGCCTCCAGGATGGATAAGACAGGCCAACAGTTGTGAACTTGACCCCACATTGGTATATAGATTGTCATCCTGTTCCCTTTAGAAGTGGGAAGAGAATGGGAGCCCATCATTTTTGCCTGATTTTTGCAGCCCGCCGTTTTTGCCTAAATAGGGGGCAGGGGCGCTCTGGTGTCTTGAAGTAAGGGTTAAACTTGGCCGCACTCCATTTGCGTAAGTAGAAAGAAGCCAAGCCCTGTTGCCTTTGAGGATGCAGTGATGCGAAAGGTTTCTCTAGACCAGCAATTCTGAGAGCAGTATCTGCCACTTGACTGGAAGATTTAGGGGCTCCTCCTGAAGCATTAAAAAAAAAAATCCTCCCTGGTTCTTGCGGGCAATGATGTACCTTCAGCTAGCTCCAAAAACTTCACATGTGGAAGTTGGGAAGGGTTACTTAGGACCTGAGCTAGCAATTAAGAGTTTCTGTGATGAGACTTTTTATTTGTAAACTCAAATTCATGAGCTTCTAGCTTCTAGAGCTTGAAGGCCCTAATTCAGGATTCTGTAAGAAGTTTGGATTCCACTCAGCAATGGGTGATAATGCACCCAGTTCCTACCCACACATAACATGCATGGAGAGTTGGAATTCTTTTGACTTAAAGGAAGTGTGCTTTATGAGTGTACTTTCTGTTGTCTGAAAGGGTCACACTTTTTTAAAAAAAAATTTTGTGTCCTTTTTTTTCGAGAGAGAGTGCAAGCAGAGGGAGGGGCAGAGAGAGAGAGGGAGACACAGAATCTGAAGCAGGCTCCAGGCTCTGAGCGGTCAGCACAGAGCCCGAAGTGGGGTTCGAACTCACGGACTGTGAGATCATGACCTGAGCCAAAGTCGGGTGCTCAACTGACTGAGCCACTCAGGTGCCCCGAGATGGTCACGCTTTTTAATTGCTGCTGTTCTTTTCACACATATTTTTTTTTTAACTTTTATTTTTTTTAAGTAGGCTCCATGCCCAATGTGGGGCTTGAACTCATAACCCTGAGGCCAAAAGTCACATGTTCTACCAACTGAGCCAGCCAGGTGCCCCATTTTTTATTTTTATTTTTTTATTTAAAATTTTTTTTTTAATTTTTATTTACTTTTGAGAGAGAGACAGACAGAGAGTGATTAGCGGAGGGGCAGAGAGAGAGGGAGACACAGAATCCAAAGTAGGTTCCAGGCTCTGAGCTGTCAGCACAGTGCCTGACGCGGGGCTCGAACTCATGCACCGTGAGATCATGACCTAAGCTGAAGTCAGACACTCAACCGACTGAGCCACCCAGGCACCCCTCCATTTTTTATTTTTAACTGAAGTCAAGTTGACGTTGTACCACATCATGATTCAACAGTTGTATCCATTACAGTATCCTTACCAGTGATCATTGGTCACCACACCAAGTTATTGCGATATTATTGATTTTATTCCTTAGGCTGAACTTTTTTTCATCCCCATGACTTAT
Organism: Panthera onca; assembly: GCF_046562875.1. Taxonomy (NCBI): domain Eukaryota; kingdom Metazoa; phylum Chordata; class Mammalia; order Carnivora; family Felidae; genus Panthera; species Panthera onca. The sequence goes on from NC_138344.1 coordinate 134,739,315, forward strand.
TTAAGAGACACATGGTATATTTTCATCTGAATAAATCACACTCCTGCCCCTCCCCACCCTGCCCTCCATTTGCTATTAAGTGATGCTTCGTTTCTATCATGGAGTCCTTGGTGCCCTGGGATGTGGGGACGGATGAGGCTGGGGGAGCCTCAGGTGCTCTTAGTCCTTCTTTGTGGGCCGTGGTGCAAAAAGATAAAAAAGCAAAAGGTGCGGGAACGTGTGCCCCTGATCAGACTAGGGAGCGGCAGTCAGCACCGGAAGGGATGGGGACCGAACTAGGAATGTGACCTTCTGCATCATTCAGTAGCTCTGGGTTGCATTTGAAGATGGGTCACAGTTTCCTCATTGTATTTACTTCTGGGGCGTCCGTAGCTCTTTGTCTGTGGTGGGGTAGGTTTCATACACCACGTGCATGCCTTCGTATTCTACTTTTTTCGTTACCCTTTCTGTTTTCTGTATCTCTCTTTGGTAGTCGGGATTCTTCCTTGGTGGTTCAGTGACCCACTGAATCACTAGTGACTAATGTGATGGGGCATTTCAACGGCTTCCTGAATCTGCCCTCACCCCCTCTGCTTATGAAATTTCCCCTTGACACCAGTGGAGCGAGGAGAATTGGAGACCTGCCGTCATGACAGGGTTATGAGGCACATTCCCTGTGCCAACGCTGTCCTGCCCCAGAGATCCCAACGGGGAGAAAGAAGCCTGTCGTACTAATACCATTTTCTCTTTGGTAAGAAACTGGAGGTGGAAACTATACGTGTTCTTAGTGATCTCCGAGTGTTGATTGCTTGTGGAACCTTAAACAGAGAAGAGTCCTGGGAACAGGACACACTACACCCTTTTGCTGTTGGTATTTCATACCAGCGGTTCTCAGTTGCTCTGAGGCTGGAGGACGGTGTGAAATTGATCACCGTGGATAATCCCAGATTTGCATTTGGAATACAGAGGTGTCTTTTCTCAGAATCCCACGGAAAACCAGCCTCCCTGCGTGCCCGGCTCCTCCTGCTCCTGTCTGGTTCTCCCGGCTGGGCGGTGTTGGGAGGAGTCCCTGAGTCACCATGTGGAGCGGCCATCTGTGCCTGAGCGATCACGGTCTAGAGCTATTTGGGTGTCTGTCTTTGGCTTGAAAAGGAGTCTGAGATGAGCCCAGAGCGGCTTCCTTAATTCAGTGCAGTGCTCTTTCCCCTGTTCCAGAAGGAGGAAAGAGCTTTTGGCGTGAGAATAGTTGCCCCAGCCTTGTGGGGGAGGGGGTGCTCTATGCTCGGCGTGCGTGGGGAGGGGTGCGCGAACAGAGGTGGAGAGGTCCGCATGGCCAGAGATGCATGTGGGGCAGTGACCGGGCTACGGTGGGGAGGGGGTGGTCTCCTCCCAAGGAGAATGGCTGGCAAGGTTGGAATTGTCCAGAGCCAAGTCCCGGAAGGAACGAAGGATGTTTCTGGAATTTCTGTTGGTGATTATCTAGTGTTGCGAGCTGGGACTTAAGAGAAGTAAAGTAAGAGCCCACCTGGTAGAGAGGTTTTTCCTACCCGTATCCTTTTCCTCACCCTAAAAACAAAAGCAAGCGATATACTTAGGGTCCATAAAATAAGTAGGATCTGACTCCAAAGTGGTCCCAAATGAGAACACTTGACTCAGGCCAGCAGGACCCAAACCTGGCCCCTCGCTGTGTCCTTTTTGAGAACAAACCATAAAATGCAAATGGGGACCCCCAGGGCCAAGCCCTGAACAAAGGGGCCACCTTTGAGCCTCCTCTGTCCCAGGCCCTGGCTTGGAGCTGGACCTGGAGGGGGATGGGCCATTGCTGTCATCCATTTTGGGTCCACACACCCAACGTGGTCTCATTTCAGGGTGTGGTGGTGTTTTTTTAATGTGTCCTTGGTGTATGTCTGCTTAAGTTGGGTGAAACTTGCAGATGGGCCGTCGCGGTTGGTAAACTGGCATTTGGAGACCATTTGGCAGCAGATGGGCAGTTAGTTGAGGGTGGCCTCGTCCCTGGGACAGTGGGGACCACTGAGGGTCTCTGAAGAATGCCCCAGCATAGCCCCTGTGAGGCTAAGAAGGGGTGGGGGGTGGGGGTAGCAGGCATCCACTGTCAGATGAGTGGGCGGGGCATGTGTGAACTGTTTTGGAGGAAGAGGGTCTGAGCCTGGACGGAGGCAGGTGCTCGAAGGCCCGATCTTACAGACAACCTCTTCCTCCTTCCTGGAGCTTTCTGGTCCTTAGAGAAAGCCTATCAGCCTCAGCCGCTTGCTTCTCAGGACCCCCAACCAGCCCAGGGTGCTAGGATGGGTTGCCTCACATCCATCTAGCCTGCGCCCACCCCTGGTTGGGTTCAAACATACCCCTCCCCAACTAGCCAAGGTGGGAGAAGGAATTAGCACACCCAGCCACACAGGTGCCCACAGTCCCCACTGAGAGACAGCCGCCCTGGGTGGAGCGGTCCCACACTCGGCCTCCCCTTCTTTACGAAGTGCCTCTCTTACCCATGGTGAGATCCTCACGGTCAAGGACCATGTCCACGTGAATCTGACACACTCAGGAACTGTGTCGTGTTTGAAGATCATCAGGTGGCTGGCTTCAGGGGGATTCCAGCAAGATTTAGGACCTTAATTCATAATCTTAACAACCTCATCCTGCTCAGCCCTGTTAGACGACATTTAAATGCCAGCACTCGCTTGAAATACCTGGGGAGAGCCCTGCTAAATTATTCAGCCCTTAATTGATCTTACAATGCATTTTCAGTGGGATACAGAGTTACCTAGACCCCAGCTCTCAGCAAATAACATGTTGCTAATTTCATGCACATCGAGTTAAAAATGTCACTCCTTGGGGTCTAAATGGCCATAAACTTGCTTGTGCAGCTGAGGCTCCCCTTGTTTTTGACAGCTGCTAGACAGAGCTAAGGATTTCCTATTTGGCATGATGAATACAAACGGTGGTTCAGATTAGCAGTTTCCAGATCCGATTGATGTTCCTTTTCTCCAAGGAAGGGTAAAACAAACACATCTCAGAGATATTAGGAAAAGGCAGTTGGATCTTCACAAAACTTGGATGGAAAATAACTTGATGTTACCGTTAATTTTCACATGCAAGGTATTACCTAAGAAAGAAACCAATATTTATCTGATGGCATTGACTTTTAAAGGAAATGTCACCCCATGTTAACACTGACACCGTTTTATTGCCTTCTGGGAGCAGTTCTGAAATCTTGAAGCTCCTCCAATTACTTCGGTCCTCCTTTCCATTCAGTGAGTCATTGGGCTGGAACTTAGCTGGCTACCGGGGGGCTTTGCAGTGTGATAGAGCTAAATCATTTCCCCCTCTGGTACCCTCCAAATTCTCCCAGTGAGAGTTTTTATCACATTGGTTCATTAAGACAATTACAGTAAAATTTATTAATTGCAAAGGTACAGAAGAGAGAGGAACGTGGCCTACAGCAAGCTTTGCAGAGAAGAGCTTGCCTCGTCTGAGCTTTGGAGGATGGGGCTCCGGGAGAAGCGGAAGGTGGGCAGAGTGCAATTTTAAATAAAGTACTAGTGTTTTAGAACTGGTGGTATTCTGTTAATGATGTGTAGTTATGACACCTAGATAAACTGGAAAAAACCCGGAGATGTTGGGGCGCCTGGGTGGCTCTGTCGGTTAAGCGTCCGACTTTGGCTCAGGTCGTGATCTCGCGGTTTGTGGGTTCAAGCCCCGTGTCGGGCTCCGTGCTGACAGCTCAGGGCTTAGAGCCTGCTTTGGATTCTGTGTCTCCCTCTGCCACCCCTCTCCCCCCAAAAATAAACATTTAAAAAAAAAAGAGGATGCTGGCTTACAGTTGGGGAAAACACACCCTACCCATCTACCTCCAAAGTGCAGGCAAACCAGGGGAGGGAAGATTTCATGGAGCTTGACAAGGAAGCTCTAACCATAGTTGCCTCCTCTGGGCCATGTAGGATTGCAGGTCCTTGTACTCGGGGCTGTGAATCCTGGTTCATTAGGGGCATCCCTCCCTCTCTGGGCAAGTACTGACCAGTATGTAACTGAGCACACAATCCGCTGTCGTAATTCATTGCAATGATACGAAGCTAACTCCTGCCTCCTGATAGACCTAAAAGCAACCTGAGAACGTCGGTCCCCTGTTACCTGTCTTTTCTTGTTTATTTCTCTGGGCATTGGTGTTTAGTGTGGGATTCCTACTTTGCAAATACTTTTTGCTTTTGTAAGTACTCTTGATACCTGATGTAACAAGCATGTTTGAGGAGTTCGTGAAAGGGAGGGAACGAATCTCCAATCTCATTGGTACATCTGCCAGTTCCCCACCTGGGAGGCAAACCTGGGAAACGGAGTGAAAGCCTAAAATGGAAATGATTGTCTTGGAAGTATCTCCATTTCACAAGACAGGGAGGACGTCCTACAAGGTATCTAGTAACTAGCAGTCCTTGCTTCACCAGCGGTGCAGGGGGTATAGTGAACAGAAAATTCTGTGGCCTCATTCCTCAGTCTCATAAGGAAGGGACAGAAATTACCTGCCTCTCACAGTTGAGTTACCCGGCAACACTTGGCGAATTAAATCAACAAACATTGCTTTGACCTTATTGCGTGCCTGGTGCTATGCTAGGAGCTGGCAGCACCAAATGGAAGAACACAGTGTCTTCAAGGAACTGGTGCTCAAGGTCTAGTGATAGATCGCTGTTTACAGCTGTGCAGGTTGTGCACTGCACAACCCTAAGGGCTCCATTCAAATCTTAGACATGGCAGATTTGTCTCATTGTTATGACAATATTCTAGTAGATAGAAGCAAAATGTCTTCAGGAAGGGGGCACCTTATTCTTTGGGCTAATATAAGCCTGAATGAGAAAACAATTTCAGTACATCTGACAGTGGCCAGAGTGGACTTGTGTGTAAAAGGAGCCCTCTGTGTGCCTGAGGGAGTCCGGGAAGGGTGTGCAAAGAGCAGTCCTTTGGAAGACCATCCCCCTGAGCAGAGAGACCATGTTTTGTAGCAGCGTAGAGATTGTGTTCAACATTCAGACTGCTTGGGTTCACATCCCAAACGTACCCCTTACTGTGTGACCTTGGACAAGTTACTTAAACCTCTCTGTGCCCTACCTGAGTTGCTGCTAATTCTGCAATACCCCCAGGATGTGTATCCGGCCAGGCAGGTTGTTTAGTAGGAACGAAGCGTGAGGGCAGGGAGTCATCTCAGCCCTGCTCATGTGGACTGATGAATTCATTCTACCTCCCCAAATTGTCCAGCCTTTTCCTAGGGTGCAGACCACACAAAGGCCAAATACACCTGCTGATAACAAAATGTATTGTGTTTTCCTTTAAACAGCAATGCTTAAAAGTAAAAGAGAAATATGGACAAATATATTCAAATTCCTCTAGGTCCATTGCCTGGTCTCCTTCATGATGGGCTAATAAAAGTCATGGGATATATGGCTCCATCACATTTAGGCACTTTATAGTTTGCTGATTGTGGTCCACAGATAACATTTATCAACTTATACTCTTGTTCCAAGGGACAAGGGCAAAGCTGAACAAGATAAATGTCCGCTGGAATAAGTAAACCATATGTCAAAAGCAGGACATAAAATGGGTTACCCTGGCTTCTAAAAATACCTCTATGGGGCAGGCAGAATTACTGAGCGCTAAGTGTAATCATGATTGAGTATAGCCACTCACTTCCTGATTGTCATGGTCCTGAAATATACTGAGTTTTATATCCACAGTCTCAACTTTTTCCTTGCCTGGGTGTGCCTCCTTAGTGACAGCCCCAGAGAGAGGTCCAGATCCTTCCCGTCTCCTATCAGGGTCTACATACTGCGATCCAAACCCCCAGCCAGATCACGAAGGTGGATGTTTGAGAAATTTGAAAATGTGATTCTTTTGGAGGTTAGCTGGGAAAATGATCACAAAAGTAACAGAGAAACTCCCAAATCTCAGTAGCTTCACCAGTACGAGTTCACTTTTCATCCCACAAAAAGCCGCCGTGCGTGTGCAGCAGGGAAGCTTCCTGAGCGGTGACCCAGGGACCCGGGCTCCTTTCTGCTTTGCCATCATCAACAGGTGGCCTCCAGGGCCCCTGTGAAAGGTGAGAGAGGGTGGAGAAGACATGCCTGTTTTCTGAAGCTCTTTGGGGGCAAAAGGGACCCATGGCACTTGTGGCCTGGCTGATGAGGTCCTCTGGTGGGCAGCTGTTTCTCTGCGGCTGTGGCCGCTGTGCCACGGAAGGGGAGCCCGGGTCTGTGGCAAGCCCCCGCACTGTCTCGGCCAGCAGGCGGCTGTGAGCAGTGAGCCCTCCTCCTCCCCCAACACACCCCACCTTCCCGAGTTAGTTCAAAATAGCAGACTATCTGAAGCTCCAGGAGTACTGGCTGGAGTTTGAGGTTCTAGAAAGTAAGTTAGAGAATTGCCCCCGAGTGTTCTGGATGCAATTAGGGCCAGCCTTTAGCCAAATTTCCAAGGAGGCGTCTTCTCTCATCTATTCCTCCTTTCTTCTGCATCCTTCTAACACTCTTCTCAGCAGACTCTGCTAGAAATTTCCATTTGGGCACTGCACCCCCACCCCCTCCCCATATGCTCTGTTCCTACATTACGTACGTAGCTTCTCTGTCAGCCACACTACTCATTCTTTGAGTGCTGTTAATGCTCAGTATTAAGAGGTAAAGCTGATGGGGCTAATTTATACTAGTATGTAGTTGACTGACATCTCTTTTTCTCTGGAAAGTGAATTACATTTAATATACACACACACACACACACACACTCAGTACTCTCTTTAGTGCTGGGGGTCCTGTGCATGTCCTCCCTGAGCAGAGAGGAACACAGTACAGTGATGAAGGGCCAACTGAGTACAAACCCCTACTTTGCCCCTTGCTGTGTGACTGCGGGCAAGTTACATAACCTCTCTCTGCCCTCAAATCAGCTGTTGCAGACGTTTCCGCAATACCTGGGAGCCGTATGTGTCCACCCAGGCACCAGATAGATCAGTTAGTCCTTCAGCTGCAAGTCAGGTCTCCTCCAGAGATTTGAGAATAGGGCTTAGGAACTGTGTTTACAACAGGGAGGAGGTAAGCATGAAGATTCCGGTGGAAGCTTCTCCACCAGCTCCTGAGTGGTCAGGATGGAGAGCCTGGGGTTGTTTAGCACAGACCTCACTCCGGTGGGGTCCAGCATTCAGGATTGACTACAGCGAGAGAACTAGTTTGCAGGCAATCCGATACAGCTGAGGCAACGGAACTGTGTGTGTGTGTGTGTGTGTGTGTGTGTGTGTGTGTGTGTTGAGATGGCAGGCTTACTCCCAGCGTAGATTCAGACAGAAATGATTTCATGTGAACCAAAGTGCTGAATCGTCACGGGATGCTCATATGGGTTATGTATGCTTGTTGTTCTCATCCACCAGAGGGAATGAGTCAGGATGGAAGGAAAAAAGGGGGGGGGGTGAGTAAATGGACCTGGGATTTGAATCTCTGACTGTATTTGTGGTGGCTAAATGGAGTCTTCTGGGTTTATTTGTGTAAGGAAGTAACTTGCTTCGTTATTTACTTGGTGATCCCAGAATGGCAAGCAGTAAGTGGGTTATTGGAAACATAGGAGCGGACTGTGCGCGGGCGGGTGGGGAAGGTCAGGGGAGCCAGGGCCTGGGACCGGGCCAACGCTCTGTGGATCTCTGCAAGGGTGTGAGTTTGTGTTACCTTGGAAGTCTCCTAGGTGGGCTGACTTTTAAGATGGCTTCGAGAAGTGAGCCAAGGTGGAGAAACCCCAGGCTGTGGAGCCACGCCCATCTGGCTCGTGTTGAGTTCTGGCTCTCCTGCTTATGGGCCGGAAGGCTTCACACAAGTCCCTTAGCCTTTCTGGGCCTCAGTTTTCTCATCTGCCAGACGGGGATAATGAAACCTCCCCATCAGGTGGTAATTAGGATGAAGTAAGGGAATGACTAACAAAGGTTGCTTCCTTTATCTCCCTACTGGTGTTAATCACGACTATTTATTCTTTCCTTGTCCTGAAGCAGGTTAAAAGCTGCCTATTCTCCCAACAGGAAGCCCTCCTGCTGGGAAAATTCGGTTAGTGCAGATGTATGCATGTCTTTCCCTCAGTGTGAGAAAGTGGGGAACTTTGATTCCAGTATCTGTGAATTACAAGTCACTGTTTGGGGGACTAAATAGATAAGGGGCTGGAGTTTTCTGAGAGATAAGAAGCTACAGATAAAGGAAATCTGGCCCTAGGACCGGCTCACTGAGTCTTGGGGTGAAGGGGGGGGAGGTGAATGGGGCTTTGGCTCGGGTTTCTGCAGACAGCGGTGGGGCTGGGTCAGGGCGGTTGGTGGAAAATAGCTTCTTGGCCGATGCTGAGTTAAGGTCAGTCTCCTGGGCTCTTCCCATCCCAGTGGTTCAATTGCTCTGGGTCATTAAGACACAGAGAGGTCCAGCAAGCTGACCTCAGCAACAAGGGGAGGCGATGCTGCACAGCTGGATAGAGGAATGGGGGGGTAGGATGGGGGGGGGTAGGCATTGCTGGTGCTGTCTGCCCACAACCCAGTTTCCTGCAGAGTCAGAGAAAGCTGGAAGCCGTTGGAGGCTGTGAAGCACAGAAAATAATAGAGTTGCAAAGGATGGAAAGGAACAAGGGAGAGAAAATGCAAATGCATTAAATGCATTTTAGAACTTTTTATTGAAGGATAACATACATATAGGAAAGCACGCTTCATAGATTTTCACAAACAGAACATACGCATGTCACCAGCACCCTCGATGAAGACACTGTTACTAGCCCCAGAAGGCCCTCCCGGTCCCCTTGTAGTCCGCCCAACCCCCACCCCCAATGGGGGACCCCCCCCTCCTGACTTGTAACAGCATCTTTGTAAGGGCATCTTTAAATAAAAAAAATTTTTTTATGTTTGAGAGAGAGAGGAGCGAGGGTGGGCAAGAGGCCGAGAGGGGGAGAGAAAGAAAAACCCAAGCAGGCTCCCCGCTGTCAGTGCAGAGCACAATGCTGGGCTCAGTCTCCATGCTGGGCTTGAGGACCGTGAGGTCATGACCTGAGCCGAAATCAAGAGCCAAAGCCTAACTGACTGAGCCCCCCGGGCGCCCCAAGGGCAGCTCTTTTAAGGTAAAATTCCGTGCATGTGCACAAGAGAGTGGCATCATTCTGGCGTCATTGGTTACACAGAATAGCGGACATGTCCTGAGCCCTCGCTGTATGCTGAGCCTCTTGCACACTTTTACATGCATCCTGTCACTCTGTCCTCTGAACACGTCTGAGAGGTGGGGGCTGATATTAGGCCTGTTTCACAAACAGGAAACGAAGACACGGCAAGGTTAAGAAGCTTGTTTGTCAAGGCCACCCCACAGTTAAGTGACGGAACAAGAGGTTGAAAGCAATGAAGGTCCACCTTGCCGCGTGCCCCTCGGGGGAGGCAGAGGGCACGGGTCATCTGGAGGTGGTGTGTTGGACGCGGAGACGGCGGAAGGACCAAAAGTGATTGTGGGTTTAGTAATTGAAGAAAATCTAAGGCATCAACAGCAAGTATCCACACCGATGCTTGTGCCTATGGGAGGCATGTTTATTCTGTGTTCACTCACGGGTTTGAACACCTCTTAGACAAACTCGGAGTTCTCCCTTCTGTTTGAGAATCACTTCTCTGGGCCAGCTCTCTCATTCATCATAGATGAGGAAATCGGGTCCCAGAGAGTGGAACTGACTTACCGAAGGTCAGGCGTTCAATGAATATCAGGGCTGAGACTCAGGGCAGACTCACTGCACAGTGCTCTTTCCTTCCTGTCGTGTAGTCCCCCGTTAACCAGCTTCTCTATACACCTATTCCATGGAAAGTCACAGCTGAACTGGATATTTTGGAGCCTGTGTCGGGGCACAGGCCTGGGATCCCCAGCTGCCTGCCCGTGTCTCCACCTCCAGCCTTGGAATCAGGGTTGAGACACTTAATAGAGCTCCAGTGCCCATTTTCCCTCTTTGCCCAGTGAGTGCTGCTCATAGCCAACATTTTCCCTGCCCAGGTGGAGTCTTGCCCCTTGATTCCCTTCTTCCATTTAGGCTCTTACCCAGCATGCATTTAGAGCCGGCACCCCATGAGTCTCTCCTCTCCTGGCTGGGGCCTGTCTTGGTGGTTTGAATGAGGCAGAACCAGGTCCCTGAAGCTCATGGGTCCCCTGAACCCTCGGTCAGTGGAGAAGGAAAAGGAATCCATACTTCCTGCCGATGTTTCTTTTCAAAGTTTCCACTAGCTCAGTGTGTTTCCTGCCCTGGGATTGATTATGTGCCTTCATTCTTGGACCAGCAACTATTGAGTACCTGCTGTGTATAAGACGCACTAAGAGAAATAAGACAGGTGTGAATGCTTTGGATAAGATTGTCTGTCAAAGAATCTTCTCAGGCGCCTTGTCACACGTGATTCTAGGATCCAGGCCCCTGCCCTCCCGGGTTTCATTCTAGCCGCAGCTAGATGTTTTAGGGCTTTGGTTTAAGTGACCAGAACCCAGCCTGGACTGGCTTGAGCGGGCGATGGGAAATGATGGGCTCCTGAACTGGGAGGTCAGGGCTAGCTTTCAGTATGGCTGGATCTAGGGGTCAGTGGGTGGCAACAGCATCGATCCTTCCCTCGTGGCTTCCTTCACAGCACATCTCTGCACAGAGGCCCTCGGAAGCCCTGGTGTGCGTTTTGACCACTTTGAGGTTTAGCAGGAAAAAAAGCTGCTCCTGAGATGGACTCCCACGGGACCGTTCACTTATCTCTGAACCAACCCTAAGGTGGAACCAGCCCCACTCCAGTCTTCCGGGCAAGAACAGGAGAGGGCACATTCCCACAGGGCGACCCACGGTTATAGGATGCTGGGAGGCAAGCAACAGATGTCCACTCGATCACCCACCCCAAGGACTCTGAGTAGCCGACTCTGGTATAATCGGTCTCTCTTTGAAACAGGCTGATCTGCGTGTGGGCCAGGCACTCTGTCCTCTTGGGCCTGGATGTGTGGCCCCAGCCACGAGCCTCTCTGACCCCTGCCGACCCCACGTTGTCACCCCTCTAGATTCATGGCATCACGGCGCCCACCCATCACTCCAGCCAGGCCATAGATGCATTCTTCTGGCCCCCCTCAGTCTTCCAGCTGGCAGCCCAGGTTGCCCCAGCATTTGTGCATCTGTCCCTTCCTCTCCAGCCCCGGAAGCTTCTGTTGAGGCCCCTGTTCCTCACGCCCCCCCCCCCCACCCCAAATGTGTTTCTAAAACTGGCATCAGCAAACTACAGGCCAAATCCAGATCGTCTGTTTATAGATGGCCTACAAGCTTAAAATGGTTTCTTTATTTTTAATGGCTGGGGGGAGGGGGGGGGAGGAATGAAAAGAAGAATAGTTTGTGGGACGTGAAAATTACGTGATATTCAGATTTCAGTGAACATAAATAAAGTTTTATTGGAACACGGCCATGCTCATTTGTTTATGTATCCTATACGGCTGCTGCTCGGCAGAGTTGAGTAGTTGTGACACAGACCATATGGCCTACAAAGCCTAAAATACTTACTATCTGGCCCTTTACAGAAATAAGTTTGCCAATTTTTGGTTTAAAATACTCGAATCCTGTCATTCCCGAGCTCAGAAGTCTTCCAGTGCTCCCTGGTGTCATTGAGACACTAGGTTCCTATCCTGGTACTCAAGGTCCTGTGATCTGGTTCAGTCCCACATCCCAGTATGTCTTCCCATTGTCATGTTCCCCTACCTTCCAGAACGCTTGGGTCCTGATGGCGCAGCATTCCCGGCCTCCTGGGCTCCCTCCCCCTTCCTGCCGCAGCATCCAGTTCATTCCTTTGCCTAGAAAGCCTCTCACTCCCTTCCTGACGTGACTCTGGAAATCCTCCAGAGCTCAGCTCTCCTGTCTGCCCATCTTCTCTGAGTCACCTTTTCTGAGTTAGAGTTCATTGTTCCCTCTTCTGTGTTCCACTGAAGCTGTTCAAACCTCTCCCGTGGCATTTGTCTTGTTCCAGCCACCCTCCGCTACCCACCTGCTTCCCCCTCCGTGGGAGACGGTGAACGTTGCCTGCTAACTTACCCTATTCCCTTGCAGCCCCTAGCATACATCCTCCCGATAGATTGCACACGCACTGCGCTTATCCAAAGGAGTGAAATTCAAAATCAGGACCGGGGGCAGTTTCAGTTCCAGGGACAGACCTGCTCATTGTATAGGAACCTACACACACACACACACACACACACACACAGAGTCACAACTGGCAGAATAAAAATCTTCCGCTGTGGTGGGATGCACAGGGAAGTTGGTAGAAATTGGCAAGAGATGTGCCATTATTGAACGGTGTGGATTTGAGTTGATTTCATGAGACTTTCAGGAGAGGGTGGGGAAGAGGGGGAGGGGGCGGGAGTCAGAATTTTCTGGCATGTTCCTAGCCACTCAGTTTGGGTGGAGAGAGAGTTTTGTGAGCGGGGACAGCGTGTGGACTGGTATAGATACACCATGTGTGAGAGGCAGGGAGTGGGCAGGTCGTAATTACAAGGAGGCAGAGTGAATGTAGGCATCAGCGTTCAGTGGACGAAAGTAGAAGCTGCCATTTTTTTTGTAACGCAATGTTGTTAGTTTCAGGTGTACGACATAGTGATTCAGCAGCTCTGTATGTGACCCTGGGTCTGGCTGTGCTCACCACAAGCGTACTACCATCTGTCCCCATACGGTGCTGTTAAAATACCTTGGGCTCTATTCTCTAGGCTGTACCTTTCATCCCTGTGACTTATTCATTCCATAACTGGAAGCCTGTATCTCCCACCACCCTTCACCCATTTTGCCCATCCCCCCCCACTCCCATCCCCTCTGAGGGCACCCGTCAGCTTTCTGTACCTTTGGGTCTGTTTCTGCTCTTTTGTTGGTGTGTTCATTTGTTTTTTTTTTTAGATTCCACTTCTAAGCGAAATCATGTAGTATTTGCCTTTCTCTGACTTAATTTCACTCAGCATAATACCTTCTAGGTCCATCCATGTTGTTGCAAATGGTATGATGTCATTCTTTTTGTTTTTTTTATGGCTGTGTAAATTCCACTGTGTGTATATGTGTATATATGCGTGTCTTCTTTATCCATTCACCTATTTGTGGACACTGGGGTTGTTTCTGTCTTGTTTCAAATTAGTGAAAAGGTCCTGTGGAGTAGTTACCCAATATTGGAATTATTAGATCATGTGGGAATTCTATTTTCAGGTTTTCAAGAAACCTCCGTACTGTTTTCCACAGTGGCTGCACCAGTTCACATCCCCACGAACAGTGCATGAGAATTCCCTTTTCTCCACATCCTCACCAGCACTTGTCATTTCCTATCTTAACACCATGCTGACTGGTGTGAAGTGATCTCATTGTGGGTTTGATTTGTGTTTACCTGATAATGAGTGGTGTTGGGTATCTTTTTATACATCTGACATCTGTATATCTTTGGAAAAATGTCTATTCAGGTTGTCTGCCCATTTTTATTTGGATTATTTATGGTTTTCTGATGTTGAACTGTATCAGTTCTTTATATATGTTGGATACTAACCCTTTATCGGGTATGTCATTTGCAAATAACTTCTCCCATTCAGTAGGTGGCGTTTTTATTTTATTGATGGTTTCCTATGCTGTGCAGAAGCTTTTTTTTTTTTTTTTTTTTTTTTTTTTTTTTTTTTTTTTTTTTTATGTAGTCCCAGTAGTTTATTTTTGCTTTTGTTTCCCCATGCCTCAGGAGACCTATCTAGAAAAATGGCAGCAGCCACCATTTTAACTGATTTTATTCCCTGGACTAGTGTTTCTCAACCTGGACCCTATTGGCATTTGGGGCTGTATAATTCTTTGGGGCACCGTCTCATGCCTTGTAAGGTGGTCAGCATCCCTGGCATTTATTTGCTAGATGCCAGTAGTACCCCTGCCCCAAGTTTTGCCAACCAAAAATGTTTCCAGAGGTCACCTAGGCTGGGTGTGGGGGTGAGGAGACAGAACTACCCTCAGTTGGTAACCACATCCCCAGATGACTGCTTCTCAAACTTTAGCAAAAAAAAAAAAACAAAACGAAAAACCCTTGTTTCTTTATCAAATACTAGAAAAAGAAATCAGTAGAAAAATGACCACATACTTGATCGTCACAAGGTCAGATTGTTGAAACGTGTTTAAATGCTTACTCCTTTTCTCTGTTCTGCCCCTTTCACGGATGGATAAACAGAGGTTCCCAGACCACATTCCAGCACAGAAAAATGTTAGAGAACATTCTCCACTCGTGTAGACGTCAGCGTGTGCTGGGATTTTGTCACTCTTAGGCCCTTGTTAGAATGTTTCCTCGTCATCTTGTACGCTGACTTTTCCTCTGAAAAGCAGACTCACCCTTGAAAAGTGACGTTCACCTCGTGTTGGAAGGAGTGCATTGGCTGCCTCCTGGGTGACCCACCTCCTCTGAGATGGCGTCGCTCAGAATTCTCCTGAGGAAGGCCTGGAGTCCTGCTGTTCCACTTTCTGGAAGCTGTTCTACCCCCTGACCGCCCTCCAAAGCCAGAGCCCGTGCTGACACGCTCCTCTGCCAGGCTCTCCCTGCCAGCGGGCCGGTTACCTTCCCAGTTCTGGCCCCGAGTCTGGGATGGCTTCCTCCCCATGTTGGGTGGTCAGCCTGGAAGGTCAAGGCTCTTGCCTTTCATCCTGTGGCCCAGAATAGGCTCGTAAATGGTGGGAGATGGAATTGAGGGCTGCACGGATTTTAAATTTGAAGGCCTTGAACTCTACGGACATGTAGAGAAATCCTACCATCCTTTCTGTGAAGTGGAAATACTTCGGGGGTGGGGGGGGTGGTGGCAGGGCATGGCAGGTGAGAAGTCAGAGAAGTCAGTGACTTTGGGGGTGTCACCCCATTTCTAACTTTTTAACCTAAACACAAAGTGGGGCGTCCCTGGTAAAAGTCGGCTGCGTTGGGCAGGTATGTGGAGGAAGAGAGGGGGCTGGCAGGAAAGCCAAGAATTGTTTCCGTGGCTTAATGATTCGCTTCCTTCCTGCCTTGTGTTGGGCGTTCTCCAGCAAGAGGACTCGACATGAGTGGAACTGAGCCGAGAAACGGTTGTGGTCCCATGTCTCTGATTACCTCAGCCCTCCTCTTACTGGGGAGGAAACTGAGGTCAGGTCTGTCAGAGTCAGTGGCTCAACTGAGGCCAGAATGGAACTTTCTGGACTCCTGATACAGCGTGTCTTGTCCGATTCTTTACTGCCTTGTGAACCTTGATTTTGGTTGATGCTTTGAGGAGGGGGGGATGGGCCTCGGATAACATCTAGGGAGAGAAATGGCCACAGGTAAAGGTCCAACGAGCTGGTGTGCTTTATCTTAGATTTTGTTCTGTGGTTCAGATGAATCTCCCATTTATGACAGGCTAAGAACTTCCTCAAACCTCACAGTGTTTGGTGGAAACTTAAGGAGCTAAGTAATTTTCCATAAGCTCACAAAGAAAAGCCAAGAATAAAATTCAGACCCTAGCGACTCTTCATTGGAAATGTTTTGACAGAAGCCAAGGACAAGAATAAGCCCAGAGCCTAGAAGGAATTAGGCAGACTTTTTTTGTTCTGAGATTTTAGGAAAGAGGGGTTGTATGTCCAGAGCATACCTGCCAATCATTCAACAGATGTTTAGTTAAGCACCTACTATGTGAGACATCTGGAAAATACATTAAGCTTCCAGTTCCTTCCTTTCTACCTGTAATTTTGTTTAACCCTATTTTTAAATGCTTATTTATTTATTTTGAGACAGTGCATGCACATGGGAGTTGGGCAGAGAGAGAGAGAGGGAGAGAGAGAATCCCAAGCAGGCTCTGTGCTGTCAGTACAGAGCCTGATGTAGGGCTCGATCCCATGAACTGTGAGATCATGACCTGAGCTGAAATCAGGACTCGGAGGTTTAACCAACTGAGCCACCCACCCAGGCGCCCCTGCTTTACCCTGTTGTTTGAACTATAGCGACTAGTTGGGCTTATTAAATGTGTAAATGTCTATAAGGACCCCATAATTCCTTGGCCAGTGCTCACTGAGGGACTGCCTGATGTACAAGCAACTGTAGGAGGGGAGAAACCAATCTGTTTCCAGGAGGATCTCACTGTGCCTTCCCAAACAGGACTGATGAACTCAGCCCCTGTCTGTGCTGAATCCTGGCTGGATGCTTCTTGTTTTGAGGTCCCCTGGGGGAGAGGCAGGATTGTGCCAAAGAGAAAGACGGCCAAACGGGAAACCCCCAGGGGGTGGAGTGGGGAGACAGGGAGTGACCTAAGGATGCTGAGGGGGTGACCTACAGCTGTGGGTTATCAAATGGTGAGAGTAGCCTGGCAGGTCCCTCTGCAAACTCTATGTGCTTGTCCCTCTGTCTCCTGGCCTCTGGCTTCTGCCTCATCCAGGGGACAGGAGGAACAGCTCCTCATTCTCCACTTCCCAGGCCCAGTTTGCCAAGGTCCAGTGTATCAGTCAGAATTCTCCAGAGAAAAAGAACCAGTAAGAGGCATATCCATACGCACACTCATAACAAGATTTATGTCTGGGAAATTGGTTTATGTCATTACAGAGACTGGCAAGTCTGAAATCTGTAGGATGGGCAGGCAGGCTAGAAACTCTCAAAGCAAGAGCTGATGTTTCAGTCTTGAGGCAGAATTTTTGCTTTAAAAGCCTTCATCTGATTAGATGAAGCCCAGCCATGTTATCAGGGGCAATCTCCTTTACTTAAAGTCAGTTAGACGCTGGATGGTAGATGTTAACCACATTCACAAAACATCTTCATGGAAACACCTAGATTTGTGTTTGATTAAATGATTGGGTGCTGTAGTTGAGCCGGGTTGCCACATGAAATTAACCATCCCTTCCAGCACAGAGCTTGGCCCTGACCTCTGCACCAGGTAAAGGGAAGGGCCGTTCCAACCTCCCCCAGGTCCCTTACTGGTTAGCAGGGGGCCGGGACCCCTGCTCACTCTTAACTCATCCATCCTTGCCTAGGTCTGAGTGTCCTTGGGGGTCGTGCTCCGCACTTGCCTTTCCCCAGCAAGTATTCACTTGTTGAACTTGAGGCCGACCAGGATAAGGGTATATTGAGTGTCTGTGTTAGAAATGATGAAGGTCTTTCCTGGCGTATCGACACAGATTAATTTGAACCCTCTTAGCTAATTGGTATTAATATTTGCTCCCGGTAACTGAGCTCCTAATGAGCAGAGTGACCATGAAATGTATCATCCAAACGGAGACACTTTTGAGAGTGAAGGGGCACCGTTAAGCATTCTGGACAGCAGATGTGAATCAGGATTGTCTTGAGAAAATTAGAGCATATGAAAGACTTACTGATGGCCATCGCTATGTTTTCTTAAGAGCTCTTTTATGGGGAGTTATTTTCTACGCCTGTGTTCCACAGATCGAGTTAATCAAGTCAACAATACGAGCACCGTTGTGGGTTGAACTGCATCCCCCAAAAAGAGATGTTGAAGTCCTGATATTTCTGAATGTGACTTTATTTGGAAATGGGGTCTTCACATAATTAGTCAGGATGAGGTCACGTGGGGGGGACATGCGGAGGGGGGGGGCATGTGGAGTGGGCGGGGTGCATGCGGAGAGGGGGGCATGTGGAGTGTGGGGGGGGTGCATGCAGAGAGGGGGGCGCATGTGGAGGGGGGGCATGTGGGGGGGCACATGCGGAAGGGGGGCATGCAGAGGGGGGCATGTGGAGTGGGGGGGCGTATGCAGAGGGGGGGGCATGCAGAGTGGGGAGGGGCATGCAAGAGGAAGCCGTTTAGAATTCCTCCACCTGCTGTAGCCGCTAGATTGGTTTTGGTATATTTCTTTCCGGTTGTTTTCATTTACTTATTTGTGCCTAGCTGCCCGCAAACCACACGTGATCGTGTGTGTTTTTTCATTTATAATTAGTTTTATTTCCACATCCAATGTCTTTTCAATAACACTTTGTCTAAATTTGTCATGAGGGCAAGGGCTTTGCCTCTCTTGTTCATGGATGCATTCCCAGGATACAGAGCCATGCTGGGGTGGGGTAGATGCCAGTAAATGTTCGTGGAGGGATTGGAGAAATGTGTCGCAACTACATAACCATTTCCCTACTACTGGATGATTAGGGACTTCAGTGTTTTATCTTTAGAGGTAATGAGCATCTTCACATGTGTGGTCTTTCCCTTATATTTTGAATAACAGAATACAAGCCAGTGATGAGTTGGGTCAAAGAGAAGAAATGCTTTCTGGTTCTTCATAGACAGTCAAGTGCTATTTTAGAGCTGAATTACCCAGATATCACTCTTGGCTTTGATGCTGTGTGTCCTTGGGTAAATTCCTTAACCTTTCTGTGCCCTAGTTTGCCCATCTGTAAAATGGAGCTGATGATAATCATTTCACAGGCTTGTTATAAGGATTACTTTTAATGTTTACTTATTTATTTTGAGAGAGAGTGAGCAAGCGCAGAGCCCAATGAGGGACTCGATCTTACGACGAGATCACGACCTGAGCCGAAATCAAGAGTCGGACACCTGACCAGCTGAGCTACCCTGGTGCCCCTTGTTGTAAGGATTAAAAGGAATACTATGTGTCAGGTACTTAGAGGGCTTGGTACACAGTAAGCCCCATATACATACCTATTTGCTGTTTGTGGTTTATACATAAAACATCATAATCATGCTAACAAAAAATTACATCTGTGTCCCCCAAGTCTAAGCAGTTCACCCTAATAGTCACTGTCCTCTTGATATACTCAGTACCTCTGTGTGGTGGCTGGTGAGTGGCTCAGAGTTTGGTGGTTGTAATGTGGATAAGAATCTCGGTTGCTGATGAACTTGAGATATGTTGTGTGCATTCTTTATCAGATCCTGTAGCAGAGGTGGGGGCAGAAGAGGGGTGAACGAATTGTCCCCATGGCACTAGGAGACCGCCCAACCTACTGTGGGAGAAATACAGCCAGACACAGCCAGCGGCCAGTGGAATTATGCGGATGAACAAAGTCCACCCGATGAGAACACATCCCTGCTGTTCGCTCCGTGTACTGTAGCAAGGGGGTCCACTACCACCGCTTGCCCTTGGCAGAGACTCAGGCAGGTAGGGGGGTGGAAAAGCTTTATCGTGAAAACAGGAGAGGCCTAGGGTGCGCCCTGGTGGGAGGTCATTGGCACGGGAGGCTGGCGGAGGGTGAACTAGAAGCAGGGCATCTCATGCCATTGGTTTGGGGAGTATGTCTGTTTCCTAGGGCTGATGTAACGTTACCACAAACTGGGTGACTTAAAACAATCACCGTATTGTGTCCTTGTTCTAGAGGCCAGAAGTCTGAGATCAAGGTATCCGTAGGGTTGGTTCCTCCTGAAGGCTCTGGGGAGAATCTGTCTGCTGTCTCTGCTCTGGTTTCTGGTGGCTACATCCATCCTTGGTGTTCCTTGGCTGCTGGACACGTCACTACGGTCTCTGAGTTCGTCGCCACCCGCCTTCTCTGTGTCTTCGTGTGTCCTTTCCTCTTATAAGGACACCAGTCAGTGGATTTAGGGACCACCCTAATCCAGTATGACTTCATTTTTATTTAAATAACTGCATCGGCAAAGACCCTATGTTATAGACAAAATTATGTCTCCCCACCTCACTCCCCAGTCCGTATGTTGAAGCCCTAACCTCCATGTGACCGTATTTGGAGAGAGCACCTTGGTAGGTAATTAAGGTAACATGAGGTTATAAGGCTGGGGCCCTAATCCAATAGGACCGGTCCTTGGAAGAGGGAGAGATTCCAGAGCTCACAGTCTCTGCACGCACACAGAGGAGGCCACGTGAGGACACAGCAGGAAGACCACAGTCCCCGAGTCAGGAAGAGGAGCCTCACCAGAAACCAACCCCGGGGGGCAACCCGATCTTGGATGTCCAGCCTCCAGAAGTGCGAGGAAACGAATTTCTGTTGTTGAAGCCCTCCAGCCGGTGGTATTTTGTTACAGCAGCCCTCCCAGGCTAACACACCTAATTTTTTTTTTTTTTTTTTTTTTCAACGTTTTTTATTTATTTTTGGGACAGAGAGAGACAGAGCATGAACGGGGGAGGGGCAGAGAGAGAGGGAGACACAGAATCAGAAACAGGCTCCAGGCTCCGAGCCATCAGCCCAGAGCCTGACGCGGGGCTCGAACTCACGGACCGCGAGATCGTGACCTGGCTGAAGTCGGACGCTTAACCGACTGCGCCACCCAGGCGCCCCTACACACCTAATTTTTAAATAAGGCGCCTGCTGGGCATGAGTTTTATTCAGTCTGTTACAGGGAGCGTATTAGCTTTCTCTGGCTGGTCTTGAGTTGGTAGTGGCGACGAGCAGGAGGCTTGCTGACCGAGCCCTGACCGTCTGGGCCAGTCGTGGTTCGTTGGGCTTCCTGCAGACACAGGAGTCCGAGTTTCGTGGTCCTGTGTGCCGTGGCCATTGTCCACTTGTCTATCTGGGCTCTTGGAGTTCTGTTGCTAACCAGCTGGGATGCTGGGTAAAGAAAGCCCTTGACCTCTCTGGACGTCAGTGTGCTTTTCTCCCCCTTAAAATGGGAAGTTAAGTGGTTCTCACGGACAGGATAAGGAAATTCAGCATCAGGCTAGGGACAGAGTTGGGGATGGCGGTGTTGACTTAGAAAATGTCCCCCCGCCCCCAATTTTGATAAGCCCAATGCCCTGTCCTGGGTGAAGGACAACTGGGCCACGTAGCATCTGGAACCTCTTCCAGCCCTAAAATTCTGTGGCGGTTGCTCCTGGAGAGTGCGATCCTGCTGCTGGATCTTCCAATCAAATTTTTATTTTTGGTGGTGCTTAATCTCTTTTGGAATGTGCTGGAAAAAAAAAAAAAAAGATAGGATTTTAAACTCTTTTTCAAGCTGGTTAGGCCAATGATTTAATTATTTTTGCTCCTGTTTGAGACATGAGGGTGATGATAAAACCTAGACATTCCAACTATTGCCCATGAAAGGTATAAAATTCTTAGCGAAGTTATTTTAAACCATAGAATTGGGGGAAAATCACGATTTTTTTTTTCTTTTTGCTTTTGGTTTCTGGCACTTGGGTGGTTTCTAAAACACACAAGTTGAAATGATGGAAGTTTGAAGCTATTTAAATTACTCTCCAGCCTTACGGTCTCACTTGCATAGTTTCAGAATAAACGTCAGGGCTTAGAACGTGGGGCTATTTTTAACTAAGGTAGAAAGCAGAGAGAGAATGGCGTGTTTTGAGGCAATTTTTTTCTGTTTTGAAAAATTCAATTCACAGTTTATATTCCCTAAAGAGAATCGACTAATTGAAAGGTCGGGGAAGGATCAGCATCTAATGGAAGCACATCTCCGTCCAGCACTTTCCTTCTGGGCAAGGTCATGGTTCAGCATCCAAGCAGCACTTTGGAAGCCCAGAGCCGAGAAAGCAGGGCCAGCCAGCCTGTCTCCTAGATATCCTTGGGGCAGAGCTCGTTCTAGCAGCTCTCGGGTTTGTGTCCGAAGGGAGGTGGAAAGCCAGACACGTATTCACTCCGTGGACGTGTCCTGAACACCCACCTCGTGCCAGGATCCGACAGCTCACAGGCTTGAGCGGTGAAGCCGGAGGAGAGCCAGTGTGGGAGGGCAGGTGGCTTGAGAAGACGAGAGATTGTCCGGGCCACACCACGCGGGTTTGGGCATTTATCCTAAGAGCAATTGGAAACCATGGAAGGGTTTCAGGCCATACGCACATGTGGAGGAACTGGTCTGGCTCCGTGTGGAACACAGAAAGGGGCACATCGGGAGAGGTTGGTGGAGACGGAGAGGTGGGTGAACTCAAGCTGGTTAGGAAGTAAGATGGCCAGGACCCTAAGGAGCATTGGCTAAAAGAGGGCAGAGTGTGAAGCACCTGGATGGCTCAGTCGGTCAGGTATCCAACTCTGGATCTCAACTCAGGTCATGGCCCCAGGGTCATGAGATGGAGCCCTGCGTCAGGCTCTGCGTTGACATTGCACAGCCTGCTTGGGATTCATTCATTCATTCATTCATTCATTCATTCATTCTCTCTCTCTCTGTCGAAATAAATAAACTTGAAAAAAAATAGTAGGACAGAGTGTCAGTCAGTGCTCAGTACAGGAAATAGAAGCCATTCTCCATATTTTTAAACAGAAAGGAATTCAGGGAATTATGTGTTTACAAAGTTGCAAGAAAGGCTAAAGGAACAGGAGTTGGAAGTGGGATGATCAAGTTCAAAGACATCCTGTGGGGGAGTACGGAAGTGGGTGCTGTTGCCAGGAGAGCCTCCCAACACATAGTCTTTATAACCTTGGTCGCCGGAGGAAGAACCCCTCTGCGTCTTTTCTTCCCTCCGAGCCCCCTGGCTTGGCAGACCCTGCTTCTCCTTCAGAACGCTTAGCTTCAAGGTCGTCCAGACTCCACAGGACAGGAAATAGGGCCGGTACGTGTGAACGTGTGACTATGCAGTGCACAGCCTGTGCGCTGTCTAGCGTCCCTGACAGGAAGGTTCGTGGAAGGAAGTTGAAATGGAAGCTGGGTGCCCTTGGCCCTGTCCACCCATCACAGGGCGTGGGGGAGGAGGAGGTCATCAGGGACAGCGCCGGGATTTTTTGCGTGCAGAGCAACATGGATGGTGGGCCACTCACCGGGGATGGTTTAAGGTACTTCTAGGATGGCTAAGGTGTGATGACCGGTTGGCACCTGGGTATGTTGGGTCTCGAGCTCAGCAAAGGTTGGGATTTGGGAGATGTCTGCAGAGATTAGGAATTCAAGGCCAAGGCCACCTGGGGAGAGTGCGTAGATGGAGAAGAGGGCTTGGGCAGAGCCCTGAGAACCATAGTATTTGGGGTCCCACAAAGGAGGGGCTTCTGAAGGACACTGTGCAAGCGGGGGGGGGGGTTGTCAAAGAAACGAAGTGAGAGCATCGTGTGAAGGTGGGATCACACAGCAATGTGGGCGGATCCTGGTACATTTTGCCAAGTAAAAGAAGCAAGACCAGAAGGGGTGAAAGAAGCCAAAAGAAAGGCTGCATGTTGTATGATTCCACTGACAGAACATTCTAGGAAAGGTAGTCTATGGGAAAAGGAGACACCAGTAGCTGCCAGGAGTCGGGGTGCAGAGGAGGGTTTGACTGCAAAAAGGCAGCACGAGGGAATTTGGGGGATGATGGAACTCTGCTGTCTCGGGGCGTGGTGGTGGATGTCCCAAGACCCGTAGAAACGCACGCCCTGAAGAATGAATTCTGTATGTGATGTGGGTGGGTGGATAGATCATTCATACGTTCATACATCATAAGTAGGGCGTGGTCACTTTTATTAAACGTTTCAAGTATGTTGAGAAAGATGAGTGACGGGTTTCCGTAGATCCATGGAGTGACGGACGAGACCTCTGCATGGGCGGCTCGCGGACTGTCAGCGGAATGGACCTGTAACATGTGTGTGGTCCTTTTTTAGGAATGTGACTTCTTGCTGTGGTCCTCAGAGCTTGCAGGGGTACGGAGCCTGCCCTTGGGTAAAGGAGACTTGAGTTCTCAGATGTGCACCTGTTGCGGGCAGAATGCTCTGATGGAGAGACTGGTGTCGGTTGGGCTCCCAGCCTGTGTCCCTCTGTCCTCGCTTGTGCCAAACCTTGGTTGCGTGACCACAGGCGCCTCGTTTAGCTTTTCAGAACCTCTATTTTGTCATCAAGAAAATGGGGCTGACGGTCTTCTCAGGACTGATGTGACAGGTGAGAGGGCTTTGAGAAGTTTGTAATGCAGCCTTCGAAACTTGATGTGGGCGCCACTCTCTCCATGGGCTTGTGTTCCCCCTCCCCCCTCGCGTCAGTAACCCCCTCCCCAACGCTGGCTTGGTTCTCTCCCCGTCGTTCTTGCAAGCTTCTCGTCATCTCTCAGTCTTTTGTCTACTTGTCTAACTTGCACCAGCCCCTCAAGGGCACGTCTGGGATGCTCGTAGTAAATGCCTGTGTCCCACACACAGTAAATGCTCAAGAAATTCATATTGGACTCTTTCAGGAGCAGGGCGTCTGCCATCTTCGTAACCTACCGCTTTTTGGATAACTTTGCCTTTCTCTGAAAGTCCGATCACGCTCCAGGATGAAAAAATGCCAGGCCTGCGGATGCTCACAGATGCATCGGGATCCCGTCTGCCCATGCCCAGAAGGCCTGACATCTACCGAGGGTGCTCAGCAAATGCTTGAACAAATTAATGCATTTTGAAGACTAGCAGCACTGTTGGCAAAAGTACGGAGCCTTGAAGGGGTAACAGGAACTCAGGGTTCCTGAAATAGAATGGCATTATCCGTGTGAGCTTGTCCACAGAGAAGGTCAAGTGTGCCTAGGGGTCTCGTTTATAAGGTGTTAGGTCGCTGGTGGTGGAGGGGAGGGTTGCAGGGGCTTTTGTCCCCAGGGGTCTTAAAGTTTTCCCTCCGATGTTCAGGAAGGCACCTGGCAGGAAAGACCTCTCCCCAGCTCCCACCCGCCCCGGACCCAGCGGAGTGTGGGTGGACTAGAAGGTTCACGCCCGAGGTGTAATGTAAGGAGAGGGGTGTGTTCAGAACCTAGAGTGATGGAGAAGCCGGCTCTGGGCACCCACGTTCAAAGGAAAGAATCCTAAAAGGGAGGTGGGCAGTGGTTGCCGGGTCTCCGGCAGCTTTCCCTCCCTTCCTCTCGCCCCGGGCTCCCCCAACCCCCGTCCGCAGGTGTCGGGGTGCTGGGATCATCCCTGGTTTCCTGAGCTCAGCTCCACCTGAAGGCATATCTTCTCCCCCACACCCACCGCTGCCGGATTTCTGCAGCTTAAAGGCTTAGGCATGGCCTCAAAAGCTGCATGCACCTGCCCTCTTGATTCCTCCGTCCTCCCTGGTGGGGATTTGAGCAGACGGGGCGGCTCGGCCCCTTGCAGACATTGCAAGCATCGCCGCACCCTTGCACGTGGCCCAGGGGCTCCTGATCCCAGCAAGGCCAGGAGGGGAGTTTTTCTCAGGAAGCCAGGATTAAGTAGCAGCAGCATCCAGACCCTGATGTGGCCGGGTCTGATCTCCACGGTCTCTTGCTCTTCCCCACTAAGCTGGTTTTGTCTTCCCTTTTGCTTTCACAAACCCAAGGCTGGTTGTCTGGAACGGGGGTGGGGGCAGACTTGTATCAAGTGTGGAGTCTGTAAGGTAACCGTTCTGAATGACACTGAGTGCCGTGCAGAGTTGTCTGGATCCCTTAACCCTTACCGCAGCCTGGTTGGTGGGCATGGCGATCACCATTTACAGGTGAGGGGACAATCTCTGAGGTGTTAAGCTACTTTGCCAAGGTCATGAGAGTAATAGTAAAGGGGCAGAGGCCTTTCCTGAAACCTGTCATCTGCTTCTAAAGACAGTGCCCTGAGCAGGTGCATAGGCTGTCTGTGGTTTAAAGTTCCTGCTGTTCGTGATCGAGGTGGGACGGACAGGTACCTGCTGTGCCTGCTCCGTGGTCTGCTGCCCAGATGCCAGTTTCTAGAAGCTTCGATTCCTGAACTGAGAAGTGGACCGGTCCCAGCTACCAGCTGCCGACTGGGGAGGGCAGGGTGGCCATCTGCCCACTCCTAACCACATAGTAGCAGTGAGTGTTCCACCACTTTGCGTGGCAGCAGATGGCTCCTCAAGAAATAGAGGGACGGACGCAGCCGGGGCCCCACAAGCTTGTGGGCAGTTGCATCAGAACTCCCATTCAGGTCTTCCAACCCCCTTTACAGTGGGATCTCTGTCTGGGTTAGAGGCAGCCCTTAATCCTAGACAAGGAGCTCAGGGTCCCGCTATGTGTCCTGGCTTATGTGGCTGGGGTCCCCAAGCTCCTCACTGCCCCCTCTGAGCCTCATCTGGAAAACAGGGACATTCATGGCTACAGGGCCTGCCTCATGAGTTCATCGTGTGTCCAGAAGACTTGGGTGGGTGCAGAGGGCAATGGGTCATTAGCAGCTGGTAGGTGTGCTGGTTACTCTTTGCTGGCAAAATTAAGGCATGGATGGCATGTCCCCCCCTCTGCAGCCCTCCAGCCTACGCAGGGGGTCGCAGAGCAAGAGGCTGTGGCTGAACCAATAGAAGCCTGTTCCTACCAAGGACAAAGCCATTTATAATCCATATCTCCCCCCTCCCGGAGCCCAGCTGATACATCCTCACGGCAGAAAGGCGCATTACTTTATTCTAATTTTCAAAGAATTCCCAGGATTGAATAAATCACCAGCTCTCTGAACACAGATTTGGAGAATCAGGAACAGTGTCGAATGTTCCGCGCAGAAACGTCCATTGATCTGCATCAAAATATCCTGGGCTGTTACGTTTCTCCTGGAAACAAGGCCCTGGCCGCAGGAATGCTGAGCCCCTTCCTTTATAATTATCATCTCTGAGCCGACAGACCTTGAAGCAGACCCCTGCCCTTGAAATGACAGCAGCAGTTTTATTAAAGAATTTAGATTACAGAAGGAAAAATACCCCAGAGAAGAGAAAGAATCCATCTTTCATTAAATGCTGCTTGTTTTAAAGTGGGAACATTTTCTGGGTGTCTGGGGAGCTGATGTTTTCCATGTCTTGTGGGAGAATCTGATCTTAAAAAACAGAAGATTTTCCATATAAGGGAGAAGTCATCATTTTCAGAGCTTAGGGCCAAATTGTATTTCCAGAGAAGAGATTTTTGTCCTAGAGAGTATATTTACAAGCATTTATTGAGCACCCGCTATGAACCAGGTGTCATTCTAAGTGTTCAAGGGGT
The DNA here is from genome assembly GCF_046562875.1 of Panthera onca. NCBI lineage: Eukaryota > Metazoa > Chordata > Mammalia > Carnivora > Felidae > Panthera > Panthera onca. The sequence goes on from NC_138344.1 coordinate 134,765,997, forward strand.
CTGTAAGGGTAATGAAAGCATTCTAATAGGATAAGAGAATATGGGTTGTTAGTAGTTTACTATTTTTTATTCAGTTGACTTTAATTTTTTTAATGTTTATTTCTGAGAGAGACAGAGACCGAGCACGAGTGGGGAAGGGCAGGGAGAGAATCCAAAACAGGCTCCAGGCTCTGAGCTGGACACAGCGTGAACTCACGGACCGCGAGGTCTTGAACTGAGCCCAAGTCGGATGCTTAACCAACTGAGCCGCACCCCCCCACCCCCAGCACCCTTATTCAGTTGACTGTTAAAGCGTTTTGGGAATTTGCTGTGTGCCAGGCCTGGCTAAGGCCCTGAGAAGGTAATACGGGGCAGTGTGGAGCCCTGCCTTCCCGGAGCTTCCAGTCTAGCTGGATGTGATGGAGACGTGGGGGTGTGGGAGTGTCTGACAGAAGACTTGTAGAAATGACATTCACAGTGTAGTTATCCATTGGTCATCTTGAATGGGCAGGTGGGGTGAGAAGGAATTATTCCTTAATTATCTGTGAACTTTCTGAGGCCAAAGAAGCAAACGAGTGGCCCAGATCCCTTGGGAATGTCAAGGGTGATACTCCAAAGCCAAGTGTTTGGTTTCTGATGCAGAAGGCTCTGCACATCACAGGGCCACCCACCACCATCCAAGGATGATGAGAGCTTGTAACAGGAGTGGTGGTACCCACGCCAGCAGGGGTATTCTTGGGGCCAAAGGAGGGGCTGTGACCTGGTACCCAATGATCCAAGATGGCGGTATGCCAGCAGAAGCACCTGGCGGCTGAGGGGTCCAGGGGATGAGGGGACAGGGACCAATGCTCTCAGACCTCATCCCTACCTTGCTACACCTCAGCCCGGGGTCATGCCCCAAGACTTACCTGGAGCCTCACTCCCACTGATGATTTTCCCGTGTGTGTGGCTCCACAGAGAGAGTCCACAGCATGGGGGAGGGGGGCGGGTGGGGACAGGGGTTTGTCCTGCCAGCACTGCCATCCCCAACCCAGCCGATGTCACCTGACCTCTTTGGGATCTTGGCTTCCCCATTTGGAGTGACAGATCCGTCATGGGTGGTCGGAGAGGTGGACAAGAGGGACCAGTGAGCTTTGGACAAGCTGAAAGGGCTTTGCAGGAGAACACGTGTCCCTGAACTCTGGGGGGCAGGCAGGGGACCAGAAATGACTCCAGAGTGAGGGAATAAGCCTGCTTCTCAATTCTGATCTGACTGTGGCAACGGGTGATATCCCAGAATCCTGGGACAGCAAGTTTGAAGTTTGTCACAGTAACAGCTTTATTTAATTTATTTAATTCACATACCATACAATCCATCTATTTAAAGTTACACACTTTAGTGGCTCTTAAGCATATTCATAATTATGCAAGCATCACCACAATTTTAGAACACTTTCATTAACCCAGATAGAAACCCTGCCCACCTTGACTGTTACCCCCCAAGCCCTCATACCTCCCAGTCCTAATCAACCACAAATCTACCAAATAGATTTACCTATTCTGGCCATTTTATATTAATGGAATCTTACAACACGTGGTCTTGTGTGACTGGCTTCTTTCACGTAGCATGCCATTTTCAGGGTTCTTCCAGGTTCTTCCTGGATGGTTCTTCCATCATCTATCAGTACTTCCTTTCTTTTTAAAGTTTTTTATTGTTTATTATTTATTTTTGAGAGAGAGAGACAGCACAAGTGGGGGAGGGGCAGAGAGAGAGGGAGACACAGAATGACAAGCAGGCCCCAGGCTCCGAGATGTCAGCACAGGGCCCGCCGCGGGGCTCGAACCCACAAACCGTGAGATCATGACCTGAGCCGAAGTCGGACGCTTAACCGACAGAGCCACCTAGGCGGCCCTTTGCTTCCTTCCTTTTTAGTGCCAAATACTATTCCATTGGATGGACCACGCTTTATTTATCCGTTCATTCACTGGTGGCTCTTTGGGGTGTTTCCACTTCGAGGCGATCATGAATCACACTGCCACGAGCACTCGTGTGCAAGTTTTGTGTGGACGTGTTTTCCTTTGGGCAGATACTTGGGGGTCGACTCCCTGGGGCCTGTGGCAACTCTTCAGTCTAACGTTTTGAGGACCTGCCAGACTGTTTCCCCACAGCGCTGTCCCATTTTACTGTCCCACCAGCAGTTACGAGGGCTCCGGTATCCCCGCGTCCTTGCCAGCATTTGTCGTTATTTGTCTTTGCCATCCTCGTGGGCGGGAAGTGTTTCCTACGCTAGAAAACTGCAAGGGGTGTGGTAAGCTTGATCACCTCGAGTTTCTAGGATGTCTGTGGATAATTCGTGTTCAGCAACGTTTACTGGAGAGCACAGGTCTGCCATGGCCTAAGGAGAAGCGGCCGGCTGGCCCCCTCCAGGCTGGTTCCCGGCCCAACAGACTCTGCGGTTCCACGGTGGAGACTCAGACTGCAAGGGCGGCCATCCCATCGGGAGGCCCACTGAGACTAACACTCTGTCCCCTTGTCTTGCAGCGATTCATGAGTTCCCCACAGACCTGTTCTCCAATAAGGAGCGACAGCACGGAGCCGTCCTGCTGCACATCCTCGGAGTAAGTGGCCGCGTGGGGGGGGAGGGGCTGGGATGTTCCTAAACTTCCGGCAGGTGAGGCCTGTGTGCAGAGCACGGCAGAGCCCTGGCGTGCCAAAGATGTCCCACCCTTGGAAGCGCCCCGCGAGGAGAACGGATCCTGGACCCATTTTAACCCTCCCCGCCAGAAAAAAAAAGAAAAGAAGATGAAAAGAAATCTTAAAGATCTCAGGTGGCTTGCTCGGGGTTGCACAGCAAGTGACCCCGAAGTCCCGTCTTCCTGTGCCCCATCTTCTGCTTTTATAAAAAGGGAGTGACAGCCTCTTTCCCAGACGTGTGAGCACGCGTGCATGTGAGTCAAGAAGCACCCTGTCGGCAGGCGTCTTTTGGGATGAGCACTGGGTGTTGTATGGAAACTAATTTGACAATAAATTTCATATAATAAAAAATAAAATAAAATAAAAATAAAGTCACTAAACTTAAAAAAAAAAAAAAGCGCCCTATACATGATTGCTGGGATTCCCCGCCCCCCCACCCCCCATTTTCACCACCCTGCCATAAATCTATAATTGAACACTTTGGGGCACTTCTCCAGTTCCCCTCTGTATTTAGATGCGCCTTGGTAACAAGTGGTGGAGTTCAAACAACAATTCCAAGAGGAACAGCGGGTCCAAACCTAAGTCCCAGGTCAAAGTCAGCTCTTCTGTGACGGGAGTAGGCGAACTACAGCCTGTAGCCGCTGCCCGTGTTTGTAAATAAAGTTTTCTCGGGGCACAGCCATTCCTGTCATTTCTGGATTATCTGTGGCTGCTAAACCCCACCCAGTACATTGAACGACAGTCCTGGGTATTTCTGTGACAGTTATTATCTTCCCACTTGCCCCGGCTCTCCCGCGCCCTCCCCCTTTCACTGAGAGGGTGTGGGTTTGGCGAATTAGTCCCGTAGTTCTGGTGCTCTGCCCCGTGAAGGTCTTGGCATTTGCTGACGCAAAGCCTTTTCTCCTGAACCTGAGAACACCTCAGGAATTTTGCAGAAACCCTGGAGAGCAGACATTCCCAAACTGTGGCTGGAGGGCCAAATCCAGCCCACCTCCTGTTTTTGTGAATCAAGTTTTATTGGAACGCAGCCATACCCACTCCGTGTCCTCTTCTGTAGCAGGGTCATTGCGATGGAGACTGTGTGGCCTGTCGGTACTAAAATATTCGCCGTTTAAGAAAAACTTTGCTAAAAAAAAACAACAACAAAAAACTTTGCTGACCCCTTCTTTAGAGCAAGAAAAGGCTCAAGCTCTGCAGCCAGTTGTCGCCTGCGACACTCGGAAGCTTCTCAGAATTTCCTGGCCTGGGCGGTGTGGTGCCATCTTGGCCTCCTTTTCTCTTGAGTGTTTCTGAGGGAATCAAGAGAGCTGGGGTCCCACAGATCACCCTTTGCCTGGGAGATGATGTTGGGGAGAATTTATGGGGGGGGGGCGGTGAATTCAAGTCCATATCCTGAGATTTTTATAGAAGAGTCTCTCTCCTTTACCCATACCCTCGGTATTTGTTTCTTTTTGCTTTCCCCCCAAAGATAATTAGATCCAGGGACAGCATACCTGGGCTCCAGGAGATAAGGCCTTGGAGGCCTTGGCCACAGCCGATCTTCCAGTTGATTTAATCACCATTAATCAGTGTGCTACTTCAGCAACTGCACAATTGTTTTTGCTGAAGCAGCCCAGCCTTTCCCATTTTTGTGAATAGAGCATCCATATCACTTTGTCTTTGAAGAAAGAAATGCTTCCCTGAGCATTTAGCATAAAGTCCCACCTGTCCATGGACTCTGGTCCTTGCCTTTCCCTCCAACCTCACATCCTCTGTTTTCCATCTCCGTCTCACTGTGTTCTACCTACATCAGTGACCTTGCTGTTCCTCAGGTGCACCAAGCATATTCCTGCCCCAGGACCTTTGCACTTGCCTTTCCCCAACAGTTAGACTTTGTCTCTTTGTCCCCCGCTAAGGTAAGTTACAGGAGGCAGAGGCATTTCCTGGCAGATTCCCCATGTATCCCTGATGCCTGGAATAGTGCCTGGCCCATAGGATAGGCTCGGGGAAACCATGTTGGATGGGCAGGGCAGGGAGGGGTTCTGTATATAAAACCGTGTGAAAACTGTCAGTCTGTTCTCACTATGCCATTAAACAGATGAAGAAATGGAGACCTGGGGATGTGACTTATCCAAAGTCACATGGCAACTGAGTCCTAGAATCAGCATTAGAATCTGGACTTTTTGTTCCTTGAACCCCCCCAGTGTGAGTGGCTTGTGTCTTTGAACCTCTGCCAACATTAGGTAGCATCCCAGGTACCCCTGGCTCTCAAATTGCCACTCGTTTCGGCAGGGGGTGGCCAGCTGGTAAGAAGAAAATGGTGCCTTCAGCAAAAATGAAGGGGGAAAATTGGGATAACTATTATTTTAAACTCTTAAAATGGTGATTCTAAATGCTCTCCTTGGCCCTAAGGGTGAGATCTTGTATTTCGAGACCATACTCTAGTGCCAGGGAGTTAGCTGGTGCTTTAAGAGCAGAGGAAAGAGCCCAAGGCCGTGTGGCCTGAGCTTTTGGCCCCTTTGCCGCCCAGCATATTATTTCCCCTCCTTGGGCTCAGTTTCCCCATCTGCTCGTGAGAGGATTGAGGGAGCCAGCCTCTGTGGTGCCAGAATCTTCCTCTCTGTGTACCTCTGCCTTGGCAGGCTGGCTCTGGGCGTGACAGATGCCCAGCCATGCCTCCTTGGCGGTAGGTGCCTTCGCTGACGATCCCCCATTTCCTTCTCAGGCTCTGTACATGTTCTACGCCTTGGCCATAGTGTGTGACGACTTCTTCGTTCCGTCTCTAGAGAAGATCTGCGAGGTACGCAGGAGGGACTTGGGATCCCTCAGCAAAGCCGGGGTGGGGGTGGAGGGCTGGGGCGGCCAAGGACACGGGACGCGTCAGGGCCAGACTGAGTGGGGAGCACTCTGGTGGTGAAGATGGTCAGGCCAAACGCTTAGTGTGGCCCCAGCAGAGCCTGGCTTTGGAACCCCCAGAGGAGAGTCGGGGGGGGGGGGGCGCGTCTTCTCCCAGATTTGGCAGAAGGAGAGGCGTGCGGTCATCACCCAGAGCCTCTGGCTGCATGGCGAGCTATTGGCCGTGAAGCCAAGCCTGTCTGGTTAGGGAGCATTTCTCATACCAAGCTGCGGGTGGCAGGCACCAGGTAGGGACCTGTGTCTTTGGGGAAGATGCAGAGGCGGAGCGAGGAAGGCCCTTTGTTCCAAGTTCACAGGCTGACGTTTTTCCCTTTAAGTATTTGTGAAGGTTTCGTTTTCTTGTCTCTTGCCTCACACGTGAAAACTCCAGTGCTGGGGCGCCTGGCTGGCTCAGTCGGGAGAGCACGTGACTCTTGATCTCGGGGCTGTGGGTTCAAGCCCCATGTTGGGTGTAGCTATTGCTTCAAAATAAAATCTTACAAAGAAATTTGTTTTTAAGTCTCCTGTGTCTCTCAGCTCTGCCTTACTCTTGGCTTCCAGCCAGGGAAGGAAAATTACCTCTGTTTGCAGCACCTACTGTGTGCAGGTGACTCTGGGCTTTGGCTCACTTCGTCCGTGTGAGATCTCCCAGCTACTTGAGGCCGCCTTGTTGTTGTGACATTGGCAGCCGGGGGACACAGCTTGTTAGGACAGGTGCTTCCCTGCTGCTCAGCACAGAACAGGGACTTTTTGACTTGGGCCTCCTGAAGAGGGAGTGGCCTGGCAGGGGTGTGCAAAGGCCTCCCCTCCCCCCGCCCCCCCTTGCTCACCACTCCACTTCTCACCCCGCTCAGAACGAGCCACAGGTCAGGAAGCGAATTGAGCCAGAGAAGGAGCATAAGGAGAGAATCCGGAAATGGCCGCTGGGGGTGTCGGGGTGGGAGGCCTCGCCTCAGGGCCCCTGGAGCGGTGTGCTGGGGGTAAGCCATCTGCTGCTTCCTCGGAGGAGGCCCTCGGGGAAGCCAGTCAGCTGGGCCTTGCAGAGTGTGCACTCTGGGCACTCACTAATGCGAGAGCTTGGGGACCCCAGCAATGGGGGGGTCCCCTGCCATTCTGGGGGTGGCAGAAGCCTGTGGAAGATGGGTGACCAATGGCACAGGACCATGTGCCGTGGAGGTGCCCCTCAAGGTTGCCTGTCTCTGTAAGGACACAGAGGTGGATGAGCGGGATGGCCTTGGTCCTATAGGCAAAAACCAACGGAAGGGGCTAGTGAGAGCCATCAAAGGACTGAAGAGCCAAAAGGAGGGAGGGAATGTCTCTCTCGGGGAGAAGCCTAGGAGGGCTTCATGGAGGAAGTGGTATTTGGTCCAGACTTCTGAAGTGGGAAGGATTTCTCCAAGCAGAGAGGGCAGGGAAGGGTGTTCCAGGAGACAAAGGCAGAACAGTTTGTATTCTGCTAGAAGATACTGGAGATGCTCTGATGGCAGAACATCTTCTGTGGAACCTTCCTGTCTGACAAGGTTAGGGTGGCCGGGTTTCCACCCTGGTAGGTCAGTATTGTGCCACGCACCAGCTTCTGTCAAGCCCAGAGCTCTGACCCCTCTGAGAGACCCCTTCTATAGAAGGTCAGCAAGGTCAGCAGGGAGGTTGTGCCAGACTCTGTGTTCCTCAGGGACTCCAGAGCCCTGGGCTGACCAGGGTGCTTTGGAAGGTGGATGCCAGAGGAGACCCAGCCCTGCCCAGAGGCCTTCTGAGTACCACAGGGTGGGCACCTTCAAGGTGGTGTTCAGGCAGGGGCGCCCCGACGGCTCAGTCAGTTAAGCGTCTGGCTCTTGATTCAGGCTCAGGCCACGATCTCACAGTTTGTAAATTTGAGCCCTGCATCGGGCCCCGTGCTAACAGTATGGAGCCTGCTTGGGATTCTGTCTCTCCCTCTCTGCCCCTCCCCTGCTTGCGCTGTCTCACCCAGATAAGTAAAAATAAACTTTAAAAAAAAAAAAGGTGCTGTTCAGGGAGACCCAGGATCTCGGTGGTTTCTCCTGGCATCGAAAGTCCCCGGCACCACATTCCCAATCAGAGGATGGGCTTCTGTGGCCGGACCACGGCCTTGCCAAGCAAAGTGAGTCTCAACAGAGCTCCAGCCCCGCCTCATTCTCCCTTATCCCTGGGAGTAGGGTACCTGGGTGTTTGTCTCAGCGGCCAGCCGGGCATCGGGCCTGCCACGGCGAAGGCCTTCTGGAATGCAAGAGCCAAGCTGTGTGTCTGGGGCCTCCGGGTTCCGCGGCCCCGATGCGTCGCAGTCCGCATGGTACCCAAGGTCTGTGTGGGCATCGGAGGTGGCTCCCCATTGAGCACCGCTGTGTACCAGCCTCTCTCTTAGGCACTGGCAATCCGTGGGTGAAATAGACCGACCGTGCCCTCATCGGCCAGTGGGGCAGGGAAGCTCACAGACCTCACACCCTCGCTGTGTGATTTGTGTTTCATTAATGGGAGGACCGGACCCTCCCACCTGTCCTGGGTGTTGTACCTGGAAAGGCTTCATCAAGGAGACCTCGTTCAGGGGCTTTGGGGGATGAGCGGAAACTGACAGAAGAAGGGGACGGGGGCCTCTGGGTTGAGCGGCCAGCAGAGTAGCAGGAGACGTGTGTGCTCAGGGTGCAGCGTGCTAGACTCTGGCAACAGCACCGCTTTCCCACGCTTTCTGCGGCTGCCAGAGTGTCTGGGGACTGTGTCTGCTCTCCCCGCCTCACAGCCTGAATGTCCGCGGTCACTTCTGTTTCAGAAACTCCATCTGAGTGAAGATGTGGCCGGAGCCACCTTCATGGCCGCGGGAAGCTCGACGCCCGAGCTGTTTGCCTCTGTTATTGGTAAGAGATCCCACCAGCTGGGGACGTGGGATCCGGAGAGAGCCCCGGTCTGGGGCCGTGACCAGTGAGGGCATTCGTCAGCTCCGAGCCTCTGTTTTCTCATCTGTAAAACGGGAGAGCCAGGGAGACAGAAAGGAAACTCGTGGTTCCCCGGGGCATGTGGTGGAGCAAAGGGCTGATGGGTACAAGGTTTCTTTGGGGGGTGACAAAGGTGTTCTAAAATCAGATTGTGTGCTTGCTGCACCATCCTGGAAGTCTACCCAAACGCTGGGTCTTATGCTTTGAATGGGTGGGTTTTATGGCATGTGAATTATTTCTCAATAAAGCTGTTAAAAAGGAAAAAACGCGGGGCGGGGGGGAGTGGAGGAGTGGAGTAGGTGGTCCTCTCTGGTTTGGCCGTTGTCAGCATCATGGGCGTCCTAGAACCAGTCCCTCAGTCCATGGGGTTGGGGACAAGGGCCTCGCAGCAGCCTGGGTCTGAGGAAGTGTAGGCACAAGAGGATTTCTGCCTTTCCCTTCCAGGCGTGTTCATCACCCACGGAGACGTTGGGGTTGGGACCATTGTGGGCTCTGCGGTGTTTAACATCCTGTGTATCATTGGAGTCTGTGGATTATTTGCGGGGCAGGTCGGTGTTTTTCTCCCTCTATAGAGTGACATAAGGGACAGCAGTGGGGGGACCCGAGGCCTCACCTTAGTTGTGCCCTCAACTGCCCGAGGCTGCAGGCAAGTTGGCTTCCCCCTCCGAGCCCAGGTCCTCATGTGTACAAGTGGCCTCTGACGTTCCTTACACATCCAGCCTCAGTGCATCTGAGAGCACGGACGGGGTCTGCTCCCTTGGCCAGCCCAAGGGTGAGCATTCATTCAACATCAGGACGTCTTTGAGAGGCGCCTCCTGTAACCCTGACCCTGGGCTAGATTCTGGAAATATCTGAAGCCTGCTTTTGGCCTCCTTGGCAAGGAGCGTGACGTTGGCCTGCGGTTGGTACCCCATCAGCATCTCCCTGGTCCTCAGGGCCACGTGGGCGTTAGACTCAACCCCAGAGAGTTGGGCTCATGATTAGGCCCTGCCTGGCCAATGGAGGTAGAGATGGGCAGCTAGTTACTACCAGGAGGTTCCAGAATCACAGGGGAAGCAAGTGCCGCTGGCCTCTGCCTTGACCCTGGGCTTCCACTGTGAAGCCTGAGATGTCTGTTACCTTGGAGAAACAGAGGGCAGCTTTGCCGTCACTTATAAACATTCCATGCTTTCTGTTCTGTTCCCCACGTATAATGAAAAACACAGGGTGGCCTTGAACAGCCAGGAAAGATGGGTTTCGGGTGGCACGGTTAGGAGTTGTTCCCTGGGCGTGTCCCTGCACCTGTGGGGGTCTGGGGGTGGTGAGAAAGCCACCCTCACACCACCGCCCCCATCTCTCCAGCCACTAGTCGCTGACGGCCCTTTGCTTGGCAGGTGGTCCGTCTGACATGGTGGGCCGTGTGCCGAGACTCCGTGTACTACACCCTGTCTGTCATCGTGCTCATTGCCGTGAGTTTCCTTCCTGCCCCTGTGCAGGCACATGACCCCTGCCCATCTCTGTCCCTGGCACTATAACCAGGGGACCCAGGGCACCCCAACCGTGGGCTGTGCTGACCGCTCACTGTAGTCAAAGTGACCAGTCCCCTCCCCGCTGTGCCTCCCTTGCCTGAAAGCCTCCTACCTGACACCTTGGTGATGGAGCACATCCCGGGCCCACCTTGGATTCGAAAAGGCCTTGGAAAAGTCAGAGCGTGGTCACACGGTCCACGCAGTTAAGTTCAAGCCCTTCGCTCATCGGGCCCTCGGATCCTCACGCGGCGCCAGGTTTCCTGAGAATCAGAGTTTCTGGGTTCACAGCTCACTGCAGAGCAGGAAGGAGAGAAGCAGGCTGGGGGCAGGCAGAGTGGGTAGCCGGGGCACCAGGGAGAAAAGCCGGAAGAGCGGGAACAGTGATTTCTAGAGTCTGGTAGCGTGGAAAGCGAGGGGCGATATCCCCGCAGTCCCCCGAGGGCCAGGGTGCCTTCATGGCACAGGACACCGGCTACTGCTGAGGAGTGCACCATCCAACAAGGGAGCCGTTTCAATCCAAGTGGTGGCATGAGGGCAGGTGCACGTGGTGTGCCCAGATTGACTGGAATGTGCTCCCCCCAGACACAGTTCTCAACCTTACACCACCTAGAGCCACCTGGAAAGGACAGTCACATCCCTCGTACTGTCTGTGGCTGGGTACCCAATCTCCCCCCAGGTCAATAGCTTGAAATAGCAAGTATTGATCACTCTTGTTGTCTGTGGATCAGAGTCTGGGAGTGGCTTACCGAGCCCTCTGGTTCAGGGTCTCACGGGTGTTGGCCCTGGTACGAGGCTCCCCTGGGGGAGGATCCACTTTCGGGGTCACTCACGTGGCTGTGGATAGCCCTCCGATCCCGCTTGGCTGGCTGTTCCGCAGCACAGCTCACAACAGGGTAACTGGCTTCCTTCAGAGGGAGGGTGAGAAGGTACCAGGGCGGAAGCCCGTTCTGCCCATAACCTAATCTTGGAGGTGACAGCTCCTCACTTTCGCCATATTCTCTTTGTGAGGAGCCAGTCCCTAGGTCCAGGCCACATATCCAGGGGTGGCGTGAATGTCAGGCAGGGGGTTACTGGGACCCCAGCCTCCTACACCCCCCAAAATGAAAGTTACAGATAAAACTCATTGACCTGTACATACACAGTTGTAGAAAAGAATCAACGTGATGTTCGAAGTATAAAAGACGAAAACATCCTTCAGTGTGTAAATGTCTGGGCACAAAGACACTACAGCACTGAATGGTGGAATCCGTTGTCCCATAAAGGAAAAATCTCTGAGCCCAGAAACCACCAGCACAGACTGAGGCCGTGCTGGGCTGGAGCCTTAAACCCCGCGATCATTCCTGACATTGACGACGTGATTTTCCAAAATTAGGAATGACTCCTGATGAAATCGTGGGCGGAGCCCAAGTACAATCATCCCTCCATTTACATGATAGCTACCTCACTAGAAAATTAAATATTTATTAAATACATAATTTAAAAAAGTATAGGTACTTTGATTTATAAAATAGAGTTCAGTTCTGGGCACAGATTTGTTTGGTTTTGTTTTCCCTGTTTGCCTGAATGTTTAGCAAGACCTTTTATTTTTTATTTATTTATTTATTTAAAAAAATTTTTTTTAATGTTTATTTTTGAGACAGAGACAGAGCATGAATGGGGGAGGGGCAGAGAGAGAGGGAGACACAGAATCGGAAGCAGGCTCCAGGTTCTGAGCTGTCAGCCCAGGGCCCGATGCGGGGCTCGAACTCGCGGACCACGAGATCGTGACCTGAGCTGAAGTCGGCCGCTTAACCGACTGAGCCACCCAGGCGCCCCGGCAAGACCTTTTAAATAGGACGTGTGCCAAATGTGGAAAACCCCTTCTGAGAGAAATATCTCACAGGTTCTAGACTGGTCAGCATCCTGGGCTAAATGCCAGGAGCCTTTCATGGGGTTGTAAAAAACTAAAAATATCCCCCACAAGTGTTCTCATGTTCTGGTGGGGGAGGGCACTGGGCACTCCTCTGTTGAGTGCCCTTGCCTCGGAGCCTTGGGTTTGGGGAGCCTCACAGCGATGCCTGGCCAGGAATGACTCTCTCAGAAGTGGCCCCTACAGCAGCCTCTGTGTGTGACGCCTGCCATGACAGCCAGAAGAGGGTCACAACGGGCCCAAGTCCAGACAGCAGCCCCCTGGCTTCTTCTGGCATCCGGTGTGGGGACCCTATGTCTCCAAGATCAGTTGGTGGGCACAGCCCCTCCACCTGCCTGTCCACACTGGGCCTGGCCAAGGTGGTCACAGGATCCCTCCCCTGGACCACAGAGGTGTCATTCATCTGGGTCTGTGCCAGAGATGCTTGGTGGAGTTGTTGGGCAATGTCAGTGGCCTCTTCAGAAATCATCATGACCGCACCGTCACCCCTGGCCTCCCTTCAAATAGCACAAGTGGGTCCTTTGCCCTCAGAATTTCCAAAGGGGTCACTTTTCTATTTTAAGAAAACGATATCCCTTCCCTCCCATACACACGAGTCCCATTGGATAGGTAGGTACATAGGTTTGTAGGTAGACAGGCAGGTGTCCTTTTAGTTTTTAAGAGTGTTGATTCCAGCAAGGCTGTGCCCTTAGTGATGGCAGGTTGGCCCCAACAGCTACTCGGACCGTCATGAAGCACAGGCCGTTTCTCTTGGGAGGCTGAGCTGAGCCGCATAGTCTGGCATCTTGTGGTCTAGGTTTCGACTAAGGTCTAAGGTCACCTCCTCCCGTTGAGAAACCCAGAAACGGAGAGAGGAGCCCAGCTTTGTGTAGAAATAACAAGGCAATGATATGTGAGCTCGGAGTGTGTAGGGACCTGTGTGTGTTCTTTTGGAATAAATAAGTCCCCCACCCTTTGTTTCTTTTGCCTTCCAGTTCATATATGATGAAGAAATCGTGTGGTAAGTTTTAAGTTTGTTTCTTGTTCCTTTTTTGTTAGTATTCTTCCTCATTGGGTTCATTGAATCTTTTTTGAAATCATTTTTACAAACATGAGCTTTTGAACTTGCAAAAAGGGCATCGTTGGAAGCAATCACACCTTTATTCTTCCAAAGTGACAAAGAATCCCTCAGTGTTCCTGCACTGCCAAATAACAAAATATATTTAAAGCTAAAGTAACGAAAACAGTGTGGTGTTTTACACCGGGGTAAGCGTAGGCCAATATGGAATACGGAACCAAGAACCCAGTAATGGGCCCATTTCTTGGCTGGGGAAATATGACAGCTGTCACGACAGACAGTGAGTTAGGGAGAGGGTCTCAGATGCTGCTGGCAAAACTGGGAACCCTATACAGAACAGAATCACATCAGATCCCTCCCTCACACCTTATACAGGAATAGATTCCAGATGAATTAAGGATCTCACTGTAAAAAGGAAAATTAAACAAAATAGAATAAAATATAGGGACTCACCATTAAGACCTTGAGATAGGAAATGACTCCTTAATTAAGATCCATAAAGCAGAAAGTTTAAAGAAAAGATTGGTGTATTTGCCCTATAGGGCATGAGTGTATCATACGTTCATAAGCCATAGACATGTTCTCTTTATGACAGTGATTCAGAGTCCACATCCTCTGTGTTTATTTGTGGGGCTGTACTCAGGAGGCCTGGCTGAGGACAGTCAGCTGGCTGACGTGAGCATCCATGTGCTCTGGGCCCACAGAAACCTGCTTTTGGCCCCCACCCAGCCCCTAACCCGCTATATGAGCCAGGAAGCCACGCCTCATCTGGGCTCTCCTTTTCCTCGATGGGGTCGAGGGTGGTGGCAGCGGGGTCATCTACAAATCTCTCTGTGGCTCTGCTGGTCTGTGGGCTCTGTCAGTAGAGGAAGAGCTCCCAAACCAATCGTACCTTATATCTAGCACATAGTAGGTCTTCACCATGCAGCTGTCGGATGACCAAACAGATTAAGGCGTGTGGCTCCTCAGAGGCTTGTGATCTGAGCTACAGATCCCCGCCACGCGTGGGGTTGAGCGCTGCATCAGCTAGACGGCAGTGGTGTATATACCCGAAGACCCCTGCCCTGCCCCTGTGTTCAGCCCAGGAGGCTCCTGTACCGGCCCATCTCTTCGGGCAGTTCTTAGGGCCCCTTCTGTACCAACAGCCTTTCTGGTCCCTGGTCGGAATCTCTGGTGAGCATAGGGTCTCTTAAGCATCAAGTCTGCATGACTATGGTCACTCTCCTCTGTGAGTCCTGCGATGTGGTGGCCCTGGTCCCTCCTTTTTCTCCGTAGCTGATGGGACTCTGCCTGAGCCCTGCAGGCCCCCTGTAGTTAAGAGCCCACCATCAGCTTTCTGTGTCCCCAAGAGGGCTTCAGATTGTAGGACAGGCTGGGGAAGACTCCCCTGGATGCCGGAGTTCTGGGCCGGGCTCCGGGGCCAGGCAGGATCATAGGACTTCCGGCCCTGCCCCCTCCCCGCCCCCTCCCCGCCCCCTCTGCCAGTCACCCCCAGGTGTCAGTGCTGCAGGCCTCCCCAGCCCTAACCAGTCTCCTTTCTCTCTTTGAGGTGGGAAGGCCTGGTGCTCATCATCTTGTACGTGTTTTACATTCTGATCATGAAGTAAGTACCTTCTGTCTCCTTCTCCGGGGCAGTCTGACGCCTTACTCCGTTTCCTGCTCTGGCCTTTTGTTAGAGCCCAGACAAAACTAACTGATAGACCTCCCAGTGACTTCCAGCCTGCCCGCTTCTCTGGAGGATGCCCCTCTGGGGTGAGGTGTTCAGATACTGTTTTGGGGTGCTGTGCAAACCCGGGCAGGGGGAGTCGCAGCTGGTGGGTTGCAGATGAGGCTGCTCGCAAACAGGTAGCAAGCAAGCCCTCTTCCTGCCCCGTGCTGATTTCTCCGTGCCCAAGTAGCCGCTCTTTTCCGCTGTCACTGTAAATCTCCTGATAGTTTCACACCGCTCTTTTTTTTTTTTTTTTTTTTTTTTAACGTTTATTTATTTTTGAGACAGAGAGAGACAGAGCATGAACGGGGGAGGGTCAGAGAGAGAGGGAGACACAGAATCTGAAACAGGCTCCAAGCTGTCAGCACAGAGCCTGACGTGGGGCTCGAACTCACGGACCGCGAGATCATGACCTGAGCCGAAGTAGGCCGCTTAACTGACTGAGCCACCCAGGCGCCCCTCACACCGCTCTTTTTTGAAGAGCCGGGCGGCCTCACTTCTGCTCCAGGCTTTATCCAGTGCCATCTGTCATGGCCGCTGCCTTGCACAACTGGGGACACCACTCACAGCAACGAAAATGCAGACACTGGGTCCCAGGCTGTGCGATGCTTTTGTGGCCCTTTGAAGCTGCCTGGGTCAGAGTGCTCTCAGAACTGTCCGTGAGGAATATCATTCAGCCATAAAAAAGGGAGGAAATGGTGTCACATGCAACAACGTGGATGAGCCTTAAAAACATGCTAAGTGAGAGGAGCCAGTCACAGGAGGACAAATATTGGATGATTCCACTTCTGCGAGGTACCCTAGGAGAGTCCCAATTCAGAGAGAGAGTAAATTCGAGATTACCAGGGGTGTGGGGGAGGGAGTGATTACTAATTGATTAACGGGCACAGAATTGTTGGAGATGCTGAAACCGTTTTTGGAAGTAAATAATGGTGATGTGATGGTTACCCAACATTGTGAGTGTGATGAATGGCAGTGAATTGTATGCTTAAAAATAGAAAAAGTTAAAGTAGCAAATTTGATGTTGCATATGTTTTGCCACATTAAAAAAAAAAAAAAAAGGAAAAACTACCCAGGAGCTGAATCATCATCTTCAGGTTTTACCTTCTTGTTCACACCTCCAGAAATAATTAAAAACAACACTGAGCTTTACGACATTATGAATCTCCACGTTTATATCAAACATTTATAATGTGTTGTGAAAACGGGTGATAAACTGCCCAGTGAAGGAGGCTTGTCCTCAGGTGAACTCCTCTCTGAGCGCCTTCCAGTGAGGCAGGGAAGCCTGGGGTCTCAGACGGAGACAGTGTTTTCTCTGGGCCTGGCTGTGAGTGATTCAGGGATGGCCCGCCGGGCAGCCTATAGGAGTGGGACTCGAGGCTGTTCGGAGGACAGCCTGGTGACACCTCTTTGGAGCCTGTCCTTCAGGCTAACCTGAACTTCTCTTATGAGGACAAGCTTTGGACGTCAGTATGGTGTCAGTCATATCTTGGAACTGAAGATTCCTTACGCCCCCAGGAGGCCACTGACAGCTCCGTGGAGCAAGCCCTCCGACTACGCGTTATTCTAGGGGTCCTGTCGGGACTGTCAGCTCAGATGAAAGCCTTCGGCTCCCCCTTGCCCCCGGACACTCCCGGGGCCGGGTGTGACTGTGTGTGCACAGGGGAGGCGGGCGGCGGGCCCCCCCCCCCCCACTCCTGCCAGGTGTCTCCCGCGGCTCTGACCTCCTGCCTTCGCTTCCAGGTACAATGTGAAAATGCAGGCCTTTTTCACCATCAAACAAAAGACCATTGCAAATGGCAACACGGTCAGCAGTGAGCTGGAGGATGGTAATGATTACTGTGATAGTAGCTCTGATGACCCCTCCCTGCCATTGCTGGGGCAAGGTAAGGCTGAGCAGACAGGAGTGGCCAAAAGTGTCACCAAAGCTTCTCTCCCATGCTCTTTCCTGCACACACACACACACACACACACACACACACACACCTTCCCTCTAAATTGTCACTCTCTTACTTTGGGTCCCAGGGCCCTCAATGAGGTGTGGCTCAGATTTACATTTGCACAGAAGGGAGAAGGACAGACAAAGTCAAACCTTCACACCCTGGGGACTTTTGGAGCCTGAAGGAGGCTCCAGGCCTGCTGGGCTTTTTTGAAATGCGGTGAATTACCTCCCCAATCCCTGGGAAAGGTGGTGGCAGGAGGCTGATGACTTGGGGTGACAGAGCAGACTCAGGCCTCCCTGTGATTTCCCACACGCCAGGCCCAGTTCAGGGGGAGGACTCTGCTCTGGAGGGACCTCTGGCTCGTCGCCCAGAGCAACAGCGAGGCTATGGAGGACAGCCTTGGAGCAGAGCGGGAATGCCTAGTGGGCCCTACAGAGCCCTGCCTGGGAGCCCTGCCCCGGGGCGCAGCAGCCTTGCCTCCTCAGCTGCTCTTTGGCCCCGCTGTCTGGGGTTCTGGGCCTCGGGAGCCAGCCCCTGTGGTCCCTGCCGAGCTCCCCTGGTCCTCTAGGCCCACCTGGCTCCCACTTCGGAAGCCACATCTTCATCTACCGGTTACTAAGGGATCTGTCTGTGGGGCCACCTGCCAGCAAGACTGGAGCATCTCCATTCTGTGAGCCCAGCGAGCGTTAGGGCCTGAATGGACTCTGGTAATGAGGACATGGGAAAACAGATTGGGCTGGCATCTCCAGTCCTTCTTAACCAGCATGCCAGGTGGACTGGCCACCTGAGGGTCTCTCTCCCGTGCCCCCGGACAAGTCACGTCCTCTTTCAGGCCACTTTAACTCCTGCGTGGTGTCTGTGACGGGCCAGGTAGCCCTGGGGACCTGTTTGCTCATGTCTGGGACGTGTGGGGGCTGAAGTCTGTACTCGTTGGCCCCCTTGCTAGTCCTTACTCCCGGGTGGATCTGGGTAGTGCCCCTTCCCCTGGACTTCAGGCAAGTTTGTTCTGTCCCGTCTCAGGGGACCCCCTGGGGAAGACACCTGTTGCAGGTGAGGGAGGAATGAATCTCTCCTATGGGAGAAGGCTTTCTAAAGAAAGCCCCTGGGGAGAAGGTACCAGTGTCCAGCCTGGAGCCCGGGGCTGTGTCTGTGTTTCCTGTTGCGTAAATGTGGAGCAGCCTACCGGAGGGGGGATCCCGTTTCCAGGACAACCTTCTCAGAGGGGAGGGACGGATGTGGCTGCTGGTTTGCATTTTAGCTCTGCAGATACAGTGGCTCTGAGGTCCCTGTTACAGATCCCCCCCCCCCCCGCCACACACACACACACACACACACACACACACACACACACACACACACACACAGCGTCTCAGGACAGAGGCTGATTTCTGCCGGGTCCCGCACACAGAGATTTAGTGCTCCTGGGCCCTCTGCACCTTCATGGCAAAGAAGAGAGATTCCAGGTGGTGGGTCATTCAGGTCTGCAGAAGAAGCCCAGTTCTTCAGGTGCCAGTCCCCAGAGCTACCTTCCACCTGTGTGGGGGAGGGAGGACACCTCTCCCCAGTGTCCTATGGGAAACCTATGTCACATGCAATATAGCGGGTGCCTCAGCCACTTCCCTGTTCAGGGCAGTGGGGACTGCTGTGAGGCCGCGGCCCTCCTGGGGCCTTTTCTGGACCTCTGTCATGGCTCTGTCTCCGTTCCTTTTGTACCCAGGGCAGTAGGACCTTCCCCGCAAGTTTATTATTTCCCCCCAAATATCTGAGTCCAAGATAATTTCTAGAAAATTGTAAGATTAGACACAGGACTGCTCCCCCACCCCACCCCCAAAACACAGGGCAAGGAAGAAGATAGGCCTCCTTCCAACTTTGATCGGGGGGGGGGGAGAGGGAAGGTGTTTAGATAAAGACCAAGGAGAAAAAGGTGCAGGCCTGGAATTGGAGAGAAGGGATCCCAGAGATGCAGCCTTAGGGATTTCGTAGCCCGGCTGGCGGAGGACTCTGTGTGTGAGTCACTGCAGGGCAATGCCCCCTCAAATGGACTGACGCAGGAGCAAGAAGTCCCCAGGAACCCTGCAGGGGCTGAGAAAGGGGCTTCAGGAGTTGGCCTTTTCAACCAGTGTTGCTGGGAATCTTCCCAATGCGGAGAGCACTCGCCTCCCTGGTCCTCGGCCTGCAGGCAGCTCCCCCTCTACCCACCCTCCCAAGGAAGTCCAAGATTGCTGGCCGGTAGAGTTTGTCTAGAGCCCACGCATGCGCACACGGCTCTGGCTTTCCTGTTACCGGTTTCGGCACTTCCTGTATCAAATCAACATTTTTAACCCAACCTCTTGACAGGTTTTTGGCCTTGTTACTACCACTCTTGCAAAATGCCTTTATATACTTAGATGTTCTTAAAGGTCATATGGTTCAGTTCACCAGATCATCTCGGGCCAGCTTTCTCTTTTTTGCAGGGGGGGAGGGGCGGTGGACGGGGCGGGGGGGGGGGGGGTGGGGAGCGGCGGGAGGGGGATAACATTCTCCAGCTTCATTTTTTGTTCGGATGTTTGGGTTTTTCTAAAACTCCATAGGCTCCCTCCTTCTGAGCCCAGTGCCCCCTGCCCCTGCCCGGGGATGCCTGTGTCAGGGCTCGTTCTAGAATGGACCTGGACGGAGCCTGGAGCCTGCAGTCTCCCAAGGAGGGAGGGATTCAGGCTTTCCTACAGCTGCGAGGGGTGGTGGGCCCAGAGGCTCCTGCTCCTCAGAGTGGGACAGAGCCAGGGAAATCGGCTGGGAGAGGGGCCATCCCCAAAGCCGGGGACCCTGAGCATTGAAGCCCCCTGTAGCAGGAACCCTTCTACTAACTCCTTCAAATAACCCCCTGGCCACCATCAAGAATGCTGCCCCCCCGGCTCTTGGCATCCACTGCAAGCTAATCACCTCTGGCAATCTCTCTTGGCCTTTGTCTCCTTAACTCTCTTCTTCTAAATTGTAAGTAATCTGCTTTCATCCAAGCGATAACACGTGCATTACAAAAACCAACCAACCAACCGTGACCTCAGCGCAAGCCTCACTGGAGGTTAGTGTCTGTCTCCGACAAATGCATGGTCCTCCCTGGCTTTGTTTCTAACCCACACGCCTCCTGTCTGCTGAGCCTTGCTGCCTGTTTGGGGAGAGTGTGCATGTCTGGTGTGCACTTGTTCGTGTCTGTGCCATTAACTCTGGCGAGGATTTGCTCTTGACGACTCCTGCCCAGAAGGGACCCTCACCGGGAGCTGGTGACCGGTGCAGAGGGGAAAACTCCACCTGCTTCTGTGTGCTGTGTTCCAGAGTGGTCTCATGACTGGCTCCTCCAGGGCTCAGGAGTTAGAGGTCCAATCCCTCAGGATTCCAGCCCTGAGCGTGTCTGTGAAGGTGGCAAGGAAGAGGCCTGAGGCCTGGAGAGATTTATTCTTCAGCCTTATGAGGGGGAAGCAAAGGGTCAGAGAGAGCTGCCTCCCTGCTGGAGGGTGTCCGTTTTACTGGAGACCCTGGATTTGGCTAGCAGTTCACTGTGAGCCTTCAGCAAGTCTGCTGTCCTCTTGGGTCTCCCTTGCCTCGTTCAGGGCCCATGAGCCATATCTTTGCCCTCATTGCCGGCCTCAGGGAGAGCAAAGTTAGATGTATCCTTCTCTACCAGGTGGGGATGGTTGTTGGAACAGCAGGTGGCCTTGTGGGAAGTTTAGAGCCAGTGCCGTGTGATGCTTTCTAGCATTTTCCATCCTAGAGGGACCTTGTCAGTCTCTAAAGTTTCCTCTGAGCCTCTGTCAACAGAGGGTAAGAAAGGTCCCCTCACAGTCACAGGGTGGGAGGGACCCTGTCTGAATTATAGATGGGCTTCCCAGGGAGGCTTAGATGAGGAGCCAGAAGACCCCGCACTTGGCCAAGAGGGGCCCCAGAGAGAGGGGGCATCATCTGGCAGCGGGGCTGGATGTGGAGTGTCTGCTCATAAAGAGTCCTGTAGCAAGGGACCACGGGGCCCCGCGAATAGCCCACGTCGGCTGGTGGTCCACTAAGACTAAGTCAGCCTCCCCAGCGGGTGCGGGGCTCAGAGCCCAAGGAGGTCTGCAGCGTGAGGGGAAGTCATGAGCTCAGTGCTGGGGTGTTATCCTTAGGGAGATGTCAGCACTAATTGTGGCATTGTGCTCAATATAGTGAAGGAGGAGCCACAGTACAGCAAAAACGCGGTGGTGATGGTGGATGAGGTCATGAGTTCCAGCCCTCCCAAGTTCAGCTTCCCGGAGGCGGGCTTACGCATCATGATCACCAATAAGTTTGGGCCCAGGACGCGACTACGGATGGCCAGTAGGATCATAATTAATGAGGTACGTTTGCGTAAAGGGCGTTGAGAGTGAGTATCCTGGGGTGATGCGTTGCGCTTTGAGGAGGCCCTGGCTTATCAGGGCGCTTCCTGCTGTTAGGGCCACCAGGATGTCCTTTATTGCTGCACCTGTTGAAGGAAGGAGGAGCAAACATTCCCTACGGGCAGCAAACGATCGGATCCAGAGGTGTGTTAAGGCAGGCCGCAATCGAGTACCATTTCCACGATGTCCGCGGAGTATTTTGTGACGCGCTCCAGTAAAGCTAATTGGAGAAAGGCCAGTCAGAAGTATGGATTGTGTCTTTAAAGTGTCACTTAGAACAAAAAAAAAAGGTGAACACATACCTGTTCTCTACAGATGCTACAACTCTAGAAGAAAACCAAGAACAGAGGTGGATGGCAGTTACCTCTGGAAACTGCCTTTTTCACTCTACACCCTGATGGGCCGCTTGAATTTTGTGCCCTCTTTTTCATTGGGAAAAACAAAAAAGTTTTAATGCCATATAATATACAAACAGCGTAGCAAAGATGCGGGGTTCTAATTGCTCCCCAGCTTGTTCGGTCTTTGCCACGTACGTGCATGTGCATATTGGAGTTGTGAGTCTTTAACCCTCAGACCCAGGTAGTTATCAGAGAGCTTGAAACTTTGATAGCTAATAATCGGTAGTTAGCACCTCAGGTGTATGCAGGAATGATATCACGCAGGACTTAAAGGATCTGTACTTTGAACACTTCTGGATTCGTATGTGGATTCCTATGTCCCCCGTGTGGAAGGTGTATTAAGAAAGAGAGTGCGGGGGGGGCGCCTGGGTGGCTTGGTCGGTTAAGCGTCCGACTTCAGCTCAGGTCATGATCTCACCGTCCGTGAGTTCGAGCCCCGCGTCGGGCTCTGTGCTGACAGCTCAGAGCCTGGAGCCTGTTTCAGATTCTGTGTCTCCCTCTCTCTCTGCTCCTCCCCTGTTCATACTCTGTCTGTCTCAAAAATGAATAAACGTTAAAAAAAATTTAAAAAAAAAAAAAAAAAAAAAAAAAAAAAGAAAGAGAGTGCGGGGGTGCCAGGCGGCTCAGGCAGTTAAGCACTTGACTCATTAGTTCGGGTCACGATCTCTGAGTTTGTGGGTTCGAGCCCCATGTCGGGCTCTGTGCTGACAGTGTGGAGCCTGTGTGGGATTCTCTCTCCCTCTTGCTATGCCCCTCCCCAGCTCCTGCTCTCTTTCTCAAACTAAATAAATAAGTAAACTTAAATAAAATTAAAAAAAAGAAACATTGCAGATTTTGGATCATTCTGAATCATTTTTTTGATTCAAATCAGTAAAATATGAATCAATGAAATTTTACTGAATTCTGGCTGTTTTTCTTGAGCATGATAATTGTACCCATTGAGTGGGGATAGGGACCACTCTGAAGGATTTGGGTATATAGTATCTTTTTCATGGGATAAACACCAGGGAATTAATGGGGGTTTTGATGAGCTGGGAAAATACTGTCCTGCCCCCAGATGTTTCTTCAGGCTGCTGGGAAAATCTTGCTCCCCCCCACCCTCCCGGGTTGGGATTGACTTCCCTGGAAGGCAGCACTGGGAGCCAGAAAGGCCAGGCTAGTAGAGGAAATTGAGATAATTTTGTTTTATTTTTAATGTTTATTTTTGAGAGAGTGCACTTAGGGGAGGGGCAGAGGGGGGCGGGGGGGAAAAACAGGATCCGAAGCAGGCTCTGCGCTGACAGCAGCGGATGTGGGGCTTGAACTCATGAACTGTGAGATCGATCACGACCTGAGCCAAAGTCGGACACAGCCAACTGAGCCACCCAGGCGCCCCTGGAAACTGAGTTTTAATCTCACATTAGCCACTAACTGACTTAAATTCCTGGGCCTCAGTTTCTCTAACTGAGGATGTTTGGCAGAAGGCTTACAGCACTAAAAATTTCAGTGACACACAACTCTGCCTGGAGGCTAACCAGTATCTTGGGATCAGTGCATCAGGCAATGGGAGTGGGAAACCCAAATGCCCAGATTCAAAGTTGTTTCTTGAGACCCTTGGTCTCATTCAAATGTTCAGTTATTTTAATTCCAGAGTGTTAGAGCTGTTTGTAAAGCTGCAGTTAATCCATGGTAGAGTCTAGTACTTGTGGGACAGATGCCCTCATTTGTTCATCAAGAGAGGGCAGAGCAGCTGAGAGGGTTCTTGCACGGGGTGGGTGGGGGGTGTTTGGGGGCAGCGGGGGGATGTTTGGGGGAACGTGTGAGAGGTATGGCTTTCCTTTACTCCGAGGCTACACCTGACTGTCTTCCCCTGTGGCCACTGCAGTGAGTTGCCGAGGGGCACAGAATTTCACCCATCCTCAGTTTCCCCTGCCTCATGAATCCGTCTCCCACCTGGGTGCTGGTCTCTTTGAGCTGGTGCATCTAGCTGTAATTTCCTGAGCATCTGCTGAGTGCCAGGCAGGTGCAGGATGTTTTACCTGCGTTTCAGCATTAATCCTCTTACCATCCGAAGATGCTACTTCCAATTTATCAGAGAGGCAAACTAATTTGCCCAAAGCCACACCACTAAGATGAGGGTAGAACGGGAATTTCCCACCCAAACCTGAGTCTAGACTATGTAAGTGGGACTGCATAGATCATGAGGGGCACCTCCTCTGCCCCTTCTTTCTATATCTTTATTCCCTCTATAATAGTGCCTGCTTGGGTTGCTTTTAATGGCCTCTTCCACGTGGCAGCCCCTGGAACATCAGGAAGTAGTTGCCACCCCCCGATTTTCTCCTTGAATCTAAACATCCTTGGAACCTCATACCCTCCCTGATGTAACAGGGTTCCAGTCCTCACCATCTTCCAGTTTGGCTCTTGCAGCATGGGGATCCATCACCTCCTTTGTGTTACAATCTGTGCCTCTTTTAATACAACCTTAGGTAGCTTTAGGTAGTTCTCCAGGTACAATTCTCTGTTGGTTCCTATTAAGCTAGAATCATGACCTCTTCACATTTCTGCCATTCATGTTGCCATTAAGTCGTGCCTCCCTCCCTCTTTACAATTCTGTCCTTGCACAGGTAGGTTTTTGTTTTTAACTACAGGGATGACCGGTCTTCGGATGCTACTTGGGTTTGTTACACAGGTAGCAAAACACTGTGTCTGCATATGTGGGCTTAAGTCACAGGCATAGATCTCTTTGCTCTTTTCAGTATGCTAAGTGTTATGGATACACTTGTAAGAAAAGAATTTTAAAATCTTCACCCCACCCTAGACTTCATGATTTAGGAGCCCCTGCCTAAAACCAACATGAAGACAGATAAATGGTCAATTCCTCTTTTTTTTTTTTTTTTTTCTTTAAGAGAAATAACATGTGTCTATTTTCATAACGATATCTTTACTTCCGGTAACCATGAGGATAGGCGTTGGACACACAGGAAGAGAATAGTGCCTTGGGGGACACATTCACTGACTCTTTGTTTCCTGGTGAAGAATGGGGAGAGGTATATAAGTGTCCACTGTGTGACAGTCCTTACCCCCAAGGCCTCATTCAGACGGACCCACTGGTGTTTGTAATCAGAGCCGGACAAAGGGGAAGTGTGCACAGGAAGGCAGATTCCTTGCAAAGTGAAACCTATTGATGTCTTAAAATGTGGCTTCTGCCTTTCCCTGGCTTATAGAAGCCCATGGACTTGGTGAGGAAGCCAGGCTTCTGCTTGGGTGGAAAGGAGGCGGGCGGGCTTTGCCAGTCACTACGAGATGGGGCAGGGAAAGGGACAGGTGGGTGGGATTCTCTTTCTCTTCCTCTCTCTCTCTCTCCCCCTCCCCAACTGGCGCACACACGCTTTCTCAAAATAATAAACTTAAAAAACTAAATAGAAGGACTGCCAGTGTCAGGTGTTAACAAGGATGGGAAGCCATTGAAATTCCAATCCGTTGCTGATTCGAGTGCGAAATGGTTCACCACGCGCCTGCTACGTGGCCTAGAATTGCCACTCCTCAATACCCAAGGGAAATGAGTGCGTGTGTCCAGAAGTGCACAAACGTTCACGGTAACATTGTTCATAATAACCAAAGAAGGGAAACAGCCCAGTGCCCTTCAGTAGGCAAAGGATGCATTGCGGGTTATGCAACGTATTACTCTACAGCCGTGAAAAATAGTTAAGTTGCCGAGTCGTGCGACGCCGTGGATGCATTTCACAGATATTGAGTGAGAGAAGCCAGACACAGCATAATGCATATTATTTGAATCCATTTATACGAAGTTCAGGAACAGCTAACCGATGTTTGTAAAAAGTCAGAGTGGTTACACATAAAGGGGCATATGAACCAGGGAGGTGCCTGAGGGAGTCTTCTGAGGGGCTGGAAATGTTCTACTTCTTGATGTAGCACATCATCGAGCTCTACGCTTCATAGAAGTGTACTTTATGCACACTACACATTTTAAAAATTAAAAGCAATGATGCAGGCTTTCCCTGTGACCGTCTTCAGGCAGCTTGTAAGTGCCCACCGGAGGAGCTGGAATGAGCACCGCAAATGGAAATGAGCGAACTTAGATGGATTCCAAGGTTCTTGGGCCAGTTCCCAGGCAAACTGGCCTCCAGGAGTGTGTTCCAGAAACCTGGAAGGGCTGTGTGCTTGTAAGGAGCAAAGCCACGGTGCGATACTCTGTAACATGTCTTGGCGTCTCACTTGCCTCCTGTCCACACAGAGGCAGAGACTGATCAACTCGGCAAACGGTGTGAGCAGCAAGCCGCTTCAGAACGGGAGACACGAAAATATCGAGAATGGGAACGTTCCCGTGGAAAACCCTGAGGACCCTCAGCGGCAACAGGAGCAGCAACCCCCACCCCCACCGCCACCCCCAGAGCCCGAGCCCATTGAGGCTGCCTTCCTGTCCCCCTTCTCCGTGCCCGGTGAGTCCTGGGGTGCAGGGCCCTCGGGCTAAGCTGTGGTCTTCAGGAGGGAGGCCCGGACCCATGAGGAGAGGTGGGGGCGGGGCTGGTGTGAAGGGTCGACATTAGGTCACCGGGATTCTTTGGAGACACTTGATAAATATGTCCTAAGTATTGATGGATTAGAGCTGCAGTGAGACGCAGGCACGCCCGGTGTAGGGGAGCCTGTGTGCCACAGAGCACGTCGGCTGGAGACACGGAGCAGGGAGGGGTACCAGGAACCCCCAGTGACTGCACTTAAATGCCCAGGGCAACTGGTCTTTCTTTTGCAGTAAGAAAAAGCAGCCAGCACTGTTGTCTTTATGGACCTGCTCAGACTCTCCAACCCTACATTTGCTGGGACAGGACATTCTAAGGCCACAAATTACACCCTACACAGTTATACCTTATACATCTGACATCTCCTGCTCGTAAATAGGTCAGATCAGGCCACCACCCTGCCCTAAGCCCTCAGCATTTTTCACCTCACTGAGGTGTGATCTGTGAAGTTAGTGTCCTCTGACTGTCAGCTCCTTGCTGACCTGACCTCCTGCTCTTCTTCTTGTGCCCTCTGCTCCAGCCACACCGGCCTCCTCACCATCCTTCTTAGAACATACCACATATGCCCTACCTCAGGACCTTTGCACTTGCCCGTCGCCAGAATGCACGCTCCCTCGTGGTCCGTAGGGCTTGCTCCCTCACCTTCTTCGGGTCTCTGTTTAAACGTCCCCTCCGCAAAGGCAGGGATCTTTGTCTGTTTTGCTCATGCCTGACACACGGTAGGTGATTGGCAGCTGTCTTTCCAGTGAGTTCACATACAAGAGGAGCCCCAAACCCGCCCGGGGCACCTTTATCTTTAGCCAACTTTCTTCAAGTCCTAAATAGGAGACAAAGCCCCCCCCCCCCCCCCCACCTTGGAGTTTTTATCTTGGCATCTGGTCATTCTGAAAGGCGGAAGAATTCCTTTTTTTTTTTTTTTTTTGTCCAGAACTTGATGTTTTTCTGAAAAGAATTCTGTGTTTAACATCAGGCTCACAGGGCACCTAATTTGGGAGGTGGCTCTGTGGAGAGAGAGGCTGTCCAGTCCCTCATCCCCATTTTCTGGGATGACTCTTGCCCCCAGGTAGATGGCTTGGGCCTACCCAGCTGCAATACTCTGCCACTGTGGTTTATCTTTTCTCTTTTTTGAGAGAGAGAGAGAGAGACAGACAGACAGACAGTGTGAGCAGGGAAAGGGCAGAGGGAGAGAGACACAGAATCCGAAGCAGGCTCTAGGCTCTGAGCTGTCAGCACAGAGCCCGACGTGGGGCTGCAGCTCACGAACCGTGAGATCATGACCTGGGCCAAAGCCAGATGCTTAACCAGCTGAGCCCCCCAGATGCCCCCTCGTTTATCTTGAAAATAGAGCCCTTTGGGCTCACAGGGCTGCCTCGGAGTTACTCGATGAGTGTCTCCAGGGTATGCCGATCACAGCTTCCCAGGGTCTCTTCCCAAAATTCGGGGTCTGGTTCTAAAACACAGACATTTCAAAGCCTGGCATGGGACCTGGGAATCAGCATTTTCAAGCCTTCTCTGGGGGATTCGTGGGACCTGGCCAGATTAGAAATTGATGCTCTTGGTCAGTACCTCCCAGCCTTCTTTCACATTAAGGGCAGACCGGGAAAGTGAAATGTTTTTCCGTCACTGAGGTCGCAGAGGGGCCCATCCCTGGGGGTCAGGCCTCCCCAGGTGTTCCTCTGCCGACCAGAAGGCTGAGGGGAACCGGGTCTCAAACGTCCCTGACACGTCCACCCACCTGCTGGAAGACTCTGGGGGAGCAAGGGCTGTACTCAAGCGGCTTGTCTTGTGGCCTGTGGGTCACGCTGTGCTTGGGCGGGAGCTTGGCCCCTGGGGCTGGGTGTGGGGGTGCTGAAAGAATATAGGATTCTCCAGATCCTGGGAACCTGTATCTGATTACCTGTTCGGACACACTGCAGGAGAGAAGACCTCATGGGGCAGGATCCCGGGAGAGCAGTGTGTCCACCAGGAGCAGAATCTGCTCCAAGTCCAATGAAGCGGGACAGGGCCCTGCCCCACCTAGAATTTTTCACTTCTGTGTTCATAAGAGGTCCAGGCATAGGCCCGGAGTCTGGAACCCCAGCTACTCCCACACAGCCCTGCATCGTAACACTACCAGGCCACTTCCTCTCCCACATCCACACAGGGCAAGCCCAGGGCCTCGGGGCTGCAGGCACCCCTGGGTTTCAGTTCTTCAGGGGCTGGGGACCAGATGCACTGGGGGCTAGGATGTGGTCACAAGGAGGGAGAGGCAGCCGAGGTCCAGCCAGCCTTTCCGGGGAGGAGCTACCGTTCCATGAGTTGTCTTCTCCAGTCCCAGGAGGTGGGTGACAGAGTCCCCGTTTTGCAGATATGGGGCCTGATGGGCCACAGCCACCACCCTTCATGGGCCACTTCGTGGGGATCCTTGTCTGGACGTTGCCCACCGTCCAGGACTCTGCAGGAAACCAAAGAAGGGATATGTCCTTCTTGACAGCTGCTGTTGAGGCAGCCACATGTAAGGACCACTCACCTCTCCATTTCCTCAAAACCTTGAGTTTGGCAGGATTGGGTGGGGTGAACCCCAAGGCCTGCTGTCCCTTCCTTGTTTTTGTACTGGGTCCTGGCACTTCTCAGAGAAGTGACTGCGGAGAATGGGATCTAGCTCCCTGTGCAGGAGTCTGGGCGGGTCATGTCCTGGGCGAGATGGGGAGGAGGCTTCAAATGCTGCTGTCTTGCAAGGGCTGGGGACCAGGGAGCTCCCGGGCTCTGTGCCCCAGTGAGTCCTCCCGCAGGGACCTCTGCCCTTCCTGGTGGCCCAGGGCTTCCTGTTGCCCCACCTTCCTCCTCAAGCCAGAGGCTCCAGGACATTCCCCAGGGCCCAGCTCGGGACAGAGCCAAGTGCAGGGAGCTTCCTGCCAGGGCTTGCCTGTCCTAGCCCTCAGGAACAAGCCTGGCTTCCTGTGTCCCTGCAGAAAGCTCTCTCCCCCTTTGTTTCCCCAGGGATGGATGTGTTTCCGGGTGTTGCCTTGGAAACCACAAGGTACTTCCTGCTCCTCCTCTTGCCCTCACTTCTGCCTCCTCTGAGGAGTGGGGGATAGAAGGGGAGCTCTGTGGCTTTTGCCCATCCAGGTGTGTACAGCTGGCAAGGAGAAACGAGGCTCGTGTGTGGCAGAGGTTTGTAGGAACTTGGTGGGGCCCAGAGCCTCTGGGAAAGCCCACGTCTGGCTCCAGGCCCTTCGGCCACCCACTCTCGCTCACCTTGTTTTCAGTTCATCTCTGGTGGTAGCTTCACAATGATCTGGGGCTGGGGGCCGGCCCCAAGGGCACTTTAGGGGCAGAGGGAGCTAGTGGGCTCCTAAGCTGGGCCCGGGAAGGGGTCATGGGCAAGCAGGGGTGTGGATGGGAGGAAGGGAGAAGCCATTCCTCTGGTCACCTTGAAACCAGCCTAGCTGCGGTGTCAGGAATAAATCGAGGCCCACTGGTTCTGTTCACAGCTCTTCTGTGTCATCAGGGGCAGCCTGGGAGGCAGGCTCTGGAATCCAGATGCCCTGGATTCAAGTTCTGGTTCTACCACTCACCAGCAGGTAGCCCTGGGGAAGCTGTTTCGCCTCCCTAAACCTCTGTCCCTCAGTTACATTAACTGAGTTATAACTGAGTTATATCCAGCTTTTCTCATCTTTCCCTGTTTGGACTACAGACCATGTTCTGGAAAGGTCACAGGTGCCAGGATCCCTGGAGGCCTGGAGTTGCGGTCATCCTGAGCCTGCTGTGTGCCAGGAACCCAGCTCTGGGCACTTTGCAGATAAGACAGTGTTTCTTTTCAGTAGATATTTGTGTACAAGACAGTTGTGGGCTTTGGGGATGCAGGTGGGAACAGGACAGCCACGGTCTCTGTTCTTTAGGAGCTTATAGCTGTGTGGGGTAAGTCCAAGCAATTAACTACGGGAAGCATTCCTTAACGCACCGCTGACAGGTGGAGGAGGGGCCCCAGTCTGTGACCCCCAGGCTCTGCCGCCCGCATGAGGGATCACCGGGCTTGTGGGTTGGAGCCGGGGACAGGCAGCAGCAGCCTGGCCCTGGTGCCCACCTGGCGGCCTTCGTGCCCACCTGAGCTGCTGCTAGTGTTATATTGACATCAAATGTAGCCTTGTTCTTCCTACTCCGGGCTGCGGAGGCTGGTTAACAAGCTTCCCAGGCCACCTGTTGGCTGGGGGAAGAGGAAGGGGAGAGAAGCTTTTTCTCCCATGGAAACTGGCCTGCAGCCTGGGAACTGCTCTGAAATTGCCAGCTGGTGACCGTGAGTCCCAGCCTGTCCGGGGAAAGCCCATCGTGCAGGCCGTTTGTGGTTGACTTGTGGTCTGTGAGGCCCCTGCTCTGTGGACCAACGGGACGCCTTTCTTCTGCCCCCGAAAGGGGAAGGGAGTCCCATCTTGTATACCGGGACTCTGGCCACTGTTCTCACAGCGCTGGGGACTTGCTGGATGTCAGGCATGGAGTGCAAAGTCAGGGAACCAGGCTCTTAAGGGGCTTCTGTGTCCCCTGCCCTGTTCTAAGAACTTTCTGTGTGTTTTCTTTGATTTAATCTTCACAACGCATGAGGTGGGGACAGTTCTCTCCATTTTGCAAAGCAACGAGAGGCACAGAGAAGTGAAGCGACTGGCCCCGAGAGGCTGTGCGACTTCCCAAGCCACACAGCCATTAAGTGGGGAGCCCTCTTCCAGCCTCTGCCTCTCGAGCTGTGGACACCATCACAGGCTGGTCCCCTGGGCAGCAGAGTCCCAGACCATGAGCCCCAGAGCTGTCCTAGAGCAAGCAAATGGCCTCAGGTGTGTATGTATCCTGGACCTGCGAGGCAGTCGAGCGCCTGTCAGTGGAGAGACTAGGATACAGGTGTGCCTTTCTGAAGTCCCGGGCCTTGATTGGTGCTGGAACAGTAACAGGAGGTAAAACTCACCGAGCGCTACAGTGGGCCCGGCAGGGCACTTGACGTATTAGCCTGTCGAGTCCACACGACAACCGGGAAGGTGCATGCTATCATCCCCATTTCCCATGTGAAGACACCGAGGCACAGAGAGGCTGTGTTGCTCAAGGTCTTCAGGAGGAGGGGGCAGAGCCAGGATTTGCACAGTGGCATTCGGACCCCAGACGCACTCGGTGGGGGGGGGGGGGGGGGGGGCACGGTAGCCCAACCAGCGAATTGCCAAATAATCTGTGGCAAGGAAACTGTTGAAACGAACTGAATGACGGGCCTTTTGGGGACCTCACATGCTCTCATCAGGCCTTGGATGGCACGGCTGCACCTTCTCTTCCTTCAATATAGAACTCAGCACAGGCGATCTGGAGGTTTCGGGATGCTTTTAGGGCTTACTCTTCCCCAACCCACCCCATCTTTCTCACTTCTAGTTGGCACTTGAGCAAGCTGTCCCGGCTGGGAGGAGAGCAGTCTATTTAGTCTTTTAAAACCCTGTTTGGGGGGGGGGGGCATGCTGCAGAAATGGAGCTCTAGAAACCCATGGGCACGTTCTTGCTGCTGAGCCCCTTGGCGCATCTGTGAAAGCGGTAGAGAAACCCGCTCTACCTTGAAATGAGCTCTGCCTTGCGCTCATTTACATGTGAAATTCCGCGCACGGTTCCCATCTGTTCCAGGCCCCCAGAGACACGGCTCTGTAGGGTGGAAAGTCTCTTGTTCTTGCCTCTGTCTCAGGAGCCACCAGAGAAATGGTCTCGTAAGTCAGAGTCAGGACTTCAAAGGAGCGCCCGTGTCCTTCACCGCGAAGCCCTGAGGTGGTCTCCTCACAGCCCAATGAGAACAAACGCTGGCCGAGCGTTTTTTGACTTTTTAGTGTAACAACTTTATCCTTTTTAAATCTTATCTCTTGGGGCGCCTGGGTGGCGCAGTCGGTTAAGCGTCCGACTTCAGCCAGGTCACGATCTCGCAGTCCGTGAGTTCGAGCCCCGCGTCGGGCTCTGGGCCGATGGCTCGGAGCCTGGAGCCTGCTTCCGATTCTGTGTCTCCCTCTCTCTCTGCCCCTCCCCCGTTCATGCTCTGTCTCTCTCTCTGTCCCAAAAATAAATAAAAAGCGTTGGAAAAAAAAACAAAACTAAATCTTATCTCCGGTGTAATTAGCACAGTGTGATATTAGTTTCAGGTGTATAAGCTAGTGATTCAGCACTTCTGTCCATCGCTCCGTGCTCCTCATGATGACGTGTGTCCTTCACCCCCTAGAACAGCCGTATGGATACAGCGGTCACTTACCGTAGGATTCACACCTTTAAAGTATACAGTTGAGCGGTTTTTAGTATATTCACAAAGTTGTGCAGCCATCACTGCGGTCCGTTTCGGAATATCTGTACCACCTCCAAGAGAAACCCCTTTCCCCATTAGCAATCCTGCCCCATCCCCCCATCTCCTGGCAACCACTCCTCTGTCCCTTTGGAATTTATTCTGGACCTTTCATATGAATGGAATCATGTAGCGTGTGGCCTTTTGTGACCGGCCGCTTTTTACTACTCAGTGTGGTTTCAAGGTTTATCCGTGTTGCTGCGTGTGCTACCACTTTGTTCTTTTGAGTGGCTGAACGATCCATTGTATGGATTTACCACATTTATCTGCCAGTTGCTAGTCATGTGGATGTTTTCAGTTTCTGGCTAGTGGGTGGTTTATAAAAACAGATAACAGAGCATACTGGAGAAAGAGTCTCAATGGTTGGTTTTTTTTTTTTAATCTAATGAAAGTAATTTCCCTCCGGGTCTCTGATTAGTGACAAATGGTGTCTGAATACTGGGATTGAAAAGGACCTTAGGAGTTTAAGACCTGTCTCCTCCTCCTACAAAATGGGAATCTGAGTCCCAAAGAGGGGCAGGGGCTTCCCCAAGGGGCAGTCTTGAGCAGAAGGAACCAAACATCCAGGCATCTGCTCCAGCCCAGGAATCTGCTCCGTGATGTCCCTGCCTCCAGGCCAGGGCAGAGCAAGTTGGGAGGTAGGAGGTGAAGGGGTCCAGGACCCATCAGCTGCTGGGGTCCCCAAGCCTCTGCAGATGCCAGCAACATGAAGCCCACCAGGCTCCCTTGCGCTAAAAAGGGAACCTTTTTTTTTTTTTAATTAAGGACTTAGAGATATGTGGTGGATCCCAAGAGCACAGAAACCGTTGGAGACATGTCGGGTCTGGACTCGGGGCCTCAATGGATATCAGGATTCTTCCTGGCCCTTGTCTTCGTTTCTTCACATGCGCCTCTCTTCTCCTTGCCTGCAGACTGGCCTTCTCAAATTCACTGCCCACGTGGCAGACTGTGGCCTCCCGTAGACCCCAGACCGACCCGTGACAGTTCCAGCCCCCCTAACTTAGCTCACTGGTGCTGTATCTGAATTCCACAGTCCTGAGAGAGAGAATGCCATTGGTCCAGAGGTCAGATGTCCACCCCTGGTCAGTCTACTGTGCTTGCCACCATGGCTTGGGTGGCCCCTAAGAAGGGTGGCCCTGAGCAGGAGGGTCTGGGCACATGCACGCCGGCATCCCTCGTCGGACCCATGACAGCTGCCTCTAGCGCTATCAGGAGATGGTGGCTGTAGGGTGCCCTACGTGATCGTGGGAAGGGCACTCTAGTCTGGACACCGGCCGTGACTATGGAGCCCACCCACTGAGCCAGCTCCCACCGCCGCCACACCAGAATCAGGGTGGTGGGGAGCCAGGGTGTGACAGAGCTGCTGAGTTCAAGATCTTCCCATCAGAGCTGGGATCCAGGGACCGGGAGGCCGCTGCCACAGCTGTGCCTCAGCTCCCACAGCAACACGAACTGGACACTGGGACGATGGCCAGACCTCCGGACTGTCTCTGATGTCCACACAGCTAGTGCCTGGGCACGGACACCCTGTAGCAAATCCCAGTAATCCCCCGAGCCCTGCTTGACCAGAGTGCCTCTAAAGCAGTAGGAAGGCAGCCTGGCCCCGCCTCCACTCTTCTCACACGACGGAAGCTCTTTTGAGTCTGGGACTGGAGCTGCAAGGGAGTCAGGGAGCTACCTCTGCAGACACCGGAGGGAGGTTAGAACGGGAGCGGAGGGCCGGCTCAGGACGTCCACTTCCACGAGAGCCAAAGTGCAGCAGGGAGGAAAGCAGTAAACCCAGGGTTTACTGATGACTCAGACCGGACCTGCCAAGGAACGCGCATGGCTCTGTCTCCGGGAGACCGAGGAGGGGCGGGGCCCCAGCCTCTAGCTTCATCAGGCAGCTGCTCTGGCCCCAGCACTGGGCTCAGCACCTTATGTTAAGTACTTAGGGTACTGCCCAGCAGCCCTGCTGGTGGTTGGTGTTCATCCCTATTTACCGAATGAGTGGACTGGGGCTCAGGAAGCTGCACACGGAAGAGGGGGTGCCACAGGTGAGGCCGGCACCCAGGCCTGCCTGACTCCAAAGTGCCGTCTTTTGGTGCCACTGTTGACTTGGGCCAAGAGGGCCTTCTGCTAAGGTGGCATGTCGGCCCTGAGCTGTAAGGGGCAGCAGGAAGGAAGGGGAGGGAGGAGGCTGGCTGCTGGGTCTGTGTGGTTTTCAAACACTGGGAACCACCAGCCCTGCCCTGTCCTTGTAGAGTGTGCAAAACGCTCAAGGCCAGAGGGTGTGCTGGTGGGGGGTGGCAGGCCAGCGAGTGTTCTGCACTCTCTTGGTGTTTCTGGGATTAGCGCGGCCTCTGTTTCCTTCTCCTAGGGCCTCCAAGTTCAGACGAGGCCCTCAGAGACTGGGCAATGAGCTCCGTACATTCTGCTTTTCTTTGGTCTCCCCACGCTTCCTTGATGGGGGTGAGGCCGAGGACTTACCACCATCTCCCAGAGGGGGACGTGGAGGCTCGTGGAGGCTGGGGGTCCACCCACTGCCACATAGCAGAGACTGGGAACAGAACCCCCCTCTCTGCTGGAAGCCTTGAGATCCCTGAAGTGGGGTCCAGGGCTGGCCCTCACTTGGGGTCTTCAGAATGAGGATGTTGGCACACCAACCCCAGACCTTCCGGCTCTGGGACCCCTTTACGTCCAGTCGCAGAGCTGGATGTGGAGCCTCCACAGGGCCGGGGTGGGGGCCCGGGGGTCTGTACCAGACGAGGGAGCTCAACCCCGTTTCTCCGTTACCACGTCTGTCCCCTGGCTGTGCCGGTGTTGGGGGGTGGGGGGGACGGAGACCAGGCCAAGGTGGCTCCCTTGGGGAAGGCCTCCACCCTGGGCTGCCAGGTACATCTTCCTGGGCTTTGGGTCCCTGTGTGCCCAGCCTGCCTGCATCATTGTGTCAGCCCTCAACGGGGCCTGCCTCTGACTTTGCTGAAGCCTGGTGTTTACTTCCTCATCCTCTCTTTCATTTTTCCCCTCCCTCCCAAGCCTCAGCGTGGCAAATCAGCTTGCTTGTGGTCCTGACCTCGTTTGCTTCCCATGCGGCCTCTCCTCGACCCTCTAGTGCCCTCAAGATCAAAACCCACCCTCCAGAAGTCAGGACGGGGTCATAAGAGGCTTCAGTGTCGGAATCCTGGGCCTGTCAGTTCTTAGCTGTGTGACCTCTGGCACGCTGCCGTAGCTCTCTGAGCCTGTTTTCTGTAAAAACACCCAGCCCGGTGCTTGGCAGTCGTACTCAATTAAGTGGAAGTTAATACAATTGTTAACATCAACAATAGTTAGCTAAGTTTAGTGTTCACTTGGCAA
Source organism: Panthera onca (assembly GCF_046562875.1). Taxonomy (NCBI): domain Eukaryota; kingdom Metazoa; phylum Chordata; class Mammalia; order Carnivora; family Felidae; genus Panthera; species Panthera onca. The sequence goes on from NC_138344.1 coordinate 134,801,549, forward strand.
CGAGTGTTATTATTTTTATATGTTTTTTTTTTTTTTTTTTTTTTTTTGAGAGAGTGAGAACGTGAGGGAGGGACGGGCAGAATTGGAACCAGGCTCCAGGCTCCAGCCTGTCTTGGGGCTCAAACTTCTGAATCGTGAGATCATGAGCTGAAGTCAGATGCTTAACTGATTGAGCCTCTCAGATGCCCCCCAGCACCGGGTGTTATTCTAAACACCTCACTTGTGTTGACTCATTTTTAGTTTTCCATAGTGCTGTGAGGTAGGAACCATGGTTCTCCCCATTTTACAGATGAGGAAACTGAAGATGCAGAGAGGCTTAATACTTTCCAAGTTCGCACAGCATATACCATAGCTGGGATTTGAACCTGGCAGTCTAGCCTCAGTTAATTATGGAGCTTCTGTGCCCCTCAGAAAGCAAGCAATTCATTTATTTCTAACGTTTGTTTATTTTGAAAGGTGGGGTGGGGGGAGAATCCTAAGCAGGCTCTATGCTGTCAGCACAGAGCCCTGTGCGAGGCTCGATTTCAGGAACCGTGAGATCATGACCTGAGCCAAAATCAAGAGTCAGATATTCAACTGACTGAGCCACCCAGGTGCCCCAGAAAGCAGTTAATTTAATGCCAAGTCTAAATATGGGCAATGTCTAAGTCTAAGGATAAAAATGTATTGAAAACTAAAAATTGATTCTAAAGTTCATTTACCCCAAGGAATAAGAAAACTTTAATGGTTTCCTCTCCAGAGGACTCTTCTGTTTAGATCACAACCATGAGCTAAGAGTTGAAGGCTCTAGATGGACAGCTGGTGGGTAGCAAAAGGACGTCCCCAGGCCTTGAAAGCAGGGAACTCAGGGCAGGCGAGCAATGTAGTAGAAAGGACTGAGGATCTAACCTTTGAAGATCTGCTTTCAAGTCCTGGCACTACCTCTCGCTTTCTGAGATGCTCACGTCACTGAATTTCACCAAACCTCAATGTACTTAACCTGTAAAGTAGGAAGCATGTCCCCCAAAAAGTTGCTGTGAAGAACAGAGAGAGTGTGCATGCAAACCACCTCCAAGATGTGAAGACACAACACGAATTTGGGGTGACGGTGAGGTCAGTCGATTGATCTAGCCTTGACCGTGCTTCACCTTCACCCCCTGCCTCTCCACAAAGGCCAGCCTGGAGGTCGCTGGCTGGGGAGGCTCCGCCTCCAGTTTTCCGTGAGATTGGGGGCAGTCTAGCAACCTTCATGGAACTTTGCTTTCCTCTTTATGAAATGGAGTTAAAATGAAATTCAGGCTGGGAATGCAGGATTGGCTCAACATATGAAAAACAAGACACCACATTGTTGAAGAGGAAAAACATATGATCATCTCCATAGAGAAAAAGCGTTTGAGAAAATCCAACACCCTTTCTTGATGGGAAAAAAAAAAAACACACGTGACAAACTTGGGAATAGAAGAACACTTAACTTGATAAAGGACGTCTACAAAAACCCCATGGCTAATATCGTGCTTAATGGTGAAAAGACTGAAAGCTTTCCCCATCAGATCAGGAACCAAAACCAAGATGTCACTCTCACTACTTCTGTCCGACATTGTGCTGGAGCCTTTATTCAGGCAAACAGGCAAGAAAAAAATAAAAGGCCTCCAGATGAGAAAGGAAATGTAAAACTATTCAGAGATAATATCTTGCATACAGAAAATCCTGAGGAATCCACCAAAAAACTGTAAATTTGCAGGATGCAAGAGAAATGTACACATTTTAGTGGTATTTCTGTCCAGTAGCCGTTAACCTGAAAGTGAAATTACAATTTCATTATAATCACATCAAACAGAATAAAATACTTAGGAATAACTTTAACAAAGGTAGCATAAGAAGTGCTTACTAAAAACTACAAAATATCATTGAAAGACCTCAACGATCTAAATTCCATGTTCTGGATAGGAAGATTTAAAATCTTTTAAATGAGGGGTGCCTGGGTGGCTCAGTCGGTTGAGCATCTGACTTTGGCTCAGGTCATGATCTCATGGTTCATGGGGTCAAGCCCCACATTGGGCTCTGTGCTGACAGCTTGGAGCCTGGAGCCTGCTTCAGATTCTGTGTTTCCCTCTCTCTCTGTCCCTTCCCTGCTCTCTGTCTCTCTCTCAAAAATAAACATTTAATAATTTAAAAAAATATTTTAAATGACATAAGTCCCCAAATTGATCTTCATATCCTGAACAATCAAAATCCCATCTCGCTTTTTTTTTTTTTTTTTTTTTTTTGCAAGAAATTGGTGGGCTAATCCTAAAATTCATATGGGAATGCAAGAGACCCTGAATAGCCAAAACAATCTTGAAAAAGAACAAAGTTAAAGGACTCACACTTCCTGATTTTAAAATTTACCACAGGGGTGCCTAGGTACTTAGTTAAGTGTCCGACTCTTGGTTTCAGCTCAGGTCATGATCTTGCAGTTCATGGGTTCGAGCCCTGCATTGCCTGCTTGGGATTCTCTCTCTCTCCCTCTCTCTCTCTGCTCCTCTCCCATTTGTGCACTCTCACTGCCTCAAAATAAAAAAACTTAAAAAAATTTACTAGGAAGATGTAATCAAGACTCGTTCTAAAATAAGGGCAGAAGTGTAGATCAATGGAATAGAATTGAGAGTCTTGAAATACACCCAATGCTTTTAAAGTCAAGTAATTTTTGATAAGAGTGCCAAGATCGATGAGGGAAAGAAGAGTCTTCAAATGGTGCTAGGAAAATAACCACAATAAAAAAAAAAAGTGAAGTTGTATCCCAAACTCACGTCGAAATAATTCAATATGAAATAGAGACCTAAATGTAATAGCGAAAGTCTTAGAAGAAAACACGTGTCCACATTCATGACTTTGGATTGGACCATGGATTCTTAAACCATAAGTAGCCAAAGAAAAGCATAAACTGCACTTCATCAAAATGTAAAACTTTTGTGATTTATAGGACACTGAATGTGAGAAGACAACTCATAAAATGGGATAAAACATTTGTAAATCGTATTTCTGATAAGTACCTAGTATCTTGAATATATACAGAACTCTTGGAACTCACCACCAAAAAGACAACCTAATTTTAAAAATGGGCAGAGGAGTTGAATAGACAGTTCTCCAAAGAGGATGTACAAATAGTAAGTCCACGAGAAGATGCTGAACGTTATTAGTCATCGGGGAAATGCAGATCAAAACGGCAGTGAAATACCCCTTCACTAGAATGGCAAGGTTCAAAAGAGAAAGTGTGTTGGCAAGGATGGGGACCTATTGGAACCCTCACACGCTGCTGTTAGAAATGCCTAATGGTTCAGCCTCTTGGGAAGTACTCTGTCAGTTCCTCAAAGAGTTAAAACAAAGTTGCTATATGACGCAGCAATTCTACCCCTAGCTGTATGCCCAAGAGAAATGAAAACCTGTGTCCACACAAAAACTTGTTCACGAAAGTTCATAGCCTCAATCATGGTAGCCAAGAAGTAGAAACAATCCAAATATCCCATCAAGTGATGACAGGTAAGCATATGGTGTAGTCATACAATGGAATATTATTCGTCCGTACAAAGGAAGGAATGCCGATACCTGCTACAACATGGATGAACTTTGGAAACACATGTAAGTGAAAGGCAGACACAGGTATATATTGTGATTCCATTTATATGGAATGTCCAAAATAGGCAAATCTGTAGAGGCAGGTCAGTGGTTGCCAGAGTTTGAAGAGAGGAGGGGGAATGGGGCACGATTGCTGATGGGTACAGGCTTTCTTTTGGGAGTGATGAAAACCATGTGGAATTATATAGTGGTGATGTGGCTACTCAGCTTCGTAATATACAAATACTCACTAATTGTACATTTAAATGGGTGAATTTTTAGTTTGTTAATTACATGCTGTTTTTCAATACGGAGTTCATCAGCAATGGTGGTTCCCAAAGTGTGGTCCCAGTACAAGCAAGGCACCTAGGGTCTTGTTAGAAATGGAAATTCTTGGGTCCCCCATTCCAGACCTGCCAAGCCATTAGCTCTGGGGAGCATCTAAGGAGCTCTCCAGAGGATTCAGATTTAACCTCAAGTTTGAGGACCCCTGGTCTATGGCTACACTCCCTAGGTCGTGCAGATGCTCCTAGCCCCAGGGTTCGTGGACCTCTATCGTGCAGGGACACACAGCCCCATGTGCCACAAGTTAACCACTCCCTTAGTTGGCGTGTCTAGAGAACTGTCCAAATGAATGTGTTTGAAATTTTCTTCAGCGATTGTATCCATTCTCAATTTTTGCCTCCAGTATGATTAGCCATCTGTTTTGTTACAGTTCATTTTAAGGATTTTTTTGCCACATATTTATATTGTAATTTTCTACTTCAGAAGAAAAACCTGAGAGTTTAGTGACACAAACAGCTGCGGCCCTTCTTTCTCTTGTGTTTGCATGTCAGTTGGAGTCTGTGCAGAGCATCTCAGATGTCCCCGACATTGAACTTGAAGGAAAGGCAGTGGGAGCCAGCAGGGGCTGCTGCTGGTGGTGTTGGGGGAGATGTCCCGAGGCATAGACACTGCTGCATTACCCTTGCAGCTCCCCGCCCCCCCCCCCCAAAAACTCATTTCCCCCGTGAATCAGTCCAGACTCTTTTAATGTTAGAGAAACCCAGTTCAGGCTGGTTTAAGCCAAAAAGCCCATAGTGGCAAGTTCTCTGGGAGAATCTACCTTCAGGCAAAGCTGAACGTTGGGCTCAGATGGTTACAAGACACCGTCCGTCTCTGGGCGGTGCTTGCCCTGGGGTGGCTTCATCCTTGGGCATCTTACAGAGATGGCTTCCAGCCGTCCAGGCTCCCATCCCATTGGGTTGATTCACTGCCCAGGCTGTGCCCCTGTCTGAGTTAAACATTGCATTCAGCTGCACGTAACAGAAAATTCAAGTGACCGAACCTTCGCCTCAAGGGCTTCTTGTTACCTAACAAGAAAGAAGCCCTGAAGTTGGGGACTCGAAGTTAGTCTTGTAGCTCTAACATGTCATCAGTGTCCCCTTTCTGTTCCTCCATCCTTAGTGGGTGGCTTTTGTCCTCAGGGTTGCCAGTTGGCTCCTGCAACTCTGGTGTGCCCGTGTTTCAGCCAGGGACAAGGAGGAAGGACGAAGGGCAGAAGACACGTGTCACTAGTCTTGTCTCCTCAGGAAAATATTCACCTTTCTGGAAGCTCCACCACGTGGACTTGCACTCCCGTCTCGTTGCGAGCACCGTCTGTGACCCCTCCTACCCGCAGGAAAGCCTAGGAACTTAAGGTTTCTAGCTGGAAACTGTTGCACACGTAATAGGATTCCTTTAATAAGAAGGAAGGGACGGTGGATATTAGAGGCAGCGATTCCCAGCAGAATCCCCGGGGTTGACACTCTAGTCGTGCGCCCAGCCCCAAACGTGTGTAAACCCCTCTGTGGAAAGGGTTGCTGTCTTGTTCACTGTTGGATTCCCACTACCGAGAATAGTGCGTAGCACAGAGAATGCACACACCAAGTATTTACGGGACACATGATCAGCCAAGCTTGAATCACACACCCACCCACAGAGGTAGGAGGTGGAGTCAGCCCTCCAAGCCACATGGGCTGATGTGGTAATGGGGGGTCGGCTCTCTAAAGGAACAGTAGCGTGCTGCTACCAGTAAAGGAATGGGTGCTGGCCAGACGAGACTAGTGTGTACCCAGTACAACCCAGAAGCACTCGAACTTGCTGATTTTTAGAGACTGCATACTACTAACTTATCCAGGAGCACACCTTTTGTACGCAAACTAACCAATTCAGATCCCAGTACTCTGAACCGCCACCTCTGTCTGCCTCTCCCACCCCACGAGGCAGTTTTCCTCTGCCCTGACCACCCCAGGGTCAAATACCAGATAATTAGAGATGGCCTTGACACCCAGAGCCTGCTGACATTATTCAAACTAGCCAATCCTAAGCCTTCCCACTGTACCGGCTCTTTCCCATGGAAATCCCAATAAAGGCTCCTGCCCAATGCTTTCCACCTGTTCCTTCTGTCTGCTGACCAACCCTGGTCCTTCCCCAGCGTGGCATGCCTCACCTCCTGTTGCTAGGGATCTGTGAATATAAAAACTTTTATATATAAAAAACCATTTTTGTGCATCTTACCATACCTGATTAAAACCAATGCTAGGTGCATTTTAAAACACACTAGATCTGGATTTGGCAAGATAACGTGTATTTGAGCACAGCCTTGAAGGCATTAAAGCAGAAAGAGTCTGTAGGACCTCAGTAGGGCTCGGGAAACTATGTTAAGCACACCCTCCACCCCAGGTGATATGGTTATTCAGCAAGTCCTGAGAACGAATGAGGTAGCCTCGTCCTCACTTTGCAGATGAGCGAGCTGGGGCCCAGCCTGGTGGACATGTCAGGAGACCACATCCTGGGGCAGGAGGCTGCGTGGTGAGCACAGAATTAAAACAAGGAGTGAGAAGCTTCCGGCCAGGGTAGCAGGATGAAAAACCCCTCCCACAGCAGGGCTGTTTCTGTCTTCACTGCTGCTTAGGACCCTTTGGCTACCAGAAACAAAAACCAGCTAGACCCCCCCCCCCCCCCCCAAACAGGAAAGGGAAATTTCTGAGAAAGGCACATATGTGTTTTCCAGGGCTGGTGCAGGCGGGTCTCGGGACCAAGCAGGGCCAGGAAACGTGATCAGGCAGGCCCCTTTCTACCTATCCCCCTTTTCTGCCTCTCTTTCAGCCCCTTGCCCCTGAAACTTGATCCTTCTGCCTCTCCTACCCTCACTTCACAGTTTTGCCCACACGCTGCCATTGGTCTCAAGTTCATCCTGGGAAGCAGACTCTGATTAACTCAGTCTGATAGAAACCACCCCTGGGCCAGTGGCAGGCAAGAGCACAAATGTGACTGGGAGAAAATGCCTCCCCCCATCAGGATTGCTGTCACAGTTGTCCTAGGAATCTCGGTGAATCCGAATTCCCATGTCCAGCCACCTAGCAAGGCCTGGGCATTTCCAGGACATTTGCACCTCCTTTCCCCAGAGGGTTCTCTGTCTCTATTCCAGTAATACATCCCTGTGACATGTCCTGTTCTCTCAGAGAAGTTGAGGAAATCCCATTTCATCAGCGTGATCTATAGAAATCCCCTCCTGGGAATAGAGGATTCTTTCAAATGAGAATTCTTACATCTGCTCTGTGAGATTTTTTTTTTAATTAGTTTTTATGTCAGATGGTCTTTTCCTCTTCTCGTCCCTATATCCTGGCTGGACCTTGGCTTCCCAATCATTTCTCATGTTTTGGACTCTGCCAAGGACACAAGCATGTAAGAATCCAGCAAGTCTTTGCCTGTGAGCAGCTTGCGCTCTGGCTTCAGAACTCATACAAGTGACCGTAACATCTGAGCCGACACCGAGAGCCATGGTGATAGCTCCCTACGATATCTGAAGCTGGGTCAGTATTCACAGCCCCAGTGCACTGACAAGTACTGTCTTGTTCCCAAGCCCCCAGTTTGCTATCATCACCCCCATCTGAGGTCAGGAAAAGGGGTTTGGGGGGACTGCTTGCCCTATAGCTCATGAGTTACCATAGCTGATGAGTTACCCAGCTGGATTTGAACCCGTGTCAGATGCCAGACCTTTTGCCCACTGCCTGTCTTGTCCCTGGCCTTTAACTATTGCACTTCAGCATACACAGCAATCTGGGAACAAAACGGTAAAGTGCTGAATTATGCAGTGCCAGCTATTAGAAAGTAGGACAGTGCATCACCTCCTGCTAATCGTATGCTCCAGGCTACTGCAGAAGGCACCAGAAGCTGCTACCAGCCGTGTTTGCACCCTATCCTGGAAAGGTACGGATGGTGGATTTGGGCAGTAAGGCCATAGGTCAGCTTGCGTAGTTTCAGTAACTCACAAACATCTATGTGTTCTTAAAATTCAAAGCAGTTACTGTAGAAAGAGATCATGAGGGACTGAGCTAATGAGGAAAGGTTTTCCAGAGGAGTCCGAATAATGGAGAGTCTGAAGACAGGTGGAAGGTGTATGTAGGATAGTGGGGGGGGGGGGGGGGGGCATAGCATGAGCACTCCACAGTTTTCCATATTTTGACCATGATCCACAGCAATAAGTATTTTACATACAGATATCTATAAAAAGGAAGCAAATCTCATGGGATAATAGTTCATTCTTACTATAGATCAGAACTCTTAATGTTTACTTCTTTTAAAGAAAATGCTAGCTGCCACCCACTTAAGTTGATTTCGCAATCCACCAACGGGTCTCATCCAACAGTTGAAAAAGCACAGAGCAGGTCTGAGGGAGCATTGTTTTATAGAAAACAATGGTGGGTCGTGAGCTTGCCAGCTGGGTGGGGCCAGCTCAGGGTAGATGTCCAAACCAGATGTGAAACCCATACCAGGCAGAAACACAACACAATGTTGTGTCTGTGAAAATAAGAAAACGATCTTTCTGCTGTAGCATTTGTATAGATCTCCAAAGATGTGCCTGAGAATTTAAGTGTTCTGAGTTAACAGTTCCCTGAAGTGAATTCTTCCCCTAGATCCGGAGTTTTGGTTCAGTGCTGGAGATGCCCTAGGCATTCCCCAGCAGCCTCGATGACTTGGGGCAGGGGCTGATGAGGGAAGAGCCAGGAATTGTGGACAAACCAATCAGGCAGGAAACCTTTCTGCCCTTTGCACAAAGACCACAAGGCACAGAAAGGTGTATGTATGTATGTAGAGGAAGATCTGGGAAGACGAATGTTTCTCTGATGAAGTCTCTAGGACGAATACGTGAATAGATTTGCTGATTTTTGAGCTAACCATATTCTGTTCATTATTATGAGCAGGCTGGGGGGAGGGTTTCTTAGCAAATATGCTTTTAATGATTTAGGAAGATTCAAGCACAGACATGCAAAGCTAGTAGAGTCTTTGCCAGCCTACTTTGCAGTTTCCTTTCTTACTGAGACATAATTCGTGTATCACAAAATTCACCCTTATGAAGTGGACAGCTCAGTGGTTTTTAGTGTATTTGCAAAGTTGTTCGGCCATCATCACTATAGATTTCCAGAAAATTTTCTCTCCCCCCCCCCCCGAAAAAACCCCATACCCTTAAACACTCTGGTTCCCCCCATCCCCTGACAACCATTAATCTTTCTGTCTCTGTTGGATTGGCCTGTTCTAGACATTTCATATCAATGGACTCACATGACATGTGGCCTTTTGTGTCCACCTTCGTTCATTTTGCACAGTGTTTTCTAGATTTAGCTATGGCAGTGTGGGTCAGTACCTCATTCCTTTTTATGGATGAATAATATTCCATTGGGTTTTTATTCTTCATTTTGTTTGCTCACTGCTTAATGGATACTTGGGTCGTTCCTACCTTTTGGCAATTATGTGTGATGCTGAGATGAGCATTTGAATAGAAGTTTTTTGTGTGCAGGCATAGTGAGGAACTACCAAACTATTTTCCAGGAGGCGGCTCCATTTTACTTTCCCTCCAGCAGCGTAGGAGGGTCCCCATTTTCCCACATCTTTGCCAATATTATTATCTGTCCTTTTTGGCATAGCCATACTTGTGGGCACAAAGCTATTTTATTTGCCATTTCCTAATGAGAAAATATGTTGAGCATCTTTTCACATACTTCGTGACTATTTTTATTTTTTCTCTGGAGAACTGTCTATTCAAATCCTATGACTACTTTTCAAATTGAGATTTTTTTATTGTTAAGTGATGAATTCTTTGTATATTCTGCCAACTAGAACTTTATACGATTTCCAAATCTTTTCTTCTATCTCGTAGATTGTCTTTCACTTCCTAGATAGTATCTTTTGAAGCCAGAATTTTTAAATTTTGGTAAAATCCAATTTATTTCTTCTTTTGTTTGTGTGTGCGTGTGTGTGTGTGTCTTTTAAGAAACCGTTGCCTAATCCAATGGCATGAGTTATGCCCTTGTTTTCATCTGAAAGTTTGATAGTTTCACCTCATATTTAGACCTTTGATCCATTTTGAGTTGATTTCTCTGTATGTGGTTTGAGGGAGGAATCTAATTTCATTCTTTTGCATGTGGATATACTGGTGTCCCAGCACCATTTGTTTAAAAGACTGTCCTTTCCCTATTGAGTAGCCTTAACACCCTTTTTAAATATGAATTCACCTTAAATAGATGAGTTAGTTTATTTCTGGACTCAAAATTCTATTCCTTTGATAGATAAATTCTTATGTCAGTAGCACATTTTGTTGAGTGCTTGTAGCTTTCCAGTAAATTTTAAAATCAGGGCATGTAAGTCCTCCAACTTTGTTCTTCTTTCAAGATTGATTGGGCTGTTCTGAGTCCCTTGCATTTCCATATAAATATTAGCAACAGCTTGTCAATTTTTACAAAAAAAGGTCAGCTAGAATTTTAACAGGGATTGCACTGAACCTGTAGATCAGTTTGTGAGGAACATTTCCATCTTTATATTAAATCTTCTGATTTAATGTACAGTTGTCTTTCCATTTATTTAAGGCTTTTTAAATTTCCTTCAATGTTGTTTGGTAGTTTTCAGCATATAAATCTCGGATTTTTGTTATGTGTATTCCTAAGTTTTTTTGTTGTTGTTTTGTTTTTGGGGTTTTTTTTTTTTTTGGCTGCTATCGTAAATGGAACTGGTTTTCTTAATTTCATTTTTGGATTGTTCATTGTCAGTGTATAGAAATACAACTTTATTTTGTATATTGATCTTATATCTTGCAACTTGGCTAAATTTGTTTATTGTAATTGTGTGTGTGTGTGTGTGTGTGTGTGTGTGTAGACTTCTTAGAATGTCCTCTCTCTACAAGATCATGCTGTGTACAAATAAGGATAGTTTTACTTTCTCTTTCCAAGCTGAATGACTGACTTCTTTTTCTTGCCTAGCGTTCCTGGCTAACACCTGCAGTACTGTGTTGAATCGAAATGATCAGAGCAGACATCCTCATGTTGTTGAAAGCTTTCAGTCTTCCACCATTAACTGTATCAGCTATGGGGGTTTTTGTAGATGCCCTTTATCAGGATGAGGAGATTCTCATCTCTTCCTAGTTTGTTGAGTGTTTTATCATGAAAAGGTGTTGGATTTTGTCAAATACCATTTTTTTCTTTGCCTCCGTGGACATGATTGTGCAGCTTTTTTTTTTCCCCTTTATTCTATTAACATGGTATGCTGAATTGATTGAAGTTCATATTTGAACCAAGCCTGCATTCCTGGGATAAATCCCACTTCATCATGGGATTATGATCCTTTTTATATGTTTGCTTGATTCGGTTTGGCAGAATTTTGCTAAAGAGTTTTGCATCTGTGTTCATAAGGATATTGGTCTGCTTCTTTTCTCTTGATGTCTGGCTTTGTTACCAGGATAATACTGGCTTCATAGAGCAAATTGGGAACCGTCCCCTGCTCTTCTACCTTTCGGAAGAATTGTGAAGGATTCATGCTAATTCTTTTTTAAACATTTGGTAGAAATCACCATGAAGTCATCTGGTCCTGGCTGTACTTTAAGGCCGTAAACTTATAAGGGTTGTTGTTGTTGTTACTATGTCAATTTCTTGTTAAATCTTCTTGGATTATTTTTTTCATTTTCAGCCAGCTTTGCTGTTTCTGCCTTGGTAGGATTTTATCTGTTTCACCTAAGCTATGTGAGTTGTTGCCACACTATTCATAATATTTCTTTAACAATTCTTTTTATTTGCATGAGGCTCATAACAATCACTTTCTTTCATTCCTGATTTTAGTAACTTGAGTTTTCTCTCTTTTTTTTTTTCATGGTCAGCCTAGCTAACAGTTTGTCAATTTCATCGATCTTTTTAAAGAACCAACTTTTAGTTTTATTCTCTTTTTTCAATTTTTTTATTTCTACTTTAATCTCGATGATTTCCTTTCTTCTGCTTTCTTTAGACTTAATTTGCTCTTTTTTTTTTCTTTTTTTTAATGTTTATTTATTTTGAGAGAGAGAGAAAACACGAGCAGGTAGGGGCAGAGAGAGAGAGAATCCCAAGAAGGCTCTACACTATCAGTGCAGAGCCCAGCATGGGGCTCGAACCCATGAATCACAAGATCATGACCTGAGCCAAAATCAAGAGCCAGATGCTTAACTGACTGAGCCATCCAGGTGCCCTTTTTTTTGTTTCTTAAGGAGAAATGTTAGGTCATTGATTTAAGATCTTTCCTCTTTTTTAATATAGTCATTTATAGCTACCAGTTTCTAAGCACTGCCTTTCCTATATCCCATAAGTTTTGTTATGTTGTATTTTCATTTTCATTCCTTTCAAAGAATTTTCTGATTTCCCTTTTGAGTTATTTTTTGACCTATTGGTTATTTAAGAGCATGTTGTTTAATTTCCACATATTTGTGAACTTCCAGTTTTCCTTCTGTTGTTGATTTCTAATTTCTTTCCGTTGTGGACTGGTTATAGAACCGCCTGGTCTAGGGGTGCCTGGCAGGTTCAGTCAGTAGAGCATGCGACTCTTGGTCTCGGGGTGGTGAGTTCAAGCCCCACGTTGGCCGTAGAAATTACTAAAATGGATAAATAACTAAACTTTAAAATAATAATAAAAAAAATAGAGGCACCTGGGTGGTTCAGTCGGTTGAGCGTCCGACTTTGGCTCAGGTCATGATCTCACAGTTCGTGAGTTCAAGCCCCACATCGGGCTCTGTGCTGACAGCTCAGAGCCGGGAGCCTGCTTTGGAGTCTGTGTCTCCCTCTCTCTCTGCCCCTCCCCCACTCACACTCTGTCTCTTTCTGCCTCTCAAAAATACATAAACATTAAAAAAATTTAATAAAAAAGTCTTTGTCTAGTAAACCCAGTGTCTGGAATTCCTCAGAGATAGTTTCTATAGACTGATTTTTTTCCTATGTATGGGCCATACTTTCTTGTTTCTTTGCATGTCTCATGATTTCTTCTTGTTGAAGACTGGGCATTTTAAATAATAATTTGATGATGCTAGACATCAGATTCTTCTCCCTTCCCAGGGCTGCTTGTTGCCACTGCTTATTGGTGATGTTTGTTTAGTGAATTTTCTCAGCTAATTCTGTAAAATCTGTATTCTTCTTCACTGTAGCCCCTGAGATAGCTTCTAGGTTCTTTGAGGGTCATCTAATGATTGCACAGAGATTTCTCTAGATGCCTGGATCAAAACAAATCTTCCAGGCTTGGCCGATGAGTTCTGTGTGTGTTTGGAGGCGTGACTTCAACACTGAGGCAGGAAGTTTACAAATGTACCTTAGTCTTTACTTCCTTGCTTGCTCAGAGGCTCACCCTGAGGCAGAAGTGACAGCTTAGGGCATTCTCAAATCTTCACCGAGCATGTGAATAACCATGGGCATATGGTTTTGGTCTTTAGATACCAAGATATGTAGGAGCTTTTCAAAGCCCTCGTTAGGCATCCCATTCCTCAATTTGTTTTTTTAAGCTGTTTGGTCAGCTCATTGTCTGTCCCAACTGTTATCCACCCCCGTGGACACTGATGTTCAGCAGTTGCCTCTGATTCTTTTCAACAAATGCCTCCAAGGAAAAAGCTGTTCACACTGGCTGAGCTCTGATGCAGGAAAAATAAAGACAACCTTGGAAGTGGGATCTTCCAGGAAACCACCAGACAGGTCAGAAGATGCCAGTTCTCCCAGAATGGACTTGAAGGGGCTCCAGCCTTGTCCCACCCCCTGCGGCGGATGCCGGGGATGATGGTTTTCAAGGCTACTCCAGAGCTAGTGGGAAGGAATGGAAAAAGAGCAAGCTAACACTCCACAAAGCTCACTGTTCTCACTGATATGCAGCCAGTTTTCTTAAGTGAACTCTGCCTGGATTACTACAGGCCTTTGGTCCATTTCCAGAGTTCTGAAAAAGGCTGGATCTGACCATTTTTGCCAATGTTCTCATTGCTTTTATGGAGGAGAGACTCCTCAGAAGTCCGTCCTCCACTGTTTCATTGGCAACAAGCTGACTGTGAGTCTGCATTTGCACCCATACTCAGTGGCTAATTAAGGACACCAGGCTTGCACACAGGCTTATTGAAGCCACTTCTCCGTGGTTGAATTGTTTGTCGATTCTGTCGGTAGGGGCCAGTGAGGTCTTACCTGCCAGCCAGGACACCCACACTTTAGTCTCGCGTTTGCAACGAGCCGAGCATATGATCTTGGAACAAAGGAGCTGAGGTTTCCAAAGTACCTACTGTGTGTCGCAGCATGTGTTTTGTGTACATCATGTCGTTCTTGGAACACCCAAGAAAGAGAAAACATTCCCGCTCAACAGATGAAGAAAGCAATAAAAGGCAAAGCTCTTAGTTAGCCCTATGCCTGCTCCACACAGCAAAGACTCTGTATACTGATTATAGCACTGTTGTTACTACAACTCTTGCCGTCGGGGACCGGTGGGGGGGGAGCTGATGGGATTGCTCAAGGTCGTCTGAACACCGACCCGGGTCTGTCTGATTGCAGAGCCCACCCTATCCCACAGCACCCCCTCCAGCTCTCCTGGGCAAATCCGTTCCGGCTCTGGGTCTCGCTTTCCTTACTCTGACGAATGAAAGATCTGAACTGACAGAAGTTATGCGGTCAGCAAACACTTACCGGCTTGTCTTATTGAGATCGCCTCCAGGGTGCCATTATGGAGGCGTGTACTTCTGAGTTCAGGGGCTCACACTGGGGGCGTTGTCTTGTTCGGCCTGAGAAACGAAACGGACAGGTAGACTGGCAGGTGTATAACCCGGCATGTGTTTCTCTCCCCGCCCCGCCCCCGGCTCCGCCCCCCTGCAGAGGCAAGAGGGGACAAAGCCAAGTGGGTGTTCACCTGGCCGCTCATCTTCCTCCTGTGCGTGACCATCCCCAACTGCAGCAAGCCCCGCTGGGAGAAGTACTTCATGGTCACCTTCATCACCGCCACGCTGTGGATTGCTGTCTTCTCCTACCTGATGGTGTGGCTGGTGAGTGGAGGAAGCGAGGGCGGACTGTAGGCACAGCCCCTGCTGGGCACCTGCTGGGGGCTGGGAGAGCTGGGTTCAAAGAGCGGCCTCGGGCACTGCTGTGCAAGTCCCTCCCTCCGCAGCCGTTGGCATGTCGCTGGGTAGAAAGGTTCAGCAGAGGAGCGCGGGGCAGTGCCGCGCACCGGGGGCGCCCAGATAGACACCGCGTGGCGCTTGCCTTCCAGGCAGGAGTTGGGGCGCGTTGAGGGAGACAGACCTTCACACGGAGATTGTGAGACATGCTGCCCGGGTGCCGTGCAAAGAGAAATACGGCGGGGCTGGTGTGGCGGCTGTATAAGGATCTCTGGGGGGCTAGTCACTAGGCCCCCTTCCTCTCCAGGGTCCCTGGGGGGAACGTGAGGGAGACAACACAAGGCAGCCCTTTCTGGAACCCCTGCCCTCATGACAACCCGATGGGGTAGGTGTTTTTTATTTTGCCCATTTTACAGAGGAGGAAACTGAGGCATCCAGATGGAGTCATCGGCCCCCTTGCACGACTACCAACTAGGGCACAATTAGTTACATAATCAGTAAGGTCTAGAGTTGGGGTTAGTCCCCAGTGTTGGGTCCTGAGCCCATGATCTCAGCTGTGACCCCGAGCTGCCTATCAGTCTCCTACTGGAGCTTTCTGATGCCATGGGGACAGACGTTTTGCAGGCAGAGAGGCATTGGCACAGTTCCTTGTAAGCTCCTCTGGGCCACGTGGGACAGCCCCCTGGGGCGGGCCAAGCAGGAGCCCCTTCCCCCTTGCTCTGTGTGCCACCCCATGGGGTCCCCCCCCCCTTCCGCTCCACGTAGGGAGCCCAGGAGCAGGAGAGGAGCAGTGACAGACAGCTGTTCCTGTTGCTGTGAAAGCTCACCTGTCAGCAGCTCGCACCGCAGTGGTACACGTGTAGACATTTCACTCTCCGCCTGATGCCTGACGCCAGCTGCAGAGGGCAGCGAGTCTTGGTTTGAGAGGCGCAGGGGCCGCCTTTCCCTTAACCCCAGAGGAGCAGTGTGGCGGGGAGAAAAGGGCTGTGGGATCACATGGAAATGAATTTGAATTGTAGATCTCCCACTCACAAGCCACGAACTCAGGTGACTCAGCTTCCAGAGCCACAAGTCTCCTCTACGAAAAGGGGACAATTATCCCTGCCTCACAGGGTCATTGGGAGAGTGGAAGTGTCTGTTCGGGCATCGTGGTCTGAGCATGACAGATCGATCACGGCCGAAGCTAACAGCTGTTCGCACCACAAGGTGCAGCCAATGCTGCTTCCATGCTTTGTTCAGATAAAGGCTAAAGTCCTTATAGATGCTGGGGTGTGTGTGTGTGTGTGTGTGTGTGTGTGTGTGTTGGGGTGGGAGGAGTTGAAAATAGCTACTCTCCAACCCTCCCCACCCCCAGAAAAGGAGGACAAAGATCATGAAAACGATTCCTTAAATGAATTGCACTTGTAAATTGACATTTTTCTGAATAGGGTTAATGCCAGCCTATCTTTTTATTCGATAAAAAGGATCCAGTGGTTTCTCTTATTAAAGTGTGTTCCCAAACTAACCACTGCAAGTGAAAAAAAAAAAAAAAAAGTATTCCATGACGTTCGGGTGGGTTATGAGAATTACATAAGATCAAATTCATGAATGAGTGAGACTTTTTCTTCTCTACTGAAAACAGTGGTATTCTGAAATCCGCTCTATTAGTTGGCAGTGAGGCAGGACATTTAACAGCACCCTCATCCACACCACCTGGACTTACAGACCCCACCCACACTCTTAAAGCAGAGTCATGGCAGCGGCTTGGCCAGGGTCACAGGAACCGCTTTGCTGGGACCCCCTTACCTACGGTTTTGAACGTCAACCTGCCTTAGTTTGGAGGGAATGGAATGACCCTGATAGTAGAAATTGGTATAGCTCACAGCACCCCATGTTAGTCTTTGTTTCTACGGAAGCAAGAAGTGCTGGCCAGAGGGACACGAGCCTACTTTCCTTATGCCCTGACCGGTGTGCCAGGGAGCAGTGAAGGGTCACCTGCCCACCCCTTACTCCCACCAGCTTTTACATCCCTCACCCCTAAGCCTTCAGGGGAAATGATTCTTGAATGCCAGTGTCAAAACGGAGGGTCCTTCGAAAGGGATTGCCGTGTCCAGCTCCCTTGCACAGCTGGGGAGACTGAGGACCGGAGGGGAGCCGTGACTTCCACTAGGTCACAACAGATAGCCCCAGAGTCTGGACTCAGCTCTGCTTCCCTTTCTGAAGCCTGAGTATCAGGTGGGCTCAGAGAGCCCAGGGCCGGAGTCCAGGGCAAAGCAACACTCAGGTGGCCTCTCTGGTCCTAAGCACCCTGGATGGCGCACGCACACACGAGGCCTTCCTTCTGTTCTTCCATCCTTTGGCTTCTTAGCCACACAGTTCAGTGATTTAAGAAAGGAAAAATGGAGGCATCCAATAACATCAGAATAACCCAGGCTCCTGTGTTTATGATGTCTGGCATCCCTCACTGAAAGCAAGTCGGCCATGGCCTGGTTGTACTTAGGGAGATCTCCATCATGGCCAAGGTAGACCGAACATTGATTGATGGATCAGCAGTCCACGTTGGCCTCCTCGGTGTCTCTTCCTGCAGAGACCAGGGCGGTGTCTCTTCCTGCAGAGACCAGGGCGACCAGAGTCCGTGTGCGCTCTGCCCTGTACCTGGGGATGCTGAGCTGGGTACCGTCTTTCAGCAGGTGGGGCATCTTCAAACCCCCCTGCAAAGCTTTGTCCCGGGAGGGATGTTGTTGCAGTCCACATGCTCTGACTACATTCCAGGGCTGAGCTTTGCACTTAGCCTACTTCATCTGGGGCTCTCTGAGCTCTGTGAGTCTGATCACCCTCATTCTCTCTGCCCCTATGGATTGTAAGGTGAATGACTGAAAGAGAAGGGAAACATACACCTACGGACACCTTGCACGGGCCAGGCATGGTCACCTCACACTTTCTCATTTAATCTTTATCAACAAGCTCATTTTACAGATGAGGGGACTGAGGCTCAGAGAAGCAAACCAGCTTGTCTAAATCAAACAACTGCTCACTGGGATTGGAGCCATCCATCAAGATGTGAACTACCCTAAGAGATGCCAGTGTTCCCGGTTTTTAGGTGGGGAAGCAAGCCAGAGCTAATGAGTATTTTGAATGGGGTTATCCAGATGCTTCTAGGGCTTTCCATCTGGCTGCTACTCAGGGCCCCAGCCATCTCTCAAGCGTCAGGCGTTTATCAGGGGAGTTGTGTGACCGAGCGTCAAGATCCTTCAAAGCTCACCTGTCCTTCCCTCCGGCGGTTCTGTGTCTTGGAGCTTATCCTTAGGAGGCAGTAAGAACTCAAAGCTGTACGCACAAGGCGCGCGGTGTTGAGGTTGGCTCATGGCCTTTAGAGTCGGAAAGACCTGGCCCAGAATCCCTGCTCCACGGCTCACCAGCCTCGTGCCCACAGGCAATGCCGCTTAACCTCCCTGAGCCTCCGTTTCCCGGGGCGTAAAATGAGCACGCCGAGCGTGGCCCCTCCCCAGTGGGTGGGGATGATAGAGAGCCTGAGATTGTGCACGTGACACACCTGGTACACAGCAAGTGCTCAATAAATGTCACTTATACGCAGTGGGAAAGAGACCACCTCGATATCCACCGGTGAGGGATACACTGAAACTCCAGAGCCGTGCAATGAAATCTGTGCATCAGTTTAAGACAGTGTCGTGGATGAGAATGTACAATGGACAGGTGTTCGCAGTCAGTTATTACATGAAACAGGTAGCTGCAAAATCTGTGTTGATAGTCATCTGATTCTGTTTTTTTTTTTTTCCTCACACACAACCCGAAGAGAAAGTCAAGGATGTTTTGTAAAGCAGTGGTTTTCAAGCGGGTTCCCAAACCAGTAGCCTGAGGGTCCCGGCCACCTGGGAACTTGTGAGGAATATAAACTCTGGGCTTCACCACAGACCTCCTGAATCAGAAACTTGGGGTGGGGCCCGGAAGTCTGCGCTGTAACCAGCCTCCCCCTCCCCGGAAGATTTTCCACGTGCTGGAGTTTGAGAGCCGCGGGCTCATGAAAAGTGTTAATAGTGGTTGTCTGTGGGTCTTGAGAAACGGTAGGTGACTTTTGTTTTCATCTGACTGCGTTTGCTAGACTTTTGAAAACAGTAAATAAAACAGCAGTGCTGTGGTTCAAGTGGAAAACACTCAGAGTAAGCAAGGGTCTGGGTGTTCCTCCGTGAGTTCCTGTCCCCCGTCTTCTGCAGGTGACCATTATTGGATACACGCTTGGGATCCCGGATGTCATCATGGGTATCACTTTCCTGGCGGCAGGCACGAGTGTTCCGGACTGCATGGCCAGCTTAATCGTGGCGAGACAAGGTAAGGACGGTGCCTCGGCCCCCACAGCTGTGAGCATCGCCATGCAGGCTCCCGGCCCCCACCAGAGTTCTGGTTCATGGCTCTTCTGCCTGGTAGTTGATAAGTCCTGCTACAGAGCCAGCTGATGGTGGGAAAACATCATGCAGCAGATTCCATCCTTGGAGAGAATACTACCAAGATATAACGCCTCCAGCTCTTTGGAAGCATTTGCTTGTGCAAACTTGGATAAAAATGAACTTGCTCTAAAGTCACCAGTGTGACATTGAACAGAGCTGAAGCTCCAACTTCCTATAGCAAATACAACAGTAACAAGAAGTGTTCAGGTCCCAGGACGGCAAAGCAGGGATATCCTATATCTGGTTCCTATTCTGCTTTTCTGTTTTTTTTTTTTAGTTTACTTAAAGAATTATTTAATGTTTTTTTTTTGAGAGAGAGAGACAGAGTGCGAGTGGGGAGGGGCAGAGAGAGAGGAAGACAGAATCTGAAGCAGGCTCCAGGCTCTGAGCTGCCCGCATAGAACCTGACGCGGGGCTCAAACCCATGAGCCGTGAGATCATGACCTGAGCCGAAGTTGGACGCATAACCAGCTGAGCCACCCAGGCATCCCTAAGGTTATCTATTTATTTAAGAGAGGCAGTGGGGGTGGGGGGGCACACAGAGTGGGAAAGGGGCAGTGAGAAAGAGGGAGAGTCCCAAGCAGACTCCTTGTGGTCAGCACAGAGCCTGATGCAGGGCTCGATCTTACGAACCACAAGATCATGACCTGAACTAAAATCAGTAGTCAGATGCTTAACCCACTGAGCCACCCACGTGCCTCTGTTTTCCTATTGTTAAAGTCAAGGCTCACTATGTGACATGGGTCAACCTGTATGCTGTTTAATGGCAGAACAAAAGAGCCGTAAAGGGCAGTGAATAAAGGCTGTTTCCACTGGTGAAGTAGCAACCCAGCATGCACTTCCATAGATCTTCATCCACCAACAAAAGTGTGAAAGTTTGGGGAGGGGGGGTGGGAGGTGGGGGCCAATCACAGAATGACACCTCAGAGGGGACAGAAGTCCCCAACGAGAAAGTCGGCTCTGGAAAATCGGCAAAGGACCTTTCATTCCTCCGAGTTAGGAGAAAGGGTTGGTTGATGGGTCGGTCGGTCCTGAGAAGATAAGAGCTGAAGGGAGAGAAGTGTGGGAATGTGGTTGGCGGAGGCTGGAGGCTTGCGGAGAACGGGGACAGTGGGGACAGCAGCTGAGGCGAACGGGATGTGATCGAGTGACCTTTGAGGTCACAATGAAATGCATTCATTTCCTAGGGCTGCCATAGCGAAAATACCACAGCTCGGTGGCTTGAAACAAGAGATTGATTGTCGCACGGGTCTGGAGACTTAGAAGTCCAAAATCAAGGTGGTAGCAGGCCCGTGCTCCCTCCAAAGGCTGAAGGGTCTGTCCCAGGCCTCTCTCCTGGCTTGTAATGGTGACCGAATGGCTTGAGGCTGTGTCTCTACGGTCTCTGCCTCCATGGGCACGTGGTGGTCTTCCCCGTGTGTGCGTCTGTGTCCAGACTTCCCTGTCCTCACGAGGGCACCGGTCCCTGCCTTAGGGCCCGTCCTAATTCAGTTATGACTTCACCTTCCTTTGATCCTCCTTGCAAATAAGGCCCAATTCACAGGTGGTGGGCAGACGTGAGTTGCGGGGACGGGCACTGTTCAACCGGTACAGGGAGGAATAGGAAAGGCAGTGAGCCCCGAGGGCCTGGCTGATGTTCTGTGGCACAAAGTTGGGTGGGACTCAGTCACACCAGCTCCAGTAACACACAGATGAGAGAGGGCAAGTTCCCTGGCCCTGGGGTTGTTGGGTTGATACAATGGAGGGTCAAGGGGGCAAGAGAATGCAGTTGAAGAAACTGCCCGCAGAGTCCGGGCTGTCTGGGGGCAGGGGTCTTGATGCTAGAAGGTTAAGGCCTGGGGAGGGGGCGGCCCCAGCGAGGTCAGAAAGGGGGCTCTGGGAGCTGGGGCTGAGTGGGGCTCTGAGGGAGGACGTCATCTCAGAGTGAGCCCTGTGGAGTGTGGGGGCACAGAAACTGAGGAAAGGCGAGGCAGGGGTGGAGTGTATCATTGTAGGGGCGCCTGGGTGGCTCAGTCGTTCGAGGGCGTCCGACTCTTGATTTCGGCTCAGGTCATGATCTCACGGTCGTGGGATCGAGCCCCGTGTTGGGCTCCGCGCTGAGCACGGGTCCTGCTTGAGATTCTCTCTCCGGCTCCCTCCGCCCCTCCCCCACTGGGATGTGCGCGTGCACACGCTCTCAGAAAAAAGTGACGCTGGTGTCACCGACAGAGGGTCCAGCAGACACGGTTACCAGAGGCGCTCTTCATGAGAGGGCACCGAAAACTCCCGCTTGTCTACCCACAAGCAGACCCCGCAGCGCGCGGAGATAGGGTGCCCTCGGCTCCCTGAAGGCTCCTGGCTCCGTGTGTGGCCCAGGCTGGTGGCAGCCTGACCAGGGAGCTTGTGGGACATGCAGTCTCAGGCCCGCCCCGGACCCACTCAGTCAGAATCTGCATTTCAGCGAGGCCCCCAAGCGAGGCCTGTGCTCTTGAAGGCTGACAAGTGTTGCCGTAAGGTTCCTCTATATGCAGCACCTGTGTGGGGCAGGAAGGCCACCGTGTCAGAGAGACCCTTGTCCTCTCAAACTCGGGCATCTTTTTTTTTTTTTTTTTTTCTAATGTTTATTTTTGATAGAGACAGAGCACGAGTGGGGGAGGGGCAGAGAGAGGGGGGAAGACACAGAATCTGAAGCAGGCTCCAGGCTCCGAGCTGTCAGCACAGAGCCCGACGCGGGGCTCGAACTCACAGACGGTGAGATCGTGACCTGAGTCGAAGTCGGACGCTCACCAGACTGAGCCACCCAGGCGCCCCTCAAACTCAGGCATCGACCCATCTAGTGATGGGGACGAGTAGCTGGCTCAAAACAGCAGCTGCATTCGTGGGAAGGCTGATTTCCCAGAGCTCCCACCCCCAGAAACACCAAGCTGCCACGATTTTCAAGTCACTTAAGACAGTGTCAGTGTCAAGGGAGGCCTTGTATCCCGGAGGTCTGCAAAGGACAGCGACAGGGCAGGAGGCGGGCGGGACCTGGCTTCCAGCAGTGGCACCTGTGGTCAAACGGGTGAGCCGACCGTCCAGGTGCCGGCCTGGGTGGCTGCAGGTTTCTCGGTGACAAGAGCGGTTGTGTGCTTATGGCTGTTTGTGTTTCGGGCGTGTTCATTGCACACACATTTGTATGTGTGCCAGGTTCTGACGCTCACGTTGAATGAGAGCTCAGAGGCCGGGCTAGAACAGGTGTGAGCCAGCATGAGTGTTAGTTGTGAATGTTTGTTTTCTCACTTTTCATACCCCTCACAATCATTAAGTCCTTAGGTTGTGTGGCCAGTATGACACTGGCCGGTTGGGCAGGAAGCAGGGGATGACGGCATGGCCCCCTAGCCTCGAAGATGCTTCTAGTCTAGTGGGGAGAAAAGAATTCACTCTGCGGAAGCCATGAGGGCAGAGGACCCGACAGCTTATCCTCTGAGCCCAGGTCATGGCACCATCACCTGGGCCACATGTACACATCATGGCTCGGGGTGAAGGATGCTGGACCGCCCACAAACTGTGTGATCTTGGGCATGTCCCAAGCCTTGGTTCCATCATCTGCCACGTGAGACAGTGGACAGTGCCCTCTCCCTCCCAGGGTAACTGGGAGGATTCAACGAGGGTGAAGCATGCAGTGAGCCCCTGGAGAACATCAGCAAACACCGGTCGTCTTGGGGGGCGTGTGGGTGGCTCGGTTAAGCATCCGACTCTCCATCTCCGCTCAGGTCTTGATCTCAAGGTTGTGAGTCCAAGCCCTGCTTAGGCTCCATGCAGGGCATGAAGCCTACTTAAAAAAAAAACAAAAACAAAAAAAAAACCCCACCAATCATGTTGGATTAGAGTTGACCCTAATGACTTATTTTAAGTGGTTTATCCCTGTAAGATCCTATCTCTAAATAATGCCACATTCCCAGGAATTAGGGGTCAGGACTCCAACATATGAATCTTAAGGGTCACAATTCGGTCCCTAAGAGACCCCTTAGACTTCATAGAGTGGATTTAGACTTCATAAAAAGTTTCTGAAATTCGGAGTCCGTGAAGAAGGGATTCCTAGGACGCCAGTAGGGGTTTCCGGCCACCTCAGTGAATGACTCATGTCCCTTGTCCTCTAGGCCTTGGTGACATGGCGGTCTCAAACACCATAGGAAGCAATGTGTTTGACATCCTAGTGGGACTCGGCATACCCTGGGGCCTGCAGACCATGGTTATTAACTATGGGTCCACGGTAAGTTCCTCTCACTGCCCCATAAGCCAGATGGACGCCAGACACGAGCACTTTATGGGGAATGACAGTGGCCTTGGCCCTGTTCCAGCCGAGAGCTCCAGGGGACCCGCTGCCCCCTTCCCCTTGGCACCCTGGCACCCCCTTTCCTTGAAGGCCTCCGGGACAGCCGGAGGAGCAGCTGTTGGGGAGAAGCCCATGTGTAGCCCCCGTGTGCCGAGCACACATCGGGACGGCCACCCCGCACTGCAGCCTGCGGGCGTGCACGTCCCCTCCGAGTCCTTTCCCTCACAGGCAGGGCCGAGGCCTAAACCCACGTTTGGCTGACCCTCCACTGCCATGTGCTCGCCACGAACACCCGCCTGTGCTTTCCGGAAGGGGAAGGAATACACCGGGGTACGCCAGGCTCTCAGAACGGGGGCCCCGGCAGCCCAGAGATTCAGGGCACCCGTGTTTGTTTTTCCAGGTGAAGATCAACAGCCGGGGTCTGGTCTATTCCGTGGTGTTGTTGCTGGGCTCCGTCGCTCTCACCGTGAGTCTTTCCGGTTCCAGAATTACGTGTCGTTCCATGGGATCCACAGTCACTTGCAGAGTCTCTGAAAGCCCTCCCTCTTCCCTTGGCAGTGAGGCATAAAAATGAGCAAACACAAATTCACAGGTCCCTCCAGACACGGTGCCAAGAATGTTGGCCCCCACCACCACATTTTTGCCTGAGTGACCCAGAAGTCACCAGAGCAAGAGACCCACCTCCCTGTATCCCCACGGCCCAGTCTGTCTCCCCTCACTAGTGCCAGTAAGAGAGAAATTCACCCCTGTCCATCCAAGCTGACAGGTGGGGAGCATGGCTGTCAGGCCTCGGGACCAGGACACCCTCATACTGAGGCCTCCTCACCCCACGTGCCCACACGTCTGTCCCACACACTTTACCTCTGCTTATGCTGGTCAGTCCTTACAGCCACCTGATGATACCATTCCCATTGTGTGGAAGAAATCGAGGCTCGGGTTCGAGAAAGCGTGCCTAGAATCCCAGGGATAGGAGGTGGCAAAGCTGGGATTTGAACCCAGATGGGTCTGTCTCTGTAGAACACATCGTGTTGCTCTGATGGGGTAACTGTGATCCAGTCCTTAGGAAGTCTCAATTCGGAGATGAGAAGGAAAGGCAGTGAAGTGTGGGAGCGTCTAGAAAGAATGTAGAATGAGGATGTGCTCCAAGCCCATCTACACACACACACACACACACACACACACACACACCAAAAGGTGGTCCAAGGGGCGCCTGGGTGGCGCAGTCGGTTAAGCGTCCGACTTCAGCCAGGTCACGATCTCACGGTCCGTGAGTTCGAGCCCCGCGTCAGGCTCTGGGCTGATGGCTCGGAGCCTGGAGCCTGTTTCCGATTCTGTGTCTCCCTCTCTCTCTGCCCCTCCCCCGTTCATGCTCTGTCTCTCTCTGTCCCAAAAATAAATAAAAAACGTTGAAAAAAAAATTTAAAAAAAAAAAAAAAAAAAAAAAAAGGTGGTCCAAGCTGAAGTTTGCCAAGCTGTGAGCCAGTAGATGCATCGGAAGTTTTCCCAGAGAGGGGCTGAGGATGCCAAGTTTTGCAGCAAAGGGAAGACCCAGAGAAAGTCCCTGGTTGTCGCTAGAGGAAGTCCGGGCAGGGAGGCCCTCGGTGCCGAACATGGGTCCTGAGCAAAGTGATGTGTCTGCTCGGGGAGGGCCAGCCCAGAGGGGGCGGCCGCTTGTGTCCCTGGAGCCAGCAGGCCTGGGTCAAGGGCAAGACTCGCCCTTCCATCAGACGGGTCTCAAAGCCCTCAGGGACTCAGTCTGACCAGACCCAGGATGTGCCTTGTGGTACCGCTCCGCCCTTGTCCACATTTTGGAGAAAGTTCTGCGGTTCCTAGTTTGTGTATAGTGGCCCTGGTAAAATGCCTCCCTGTATTCCTCTGTCCCCAAGGCCACTGCTTGTCCTCTGTCCCTCCAGGTCCTCGGCATCCATCTAAACAAATGGAGACTTGACCGGAAGCTGGGGGTCTGTGTGCTGGCCCTCTATGCCGTCTTCTTGTGCTTCTCGATAATGATAGAGTTTAACGTCTTCACCTTCGTCAACCTGCCGATGTGTCGAGAAGACGATTAAAGCCGAGCTACTGCCCACCCCCCACGGGGGGCTGTTCTGGACTCTGATGCCAGCCTCCTCTCTCCCTCCCTCCCCCACCACGAGTCTCTCCTGCCTCGGTGGCCACCGTCTGTTCCTTCACACACTGGAAGGAAGAGCCATCGTGGTCTTTGTCTGGTCACAGGCCAGGCTGCTGGGCATCCTCCTCCTCCTCGGAGTGCTGCCCTCCCCACACAAGGCAAGATTCGGGGGCCGCCATGGGAGTGGCTTCGCAGACCCCCGAGCTGGCAGCCGCAGGGATGTACTTGTGTCTCATCTCTCTCGGACGCTTTAGTGAGGACATCTGTGTGCAGTTTGTCTTTCTGTCGTAGGGCAGCCTCAGAAGTGAGGTGGCCGGCGAATGTGAGGTCCCCTGGGGCAAGTGCAAAATAGGAATGTTGTTCTCCAGTGTCCCCTCTGGGCCAGAGGGTGTGAGTCCCTGAGGCGGCCTGTGCTACACTCAGTCCCTCCCATTTCTGCTGGAAACACTCACACCTCAGAGGGGGCAAGGCCTCCATCTGCTGAGGGTTTGGGGCCACGAGGGCAAACATGCTGCCCCTTTCTCTGGAAAAGCTGGAAGAACGGAAACTGCTTCTCGCCGCAGAAAAGAGAATTTCCTCGCCACTTTTATCGATGCGTTCGGAGAACGAGCAGTGAAATATTAAAAATAAAATGTCATGTCGATCATCATACTTGAAAAATCTCATTCCGTACAAAAAGGCCATGCTGGGGACCAAGAACAGGTAACACCCCGTGGACAAT
Source organism: Panthera onca (assembly GCF_046562875.1). Classification (NCBI taxonomy): domain Eukaryota; kingdom Metazoa; phylum Chordata; class Mammalia; order Carnivora; family Felidae; genus Panthera; species Panthera onca. The sequence continues at coordinate 134,828,090 of NC_138344.1, forward strand.
GAATCCTATGTGTATCAATCATGTCGCACTGACACTAAGACTTTTGGTTCGGAACACAGAAGAGAGTGAAAGACTAACGTCTACCTAGGTGCTAATTCAGAGACACAGTAGACACGGTAGCCATACGTTCCAGACCTTCTGTGTGATGCGGACCTCTGTCGGTTTGCGTTTGTCATTCCTTTGTTAATGCGCTGCTCTCAGAACCACCCCGTTGGAAGACCCAGTGGTCTGTATGCCCAGCAAATTCCATAGCCTGCTGCAACGAGTGTATCACAAGTAACAGTTAATGACAAGATGGGAAATTTCCTGAAAACTGCTGTCTGGTTACCTGGAGGCAAGTATGAAAAAACGTAACTTGGAATTTTTAGAGCCTTACGGTGGGCTCCGCGTGAAGGGCCAAGGACGGGAGGCTGAGTCAAAAATAGAAAAATAGGAAATAATTTTCACCTGCTTCGTAGCTCTCAAATATATATTAAAAAAAGATTTATGAACACAAACCATCCGTGGTTTCTAAAAAGAAAGCACAATTAATTTTATATAGAGGTGTGGTTTTTTTTTTTTTTATTTTTGTAACGTTTCTATTGCAAAAGTCTACTGGATTTGATGCACTTTTAATATTGGGATATTTTGCACGGAAGACTGTATGGCAACTGCCCGTGATAGTGTGAGGACAGGTTTTTAGCCATTCACCTGTAATCAGTCGTCGGGGATGAGCCTAAACCAATAGCTCATTCCTTCCTGAAACACAAAGGTTGTGACTCGAGGTTGAATGTGTGGCTGTGTTTGTTAGGGCCTCCTGATTTTCAGAAGGAGGGAGCGTTCGAGTTGGTGTCCTTTAAGTGAGCGTAAGCCTAAGGTGGGAGGGAACACCGTCGTCGCCGGGCTTCTGTTCTGGATCCACATCAGTGTTAGTAACTATACCACATTAAGGTTCCTCTTTAGTTTCTTTACCTGGATTGGGCTCAGTGGTCTTTCCCTGGAGGGCAAAGGTGATTTTCCTAAGAAATTAGCTAGGTGGGAGCCGGGAGGATCATTCGTATCAACTTCAGATGCGCAGGGTTTCCAAGCCCTCTGTGACCTCTTAGGGAAGCCCACCTGGTCCCTTTGGTCTTACGGACTCCTCTGGGTTTCAGAGTGGGTCTGTCTCCATCTTGACTCTCAAAATTGCCCTGTTGATGTAAGTAGGGTTTGGTCTCTCCATTTAACAGAAAATCTAGCCTCGGAGAGATCAGGTGACTCGAGGTCTGTTGTCAGTAAGTAGAGCAGAGCCAGGCCCCCAGTCATTACCCTTCCCTGGTCAGCCAGTGGGTCGGCCATCCTCGGGTGGGGGTGGGGGGAGGGGGTGGGCGGAGGCATGTCTTTGCCCTTGTGGTTGGTTCTTATTGTTGAAGTTAAGACTTCAGCAAATATTTAATTGACTCCTGGTGCCCCAGCTCGTATCCTAATATCTCTCTCTATCCAGTGTACGTTTTTTTCCCCTGGTAAAGACCAAAAGATCTTTTTCCCTGCAAGGCACAGGCCACATGGCCCCCGAGGGTGTCCCCGCTGGTGTTCACTTCTCTGAATCCTTGTGTAGCTTTTAGAGAATACATCCCAGTGACCCGCCTCTTCCTCAGCGGAGTCCATCTGAGATGATAAAGTGTACTGCTGTTGGCAGTTTGAGGCTAAAATAGTGTTTTTAGTACATAGAGCACTCCTGCTGGCTAATTCTCTTTGGACTCTAATGTGCCAATGTAGCTTCCTTAAAGGATCTGTGCGTTTATTGTAACTAGGAAGCCATGTGCTGTAAGTGAAAAAGTCTCTTATTTAAATATTTTTTCCACCACAGGTTTAAAGAATTGCTTGATTAATTAGGCCTTCATCTTAAAATAATGTTTTTATCGCTCCGCAGGATTACTTCCTTTTATTTTATTCCCGAAGCTAATTAGCATGGGGTAATTACTCTGCGTCACAAATAGGCAATGAAAAAATTAAATTTAGCTCTTCTAATTGGGAGCAGAAAAGAAAAACGGACCGTTGCAACTGAGACTGAAAATGTCTGTAGAATCAGGAGCAGGGGACTCCTGTCAATTTCTGGTTTGGAATTTCCCCTTCCCGGCTCAGGCGTGGACAGGTGGGTGAAAACCTGGCCCCGGAGGAAGGTTCTGGGTCAGCTGCAGGGAGAGACTAATGGTTAAGGGCGCTGTAGACAGGTTAGTCGTTATCCTTCCCATGAGCTGCAGTGTGCCGGTCTCTGTGATTCTCGCCCCTGTGCGCAGACCTCGCCGCCCTTGTGAGTTTTCACCTGCCCATCGCCACCTCTCCCCGCACCTGTTAGGGCTGTTTCTTGCTTCTGTCCATCCCCTCCTTTTACAGACCCAAGCGGTTGATAAGGCAGAACCCTCCCAGAGCCAGATTAAACCAGGTGGGGAATGCACATGACTCTAGGGCAGTCCTGCAGACCCCAACCAAAGACCCCTTCCTGGGCTGCCCAGGGGTCTAGGTCCTCAAGAAAGAAACTCTCACTCTTTCCCTTTAGACGAGGAACTGCAAGCCTGACCACAGCAGCAGGAGCCAGGTACTCCGGGAATGCCGGACTCCACACAAGTGCTGGGAATCCAGGAAGAGTGAGGGTGGCCCCTTGCCGACCCTCTTCCGTCCCCCTGGCGTTTCTCCTACCTGAGTCCTAGGGTCCTCCCTCTCCTTAAGGTAGGGGTGGACAGAGGCGTGATAGGCTGGGAGAGGGTCAGTTCTGAGCCCCCACTCCGCGGAAAAGTGGGGGAGAATCCCAGCACCAGCGGCTGAAGCTGCTTCCATGCCCTGCCCTCCCTCCCCAGGCATGAGATGGGCCAGTGGGGTTCAGGCACTGGAACAGTGTTTGGGGACCTGCCGCGTTGGGGGACTTTCCCCTGGGGGCCAGCAGGAGGGAAGCAGCTTGGGCCGGTGCTCCTCAGTGGCCTTGATGTTCTGATGGGGCTGTGACCCTGACACTGAGTGGGCACTTAGGGAGGGGGTGGCCCATTTGCTCCCACCCCCGTCTCTCCTTCCCCCTGCAGGCCATGCTCCTCCCTGCCTGGAAAAGATGGTTGTGCTGCGTATGTGACAGGCTCTCAGCAAGTGCTTGTTACTTCAATAAACGAGGAACTTGCGTGTTAGGGTGAAAATCTTCAGGATGTTCTTCCCCTGTGCCGTGATTTAAATATTCCTGGGTCTCTCTAATGCCCTCTGAACACAATTCTGTAGGTCTTTCTCCCCATGGGGCAGTTAACAGATGCGTCCGGGGCACCTGAGATGGTTCGTGTCCTGGCAGCTTTGTTGCCACATCACGCCCATAGAAACTTCCAGAAGTTTCTGAAAATGCTCTCTGGGCAGCTCTTGGGTGGCAGGAAATCTGTCGTCTCCCCACCCCACCCCGACATACACACCCAAATGCTGTCTCGCTGACCCCTGCCCTCTTGGTGGATTCGCCCAAGTGTTTGGACACCCCCACCGGGTGTGGACACCTACTTGGGCTTTTCTGGTCTCTCTAGCTGATCACGTGAGCCCCTCAAGCATGAAGGCTCCTTCCGGGCCTTCTCAAAGCACAGAGGAAGGGGACTCTTCCCTCACTGGGTGAACCTTCCCCACTGCATCAGTCATGTGAGCGGCAAAACAAGAGATTCTTCCCATGGACCCATCCCACGAGGCAGAGAACATGGGTGGGACACAGATTTTGTTTGGTTCCTCACTTCGAGCCCAGCGTCTTGCCAACCTGACTCATCGGGGTTGCCGTGCTGTTGAAAACGTTTCCCAAAGGGCACAGACCACGGGGGTACAGATGTTTTTTTTAAAGACCTTTAGGTTATTGTATTTGCTCCTCAATAAGGAAAGCAAAGTGGGATACTGGTTTTGTGGTCAGGCCGTCACTCAAGCCTGGGAGCCAACGGGAGACTATCCGCCCTGTCACCATGCTGCCCAACCTCGAGGAAGTGGGCATCTGTGTAAAATTGGGACAAAAAGCGCTGTTCTCCCATTCCGCCTCCCCCCCCCCCCCCCCCACCCAGGTGGGGCTGTTTTTTCCATCACAACAAGGAAGCCAGCTGGCTGGTATTAGAGCTTTGATATTTTATGGAGATTTTTTTTTTTTAATTCTCATTTTTCAGTGACAAATGGCACCCCGGTTCCATTTGTCTCTGTGAAACCTACACACAGGAGCAGGGGCCGGTAGGCCTGCTTTCTGTCACCTTTTATCTTCGTGTGTTCAAGGTTTTTCCTCGCCTCTTACAGGCATCAGTGCCCATTCATCGGGGTCAGGTGCCCTCCACATACTTTGCGCCAGGGGCCAAGAACATGCTTCCAGTCTGCGGAAACGTCTGAGGCCCAAATACCCCGAGATAGAACTGGGGGCGAGGGGAGGCAGCTCTGAGAGCTGAAAATGCCCCCTGGACCCCCTGAAAGTCCAGCCCTATTTCGTGTAGCTTATCCGTGTATTCGATTTCTGGGCCTGGGATCGGCCGCTCCTTGGTTAAAAGCCTGATGACAAACAGGGACACAATCCACACCTATTCCCACTGTTGCCAGAATTTAAACAGTTGCTTTTTATGTAACATGTTGGTTGGGACTTTTCCATGGTCAAGGCCAATAAAACACTTAATCCTGGAGAAAGTATGTGCTCTCCCTACCCCACCACTGGAAAACACAATTTTTTTAAAGCTATCAAGAAAAAGTACGTGCAGTTGGGTTTCTAGTGGCGTGGTCTGGTATGATCAGCCTTTGTGCGTAAAGGGAAGGTCTCAGACAACAGCTCCCTCCCTGCTCCCGCTCCGGAATTCCCAAGATAGGAATTCCCAGTTATCCAGACGGACAGTCTCCTTTCAAAAGAAGGAGCAAGGCTTTTCCTTACACCAGAAATGACTAGGGTGTGGGCAAGGCAGCTGTGTTTTCCAAATCAAATGTTCCAGTGGGTTTTGGGTTTGTTTGTTTGTTTTCTGTCCACTGGGGCATCCCTGCCCTCCCCTCCAGAGGTGCCCTTTGGAGCTGTAAAAGAGTTCCTGGAGCTTCCTCCACGTGGCTTAGATCAAGGATATTTGGGGACCCAGCGGACAGAGGCTGTGGCTGAGCTTCTGTGGCCGGACCTTGGGGAACGTCTTAAGGGGGCTGTTAGTCTGGGAGGCTGGATGTCCAGTTCGGAGCAAAGTGCCTTCTGCGTGTGTCTCCTGGCCAGCAGCTGCCAAGCCGGAGTAGTTGCTGGGTGAAGACAAAAAGAGCCTTGATTACCTAGAGAGGAAAGAGGGCTGCCGGCCAGATGGGGCCAGGCCTGTGGGCAGAGGCACGAGCTGCCAAGAGAAAGGCCAAGCAAGGAGAGGCCGGGCACATTGCAGATGCCCAGGAAGTAGGCTGGGCATGGTTTCTGCAGGGCCATGGGATTTTCCTGGAGGCTAGCCATGACTTACCAAGCAGCAGGTAGAGGGAATCAGGGGGCTCTTGTGTCCAGACAGAACTCGCTTAGAAAACGACCAAACCCAAGAACTTCTGGGGCTGTTCCACAACACTTGAGTCCCCCACGAGACCTTTCTGGCATGCGGGGCTCAGTGCCCACCATCCTTGTTCATTCTAACAGGCAAAGCAGGAGCAATGAGTTGAAAACTTGTAAATAATAAATATATTTATCTCACTATTTATTTTTTCAATAACTGTGACCTCCTGCACTGTGAATGCTCTGTGATATGAGATTCTTAGTTTAATAAAACTGTCATTAAATTTGAATGAATTGATACCATTGGTTACTAAACACTGGCATGAGTTCATTTTTGTTGTGACGAAAAATCTAGAGTAAATATGAACTAAATCTTTATGAGAAACCTAGCAGTCAGTATTGTAATGCAATATATCAAAATCTGTACACTGTCAATAAAATAAATGAGCACAAGTTGTCTTTCCCTATATAGAGCTCCCATTCACGTTTTAACAGACCTACCTCTCTGTACGTTGTGAAAGAATCATTTGCATTGGAATAACAGCTATTTAAAACCATTCTAGTTTGGGGCGCCTGGGTGGCTTGGTCGGTTGGGCGACTGACTTCAGCTCAGGTCATGATCTCACGGTCTGTGAGTTCGAGCCCCGCGTCGGGCTCTGTGTTGACAGCTCAGAGCCTGGAGCCTGTTTCAGATTCTGTGTCTCCCTCTCTCTCTGCTCCTCCCCTGTTCATGCTCTGTCTCTCTCTGTCTCAAAAATAAATGTGAAAAAAAAAATTTAAAAAAAAAAACCATTCTAGTTGCATATTGAGAAAATTCAAAAAGGTTGAGGCTTGGACCTTTTTACTGACGATGATTGGAAATGAAAAAAACAAAGCAGAAATTTTGTAACCTATCTTGACCAGCACGTGTGAGTTCGGAGTGAGCCAACCATTTGCTACCTCATCAGCAAGGCCAGCTTGATGAGCAGGGGACGACCCACGTAGTCACCAAGGGCCTCACACTCAGAAGGGCCCCAGTCTTGGTTATCGCCATTCTAGAATTCATGATTTTTTGAAAAGGGGGCCCACATTCTCACTTTGGCACTGGGCCCTTCCAGTGATGTCTGGTTCTGTTCATCTGGAATAGGTTAGGCCATCAGCTGTGGTGTTAGGCGACACTCAGATTAGGAGGAGAGCTTCTAGTTAATTCCTTCATTCTGCAAGTGTCCTGAGACCCACCTGCCTCAGCTGCCACCACAAACTTTAACAGGCTCATGAATCACCTGGGCAGCTTGTTAAAAAGCAGATCCTGGTTCAGCAGGAATGGGATGGAGACAAAGATGCTACATTTCCAGCAAGTTCTCAGGTGCTGCCAGTGCTGCTGGTCTACTTTGAGTAGTGGGGAGCTAGATCAGTCCTGCTCGGAGTACGACGGGGGCACCTCTGCAGACTCACAGGCTGTTCCCAATCTGCAACAAGACGAGGAGAGAAACAATATAAACATCTATGGCACTATGATGGGTAATTTTATGTCTGAATCTGTTTTTTTTTTTCATTGCATTTTCTAGTAATTTATTTAAAAATTTTCTTTTACTTATTTTGAGAGAGAGAGTGCAAGTGGGGTAGGGGCAGGGAGAGAGGGAGAGAGAGAACCCCAAGCAGGCTCTGCACTGTCAACACAGAGCCCAGTGTGGGGCTCCAACTCACCAACCTGAGATCATGACCTGAGCCGAAGCCAAGAGTCGGACGCTTAACCGACAGAGCCACTCGGATGCCCCTATAGTAATTTACTGTATTTTATTAAAATATGCACCCACAGTGAGTTAAAATCTAAATATATATTTTAAAAATCTTTCCACAGGTAGAAATTCTACTTTCAAAGACAGACAGAAACCCCTTTTGTTTTAACTCTTTCCTGTTGAAAGTCAATCCATGATAGTTTTGGTAATTCCAGTCCAGTAATCTCTGTGGGTCCTGCAGCCCTGCGCTCTTTTTTTTTGGGGGGGGGGTGGGTGGAGAGAGAGAGCATGTGCACACACACGAACAGGGGAGAGACAGAGAGAGAGAGAGAGAGCGGATCCCAAGCAGGCTGTCTACACTGTCCGCACAGAGTCCGATGTGGGGCTCGAACTCACAAACCACAAGTTAACGACCAGAGCCCAAGCCACATGCTCTTGGTTCTGAGCATCTCAGCATCCCTCAGTCCGTCTGGTGCTTTGTGACTCACAAAGCCAGTGAAACACAGGGCAGGTATGGTCTCCATGCCACAGATGGGGAAATGGGGTAGAGAGAGCAAGCTCGCTGTGCACAGGAACTCCGCTCCTCACTGAGCTGGCTGAGAAGCTGTTTCCTTCCACTGCCCACAGCTGCCCACACGAGAAAAGGTAGCAGGCGTTTAGCTGAATCTATCGCCTCCCGGGGGCTCACCTCCTAGTTGATTTCACACCTCAGGCTCTGTCAACTTGCTTTGGATGTTGCTAGAAGTTGCTCCAGGCGATTCCAAGTTCACCATGGTCCTGGTACAGGTGGTCTGATAGTCCACTGAATGGGCCTGTGCAGGCCGGAGTCCACCAGGCAGCGCGGAGGGGAGGAGTGGATTCTGACCTCCCTCTGTCCCCACGAAAGGCACTGTCTTCTGAAACTCTGCTTACACTCCCTGCCTCTGAGGTCTCGTGTCCCACCCTCTGCCCTGCATGTGTCATCAGACCACGATACCCCTGGCCTGTCATTCTCCTAATCTTTCTGCAGGTTTTAATACTGTGGATTTTTATCCTCTCTAATAAGCAAACTCACTCCTCTGGGCCCCACTTCTTTATTCCTGCCTGGCTTTATTCTGTCTCCTGGCTTCCCTTCTACCTGCCCCTTAAATGAAAGTGTTCATCTGCATACCATCCTGGAGTGTCTTTCTTCTGTCCGATGGTTCTCAATCCTGGCTGCCCATCGGAGTTATCTTGGGAGCTTTGACACACACAGCTTCCCTGAGCCCCACCCCAGAGGTGACCAGGTTGGCCTGGGCACCATGGTTTTCTTTCTTTTCTTTTTTTCTTTTTTTTTTTTTTAATGTTTATTTTTGAGACAGAGAATGAGACAGAGTGTGAGCAGGGGAGGGGCAGAGAGAGAGGGAGACACAGAATCGGAAGCAGGCTCCGGGCTCTGAGCTGTCAGCACAGAGCCCAATACAGGGCTCGAACGCACTAACTGTGAGACCATGACCTGAGCCAAAGTCGGACGCTCACCAGCTGAGCCACCTCAGGGGTGATTCTAATGTGCAACCAACATCAAGAACCACTGGTCCGGCTCAGCCTCTCTAGATGCAGCAATGATAGGAACCTTCACAACCGTCCCCCAAAGCACCAGCCCCAAGAGGCTTAGTCCCTCTGGGGCCCCTGCACTTCCTGTTTTTTAAGTTTATTTATTTATTTTGAGAGAGTGCATGAGCAAGGGAGGGGCAGAGAGAGAGTGAGAGAGTATCCCAAGCAGGCTCCACACTGTGAGCACGGAACCCAACACAGGGCTTCAACTCACAAACCGGGAGATCCTGACCTGAGCCAAAATCAAGAGTCGGACACTTAACTGACTGAGCGCCCCAGGTGCCCCCTTACCTGCACGTCTAACCTCCTGTTGGACTCTTCAGCCTCCCAAGTGCCTCAAAGTCAGGGTGACCAAAAATAATACAATTTTTTAACGTGGGCAAGTGTTCACAGCAGCTTTAGTCAACACAGCCAAACACTCAAAAGAGTGCAGAGGGATCTTCTAAAGCAGGAATCGATTTGTTCTTCTCCTGCTTGGAAACATTGAGCGACTCCCAGTTGCCTCAACGGGCCACATTAGACCCTCCGCGACCATCAACCATCGTCACCTCCCTCTTTGCCTGTCCTCATGCTGTTTCGTCTGCTTGAAAGAGGTCCCCCACCCCTTGTCCTGCACGAACCTGCCCTTCTGCCTTCAAGGCCTTCCTAGACCTCTAGCCCAGAACGAATCACCTGCCTCTGGTTTCTTATTATCTGTCGCTGGTGAGACTGCTTTGATTATTCTTTAGCAAGTATGCATCTGGAATTTTCTAGAAGAGTTTCAACTTGATATATACTCACCCATGGCCCCCGCCAACTATAGAAGGGCACCAATTCGGGGATGTCTAAACTACTTCTCTCAGATGGGCCCTTGAAGCTAAAAAAGAACACATTTTGTCACCCCCTGATTTATTCGATAGGCCTGCTCTGTGCCAACCATCAAGCCAACTGCTGGTTGCAGAGATGGAAGGCCCACTTCCAACCGGTTCAGGGAGTCCCCAAGTTCTCGGGAGGAGTGCGCTCAGAGGCAGGAGCCCGGAGAAAGGGCACCCAGTCGTACTGACAGGGCAGACACTGACCCCAGCTGAAGCTCAGTGGACAAGGGGGGTGAGGAGGGGTGATGGCAAGCAGCTGATGCACAAGACAGGAACCATGCAGAAGTCAAGTCGTTCAGATTTAAAAAGAGGCAATGCGTAAAGGAAAAATATGACATGGGGATATTCAGATATCCCCAAGGGATTCCAGCTGGGAAACTTATGGGGCCTGTGGGAGGCAGAACAATGGCCCCCGAAAGAAGCGCATGTCCCAAATGCCCGGAACCTGTGAATGTGGCACCTTATGGGACAAAGCGGACTTTGCAGATGGGGTGAAGTTAGGGGTTCTGAGATGGGAGACTCTCCTGGATTGTCCCAGTCGCCCTGATGTATTTATTCACAAGGATCCTCATCAGAAGGATGCCAGGTGTCAGAGGGAAGCGGGGATGTGATGATAGAAGCAGAGGCCAGGGGGATGTGGGGCCACGATCCAGGGATTTTTCAGCAGCCTCCAGAAGCTAGAAAGGCAGGAAACATTCTCCCCTGGGGTCCCCAGAAGGAAAACGGGCTGCTGGTACCTTGATTTTAGTCCACTGAGACCCATTTTGGATTTCTGACCTCTGGGACTGCGGGTTAATACAACTGAGGTGTTTGAAGCCACTAACGTTGGGTAATTCGTTACAGTGGCCACGGGACGCTCGTGCAGAGATTATGAGTGGGACGAGGAGGGGGACATGGAGGGAGGCCGAGGCTGCCAGGGCCCCTGGGGGTCAGGCAGTGGGGAGCCACTGAAGGCTGCCAAACAGGACAGTGGCCGCTTTGCCTTCCAGTGTCCGAATGATCTCTCGGACTGCAGATGGAGAAGCGCTGGGCCCCGGGCGCGGTGGCCGGGCTAGAACAGAGCGATCGGCCAGGAGTCCAAAACCCAGAAAAGAGGTGAGGACACTGGCGGAGAGGGGAGGCTGGCTAAGCGCAGGTGCTCGATGCTCACCGAGTGACTGGTGGGCTTCTGTTTGGTGCCGTCGCCCACAGGACCCAGGAAGGAACTGATTATCGAGGTAAAGGAGAAGGTCCGGAGAGGAGGGCTACCAGCTTCCCCACAGGAAGCCCTGGGGAGGAGCAGGTTGGAGTCCAGGAAGCCTGTGGGACCCTCATTGGCTAAGTGACTTAGCCTCTCAGAGAACACTCCCTCCTCTGCAAAACGAGGGTCGTAAAGCCTATCACACAGGGCTCTGCGGCCCATTGTGTGAGATAAGGGATCCGACCCCACGCCCAGTGCCTCCAGTCTGGCGAACACCCGAGACAGGCAGCACTGGTGCGGGCGAAAAAGACACCTTGCTCGTCCAGAGCTCCTCCCCACTGCTCTCTCTCCAGCAGGGCGAGGGAGAGCACGCACTTGACCTCTTGAAGGGGGAACATGGGCTTAGGAGTGGTGAGGATTTGGGGGAGTTCAGGTAGGACATCAAGAACCAAGCCTGCGGGGCAGGAATGACAGTTTCTCCCACAGAGAGGAGACCCCCTGTCTGCCTTGAGACTCAGCCCTGGGACCCAGGAGCGGCAGGAAAAGAAGGAGATGGAGAGGGGGGTGTGGTGGGTGGGTCTCAGGCTGCCTTCTTGGGGATCTCTGCGCTGGGAGGGAGAGCACCCAAGATAAAAGCTGTGGGCAACGGGGGCGCTTGGGTGGCTTGGTCGGTTAAGCGTCCGACTCTTGGTTTCGGCTCAGGTCACGATCTCATAGTTTGTGAGTTTAAGCCCCGCATCGGACTCTGCGCAGATGGTGAGGAGCTTGCTTGGGATTCTCTCTCTGTCTCCTTCTCTCTCTGCCCCTCCCCCACTCGCTTTCTATCTCCCCCAAAACAAATAAATAAACATTTAAAAAAAAAAAAAAAAAGAGCCATGGAGAACAAAGAGGGCCAAGGGCTTTTGAGACAGCCCTTCTCTGGCCAAGCTTTGGTCAGGCTCCTCTGATCTCTCTTCTCCACGAGGCCCATGACCTCTGGGCCTCCATGTTGGCCCCCACCCTGTCCACTTTCAGGAGCAATCCTGCTAAGTCGGTCTAGACAGAAGCCCCAATCCTCCACACTGGTCACCCTCGACTTGCGATCTGGCTCCTTGTCCCCCACTAACCCCAGGGGACGCCGACCACCCTGGCCCGCCTTCGGCAAGAACCCACAATCCGTCGTACCCCTGACATGTAGCCAGAATCCCTGTACCCCTGATGTTTCCTCTCAGTAATTTTCCATCCACGGACCCCACCCTGCTCCTTGGATAGAAACCCCCACGTTTCCTTGCTGTCTGAGGATTCGAGCCCAATCTCTCTCTCCCACTGCAGGGGTCCCTGCCCCCGAGGCGATAACCTTCCTTGTTCTTTAGCCTCCTTCTTTAGCAAGGGTCACGAATCAGTTTTTCTTTAAAGCTTGCCAGATAAAAAAGCTTGCCGCACTCCGCCCTTGGGGCCTCTGGGAGGAGCCAGCGGGGCCAGCCGGCAGAGTCCAGGGTGGGCTGCACTGTCAGGCAGGCAGAGAGGCTAGGCTGCTCCCGGGTGCAGGACCCAGAGCATTCCTGCGGAGCTCCAAGCGGGACTGACCCGGACCTCTGGGCTGGGGATTCGGCTGAGGAGATCCGGGGAGGCTTCCTGTGATGCTGAGCCAGGTAGAGTGCTGGGACCAAGTGGGGACTGTCCAGGGTAGCCCTGAAAGTCCCGCGTCCTGGGAAACCCATCGGGCTGCGACAAACTGAGATATTGGTCACCCCAGGTCACCCGTGCAGTCACGGAGCCCATGCTTAGAAAGCCCCACCGGTAGAAGGCTCTCGTGCCTGGTTTCATGTTCTGCTGTTGCTGCCTTGGAATCTGCAATACTTTTTGAGCACAGGGTCACACATTTTCATGTGACAGTGGGTCCCACGACTCACGTAGCCTGCCCTGCCCTAGACCAAGATCCCTGTGAGGACCACAGCCCACAGTTTCAGGATCTGAGACATCTGCAGACGAGACTCCTGGGAAGCGTGGGTGCTGCTCCTTCCTTTCCCCAACATCGACTTGCCTGAGGCAGCATTAATTAGTAGCAGCTGAACTGAACCCCAAAATTCCCCAAACACACACCTCTTGGCACCCCTGTCAGGGGCAGGGCACAAGGTGGAAGGCATTGCACAGCCTCGGGATCTGCAGATTCCTCGGGATCAAACTGACCAGCCTGTTGCCACCCCATGATTTTAAACAAACCTGCCTGGCTTTTCTCACCAGGAAGGTTTGAGGACACCACACTTGATTTTCAGAGGAAGTGAGTATCCCCTAAAGGGAGAAGTGAGATAGAAACAAATCACGGCATGACCACCAAGTAGTTAAGGAACATCTTTTTTGCCAAGCCTGCTATACAAAGAAGTGTTAGATACAGTCCTTACCCTCGAGACAAAAACGAACAAGGAGGATTAGTCGTTATCAATATGGCACCCCTCAAAGATGGGCACTTACGCTTTCTTAGGCAGTAATTAATTTTTCCCTCATCCCTGTCTTGAGAGGTAAATAGGGTCCTACCTCCAACCCTTTACTCACACAGTCACGTTCCTCCCCAAAGGTGCCCTTCCCTTATTTCTACCTGTTGAAATCCTACTCCAGAAGAATGCCAAAGAACAGTGACTTGAACAGGATAGGATTTTATTCTCTGTCACATAGAAAAAGACAAAGGTGTTCAGTCCAGACTGGTGTGGCACTCCATGGTGGCGGCGACCCAGCCTCCTTCTCTGTTTTTGTCCTATCTTCCTACGTGAGGCATATAGCCTCATAGTACAAAATGGCTGCCAACCTTCATCTTGACTGCAACCTCATGAGAGATTCTGAGTCAGACCCAACTAGTCAAGCCGCTCCAGGATTCCTGAGCCATGGAAATGGTAAGATTATTAAAAAAAAAAAAAAAAAAAAAAGTGTTTACTGTGCTTAAAGCTGTTACATTTGGGGTAATATTTTATACATCAGTGGGTAGGTAATATACTCTGTACACAGGTTTTATCTCATTTATTTAACCATCCTGAACCCCTAATCTGGGCACACATGAATGAATCACACATGGTTAAAGACTGCGTACCAGACTACGAAGAATTCCCAGGGGAGGGGGGCAGAAGTTATAAGTCCTTGCCCTCAGAGCTGTCTCCCCACCTTGACACGTAGGGTCACAGTACCTGGCACACAGTAGGAGTTCCCAGAGAAGAGCCTCGGGTCTCCTGGCTTGCCTTCTGGTCGGATGAGCCAACTCAGATCTGATGAGCTGCTAATGTTCAGTCATCTGGCCTCTTGTCAAAAATGGATTTGTTTCCCAGAAGTCACTGTTTCCAAGGCTTTCCAGTCCCTCACTCCAGGTGCTGCCGAGAGAGCCATGTTAACAAGGCAAGTGAGTCTCTCCCGAGCCAGCTGCCCCCCCACTGCCTGCACCCATGTGAAGGGCTGAGTCCTTTCAGGCCCGCCAAGGGCCACCTCCTCCTCTGTGCCTCCCTGGCCATCCTTCACTGGGGGGAGAAGGGGGCAAAGAAGATGATCCTGAAAAATGACTCCCACGTACCGAATCTTTAGAAACCATATTGTTAGAGCAACTTGAACTCTACCTATAACTTGTGGCCTTGTTTCCTTACATAATAAACTATATAATGCTCTACTATAAATTCCACACATGCAATTGATTCTCACCAAATGTTTTCACGAAGGGCTGCCAAACTCTTGTACCTCTAACACACCTATGGTTGCAACCGATGAACTATAGGAATGCTATAGATTATCACATTTTTGTCTACACTAACGTGTTCAACCAAAGCAAATCAACAAAGGCATAACTCAGAATTTACTCCTTCATCAATGACATGAATAAATTCTCTGCAAAATCAAACAGTAGTTCTTGAAAACTGGAAGAATATTTGCTTGATTTTTTTGTGTTTTTCATAACATAATGACTACAGATACGACATGCTTTTTAAAACAGCCTTTTTTGAAGTATAATTGACATACAAGAGTTGTGCATATTAAAGTATACAATTTGATGTTTAATTTTTTTTTTAATGTTTATTTATTTTTGACGAGAGAGACAGAATGCGAGTTGGGGAGGGGCAGAGAGAGAGGGAGACATATAATCTGAAGCAGGGTCCAGGCTCTGAGCTGTCAGCACAGAGCCCAACGCGGGGCTCAAACCCATGAACCGTGAGATCATGACCTGAGGCAAGGTCAGATGCTTAACCGACTGAGCCACCCAGGCACCCCAATGTTTATATATATGTAAATATCCATGAAATAACCACCACAGTCAAAATAATGAATATATCAATCAACTCCAAATGTTTTCTCACGCATGGTCTTGTTTTTCTGGTCATTTCCATACAAATGTAGTGGACACTGTTGATTATCTACCCAATACCTATTCTCTCCTTCCTTCCCAGCAGAACCTTAGCTTTGATTGGGTCTCAACCCCACCCCACCATGATCTGGGGGAAGATCACTTCCAAGCCGAGGACCAAGTATGGGTCCTAAGTAACATAAGCCACCATGGCATGACATTCTCCGGGTGACTGGGGCAGGTGTGTGGCTTAATATGGCCAATCACACTACATGTACTTCTGTCCTAGGCTTTGGAGAGAGGCTTTTCCCCTTTCCTGCAGGATGGACCTAGAAAGCATGACCTTCACTGCCATGGACAGCTCTCTTGGAAGCTTACAAGAACTAACCCAAGGATGGAGTCAGTGCCAAGGAGGGCAAAGCAGAGAAAGGGACCAAAAGAGTGACTGATGGCAGCATTGAGTCCCTGACCCTTTACTTATCTTCTAAAATGGCCTTGATGATCCCTGCCTTCTGGTCTCCACACCTTTATTTAATCCCCTGCCTTTGAGTGTAGACAGGACCTGTGACTTTCTAATAGAATAGGTCCAGGGGCACCTAAGTGGCTCAGTCGGTTAAGCTCCTGACTCTTGACTTTGGCTCAGGTCATGGTCTCATAGTTTGTGAGATCAAGCTCTGGGATCCTCCTGACAGCACAGAGCCTGCTTGGGATTCTCTCTCTCTCCCTCTCTATCTGCCCCTCCCCTGCTCTCACTCTCTCTCTCTCTCTCAAAATAAATTTTAAAACTTAAAAAAAAAAAAAGAATAGGACCAGAATGATGGGATGTCAGTTCCACGATTAGGCTCTGTAAAGCTGTGATTTCCATCATACTCTCCCTGTTGCCTTCTCAGCTTCACACTTTGATGAATCAAAGGCCATGTTCAATGCCACAGGGCACTGAAGATGGCCTCCAGCCAACAGCCAGCAAGAAACTGGGTCCCCTGAAGGAACTAAATCCTGCCAACAGCCATCTGAGTTTGGAAGCAGACCCTTCCCTAGTCGAGCCTTCAGATGAGACCCCAGCCCAGGCCAACAACTTGAGTGCAGCCTTGTGAGGGACCCTGAAGCAGAGGCAACCATCAAAATTTTGCCAAGACCCCCCCACCCCGACTCACAGAGTCTGTGAGATAGCAAATTTGTGTTGTTTTAAGCCACTAACCTTGGGGGTAATTTGTTACACAGCAATAGATACCTGATGCACTTCCTGTCTCTGGGCTTCAAGTTGTAAGAGACAATCCATTTCCTTTGTACTCAATCCACTTAGATTCAGAGCTTTCTGTCACTTAAACCCAAGAGCATCTTCCTGTGGCTTGGCTCATTCACGAACCTAAAAAGTCCTCAGCACAGGACTTCCATGAGCTCCCAGTACCTCACTGGTGTCACTGTATCAACTGAGGATATTCCTGGCCCCAGTTTTAGCTCATCTTCGGACAGCACAAAGCAGAGATAATCCTCACAATGGCACAGAACTCCGAAATGGAGCAGCTTTCCTTCTTGGTAACAAATTGTTTTTATTTAGCCAATAAGAGCTTCTTAAGTGTTTACTGTTCACAGAGTTCTCCACTGGTTATTGCTGGGTGGGGTGTAGAAAAGAATTTAGAAGGAGGTGTATTCCCCGCTCCTAAGGAGCCTGTACTCACACTAAGGATAATTGAAGCATGAGAATATTAGAGTGTCTAGAAATATGTAACGAGTGCAGGTTAAGAGGGCACCTCGGTTGGGAACAGACAGGCTTCAGGGACAGATCCTGGAGTCAGATGAACAAATGCAGCTGGTCGTCTTGGCAGGGAGAGGAGTTCCCTGAGGCAGATCTTCAGAGCCTCTAGTTCCTGCCTCAGGGATGAATGGTGTTGGCCAAGTGGGAGTGGGAGAGCAGACAAGAATCTGCTGCCTCCATAATCCAGGCCGAGGGCTGCTTTAAAAACTTTTGGAGGTGTCTCGTGAACATCCTCTCTCTGCGGAGACCAGTGCCCGAGACAGCCTGCGTGGTCTCCGATGAGACGCGCAGAATATGTCTGTCAGGGCTCTGTCCTTTCCAGAACCTGGGGAATCCCCGAGTGCCCCCTGGGTTTCACAAGGCACACCCACGCCAGTGTCAGATGCACCTTGCGGACAGATAGAGCCTCAGAGAAGACAGAAGTAAGATCTCAAACCAGCCCCCGGGGGTGCCTGGGCCCTCAGAAGTGTTTCTTTAGCCAGTACGGTACTCTAGAAATCTGAAACAGTCCTATAAAATTCCAGATTTCCAGGATTTGCTTTTTTTTTAGTTGTAAGGCCTTGTACGCCCAGCCCTCATTCCTGCTGAGCAGACGTCACAAGAACTGAGAAGACGCTGTTGCTTTCCCCAGAGTCTAGTTCCCAGGCCACCTCAGCCCCTATGCAGCCGGTGCAGACATTTTTTTCCTGGCTGACCCCTGAGGATACAGATTGATTTTGCAATAATAAAGTGGTTTCCCTCCCACTTTTATTTTTTAATTTTTTAAAGTTTATTTATTTTGCAGGGGTGGAGGGAGGGCAGAGGGCAAGGGAGAAAGAGAATCCCAAGCAGGCTCCACGCTGTCAGCACAGAACCCGATGTGGGGCTTGATCTCACCAACCGTGAGATCATGACCTGAGCTGAAATCAAGAGTCACAGGCTTAACCAACTGAGCCTCCCAGGTGCCCCACCGCCCGCCACGTCTTTTAAGATTTCTCTAAAGTAACAGGGAATGAAGACGAGGGGGCTTACTGGGGGCCCAACAATGGAAAAAGCCACAGAAAGAGCTGTTTCCTGTATCTATTTTTGCAAAATAAAATATCCCAAATAGCAACCATTTTATTATATGTCACCAATTTACCAGCCGGGAGTTCAGGCAGGTCTGGCCTAGTGATCCTCCTGTTCCACGGAACAGTGACAGAGGTCACTGCGTGGATTTAGCCGGCAGATGGGCTGGTCTGGAGAATCCAAACGGCCTCGCTCACATGTCTGCTGCCTTGACTGATTTGCCAGGCTTCCCGGCCAGAGACTGAGGGGGATTTGAGCCAGTGTGTCTGATTCCCCAGCTTTGCCCTCCCGCCCCCGCCCCTGCCCCCAGCCCTTCTCCGCACTCCAGCAGGCTGATCCATAGGGACTCCTCACCCACAGGGACCGACCGAGGGGCTCCCAAGCCCTCTGGCTTCCAGCAGGCTTGGGCAACTTGGGGACACCCTCGCTGCAGATTGGCGGGAGGGAAAAGACTCGGAGCATTTCTTTTCCTGGCTGCCTCCCTCAGGGTCACTGTGAGCTGGCTGTGTTCCTAGACTGAGGGACCCTGCTCCACTCCCCTGGCAAGGGGAGGACAGGACTCTCTGCTTTTGGGTCTGGAAACTACCCCTTCTCCCCATCTTTGGGCTGAGGAAGGTAACGGATCTGAGGTTGACAGCACTCTCTCTTGCATTTCCCAACCTACAAATTTATTAAACCCTCCTCAAGGGGCACCTGGGTGGCTCAGTTGGTTAAGCATCCGACTTTGGCTCAGGTCATGATCTCACGCTTCGTGAGTTCGAGCCCCACGTCGGCTCTGCTGTCAGTGCAGAGACTGCTTTGGATCCTGTCCCCCTCTCTCTCTGTCCCTCCCCGGCTCTCTCTCTCTCTCTCTCTCTCTCTCTCAAAAATAAAAATAAAACCAAAACCCTCTTCAAATTATCCTAATCAGATGTGCCATTTGTTTGCTGTGAGATCTGACTGATACATTAAAGACCTTAGTCATGGTACAAATAATAGCTAATACTTACTGAGTACTTACTATATGCCAGGCTCTGTTCTAAGCCCCTTACCTACATGAACTCATGCAACACTCGCAGCAACCCTGTGAGGTAGGCACTGTTATTATCCCATCTCACAGATGAGGAAGCTGAAGCACAGAGAGGCAAAGTCGTTTGCCTGAGGTTACACAGCCACTAAGTGACAAAGCTGGGATTTGAACCCTGGCAGCCCGACTCAAGCCCCTGCTCTCAACGACTACTCTAGATAGAAGGAAAATATCTGGGGAAAGAACACACTCTATTTCCTTAATGTCTCTTATCTAACTCAGAGGAAGGTTTGGGGAAGTTTTAAAAAGCAAGACTGTGCCGTGAGACTTTTTTTCTTGGCTAATCGTCCCCAGAAACTCCAGCAAGGCTTAAAGGTGACCTCCTGGGGGTTACCTTTCCCTGAAAAGTCCCAGGGTGCTCCTCAGGACTGAGTCTGTTTGCCCTCAGCTGTGTGGAGGGAGGAGGAGGCTGAGGAGCTGGTGGAGGTGAGAGCTGCCCATGAGGACCCCAGAGATGCAAACCAGCCTCTTATATTTTGGGGTAATAAGTTGAAGTGTTCATCTGTTTATTGCCATAGCCCCGCCACAACTGGACGTCCTCCAGGCCCAGCAAGAAGTGAAGACAGAGAAGGGGCTGCAATCATGGAGAGCCTGGACTCCCTGGTGACGACTAACAGAAGCCCGACTCCAATTGTATTTGAGTTTTTAAAAAAGGAAAAGAAAAAGGACTGTATTCATTCTTGTAACAGAGAGGTCGAATGGTGCAGCTGGCTGTAGACACATCAGAATCTAGACCTCACAGGTGACACTAGGGCCCCATCTCTCCTTGCACTGCTTTTTTCCATCTTGGCTTTCTTCCTGAGTACATTTTACCACATGGTGGCTCAGAGAGCTATTGTGCTACCCCAAGTTCATACTTTCCCAGCTTAGCCAGCTTGAGGTGGGGGGAAGACTGCTGGCTTTCCTGAACAGTGCCAACGAAAAGTCCCAGGGAAGGATCTTATTGGCCCAATTGGGTCACGTGTTGATCCGTGAACCAGCCAATCACTGTGCCCAGTTAAGTGTAGGGCTCTGATTGGCTAGACTAGAATATGTGTTCCCGGTCAGTTGGGGGTAGTTGTCATCTCCACCTGAACCCAGCCGGGAGGAGTAGCTCCTTAAAGGGAAACCAGGTGCCCCGGTACCAGTATTAACAAAGAAACAGAGGCTAGGGGCAGGGGGAAGGAACCTGCGGGTCCAAACAGCAGCAGATGCTCACTCCCCCAGCAGGTGTCCTGAGATCTGTCCGGGGAGAGGAGTGGGGTGTGTGAGGGCTTGAGCGAGTCAAACAGGGACCCAGGAAGGACACTCAGGGCCAACTTGTCAGAGGCCACCACTAAGAGAAGCTGCTTGGATTTCTGGAATCTCGGCAACTTCCTTTTCGGTCAGTTACCAGCAACAGGGGCAGGGTGGACCTCGTCTGGTGTCTACCTGAGGAATTCGGTCTTCACAGAGCAGGTGAGCAACAGGCCTCGTGGAGGCTTCTGTCGGGATGTGGTGAGAACCTTGGGGCTGGTCCCATGGAACCCAGGCTTCGAGGGGCTTGTCCTGTTTCTCAGCCGCAGCCTAGGAAGCTGAAGGAAACCTTTATTTGGGGCGGGGGTGGGGGGGAAGTGGGGGGTTAGTCACAGTCGGCATCAGCATGGTAGGGCCTGAGGGATCGTTGTAGATATGACAGTCGGATAGACCTCTTTCCTGGGGGCCAGGGAGGCCAACAGGCTGGTTCCAGCAACAAGAGACTAATAATGCCACCTGGGGCAGGTGCCCGCTTACACTCATCACTATTACAGCCCAGCAAGTTGAGGCACCAGGAAGTGATGTTCCTGGGGCTACCCCCGCTGGAAGGTCCTGGGGTTGGACATGAACACAAGTCTATTCTCAAAGCTCATGCGTTCAGACAGGAGCTACAGTCCTATCCAGGGAGATGTAGAAAAGATTCTGGTCCAGGGAGCAGACGGTTGAGCCTCCGGAGGAGAGGAAAGGTGAGTGGGAGCTTGGCTATGATCTAATGCGGGAGCCTGGAGGGATGCAGACAGAGGAGGAAGTGATATGGCCGGAGGAGTCAGCGTAGCCTCTTGGACACGGCAGTTTTACAACAAAATAACAGTTTAATTGAGATAGAATTCACGTACCATACAATTCACCCACGTAAAGTGTAGTTCAAAGGTTTTTAGTTTGACCACAAAGTTGTGCAACATCCTCACAGTCAATATCAGACCATTTTCTTCACCATCCACCCCCCTAAAAAAAAATCCCGGAGCCACTAGCAGTCATTCCCCGTGCTCCCTTCCCCCCAGCCTCTAGCAACCACCAATTTAACTCTCTTTCTATATGGATTTGCCCATTCCGGACATTTTATGTAAATGGGATCCTACAGCATGTGATCCTCTGTAACTGGCTTTCTTCCGTTGAGCTCTTTGCCAAGTTCATGCATGTTGAAGCCTGTATCAGTACGCCATTCCTTGTTATGGCCTCACATTATGCCACTGTATGGACGTACCACATTTTGTTTATCCACTCATCAGTTGATAGACGTTTGGACTGTTTCCACTTTTTCACTGATACGGCCAACACCGCGATGAACATTCATGTACAAGCATCTGTGCGAACACGTGTGTTCATTTCTCTGGATACCCACGTGGGGGGTGGCACCGCAGGGTCATGTGGTGACTCCAGGTCTCACCTTTGGAGGAACTGTCAGACCGTTTTCCCAAGTGGCTGCACCACGTTACGTCCCCACCAGGAGGCTGAACGCACTTCTATTTAGGGATGGGGATTCTTTCCTCTCTAGTTTCTGCCAGGCTGATTTGGTGGAAATGTCATGAAAGGCGGGGAGGAGGGTTGTGAGGGGAGTGGCAGGGCAGAGGCATGGAGGGCAAAGACGCCTCGCGATGCTTGTACCAGAGCCCCGGGTCTCAGTCCTGCCTGCGCCCAACTTGCTGGGTGGCCTCGGGTGAGTCTCCTCCTCTCTTTATGTCTCAGTTTTCCTTATCTATAAAATGAAGGCATTAGACCCATGGGTCTCAACGGGGGGACATCTATCTGGCAAAGGCTGGAGACGTTTGGGGTTGTTACAGGGGATGGGCGATGCTCCAGGTATCTAGTGCACAGAGGTCAGAGATGCTCGCCAGACATCCTACGATATGCAGGGCCGCCCCCACGACAAAGAATTGCCTGGTCCCAAATGTCAGTGGTGCCAAGGCCGAAAAACCCTGCGTTAGACTGAGGTGGCCTTGCAAGGTCCAGTCGTGCCCAGTCACGTGAAATGCTCTGAGGGCAGTTTGGGCTCAGGAGGCAGTGTTGAGTGCTGCTGGCGCTTAGAGAAGAGAGGCCTCCTGGTCCCACGGGAGTTGCTGTGGCTGTGGTATTTGTGTGAGCTCACTGGCTTTCCCACCCCGATCCCACCTAGGGGTGGTCCCCAGGATAAGTGAATCACGTGCCCGTGGATGAACAGACCACCTTGTGAAGTAGTGAGCTCACCGTTAGCGGAGGCATCCAAGAGGCCACCTGCCTCTGGTCCGGGGCTGCCCCTGGGCGAGTCTCGGGCTCCTTGGGGCGGGAGGCAAGGCTGCGCCTCCCTGTCTGGCGAGCCCGGCCCGAGTTCCCCACCTGCCGGTCCGCAGGAGCCGGGAGCGCCTTCCTTCTTCCCACGCGACTCTTCGCCGTGTGGGAGACTTTGCTGTAAGTTTCCCTCGCGGCGCTCTCGGGAGCCGCCCGGGCCGCAGCCCCTGCCCGCGGAGGCAGCTCCCGGCGGCTGGACGTCCGCGCCCGGAGCCGCGGTCCCCCCGCCGCCCGCCGCCAGGCCCGGCCCCGGGGGGGGGGGGGGGGGGAGGGGGGAGGGGCGCGGCCGCCGGGCTTCCGCGTGCCCCAGGGGGGCTCCGGGCCGCCCGCCGCCGGCGAGAGGCTTTTGACAAAAACCCCTTGACCACCAAGGCCAGCCTCTTCCTGAAAGCCCCGCGCGCTCGGATACAGGAAGTGGAAGCCAGCGAGCGCCCCAGAGCGCGGCGGCGGCGGCGGCGGCGGCGGCGGCGGCGGCGGCGGCTTCCGACTCGGCGCGGGGCTGGCGGCGGCGCCCGGCCGGGCCCTTCCCGAGGGCCAGCGCCAGGGCCATGCGGGCGCCCGGGGCACGGCGGTCCGCCCCGCCCGGCGCCTGAGCCCCTCCGTCCGCGGTCCCGGAGCTGCCGGCGGCATGATCCGACGGGCCGGGGCGCCCGAGCGCGGGGACCCCGCGGGGTAAGTCTTGCCTCCCCCACCCCCCCGGGAGTGCTCGGAGCTCGCGAGGGAGCCCCGGCCGTCCGGCCTCGGGGCGTCGGGTGAGTCCGAGCCCCGCGGCCACGGCCGGGGCCGGACTCCGCTTCTGCGCGGAAGGGGGCCGCGCTGGTGGCTGCGGGACCCGGGGACTTGGCCAAAGTTCGAAGCTCAGACGTCACCGCTCGCTGGAAAACCAGCTAAGCGGCCGGGTGCGAGAAAAGCGTCTCTACCTGTCAGAGCCGGGGCGGAGGGGCTGCGTGGATGCGGCCCCCTCCCCCGGCTCTTGTCTCGCCTGAACTTCAGAAGCAATCACGCGGGGTCCGGGTCGCGCCAGCCTCCTGCACCCGCCGCTCCGCCTGCGTCCCCGCGCGCGTCCTGGGACGCTGACGACTAGGCGGGCGTGGGGTGGGGGCCGGGGTCCCCGTAAGTTCGGGCGCCAGCGGCCCCGACAGCTGACGAGTCCGCCTAGACCGCGGTCCCACCGGGATCCCCTTCCCCCGTCCCTCAGGCGGGTCCGGGGACGGTGACCTTCGGACCTGCCTTTATCAAGCCCTGGGGAGGGTCCGGGCGCACGGGTTGCGCTGGGGTCTGGTGGGTCCCGGGGAGAAGGCACAGCTTGGCATGCGTGAAGCCGAACTTGTTTGGGAACTGACTTGTTTGGGAGGGGTCTCGTGTGCCTCGTCTTATGTCCCCCACCCCCACCGAAGTTGCTTTTGGACGTTGCTCAGGGCTGCGCTCCGGGGAGAAGCTTCCCTCCCTGCCGCCCAGCCCAGCGGGCGTCTCGCGAAGCTTCGGGGGGGGGGGGGGGGGGTTGAAGAGGCTTCAGTTCCAGTGGTGGATTCTTGGGAAGGCCTCTTAGAACCTTTCGGGGTGTCAAGGTTGACGGGCGCCCACCCCCACCCCTGCCCCGAGGCTGCCATTCCTGGCTTTTTGGTTTAAAACTCCCGGGCCTGTTTCAGTGATGGACACCCAGCTGCTGCCTGGCCTAGCTCCATGACCCCAGGAGCTCCATGACCCCTAGCTCCAGCTCCCAGGGCCTCAGTTCTCTGCTCTGTAAAACAAGAGGGATGGGCCGATCTTGTGCAGTTCTGGACTGGGGGACAGCTGGAGGTGACTGGTTCCCACTCTGGCGGGCTGGGGGCTTAAACTCTTCTGGATCTGAATGCCTTCCTCCTCCCTTTTGCCCCATCGCCGCCCTTCCCCAGAAATTCTGCCTGTATGCTTTCTCTTGGAAGTAACGTCTGGAAAGACAAATGCCATCCGGTGGGAAGAATTGGAAATTATGTTGGGGAGGGGGCCCCTCAGGGGCAAGTCTCTGCCACACCCAATATTGCAGGGTGGAGCCAGGAGGCGTTTCCCATGGAAGAAGGGGTGGTGAGGGGCCAGGGTCCTGACCTGTCCAGCTTCCCTTTCCCCACCCCTCCCCAGGAGTGACCCCCCCTCACCTACTTCCTCTTGCTTTTCTTTGTTCATTACTGGACCAGTTACTTAACCTCTCTGTGCCTGGGTTTACCTATCTATAAAATGAAGATAAATAGTAGTAACTATCCTCACAGGGTTGTTTTGAGGGTTAAATGAGATAATGCATAAAGAGTTTTGCACATTGGCCTATAGGGTAAACTCTTAATAATAATAATTATTATTATCATTCCCACTTGTTGATAATAGCACCAGTTATTTAACCTTGGACAAGAGACCTGGTCTTGCCTCCTCTGTAAATTGGGGGTAATAATAACACCAACTTCATAGGATTGTTATGAGGTTTGGAAGAGTTAATATTCAAGCAGCTGCCTACAGGCAGCCGTGGGTTAACACACCAGCTCAGGCCTGCTTAGATGTGCCTGGCACATTCTAAGGAATATTGGTTTGCTGCTAAAAACATCACTTTATTTAAGAGGACCTTTTGTGCTGGAAGGGTTCCTAAATAGTTATCTCACCGAAACTCATACCTGGTAGGTACTTGGATACCTCCAGGGACGGAGAACTTGCCACCACTGTGGCAGTCCTAAGACAGGAATTCCTGAACTGGAGTTGCAGGTGCCTCCCTCTAACTTCTTACCATATCAGACCCTGTTCTGCCCTGGGGAGCCCAGACCTTGACTCTCAAGTACTACAAGGCAGTTTTCGGGTGCACCCCAGGCACCCCCTGTTCCCCGGGCCGCATGTCCACCTGTGTTACAGTCCAAAGATGAGGAGGAGCAATCATCTGTGATTCCTCACCCCCATGCCACCCCCAGGCCCCACCGACCACTTGGGGCTGGGTTCTGAGTCCTCAGAGGAGGACTCCTCTTTCCACTGGGCTTCCAAAAGTCCTCTCCTTCTCGCTGTGATGTTCAGACAGCTGGGAAGAATGTCTCCTACTCTGACCCCCCAGAGCTCAGAGAGCCCCCTGGAATAGGAGTGTGAGGACCTTGGCAAGCAAGGTCTGTCTCCTCCTTGGCGCAGATGTCGGCTGGGGAGAAAGAAAAGGCAGACTGCCCAGTATCCTAGGTGTAGACACTTTTTCTCCTTCGGTTCAACAAATAGTGTTTACATTAGGTGGGGGCGGGCGCCCAGCATTAAACCAAGCCCCTTCCCACTTGCAGCTGATGTGGGAGATGATGACAGAAGGTGGTCTGGTGGGGTTAAGGCTTGGGGGATGCTGGGGGCTGCAGATGGGGTTTGCACACAGGTGATCTGATTTGGCTTGGGGCTATATCGCAGACAGACTGTAGCAGAGAAAGCAGAAGCAGAGAAGTCTGCTGGGAAGGAAGTTCTTCAGTGGGCAGGAGGGCGGGTAGTGACCAGGGAGACAGGAGAGGGAGAGGCGCTGGCCTCTGAAGGGATGAACGGGAGGTGAGGAGGGAGTGGGGAGGCGCAGAGATGACCCCGGTGAAGCTGTGACCTGTGGAGGGGCCGGACGCCAACCTGTGTGCAGGGGTCACTGAGGACGCGTATACTCAAAGCCCACACTTTTATGTTTGATGAATTGAGAGTCTGCTTAAGATTTTATTTGAAAAAGGATTCCACTCTTGCATCTAATCCAATCCCCTAACTTTTTAAAAAAATTTTTTTTAACGTTTATTTATTTTTGAGACAGAGAGAGACAGAGCATGAACGGGGGAGAGGCAGAGAGAGAGGGAGGCACAGAATCGGAAGCAGGCTCCAGGCTCTGAGCCATCAGCCCAGAGCCCGACGCGGGGCTCGAACTCACGGACCGCGAGATCGTGACCTGAGCTGAAGTCGGACGCTTAACTGACTGAGCCACCCAGGCGCCCCTCCAATCCCCTAATTTAACGACAAGAGAAAGGAGACCCAGAAAGAGGAAGTGATTTACCCAAGGTCTTAGGAGCTGGAGGTGGGGCTGGGCCTAGAAATTGGGTCTCCTGAGCCTTGGGCCTTGAAGGGGCTGTCTGGGCAAAGCCCCAGGGTTTGGGAGACCCCTGGCTTTCTGCCTCATGCCTAACATAATGCGGGGATCCTGCTGAACTCCTTGAGAGAAGTCCCTCATTCACTCCCAGCTCTAAGACAGGGGACTCCTCTGGGGTGGGGCCCACCCAGAGCAATGATGAATTCAGGGTCCCAGATACCAACTCCAGCTCTGCCCGGCGACCTGGGCCTCCTTGCTTGCAGGGGCTAATGCCTCTGGGTGGTCCTGGCTGGCACTCGGCTGGGAGACCCACCCCCTTCCAGACCAGAAGAGAGGCTGCGGCCCACAGGCAGCAAAGGGTTACCTAACCAGCTCAGGCCTGTACTTCTGAACCCTGAGAAGCCCCCGTGCCTCCCCTGGGAAGCATTAGGGGGTGAAGGCTCAGGGTCTGCTTGGGACAGGGGAGTCTTAGCACATTTGTCCCTTAGGACCTCTTCCCAATCTCCCCTACCACCTGATAGGACCTATCCTGGGCCTGGGTCCCTGTTTAGTGATCTTTACTGAGACTGAAAACATTAAAAACTACAAATCCTGTAAAGGCACCTGCATTTTAATCCAGGAGATCGGGAAATAAAAGAGGGAACCCAACCAAAAATATGTATGATGGTTGAATGGGGGGGACCCACCCAGGCCCCTCACTGCCCTCTCAGGCCTTCCTGGAGCTCCACTTTATACACAGGAATCTGAGCTGGCCTGCAGTGCCTCTCAGGAAGGGGCCAGAGCAGAGGGGAGGAAGGAATGCTGATTGGCAACCACACACTCGGTCCCTTACATCACATCCCAGAGTCCATCTGTCCCTTGAGTGAGGGTTGTCGCCAGTTCATGCCTATGCAGGCCATGACAAATGAGCAGAACTGGGTAGGGAGCAATGAGGAGGGAGGGCAGGTTTGGAGGGGAGAAGTGTCTGAGCAAACTTGGAAGGGGAAAAGTGGAGGGTCTACCCCTCCCTTATCAGAACGAGAGAGGCACATCTTGGTTGGGAGACACTAACAGAAAGGCCTGGCATAGGAAGAGGGCCCATCCTCAGCGTCTGGGTGCCCAGAAAGAGCCCCAACGGGGGGGAAGTGCCTCAGAAAAGTCCCAGACTTCCTGTTTGCCCCCATGGCTCTCTGCCCACCCTCCCCCCCCCCCCCCCATCCGGGAGTCACCTTCAGAAGGGAGTGAGAGCCCAGGAGTCATCTTGTTCTTGGCAAGTTGGCTTGGAGACAGTGAGTGCTGCTCTGGCAGCCAGCTCTAGAACTTTTGCCTACGTAACTGTTACCCTGAACCTGCCGTTTATCCCATGCCCCAGGGGCGGCCAAAACATGGATGTTTTCTTCAACACTGGAACTAAAGATGAAAATCACGATGTTAATGACTTTTCTAAACTGTAGATTTCCCCTTGATCTCATCCTACCACCACCCGCTCCCCCCACCCACCCCAAAATAAGCCCTTCTGGTGAAATGGTTCTTGCTGCTAGAGACAGAAGACAGACAGCCAGCCACATCGAGGTCCCCCTGGAGGGGTGGAGAAAACAGCATGACTCCCATAACCCCTGGTCACCCTTAGGTGCCATGATCTCCTATTTAAAAACCCCTTAAGGACTC
This sequence comes from Panthera onca, assembly GCF_046562875.1. Classification (NCBI taxonomy): domain Eukaryota; kingdom Metazoa; phylum Chordata; class Mammalia; order Carnivora; family Felidae; genus Panthera; species Panthera onca. The sequence continues at coordinate 134,856,237 of NC_138344.1, forward strand.
CCTGTCTTCCATACCCCATTCCAGTCCTTCACGAAGCCAATGTACAGCCTTACTTTTTCTGTTCCCCTTGGCACGCACAGCTGCCATAGCCTCCCCTGCCTTTGCCCACAAAGTTCCTTCCAACTGGAATGCCGTCACCTCCTCCATGAAGCCTTCCATCCACACCAGCTCTTCTTGAATCCTCAAAAAACTTTATGCACGAGCTACTTATTTACCTAGCAAGAAACCAAAACCCCATTAATATCATGTCTTCCTGTTTATATTATGAACTTCCAAATAAAAGGGATCAGATCTTTACATCCATGTCTTTTTGTCCTGCACACAGCTGGCACTCAATAAATGCTTGAGAACAATGACATACTGAACAGGATTCTAAAAATTGCCTCGCAGCCTTCCCTTGTGGGACAACAAGGCGGCTGGCCACCCAGGAAATTGGGTAGGGACCCTGTATAGGCACCAGTCACTTCGTTTTATCCTCCTCAGCGGGGTCCCCTAATTCTAGCTGCGCTCCCTCACTTCTCCGAGAGAGAGGGTGGGAGACGGTGAAGCCAGCTCTGGATTACCAATAGATACTTCGTCCTCAGCTGAGAGAGCAGAGTTAGCTGGCTGTACAGGTTCTGGGTGAGCCCAGCCTGGGTCATTGGGTCCCGAGGGCAGGTCTGTGGTCCACTGAAAAACTAGGAAGGGGTGTGTGTGTGTGTGTGTGTGTGTGTGTGTGTGATGTGTATCAGCCAAGGCTGCCAAACTCTTTTCCTGGGCAGAACTGTTATTTTGTTTGTTTTTTGTTTTTTACTGTTTGTTTATTTTTGAGAGAGCAAGAGACAGAGTGGGAGCAGGGGAGGGGCAGAGAGAGAGGGAGACACAGCATCCGAAGCAGGCTCCAGGCTCCCAGCTGTCAGCACAGAGCCCGAGGCAGGGCTCGAACTCAAAGAACCAGCGAGATCATGATCTGAGCTGAAGTCGCTCAACCGACTGAGCCACCCAGGCGCCCCCAGGGCAGAACTGTCTTTTATTCTGAGATGGGAGTTTTGTTTTGTTTGCCATGTTAATTCTCCTTTTTTCTATGAAACGATTGGGTAAATTGATGGTGGTTGTTAGTTTTTGGTGTCTTTTTCTGCAAAATAAAAATCGCTGAAGGAAAGTCTGAGAAACGCCGCTGTAGTTGCTTCAGGAGGATTCGTCCGTCCTGCACCCCCTTCATGCCCATGCCAGAGCCAGCTACACCTGGGGGTCGGAGTCCCCCTAATTGTATCATCCTTTGCTCATCTGCAAGATGCTTAGGGGCTTGCTGAGGATGTAGGATGTCTCCAGAGTCCCGTCCCTGTGGTGATTTGGGAGAATACTAGGAAGCAAGTGTCTGTCGCTGGGCCTCATTTTTCAACGAACTCAGTGATCTCTGGGTTCCCCCTTGGTCTGACATTCAGTGATTCCCCGAATACTGGCCAACGGGCAGCAGAAGCTGGTGTCCTGGAGTAATATCAGAGCTCAGGGGATTGATGTGCCAGCTGGAGATGACCTAGCCTTTCTTCCTTCTGATGGCTGGAAGGGCAGCCTGTGGAACAGTCTAGAATATACGGGTACACTTTCATAAGAAACAGAGACTCAGAAGGGAGACTTCTGGGTCATTACCCTGACCGAGTACCTGGAAGGAAATGTTTTCTCACTGCTGTGGGTTTATTTTTGAAGAACCATTTTTAAAGGAAAAAGTGCATGGGTTGTGGAAGCCCACTCTGGGGACAGGCCTCTGCTGTCCTGCTAGAATGTGCCGACTGGACGGCATTGGAGTGGCGTCTCTGAGTGTGACTGGATTCCCGCGCTGGCCATTTTGGGTGGTTGCTGAGGAGACACCGAGGAGATCACAGGCAGCCTCACGTCGCGGAGTTTCTGGTGGGAAGGCTGTCCCGTCAGGGCTTGAGAGGGATGACATCCGAGGGAGGGGGCTCTCTGCCGGGTAACCCCCAGGGCCTCCCCACAGCACACCCGGTACCGTCCTGAAGTAGACAGCTGTCCCTGTGCCTGCAGGCCGCAGATGGCACCTTGTGCCTCCCCTGCCCACCCCCCACAGAGCTATCCAGTGAACCCAGAACCTTCTCTCCTGCCCACGTGGCTTGGAAAGAGAGAAAAGCGATGGGTGGGTACAGAGGAATCCTTCCCTCTGACTCGGTGTCCACAGGGCGGTGGGGAGGGCCTTACGGACTCCATACCTGTGTGGCTGTCAGCCTTGGCCTTTGATAGAAGCATCTGGAAGCCACCATCATGGCCGCCATCTCAGGCTCTCTCCACCTGCCAGTAAGTCCTCTGCTGCCCCAGGCAGCTCTTCTGCCCAGGGGGGTGGAGCTTGAGGAGGCCGCCCCAGTGGCTAAAACCATTCTGGGGGTCAAAACTTCTGGGGGTCAGAAACAACTCTGGGGGGTCATCAGAGTGCCTTGCCCCCATCTCGCCAGTAATTTCTGGGAGTTCCTGGGAGTGTTCCCACTCCAATTTGTACTCGTTTGAGAGAACGAACCAGCCCGCTATAAAAAATGTTAGTTCCTTTTTAAAACAAACGGGCTAGAGAGCGGTTGCGGTCAAGACCTGTTGTGTCGTGTGCACTGTGGTAACAGTGCACACTCAGGCCACATCCTATGGGCTCATGGCACTAGCCTCAGGGCCAGGCCCCCCCTGCACGCTCTGTCCTAGGACCAGGCAGAGTGACGGTTCCCCCCCTGCCCCACCCCCACCCTACCCCGAACCTGGCTCCACCCACAAGCCTGGAGCCTGGGGTGGGGGACATAAGGATTCTAGGCGGGGGAGGCCAGGGTTGGGGACCTTTGGATCCTGATGGTAAGATCTGCCTTAGAGGGACCATCTTGTGCAACCCTTCCCCCATGAAGGTGGCCCCCGCTTCACCACTGACTCTGGGTTCTTAGTCAAAGCCAAGAACTTTTTATCCCCTAGTTAAGAGATGGGACTTCAGATGTCAACACCACCCCAGCTCCTTGACTCACATTTGATAGGAGATATCAGGGCTGATGAAAAAGCCTGTTTTCTGAAGATAGAAAGAGGAGAGAGGGATGTGGAGAGGGACAGCCCGGAAGGAGGAAAGGGGGCCACGACAGTCGCAGAGAAGACTTCTTCTTGGGCACAGGTTTCCCCAGAGCGAAATTATTCCTGGGGTCAGTAAGTGTGCTTTTTCACCCACCCCTGAAAACCAAAGAAATAAAAGACTCTGCATCTGAAATTCTCAGTCTGATGATCTTTGGCTAAAGGAGCAAGCTATCAAGGAGGGATTCACCAGGGACCTTTCTCCCCAGCCTCCATGTCTCCAGCTTCCTTAATCTCAATCACTGTCAGAGATGGCTACTCTAAGTTTCTCTAGGGGTATTGCAGTTCAAAGCAAGGACTTACCCTTCTACCAATGGCATCTGATGACGGCATTTATTTATTTAAAAAAAAATTTTTTTTTAATGTTTATTTATTCTTGAGCGAGTGAGAGGCAGAACGTAAGGGGGGGAGGGGCAGAGAGAGAGGGAGACACAGAATCCAAAGCAGGTTGCAGGCTCTGAGCTGTCAGCACAGAGCCCAACGTGGGGCTTGAACTCACAAACCACAAGACCATGACCTGAGCCAAAGTCAGACACCTAACCGACTAAGCCACCCAGGTGCCTCTGATGATGGCATTTATTATGCTTACTTCTTTCTGTTCTTGTCATTTTTGAGAGAGCATCCATCTAAAATACATTCAGGGGAATGTATTTTCTCAACTAGTATCTTCTTTATCCATCTTTATCCATCTATCCATCCATCGATCCATCCTCCCATCCATCCAACCATCCATCCATCCATCCATCCATCCATCCATCCATCCATTCATCCATCCTTCCATCCATCCATCCTTCCATGCATCCATCCATCCATCCATCCATCCATCCATCCATCCATCCTTGCTTCCATCCATCCATCCATCCATCCATCCATCCTTCCATCCATCCATCCACCCACCCACCCTTCCTTCCGTCTGTCCGTCCGCCCGTCCATCCATCCATCCTTCCGTCCATCCATCCATCCATCCATCCTCCCTTCCATCCATCCATCCTTCCTTCCATCCATCCATCCTCCCTTCCATCCATCCTCCCTTCCATCCATCCATCCTTCCTTTCTTCCTTCCTTCCTTCCTTCCTTCCATCCACTCATCCATCCTCGCATCCATCCATCCATCTATCCTTCCATCCATCCATCCATCCTCCTTTCCATCCATCCTTCCATCCTTCCATCCTTCTATCCACCCATCCATCCATCCATCCATCCATCCTTCTATCCACCCATCCATCCATCCATCCACCCATCCTCCCTTCCTTCCTTCCATCCTTCCTTCCTTCCTTCCTTCCTTCCTTCCTTCCTTCCTTCCATCCATCCATCTGTCTTCACATCCATCCATCCATCCATTCATCCATCCTTCCATCCAACCTTCCTTCCTTCCTTCCTTCCTTCCTTCCTTCCTTCCTTCCTTCCTTCCATCCTCCCATCCATCCATCCATCCATCCATCCATTCTTCTATCCTCCCATCCATCCATCCATCCATCCATCCATCCATCCATCCTTCCATCCATTCACCCATCCATCTATCCTCCTATCCGTCCATCCACCCACCCATTCATTCATCTATCTGTCCATTTACTGAACATCGAGGAGTTTCCAGTTTATCTATTAGGGAAAATAAGAGAAATATGCACATAATTAACTCACAGGGCACTACATGAAAACATACAAACATGCGTATGCTATGGTAAGCAGGAATGACCTTCTGGTAGAGGTGGCATCTGGACTGGGTTTTGAAGGATAAGTAAGTTTTTAACAGCTGAAATCAGGTGTATGCAGAGAAGGGCATCCTCATAGGAGAAAAGCACAGAGCAGGAAGGTGAGAAAGGACAAGTTGCATGTGGAAGCCCTCAAGAGCCTGATTTGGGGACAGGGAGAGAGAGTTCTGTGTGGGGTGAACCTAGAAAGGGAGTTGGGGCCCCCTTGGTAACAGGTGGAAGAGCTTGGATTTTACCATGGTGGCGAAGACCACAGGTCTGTTTCAGAGCTGGGCAACCCTAGGCAAGTCCCTGCACCTTTACCCGCCAGGACACCTTTCTTTTTTTTCTCTGCCACATGGAGCAAGGAGGATCCCTGCTTTACAAGGTTGTCACCATTACAAGGGGTTGGGAGCTCTTTCCTGTATGTATATAGGGTGTGTGTGTGCACACGAATTCATACACTATTGGTTTTCTCCCCCAAATTTATTACCTACCTGAAAAAGGTCACACAAAAATAGTGGCATTTACAGCATCAAACATTTTAATCTCTTTGAGGCTACACCCAGTCTGAGTACCTGTTAATTTCAGTCTTTGCATGCAGTTTTGATCTGCATGTATATGTTAATTTGTGTTCCTTTTTTTTCATTGTTTCCTATATGCATTTTTATATGCTGTGCTGTGGACATATGTTACCCATGTATCATCTTTGATGGCCTCATATGATTAATGATTGCAGTTGGCACAGACACTGGTCAACTTCTTTCTAGTCCTTTCTGTTTTAAATGAAGCTCCTGAAAACTTAGGTGGAAACTTATGTGGGGCTAGGGTTTGAGGCCCAATTCTTTGAGATAGATCACCACCCTAGAGTATTTGAAATCAAGGGTGGGGGCGCCTGGGTGGCTTGGTCGGTTAAGCGTCCGACTTCGGCTCAGGTCATGATCTCACGGTCTGGGAGTTCGAGCCCCGCGTCGGGCTCTGTGCTGACAGCTCAGAGCCTGAAGCCTGTTTTGGATTCTGTGTCTCCCTCTCTCTCTGCCCCTCCCCTGTTCATGCTCTGTCTCTCTCTGTCTCAAAAATAAATAAACGTTAAAAAAAAAAAAATTGAAATCAAGGGTGAAGTAGAGCCTGTTGATTGGTCCCTGAATTTTAATTGGGTGTAAATTTTAGCTGAACACTGCTAGGTGTGGCCATGTGATTAAGTTCAGGATGGTGAAATATAAGTGAGGAGTGCAGTTTGCTTGGACATGTCCTTAAAGAGAAGGGGCGTGGCTTTCTCTCCTTTCCTCTTCCCTGTTGGCTGGAATGCAGATGTGATGGTGGGAGTCGAAGCATCCATCTTGGACTTTGAACTCAATTTGAGAAAGGAAGCTATATAGGGGGCAGCAACAATGTAGTAAGGGTCCTAGACATGTTGGAGCATCATCCCGACTCTGGATCACTTCCTCGGGCTTTTCTATAACAGAAGAATACATCTCTATATGAATTAAGTCACTGTTATTTTAGATTTTCTGATACTCACAGACAAACTTGATCCTAACATAAAAACTGTTCTCTCTCGTCACACAGCAGCAGATTTTGTCAGAAATAATAAAGCTGCTTTGCAGGACTGCCTGCGAGTCTTCATTTCCTAGTGGAGGTTGGAAGGAGGAAGAGGAGGAGAGAGAGAAAAGGCGGTTTTGGGGTGACTAGGCTCTTATTTCAAAGACTAGATTGCAAACATTTTCTTCATACTGGGTGTCTGTGAGTTTTAGATTTCACCAGAAGCTACAGACTAGCTATTCTGGCTTGAGTTCTAACTCCCCAATTCTGTGCCTTGACAAGGCTAAATACTGCTGAGCAACTGTGTCTCTTCTCTCAGCCTCAGTTTCCCCATCTCTGCTCTAGATGGAGAACCCTCATAGGTTAACCCCCCCTGTGCTGACCTCTGCAGCTCCTTCTGAGATCGAGTCTCCTGTCACACAAGCACGAGAAAGGCCAGGCCCAGTCTCAGTAGCGCCTGTGTCCCTGCTGGCTGGCACCATTTGCCCATTCATTCATTCATTCATTGCCTCTTTATTGAGCACTTGCTGGGTGCCAGGGTGGGTTTGTGCTGAACACCGGCCTCTGGAGGTCTTGAATGACCTCTCTGCCTGGCCTTGGGAAAGATTTGTCCAGAAATGGCCAGGGCTTGACATCCCCTTCCGAGGATAGCACAGACTTATTTGGAGCCTATCAGAGCCTGCTCGGAGTGGTCCTGCACAGCCCAGGATTGCTCCCTGGGCATGCAGAGGCCCTCAAGGCTGCCTGTGTCTGAGAGGTCCCATGTGTGGCCTGGGATTGAGTGGGGTGGGCTGTCTGGACAGGCTGAGCAAGTGTCCCTGGAAAGGGTTTGAAAGACAGTCGTCTTCTTTTTATAGGCCAAAGCAGCCCCCATCCCTGCTTCTAGCATCATCAGATGTCCAGAGCTCAGTTTTTCTCTGGGGACTCCCTAATCCAGCCCCTGCTTACAGATGAGTCTGTGGCACAGAGAGGGAAGTGATTGTCCTGATGTCTCAACAGCTGGACCCAGGCTCTTTCCAAGGCTCTGTGAAGGTGCCTAGGCCATTCCTTTGCATGAGGCATTGGAGATGGGGGCAAGGGGAGGGGTACTGGCACACCAGTCTTCACCGACTGCCTCTCCCTCCAGCCTCTGGAAAGGTGAGCTCTTTCCTGCCTCGGAGACTGAACACATGCACCCCACTTACACTTCCTGTAAAAAGCCTAGGAGACTGTCAGGCCTCCAGGGCTGTTGCATACAGTTGTGCAGGTTGTTCACTGCACAGAGGCACCTGGCTGAGAGAGAAACACGTGGGGGCTGAAAATTCATTCTCCTGCCAAGCCACGCACGATGTCAAGTGGTGAGAGGGTGGTGAGGGGATTGCCTGCATTCATGGGGAGGAAGGAGTGTCTTTTTCTAACGTGTGCAGAGGCATCAAACAGGCGAGCTGGAAGCCCGGACAGAAGACCCCGCAGCACCCTCAGAGCCTTGCTCCTCACGCCCGCGCAGTGTACTCTCTGGCCCAGTAGACTGTAAGCTCCCGAGGGCAGAAAGTGGCTCCTCTTGGCAGGGTGTCATCGCCAACTGAGCACCGTGCTAGGCGGTGTTCAACTCCCAGAACAGTCGTGCTGAGCGAGAGGTGTGAGGGCTGGGGAGGAGTGTCCAGCACAAGGCTTGGAAAATGTTTGTTGAGTGAATATATGGCAGGTTAATGCCGAGGAGAGAGGTCAGGAGAGGTTGACAGGACAGAGGGCATGTGGGAGAAGGAAAGGGGCCTGGGAGGCCTGCATCTTGCGGGGGGACCAGTAGACCAGGGGTGGGGGTCCTGGACAAGCTGTCGAGGCCGACTCTGGGCGGGAGGCCCTAAGCACAGAGGCTGTGGCTGGGGAAAGCAGGCACCCCTGGTGCGACTCCTGGCGCCACCTCTGCAGGGCCGGGGCTGAGCTGGGCACGATGCGGGGTAACTGCCGAAGCCCCAAGCTCTTCCCCAGGCCTTAGACTCCCAGCCAGCTCAGTGTCTGGGAGCACGGCGCTCGTCCAGCAATGACCTGACGACTCACCCTGGCCGCAAGGACCCTCCGTCTTGTGGGGACATAGGAGCAACGTGCAGTGCCGTGCCTACGGGGTGCAGGATAGTCACCTGGAGTGCCGGGGTGCCAGCTGGCTGAGGGTATCTTGCTCAGACGCGGGTGCATCTGGGACAGCTCTCTTGGGGGCGAGAGCCAGGCTGAGCAACACCTGGGAGTTTCCCGCATAAATGTGGGGTGAGCCAGCTTGGCCGTGTGGGGGGTGCTGCAGGCTCAGCGGGCCGGACATTAGCACCCTGCATGGATGGAGGATGGCCTGTGCCGGAGAGGGGACCAGACAGCAGTCCCCTGAAGGCCACGGAGAGTGAGACAGGTTTGTTCTGCATTTAAAAATCTCAGCCGTGTATCCATTTCCCAGGGCTGCTCTAACGACGTAACACAGACTAGGGGGGGTTAAAGCAAGAGACATTTATTCTCTCACGGTTCTGGAGGCCAGGGGTCCGAAATCAAGAGGGCATCGGGGCCTGTGAGACTGGGCAGACTCGCCCTTCCTCTTCCCAGCTTCTGGGGGCCCCCGGCCGTCCGTGGGGGCCCTCGGCTTGCAGCAGCATCACCCCAGCCTCTGCCTTGTTCGTTACGTGGCCGTCAGCTGCCTGTGTGTGTGTCTCTGTCTGTTCTCTTCTTATAAGGACACCGGTCATACTGGATCCGGGCCCACCCTGCTCCAGTATGACCTCATCTCAACTCGTCGCATCCGCAACAACCCTCCTTCCAAATAAGGTCACATTCTGAGGGGCTGGCAGTTAAGACTTCAGCGTATCTTTTTGGGGGACACAGTCCAACCCATAACAAGCTAAAATTTACATAGAGTAAAATTCACCTTCTTGTGTGTTCATTTCTACACACTTTGGCAAACGTAGACGGTTGTGTAACTGCCACCACAACCAAGATACGGAATAGCCTGTCCCTGTGTGGAATTCCCCGCCCCCCGCCCCCCAATCCTGGCAGTCACTCATTTCTCAGGTCCTCGAGTTCTGCCTTTTTGAGAACGCCATATGCACGCTGCCTTGTGAGCCTGGCTTCTTTCACTTAGCTGAGTGCATGGGAGATCTGGCCGCGGCTGTGTCTCAGGATGGTGTTCGTTTTCACGGCTGAGAATATTTCATCGTATCGGACACACCACAGTTGGTGCGTCCACTCACCCACGGCAGCACATTTGGGTCATTTCCAGTTTTGGGCAGTGGCAAATACAGTCACACAAACGGTTGCACAAAGGGTATAGGTTTCGGGTAGGGAACCACAAGGGCCGGCTCGCATTCGGGCTCCTGTGTGAAGAAGGACGCGGGGTGGGGGCAGCAGTGTGTGGGGAGACCGAAAGGAAGCACCCGCAGGGCTCCAGGCGAGCAGTGATGCTGGCCTGGTCAAGGGTCTCGGCAGGGGAGAAGTGGGCCCGCTGGAGCATATCTAGGAGGTAGAGTGGACAGAGCCTGGTGGCGGACTGGGTCTGTGCCATGGCAGCGTGGGGGCCCGGCCCCCGCCTCCCCAGGGGAGGGTAGCCCTTGCAGCTCAGCGTGACTGGACGCGTGGAGCTGATGAGCGGAACATCACGGTGCAATGGTTACGGGCGTCGTGAACCCTGGAGCCAACTGTCAGGGTTGACAGTCTACCCTCTGCCTCAGTTTCCTTCTCTGTAACACAGGGATACTAATGGTTCTGAATTCGCAGAGCTCTTACCGTATCATAGGAGTTAACACGCGTGGGGAGCTTGAACAGAGTCTGACACGTAGTAGGTGTTCAAGAAGCCAGAACCAGGGATGCCCGGCCGGCTCAGTCAGCAGAGCGTGTGACTCTCGATCTCAGGCTTGTGAGTTCAGGCCCCACGTTGGGGGGGGGGGGGGATTTATTCCAAAAATAAACTTTGGAAAATAAGTGAAAAAAAAATAACCCTGAACCACGGTCAGTGGTCTCCTGAAGGGCCCTAGCCCCTCGCCCGTCTCATCTACTCCACTCATCCCTTTGGCAATAAGCCAGTTTGTGGTACCTCTTGTGGCTCCCCGGTGCCGTGGACGACACCCTCATCTGGGCGCCGTCCCAGATCTGTCCTGACCTGCTGTGAGAACTTGAGCTGGCTTCTTTACCTCTCTAATCACACCGCGTGGGGGTACTGAAAGCCCTACTGTGCGCCAGGCTCTGTGCAGGACAGCACGTGGCGCATGGCGGCCACACACAGTGGGAACTTCATCAAGACACGCAGGTGACCTGCTCGCGGCAGTCTGTAGGGAGGTGAGTGACCTTTGGGGTGCCTCCAGGTTTGGGGGGCGCTGGCAGAGGCCCCTCCTGTAGTTGCCACAAATACCGTCCTCCTGTTTTCCTCCCAGATACCTCCTCCACCTCTGATGGGAACTGACCGAGGCGGCCCCCCAGCAGCCTCAGCTGGAGGTGAGCAGGCGCCCGGCTTGGGCTCCACAGGAAGAGGTGGGCTGTGTCCTTGTTCAGATGTCACCGCAGCCCCGAGGTCTGTTGCAGGGCTCTGCTGTGAGACCAGGGTTCGCGTCCAGGTCATGACTGGTGCCAGCCTAACGGAGGGACACTTGCCTTATTACGCACACATTCCCTATTTGCACATTGTCCTACTTGCTAAAAGTATCTGTAACCCCCAAATCATAGTCCTTCAGACGTCATTTGCAGACATGCTCAGAGCGGTGGAAAAATTGGAATCTTCTGACACGCACATTCCCACCTGAGGCCAGTTGAGGTGAGGCACTCTACCTTCCTGTTTGAGTTCTTATCCTTCAAACAAGGGTCCTTGCCGGGGTCTGTTTAGTGCCGTGTTTTTTTTTTGTTTTTTTTTTTTTTTTTTTGCATTTGTATGCATTTTGTTGGTGATTTCACCGTTTAAAATGTCCCCCCCTACGCCTGGGTGGCTCAGTTGGTTGAGCGTCTGACTTCGGCTCAGGTCACGATCTCGCGGTCCGCGGGTTCGAGCCCCGCGTCGGGCTCTGGGCTGATGGCTTGGAGCCTGGAGCCTGCTTCCGATTCTGTGTCTCCCTCTCTCTCTGACCCTCCCCTGTTCATGCTGTGTCTCTGTCTCAAAAATAAATAAAAACGTTAAAAAAAAAAAATTTAAAATGTCCCCCGACCACAGAACTGAAGCCTGTTCTCGCATTTCAAAATGCAAGAACACTGTGATGCCCTTGCAAGAAAATGTGTGTGTTAAAGAAGCTTTATTTAGGCAAGTTAGATGTGCTGTCGGCTGTGAATTTGGTATTCATGCATCAAGAATATATATTAAGTAGAGTGTCTTTAAAAATAAATACACATGGAGCGCCTGGGTGGCTCAGTCGGTTAAGCGTCCAACTCTTGATCTTGGCTCAGGTCATGATCTTATGGTTTGTGGGATTGAGCTGCACGTAGGGTTCTGCACTGACAGCTCGGAGCCTGCTTGGGCTTCTCTCTCTCTCTCTCTCTCTCTCTCTCTCCCCACCCCCCAAAAGGAATAAATAAACATTTTTTAAAAATGCACGTAGGGAAGGTTATATATTATCAGGTGATGAAAATGTGACCAGCAGCTCACAGGAACGTCACCCTGTGTTCCCCCTGGACACGGTGGTTCAGTATTCGCTAATTCAGTGTTCACGGTGACTTTACACAACGTAACAACCACAAAAAAATGAGAACCGATTGTATCTACATCGTGTAGGTATGTGGGCCCCAAGTCTCTGCACCGTCTGCTCTCCTGCTACTGGCACTTTGTTCCTCTGAATTAACAAGTGCCCGTTTTATGTACAGTCTGTCTTTAAAATGCACAAATCCTTGGGATGGGCACTGTCCTGTGGTCCTCTGTCTTCCAGTGAAATTCGAGACTTGGAAAGTTTCCAAGAAGGGGAGTGGTCAGTGCTCCTATCTCATACTCTGTGATTCTAATAGAAGAATCTTTACAGGGAGCCGCATATCAGTCAAGGCAGATCAAAGGCGAGGATTCTCGGAGCACCTGGGTGGCTCAGTCGGTTAAGTGTCCCCCTTCGGCTCAGGTCACGATTTCACGGTTGGTGGGTTCCAGCCCCGCATCGGGCCCTGTGCTGACAACTCAGAGCCTGGAGCCTGCTGCTTCGGATTCTGTGTCTCCCTCTCTCTCTGCCCCTGCCCTGCTTGTGCTCTGTCTCTCTCTTTCAAAAATAAATAGATGTTTAAAAAAAAAAGTTTCTTTTAAAGCGAGGATTCTTGGCACTCATAGGTGTGTCGCTATAATGGCAGCAGTTATGTGTTGAGGGTTTACTTCAGGCCCCTTCGCTGAGAGCTTGTTCTCAGTTAATTGTCACAGGCCCGTGAGGCTGGTGTTTCAGTGCCCCGCTAACAGGCAAAGAAACGAGGCCCAACAAGTGGCTTGATCGGAGCTCCCAGCCATCAGTGGCAGAGCCTGGACCTGGACCCAGCTTTGTCTGAGTCCAGAGCCGCTGTCCTGAGCCCCTGAACCCCCTGCACCCCAAGGGTCTGGGAGCCTGCTGCCGGGTGAGCCCGCACCCCGCGAGAGGGCCGCTGGACCCTCCCCAGCCTTCTGAGCCCCTCCGGCAGGGTGGGGTGACCTCCTAGCCCCCTCCCCGATTTAGCCCTGGACGGATGGGCCAGGTGAAGAACTTGAGACATGCAGAAAAATACACCTGGTCCCACCTGCCAGCGCCCCCCTTCATCCTCTGGCGGAGTCCCACCTTGCAACCCAGGCCCCGGAGTCACGGGGAGACGCTTCAACCTGGAGGGGTTGGAGCGTGCCTGCCATGCCTCCGGACCGCTCCTCACAGCTCCCGACTCTGTCCGCCCCCCCGCCTCCCAGCAGCCCCTGGAGTTTGCGAGCCAGTGTCCTCGGCTTCCTCCCACTCTTGCAAAGTCACCACTAGTGACTTCCCTCATGCTGAGTCGTCAGGGACCGTGCAGACTGTATGGTCTGAGGAGGGCAGAGGCGCGTGGCTGGTAGCCGGGAACAAACCCTACAAGAGATGCAGCCCCGAAGCGTGGGATTTCAGGCAGGGAGAGGGGCATCCCTTTTGCTTTTCTAGACAGGCCCGGGCCCAGGACGTGGCAGGTGCCAAGAAACACCGGGACTGGTTAGGCTGGGTCGTTCACATGATTCGCTTATCCCCCGGCAGAGGAAATGTGGTCACAACAAGTGTTGGGTGGGTGGCAGGGTGACTCAGTGTCACCAGAAGGAATGTGACGCTGAGGCAGTTTCCTGCAAGGTGCTGCCAGGCGGGTGGTCCGCAGCCCGCATACCCACGCCCGTGGCAGTGCCCGCGGGCAGGCAGCCATCGGGAATCAGCCCCGGGCCGGCTCTGTGCCTGACCTCGCCCCCGGTTTAGAAATGGGGGTTCACCTTGTCAAAGCACATCCCCACACCCTAGGGTCACATTTCACCCTTCCAGCAACCCCCTGAGGTAGTCGTGGCGGGGAGGGGGAAGCATTCTTCCTCTTACTTCATTGTTGGGAGATCTGAGGTCCAGAGACGGAGGGAGACTCGTCCCGGGACACGACGGCAGCGAACGGCTAGGATAGACCCCGGCTCTCTTTCCAGAGCAAACCATTTTTGGCCCCACTCCGCTGTCCAGGATGAGTAATGTCTGCAGTGACCATGTATCAATGACCCACCGTTAAGCTCCGCACACAGTGGTCTGTCTGTCTTGTCCTCACAGTGTGCCATAGGGTCGGTGCTGTTCTCAGTCTCATTCTACAGACCTTGAAAGGCCAGGCTCAGAGTGGAATTTGGGCAGGCCCCCAGAGGCTAAGGGCAAGGAAAAAAGAAATCCCAGCAGAGATCCAGCAGGAGGGGCCTGAGTAAGGGCACAGAGGCCCCTTGTCTCTCTTGGGTGAGTCACGTCCACCATGGGCTGCTGCTCTCCCCACCCCCCTTGCCTCCTCTCCTTCCTCAGCCCCAGTGGCAGGTGGGGGAAGGGAGCACTTTGCTCCCCTTCCTTTTTCCCCCAGATGATGGGGAACCACTGAGTAAGCGGCAGGCGGGGCCAGAGGCCAGGGTCACCGGGGGACATGTGGGCTACCACGTGTTGTGGGTGCTCCTGAAGGAAAGGGGGCCGGCAGGGGCAAGGGACACGCCTCCCCAGAGCCATCTGAGCCCTATTTTCCTAACCAGGTCCACCCCTGGGAAGGACAAGGCAGCAGAAGGGTGGACGTGGACTCTGGGAACTTTGTAGAAGCTCAGGAAGGGGTGGGCCGGGATCCGTGTGCAAAGCCAGACCCGCGGCCAGCCTCCTAAGAGAAGGGGCCCTTACACAGCGGAACAGGTGGCCAAGAGCAGAATCTCCCCCTTGAAAAGCTTTCTGAACAGAGTAACGGCTAATGGTAATAACCCTCAACGTGCGTGGAATTTTCCTTTCTATCTTATTTCTTCTTTCTAATTAAAACAAATCTCCCACATAGTACGTGAGTTCGCGCGCATGGAGATTTAAACAGTGCAAAAGTCTAGACCCCTGTTGTCCAATACATTAGCCTCTGGCCACCTATAGCTGTTTTACAAATTAAGTTAATTAAAACACAGTGACGCTCACACTGGCCATAATTCAAGTGCCCCATAGCCATAGGCAGCTAACGGTGACCGCACTGGATAGGACAGACATTGGACATTTCCACCATTGCATATGGTCCTTCAGACAGCACCAACCAGACCGTAAGCTGGGAAATCTCTACTGGCTGAAAAATAACTTTTGGAATCGGTTTGGGTTTTTTGGATCTGTTTTGTGTTACATACGTCTGGGTGTCCACCTTTCCACGTACATAATTCCATCTGATCTGCCCAGCTCCTTGGCCCTGTGGGTGTCAGCATGATGTCTCCCATTTTTTCTCCAGATGAGGAGACTGAAAAGGACGAGGGGCCATAGGTTAGGGGAGGGTTGGATCAGGTTGGATCCCTAGGGACAGAAGCCCTTCCCTTGGTTTGTCCAGGGTGGCTGAGGCACAGCTAGGCGGGGGCCACGGTGATCTCTCCGAATCCCCACATGTGGCATTTTATGTGATGGGGAGACCCAGAGGAGCAGACTGGTCTCCCGGGGAGACGCGGTTGTAGGCATCCGTCCATTCTTCCATTTTTATTGTTTCCCCTGTAATGCTCACCTATTATTTTTTGATTTTCAGAATAGCGCACACTCGGTGCAAACATTTGCAATGTACAGAAAAGGGTGAAAGAAGGAGAAAGCAATCCCTTCATTTCAGGATTAACAATGAGTGCCGGAACAGTTTATATTTGCGCCGATGGAACAGGAAGGCCCCGGCGCTCCCACTCCTTTCTGGTCCTTGCCAAAGCCGGTCTTCTTCACGCTGGCCGTTCTTGTGGGCTCTTGGAGTTGTAATTCCAGGCTTCTGGATTCCTCATGCTGTCGAGAATCTTTTCATATGCTTGTTGGCCACTGAGATGTCCTCAGTGTGAAGTTCAAGCCTCTTGCCCATATTTCTATTTGCTTATATACGTCTTGTCTTTTCCTTACTGATGTGCGGAGGTTCTGTACATAATCCAGTAACCAGCCCGTTGTTGCTTACGTGAGTTACAGGGATCTTCTCCCCCTGAGGGCTTGCCTTTACTCTGTTAACAGTGTTTTGATGAACAGAAAGTCTTCATATTTTTTTTTAATGTTTATTTATCTTTGAGACAGGGAGAGACAGCATGAACGGGGGAGGGTCAGAGAGAGAGAGGGAGACACAGAATCCAAAACAGGCTCCAGGCTCTGAGCTGTCAGCACAGAGCCTGACACGGGGCTCGAACTCACGGACCGCGAGATCATGACCTGAGCCGAAGTCGGATGCTTAACCGACTGAGCCACCCAGTTGCCCCAGAAAGTCTTCATTTTAATGCAGTCAGATGTATCCGTTTATTTAAGGTTGGTGTGTGTGTGTGTGTGTGTGTGTGTGTGTGTGTGCGCGCGCGCACGCATGGGCGCTGCTTAGAAATCTCTCTCTTCCACCAGATTATGAAGATATTCTTTATTGTCTTCCAGAAGCTCTTTGTTTTGCTTTCCGCATTTAGGTCAGGACAGAGTCTCCCTGGAACTGATTTTTGTATATGCTGTGAAGAAAGGTCACGTTTCTTTTTTCTTCCCACATGGATACCCAGTTGTCTCAGCACGTTCTGTTGCAAAGACTGCTCTTTTCCTCAATGTCCTGCTGTGGCCCTGCATAAGTCAAGGACCTGTGTATGTGTCCATCTGTTTCTGGACTGTTCTAGTCCACTGACTTGTCTGTCCCTGTGCCAGTACCACAACATCTTAATCACTGTACAGTGATTTACTTTTTACTTTTAATTTTTTAAATGTTTATTTTTGAGAGAGGCAGAGCGTGGCAGAAAGAGAGGGAGACACAGGATCAGAAGCGGGCTCCAGGCTGCAAGCTGTCAGCACAGAGCCCGACGTGGGGCTGTGAGATCATGACCTGAGCCGAAGTCAGACGCTCAACCAGCTGAGCCACCAGGCACCCCAATCACTGTAGTTTTATAACAGGTCTTGGTACCCAGCAAACCAAATCCTACCCCCGTTCTTCAAGTGTGTCGGGGGTGCCCTTGACCCTTGTCATCTCTGCGTGCCTTTTCATGGAACACCTTTGGGAATCCAGCTGGGATTGTATGGATTCTTCAAATCGGTTTGTGTAGAATTCATACCTTGACACTCCGCAGACCAGATCTGTCTTTCCATCTCTTTATTCTCTTCTCGTATGTTTATACTCTTCAACGTTTCATTTTATATCATGAGCAGGAACCTGGAGAGACGTGGCAGAGTGGTTGAGAACATGGACTGTATACTCAGAGAGTTCAAATCCCAGCTCTGCCCTTACCGATTCCATAGCCTTAGTGAGTTGCTTAATGTCTGTACCTCAGTTTCCCCCTCTGTAAAATGGGAATGATAGCCAGAGTTATGGCACAGGGTTGTTTTAATGGATTAATGTGGTTAATAGAGAGCAATGCCTGGTGCACAGAAATCTCTGGAAACATTATTAGTTTATTTTTGAGTATGTAATACATTCACAGGGTTCAACATAAAAATATATTTTTAGGGGTGCCTGGGCGGCTCAGTCAGTTAAGCATCTGACTCTTGGTTTCAGCTCAGGTCATGATGTCACAGTTCATGAGATCGAGCTCTCCTTCACTGACAGTTTGGAGCGTGCTTGGGATTCTCTCTCTCCCTCTCTCTCTGCCCCTGTCCTGCTCTCTCTCTCTCAAAATAAACATTTAAAAATATATACATATATTTTATATATTTTTATATATCTTATATATTTTTATATATTTTTAAATATACATATATATATATATATATTTTAAAGATGTATAGTGAAAAATTCTTCCCACCTTGTCTCCTGTGTGTCTGTTCCTATACTTGCTCAGCTAGTGATTAGTTTCTTGCATCTTCTTCCAGTGCCTTTTTTCCAAATGCAAATGATCTTTTTTTTTCCCCCCAACAAGGGAACACAGTATACATACTGTTCTGTAATTTGTTTTTGTCATGTAACCACATGTCCCGGAAGCCTTTCCATGTCAGTGTACAGAGGGCTTCTTCATTCTTCTTGTAGCAGTTGCCTGGTATCCATTCATTCATCCAGCCCCTTTCCGATGGACGTTTAGATTGTTTCCAGTCTCTTCCCCATTGCAGACAATGCTGCAGTGAACCCAGCAAGTATCTTTGTCTGTTTATCATTTTGCACATGTGCAGCTGTATCTTTTTTTTTTTTTTAACGTTTATTTATTTTTGAGACAGGGAGAGACAGAGCATGAACAGGGGAGGGTCAGAGAGAGGGAGACACAGAATCTGAAACGGGCTCCAGGCTCTGAGCTGTCAGCACAGAGCCCGACGCGGGGCTCGAACTCACGGACCGCGAGATCATGACCTGAGCCGAAGTCAGCCACCTAACCGACTGAGCCACCCAGGCGCCCCCAGCTGTATCTTTATAGATATGTGATTCCAGGGTTTGTATTAGGTTGAATATCTAAAATTGCTTTCTTTGTAGATCAAAAATAATTGGCTGTTGCCAATTTCGTATCGTACTAATCCTTCCCCAGTCATTCAAGCATTTAAAAAAATTTCATTGAGCACCTATTCTGTGCTGAGCCTGGGCGCACAGCGGTAGGCATGACTGACACAGAGCGCCCGGAGCAGACGGGCCGTGACAAGAGACGTTGTTCACCATTTGATTCTCCTTCTTGACGTCTGTAAGTCACGTTGCAGTAAACATCTTTGTCCGTGGAGCCTTATCTCACCTCTGAAATATCTCTCTGAGATAAGTTCTAGAAGGGAAATGACCTGCATGTGCCATCTTAGCCAAAACAAGAAAGCTGCGTTCTCTAGAGGTGCTTGTGCAGAACCCAGCTCGGTTCCACATCTGAAATCCCCTTGATGAGAACTTTTCTTTTTCAAAGTTACAAATTGTTTTAATTATTTTCGGAACAGGTGGTAGAGTCCCATGAGTTGAATTCAAAAGGTGCGAGAAGGTATACAGTGAAACGCCTTCCCCCCACCCCTGTGCCCCAGCCTCCCCGTCCCCCACCGAGGGCAACACTTGGTCCCTCTCCTGTGTGTCTTTGCAGAGGTGGCCGCAGCCCATGTCAACATACAGGTGTCACAGCTGCTCACAGGCCTGCCCAATGCCCTTGGTGACCTGGGTTCTTGTGTCCCCACTGCATCCAGCTTCAGTCCCAGGCAGGAAATCTGTCCCCCAAATGCTCTCTTTTCCAGTAACCATCTTCATGTTCAGTGAAGTTGCTAAGGATTTGGGCAGAGGCGGGGGACGCGAGGAAGGAGGGAAAGGTCAGCTGCTTTTTCACTATGTATGATTATTTTTGTAATTATTATCGTGACAAGACTAGAATTTTGTCTGGTCCATAGTAGATGCTCAGTAAATACTCATTGGATGAATGAATGGTTGAGAGTAACATCATTGATGCTTGCTGTATGCCGGGCACTCTCCTGAACTCTTTACAGAATCCCATAAGGTAGTAATGCTCATATCTCCCATCTTTTTTTTTTTTTTTTAATTTTTGAAATTTTATTTATTTATTTAATTTTATTTTTGAGAGACTGAGAGAGACAGAGCACGAGCTGGGGAGGGGCAGAGAGAGAGAGAGAGAAGGAGACACAGAATCTGAAGCAGGCTTCAGGCTCTGAACTATCAGCACAGAGCCCGACATGGGGCTCAAACCCATGAACCGTGAGATCGTGCCCTAAGCCAAAGTCGGACGCTTAACCAACTGAGCCACCCAGGTGCCTTTCATACCTCCCATCTTAAGTGTAAAGAAAGTGAGGCAGAGAGAGCTCTAGTCACTTGTCAAGGTCACCAAGCTGGGATTCTAGTCCAGGCTGTCTGGTTCCCGAGCCCGTGCTCAAACCACTAATCAGCCCAGCCCTTGCCATCGCTCAGGCCCAATTGCACACAGCACTGGGGAAAGAATTGGTATTATGATCTATGAGCTGGGTCTTGATGGGAGTGGGTAGTCTTAGCCTAGGACTGGTGTGTGGGCAGGGCCAGCAGGCTGAGTCAAGTAAGGCTGGGTTCAAGGGGCTGGCTGGGATAGGGACAGAGGCTGTGACCTGTGAGCCACAGGAAGTTACTACCCACCAGGAGGGTGGAGGAACTTGACCCAGGTTCCCAGGAGGCTGTGGTGTCCAAGGCTCTCAGGAGCACAGATTGGCCAGGGCCAAGGGCCATGCAGAGAGAAGCTATGAGCCAGCAGTCAAACCTGAGACATGGGGTCTGGGGGCAGGCCCGGCATAGTGGGAGCAGCCACCAGAGGGCTCAGCACTGGAGCCTGGCTCCACCAGGCTCCACCAGGGCCCTGGAGTGGCTCAGTCTAAGCAGGTGGAACCCCTGGGGTCAGCGGAGGACCCGGCAGACAGCCTGGAAGGCAGGGCTAGGAGCCGGGCAGTGCCTGGCATGTGCCAAGCAACAGAGGTCGGCAGCACACACAGGTGTGGAAAGTTTGAAGGCCTTTGACCTGCTAGACCCCTTGATGTGGGCTGTGACGTGCGAACTGAGACAGCCTGACCCGTTCTCAGCACTTCCGGGGTCCGGAAGACCTGCTTAAGCTGACTTCCCCTCTGAGAAGCTGTGGGCAGGGGCCCACAGCACCGCATCCCAGTTTCCTGAGGCTAACCCACCAAGTGTTGGGTGGGGGGGTGGGGGGGTGGGGGGAGGGTGGGGGGCGGGGGCGCGGCTTAAGCTGCACCCTGTGTCCCACCGCCTCGCAGAAGGCCTTTCGGTTTCTGGGTGGAGAGAAAGCCAGGGAACTTTCTCACAACACGATTTTCCAAACACCGTCCTCGGAGCCCCCAGGCGTCGGTGGGAACCCACCAGGGCCTCAGGCATTTATTTAGCCTGTGAAACCGGGCTGTGGGTTGTGCACATTATAGGCTGAAGACATTCTGACTCTGAAACTGGCCCCATCTCTTCCATCCCCGTGGTCAGCCCGGAGCCGCGTTTTTGGTCCCGTGTGCACCAAACGCTGGGCCAGAGGTAGAATCCGGCAGCAGCTGTGGCTCAGCTTCTACACGTCGAGGAAAAGCATCTGGCAGGAAGGAGGCCACAGAGAAGCTGGGCTGGCCACCTGCCTTCTCGCAGGCTGTCTGCTGGGGCCGAGCCAGCCCAGCTAGGGAGAGAAGCCTTTAGGTGGCGTCCAGCCACAGGTCAGTTGAGTCCAGAATCGTGGAATTCATAGTGCTGGAAAGAGCCTTAGTCCCTGGTCGGGTCCATGTGGGTGCATGGCAGAGCCAGACGGAGCCCGTGGCGGACAGCACGCTGTGTCCTAGCCTTCTTTTCCTGCGGAGCCTTCAACATCAGTCTAAGCAGCGGCTACCGACCGCGTGCACGTTCAACCTACCTGCCGTCCCAGGTCCGGTTCAGCCTGCTCATTTTTCTCAAGAGGCCGCGGAACCTAGAGAGCAGGAGTGAGTGCCCCACGGTCACATAGTGAACAACAGGACGAGACCGTGGTCTCCTGAGTCTGAGCTCAGTGCCACCGCCTTTATATCCTACCTGTTCTCCTGACGAATACGGCGTTTGTCACAACCGCTGCTCATCTCGTAGGTCTGTTATTTCCCTTCACTTCGACAGTGGGAATCCCGACCTCAGAATGCAACAGTTTCCCACCGTTTATCAGAGTGTTGCTTGCGTCTGTGGCTGGGGAAAAGCTGATGCCGTCTCGCGTCACGTTAATAGGGGTAGAATATCTAGATGAGGGAAGTGATGGTAATGGGTCTTTCTTCACTGCTCAGGGCACATCTGGGGAACTCAAAAGAGTCCCTGTTTGAGACTCTGCGTTTCGAAAATACAAAGAGGATACTCAGCATGCTCAGAAGGATGGTGAAACAGTATGATTAGGGAGCTCCAAACTCCGCTGTAACTTACATTCAATTGGTTTTCAGTAAGGGTGCCGTGGGGGTGCCTGGTGGCTCATTTGGTTAAGCGTCGGACTTCGGCTCAGGTATACAGTGTGCTCTTGGTTTGGGGGTAGGTTGTTGTGATTCATCGCTTACACACAACGCCCAGGGCTCATCCCAACAAGTGCCCTCCTCCATGCCCATCCCCCATTTTCCCCACCAGCCCCCGCCCCTCCACCCCCATCAACCCTCAGCTTGTTCTCTGTATTTAAGAACCTCTTATGGTTTGCCTCCCTCCCTCTCTGTTTGTAACTATTTTTTTCCCCTTTCCCTCTCCCATTGGTCTTCTGTTAAGTTTCTCAGGATCCACCTGTGAGTAAAAACATATGGTATCTGTCTTTCTCTGCCTGACTTGTTTCACTTAGCATAATACCCTCCAGTTCCATCCACGTTGCTGCAAATGGCCAGATTTCATTCTTTCTCATTGCCAAGTAGTATTCCGCTGTATATATAAACCACATCTTCTTTATCCATTTGTCAGTTGATGGACATTTAGGCTCTTTCCATAATTTGGCTATTGTTGAAAGCGCTGCTATAAACATTGGGGTACATATGCCCCTATCAATCAACAAGGAGTGCATGTATCTTGATGAGATGTATGGAATTGTTGAATCGCTGTTTTGTATGCCTGAAACTAATATCATGCTATGTTAACTACACTGGAATTAAATATATATATGCGGGGCGCCTGGGTGGCTCAGTGAAGCGTTTGTCTTCGGCTCAGGTTATGATCTCACGGTTCCTGGATTGGATCCCCGCATCGGGCTCTGTCGGGCTCTGTGCTGACAGCTCAGAGCCTAAAGCCTGCTTTGGATTCTGTATCTCCCTCTCTCTCTTCCCCTCCCCCACTCATGCTTTGTCTCTCTCTCTCTCTCTTTCTCTCTTTCTCAAAAATAAACATTAAAAAATTTAAAAAAATACATACATATATATATATATATATATATATATATATATATGCAAGTGAAAGAAACCAAACATAAAAGACCACATATTATCTGATTCCTTATATGAAATATCTAGGAGGCCAATCTATAAAGACAGAAATAGAAAGTAGATTAGTGGTTGCCACTGCCTGAGGTGTTGGGAGGAAATCATGACTGCCTATGGGTATGGGATTCCTTCTGGGGTGATGGAAATGTCTTAAAATTATAGTGATAGCTGCATAATTCTGTGACCATACCAAAAATGGTTGAGTTGTGTATGTTAAAATGTTATTAAAAAAAAAATCACTTCATTTGCAAATTCATGGAGACGGTGTATGTAAAACACCAAGCTCAAGGCCCGCCAACAGGGAAACAGCTGATAAACGTTAGCTCTGGGAAGTCTTGTCGAAGAGTAGGGCTGTTCATCCAAGAGGAGAGAGGACCTGGGGTGGGGGAGGGGGTGTGCCAGCCATCTTCATATAGCTGAAGGGCTCTGTGGGGGGCGGGTGAGTGGTCCCCAAGGCCCTATAACGTATAGAGAAAGCAACAAGAGGGAAAGCTTGAGAGAAACACATTTCGTCTCCATAGACATCGAGAATTGCTTCTCACGATGGGTTGCCCAGTGAGGTAGTGAGCCAGCCACCCTGTCACTAGAAGTCGTCAAACAGATACAACGAGTACATATTGGGATGCTACAGAGAGAACCTCAGCATTAGGGGAACATCTGAGGTAGAGGCCAGCGGCTTGGAGGCTCACAAAGGCCTGTGGGCAGCTATTCAGGAACCTTGCGAGCTGCTGGTTAAACCGTTGATGGGTCATTGTCAGCAAGGCCAGCAGTGTCTACGCTGTGGAAATCAGCAGTCGTTGCACATCTGGACGTCTCTGTGAACTGTCCCAAATGCCCCATCCCCTCTAGTACCTACCACCTGTTCTGCGTCAGCCGTGGCTGGGTTCTTTCCGTATGCCGTCCCACGTGATCCTCAGACAACCTTCCGGGAGGTGGCCTGGTCTCCCTGATCACGGTGGGGGGCACTGGAGCTCAGCCAGGTGGAGTGGCTTGGCTTTGGTCATTACCTTAGGGCCTCTGGGGTGCCTTTCCAGCTGGCATCAGCTGCTGCTCCTGGCCTGAGTCCTGTGGCTTCCAGAAAAATGGCCCCAGTGACCTCTGGCTTCTTCTCTAGTGACCTTGTGGCAGTTTTCCGAGGATTTCCCCACAAGTCCCCGGGGGCTTGATTCTCTGGATGAACTGGTGAACCACCCCCAGGCTGGGCTTATCTTCATGGCCTTTCGGCACAGCCCTCACGCTCCAGAACTGACTTCACGACACAAAACAAACAAACAAACAAACAAACAAAAAAAAGCTGGAGTGTACCGTAGAAATTGAGCTGGCAGAGGGAATAATAAGCTTGGCTGCCTGGGGACCTCCCACCCTGGATCTCCTCAGCCTGTGACACACGCTGAGATCTTGGGGGGAAGGTGTGTGGGTGTTTTGTTTGCTTTTTAATTAAGTATTTCAAGCACACAGAAGTCCAGGGGAAAACATAACGATGCCCTGAGTACCCATAATTCAGTTTTGTTAAATCCTTGTCATTTTGGCTTATTGCTGCAGATCCCCTAAAAAATAAATCAGGGGTCACAGAGCTGGCCGAAGCCTCCTGCAGACCCCTCCCCGATCCCATTTTCTTCCTCTCCCCTCGGCAGGAACCAGCATCCTGAACTGGGTGTGTCCGTATCCACAAACAAGACAAGAGCTGTGGCATGTGTGTTCCTTGATAACACTTCAAACAGGTCTTTATTCTGGCTGGGGCAACCACATACACAGTCATGTTCTGTTTCTCCCAGGAACACCTGTTGCTACAGTGGCAACATAAGGAACCTCCCTATGTTCCTTCCTTCTGTAATGTGCTTATTCCACTCAACATTAGGTTTGAGTGATTTTGAAATTTGTTCTTTTTTTAATTTTTTAAATGTTTTTAAATGTTTTATTTATTTTTGAGGCAGAGAGAGACAGTGTGAGCAGGGGAGGGGCAGAGAGAGAGGGAGACACAGAATCCGAAGCAGGCTCCAGGCTCTGAGCTGTCAGCCCAGAGCCCGACACGGGGCTCAAACTCACAAACCACAAGATCGTGACCTGAGCCGAAGTCAGACACTTAACCGACTGAGCCACCCAGGCGCCCCTGAAATTTGTTCTTTTAATGTGACTTCAGACTCCCAGGGAAGTCATGAGAATAGTACAGAGAACTCCTGTATGTACATTCTTCACCCAGACCCACCAGTGAACGTTTTGTCACCTCTGCTCGTTCTAAGTTGCAGACACGGTGCCTCTTTACCCCAATGTATCTGAGTGAGTGTTTCTCAAACAGAAGGACATTCTCTTACCTGCCCTCAGCACAAGGACTAAAATCAGGACATTAACAGGATTTTGAGATTTCACTGTGTTGCATTGGTTCCTGCCTTTTAGCAGCTGCGTGATGGCCCCGGGTGGATAGAATCACAAATTATGGACCCATTCTCTTAGGGATGGACTTTGGTCGTTCCCATTGTCTGGTCACTGCAAACGCCCCTGCAGCCAGCCATCCTCATCGTCTCCTTGTGCCTGTGTGCATCCTGGGAGGGGCCGCTGGGCCTGGGCCACACCATCCGTCTCTCTTAGATTTTGACAATCATTTTCAGAACAGGTGCACCTGTCTTCATTCTCGGTGGTGCTTAACCCTCTTGGTGCCCCAGCGGCTCCTAGAGGACCGAGCCGTGGATTCTTGCTTATCTTGGGCCATCTCTTATGTTGCCACTGTAGCAACAGGTGTTCCTGGGAGAAACAGAACATGACTGTGTATGTGGTTGCCCCAGCCAGAATAAAGACCTGTTTGAAGTGTTATCACGGACCAGGTGCTGCTTGGTGTGCGTTGCATGTGACAGGTGTTACCAGCTCCATTGTACAGATGAGAAAACTGAGCCCTGTAGACGTTAAATACCTTGCCCTTGGTCACTTGGCCAGGGCGCGGCAGGGGCTGGGACAGAGACTAATGAGCCCCAGGTCTTCGCCCTTGTGCTGGGCAGAGTGTGTGAAATGTCCACCGACCCTCGAGTGGTGAGTTTGTAGAGAGATGGCACCAGCTGAGAGGTTGATGTCCCTTCCTACCAGGTCTCACACCTCCCACACGCTGGTCCTTGTGTTTCTGGTCCCTTCTGGTCTGTGCAGAAGGAGTCATTTCATTGAGGAGCAGTCGGCATGGAGGACAAGGAAACGGGTGGGGTGTTGGGGGCAGCACTGGGCAACCGTCCTGTCTCACCCTGGGAGCGTTGAGGCATGGCTGCATCTCAGGGCCACCAGAGTCACAGACAGGGACACTCCCCTCCAGGACCTCTAGACAGTCCTGTCCCAGCTGGAGAAACAGGTGCCACCTCAAAAGGAAAGGAGGGGACTTTGGACTTCTGAAGCTTAGGGTGGTTGCTGCCATCCATTTGGCAATTCAATTGTGGCTTTTAGAGGCGTGCTCTTAATGACCCCATAATAATCGTCACACACAGAGTGCCCTTTTCATGCCACGTGCCTGCCTGCCGCATCTCCTTTGCTCCCAAGAGAAATTCTCTCAGCTGGTTGTACTTACTCCCTTTTCAGAAGAGGAAACTGGAGGTCATAGTGGTTGGATAAGGCATCCAAGCCCCACCAGAGTCTGTGCAAAACTGGGTTACGAGCCAGGCTTGGGAGACCCCAAAGCCAACAGCTCTCCACCCTACATTCGTTTATGTGACAAACAGGTATATTTTCCCACATTTATTTAATTAAGATACGTTTTAATCATATAAGTAATGCTAATCAGTATAAAAAATTGAAACAAATCCCCTGCACTTCTCAGAAATAACGGTCTTTAATGATGTCTTACATAGCCTTCTGGAAGTTATTTCTCTGTACGTTTTTATATGTCTCTGTGTATGTTTGTATACATTCCAGATGATATAACAACATTATCTAACCTCCTTTGCCGTGTATGACAAAGACACAAATACATGGGAAATTTTTTAAATTCCTTCAAGAGCTAGAATAGTGTAGTACTTTTAAGTACAAACTCTAGAGCCACACTGCCTGGGTTTGAATCCCAGCTCTGCCGCGTATTGGCTGTGTGACCTTGGGTAAGCTATTTAACCTCTCTGTGCCTCAGTGTCCTCATCTTGACTTGGGACTGTTAGGTGTCGAGTATCGATTTCCCAGGACCGTGGCAGCTTTTGAAAACTTTGCAGCTTGAAACAACAGAAGCTTATTCTCTCACAATTCTGGAGGCCAGCATTGTATCTGCAGAACTGGTTCCATCTGTAGGCCCTGGGGGAGAATCCCTTCCATGCCTCTCTCCTAGCTTCTAGTGGTGGCCCCCTCAGCCCGCGGTGCTCCTGGGCTTGGGGACTTCCTCTGCCTTCACGTGACTTTCCAGGGTCTCTTCACGGGCTTTCCCTGTTCTTGTAAGAGCACCTCCCGCTGGATTTAGGGCCCGTCCTCAACCCAGGATGATCTCATCCCTAACTTAATTACATCTACAAGATCCTTTTTCTAAACAAGTTCACATTCTAAGGTACAAGGGGCTAAAATTTGGACGTACCATGTTGGGGGGCACAGTGCAGCCCAGGTGTGTAGGTACGAGGATGCCCAAGTTAAGGGCTTGTGTAGAGTACTCAGAGCACACCCACACATGGTTGTGCTGGGGGCTACTTGTACACCAAACAGGCGGGCTACTGCCCTGATTGGCATTACCAGGGCCGCCTCCCATCCACCCCCCTCCATGCCATCTGCGTGCCCATGCACCTTGTACAGTTATCTGGCCATCCCATAATATCCGTCGCTGGGGCACACCCACAGACCTGAGAGCCTGTGAGGGCAGGGACCAGGCTTCTGCATCCCAGTAGACCCCCTTGATCTTGAAGCTTCTTGGGGTTGGGATCGTGGGTGGAACCTCTCCTTCGATCCCCCATTCTACTTGAGTGCTGGCTGAGCCTGCACAAGGGAGCCTCAGCTCTCTGCACAGTGAGGCATCGCTGAACTTTCTGAACTGCCTCCCTGGGCCTGGGGCACTCATGAGCTGGGCACCTTCCATTTCTTCCTTCCAAACAGGCAGCATCGAGCCAGGCCCCACACCCCAAGCCGTCACCCTCACTGCCCTGACCCCACGCTGGGGCAGCCTGTCCACCCCGAGCAGAGCTTTGCTCTCCAAAGCCAGGTTCATAGGCCCGTGACAGGGACATAGAAACCAGACCAGGGAGACGAGGACATGCCAGTTCACCCCTCCGTCAGGGAAGCTGGTGAGAAAGTCCCCCAAATACACCAGGTTGCTGTGTCCATGCTGTGCAGGGTGAGGGTCTCCTCGGGTGTCAGAGCACACTGCCTCTGGGCTGGCAGCCTGGTGTCCTTGGACAGCAGGCCCTGACTGGAGCCCCCCACCAGTGAGCCGAAGGAAACAGGTCGTGAACAATTGCTCTTTCCTGTGGAGTTGCTCTCAAGTTTCTGAGCCTCGGGGCGCCTGGATGACTCAGTCGGTTAAGCGTCCGACTTCAGCTCAGGTCATGTCCCACTGCTCATGGGTTCGAGCCCCACATCAGGCTCTGTGCTGACAGCTCAGGGCCTGGAGCCTGCCTCAGATTCTGTGTCTCCCTCTCTCTCTCTCTGCCCCTCCCCTGCTCAAGCTCTGTCTCTCTTTCAAATATAAATTAAAACATTAAAGTTTCTGAGGCTCCTTACTTTTCTCTAACAGTGCCGCTCGTTACCCAAAGGTTCCTCTGGCTGCCTTTGCAGGGCCTTCTGCTGGAGTTTGGCCGCTGAGGGGGAGGACGTGGGTGTCGGGGTCACCTGCTCTGCCAGCAGAGAAGGAGCGAGCCAAGGCTGGGAGCTTTGGGCCTTGCTCCGAGTCACGAAAGCACCAGAGCCCCGAAGGAACGAGCTCACAAGGGTGTCTGCTCTGACCAGGCCAAAGAAGGCCTGCGGGGCCGGACCCTCTGATCCTCGAATCCCTGCTGACTTTGGGTTTGGGGTCATTTGGGCGCTCTGAGCGCCCACTTGCGACCGCAGAATGCCAGCGCCAGTGATGGAGCTTGGGGCTGGGCTGTGGGGCTCAAGCACAATCGCGAAGGTGGAAATACCCAGAGCTGAGACCGTGTCGGATTTGGTTTCACTGCTGTGATGACTGGTATTGAGCAGCCTGGCCACATCAGCTCCTACTGCCAGGGGCCGTCGCTGAGCCACAAGGTGCTGGAACTTGTGGGTTACCCCTGGGGCCAGGTGTTGTCTAGGTTACAAGCCAAGTGCAGCACACAGATGTCTACCCCAGTCACTCTAATCAAATGTGCTAAATCCTAAAATCAAGACTACAAAGGGGAAGAATTGTAGTGACAAGAACCAAGCTGGAGGGTTGGAGTGATAGAAAAACAATAGTTAACATCTGCTGAGTTGTGCTAAGCACCCGGCAGACCTCTGTCTCACTAAATTTTCGTAATAACCCTTTTATGTAAGGGTTATTACTACCTTTTTATAGATGCTTAAACTGAAGCCCGGAGAAGTAACGTAACTGGCCAGAGGTCACACAGCCTGGATTCAAACCCAGGGCTTCTAGTTCAACAGAAAGGCTTCTTCTCAATGGGTCTCAAGGGATGGGGAAAACTTTATCCCCAGTAGTTTACTATAAAATATTTTATTTTATTTTAAGTTTATGTATTTTGAGAGAGAGAGAGAGAGATAAAGTGAGGGAGGGTCAGACAGAGGGAGAGAGAGAGAATCCCCAGCAGGCTCCCCACTGTGAGTGCAGAGCCCAACGTAGGGCTCGAACTCAAGAACCATGAGATCATGACCTGAGCCAAAACCGAGAGTCGGACGCTTACCGGCTGAGCCACCCAGGTGCCCCTAAGAGATTTTAAACTTGCAGAAGAGTTGAAAGAATTTTTCAGTTAACACCCATATACCCACCACATACCCTTAATGTTTTTGTATATTTACTTTATTACACCCCCATCTATCCCTCTATCCTCCTGTGAATCCACCTTACTTTTTAAACCATTTCAAAGAAAGTTTCGGGCACCCCTGGATATATTAGCATACGTATCATTAGCTCGAGTTCAGTATTCACTGATGGTGCTTTTGTATCGTTTTGGGGTAAAATTTACATACGATGCAACGTAAATACACATATCTTCGTATACCCCTTGGACTTCATACAAATGGGTTCAGACAGTATGTATATTTTTCTGCATTTGGTTTCTTTCACTCAGTATGTTTTTGAGATTCATCCACGTGGTTCTATGGATCAGCACTTCCTAGTCTGTTGTGAGATAGACAGTGAGATACCACTCACTGTCTGTTGTTCATTCTGCCATTGATGGACCCCTGGACCAGTGTCAGGCTATTGTGAGGAAAGCTGCCATGAATATTCATGTCCAGGTCTTTGTGTGGACATATTTTATTTCTCTTGGGTGGGATGGCTGGCCAGATGGTAGGTGTCTGTTTAGACTTATTAAAAACACACAAAAAACCTGCCTTTTTCGGGGCGCCTGGGTGACTCAGTCAGTTGAGCGTCCGACTCTTGATTTAGGCTCAGGTCATGATCCCGGGATCACGGGATCAAGCCTTTGTCGAGCTCTGTGTTGGGCATGGAGCCTACTTAAGATTGTCTCTTTCTCTCCCTCTGCCCTTCTCCCCCACTCATGCTCTCTTAAAAGGAAAAATTAAAAAACCAAAAAACCGGCCTTTTTCCAAAGTGGTTGTACCAACTCACATTCCTTCCAATAACATGCGACGGTTCTGATTACTTCCCATCTTCACCAATTGGTGACGTCAGTCTTCTTAATTTTAGCCATTCTGGTGGTTGTGTCGCGGCATCTCATTGTGGTTTTGATTTGCATTTCCCTAATGACTAATGATGTTGGGCAGTCTTTCACCGGCTTACTAGCCATTCATATGCCTTCTTCTTTGAGGTATTTTCAAATCTTGTGTCCGTTTTTAACATCGACTTGGTTGTTCTCTGTTAGGTGTATGCTTTGCAGATATCTTCTTTGAGCCTATGGTTTGAGTATTCGTTTTCTTCACGAAAACGTGGACACGTGTGTAAATTTTGGTATGTGTAATTTATCCATCTTTCCTCGTGTGGTTCTTGCTTTCTGGTCCAATCCACTAAACTTTTGGCTGCCCGTTGGAGAAAATGTTGGGAGGGAGTAACAGGGAACCCGAAGGAATTGCAGGTGGACAGAGCAGGGTGAGGAAGCTCGGGTTCTGCTGAGCTGATGGAGGGCAGCCCTTTGTAGGGGAGTTTGTAGGGGGCAGGGCTCAGAAAGAGAATGCCTTCAATATTAGGGGACTGGATTGGATCCTTCAGGCGGTGGGAGCCATTGAAGGTTTTAGAGCTGGAAGGGATGTGATCACAAGGGAGAGGCGGCACAGTGCCCATGACATTGGAGGCTGGGCAGTTTCTCCTTGGTCACCCTGTCCTCGGGATGCAGGTGGGACTCCCAGGGAGCTGGGGGCAGGGAACAGCTTCATCTCTGTGGATCCCTGAAGACTCTCCATGGGCCCAGAAGCCACCCCATGAGGCCCCGTGGGCCCCATGAGGTCATAGAGGGCCCATTTCTTGCTGAGGAAGCTTGCGTGGCAGTGGGCTAGCTGCTAATCAGAAGCCCAGGGAAGGTGTTCATATATATGGATTTAGAGCCACCTCTGCCAGTGGCTCCAGAATCTTACAGGGACCCCCACCCTGCCCCCTCCGACCTCCCCTCCTCCTCCCCCCGCATCCCCACCCCTGCACCTGCCAGCCCCCAGGCTTCCGGGTCAGATTGCTCAAAGGCCTTCGCCCTTCCCCAGACATCTGCGTCCTCGGTGCAGCTCAGCACGACCTGACACACTCTAGGTCACTCGTTCACCTTGTCTGTCACCTGGCCCCTCTCCTAGACATGAGGTTTGTTGTTTTCGTTTGGTTTTGTTTTCTCTGCTCTAACCCAGTGCCTGGAACAACATCTGGAGCTTGCAGACCCTCAGAGACTGTTCACGGTACAAGTGAATACAAGACAGACCCCCTCCTTTCTCACAGAGCCTGTTTGTTTGATCATGGCTTTGGTTCCATAGGACAAAATGAGGACCTTTGTCCCCAAAGCCCAGGCCCCGCCTCAGGCCACCCAGTAAGTGGAGGAATATTCCGGGCCACCCCCTGCCCATTGCACAGATAAGAAAACAGACTCTGAGGGAAAGGACGTTTCAAGGCCTAAGCCTAGCTGGGGGCAGAGAGGAAGTTGGAGCTCTGGCCCCCAGCTGCCATTAGAACCCCAACCTGCCTCTGGGGGAGGCCCCGGGCCAAGTAAGGAGGTTTAAAGATGATCATGAAGACTTTTGGTTCCAGAAGATAGTTTTGTGTTTCCAAGTGGGGGGAGGGGTTAGAGCAAATGAACAGGCCCTTTTCTGGGTAATTCTGGCCTCCACCCTTCTCACTTCTGTCCCAGAGGAGCTGCTGTGACCACCCTCATCCTTCAGGGCCTGGGAAGAGGTTACATCAGTATCGGCTGGGCCTCCCTGGACTTGAACTCCAAATGAGGCCCACTGGGCCCCAGCCCCACGGCCTGCGGACATCCATAGGGCGGCCCTACGGCCCCTCCCGGCCCACTCCTGTTGCCCTGATGACCAGGCACACTTCTCTGCGTGGACCCGGAGGGGAAATCCACAAGTATCCGTGCCTGCACATCCAGCATCCCTGAGACGGAGGGCTTCTCCAGGGATTTGGGAGTGGGGGCGTCAGGAGGGAATTTTAGCACACACCCACGTTGGCTTACCACACACCCCCCCTAGCCGAGTCTCTGCAAAACCCGGCTGCTTAAACAACACGGCGCTGCCGGACCTGTTTGGTCCAGCGCTCCCAGCCTCCCTCCAACCTAAGACCTGCCAGGACTCTGCTCTTCCCTTTAGGAGATGCCGTTCCCTCATCAGGACTTTTGGGTCTTGCTGCCCTCTGACCCCCTCTCCCCCACCACCTGGTTCCACTTTTCTGTGCCTGTAACGGGGTTCATCCTGGCCTGGTCCCTCCACAGGGGGTCTCCTTACTAGCACCCGCTAGTCAGGGACACAGGCAAAAGGGGGGCACCAGCCACAGCTTCCTAGGTAATAAGGGTTCCCATCCCTGCAGATACACCGAGAGATTTAGTTCCTCAAAATCAAAACTCTGTGTGTGCAGGGGTTTCGGTGGAGTGAGCATTTGGGGGAGGGCCTGAGGTCTCTTAAACTGGACCTCTACTTTGGTTTTGCTCTTTCTTTGGCCTGTGATAGGCCTCCTTCCCCCTCCCTGACCTATCACATCCTCACCCTGGGGGAGCAGAGAGTGTTGACTGGGAGGGATGTAAGGGAGCCTTCTGGAAATGTCTGTATCAGAGCAATAGAACTATAATGCAAGCCACAAATGAAGTTTTAAATTTTCTCGTAGCCACATTAAGAAAATAGAAGGAGGGACGCCTGGGTGGCTCACCTCAGTTAAGCATCCGACTTTGGCTCAGGTCATGATCTTGTGGTTCATGGGTTTGAGCCCCGCATCGGGCCGTGCACTGACAGTGTGGAATCTGCTTGGAATTCTCTGTCTCCCTCTCTCCACCCCTCCACCCCCACCAAAATAAATAAATAAACTTTAAAAAAAGTAGAAAGGAACAGGTGAAATTAATTTTAATAATGTTTTCTTTAACCAAATACACTCAAACTATTATTTCAACGTGTCATCAACATAAAATATTATCAATGAGCAATTTTTTTTTAATTTTTTTTTTAATGTTTTTATTTATTTTTGAGACAGAGAGAGACAGAGCATGAATGGGGGAGGGTCAGAGAGAGGGAGACACAGAATCCGAAGCAGGCTCCAGGCTCTGAGCTGTCAGCACAGAGCCTGACGTGAGGCTCGACCTCACGGACCGCGAGATCGTGACCTGAGCCGAAGTCGGCTGCTCAACCGACTGAGCCACCCAGGCGCCCCTCAATTTAAAAGTTTTTAAGGGGCTCCTGGGTGGCTCAGTCGGTTAAGGGTCCAACTCTTGGTTTTGGCTTGTGAGTTTGGTCTGTGAGTTTGAACCCCACATCAAACTCCACACCCACAGTGCAGAGCCTGCTTGGGATTCTCTCTCTCCCTCTCTTCTCTCTCTCTCTCTCTCTCTCTCTCTCTCTCTCTCTCAAAATAAACAAATAAACTAAAAAATAATAAAAGGGGCACCTGGGTGGCTCAGCCCTTAAAGCATCTGACCGAGTCAGGTCATGATCTCACAGTTTGTGAGTTCAAGTCCCACATCAGGTGAGCTTGAGCCATGCTTCAGGTGAGCACAAGACCGCCTTCAGGTAAAACACCAGCCCCGCTTTGTGAGAGAGCCCCACTTCTCTCTCTCTCTCTCTCTCTCTCTCTCTCTCTCTCCCACCCTCCCTCCCTCTCTCTCTCTCTCTCTCTCTGACCCTTGTGGGATTCTCTCTCTCTCTCTCTCTCTCTGCCCCTGGCTCACTTGCACCCTCTAGAGAGAGGTACAAAAAATAGTAATAATAAAAATAATAACAGTTTTAAAAATTCTCTTCAGAGGTCTGCTCCAATGCCTGCTGTGTTTCCCTGAAGCCATCCTGGGTTGGAATTAGCTACTTCTGTTACACTGTGCTTCTGTTATGTTCATCCCAATGCTTCCGCTGCTTGTTTCTGTGCGTATCCAACCCATTTTATTGTAAGCACCCTAAGGGGAAGATCGTGGTTTATCTTTTAATTCCCAAAGGACTCCTGGCTTCACAGATGCTGGATGAATAACTGACCCATTGAACCGAATCCCCGTTTGTTGCACACCAGTCCCTGGGCTGGCTGCAGGATGGGCTGATCATTTGATTCTGTTCTCAGTCCTATTCCAGATGTTGGCAAACAAGGAGAGGAAGAAGAGGAGGAAGGTGGCATGGGGCCCTGTCTGCCGGTCACCCCGAAGAACTGTCTTCCACGGCGGGGTATCAGCGTCCTGGAGAAGCTCATCAAAACGTGCCCGGTGTGGCTGCAGCTGGGTCTGGGCCAGGCGGAGGCAGCCAGGATCCTGCAGCGGGAGGCGGCTGGGGTGAGTTGGGGTCTCTTCACCTTGTGACGGGTGGGCGGGCACAGCCACAAGGAGCTGCCTGGGCTCCCACCCAAGCAGCTGGCCTCTGCACAACCGCCCATCTACATTCCTTTCTTGGGTTTATCAGCTTTTCGACTGGGGTGTCTTTTCCCCAAACTCAGGAGCGAGAGACTGGTGGGAGGTCTGGTGTCCCTGCTGGAGAGCAGGGAACTGTGTGGCCGGCGCGGGATGTTCTGGGCATTCGTGCACCTGTGTTGATACTTGGAGAAGAAAGGGAATGCCTTCAATATTAGGAGACGGGATTGTGGACAGGACCAGGCATCTGGGACCAGAGGGTACCAGAGGATATCAGAGTTGGAGGGACCTGAGAAATCATTTTACACCCCTTTATTTGACATATGAGAATTAGGGGGCTGTGTGTGATGGAGGCAAAAGCTCTTGAGTCAGGCTCTGTGAGTTGAGTGAGCCTCCCTTTCTCTCACTTTGAAATGGGACCATCAATTAAAGTGCTTTGCTCTAGGTGATAGGGGCATTGCAGGGGAAGAAAGATCCGTAGATAGTGAATCAGAGCTCATCAAATGCTACCGACCACCACCCCACGCATTTTCTGTTCCATGCCACTTCCTTTAAAAAAAAAAATTTGTTTAATTATAAAAGTGATAGGCATATGTATTCACTGTAAAAAAAAAAAAAATCAAACTGGACAGACGTGACAAAGTAAAGTGTAGAGTCTTCTCAAAGTTTTTGCCATCTATTCTCTTTCAGCCTCTACTCCACTCCCCAGGAGTCTTTTTTTCGGTTTTCTTTTTTATCGAGGTGAAATTCCCATAACAGAAAATTAACCATTGTCAAGGGCACCATTTAGTACGTTCACAGTGTTGTCCCAGCACCAGTCCTGTCAGACATCTGCCAGACATTTCCTGGCCCCAACGTGAAGCCCTGCATCCAGTCCCCCCACCCCCACCTCCGCCCCTGCCCCCGGCAACCTCCAGTCTGCTGCAGAAGCCTCTTTTGCTCTAAGTGCGTCCCTCCGGGCATCCTTTACGCAGAGCCCCATGTTGATAGCGGCCAGGATTCATCAGGTACTTACTGAGTCCCAGGCACTAGTCCCAGGTCCGTCTGTGAATCATCACTCTTTGGGCTCACAGCAGCCCTCTGAGGTAAGCATTACAGTTATGCCCATTTCACAGAGGAGGTAAGCGGCAGGCAAAGAAGTTGAGTGACCTCCCCCAGATGACTCAGTGAGCAAGGGCCCGAGCTGAACCCAGGCAGTCCGGCTGCTGCTGTGCTGTCTGATACACGCACGTGCAGGTGGAATCATGCCTTTCGGCCGCTGAGCACTCCTCCGGGGTTCAGCGTCGATGCAGTGTGCAGTCTACGTGCGCTGTGTCCAGGGGATGGTCCAAGCTCCCGAATACACGGGGCTCGGTTGATTAGTGGACTCAAGTCTGCAGTTTCGGGATTACCGGAACTTGGGGGCTTCCAGCCACGTCCCAACTTCCGTTTGTCACAGGTGCCCCTGCCCTAGGGCGTGGGGACCCTCACTCTTAGGGAGTGAGGCCCGACAGCCCAGCAGGATCCTTCCCAGCTCAAGGGAGGCCTCCTCTGGGTATGGTGGCAGGTGCCCCGCGGGCCAGGCGAGTCCCACCGCAGCACCAGGGGCAGCCTGGGAGTCTGTAGATCCCTCTGGGGGGATGAGCAGGGAGGGAGCTCGAAGGGCAGGCTGTGAGACTGTCGTGCTCGAGAAAACAAGGTCTGTTGTGTCGTCCTTCCCCACCATAAAGTTTTCTGTTTGGAACTAACGGACGGCTTCAGAGCGGATGATAAAACCGTGTGGAAAAACGGAGTCGGGGGCTCAGGCCAGTGAGTGTCCCGGTCAATGTTCCCAGGCCCCAGGCCCTGAGAAACATCCTCTTCCCTATTAGGTTCTTTTTTTTTTTTTTTTTTTAGTGTTTATTTATTTTTGAGAGAGAGAGAGAGAAAGAGAGAGTGAGCTGGGCAGGGGCAGAGAGAGAGGGAGACACAGGATTCAAAGCAGGCTCTAGGCTCTGAGCTGTCAGGACAGAGCCCAATACGGGGCTCAAACTCATGCCACTGTGAGATCATGGCACGCTTAACCAACTGAGCCACCCAGGAGCCCCGACTCTTCTCTATTAGGTTCTGAGGGGATTAGCTTCCCACCCTTCCCGGAGGCAATGCAGCTCAAAAACAGCCCCAAGTGCAATGTTTTGATGCTGAGGGATGGCCATTTTCTGGAGCTTTCTTGGTCACTGGGAGAGGTGTGCCCAGGCGTGGGTGTAGATGTGGGCGGATAGCACAGTAAGGACCCTTCCCAGGAGAAGGCAGGTGCGTCTCCAGGGCCGGCTGGTCTGGGCCGAGGTCTTGACTGCTCTGCCCCCGAAGGGTTCAGCCCTCGCTTCAAAAACTTTAAGATAACCCCAACTCACAACAACAACAGTGGTTCTATGTGAAGAATGCTTACTGATGCCAGGCCCTGTATTGGCATTAACGTCAAGTACTATATGATGTCGTCTCATTGAATCCTTGTGATAATTCTGTGGGGCTGACTCTGCTATTATCCCCAGTTGACAGATGATGAAACTGAGGCTAAGAGGAACATTTCTAGTTTGGGCTTCCCTCGAAGCAGACCCCGAGATGAGGATTTGAGTTCAAGAGGTTTATTTGGAAGGTGACCCCAGGGAGCACCAGCAGGGAAAGTAAGACAGGGAAGGGAAGGGAAGGGAGGCAGCTGATAAAAGGTATGGATGTGATCATGCAAGTTACCTCTGGGCAAAGAGGAGTGAATCTTGCTGTAGCACTCTGGGAGCCAGTGTAGAACACGCATCTCAAGGTCATCCCACATCTCAAGGTCATCCCCCCACTCTCGAGGGACGAGAAAGCAGTTGTTGTCTACCAACCCCTGAGAACCGTTGGTTCAAGGCTGTGGAGGTGAGGATTCATGTTCCAGCACCTCCTGTCTGCCCCGGGTATGAGAAGACCTGACCCTGGCCAGAAAGCGGTGCTGAGCTCTGGAGCGATGTGGGCAGACTTCCTGGAGGAGGCAGATGCTGCGCTGGGTCATGTGGCACGGATGGGCGGGACTGAGATGGGGGGAGCTGAGAGGTTCATTGGGGAGTTGGTGGGTGCGAGAACCGTACAGGCTGAGCCCCAGAGGTCGGCATGAGCTGGGCTGGGGCACACAGCGATGGACCTATGATCCGGGGGCTGAGTCTAGCAAATAGAAAGCTTCTCCAGGGCTAGGTCCTAAAGTGACCCCACGCCCGGAGGCCTGAATCAGATCCTGGGAGTAAGACCATAGCTAACATTGAGACAGAAGGCAACTGCCCTAGAGGAGGTCAGCCAGGCCCTCGCTCGGTTCCCGCTCGCTGCCCCTCGGAGGCCGCAGGAGCAGGGCCAAGCCCTGAGAACGACACAATTAGAGCAGATGCACCTTCTGTCGGCTTCCCTGCCCTCTGCCTTTACCCCGGACTCTTCCTCTTCTATATTTTCGAGCAGAAGCCGAGCCCTAAGCTCACACTCTGATAACGACGATGGGCCAACTTTTACCCAGAGTTTTCCCCAGAGTTGCTCTTTGCACAACCTGATCCATTCTCACGGTGATTTCTATCAGGTAGTAAGTGTTACTAGTGTCCCCATTTCCAGATGAGGAAACAAAGGCACGAGAGGTTCACTCGCTTGCCTGAGGCCACACGACTGGTGAGCACAGAATCTGCATGGTGTGACCTTCATCGAAGGCCCTTTGCTGGGTACCTTCATCCCACACGATGGCCTGAGACTCAGCTAGAGTGTTGCTTTCTTTGGTTTTAAAGTTGCAGCCACTGCAGGTGACGTCCAGGCTGTGGGAGGGAGAAGGGTCTCCGGAGATGGCCTGGACCCACCCTTCCTGATGTGGAGGGTACTTCCTCCTGTCCATGCGAATGGTCAAGAGACTGGGCATCCTGCCCCCTTGCCGCCACACCAGTATCTCTGTGACCTTGACCACGACCCACCCCCTCCACCCCTCCCTGTCTCTCCTCCCTGCAGCCTGCTTCTCTGATAAGGTGTTGGGAACATACCGGCCCATTTTTTATTTGTGTGTATCCAGAAACCAGGCAATCGAAAAGCCACCTTTATTCCATCTGCACCCAAACATTGTGTTTTAAAAAAACAAAAACAAAAAACACACTTATTTTGGAAATTTGAGATTTGCAGAACAGTTGCAAAGATAGTATAGGAAGCTCCCAAATACTCCTCACCCAGTTTCTGCTATAGTTAACATCTAACGTTAGTAGGATACACTTGTCACAATTAATGAAACAATATCGATACATTCATGTTAACTAAAGCCCACAGCTTGTTCCCAGTGTCCGTTTTCTGTCCCAGGATCTCCTCCAGGGCACCGCATTACATTTAGTCGCCGTGTCTTCTCAGGCTGGTCTTGACTGTGACGGTTTCTCAAGCCTTCTTTGTTTTTCGATGGCCTTGACAGTGTTGAGGGATACAGGTATTTTAAGGTATTCTGTAGGAGGGCCCTCGGTTGGGATTTATCTGATGGTTAGACTAGCGTTATGGGGCTGTTCTCATCACATCATGTCAAAGGCGCCTACTATCAACATGACTTACCACTCACTGTTAATATTGACCTTGCTCACCTGGCTGAGGTTGTGCTCAGGTTTCCCCTTGGCAAAGTTAACTGTTTCCCCCTTCTGTACTGCCCATCTTGGCAGGAAGCCCCTGTGCATACGGCCCACCCTCAGGGAGTGGGGAATCCTTACTACCTACGTCAATTATTTGGAGCTCTTCCGCACAAGATCTTTTTTGTGTCCTCTCCATTTATTTATTCATTTATTTTTTTATTTTTTAATGTTTATTTATTTTTGACAGAGACAGAGCATGAGCGGGGTAGAGGCAGAGAGAGAGACACACACACACAGAATCTGAAACAGGCTCCAGGCTCTGAGCCGTCAGCACAGAGCTCCATGCGGGGCCCGAACCCACTGGCTGTGAGATCATAACCTGAGCCGAAGTCAGACGCTTAACCAACCGAGCCACCCAGGCACCCCTCCATTTATTTGTTTATTCAGTCATTTAGTTGTATCAATATGGACTCATGGATATTGATTTCAATGCTTTGGGTTATAATCCCATACTATTTTAATTCTTTTGTTGCTCAGATTGTTCCAACTTTGGCCATCGGGAGCTCTTTCAGTTGCCTCCTGAGTCCCTTTGACATACGCCCATCATTGCCTGCGTGTGTGTGTGTGTGTGTGTGTGTGTGTGTGTGTGTGTGGTCTTTGGAGCACTTCCTTACTTTCTGACTGCATGCTTCTTGTATATTTCTTTTTTTTTTTAATTTTTTAAATGTTTATTTACCTTTGAGAGACAGCATGAACAGGGGAAGGGCAGAGAGAGCTGGAGACACAGAATCTGAAGCAGGTTCCAGGCTCTGAGCTGTCAGCACAGAGCCCAACGCGGGGCTTGAACTCATCAGCGGTGAAATCATGACCTGAGCTGAAGTCAGACACTTAACCACCTGAGCCACCCAGGCGCAGCACGTGTATATTGCTTGCCCCAGTCCTGGAATCAGCCATTTCTCCAAGAAGCCCTGGTTCCTTTCATTAGAAAATAATATTAGAAAGCAAGCTCAGGGTGTTATGTTTGTTTATTGCTACTGGAGTATCATTGCTTGGAGGACAGAAGATAGCTTTTAATGAAAGAAATCTCTTGTAAGATTGCTTTTGTGGTGGGGGTTTAGCTCAATTGTTGCAGCAGCCTAGTTGTGATACAGACCAGCCACACAGGTGGTTCAAGGCACCTCCCCCAGGTGTGAGTCAAGGAATACCGATTCCGTTCAAGGTGAGTTTGGCAAGGGGTTGGGTGCCTGGGTGGCTCAGCCGGTTAAGCATCTGACTCTTGACTTCAGCTCAGGTCATAATCTCATGAACTGTGAGATCATTCCCTGTATCCAGCTTGGTGCTGATGGCATGGAGGCTGCTTGGGATTGTCTTTCTCCCTCTCCCTCTGCCCCTCCCCTGCTCACGCGCTCTCTCAAAATAAATTAAAAAACTTAAAAAGATTAGTTCGGCAAAAGCATCAGGGAAGCCCCTCTCTTGCCCCTTCGGGGTGCTGGGGCCAGGAAGGAAGGCACAGTCAACACTTAGGGCAGACCTACTGTGTGCCACACACCATCTGTCATCTTTCCAACAGCCCTGCAGAACAGGGGGCAGGCTTTCTACTTTACACCTGAGGAAACCCAACGCCCATGGTAAGGAGCCTGCCCGAGTAATAGCTGCTAAATGGTCAAGTGCGATTGGAAGCCACCAACTGACTGCCTTCAAAGGCTTTAAAAAAATACAATGTCTCAGGGCGCCTGGGTGGTGCAGTCAGTTGAGCGTCCGACTTCAACTCAGGTCATGATCTCACGGTTCGTGGGTTCGAGCCCCGCATCGGGCTCTGTGCTGACAGCTTGGAGCCTGGAGCCTGCTTCGGATTCTGTGTCTCCCTCTCTCTCTACCCCTCCCCGGCTCATGCTCTGTCTCTCTGTCTCTCAAAAATGAATAAACTTAAAAAAAAAAAAAATACAATGTCTCGGCCTCATTCCCAGAAATGCAGATTTTTTTTTTGGGGGGGGGGGGGGTCTGGAGTAAGGGCTCAGGCACCAACGTATTTTAACAGCTCCTAGGTGGTTCTGATGTGCAGCCAGGATTGAGAAACTCCATCCACTCCATGTCTTGCCACCGCTTCATTATCAGTAACGGGAAACGTGGGTCATGTGTCCAGAGTGGCCTCTAGAGCCATGGCAGCCCCTGAGTTTGTGGCCTCTGGGAAGGACCAGCCACTTCTGTTACTGCTCGGATGGGCATGATTGGAAAATTTCCCCAAGCAATGGGAAAAGAGTCCTAAAATAACAGAAGTAGAAAAGCAGACAGCTCTGGATTGTCCAGGCCAAAAATGGATCATAAAAATAAAATCATTATTGTGTCTTGGGCTTTGGGTTTGTATATAGTTATTCGGAGAGGAGGGAGGGCCTGCAGTGACTGCATAGTTCTCTCCCGAAGCATATTCTGTCCAGCTGTTACTGAAATCAGTTGGGCTTTCCAAAAACCCACACTGGCTAAGGGTAGACAGGAAGAGGCTCCTACAGCCGTCTGTTGCAGCCTCGTGGACTGCAGGCATTTACCCGTGAAACGCCCTGTGCGAGCCTGTCAGGATCTGGGCAAGCCCCCAGGGCACTGGTGCTGGGAGAGAATCTTCTGGAAGGAAGGAGTTGTGGGACCCTCCCACCCCCTGGCCCTCCCTAGACTGGAAAAGCCAGCTCAGAGGGGGGAAGTGACTTGCCAGAGGACACAGCAAACCAGGGTCGGAACTAGGAGGGACACCCAGTGTCCTGCCTTGCAGCCCAGTGCTCTGACCACTACCCCACTGTTGTTTTGGGCGTGGGGACGGGAGAACCCTAGCTCTTTAGAGAAAATTGGACCTCCTGGGATGCCTAAGTGGCTCTGTCCGTTGAGCCTCGGACTTCGGCTCAGGTCATGATCTCACACTTCATGGGTTCTACCCCCGTGTCGGGCTCTGTGCTGACAGCTCAGAGCCTGCTTCAGATCCTCTGTCCCCATGGCTCTCTGCCCCCGCCCCCCGCTGGTTCTCTAAATAAATAAACAAACTTTTGAAGACAGGGGTGGGGGGGGTGTGGGAAGAGGGCACAGAAGGAGTGGGCTGATTCAGATGTCGGCCCAACGGGGCACCAAACTGTACTTGTTCCCACAGAGGAGAGAGGTTGAGTGAGGACGCTGGGACACAGCAAGGTTTGTTGGTGGCCTGGTTAACGGGGGAAGACTCAGGAGTGGCGGTGGATGGTACAGAGGGCAAGACTGTGAACTGTTGCACTCGTTATGACCCCAGGCAGCCCACAGGCACAGGTTTGCTGCAGGTGGACAAAGAAGTCTGGACCTGTCACCTCCTGTTCCCTCACTGCCCACCTTGAGCTTCTCCTTGTCTCTGGGCTGAGGCCTGACATCTGGACCCGGCCTCGCTGCGAGTGCCTGGGGCCTCACATGCTTGCTTTCTGACTCATGGAGCCATTCACAAACAGTGGAGGATAGGAATGCTACCTCTGTACAGTAGGGGTTTCTGTGCCATTTGCCCTCAGGGCTTGGAGGCAGGTAGGGGGTCCCTGGGGAAGGGAGGCACCAAATACTGAGAGCTTATTATGTAGCAGGCATTCTCCGGAAGGCACCTGTGCAGTTCTTCTGATAATCACTTGAGGCACTGCGTCAGCCGGGCATGCTTTTGGCTTCAAGTAACAGCAAACCCAGCCTGTGGTAACTTGAGCCATAAAGCTATGACTGTTTGTCTAATGAGGAATGTGGAAGTTGGGGCCCAGGGTTAGTTTAGCAGCTAACCGATGTCCTTAGAACCCAGGGTCTTTCCACCTTTCTGTTCCCCCATCTTCGAGGCGTTGGCTTTGTGTCCTCAGATTTGTCACCTCATAGTTACAAAAGGGCAGCTGCAGCTCCAGCCATCTCACCCATTCAGAGGCAGGTGGTCACAGGCAAACGGCTTTCTTCTCCTAGACTCAGTCTTTTTGCCAGGGAACAAATATTTTTTAGATGCCTTTTTGGTCACCCCTAACTGCAAGGGAGGTTGGGAAAGGGGATGAATGGTAGAAAGGAGCAGAAGAACCATGATTGGCTTTGACCAAACATGATTCATCTCCTGAGGCAGGATCCGTTGCACCCAGGTCAGAATTGGGGTTGGTTAGCAAGAAAGGGAAGAGATTAGTTCTCGGGGAGCTAACTCCTAGCGACTGTCACCAGCAGGAACTATCATGATCCCATTTTCCAGAGGAAGAGGCAGCCCCAGAGGGACCACACAGCTCGGAGTGGCTGAGCTAAGAACGGAACTCAGAGTTATCTGGCCCTAGAGCTGCAGGCTGAAGTTGTACGTGGAAGGGCCCCAAAGCCCAACGCTCTGAACATTCCCCTTTCTCTCTCTCTTTCTGCTGGTCCTGCCCCCATACTTTTCTCATCTGCACAATGGGTAAAATACTCCAGACCCTAGGGAGGGAGTTCCTGCAAGGTACCTAAAACCTGTAGCCTGGTGCCTGGCATAGGACGCATGCTCGGTTGACAACGTGGGTTGGTGGCGTTGGAGGACGTGTACTGTAGTGGTCACAACCGTGGCCTGAAGGTCACTGGCCTCGCATTCTCGTCCTGGCTCTGCCACTAACGACTGATGTGACCTCAGGAGGTCTTTTTGCATTGCTGGGTCTTCGTTTCTTTGGCTGGAGAGTGGGGATCTGGGCATGTTCCTGGCCTTCAAATATCCCCCCACCCCTGCCTCCAGAGAGCTCGGGGGCCCCTCCATGGCTCCTCACAGAAAGAAGAGAGGAGGGGGTTCCCAAAGGATGAGGCCCAAGTCCATACCCCGGATGGCTGTATCATTACCTACTGTTGCATGACAAATCACTTGAAATTTTGGTGGCCTAAAATGGTCACCGTTTGATTTGCTCACAGTTCTGTGGGTTAGCGATCCGGGCTGGGTTCTGCTGAGCACTGCGGCTGGTCTCACCCGGGCTCGGCCACGCAGCCGCAGTCAGCTGGCAGCTGGGCTGGGGCTGGCTGGCCTGACACGGGCTCACTCACCTGTCTGGCCCTTGGGGGTGGGCTGCTGGCTGGGCCGCGTGACTCCAGCGGACTCACTCAGATGTCCTTACGTGACACCTATGGTCCAAAAGGGTCAACACAGAAGCTGACCTGCCTCCTCAAAGCCTAGGCTCGGAACTCCAGAGTTCCCATCTGCTGCGTTCTTTTGGTCCAAGCAAGCCCCAAGGCTACCCTTCCAGG
This sequence comes from Panthera onca, assembly GCF_046562875.1. NCBI lineage: Eukaryota > Metazoa > Chordata > Mammalia > Carnivora > Felidae > Panthera > Panthera onca. Next base: position 134,900,804 of record NC_138344.1, read on the forward strand.
TGTGGGGGAGTTTGATGAGAGAAGCTGCAAAGAATTTGTGGCCACTTTTAATCCCCCATGCAGGGGAACAGTCTTTGCGTCCTTATTCCTATATCTCCCTTTGGAAAAAGATACATAATAATCATCTTACTAATAACTCATGTTTTTTAAAGTTTATTTATTTATTTTGAGAGGGGGAGGGGAGTGCACGAGCAGGGGAGGGGCAGAGAGAGAGGTGGGGAGGGAGAGAATCCCAAGCAGGCTCCGCACTGTCAGTGCAGAGCCTGATGCAGGACTGGATCTCATGAACCAAGAGATCATGATGTGAGCCAAGATTAAGAGTCAGATGCTTAACCGTTGACTGAGCCACCCAGGCACCCCTCAAATATTTATTTATTTATCATATGAGATTATGCCTGTAACAACCTTAGCATGTGGTTTAGTGCTCAGTAAATGGTAGCAGTCTACTATAATAATAAAGATTATTAGCACTATTTATTTATTAAGTGCATACCGGGTGTCAGGTGTTTTATGTACGTCATCAGCAATTCTCACGGCAGCCCCGAAAGGTGGATGTTATCATTCTCATGCTCAGAAGAGGAAAGGAACTTGCCCGTGGATCCAACAGCTAGTGAGTAGCAGAGCTGGGATCTGGGTCCCACTGTATCTCTAAAAAGCTAGCCGCAGCGGGGGCAGAACGAGAAGTGAAGGGGGCTTGGAGAATTTGCACACAGGACCCCCCAAAGGTGTGGGAGAACGAGCTCTGAGGGGCCCATCCAGGACTGCGGCCTCCTACGTACTCACCTGCAGCAACCATCGTGGGCGATACCTCCTTAGAGTAGAAGTCGTGGTCACCAGTCGTGAGGCTGGGGGTGAGGGGTTCACAGGCAGCTCGCACAGATGGTCTTCCTCCCGACGCTGACTTTGGCCGGACTCTGCCGAGTCTAAGCATAGGAGACTCACCATAACCTAGAATGCTTGCAGGAGTCGCTATGGTTATTTAGAATATTATAATATGCATTATCGTGCCTGTCCTCACTTGGCTGCACAGCGACACTGTGTCTGGAGTGCGGTCTGTGGCTATTTCCCAGGAGGGACCCTGTGACTAGCTGAGCAGCTAAACCCCCCCAAAGGGGAACACAGAACACTGTCCAAAGGACAGTGGCCCAGGCAAACCCCTGTCAGTGCCCCCCTCCCTCATGGCCCCACTAGCCCGCAGCCTCTCTGTGCACCGCCCCCCCCCCCAAACTTTCCCCAGTGCCTTACCTTGGCTTTTCAGATAAGAGCCCCAGGACTTGGCCATGGTAGAGGGAAGTGCCATGTGAGGCTTTGTGGCCATGCAGAAACGGTGGGTGTTGGGCATTCAGAACTGGGGACTTGTCAGAGTCCAGCCTGGGGGACTTTCCACCCCTGCCCACGCCCCTGCCCCTCAAAAAGCAGATGACACAGGCAGGAGGGCTATAAATAAGTGAGCCGCTCCTGGTGACGCCTTGGTCTGCGTCTTCCTCCTGCCCTTCCCATCTGCGTGGCCTTGGGTTTGTTTTTCCTCTCTGTAGCCCGAGTCTTCACCCGTCGAAGAGGATGGCAACAGTACCTACTTCACAGGGCTGTGGGGAGAACGAGTGAGGCCAGATGTAAGGGACGAACGTGGCACAGAGCACAGACGTCAGCTGCGGTTTCAGCTTCTGGCTGCTCACCGTCGACTGAACCACGCTCTCAGGGAAGCACCTCCTGGTTCCTTTGCACAGTAAACACGTGTGGCAGACTCATCCTCAGTTCTAGGTGGAGCCCAAGACCGGGAGACAGAAGACCAAAACCCAGCTGGTGGGGAGGGGGGGGTGCAAATGGAGAATGAATCCTTAGTGAGCATCTGTGGAGACGCGACTGTCCCACTGGGTGCTTCCCTGTGCAATATCTCCGCGGCTTCCAATACGGAGGGGCGGGGCTTTGGCTCTTTTTGTTTCTGCTGGGTAGTCTGGTGTTATTCTCCCCATTTACAGATCACATCAGAACACTGAGGCTCAGGGGAGCCACAGAATCACCCAGGGCCACCGAGCTCATGACTGGCTGCTCGGGGCCTTCCGGGAGCCCAAGAAAAATACAGATTGTGACAGACTGACTCTCCTCCCAGCTGGAGAAGTTATCTTCTTCCTTTCCGTAAACATGGGGGTGGAGCACAGGGCTGATGTGTCAGCAGAGTGGAGAAATCTAGAAATAAGTCCGTGCTGGGTGTGAAAGAGCCAGGGAGCCTGCAGGGCACAAGGAGGTCCCATTTGAGGCTGGCACCCGTGCTTTGTCATGGCAGTCAACCAAGAGAGAGCTCAGCATGGGGTCACAATAGTCCAAGAAGAAGGCGATGCCAGTAGAGGAAGAAATATATGTTGGGGCTACGGCCCTGGCCCTTTGTAGGTCTCTCGCTCTCTCTCTCTCTCACTCTCTGACCGAGTTCATCCTACTTATAGGCATCCTGATTATCTTCTCTTCTCTTTTATTTGAAAAAATAAAAATAGTTGGTGGCATTTGCACTCACAGGTCATGAGCCACAGTTTGGAAAACACTGGCCTTCCTTCCCGTGCCCTGTTCCCCAGAGCTCCAGGCAAGAGGCCCTGGGGCAGCCTGGAGTCCACTCATTGCACAGTCACCCCCCCCGCCCACCCCCACCACGTACATACTCACTCACTCACTCACTCACTCACTGCTTTGACAACAATTCTCCAGCGCCAGTGGGGGTCCTACAATTCAACCCGGTTCTGACACTAAGTACCTGGAGTGAGTGCGGACCCCGTAGGTTAAAGAGCAGGGTCCCCAACAAGACTGCCCTTACTTCAGACGCCAGACACAAGTGGGGTCCCCAGGCTACCCAGACTTCTGACTTGGCTTTAAACATGACGGCCCCCCTTCAGAGTTGATCATTCGCTGCATGACTCTGAGAACTCACTGCAGAGACTCTATTTCTGCTGACCCTTTTATTCTAAAGGACACAACTCAAGAGCAGCTAGGGACAGAGACGAATAGGGGTGAGGTCTGGGCTGGGGAGGGGCGCACAGAGCTCCCGTTCCCTCCCCCTGGTGGAATCCAGGCACAGCACCCCTGACACATCTATGTGTTCACCAACCAGAAATCTCCAGGGAGTTTTATCTCCTGGGCATGACTGGGCCCACTAACATGTCGGCCATCCAGTCTGCAGCTCCCCGGAGAGGCAGAGGTGGGGCTGAAAGTTCCAACCCTCCATTCCCCACCCCCACCCCCACCCCCCACCCCCGCTGGTTTTTCTGTGGCCAGCCCCTCCTTTGACACCAAGGGCTGCCACGAGTCACCTGTTAGTGTGAATTCAGGTACAGTCAAAAACGGCTCATTATGAATAATAAAGGACACTTATCACTCAGGAAATTCCAAGGGTTTTTGTAGCTCTGTGCCAGGAACCTGAGACAAAGACCAGATCCCCTTTTCATTATACTACACTCCCCCACCCCCACACCCCCCCACCCCCACAGACTCACCCTCACATTCCCACACACACTGCTGGTTCCCATGCAGCCCAGGCGGAAGACAGCTTGACCTTGGGCCTCTGAAGCAAAGGCCAGATAAACCCTTTTCCCTGCAAGACAGTGTGTTCCTGAGGCCAGATCGGTTCAGGTGAACACATCGGTTCAGCGATGCCACAGCTCTGCGTAAGGCAAGGCCGTGCAGGGGGCTCAGGCGTCCTCTCTGCGTGCAGGGTGGGGGCTGCCGAAGGCTTCTAGAGGTAAGCCGGCCTCTGCTGGGTCCGCTAGGGAAAGGCCAGCTTCCAGGCTGGGGCACATTTGCAGGCAGCATGTCACCTGCATTTCCACCCCCAGAAGCCTCCCTCCTGTCCTCGCCTGTCCTCTCCCATCCACACTCCACACTCTCATGCTCTCTCCACTCTGCCCTGCTCCAGGAGAGGGGCTGGTAGACTTCCAACCACAGTTGAGTGACTCATGGGCTCATTGTGTCACTGCTCCCAAAGGAGCCCAGCTTCTCTGGGCCGGGTGCAGGGGGTACGGGGGTGACTGAGTGCCCAGGATCCAAGTCGAAGGGCATTACTTGTCTCTCTCTACCTCAGCTTCCTCCTCTCTAAAATGGGGATAATGATAACACCTTCCAGGGCCGCCTGAGTGGTTTAGTCAGTTAAGTGTCTGACTTTGGCTTCCGTCATGATCTCACGGTTTGTGAGTTCAAGCCCCGCATCGGGCTCTGTGCTCACAGCTCCGAGCCTGCTTCAGGTTCTCTGTCTCCCTCTCTCTCTCTCTCTGCCCCTCCCCTCCTCAAAAATAAATAAAATAAATATTTTAAAATAATAATAATAATAATAATAATAGCAACGCCCCCCCCCCCCCATAGCTTTAATAAGGGAACTAAGTGAGATCATGGAATCTAATCACCTGGGGTTAAAGCCTGAGGCAGACTAGGGAGGCAGTAGGTGTGGGCTGCTATTAATCAATATTAGGATAATGTTTTCTTAACAGTTATAATAACGAAGGCAGAGAATCTGGAGTATCATGAAAGGGGAGAGAGGACAGTGTGCCTTGGTGGGAAGAGGGAAAACCTGCCATTTTCATGCTTCTCCAGAGCGTCTTGTGTCCGGGGCCACATCCCTGGGGCCACATTCTCGGGGATGCCCTGGTGGCCCTGTTCCCCAGCGTTCCCTCAGCATCTCTGGCCAGACTCCTGGTCTTCCACGCTCTAGCCCAGGAGCTTGGGACCTGAGTCGGGGAGGCTTTAGACCTCCGGGTGGGGACGGGTGGAGGTGAGCATACATGTTGGGGTGTGACTTGAAAATCAACATGACTGCCCCTACCTTAGAGCTTTTCTGTGTGTGTATGCCAGACCCCTACCCATATCAGAATCAGCCCATTCTGAACCCTTCCCACCCAACCAGCATCCCCGGGGTGGGGCACAGGAATCCGCATTTTAAACACCCCCATCAAACTCTGTGTCTACAAGACAGAATTCTTTAGGAAACATTGATTTAGTTGACCGCCCCCCCTCTGTGGGCCTATGAGAAATGGAGACTCAGGAGCAGGGGACATGGGCCAGGTGACACGTGGCTCTTGGGGCAGAATCCCCAGTTCTCCTGAGGGATGCTTGCCTCCTTGTTTCTGGAACATTCTGGATGACTTCCAGCTCACTGCTGCCCTTCTAACCTTCACCCAAATCTTTGACTCATGGAGCTGCCCCCTCCTTCCATTGTAGACGTTCCTGGTCTGCCGGGACAGCAGCTTGAAGCACCTGGTGCTCTGTGTCCACTTCCCTTCCCTGAACGACAGCTCGTCCGAGGTGCTCGAATACACCATTAAAGAAGAAAAATCGAGTAAGTACCTTCCTGTGCTGGCCCCTGACCACACAGCAGCAGCAGCAGAAGATGCTACACCACACTACCACAGACACTCCCATCTGGTCAGAGGGGTTTAAAATAGGAAGGCTGGGGGGACTTTCAGCCCCCCAGAGTTACCTGGCCAGGTTTGTTGTGAACTGAGTTTATCACTCACAGTCGATGTGTTTCTGCTCACCCCTGTCACAGCCTGTTGGCTTTGCTTCCTCTTGGCCGCCGTGAAGCTTCTTCTGGTTAGCTCAGGCTGGAGAAACGGAAGAAAAGGAGAGGAACTGTCTGGATCCCTGGTCCTAGTGACAGCTCGGCACACACCCCAACCTTGATCTTGGACGAGTCACTTAACCTCCCTGAGCCCATTTTCTCGTCTGTCAGATGCACGTAACAGTCACTGTCCTGCCTGAGCCACTGGGCCTTGGTGAGGGTCAAATGGGCAGGCAGTTTGGAAGACGGAAATCCTGTGCGTGCACAGGGCTGTGGGGAGCAGGCCTGGGGCCCGTGGGAAAATGTTTTGGGGCCTCTGATCAAGGGCGGTTTGTACTGATACACAGTGAAAGGGTCCGGGCCTCTCACAGACCATGCCAGGTAGTAAGAGCCAAAAAGCCTAGGAGTTAGAAGAATCTATAGAATATTCCAGGCATCCAGCTTAGGTCCTCTTAAAAATCCGGGGGGTGTGGAAAGCTTTTTACCCTTAGTTAGAAACAGACTGAAAAGAGTTAAAGAAGACAATAAAATATGTATGAAGTATATTTCATAAATATATATTTATATAACATGTAAATATAATAAATATTTTGAGATATTTATTAAATATTCTGGAGTGGTTGTTTCTCAGGAAACACTTGTGCCCAACACTGAGCAGATACACAGATGAATAGGCTCTTGGCCTCAAGGGTCTCCCAGTCTAGTTGGGGGGGGGGGGGGTGGGGGGCTTGGTGGGGGTGGGAGGGACACAGACACACACTTGCTGTGCGGTGTGACAGGGGTGACTGCAGAAGGTGGGAAGGATTCCAGGAGAGCAGGAACAAGGAGAGAACACAGGCTGGGTCCCAAAGAGGAGACCGGTGGGTATTAGTGCGCTTAGAAGCCAATCTTCTAGCTCCAGAGGTGGATGTGGATGAGAAAGCAGAAGCAGGTTGCTCAAGGGGGCCTTTCCACAGAGACCCTGACTCACTCTATGTTCAGCACATGGTTATTGAGCATCTCCCCTGTGTCAGGGGCTGTTCTACCACTGGGACCACAACATGGGACAAAACACAGCCTCAGCCTCTCAGGGCTTATGTTCAGGTGAAAGGAGGAGATGGTAAACAAGGAACAATACAGGATGACCTTGACCTGAAGAGTCCCTGCTGTGTAGAATGTGGAAATGGGAAGATCAGCCAGCTGCCTCAATATCAACAAAAAGTGTAAGGGCTTAAGCCCAGAAGAGGCTAGTGTCTGCTCCTGTGCAAGATTCCTCAGCAGCAGCGGGGAAGGCTCTTTTGGGGGGGGGGGGGGGGGGCGGGGGGCTCTGCAGCAGGAGCAGGCAGCCTCCCAGTTCAGAGTCTTGTGCAGGAAATGGGTGTGTCACTTGTGCTTGCATTCCATTGGCTAGAGTGCGGTCATATGACCACACCCAACTGCAGGGGAGACTGGGAAATGTGGTCCTGGCTTGTGCCCAGGCAGAAGCAGAGGACTTGGATTTTGGTGAAAGGCTGAGAGTCTGTGAGGGGGTAGAGTATGTGGGGTTGTTACTTTAGATAGCAAACCAGTGACCTCTGTCCCGCAGTGTCCAGCAAGGAAGAAAGTGTAGGGATCTCAAAGAGGAAGGAGGGTCATAGTTTTCCCAAGCCAGGGTATACAGCGCCTTCTAATGACTGTAGAAGGGGGAGGTTGTTTGGGGCTCCTACTGTTCTCCAAGAACCCGGGCCCTTTCTTGGATGTTCTCAGCAGGTGCCTGGGGGTGCACAGACCCCGGGTGCGTGTTTGACCATCAGCCGGGTTCAAAGACTCGCCTGCCCAGGCACTAGTTACCTGCAGTCCTTTAGAAACCTGATAGCCGGTTGTGCTCTTGAATTTCAACACCAGCATGGAGAAAGTAGCTGAAGGTGGGCATGTGCTCTAGAAGTGCAAGGAGGGAGCTTTGTTCAAGGGCAGGCTGATAAGGAAGGCTTCTCAGAGGAGAGGGGAACCGGGCTGGACTGACAGACTGGAAGATCTGCTTTTCTCCTTTGCCCCTCGCTTCCTTCCCACTTCCCCGCCCTAGCTCCAGGGTAATCACTTCTAAGTCTTTCCAACCCAGTTACACTTCCTGGCCTTTGGGGACTTGGTCAGAAAGCATGCATAAGTCCTACCCAATGGAACCAGGATGTCATGTCTGGCTGCAGATGTCTCATTTCCAATCGGGAGCCCAAGCCACAAACCAAGGCACTTAGCTCCCTTTTCCAGATTCATATCTTCCTCCCAGGACCGTGTGGTAGAATCTCACTTCCCACTCTGAAACACTCAGTGCTCAACTTTGCCGAAAAGACCATCAAAACCCAAACCCCAAATCCTTCCTGTGACATAACTCTTCCAATCATGATCTGTGTCCATTCACTGTGACCGCACAGATGTCATCTATAAGTTTGTATGTGTTTTTCTTTGGCTCTTTCTGTATATTACTCTGGCGCTCCCCCAAACCTCACACTCCTGAACCCAGACAACATCAAGAATGGACCAGATGATGTGTTTCTGTGCTTCCTTGATTCACCGTTCTGATCTTTTTGGTCTCTTTCCTCATTCAGTACCTGTCTCCTTAACATGGTGATCGAGCACAGACTACAGAAGCCACCGCCTGTGTTTGAATCCCAGTTCTGTCTTCCACTACCTGTGTGACCTCTCCAGGCCTTACTTAGCCTCTCCAGGCTTCTACGATGGGAAGGATAATGGTGTCTCCCTCATAGGGGTGCTTGCAGGAATTAGTGTGTCTAAATTACTTAGGACAGAGGCACCTGGGTGGCTTAGTTAAAGCATCTGACTCTTGGTATCGGTTCAGGTCATGATCTCATGATTAGTGGGATCGAGCCCTGAGTCAGGCTCTGTGCTGACAGCGTGGACCCTGCTTGGGATTCTCTCTCTCCAAATAAATAAACAAACTTTAAAAATAAATAAATAAATAACTTAGGACAGTACCAAGAGCACAATAGAAGATTATAATCATATTTGTTGGGCCTTATTATCATTATTATTATTACTAATTCTCCTGCAAGATTAAGCTAAAAGGAAGCGTGGAATGAGCCTACACAGAGGCTTCCAGGCTCTGGGTAAATCCCATCCAACGTGTGCGCCCGCCTCGTAGTCCCTTGTGGGAGGCGGGAGCCACCAAGCTTTTGAGTCCCCCTGTGGCCGTGGTGGCCGCAGCGGGGGACAGCCTGAGGAGGAAGTGGGCAAGGGGAAGGCCCAGGCCCGGGACTGGGGCCTTTTGTTGGGATTTCCCACGCAACTCAGGAAAAGGAGGGAGACGAGGGGATCCCCCGAACACAGGAGGTCAGCCTCACCCGTGGCCCCACGAGGAAGGCTCACTTGCACCACCTCTGTGGTTCTGTGTGCTTGGATCCCCCTCTCCTTCCTTGTTAAGAGTTTCTTCGCAGGGCGCCTGGGTGGCTCAGTCGGTTGGGCGGCCGACTTCGGCTCAGGTCATGGTCTCACGGTCCGTGGGTTCGAGCCCCGCGTCAGGCTCTGTGCTGGCAGCTCGGAGCCTGGGGTCTGCTTCAGATTCTGAGTCTTCCTCTCTCTCTGCCCCTCCCCCATTCATGCTCTGTCTTTCTCTGCCTTTCAAAAATGAATAAATGCTTAAAATTAAAAAAAAAAAAGAGGTTCTTTGCACAACACTGACCCAGTCGCTCAGGCTAGTGATGCTGTGGGGACGAACAGCCCTGAGCAGCAGCGGCTGCTGTCTGCGCTCTATGCAGGGAGGGGCGGTGACCACTCCGAGCAGGCATCACCATCTCCTGCACCCCCAGTCTACCTCTGTTCCGCTCTGAGGTAAAAAGAAGGCTTTGCCGTGTCTGGGTAGCTAAGCTACCACTTAGCTTCACAGGGACCCTCAGAGGCCAGCTGTGTGTGCGTGGCAGGTGGGGGCAGAGAACCAGCAGAAGAAGGCACTAGGGCCGGGGACGCAGGGAACACAGGAGCAGGCTACAGGATGGACGGAGGCTAGGCCAGCTGAAATGGCTGAAATTAATGAAAAGCTAGCCCCTTTTCATTCATCCGCACCCTTGAAGATGGTGACACTGACACATTCATGTGACGGCATTTTTTCTGCTGGCTGCCAAACAAAAACAAAAACAAAGAAGGAGAAGAAAGAAAAAGAAAATGAGTTGGCCCTGTCTCCAGAAGAGGAACCATCAGACAGGGACGGATGATGTGGTCTGGCCCCTACAGAAAGCCACTGCCTGGCAGTCAGTCTGAGCCACAGGCCCCGTTTCGGGGGCAGCCCCACGGTACTCCCTGCCTACTCCCTGCTACCCAGGCTGACCCCCTGGCTTTAGAAAATCTGGCGTGTTGAGCTCAGGCAGGGTTTCTTCTACCCTGAACAGATCTCCCACTCTGAGGTCTGTGGTTTGGGGCCAAGTAGTTGAAGCTGATAGATCCACCTGTGATTAGGAACAAAGCCCACCTCACTGGTAAATTTGGTGAATGTCGTGCTGATTGGCACTGACGTGTTATTGCCACTGGACTGGGGGAACCTTTAAACCAAGGAGGAGAGAAATTCTAGATAAGTGTTCCTGGGCAGTAGAGATCTGTATGTATGGGCACGTCAGAGCGTCATCCAGATGGCCCTGTGTGGACCAGAATGCCTTTGAGGTCCACACGGGAGATTTGCACTGCTGCTCTTGGGTTTGAGCCCTTCACCAACTGACCCACCGTCCTAGAATGAGATTTAGCCCATATTTGGACCACAGCATGTTAAGTCCATAAAAAGGGAAGGAACGATCATCGTTCACGTCGGGGTTGGGAAGGACAAGGCAAGCTCGTGATATTTTATCGGGGAGGCAGTACTCCCATAGTAGTGAGTTACACTCTAGTCAAAGCAGAGCTCTTTTGAGAGCATGCGCTCTGGAGAGGCAGATGGTTCTGCATCTTTATTCTGTCTCTGTCACCTTGGGACCTCAGACAAGCTACTTATCTGTGCTTCAGTTTCCTCACGTACAAAATGGAAGCACCTGCGACAGAACCAACTGTTGGAGGGTCGATGCGTGAATACATGTAGGGATGGGGGACAGTATCGCCTGGGGGGAGGAAAGCACTCAACAGCATCGTAGCCATGTTACCATGATTTATAATAAGTAATATATGTTTGGTCTCTATTCCAGTTCCTGGCATGGAGCTCCCCAAACCCTTGGAATTTCCTGAGTGTTAGGAGCCACAAAGGTGTCTTGATATTCATGACAAGTCCCTTTCAACCACACCAGAGTTTGCACAAAGACCTCAGTGAGGGCTGGGGGGCGTGAGGTGTTGGTTGCCAGGGAAACCAATTGCATGATTGGAGGGTGGGAACTTTCTGTTCCACACCCTGACCTCCAAGGCGGGGAGAGGGGCTGGAGTTTGAATCAGTCACCAATGGCCGGCGGCCGACAATTTAATCATTTAATGCATGGCCAATGCATCCCCGTGTAGTGAAGCCTCCATAAAACCTCAAAAGGATGGGGTTCAAAGAGCTTTTGGATTGGGCCAACATACTTTGCCCTGTGAACCTCTTCCATCTGGCTATTCGTCATTTATATCATTTTATAAGAAACCAGTGATCTAATATGTAAGATGTTTCTCTGGATTCTGTGAGCCGCTCTAGCAAATTAATTGAACCCAAGAAGGGAGTCATTGGAACATCCCATCTGTTACTGTTTGGCCACAAGCACCTGGACTTGTAATTAGCACCTGAAGGGGTGGGGCAGGGGGCCATCTCGTGGGACTGAGCCTTTAACCTGTGGGGTCTGACGCCACCTCCAGGGGGACAGCATCAGAACTGAGCTGAATCGTAGGACACCCGGCTGGTGGAGGAGAATCGGTTGGTGCGGTGGGGAAAGAGACCCGTTGGAACTGACATCAGAATTGGAGTAGCTTTCCCAACATCACCGTGTTGTCCCCTGGACGGCGTGGGGATGTTTCTGAGGAAGAGCCGTCCCAGCGTCCGCATGGAGTAAGCACTCTCAGTAAACACTACCAGTCGTCATTTGCTGTGGGGATTGAAAAACATCAACTTACACCTCAAAACCATTGTTTCCTGCAATGCCTTGTTTCCAGAGAACTCCTCTAAGAGGCTGATTCATTCTTTTTATCACACAGCGGTTGTTACCCAGGGAGGTTTGGGCTAAAAGCTAACCGCAGTTTGTTTCTTTCTGGTTTCAGCAATTCCCTTCTCAGCCTCCAAAACTGGGGTTGGTCCAGGGAAAAAAAAAACACACCATTGGATCATTTAACTGCAAGAACTTTATTGTAAAACTTTGATGAATTTCTTTTGTTTTTTTTTTTTAATGCGTTAAAATTTTTGTTTCATTCCAGTATGGGTAGCAGACAGGGTCACATTAGTTTTGGTTGTACAATAGAGTGATTGACCCCTTCTGTGCATCACTCACTGCTCCTCACAATAAGTGTTCTCTTCACCCCCTTCGCCTGTTTCCCTCCCCCCTGCCACCCGCCGTGAATGTGTTTTGAATCATGGTGGTGCATATAGTTTTTAGCCTCCCTTTGTTCACTTAAATATTTTACCATGAGCTTTCTCTGAGTTATTAAACATTTTGACAACGACACAACCAATTGAATATGTTCTAGATGGCTTCAGAAGAAGGACACTTACGATGGGCTCTGTAAGACGTGGCTCCTGACATCGGATCCATAGGGCAGACACACACACACACACACACACACACACACACACACACACACACACACACTTAACCAAAACTGCAGGCTAGACTGTCTGTCGTAAGTGCCAGAATGTGAGTGGGTACTTTGGAGGCATCAAAATTGATTACTTTTTTTTAAGTTTATTCATTTATTTTAAGAGAGAGAGAGAGAGAGATTGAGCGGGGGGGAGGCAGAGAGAGAGGGAGAGAGAGAATTCCAAGCAGGCTCCACACTGTCATCACGGAGCCTGACACGGGGCTCGAATACACAAACTGTGAGATCATGGCCTGAGCTGAAACCAAGAGCCCATCACTTAGCCAACTGAACCACCCACGTGCCCCCAAACAGACTACTTCTGGCTGAGGGAGATATCATCCAGGACTCCTTGGGCCGTGAGGTTGGGAAATCACTGTGAGGAGGAGAAACTGAGACCACACCCTGCAGGGCTCAGACGCAGGAAAGAGACTCAGGGAAGGGTGGGCGGTGTTGGGGGTAAGGTGATGAGGGGAGCCAAATCGACGATGAGGCTGGGAAGGTGGGATTGGGCTGGGTCACCATGGGCCTTGACAGCCACCCCCGGGTGTCAGGGTCTCGCTCTGCAGCATCTTGGGAAGGCATGGACACAGTTGGAGCAGGAAGTGCCCGGATGAAATCGGTGCTTCTGAAGAGAGCTGGGCTGTGTGGGTGGGGGATGGGACCGCCCTCCCTGCCAGGAGCAGTAGGAGCAGGAAGAGTGAGGGTTTGAGAGACCTGCCCGAGTTAAGGGCCTCGATGGCGATGGCAGTGGCAGGTGGGAACTGGGCAGGGCAGCAGGGCCAAGAAAAGGGGCGGGGCCTGGAGTGGCCATTGCAGGGGGGTGGGAGGGGAGGCCCTTTCAGTGGATGAAGCCTCCTAAGAAGGCGGGGTGCTGCACCGCCTCTCTGGGTACAGCAACACAGGGACTGCCGGGAGTTCACTTCGCCCTGAAGAAGTGGGACACAGGAAGAAGTTTTGACAGAGATGAGAGAAACTTCTAGAACACAGGGCCTTGGAGGCAAGAGAAGGGGAAGAGAGGGAAATGGGTTTGTGGGAGTGAAGGTTTCATGCCAGCACCAGGCCCGAGTGGGTGGCCCGTGTGCACAATGGCCGCCACCTTCAGGGGCTTTGCAGCTTCCGAAAATCTGTCCAAGGGAAAACAGTCCAACCCAACTGTTTCAGAAAGCCAGGGTTCTCTGTGCAGCCACCCCTCTTTTGGAGGTGACTACAGAAGTGTCAGGGGTCCTGGGCTTTCTGTCACTGGAGAGCGGGGAATGTGGATTATCTTAGCTCAACGTTTGCATCTGGGACTCTCACCTTCCTTCCTAGCTGTTTCTGCCTCCCTCTGCCACCTCCTGGGAAAACGTGTTCTCTGGAAATTCTCTAGCCAATAAACAGATTTATACTAACATGTGAAAGACTAACATCACCATAAAGTTGTGCTCACAGCCGTGAAGGTGTGCGTCTCAGTTCTCAATAGGAATAAAAGTTATAGTAGTGATGTTACAGTGGTGAAATGTCAGGCCTCAGCCTGCAAGGAGTGGGAGTTGGTTTGTCCTGGCTGTCCTGAAATAGCAGAGGAGGGGGAACCTACCTGTTCTAGAAAAGGCTCATTCTGACTGTCAAAATCCTCCTGAGGCCCACCGCTCACCCGGGCCCTCTTCTTGGGTGGACAGTGAAGTTTCCTAATGTGCTCTCCTGTTCTTGCCTGTTCAGGGCAGTTTCCCCCCCCAGTGTAAAGCCCTCCTGGGAGAGTAATAATGCCTACGCCCTCATCTGGAACCACCCTGCCCCTTTCTTTCCCCTCCCTTGTACTCACCAGGTTCAGCCCCCTCCACCTGTGCTTGGATGCTCTCCCCGATCCCTTCGGCCTTCGTTGTCTGTTCCACATTTTCCTATCTCCTCTTCCCCCACTGGCTGGAAGCTTCCGAGGGTTTGTGTGTTACAAGAGATGTGGTCCCCACAGCCCTCATAGAGTAGAGCTGTAGCAAGTGTTCAGCAAACACCAGGCCATTGATCAGCTGCTCTATAACACCTCACACGCGAACAGAGAGATGGCCTGGTCCAGAAGGCCTGAGAGGGTGGGCTTTCATGCCCAGTGGACCCAGATTCAAATCCCTTTGTTTTCATTGGCTGTGAGGTCTTGGCAATGTTGCTCAGTACTCTGCCTCACTAAGTCTTGGTTTTCTCAGCTGTGAAATGGACTCCTAGTGATGGCAAACTCACACTACACACAGGAGGTGTTCACAAAATGTGAATTGCCCTCCCCCTTCCCTGACTTCCCGCCTTTCCCTTTGGCCTGGGTCTTAGGGTTAGAAAATCTAGATTTACATTCACTTTTCCCACTAAACTAGCTCTGTGAACTATAGCAAGATGTTTGATTCCTGGGACTCACTCTCCTTTTTTTGTTAAACGTTTATTTATTATTAAGAGACAGAGAGAGACAGAGCGTGAGCATGGGAGGAGCAGAGAGAGGCGGAGACACAGAATCCGAAGCAGGCTCCAGGCTCTGAGCTGTCAGCACAGAGCCCGACGCGGGGCTCGAACTCACAAACTGCAAGATCACGACCTGAGCCGAAGTCGGACGCTTAACCGACTGAGCCAGCCAGGCGCGCCCCCCCCCCCTTTTTTTAAGTTTATTTATTTATTTTGAGAGAGAGCGAGTTGGGGAGGGGCAGAGAGAGAATCCTAAGCAGGTTCTGCACTGTCAGCACAGAGCCTGGTGCGGGGCTCCAACTCATGAACCATGAGATCATGACCTGAGCTGAAGTCAAGAGTCAGATCCTTAACCAACTGAGCCACCCAGGCACCCCTCTTGGGCCTGACTTTCAACCACAAATGGATTGAATGATGCCTGTAAGGAAATTGTTATGAGGAACAGACAAGAAGACATATGTGAATACACCTAAAACCAGGCAGAAATGCAAGAGTGACACTGCATTCATTCATTCATTCGCATATGTATGTAGCTAGGATCTATTGAGGACCATGATAAGACCAGATGCTGCTCTTAAAAAGATCGCTGGGGAAGTTGAGTGGGTTGGGACAAGAGTGGAAGAAACAAAGCCAAGTGCTTTGTGGCTCTCCTGGCGACCCTGTGTGGAGGCTTGGCTTGCTCTAGGAGGATTTCCCCAAGTTCAGGACGTGTGAAGACATGTTCTTACAAGTTTTAGGTTTTCTCCTGAAAGAGAAAGCCAGTTGCTACCTCTGAGCACCTCTGGAGCACCTCCCAGATGTACTTTGCTCTGGGAGTTTCGAGATGGCTTACCACTAGGAAGAGTGAGCAGCGTTAGGGCCGGTGGGAGCTTGGGCAAAGCCATGGGTCGGTGTCATTGAACTGGGTTTTAATCTGGCTCTCCCAGTCACTTGCTGCGTGACCTTCAGCAAGTCACTTGATGTTTCTGGAACTCCGGGGGGGAGAGATCCCTGACCTCACCTGGCAAGAGACGGATGCAAAGTGCCTTAGAAGGACAAAGCCCCACACAGAGAGAAGGTGCTATTCATTGTTTGCCTGACCCCAGACATCCCAAGCACTTGGATTTTTCTAAAGCCTTGCCGTGGCTGAGGCAGACACCTGCCTCTCCGTGTCTAGGCAGCTGGGCTGGCCTCTTGGGAAGCCACGTTATGATGCCTGTCCCGCCAACTTCTTCTTTCTGCCCAAACTATTTAAGGAAGAAGTCAGAGGTGAGACCTTCTGGAAAGTTCTGTAGAAAAGGACTGGTGTCTTCCATGGCTCTTTGTGTCCATCTCCTTTTGTCTGTGGAGGCTCAGTGAATAGTTTCCACTGCCTTTTCAGCAGTCCCGATCTTATCACATACGCTGTGTTGTGCTTATTGTTTGTTTGTCTTGGTTTTGGTTTTCATAGTGGAAACTTTTAAGGAACTTGCCCCAGTAGGACTTCCCCTGCTGGAATGTTCTTTAATGTCGGCATTGTTCTCAGTCCAAGACTGCCCTGAGCAGCCCCCAGGTGAGACCCAGTTCCCCAGTAACTAGGTCCCACCATGAAATCTTATGTAGCTCTCAGCCGCTGTAACGCACTCACTGTGTGCCAGGGACTGTACTAGACTCACCGTGTGCCAGGCACTGGATGGGCTTTTATAGAAGCCGTTCCTCTTCACCACAGCCCTAGGAAGCAGATGTTAGGACCCTCATTTTGCCACTGAGGAAATCGTGCCCATGAACGGAGCTGGGGTTGAACCCAGGCTGTCACCTCCACGTTCAGCGTGCCTCCCCCTGAGCCAGGTTGTTTCTTGTCTTATCTCCCGTGGTCCTTACGCAGGAGGCTCTCCAAGTCAGGAGGAGGTGGAGGAGAAGGAGGCAGTGCGGGCGATCATCGAGCATGTCTAAGGACTTTGGAATCACCCGCCGAATCTGAGGCCTAAGCTAAAATTATGTCCCAGTCCTTTGTGTTCATGGCACAGAACCAGAGCTGGACCGCAAGGCAGCAGAAGGGGACTAGGTGGTTTCAACAAGGACAGCCGTGCGGAGGACGAGTCCCTCGAGTCAGTGGGTCACCTGAGTGCCAGGCCTTTTGATGGTTCTGCCTCATGACAACCATCTGAAAGTGGATTTGGCTCAGAGCTGTGGTTTTGGTGGCACACGGGAGACAGCTCGCTCTGGCTTGTGCGATGTGAGCAGGCACATTGCTCCCCAACTCTGGGCTTGATACTAGGAGTGCTTACATGCTGGGAGCTGGCCACTGCTACAAAATTGAGGTTTCTTTCCCGAGGGAGCTGGTCATTACACATTTGCCAGCAAGCTGCCGCTCGGTTTCCTCATCTGTAAAATGGGTGCCCACCTTCTAGAACCATTGGGAGCTGATGTCTATGTGCATGCTTTCCAAACTGAAGCCTGGAGTGTGTACATGTAGATATGAAGTGTGCATTTACATGCAATCTGTTAACAATTCTTATATGAAAAACTGTATCTCTATTTATGTTTTTTAAGTTTATTTCCTTACTTTGAGAGAGAGACACAGACAGCACGAGTGGGGGAGGGGCAGAGAGAGAGAGCATCCCAAGCAGGTTCCACACTTTCTGCACCGAGCCCCCTGTGGGGCTTGAACTCACGAACCGTGAGATCATGACCTGAGCCAAAATCAAGAGTTGGACACTCAACCAACTGAGCCACCTGGATGCCCCAGCTGTATCTTTTTTCTAAAACAGGCAGGTGCGTGTGTGTTCGTTGTGTGTAGAAATAGGAACTACGTCAGATTCGGGGTGGCCCAGCAGGTGGGACACAGATTCCCAGAGACACCACGTGGATCACGTGACACGGCAAGCTGGTCACAGACAAGGTCACGTTTGAGACCATGAGGTACTTTCTAGTGGGAGGCTGAGAGCCTCCTTCTTATTGGTGTCAGAGTCCCGAGGACCAAAGCCCTGTCCGTCTTTGAGAAGAGAACGTTTTCCGTGGTTTTCTTGGCTGTAGTAGAAGGAGCCAACAGATCCAGGCAGACCTGGATGTGAAGCCCGTCACTCAGCCCCTGGTTGAATGTGGACAAGAGCCTGAGCCCGTCTGAGCTCAGTTTTCTCGGCTATAACATACGGGTTTGGGGGGATGCTTGGGAGAGGGGCCTGTGGGGTCTTGGCACACGTAGCTGTGTGCTGGGTTGGTGTTAATTCTGCTCTCTTGGGCTCTCCCCATTTTCACTGCACTGTCTTAGGACTCCAGGTGACCCCGAGTGTGGAGAATGTGGCTCAGGGCTTGGTACAGGAAGCTCCCTCTACACAGCCCAACCTAGAATGCTCTCCACATGCCTCTTCCTCTACTGAGTTACGACACAGAATATTTACTGAGAACTTGCTGCGTGCCCGGGCCTTTCCTGGGTACAGTGAGAGACTAAGGATGTAGGATACTGATAGCAATCATCTGCGGAGCGCTTTGTATGAATTAACTCATTTAATCTGCACATCAGCCCTAAGATATAAACACTGTCGTGTGGCAGATTCAAGATGGCGGTCCTTTCTTTGACCCTGTTCCCATCAAGGGGCTACAACCCCTCCCCTTGAATCTGGGCTGGCGTGGGGCTGCTTTGGCCAACAGAGGAAAGCAGAAGGGATGCCATGTAAGAAATCTGATGACTGAGACCACCACACTGGAAAGACCACCTGGAGACCATGCAGAGAGGGAGCAAAGCCCCAGAGGGCCCGGCTGAGCCTAGCCTTCCAGCCTTTCCTGCCAAGGCACCAGGCATGAGTGAAGGCTTCTGGATCCTCTGGACCAGGACAGTCCCCAGCTGAATGCCACCAAGTGACCTAGTCAGTGCCATGAGCAGAAGAATCTCCCAGCTGAGTCCTGCCCAAATTCCTGACCCACTAAACCATGAGCTGCAAAAAGATGGCTGTTTTATGTTGCCGAATTTTTCAAGTGGTTTGTTACTCAGCAATAGATAACCAGGACAAGTATGATCCTTGTTTTACAGGTGAAGAAACTGGGGCCCAGAGAGCCTAAGTGGCTTGCTCGAGGTCACAGCGAGTAAGGGGTGGGTCCAGGGTTTAGACCCAGCAGCCTGGCTCCCCCACATGTATGCTTAACACTCTGCTGTACTGCTCTTGAGTGCAAAACATGGTTATGCTTTCGAGGAGACTTCTACCTGCTTTGGGGTGCAAGGATCACGCACACTACATAACTAGAGAATTGTGTAAAGCGTGCACTTATTCATCTACCCAGTTTAAGGACACTAGGCCATAGGGATACACAGAAGATGATATTAAGAAAGTGTTAGGATTTTACTGCAATTGGCAGAAAGAGCTCCAACGCTGGAGGGTGAGTGAGACCCCAGGGGGAGGAGTGAGGAGGAACATGGGAGGCTGCCAGCCAGTCCAAAAAAGGCCATGGAGTCACAGGATGCCGGGGTGTGTGCAAGGGAAGCTTAGTTGCCTGGAGTACGAGGTGTGTGGAAGGAAGGGACAGGCAAAGACGGGGACCATTGCCCGGGTCAATCCCAGGGCAGTGTGCTCCCAGGTCCTGATGCTTGGCCTTTATCTAAAAGACCTGGGAAGAACCCCCGGCAGAAGGGCATTAAAGATGGGGGGACGTGGGACGCCTGGGTGGCTCAGTCGGTTAAGTGTCCGACTTCAGCTCGGGTCATGATCTCACAGTTTATGAGTTCGAGCACCGCGTGGGGCTCTGTGCTGACAGGTCAGAGCCCGGAGCCTGCTTCCGATTCTGTGTCTGCCTCTCTCTCTCTGCCCCTCCCCCTGCTCACACAGTCTCTCTCTCAAAAATAAATGAAGATTAAAAAAATTTTTTTTAAATAAAAAAAAAAAGATGGGGGACATGGTCTGATGTGCCTTTCACACAGAAGCCCCCCACTGCTGGGGTGGGCGGGGGGACAACCCAGGATGGAGACCAGAGGGGAGCATGGTGGGGCCCGCACCGTCTCCTACAGCGGGTGTGGACGGAGGAGACACTTAGGAAGAGGACTGGCAGCACGTGTGGGCAGAAATGGCTGAAGAAGGAAGAGGGGCCTGTAAGCACCGGGTGTCAGGGACCTGTGGCAGTGTCACCCCAGGTCCAGGGGAAGAATGGTGGGCGGGGGTGACAGTAAGGGACACGGGGAACCACCGAGCCCAGGAGAAAGAAGCCACCACCATCACCCCAGGGCTTGGAGCAGTGCCTGGCACATAGTAGGTGCTCAGCAAATATTTGAAGAAACCCATGGGTCCAGGGCTCAGGACGGAGATTTGAGAGTCTCCGGGGCATGAGATGCTGACTCTGCAGTGACCCTCCCTGGTGGTCACGCCCTTTGGGGTCAAGATACCCGTTTCCATCTCTGTTCTTGCTGCACCACAGAGTTGCCATCTGGTAGCTAAAGGGGAATTTGGATTAGGTGACGGGCTGGAGGAACCTGGGGCCGGAGGAAATGCCTGAGGATGTGGGGCCCTGACCCCTGGGCGGTCACACGAATTTCCCTGTGTGAGCAGAGTCTCTTCTCTGTGCAGCAACAGTGTGTCCTTTCCTGACCAGGGGTATTTATGGTGATTCAAGAGAGCACCCGGCCCTATGCCTATGGGGACGCGGTGGGGGGTGTCTATAAATAACACCCCTTTTGTCCACCCCCACATTCAGAACCAGTGAGGAGCCAGATAAAAGATCAGAGCACCCACTCGCCCACTGATGGGCTGATTTTGGGAGTGCCGTTTGACCCTACAGCCGCAATGCAGTGCCCTATCGCCCCCGCTGAATTTGCTCCCCAGAACCGTAGGCCTCCCCCTTGGCGAGGGCCGAACCTGCCCCGGGATGCTTGCAGAGAAGCAAGCTGCGTCCTGAGCCCTGGGCTGGATGTTGCCAAGCTGGTGTTCCAGCAGCATCTGGAAGCAAGTGAAGGGTCATATGCCCCGAGGCCGGTCCCTAGTTCTTGATTCCATGACTCCGTGCATGGCACTGATGGGGAGGAGGATGGGAACGAGATCCTGTGATTCAGAGTCCTGGTGGGCGCTCCTGTCTTCCATCCAGTTCCACTCTAAGCACCGATGTTGGGCACCCGGCGGCACGCTAGGTGTGGGCATCCGCAGCGCCCATGGGCTCCTGCCAGTTGTCCTGGGAGCACAGACCGGCTTTCCCTCCGCAGCAGGATTTCTGAAACTCAGCATACTTTAAGTGTCCAACTTCGGCTCAGGTCACGATCTCACGGTCCGTGAGTTCAAGCCCCGCGTCGGGCTCTGTGCTGACAGCCCGGAGCCAGGAGCCTGCTTCAGATTCTGTGTCTCCCCCTCTCTCTGCCCCTCCCACGCTCATGCTCTGTCTGTCTCTGTCTCTCAATAATAAATAAATGTTAAAAAAAAATTTTTTTAATATCTAAAATATCCCACTAGTAATTTTTTATCTTTATGATTTATGGGACTGATAATATTTTCAATATTTGGGGTTAAATAGAATATATGATTAGGATTCACTTGACCTGATTGTGTTTACCATTTCCAACGTGGCTATAGGAAACGTTAAAATTGCACGCATAGCTTGCATGTTGTTTCTCCTGGACGGCGGGGTCTGGAGAACCAAGAGCGTGTGCTTTGTGAGAGCGCGGGCTGCAGAGTCACATCCCGGGATCACTTCCCAGCTCTCTGTGACCTCTGCCGAGCCACTGAACCTCTCTGGGCCTCCCGGTTTTTGTAAGTGGTCGTCGCTTTTCTTCTAGACCTCAGATTAAAGTTTGCAAACTCTGGGGTAAGACCCTGAGGCCGGGTTGTTTCCTGAGCTGGGTTGTGCCTTGATGGGTCCTTCTGTGGGACTTGGGGGTGTTCTCGCCAATAGGGTGGTGCCTCGGGCCACCTCCTTTTCTTCCTTTGGCCCAACAGAGCAAAGTGTTTCTTCTTGATGGAGACAAAGACACCTGCTGATCGCTGAATGTGAGCGGAGGCGCAGGTGGATGGCTTTCCCAGACTGGCAGCTCATTCCCTGTGGGTAGTTAGACCCCCAGATGGCAGGCGGCATGCCTCTGCTTTGCTGTCCTCCACCCCTCCCTGCCCCTTCTCCCCAAACTCCTCCCCGTCTGCTTACGTGTGATTTAGTCTTCCCTGACACTTGGCAGTTCACTCATCTGTCTAACGTCGCCCCTTCTGTTTTGGCCTCTGAACCCATAAATAGTTCCCAGGCAAAGTCCCCATCTGCATTGTGACGATTTGCTCTGTATTCCTTTTCCCCGACCTACGGCCTCGTCTGCACAGTCGCTAACTATGGAAGAGCGCCATCCAAGAAAAGGAATCTTTCGTTACAGCTCGAACCGTGTAGCCGCAGCTGTTGGCGGATGTGGCCGCCAGCGTGAGGCTCGGGGGCGATCCTTTTAGCGACAGCAAATGCCGCCCGGGCTGCGGTATCATCCCGGCAAGGTCCTGGCTCTGGGACAAGGAAAAGGAGGAAGGCCTGACTCCAGCTCTCCCAAGAGCTGGAACACAGCATGACGCGGTGCAATCCTGCTCTAAAGCCGAGTGTGTACCCAGCGCCAGGGCCGGAGGGAGGGAGGCCACGGGTCTTCCTGGGAGGGTGTCACCCAGGGGGACGTGGGGCTTGCCTGGTGACAGGGGAGGAAATGCGTGGCCCGTGGGCAGGCGTCTCTGCTAGCTGACCTATTCACTTGAAGCAGGGACCCAATGAGTGCATCCCAGCATGAAGTACTGGGACGCCCTCCCTCTACCCCAGGCCACCTCTCTGGACAAAAAAAAGGCACCTGATATACCAGGCTCCCAGGCTGGTGGCACTTAATCATGACTGTGGCCTTCAGGCCATGTGTTTAACCTCTCTGAGCCTCAGCTTCCTGGCCTGTAAAATGAGGATAACGGAGTTGCCATGATGATTAAAAATAGAGACTGGCACACAGTAGGCACTTAATAAGTGGTCGATATTATTATTGCTATTGTTATTATTATTCTGAAACCTTGAAAAGTGTACCCCTCCATTATTAATCAGGAGGCTTAAAGCCCATGGTTCCTAAAGCCAGGAATTTGGGAGAAGGGGGCAGAACAATCAGAATAGCAATCAGATTCCAGAGAGCACCATAATCAAACTCTGGGGAGCACCCAAATTAATACTGGCTCACAGCACAATGATGTACCTTCCCTGGACCTCAGTTTCCTCATCTATGCAGTGAGAGAGTTTGGACCAGACCTGTCTCTAAGGGCCCTTCCTTTCTGGCTTTCAATGGTTCTCAGTCCAGTGGGAGGGGCTTTTGGGTGTGGTTGAGTCTCCAGTCTGAGCAAATTTGGGATGTGGGATAGAACTCAGTAAAAAGACAAAAGACATTGCAGTACTTTTTCATCTTAAAATTCTTAAGATGAAATTACTAGGAAATTGCTCCTTATGCCTACTGCAACCAGCAAAGATGGCCATGACTCACATCCAGGGCTGCCATGGACAGTTGCACAGCTTGTGCACTGTCCAAAAGTGCCTCATTGGTGGGAGATGAACTCCAGCTGGTGTTCTGCCTGTCAGGTTGTACAGTTTAGGGCAGGGCTACAGCCACCTGGAAGAGAAGGCACCTTTCTGCTCCCTTGCCAGATCCTATAACAGAGCATTAGGGGCATTTGGAAGCAGCCCCCTGTTTGGACCCCTGCCCATGACTGGCAGTTCCTCCCTGTTCCTTTCCCTGTCAGCCTCCCTGCAGCTCATGCCCCTCCTCTCACGGACCCGTGGTTGATGGAGGAGATGTGGTGGGGGTTGGGAGGGGAGCTAAGGAAGGATGATCTTACACTGAGAAGCTTTGGGGCTCAGAAGGGATGGAAGTTTCACAGAGGGAGGCTCAGGCGAGCTTGTAAATAGACAATCAAGGGGCTCCAGGGCCAGCCAATGAGCCAGAGGCCAAGGTGTCTACCTGGACCATCGGTACCAGGCAAGGAGAGAGAGAGGAAACTGTCTCCAGCACATTTTCAAATTGTCATCCTCTCCAGGTCCCTGAGCCCTAACTCGCCCCTCCTGGGCTCCCTCCCCAGCCCTTCGGACCTCTGTGTTCCCTCTGGTGCAGGGGCCGCTGCTAGCCCTCACTCAGCACCTCTGCAGGGTACCACTCTGACCTCTGCACGAGGAGCCAGAGGGCCAAGGAGGGCCTCGGTTACTCTTATCATCACGTGGCAGTTTCAGAAAGCAAGACTCTGAGAGTAAGGGCTTTGGTCTCTGGGCATGTGGCCGATGGAACCGGGAGCCCATGCCTGGTCGGTACCGTTCCCGCGTGGGCTTTGCCTGGAGCGGGAATGAGGGTGTCCACCACTCGTGCTCGGATCTGTGCCCGCCCAGAGAGCACAGCCGACCTGCTGCCCAGCGTGGGACTCTCTGTGCTCCCTCCTGGCCGCTTCTCCTTCCGCTGGGACCAGCGATCCCAGAAGCCCTAGTCTGGCAGCACCCTTCCTTCGGGCAGGGAGATGGCTGTTCTCCCATTTCACAGGACAGGCAGCTGCTGCGGGAGCTTCTGGAAACAAGTGGGCGCCAGAGCTGGGCCTGGACCCACAGGGTCCCCCGGACTCCGGAGAAACTGCTACTCTCCCCACTTTCACCCCTGGGAGCAGGGGCAGTAGTTTTCATCTACTGCAGAAAATCGAGCCTTTGGACAGGCCCGATGAGAGTAGCAAAGAGGCCTTTTCCCACCTGAGCCACAAACTGCCCAGGTGGCGATTCCCATGGCAACCGTGCTGCTGGGCCGCCAGAAGGTAACTGCGGCCTTCCAAGCGGGGAAGGAGCCTCGAGGGGTGGGAGGCATGAGGACCAGCGGGCCTGGCTGCACCTGCCAGGCCTGCCGACGTCTGTCCCTCCTGCTCCCCAGTTGTGAACCATTCCCCAGCCTGTCGTCACAGTGGCTTTTTATTCTCAGGTTCTGCGCCTGTGGCCTTTCCTGTCGGGGACCCAGCTTGAGCGATGTCCTATGGCCAGACCATTGGCAAATTCCCTGTCATCCTTCTACCTGTGAGGCTGCCTCTCAATTTCTATATCCACCTACCCTTTTTATCAAGATGATGAGCACAATAAATATTTGTGGAGAAATGAATACGTTATGAAAATGTCCTAGCTAAAGAGGAACTCTGAGCCCTTCAAAACAAAACAGCAAACAACTTGAGTACAGAATGAGCAAAGAGGGGTGCCTGGGTGGCTCAGTCGGTCAAGCATCAGACTTCAGCTCAGGTCATGATCTCACGGTTCGTGAGTTCAAGCCCCGCGTCAGGCTCTGTGCTGACAGCTCAGAGCCTGGAGCCTGTTTTGGATTCTGTGTCTCCCTCTCTCTCTGACCCTCCCTCCCTCTCTCTCTCTCTCTCTCTCTCTCTCTCTCTCTCTCTCAAAAATAAATAAACACTGAAAAATTTTTTAAAAAATCTACTGGGGCACCTGGGTGGCTCAATCGGTTAAGCATCCGACTTTGGCTCAGATCACGATCTCGTGGTCTGTGAGTTCCAGACCGCGTCGGGCTCTGTGCTGACAGCTCGGAGCCTGGAGCCTGCTTCGGATTCTGGGTCTCCCCCTCTCTCTGCCCCTCCCCTGCTCACACTCTGTCTCTCTCTCTTTCTCAAAAATAAACATTTTTTTTTTAAAAGGCTAGAGAAAAATGTAGACTCTTTATAGTTTCTCTGCTTACTGAGGTCATATGTGCTCATTATAAAACTCCCAGAAAAACACAATCTAGGCAGTGAAATTCAGTCTACTCCTTTTTTTTATGTAGTGGCTTTATTGAAAGATAGCCATATAATATATTTAGTTCACACAATTCGCCCACTTAGGGGGCTCCTTTAGCAGCTTTTGGTTCGGAGTGGTGTATCCCCACTCTAGTGAGTGTGAGGACATTTTATCGCCTCCAAAAAGAAGCCCCGTGTTGCCCAATGTGTTTGTACTTAATGCTACTGAACTGCACCCCTAAAATAGTTAAAATGCTAAATTGTGTGTTTTGTAGCTCAACACGATTTTTAAAAAAATGAAAACCATATCATCTCCCTACCTCTCCTCCCTCCCCCACCCCCGAGCCCTAAGCAGCCACTCACCTACTTTTGTCTCTATAAATTTGGTCCACTCTCGATTCCAGCCCCGGAGGGCCTGGTCAGCCTGGCTGTCCCTTTCAGAGTCCTCCTGGGTGCCCAACACGGTGTCAGGTGCAGGGCAGGTGATGAGGAAAGTTAAGACCTGTTCCTGCTCTCAGGGGGTCCACAGTCTCACGACCTCACATCACAATGTGAGCGTATGTATGACGTTTCCCTGATGGGAAAATGTGGGGTTTGCATAGTCCCTCCTGTGTGCAGCTTTCCCTGGGGGAGGTCGGAACACTCGGGAAAGGTTTTGGGCCGGAAGATAGGCGTAGAGCTGAATCCTGAAGGTGGCGAAGGGCAAAGATTGCAAACCGTAAGAGACTTTTAAATACAGAGAACAAGCTGAGGGTGGAAGGGAGTGGAGGGGCGGGGCGGGGTGGGGGGGAGGGGAGCAGGGAAAATGGGTGAAGGGCATTGGGGAGGGCATTGTTGGGATGAGCACTGGGTGTTTTATGTAAGTGATGAATCATGGGAATCTAATCCCGAAGCCAAGAGCACACTGTATATACTGTATGTTAGCTAACTTGACAATAAATTATAATAATAATTTTTTAAAAAGATGGATTCTCATGCATAGAGCAACAGCACGAGCAAAGGCCCAGGGGTAGGAATATGGACTGTGTTGACAGGATAAAGTGAGGAAAATGGGCCCCCCAAGGGACAGGTTTTCTTTTGAGGAGCCATACGAAATAATGCCAAGCAGAGCCACAGAAACCCTTCTACCTCCATGACTGGCTTACTAGTTTAAAGTTACAGTTTAGTAATCCTGTATTGTCACTGACTGAGCGTGCTGTGCACCATTCTAGCGGCTTCTGGGAATGAGCATTGCTTATGAGTGGGTTCATTAGTGTCCTAGGACCGCTGTGCTATTTGTGGTCCTAAAACAACACAGGTTTATTTTCTCGCAGTTCTGGAGGTCAGAAATCAACAGTCAATGTGTTCGTTGTTTCTGCAGATCAGGGAGAATCTGTTCCACGCCCCTCTTCTAGCTTCTGGTGAAAACTAGCACTCTCTGGTGTTGCTTGACTCATAGAGGCCTTGCTCTAATCTCTGCCTGCATCGTTATGTGGCCTTCTCCTCTCTGCGTTTGTGTCCCACGTCTTTACGCATTTTTGTGAGGACACCATTCATGGGATTTAGGGTTCACCCCAATCCAGTCTGACTGCATGTTAACTTGATTATACCTACATAGACCCTATTTCCAAATCAGGGTCAGGGCCTCAACATACCTTTTTGGGGGACACAATTCAACCCATAACAGGTGGATACTTTATTATCCCTGTTTTATAGCTGAAGAAACCAAGGCACAGAGAGGGTAAGCAACAGAGTGACGGAGGCATGTTCACATTTGGGCATTTGGGCCCGGGCGCCCACACACGAGGCACCAGGCCGGTACAGCACAGAACTGTGGATGGTCCTGGAAGCTAAGCCCAGCCAACATTAGGATCATCGAACGCTTACCCATTTGCATTAGCCCGTGCTCCGGAATGATGTGAAGCTGTCTGTCGGGACTCCCTCAGGTCTGAGGTGTCCCTTTGGACTCCTGCGGGGGAGAGCGATGAGCCATCCAAAGTGTCCCGAGGCCTCTATTCCTCCGGGGTCTCCCTCCCAGATAGACATTTAATACACATAGTGATCTCCCAAATTGCGTGCCACACACTGTTCTGGGTCCTGGGGGAGAGGAGACTCAAATTTGGGCCACACCCTGGCCCTGGCATGCAGGAGCTCCCCCAGGGGTGTCCGTGGTGTGAAGGGATGCTGTCCCCGCAGAAGAGGGAGTGGCTGACTTTATCTTAAAAGTTTCAAGTGTGTCCTGCAAAGGTCAGACATGTCCCCGTGTCCCCGTGGCTAGGGACAGCTACTAACTGTTGAGTACGCGCACCAGGTACGCTAGGCTTTCTGCATGCATCACTACTAGCCTCCCCTTGAGGGATTCGCAAGGAAGTCTTTACTTCCCCGCTTGATAGACGGAGCTCTCTCTACCTCTTGAGGCTACAGGCTGTCTTTTTTGGCCCGGGGCTCCCTTGGCCTGTCGCTTCTTGAGAGAGTCGGTGATGCCCCAAATGCCAGCACTAGGTGGCGCTGTGGCCCGCCCCAACTGCTACTGATTCACAAAGGGTGGCAGTTGCAGGGATGGATGTTTCTGACTAAGTCATTTGTATGCACCTTCCAAGCACCACTGGCACTTTAATCTACTTAGTATTTTTTCTTGGGGCGCCTGGGCGGCTCAGTCAGTTGGACTCAGACCATGATCTCATGGCTAGTGAGTTTGAGCCCTGTGTCGGGCTCTGTGCTAATAGCTCAGAGCCCAAAGCCTGCTTTGGATTTTGTGTCTCTGTCCCTCTCTGTCTCTCTTTCTCAGAAATACATAAACATTTAAAAAAAAAATTACTTAGCGTTTCTTTAAACTCTTAAAGTGTCTATGGGAAACCATTATTTCTTTGCCGTAAATAGATGATGAGTGTAACTTCTTTTTAAAAATCCTGTTAACCGTTTAGAACAGTGTCTAGTACGTTTAAAGAAGGCAAATATAAAAATAAAGCTATTCAGAGGCGCCTGTGTGGCTCAGTTAGTTAAGCATCCAGCTTTGGCTCAGGTCATGATCTCGCAGTTTGTGAGTTCGAGCCCCGCGTCGGGCTCTGTGCTGACAGCTTGGAGCCTGGAGCCTGCTTCGGATTCTGTGTCTCCTTCTCTCTCTGCCCCTCCCCCACTTGTGCTCTGTCTCTCTCTATCAAAAATAAATAAATGTGAAAAAAATAAAAAATAAAATGATACCAAGCTATTGGAACAAAACATGTTGGTTCGTGTGTGCCCATGTCGCAGAGCACAATGCAGTGAAATGCTGTCCTAGGCTTTGAAAACAGAACAGCCTCCTGTCATCTAGATGTATGGTTGGAAGGGCTCCTTCCTTTTGCAGGTGGTGGCCCTGACCCATGGTTGGAACCAGGCCTGGGACCCAGGTCCTGACTTCCCCTCCACCACACAGATGGGAGAAGAACCTTAGGAAATTGGAGCTGAAGTGTGACCCTCTGTTTCTTGGTATCTCTGGTGCCTGAGAAAGTTCACTGTGGGGGATCCCCAACACAGGGAGCATCACCTGTTGGGCATATGGAGCCCTGGGATGACAGTCAGGGGTCGTGAACTTGCATGACAGCCAAGATGGGCAGTGGACTTCGACCAAATGGCTTAGCTTCTCTGGGCCCCTTGTCCTGAGAACCCAAAGCAGGGTTCTTTGGTCAGTCCCCTTTGGGTTCCAAAGTGGGGTCGGTCCACCCCCACTTACCTTCAGGCACATCCCAGCACCGTGCCCCTCCAAGGAGCCATATCCACCTTGGGATGGCATCTTGGGCAAGTGCTTTGATCCCTTTTTGTTGTCGGAGCTGGGAAATACCAGGGTCACCCTCACTCTTGGATTACCCATATAGCCAAATTGAGTAAGGTTCTAACAGGCCCAAGGGTTCTTGGGTGAAAGGCCAGTGGCCCTGGTCCTGCCCTCCTGCACCTCCCGGAGACCCAGACAGAACTGGGCAACTTGCCCCCTGCTGGCCCCTCCCAGTTCCTTGTCAGATTGAGATGACCCTCATCAATTCAATGTTTAATTCTGCTTTTACGATCTAGAGTCTGCTGTGTCATTTTGCCCCAAATGATGACTGTGTATCAAAGATAACCAGCTGCTGTAATAGTCCCCTGAAATCTCAGTGGAGTAACACCACAGAAGTTCAGTCCCCACTTGCCTACAGTCTGGTTAGGAGCCGATGTGTATGAGGCTGCAGGATGCCAGGCACTGTGGTTGGCACTGGGACCCCCTGTGAAGGCGGCAGGTATGGCCCCAACCCTCAGGGAGTCTCCTTCCGCCTGGCAGGGACACTCATCCAGAGCTTCTGTCATCTCTCCTCAGTACTGTACCTGGAAGGCTCGGTTCTTGTGTTTGAGGACATCTTCAGACTGATCGCGTTCTACTGTGTCAGTAGGTGAGTAGATCTGGCCCCACAGAAGGGCATCTGGTTGCAACCGGCATTCGTGCACCCTTGGGTGGGGGTGAGGGTCACAGGGGAGCCCCCAGAGGGAAGGAAAGGTTCGGCCCAGAGGAGGCACAGAGAGGGGACGGTCCCCGGCTTTGCCCTGGTAACCATGAGGGAGGTGTTGGCTCTGATGCTATCTTAGTCTGGCCGGTAAGGGCCCCTCCCTCGTCACCACCTGCCCCCTGACTCACAGCCCCTTACCCCAACTTCCTGTGCTCCAGCTTCCAGGACAGCCTGGAGTCCCATGAGGACCTGACCCGCCCTGTTGCAGGGGTTATAGATGGCACTTCCTGTGGGGACAACAGGAAGGGCTGATACCCCTCAGTGGGACAGAGCCTGTGATTATTAAGTAGCTGCTGGGTGGGGTGAGTGACTGATCACCACCCTCAGAGCTGCTCTGTTTCCTCAGAACTGGCTGCAGGCCAATAGGGATGTAAAAAGGTATTTTGGTGTCATAATGGCTGAAGCTCCAGGCCCTTGACGAGGGCTGGGCAGGATGCCTTGGGCTCCAGGGCTCCAGGCTCGCTTCTCCATGCGACCGAGAGACCATCCTTGCTGCCTCCCGTGAAAACCATGCTCAACCCAGTACGCCCTTCCCACCTGCCGGAACCCTCCTGGGCTGCGATGGGCAGAAAAACGTGATGCTGGGTGATAGCAGCCGCTGACAGCCAGCACCTGTTGAGGGCTCTCCGGTACCCAGCACTGTGCTAAGAGTTTTTATATCCATTACCTTTGTAAGTCTTGCGAACAGTTCCCTGAGGGAAGTTCCCATTTCACAGATGTGGAAGCTGAGGCTGAGGGAACTAACTTGTTCAGGTCACATGGGTGGTAAATGGCGGCATGGAGATTGAAAGTAGGTAAATCTCCAAGGTCTATGATCTTTGCTACAACTGCCCCCACCCCCCGCACTGTGTGCCTCTCACAATAATTTCAATGATCTGGCATGTTCTTTCTGAGGCAGAGCGGCAGAGGCCCCCTGGCCCTCCATATGTTATGACCTGCCGAGCTCTCAGGGAGCTTTCTTGTTCTGAGAAGTTCCTGTCTTAGGAGAGAGTGCCCAGCATGGCGTTTGGTGCTTGGAATGAATAAATGAACAATGACATCATTGCAGAGCCCAGAACTTGCACTCGTCTCTTCGTCTCTCTGAGGCTCAACTTCCTCTTCTGTAAAATGGGAATGCTCATACCCGCTGACACATGCCAGAGAAAGAAAGCGGATAAAGGAGCCACCCAGCAGCTAGTAGGCGTTCTGGTTCTGTTTCCGTGGGTTGGGCCCTGGGAGGGCGTGCTGGAGTAGTGACTTTGTGTCCAGAGAGATCTGGAGCCATGGTCACCAAGCGCACGCTGTCACCTGCCGACCTTTCCGCCTCTGGCTGCTGTTTCTCTGCGTTCCAGAAAAACAGGTGCCCGTTTGCCCACCCTCAGCTGCTCAGGGAACCCACGAGATCACAGGGCACAGAGCCCGTATGTCTCGAAGTCAACATTACCGTATTTGGTGTCAGCACCAAGGCCGTATGTGAGGAGTGAGATGCTGTGGGAGGAAGAGCCCCAGGCCAGGAGCTGGAGACCCGTTACCTCGCTGTCATCCGGCCTCCCCTAGCTGTGGATGCCTTAGCTCTCGAGGGGATGGTCGCCAAGATGGCAGAGCATAGAGCCAGCACTTTCCTTGGGAGCACACGCTCCCCCCTCCCTGTCCCCATGCGGGAAGACACGGGCCCGCTTCAGAGTGCTCACCCTAACGTTCCGGGCTGGATGGTCGTCTGGTGTGAGGGCTCTAGAGAGCCTTCCCAGACCTGCCTGGGTTTTGCAGTCGCCCAGGAAGCTGGTTAAAAATACAGACTCCTGAGGGCACCTGGGTGGCTCAGTCAGTTAAGCATCCGACTTCAGCTCAGGTCATGATCTCACAGTTCGTGAGTTCGAGCCCTGCGTCAGGCTCTGTGCTGACATCTGGGAACCTGGAGCCTGCTTTGGATTCTGTGTCTCCCTCTCCCTCTGCCCTTCCCCCTGCCTCTCTCTCTCTGTCTCTCAAATAAACAGGACAAAAATTTTTAAAACAATACCGACTCCTGGAGTCTACCCCAGAGATTCTGACCCAGCGGGTCTGGGGTGGGGCGCAGTCATAGCTTAGCTGGGGCTCTCCTAGAGGCACGCATACAGGTGATGCTAAAGGACTTGCCCCCAAGGAGAGAGCAGCAGGGGGAGGGGGAGCTAGGACGCGGGAGGGAGAGGAGTCCAGCAGAGGTGAGATTGCAGGGGCCATCCCAGCCTCAGCAGGATCCCAAGGGCGGCTCTGGAGCAGAAGAGAGACCTCAGCGTTGTCCACCTTAAAGCCAGCGGGGCTAGGCTTTCGTACCCACCAAGCCACCCGACCAGCCCCCATGACAGAGGCATTTGTGGCTCTCCACAGGGTCAGTGGGGCAGGCAGTGAGGCTCCAGCATTCAGGACAACCCTCTGAGGGTCACAGGGGCCAGTCCCCGGGAGCAGATCCCACTGAGGCTGGGCGATGGGTGGGCAGGGCTGGTAAGAGGCGTCCGTGGGTCAGGCTGGGGCAGCAGCAGACTGAGCAAACCGGCTCCCATTGATTGACCAGGCATCTGTGTAGAGTCAGGTTTGGTCTGCGCTCTGCCCACAGAGTTCTTTCTAACCCCTACAGCTGGCTTGTGGGGAGGTGTTCTCATCTACGGACCCACTTCAGAGGCTGATGCCCCCTGCCCCCAAGTTGTGCTAAGAATCAGACACAAAGTTCCTTGTAAGGGGCCTGCCAGAGGGCCTGGCGTGACGTAAACACTCCAGGGGCCATCACGGGTGTTCTTACAGCTGTTACAGACAAGGAAACTGAGGCTGGGGCCGTTGCCCGCTCAGGTCACACAGCTCAGTCCTGAGCCGATTTGAACCCAAGCTTATCTGGACCCCCAAACCCCAGCTGCTTCTTCCCGGCACACGATGCAGGGCCTGGGGCCTAGAGAGTGCATGTGCTGTTCCCCTGCAGCCCTCCCCTTCCACGGGTGGGAGGGTCCAGGCCTTCCTGTGGAACAGGTGACACTGGAGACCAAGCAAGGAAGAGCAGGGAGAGAATTCTAGGTAGAGGACACCACACGGCAGGGAAGACTGGCGGTGGGAAGCTTGGGAACGGCTGTGTGGGAGAGCTGGACACGGGGGTGGGGATGAGATGGAAGGCCTCGAACGCCAAGCCCGGGAGCTGTGGGGACATCCTTCCTCGGCTGCTGTGAGCCCCACTGCTGCTCCCAGTCGGGCCGCATTCTAGCACACCTGCGTGGCCGCAGCAGACAGCAGAGGGGAGGAGGGGAGAGGGGAGACCAGCCCAGGGCCACCGCAGCCACGCAGTGCCTGCGGGGAGGCCCCTGCCCCAGCGCCGGGCTGGAGGAACTGAGAGGGGTGGGGGGGACAGCCACTGCAGAAGGGAGTCAGGGAACAGAGGAGCCAGGGGGGCGCTGGGGCTGCTTTCCTGGGCAACAGGGCCGTGAACACATTGGATCTTTTCTGGAGCACTGACTGTGCTCCAGGCACTCTACCAAGCCCCTTACAAGGACCCCGAGGACAAATCCTTAGGGCACCCAGGGGCCAGGCATCTAGCCTCGTGGAGTCGGTGCCGTTAGCTGAAATGAGGAAGGAAGGGTGGAGACCCTCGGGCCTGACTACACAATGTTGTGACTAAGCTACCACCCTCCTTTCCCACGGGGGCAGGGTGGTAGGCCGGTCCTCTTTGCCTCTGAAGAAAGCTGTTTCTGGCATTGCCTTCCCAGCTTCCTCAGGAGCTGTGGTCTTACCTGGGGGTGGTGCCCGTGAGCGGCGGAGAGGGAAGGAGCCCGACCACGCTGGGAAGCACCCATGACCTGTGCTTTTAGGAGGAGGAATGAAACACACAAGCCCCCACTAGGTGCTGGCATGCACTGCCGGCATTTTCTATGCCCCGGCTCATTGAATTCTCAAAACAAGCCCGTGGGAGGGCATCGTGTCCCCTCCGTCAGACCGGGAAGCTGAGAAGGAAATGACACCCAGCCAGGACTGGCAGAGCTAGGGGTTTCGCAGGGTCTGTCGAAGTTCATGCTTGTTTTCACCTTCTCCCTCTCTCTCACTTGGAAAGTTTACCAAAGTAGGGTGCCTGGGTGGCTCAGTCAGTTAAGCGTCTGACTCTTTAATTTCGGCTCAGGTCACGATCTTGTGGCTCGTGAGACCATCGAGCCCCGTGTTGGGCTCTGTGCTGACAGTGCAGAGCCTGCTTAGGATTCTCTCTCTCTCTCTCTCTCTCTCTCTCTCAAATAAATAAATAAACAAACAAAAATGTTTTAGGGGTGCCTGGGTGGCTCAGTCGGTGAAGCATCCAACTTCGGCTTAGGTCATGAATCTCGCGGTTTTTGAGTTCGAGCCCCGCGTCGGGCTCTGTGCTGACAGCTCGGAGCCTGGAGCCTGCTTTGGATTCTGTGTCTCCCTCTCTCTCTCTGCCCCTCTCCCACTCGCGTGTGCTCCCTCTCAAAAATAAATAAAACATTAAAAAAATTAAAACAAAATTTTTTTAATAAAAAATTTACCAAAATAAGATCATGTTTTTCCCTCTACAGTGATGAACTTTCAAAACCACAAAAGTCACCCAAGGGCTCTCAGGGGATGGAGCTGGGGGTGCCATGGGGGCATTGAGGGGACACATATTGTTCCCACAAGCCAGGACATTCCATGGAAATAAGCATTCCCCAGGTCACCCCAAGGCTTTACAGGAACTGGGCAGGGTTGCCCAGCCCTCAGGGGAAGAGAAAATGAGCATTAATGAGATAGTATACTCATTATGTGTGTTTTTGGTATGTGGTGTTTTTCCATCCTGTTTATTTTTTATTTTATTTTTTATTTTTTAAAATTTACATCCAAATTAGCATATAGTGAAACAATGATTTCAGGAGTAGACTCCTTAATGCCCCTTACCTGTTTAGCCCATCCCGCCTCCCACAAGCCCTCCAGCCACCCTCAGTTTGTTCTCCATATTTATGAGTCTCTTCTGTTTTGTCTCCCTCCCTGTTTTTATTTCAATCCTGTTTATACTCCCATTATAATGAGAGTATAGTATAACACGAAAATATATTTGGTTTGGTCTTTGTCCCCGTTCCCAACACAAAGCTCCTAAAACCCTTGGGATTGCCTGAGTGACAGGGTGTCTTTTGTTAGTCATCATGAGCCCCTTTTAGTGATACCTGAGTTTGTGCCAAGAGCTGACATAGGCAGGACCCCCAGGGAGCCTCAGGATGGGCTGGTCACCAGGAAGACAGAGTGTTCAGAGGGCTGGGACTTGCAGCCCCACCCACCCACCTCCCACTTGCTGAACACACTGAGGTGCCAGGAGGGTGGCGCGCCCAGAGAGGCATCCAAGTTCAGCGTCCCTTCCTCCGTACCTTGCCTATGCACCTCTTTGGGCTGTTCCTGAGTTGTATCCTTTATAATAAACTGGTAAATGTAAGGAAAGTATTTGCCTGAGTTCTGTGCACCATTCTGGCAAATGGTCAAACCTGAGGAGGGGGCTGTGGGAACCTGCAAGTTATAGCCAGTCAGTCGGGAAGTGCAGGTGGTCCGGGACTTGCAACAGGCTTCTGAAGGTGGGGCGGAGTCCCTTACCTGTGGGGGCTACACTACTTCTAAGTAATTAGCACCAGAATGGAATTAACTCGTGGGACACCCTGTTGGTGTGTGGAAAATTGCAAAATTGGTGGTTAGTGTTAGAAAACACCCTGGAGGGGATCATAAAATTGATCTAGTGGATCAGGACTGCTCTCCTTTTAAAGGAAAATTTAGGGGCATCTGGGTGGCTCAGTCAGTTGAGCGACCGACTTCGGCTCAGGTCATGATCTCACAGTTTGTGAGTTCGAGCCCCGCGTCGGACTCTGTGTTGACAGCTCGGAGCCTGGAGCCTGCTTCAGATTCTGTGTCTCCCTCTCTCTCTGCCCCTCCCCTACTCATGCTCTGTCTCTCTCTGTCTCAGAAATAAATAAACATTAAAAAAAAATTAAAGGAAAATTTAAATGAGACTGGGAAATATCAGAATGTGTCTCACATAAGTTGGATAAGTCTTGTTTTGCTAAACTCTTGCTTTAGTTATGTGTGTGTATGAGTGTGTGTGAGGGAGAGAGCGTGTGCGTGGGGATATACACTGCTTCGAGATGCCAGATGTGTTTCTTACTGGCGGTCATGGTCAAAACGTTCAAAAACCACTGAGTAGAATAGAGGCCTTTAGGGAGGGGCATCTCCTACCCTGGGAGGTACACAGGCTGACCCACCCACGTGTGGGGGGACATGTTGGAACATTCATGCTTATTCCATTGGAGCATTATTCCATTTTTCAAATTTCCATTTTTGTGAATGCTTTTTAAGGGACTTAATGGTCCGTTATATAAGGAATGTATACGTACACACGTACACATACACACAACCGGAGAGGTGCTCGATTTTCATTTGTATGGATAGCTTTTGTTTTGGGGGCTGTGATTCCCATCCCAGGCTGTGTCCATCAGGATCCCCTTGAGAGCTGGTGAAAAATATGGATTCTTGGGGGCCCCGGGTGGCTCAGTTGGTTAAGCGTCTGACTCTTGACTTCAGCTCAGGTCATGATCTCAGGGTGACTGGGATGAACCCCACACTGGGCTCTGCACTGACAGCACAGAGCCTGCTTGGGATTCTCTCTGTCCCTCTCTCTCTCTCTCTCTCTGCCCCTCCCCTGCTCATGAGCCTGCACACACTCTCTCTCACTCTGTCTCTTGTGTGTGTGTGTGTGTGTGTGTGTGTGTGTGTGTATGGATTCCTAGCCCACCCCCAGACCTGACCCTGGGAGCCCATGCACGTAGATCTGAGGATCTGCATTTTTAGCAGCCCTCCCATGGGATTCTGATCCAGAGTTAAGTAATACAAAGGTATTAATACCTACCCACATGCTGTGATACAGTCATCATCATCATCATCATCATCATCATCGTCGTCGTCGTCGTAATAGTAATAATATCATGTGACACAAAGCCTGCAAACACCCAGCTCAGTACCTGGCACATAATAGTCACTCAACAAACACTCTATCCTGTGGGTGCTTTGCCTTGGATCAGAAGAGGCAGCCCCTGGGTGAAGTGTTGAATTGGATGAAGTGTCAGGGAGTGGGGACAGATGAAGTCCTTGAACAACACTGGGTCATGGAGAAGGAGGGGGTCCATGGTACAGCCTCAAAGGATGTGTAGAATCTAAGTAGACGTGTTCGGGGGGAAGAGGGGGCCTTCCCTCTATGCAAAGCTCAGAGGTGCGGCATAGCAAAGCATGCTCCCTACAGGAAAATGAGCATGCCCTTTTGGGGGGCAGCCAGGAGGCCCCTGAGTGCAAGAGAAGGGTCTGTGGTGCAGAAGCGAGGAGCTGGCGGGAGAGGCAGGGGGCAGAGCCAAGGCCAGGGAAGGCCGTGGACGCAGGGGTCCCAGGCTGGGGGTGGTCTGCAGCCACCAGGACGGCATCTTGAGCAGCACACAGAGAAGGGGGGGTGAGGGGGCATAGGAGAGTGTCCTGGTGGCGGGGGGTGGGCACCAAATGAGCTGAGGGACTCTGCAGGCCATTACGACATACACAGTGACCGAGGAGCCGCTGGAAACCCTGCTGGCAGGCCAGAGAGCCAACTGGGTAAACTGAGGCAACACAGGGATGAATTGCGCCATCCTTCAAAGTTAGAGATTGGGATAGTGGTGGCCTGAGTTGGGGATGAGCACTGAGGGTGCAGTCTGGGTCTAGGCCCGGCCTGCCCGGAGGGGCCGACTGGTAACCTTCACAGGGGAAGCCTGACTATGAGCTCACTGCCCATCTCAGCGTGGACCCACAATGGTTAGCAGCAGGCAGGAAGGCGTGGGTCACTACCCAGAATAGCACCAGTAGAGGAAACTTCCTGGGCTTCCCACAGGAAAACCAGGGAGAAGCCGTGACCCACCCCCCTCAACTCCCAAGCACAGTCTCCCATTTCTCCGGGTCCCTCAGTGCTGGCATAGGACTAGAGCCGACTGGTGGCTCCCTCAGCCACAGGGCTCAGCTCCTGGGCCCCCAGGGAAGCTTCCAGTCTGCATGGAGACCCATCAGCCATCAGGGTTGCTTCCTTTATGGGCTGTGGGGCCAGGGAATGGGCACATGGGTCCCTCTCCCCCACATGACCTCCGACCTTTCCTGTCTCCACAGAGATTTGCTGCCCTTCACGCTGAGGCTGCCCCAGGCCATCCTTGAGGCCCACAGCTTCACAGACCTCGAGACCATCTCCAACCTGGGCCTGGGTAAGTCCCCGCCGAGGTTCAGGCCAGG
The DNA here is from genome assembly GCF_046562875.1 of Panthera onca. NCBI lineage: Eukaryota > Metazoa > Chordata > Mammalia > Carnivora > Felidae > Panthera > Panthera onca. The sequence goes on from NC_138344.1 coordinate 134,938,849, forward strand.
TGGCAGGGCTTTTGGAAATGGGGCCTCAGGACTGCTGCTCACCTGTGCACGGGGGCAGCCCCTTCGGCTGAGGCCAAGCTGGATGCTGAGTCCCACCCAGCTCCCGTGGGACCACCCCTCCCCCTCCCCTGGCTGCTGAGCCCCCGTAGCCCGCAGACTCTCCCAGTTTCCAAAGTGGCACCTTTTACAGCTACCCAGAAGGTCTGGGGGAGCCGGGGCCAGTCAGGACCAGCACAGGCTGACCCGCAGTCAGGACGTGGCTCTGGGAAAGGCCGAGCCAAACTCCCAGGCCTTTGTCCACTGACCAGAGCTGGGCACCAGCCCTGCCGCACCCCCCTGGCCTCCCCCGCTGTGCCAGAAAGAAGAACAGCATGAACGTGACTGTGAGCTGAATGCGGGATGGGTAACAGGTTTGTAACTCACACAGCCCAAGTGACGTCTCCTCTGAGGTCTAAAGTGGCATAATGACATCCAAGCACGACCTCTCCACTGCCCCTCACCTGCACCCCATGGCCTTCACAGTAGGTTTGCGGCAAGCAGTCAGGGGCCAGTCCGAGGCCAAGTCAGCAGGGCAAGTGAGCCGCACGGGCTGCATCTGGAGAGGTTTACTTCTGACGGGAGGGGTCTGCCTGCTCCAGCCCTCGGCCCCACAGTGGGGTTCAGGCCGTGCCGTGTGCGGGTCTCGGCCTACAAGCGACCAGTGTTGTGGCTGGACCGGCCCTTGTGGTTCTTATTACGTTTGCAAGACACCCTTCAGCAACAACCATCAGGAGACTTTGAAAAAAAATAAAGGTTTATTAAGAGACTCTCTTAAAGATAGAGAACAAATTGAGGGTTGATGAAGGGAGGGGGCGGGGATGGGCTAGATGGGTGATGGGTACTAAGGACAGCCCTTGTTGGGATGAACGCTGGATGTTGTATGGAAGTGATGAAACACTGAATTCTCCTCCTGAAACCAATATTGCTCTGTACGGTAACTAGCTAGAATTTAAATAAAAATTTGAAAAGAAGATTGGGGCGCCCGGGTGGCTCAGTCGGTTAAGCGGCCGACTTCGGCTCAGGTCACGATCTCACGGTCTGCGAGTTCGAGCCCCGCGTCGGGCTCTGTGCTGATGGCTCAGAGCCTGGAGCCCGTTTCCGATTCTGTGTCTCCCTCTCTCTCTCTGCCCCTCCCCTGTTCATGCTCTGCGTCTCTCTGTCTCAAAAATAAATAACATTAAAAAAAATTTTTTTTAATTTGAAAAGAAGAAAAAGAAAGGTTTATTGCTTACAAGACCTAGAAACTACATAGCACCCCTGGGGCCCCACAGTGAGGTCATGGGGAGAAAGCACATGTGGGCCAGGGGTTCTGCTTTTTTGGAGGTTGACAGTGGAAACCTAGGGTTTCACAGGCTCACTCTTAATTGGTGAATTTAAAACATGAGGGGGGATGGGGCGCCTGGGTGATTCAGTCGGTTAAGCTTCGGACTCTTGATTTCAGCTCAGGTCATGATCCCAGGGTCACGGGATGGAGCCCCACTCCCACTCTGGGTGTGGAGCCTGCTTGAGATCCTGTCTCTCCCCCTGCCCCTTACCTGCTTATGCATGCATGGGTGTGTGAGCTCTCTCTCTCTCTCTCTCTCTCTATCTTTCAAACAAACTATGAGAGGGAAATTTAATATGCACGAAGAGAGAAAATAAAAGTGGCCCAAATGGTCAGCTGTCTAAATCAACCAAGATCTCTAGAACAAAGGAGCCTCAGTGGAGGAGGGCAGCCTGGCTGTTATCTAGTCTTGTGACTGGCGACGTGTTTATTCAAAATACCGTTGAAGGATGCCTCTTTGGAATGGATACCTCAGCAATTAAAGCTTAAGTCAGGCACTTAGATTGTGAAAAGAAAAAAAAAAAACTGGTAGGGATTACACAACAGGCAGGTGTCCAGGGGCTCCCCAAAGGTTTTGCTCTCCTGGAGGAACATGGCTGCCCCCGCTAAACCCTAGACACACACTGTGTTTAAGAGAATCTTCTCCCCTGGATAGAGGCACATTCCTTTCCGGAAGAGACAAGCCCTTCTGTCCTGGGAGTGCTGGACCTCAGGCACCTTAAGGAAGTGGAGAAGAGAGGTTGCCGTCTGGGAGGACAGTGGCATTTCAGATTCGTCTGTCAGCACCTGCTTCCCTGAGAAGCGGATTGAAATGGAACCCGGGTGCGAGGCAGCCTGGGAACTGGAGGGTTCTGGTCAGACCTGGCGCCCGCTAGAGGCTGTAATGCAAAGCAAGGCCTCCAGAATCACTTTTCCCTGTGGCCAAGGAAGGGTTAACTTTTCAGGCCGTGCCCAGAATGGACAGAGACCCAGAGCCCAAAGTGCACATGCCTTCATAGGCCAGAGGTGCCTCTGAGATGGGCAGCTGTAGGCCTCCCGACCTTCACCCGTAACGACGATACCAGATACGCAGGGAGCAGCTTTGCCAAGAGCCCGGATGCGCCGGGCATTGTGCCCCCAGCATCTCATTATTCCAGGCAAGGCATTCTCATGACAAAGACCTGAAGCCCCCTCAAACTGGCAGAGATGAAAGGGGACTCCGTGAAGGGACACTGAGGAGTCTCCGAGAAACAGAGCAAAAGGCCAGCCAGGCTTTGCGGGCAGCAGCAGCTGCCTCGCTGGCTTCCTCCCTAACCGCGGGTCCCTGCTCCCCGACAACACCCCCTGCCTCCCCCGGGCCGGGATCTGGTGCCAGCCTCACGCCACCCGCTGACCTTGCAGTTGGAAGAAGTTGTGAAGCTGTGTGTTTCCTCCTGTCACCGAGTGTCTGCAATGTAATTTTTTTGGCATTCTACTCACTTTTTACACAGTGAGTAGAATGTGATAAAAATCCAATTCCCAGCAAAGCCCTGGTGCTCAGGCAGGGGTGATGTTGCCAAGACAGAGATATTTATTTGCAGGGTCAGCACCACGTGGTGGCCCAGAGCGGGTGCTTGTTGCTCACGAACTGATGTAAGAGAGTCCAGGTTTGGCCTTGGAAAGGCTGGCGTTTAATAGGAAGCCAGGCTGCAGAGGGGTTGTCTTGGGGCCGCAAAGCTGACATGGGGATGAAACTGCATGCAGTTGATTCTTAGCACAAGGGGAACCTAGAGCAAGTACTTAATGGCAACCAGGGGTCAGATTTGTAGAGGTTCTCAGACACGCTTGCAATCTGTATATGCTTAATATATTTTTTAAAGTGTATTTATTTATTTTGAGAGAGAGAGAGAGAGAGCACAAGTTGGGGAGGGGCAGAGAGAGAGAGTGGAGGAGTGAGAGAATCCCAAGCAGGCTCCGAGCTGCCAGTGCAGAGCCCGACACGGGGCTCAAACTCACGAACTGCAAGATCATGACCTGAGCTGAAGTCTGATGCTTAACCGACTGAGCCACCCAGGAACCCACTATGCTTAATATTTTTAAAATATGTTCAGAGAAAGCACATGTTCTATAGCTCTCCCAAATTTGCATGCAATTTGCTTTTTCCTTTACATTATACAATGTGAAATTTCCTAGTTATTAAAAATTCAGTGAAAAGTCATGTGTGAATGACTGTCCAACAGCCTATCTTGGGGATGCCACAAAAACAGTGATTCGCTAAACTCAGAGGACTTTCAGGCTGTTTCCATGACATCTGGACTGCTTTGCTGCATTTACTCATCCCCTCTCTGCCCTGCCACGAGTCCGCCCCCCCACCCGCCCAAGGGTGAAACCTTCATCATCTTTGCCCTCAGAGCCTACAGCCCAGGACCCGGCCTGGCCTGGCCCAGCCCCTCTGAGGATCTCAGGAGTGGGCACCTGGTGAGAGGCGTCCCCGGCCGAGCTGTAGGATGCTACAGGGCCGGCAAAGCACCTGCCTCTGTCTGCAGCAGCCCAGAGGCCGTGAAGATACGGGTGCTCAGGGGATCTCCGGCCACTGAGCCAGGGCTTGGCAGGATGCCAGTGGGCACAAGCGCCCCCAGCTTTGCCAACCACTGGCATTGCACGACAGTGTTCCGGTTCTCCTCTGGCCTTGGCATTCTGCAGGCTACAGAGAAAGTTACCTACTTCCCTTTTTTTTTTTCCAGCATAGAGGCCTGTGCTGCTGCTGTGGTTCCCTAACAGGCCCCCAGACCCTAAGATATAGATCCTCAGGTCCCAGCTTCCCCCCACCCCCAGAGTGGCCTTGGCTCTGAGGCCTCTGCTCTGCCAGAGCGTAGCCACCAGGCCTAGCTTAGGGGCAGGGGAGCAGTCCTTAGTCACCCAGGCCCGGGGCCCTTCGTTCTGAACCCCAATGTCTGTTCCTGCCAGAATCTACATCTGAGTGGTGGAAAATGTGTCCTTTTTTTTTTTTTTCTTCTGTGCATCATGGACCCACCTTGCTATGCGGAGGCAGGCTGTCAACCTGAGCCGTGACAGATAGTATGAGTTTGCCAGGTGGAGAGGGTAGGAAAAGAATTCCAAGCAGAGGGAACAGCATTAGCCAAGACCTTAAGGTGGGGCAGCCCGTGACACATTCAGGAAGAAGCGAGTGGGTGAAGTTGGAAAAGATGCACAGTGCCAGGTCCCATAGGCCTCGAATGCCAGCCTGAAGGGCTGGCAGTGAGTTCTTCAGAGAACTCGGTTAATGTCTGACTCTTGATTTCTGCTCAGGTCATGATCTCCTGGTTAGGGGGATGGAGTCCCACATTGGGCTCCGCACTGACAGCACAGAGCCTGCTTGGGATTCTCTCTCTCCCTCTTTCTCTGCCCCTCCCCTCCCTGCCCATTCACACGCTCTCGCTCTCGCTCTCTCGCTCTCTCTCTCAAAATAAACCAACATTAAAAAAAAAGTAAAGGGTCGGCAGTGATTCTGAACAAAGAGCAACCAAGCCCAGCATGGTGTCCCAAGGAGGAAAATGGATGGGGCTGTGGGCAGGCTATGGCCACGATCTAAGACACCAATGATGAGAACGTCCAGGCATCGGTGACAGTTGTGTTCACCATCTAGCCTATGACTACCGTCTTCACCCAAAGGAAGGTCTTCAGAGAACTTGGTGGTGGGCATCAGGGACCTCAGCTCACATGTGGGGCGGCTGCCAGTTCACCCTTGAGCCAGACTGGCTTCTCTTTGCTGGGAATTCTTCCAGAAGAGACGACTCTCTACTGGTCCTGTGTAGTCAGGGCTCGGCGCTTCCGATGCTCGCCTCTCGGGGCCAGAACATCTGTGTGCTTGGTGTGAAGCACCCCGGGGGAGCGGATCAGTCACAGCGAGGTCAGTAGCTGCCCAAGAGAGCCAAGTGCAGGGCCCAGACGGTCGTGAGGAGCATCCCACCCCGGACGTGAGAGAGCCCAGAGGCTCCCGTCCACCCCGGGCACCCCATGTCCTCAGGCAGTGGCTGTGATGTACGCAGGGCTTGGCAAATGGGGAACGGTCACGTGAAAGCCTGTCGCCCTTGTTACCGTGGAGACAGCTGGCCGCGACACTCAGGATGCCCGACACGGGGTCTCTGCCCGGGACGGGGCTGAACCGGGAGCCCCGCTCTCCTTCCTGATGCACACACTCGCCTTCAGTCCGTGTCCCGGCAGCCCCATCGTCCTGCCAGCCATCTTGTGGTGGCCTCTTTCTTTCGCCCTCAAGAGGCTGTTGTGTTCTTACCACATCGCCAGTTCTGGGGTGCACACCACCCTATCACTCTGACCCCGGGAAGTGTCGCAAGTTCCTACGAAGGAAGGCACATACCACGGGGGGTGAGCACACAGGCTTCAGAGCTAGCCTGACCCGGTTCAAATCCCAGTTCCTCCACTCACCAACCTGTGACCTTGGGCAGTTGTTGAATCTCTCTGGGTCTCTCATCTTCGTGTGATATGGGGACAATATTAGGACTCACACCGGAGGCCTGTGGTCAGGCATCAGTGGGATGATCCGTGTAAAGCAAGTGGCCCACACAGCCAGAACCCAAGACATGTTTGCACCTGTTATTGTTCTTGATGTTATTTTTGGTACTTTTCTTACCGATGAATCCCTCCCAGAAGGTAAGAGCTCTAGGACGGGAGGCTGGAGGCCTGGCCCCATCGTTAACAAGGGACGGTGCACTATCAGTGTCTAACATTAACAGGCTGAAAAAAATTTTTTTTTGGAAAGAGTGGGGGCGCCTGGGTGGCTCAGTCGGTCGAGCATCCGACTTCAGCTCAGGTCAGGATCTCACCGTGTGTGAGTTCGAGCCCCACATCAGGCTCCCTGCTGTCAGCACAGAGGCTGCTTCGGATCCTGTCCCCCTCTCTCTCCCCCTCGTCCGCTTTGTCTCTCTCTCTCTCTCAGAAATAAACAGACTAGAGTCCCCGCTGTTATCCAGGAGGAGCAGCTTGAGTGAGTCCAGTGTGGTCTGCAGACCATCTGAAATTGTGCTCAAAACATTGTGCCCCTGTGCCCTTTTTTGAAGGACGCCAAGCTTCTCTCAGATTCTCCACAGGGCTTGGTACCCAAGAACTCCTGAGCTTGCCAACCCCCCGTGCCCTTTCAGCCGGGACGTTCCAAGCCCGTCACCCAGAGCAAGCCTGGCGTGGACCAACCACATCTGGATCGGGCCGGGCCTGCGTTGGTGGTCACGGCCGTGGGCTGTCCGTGAGGGGTGGGCCAGGAGAGAGGCATGTGCTGGAAGCCAGCCAGCAGTGGAGGATCCCCTGCTTTCTGACTCACCCCCTTCACCACACACACACACACACACACACACACACAGATACACAAATGCAGGGTGTGGGCCATTTTCCTATTTTAACACGGAGATTGACAGAAGCATTCTGCAGTGGGCCGGTGTCCCCCATTTGGATGGTCAGGTCTGAGTTCACAGGCCACGGTGTGTGCTTCGTTCTCCCCGTGCACAACCAACCACGGTGGCCGGGACAGGCCCAAAGCCCCTTCCCTGTGGGGACCTCTGTTCTAAAGGTGACCAGGCAGAGGCCTGGTAAGGTCACGTCACCTGCCCCAGGGCACCCAGCTGGTCGGCTGCAGACCTCCTTGCCTTCTGTCCCCCCACCCATGCCTGCACCCTGATCCATCGGTGCCCTCCGTGGGGGGCTGTCTCACTCCAAGGGGCAGAACTGGAGCCCTGCCTGCCACCGCCGTGTCCCGGCCCCACCCCAGCAGCGCCTGGGAGGATCAAGCCGGGCTTCCCCTCTCGAGGCAGGAAGTGGTGGGAGAGGTTTAAAACAGCCCAGGAGGGGAAACAGCCATCGGAGCAGTGAAGCAAATGCTGTGACCGGCCCTGCCCCCCCCACCCCGCCCACTGACGCCATCGGGCAGGTAGGGGGCCCGGCCTTGGGACTGACCAGCCTCTCCCTCTCTCGTTTCTGCAGGCTTCTGGGACTCCTCGCCGAACCCCCGGCGAGGAGGTGGGAGCCCAGCGGAGCCCCCGAGAGACCCAGCCCCCGGAGCACCGCCAGCCTCCAGCCTCAAGTCCAGCACCCATTATGAAAACTGCTCATGTGAAATCGAGCTGTCCGTAGGAAATGACCGCCTGTGGTTTGTGAATCCTATTTTCATCGAGGACTGCGGTGGCGGTGCCCTGCCTGCCGACCAGCCACCCCCTGAGAGCTGTCCCTCACGCCCGTTGCCTCCCACCTCCAAGTGGGCCCCTCGCCGCCCAGCACCCCCTCCCCCGGCACCCCCTCTCCATCCCTCCGGCCCCCTCCGGCCTCCTCCAGCCCCTGCTCCTGCTCCTGCTCCGGCCTGTCCTTTGCCCGCTTCCCCCCCGGTGGCTGCTCCCCCGCCTCCAGAGCCCCTTCCTCCCACACCCCCAGCCTCTGCCCCCCACCCTGCACCCCATGCCCCAGGCCCCCCAGACCCTCCAAGCCAGCCACCCATGGCAGCCTGCGAGAGATCTCCACGCCCTCCCACAGGCCTGGGCCCCCTCAGGGAGGAAGAGGTGAAGCCAGGGCCGCCCCCTAGCCCCTTGCCGCAGACCCCTGCCCCTCCGACACCCGTGAAGAAGAACCTCCCGGCGGCTCCTCCCAGACGCCGCGTCTCCGAGAAGGTCTCCCTGGAGGACCAGAGTGCAGGGAAGGCGGACAGGGGGATGGCAGCAGAGGGGGACCAGCTGGGTCTTTGTAGGGCATCCACACTCAGCCTGCCTCCCCGGGGGACTTCAGACAGTCCTGGGGAGCGGCCTCCGAGGACCAAAGAGCAAGGTCAGGAAGCGGTGGCCAAGGCCAGTGATCCGGGCAGCATGCCAGAGCCGCCGAGGAAGATCCGGCAACCCCCAGTCCCACCCCCCAGGAGGAGACGGATCTCCCAGCAGCTGGCCTTGGGCCTCGCGAGCCCCTCGGAGAGCACGGAGCCTCCCACGAAGGAGGAAGCCCCTGAGAAACGCACATCCGGTCCGTCCAGAGGAGGCCAAAGCCCCGACGCCCAGGCCAGGACTCAGAGCCCGCACGCCCAGGCCGGTGCCCGACCCCAGAGCTCTCCAGAGTTCAAGGGCTCCCTGGCCTCGCTCGCGGACAGTTTGGGAGTGCCCGCCTCGGCCACAGACCAGGACTCCTACTCCACCAGCAGCACGGAGGAGGAGCTAGAACACTTCAGCAGCTCCGGCGGGAAGAAGAAGCCCTCGGCCGTCCTGGGCAAGGCACGCCACCGCCTCAGCTTCGCGAGCTTCACCAATGTCTTCCACGCCTTCCTCTCCAACAACCGCAAGCTGTACAAGAAGGTGGTGGAGCTGGCCCAGGACAAGGCCTCGTACTTCGGAAACCTGGTGCAAGACTACAAAGTTTACAGCCTGGAGATGATGGCACGCCAGACCTCCAGCACGGAGATGCTGCAGGAGATCCGCACCATGATGACCCAGCTCAAGAGCTACCTGTTGCAGAGCACCGAGCTCAAGGCCCTGGTGGACCCCACCCTGCACTCCGAGGAGGAGCTAGGTCAGTCCCGGGCAGGGGGGGCCGGGCGCGGGCAGCAGGGAGGGCCGATTCCAAACAATCCACCCTTTCCGCGAACGAACCCCTCTGCCGTTCCAAGTTCTGCCCTTGGGCCAGGTGGACGGTGGGAGAACCCCAGCCGCATACGAGGCCGGCGGGACCTCCCCGCGCCCCCTGCCCGCCCAGGTGCTCCTGATTTTCTTAGGGAGACGAGTCACGAGGAGCAGTGGGAGGCAAAAGAGGTACAAACAAACGTGGCTGCGGAGGGCCAGAGCAGTCTCCGCAGGTCTGGTGGCTCTCAGAGATGCCGGCCCCCCAGAGGGCACGGGCCACAGCCCTCTCTCGTTTTGTGGATGTAGATGAAGAAAGGACTCGGCCCAGCTCCCACGGGAGCCAGAGGCTTCAGGGGAAGCTAACCGCCAAGTCCCTGCCTTCGGGTCACCGCTTCTCTAGCTGCTCTGCTCTGGGGCAGTGGGGTCATGATGCGGGCCTGGGAGGACGGGCAACAGTGGGCTGAGGTGGACCGGGGCGGCCGCGCGTCCTGTCGCACAGGCTGGAGAAGCAAAGGGGAAGAAGGAGGTGTGATGAGGAGGGCAGATAGCTAGGACCAGCACCAAACCCAGACATGGGCCAGGCCCAGGCCTGCATGGAAGGAAGGCGTTATCTGGATCTCTCCTGGGACTCAACCACGAGAGCGTGGGTCCCTCCCTTATCCCCCAGGGATAGGGCAGCTCAGGTGTGTTCCTAGATAGACAGGACCTGGGGGCCTCCCCTTACTAGGCAATAGTTGAGACCCTCCCCGCTCCCCGGGGATGGGGTGGAGCTAAAAAGACTTCCCAAGAACGTTTCCCTACTGTCACCCGAAGCAGCCACGGTGGCAAAAGTAGCCATGGGTTCAGATCCCTGCTCAGCCCCACCTGGCTGTGACCCACACCATCAGAGCCCGAGCTGGTCCATCTGCAGAGGCGGGTGGTCATGACGTGTAGGCTGCAGAGTTGCTGTGAGAGCAAAGCTGACTAAATCCCATTCCACTAGCTGATCGGGATGCCTCTTGCATAAGATGACATTTGAACAACGAATAGGTCATGTAGATAGCTGTGGAGTGACTTCTCCAGGCAAAGGAAGTCGCAGGTGCTAAGGCCCTGAGGCAGGAGCAAGCCTGGCAGGTTGGCAGAAAAGCAGGGAGGCCGGGGGGGCTGGAGCAGCATAAGCACAGGGGACCTAGCAAGGTGATGGGTGAGAACAGATCACGGGGGAGACTTCTAGGCCACGGGGAAGACTTTGGCTTCTACTGTGCATGAGATGGGAGCCATTGGAGAGTTCTGAGCATGGGAATATCATGATCAAACATGCCTTAACAGGATTATGCTGGTTGCTGTGCCGAGAATGGATAAAAAGGGGCCAGGGCAAGAGGCTACTCACATAACTCAAGCAAAAGATAGCCCAGGTTGAGGTGGTAGCCATGGGAGTGGTAAGAAGTTAGATTCTGGGTATACTGTATTCTTGAAACTAGAGTCAAATGGATTTGAGAATTCAAAGAGAGACATCAAAAATAATTCTACCAGGGGCACCTGGGTGACTCAGTCGGTTAAGCATCCAGCTTTGGCTCAGGTCATGATCTCAAGGTTCATGGGTTCAAGCCCCGCTTCAGGCTCTGTGCTGACAGCTTAGAGCCTGGAGCCTGCTTCGGATTCTGTGTCTCCCTCTCTTTCTGCCCCTCTCCCACTGCCATTCTTTCTCTCCCTTCCTCTCTGTCTCTCTCTCTCAAAAATAAACGTTTAAAAAAAAAAAAAAAAAAAAGAAGATTTCTACCAAACGTTTACTGGGCACCCAGGCCCTCCGCGTACAACTGCACAGGTTGTATACTGCACAACTCCCATGTAAACAGTGCCCTTTGAAATTGTACATTGGTAGGCGACCCTGTGAGAGTTTAATCAGTACCACGCCCTATGAAAAGCATCAGGATATAAGGTTTCAGTCCCAGACACTGCGCCAGTGTCTTGGCAGTGTGGCTTTCTGTTGAAGGTACTACACTGTCCCATGTGTCAGAACTGCAGGGCATAACTGCTGGGGCATCGAGTGTGTCCTTCCAGGGACAAGGAGTTGGGGACACCACACTGTTGAACACTAAAGCCTGGTGGTAGGATCCCGGCTGCTGGGTTCCTCACCGTCCCGCTCTTGTCCCCCTGACAGAAGCGATTGTGGAGTCTGCCTTGTACAAGTGCGTCTTAAAGCCGTTGAAAGAAGCCATCAACTCGTGTCTGCGTGAGATCCACAGCAAGGACGGCTCGCTGCAGCAGCTCAGGGAGAACCAGCTGGTGATCCTGGCCACCACCACCACCGACCTGGGCGTGACCACCAGTGTGCCGGAGGTGCCCATCATGGAGAAGATCCTGCAGAAATTCACCAGCATGTACAAGGCCTACTCACCGGAGAAGAAGATCTCCATCCTGCTCAAGACCTGTAAGCTCATCTATGACTCCATGGCCCTCGGCAACCCAGGTAGGTGGGCAGGCAGAGGAGCCCGGGCTAGGGGCTCTCTCTAGGAACAGCACTATTGTTCGGTCTCTGACCCCCTCCCCGTCAAGGACTCCGGAGCCCTTAGCAGGCGCCGGGGAGGCCTTTCCAGGTTCAGAGCCCTGTTGGGGCAGGACGAGGCAGGGCGGAGTGGAACCCCGGGCACCTCTCCAGCATTACCTGGGGGTCAGGAGGGGGCCAGGATTAGCTGCCACGATAGAGGACAGCACACAGACCATGCTCAGTGTGTGTGTTGATCAGGAGAAGGTGCTATATTCGTGTCCTATGGCTGCCGTCACAAAGGGCCACACACGAGGCGGCTGAAACAGCAGCAATTGATGGTCTCACGGTTCTGGAGGCTGGAAGTTCAAGATCAAGCTGTGGGCAGGGTCATGCTGCCTCTGAAGGCTCTGGAGAAGAGTGTGTTCCAGACCTGTCTTCTGGTAGCTTCTGGTAGTTCTTGGCTTGTGGCAACACGCTCCAGTCTTCACATGACATTCTCCCTGTGTGTGCGTGCGTGCGTGTGTGTCCAAACTTCCCCATTTTGCAAGGGCATCAGTCACATTGGATTAGGGGTCCTCCCTACTCTGGTATGACCTCATCTTAACTGATGACATATGCAACGGCCCTATTTCCAAATAAGGTCACACTCCTAGATACTGAGGGTTAGGGCTCCAATGTACGAATTTTGGAGGGACTCAGTTCAACCCACAACAGCCACCTCAAGCAGTTAGCATTTATTTTTTGCTCACGAGGAGGTTTGGCAGTTATGCTGATCTGGTCGGGCGTGCCCGAGCTTGTCTGGACTGGCTCATGGGTCTGTGGTCAGAGGGGTTGTTTGGAGGGTGGCTGGGCTAGGGCGGCCTTGCTCATATGTTGGGGGGCTGAGTGGCTGTTCACTGGTCTGGAATGCAGGTTACTGGGCCATGCTTCTCTTTCTCCAGCAGGTGAATCTGGGCCTGTACCCATCACTGTCACTGGGGTCCAAGAGAGCAATTGAAGCCTGCAGGGCCTCTTAGGACCTGGGTTGGACTGGCACAACACCACTCTGACATTTCACTGACCTATTTAGTCACAAGACTGGCTCAGATTCAAGGGGCAAAGGACTAAACTCGCTTGATAGGAAGAGCTGCAAAGTAACATTGCAAGGGGGTACAGATGTAGGGAAGGGAATATTGGGACCATTTACAATCCGTAGCACCACAGCACTCCTCTAGCAGACAAGAACAGGCATTATTGCACCATGGTGTATGCCTTGGTGAACAGAATGATGGCTGGATTTTATCCCCTGATCACCTCTTCAGCTGGATGCCCTTGTGCAGTGAGCAACCTGTGTGCCCGTACATGACAGCCGTGGTAATGCAGAGCAAAAGGATTGTACCTTTGTTGTCACACAGACGTGGGTTTAAATTTCTGATCTGTCGCTTACTCTCTTTGTGACCTCGAATAATTAACTTCACCCCTTAAAGCTCAGTTTCTTCACCCAAGGAAGCTGTTTTACGAAGGGGAAACTCAGACCCCTAATGGTTCAAAAGCCATACTCAGTCACTTATGAATATTAGAAGCAACATATAAAATGACATGTAAAATGTCAACCTCAATGCGCAGGACCTAACAGACCCAACAAATGGTGGCTATTTTAGGGGAGGGATTCTCTCCATCTACCTTGGAGAAGAGCAGGCCCGTTTGGCCATAGGCCAGCAAAAAGCAATTGAGGGATGGTGCAAGGTCCCCTTCCCCTAGGAAAGCTCCCTCATAGGCCTGGTACTGACCACCATTCCAGGTTGGAGTCACTCTTTGGGGTTAAATTGACTTGTGTCCAATTGCTGTCATTAGAACGAACATCGTTCCCTCTAAGCAGATACATGTTCAGTTAGAGCCGTTAGAGCCGCGCCCTCACCATTTAGCATAACATTGGAAATGTGACTGGAAAAGAGGCCCTGGTAGTGGGGGCGGTATGGCAAAGTGGAGGTTTTCTTATCGCGGGGCGGATGTCAGACTTTGAGACCCAGCGTCCCGTGCAGTCCGGACCCCAGAGAGCAGTCCAGCATGTGAACTCCACAACCAAGTAAACTCCTTAAAAATCCCCAAGGAGATAAGATGAGGGCAGCAAGCAGCCTTCAGAACCCCGAGCTCTCAATCAGAGTTCGACATGCTTGGTCCCGAGGGTGTGGGGCCCTGGGAAAGTATCCGGTGTGGCTCACAGCAGCAATGTGGAACGGAAGGTTAAGACCCTGTTGTCAGGCGGCAAGGGGCCGGCCAGGACCTTCTCAGTCCTTCCCAGAGCAAGGCTACCCCAGATGTGCAGCAGCTGGGGAGGGGAGCTCGGGGGTGTCCTGCCCAGTGTGGGCAGGGAGCAACCGTACAACCGGATCGAACCAGAGAGGAGCCAGAGCCCCGCAGGACCCTTTGCTGTGAGCAGCCTCAGAGAGAGAACAGAGAGGCTGGCCTGGGACCTCAGAGGCATGTGGTCGGGAAAGATCCAGGTTTCCTTCCCAACTATGTGACTGTATCCTGGCTACATAGGTGCTTGGAGCCTTAGTTCACCCCTGTGTTAGACGGGCACAGCCATACCCACCTTATGGGGCCATCACGAGATGTAATTAAGTCTGTAAAGTTGCATCTAGCCCAGCGGCTGTCACTTAATCAGGGCAATTACCTTCCCTGTCTGAACTCCTCATTTGGGGAATCATTTCTCCCAGGGCCGTGCCGAGGCTCGGGGTAAAATCAGAGCTAAGGACTCTGCAGACCCTGAGACGTTATCAGGGAGACGGTCTGGGGCCTGAAGGGGACAGTTCCATTCCCAGTAAGTCCTGGTTTACTCAGAAGCCTTGGGCTTCCTGCAGTTGTTTTAAACGCCCTATCTCTTGCCAGTGACTTCAAACACCATGATTCTTGCTGATGGTGAATTTACCCACTCAGACCTTACCAGAGACCAGGGAATGGGGGAAGGAATAGCTAATGTCGAGGGAGAAGGAAAGGAAAGAAAGGCAGTCGCTGGAGAGGATGTGCCCAGGCGAGGCACATGAACGAACAGAGAGGAACGAGGGCGCTCAGAGTTTCCCTGTCCTCGCGGGAGGGAGGCTGGACTCTCTCTCTGCTGATTCAGAAGCCAGCCCCAGGCAGGGAAACTCTGAGCCCAGAAATTCAGGCCAGGGCCAGGGCTCCGTGGGAAGATTTCCCCGCTGGGAACAAATGAGTCTCTCGTCAAGGAGCAGTGTGTTCCCCTCCCGCTGCTGGGGGAGCACTGGGCTGTGAGCCCTCGGGCTTCCAATCTCACCTCTGCCATTAGCAGGCTGGGGCTGCCCCGCTCCGAGCCCTGGCTTCTTCACCTGGGAGGAAGCAGCTCCTGCCAAGAAGAGCGGAGGCTTTGGCCTCGTTCATAGACCTGGGTTTGAACTGTAGCTTCAGTGCTGTAGCCTTGGACGTGAATCTCATGGGGCCTCTGCATGCATATGAAACAAGGATGATAAGACCTGCTAATCAGGTTGTCATGCAGGAGCGGGGAGAACACCTAGAAGGCATCTGGATATTTTCTATCCAGGAGGGACTAATCTCCTAGGGACTAATCATCTCCTAGAACCTTGGTTTTCTCACTCATAAAATGGGTCTGGGAATGCCTCTCAGGGCTGTTTCGAGGACCAGATGCAACCAAATACTTGTGTGAGTGTCTGACATGTTAGGATGTGGGAATGGCTGCTGCCTCCCCACCACCCAGTGGTCTCCATGCTGGGTTCCAGGAGGCACCCCAGGGGCCACCAAGGGGACACAACACAAGCTGGGCCACGACCTTGTTTGTCCCTGTTTTATACATGGAGTCCCACATGGGATTTTGTTTGCAATAACCAGTTCTGCTGCTAAATATTCTAGCTTTTAAAACTTCCATTTGGAAATGGGTTCAGGCTTCACAAAGCTTGAGAATAGAAATACTACATTAAAATAAGAACATCCAGGGGCGCCTGGGTGGCGCAGTCGGTTAAGCGTCCGACTTCAGCCAGGTCACAATCTCGCGGTCCGTGAGTTCGAGCCCCGCGTCGGGCTCTGGGCTGATGGCTCGGAGCCTGGAGCCTGTTTCCGATTCTGTGTCTCCCTCTCTCTCTGCCCCTCCCCCGTTCATGCTCTGTGTCTCTCTGTCCCAAAAATAAATAAAAAACGTTGAAAAAAAAAAGAAAAAAAAAAAAAAAAAAGAACATCCAGGGGTGCCTGGGTGGTTCAGTCAGTTAAGCATCCCAATTTGGCTCAGGCCATGATCTCCCGGTTTGTGGATTCAAGCCCCACATCAGGCTCTGTGCTGTCAGCTCAGAGCCTGGAGCCTGCTTCCAATTCTATGTCCCCGTCTCTCTCTGCCCCTCCCCTGCTCTCACTCTGGCTCTCTCTCCCTCCCTCTCTCTCTCTCTCTCTCTCTCTCTCTCTCTCAAAAATAAACGATTTTTAATAGGAACATCCACGTACCCTTTGTGGATTGTTAACATCTTGTTTCATTGGCTTTATCACTTAAACACTCTCTCTGTGCATACATAATGTTCTTCCTGAATCATCTGAGCTTAAGTTACTTACATCTTGGCCCTTTACCCCTAGATACTTTTCTAAGAACAGGGACATTCCCTTGCATAACCACAGTAAAGTCCACTTTGTGAATTCACGCTGATACAATATTTTTACCTCGGCCACCCTCTGTATTCCGGGTTGTCACTGGAGCTAATAAGGTCCTTGCTGGCTTTTCCTCCTCCCGTTCGGGATCCGGTCAGGAGTCAGGTATCACAATTAGCTGTCATGTGTCTCTTACCTCCTTTAACCTGCAACATTTCCACAGCCTTTCTTTCTTTGCTTTTTTATGACATTGATGTTTTGCAGGAATACAGGTTTCCCTCCCACCACCCCACCCCCTCACCGTTGGTTCTTTTTGATGAAAGTTCCTCATTTTGTGTTTGTCAGATGTTTCCTCATGATTAGATTGAGGTTATGCACTTTCAGCCAGATCCCGACTGACTCTTAAATTCTCTTCTGACTTCGACATTCTGCGATCTTAGGACCCGGCCCCCTATCCCCAGACACTCAGCTGACACCTCCCTCCTGCCAGATGCTTCCAGAGGCTTGCTGCTCGAAAGTGTGGTCCGCAGACCAGCAGCCCTGCATGGAAGCTCTGGGAGCTATCGGTGACCCTGTGGAAAGGCACACTCCAGCTTGGGTCCCGCCTACCTCTACCACTGACCCACTCAAAGCCGAAAACAGCCCTTCCCTCCCACTCCCACCCCCACACCAGCCCCCCTCATCTCCAGGGAAGAAGCCCCACCTGCCTACCTCTGACATGACACTGGCAATAGCCTGTGGTGTCCCTGTGGCCTGGATGCTGGCAAGGCCCACTGGAGCACAAAGAGAAGGACTGAACTTGGAGACGTCTGAGTTAACTGGCCGGGCCGTCTTTCCCAGAAGGGTATTGTTCTTTATGCCCACGGTACAAAAGGACCAGGATTTGAAGCCAACAGTTCCTCACTCCAAAGCCTGTGCTTTTGTGACTATAGGCAGCAGCCAGCCTAGGGACAGATCCCAAGGTTCCTGAATCCCAGTCACGTGTTTCCTCTACGGTAGCAAGTTTAGGGGCCTGAGTCAGGCAGAGCAGGTGTTCGTGGAGACAAATGGCTTTGGGTAAGCTTGGCCATCCATCCTGCAGCAAGGAGCAGACTGGGTTGCTCATGGACTTCATGAGGCTTGGGGAGAGCAGCCAGAACTTCTAGAATCATTTCTCCTGTTGCTTCCACAAACAAGCTCTTCCCACCTTCTCAAAGTCTAAGAACCTTCTCAGTGTCGAAGAACAGGGTTGGCCCCGCCATTGAGGAGAAATAGATTCAAGCCTGAGAGCCCCGCCCCAAAATGCAAGAGGGAGGAAGGAGGGAGGAGTGTGGTGTGTAGTATGCGGGGCGCTTTCTAAAAGAACAGAAAGAACCTTCTTTTGATGGAGAGGAGGCAACAGGAGGGGGGCAATGATGGCCAAGAGGTTGCCTTTTTTCTGTGCCTTCAGTAGTCCGTGTAAACACCCAGATGCCACGCCGCACGAGATGGAACCTGGCCCCTGACCCTGGGGGAGGGGTATCCAGCAGCCAGGTGTTTGGATGTAAGGGCCAAAGGGATGGTGGTCTGAGGGTCCTGGAGCCCCTCTAGCCCCTCACCATTCACCCCACTCGCAGGCATCGCAGAGCCAGCTGGGAATCTATGGCTGGTTCAGGTGGGGGCAGAGGCTGCGAGGGCAGACCCCGGGGAGCCTGTGCCATTGACCAGGGGTCAGGGGGACACAGAGGGAGGTCAGGCTCTTGGGTTTTTTTTAAATCTATGTTAAAAAAAAAAGTCTCCTCCGATTTCTGATACAGAAGTCACTAATAATGTTTGTTGTTGAAAAAAGATGATGAGTATCTTGTTGGATTTCTTTTTGGTCTTCTTGAAAGAGATATAGATAGGTAGATAAATAGGTCATTAGTTAAGGAAAATACTTGCTGCTATATTTGCTAACATATTGCTATATATTATATATATATTGCTATGTATTATA
Source organism: Panthera onca (assembly GCF_046562875.1). Lineage (NCBI taxonomy): Eukaryota > Metazoa > Chordata > Mammalia > Carnivora > Felidae > Panthera > Panthera onca. The sequence continues at coordinate 134,956,779 of NC_138344.1, forward strand.
GCTATGTTGCTAATCCCCGCAATCTCTTACCCAATAAAAGTGCATTTCTCACTCATGTAAGTCCAAGCGGATGGAGAAGGGGGGGGGGTGGGGCGGGGGCGGGGCTCTGCTGCATGGAGTCATTCAGGGATCCAGGCCGAGGGAGACTGTCTGAATCCTCCTGGGCACTGACATCCAGGTGACAGAGAGAGAACACAAGGGCCAGGCCTGGAAGCAAAGCACAACCTTGCTTTTACGCCCCCCACCGCACAACAGAAATGGCGCCCGGGCCCTCTAAGATGTCGTGCTCTGAGCATTAGAAGACACGTTGCCCTCCTGGCTGGCATTTCTCACATGCCGGTAGCCCCACGGGCACCGTGTTCATCACTGCCCACCTGTCTTGCCACCGAATCCTCAGAACCACTTTTTGAGGTGTAGACACTATTGTTGCCCCCACTTTAGAGCCGAGGAAACTGAGGCTCAGCGAGGCTGGGCAGCACACTCAGCGTCATCCCCGAGCAGGCGAGTGGAGCCAGGTCCCGCGCCCAACCGCGCGCTGTCCTCCCTCTCTGGGGTGTCCTGGGGTCAGCGAGGACCTCAGAGAAGTCAGGCCCGAGTCAGAGGAGGCCTCGCGCCTTTTCCAGCCAGGCTGGGACTTTGGGCTGCAGGGCTCCGAGCCCGTGGCCTGTGTGACTGGACTGGCTCGCGGGCTGAGCTCTCCGAAGAGGAAGCTGGTGAGCTGGAGTAATTTCCTCGGGGATGCGGTGTGGCTCAAAGCAGAACTGAGGCTTAAGTGGCATTTGCAGAAAGCCCACATGACCCAACGGGGCAGCTTTGGAGGGAGGCTCAGTGGGCGGAGGGCTGGCTTCTCATCCCACGTCAGCCACAGACTGCGGGGAACCCTCCACCCCTCTTCCCTCCTCCCTGGGCTCCTGCTCTTTCAGCTGTGCAGCTGGGAGTAGTTCAGACTAGACCAGTGGTTTTCAAACTGGCAGCCAAGAGCTCCCCAGAGGCCACAGACATAGCTGAGGGCCACTTGCAGGGGACAGTGGAGGGAGAGAAGAGCAGGCCAGCCCCCACTGTGAATCAACCAGAGAAGCCAAGTTCTGCCTAAAATACCCCTTAATGAAAGGCTTCCCTGGGCGCCTGGGTGGCTCAGTCAGTTAAGCGTCAGACTCTTGATTTTGGCTCAGGTCGTGATCTCACGGTTCGGTGGGTTCCAGGCCTGAGCCAGCCTCTGTGCTGACAGTCGGGAGCCTGCTTGGGATTCTCTCTCCCCCTCTCTCTGCCCCTCCCCAGCACACACGTGCTCCCCCCCCCGTCTCAAAAATAAACATTAAAAAAATGAAAGTCTTCCACTATAAAAGTAAACTGAAAACCTCCTGTTATAGGTGCTGTTCTCTACTTCCTACCATCCCGTGTGTTTATCAAATAAGTTCATTCATTCAACAGTGGGACTAACAAGAAATGACAATGTGGATGTTAACAGGAAAACCCAGTCCCTGTTTTTAAGATGGTCACGATTCAAGTGGGATAACGGAAGCGACAGTCATACCGTGTGACAAATGGTATCCATTCATTCATTTAGCAGATATATTTATTAAGAACCTAGTGCGTGGGGCATCTGGGTGGCTCAGTCAGTTAAGCGTCCGACTTTGGCTCAGGTCATGATCTCGAGGTTCATGGGTTTGAGCCCTGCATCGGGCTCTGTGCTGACAGCTCAGAGCCTGGAACGTGCTTCTGATTCTGTGTCTTCCTCTCTCTCTGCCCCTCCCCCGCTCACACTCTGTCTCTGTCTCTCTCTCTCTCTCTGTCTCTCAAAAGTAAATAAACATTAAAAAAAAAAGAACCTAGTGCAGGTCAGGCACAGTGGAAATGCTGGATATGAACAGTGAGCACGATGAAACCCTTGCCTTCACAAAGCTTTCATTCTATGAGGCGAGGCAGGTAATAAATAAGGAACCAGAAGCATAAACTATGTCATTAGATGCTGAAACGTGCCGGCAGGCTGAACCAAACACGGAGAAGGGTCTGGGGAATGTCAGAGGTGTTTGCCGCTCTGCGTTGGGTGGTCAGGGGAGGCCTCTCTGAGTTAATGCACAGTATCCGTTTTCCCATTCTTTAGGGACAGGGCAGGGGAAACCCATCATAAGGGCATTAACCTAGTTTGTGGGAAGTGGGGGTCTTCAGTTAATACTTCCTGGAGGAAGGAAGTGACTTTAAGTGGGAATCATGGCGGAAAGTAAGAGTCAAAGCACATCACAGTCCTGTACCTTGTCTGCCCCAGGACTATTGCATCAGCCACCACTTTCAGTAAGAGCCCGGTCAAGAAATTTGGAGGGACAGTTATAGTAAGATGATACACCCTTCCTCTATCTAGATCAGGAGTCTGCAAACTATGGCCTGCAGGCCAACTCTGGCCCCCTACTTGATTTTGTAAATAAACTCATAGAAACAGCCACACCCATTCATTTACAGTGTCTATGGCTGCGTTTGTTACAACTGCTGAATCCAGTAGTTGGGATAGAGACCACATAGCCCTCGAAACTAAAAATAACTACTACCTGGCCCTTTACAGAAAGATAGGCCAACTGCTCATTTAGATCATTGACAAATGATCTAAAACCTAATTTTTAACCCAGCCACTCACTTGAGGTTCACAGCAACCTGGCGTGACAATCTGAATTAATTTTTTTTTTAATGTTTATTTATTTTTGAGAGAGAGCAAGAGACACAGAGTGTGAGTAGGAACAGAGGCGGGGCAGAGAGAAGGCTCCAGGAGGAGCAGAGAGCAGGCTCCAGGCTCCGCGCTGTCAGCACAGAGCATGACACGGGGCTTGAACTACGAGCTGTGAGATCATGACCTGAGCTGAAGTCGGACGCCCAACCGACTGAGCCACCCAGGCACCCCCAGTCTGAAGTCTGAGTGAGTTTTGTCATCAGCCCGTTTTCACATGAGAAGACTGAGGCTCAGAGTGAGCGGCCCCAGATCACACAGTGAAGGGACAGAGTTGGGGGCTTCCTGATGCAGTACTCACACGGTCTGCACGAGGCGAGCGCATTCAGCGCCTTTTTATCAGAACTCTCCTCGAAAACCTGCCCGCCGATGAAATATGCACGAGGCACTGAGCCAGCCCTTTAAAGTGTGATTGCCCACCGCCCCCCACTCCCCATACCTACTGATGGGAAACGGATGTGACTTTGGCACGAAAAGAAAGCAGAAATCACCAGGCACTGCAGGCTGTGGCCCAGCAGGGCTCTGGGAGGTGCAGCCTGATGGACGTGGTCTCTGACCCGTGCAAGCCAAATGTTCTGATCACGGAGAATTACTTTGGAGCTGTGCCTCCGTATCCCAGTGCTGCTGGCTGAGGCCCCCTGTGCACAGGCTGAGCTCATGCCTTGGGCTCCTGGCTTCACGGGAAGGAGACCGCAGCCCTACCTAGCCCTGGAATATCAGAGAGCTGGAGCATTTAAACAATGCTTGCGGCTTATGTTTGTCTGCAAGTAGCTATCAAGTCAGAGAGTCTGTGTGGGCCTTTCCCACCTACATCAGCGAAGAGAGACCCAGATTCTAGTCATAGATCCATCACTAACCGGCTGTGGGGCTTCGAGCAAATTTCTCTGGTCTCTGAACCTCGGCCTCCTCACAGTGAGATTGGGCTTGATGAATCCAGGGCCGCTGGTGTCCTGAGTCAGCTGGTCATGCCATGAGAGCTAATCATGTGCCTCTCTCCCGTTCCACGTTCATGTCGGTAGCTTGAAATGGGCCGCTGTGGAAATATTTATACCACAGCAATTGGCAAACCCTGCAAATCGGAGCTTATTTTTCCCTTCGGAGAGGCCGTTGTTGGCCATTTCCCAGCTCACCGCTGTCTAAGACCCACAGAGGATCCTAGTATCCTTGACCATGGCCCCAGCCCTGGACAGGACAGAGCGGAGGCCAGTGGGAGCACACATGTGGCTCCATTCAGTCCGTTGTCAGTGTCCAACATCCCAAGCCCTGTGCTGGGGACTGGAAAGGCAGTGATGGGGCAGAGGCTCAGAAAGGTTAAGAGGCTTGCCCAAGCTCACCCAGCCTCCGTCCTGGCCCTCGAGGAGCTCATAGTCCAAGGAAAAGGGCAGGCTCTGAAGTCGCGGTGTTTGGGAGCTGGAAGTGCTCACCTGTGCCTGAGGATGCAGGAGAGGGCAAAGAAGGAGAAGTTTGTTCGGGAGAGCTAGGGAAGGTGTCCCCGGCAGAGGGAAATGGGTGTGCAAAGGCACGAGGAATGGAGTTCGGGGAATGGCCCGTGATTCAGCACGGAGGAATTTGTGTGAGAAGGTGATGAAGGCAGCATGTCGTTCTGAGCTGGAAGTTGGAATATAGAGTAAGCGGTGGTGGCTGGGGGCAGTCTAGGAGGGCTTCGTGGAGGAGGTGGAACTTGAAGGAAGAATGTTGAAGTACCAGGTACCTGGGATTGTGGGTAAGAAAAAGTTGGATTCAAGTCCTGGTTCGCCACATCCTGGCCATGCAACCTTAGGCAAGTAGCTTAACTTCACTGGGGCTCACTTTCCTCATCTATAAAGTGGGCACAATGGATCTAACCCACCTCACAGAGTTGTTTTAGGAATCCATTGGTATAATATTTATAAAATATGCTTTGCTTTTAGAATGGCCCACAAATGTTGGTGCTGTGTGGGAGGGGGAAGGTAAGGACAAGCCATGCCCGATAGGTGACTGTGGCAAATACCAAGGGGCCAGAATGCAGGTGACTTGTTCTCAGGCCATCAACTAGACAGTGTGGCTGGAAGAAAGTAATCATACTGGACAGGTGTTTATGGGCCTAATTGTGGAAGGCCTTGAATGTCAGGATAAGAGATCCAGACCTGATTCTCTAAGCAGGGGGGAGCCATTGATGGTTCTTGAGAAGAGAAATAGCATGATCAGAGCTATACTCGCAGGAGATGGGTTAGTGGACAGAATGGATCAAAGGACAGAGACCCTGCTGGGAGGGCAGGCATAGGGAAGTAGGGCTGGAAAAAGCAAAATGTGAGTGCAGGGAGCACTTAGAAGGAAGATTCGTCTGGGGCTCTGACCTGCCTGGCCACAGGGAACAGAGAACCCCAGAGGAAGAAGGGGACTCCCAGGCCTTGCACCCTGGGACGGGGGGCAGGGAGCCGTGGGCTCCTTGACAGAAATGGGAAAGTTTGCAGCCAGGGCTGGTTTCCAGGAAATGATGAAACACTTGGTTTGGCCCCTGGTGAGGGGAAGGACTCGTGGGGTGTCTGTAAAGGTCCACCGGAGCCTGGGGAACTTGGGGAGGCACCCCTTCCTGCTCACCGCTGCTGTGCCCTGCTCTGTGTCCCGGGGAGACAGAAAGGGGATGTTCACGGGTAGCTGGAGGGACAGTCGTGGGATCACGGGAGCCCTTGCAGTAGGTGGCTAAGCAGAATGTGCTGGAGACTGAGGAAGTGGGCCCCAAAGCCCTTCCTGAGCATTGGCCAGGCTTCCCAGGGAGAGCATGGGGAGACAAAGAAACACATGAACCACATTCTATCCCCCACAAGGCACAGAGCTGCAGTCCGGAGGGCCTCTGAATCCTAAACTGAAGGCCAGAGCTGGACCATCCTTCTTGCTGAAAGTCACTGCCCCCAGAAGCAGAGCTTCTGGCCCTTAGAACTATAGACATTTGGGGCTGAGTAAATCTTTATGATGGAGGGTTGTCCTGGGCATCGCAGGTGCCAGTAGCACCCCCACTCTGATGTGACAACCCAAAAGGACTCCAGATACTGCCAAGTGGCCCCTGAAGGGCAGAACCACCCCGGCGGAGAACCACTGCTCAAAAGCAAATTTGCTTGCCTGATTGTATCCCTTGGTGAGCTATTAACACAATACCAGGACGAAATCAGTGTTCTAGGAGGCACAGTAAAAATTCAATCAGCTCTAAGCCGGTGCGTGAGTTATAGGTGCATTCCAAAAGGCACAGGACTGTTTCACATCAGTTCCTAACTCGTAACTCAAACAAGAAAAGAATCTCCTGTAGGCCAGGATTCTAATAATTAAATTATCAGCATGAAAAACATCTCCCGGCACAAAATCTTTCCCCAGGAACTCGTTGGTTGTGTCTCCGGCTTATAAAGGTTTAGGGGAGAGCTTTCTCCAAAACAGACTAATTTTGTGTAGGGACGGGACAGGAATTTTGAAACAAATAACCAGAGAGCCTCGGAACACAGAGCTGCAGGGGTGCCCGGGTTGGCTCAGACAGTTAAGTGTCTGATTCTTGATTTCGGGTCAGGTCATGATCTCATGGTTCATGGGTTTGAGCCCTGCACCAGGCTCTGTGCTGACAGTGCGGAGCCTGCTTGGGATTCTTGCTTTCCCTCTCTCTCTACCCCTCCCCCCCTCAAAATAAGTAAATAAACATTAAACACACACCTGTGCGCACACACACACACACAGAACTGGAATGGGAAGAAGGCATTTCCATGGGAGCATGTGGGAGTGCTATGGGTAAATCCTTAAATCCTTGTATAGAATTCTCACCAGAATCCTATGGGATGTCGTGTAATCTGTGGCACATCATGCATGACTAGAAATACAGGCTCAGAGAGGTCAAGCAGTTAGCCCAGGTCACACAGCTGGTAAGAAGTGCACTGAGGCTCACACTCTGGGTCCAACTCTGCTTTTCAGTGCTGTGTGTTACCAACCCCTTCAGCCTGTTTATTTCACAGGTGGGAAAACGGAGGCCCCTTGAGACAGCAGAACAGAGACGTCAGTAATAGGCCACTTTTCCGTAGCACTTTACAGGTACCAAACACTTTGCTGTTTTGCTCACCTTATTCTCTCAAAAACCCCGAAAGGCCATCAGGGCTCGTGCTGCTGGCCCCATTTTGCAGATGTAGGAACTGAGTGTGGCCAGGAAGCCGGCCACAGGGCACACTGTTCTCTGGGAAAACGACCAAGGATGGGTTGTAAGCAGAAGGGGCCCCCATGGGAGAGACATCGTCAGAGGCCCCCGCGGTGCCAGCACTGTACCGCGGGGAGCGTGGAGGACATAGGAGGAGCGCGCTGGCCTGTGCTGGAGAGGCGTGGACACACGGAGCCCACGGAAGCGCGGCTCGATCGTGCCTCCCGGCACCCAGGGGTGGGCGGCCTGTGCAGGCATGGGCAGCGGGACACAGGGCCTCCGGAGGGGCTGCTAAACTCAACACTGAGCTTCCACTCTTCTCAAACCTCTGTCACACCATATCTTTTACTCACATCTTTCTGGTCCCTGCTGGAATCCAGAAAAAATCAGGTCTTATTACCTGGGCAGGTGACACCCAAGGAATAGGGTGGTTAGTACGAGGGCTTAAGTGACTGAATGAATGAATGAATGAGCGAGCAGGTGGGCCCTTATGAGTAAGACTCCTCCTGGGGCGCCTGAGGGGCTCAGTCAGTTAAGCATCTGACAACGGCTCAGGTCATGATCTTACAGCTCGTGGGTTTGAGCCCCGTGTGGGGCTCTGTGCTGACAGCTCGGAGCCTGGAGCCTGCTTCCGCTTCTGTATCTCCCTCTCTCTCCCCCTCCCCCACTCACGCTCTCTCTCTCCCTTCAAAAATATATAAACATTAAAAAAAAGAGGGGGGGAATGCCAATGTGCCAACTGAGGGACTCCAGGGGATTCTGTCCTTGTAGGAATTCTTCCCTCCACATCCAGCCCGTGCCTTTGTATTGCCAGTCAGTCACCAGAGCCATCCCGGAGCCCAACAGGGAAGGCATCTCATAGGCCCACTGTCCACCCTTGTCTCTTCCCCAAGGCATCTATTATTGTCAAGATCCTCTGAACCATGAGAACATTTCCCACAAAAGCAGAAGTGATGAGTTATTCCTTTCAGAGGTATTTACGTGTTAAAAGAACCCCTCAGGTCAGGGCCCTGCTTAACCCAATACAGTAAAGGTTGAATGGTGGGATTTCCAACCACGGAGTACTGATTGAGGGAGGGCTTTCTGTTTTGCAGATGCAGAGGGAGATGTTGTTAAAAGGGACAGGGGACCCTCCCGAATACGTCACTGTTAGCTGCTTCTGGGTGGCTTCCTGAATAAGTGTGATATGAACTTGACTGTCAAGCAAGCAGCGAGGGTGGGAGGCACCTGGCTGGCTCTGTCTGTGGAGGGTGCAACTCATTCTCAGGGTTGTGAGTTCGAGCCCCACGTTGGGTATAGAGATTACTTTAGGGATAAAATCTTAAAAAAAAAAAAAAAAAAAAAAAAAAGCAGCCCGGGGCATTGAGGGGGAAGAGCTGGGGAAGAGGGAGGGGTTGGGACTTGACCACTCCGGTGGAGGGTGGCTCTCTCAGTTCCTTGTTCCTAACCCTGGACTGTGTCTCAGACATCCCTGAGAAGGCTGGTCCCAGGTTGCCCCTGTCCTGAGTCATAAGAAAGCTGCAAGGTTCCTCTTCCAGGGGAGACCCGCCCCCGCCCAGCGAACCGCTGTCCTCTTCCCGAGGGCAGAGAATGGCTCACAAGGAGAACCTCACACTCACTACTTTCTGCACCCTCTCCCCTCCCAGGGAAGCCCTACGGCGCAGACGACTTCCTGCCCGTGCTCATGTACGTCCTGGCCCGCAGCAACCTCACGGAGATGCTCCTCAACGTGGAGTACATGATGGAGCTCATGGACCCTGCCCTGCAGCTGGGCGAGGGTGAGTGCCCACCCCAGGCCCCTCTCCAGGCTGCCGGGGTCCGCTGCACAGCCCGACAAGCAACTTCCCGGACGCCAGATTCCACTGAGCCCCGAGGACAAGACACAGGGCCTGGACACGGGCCCTGTCCTGCGGGAGCTCACAGACCAGCAGGGGAGCTGGGCCAGTAAAGAGACCCTGTCACCACTGCTTGACGGATGCTGGAATGATGGGAAGTCCACAGTGTATAGGCGGGCGGTGCCCAGGCTGTGCAGTCAGGGAGGGCTTCCAGGAGGAGGTGATACCTGAACTGAGTGTTGAGGGCTGGAGAGGAGCCAGACCGTGAAAGAAGTGGGAGAGGCATTCTTCACAGAGAGAACAGCATTTGCTGGTAGCATAAAAGATGAGGCTGAATCAGTGGGTGGACCCATCAAGGGGAGGAGTCTGAGCAGGGAATAATGATCAGTTCTTAGACAGGGGTGGCCCTGGGAACTGTCGGCCCCCTCCTCATTCAGCCGTGGCCAGGTCCTGTGTCCGTGAGAGAAGGTTACGGCTGGGACATGGAACCTGCACTCCCGAATAGGATGACGGCAGAGGCATGTTTGCTCACCCCATGCTCAGTTTCCCTTCCCCTTTCCTCCTTCCCACCACTTCCCCCCCACCCACTTTGCCTTGGCCACTCCTCCACCAACAATCCTTGAGGTGCAGACAGCCCAGATAGCAGCTCTGACATGTCAGCCCCAAAGGACGAAGTGAGACTCTCGGGGCCCGAGTGTCCCCTTTGGGCCTTGTGGTTCTTGAGATAAGCTGGCCCATTTACATCTGTTTGCATTTTTAGCGTGTGTTGGCCTCTGGGGTGACAGTGTGACATGGCTGGTTCTGTGAGTTCTTGGAAACTCAGGGGAGCGTGTAAAGCCTTGAAGTTTGCTGTCCCATATAACTTTGACTAGGGCCCTGGGACCTCCGGAGCTATTTTTTCTCCTCTTCAGTTAAAAATCTTCTGCAGTTAACCCTGTGTCGGGCTCCACTCTGGGCATGGAGGCTGCTTAAGATTCTCTCTCTCCCTTTCCCTCTGCCCCTCCCCCACTCGTGTGTGTGTGCACTTGCATGGGTTCTCTCTCTCTCTCTCCCTCTCTCTCTCTCTCTCCTCTCAAAAAAATTCTGCAGTTGTAACAACCTGTCTTCCAGAGGGTGTAGGAATTCAGTGGAAGCCAGGCTTCCTTAAGCAGTGCTGATCTGCTGTCCAGTACATCCATCCATCCCTCCATCATCCACCCACCCATCTATCCAATCTATCTATCCATCCATCCTTCTATCCGTCTGTCCACCATCCACCTATCCATCCACTCACCCGTCCACCCATCCATCCATCATCCACCTACCCATGTATCTCTCTGTCCATCCATCCATCATCTACTCACCCATCATCCACCCACCCATCTGTCTATCCATCCATCCATCATCCATCCACCCATCTATTCTATCATCTATCTATCCATCCATCCATCCATCCATCCATCCATCCATTCATCTACCCATATACCTACCCACCCACGCATTCATTCATCTACCCATATACCTATGCACCTACCCATCCACCCACCCTTTCTTTCATCTATCCATCCATCCATCCATCCATCCATCCACCAACCCACCTATCCATCTTTCAAATTTTCCACCAAGGGCACTGCTGCTGATGTACCTGGGAAGAAATCACTTACAAATCCTATTAAAGAACTAGCCCCAACCCCATAGGTTTTTTAAGTGTCTTAGAGACAGTGTTGGAGAAAAACACTTGAGGGGTGGAACAATGGAGCTAGACCATGGGGCTCTGCCATGGTCTGAGTCCTGGCTTGCTCTCTAGCAGTGGTCAGCCAAGCCTTGGCCACTATGACTCCTACTCCCTTCTCAGCCTGAATCTTTATGGCCAAAGGAGGCTCCAGGCCAGGCATAGCGGCTGAACAGGGAGAGGGCAGGGACGTCCTTGGCCCAGCTACCCTCTCCTAATGGGCCTGTGATTCCCACCACAATCCTGCCATGGCCTCCTAGGATCCTTCTTTCTATTCCTGAGGCTACCCAGGGTTTGGGTAGGAAAGCAAAGGTCCTTCAGGCGGGAATGCTGGTCTATTCTGGGCTATGTTAAGTGCTTTTGAGACGAAGCAAGTACCGGTAAATACATAAAGGTCTTAGTTTACAGTTTCTGACCCAAGGCTGCCTGAATACCCTGTACCCTGCCCTCTTTCAAACTTAAGTAGTCAGTCTCTGGCTCCATGGGAAGATTTCTTTTTTTTTAGAACCTAGGTCCTTTTTTTTTTAAGGTTTATTTTTTTAATTTTGAGAGAGAGCGAGCACAAACTGGGGAGAGACAGAGAGGGAGAGGGAGACACAGAATCTGAGGCAGGCTCCAGGCTCTGAGCTATCAGCACAGAGCCCAACGCGGGGCTCGAACCCACGAACCCTAAGCTGAAGTCAGATGCTTACCCAGTGGAGCCACCCAGGCACCCCCACGTGGGAAGATTTCTAAGGAATCCTTGAGGTGTTTGCTGGAAGTAAAGAGGCGGGCAGGGCACACACAGCCTTGCTATGCACTGTATACGGCCCCTCCCAGCATCCCTTCCCGGCCCCCACCGACATTGGTGACAGAGCCTGCCCATGGCAGCTCTGAGGCCCAGAGGACCAACTTTACGTCATGCTGCATACACCAAGAGGCCTCCCTGTACCTCTCTCTGTTCCTACTCTGATAGTCAAGGTGGGAAGTCCCAGCACCCAGGACAGGCCCGGCCTCATAGGCGAGGCCTCCGGTAGTGAGATGATGTGGGTGTCTTCAGCTTGGGCCGGGGCGTCCACCCTTCAAGTCTGACAGCCAGCAGACCTTCATCTAGAAGTAACTGGGCTGAGGGGCAGAGGGACAGAGTGCGAGGGGGACAGCGTTCCTGCGTTTCCCCAGCTTTGCCGCCTGTCCTAACTTGCTGGCATGGCACACAGGGTGCTCCGTTCCCAAAGCCCCTGAGGCTCAGGTACAAAGAAGAGCCTGCCTTTCAGGGGGGTGGGTGCTCTGAGGAGCTCAGAGATGCCTGGGACGGGGCAGGCTCTCAGGGAGCCCCCACTCTAGAGAACGTCAGTTCCTCCATCTTAAGAGGAGAACTAATACCAGTGTAGTAAAAAGAGCGGTTTGCAGGCTGGATTTCAGCCCCGGTTCTGCCTCTGATTGGCCGGAGACCTTGGACAAGTCCCGTAACGTCTCCGGCTTGGGAAAGCACATGTGCTGGGCTAGATGTGGGGTTTTCACACTGTCTGGGTGCCCCAGCATCCTGCATTCAACCAAAGGCCTTGCGAGTCTGATTGCATTCTTTGAGACCCTCATGTTCTTTCAGCTGGTTCTGAGTGCTGCTAATTTGGTAAAAAGACCAGTGATTGGGTCCTGCTTTCTTTGAAGCAGGCTTATCAGGCATGAGAGATCAGGGACTTCCTGTAAGAAGTAGAGAGCGCCTGAACATTGAGCTGATCGGATCCCAGCCTCCTTCTAGCCTCTCTCTCTGCAGCTCCCACAAATCTGGGCAAATACGGGCAGACGGGAGACCCTGGCAGCTGCTGTGCACGTGGCTGGAGCCAGCTCAAAATCCAAACCTCTTCTAGAAGCACCCCCATGGTCCCCTTTGCCCACATCTCCTCTGCACTGATTGACAGCTGGCCATGCTGTGCAAATATCTTTTTTTTTTATTAAAAAAATTTTTTGGGGGGGCGCCTGGGTGGCTCAGTCAGTTGGGCATCCGACTTCGGCTCAGGTCATGATCTTGCGGTCCATGAGTTCGAGCCCCGCATCGGACTCTGGGCTGACAGCTCAGAGCCTGGAGCCTTTTTCGGATTCTGTGTCTCCCTCTCTCTCTGACCCTCCCTTGCTCATGCTCTGTCTCTCTCTGTCTCAAAAATAAATTTAAAAAAAATTTTTTTTTTTAATTTTTTAAACGTTTTTAACATTTAACATTTTAACATTTTTTTTTAATTTAAAAATTTTTTTTAACATTTATTCATTTTTGAGAGACAGAGTGTGAGTGGGGGAGGGACAGAGAGAGAGGGAGACAGAATCCTAAGCAGGCTCTATGCTCTGAGCCATCAGCACAGGGCTTGATCTCACGGACCATGAGATCATGACCTGAGGTGAAGCTGGACGCTTAATCAACTGAGCCACCAAGGTGCCCCTGTGCAAATATCTTAAAAGGGGTAGTGAGTTTTCTCCATCAAAGGACAACACTCTCCCCAAAGGGAACAACCAGCTCCCAAACTCACGGCGGGAGGGGTTGCCTGCCACCTAGTGGTCCTGGCAGGCACTGCATGGCATGGCCCCAAGTCAAGGGGAAGTTGTCTGGGAGAGGGTGAGAAGCCTCTAGAGCATCTCCCTTAGGTCACCTAATTACCTGCATTACTCACATTTGATTAAGCCCTGCACTCGACAGTATTCATCTCATTTACTTTTTACAACATTCTGGGAAAAGTAAATGAAGAAACTGAGGCATAGAGAGGACAGTAATTCCCCTGAGATCACAGGGTTGGCTGCTGAAGGGCACAGACCTGGACTGTGCTCTCTGACTCCAAACCTGAACGCTCCCAGTCAGTGCACTGCACTCAGCTCCTCCGTTACTAGCCAGGGAGACATGATCACAGGTGGGGACAGGGTCTTGGAGGCATGCCAGCTAGAGGAGATGGGCTCTCAGGGCAGCAAGGGCTGGGGCCCCAGGGAAGGGTGCCTGGCACAGTTGGCTTTAAGCTCAACTACAAAGGGATGCGCATGCGTGGTTTATTGGCTCTTCTCTGATACGTGATGCCAGCCCAAGTTCTGTGTTAGCTGTGACATTAGCATCACAACCTCCCCAGCCAGGGTGTGGACTTTTTCCATATGGGTGTGGAATTTGTAGACATGTGTTGGCAGCTTCATCCAATGCAACAGGCATGCTTGGGGCTGCAGATGACTCACGGTGTAACTAATAATGGTGTAAATCAGAGTAAGGGGCTGGTTCCTCTCTTCAATCAGGAAGTCCTGGGAGGGCCTCCTGGGTGGCTCAGTCGGTTGAGCTACAGACTTCAGCTCAGGTCATGATCTCAGTTCCTGAGTTCCAGCCCTGCATCCGATCTCGATCGCCGCTGCCAGGGCAAAGCCCGCTTCCGCTTCCGGTCCTCTGCCCCCCCCCCCCCCCCCCCCCGCTCTCTCTCTCTGCCCCTCCCCACTCACGCTCCCCCCCCCCCCCCCCCGCACGTGCGCTCTCGCTCTCGCGCTCTCTTTCTCTCTCTCAAAAATAAATAAACATTAAAAAGATAAATAAGTTCTGTCCGGAAGGGGAGCCAAAGACAGTCTTGGAGCAGAGCCTGACAGCTGGGACTGGGTTGGGGAGGGGGAACGCTGGTCTTCAGGGAGCGTGTGCATTTGCAGGGGTGAGCGCAGGGCTGCAGCTCCGCAGGGGAGGGTGCTGCAGGTGCGCCCCAGGCGGCGGCGGTGAGCGGAGCTTGGAGAAGCTGGCGAGGGGTCCCAGCTCAGCCTCCACACCCTGGTCTCCGCAGGTTCCTACTACCTGACCACCACGTACGGGGCCCTGGAGCACATCAAGAACTACGACAAGATCACGGTGACCCGGCAGCTGAGCATGGAGGTGCAGGACTCCATCCACCGCTGGGAGCGCCGGCGCACGCTCAACAAGGCCCGGGCCTCGCGCTCCTCCGTGCAGGTGATGCCTGGGACTCAGGGTGGGTGGGGGCCGGCGGGACGGTCCCGCGGACGCCAATCCCATGGCCCCCCAGCCCAGGAGCCCGACATCGACGGGATACTTTAGAAAAGTCTCTCCAGGCAGCATCGGTGTTTTAGTTGAGCAGGCAAGACAGGATGGAAGGAATGAGACTTTTGTCCAACACTCCTTAGTGTCTTCAGTGTCCTAATGTCCTAGTGCCCAGCTGGGCCTGGAGATATGGACATAGTCTTGCCAGTCCCACTTTGGGGAGCCCACGGCCTGATCCACGGCCTTGCCCCTTTTGTTTCTGGACAAATGCTGCCAAGGTGCCTCTGCGCCTAGCCTGCCCCTCCAATCCAGCCACCATCCCTCCCCACCTCTCTCTAGACACACTCAGTATTCAAGCCATGGACGGCGGGAATCCTGCCTCCTACACTCTCATCACCCCACACACCCCCACGCTGCATCCGGTCAAGCTGCCCCCGATTCCCTGAACGTGCGGAGCTCCACTCCCTGGCACTCAGCCTCTGGCCCCACACTGCTGCCACAGCCTGTCCTCAGTTTCACTGAGAAGTCTTCTTTGAACGACCTCCCCACCTGTCTCCCACTCCCTATGGCCCAGGTTAGATGCCCTCCTCTGTGTTTCTTGCTGCTACTTCCCCCATTATATCCCCATGGCATATATCACACCATGTTGTGACCATCTGTGTATGAAGCCATTGCCATGGAAGGGAGGGCCCGTGACTCACATGTCTGAGGGGCCCCAAGCCCAGGGCCTGGGACAGATTGGGATAGGGGTGTGTGCAGAATGAAGACATTAAAACATCAGGCCAGGCAGCAATCCAGAGCTGTAAACACTCTACCGTCTCACTCCCTTGGCACCTGGAGCACACTAGACCTGAACCCCACCCCTGGCTTTCAAGATGGCCCCACTGTAACAGATAGAGGCCAGGCCTGGGAGGCAAAAGCCTGGAGGTCTGGACCCAGCTCTGTACTAGCTTGCTATGTGGCCAGGAGCAGTCCCTGCCCCTCTTTGGGACTCAGTGGATCAGATGAGCTCTGCCCCCCAAGTACATGTTCTAGGCTGCCAAGATGATATCCCCCACCACTTATCAATGATGTCTTGATAATATTTACCAACTGGCTTCTGGGGAGAAAAAAGGCAGCTCTGATTTTAGCTTCTGTCAATTTCCATGGTGCAAATACTCCCATCATGGCCAATTTCAGTCTACTAACTTGGGATTGCCGAACTTGGAATTGGAAAGAGATGTATGCGATTGGCTTTCTCAAGCTGGTTATGAGCCAGCGTAAGTTGGTAGAGGCGGCCTCCAGCACATCACTGCTCCCCATCCCCTCCTGGAACACCCGTCTCTCCACCAACTCTGGCAACAGGGGCTCCGCTGGCCCATGTCTGACCATGGCATTGGTCACTTCTTGCTTCTACTTTGTAGGTTCCCAGTGCTAAACCAGGCAGAGCATCAGTGCCTCTCACTGGGGAGGTAAAGCGTAAGAGAGAGGCTTGGATGGGGGATGAGGAAGCCCCCCAGCACTATTTCCGGGGTCCAGGGAGGGCACCACCCCCTGCTTCCTCTCAGCGCCTCGTCTGCACTCACCACCCTGTAACCATAGTTATCATCACTCTTAAGGCGCGGTCGCCTTGTTCGTCCTCATCATCTTCCCTATGGTCAGACAGCTGTACTGCGACCAGCCTTCCACAAGGGGGCAGCCCCTCACACACCGCTACCTACCTGCCCTCAAAGTGCTGGGGGGAAAGAGGACTCTTCCAGGCGCTGAGCTAGTTTGCTTCCTCCCAGCCAAGGTTGTAAGGGACTGGTGTCATCCCAGTTTAGAGTTGAGGAAATAGAGGCGCAGAGAGGTCAAGGTCACACAGTGCATGGGAGCAGATTCAAAGCCAGGCAGGAACTCAAGGGCCCATCCTTCCACCACCTGGTCCTCCTCTGGGGCTCTTGGAAGGTGTAGATGCTGTTCAGGTTTGTGCGTGTGTTCCTATACCCAGCCCCACAGGCATCGCCCCACCCTTGCCCGCCTAGCTCGGGCGGTGCCCCTCTCCCTCCGTCCTAAACCCGCCTTCAGGCCCAGCTCCCCTACCCTTTCACTAAGCCCCCTCCTGCCCCTGCAACGAGGAACCTCCACCCCCCATCCCCAGGCTTTTCCAGCCTTAAGGACTGAACTGTTTCGCCAGCCTTAGTAGCTCCAGCTGCACCGTGGGCTGCTGGTCCTGGGGTCTGCACATTCGATTTTATTTATGCCAGCCTCGGTGCCCCAGCGTCGGGCCTGGGGTGGGAATGCAGGGGGGAGCGTCGGGAGGAATTGTTGAGGAAGTGGGTGACGGATGAGCCCGCGGACTGGCCACCAGGGGGCGTGCTCACTCCTCATTGCCGAGACCCGCCCCGGCTGACTCCCCCAGAATGCTCAGCCCGTTGGGAGGCGAGGCTCAGAGACAGAAGGACCTTGCCTTGCGGAGGTCACACGGCAGAGTCAGCCGCAGGTGCTCCTACTTCCAACCCCCCGACTTCCAACCCGCCCCTGCAGTCCCCTCTCTGTGTAGAGAGGAGCCGGGGGCCCAGAGAGGGCATTGGACTTGTCCGAGGCCACTCAGCCCCTCGGCGCCCGTGCAAGCTCCCGGCGTCGGGGTGGGGGTGAGACGGGATTGAGAAGGGATGCCCCCCCCCCCCGGTGACGCAAGACCCCTCCGTCTCCCTCCCGCAGGACTTCATCTGCGTGTCGTTCCTGGAGCCCGAGCAGCAGTCGCGGACGCTGGCGTCGCGGACCGACACGCTGGCCGAGGCGCTGTGCGCTCAGTGCGCGGAGAAATTCGAGGTGCTGCAGCCCCAGGACTACCGGCTCTTCGTGCTGGTCGACGGGCGCTGCTTCCAGCTGGCGGACGAGGCGCTGCCCCACCGCATCAAAGGCTACCTGCTGCGCAGCGAGCCCAAGCGCGACTTCCACTTCGTGTACCGACCCCTGGATGGGGGCGGGGGCCCGCCCTGCCTCGTGGTGCGGGAGCCCAACTTCCTTTGAGGCCGGGGCTCCCCCCGCCCCCCCCCCCCCGGCCCCTCCAGTGGCAGCGTTCAAAGCCTGGCTGGCGCGGAGGCGGGCAGACTGGGCTCCGGCTCGCTCACCAAGCCCCCAACACGTGCATGCAGGAGCCCCCCATCTGAACACGCGCACGCTCCCAACGTGGATGGGATGCCCACCTGGCACACTCATTTGCAACATACCGAGCATGCGCAGGCCAACCCAGCAGAACAGCTGTGAAGATCCTGTGAGGAGCGCTCGAGGGGCCAAGTTCCTCGTTAGACAGAAGGGGAGACTGAGGCTCAGGGAGAGAAGGGACTCTCCAGCCAGCTGCGGCAAACAGAGCCCAAGCCTGGCTCCCTGTTCACTCACAGCCCTTCAGGCCGGTCCTTCCGCTCCAGCCCTGGCCCCGCCCAGTCCTGTCTTTTGTGGGAAGGGCTGACTTTCCCCAGGACTGTCCTTAGGAGGAGCGGCCTGGCCACAGCTGCCCACCGCGCCCCCAGGACGGAGCTGGATGTTTTGGCCCCTCCCAGCATCTCAGGAGCATTTCTCAGGGTGTGCGTTGAGACGACCCCCCCCCCCCCAATCCCTACACCGGAGACTGCCCTCAGCTACCAGTGCCCGCAGTGGCCCTCCCACCCCCCAGGTTCTGAGTCCCTCCGGAAGCAGCCAAACACCAGATCCACCAAGTAAAGGCCGGCTCAGCGTCTACAAGGACAAGTTCAGCTTCAGCCACAGGAGAACACTGACGGAGCCCTTTCCCTGGTGGGCACGCCCCGGGGCTGTGGCAATGTGGCCAGAGAATTTAATAAAAGCCCTTTCAAAAATGGCATCTTTTTTCCTCAAGAGGCTTGAGCCCTGCTCAGCCGGCCAGACCCCCCCCCCCCCATGAATGCCTAACTCCCTTCCCAGATGGGGTTCAGAAGACCTCCCCCTCCTCTCTCCCGAAGGCCCTGTCTTTTGACAGAATCTGCACTGTGCTGTCAACCATCCTCCGCTCCCATGGCCGTGGCCCCTGTCTGCCCCTCGGCCTGGTCATCTGTTGCCTCCCCCACCCCACCCTTGGTTCCCGTCATTCCCACCTCTGTATCATTTCAAAAATGATCTCACACCTTCCTGCTTCTGCTTCTTATCCCTGGAATACCATTTCCTGGAGTCACTGGTCAAACTCCTATTCATCCTTCAAAGCCCATCTCCTCTAGGAAGACTCCTCTGACTTCCTAGGCTGGCAAGAGTGTCCTTATACACGTTTCCACAGCCCCCCAGGCTCATCTCCTCACGAGAGATAGCAAATTGCTCTTGTCTGTTGATACTTCTGCTCTGTCCTCCAGATTCAAACCATTCACATCTGTGTCGTCCACGCTGATTAAAAATATGTATCTGTTGAGTGCCTGTCAGCACTCTTCTAGGCCTTGGGAAACAGAGAATAAAACAGACAAAGTTCAAACAGAGCCCCAGCGTGAACGGCAATGAGCAGTGTGCCCAGGGAAGGATGGCTGGACTCGCCCGAATTAAACCCCTGGGCATCAGCCAGCTCGTTTAGCCAGTCAACAAACAGCTGTTGGGCCCTGGGCTCTGGCTCCAGGCCAGCCCGGTGTGAGATTGCTTCAGGACGCTGCTGGCCGGGAGGACTTTCCAGGCTGGGGGTGAGCGTAGATGGGCAAATGCACAGAAACCGAGGGTAGCCAGGCACGGTCCCAGGTTGCCCCTCCCTCTCCTCCTCCCCCCGCTACAGGATGCAGACACCGTCCCCTTCCTGGGCTTCCAGTCCCCACAGGCCTGAGCTGAGCTTGCGATGCGGCCTTGTACCCCCAGCTGTAAGGTAAGTGCCCACCGCCTCCGACGAGGCCCGAGGCAGTTGGGGAAAGTCAGAGGGAGCCTTTTGCCCAAGGGGGGCCTCAACATGGGGTGGGTTTGGGATTCAGAGGGTGGATTGGGTCCTAGCGCAGCCCTGGGGTCTTACGTCCAGCTCCCAGGAAGGGCAGAAGCAGCCAGAGAGTTGGGCTGACAGGGCCGCTGTAAGATCAGTGCGCGTGTGTGTGTGGGTGTGTGCAGGGCCCAGCATCCTCAGGCCAATGCCGGGATTCACCCAGGAGAGGCCAGAAGGCAGGAGGGGTGGGGCTGCCCGGACTCCCTGTTGTCTAGATGTCTCTGCCCACAGGGAGGTGTGATCGGACAAGGACAGGGGTGCGGGCCTCATCCAGGGCGTCACACACGCTGAGCCCTCAGGGGGAGCCTGGCACTGGTTAGTGATTCCCCTGCATTACTTTAATCTGCAAACAGCCCCTGCAGAGAGGTATTGGCAGATGAGGACATCGAGGCTCGAAGAAGGGGGCGTATGAGTCCGCTTGGGCTGCCATAGCAAAACACCACAGACTGGGGGGCGTAAACAACACATTTGTTTTCTCACAGTTCTGGGGGCCGTAAGTCTGAGATCGAGGGGTCAGCAGGATTCAGTTCTTGGCTCACAGATGGCTGCGTCTCGCCGTGTCCTCATGTGGCCTTTTTTCTCTTGCATGAGCCCCCCTCTGTCTCTTCCTCTAAGGACACCACTCCTATTAGATTAGGGCCCCACCCTTCTGACCTAATTTACATTAATGCCCTCTTTTTGTATATATATATTTATATTTTGGGAGAGCACAAGCAGGGAGGGGCAGGGAGATGGGGACAGAGGATCCGAAGTGGGCTCTGTGCCGACAGGCTGACAGCAGTGAGTCCGATGCGGGGCTCGAACTCACAAACCGTGAGATCAGGATCTGAGCCAAAGTTGGACGCTCAACCGACAGAGCCATCCAGGCGCCCCAACCTTACTCCCCTCCTTAAAGGCCCTGTCTCCAAATACAGTCACATTCTGAGATACTCGGGGTTAGGGCTTCCACATAGGAACTTTGGGGGGACACAATTCAGCTGATAACAGAGTGTTGTACCCAAGCTTGTGCAGTCAGAGGTTTGAACTCAGGGCTGACCTACCCCAAAATCTAAGGCTCTTCTTCCTGACCCACACAGCATCACAAGTGACTTGTTGGTAGAAAACCAGTCATCAAACCTTGCCTGTTAGGTCCCAGCTCTGGGTGAACTTGCCTCAGGCAGCCAGCCATGGTGAGTGTCACAGGGTAGCCCCGAGCAAGCGGTCAGGAGTCCAGAGCTGTGCGTCAGTGTGTGTGTGTCCAAGGGTGACAGGGACAAAGAATGTGACAGGGGCTCATCTGTCTCCTCCCTGGCATGTGTCCCCTCTCCCCTTGGCAGGCTGGCTCCCTCTTCTGCTTTTACTAGCCTTCAGCCTGAGGCTGGAGCTGGGGCCAGCCTTGGAGAAAGCAGCCACCAGCTTTCTGCAGAGAAACTGAGTCACGCCCGGGCCCTGCTACTCCTTCTTCTCCCAGGCCTCCCAGTGACAGCTGGGTACAAAGTCCTGCCCATCGAGAAAAAAATCTCAGGCCCTGAAGATGCCTGGCCCGTGATGGCCTCACAACACCTTAAGGTGGCGTATCCGATTTGCCCAACTGTGAGCTGGAGGGACGAGGGGCGGGCCTACAGGAGAGATGCGCAGAGAACAGAGGCCCTGAGAGGGAAGAGGGGCAGAGAGAGGGGGAGAGAGCCGTCTGGCTGCAGCAGACACCCCCCACCCCGTCCCCCACTACAGACACACCCATCTTCCCACTTGGCAAGCCGAGGCTGTGTCCAGAAGTCTTGGCACGCATTTGCAGACCCGATTGCTGTGCATGCCCTCAGTTGGCCTGGATTCCGGGACCGGAGTTGCCTCCTGCTGGGCAGTGTCATCTGGGAGGAAGTGGGCAGCAGCTGTGGCAGGAACCAGGCCCTTCCTTTGCAGGAAGGCTATATAGAGCTGGGCTCTGGGGACGAAAGTGCCAGCTCACAGCGGTGGCTTCCCCTCTTCCCCAGCCATCACGCGATTTGCCGGGAAACATTCTTTTCTGAGGAAGGCTCTCCAGAATCCTTTCAGCCCACGCAACCCTAAGCCAAAAGGAAACTCCAACATCTGTTTGCTTTCAAAGTCAGAAAAACCTGCTGAGCAGTAAGGGTGGGAAGAAGCTCTGCAGCAGCCAGAAGACCTGGGCTCCAGCCCAGCTGGGAGCCCTCAGCAAGTCACGGAACATCTCAGCTCCCTCTTTTTTTTTTTTTTTTTTTAAATGTTTATTTACTTTTGAGAGATAGAGACAGGGCACAAGCGGGGGAGGGGCAGAGAGAGAGGGAGACACAGAATCCAAAGCAGGCTCCAGGCTCCGAGCTGTCAGCACAGAGCCGGACACGGGGCTCGAACTCACGAACCTCGAGATCATGACCTGAGCTGAAGTCGGATGCTTAACTGACTGAGCCACCCAGGCACCCTTCCCTGCTCTTAAAATGAGTGTTTATGTCCCGATTTCCCAGGCTTATTGCAGGGACCACACAAACTCCTGCTGGGGCGGGGGACAAGTAAGGGAAGCCTCAGATCTTTTTGAAAAGGTAAATAAATTGAGGGCTTGCATATATGGGCCGGGAGGTCATTCACGGCCAAGGTTGCACAGCTGAGGTGATTAAGTGGACTGAAATTCAATCTGGACTCCAGGGCTACTCCTTGGAACAGCCTTGAGGCTGTGGCCTGTGGCACCATGTCCATTCAGAAGAAGAGATGCCTCTTCCAAATCTATATGAAGGCATTCTGTGGTCTATAGGGTAGAGGTGAGCTCAAATCTGGGGGTTGCTGAGCCATGCACAATTTTCAGCTTAGTGTGACCAGTTTGATGACAGCAGTAAGCACAGGATGCTCTGGGGCCTGAGGGAGTGGAGGGTACCCCACTTGGATGAAGCAAAGAGGGCTCCCTGGAGACAGGGATATCTGAGCTGGGTCTTGAAGGATAAGGAGCTGGCCGAGGGCAGGAGGGACTAGAACTCCTGCAATACCACCAGGAGACAGTCCGTATGTCCCTTGCATTTCCACATGTCTAGTGACGGGTCATTGACAGCTTTTATTCTAGTCATCTTTTTAAGAGTATTTGGATAGCCTTGAATTATATAGTTTCTCCCTCTGGGGAAGAAGGCATTTTTTTTTTTTTCCTGACCAGGAAAATGAAATACTCTCTCTCACCTTGGAAGACAGTGTCTCCCTCCAGGGCAAGAGTTGCACAGGTTTGCTAGCAGCATTTTTGAAAAGATCAGGGAGTTTTCCTAAGCTCAAGATTTCTCAGCCATGACCCAGACCCCGCTGTGTGAACAGCATCTGCCTGGGCCCACCTCGGCCTCCGTACACGTGGTGGGAAGGGAGGATGGAAGCAAATGTGAAGCTCATGCAACCTGAGTGTGGGGAGTAACATAAAGTCTTTTGCCTCTGCCCCAGGGGTCTCCTATCTTCTGCCAGCACCTATGAAACTGCGGCAAGTGAACTTGTTAGCTTGCCAGTGGGGTAAAATCTCAGACCCACAGTTCTTTTTCCTTTTAATGCATTTTATTTATTTTTGAGAGCGAGAGAGAACGTGAGCAGGGCAGGGGCAGAGAGAGAGGGGGATAGAGGATCTGAAGCAGGCTCTGTGCTAACACCAGAGAGCCCGATGTGGGGCTCAAACCTACCAACTGTGAGATCATGACCTGAGCTGAAGTCAGACCGAGGTGACCCAACCCAGACAGTTCTTGACAAAGAAAGATAAGAAAATTAAAAACCTCAGAAAAAAATGAGACTGAAGAATGCTGTATGCAGGGTAACCGGTCATTTCAAGGTGGCCTGAGGTCAGGGGAAGTGAGAGATGGAGCGGGGCCGAGCCCTGAGTAATCCTGGTTGGCATCACAAGGAGTGTGGGAAGTCTGCACTCTCCTGTAGCGGCATTGGAAGAGGGCCAGGCAGGAGGCAGGGGGTCTACAGAAGCCGGTTGCAGGAACCTAGGGCAGAGGTGAGGTCTGGACTGGGAGGGAGTTGGGGACAGGCAGGTTAAACCTGAGAAGCATTGAGGAGGCAGCGGCAGCAGGATGCACTGGAGAGTGTGAGGGAGAGGAAGGGTCCTAGGTGGGCCTCTGGATTCCCGGCTTGCACGCAGCGGTGGAGGGATGTGCTATCCACTGAGCTCGAGGGGCACGCAGGCTTGAGGGGGGACCCGACTGCCCCAGCTTCAAAAGAGTACAGCGGATTGAAATCCATTAGATGTGTTTACATCCATGAGTTCAAAATATTTAGAAAGTTTACTGGGTCACCTTTTGAGGGGGAGAGGGAACCAATTCAAACACAAATACATAGCAGTTATTGCAGCTAATAAAGGAGAAGAAAATGATAGAATTTTACCAGTTTGCAATCCTCTGATGAATTAATGGATACAGGCACTGAGCGTCAACTACTATCAGAAAGGAGTAGGGACGCCTGGGTGGCTCAGTCGGTTAAGTGTTCGACTCTTGGTTTCGGCTCAGGTCATGATCTCACAGTTTGTGGGTTCGAGCCCCGCATCGGGCTCCATGCTGGCAGTGAGGAGTCTGCTTGGGATTCTCTCTCCCTTTCTCTCTGCCCCTCCCCTGCTTGCTCTCTGTAAATAAACTTAATTTTTTTTTTTTTTTAAAGGAACAAACCTCAGCCGGTGTGCCTCCTGAGCAAAGAGCACACCCTGCTTTCATCCTTTGCCAAAAGGAGCCAACCTGAGCATGCTTGAGCTGCTGATTTGTAGGGGACACGGGGGAGTGAGCCGGGAACATGCTTAACACCGTAGCATGCAGTCATCAAAACCCAGGCTGAGAAACTCCACCACTCAATAGCCTGGGATCCTCAACAGAAGCTGGAAAGAGGTGGGGAGGAAATCTGTAGGTTAAAGGAGCTGAAAAGACATTTACCGTTTTTGTTAAGTGGGGAAGAGCGAACAGTGTCTGGGGATGCACATGCGTGAACGCCACAAAGAACACAGGAGAGTGGTCATGGGGCGGGGTGGGGGTGGGGGGGCGGGGGGACAATGCCGTGACCGGGATGGAACAGGAGGGGCTTCTGGATGGCTGGTGTGGTTTATGCGTCGACGTGGAGTGAGCCACGGCGCCCAGATATCTGGTCAAATGTGATTCTGGATGTTTGTTGCCAAGGTGTTCTTTGGATGTAATGACCAACAGGGAAATTGGTAGGACTTTGAGCAAAGGGGATCGTCCTCTGTAATGTGGGTGGGTCCCGTCCAATCAGTGGAAGGCCTGCCTGGAGCGAAGTCTGGAGCAAGAAGGAATCTACCTGCAGACAGCTTCTGTACTTGCACTGCAACTCCCCCCTGGGTCTCCAGTCTGCTATCGGTTCTGTTTCTGCAGACGACCTTGACTACTACAGCTGGTAAAGTTCAGTTTCTTGACTTCGGTGATAGTTACAAGGATGTTCACCCTATAATTCACTAAGCAACATATCTGTTTTGCATGGTCTTGTATATATTTTTATAATGAAAATGTTAAAAAAAAAAAAGTCTAATTTGCATATAGGTATGTTAATAGAGAGGAAGGGGATTCTTGATGAATACCAAACTGCTCTCTGGGATTTATGGGGAGGAAAAGAGATGGCCACAATTTGCTCTGAATATTTTTGTGTTATATGACTCTTATGCCAGAACATGTCTCTACATTTTGGATATAATTACAAAAAAAAAAAAAAAAAAAAAAAAAGGCTGATCTTAGTTGTGACACACATGGAAAGTTCAACCTCATTAAAAATCTAACAGAAAATTACAATAAGAGGCACAGAGAGCCCATTTCTACTGGGGGCCTGTGGAACCACAAGAGGAAGGGAGGAAAAAAAAAACAAAAGAAACCAAAGCACTGTGAATTATGCAATTGCCGTTTATTTCAGAAACAAAATATAGCTGTTCTTAACCCTTAGGACCATGAATGCTGTTGGAGTTTCCGTATTTATTCAGTAGATAAAACATATTTTCATTCTCCAGAGGGCAAATGGAGAACAAGAGCATCACAGTTCGTGGAAATAGAAGAACAGAGCTTCTTCCCACCTGTATCTTGAGGCCTTTTTAAAGTACTCCTTTTAAAAATTCTCCTTTTCAGTGCTCAGGTTTCTTTGAACATCAGCCAGCCCTCCGTTTCACCCATCATTGACCATTAGTGATGACACACACAGTATGCTTCGTGCACTTGTTACCTAAAACCCTAGGGCTCCCCCACATCTGTAGGATGGTAAGAGTTCTTTATCCTGAGGTCCTTTGATTAGCCGGAGGACAGCCTCGCTGAGAAAGGGTAATCTGTGCTGATAGAAAGTGGGCCCATTAGAAACAAAAGTTAACACCTGGAATTTGTCACGGACATAACCCTTCTGGCCAGTGTCCCAACGTCCGATCCATAACTCCAAACTTTAAAGGCATCCATCAGGGGCGCCCGGGTGGCTCAGTTAAGCGTCCGATTTTGGTTCAGGTCTCATGGCTCGTGGGTTCAAACCCCACGTTGGGCTCTATGCTGACAGCTCAGAGCCTGGAACCTGCTTCAGATTCTGTGTCTCCCTCTCTCTCTGCCCCTGCCCTGCTCACGTTCTGTCTCTCTCAAAAATAAACATTAAAAAAAAATTTTAAGGGCATCAATCACTGTTAAGTAAGACAGGTCTCACTTCATAAAGACAGGCGGTCATGAATATCGGGGTTTACTTAGTGTTTCGCATTTGCTTTCTCTCTAGCTAGCTAGCTACACAGCATCTGGCTATATGGCTTGTTTTTAAAAACAGCATCACTGAAATGTAACGAGTAAACTGCATAATTCCACTGAACGTGTACAATTCTGGGGCTTTTTTGTATTTTCAGAGTTATGCGAATATAAAACATTTTCAGTCACCGCTAAAAAGAAATCTGCATGGCGATCAGCTACAGCTCCTTCCCCGTTCCCTGCTCGCCCCACTGCCTGGCGCCATTCACCCACTTTCTGCTTCTATAGACTTGCTTATTCTGGACAAATAGATACAAATGGAATCGTGTAGCACATGGTCTTTGGTGACTGATAACTTGGCTTAACGTTCCCACATAAAGAGCTTCGTTCCATTTTAATGCTCTGTGATATTCCGCTGCATGGATACGGTTAGTGTTACTTACGTGTCTTTAGCGAGCCCGGCGTTGAGTACCTCCCAGTGTGGGGCACTGGGCCAAGAAAACAACAGTAAGTTGGTCAGTCTCTGCCCTCCAGGAGCTGAGACACCCCCTCCCCAGTAAAGGCAGATCTTGACAGGTGCTGTAAGAGATACAAATCAACACAGAAAGGGGAGAGGACCTTCGATGAGGGGGTGAGGGGGCCAGGAGGAAGTGGAAGAAGGTTCAAGGGAGACGTGGCACTTCAGATACACCTAGAGAACCTACCACACGCAGGAAAAGGCACTCTGGGGCAAGAGGACCAGTAAGTAGCAAAGGCACAGGGGGCTGAGAAATCCGAGAAGTACAGAGGGGCAGGAAGGGCAGAGCCGTGGGACGGGGTGAGGGAGCTGAGGCCCAGAGCATAAACTAACCAAGTCGGGGGCCTGAAATTAATACTCAGATTCCATTATAAAATTTTATTTTTTGAGATTTGCCCATTATTGATAAATAAGATACAAAAGCAATCAAAAATCATGAGATTTCCTAAAAATAGTTTTCCATTTGGGGCATCCATCCCTCTTCGATAAAATCACCCTACCTGCTTCAAATTCCGCAGAACAGAGACTTTCACTGGCTACAGAGGCCCCAGTGAACTTCCTGCTCCTTCAAACCAATGAGCACAGACACCTCCCAAGAAGCAATTATACTCAACACAGAGCTTTCCCCACACCAATCTGTGGTTTTATCGGAGCATCACACGGGACCTGCAGGAGGCTGGGGAAGTAGGCAGCGGTGAGCAGGTCTCTGTGCGAGGCCTAGAGGGTGGCCCGGGAATGTCCGCGCTCCCCAGGAGGGCCTGGGAGGCTCGCCTCCCTCTTGTTCTACCTCTTCTGCCCGGATTAGCACGCGTTCTGAGCGGCAGTGTTCCCTCGTGGAAACCCGTCAGGAAGGCAGTGTTTCAGTAGTAATGAAGGCACACCTTGTCCATGGACAATTTTATTCTGTGCAAAACAGGAAGAAGAAGTTGGTGACCCATGTCAGCTCTGAAGAACATTCACACAAACCTAATCCAGCCTGGAACAGGTCATCCTTTATGATAGACCCACCCAACAATGATCTCACGGAGGAGGCGTCAGTTTTGGACTCCTCTCCCGTGAGAGGGGGTGGCTGGCAGAAGTAAAAGTGTCCACTTGCAGAAAAGGTTTAGCAATGCTGCTTGCTTCTGCTTTCGGAATGACACTGACCCTGCAAGGCCCAGGGCTGGCTCACCTGTCAATCGGGTAAGGTTTTTCACAAAGGTTGACCAGCACGTACAGATGTCTCAAAGCATACTCGTACTAGAGGAAAACACCAAAAAAGACATCGTCAAACACCATCACCACCACACAAGCAACTTCTAACCTGGGAATATCCCACTGTTGTGGTTTTGGGGGGAAAGCACCTCGATCTGTGCCTCTTGAGCTTCTTCAGCTCATGGATCCCCCCCCTCCACTTTTCGGTAATCTGGAGAAGATTCATGGGCTCCCTCTCCTGTGAAAAATGCAGCCTGGCCTGAGGGCTGACGAGCCTCCCGGAGCGTTCTCGGTGCCGGGCCAGGCCTCCTGACTGAAGAGTCCACATGGCCCTGCTCCCTTCTATTACCTAGGACCCCCCCACCCCGCCCACCTGGCGTTTGGTTCTGGGAACCTCATTCTGGGAGGGACACACTGATGAGAGATGGATGGGGGGTGGATACCAAACTAGATGGCACGCAACAGCTAAGACTGAAATAACCGGGATGTTTATCTTGAAAAACCTTCAGGAGAATCTGAGAACTCTCATGGGGAAGAAGGAGCAGATTCATTTTAACCTTCAGGAGAATCTGAGAACTCTCATGGGGAAGAAGGAGCAGATTCATTTTGTGTGATTCCAGGGCGCAAAAGAGTACCACCACCAGGGCTCAGTCGGTTAAGCGTCCGACCTCGGCTCAGGTCATGATCTCGCAGTTCGTGGGTTCAGGCCCCGCTGAACAGCTGTGCTGACAGCTGGGAGCCTGGAGCCTGTTTCAGATTCTGTGTCTCCCTCTCTCTCTGCCCCTCCCCTGCTCACACTCTGTCTCTGTCTATCAGTAACGAATAAACGTTAAAAAAAAAAAAAATTAAGAATGGATCTTAAGAAGTAAAATTTCTACAAACTTGTAATACATTTATTTTTAGTAAAGCTAAAAAATATTACATATAAGCAGGAAGGTGTACAAATCGAGGGCATAGCTCAGTGAAATTTGAAAAAGTGAATATATGTGTATAACCACCACAGATGGTCCATCATCCTAGGAACCCCAGAACCTCCCAGAAGGTCCTTCCCAGTCATCAAGTGTGCTCTTCCCCAAAGGTAAGCAGTAATTACCAACACCAAAGATTCATTTTGCCTGTTTTTGAGTTTTATGTAAATGGAGTAATACTGTATATACATTTCGGGGTCCATGTCCTTTGCTCAGTATTGTATTTGTGGGGTTCATCCATGCGGTATGTTGCAGGAGCTTGTTCATTTTCACGGTTGCACAGTATTTCATTACATGAATATACCACATTTGTCAGTGCTTTTTTTTTTTTTTTTTAATCAGTGCTACAATTGAGGGACATGTCTGTTCTAGTATTTGGCTATTTCAAATAGTGCTGTTAGGAATATACTTGCACTTGACTCGTAGTACAGAAGTGTGGACATTGCTGTTCAGCCTATACTCAGGAGTGGGATTGCTGGGTTACAGAGCAGGCCTAACTGCAAATCTACCATAAACGGTACCAGTTTTCCACAGACGGTGACCAAGTTCCACTCCCAACAGCGACGAACGAGAGTTCCATTTGCACCTCGTCGTGACCGGGAGGTGTCGTTTCTGTCTTCCTAATTTTAGCCATTCTGTTAGATTTGCCTTTTTCGTGTTTTGTCTTATGTGTTTGTTTGCATTTCCCTGATGAATAATGAGGGACTGTGCCTGTTTTGTTATGTGTGTGGCTATTTGGGTATCTTTCTGTGTGAAGTTTTGATTTAGCTCCTTTGCTCATTTCTCACCTGGCTGTGTTTGTGTTTTTCATAAAAATTCATTAGCATTAAAAATATGTATATAAAAAAATTTTTTTTTAAGAAGAGTAACACCACCAGGAGACAGTGCATTTATTAAATGAGGGGGACGTTTTTAATCATTTAATAGGTAAGAAAAATACTTCCTTTACAAAGGTAAATAAATGAAAAAATAAAATCGAGAGCTTCCAAGTAATGGAGAGCTACATCCGAAGTGCCAAGGACTCCATCTCTGGAAGCATTCAAGCGTGACCAGGTGTGCCCGTCACGGCCCGACAAAGCTTTCTATGAGGACGGAAACGTTCTACAAAATTCTCCAGTTCGGCAGCCACTGGCTGCCTGTGGCAACTGTACAACTGAAATGTGGCCGATGCCACTGAGAAACTAAGCGTTACATCTTACTGCATTTGAATTAATTTAATTCATTTAAGTTGAAATGTAAGTAGCCATACGAGGCTGGCAATTACCATACCAAAGAGCACAGCTCTAAAGCAGAAAGTCGGCGAACTTTTTCTGTAAAGGGCTGGATTGGAAATATTTTAGTCTTTGTGGGCCGTATGAACTACTCGATTCTGCTGCAGTGTGAATGCAGCCATAGACACGATGCCGCATTTAGAGCAGGGCTGTGTTCCAATATAACCATTTATAGGGGCGCCTGGGTGGCTTGGTCGGTTAAGCGTCCGACTTTGGCTCAGGTCATGATCTCACAGTCCGTGAGTTCGAGCCCCGCGTCAGGCTCTGTGCTGACAGCTCAGAGCCTGGAGCCTGTTTCGGATTCTGTGTCTCCCTCTCTCTCTGCCCCTCCCCTGTTCATGCCTGCCTCTCTCTGTCTCAAAAATAAATAAACGTTAAAAAAAAAAAAAAAAAATTTAAAAAACAAACAACAAAAAAAAAAGGGCTGCGGGTAGGATCTGGCCCGTGGGCCGGTTTGCTGACCCCCTTCTGTAGGAGGATCCCGGCATCACGTAGCGCTGACCACAGGCGCCTTCCCACCTGACGTTCTACAATCTGCAGAAGCTTGTTACCTTGTCCTCCACGGGCCAGCACCTGACTCCAACAATAAGGCTTGGGGAGGGGTCAGAACAGACCCGAAAGGGAGAAAGCCTATGTGACCGGTGTTTGGCCGGGACAGCACAAGTGTACAGAGAAGGAATGCCCCTTCAGTCAAATATAAATGGGAGTTGAGTCATGACTGGTAAGCTCCTACCCACAAAACAACTGAGTGTGTCTGGGGCCAGGATTTATGGTCAGTGAATTTGGCTGAACTTCCTCCTCTTGTCCCCATCAAAGGCCTCTGAATGAGTCCATTGTTTCCTCAGCCTGGATGGAACCTTCTACAAGGCAACGCATCCCACGTGATTTCTAGTGGACAACCTTAATTTAGCTTTAGGGGTTGAAGACACAGGGAAAGGCTCAGTTGACCCAGGGGAGGCAGGGTGCAGCAGCCAGCGGCCCCCAGGGGTCCGGGCTTACCGTGGGTGAGTGCCAGTTGAAGCAGTGTGTGCGGAAGTGAGACACGGCTGCCTGGTAGCAGTCGTGCGCCGTGAGCTCGGCCCTCTCCGACAGCAGCCCCTCCGCCTCAGCACCGGACCTCGCAATCAAGGAGACGATCTTTTGCACTGACTTCTCGATGACATGCCTAGCCTGTGAAGAAACACATCTTTTCAAAGTGTACCTTACTTAACGCAGTCTCTCCTGGAACCCTGGATCAGGTTAGGAGCCCATTTAAAGGCTTCTCTTCGTGCAACTTCTAACCCAGGATGTCAAAAGAGATGCCAACAGAGGCGTCCTACAGAAGGCAAGAGGTTGTGCACACGAGGCTTCTGGAACAGCTAGAAGCCTTTAGAAATACCCTGCCTTTCCGATGTCTTCTCGCACAACGTTAACATTTCAATCTAAATACCTGAAGAGCAGGCATGGCCCACTCTGAGAAGAGGAGGGGGACGTAGAAATTGTGCCAAACTAGACTGTTGTCCCACAAATGGTGCAGTGTGTTCACAGGCACTTTGCCTCTTCCAGAAACCACCAGACAGATAGAGGGGCACAGAGCGGGCATCGTTTCCTTCCCAAATGATGAATAAAAAAAAAATACCTTCGCACAAAATGAGTTTATTACTGCTATTTCTAAATCGGTTAATATTTTGAAAATCTCAGTGTTCAGGGGCTCCTGGGTGGCTCAGTGGGTTGAGCATCCGACTTTGGCTCGGGTCATGATCTCATGGTCCGGGAGTTCGAGTCCCACATCAGGCTCTGTGCTGACAGCTCAGAGCCTGGAGCCTGCTTTGGATTCTGTGTCTGCCTCCCTCTCTGCCCCTCCCCCACTCACACTCTGTCTCTCTCTCTCTCAAAAATAAATAAACATTAAAAAAAATTTTAAACCTAGTGTTCAAGTAGCAAAATAAAAATGTCTTCTAAGCAACTAGGTGTAAAAGGGAAACACCCACATGCCATGACTTCTTGGCAGGATACAGGAGAGAGAAAGAGGTCAAGGTCAGCTTACTAATGAAGAATGAAGATGAGGACAGCCGCTGCTCACTCCTCTGTTACACAGAGCACAGACTAGTCTCCTTTCCCACACACCCCCATGTGCCAGGCGGAGTGGCCCCAGAGTGCTCTCACCTGGCTCCAACAATGCTGGATAACTGTCAGGAGGCAGAGACCAAGTTCATACATGCTGCCCGGTGAGGCTGGGAGCAGTATCTGGAGATGGTTCCTTTAACCACTACTTACGTCCAGATGCCTGTGGATCTTCTCCACGAGATTCCTGGACTCCTGAAGATCATTGGTGCTCATCAGCTTCCTTTTCATGATGGTGAGGGGCACCTCAGGGCTTGGGGTGAGGTCAAGGTCCTTGACCGGAGGCAGGGAGATGGGAGAACTGGCTTTGTGTTTCATACCCTGAAACTGCATCACCTTCATGGAAGAGATCGACTGAGGAGAGAGGGAGAGAACCAGTCTGAGTGGGAAGAGCGGATGTGCCACACATACCCTGGGTCCCGCCTCTCCGAGGGAGGCTCACAGTTCACACCATGTGGTTTCAGGACCACCGAACAGCCACAGTCGCAGCCGGAAAACAGAGGCTTGGCCCTCAGCAGTGAGCAACGCAACACATTTGAGCTCCTGAAATCCACCGATGATGAACTTCAAAAATACCCAGCATCTAGGGGCACCTGAGTGGCTCAGTCAGTTAAGCGTCCGACTTTGGCTCAGGTCATGATCTCATGACTTGTGGGTTTGAGCCCCGCATCGGGCTCTGTGCTGACAGCTCGGAGCCTGGAGCCTGCTTCGGATTCTGTGTCTCCCTCTCTCTCTCTGCCCCTCCCCCGTTTTCACTCTCTCTCTCAAAAATAAACATTAAAAAAAATAAAATAAAATAAATATCCAGCATCCTTTGGAGGAGAACTGCTAATTATTTCATATATAGACGATCCTTACTCCACAGTCATGCAGAGCTGGGGCCAGAGTCGTTTCAACCAGTGACGACCTGGGTTGTGCTCCCCTATCCATGTTAACCTGCCTGTCCCTAGAGACCAGGAATAGGAAGGTGCAAAGCATCCATTCAGGTTGCAGCTGAGGCCTGGGTCCACTGAGATGGACAGAGCTAAAGCCACAGAGGGTCCGGCTGACAGTCGGGGCCAAACAAGCACGATGGCCAGACTCTGCCTGCACAGGTCACTCCAGACTGGATCCCAGTCAGAAGGAGAGAAACGCTACAAGTATTCTTGTTCCTAAACCAAGCAACAATACTCGAAAAAAGTTCTAAGACAAAAAAATAAATATACAGAAACATGTAACATTTGGCAAAGATCCATCATACCTCTTCGACCAAGACCAGGAAGGGCCAGCGCCAAGGAAATCACAAAGTGAACAGGAAGCCTGGGACAAGGAGCTGCGGCTGGGTGCCCTCTCCCCCGTGAACCCCCCAAACGGCCAGGGCGCCTCGTCCAAGTCACCTCCCCCCTTGCCTTCTCTCTGCTCCCCACTCCGGAACCCCCACTCAGAAGCCCGGCCAGGCCCGTGGCATCCTGAAGGCCTGTCTCGTGGCCTCCAGGCCCCAGTCCACACTCTGTCAGGGACGAGCTGAAGGCAGTTGGCCTGACCAGCTCACAAGTTTTTCTAGAAGGCCCATGCTTGCATCAGAGGAACGGGTCTCAGCCGGCGAGCACTCAGATGGCGGCAGGCCGCTTGGGGAGTGGTGTCTGGTCACATGGAGAGGTACACAGACCACCTCCTCCTCTGCGCATCCCAAGGGCTGCCCCCCACCACGCCCGCCCGTGGTGGCACATAAGGCCCAAGCCTTCAGCAGCCACCTGCTGCGACCTCTGTCTAGACAGCCCTGATCATCTTACCCATTTAACCACCTAGGTCCCTTCTGGGCAGTGGCGGGGTGGGGGAGGGGGGGAGCGGAAGTCCCTAAGTTCTAGCCAAAGGGTGAAAGTAACAAGTGCAACGTGCAGGATGTGGGGTCCTAGGAGGCAGAAGCTTTCAATCCAGAGACCTCTTAGTGTGTGCCAGCCCTGTTCAGTGCTTTGGGTGCACGACCTTCTTTAATTGCACACTGAGGCTCTGACCAAGGAGGGAAGGGAGATGCAGCGAAGCTAAGGAGCTCGCCCCAAATCTCACAACTCTGCGAGTTTGAGCCTGGTAAGGTCCGACTCCAGAGCCCGGGCCCGGGGCCCAGGATGCAGTTGGCTGTGAGAGGCAGGGCCATCGCCGCCTCGGCCATTTCTCCCCGGGTCCCCATCTCTCTTCGCCAAGGGATCGACGTTCCAGGCGAGTCGGCCTGAGCCTCGGGAATCCACGGGGGGGCCAGGCTGCCCTTCTCACCTTGTTTCCATACTGCATGACGTGGCTGGTGTTGGTGTGGGATTTCACCAGCTGGTACTGCTTGTGGAGGGTCTCTTTGGTCAAGTCCTCCTGCAAAGATGCCAACGTTGAAGTCCTCTGACAAGTCAGAGCTGACGGCTCAGCCTCAGCTGGACGGCCGGACCCTAGGGACTCACCACATCCGAGTCCTCCATCCAGTTGACGCTGTACCAGTCCCCCAGGTACGTGGACCTCTTCTCGTCATAGTAACAGGCATAGGACGACTCGGTGGGGTTGGCAGCCGTGGTCGCGTAAACTAGTAGGAGTTAAAGACATCTTTTGATTATGTTCTCCTCTCTGCCGTGGCTCCCACCCGATGCGTGAGCCTCTCCCTCCCGCCCGGTGTGATCAGAGCTCGCCACCTGCCAACAGCACGGGCAGGACAGAGAGACGCGGCCGTACCCAGCCCTGCTCACTTGTTTACAGCAACTGCCTAAGATGAAATGGGGAAGACAGAGAAGCTAGCTGACGGACGCGGCCGGCGGTAATAAGCAGCCCGCGTGCTTGTTAGGATATTAAGCGATTCTAGAATAATCTGAACCATTTCAATAGCTCTGGAAACTTGAAGAACATGTACCTAATTTCATTGCTAGAGAAAGCTAACATTTACCAAACAAACGAACACTTTGAATACACACAATAGCGACCGTTTACTACCTAGCTGCTATGGGCTCAAAATCGTGCTGGGCAAGTGGTATCACTTAAAATGCAACTCTCCCAACAGACAGCATCTTCATCCCCATTTCACAGACGGGGGTAACTGAGGGCCAAAGAGGGTAAGTCAACTGCCCAAGATCAGATGGCCGGCAAGCAGTGCATCACAAAGGGACCGAAGCTGGTCCAAAGGCTATGTGATCTTGGACTTAAGTAGCTTTACTAGAACCTGGAAGAGCACCATGAAGCTCACATCACATTCTTTATTGTTTATTTATTCTTTATTCCTGCCCACAGTAAACCCCTCACCCCTGCTTCTGTGCACCAGGCTGCCCTAAGCCCCTGCTTATACACACCGCCCGGTTCTTCACGTCGGCAGAATCAATGACAAACCGCACCACTGAGCAACCTGCCCACCCAGCCTGGCTCAGAGGCCAGCACGACCACCACGTACCATTGATGTCGGAGGGCAGGTGGCGCATCATGGACCCAGACTCACAGGCTTCGATGTAGAACACCATCTGTGAGGTGAAAGAGACACATGACCTCACACCCTGGCCAGGCACGGACCTCTCACAAATGCGGGCTCTGCTCACATTCCTGTCCCATCCTTAAGGGTCTTTTGACTCTTGCTTCTGGGAGAGATCTCTGCCGTGAGAGGCTGCTGCTGGAGGCTACAGAACCTGCTGTCATGCAAACCGGAAGGACTCACACCTATTCATCGCTAACAGACGAAAATGATCCATTAGTTGAAATGGTGCAGAGCGAATGGTGCCATAGACAATGCTAAGGAAAACTGTTCACCGTCCAGTTCAGGGAGACGGAGCGGCAGGCCCTCTTTCCACATTTCTATCACGTGCATGCCCGAGCTGGTCAGTTTCTATAAAGGGTGCTACAAGGGCGAGCGACGGCCAACGTGAAAATTAGGCGATGGCGTTTTCCTCCCCGGCTGCTCCCAGTTGAAGTCGGTGCTAGAACAGTGGTCTTCAAAGTGGTCCCTGGACCATCAGTATCCATGTCAACTCAGAAAGGCAAGTTCTCAAGCCTCTCCCCAGGCCTCCAAGTCAGACTCTGGAGGTGGGGTCCACACTTTGTTTTAACAAGAGCTCCAGTGATCCTGATCTAACAGCTAAAGCCCTAGAATTACAATTTACAGTTTAATCCCGGGGAACCAGCGGTCAAGACCGATCCCAAGGAGACTCCCCAGATAACAGCCATTTGGGGCTGGGGCAGTCACGGTATACGGCAGGCTCTGCGTCTACTGCCTTCCTCGTACTCCTCCCCGCAGGCTGCCCCAAGCGCTGACGTTACCTTTTGGTACATCTTGTGTTTGTACATGTACTGGATGGTCTTATTCAGATCCTTTACGTGAAGCTGAAATATAAGAATACGGACATTCAGCCCAACATCTCCAGAGAACCCCCCTAAAAAAAGTCCTAATGATGCTTTGTAAATTGTTATTTACCGGTCCATAGAAAGAATCACGGTGAGCAGCACTATCCCAAAGTGGCACCTCATGTGTTTTATTCAAATATTTAAAAAGGGGAAGAGAGGGGCGCCTGGGTGGCTCAGTCAGTTAAGCATCCGACTTCAGCTCAGGTCATGATCTCACACTTCGTGGGTTCGAGCCCTGCGTCGGGGTCTGTGCTGACAGCTCGGAGCCTGGAGCCTGCTTCGGATTCTGTGTCTCCCTCTGTCTCTGCCCCTCCCCCACTCATGCTGTCTCTCTGTCTCTCTCAAAAATAAATAAATATTAAAAGAAAAAAAATAAAAAGGGGACAAGAATGTGCTCTCTCTTCCATCACTTCGTCTGAAGCGTTCAGAGACCGTGTTCTATTACTGCCTCTACTGCAATGCACCCGGGTCTGGAGACCTTTTACTAAGGCTCAGATACGAAGACGAATGTAGGCAAAACTTGCCAGACAGATTTCAAGCCGCTACACGTGTCCCCCACACTCACCTGCCACACACAGAAACCAACCCTGGTAGGACATGAGAAACACACATCCCAGGTTTCATGTCAATGCCAAGGTTTTGTTTGCTAGTCTCCTACTTTATATTTATAATTTTAAGGAAAACTCACATCGTCATTAGGAAACACCAGTATTCCAATAGCTCCATGATCGGTGAAGTAAACGAACACATGATCCCGGGGGCCGCTGCCGAGAGAGCGGGACACACAAGGTCAAAATTTCCACTATTTCACTTCGACTTCTCTGAAAAGTTGCTCCATCAAAAAAGTAAGAAGATGCTCCAGGACTACGGTCTACTGTTGGGTGGTGCCCTCTGCTCCTGCTGAGGGTGATCCTGAACCACAAGGCACATCCCAGAGCCTCAGAGCTGTGAGTTACGGTCCGGGAGGAGACATCTGCTGGGTGGCTTGGCTTCTGGACCAGGTATGATTCAAACAGTGAGGTCCTAGGGGCGCCTGGCGGCTCAGTCAGTTGAGCATCTGACTTTGGCTCAAGTCATGATCTCAAGGTTTGTGGGTTCAAGCCCCGCATCAGGCTCTGTGCTGACAGCTCAGAGCCTGAAGCCTGCTTCGGATTCTGTGTCTCCCTCTTTCTCTGTGCCTTTCCCGCTCATACTCGGTGTGTGTGTGTGTGTGTGTGTGTGTGTGTGTGTGTGTGTGTGTCTCTATCTCTCTCTCAAAAATAAATAAATATTAAAAACATGGTTTTTTTTTCCCTAAACATTGAAGTCCTTTGGCAATCGGGCCTCATGCCAGCGGCCATACTCTCCAACCAGATTGCCCTAAGATGAGGGAAGGAGGTCAGCACACACAGCTGAACACAGTCCTTCAGCGCAGACTTCTTCCCTTCCAGGCCCCTCAGCCTGCACGCAGTCTGCCCACGGTGTGCCCGGCCCACCTGCCCATCCTTGTGCCCACTGTTCCCTTCTAGCATGAAAGGAACAGCACCATTTGCCAAGGATCTGAGAGAGTCTGAGGGCATGTTACTGAAGTCCCTGACATCACTTAACGTGCTACATCAAGAGATGCTAACAAGCCATCGGTCACGGTCACCCAGAGCCGGCAGCAAGCAGTGGGGTGGTTTTCCCCAGGACGAAGGTGAGAGCTGTGTATACACATGTACGCCTCTCCCCCACTGGGCTGACCTCGAACACAGCACAGAACCGGAAGGCCAGACCCTACAACCTGACCGGCTGCAGGGCTTCCCGCCTGTCTCAGTGTTTTGTGCTGGCAGTGAAAAATACCAGCCCTAGGATCGTGGACAACAAAAAGCAGTCGCTTCAAGTGACAGAGAATATTTCATTAATGATAATGAAGGACCCTGGCTCCTAGGGTTAATTCAGTACAGAAATGCGCTCCCCAGTGAAGCCATCGGTTCCGTACGGCCTGTCGTAAGTCAGGACAAAGCTCCCGCTCTGTTACTTCTCATGAGTAAACAGGACGGGAGCAAAGAACAATACCTATTTGGGGGCCAAGTCATTAGGAAAGTGTGGGAGGCTTTATAAAACAGACATTACCTCTTCAAGACCTTTCCAGATCCTTTGCCCTTCACTGCTTCTTCATCACCTCTTAACACAGCAAGGAAATTTTCTGGGGTCACATCCTACAAAGAATTTGGAAGTCAAAATCAGACATACGTGTCATTCTCAATCAGAGCATTTGCTGAGTCTGTAGCAGACCTGAGCCAGCGGTCCACAGATCTCCGAGGCTCAAGGTTTAAGAGCAAACACTTTGGAACCAAAGTAGACCCAAAGCAAGGCCAGTGTTTCTGGGGCCTGTGCATGACCTCTTCTCAAATATCATCTTGCCTTTGGCTGATGGCAACTCAGCAAGCCCGCCTTTCCTTCCTAACCATCCCAGAGTCCATGTGCGGAAACCCAAAGATGCCGGTAGTCAGGGACACACAGCCAGGGAAGAGCAAAGCACCTCAGAGGCACAGCAGAAAGGGAGGAGAGGCACCAGCACTGGGCCTCCCTTTGCATCCAGCTTGTTGCCTAGGAGGTCAAATCCCAAGGACACTTGATGTCCTTAAAGATTTTATAATGCTGATGCCTGATCGTTTAAAAAAGCAGTACAGGGGCACCTGGGTGGCTCAGTCAGTTAAGCATCTGACTCCTGATTTCAGCTCAGGTCACGATCATGGGATCAAGCCCCAAGTCGGGCTCTGTGCTGAGTGGGGAGCCTGCTCAAGATTCTTTCTCTCTCCCTCTGCCCCCCTCTCCTGTACATGCTCTCTCTAAAATAAAAGATAAAAATAAAAATAAAGCAATACAGAAAAGTACAAAGGGGGAAAAAATCGCCAAAAATCCTACCCCCTACCACTAAGATTCCAAGTATTTCTTTATCACACTATATAAAAACAATTTCATAAAAATGAGACCATCTATGTTACAAGCACATGTTCAATTCAACTGTGCTGGAATTTAAAAAAAAAATTGAAAGAATTGCTGAATTTCAGATAGATGCTCCTTTATTACCAGGAATATTAGTTCCTAAGAGATCCCTCTACAATCCGGAAAACCATGCGGTGGCAGTCATTATGGTATCTTCAAAAATGTGTCAATTGATAAAGCCTCTATCAATTGGGAGGGATAGAATTCAATTGGGAGCGATATAATTCATAAGTGATACACAATTACAATTAATGAAAAACTATCTCCGCAAAATCCAGTGATGCTTTCTTTGCAGCAGGGCTGGTGCTGAGAAAATCCATTTTCAGAAAAGAGCACAGCTCTATAATCAGATTAGCAGCAAGGATCTCTGCTAAGATCTCAAGAAAATCAGGTATTGTTGAAGGAAATCCATTATCAGGCTTAAAGTAGAAGACTAGATGGGGCACCTGGGTGGCTCAGTTGGTTAACTGCCTGATTCTTATTTCGGCTCAGGTCACGATCTCAAGGTTTGTAAGTTCAAACCCCACATCAGGCTCTGTGCTGACAGCGTGGAGTCTGCTTTGCGATTCTCTCTCTCTCTCCCTCTCTCTCGGCCCCTCCCCCACTCACGCACGCACGCTCTCTTTCTCTCTCAAAATAAATAAACTTACAAAAAAAAAAGACTAGAAACTAAAGATCAGTAGACTACAACTTACTTCTAGCTTTTTTCCTTTTCTTTCCTCAGCTTTCTTTCAAAACTCTCAGAAATTACTCAAGTGCAAATCTTAATACCAACACGAAGCACCGCCCAGAAATCAGTGTTGTGAGGTTCTGATCCCAGAAATGCGAGAACGAGGGGCATACTGTCACTGAAATGAACACAAGCCCCGCTGGCTCCAACCTCGTACCCCTCACCTCGCCGGTGTAGTCCTTCAGGACCCCCGCGTACACGTCCGAGCCATTGGGTCTGTTGATCACGATTCCTGGCGTGGGGTTGCTGAAGAAAACAAAGAAACCGAGGGACACATTTGAAGCACGCGGTGTGATATGGCTCTGAAATCTCTCTTCAAAACTATGCCCCCGTTATGTACAAAAATAGGGGGTGACCACGTTTGTCAGAGACATTTCTCATCACCCGCACAGCCGCCAACGTGCTAGTGACTTCAGAGCCTGGGGATCTCAGGCAGCCCACAGTTCTCCGGTTCTTGGTGGGAGCAGTGAAGGGCTGTCCTGAAAATGACAGGTGTGGCTGGCCTCCTGCAGGAACCGTACGGCCTTCTGGGGGCAAGACCCGAGCGAGAGATCTCTCAGAGCAAAACTCTTTACAGAAAAAGATGGGGCAGAAGACAAGACTTTAATACAAGAGCTCAGGCGAGAAAGCTCAGAATGGAGTCTGTGCTGTCGTGTGATCAGCCGTCCTTGGCCACAGCAGGGAAAACAAGAAGTGGGGGGAGACGAGCACCGGTGCAGTTTAGTAGCCATAATGCTGCTCCTGATCTCAACACGGCAGATAAGCAGGCATGAGACCAACTATTTGTAAAGCTGAATTCAACAAACAATAAAAGCAAATTAGCACGGAAAGAAGGGCAGTAGGATCCAGCCTACAAATAAGAGTCTCCTGCGCACAGGGCCACCGAGGCAACCCCTCTGTGCTGCCTGCCCCTGCTCGGAGGTCAGGAATGAGCACTGCAGAGCTGAGAAGGAACCTACACTTTTTTTTTAAATTCTTTTCTTGACGTTTTATTTGAGAGAGAAAGAGAGAGAGAGAGAAAAGTGCAAGCAGGGGAGGGGCAGAGAGAGAGGGAGACACAGAATCAGAAGCAGGCTCCGGACTCCAAGCTGTCAGCACAGCGCCCGACATGGGGCTCGAACCCACAAACCGCGAGATCATGACCTGGGCTGAAGTCAGACGCTTAATCGACGGAGCCACCCAGGTGTCCCAAGAAGGAACTTACACTTCAAACTCTCCCAAAGCCACCAGCCCCAAACACCCTTCAGCAACTCCTATGCCAACTGACACTGCCGGGGTGCCCCCCCCCCCCCAGTTGTGTTCAAAGCTCTACATGAAGCAGCCCTGTGGGATTTCATCTGCCAGTCTGTGCACGTTCTAACGTTTATATTCTAATATTAATTATAAACATTCCTATGAGCGGGTATGCATTTAAAAAAAAAAAAATCCCGAATTCATCACCAAGTTCAAAAATACTCCCTACTTACTCTTCAGAGTTGGCAATGTCATCATACATCATCACAATGATCTGTTCATCAGGGATCCCGTTTCTGTGAACAATCTGGTAGGCGTGACATGCATCCGCCTGGAGAAAGGATTTTGTCAAGTTTTAGATTCTGCCCAGAAGGAGGTCAATTTTGGAGTTCTTTCTCATGGAACACATGTTGTAAATCACTCCTTATTGTTCGAGTATTTAACTTATTTTAGGGGAGCCTGGGTAGCTCAGTCGGTTAAGTATCTGACTCTTGGTTTTGGTTCAGGCCAGGATCTTATGGTTCATGAGTTAGAGCCCCAGGTCAGGCTCTGCGCTGACAGTACAGAGCCTGCTTGGGATTCTCTCCCTCTCTCTCTGCCCCTTCCCTGCTCGCACACTCTCTTTCAAAAAATAAATCAAATCAAAAAAATTAAAAATAAATTATTTTAAACCATATACATCAGTCTTTTTTGAATTCAATTTTTAATTTTTTGAAATGCTTTTATTTATTTTTGAGAGAGAGAGACAGAGCGTGAGCAGGGGAGGGGCAGAGAGAGAGGGAGACACAGAATCTGAAGCAGGCTCCAGGCTCCCAGCTGTCAGCACAGAGCCCGCTGTGGGACTTGAACCCACAAACCATGAGATCATGACCTGAGCTGAAGTCGGATGCTTAACCGATTGAGCCACTCAGGCACCCCTTAACTCAATTTTTAAAACTCCCCACCTCAAACATTAAAAAAAAACAACTTTTTTTTAAGGGAGGTGACACCTGGGTGGCTCAATCCATTAAGCATCCAACTTTGG
The DNA here is from genome assembly GCF_046562875.1 of Panthera onca. Taxonomy (NCBI): domain Eukaryota; kingdom Metazoa; phylum Chordata; class Mammalia; order Carnivora; family Felidae; genus Panthera; species Panthera onca. The sequence goes on from NC_138344.1 coordinate 134,999,083, forward strand.
CTCAGGTCATGATCTTGCGGTCTATGGGTTCAAGCCCTGCGTTGGGCTCTGTGCTCACAGCTCAGAGCCTAGAGCCTGCCTCAGATTCTGTGACTCCCTCTCTTTCTGCCCCTCCCCTGCCCGTGCTCTGTCTCTGTCTCCGTCTCTCTCCCAAAAATAAATGAACATTAAAAAAAAAATTTTCTTTAACTCCCTACCTCACACCCATTATCCAAACTCTCATTCACCTGGTATATGTGGGTTACACACACACACACACACACATGCACAGCATCACCACTATGGATAACAAGGGCCTTAAAAAGTCTTGAAGAATTTATTTTCATTTTTCCACACCATATAAAAGTCTCCCAAAAGCAAAGAATTAGCTCTGAAAAACAGAATGATGAACCACAGATTAAAAACTTAGTTTTGTATCAGACAGGATTCTTCCAATTCAAGTAATTTTGGCTGCCATCGTTGCTGTTCAGGGAATTGAAAACTCAGAAGGTCAGCTCAGGTATTGAAAGGAGGAAATGTACTCTTTAGTTAAAAAAAAAAAAAAATAGCAAGAGTGACAATTAGGGCTTAAAGAAAAACTCTGTTAACGTGATTCCTTGTCCATAAGAGGGTGAAGACATTCTTTGCTTCCTTTTTCAGATGACACGTGGTCCAGTCCGGAACCTGGGAATCATTTGAGGTCAGTGAGGAAAAACTTCTCTCACTTTCTGCTCCTGTGTGTCTTTCACGAACAAATAGACACACGTGAAGAGCACAGTGAGCCCAGCTCTCTGCCTCTCTGAGGAAGGGAGCTCTAGGAACTGGACCTTCAGTACACATCACATTCTACACAGTACGTAGCACGGCAATAAAGCTTATCGAGCATTAAACCCGGCGGTGTAGATGCCTCACAACAAATGGACTTCACAGCTAGCGATGGGTGTTAAATACACAGTTCTGAATGTTGGGCGAGTGAGTCCAGGGTCTGGCACTTCGGAGCTGTTGCATGAATGGGTGACTGAATCAATAAATAACAAAAGCTCATACATCTACTGAGTTTCTAGTACGTGTCAGGCACCGTGCTGAGACTTTCTAGGCGCCATCTCATGGGATTCTCATAGCAATGCTACGTGACTAAGGTAATGATCCCTACTTTATAGGAGAGGAACCTGGAGCTTAAGGAGGTAAGGTGACCTACCCAAGCCACCCAGCTCATAGCGAGATATCCCAGGCACTCTGCCTCCAGAACTTGACGGTGCTTCATGGAGGGACAACAGAGAAATCGGGAAAATTAGAGACGCCCAGAGAGGGGGAGGAGCTGAAAATCTGAACAGGTTGTTTTAAGATAGTTACTAAGATAAGTATTTTATACATACACAAACTGCTAAAATGTTTAAATCCCCGTTTCTGTGGAACAAGGAAGACCTTCAATACTAACAGTTGTAGGAAAGAAAATAGCCCCCACAGATGTCCACCTCCTAATCCCCAGAACTGGAGACCATGTTGCACTACCTAAGAAAGGGGAATTAAAACAGATGGATTTAAGATGGCTCATCAGCTGACCTTAAAATAGGGAGGTTATCCTGCATTATTCCAGTGGGCCCAGTGTGGTCACAGGGGTCCTGGTGTGTAGAAGAAGGAGGCAGTGAATCAGTGTTGCAGGGATACAATGTCAGAAAAGACTCAATTGCGCCATTGCTGGCTTTGAACATGGAGGAAGGGGCCATGAGCCAAAGAATGAGGACAGCCCGTAAAAGCTGGAAAAGGTAAGAACATGGCACCTCTTTCAGAGTCACCAGAGAGGAACACAGCCCTTTTGACATCTTGATTTAATGTAGTAAGACCCCCCGTTCAAGTTTCTCACCTCCAGAACTGTAACATAATAAATGTGCATTGTTTTAAGCCACTAAGCTTGTGATTTGTTATAGCAACATTAGAAAACTAATCCACTGATGGTGGAAGTTTAGTGTGATTGGCATTCTACTTGGGAGAATATCTTGCCATTACCCAATCAACTTGAAGCACATTCCCTCCAACCCAGGGATTCTGCTCCTAGCGAGACCCTAAAAAAACTCTAACCTGTGCAGTAGAGGATTATTCATAGCAAAAGAAAAAAAAAAGGAAGAAAGAAAGAAAGGGAAAAAGAAATAACCCAAAGGACCATTAGTAGCTGGAAAAAATAAACTGTCATATGCTCATATAATGGAATACCATAAAGCTCCGATGGATGGATGGATGGATGGATGGGTGGATGGAAGGAAGGAATACAACCCATGTTTCAAATAGATGAATCTCAGGAACATAATGCAAACAAGAATAAGTCACACAAAAATGCATTCACTATGATTACAGTTATATAAAGGCCAAAACAGGCGAAAGTAAACATTTTGTTGTTTATAGTTAAATACACATATGGTAAAACCAGAAAGCAAAGTGAAGGAATGATTGACAAAAAATTCAGGAGCTTGCCATCAGGCAGGAAGGAGGGGGACTGAATCAGACAGGGCATAGGGTCTTAGTAATGTTTTTTGTTTTTTTAGTCTGATACAGGTATTCATTATTATTATTATTATTATTATCATTATTATTATTCTTTAAATTGCACACACAGGTCATATAGATAGTTCTTTGCTTTCCTTTTCATTAAAAAAAAAATCAAACCAATATTACGTCAGATTTAACTTATTCTTATGATGAAAGTGAAAGTGACCAGGTATACCCACCCATTCCCCTTGGTGACAACCATCCTATTATTTATTCCTTTTGTCAGAAGCCAGGTTCATTTAAACAAAATAAAAATAAAAACACTTAAGAATAACTCTAACAAAAGTGTCAGACTGGTACACTGAAAATCTGAAAATGTTGAGGGAAATTAAAGAAGATCAAAATAAACAGAGAAACACCTCATGTTCACGGATGAGAAGACTTAATTAATTCTATTTAAAAAATGTTTTTAAATGACCAGCAGGCTTTTTTGCAGAAGTGAACAAGATGATCCTAAAATTTATAGGAAATTGCAAAAACCCAAGAACAGCCAAAACAATTTTGAAAAAGTTGAAGGACTTTTACTTCCTTTCGCATACTTATATGTATTATGTACTGTATTCCTACAAGAAAGTAAGCTACAAAAAAGAAAATGTTACTGAGAAAATCATAAGGAAGAGAAAATGCCTGTATAGTACTATATCATATTTACTGAAAAAGATCTGCATATAAATGGATCTGTGCCGTTCAAACCTATGTTGTTCCAAGGATCAAATGTACATCAGGGACAGAACAGTCTTTTCAACAAATGGTGCTGGGACCATATGGAAATCCACACAAAAAGATGAACTTGGGCCTTCATTTCACACCACTCACAAAAATTAACTCAAAATGGGTCATAGGCTTAAATGTAAGGGCTACAACAATAAGACTTTTGGAAGATAACTTAGGACAAAATCTTCAGGACCTTGAGTTATAACCGCAAAGATGTTGTAGACATGACACCTAAAGTAAGGTCCATAAGCCAAAAAAATTGATACGCTGGACATCAGCAAAATTTATTTTTGAGACAGAGAGAGACAGAGCATGAGCAGGGAAGGGGCAGACAGAGAGGGAGACACAGAATCAGAAGCAGGCTCCAGGCTCTGAGCCATCAGCACAGAGCTCGATATGGGGCTCGAACTCACAGACTGTGAGATCATGACCTGAGCCGAAGTCGGACGCTCAACCGACTGAGCCACCCAGGTGCCCCTGGACATCAGCAAAATTAAATACTTGAATGCTTCAAAAGACACCATTAAGAAAATGCAAAGATAAGCAACAGGGTAAGAGAAAATATATACAAAACACGTATCTGATAGAGAATTTGCATCTAGAATATGCAAAGAACATTGATAAGACCATCAACCCAATCAAAAGTGGATAAAGGATTTGAATTAACATTTCACCTAAGATACACAAATGGCTAAAAAGCACATAAAAAGATGCTCAATGTCATTAATTACTAGGGAAATGTAAGTTGAAAGCACAAGACACCAATTCACAGCTAGACAGACAATAACAAGTGTTGGTGAGGATGTGGGAACCAGGAACCTCCTCCATTCACTGCTTGTGGGAATGTAAAATGGTGCCGCCATTTTGGAAAGTGACTCAACAGTTTCTCAAAGGTTGAACTTAAAGTTACCACATGACCGAGCAATTCTTTCTGCCCAAGAGAAACAAAAACATTTATCCAGCCAAGATTTACAGACCAATGTTCTTAGCAACACTGCACACAATAGGCAATAAATGGGAACAACTCAAATGTCCACCAACTGGTAAGACGACAGATAAAACGTGGTCTATACATACTATTTAATATTCTTTGCCAATAAAAAGGAACAAAGTACTGACACGCTACAACACAGATACATCTCAAAAACGTTATGTTCACAGAAACAGAAGACTACATGTCAAATGGCTCCACCGATATGAAACGTCCAGAAATGGCAAATTTATAGAGACAGAAGGTATATTTTCAGTGGTTGCCTGAGGCTGGGGGCTGGGGCTGCAAATGGGCTGGAGGGAATCTAACTGGGTAGATGGAAATGTTCTAAAACTGATTTATGGTGATGTGTGCACAACTTGGTAAATTTACTGAAAAAAATCATTGAATTATATACTTGAAATGGGTGAATCACATGTGATATGTACAACATGCCTCAATAACGCTACGTATTTTAGAAAGGGCAGGTTCGGCGTGTCCTGTTCTGGCACTTCTCCTACACTATTTGGACTCCTCACCACCACCTTGGCAGGCACATGCTTTCATCCACATTTTGCAAACGGGGACAGACTCAGCACAGACTCGGCAATTCAAACACAGGTCTCCTGACCCCGACCATGCCTTGTGCCCTTCTTCCACAAGAAGCAGTCTCACAGTCAGGTCATGGGTCTCTCCGAGGTCCACAGGTACTTGGTTGCCTCTAACTTTGTTAACCTAAAGGGGCTCCTTGTTAGACTCAGTATTGACTGCTACTCAAAACAAGTAAGCGTAGGGTTAAACCAAGTCAAATACTTGGGAATGGTGCTAAAAGCCACTTGAATTACTTCCTTTGCACTATCTGGCCCATATGTTATTTTCCCCTGAAAACCAGAAAAGCCTACGAAGCAGTATGTGAGGACGGTATTGAGCAAGATTCTATAAAGAAGGCAAGGCCCTCTGGGCCACTGAGCAGACACTGCCATGACTCAGCTTGGTTCACAGCTTGTGTTAGGAGTTCTGACGACAGGCCTGTAAAGCATCCCGTGATTCCCTGATGCAAGCCACTGTCCGACAATGCCTGCCTGTGATGCTGCCACCTCAGGCCAGCTGTGAGCCAAATGAGAACCACCACTTTAGAACAAAGGTTAAACTCAACTGGCACATTCCGGTCATGGTCAGTGGAAAGGGGTCCACTTGCGAGCCAGGTAAGGATCTGAGAGAGAGAGGCACCTCCTGGTCTGCTCATTGACGGATGTGTGCATATTATCACTTCCTGGTACATACTGTGTGCTGCCTGGGTGAGGCAGTCCCTGGGTCAGGGACTTTGCAGAGTTGCCTCACTGAGCCCACCACCAACTCGAACTTTCCAGAGGATAATCAGAGGTTTAAAATGAGATGGCGGGGGGTGGGTGGTAAAGTTGAAAAAAAAAAAGAAAATAGAGACAGAGAGCAGTGGTTGCAGGGGGCTGGGATGGGAGCAGGGACTGACAGCAAACCGGTATGAGGGAACTTTCTAGAATAATGAAAGTGTCCTAAAAATGGACTGTGGCCATGCTTGCAGAGCTGTATAAATTTGCTGAAACTCACAGAAAGTATACAATTATAACAGATGAACTGTAGGACATGTAAAGGTATGCCTCAATAGAGCTGTTTTAAAAAGTGGTGATTGCACCCATTTTTTAAAAAATCTATAAAATCAAGTGCTCCTGCATGGCTCAGTCAGTTAAGCATCCAACTGATTTCGGCTCAGGTCATGATCTTATGGCTCGTGGGTTTGAGCCCTGTGTCGGGCTCTGTGCTGACAGTGTGGAGCTTGCTCTCTCTCTCAAAAGTAATAAAAACATTTTTTAAAATCTATAAAATGAAAACTGGTCTTTTTTTTTTTAACTTTTTAATGTTTATTTATTTTTGAGAGCCAGAGCATGAGCAGGGGAAGGGCAGAGAGAGGAGACACAGAATCTGAAGGAGGCTCCAATCTCTGAGCTGTCAGCACCCAGCCCCATGTGGGGCTCGAACTCACAAACCGCAAAATCATGATCTGAGCCGAAGTCGATGCTTAACCAACTGAGCTACCCAGGTGCCCCTAAAGGTGGTCTTTTAGAAACGTGATGACTCTGTCGCTTGGCCCTCTATCACACGTCTTTCTCCCAGTTCCAACAAGAAGAGTCAGTTCTAGGCTTCTCCTTCTCCCTCTCTGCCTCAACTGAAACCCGCCTATCTGCCTCCCAGCTCCTGGGACAGATGCTCTTAAAGCTTCCAGGAGGAGGTGGCGGCCCCCTTTCTCTCCGCCGCCACCCAACTCCAGACCAGACCAGCGGAGTGGGGGGGGGGGGGGGGTGTCTGCCAACACATGGCAAACCTTGGAGCCCCATTGCCAGCAACGGCCTCAAACCCTCCCAACCCCCATCCTTTGAGTGACACCTGGTCACATGTGCCTCTCCTCAATTCCTGTCACCCCCAAAGTCCCCAGGGGGCCGTGAACTTCGCCAGCAATCTATTTCAACAGCCGCCCCCACGGTTCCACCTGAGGTCTTCCTCCTCCACATGCTCAGACCTGTCCTGAAAGAAACCCTCCTCCAACCCCAGTTCCTCCTGTAGTGGCCCATTCCATTCCCCTTGACAAGCCTGTCCCCGAGTGCTGTTTGCACTTCCGGACCTCTCCCTCTCTCCTCCGCCCGGACACTGCAGGCACTTGCCCTGGCGAGGCCTTACCTCCCCCCTCTCCCCCGCAACCGGCTGAGGGCACCAGATGCAGACCTTCCACCCACCTCGCCTCAGACCAACCCCCTCGAGGCCATCCAGTAATCCCACCCCAAAATGGAAACCAGAGGAACCCAGTTTGTCAAGCCAAAACATGATTTAAATAACCATCATCACGCACACAGCAAAGCACTCAGCAGTGATTTAAATTGGGCCTGGTGTCCCCGTCCTTCCGCAACAAAAGGAATTTGCGGGAACAAGCGCTGTGTCAATCCAAGAAGGTAAACCTCCATCCAAACATAGGTTGAAAAGTCTGTGTAGGTTCTAGGAGGAGAGTTCTTTCAAATGCTCTTTTAATGATTAGTCTCCAAAGCCAAGAAGGCCAATGTTGGCAGCGGCTGAGGACAGAACCAGGCCAGTAGTGCTAAGTGCTGAGTTCAGCGATGACTCAGTGCTCGCGTTTCCTCCGCTCGGCCTCTGTCCTCTTTACTCAAGGATGAGTGTTTTTCACTCTTTCTTTTGGGAAGCGAGTGCTTCCCTTCATTCTGTTTTGATATTATTTTACCAGGGGAAACTAGCACCCTTCAACAACCACAAGAAAAAACAGAAAGGGTTTTCTCAGAGGAAAGGGTCATTGGATCCCTATACTTAATAATGTTTAACCAATAATATTCTTTCTAAGTGGGTTGTACAAAAACCAGCGTGGCAAGGGGTGCTTGGGTGGCTCCGTCGGTTTCAAACATCTGACTCTTGATTTTGATTCAGGTTATGATCTCATGGTTCAGGAGTTCAAGGCCCTCATCAGGCTCCATAGCATGCAGCCTGCTTGGGATTCCCTCTGATTTCCCTCTCCCTCTGTCTCTCTCTTCCTCTCTCTCAAAATTAAATAAGTAACATTTAAGGGGCGCCTGGGTGGCTCAGTCGGTTAAGTGTCTGACTTCGGCTCTGGTCATGATCTCAAGGTGCATGAGTTCGAGCCTGGGATTCTCTCTCCCTCTCTCTCTCTCTGTCCCTTCCCCACATGTGTGTGCACTCTCTCTCTCTCTCTCTCAAAATAAATAAACTAAAAAAAAAAAAAAAAAAGACTGACTGATGAATCAGCCTGTTCACCATCGGTGACCTGTATTTAACACCTTATCTTTCTCCTGCCTGGGAGAGGGAGGAGAAAATTGAGAGACGGATCAGCCAGGTACTCAGGTTGCTCCTCCGTAAATGGGTCAGGTCTGTGGTTAAGTACTAAGATGTTACAAGGGATCATCTTGCCATGACAACAACGTTTCAGTCAAGCCAAAGTTCTTGTTCGGCAAACACACAAAAACATTCACGAAACAGGTCATTCAATCATCATCACGTTCCGGAGCTGGTAGGGAGGTCTTCTAAACCAGCGCCCTGCCTAACAGATAACGAAAACAGACAGCCCCGGAGGGTAACGCGCGAGCAGCGCTGCCCAGGCCGTGGGTGCACAGACTCCAGGCCTGCGCTGTCCCGCACAGCAACTCCCGGGGCAACCGAACACTTCAAGTACGGCCCGTCCAAACTGCATAGATCGTCAATGTAAATGCATACCAGATTCTGATGATATAGCGTAAAAAAAAAAAAAAAAAAAAGGTAAAATATCTCATCATTAACTTTTTATATTGACTACAGTGAAATGATAGTTTGCATATATTGGGATAAATAAGATGTAGCAAAGTTACTTTCATCTGTTTCTTTTTATTTCTCAAAAATGTGGTTGGGGCACTCGGGTGGCTCAGTCGGTTAAGCATCTGACTTCGGCTCAGGTCATGATCTCACGGTTCGTGAGTTCAAGCCCCACATCGGCTCTCTGCTGTCTGTGTAGGGCCCGTGTCCGAGCCTCTGTCCCCCTGTCTCTCTACCCCTCCAGCATGCACATGGTCTCTCTCTCTCAAAAATAAACGTTAAAAAAAAAATGTGGCTGCTAGAAATTTTACCACAACGCATGTGGCCCTCCTACTAGACAGCGCTGTTCAGAGCTAGTCAGCCCAGGTTTGATCCAGGCTCAACCACCTGCCATCAGTGCCTCACTGGGTGGAGGACTGACTTTCTATGCCTCAGTCCTCTCGTTCACAAAGAGGAAACAAGAACTGGGCCTACTGTGCATTGCTCCACGACGACGGGGTGAGATGAGTTCACTTGTGGAAGCTCTCTTAGACGAGAAGCCAGCACACCCTGCATCCTGTTTCTGAGAATTGACAGATTAACTGATGGTTTAAGCAACAACTCTACCGAACTAAAAAACGTCACATAGAAGTCAGCTTTATAAAATATACAACCCGTGGTGAGCCACAGTCGGTTAAGCATCTGACTTGGGCTCAGGTCATGATCTCCTGGTTCACCGGTTCAAGCCCCGCGGTTGGGCTCTGTGCTCACAGTTCAGAGCCTGGAGCCTGCTTCGGATTCTGTGTCTCCCTCTCTCTCTGCCCCTCCCCTGATCATGTTCTATCTCTCCCTCTCAAAAATAAACATTAAAAAAAATAAAACAAAATATACAACCCAGTGGTATCCAGGATATTCATAAAGTTGTGTAACCATCACCCTCTCTAATTCCAGAACATTCTTATTACCCCAGAGTCACTCCCCATTCCCCCCTCCACCCAGACCCTGGCAACCACCGATCAACTTTCCATCTCTACAGATTTCCCTATGCTGGCCTTTCATATCAGTGGGATCCTATGCGGTCCTTTGTGACTGGCTTCTTTCACTCAGCATGTTTTTACGGTTCATCCACGCTGAAGCCTGCTTCAGTACTTCATTCCTTTCTGTGGCCAAATAATACCCCTTGAATGGACGTACCACATTTGTTGATGGACAACATCCGTCAGTTGATGGACATTTGGACTGTTCCCACTTTTTCACCAGCATGAACAATACTGCCATGAACATTCATGTACAAGCATCTGTGTGGACACATGTGTTCATTTCTCTGGATGCATACCTAGGAATGGAACTGCTGTGTCACGTGGTGACTCAACGTCTCACCTTTTGGGCAACTGCCAGTGTTCCAAAATGGCTGCACCATTTTACGAGCCCCCCATTTCTCCACATCCTTGCCAACACACATCCTTTAGCCAGCCTTGGGGAGTATGAATGACTTTTTAAAAAGTCTGTTCTATTGACAACGTGCAGGATTGTTTACAGAATACCAGGGTCATAAAGAAAAGCATTAGTCATGGTCTTACCTGGTGCCTATAATTATACCAGCCATTTGAACCTGCGACAATCACCACCCAGTGCTTGCCCCCGTCCTCGGGATCATCCATGGGAACAGCACCGATTCCCAGGACCACGCTGAGCAACACAGCTCCTTCCCAAATCATTCTGTGCCTCAGAGCTCAACGGCAGGAACCTGGGGAGAAAAAAGCAGAGAGTCAAGCAAAAAAGGAATGACAAAAACAGAATATTGTTGGCCCCTGAGGAAATATCACAGCAAATGGGTCAAAAAGAGAAGACCAGTTAGTCATCAGATAGAACAGGCTAAGGACAAAAATGAGGACTGAGCAGAATTTTATCTTTAGCTCTGTGGCCCCTTTCCCTAAGGGGAAAAAGGTCTACTCATATCTCCCTCACTACAGGTTGAAGTTATGGGTATAAACCAAAGAATACTGTGAAAACTCTTTAAAAAGTTTTTGTCATGGGCACCTGGGTGGCTCAGTCGGTTAGGCGTTTGACTTCAGCTCAGGTCATGATCTCGCGGTTCATGAGTTCGAGCCCCGTGTCGGCCTCTGTGCTGACAGCTCAGAGCCTGGAGCCTGCTTCGGATTCTGTGTCTCCCTCTCTCTCTGCTCTTCCCCTGCTCTCGCTCTGTCTCTCTCTCTGTCTCTCTCTCTCTCTCTCAAAAATAAACAAACATTAAAAAAACTTAAAAAGTTTTTATCACAACTTGGAATACAGCAGATAAAACTCACCACCACCACCAACAAAACTCACTGTATTAGAAGAATGTCTACCACCCTGTATGAAATGTTTGCAAGGAAAGAATACATATGTAATGTGTGCGTAGAAAAATGTGGAGGGCAGACATAGAAATTTAACAGTAGATAGTGATTGGCGGCAGGTAGAATTCAGGATGATTTCCTCCTAGCTCTCTTTTTACTACAATTAACAGATATTATTATGCAATAAAGTTCGTATAAATTCAAACACTGAGGGGCAATTTATAAGTTTGAGTGACTTACCTGGACGAGCTATAGTCAAACATTGGCAGCTCAGCTCAATGCCTTTGTACAATATTTACAACCATACACGAATTCAGTAAAGCAGGCAGAGCAAATGTTTTATTCCTTGTTATAGGAAGGGGATATTAAAGCAAGAGAAGTGACTTGTCCAATATCCAGTCAGCCAGCTCTGGCCAGAGACCAGAACCCATGCCTTCTGAATTCCTGGTTCAGGCTTTCTGCCACACAGTTCTACATTGAGACTTTATTCTTTTTTTTTTTTTTTTTTTTTTAATTTTTTAACATTTATTTATTATTGAGAGACAGAGATAGAGCATGAGCATGAGAGGAGCAGAGAGAAGGGGAGACACAGAATCTGAAGCAGGCTCCAGGCTCTGAGCTGCCAGCACAGAGCCCAATGCGGGGCTCGAACTCACGAACTGTGAGATCATGACCTGAGCTGAAGTCGGACACTTAACCAACTGAGCCACCCAGGTGCCCTGAGACTTTATTCTTAATGAAGTACATGCCCAATTTTATACTGCACGGCCAGAACTTTAAAGTTTTAACGCATAAGAGGCAGTACCCAGGCCGAGTCCCGGCCACTTTGCCTTACTCAGATCAGACACTGCCCTGTGTCTGAATGTTATTCTAAAATAACAGCCTTCCTGTGACAGATACCAGGCCTGTCACACTGAGAGAAGAGGAAAACCAGTCTCTGAGATGTAGGGATTCGGCAGAACAGTCTGCAAAGCTGACCTCTGACACTTATGCCATTTGTCAAATAGGGCTCACTCACCCATTCACTTACTCATTCATTCATTCACCCAGTTGGCCAGAGTCTCCTGGACACCCACTCTGGCAAAAAACATGCTGGATGCTCTGAACGTAGCAGGACAGGACAAAGCCTCTATCCTTGGCGAGCATGCTGCCAGCTAAGGGATGAACCACCTAAAAGCCTAAGAAACAATCCTTAGCATTCTGTACCTAACACTGCTAAAATTCAAAAATGGATTGAGTAGTGGATTTTCCCCCCAAAAGTGAGGAAACAGGAAGCCCTGAATCCAATAAAAGTTTAAAAACCTAACAGTGTCTTAGTCCAGTGCTTCTCCAACCTGACCGTGACCCACATCCTCTGGACATCTTGTTAGGATGCAAATTCTGACTCAGGAGGCCTGGGCTGGACCTGAGTCTCTGCATTTCTAACGAGCTACAGGTGATGTCTAGGACTATCTTTTGATGCAACAGCGTTCTTCATTAACTTTGGCGGGCTCTAGTTCACCTCTGGCCCAAAGCCTCATGACCTGAGGCTACTCTTTCCCCGCCACCCCCTCCAGGGTGATAGCCCCTCCAGGAACTCAATTCTTAACGTGCAACCTGAGTTGGTGCTAGATCCACATTTCTTTAGCACCACGCAAGGTCTTCCACAGATGAACGGGGAACCACGATAAGGTGCCCCAGATTTGTGTTTAAGCTTATTCAGAAATGGCCATGCTTTTTGTTTGTGCTTGTTTTAGAGTGAGAGAGGGCAGGAGCAGAGGAGGGGGACGGCGGGGGGAGGGAGGGAGAGAGAATCTCAAGCAGGTTCCATGCTCACTGTAGAGCCTAATGTAGGGCTCAATCCCACGACCCTGGGATCATGACCTGAGCTGAAATCAAGAGTCGGATGTTCAACTGACCGAGCCACCCAGATGCCATAGTTGGTCTGTTTTTTAGTATGGTATATGACAGATGAAGTCAGAGAACAGATGAGGGCAGTAGACTGCCCAGGCGGCCATCCTGGTACCCAAACCAGCTGGCCTATTAATGTATTAATGTGCACATGAGGACACTCTCCCAAGTCCTCTGGACCTGATGGGGGCTCGCCATGGGGCTGGGAGGTAACGGCAGAGGTGACGTTGACGACGGAGATGTCCCCCTCAGGAGCTCTTTGAACCCAAGCTTGCCAGGCGGCCTCCTTACTGCAGTTAAGCCTCCTTGGGAAGCCTTCCCCCGGGCCAGCAGCTGGCACCTTTCTTCTCTAAAAAGCTGGACAGAACTATTTTGCCTTGCAGATCGCACCATCTCCCTCAAAACTGTCCGGCTCTGTCGCTGTCCTGTGCGCACAGCCAGAAACCATACATAAACCAGTGGGCGTGGTGATGTTCCAATAAAACCAAGATCCGGTCTCTCTGACCCGCCCCAGGGAGCGAGAATATACTCCCAGCCAGCCCACAGGACGTGACAGGCACAGCGGCCAGTTCTTATCGTCTTCCATCGGCAGTCATTAAGCGGGCTCTCTGGTGTGCACACCAGTCTCTTCCAAGTTTGGTTCACGTGACTTAATCACAAGGAGGTTCATTCCTCTGGAGGCCCTGCCATGTGACTTTTTCCCTTCACGTTTAGGGACAAAAAGAATATGTAAAGGGACGCCTGGGTGGCTCAGTAGGTTAAGCATCCGACTCTTGATCTTGGCTCAGGCCATGATCTCACGGTTTGTGAGATGGAGCCCCTCTGTCGGGCACTACGAGGGCAGCATGGAGCCTGCTTGGGGTTCTCTCTCTTGCTCCCTCTCAGCCCCTCCCTCTCTCTCTCTCAAAATACATTAAAAAAAAAAAAAACCAGAATCAAGAAGTTGGCCTGACTATGAACCCCAGAAGGGACACCACCAGCTTAACTGCCTATATTGGCAAACAATACAGCAGGCACCAAAAAACCACCGCCAGGTTATTTTTACAAATTCAAATTCATCTGTCATTCTTTTACTAATACACTAGCATGCTACCCCTCAGTGGGGAAAACTGCTTTATTAATATGCAAGTGACATTTTCATAGCTAACATTTGGCAACGGTTCCTGTCTGCGATTTTTTGTTGTTGCTGTTTCTTATAAACACGCAGGACGGTTCCTTGAACAGAATGGCAAGTTAAAGGCCTCACAGTATGACACTGATGGAAAGTGTCACTTAAAAAAACACGTGTGTTAATACCATTTGGGGAAACATATTGGGGTCTAGAATGAAGATGAGTAACATAAGCTTTCCACTGCCCTCAGCAAGAACACGTCTCAAAGCAGCCAGCCTCACCCGGCCATTTCCTGATCAGCAATACTCTCGACAAAGTCCAAGCATCAGGCAAAAGTCACAAATAATCTCGTGACATGCTTGTGATTCTTGTTCTGTCAAAGAGAAAAGTTCACGAAGGCAAAGTAAATGATCCCTGCTGAACTAGCTCTTCAGGATGGCTATATTCTTTTAGTTTATTAATTTATTTTGAGAAAGAGATAGAAAGTGAGTTGGGGAGGGGCAGAGAGAGAGAGGAGAGAGAGAGAGAGAGAGAGAGAGAGAGAGAGAGAGAGAGAATCCCGAGCAGGCTCCACACTGCCAGCACGGGGCCCAATGCAGGGCTTGAACTCATGAACTGTGAGATGATGACCTGAGCCGATACCAAGAGTCAGACACTTAAGTGACTGAGCTGCCCAGGCACCCCCATGATGGCTATTTTTACAGTCCGACCCACCCACCCACCCATCCATCCAACAAACACAGCACAGAACAGCGAACTAAATGACAGAACCCTTCACTGAGCTGACATTCTAGTGGGAAGACACACGACTGAAATCCACACGTTGTCAGGGGAGATGACCATCAGGAGCAAATATAAGGCAGGAGGCAGAGTCCAGTAGAAGTGGGAGGCATTATTTTTCAAAAGGGAAAGACTTGTCTACGGCCACACCACCCTAAACGCACCCGATCTCGTCAAAAGGGAAAGACTTTAAGGAAGTGAGGAAGCCCACCCATTCTAATGGCAAAATGTGTCCTCCACAGAGGGCTGTCGAGTTAAATCAGCCACGGCACACGCTTGCGATGGGGCACTGTTTTAACCTGTTTTAAAACAGTGGAAAGATCTCCAAGGGGACTGTAGTGGGGATGTGTTTAGTCTGCTAACCATCTGTGGGGAGAAAATGACACAGACGCATGTTACCCCTACCAGAGGAGAGAAGGTCTCCCCTACAGAGACACGTGTTCATATGCTGCACAGGGCGGCAGAGTGGGATGCTTGCGGGTTTCTGCAATGAGCCGCGCCACGTTCACTCCACCCAGTCCTCGCGAAAGCCTGTGAGCCAGTCTCATCGCTCTATTCAGAGCTGAGAAAAGCGAGGCCGGACAGGCAGACAAATGCGCTGGTAAGCGGCAAGCCTGGGGCTGACACACAGATCTGGTCCAGAGACTGCTTTTGTCGCTGTGTCACCTTGCTCGTCACAAAAAAAGAGCTGTTTATGTGGATGTCTGCAAAACCGGGTAACCACAGGTGGGTGCACCGCACCCCCTACCCAGGGCCCAACCCCTCCACCAGCAGGTCGTCCGCGGTGCTCCTCACCACCTTACTATTTTAAGGCACTTGTGGGCCATCTGTACAAGGAGCTCTTCTCTTAAAAGAACCTACCAAAGGAGAACCTGAACCACACAAAGTCAAGACCATCGGTCAAACCTTTACGAATGAATTTTACCCGCCTCCAATGACAAGTCCTCTGCTGTTCCCACTAGCCCTGCGTCTCTCTCAGGCTACAGGGTTACACAAGGTCAGTAATTCCATCAAAGGACTCCACTTGACTTGAAGTATACTAGCAAGTAAGGTTCCATTCATTTGCTAGGTGTGGGACAGCGTGCCCATTCTAGATAAACTGTCACCAGCAATACAAGTAATGAGGCCCCAATCACAGGACTACCCTAAGTAGCACAGTCAAGTTCAAACCAACGTCTGACACCAAAGCCCACACCTTAACCACCACTGGGTGTGACCTCAATGCCAGTCCCCAATTTGCTACTGACTCTTTAGAAGCAGGGAACCATCAAAGCCAAGCAAAGCAGCTAGCTAGTCAAGGACATCGGAAAAGAACCTTCCGATCCTGAAGGTCTTTGATCCTGCTCTCTACTCTCCAGGGGCTTACAATAAGATCAACATTAGTGGACCCTGACTGACAGTATGCAAGACACAGGGAGAGAGGATAAGGACCCATCCTTGACCGAACTGGAGTCAAGTCCCTCTGAGCCCCCTTCTCACTAGGTCTTGGCCTGGTGAGCTCAGTTTAGCAAGAATCAAAGCCCCCCTTTGATATCTAATCAAGTTCCACTTAGTAATTTTCCATCCACTGACCCCGTCCACCTATAAATCCTAGCTATCCTTGCTGTATTCTGAGTTGAGCTCAGATCTACACTCAAGCCACCTGTCCCTAATAAAACTGCTGGAATAAAACCTGTCTTGCTGTTTTTAACAAGCGTGTAGTGCCAAGTTCTAACATAGGACACACAGCTACTAACTCACAGGAGAAGCTTCCGTCTCTAGGGAATTGTCTATCTGTACAATGATAGTAGAACTAAATTATTTAGGGCAGATTCAGCTCTCAAACCTTTAAACTTCCTGTCTGAAGAGTGAGATTAAAACAAATCCAACTGGATCGTATCTTAAATCTCAATTGAAAACTGTATCTTATTCAGGGTAATCAATATTTTTCCTATAGGGAAAATTTCTGAGTCCGTGGCAAACTGAATTCTAGATTAGAGTACGTCCTTCAAGGTTACCTAATTCTGACTCTATGGAACTTTTTCTTCACATCTCTGTAAACTGGATTAACAGCAATGCAAACAATTCTTTTTTTTTTTTAAATTTTTTTTTTTTTTTTTTTTTTTCAACGTTTTTTATTTATTTTTGGGACAGAGAGAGACAGAGCATGAACGGGGGAGGGGCAGAGAGAGAGAGGGAGACACAGAATCGGAAACAGGCTCCAGGCTCCGAGCCATCAGCCCAGAGCCTGACGCGGGGCTCGAACTCACGGACCGCGAGATCGTGACCTGGCTGAAGTCGGACGCTTAACCGACTGCGCCACCCAGGCGCCCCAACAATTCTTTTTTTTTAATGTTTATTTTTGAGAGAGAGAGAGAGAGAGAGAGAGAGAGCGCGCGCGCACAAGCGGGAAAGGGGCAGAGAGAGAGGAAGGCACAGAATCTGAAGCAGGATCCAGGCTCTGAGCTGTTAGTACAGAGCCTGATGCAGGGCTCCAACACATGAGCCGTGAGATCACGACCTGAGCCAAAGTCAGCCCCTTAACTGACTGAGCCACCCAGGCACCCCAAACAATTCTTATCTAAAGATATACAAATGAATTCTATCAAGCTGAGGTTCAGATGATTTCTGGTTGTAGAAAGAAGCCAGTTTTGCCTGCCATTTGCATATTTATTTCATTATTTCTGATCTACAAATATATCCATAGCATGGAGTCGCCTTTGAACTGGTTGTAACCACCGCACTGTTTCAATGTAAGTTAAATGTAATCTTTACTACTTGTTCACCCTTGTATCTATAGAGTGACGACTTTACCTTTTTAAAAATTATTTTTTAACATTACAAAAAGTCTGAGCAATTGAAACACATTTCAAAATGGACAGTCGATAAACACTTTTAAAATCTCCTAACGGTTAGAATAATTTTGGAATTTAGCAAAGTAAAATTTGCCCAATGGTTAAGTTTATCCAAATTTTTATTTTCACGGCTATCTGACACTTGAATTCCTTTTACCAAAATTACTATTTTTGAAACCTGATATCAGTTTAGTTTGTAGAATTTTACCAAAATGACTGAAAGACTTTTACAGTTAGATGTTAATTTTTTTTTTTTTTTTTTTTTTTTAAATTTTTTCCCAACGTTTTTTATTTATTTTTGGGACAGAGAGAGACAGAGCATGAACGGGGGAGGGTCAGAGAGAGAGGGAGACACAGAATCGGAAACAGGCTCCAGGCTCCGAGCCATCAGCCCAGAGCCTGACGCGGGGCTCGAACTCACGGACCGCGAGATCGTGACCTGGCTGAAGTCGGACGCTTAACCGACTGCGCCACCCAGGCGCCCCTAGATGTTAATTCTTAACTTAAATTTTGTTAATTTATACTTCAAGAAATTGAAGGGTAGGGGCACCTGGCTGGTTCATTCAGTTAAGTGTCTGACTCTTAGTTTCGGCTCAGGTCATGATCTTTCGGTTCATGAGTTCAAGCCCCTCAATGCGTTCTGCACTGGCAGTGGGGAGGCTGCTTGGGATTCTCTCTTTCTATCTTCCCCCTCCCTTGCTTGCTCTCTCTCTTTCTCTTTCTCTCTCTCAAATAAATAAACTGTAAAAAAAGAAACTGAAGGGTAAACATTAAATTACAGAAATGTACAAAATATAATGTAAAACAACTGTTTTATCATTAAGCCCATGAACTGTTAATATTTTGCAAATCTGTGAAGAGTCTTTCCCCATAAAACTAATAAAATGTAACAGATGAAATTTGTTTCCATATCCTGTTCTATTCTCCCCACACCACAAGATAACCACAATCGTAAGTTAGCATTTCTTTTCATTCACTTTATTATACCTTTAAAAACACATTATGTGCACTTTATAAACATTCCCTTCTAAAGGACTTTTAGGCAGTTTCAAAACATTATCGCTATAAACAAAGTTGCAACAAACATCCTAATACTCCTCTCCTTGAATACACATGTATATTTCTTTAGGCTACTTTCTAGAAGTGGAACCACTAGGTCTTCAGATATACTCATTTCGCTAGTAGCTATACTGTTCTAAGATACACTTCTATCAGTAGTGAATCTTTCCCTCAAATACCTATCATTTCTTTTTTTTTTTTTTAAATACCTATCATTTCTTAACTGCACTGAACTTTATAATTCCTAATCTGATGGACATAAAGTGATCTAATTATAGGTTTAATTTGCATTTTCTGGATAACAAGAAAATTTAAGTGTTATCATCGGCTTAACCTTTCAGATTTCAACATCTTTGATACATGTGACAACTCCCCCATCATTAACCGCGATGTGAATTACCGTCTACAAAGCAACTTCTGCAGTTAAAAAAAGAAGTGCTGGGTGGTTCTTCTCGAGATAGTGTACAGGTTGGAAAACTCAAGAAACAGCATTCACTTCAATATACTTCTACTGAACAATATTGGGTATGGTGTATTTCACCTCCTTAACAGTTCAGAACTTTTTCTCTTCTCTTCTCCTTCCCAACTGCAACTGTTTTTCAAAAAGCCTCACCGATTCTCCTGGGAATTACTGCCTGTGCTCCCTGCTGTGACCTCTCTCCAATATTTTCCCACACTACAGACTACCTAACGTACACACCTACTGAATTCAGCTTCGCAAGCTTCCAGGACAAGATCTAAACCTCTTACAGCAGCACAGGACGCCTTGCAGGATATATGGCTATCTTCTCATGAAACAGAGCTCATGAAATCCACCACCCACATGAAATCCCTTGTTCCAACCAGGTTTCAAGATTCGAGTCCAAAATCCTTGCTCTCTCTATGCCTTCACCCACTGTTTTCCAGGTGAAACGTTCTTCTCCATCACACTAGCTCTTGTGCATCCCTCAAACTAAGTTCTGCCTCTTCCCACAAATCTAGATTTGGGCTAGATTTGCCAACGGGCTGCCCCAGGGCAAACCCTTTTAACACCGGACCGGTTCTCTATAGGCTGCCTCTCCCCTTCACAAATGCCCCCTGCTCAAAGAGCTTAGTAAGGCTCAATAAACGTTTGCTAACTAATGGAACCCTACAGTAAAAGAGCTGAGCTACGCCACTCACCACGTACACAGTGCAAGTCTCAAACCCCAGGCATTTATTTGCATCTATAAAACGAAGCACGTGGTAAAAGTTCCTTTTTCCAACTCCCAGATCCTACAATTCTTGGCCTGGAATGACCCATGTCGGTACAACCTCACCTCTAATAGTTAGGGGCAGGGGACCAAACCAAGCTTTCACTTTCATGCTTGAAGTGAATCATCCTGTGAGTCCCACCAGCTCAAGTCTCTGGGAACTAGGGCACCTCTAACTTCTGGGAAAGGATGTTTTTATACGTTTGGGTATTTCTGTTGTGGTAATTAAGTGGGTGGAAATGGATGCAACCCTCCGCATGAAAAACACCAAGAAGCTGGGGCGCCTGGGTGGCCCAGTCGGTTCAGTGTCCGATTACGGCTCAGGTCACGATCTCACCGTTGGTGAGTTCCAGCCGCCCTCCGGCTGGGTGCTGACAGCTCAGAGCCCGGAGCCTGCTGGGGATCCTGCGTCTCCCTCTCTCACGGCCCCTCCCCCGCTCGTGCGCGCTCGCTCAATCTCTCTCTCAAAAAATAAACATTAAAAAAAAAAAAAAAAAAAAAAAGGCACCAAGAAGCTGAACTGCTCCTAGATCCTGAAGGTCGGAACCAAGCCCCAGACCCTGCCCGGCACGCCCTGCCTGTGGGACCAGAGCAAAATACTCTCTCCGCGCGCCCGCTTCTCCCTGCGCCTGGGAAGAAGAGCCTGGGCTTCCAGCCAGAGCTCGCGCAACAGAGGGCCCCCATCAGCCCACGACCACCCTCCGGGAGGGCGGGCTGAGAGGTCGCCGCATTTCCCTTGGGATTCACCGCTTCCCGAAATCCTCTTCCCCGGGGTGAGAAAAGGATTACTCAAAAAGGGTCGGGGAAATTGAAAATCGCGGCCGTGAGACCCAGAGCCGCGGCAGAGAAGCAACCCTGACCCGGGACGTGAGCAGAGAAGCAACCCTGGCCCGGGACGTGCGGCCTAGCCCGGGTCCCCGGATGGGGCTTGTAATTACCTGCAGCAGACGGACCGCGGAGGCGGCGGCAGCGGCGGGCGGCAGGACCGTGGGAACTCCTCGCGGCGCGCAGCCTCAGACGAGCCACCTCGTGATGTCCGCCCTGCAGTGATTGCGGAGCAACGGCCGGCTCCAGACTTTAATGGCCAGCCGCGCTGCGGTGATTGGTGGAACTTCGGGGTGGGCGTCTGAGAAAGCCAATGGAAGGCGGGGCGAGGCGGGGCCGGCAAACCAAAGGGACTACAAGTCCCAGCATGCACCGGCCGGGGCTTCTAAGCCAGGGTCTCGCTAAGCCTGGGGGACAGGGTTAGCAACGAAGTAGGGTTGGGGGGTCCCGGGGTGCGTGGGACCTCCTGGTGATGCAGTAATTCCAGAAGTGTCCACCAAAGGATCAAAACCAGCGCGCGGAGCACTTTGACCCAGTGGCTTCCAAACTCGTCGCACTTTGGAATCGTCTAGGGAAGCTTCAAAAGTACCGAATGGCCCTGTGTCACCCCAGACATGTTGTGAGTTCCTTGGTCTGCACGTGTCCTGGGTTTTGGAATCTTTAAAGATCCCCCGGAGATTCGGATATGCGGATCCGTTCAATCCTCGAGACAACCCTATGAGCGATAGGCACTGTTATTGTGGCCCTGGCTTTGCAGGTAGGACGACTGAGGGAGGTTCGGTCACTCACGGAAGATAACTTAAATCTTGTGATCACATAGCTGTGAAGTGGTGGGGCCAGAACTCACACCCAGGCAGTCTAAGTTCCAGAATCCTATCCTCTTAATCCCTATGCAATGCTGTTTCTCAAATGTTTGGTATTATCTCACAAGGAAATGGGAAAAAGAAGAAATACTATGCATGCCAGTGCCATGTGGCACAGTAAATTGAACTGAATGGAATTGATGTGAGGGAATAAGGACATCAAGTGTAAGATCTAGGGCCACACTCATGGGTTGCCTCATTTGATCTTATTTTTTAATCTTTTCTTACTGTAAGTCCTGTGTCAGCAGGCCCTGGGCCTGCTCCCTATTTTTGTAAATAAAGGTCTGTGAGAACAGAGCCACTCCTACTGGCTTAGGTATTATCTCTGGCTGGTTTTGCAAACACTGCAGAGTTGAGTAGTTACACAAGAGACCATGTGCCCCACAAAATCAAAAATATTTTCTGTCTGACCATTTACGGAAAAAGTTTGCCAACCCTGAGTTAAGTACTCCTCCACACTCATAGCTTCAAAGTGACCATGATCTTTAAACCCAGCTCTGTCCAAGTCCAAAACCAGTTCTCATGACCGCTATGCTTTCACGGTCTTCCTCCGAGGGGAGTGTTGGGAGGTCATTGAATCATTTATTCAAGGGCACATTTAGTGGATTTCCCTTATGTGCCAAGTGTAGCTGAGCCTTGAGAGAAATGGGAGTCTGTTCCTTCCCCCTTGGAAATTCACTGTCTAGTAAAAGAGGAAGAGCGTGTCCTCAACCACTCCCTCAAGTCACCCAGAATAAATGGTGACATTTGGCTGGTTAGGTTTTCACAGGTGAAAGGGAAAAGAAGTGGTGGCCTGATGCCAGACATGTTTAGGCAAATGAGGGGCCAGGGAGAGTCCCTTCCATCTCCCTCAGCAACTCTGAGCTCAGAGTGTGGGACAAGAGAAGATGGCTGAAAGTTGAGGGAGGACTGACGAGCTGCTGGGGTTTGCCATGGTAATGGCCGGGCGAACCTCAGAAGAGACTGCAAGGCGGCCAGCTTAGCCCAGTCGCAATGAGGAGGCTGAGAGGAGAGGGGCCTGGAGTGAGAACCGGGTTCACGCTCTGCCGTCCAGCTACCTGGATTCCAATCCCAACTCCAGCACTTACGAGCCGTGTGACATGAGCAAGTTACTTAGCTTCTCAGTGCCTGGGTTTCCTCAACTGTAAAATGGAAGAACAGCACCTACTTTGTAAGGTCTCTTTGTAAATTACATGCCCCACGAATATTAGCTCCCCCCCGGGTGAAGAGCATGATGAGAACAAGAAGATGGGAATCTCTGACCTTGGGCACCGCGTGTGCTCTGATACCTGTACGTACATTAGCGGATGGTGTGGGAAGGGCAGCACCAGTGGGGTGCACCAGGAGGGAAGGGGGAGGCACAAAACAATTCCAGGGTGGCAGGAGGGTGGCGGGCTTCCTGTAAACATATAGGCATGGGGACACCCCCTCAAATGTCCCCAGAAGAATTCTCACAAGGAAAGTCACAGTGTGAAACTCAGAGCTTAGCGAGGCTCAAACCAGATATAAACGTGATACCGCAAGAATGCGCCAGATAACCCAGTCACCAGAGATAAGAGCACTGAGGAGCCATTTCACATTCGGTCCTTTATTTTTTTATCTAATAGTGGGAGACTATGTGCAAGATTAAGATTATAAAGCAATAAGAGTTGGAGAGAGCATGAAAGAAATTGGTTAAGTTTAGAGGAAGGTTCCTTCACCTGAGCACGACTGACATTGGGGCCGGGTAATTCTCTGCCCTGTGGGGGAGGTTGGGGGGCTGTCCCGCGCCTTGAATGATGTTCAGCAGCATCGGCATCCCTGGAGGCGATCCGGAGCACCCTCCCTTCAAGTTGTGACAACCAAAAACATCTCCAGAGGTTGCCTAAAGTCTCCCCGGGGAGGGGACGGGGAGGGGAGGGGCAAAATCCGTGCACACACACCTCCCTCCACCTTGAGAACCACTGGTTCAGAGAGAGAGAGGGCTCAACATACCATTCAGTCAGTCAGTGACTCAGTCAGTCAGTCATTCTGTTCGATGTAAAGGTTAAAGGCATGGACTCTGGATCCAGACTTCCTGGGTTTCTCCCGGCCGGGGGGGTCCTGGACCGTCCCTTCACTTCTCTGTGTTTTGTAGGGTTGTCGTTAAGTTCAAGTGACTTGATACACAAAGTGAAAAAAACTCAGAACAGAGTCTAGCCAAGTGCCAGCTATTTATTGAGTGCATGGTAAAGTGTCAGGCATTAGCCTGAGCCCTGAGGATTCCTACAGTCAATTGTCCCCACCGCAGAGAGACCGACCTTTTTTTAAATGTAACTACTTCAATTGAAGTATGTAATATTGTTGATCTAAATAAAGGGGTAAACGGAGGCAAGTGCAAAAAAGATGAGTATATTTGGGAATAGCAGAGGAATTGCAATTTGAGACAAGCAAACTGTCCCAAGCTACAGGGGAGTCCATTGAGGGTTTGGGGTAGGTTGTATTTGGGGGCAGGGGAAAGTTCAGCTAGAGGTTAATTAGAATCAAACTCAAATGGAGACCAGTTTTGAAAATGAAGGGGTTCAGGACAGCCCCCACCCTCCCAGAATGTGCCACTTTTTTTTTTTTTTAAACGTTTACTTATTTTTGAGAGAGAGAGACAGAGTGGGAGTGGGAGATGGAAAGAGAGAGAGAGAGGGAGACACAGAATCTGAAGTAGGCTCCAGGCTCTGAGCTGTCAGCCCAGAGCCCAACGCGGGGCTCGAACCCACAAACCGCGAGATCATGACCTGAGCCGAAGTCGGTCGCTCAACCAACTGAGCCACCCAGGCGCCCCTGCTCCTCTTCTTACGTGAAGTACATATGTTTCTCTGAATTCCAGACCTCTATCCCCTTTCCTTAGTTCAGCATAACTTATGTTTTGCTTGTGTTTGGAATTTCCATGTCTGTGTGGATTCCCAGTACATCATACACCATGAAACTTGATTTTCTCCTGTCAGCCTGTCTTATGTCAATTTGATTCTTAGTCCAGCTAGAAGGACCTTTGAGGGGACCAGAATTCTTGCTCCCTGACCTAGTAAAATATATATAACATAAAATTTGCCATTTAAACCATTCTTACACATACATTTCAGTGGCATTAGTCACATTCACATGGCCATGTGGCCTATCCACTTCTGAAACTTTTCATCAGCTTAAAAACTGTCCCCTTCTTCCTTGAATAAAATCCTACCTGGCTAATATCATCTGACTCCTGCTTATTCCCATGACCTCGTTTCCTGCCACCAGACTCACTCCACTCCAGCCCCTGTGGTCTTCTTGTCTTTGCCTATGCAGTTCCCTCTTCCTGGAATGCCCTTCCCCTTCCAGTTGCACAGCTGGCTCCTGCTCCTGAGAGATGATATCCTGGGCCAGCTGACCTAAGATAGCACAGAAAAGCCCGTTTACTCTATAGCCTTTCACCCCGCTTTACCATCTCTCTTTATACATTTCTTAATTTCCTATCCTAGCGCCCCAATAAAATTGAAGAGCGGAGGCCAAGTCCCTCTTATTTATTTCTATACCCCAGTGCCCCAAACAGTAGCTGCCATGTAGTAGGTACTCGGTCAATAAATATCAGTTGAATTAAATGGCAAGATAAAGGCACATTCAGGTTGCCGTGGTCCTGAACGCATGGGGGTGGGGGGTGCCGTCTATTCCTGGTTGTTTCTGAAAGATTTCCAAGCAATCAGTAAACATTTATTTAACTCTGTGGTAGACAGTGTTTTTAGAATGGCCTGCCCAAGTAACCCTGACTCATGTATAATCTCCTCCTCCTTCAGGATGGGTGAAACCTCTCCATATGATGTGTTAAAAAAGAAATGGCAGATCCAAAATGGAGTCGCTTATGCTAAGCCCACGTACCAAACCAAGACTTCGTGCCTAACCTAATTGCAGTTTCAGCCTTTCCCAAGAGTGGAATTTTAAATCAATCAGCCTGGAATTTCCTGATCTACACTAAGGAGATAATCTGCACGATAGATGCCTACCCTTCCCACCCCCATTGCCTCCCGCCCTCCAGGAAAAGTGACCTTGCCTGAAACAGTCTTGTCTTGTCTTTTGCCGATAACTTCCTTGTCCCACCCATTTCTGCCTGTAAGTCTTCCATTTTATACAGCTCTTCTGAGCCTCTTGCTACTTGCTGGCAGGGTGCTGTCTGATTCGTGAATCATTGAATAAAGCCAATTTGATCTTCAAATTTATACAGTTGAATGTTTGCCTTTTTAACAGATTACGTATCGCTCCCATGATTATGTTATGTGGCAAAGGGAGATTATCTGGGCAGGTGAGCCTACTCTAATCATGAGAGCCCTTCAAAAGCAATTCCCTACGGTTGGTGTTAGAGATTCATTGCTGATAGAGATGAAGGCACATCATAGTAATTACTCAATAGTTGTTCATTTTCGGGGCGCCTGGGTGGCTCAGTCGGTTAAGCGTCCGACTTCAGCTCAGGTCATGATCTCGCGGTCCGTGAGTTCGAGCCCCGCGTCGGGCTCTGGGCTGATGGCTCAGAGCCTGGAGCCTGCTTCCGATTCTGTGTCTCCCTCTCTCTCTGCCCCTGCCCCGTTCATGCTCTGTCTCTCTCTGTCTCAAAAATAAATAAAACGTTAAAAAAAAAAAATTAAAAAAAAAATAGTTGTTCATTTTCATCTTCATTCATCCCCACTGCACTTTCTAGATGAGTCTTACAACCATCTTGCAACCTGCCCCCTACACAGCAGCCTGGCAACTGACACTTTTAGATCTTACGCTTCTAGAAAGAAGATCTCTTCTCTGTCCTAACCAAACCTTACTGTGGCCTACAAGGCCCTCCGTGACCTGGCTCCCCTGCTCCCTCTCTGACCTCATCTTACCACCTGCCCCCTCCCTCCCCCCTTGCCAGCCACATTGGCCTCTTGGTGACCCCGAGACACGCCCATTTCATTCCTACCACAGACTCTTCCATTGGCTTTTTCCTCTGCCCGAAGGGCTCTTCCCACCGAATTCCCAAGACTTATTTATTTTTTTATTTATATTGCAAAATACAACAAGTGCACAGAAAAGTGCATAAAATGTATGTATAGTTGAATGAATAATTATAAAACAAAATCACCCATGCACCACCCAGGTCAAGAAGTAAAATGTCACCAGCACCTCAGTAGCCACCCCCCACCACTACCATATGCCCCAACCTGGCCAAAATTCCTTCCCTACCCTCCAGAGACTGACCCTGTCATTATGGATGGGGTTTGGGAGTGATGGGGTTCAGAGCTGACAGCTAAGAAAGAATTCTTGAAGACATCTTTGGTGCAAAAAGATGATTTTATTAAGGCACAGGGACAGGACCCGTGGGCAGAAAGAGCTGCACTGGGGTTGCAAAGAGTGACTGGTTATATAGTGTGGAGTTGGGGGACGTAAAGTCAAGAGGAAATTTCTTAAAGCGATTTCCATATGCGAAAGAAGACTCACAGATTACTGGAGGCTTAGCTATTGTCAAGCTAAGGTTGTTTTTCTCTCTAGCAAAGGATTAGCATTAAGACAGTAGGGAGGTCTGGGAGATTAGGCTATTCATAAGATTGCCCTTTTCTCCTAATATGACTAAGATATTTGTAAACTGATGGAGACTCGATCAGTTTAACCATTTGTTTTCTGTCCTTTTCTTTGTTCTTGGGCAGCTGGGAGAGCCTGAAGAATTTTATACATTTCCCACCTGAGGGGAGGAGGGCACATTTCTGGGGTGTCAGCTTGCCTTATGCTCTCTCATCAGTGATGACCATTATTTCCTTGCATTTCTTTGTACAGTTAGCATCTAAGTTTGTATCTTTAAACAATATAATTTGATTTCACCTCCTGCCCTCCAAGAGAGGTGAGTCTTTGAATTTACACAATTGGGATCATACTGTTCTTTTATGCCTTGTTTCTTTATTTAAAAATACTTTTTAATGTTTATTTGAGGAGAGAGAGAGGGAGAGAGAGAGAATCCAAAGCAGGCCCTGCACTGCCAGCACAGAGCCCAATGCGGGGCTCAATCTCATGAACCGTGAGATCGTGACCTGAGCCAAAACCAAGAGTCAGACGCTTAACCGACTGAGCCACCCAGGCGCCCCTTTATTTAAAAATTTTTATTACTGGGGCACCTGGGTGGCTCAGTTGGTTAAGCATCCAACTTCAGTCATGATCTCGCGTTTCATGAGTTCAAGCCCCACGTCAGGCTCTGTGCGGACAGCTCAGGTCCTGGAGCCTACTTCGGATTCTCTATCTCCCTCCCTCTATGCTCCTCCCCCACTCACGCTCTGTCTCTGTCTCTCTCTCAAAAATAAACATTAAAAAAATTTTTTTAATGTTTATTATTGAAGTACAGTTGAAATAAAATGTTATATTAGCTTCAGGTATACAACACAGAGGTTCGACAATTCTGTACGGTACATAATGCTGTAACTTTTTTATTCAAGTATAATTAACATACAATTTTATGTTAGTTTCAGGTATACAGCACATTGAATCAACAATTCTCTACATTATTCAGTGCTCACCATGATAAATGTCATCACCGTACGTTATTACAATAATAGTGACCATATTCCCTATGCCGTACTTTTCGTCTCTGTGATTTATTTATTTTATAACTGAAAGTTTGTACCTCTGAATCCCCCGTATCTATCGGGCCCAGCCCTCCACTCCCCTGCCTTCTGGGAACCATCCCTCGTATTTTAAGAGTCTCTTTGGGTTTTTTGTTGTTGTTTTTGTTTCGTTGTTCATTTGTCTTGTTTTTTAGGTTCCACACATAAGCAAAATCATATGGTACTTGTCTGACCTATGGTACTTGTCTGGTCCCTCTGTCTGACTTATTTCACTTTTGCATGACTGACTTCTTTTGGTAAATGTTACGTGGAGGACAGTCTTCCCCGCGGCCGCTTATAGAAGTAGCCCGTTCGTTCTCATTGCAGCATCTTACCTAGGATCATTTCCCGAGGAATCATCTTTCTGCTGTCAGTGAACATCTGGGCTGTTTCCAAGTCGGAGCAATGCTGACATGAATATTATTATTCCCGTGTCCTGGTGCACACTCTGTGCGAGTTTCTCTTAGGAGTACGCGGGATAAGTGACATTTCAACTTTTCTTCACAAACCCAAACCCGTTTCCAGATGGGTTGTCCCACTTCACATTCCCACTAGGCCATGTATGCAATTCTCATTTCCTCCACGACCCCACCCACACTTAGTACTGTCAGGCTTTTTACCAATCTCGTAGGTTTATAATGGCACGTCGTTTGGGATCTTTAATCCACTTGGAACTGATTTTTGTATATTGATTGAGGTATTTCCTCACTTAATTCAGTTTCGAATGTCATTTTCTCAGAAAGGCCTTCCCAAATATTAAATAACATAGACATCCTTACCCCTACCCCGCACCCTCCCTCTAGGGTCCCTTCCATCTATCACTCACCATCCTCTTACCTGGTTTTCTTTTTCTTTTTTATTTTGTTTTAAGATTTTATGTATGTATGTATTTATTTATTTTAATGCTTATTTATTTTTGAGAGAGAGCTAGCACAGGGGAGGGGCAGAGAGAGAGGGAGAGAGAGGATCCAAAGCAGGCTCCACACTGACAGCAGAGAGCCCAAAGGGGGCTTGAACCACAAACCATGAGATCATAACTAGAGCCAAAGTCAGATGCTTTAACCAACTGAGCCACCCAGGAGCCCCTGGTTTTCTTTTCTTTCTTTTTTTATTTTAATGTTTTTTGTTTTTGAGAGACAGAGAGAGACAGAGCATGAGCAGGGGGTGGGGCAGAGAGAGAGGGAGACACAGAATCTGAAGCAGGCTCCAGGCTCTGAGCTGTCAGCACAGAGCCGGATGTGGAAGTTGAACTCACAAACTGTGAGATCATGACCTGAGCCTAGGTTGGACGCTTAACCAACTGAGCCACCCAGGTGCCCCTAGTTTTCTTTTTCTTAACTTCCAACATTGTATTCTGTATTTATTTTTCTTCTGACACTGTATGTTATATTTATTTGGTTGAGTGATTTTTCTCTTCTTAACAGATACCAACTGTAGTCTAAAGGCTTTGCATGTATTCTTTTTTTTTTTTTAAGCATATATTCTTTTAATCCTTACAATAACCCCATGAGGAGCAGCCCTATATGGCAGATACTATTATTAGCCCATTCTATAGATGAAGAGACTGAGGCTGGAGAGATTAACTAACATGCCGAAGGTCACACAGCGATAAGTGGCAGAGCCAGGCAATAATGCAGGGGTTCCCTGGTTTTTGTATGGTTCTCCACTAGAATGTGAGCTCCAGAAAGACAAAAGCTGTGCACGTTTTGCTTATCTTAGTATCACTGGTGCTCAGATAATGCCTAGTAAACAGGAAGTGCTCAATATGTGCTTGTTGACTAGCCTTGGAAAAGCCCTGCTCTAAGTTCTTTTTAAGAGCTGGGTGTGGTATCTGAGAAAGATCTTCAGAATTGTAGTGGAGGCCGACTTCAGCTCAGGTCATGATCTCACAGCTTGTGGGTTCGAGCCCCGCATCAGGCTCTGTGCTGACAGCTCGGAGTCTGGATCCTGCTTCATTCAGATTCTGTGCCTCCCTGTCTCTCTCTGCCCCTCCCCCACTCACGTTCTCTCTCTGTCTCTCTCTCTCTCTCTCTCTCTCTCAAAAATAAATAAACATTAGGGGCGGCTGGGTGGCTCAGTCAGTTAGGCATCCGACTTCAGCTTGGGCCATGATCTTGCGGTCCATGAGTTCGAGCCCCACGTCAGGCTCTGTGCTGACAGCTGGGAGCCTGGAGCCTGCTTTGGATTCCCTGTCTCCCTCTCACTCTGCTCCTCTCCCGCTCATGCTCTGTCTCTCTGTCTCTCGAAAATAAATAAACATTTTTCAAAAGTTAATAAAAATAATTAAATAAATAAACATTAAAAAATTAAACAACAAAAAAAGAGAATTGTAGTGGAGAGATGATTAAATCTAGTTCTCATTGCCTGCAAATCATATTGCCTTAGAGTGCTTCCTCGATGAAGGCTAAGCCAGGCTACGTAGCCTCAGCACTATTGACAACTTCTGCTGGATAATTCTTTGTGTAGGAGACTGTTGCATGTGTGTATTACAGGATGTTTAGCAGCCTCCCCTCCCCCAGCTGTGACACTTCAAATGTCTCCAGACAGTGCCAGATGTCCTCTAGGAATTGTCATAGATCAGATCCCTAGAAGCAAAGCCTGAGAGATGATTCTAGTGCTAGTGAGCTGCAGAGGGTTCGTTCGTGGTACAGACCTGGAGGGGAGTGTTGGAAGGGGACAGGGCAAGGGAAAAGGGTCAGGAAGAAGTGGGCCTCAGGCTGATCCCATGAAGACTCTGAAGTACAGTTTTACCATAGAGGTGTTTCTACCCAGAGGCAAGAGGGCTGAGCTGTCAATTCCCGCATCAGCCAGTCACTGGCCATGAAGAGAGAGTGTTACTTCCCAGGCATCTCCTGGCAGGGGACAGCTTCCTTTAGCCCATTGGCAGGGTGGGAATTGAGCAGGGCACCAAGAACATCCCTTATACTGAAACCATCACAACTTACATGTGACGCTCAAGTCAGGTGTATATGATAGTTTTCTGGTTATTTGTTTTTGATAGACTTTCTTTTTTTTAGAGCAGGTTTTTATTTTGCTTTGTTTTATTTTAGAGAGGGAGAGTGTGAGCCAGGTAGAGGGGCAGAGGGAGAGAGAGAGAATCCCAAGCAGGCTCCATGCTCAGCATGGAGCCCAACAGAGGGCTTGATCCCACGACCCTGGGATCAAGTCCTGAGCCAAAATCAAGAGCCGGATGCTCAAACGACTGAGGCACCCAGGCGCCCCTTTTAGAGCAGTTTTAGGTTCACAGCAAAATTGAGCAGAAAGTACAGGGAGTTTCCATATATGTCCCCTATCACCCACGTGCACGGAGCCTCCCCAACTACCAACATCTTGGTCCATTTACGACAATCAGAGAACCTATGCTGACGCATCATTTTCACCCAACGTCCACAGTTTACATTAGGGTTCACTTCCGGGGTTGTTCGTTCTATGGATTTTGACAAATGTATGACGTAGCCACCATTATAGTATCAAACAGATTAGTCTCACTGCCCTAAAAATCCTCTGTTCTCTGCCTGTTCATCCCTTTCCGCCAACCCCTGGCAACCACTGATCTTTTTACTGTTTCTATGGTTTTTGCCTTTTCCAGAATGTCATATAGTTGGAATCCTACAGTATTTAGCCCTCTCAGATTGACTTCTTTTTTTTTTTTCTTTTTTTTTTTTGAAGGAATCTCGGGGCACCTAGGTGGCTCAGTGGGTTGAGCATCCGACTTCGGCTCAGGTCATGATCTCGCCGTCTGCTGTCCGTGGGTTTGAGCCTGCATCGGGCCCTGTGCTGACAGCTCAGGGCCTGGAACCTGCTTCGGATTCTGTGTCTCCCTCTCTCTGCCCCTCCCTTGCTCGTGCTCTGTCTCTCTTTCTCATAAAATAATAAATAAACATTAAAAAAAAGAAAGGCCATCTTGCCTCATTCCATTTATATGAAACGTCCACTAGGCAAATCCACAGAGTCACAAAATAGTGGTTGCCAGGGGCTGGGAGAAAATGGGGAGTGACTGCTAACAGGTACAGTTGTATTTAGGGGTGATGAAAATGTTCTAAAATAGATCTTGGTGATGGATGCAACAATTGAGAATATGCTAACTGCCACTTTGCACTTTCGATGAGTGATTTTTGTGGTATGTGAATTACATCACAATATAATTGTTATTTTTTAAAGTTTGTACTATAGAGCTAAGAGGTATAAAAATTTTAGCTGAATATTTATGTGGCATCCGGCTGGAGCATGCGACTGTTAGTCTCGGGGTTGTCAATTCGAGCCCCACATCAGGTGTGGAGATTACTTAAAAATAAAGTCTTGGAAAAAAATTTTAGTTGAATATTTTCTCTGGACATTTGTAACAATTTATTTTTTTCTTTTTCTTAGGTTTATTTATTTTTGAAAGACAGAGAGAGACAGAGCACAAACAGGGGAGGGGCAGAGAGAGAGGGAGACACAGAATGTGAAGCAGGTTCCAGGCTCCAGACTGTCAGCACAGAGCCCGACGCAGGGCTCGAACCCATGAACCGTGAGATCATGGCCTGAGACAAAGCCGGACGCTTAACTGACTGAGCCACACAGGCACCCCCAATTTATTTTTTTTAAGTTTTTAAATTTATTTTGAGAGAGACAGAGACAGTGCATGTGGGGAAGGGGCAGAGAGAGAATGAGAATCCCAAGCAATGCAGAACTCGAATTAGGACTTGAAGTCACAAAACCATGAGATCATGACTTGAGCCAAAACCAAGAGGTGGACACTTAACCGGCTGAGCCATTCATGTTCCCCTCTAGACATTTTTAATGAAAAGTTGAGTTTCAGGTCAGAAAATGACGTCCATATTTACATAACTTCTTCCTTCAAAACTGCCTTCAATCCTTTCTGGAACAAGACTGGGAGTAAACAAAAAAGATAAAGACAGAAATACCTGATTTGTCTTTGCATTCCCCAAGTGTCTTGACCTTTGGGGGTTTAGACATTGTCATAGGTGCCTTTGTAGTATATTTTCAGAAGCAGGAGTGAAACCGAGACTGTCACGTTGGGGTCCATGCCCAGGGGTCACGTGTCCCACTCTGCCGAGTCTTGGGGAAGTACTCTTAGTTACCCACACAAACAGTCAACATCTTCTCCCTTGGGCCAGTAAACGCTTCTTAGTCATTTGGCAGAAGCACTTCAGAACCTTTGACTGTCATGTGATGATGTGGACTGGTCTGGGTCAGGTGACTGACCCAGATGGTTTCCCCTCAGTGGAGCCAAGCATTTCCTTTGAGCTGTGTCCCTGGTGAAGCCTCTCCACCTGTTGATCTGCCTAGAATGTCCTCCCTTAGTGTGTACTGATAGGAGGACTGACAAAGAATTCTTAGACTCCCGGAATCAAAATGAGAAGAGAGAATGAGCAGTGAGAATGGAAACAAATGAACGACCCAGAAGCTGGCTGGGCAACCTTGCACCGGGGGCTCCACCACCAGGGGCCTTCTCCCCTTTCTCATCTTGAAAATGAGAAATTTGAATTCAATGATCCCTCAGACCTCTTCCCACTTGAACAGATCACCTGGCATAGGGCTTCCCAAACTCTTGGATTTCTCAGATCAGTACAGTTTTTACAAACATTCAAGAGTTGACACACGGTGTTTTCTTTTTGTTTTTTTTAATTTTTTTTTTAACATTTATTTATTATTGGGAGACAGGGAGAGACAGAGCCATGAGCATGGGAGAGGCAGAGAGAGAGGGAGGACACGGGGTGTTTTCTTTTTGCTTAACATGGAAAGGCAATGAAAAAACAACTGTTATTACTGCCAGTTTTCTATCACATCATTTTCAGAAAGGAAAGATAGATTTAAAAAAGTAGGAAGGACATAATCTCAGAATGAAAGTTCTTGTTAAGAACAGGGTTGGCAACATCAACGCCGTGTACTGGTTCTGTCTTCCTCATTTTTTAAAAACAGCTTTATCAAGATATAATCTACATATCATACAATTCATTCCTTTTAAGTGCACAATTCAATATTTACAGCAAACGCATAGAGCTGTGCAACCATCTCACGACCTAATTTTAGAACATTGCCATCACCCCCAAAAGATACCTTTTGCCCGTTTGCAGTCACTCCCCATTCCCACCCCCCACCCCAGGGCTGGGCAACTGCCATTCTACATTCTCCCTTTGTAGATTTGCCTTTCCTGGACATTTAATATGATGGAATCATATACGGCCTCCTCTGTCTGGCTTCTTTCACTTAGCATAATATTATCAAGGTCTATCCATGTTGTAACATGTATGAGTACTTGATTTGTTTTCCTGGCTCAATGATACTTTATTGTACGGATATACCACATTTTGTTTAATGTCATTTCCATTTGTTGGCTATTATAAATAATGCTGCTAGGAACATATCTGTCAACAAGTTTTTGTATGGAATGTTCATATACAAGTTTTTTTTTTCTTATTGTTTTTAATTCTCTTGCAAATATACCTACAAACAGCATTGCTGGATGTAGCAGGCATAATAATGGCCCCCTAACCATGTCTTGGTCCTAAGCCCCAGAACCTGTGCATACATGTCCTTATGTGGCAAGAAACTTTGTGGGTAGGATTAAGGATCTTGAGATGAGGGGCACCTGGCTGGCCTTGTCAGTTGAGCGTCCGACGTTGGCTCAGGTCATGATCTCACGGTTCATGAGTTTGAGCCTCACATGGGGCTCTGTGCTGACGGTGCAGAGCCTGCTTGGGATATTCTCTCTCTCTCTCTTTCTCTCTCTGTCTCTCTCTCTCTCTCTCTCTCTCTCTCTCCTTCTCTCTCTGCCCCTTCCCCGCCCTCACTCTCTTTCTCTCAAAATAAATAAACTAAAAAGATTTTGAGATGAGGAAATTATTTTGGATTATCAAAGTGGGACTAGTGTAATCATTATAAAGGAAGGGGAGACAAAAGCCAGAAAATGTCAGGTGGTGCAGCATGAGATAGACTCTGGCTGTTGCTGAGTGTGGAGACAGAGAGAGGCTATGAGTCAAGGAATGCAGGCAGCCTCTGGAAAAGGCAAGGAATTCCTTCCCAGGGCCTCCAGAAGGAACACAGCTCTGCCAACACCTTGATTTTAAGCCAGTGAGACCCATTTTGGACTTCTGACCTCCAGAACTATCAGAGAATACATTTTTGTTATTTTAAACTGTCAGGACAGTGGTAATTTGTTACAGCAGCTGCAGGAAACAAATACACTGGGCTATAAGGTAATCCCAGCTTTACTTTCACGTTACTAACAGACCCATTGAGGGAGTCATCAGTGGATGGGATTAAGAGCACGATTTGCCAGGTGTATGGGTTCAAATCCAGCTCTGCCATTTATTGTATGTCATCCCGAGTAGGTTTTTTAGAAGTTGTGCATTTCTGGAGTGCCTGGGTGGCTTGGTCGGTTGAGCATCCAACTCTTGATTTCAGGTCAGGTCACAACCTCACAGTTTGTGGGATCGAGCCCCGCATCGGGCTCTGCGCTGGCAGTGTGGACCCTGCTTGGCATTCTCTCTCTCCCTTTCTCTCTCTGCCCCTCCCTTGCTATCTCTTTAAAAATAAATAAACATTTAAAAATAAATAAAAGTTGTGCATTCCTCAGCTTCCCCATCTATAAAATTGGGTAAATAAAAATACGTTTCTTGCATTCTGTTATGAGGATTAAATGAATACGTTGAATCGGACTTCGTATAACCCCTACTAGCTGAGAAGCACTACACAGAATCATTTACCCTTATCATTATTCACATGATCTTCCCCGAACAAATAGTAATAGCCTGTCCCAGAAATGAAACCGAAAGTCTAGTCAAACCTTTCAAAAAGGTGTTTTCTCCCTCCCAACAATCTTATTAAAATTTCCAAGTTCTTAAAACCAAGTTTACCCTAGAACTCAAGCTAAAGGTTTCAAGAAAGTCTCCTCCTTAGAGAATTATCTTTGAGAAGAATGCTTTTCCCTAAGCTCCTAGCTGTGGAAGACATCAGAGCCCCAAACTGCTCTTGGCAGTTCTGGTCCCGTCCAAGACATCTTGCTCAGAAATCACCGCTTAGTCCATGGACAACAATCTGGTGTATGTTTTTATCCAGTCCCTCAAAACATTGTAAGCACCTCACAAGTGTTGGCTGAATACCAAATAAATAAATGAAAGGGAGTTGAGCAGAAGAGCCCTCTAGTTCAAACTTCTAGTGATCTTCTTTCCAGAACAGATGAAGACTCTTTTATGACTTATGGATATAAAAAATGGGGAACTTGAATAACTTTGGGGGTGATATGGCACAGGACCCTAGTTTTGCAAATAAAAAAACTGAGAGACTGAAGGAAACATGCCACCTAAGAGTATCCAGCAAGTTGGCCACAAAGCAGGACTTGAACACAGCTCTTCTGTTCTCTGGCCCAGATGCCTCTCAAGATGTTGCTACCGATGAAAGGGGCTAAGACTTTGGACTAAATGGGGTGATCTCAGGTCATGCCCTCAGAATCACTTGTTGAATCAAGTTCCTGGTATCACCTTGTTTCATTTTCTTATACTTCTTCTCCCAAATAAAGCTTATTATTTTTAATTTTTTCATTTTTTGATGTTTATTCATTTTCTGAGAGAAAGAGACACAGAGCGTGAGCAGGGAAGGGGCAGAGAGAGGGAGACACAGAATCCGAAGCAGGCTCCAGGCTCCGAGCTGTCAGCACAGAGCCCGATGCAGGGCCTAAACTCACAAACTGTGAGATCATGACCTGAGACGAAGTCGGATGCTCAACCAACTGAGCCACCCAGGCGCCCCTATAAAGCTTTTTTTTTTTAATTTTAGGGTTCAGTAAATCAAGGAAATGCTTTCAGTACTCTCTCTTTTCATATCACCTATCTTCAGCTCCCAATGAGCGTGAAAAGACATTGGCAAAAGCCACTATTATCTTTGGCTGGTATCCTGGGACCCATGACTTCCCCAAACCCGGCCTGAACTGCACAAATAGTAAGACTGGCTTGTGATGTTCAGCAAAACACAGAGACAATAATTAACGTGAACTCAAAAATGAAAAGAGTTAGCAGGAGGCCAGAGTTCCTCTTTTTCTTTCTTCCTGTACAACAAAGCACTTGATTAAACGTGAGACTGCTGACTGAAGAAATAAAAAATCAAAACAGGAAGTGATAAATGGCTAACAAAGCACTATATTCGAAAAAGA
Source organism: Panthera onca (assembly GCF_046562875.1). Classification (NCBI taxonomy): domain Eukaryota; kingdom Metazoa; phylum Chordata; class Mammalia; order Carnivora; family Felidae; genus Panthera; species Panthera onca. The sequence goes on from NC_138344.1 coordinate 135,036,290, forward strand.
AGACTCTTAGATAACCTTCATGCTTTCAGAAATGAGTAGACAGAACTTGACTCAATGAAAAGTTATGCAGAGTATATGAACACATTCAACATCCATTCTCTTAGAAATACTTAATGTGAATAAACTCCCAGGGCCTCTTACTTTCCTCTTTTCAGGAAAGGGGTAACCTTATCACATGCATAGATTCATATATAAAAAATGTCAAGATACAGACCTATTTCACCAACATAAAATAAACATAATCTTAACACTGTTACCACCCTAAGTAAATAATTCCTCAATATCACCAAAATCCAGTCATTATTCAAATTTCCCCACTTGCCTGCTTGCTTGTTTTCTCTCTTTTACTTTCTTGGTTTTGTTTGTTTCAATCAATATCCAAGTAACAGCCCTACATAGATACATAGGAATCTATAGGTCTCTCTCTGTGTCTCTCATTTCTGTTATAGTTTTGTTTTTTATTTTGAAATGTGTTTGTTGAGGGGGATGCCTGGGTGGCTCAGTTGCTTCAGCATCTGACTTCGGCTCAGGTCATTATCTCGCTGTTCGTGTGTTTGAGTCCCTCCGCCACTCGCACTTTCTCTATCAAAAATAAACATTAAAAAATTTTTTAAATGTGTTTGTTTTGAGGAAATCAATTTGTCTTATAGAGTGTCTCTCATTTTGGATTTTGCTGATTATATCTCCATGGTGTTAACATGTTCCACCCCGGAGGCTTAATAAGATTCAGATTCTCATTTTTGATGATAATGTTTCTTCAGGAAGCACTCCATGCCTGGTTACCTCTCTCTCTTTTTTAAGTAACAGAATTATTGATGTACAATTCACATCCCATAAAATTTACTCTTTTAAAGTATATAATTCTATGGTTTTCACCATATTCACAAAGTTGTACAACCAACACCATTATTTAATTCCAAAATTAGATAGAATTCCATCATCTGGGAAAGAAACCCCATACCCATTGGCAGTCACTCCCCATTCTCCACCTCAACGCCCTGCAAACACTAATCTGCTTCCTGTTACTATGTTTTCCTGTTCTGTACATGTCATTTACACTTGACCCTTGAAGAAACAAGGCAGGGGTTAGGAGCACTGACGCCCCATGCAGTTGAAACTCCATGTATAAGCTTTGACTCCCCCAAAACGCAACAACTAATAGTCTACTGTTGACTGGCATCCTTACTGATAGCGTAAAGAGTTGCTTAACATGTATTTTATTGTTATATGTATTGTATATTGTATTCTTATAATAAAGTAAGCTAGAGAAAAAAATGTTATTAAGAAAATCATAAGAGAAAATAAGTTTATGGTATTGTACTGTTCATAAAAAAAATATATATCTGTGTAGAAGTGGCCCTGCACAGTTCAAACCTGTGTTGATCGAGGGTCAGCTGTAATGGAATCAGAAAGTATGTGTGTGTGTGTTCTTTTTAATGTTTGTTTATTTTTGATAGAGAAAGACAGAGTGCCAGTGAGGAAGTGGCAGAGAGAGAGGGAGACACAGAATCTGAAGCAGGCTCCAGGCTCTGAGCTGCCAGCACAGAGCCCGACACAGGGCTCGAACCCACGAACCACGGGATCATGACCTGAGCTGAAGTTGGATGCTCAACCGACTGAGCCGCCCGGGTGCTCCAGGCAGTATGTGTTCTTTTGTATCTAGATTTTGTTAAGCACTTAGCAGAATGTTTTCAAGTTCATCTGCCTTGTAGCATGTATCAATACTCGTTATGGCTGAATAATATTGCATTGTATGGATATGCCACATTTTTAATCCATTCAACAGTTGGTGAATATTTGTGTTGTTTCCATTCGTCTATGAGGAATAGTGCTGCTATAAACAGTCATGCACAGGTTTTGTGTGGACATGTTTTCATGACTCCTGGTACACTAAGGAGTAGACTTTCTGGATCATTACTAAAACCTGTTTAAGTTTTCTTGCAGTTCTTTTTTGTTCTTAGGGTGTGTATCTATGAGAATGTGCAGTCAAATTAGTTTTTTTAATGTTTTATTTATTTTTGAGACAGAGAGAGACAGAGCGTGAGCAGGGGAGGGCCAGAGAGAGAGCGAGACACAGCATCCGAAGCAGGCTCCAGGCTCCGAGCTGTCAGCACAGATCCCGACGCGGGGCTAGAACTCACAAACCACGAGATCATAACCTGAGCCAAAGTCGGACGCTTAACCGACTGAGCCACCCAGGCACCCCCAAATTATTTTGTTTTAAAGTCACTTGAAATAGCTTCTGTCTGTGTGGTAACGCCACAACTCAATACACACATTTTATTTCATTTTCGCTTCTGATTTGAGAGATTTCTATTTTTAATTTAATTTTGTTTTATATTTATGTGAAATATTCATATGGGCTCCCCATGTTCCTTCTTTGCTCCATTCCCTAAGAATCCCACTGAAAAGTGATCGGGCAGTCTCAGGTGAGGAAGACAGCCAGGTCTGGAGGTGCCCCAGCAATAGTCAGGGCTCAAAGAAGGCAAGAGGCCCAGCGGGTCAGTGGCCTGGCAGTTGGGGCCTCAGAAGGGAAGCTGGCTAAATTGGCCAGTGGCAAAGCAGAACTGGGAGATCAGGTACGTGAAGTGGGATTGAGCAAATACATAAATACCTTGAGGGTAATGGGTAATGGGAAGCAGGCTTCTCATTATCAGGAAAGAGAGTTAACCAGTCTTAAAAGGGATCAATCTAGAATGGACCTTGTGGTGTTGGATTGGAATTGGGGGCATTGCTAAACTCACGGTTTGCAAAACAAAAGATGGATATAGAAATAGACCGCAAGTAACAATGAACAAACTCAGCACTCAGATCTTGGTTTCTAAGTGCCTTCTTCTCCCCCTGGCAACATGAACAAGGGAACCTTGGAGAAGTTACTGACTCTAGGAGTGAGGTACAGGAGGTATATACTGAGCCTGAAACATGCTGTGGTGTCAGAAAGCAAGGACGTGCTCTACTGAGGGTGACATCTCAAAGGGACAAAGAAGCCAGATTCTAGGGCAATTTGGAAAGCAATTAGTTAGCGAGAGTAACAGATTGCATTCCATCACCTGAAACAGGAATCCAGCAAGTGAGAAGAGAGAAAAGCACTTCCTGTGGTGGAATGGTACCTGGTAAATGTGGGAGGAGTGATAGAATCATCAAATCATCACCGGCAGTAATTAATTCAGTCAAGAAACATGGACAGATGCTAAATCCAGCAGGTAAATGGACGAGAAACAGGATAGGGTCTTCTCACTGTGTTCTTACTTAGCGGGGAGGGGAAAGCCTTCTGGTATCTCCTCAAAGCCCACGAATCCTACTTAACAGGCCCCACTCATGGCTTCATTTGACCTCCACTACCTTCTCCTAGGCTCTGTCTCCAAGTACAGTCACAATGGGGTCAGGCTTCAACATGTGAATTCAGGGAGACGCACAATTCAGTTCTGTCGGGAAGGCACGCAATTCCTGTCCCTTACAAGGTCCCTCTGGCTGGGCTAAGATTCAACTTGACATGAGAAATTAACAGGAGAAAATTAAGTTTCATTGCATATGTATGGGGAATCCACGCAGACAAGGGAATTCCAAAGACAGTCAGGCAAAATGAGGTGTGTATTTCCATCCTAAGTAAGGAGAGGAGGGCAGGGTTCCCGGGACTTCAAGGGAAGGAATGTGCTTCATGAGGCAATAAAAAACAGAGATGTTAGGTAACTAGATGTTTGCCCTGCCATATACATAGGACACTCAGATAAAATTTATCTCTGGTAATAATCTTTATTCTTGGAAAAGCCTTCAACTGAAATTCTTCTATTTAGCTAAGGGAGGGGGAAGTTTCTCCTGAGTCCACAGAATCCCAGCATCTCAGAGCTGGAAGGCACTTGGAGATTACTTGGTGCTGAGTGCAAACACATTTAACTCCCTCAGGGCTCCTCTGGGTTATCTCAGCAGATTCTTGATGGAGTGCAGGGAATGACTGGGTGGGGATCTGGGTACCCTCTTTTCCATGCCTACGCTCTTCATCCACACTCCTTAATCAGGACTACTCCACTTTGATGTATCTTATATATGGGTTGTAGACATAGGATTCCTTTAAAGAACGAATTCTATGTATAATGATCACTCCCATATACTTTAAAAACCACTAATGACCCATTTTACATCTAAGGAACCTGAGGCCCTGAGTGATAGAGTTGTCCACGATGCCAAAGTAAAGCACAAAATGCTGTTTGTTGATGCCCAAGCATGTGCTGTTTCCAGAGCAACTTAGAGCCTTTTCTCCACCCGGCCCAGCTGCCGACATAGAGTCATATGGGGTTTGGGGGCCTCTTAGCAGGGACAGAGACAGGTTAAGGAGGGGCACAGATGGGGGCCTAGGAAGTTTCATCAGGGGCTCAGAGCAGCTTAGCATTCCAGATGGCATGGAAAATAGAATTGGCCTGTCACATCTGAAGGAACTTCCAAAAAAGTATGGGAACATGAAGTTCCTGTGCATCATTCAGGGTCAGTTCATAGAAAGATTACATTCTGTGCTCCATAAACAAAAGAACACAGCAATTCTCCTTTTACTTGTCAATCCAGACAGAATATACATACGTACAAATAGACATATGTATATTTTAAGTACTCAGTGCCTCCTGCTGCTGGAAGATGAAAATGCACAGATTTTATCCTTCAGATCTTTTCGACAAGGACGTAGAACCACAGAACCTGGGAGCTGAAGAACGCAGGACCTTTCAAGTGAGGGTCACAAAATTCCTAGGTGCTGGGCAGGTGATGGAAATGAAGAATATCATGTGATGCCAAGAGGCAGGACCACAAAGACGTGGGGAGTGCATGTAGCCTCCTACAGTACTCAAAGTTTAAAAAAATTAATGTTATTTATTTTCTTTTTTCTAATGTTATTTATTTTCACAAAATAATGGTTTCTCACGGCACAGAGGACAAAGTGTACATACAAAAAAGGATTCATCGAGGGGCCCCTGGGTGGCTCAGTCAGTTAAGCATCTGACTTTGGCTCAGGTCATGATCTCATGGTCCGTGAGTTCGAGCCCCACGTCTGGCTCTGTGCTGACAGCTCAGAGCCTGCTTTGAATTCTGTGTCTCCCTCTCTCTCTGACCTTCCTCCATTCATGCTCTGTCTCTCTCTGTCTCAAAAATAAATAAACATTAAAAAATTATTTTTAAATAAAAAAAAAGAGGATTCATCAAAGAATAAACCACCCTTTCACCCCTGATGCCCAGGCAAGTTCCTCCCAGGAGTCAAAGAAAGTGACTTTCAAGAGATAGATTCTACCCTTAAAAGATATTTTATACACACACACACACACACACACAAGGATATTTTATACAAATGATAGCATATATGAACACACTTTTTTCCTTTCAGATTTTTTATACATTGTTCAGCTCTCACAGCTCCTTAAGAGCTTCTGTATGTGTGTGTGGTTTTTCTTTTGTTTTTCTTTTTTTTTTTACATTTATTTATTTTTGAGAGACATAAAGACACACACACACACACACACACACACACACACAGCGTGAGTAGGGGAGGGGCAGAGAGAGAATGAGACAGAACCCGAAGCAGGCTCCAGGCTCTGAGCTGTCAACACAAAGCCCAATGCGGGGCTCAAACCCACAAACTGTGAGATCATGACCTGAGCTGAAGTTGGACGCTTAACTGACTGAGCCACCCAGGAGCCTCGTGTGAGCGGTTTTTCAAAACAGGTGTGTAACATTCTGTCAGATGAATATACCAAGATTTTTAAATCAATGGACATTTAACTTATTTCCAGTATTTGCTATTATATAAGCAATATTGTAATTAATAACTCTGTATATGTCATTTTGCATGTGTGTAAGCATATCTGTGGTATAATTTCCTAAAAGTAGAATTACCTTCCTAAAGAGTATGTGTATTTAAAAAAATTTTTTTCTAATCTTTATTTATTTTTGAGAGAGAGACAGAGTGTGAGCAGAGGAGGAGCAGAGAGAGAGAGAGAGACAGAATCTGAAGTAGGCTCCAGGCTCTGGGCTGTCAGCACAGAGCCTGATGTGAGGCTCAAACTTGCGAGCCTTGAGATCATGACTTCAGTCGAAGTTGGATGCTCAACTGACTGAGCCACCCAGGTGCCCCTGACATCTTTATGTGTGGTCTGAGGTAGTAATATTTTTTCAAAATTTTTTTAATCTTTATTTTTGGGAGACAGAGAGAGACAGAGCATGAGTGGGGGAGGGGCAGAGAGAGAGGGAGACACAGCATCCGAAGCAGGCTCCAGGCTCTGAGCTCTCAGCACAGAGCCCGACGCGGGGCTCGAACTCATAGACTGTGAGATCATGACCTGAGCCGAAGTCAGATGCTCAACCAACTGAGCCACCCAGGTGCCCCAAGTATGTGTATTTTTTTAAATTGTTTTAATTGAGATATAACATATATGCAAGAAAAATTAACAAGCGCACAGTGTTTAATGAAGACTATTTACATGTGTATCCACACGTATTCTCAACGCCAAACTCCAGATGCAGACATTATCAGCACCCTGGGAACCTCCATCCCCACCACTCCTAGTCAATACCTGGCCCCCTCGCCCAAGGTAACTATGATTATAACTTCTGTAATCAGAGGTTAGCTTTGCCTCTCCTTGATCTTCATAGAAATGGAATTATAAATATGTAGTCTTTGGACTGGCTTCTTTTAACTCAACACCACGTCTTTAACACAACTCTGTCTGATTCATCCATGTTGTGGCACGTAGTTATAGTTTCCCGGTTTTCATTGTACGTGTTTTTCACCAGATTATAGACTAGACCTGTAACCGAACCAACGTGTGTTTGCTCCTTGGTGAGTCACAGATACACCAGGTGGGGTTGGCGCACAAAGTAAACTTTATTTGCAGCCAAGAAGGGGGTCATAGGGAATAGCTTCCAAAGCCGTGACTGACTCCCTGACAGAAAGTGAATGGGTGCCTTTTATTTAGGGTTGGGATGAATATTTAGGTAGGGAAGACTTGTCATTGTATGTAGAGGTAGGCATAAGGTCACGCACGTGACTTAAGGAAACATGCCTACACACACATTGCATGTTATGTAAATGAGACTGAGGCTTCCTCCTTGGGGGGAGATTTTAGTATTCTAATAAGGTAAAAGTAATTGCCAATCATTCCAGGGGCCACTCCGTGGTCCCTCTCGGTAGGCATGAGTCAGGGGTTTAGCTCAAAAGGCCTGGGTGGTCTTGGCCAGCGGGAGGTCTTATCATGGCGGTCACTACCACCTGAGGGGTGGTTTCAGCTTTCATTTGCCTGAGTTTAGAAGTAAGCCAGAAAGAAGTTTACGGAAAAGTGTAAGACAAAGGTCAGTACCAGCAGGTGGGCAGTAAAGGTCAAGTGTTGGGGTCTAGCTGGTGACAGACCTATGTTTAGCTTTAATAAACAGAGGCCAAGTTTTCCAAAGAGCTTCTATCACTTACGCTCCTGTCAGAAATGCCTGCGTGTTCTAGCAACTCCATTAATTCATCAGTACTTGATATTTTCCATCTTTTTACACTTTAACCATTCTAGCGGCTGTATAAAGATATTTCACTGTGATTTTTCTGATGACTAATAGCTTTTTCATGTGCTTTTGGCCAATTATATATTTTCTCTTGTGAAGTGCTTAAGAGATTAGTCTGTTTTTGTTAGGTCGATTGCTCCTTTTTATTGGTTTGTAAGAGAGCTTTACGTATTGTGGGATACAAATCTTTTTCAAATATATGTGTTGTAAATATCTCCTCCTAATCTTTGGCTATCTTTTTGCCCTCTTAATGTTTGATAAAAAGAAATTCTTAATTTTAACAAAGCCCAAGTTATCAGTATTTTCTTTCATAGTTAGTATTTTGTGTGTGTGTCTTATAAAGGGTTTTTTTGTCTGCCTCAAGATCATAAAGATGTTCTGTTTTCTTATAGAAGCTTTATTATTTTCCATTTCACAGTTTGATCTATTCTGTAACTGATTTTATATTTATTTATTTATTTATTTATTAATGTTTATTTTTTAGAGAGAGTGAGAGATAGAGCACGAGCAGGGGAGGGTAGAGAGAGAGGGAGACACAGAATCTGAACCAGAACCCGATGCAGGGCTCCAAACCACAAACTGCAAGATCATGACCTGAGCCAAAGTCATATGCTTAACCAACTGAGCCACCCAGGTGCCCCTTTTGGAACTGATTTTGAAAGTAGGAGTGTCTTAGTCCATTTGGGCTGCTGTAACAAAGAAACTAAGATTGGGTGGCTTATAAAAAACAGAAATTTACTCTTGACAGTTTTGAAGGCTGGGAAGCCTAAGGTCCAGGCACTAGTAGATTCAGTGTCTGGTGAGAATCTGCTCTCGGTTCATAGGTGGCTATCTTCTTACTATAATCTTACATGGTGGAAGGGGCAAGGGGACTGTTTTATAAGGTCAATAATTCCATTCATGAGGGCTCTGCTCTCATCACCTAATCACCTCCTAAAGGCCCCACCTCCAAATACCATCACATTAGGGATTAGAATTTCAATATATGGGGGCCTGAGTGGCTCAGTCCGTTGAGCTTCTGATTTCTGCTCAGGTCATGATCTCGCAGTTTGAGTTCAATCCCTGCATCAGGCTCTGTGCTGACAGCTCAGTCTCTCTCTCTCTCTCTCTCTCTCTCTCTCTCTCTCTCTGCCCCTCCCCCTGCTGTGCTCTATCTCTCAAAATAAACATTAAAAAAAAATAAGTTCAATGTATGAATTTGGGGGGTACACAAACATTCAGTCTATAGAAAGGGGATAAGAGGAGCGCATGGGTGGCTCAGTTAAGCGTCTGACTTGGGCTCAGGTCATGATCTCACAGCTTGTGAGTTCATCAGGCTCTGTGCTGATAGCTCAGAGCCTGCTTCAGATTCTGTGTCTCCCTCTCTGTCTGCTCCTCCCCCACTCACACCGTGTCTCTTTTTCTTTCCTTCAAAAATAAACATTAAGGGGCGTCTGGGTGGCTCAGTCGGTTGTGCGTCCGACTTCGGCTCAGGTCACTATCTCGCGGTTCGTGAGTTCGAGCCCCGCGTCGGGCTCTGGGCTGATGGCTCAGAGCCTGGAGCCTCTTCTGATTCTGTGTCTCCCTCTCTCTCTGCCCCTCCCCCGTTCATGCTCTGTCTCTCTCTGTCCCAAAAATAAATAAACGTTAAAAAAAAATTAAAAAAAAAAACATTAAAAATTTTTTTTTAAATGGGGCGCCTGGGTGGCTCAGTCAGTTAAGCATCCAACTTTGGCTCAGGTTATGATCTCACAGGTCAGTTTGTGAGTTTGAGCCCCGCATCGGGCTCTGTGCTGGCAGTTCAGAGCCTGGAGCCTGCTTTGGATTCTGTGTCTCCCTCTCTCTCTGCCCCTCCCCTGCTCACACTCTGTCTCTGTTTCTCTCAAAAATAAATAAACATTAAAAAAAATTTTTTTTAAATAAAAAAAGAAAGGGGATAAGATTCATTATTATTTTTTTTTTTTGGAAGAGAGTGTACATGCACGCATGTGTGCACTCATGTGCCCCCGCAAGCATGAGCAGGGGAGGGGCAGAGGGAGAGAGAGAGAGAGAGAGAGAGAGAGAGAGAGAATCTTAAGCAGGTTCATGCTCAGCACAGAGCTTGATGTGGAGCTCCATCCCACAACCCTGGGATCATGACCTGAACCGATATCAAGAGTCGATGCTCAACCAACTGAGCCACCCAGGTGCCCCCAGATTCATTTTTTTCCCAGGTGGATATCAAACTCTATAAGTGGTTCATGCATTTTCAATTTTGACATGCATTTCCACATTGCCTCCCCCCATAGAAGTTGTATCAATTTACATTTCTGTTAATAATATGTAAGAATATCTATTTCTCCACACTCTCGTTAACACAACATGAGTGTATGTTTGTGGGATTTTCAATTAAACATTTGGCTTATGGCCCAAACAAAACAAACAAAACAAAAGCAATTAATTGAGGTTGCAAACTTAGGACCACCAATCCCAGTTCAATTATTCATCTCAAAAATGAAGCCTGGGAAGTGGGACGGTCTGCCGAAGCTCACACAGCTAGGAATAAAACTATGATCAGAACAAAGGTCTTCTTACGTTCAGCCTAAATATATTCTAGTTCATTATAGTCTGATACAATTATTTTCTGATAAAATTGAGAGTCAGAGATTAAGACACTTGAAACTAATCGATAGCCACGTGAGAATCCAGATCATCCCATTTCTGCCTCTTTCCCATGCTGTCTCAACTCGTACATTATTATTCATTCGTTACTCAATATGTCAGACCATCCACCATGCTCTGTACTTTCCTAGGCTCTGACGATACAGCCACAGACAAGACAGACACTCCCTGCCCTCCTTCACGTAACCACTCTTGTGTAAATGCTATGAAGCAGAAGAATAGGGTGGAAGAAACAGCTGTGTGATGCTAGTCAGGTGGGAGACACAGAAGGGGAGTCACTCCCCACAAGGAGCTTATATTTTTACATCTGGGGGAGGCAAACACTCTGAGATGTTAGCGTATCCAGTTTATTAGGAAATCTTAACTCACTTGGGGCACCGCAAGGAAATGAATTCAATTTCTTCCATTCATTCTCTTCAACTACACTTTTGATTTGTAGGAGATCCCACTTTTTCTTCTGAATGATAGTTTCTTTGAGACGATCTTGCCTGATTCTAGAACTTATTAAGACAGAGTTGTCCTAGTATTTAACATTCAGCTCTGTTTAATTTCTTCACTTAGATTCGAGTTATCACCTGGTATCATTCCCTTTGGGTTGCAGGATTTCCTTTAATATTTAGTATATATTATATATTATTATGTAGTATTTATTTCCCTAAGGCAGATCTACTAGCCACAAATTCTCTCAGTGTTTATCTGGGAATGTCCTCATTTGACTTCATTTTTGAAGGGTAGTTTTGTTAAAGAATTCTTGTTTGACAGTTTTTTTTCTCCTTTGGCCCATCAAATATGCCATCCCACTGCCTTCTGTCCTTTATTGTTCCTGGCATCAACCTTTATTCTTATCCCCTGTATGTGATGAGTCACTCAAAAGTCAGGCAGTTTACAGGTCTGCCTTCCCCATCTTTTATTCTACTGGGCTTTCTAGTGTCTCCTCTGTATCTGTGCAAGGCTTTGTATTGAGCCAGGATAAGAGAGCCAGGCTCCCTCAAGATTCTCCTGAGCTTACACAGCCTTGCAAACAGCCTCCTCCCAGACCCCCAGAGTATGTGGGAGCTTATCAAAGTCCGTTATGGCTGCCTCATTACCTGGATCTCCCTACTAAACTTCTAGGAGGCTTTCTTGTCAGTTGTTGGCTCAATCAATATTGCAACCTTGGGCAGCTGCAATGTTGGAGTTCCAAACGGAGGCTTCCCCTGGGTCATGAGGCCTTTCTGGCTCCACTTCAAACCAAGTTGCCCTCTCCTGCACAAAGCTGCTGGTTTCCCAGCTTTCCCAGCCCTGGTAGAACAATCTCCATGGACCTTTGGTGGGAGTTTGGGCATCTCTACTGGGCTAAAATGTCATACACCCTCACTCTTCCTGCCAAAAGTTTAGTGACTTTTCTTGAATAAATACTTCTTAATTTGTGCTATGCCTTTGATTGATTTCCAGGGAATTGAAATGATTTTTGTCACAGTTTTGTATAATCTCATCACTGCCAATGATGGGGACGGGATTTGCTGAGTGCCTCACTCTGCCATTCCCCAAGTCACAATACAGCTCTGGTCATTTAAAACTTTATTCTTAAACTCGATTCCAAGTCCTCCTCCCTGGAGGAGCACCCTCCCTGCTCCCCCTAGAGCAGACTAGCTTGGTTGCACTAGAAGCTTAGAGTGGAGGCTGAGGTCTCCGTCCGGTCCTCACATGCCTTCTCTCCCTTCGGTTTTGAGGAGTTAGCTCCTCTGGTGGCATGAGGACAGGGAGGAAGGGAAAAGAAAAGAGCACATTTTCTTACCTACTGGACAAGGCTGTGACCTCTCTCTCTTGGTTGTGCTGTTGCTCTGGCTAACCCAGCCTGGTTTCAAGGACTTCTGGGTGGCAGGTCTCTATATGCTGACTCTCTCAGGGAGTATATGTAAAAATTCTTGAAACATTCTTCTGGGGGCCTGCCTGCTGCTAATATATTTGACATGGAGATTTGGCTCTGCTTTAGCTTCTTTTATCCTCATCCCCTTCAATGTTTAAAAGCACTAACCTGGCTTCAGTCCCAGACATACTACTCACTCCCCGTGTGACCGTGCAGCTACACCCCAGCAGACTCTAAGCTTAGGGTAGGTGATGGTCTGGTGAGGTCAGAGGAGAGACCTGGAGACAGCGATTGAGACACAGGTTTACTGGGGTACTTTACATATAGGGAGCCCAGGAGCAGCCGACTGGACAAAGCATCCGCTTCTGGGATCTACATGCAACAAGTTTTTACATCACAGCACCTTAACTTAGCAATTATCAGTGGCCCTTCCCCTCCTTGGATGGCCAGAGTCTCAAAGAGATCAAGCAAGGCCTGCCACCTAGACAATCTTTCTGTGTGTGTGTGTGTGTGTGTGTGTAAAGATTGTTACTTTTTTTTTTTTTTAATTTACATTGAAATTAGTTAGCATCTAGTGCAACAATGATTTCAGGAGTAGATTCCTTAGTGCCCCTTACCCATTTAGCCCATCCTCCCTCCCACAACTCCTCCAGCCACCCTGTTTGTTCTGCATATTTAAGAGTCTCTTATGTTTTATCCCTCTCCCTGTTTTTATATTATTTTTGTTTCCCTTCCCTTATGTTCATCTGTTTTGTCTCTGAAAGTCCTCATATGAGTGAAGTCATATGATTTTTGTCTTTCTCTGACTAATTTCACTTAGCATAATACCCTCCAGTTCCATCCACGTAGTTGCAAATGGCAAGATTTCATTGTTTTTGATTGCCGAGTAATACTCCATTGTATATATATACCACATCTTCTTATCCATTCATCCATCGATGGACATTTGGGCTCTCTCCATACTTTGGCTATTGTTGATAGTGCTGCTATAAACATGGGGGTGCATGTATCCCTTCGAAACAGCACCCCTGTATCCCGTGGATAAATGCCTAGTAGTGCAATTGCTGGGTCATAGGGTATTTCTATTTTTAGTTTTTTGAGGAACCTCCATCCTGTTTTCCAGAGTGGCTGCACCAGCTTGCATTCCCACCAACAATGCAAAAGAGATCTGCTTTCTCCGCATCCTCACAAACATCTGTTGTTGCCTGACTTGTTAATGTTAGCCATTCTGACAGGGGTGAGGTGGTATCTCATTGTGGTTTTGATTTGTATTTCCCTGAGGATAAGTGATTTTTAGCCTTTTTTTTCATGTGTCGGTTGGCCATCTGGATGCCTTCTTTGGAGAAGTGTCTATCCATGTCTTTTGCCCATTTCTTCACTGGATTATTTGTCTTTTGGATGTTGAGTTTGATAAGTTCTTTATAGATTTTGGATCCTAACCTTTATCCAATATGTCTCCCATTCTGTCGGTTGCCCTTTAGTTTTGCTGATTGTTTCCTTCGCTGTGCAGAAGCTTTTTATTTTGATGAGGTCCCAGTAGTTCATTTTGGCTTTTGTTTCCCTTGCCTCCGGAGACGTGTTGAGTAAGAAGTTGCTGCGGCCAAGATCAAAGAGGTTTTTGCCTGCTTTCTCCTCAAGGATTTTGATGGCTTCCTGTCTTACATTGAGGTCTTTCATCCATTTTGAGTTTATTTTTGTGTATGGGGTAAGAAAGTGGTCCAGGTTCATTCTTCTGCATGTCGTTGTCCAGTTTTCCCAGCACCACTTGTTAAAGAGTCTGTCTTTGTTCCATTGGATATTCTTTCCTGCTTTGTCAAAGATTAGCTGGCCATACGCTTGTGGGTCCATTTCTGGGTTCTCTGTTCTGTTCCATTGATCTGAGTGTCTGTTCTTGTGCCAGTACCATACTGTCTTGATGATTACAACTTCGCAGTATAGCTTGAAGTCCGGGATCGTGATGCCTCCTGATTTGGTTTTCTTGTTTAAGATTTCTTTGGCTGTTTGGGGTCTTTTCTGGTTCCATACAAATTTTAGGATTATTTGTTCTAGCTCTGTGAAGAATGCTGGTGTTATTTTGATAGGGATTGTAGATTTGATAGGGATTTGATGTAGATTGCTTTGGGTAGTATTGACATTTTAACAAGATTTGTTCTTCCTATCCAGGAGCATGGAATCTTTTTTCCATTTTTTTGTGTCTTCTTCAATTTCTTTCATAAGCTTTCTATAGTTTTCCATGTATAGATTTTTCACCTCTTTAGTTAGATTTATTCCTAGGTATTTTATGGTTTTTGGCGCAATTGTCAATGGGATCAATTCCTTGATTTCTCTTTCTGTTGCTTCATTGTTGGTGTATAGGAATGCAACCGATTTCTGTGCATCGATTTTATATCCTGCAACTTTGCTGAATTCAAGAATCAGTTCTAACAGTTTTTTGGTGGAATCTTTTGGGTTTTCCATATAGAATATCATATCATCTGCGAAGAGGAAAAGTTTGACCTCCTCCTGGCCGATTTGGATGCCTTTTATTTCTTTGTGTTGTCTGATTGCAGAGGCTAAAACTTCCAATACTATGTTGAATAACAGTGGCTAGAGTGGACATCCCTGTCTTGTTCCTGACCTTGGGGGGAAAGCTCTCAGTTTTTCCCCATTGAGGATGATATTAGTGTTAGGTCGTTCTGGACAATCTTTGTTATAAGGGAGACACTCTGGGTTGGCCACCCCCAATGCCCCTGACCTTGAACACTGAACAACACATTCTGCTGCACATTCTGCTTGATAGGAATATTGACAGAGGAAAAGATTTCTACATTTTCAAGATAGTGATTAACAGGGGCATTCAGGGTATGCTTGCACAAACAAGCTATCCAGCAGGTACCATACAGTGACCGTGGGAAAGTAACTAAATCTCTCTGAATCTCAGTGTCTTCATCTATAAGAGGGGGTTATGTGTTAGTTAAGGCTCTCTGTCTTAATCTCGCTCTTAATCTCATTAGTTAAGGCTGTGTAAGATACAGTGCCAAATCTCAGTGCCACCTAAAACCAAAGGATGGGGCACCTGGCTGGCTCAGTCGGTTAAGTCTCTGACTTCAGCTCAGGTCATGACCTTACGGTTCATGAGTTTGAGCCCTGCATTGGTCTGTGTGCTGACAGCTCAGAGCCTGGAGCCTGCTTCGGATTCTGTGTCTCCCACTCTCTCTCTCTGCCTCTCCCATGCTCATCCTGTCTCTCTCTCTCTCTCTCTCTCTCTCAAAAATAAACATTTAAAATTTTTAAATAAATAAATAAAAGTGAAGGTTTATTTTTCACTCCTGTAATGTGTTAGATGTGGGCTGCTTCGCATCTTTTTCTTTCCAGGTCCCAGGGGGAGGGAGCAGCCCTAACTGGACTAGCCATTCTCATGAGAGAGGAAAAGGATCAAGAGAGCTGATAGAAATATAATGGGTCTTAACACTTTTGCACAGATGTGGTGAAAGGCCTTCTGTTCACATTTCATTGGCCAAAGCAAGTCACAGGATCAGGCTTGACGTCAGGGAGGCTAGAAAGGACACTCCTCCTACAGAAAACATTGCAACCACCTGGCAACAGGTAGTGATGTATAATCCTTACCAGGAAAAGCTACATAAAACCTGAGAACAAGACCACCTATCACAGGATAACAACAGCACCTTCCTTACAGTTGTAAGAATTAAATGAGGTGAGTGTTGGTGGTATAGTGGTGAGCATAGCTGCCTTCCAAGAATTAAATGAGGTGAGGCACATCCGATGCATAACCGTATTCTGCACTTAATAAGGGCTCCGAGGGGCACCTGGGTGGCGCAGTCGGTTAAGCGTCCGACTTCAGCCAGGTCACGATCTCGCGGTCCGTGAGTTCGAGCCCCGCGTCAGGCTCTGGGCTGATGGCTCGGAGCCTGGAGCCTGTTTCCGATTCTGTGTCTCCCTCTCTCTCTGCCCCTCCCCCGTTCATGCTCTGTCTCTCTCTGTCCCAAAAATAAATAAATAAATTAATTAATTAATAAGTAAATAAAAATAAGGGCTCAGAAACTGAGCCCTTATTATTATTACTTCCAGCTGCTGCTGAAAGTGTTTCCATTCGCTAGACTGGGCTGAACCTGACTTGGGAAGAAGAGAAACAGGAATTGTAATCACTCCCAATATTCAATTGGAGAATATAAAACACTGAGTCTAAGAACACAAGCTTTCGAGAACTGTGGACTCCTCATTAAGACAGATGATTTTAGACAAGCTACTTAACCTCTTTGAGCCTTAGTTTCCTCAACCTGAAAATGGGGATGTATGGGACTATGTTGTAGGCTTGTCAACAATTAGAGCCAAATTAGCCCAATCCTGTGCACCATAGCAGGAGCTGAGTATTTAATTATTGAGTGTGGATTTTAGACTATTTTCAAGTATTCTAGGAACTGTATGCATAACATAACTACAATATTGCTGTATGGAAAGACCCATTATGGGTCTTTTCCATCGTTTGGGTCTCGGCTTAAAGGTCACCTCTTCAGAGAGATCACACCATTTAAAGTGTTTCCTCCACCTCCAGTCACTTCTCCCTTTTTGTCTGTACAACTTTGATAGCGTTCTTAAAATCGTCTTGTTCAGTCATTGGTTTAAAATCCGTCTCTGCCACTAGAAAGGAATCTCCAGGAACTCAGGGATCTTGTTTTCTGTATTCCCATCTCCCGCCCTGGGTCCTCAGCATCCTTACCCTAAAAACTGGCAGGCGAAGAGGGAAAGGTGAAGGCTGGGGGTCCACCTAGGTCTCACGCCCCGCCCAACTCAGGCCTCAAATTCCTTCTAGGCGGGGTACCGCCTCAGTCACCCCGCGGTGCCGCCCAGGGTCCCGCCCCCCTGGGGGGCGTGGCCTACAATGTTATGCCGGCCGCGTGCAGACCGTCGTCCTCTAAGGGAGGAGAGCTACGTCACACGCACCAGGCGGAAGAAGGGCGTGGCCAAGAGCGAGGCCCCCGCAGCCGCCGGCGCCACCGCCTGAGTCGCCTCCAGGTGGCTGTTGTCCGTCCCGGGCCGCTCAGGCAGCTCGGAAGCCACTCTGTTTTGGGGTCCTCGCCGCCCTTCCACGTCTCCCGGAAGAGTAGCGGGGCCGCGGCCGGGCCGGGACCAGGTTTCGTCTGCCTGGCCCTCTAGCCGCCGGCTGCCGAGGTGGGGGGCGGCCCTGGCGGGCGACGAGGCCGCGGTGCAGCCGCTCCGGAGTCCTCAGGTGAGGCGGCAGCTGAGCCCAGTGGGCCGGACGGGTCCGCCTAGGGCGTTAACGGCCGTAGGTGCGGGGTTGGCGTCCCCTAAGCGGAGACTCTGGTCTCTGCGCTTTTGGGGGGCTGAGGGAGAGGGCAGGAGAGCCCCCTGGGGCCTCAGCCGGCATTGTTTAGTGCCCTGCCCTCTCCTCCCTCCCCGCCCCCCGCCCCCAGCCGGGTTTGGCAGCTCCTCCCCCTCCAGAGGTTCAGCCTGGCAGGTGGGGAGCGAAGCGGGGGTCTGTACTCGCCTACCTGAGATCTGTTGACGACAAAGTCCCTGGGACCGACCGACTGACCCCCAGCCTCCCTTCCTCTGTGTTGACACCTGGCCTTCGAAGCAGACCCTGCCACTGCTGTCTGCGGACCCATCCCCAGCCCACGCACTGTCACCCTCTCTTCATCTCCGTCCCTGTGGGCCATTTCCTGGGACAATGCCTGAGAAATTAATTACTTGGGGGCACTGCACCTCTGAAGTCCGCTGGAGTTGTCAGTGGGGCAAGTGCCCAGGACCGCTGTTTGTATTTAATTGGATAATCAACATTAAGGCATGGGGTTTTGTTTTAAAGCCCCATTAACTTTAAAAATAGGAGGCGAGATATAGGGGGTTAATAAGTATGCTTTGACTCCTTTAATTAGTAAGGATCATTTGCCGCCCAGTCGCCACCAATGTTTGCTTGAGAATAATGCTTGACATCTGTAAAGAGTTTTACATGTTACAGAGCACTGCACCTCCATTTTCATTTGAGGTCACATAAACTGTGAAATATACAGGTATATAATAGTCCCATTTTGTAAGGAACAGGTTTAGAGGGTGAGTTTCTTCTTGAGGTTATTCAGTTACTGAGAGGCTAGATGGGAAAGGCAGCGGTTAAAAAAAAAAACTGGGTTTGGCTGACTTAGATTGGAGTTGCTAAGCTGCCATCGAAACTCTGGGATCTTTCTAAATCTTTTCCCCGTTTGTGAAAAAAGAATACTGCTACTTACTACGTAATGTGGTTGTGAAAATTATGTGTGATAAAGGTAATGATTGTATGGCATTTGACATACAAACTACATTCAGCAGTATTTACGGATGCCTGCTGTGTGCTGAGAATTCAGTGGTAAGCAAAACAGACCTGGCCTTCATCCAGCCACTTCCCTCCTCCTCTTTCCAATAGGAAGAGACAGAAAAAAAAATCATATAAAACATGGAAGGTTGTGAGAGTAAAGCCTAGCATGCGAACAGAGAATGATAGAACCTAAGCTAGATGGAGAGAAAGAGAACTGTGTTTTGGAGCTCATGACATTTAGGTGAAGTTTAAGAACAAGAAAGAGTTAATGACGAAAGAGCATGCCAGGCACAACAATGTGCACATTCAAGAAATGGTTGTTGACTTTTTTAGTACACTTCTGTATCTGTAAGGACTAATTACTTCATCATTCCGATTCATTCTGGCACACCAAAAAGTACTCAGATCTATTTATCAAATAAATGGCTGTGCAGTCATTTTTTTTATTCTGAACTTAGCCAGTGTGCACATAGTAGGTACTGAGAATGTAAATTATTGCAATTGTACTTTAGACAGATTATATATGTGCACATCTAAATTATCCATAATACTGCTGCATTTAAACATGGAGATTTAGTATCAATCAGAAGTTTCTTCAAGTTTTAGCACCTTAAAACAAACTTCAGGGAATTCTTTTTATTTGGTTGAGCTGGAATTTTACTATATTGATTATTTGCTACTTACGTTTGCTACAGTAACATTTGCCTATTGTTGAAATAGGAGTTATAACAGTAGAGATAGCTGTAATTATTATGGTAATAGCAACTACTAAAATGAGTGTCTACTGCGTGTTAGGCCTTTTGCAGAGTTGTTTTTATAGATTACTTCATCTTAAAGCCGTCCTATAATGTGAATACACTTATTTTTCTCATTTTCCAGGTAAAGATTCTCAGTTTCAGTGAAGTCGTTTGCTCAAGGTTACATAGCTAGTAAGGGGCAGCGCTAGGCTTTCAGTCCAGGACTGCCTGACTGCGGAGCCTGGTCTTCACTGCTGTGCTCTGCTGTTATGCCATACTGACCACTTTATGTCCTTTTTACAGGTTCACCAATAGGATTATTCTGCTACCATCATGTCCTGGTTTGCTGATCTTGCTGGGAAGGCAGAAGATCTTTTAAATCGAGTTGATCAAGGGGCTGCAACAGCTCTCAGTAGAAAAGAGAACACCGGCAATATCACATATAACAAAAATGCTGACTATCCTGAACTTCAGCAAAATACAGATTTGACTTATCAGACTGGATCTAAAGCTGCTTATATTTCCTCAGCAGCTGATAACATTAGAAATCAGAAAGCCACTCTCTTAGCTGGCACAGCAAATGTGAAAGTAGGATCTAGGACATCAGTGGAGACCTCTCATTCTGTTGAAAACACATCTGTTCCTAGGCCTTCATCCCAGTTTGTTCGAAGAAAAAAGTCAGAACCTGATGATGAGCTGCTGTTTGACTTTCTTAATAGTTCACAGAAGGAGCCTACCGGGAGGGTGGAAATCAAAAAAGAAAGGAGCAAGACACCTGTCCTTCAGAGTTCTCGGACAGCAAGTGTTGGTTCTGTGAACACCAGCGTGACCACCGTCAAAACCGTTGAGGAAAATCCTTCTAGGAGCCAAGGCGATGGTAGTTAATCAGCCCTCTGGTTTCTTTTAGAGTTAAGCAAATGGGACGTGTCATAACCTGAAATGTTCTGGTAGTGTTTCTCATCCTCTGTTATGTTACCTTTCCCCACTGGTGTAAAGGCAGCTTCTAAAATGTGGAATGAACGTGATAGACAACACGGAAGCCATTAGTCAGTGTACAGTTATAATAGGGACCTTTGAATGTTGTCTGTTGGGTGCCTTTACCCGGCCTAGCATCTAAGAAATTCTGCCCAGGATGATTCTCTAAGATATTTTAAACTACAAAAAAACAAAAAAGACAATTTTGAAATCTGAAAGAAAACATAATTTTGGACTTGGAACTATCTCAATTCATTTCTTTTTGGGATGATAAAATAGGAGGATGTCCTTCACATTTATTCTGGATTGTGAGGGCTTTTTCTGTGTGTGTGTGTGTGTGTGTGTGTGTGTGTGTGTGTGTTTACCCCTTGCATCCCTCAGAAATGAAGCTGAGAGACTGAACTTCGATCCGAGTTGAAGGGTTGAAGGCATTGACCTGGTCGTGAAGTAACAGTTTAGAATTCTGGTTTTCATTGCTGTGAAATTACCTGTATATATAGATCTTCTCACCTGCAAAAATGAGGTTAACGTGGTAATATGGCTGATTCAGGTACCTACTAACCATTTTAAAATAGCAAACACATGGTAGGTTCTTGCAGAGATTCTTTATAAAGTTGGTGATTATTGGAAGCTTGTTATTTTCTTAAATATTAAAGCTTCTCCCGTAGTCCTGGCTGTTGGTGAATAAAATCTGTCAAGATAAAGTGGTAAAGAGGCAAGTGTTTGGGGCTTTCAAGACAGGATCATGCAGTAACAGTTGACTATGTACACACACTCCTAAATTTCTTTTTAACAGGGTCGAGAGGGCGAGAGAGACATGTAAACATAATTTATGGGGCACCTGGGTGGCTCAGTCGGTTGAGGGTCTGTCTTCAGCTCAGGTCATGATCTTACAGTTCGTGAGTTTGAGCCCCTGCATCAGGCTCACTGCTCTCAGTGCAGGGCCCACTTGGATCCTCCGTCCCCTTCTCCCTCTGCTCCTCCCCCCCCTTTCTCAACAACAACGACAACAAAACTATAGTATATTAGTATATAGTATAGTAAATACAGAAATTGAAATACGGTTAGAGTATTGTGGAGCCATTAAGGAGAAAGTAAGGTATTCAGGTAAGGATTCACAGGGGGTCTGTGGTTTGAGTTGAGTCTCAAAGAATGAGTAGAAGTTTCCAGGTGAAAAAGAAGAGGGGTTGGAGACAGCATTCAATGCAGAGATTCTGTACACGTTTGGTAGAGTAGTTGTTGTGGGCACGGTGTGTAGGAGACAGCAAAAGAAAACGAAGGTAGCAAAGAAGGTTGGGAGCTGTTTGTGAAGGCCCTTGTATGCCTCCGTTTACGTGTTTAAACCCATTATTCGTATACATCATTCTCTCTTAAAGAGTGGTCCCTGGGCAACATGCGTTAGAAGCACTTGTGTGATTAAGAAAAGTGAATTATTGTGTGCCTCCCCAGACTTCTTGAATCGGACTTTCCGGGGCTGGAGGTAGGGCATATGATATTTTTGTTGTTGTTCTCCAGGAGATTACTAGGGCCAGGTAAATTGTAAGTGCCATAGCAATGGGATGCTAATAGAGGTCTTTCAAAGAAAGTTGATATTTTTCTACTTTTAAGGAAAACCGCTTACATTTGATTGTAAAGGAGTCAAAGGAAACCTGTTGACAGGGAAACGAGTTAGAATCAGTTAATACGTGGGAGTTATAAAGATGAAGTTTTGTTTCTCTAGGGCAGGGTCTCAATCTTGGGACTGTTGGGTGGAATAAATCTTTGTTGTAGGAGGCACCATCCCTGGCCTCTTAATCCATTCGATGCCAGTAGCATCCCCAATTGTGATAACCAAAAATGTCTCTCTCTTTCCCGCCCCCCTCTCTATGTCTGCCTGTCTGTCTATCTATCTATCTATCTATATCTATATAGCCAAATGTCCCTTGGGAGCAAAATCACCCTAGGTTGAGAAGCAGTGCCCTAGGATGCCTAGAAACGTCTATAAATGGAATTGCTGGGTTGTAGGGTGTGACAGGGTTCCAGGTACGGTAGTATACCAGAATTGTTTTCTCAAGAGGTGTACCAATTTATACTTGAACAACTATGGTTACTATTGCTTCTGCTCTGCATTTTCACCAACATTGGATATTTTCAGTGACTGTGTTTTGTTAATCAGGTGTGTTGTTATTTTTCTCCTTACTAATGAGGTTGAGCATCTTTTCAGATATTTATGCAGGTTTCGTCTTCTGGGAAGTGCTATTCAAATCTTTTGATCAATTTTTTCCAATGGATCATTTGTCTTTTTCCTTATTGATTCACAGATATCCTTTATATATTCCAGATGGTGATTCTTTCTACACCTCCTTCTGTTTTACCTTGGTTTTCCCCCACTTCTCTCTGTGGTATCTCAGTAGAGTTCTTAATGTACATGAATTTAGCGTTCTTTTCTTTGTGGTATGTTTTTTTGTGTCTTAGAAAATTTTTTCCTGTCCTAAGGCCATAAGGATATTTTCCTGTATTCTAAAGGTTTTATAGTTTTGCCTTTCATATTTTTGTTTATTTAAAATTTGGGGGTTTTTTAGATAAACGGTGTAAGGTAGATGCCTATCTAGTTCCATTTTTTTCCCCCCATACTGTTATCTCAGCATTAGTCATTGAAAATATTTCCTTTCCCTGTCAATCTGCAATATCACCCCTGGCATTTTGTGCCAATACCACGCTGTCTTAATTCATGTAGTTTTATAGTGTTTTGATATCTCCTAGAGCAATTTCTCCCATCTGGTCTTTCAAGAATGTTTTGGCTATTCTTGGACTTTTTTGTACATCCATATTCATTTTAGAATTTGCTTTCCAAGTTTCACAAAAATTCTTACGGCCTTTTTATTGGGAGTCTATTGCTTCCGTTTGGGTGAGAATCAGCATCTTTACAAAACTGAGGTTTCTCACCCATGATAACATGGTACAATTTCAACTTAGTTTTTAAGTGTCTTTCTTTAAGATTTTATCATTTTCTTCATGAAAGTCTTGCATATTTTTTGTCAGATTTATTCCTGGTAGTTTATATTTTTTGAAACTTGTAGATGGCATCCTTTTTAAAGTTTTACTTTCTGTTCCTGATGTATTGGCTTTTGACACACAGCAGCCTACATAGCTCTTAATCTTTTATTTTTCTGTACATTCAGATTTTCAACAACACAGTATCTGTAGATAGTGAGACTTTGGTTCCTTCTTAACCCTTTAATCTTTAAAAAGAATCTTTTTCTTGCCTCACTGCATTGGCTTGGGCTGAGAACCAGTATCTTGTTCTTTGTCTTAACCATGGTTTGACAGTTTAACCAAATACAATGTCTATGTTAGTTTTTTAATAGGTACTTTTTATCAGGTGAATACTGTATCTATGTATCTAGTTTGAGTTGTGTTTTCTTAAGTTTATTTATTTTGAGAGCGAGAGCAAGCAGGGAGGGGGACAGAGAGAGGGAGAGAGTGAGAATCCCAAGCAGGCTCCGAGCTGTTAGCACAACATAGGGGTCCAACCCACAGCTGGTGAAACTGGTTAACCTACTGAATCACCCAGCCATCCCTCTAATTTGAGTTTTTATGTTGAATTTTTACAGTGTTTTTTCCTGTATGTATATCATATGATTTTTTAATATGCTTTTTGTTCCTTAATATTAATATGGGATACAAATCAATTGACTTTTTTAAAACCTAAAACCAGACTTGACTTTGAGTTTGCTAATATTCCAGTTAGGATTTTTGCATTTATTTCATAAGTGAGAGTGACCTGTAATACTGTTAGGTTTTAGTGTTACAGTTATGTTAGCCTTATAAAATGAATTTGAAAGTGTTCCCTCTTTTTCTGTTGTCTTAATTATTTGATGTAAAACCGAGATTATTTATTCCCTGAATTTTGCTGGAACTCACTGGTAAAACCATCAGGTCTGGAGTTTTAACTATTGATTCTATTGGTTTTCCATTTCCTCTGTTTTTGGTGAGTTACATTTTTTTTCCTAAGAGTTTGTCTATTTCATATGTACTTTGGGGGATTGTATTTATTTTACTTAATTTTAGGAAAATAGTAAAAGGGTCATAGCTGAAACCTTAACCCAATTGGACACCAACCTAATCATTCATACTAACCCTGCAGAAACCAAAGCTTGATCACAGATACTACTAGAAGAATATCAGTATCTGGCACTGTGATAAATGCCTATTTTTTTAAACAGTGTTAATGAAGTATAACTGACGTATAATTAACTACACATACTTAAGTATACAATTTGATAGGTTTCAACATCACATACGTTTAAAAATTTATTGGCATAATGTTAGTGATATGTCCCTCAAAAGACCATTTTAATTATCTCTAGCAGATTTCTATTTTGTTAGTTTCTGGTCTTTATTGTTAATTTTTGCTTTGGGGTTTATTCTGTTTTAAAATTGTGTGTGTGTGTGTGTGTGTGTGTGTGTTTATTTTTGAGAGAGAGAGAGAGACTGAGTGTAAGTAGGGGAGGAGCAAAGAGAGAGGGAGACAGAATCCGAAGCAGGCTCCAGGCTCTGAGCTGTCAGCACAGAACCCAATGGCACGGCTCATACCCATGAACCGTGAGATCATGACCTGAGCTGAAGTCAGATGCTTAACCAACTGAGCCACCCCGGCGCCCCAGGTTTTATTCTGTTTTTATAGCCTTTAACTCATTTTCTTCCTTTCATTTTTGATGTATATATTAAATACAAAAAATGTCTTTTTATTTTTTTAAAATGTGTATTTATTTATTTATTTTGAGAGAGAGCAAGCAGGGAAGGGGCAGAGAAATGGGGAGAGAGAAAATCCCAAGCAGGCTCTGTGCTGTCCGCTCAGAGCCTAATGAAGGGCTTAATCCTACAACCCTGGGTTCATGACCTGAGCCGAAATCAAGAATCGGATGCTCAACCAACTGAACCACCCAGGTGCCCCTATAAATGTCTTTTTAAATACTACTTTATATATATCCCACAATTTTGGATATATACTTTATTTCTTTAAAAAAATTTTGATTTTGGGGCGCCTGGGTGGCTCAATCGGTTAAGCGTCTGACTTTGGCTCAGGTCATGATCTCACAGTTCGTGAGTTCGAGCCCCGCGTCGGGCTCTGTGCTGACAGCTCAGAGCCTGGAGCCTGCTTCACATTCTGTGTCTCCCTCTCTCTCTGCCCCTTCCCTGCTCATGCTCTGTCTCTCTCTGTCTCAAAAATAAATAAACATTAAAAAAAAAATTTTTTTTTTTAAATTTTGATTTTGGAAATTTCAGATATATCAAAGTAGATTTTGATGACTCCCTCCAATAATACCTATTATCTAACTACATTATCTAAACAGTTTACAGCCGTTCTTATTTCTTTTATACCCTCCCGTTTTCCATCCCTTCCTCTACCCGCCACAGAATTATTTTGAAACAAATCACAGATCTCCTATCATTTCTTCTAGAAATATTTCATTTGATGACCCTAGAGAGATGTAAGCTTTAAAAACAAACATCCACACCATAATCACCCTAAAATTTTAATAATTCCTCAGTATCACCTAATACCTAGTCATTGTTCAGATTTCGATTTCTCATAATTTTTTTGTGTATATTGAAATGCACAAATCTTAGCTATACAGATAAATGGCTATGCCTATGTAACCCACACTTTTATTATGATAAATAATATTTCCTTTGTCCCTTTGCCTCATGTCTCTTTCCAGTTCATCTTTCTACCCCATTTCCCCAACTACCACTGTTCTGATTTTTTTCACCTTAGTTTTTCTCCTAAAACTTCCATATAAATGGAATCATATAGTATGTCCACTCTCTTATCTTTTTCCTCACCACATTAGTAAGATCCATGGATATATCAGTAATTTGTTCTGAGTATACCACACTTTAGTCTCTTTTATGGACAATGGATTGTTTCCAGTTTTGGGTTATTGTAAATAAA
The DNA here is from genome assembly GCF_046562875.1 of Panthera onca. NCBI lineage: Eukaryota > Metazoa > Chordata > Mammalia > Carnivora > Felidae > Panthera > Panthera onca. The sequence continues at coordinate 135,062,260 of NC_138344.1, forward strand.
GCTGTTATGACCATTTTTGTTCTTGTCTGTTTGTGGGAAAATGTTTTCATGTCTCTAGGAAGTGGAAACCTGGGAAGGGATTTACTAGGCGAAATGGTAGCTGCATATTTAATTTCATAAGAAACTGAAACCTTTTCCCACAGTGGTTATACCATTTTGTGCTCCCACCAGTAAAATCTAGGAGAGCTCTGGCTGCTCCGTGTCTTTGTCAGCATTTGGCATCGTCCTCTTAATTGTAGCCATTTTAGTGGGTGTGCATTGGTTCTCGTGGTTTCAATCTGCATTTTTCCTTGATCACTGATGATGTTGAGAACTTTTTTATACGATTATGGGTCAGTAGTTTATCTTCCTTTCTGAAGTGTCAGCTCTTTTGCCTGTACTGTTACTATTTTCGTCCATTTTATCATTTAGCTATATAACTGTACGTCGTTTTTTTAGAGCAAGTTAAAAATGCATCTGCATCACATTTTGTAACAAAAGCAGGATGAATCTGAATTTACGAATCTCTAGCTCCTTGAGTAAGACCTTTTAGACTCAAGTTTGGTATGTAACAAATTGCTCCGACATATTATTACTCTCCTTGCCTTGAAACCCACAGCTGTTCTTTTGTGCCTTTCCAGTATTTTCACTGTTGGGACTTGTCTCTTTTTTTAAGAAAATACTTTAAAGCCCAAAGGGAGACTGAAACCCTTTTTACCTAAGTCCAACCACTTAAATCCTCTCTGGTTTTCTCCTTCCCAGAACTGTATTCTTGTGTCTGTTCTGCATCACCATTCATTCAGTATATCCAGACTTTGAGATCCTTAGAGGTCTGTAGCCTCCAAGTAGGACAATGAAATTTCATCAGAAGGAAGTCTATTGAAAATTTACCCTGTATTTTATTTAAATTTAAGCTGTCATTTTAGCTGTAGCAGTTGACTTGAGCTAAAAGGCATTCTACCAAAGTAAGCTACTCATGTGTATGCAGTGCCTGTTCTGGTGTAACAAAAGTGTATTCTTTTTTTTTTTTTTTTTACAGAAACCTCTAATAATTCAGATTCTGGCCATGAAGTTCAAGAGGATTCTTCAAAGGAAAATGTATCATCAAGTGCTGCCTGCACTGACCACAATCCAGCACCTACTCCTGACGGCAAATCACATGAACTGTCTAATCTTCGGTTGGAGAACCAACTGTTGAGGAATGAGGTTCAGTCTTTAAATCAAGAAATGGCCTCATTACTTCAAAGATCCAAGGAAACTCAAGAAGGTAGAGCCTTATTTCAATTGTGCAGGGTTAGGAATTTAACATTTCAAAAATAAACGAAGATTTGATTACATCAAAACTTAGAAATATTTCAGATGAGACTTATAAAATAGCATTTTCATAGAAACAGGGCCCAGATTTAGAAGTGAGACCAGTCATCCTCCCACCGACCTGAACCAGAACATTGGCTTGTTTGGTCATTCTTTAGGAATCGTGAAATTTAGGGACTGAGAATGGAACATCAGTAATCATCTGATTCATTGGATCGATTTATTCTGAGCATTCAGGGGGAGCTGCTCATGAACCAAAGGTGTGATTAAACAAAGTAGTGGGCACCAGTGGGCGAGGTCACGGTATTGCACTGCTCCTGGGGCTGTAAAGCAAACATGGAATTCAGTTTGAAAAGTGCTGTCTCGAAATGTGCAGTGAAGTGGCCCTAGAGTAGAAAACCCTTGGATTCCTCAGAAGTAGATAATTTAAAAGTAAAAAAAAAAAATCCCACAAGTGAGGTAGTGGTGGGGAATATGTTAATGTTAATGTAAGTGTGGCCAAGGGAAAATAAGACAAGTCTCTGCCCTGGATCCTGGCAGTGATTAGAAAGGAGTGTAGGGACAGTGGGAAAGTTTGGCCAAGACGTGGATGGAGGCCCAGAAGAGTACAAGAGGAAGGAAGTTTAAGACTTGTTGGGCTGACTTTAGAAAAAACTTCACTTTACCAGACTAACGTGGACATAGAAATAGAGCCTTTCCTGAGACCATGTAGAGTTTGCTTTGATGTTAATTTTGTTTTGCCGGCAGACTGTTGTTACAGATCATATGTAAGGATGTGGAAATCTTTACTGCACTGTTCTTTCTAGATTTAAAAAATAGAGGGCACCTGGGTGGCTCAGTCAGTTAGGCATCCGACTTCAGCTTGGGTCATGATCTCATCGTCTGTGAGTTCAAGCCCCGTGTTGGGCACTGTGCTGACAGCTCAGAGCCTGGAACCTGCTTTGGAGTCTGTGTCTCCATCTCTCTGCATCTCCCCCACTCGCACTCTGTCTCTCTCTTTCTCTCTCTCTCAGAAATAAATAAGGACCAAAAAAATTTTTTTAAAAAAAAGCATCTTTTTGGGGTGCCCAGGTGGCTCAGTTGGTTGAGTGTCTGACTTTGGCTCAGGTCATGATCTCATGGTTTGTGGGTTCGAGCCCTGCATCGGGCGCTCTCTAGTCGGCACAGAACTCACTTCGGATCCTCTGTCTCCCTCTCTCTCTGCCCCTCCCCCACTTGCACTCTCTCAAAAAATAAAACATTTAAAAAAATAGCATCTTTTTGCTACGATGATTGAGAGAAACAGATTCTTTCCTGTGTTTATCTTCAGGTTTTGACTTTGTTTGTTTGGTCTTACTGGAGCGTATGCCCTTGGTTTGGATTTGCATTCGTCCTGTCTCTAGCAGAACTCTACGAATCCACCGGCCATTATAGTGTTGTGAATTCTGCTCTATACTGGTTTTGGCTCCCAAATACTTTATGCTATGTCTCAAAAAAATTTTTTTTTGTAGAAGTGCAGCTATTATCATGCCCTGTTCCAGCCTCTTAACTGTAATGTAGATGTGAGTGTTGGCCTTGAGAAGTGGGTATCCCATTTGGAGCAGATAGTCTGAAGATACGTCTAAGCCCCCAATTTTGGCAGTCAGTCCTAAAGGCGCAGAGGAGAATCTGTGTGTGCTGTGAGAAAGGCGTGTCTGCTTGGATAGAGACATTTCTCTCTGTCTTTTTTAGAATTAAACAAAGCAAGAGCAAGGGTTGAAAAGTGGAATGTTGACCACTCAAAGAGTGATCGAATAACTCGAGAACTTCGAGCCCAGGTCGACGATCTGACTGAAGCAGTGGCCGCAAAGGACTCGCAGCTGGGTGTGCTGAAAGTGAGGCTGCAGGAAGCCGACCAGCTACTGAGCTCCCGCACAGAAGCCCTGGAAGCCTTACAGAGCGAAAAATCGAGGTAGCTCACTCTAGAAGTCATGAACAAGGGGGCTGGGAAGTTTCTTTCCAATACAAGTAATGATAAACACTGTAGTATATCCCACTTTGTGGAAACTTAGCTTTTGAAATTTACAGAGGGGAAATTTATGTTTTTTTTGTTTTTTGTTTTGTTTTTTAATTTTTTTTTTTTTCAACATTTATTTATTTTTGGGACAGAGAGAGACAGAGCATGAACGGGGGAGGGGCAGAGAGAGAGGGAGACACAGAATCGGAAACAGGCTCCAGGCTCTGAGCCATCAGCCCAGAGCCTGACGCGGGGCTCGAACTCACGGACCGCGAGATCATGACCTGGCTGAAGTCGGACGCCCAACCGACTGCGCCACCCAGGCGCCCCAAATTTATGTTTTTTTTAATGTGAAATGTGTGTGATTAAAAGTCGATTTACTAGTTGAATCTTGAGATGCATTGTTAGCAGAGTCTGCATTTAAAAATATTTGAAGAACGTCGGGTCATTAATCTTTTGACATATGATGATATGTGCTGTGTGCTTATATTTGGATGCCTAAAAATATAGGTTACGTTCCATTAAAAGGCAGAAAGGTTTCTTTAAGAATATTTTAGTCAAGCCATCTTTTTTGTGCTTATAAGCCAATGCTCTAAAAATTATTCTGCCTGACCACTTGTACACTGTGGAAACGAGCCTCTTCGAGTGATGTCTTGTCTTTTAGAATAATGCAGGATCACAGCGAAGGTAGTAGCCTGCAGAACCAAGCTCTGCAAACCCTTCAGGAGAGACTGCATGAAGCGGACGCCGCCCGGAAGAGAGAGCAGGAGAGCTGTAAACAGATGCAGGTTCGAGAGGAGACATGACTTTCCTAACACATTTTCTCCCAAATAAAACTCTGCAGTGCGTTTCAGAAAATTCTCTTTCTGTGACAAAATCCAAGTATTTGGAAATTTAGCTTGATCCTCGCTAAATTTAATCCTACGTATTGAAATACATTTAAAATGAAGTTCAGTATCCTTTATGATTGACAAGGTATCGGCAGGGGGACGTGGGGGCTCTTCTTCTGAGAGGGTACTTGAAGGGACGACGCACAGGTCGGACAAGGGTCCCAGAGGGGAGGGGTGTTACGCTCTCTTGACAGAAAGCTCTGTCAGATAATAAAAGGGGAGCAGCCCCTCAGCACCCCTTAAAAAAGGAAATACAATTAAAATAGTTAATGTTCATTAGAGACAGACATTTTCACTTAATTTTGTTGTGCAACCAACATTACCGTTATTTGATTAAAAGCTGATTTGGGGCTTCTTTCTTACAACTAGATGGTGCTGAGAAGCTTTTGAATAAAACAAAAATGTTGCTGATGTGGGGCATCTTGTTTATGTTTTTATTTAAGCTTTTTCTGATTCCATTTTATCTGATTTCATTTATTTCCAGAGAGATGTACCTAATATATACTTCTACTCTTTAAAAAAACCTTTTCTTAAAAATTTTTTTTAAAATTTAATGTTTATTTATTTTGAAAGAGAGAGAGTGCAAGCAGGGGAGGGGCAGAGAGAGAGGGAGATGCTGAATCCAAAGCAGGCTCCAGGCTCTGAGCTGTCAGCACAGAGCCTGACACGGGACTCAAACTCATGAGCCGCGAGATCATGACCTGAGCTGCAGTTGGGACGCTTAACCGACCGAGCCACCCAGGCGCCCCTAAAAAATTTTTTTTAAGTAGGCTTCATGTCCAGTGTGGAGCCCAGCGCAGGGCTGAGTTCAAGACCTGAGCTGAGATCAAGAGTCAGATGCTTAGGGGCGCTTAGGTGGCTCAGTTGATTAAGTGTCCAACTTCAACTCAGGTCATGATCTCAAGGTTTGTGGGTTCCAGCCCCACGTCAGGCTCTGTGCTGACAGCCCGGAGCCTGGAGCCTGCTTCAGATTCTGTCTCCCTCTCTCTCTCTCTGCCCCTCCCCTGCTCATGCTCTGTCTCTCTCTGTCTCAAAAATAAATAAAAACATTAAAAACAAAACAGATTTCCAAGCCTAGTCTTAGAAGTGCCAATTCAGTAAGCCTGGGGAAGGCCTTCGGTGGCTGCATTTTTTTTAAAACTCCCTAATTGATTCTGATGCATTGCCATGTTTGGGAGCCAGCAACCTTAAATTCTCTATTCTTTAGCTCTTAACAAATGAGGTGGTATGTTTTGTTTTGTTTTGTTTTGTTTTTAAACTTCCCTGTTAGGTTGTTGGACTGAGCTAAAAAAAATCCCGTAAGATATCTGATTAGGTGGTTGTAAAATATATCTCAAAGGAAATGATGTAAGCAGATATAAAAATTTGTCACAGCACGAGTTTGCTGCACGCCTTAATGACATGGAAGCGGAACGGCAGAATTTGGCAGAAGCGGTTACTCTGGCCGAACGAAAATACTCGGACGAGAAGAAGAGAGTTGACGAGCTGCAGCAACAAGTCAAAGTGTTTAAGTCCAACTTGGAGTCCTCTAAGCAGGAACTCATCGACTACAAGCAAAAAGCTACTAGAATACTCCAAGTAAGCTTGAGATGTACACTGCGGATGTTGGGATTCGCCAGTTGGGAGACACTCTTTGACTCCACGTTGATCTGTGAGAGGATTGGTTCGTGTTTGGCTGGGTTGGCTCACGTCAGGTGCCTTACTCAGAGGTTTTGTAAAAGGCTAAAGTGTCCCTTGTTCCAACCACCTTTCTTTCTTTTTGCTTAAAATTCATTCTGCCACTGCCCAGGCCAGGCCCGCCACCTGTCATCTTAACCACTATATCGATGGTCGTTGTTAAGCAGTCACTTCCTTCTTCCTTGCTGATCCTCTGTCAGGTTTTTCAGGCAGCTTCCCCCGCCTGGTGTCTCAGCCGACCTTCCCTTCCACTCCGCTGAAAAACACTGTGTCAGTCTCCAGCTAATGTAGTCTTCAGCTTCTCCTTCCTTTGCCTCCTATCCGAGGGAAACGTCTGCTTTCGTCAGGAGGCATTTTCAGCCTGTGCGTGGGTTCCCACTCCACCTCATTTAAGCTCCTCCTCCTGAGTCTGTCCTCTCCCTGTTTTTCCCCTCTCTGCTGCCTTCTTCTGGCTCAGCATACTCAAGAGCACATGGTCGCTTAGTGGAAGAACAGACAAGGTCTTCGAACTCCTGCCTAAGGAAAAAAACCATACTTTTGGCTTTTTTGACCACTTCGATCCATTTCCTTGTCCTTTCTCTCAATGTCAGACTTACCAGAATTTTTGTAAATATGCTGTCTCTATTTTAGACCTGGTAACTTTAACTCCTTCGTGTAATTTCTGTCCCTGCTACATTTCTGAAATTGTCTTCCCAGAGGCCTTTAATGAGCTGAATATGTACTTTCTTCCTTTCTTAGTTTCCACCCACTTTGATTTTGGTGGAGTATTGGACACTGTCAGCCCCCCTCCCTTCTTGAAACTCCTGCCTTCTGGTGCCACTCACACTGCCTTCTCTCTCTCTATCCTCTCTCACTGCTCTTTCTGTCTGTGTTGGGCCCTCTTCCCAGTCTCCAAAGAGGAGAGTCCTCCCAAATTCCATCCTAAGCCCTCTCTAACTCCTTTCTTCGCGTTATCATGTATATATCCACTCTGCCTGTGTCTGCCACCTTGATGTGACTTCAGCTTGTCTCCAAGCCTAACTTCCTGACCTGTTTCTAAGTGCCTGCCGTGTTTCTCTACATGGGGTGTCCCATCCCCCAAACCAGCTTATTCATTCTCTTATTCATTCTCTTATTTCGGTAAATATCATGCCTTCTTCCCAGGCAATAGAGCGTGAACCACAATGACATTTTGACTCCACCTTTTTCCTTTAGCTCCTGCCTCCTGTTGGGTATGAGCACCTTTTTGATTCCTCTTTCATGAGACAGCATGTCTGTCTCCTCCAAACCATTCCAATTATTTTTGCTATGTCACTCTAATTCATTTAAAAGGGTCCTTATTGAGTACTTAACTATTCACGAGGCATTATGGTAGGTGCTGAGGGTATGTCTTCTTTCTGAAAAGAGCAGTTAAGTTAGTAAAAAAAAAAAAAAAAAAAACCTGAGGTAATTGGTGGGATGAAGTTATCGATGCATTAAGCCCTTAAAATCTGCCGGGGGGAGTCGGGCAACTGGAGATGCCGTATAAAGAGGAATTGGAGGAGGAGTAGGAAGACTTGTGGGGAGGAGATTTCTGATAGGACAGCCTGTGCCCTTGCAAAGGGGGCCTGAGGGAGCATGGCATGGCATATGTGGTGGACGGCAGCTCGTTCCCTTGACCATGACGGTTAGGGATGAAGAGGCGAGAAAGAGAAGGAGCAGAAGGACTGGCCGTGATGAGGATGCAAGGGGAGAGTTGGCACGGGACCCGGCTCTTAGGAGGTGCTCAGTGAATTGCCACGGATGTTGAGGGGTGAGGACGGGATGGCGAGATGGAGACGGTAAAGAGGAGGGTATCAGAATGGATGGTGAGGAATAGTGAGGACTGGTCTAATTTATGGTAGTGAGGGTGGCAGACGGGACAGACTTGGAGGAGGTGGGGTGTGCGAGATGGAGAGATTTAACTGGAGGAGGGGGGGAATAGAAGTGCAAGGAAGGAGGACTCCGGTTTTCTGGTTTGAGTGCACAAGAGATACTCCCCTGCCGTGTGGCAGAGAAACAGGGAAGCCGGTAGGCTAGCACTGGAGGGTAGGACAGGCGATGACGAGTTTGCAAAACTGATGTGACATTGGGGTGAAAGTTTTAGGAAGGCGATCAGAAATACAGGCCTGGAGCTCAGCACAGAGGTCTGGGCCTTAGCCCGGAGAGAGACGGAGAATTATGTTTATTATAGAAAATTAGAAAAAATACAGAGAAGTTTGAAGAAGCCGCCCAGAGTTCTACCACATAAAAAGAAAAGACTATTTTTGATGGAGGAGAGTGCCTTTCAAATATTTCTATCGAAGGTGAAAGAGCTGATGGTCATTACTGCTGGCCTAGAACAATAGCACTTTTTAAACTAGTCTTCCCACATTAAATCGCTTTTTCCAACTCCTCTTTTCTACCAGGGGTTCGTAAACCTTTTCTGTAAAGGGCCAGATAGTACATATTGCAGGCTTCGCAGGCTCTCTGTGGTCACCATCACATACTCTTTATTTTTTTATGATCCTATAACCGTGTAGAAACCCTCCTTAGCTTATGGGCTGTCCACCGATAGGCCACAGGCCAGATCTGGCCCGTCAGCCGTAGTCTGTGAATGCCTACTTTATACCCCTGCCAGATTAACCCTCCTAAAATACAGCTCTGGTCATCTCACTTCCCGGTCTACTTTTTGATCATTTGTTTTGGCCCGCCAAATAAAAGTCAAACATTTTAGCCTGGCATCTGAAGCCCCCACAGATTGGGCCTAACATAGTACCTCAGCACATCTCTCAATACCCTGATGCTGTTTCTTGTATACCCTTGTTCACCCTGATGCTGTTGCATTTTTATGCTTTGCCCTGTCTTCTCTATACCTGTCCAAATCCTAGCCATTTTTCAGGATCAGCATAACTGCTCCTTTCCGGTAGAGCCTTCTCTTCCCCAGAAGTGGTTTTTCCTTCTTGGAACTCTGCGGGTAGTCTTGGCAGATGCCTCTCTCAACTTGCTTATTGCCTTTTACTGGATACTTGTAACGTCCCTTCTGGTTTATAAGGCTGAGGGTACCATCCCAATGGGGACATCTTCGTGACACAGACACTTAGCACAGTGCCAAACCCTCTGTAGGCGTTCCGTAAATATTTGTTGAGTAGCATGTGATGGAGGAAAAAAGCATGAGGAAGGAGGAGAAGAACATATGAGAAGAATCTTGTTAATAACAAGTTCTCAACAATAACATGGGCCTGGGGACCAAAACCCAAGGACGGTCTGCGGCAAGGCTCTAGTGCGTTTTCATCCCAATGTGGACTTTCTTTGGCGGAGAATGTAATTGGGCTGTTTCCACAGTGGCTTAGGTAGTGCAAGATTGATGGTGTTCAGTATACAAGCTGATCTCAGTTTTGCTTAAAGAGGTTCCTTTTTTTTGTAATAGTCTAAAGAAAAATTGATTAACAGCTTGAAGGAAGGCTCTGGCTTTGAAGGCCTCGATAGCAGTACTGTGCACAGCGTGGAGCTGGAAGAACTTCGCCATGAAAAGGAGCTGCAGAAGGAGGAGATACAGAAGCTGATGGGCCACATCCATCAGCTGAGGTCCGAACTACAGGTAAGATTCACTGCCGGTCGGCTGCACAGACAACCACCCACCCCAGCTGTCGGCAGGTGAGAAGAGGGGGCGTCTGTGGTTTGGGGGAAGACAGAGGGAGACAGAGAGTGGAACTTGTGTGGGACCAGCAGTCGCCATGTAGAAGTGAATCTAAAGCGATAGGTTTCTTGTCCACTGACTGTGAAGTTCTGGGAATAACAAACATAGGTAACTAGATTCGTTCGTTAAACAAATTCTCACCCTGCGTCCCCCGTGTGCTGGGCATCCTGTAGGCTCAGAGTAACAGCAAGGAACCACACAGAACCTTTGTATTTATGGAATTTACAATCTAGTGGTTAAAACACACATGAGATTTGGGTTTGTCAATAAAACCGAGATGTTTTCTGATACTGGAATGGACACAGGATGGTCTCTTCGTTAGAGTTACAGGCATAATGTTAATAATTTATGGCTTATGTGAATTGCTGTTTTTAATCCACAAGTAAACGGGGCCTTTCATTTAGATTCAACATGGAGTCTTTGATGTAAATATCCTAGGCGGAGTCTCTGAGAACGAGAGAACATAAAGTGCTGGCTAACAAGCCGTCTTTAAAAGAAAAAAGAAAAAAAAAACATTTTGCAAAGAATACTCATCCGTGCGCGAACTCAGCAAGTGATTGGTTTGTGAGATGTGCATGACCTACAAAGGAAAGTGTGGGAGTCACAAGGGTAGGGTTTCTTGTCTGGCGTGCGGGCTTGGATATTAGACTTAGCAGATGTGTTACCCGTGCCAAACACTTGGTCTCGCCGAGCCTGAGTTTTCTCATCTGTAAACTGAAGGCAAACAGAGCTGCTCTTGAGGATAAGGGATGTGTGTAAAAGGGCCTAGCATTGTTCCCAACATGGATTAGGCCCTCAGCAACTGTTAGCTGATGTTACTTCTGGATTTTTTCATATTGGCCGAGTAGAAGAGCTGATAAAGACTGTTGTCCTCATAGTCTGTAAAGTAGGACTTTTTTTTCGTGTAATTTTGAATTCCAGAAATTCAGTCCCATGAATTTAGAAATGGAGTAGATGCTAATCCTCTTCACATCTTGTCTTACTTATACATGTATTTTGGATGAGATTATGAAAAATAGGACTTGTTGTATTTAATATCTCATCCTTACCCCAGCATCACTGATGACGTTGACTATTCTCAAGAAGTTGATGAAATGTATAGTGAGGATTAAAGTATATCCATGAGAATGAGAGAATTGTAACTGGCCTACAATAGCTATCCTTCACTCAGCACTTCTGTGCCAAGCATCGCGCTGAGCTCTGAGCGTACATCCCTCCATTTGTTCCTTACCATAAACCTGGAAGGGAGGTATGGTGCGTTCTGTCTCTATACTTTGAAGAAATCTAGTCATAGAGAAGGAGAGTAGCTTCCCTGTGACTACTAAAGTAGCAGAGTTGGGGTTAGAACCTTAGTCTGTCCGATTCCAGAACACGTTCTTAACCACTGCCCATCCCACCTGCGGCTCAAGAATTCATTTGATTAAGTCAAATTGATGGCAAGATTAATTTACCTACTACTCACCCCGAAAACTCAGGGGTAGGGAAAAATAATTGTACTTATTGCTGTTTTCCTCTAAATCCACAAAGTTGTGTTATCTGGGAATATCTGTTATTATCTGGAAGTATCATTAATCTGCCCGTTCTCCCAAACGGTATGTGAAGTGCGGAGTTGTGGAGAGGAGTTCAAGACAGAGTGTACCAAAAGACCAAAAGCAGATTGAGATGCTGATTTTCATCTCTTGTGGGCCTGTGTGAATGGACGCATGCTTAACCCATACAGGGGAAATAGAGAAACCTAGAGTTCTGTTCTTTGCCACCAGCAAATTTGATAGGAAATCTAGAAGGTGGTTTTTGAGTTTGAAGAAGTGAGAATAATGATGCTAAGTGAAGGAGTGAGAAATATAGAAAGATATAAAAACAGATAACGGTAATAAAGCTAAAAAAAAAAATGAAATAATAGACTAACCTGAGGGTAAGAGAGAACAGTTATTTCTAGGTTTCTGTTGAGTACTTAGCACACATGCAAAAACTAACTATAACCTGCATTCCCACGGGACCAGTGCAGCAAAGTCCTTTTTGATGTTATGTTTCTGTTCCTTTTGAAATTGTTAGCTTTTGATTAGAGCTGTAGGTCTCCCAGGGAGCCACTGTTTACGCATGCTCATTAAATCACATGGTTCATGTGCTGCGGCAGCTATGGTAACCTCTTCGTGTCTCTCACCATTTGCCACATTATACAGTGAAGCGTCCGTTTATCTACTCCTTTTGGGCTGAGACCATGTCCTCTCATCTGTATCCCTCTAGTGCCCGCTGAGCCCAGGGCATGGTGCACAGTGATAACTCAATAAATGTTGAAACGAACGGTTAATTATTGCTTTCACATATAAGGCTCATCGTTTTAGGATATGGAGGCTCAGCAGGTTAGTGAAGCAGAATCAGCAAGAGAACAGTTACGAGATCTGCAGGACCAAATAGCTGGACAAAAAGCATCTAAACAAGAGCTGGAGGCAGAATTGGAGCGACAGAAGCAGGTAAAGATTTTAGATGGGAGATTACCAAGGAAGGCGCTTTGCTGGTGGTCCCGTGAGGCTACTCGTCTAGGAAAGGACCTCACTGACATTCTTGTAGGTATGGGTTTGGAGTGGTGATGGTAAATGCGACCTTCTAGGTCCCTCCTGCCTTGTCACTACCCACCCCTTCACTGTTTATTTGACAGATGAAAAATAGAACCACAACACGGTCATGGGACTTGCCTCTTAGCACACAGCTAACTAGAGAACAGAATAGAACCCAGAATTCCCATCCCAGAGTTCTTTCTACTACCTCGTCTGTATTTCGGTATGTCTCCTCGTCACAGTGTGTATGTACAGAAAGCTTAAAAAACATCAGTTGATTCTCACGTTTTATTACATTTGTACTTTCTAGGAACAACAGTAATATTATTTACTAGAAATGCAAAATACATTATTGCCATATTAAGCTGTTCTTTCTGTTTGAGAAGAAATATTTATACAGTGTTCTTATAAGTCATGTTTATAATTGTATTTCTTTGTTTACTTGGCAGTCGTTTGCTCCCCAAGCCAAATTATTTTAATTTAATAGACTTACGTAATAGTTTCATTATTAAAACAGTTAAACATGCTTACAGCCACATTTTCAGAACAAGATGCTGTATCTAATGTTAATAACATCTGTAATTTGCTGAATAATGACATTGTTGTAAGCACATAGTACACATTATCTTATTTTATCCTTACAATAAAATCTGTATTTACTTTACAGAAAACTATTCTTAGAATTGTCAGTGCATCGCTTATAACATTTCCAGCCTTGTGCATTTATATTCTTAGATCTTTTTTATTAGGATTTATCATTTCTGAAACTTGTTCTAGTCTCAGAGCAATATTTGTTTTTATTATGAACGTACCACTTGGAGCTGTTTCCCGAGTAGTAAGGAAGGAAAAAAATTCAAGTAGCAGCCTGCAGATACATCATAGTCCGTCTTAGATAATTTAGTTATCAAATTGGCCACCCTTTCAGAAATTGCATTTTAATTTATTCAAGGGGCTATTATTATATAGTGAAAGGCAAAAATTTGATGGCCTTGATGGTTAGATAATTTTCATTTTATTATGGCAGATGGTTTTACCGCATCCACTGCCAGTGCCTGTCTTTAAAATGATATAATTAAGTAGAGGCAAGTGCAGCTGAATGTAGCTCTAGGCTGTTTATTTAGTCATGAGATGTTCTGGATGTAAGTGCTTGATCTTGGGATTAAATAGTCCTATGGTGCTCCTTATTAATTTAAGTAATTTCAGCCTTAAATTTTTGCTGGCCTAGGAGTTTAAAAGAAATCAGACCTTCTTGTAAATTGAGATTCTCCTACCCTAATTACTGCCTCATTTTCTTTATTCTCACTTATCTCAGTTTTTTTTTAATCAGTAAAATGAGCAGGCTGAACTAAATGTTTTAACGTAGCCTAGCAGCTTGATCCTGTCTCATGTTTACTTCTTCATACAGCTCCCTTTATTTTGTCTGTACGGTTAAGCATAATGCTTTAGAAGGTTTTTAGTTCATTACTCTGTCTTCCCTGGCACGTGCTTTGTCTTAAATTGCAACTGACACCAACTCATCATATGCATGATACAAACCAGCAGCACATTCGTGCGGTTGTTAATGAATCTGGAGGTATTTCTTTCTTTTATTTTTTTTTCTTAAATTTATTTATTTTTGAGAGAGACAGAGTGTGAGCAGGGGAGGGGCAGAGAGAGGGGGAGACACAGAATCGGAAGCAGGCTCTAGGCTGTGAGCTGTCAGCCCAGAGCCCGACGTGAGGCTCGAACCCACAAGCTGTGAGATCATGACCTGGGCCCAAGTTGGATGCTTAGCCGACCGAGCCACCCAGGTGCCCCGGAGGTATTTCTTTTTTTCCCTTTTAGCGATGATAGAGCAAAACAGGTGCACGATATTGCCTGGTCCAAATAAGCCCACGAAGAGCTGCTCAGCATCATTAATCAGTAGAGAAATGCAAATAGAAACCACAGAGATACCAGTACGTACCCATAGAATAGCTACACTTACCAAAACTAACGGTACCAAATGTTGGGAAGGATGTGGAAGAACTAGAACTCTGTCATATTGTGTGGGAATCCAGACAGGTGCAGGTGTTTTGAAAACAATTCACAAGATAATTTGGCAGGTTTTGTTCCTCTAAGTTAGACAGCACTTACGTGATCAAGCAGATCTCTTCCTACACATCTACCCAAGAAGAATGAAGACACACGATCACTTACAGAATCGTGCTTGGTTATTCATCATGTACGAACTGATACAGCACGGTGGAGTACCGTTCATCGGACCCGTCCAAGTCTGTTAATTTGTTCATTCAGGATAGACACAGCGCATGTTGGCTGAGGGCCTCCTGTGTGTCAGGCACTGTTTTAGGTACTGGGGATGAAATGGGGGACACTGATAGAGCTTCTGTTTATTCATGTCTCACTTTGTAGGAATTCCACTACATAGAAGAAGATCTGTATCGAACAAAGAACACATTGCAAAGCAGGATTAAGGATCGGGAAGAAGAAATTCAAAAACTTAGGAATCAGGTATGAATGAGTGCTCACAACTTGGGAAGAGATACCATTGCAAAGCTAATTTTTTTGTAGAGGCTACAGAATGACCTTCTTTTCCCATATTTTCACCTGAGTTCTGCTGTTGCAGTAGTGAGGTGTTACTTTCAGTCTGATACAGAAATTCCTCTAATGCCATTTGAGGCTGCATTTGCTGTGTTCTGTGGCTTCTCCTACAAGTGTCTTGTAGCCAAAGCCATCCGAGGACATGTGATTTACCTCAAATTTCATATCTTCTAACTTCAGTGATGGTTGTGCCAGTTGCCAGTTTCATAATTATGGTTTCTTTCCTGAGAAAAATCCAATGATAAATCTTCTTATTAACAATTGATATTTTTTTCATAAAGCCACCAAGACTTATGTTCAACCCTGAAAATGTAAAACATGGGAAATAACATGTGCCCACCACCCAGATTTACCCATATTTATCATTAACTGTGACAGAATCATGCATTCACTTATCCTGTAACTACATTATCCTTTTCTCCCTTATATTTATTGACTTAATAAGCAATGAACCCATTGAACATTTAAATAATTTATATAAAGATTTAGCTGGTTAATGACTTAGTTTGAACATAAAAAGTCAAATAATTTTGGTTTTTAAGTTCTCAGACTTCATAGTAGTCCGTAACTTAAGATATTTTAGAATATTTTAATTTTTATGAGTTGAAAATAGGAGCGCCTGGATGGCTCAGTCAGTTAAGCATCTGACTCGATTTCGGCTCAGGTCATGAACTCAAGGTTCGTGAGATCGAGCCTGCATCAGGCTCCACGCTGACAGTGCAGAGCCTGCTTCAGATCCTGTGTCTCCCCCTCTCTCTGCCCCTCCCCTGCTTTGCTCTCTCTCTCTCTCAAATAAACATGAAAATAATTTTTAAAAATTAAAAAAAAAAGTTGGAAACAGCTAACTGATTTCAGTGTTCTGTTCTTCCCTCACCTGCCTTTGTGAAGTGCCTAAATGGTAACGTGACTTTGCTAGCAGAAAGTCAAAGAAAAGAGAGGAGCAGAAACCACCAATTGGTTTAATCCTTAGATAGAGATTCCTATATTTATTAAATGTTTATTGAGTGCCTACTAAGCCTAAGATAATTGGGCTATTTTAATTAAGAATTAACTGTAGGAGGACATCTCTTAAAGATTTTTCATCTAAGTAGAGCAGAGGAAAACCTTTGTCTCATAAAAGAAAGTCAATTAATGTACACTTTAAAAAGAAATCAGCATCTTAATATCTTGCCCCAAAACAACCACCCTTAAATGAGCGGCCACATAAGCACATAAGTTGGTGCTCAAAACCATCAGTCATCAAGGGAATGCAAACGAAAAGCTCAGTGGGATACACCTGTGACTACACCATCAGAACGGTGATCAGCGATCGTACCCCTACATACCGCCTACAGAGCAGTGTAGTGAGTCGTCCGAAGTCGGACTGGCCACGGGATTGCAGAGCAGAGGTGAAAACCTCAGGCTGTGGTCTTTGCGCTGTACCACAACTGCTGAGTTAGGGGGGGTTTTGAATCCAGGTGGAGAAGTTCAAACTGTCATGGATCGTGGATCAGTGCTTTCGAATATTTCTGACCACGAGGCCACAGCAAGAAGCAAAGAACGCGTTGTTTCCCAGTGTTCACATGTACTTAGAAGGACAAAACTGAAACAGAAGTTTCACAAAACAGTCCTCTCACATACTATGTGCCGTATACTCTGTCCCATAAAATGTGGATTATGACCCACCAAGTTGATTTTGTGGCCCATTAATACAGTTTGAAAATCTCTTCTGTAGCAGTGAAAGTAGGATCACAGAGGTTTGAGATGTTGATTAATGCCACACTTTACCTGTGGGAATGTGGATTCTATGTTGTATAACTTTAGTTTTATGTAATTTGTGAACACTTTGCCTTTCAGCTTACTAATAAAACTTTAAGCAACAGCAGTCAGTCCGAGTTAGAAAACCGGCTCCATCAGCTAACAGAGACTCTCATCCAGAAGCAGACCATGCTGGAGAGTCTCAGCACGGAGAAGAACTCTCTGGTCTTTCAGCTGGAGCGCCTTGAGCAGCAGGTGAACTCCGCCAGCGGAAGTAGCAATAACGGGTCTTCCATTAATATGTCTGGAGTTGACAATGGCGAAGGTAACAAAAACAGGAATTTCGAAAGAGCTTTTCATTGCCTTAATTCCAACCTTGCTAATTCAGACATGACTTTGAAAAGTTACAGAAAGACCATTTTTATTTGTAAAGAAGCTTCGGAGCGCGTGGGTGGCTCAGTTAAGTGTCCCGCTCTTGGTTTCAGCTCAGGTCATGATCTCAACATTTCATGGGATCAAGCCCCACATCGGACTCTGTGCTGACAGAACCTGCTTGGAATTCTCTCTCTTCTTTTCTCTCTATCCCTTCCCTGCTTGTGTGTGCACACACACTCACGCATGTGCACATTCTCTCTCTCAAAAATAAACGAACTTTGAGGGGCACCTGGCTGGCTCAGTCGGTTGAGCATCCAACTTCAGCGCAGGTCATGATCTCGCGGTTCATGAGTTCGAGCCCCACATCAGGCTCTGTGCTGACAGCTCAGAGCCTGGAGCCTGGTGCCTGCTTCAGATTCTGTGTCTCCCTCTCTCTCTGCCCCTCCCCCGCTCATGCTCTGTCTCTCTCTCTCTCAAAAATAAACATTAAAAACATTTTTTAAATAAATAAACTTTGAAAAAAGAAAGAAAAGAATCTTGATCCAGCAAAGCACCCACTTTTCTTCTGATGCGAGGCCTGAGCCATCTGTTTGACATGATCTTAGCAAACAGGACAACGGACTGGTTATATATATCCCTCGCTAGTCTGGGTCTTAGAGAAGGGAGGCCCAAAGACCGATGATCATATTGAAATATGTAGGACATTCATCAAGATGTTGATGACAAGGCAGATAATTTGGCAGAGAGGGGCTTTCATGAAGACTTAAAGATTTAGTTTAATAATCTAATCTGGGGGTACCTGGGTGGCTCAGTCAGTTAAGCATCTGACTTCGGCTCAGGTCACAATCTTGTGGTTCATGAGTTCTAGCCCCACGTCGGGCTCTGTGCCGACAGCTCAGAGACTGGAGCCTGCTTCAGTTTCTGTGTCTCTCTTTCTAAATTCTGCCCCTTAACCACTCGCGCTCTGTCTCTTTCTTAAAAATGAATAAACCTTAAAAAAAATTTAATCTTATCTGTAATTATGAATATTAAAGCTAATACTTAGTCATGTAAGTATATCCATGCTCTTTAATGTTAATGAAGAAATCTGTAGATTCCCAAAATACATAACTAAGAAGAATGTTAAAGACTTTAGTATAACTTCAACAGATCAGGTTTTTAATCTCAGAGCTTCATAAAGTCTACAAAGTAGTCATTCAGCAAACCTCACAGTTCTTTGGTTTTATTAAAAGTTTTTTTAAGTTTTTAAAAAATAACACATTGTTGTATGTTTATATATGTGTGTGTGTGTGTGTGTGTGTGTGTATGTTTTTTAATAGCATGGTTACTGTTAAAAATATCAAAAAAAGGAAATTAAATCACCCAGTAATCTTACTCTCAGATAACATTTTGGAGTATCTCCTTTCAGACTTTTTTCCTATATATGTTTGTAGTATCTGTTTTATTGGTTATTAACTTTTTCATATAAATCAGTTTTTATTATGTATTTTCTTACAGTAGTTTATGTCTGTTGCTTTATATACATCCGTTGTGGAAATGGCATAATTTGTTTAATAAATTCCTCATGGTTGGAGATTTAGGTTGCCAATTTTGTCACTAATATAAGCAGTTCTGAGGAAACTATTCTCTGTAAATATCTTTTAATTTTCTTAACATAAGCTATTAGAAATGGAGTTTGCTGAGTCCTAGGTATACACATTTAAAGGCTTTTGATTTTTGTTGCCAAAATCAAGTAATTATTAAGCACCTACTCAGTACCAGCTACTGTTCTAGGCATTGGAGATACAGTGTTTGACAAAAGAGGTCAAATCTCTGCCCTGTGGATCTTACATTCTGGTGCTGTGGGGGGAGCTAGACAGTAAATGATGTGAGATGGTGATAGGTGCTACAGAAGAAACTCAAGCAGAGAAGGGAGAGACAAGGTGCCAGGTGTGGAGATGGGATTGCAATTTAAATAGACCTCATTGGAAAGGTGGCACTTTATTAAAAGAAGTCCCAAAGGAGGTAAGACAGACTAGAAGGAGCTCTACAGGAAGAGTTTCCAGGCAGAGAAGAGCAGGTGCAAAGGCCCTGAGGCAGGAGTGGTGCTGGCTTATCGCAGGAACAGCAAGGAGGCCAGTACAGCTGGAGAAGACTGAGTGGGGGGGGAGAGTAGTCTAAGGGGAATTCAGATAACTTGGAGGAGACTGTTTTGGCCTGAATGAAGTCGGAAGCCATTGAAGGGCCCTGAGGGGATAAGTCCTCTGACTGTGTTTTAGTGAGATGCCTCTGGCTGCTGTATCCAGAATAGACTGTAGAGAACTGAGAGTGGAGGTGGGGGACCAGGGAGGAACCATCGTATTAACGTGTGTGAGAGATGGTGGTGGTGAGCACCTGAATGGGGTTCGGAGGGTTATTTTAAAGGTGAGTGGGCAGATCGGCTGTGGAGTTTGAGAGAAAGAAAGGAGTTTTGGCCTGAGCTGATGGAACGATGCTCTCGTGTACCGAAATGGGGCAAACAGCAGGGTGAGTAGGTCGGCAGGGAGGGCAGGACGTCAGAATCATGGTTTTGGGCATGCTAAGCCTGAGATGACTGTTAGATATCCAGATGGAAACAAAACAAGACGATTGGATGCGTCTGGAGTTGGTGGTCTGGGCTGGAGATACAGAGCCGGGAGTCATCAGCTTTGTAGAAAGGGTGTGTCTGGCCTCTCTCTTGCCCGCACAGGAAGAACCTACTCACTAATGCTGATTCTCAGCAACATGGTATTTGGAAACTTCAATTTTTTTGCTCATTTTATAGGGAAGTAATTGTTTGAGGTTTTAATTTTTATTTTTGTGGATATAGAAGTTTAAGCATTTTATATAATCAAATTTATGTCCTTTCTTTATGGACTCGCCTTCTTTGGATGTAATGCTTATTTGAAAGTTAGCCTTGAGATCTGTTTTTAATACAATATATATTCAACTATAAATGTTAGCACATTGATTTTGGCGTTTGTACCTTAATTCATTCTTTTCTTGTTTAAACAGGCACACGGCTGCGAAACGTTCCTGTTCTTTTTAATGATACAGAAACTAATCTGGCAGGAATGTATGGAAAAGTCCGAAAAGCTGCTAGTTCAATTGACCAGTTTAGGTAAGCAAGGACAGTAATGACGAATGATGGATCTTCAGCTATTTTTGTACCATTTTCTGGTGGTTTCAGTCACAGTAAGTCCCATCAGGCAGAGCTGATATTTAAAGTGACATTTCCCTACTTCCTCTCATGATAGTTCATTCAGTCTCATGAAATTGCTTTATGTGCTCTGCCAGGGCCTGTATTTCATTGAAGATTATTAACCCTGATCATCTCTCTTCTTATAATAAACCCTATTAAAAACTCTTATTAAATTCCATTGAGAAAACTTCTGTCTCATGTAAATGCGTCCACTGGAATGCTTTATTTCGTTTTATCGCGTGATGAGAATAAAAGAGGCTATTGTATATGAGTGAACAGTACGCATTTTAACGTATATTTGTATATACTGCGTAAGTAATAGATCATTTATATGCATGTTATTACATATTAATAACTTCTTTATACTAGCATACATCCACCCTACAAAGAAAATGTTTTAACAGTTTATGTATGCCTTGTTAAAGTTCATGTTTCAATAACCCCCTAAAGTCTTTTGCCTCTTAGCGTTTATAATTAAACACAATTGTAATGAGTTGTTGCGAAATAGAGCGATCTTTTCTTACCTTTTTGTGTCAGAGCTATGGTGTTAAAAATAAATCAGGAGGATGATTTCCTAAGGTTGCTGAGGCCACGGGCCAAAGATGCCATAGTTGTTATCTCCAGGCTGTTAAGCTCATTTATTTCAGCTACTCATTTATTCAATGTACATAATAATTTTTAGAGAAACTACATGCGAGGCGTTATGCTGATGGCAGTGAAAGACACAGAAAGGCCTAGAAGAAGGGTGTATGTGCTTGTATATGTATCCATCTTGATGGGGAAAAAGTGTTTCAAAGAGGCCTAACAAGGTCTAACGTCACGCTGCTCCCGCGTTTACTGTAGTTAAGTGTTTGCTTGAGTTTCTGTAGTTCTTTGCCTTTTAGACGCATGCGTCTGTGCAGAAGCTTCCAGATGAGCTCTTTGCAGGTATTAACCCACCAGACTCTTTCCCTATTCACGTGTTGACACTTGGCTTATCTTTTGTAACTTCTTTGGTCTCTGAAAGAAAAATTATTTAGAGAGGGACCAACTTGCCTCCTGTAGTTGTAGCTGGAGATTTAAGGGAAACTACTGTGCTATATATTTAACAGTTAAGCCACAATCAATAAAGCAAATATTTGTTTACTATGATGTTTCTATGGTTATTCCAAGTAATCATTTAACAATCTACTATAAAATGGTTTTTCTGTTACGGTGGCCATATAAATAGTTTAAATGAGAGGAATCCTAAAAAGCCTCATTAGCTGTTACCACAGGAAGATGTGCTTTGAGTGTTAACTCTCTCCTCTCGTCCCCACCCTCCATTTGCACAGCATCCGCCTGGGAATTTTTCTCCGAAGATACCCCATAGCACGAGTTTTTGTAATTATATATATGGTAAGTAAACCTATTTGAAAAAATAATGCTGCACTTGATTTTTAATGAGTTTTTTTCCAGCTGCTGATCGTTTTGACCAAAAGTCTAGCAATCAATTTTGAAAGAGAATAGAACTCATTTTTGGAAATTAAGATTTTTTTCTTCAGGTATGCAAGTATACTTACAGTTCATTACATCTAAAATATAAATTGCTCGGGGCGCCTGGGTGGCTCAGTCAGTTGGGCGGCCGACTTCGGCTCGGGTCATGATCTTGCGGTCCGTGAGTTCGAGCCCCGCGTCGGGCTCTGTGCTGACAGGTAAGAGCCTGGAGCCTGTTTCAGATTCTGTGTCTCCCTGTCTCTGACCCTCCCCCGTTCATGTTCTGTCTCTCTCTGTCTCAAAAATAAATAAAAAAATAAAAAATAAATAAATAAAAATATATAAATTGCTCAAAGGCTTTTCCTACAATAAAATTAACTGTAGTGAAGTTTGATAGTTACCTCAATTTCTTAAAAAAAAAAAATGTTTTTATGTTTATTCATTTTTGAAAGACAGAGAGAGACAGAGCACAAGCAGGGGTGGGGCGGAGAGAGAGGGGGACATGAAATCTGAAGCAGGCTCCAGGCTCCACTCTGTCAGTACAGAACCCAACGCCAGGCTTGAACTCAAGAACCGTGAGATCATGACCCGAGCAGAAGTCAGACGTTCAACCGACTGAGCCACCCAGGTGCCCCTTATAGTTACCTCCATTTCTAAGCCCCTCTGATGACAAAAATGCAATGCAAAACAATCCATTTCATTTTATGTAACGTTTCTTTGATTGTTGTCATGTGTTTTGCTTTATTTTCTGAAAGGCTTGTAAGGTTGATTTCTTTCAGATTTCTTAGCTCTAATAAAATGGTCACCATAGTTTGGGATACTGTTTCATGTGTCTTGTGACCCTAAAAAGCCCTCTAACTGTTCTGAGTGAGGGCAGCTAAGAGTCATGAAGACAAGCAGTTTTCCTGAAAAAGAAAAAAAGCTTACTTAGTAAAGAAGTTTCTCTGTGATCCACTAGAGGGAAGAGTTACTCCTTTAAATAAAAAGTTTTTAAGGAGCAGAACCTGGGTGGCTCAGTCAGTTAAGTGTCTGACTCGATTTCAGCTCAGCTCATGATCTCAGGGTCTTGAGGCTCAGGGTCAGGCTCTGTGCTGGTGGTGGGAACCGCTTGAGATTCTCTCTGTGTCCCTCTGCCCCTCCTCCGCTGGTTCTCTCTCTCTCTCTCTCTCTCTCTCTCTCTCTCTCTGTCTCTAACTAACTAAAGAAGTTTTTAAGTGAGGGATGGAGCGAACAAGAGAAAAAAATTGATGGCATCACAGAGGCTTAGAACAGGCCTACACTGAGTCGATTCCTGGTGTCAGAGACTGAAGAGCACTGGCACCCCCGTCAGCACGAGGTGTGATGGCACACGACAGAATGGCGAGGCACGTAGCAAGGGAGGCTCATGTAACCTTAGTGCTGCCACGAGGGAACTAGTGGGAATTCATCACTGTAGGTCCTGTGCTAGACCGTAAATCAGTTCCTGAAGCTCAACACGTTATTCCTGCAGAAATGTCTTCCCATCTCCCCTTCACCAGATGATGGCTACACCCTTTTCAAAACACCAACCGTAACTCTGTTCCAGAAAGGCTTTCCAACCGGGAGCACTTGGGTGGCTCAGTTGGTAGAGTGAGACTTTTGATCTCAGGGATGTGAATTCAAGCCCCGCATTGGGCCCGAAGCCTACTTTAAAAAAATAAAGCCTTTCCAACCAACTTCATATATATCTTGCAGTTTTCATTATGCCATCTACTCTGCGTTATAATCACCCGACTGGTTATTTATGTATACCTGTGCATATTACGGATGTGTTAAGGACATTGATAACTCTCAACTGAGAATTCTTCAGGCATCACAACTATTACTGTCCATTACATTTAGCTAGTTTAGTTGCTTGCACGTTTGTTTCTTCATCATCTACCCAGTAAACACGTACCAAGCGCCTGTGATGTTGCACACACGGTGCCAGCCCCAGGAATACGGACACAAATACGACATGCTTCCTGCCCTCAGTGCACTACACAGTAGGCCTTTGGTGCAGATTGATCTCTTGGCTAATCTAGAAACTGTTTTCTTTTTCTTTAGGCTTTGCTTCACCTCTGGGTCATGATCGTTCTGTTGACGTACACACCAGAAATGCACCATGACCAGCCGCATGGCAAATGAACTGAACCCAGTTGTTTTGGTGACTGGTCGTCTGTTTTCAGACTTGGGATCTGCAGAAGGACCAGTGGCCTAAAATTGCGGAGAACGGGGTGCAAGTTCATCTCATCACTACAAGCTTTGAACTCGTTCACTTATTATACAAGTGCTCTGCTGCCTAAGTCCTCCCCCCATTTCTTTCAAATGGTAAGAGTTTCTGAAACCGACAGTAACGTAACAAGCTCAGCTCTGCTTTCTCTGAAATCCAAGATTCAGTGTGTGTGTGTGTGTGTGTGTGTGTGTGTGTGTGCGTGTGCGCGCACGCGCGCGCGTGCACACGCACACAGATGTGCTGGGCTCGTTCACCCCTGTACAGGCCAGCCTATATTTTAGGTGACACGCATTATGGGTTATAATCAGGGAAACTAATTGTATTTACTGATAGAAATAAAACGTTTTCTTTTTGATAATTCAGTCTGCTTTCATATTTTCATATATTTAGCTTTGCAAATATGGATTCGCTTCTTACATGTTAAAGGCCTGATTGGTCTGAGGCTTTGTATAGATACATAAAATTTGCTGTGCATTTTTCTTTTGTAAAATAATAGTTTCTTACCCCCCATTAAATAGGACCTTTCCGAACAGGCTTTAGTGAGAAAAGCAGAAATGAGCAGTGACGTCACCGGTCACTGATTCTTGGTGCTTTGCCCCCTCTCCGGGGACGCCCCACTCCCTCCTGTCCCAGTGTGCCAGCTCCCTCGGGTTCTTGGGCACTCGTTCACCGTCCTCTTTTCCTTTCCTCTAGCCTGGACCTTGGGTCAGTCAGCTCAGGACGTCCATAGCCCCTGCGTGTAGCGTTTAGGAATCAAATCTGTTTTTTCAACCTTTGCATTTTTAAAACACTCCACTGCAAAGACATTATGGAGTCATTCTTTGAAAAGAGATATTTTCTTTGCTTGAAGTTCAATATAATGTCTCTTTTGGCACTCCTTTTCCCCCACATGCCTGAATTCTTATTTTGTCCCCTGGTTACTGGTGGTCTCTCTTCGCATGTGATTAATTCATGTAGATCTTGGGCAGGGGTACAGTTCTATCAGGAATGTTTCCGAAGCAGTCTGCTGGTGCTTAACCAAACACCTGAGCAGAGTTTCCGTTCTTAATGACATCTGTACTATGACTTTAATTGACCTATAAATTCTTCAAAATTAATACCCTAGCAGATGTATATGTTTCTTATTTTTCATCAGAAAATGAAGCTTTAAAGGTTATCTTATGTGTGTTTGAGCTTTTTCTCAAATTAGCATGAACGAAAAAGGCCGAAATGGCACATCATCTAAAGGTGGATATGAGATACTGGGGTGGAGACACGTTATTAAACCTGTGGGTTTTATGTCATAGCTCTTACCTGGATGTAATAGCTTGTCGGAGCGTGAGCTGTGAGGTCAGGTCTGAGCTCAACCAGAATAAAGTAAAGGTTTAATCTTGTTAATATCTTTTAAAGGTGGTTTTCCCTCTCTTCTAATTTGGAAATTTTTCTGGAAAATGATTAAAACCAGGTTATATACTTAAAATGGAAAACAGCACATGCTTCATCATTGTGTATTGCCAGACTTCCCGTCTCTGCGTGTCTTCCTGGCTTTCGTTGGGATGCCTTGACATCTTTTTTAAGGCTTTGTACATTCTTGGCTTTGGAAATAGTTTGACAAAGTGTTTCCAAGACTATTTTTCTGCGGTTACTTTTTAATTTGAGTTTCAGTTTCACCATCCTTAGCCACTAACAAACTGGGGAGTTCTAAACAGTGTTTCCTTTCATTTATGCTCAGATTGCATGAAACCTTCTTGACTAAAAGGATTGCATGAGGGGCACCTGGATGGCTCAGTTAAGCATCTGACTTTGACTCATGTCATGGTCTTGCGATTCATAGGGTTAAGCCCCACATCGGGCTCTGTGCTGACAACTCAGAGCCTAGAGCCTGCTTCGGATTCTGTGTGTGTCTCTCTCTCTGCCCCTCCCCTGCTCACGCTCTGTCTCTCTCTCTCAAAATAAAGAAACATTAAAAAAATAATAAAAAAATAATGATTGCATGAGAGTCGATCTTTTTCCTTCTCAATCCAGTATATTCATTTAAAGACATTATGTGTGTGTAATACATATATGGGGTATGTTATTATATATACATTATATACATGCAAATATACATATATTATCAGAATGCTTGCATTGCTTTATATTTACAGCCATCAATTGGAAAATAAGATTGTTTTATTATTATAGGAATATTTCTCTTTCTCTAGACTTTGTGCTTACCAAAAGCCACCACTTCTGTTGAAGTTTATTCTGTAGAATAAAACCTTCAAAGGAAAGCAGGGGTTTTGTTAACACGTATTAAACAGCCTGGTCTGTGGAGGAGGGGGGAGGCTGTCAGGCTGGGCGGTCCAGCCTTAGTTTAAGAAGGCTTACATCCAACTCACCCTGTGGGGGCAAAAACCCAAACTACTCGAATTCGCCTCCTTGGGCTCCCGATAGCTGTTGCAAGAGGCCAGCTGTGTTGGAAAAAGGCCCACATGGGCACCTTGGGAGGTGGAAGTAGAAGGAAAGAACTGGAAAAGCCGAAGAGCATAGTCAGGGACCGATGGCCTAAGGCAGGCACTTCGGGCTGTGATTGGTCAGAAGAAAGAAATTACTGAGAAAAACGTCTTCGAGGTCATCCTGAACACTAGTATTCCCATTGACTCCTGAATGACATTGACTCCTGAATGAGAAGAATACGGACTAAATGAACATCACACTTGTTTTTATTTATTTTTTAATTTTCTTTTTTAACGTTTTTATTTATTTTGAGAGAGGGAGACAGAGCATGAGCTGGGGAGGGTCAGAGAGAGAGGGAGACACAGAATCCGAGAAACAGGCTCCAGGCTCTGAGCTGTCAGCACAGAGCCCCACGTGGGGCTCGAGCTCAACGAACCGCAAGATCATGACCCGAGCCGAAAGATGCTTAACTGAGTGAGCCACCCGGGTGCCCTATGAACATCACACTTCTAATGGGTGACCTGCTTTCCAGACACAGACACCCCAAAATAGGTAAGATTTTTTTTCTTTTGTCAGAACATTGGAGGGTTGAGTGTTTACGTGCAGAAGCCTTATTCACAGAAGGTTGTATTTTAAGCTATAATAAGGCTACAAAGTAATTCACATTTTCAGTGCCCGGCATGCTGGTCCCTTCTAGGAACTGGGAGTAGCCGGGTGGGGCTCACATTTAAGTGGGAAGGCAGGCTGTCAACACATTCTTCACGTGACACTTGGTGTTAAATGCTGGGAAGAACCACGTGAAGGTCCCACGACGTGCGGGAGGGGCGGGGGGAATCCTCCGCAGAAGTGACCACTGGCTGGCACAGGGTCCGAGTGCAGGGGTGGGTGGGCCTTACCCAAGGCCAAAGCCTCCAGAACGGGGAGTGTGCTTGGTGAGCCCCTGGAGGCCAGCGTGGCTGGAGCAGAATGCGGGAAGGGAGAGCCACAGGGCCGGTGTGGCAGGGACCCGTAGTCCAAGGGAAGGACTTGGAATTTGAAATCCCTTTTTGTTTCTCCTTAGTAAGCGCCTCCGACCCTGAATCACCAATGTCTTTAACCAGGGAAAACCTTTAAAAATCTGTATTTTAGAAATCCACAGACTACCATTGCTCTACATACAAATGATGAATAGTAGAGATTTCATTTCGTTGAGGTGACCCGAGGCAGGAAGTACATTTTCCTATGTAGTTACAAAGAATACCAGATGGGGGCGCCAGGGTGGCTCAGTCGGGTAAGTGTCCCGCTTCGGCTCAGGTCAGGATCTCCCGGTTGGTGAGTTCGAGCCTCGCATCGGGCTCTGTGCTGACAGCTCAGAGCCTGGAGCCTGCTTCGATTCTGTGTCTTCCCCTCTCTCTGCCCCTTGCCTGCTTGCACTCTCTCTCAAGAATGAATAAACATTAAAAAAAAAAAAAAAAAAAAAAAAAGAATAGCAGATTGACGAATTTGTTCATTTCCCCCATAACTGTTCATCCTCCACATTCACAGTTAACTCTTCATGTTTGTTCAAGTCAAGAACAAACAAAACTGAAATGAAATCCAAGAGTACAGCTGCGGACAAACGTATCCCATGTTTGACTCACCAAGCGTAGCATGACTCACTGCCCGGTGTTACGGCTGTCACGCTGTCAGACTCAGACTCAAATGTCTTCGGACGTTTGTCATCCCCAGAGGGCAGAGACAGTACTTTTTTGATCCACTGTTGTATCCTCAGTGCCTAGACCCATGCCTGGCCCATAACTGGCCTTCTGTTAACGTTCGCTGAGCTTCATTCACTGTTATCCGGCAAAGCCCTAAGCTCTGGTCCTTCCCTCCAGTGCTCCTTAGACCTTCACTCAGCATCTCTCCTGTTCATGCAATGCATCTAGTTCCTAAAACCACAGCAAAGAAGAGAAACTGGCTGGCCAGGTACACTGACAATAGTGAGGACTCCAATAAGGCAACTCGCCAGGATTTCCCAAAAAGGGACAGGCCATAAGTGTGTAAAATACAGAAACGGGGCGCCTGGGTGGCTCAGTCAGTTAAGCATCCGACTTTGGCTCAGGTCATGATCGCATACTGGGTGGGTTCGAGCCCCGCATTGGACTCTGTGCTGATAGCTCAGAGCCTGGAGCCGGCTTCGGATTCTGTGTCTCCCTCTCCCTCTCTGCCCCTCTCCACCTCGCACTCTGTCTCTCTCTTTCAAAACTAAATAGACATTACAAAAGTTTTAATACAAAAATAAATAAATAATATATAGAAACAAAAGGTGACCCGAGGACACTGCTGACCCAAGGTGTACATAGTGAAGAGCTTTAATCATCAGAGGAAGTTCAGTCGTGCTTCATGGATTTTCCCAAAAGATAGTGGAGAAGATTTCTGGAAGCAGAAAGAGGCTTAGGTTCAATTTCTGGAAGTTCTGCCAAGCGACACCCACATATAGTCAGGCTCTTTCCTCATATCATGTTTTCCTCTGTAGCTCACCGTACCACTCTCCTCTCGAGGAGTGCTAGTTAAGGTAAGTTTACCTAAAGTAGTAAGGTTTATGCGTGCAAATTTTTCAGCTACTGGCAGTTTGCTTTAACTCACATATTCGGTGTAAATCAATGGAATTCAAGAATTAATTCAAACCTTAAATGTAATTGCAGCTAGAACATGCTTCCTCATGGGCCGATATCGCCACCCACAGGGTAAGAATTGGTTCCTAGGAGGGCAGAAATATCTTACTGTTTTCGTATGTAAAGCCAGGTTTGCATCTAATGTGCACCAGGCGATCTGACATTGAGATTTCATGGAGGGGAGTGGTGATAATGGAAGAGGCTGGGCAACACCGAGCTGGATGATGGAGCAGAGACCCGGCTCTGCCCCCGTGGAGCCTGCACTCCAACAAGGGGAACTGATGCAGATCGCAGCCTTGCACGGTCTGGTCCTCACCACCTCCAAGCTTCAAGCCGCTCCGCACATCATATTCTGCACTCCGGTCTCTTGTACCGTTCCAGTCCGATCTTCCCCAATGACTCACTTCCTCTTCCTGTGGGATGATTTTACTTCCTGTCCTGCTGACGTCTGCCTTAGCCTTACAGACTGACTTTGGCTGGTGGAATGTGAGTGGAGGAGGGATGTGCCATCCCAAGCAGGAATGTTAAGTATCATCTTGTGGCTTGGGCCCTGCTTGTTCCTCCGCCACGAGCCCAGCATGTTCCAGACAGTGGCTGCTCCTGCAGCCTCGGTCCTATGGGGTGAAGGCATGGAGCAGAGTCAAACACGGAGTGTATCCAAGGTGGACATGTGGCTTAAATGAACAGTAAATCTTTGCTTCTGTGGGACCCTGAGACTTGGGAGGTTGCTTGTTAGTGCAACGTAACCCAGCGATAGCTAACTAAGTGTCCACCCCTGCACCATGCCTCCTTTCAGCCTCCGGGCCTCCCCTCTGCTTAGGACACTTCCCTTCTAACCTCCTGTCCCCTCCTGCTTGAGGATGGCACATATCTCCTCCACTCACACTCCTCCAGCTTAAATGCCACTTTCTCTATGAAGGGCGAACACCTCCCTTCCCTCCCTCCAAAAAAAGAAAAGAAATACTAAGCTGGGTATCTATAGTGGGCAGGATAATGGCCCCCCAAAGATGTCCGTGTCCTAATCCCTGGAACCTGTGAACATTTTACAGCCAAAGGGACACTACAAATTACCAGTAAATTAAGGATCATGACACAAGGAGATTATCCTGAATTGCCCAGTGATCCTACGTTGGCCCTTAAAAGATGGAAGAAGGCAGAAGAGTCGGAAGGAGATGTGAGGGCAGGAGTCAGAGTGGCTCAACTGGTAGCTTTGCAGATGGGGAAGGGGCCATGAGCCAAGGAATGCAAGCAGCCTCTCAAAGCTGGGAAAGGAAAGGAAACATTCTCCCCTAGAGTCTCCGCAGAAGAATGCAGCCCTACCAAGTTCTTGATATTAGCTCAGTGAGACCCACTGCAGACTTCTGACCTCCAGAACTATAGAAAGTAATTTAAATTGTTTGAAGCCACTAAGTTTGTGGTAATTTGCTACAGTGACAGTAGATGACCAGTAGTGTCCTTCCCTGGTTACGAGCTCCCATAGCACGTAGAAATCTCTACTCTTAATACTCATGCTGAATGGAGCTGCCTCATCACTTTCCATCATCCCAACCAGACTCCAAGCTTGCGACCCCATCTTGTTCTCAGTTATATCTTCAGAGCCTGGAAGGGTGCATGGCACTTGAGTATTCAATACAGATTTCTGGGACGGATGCAATTTTAGAAACTAGGACTAAGGAGGAACAGTGATGTGTGACATTGAAGAAATACTAACCAAAAATTGGATGCTACTACTTTCTGACTTGCTTAACTAGCTGTGGCAAAGTCACTAAACATCTCTGACCCTCCATTTCCTCATTTTTAAGAATGGGGAAACTAGAAAGACTCACAAAGAAGTTCCCCATAGGTAAAAAAAAAAAGAAAAGAAAAAAAAAAGAAACAGCAGTTTCTAGGGTGAAAATGTACTCAAATATTAGTTTTTTATTTGGTGGCGTGTTTATTATTTTGTAAGATTTTTAAAAAATGTTTATTTATTTTAGAGAGAGATAGAGAGAGCACAAGAGCAAGGGAGGGACAGATAGAGGGAGGGACAGAGGATCCAAAGTGGGCTCTGTGCTGACTGCAGAAAGCCCAAGCAGGGCTTGAACTCACAAACCATGAGCTCATGACCTGAGCCGAAGTCGGGCACTGAATCGAGTGAGCCACCCAGGCGTCCCTTGTGGTATGTTTGTTTTAAAGTTGAAATGGACCAAGACAGTGGAGACCAATCCTGCTGACAATCAGTTGATCGTGTTCCCAGCAGAACATAAACAGTACCTAGAGCAAGATAATGACAA
Source organism: Panthera onca (assembly GCF_046562875.1). Lineage (NCBI taxonomy): Eukaryota > Metazoa > Chordata > Mammalia > Carnivora > Felidae > Panthera > Panthera onca. The sequence goes on from NC_138344.1 coordinate 135,093,229, forward strand.
GGCCACTCTTGTGAGCACAAAAATTACTAAACACCCCCTCTTCCAACCAGCACTGCTCCTCTCTGAGCATCTGCTGCTCTATCACCGATATTAATTCAAACCCCGTTTTAGCTCTCCTTCTAGACAACTATCACTGTGATACCCAGTCACCAGGTCGTGCCTGCTCCATGATGGTATCCCACCCAGAACTGCTCCAAATCTTTAATGCCCTCACCATCATTCAACACAAGCCTAAACCCTTAAGAAGTCCCTTTCATCTCCCCTGTGGAGGCGCTCCTGAGACACATTCTCCCTTGCTGCAGCAAGCTTAGCTTCAACTTTGGGTGTTTGTGTTTTATTTTTTTTGACCACAGATATGGTCTGGTCAATTGACTCTGATATAAGACCCTCCGTATTAAATTCTCTACTTCCGCACACAAGCAAACGAGTTCAGAGACCCATAAAGGTCTCCCGCTAGTTACAAACATGACAGCAAATATATCTTTTGCTTGTTTGTTTCCGTATAGTCATGGGGTTAAACTATTTGGTTATGGAACATGTCAGCTTACCAAATCTGTCTGGTACCAAGTCTTCTATTTCCCATCTTGGCTAGAACCTTCCAGGAGCTTTTAGTCATTGGAGAAAACCTGCCATATTTTTTCAAAAAGCACTTAGTCCTGGGGCAAAGCCAGATATGTTCTGATGAGAGTTAATTGTTCTTTATCAGTGTGAGAGGAAGCAGGTGTGTGTTCCCTGCTGTCATCTGATTTATTTCTCCAAACTCTAGGAACAGACACTCCATCAGCCACCCAAGCAGGAAATTGCCTTTCTGCAGAAGGTAAACAAAGAGGGTTGGCGTTATTTTTAACTGTAAAATTGGACCTGAAAAACATTCAGATCACTTGGACTCCCCCCCCCCCGATTATTAGAATAATATTCTTTAATTGTGAAAAACACAGAAAAGTGTGAAGAAGAAAATATCATTCATCCATAGGCCCGCCACTCCAAACGAATGAGCCTCCACATTTTGGCCTATTTCCTTCCAGTCTTTTCTTCCCCCCACTTGCGTATGTGCAGGAAGATCCAGAAGTGGAGACAGAGCAGGTATAGTTGAAGTCATAGTTTCAAATGACTCCATGCTCATTGAAAAAAAAAAAAAAAATTCCAAGCAACAAGGTATACAGAACATTCTGGTGTCCTTTCAACACCTCCCCATCCAGACTCTTTGCAGTAGCAACCACAGTGAAATTAGGAAGAAATGGGATAATACACACGGTGCTTTACTGCTCATAAAGAGCAAATAAATGTTTAGTGGTGGGTAGGTGGAGGTGTGGCACTTGTTAAGTAGATGCTCCTCACCCCCTTTGTGGCAGACAGACCCTAAGCTGACCCCCAGTGATTTCTCACCTCCTGGCATCTATGCCTTTGGGTAATTCCCTCCTCATGAGTGTAGCTGGGATTGACAACTTGCCTCTAACCAACAGAATACGGCAAATGTGATGGGATGTCACCCTCTTGATTTGGTTACATTACATGGCAAAGGGGTTAGGGTGTCAGCCCTGTGATTACATTACATTACATTAGATCCTATCTTAGCGAACTGGATTCTCCTTGTTGATGATGAAATGAGTGTCATTTAGAGGAAGCCCATGTGTCAAGCCCACTGTGGGCAGCACCCAGGACTTGAGGGCAGCCTCCGGCCTCCAGCCAGCAAAAACCCAGGGCCCTCAGTCCTACAAGCACAAGGAAATGAATTCTGCTAACAAGGTGAATGATATTGGAAGTAAATTCTTCCTCCAGGCAAGCCTCCAGAGGAGACCACTGCCCCAGCCAACATCTTTTTTTTTTTTTTTTGAGAGAGAGAGAGAGAGAGAGACAGAGAGAGAGAGAGTACAAGTGAGTGAGGGGCAGAGAGGGGAGAGGGGAGAGAGAGAGCGAGAGAGAGAGAAGCAGGACTCACCCGAAGCAGGGCTCATGCTTACCCGAAGCGAGGCTCGAGCTCACCCGATGTGGGACTTGAACTCACAAACCCTGAGATCATGACCTGAGCCGAAATCAGATGCGTAGCAACTGAGCCACCCAGGAGCCCTGGCCAACATCTTTATTGTAGCTTTGTAAGACCCAGAACAGAGCACCCAGCTAAACCGTGCCGAGACTCCTAACCCACAGAAATCGTGAGATAATAATGGTATGTATTGTTTTAAGCCCCTAGACTTGTGCTAATTTGTTATATGGCGAGAGAAAGCTGATACATTTTTCTAAGCACTTCCATAGTGGTCGGGACTCCCTGCGTGTAAGCAGCAGATACCAGCTCAAACTGGTTTAAGCAAAAAGGAGATCTACAGGTTCACCTAACTTCACGTTTATATCCAAGTACTCAGATACTGTATTTTTTTTTTTTATTTTTTAAAATTTACATCCAAATTAGTTAGCATCTAGTGCAACAGTGATTTCAGGAGTAGATTCCTTAGTGCCCCTTCCCCGTTTAGCCCATCCCCCCTCCCACCACCCCTCCTGTAACCCTCAGTTTGTTCTCCATATTTATGAGTCTCTTCTGTTTTGTCCCCCTTCCTGTTTTTATATTATTTTTGCTTCCCTTCCCTTATGTTCATCTGTTTTGTCTCTTAAAATCCTCATATGATTTTTGTCTTTCTCTGACTAATTTCGCTTAGCATAATACCCTCCAGTTCGGTCCATGTAGTGGCAAATGGCCAGATTTCCTTCTTTTTGATTGCCGAGTAATACTCCATTGTATTTGTATCCCACATCTTCCTTATCCATTCATCCATCGATGGACATTTGGGCTCTTGCCATACTTTGGCTATTGTTGATGGTGCTGCTATAAACATGGGGGTGCGTGTGTCCCTTTGAAACAGCACACCTGTGTCCCGTGGAGAAATGCCTCGTAGTGCCATTGCTGGGTCGTAGGGTAGTTCTATTTTTAGCTTTTTGAGGAACTTCCATACTGTTTTCCAGAGTGGCTGCACCAGCTTGCATTCCCACAAGTATCAGATACTGTAAACTGGTACCTTTTCCTTCCTTCTTAGGTTTCCTTCAATGTCGGCTTGACTCACAGGCAGCCGTTCCCCAAAAAAGATGACTTCCCTGCTTCTATTTACATCCCATCAGGTAGACAGGAAAACCTCAGCGGAAGAGGACTGCTTTTTCCCCATAGGTCCCGCAAAAGCGCCGGGGTTGATGTCCGCTGTTCCGCGAGTCTGGTTGGACTTAACTGAAAACGTGTGCCCACCAATCCCTGGGGATGGATGGGTGTGGTTCCTATGCCCCCATCCAAACTTCATGAACCAAGAGAGGAAGGGATGAGTTCCAGAAGGAAATAAGGGTGCTGCTAGCTGACGAAGGTGGAATGGAAGCCGAGTGATAAAAATCACAGCCAACCACCCCAGGTGTGTGCATATTTGTATATCCACATGTATATGCAAGTTTATATACTACTCTGATGACACAAGCATCTGACAATATTGTCATAAATACCCCCCCCCCACGCAAGTGTTGCCAATGTTGATGAAAATAAGCTCCAAAAATTTTTAACTCACGGGTAAGTTGAAGAAATAACACAATAGATATCCATAGACCCTTCATCAAGATGTCCTCATTGTTAACATGTTGCCCCACCTGTTTTCTTTTTTTGTTCTGAATGACAAAGTAAATTACAGGCCTCATGACACTTCGTCCAAGGAAGTTTCAGCTGGGATCTAAGAATAAAGTCTCCTATTTAATAATATCACTGACGTATCCCAAGAAACCTACCATTGCGCACGGATATTCCCTAATGTCCAGTTCCTGTTCACATTTTTCTTAGAGTCCAAAAAAAGTGTTCTTTGTAAGCTGTTTTGTAAGTGTTTTTTTTTTTTTTTTTTTTTTTTTCCTGATCCAGGATCCAATCCAAGGTTGCACTGGATTATCCTACCTCTTCAATCCCTTTAATCCTAAACAGCTCTCCTTCCCCTTCATTTGTCCTTTGTGGGTTTGTCTGTTTCCTCATGATTAGATTCAGGCTTACTGTTTTGGGGAAGAATACTATGCGGGTGATGTTGGCTCATTACATCAATTCAGGAGGCACACGGTGTCAGTGATGCTGTATTTGACCACTTGGTTAAAATGGTTCCTGCCAGATCTCGCCATCATAGAGGCATATTTTCCCCCTTTTTTGTGAATAAGTGTCTTGTGGGGTGATACCTTGAGACCATGGAAATGTCCTATTTCCCAACAGTGGTTTCAAAATGCACTGACAATCCTGGCCTGAATTTTTATATCGGTAATTGCAAAATGGTGATTTTCTAAATCTGTCGTTGTTTTTCTACCATTGTTAGCTGGCCTTTTTCTTTCCCTCTGTTCCTCTTTTTTTTTATTTGATCACTCTGTACTTATGGCTTCTTTTTAATTCAGTGTATTAAAATCCAGTCTTCAGGCACGTGGGTGGCTCAGTCGGTTAAGCGTCCGACTCTTGATTTTGGCTCGTGTCATGATCTCACGGTTCGTGAGATCTGTGCTGTCAGTGCAGAGCCTGCTTGGGATTCTCTCTCCCTGTCTCTCTGCCCTTCCCCTGCTCACTCTCTCTCTGCCTCAAAACAGGTAAATAAACACTTAAAAATCAAAATCAAAATAAAATCCACTCTCGTCATTAAACCTCTTGATGTTTAAATTATCCCAGATTTGGCTTAGTGGGAGCCCCTTTAAGCCAGCTCCCACATCCTGTCCACCTGTCTCCATGCATTTTGAAGCACTTCTTTGCTTTCTGGAACACCAAGACATTCTAGTCTAACCTGGAGCTTTCCCTGCCTTGGATCTGGAATCAACCATTTCTGCAAAAAGCCCCCTGGTTCCTTTCAGTGGAGAATGATATATTTAGAAACAAAGATCTCAACATGGGACTCTTCTGTAATAAGCTTTAAAAATTGCTAAACACCATTTTAAATTGTTTCATAATATTTCCACTGGGTGGTTGGACTATAACTTCACTATTCTATTAATGCTGGATGTTTTGGAGGGAAAGAACATTTTCACCATTCAAAATGACACAGTGATGGAAAGCTGTGTGCAACTCTGTCCCTCTCTGTGTCTTTCTCTGTGTGTGTGTCTCTCTCTCTGCCTCTCTCTCTCTCTCTCTCTCTCTCTCTATATATATATATATATATATATATATATATATATTTTAATTGAGAATGAGTGGCTGAGGATATATCCTAGGGTGGACCTAGTAGATAAAAGGGTAGAGACACTTTTCAAACTCTCTCTGCAAATTGCCTGATTTCCCTCCAGAGAGAGAGAGAGAGAGAGTACCAGCTTACCCCCTAGCCCCCCAGAAGTGAGTCCAATTCCTGGTGCACTCTCACCAGCAGTAGGCGTTAGAACTAAAAAGAGAGAGAACATTTCTAGAAGTCCAACAGAGAACGTGGTGTCTCGTTGGTTGAACATTCGTTTCTTTGATTACTAGTCAGGTTGAGTATAGTCAGGAAGAACATTTTTCATATTTACTATTTGAATATGTTTTATAAAATCAGGTCACGTTAGCAGGAAGACGCATCAAAAGAGGAACTAAATGCATGCTCTTGATGTTCTTGTCACGTTGCAAAAGGCAGGGCAGGGAATCGTGAATCGCTGAGCCCAGTTTTCTAATCAAAGTGACTTTGAAAGAAAAGTGACACGCGAGAAACAGAGTCCAGGTGCCACGCCCTGTGCTAAGGGGTATGTGTGGCTATGATTTGGTCCTTTTAACCGCCCAGTTAGGCACCACTGGTGGAGAGGACAAGTAATCTGACCGAGGTCGCTCGGCTGCTAGTAACAGAGCCGGGACTGGAACCAGGCCGTCGGGGCCCAGGGCCGCTCTTACCCATACACTCCATTGCCTTCCTGGCCGTGACACTGAGAGTGCGAGGCCCTGGCGTGTGGTTGTGTGTGCAGTACATTCTGTCTCAGTTTCAGCTACTTTAGCTCTTTTCTTTTTTTTGATTTTTTTTAACGTTTATTTTTGGGACAGAGAGAGACAGAGCATGAGCAGGGGAGGGGCAGAGAGAGAGAGGGAGACACAGAATCCGAAGCAGGCTCCAGGCTCCGAGCCGTCAGCACAGTGCCCGATGCGGGGCTCGAACTCACGGACGGCGAGATCATGACCTGAGCCGAAGTTGGACGCTTAACCGACGGAGCCACCCAGGCGCCCCACTTTTTGTTTTCTTAATAAACGAATGTGGAACTGAGATGAAATAATGCTTGGGAACACTTTGGAGAAAGGAAACACCACTGCACAAGTTCAAGGTTAGAGTGAAAACCAGCCTCACGATCATCCCTCCAGCGAGGAGTGGAAATGTAGGAGTCTGCAACTCAGCCCTGGCTCTATTGCTGGGCAGGTCATTGGGCCCCTCTGAGCTTCTGTCTCCTCATCTGCGCAATGGAGACCCAGCTTCCACGGTGACTGCACGGGTTGGACGGGCGGAGTATGCAGTCTGGGTCTGCCTGGCAAACAGCCAGCACTGGGTGAATGCAGCCCCCCTCCCCCAGCGTCCCCTCCTGCTCACCGGGAAACCCCGGGACTTGGAGCAGCTTTACCAGACCACTGACGGGAAGAGGGCATCTGTGCCAGCTCTCCCCGCTCCTCCTAGTGGATTGCTATTTCCTGCCAAGGCTTAATTAAATCCTGGAGCAGCGAGCACAGATAATTAACGGTGAGGCTCGTTAGGCGTGACTTTGGTTAACGTCTATGACTGTGGAAGATTCTAGTCACGGGCAATTACTATTAACGTGTAATTAGGATGCTCAGTTGGCAGGAAGTGGGGGAGCAGCTTGGGTGTTTGGGCAGCAGATGGAGGGCTGGGGCTCAGCTGGGCATAGCGGGCCGGATGTAGGACAGACGGGGACAGGAGTCCTGGGAGAGGTTGTGGCCCAGCTGCCCTCGGTGCGTGGAGGCCGCAAGGCAGCTCGAACCCCGAGCAGTGCTGCCTTCAGCCGGCACCTTTCAGCTCAGGAAGTCGTTATCAGGAGTCTGGATGGAGTGTGTTTGAACTTTGAATTACAAGAAAATGGGAAAGCAGATTATTAAAAGTTTTACCTTGTATTTATTTAAATTCTAAACTGGTAATACATTCACGTGGTTCTACCGTCAAAATGCGTGAGAAGGAGCACCTGGGTGGCTCAGTTGGTTAAGCCTCCAACTCTTGATTTTGGCTCAGGTCATGATGTCACGGTTCGTGGGATCGAGCTCCAAATCGGGCTCTGCTCTGATAGTGCAGGGCCTGCTTGGGATTCTCTCTCTCTCTCTCTCTCTCTCTCTGCCTCTCTGTCTATCCCCTGCTCCCTGCTTCCATCCCTCCCCCCGCCTCAAAATAAATAAATAAACTTTAAAAAATGCACGAAAAGACAAACTGACCTCCCAGCCCTGACTCCCATCTGCCCTGTACCCCCACCTGTCCCCACCTAAGGGTGAAACAGGCAACTTGGGTCCCTTTCAGAAATTGTGTTATCCACATACAAGCAAATCCAAATATGCACTCTGTCTCCCACTTAAAAAAAACCAAAACCCAAATATTAGCATATACATGAGCAACACAGGTTTGAACTGTCGGTGCAATTACACACAGACTTTTTCAATACATACAGTACCGCATATGTGTTTTCTCTCTCTTCCTTATGATTTGCTTAATAAGAGTGTTTCTCTGGCTTCCCTTAGTGTAAGAATAGAGTACATAATACACATAACATCCAAAATACGCGTCAACCAACTGTCATCAGTAAGGCTTCTGGCGAACAATAGGCTTTTAGCAGTTAGGTTTTTGCGGAGTCAAAGTCATACTGGATTTTTGACCTGCGTGAAGGATTGGTGCCCCCCACCCCCGCGTTAGGGGGTCAGCTGCGTTGTTTTAATTCTTGCTTTTTCTTTTTTAAATAATAAAGCATGTCTTTAGGGCAGTGAAACTAGCCTATATGATACTATAATGATGAATGTGTGTCTAAATTTGTCTAAACCACAGAGTGTACAATGCCAAGAGTGAACCCTAACGTAAACTATGGGCTTTGGGTGATAATGTGCCGATGTAGGTTCATGAATTGTAACACGTGTACCACTCTGGGGAGGTGTTGATAGTGGGGGCAGCTGTGCATGTGGGGGAAGGGGGGGATGTGGGAAATCTCCGTGTCTTTGGTTCAATTTTGCTCTGAACCTACAGATGCTCTAAAAATTGTCTATTAATTTTTTTTAACTTCGTCATTTTTTAAACAACTGAATGGAGTCCCACTGGACAGATGTGTCTCATTTCTTTAGCCAGTCACCTGCTGGTGGACATTGAGCTCACTTCTAATCTTCTGCTGTTACAAACAATGCCCCCATGAATGACACTAAGGGGACAATAGACGTCCCAGGTGGTGTGCCTGTACGGTTGTAGGAGTTGGGGACCAGGTCAAATGCTTGGAGACCTTGGATGGCAAGACAGAATGCTCCACCCTCCCTTTGGCCACTGTCCTGTGCTGTGTTTGCAGGAAGGAGAAAGAAAGCTCAGGGCAGGCAAGGCCTTTAACAAGCCAAGAGCAGAAGTTGGGTGGGTCAGTTCTGCACCCCTTGCAATGGGTGAGAACACCGTCATGGCCACAGCTGGCTGTGGGGAAGTGTATCCAGCCGGAAGCAGACCCAGGAAGAAGAGGGCACAGACCTGGGACGATAGCTAGTGGTCAGTTCCCAGGAAATCCCCAGACCTGGACACGCTGGACCAAAGGGTACAGACAGGAAAGTAATGAATTCTCGGTAAATGTGTTTGAGAGACAAGCAACTCTTGAAGCGTGAGCTCAAATGAAAGTCATGACATTTGGGAACCACTCACCAGTTGACCCCTCTGGGATCTTAAATTTAAAACAAAAACAGAAAAGAGCAAGTGTTGACGAGGGCGTGAAGAAATCGTAATGCTTGTACGCTGTTGGTGGGAATGTAAAACGGTGTGACCACGATGGCAAACAGGATGGAGGTCCTCCAAAAATTAAAAATATGGCTCAGCAATCCCACTTCTAGGTATATCCCCCAAATAATTGAAAGCAGGGACTCAAACACAGATATTGTTCATGTGTTCATTGCTACATATTCATAGCAGCGTGTTCACAATAGCTAACAGGTGTAATCAACCCAAATATCCACCAACAAATGAATGCCTTAAACAAAATGCAGTGTGTCCATACAAGGGAATATTATTCAGCCTTTAAAAGGAACAACATGGGGGCACCTGGGTGGTTCAGTTGGTTACGCATCCGACTCTTGGTTTAGGTTCAGGTCATGATCTCACGGTTCATGAGATCAAGCCCTGATTCTTGGGATTGTCTCTCTCCCTCTCTCTCTGCCCATCCCCCGTGCACTCTTTTGCTCTTTCTCTGTCTCCCTCAAAATAAATAAATAAATATTAGAAAAAAAGAACCACATGAATGAATCTTGAAGACATTATGCTAAGTGAAATAAGTCAGTCACAAAAAGACGAATAGTGCATGATTCCACTTATGTGAGGTGTGTAAAGTAATCAAATTCATAGAAACAGAAAGCAGAGTGGTGAGTGGTTCCTGAGGGAGGGAGGATCGGGGAGCTGTTGTTCGGTGCGTAGGGTTTTAGATTTGCAAGATGAAAGGTTCTGGAGATTTTCTCACAACAGTAAACCTATACTTAATGCTATTGATCTGTACACTTAAAAATTGTTAAGATGGTAAATTTCATGTGGTTTTTTTAAAAGATTTTTTAAAAGTAATCCCTATACCCAACGTGGGGCTCAAACTTACAGCCCCGAGATCAAGAGCCACATGCTCTATCCACTGAGCCAGCCAGGCACCCCAAATTTTGTGTTTTAAAATCACAATTAAAAATGCATTAAAAAAAATCTCTAGGATATCTTTAAGATGTTTGTGCCCTCTGGCTTAGCTATTCCATTCTTTGCAAGTGGGGGAAAAATCTATACGATTATGTAAGCACCTATAATTCGATAGACCTATTAACATTAGCATAAAATTGAGAACAATCCCAGAGTCGAGAAATAGAGGCATGGTTAAGAAACTGTGACATCCAGGGGCTCCTGGGTGGCTCAGTCAGTTAAGCATCCAACTTTGGCTCAGGTCATGATCTCGTGGTTCATGGGTTCGAGTCCCGCGTCGGGCTCTGCTGACAGCTCAGAGCCTGGAGCCTGTTTCAAGTTCTGTCTTTCTCTTTCTCTCTCTCTGCCCCTCTCCTGTTCATGCTCTGTCTCTCTCTCTGTCAAAAATAAATAAACATTTAAAAGAAAGTTTTTTTAAACTGGTTAAAGTGGTAAATTCTATGTGATATGTATTTTATCACAACTACAAGAAAGAAGGAGCTTTGTAACCTGTGGGCTTCGTGTGAAAATAACGTCACAGAACTGGCTCATAGGCTGTACCAAATAAGCCACACTGATGTTCAGAGGGGAGGCTCTGGGAGAGGGTGGAGGCGGGTGCTCTGTGGGAACTCTCTGCACTTCCTGCTCAATTCTCTGTAAGTTAAAATCGCTCTAAAAAATGAAGTCTTCCAGGGTGCCTGGGTGGCTCATTCGGTTAAGCATCGGACTTCAGCTCAGGTCATGATCTCACGGTTCGCGAGTTCAAGCCCTGCGTCGGGGTCTGTGCTGATGGCTCAGAGCCTGGAGCCTGCTTTGGATTCTGTGTCTCCCTCTCTCTCTGCCCCTCCCCCACTCACATTCTGTCTCTCTCTGTCTCAAAAATAAATAAATAAACACTAACAAAATTTTAAAAAATAAATAAAAAAAAAAAAGAAGTGTTCGTTTTTAAAAAGCCTCACTTGCTTTTCATGAAAACAAAGCCTGCCATCCACCATCTTGCAAGGAGCAAACCTCAGGCTGTGTGTCTTCCCAACAGATCTGGGCAGGGTCTTGTGCCGGGGGAAGGGTCAGCGATGACTCATTTCTGGGTCAGAGAGGTGACAAGTCTCAGCCAATTTAGAGCAGCCATTTGTCATTCCACTGGGACACTCTGCCCTCTCCAGGGACACGCACAAACAGGACGGGGCACTTGTGAGTGTCTGGGGCAGGTCCCATTGAGCAGGGTGAGAGCAGGGCTCCAGAAGGGGTCCTGGCTATTAGGCACCGGGGTGTAGGTACAGATGCAATGAAAGCCAGCCCCCCTGGGCCTCGGATTCCAGGCTCTGGGCCTCAGTCCTCTCATCTTCAACGGGACAAAAATATTTATCTGCTCCCCACCCCTGCCAAAGCTCTCTGTGTCTGTGGCATGCTTGGAGGGGGTGCTGACCACATAGCTGAGCACTGAATGCTACAGGCACCCTTGCCGGCTCCACAGGGGAGAGACCAGGGGCCACCGAGGGGTCCAATGACTTACTTCAGGTCACAGGCCCCTCCCACCTCTGCGTGACTGGGTTTTGGGAACACTCGTGCCCTGTGAGGATTGGCTGGAGTAACTTCCTCAACCTTCACCCTTTTCCCAGAGAGATCCTGTATCCAAGGGCCCTGAGATTAAGGCTACTTTTTTCCTATTTGCATTACTGTTTTAAAGAATTGTTTGAAATAATTTTCAGTTATTTTTATTTAAAAAAAAAATTTTTTTTAACGTTTATTTATTTTTGAGACAGAGAGAGACAGAGCATAAATTGGGGAGGGTCAGAGAGAGAGAGGGAGGCACAGAATCTGAAACAGGCTCCAGGCTCTGAGCAGTCAGCACAGAGCCCGACGCGGGGCTCGAACTCACGGACCGCGAGATCATGACCTGAGCCGAAGTCGGCCCCTTAACCGACTGAGCCACCCAGGCACCCCTTATTATTATTATTTTTAATGTTTATTTATTTATTTTGAGAGAGACACACAAAGCGCAAGCAGGAGAGGGGTAGAGAGAAAGAGGGACAGAGAGAGAATCCCAAGCAGGCTCCTCACTGTCAGTGCCGAGACTCGGGGCTCGATCCCATGAGCCGTGAGATCCTGACCTGAGCTGAGATCAAGAGTCAGACACATAACCGAATGAGCTACCCAGGTGCCCCCACGATTGTCTTTAAAGAATTGCGTTTGGGGCGCCTGGGTGGCGCAGTCGGTTAAGCGTCCGACTTCAGCCAGGTCACGATCTCGCGGTCCGTGAGTTCGAGCCCCGCGTCAGGCTCTGGGCTGATGGCTCGGAGCCTGGAGCCTGTTTCCGATTCTGTGTCTCCCTCTCTCTCTGCCCCTCCCCCGTTCATGCTCTGTGTCTCTCTGTCCCAAAAATAAATTAAAAAAAAAAAAAAAAAAAAAAAGAATTGCGTTTACTGTTTGAAAGAATTTACAATCGTTTTTGAACAGTTGCATTTATTGTTTTAAATAATTTATTGGAAAGCTGACCAATGTCCTACGCAGAACATTTAGACCATACAGATAGACAGAAAAATGGCAGTGAAGATCACCTATATTCACACCGCCTAGAAATACTGTTATGGACATTTTAAAGTACATCATCTGGCTCTTTTTACTATGGCTCTTAATTCATTGACTAATTTTTTAAAATTTTTTTTTGAGAGAGAGAGAGAGAGAGAGCATGCACAGGCAGGGGAGGGGGCAGAGGCAAAGAGAGAGAAAGAATCTTAAGTGGGTTCCATGCTCAGCAAGAAACCCGACACGGGGCTCGATCTCAGGACTGTGAGATCAAGAGACAGAAGCTTAACCGACTGAGCCACCCAGGTGCCCCCATTCACTAAACACTTACTACAACTTACTGCGTGTCAGGCATGGTCCTGGGCACAGGGAATACAATAATGAATAAGACTTGATACTTGACCTCAAGAAGTTGTATGTGAAGACACACACCCATAAACTCACACACACTTAGACACACTCAATTTGGTTTTCACTGTTACTCACCATAATGATTACACTGAACATAATGTCTTGGAAACTTTCCCCGCCCCCCCCCCTTAATGTATTATGAACACTTATCCTTGTGATTAAATATTATTTCACAAAACCATCTAAACAACTATACAGTGGTCCATCCTGTGAATGCCCATCGTTTATTTAACCAATCTATTGTTGAACGTTTAGGGCTTCAGTGAAAATCTCTGTGGTTTGATCTCCGTACACATCTATGGTTATTTCTTTAGGCTAACCGGAAGCAGAATTTCTGGGTCAAAAGTTGTGATGTTTATTGCTTAATCCTCCCGATTACATATGCCAGCTTTCTCTCCCTTTGGCAGGACAAGGCATTTCATGTCCCCGGCTTCCCTGCAGCACTGAGCGGTATCAGCTTTTTTTTTTTTTTTTTCCACTTAAAAAAAAAAAACTTTCTGATGTATCGGTTCCCCTGCCCCCCAATCCTGCAATCTGAAAGCAAGGGGGGGGGGGTGCTATGCAAACTTTCGCAGAAATGGCGTCAAGCAGAGAACCAATTACCATTAATTTAGATGAAAAAATTTTTTAGCCTTTCCAGACCCAGAACATAATCTTTCTTAGGCATCTTGCTAACGGAAGCAACAAAGTAAATCGAGACGAAGCCCAGATGCTCCCAGACACGGGTCAAAGCTGGCAGCCTGATGCTGAGATGCTGACCGTAGCTCCTAGGAAGGAGCTTGGCGGGGCCCCTCCGCTCCGCTGCCCCTAGAGCAGCTCGGCTTGTAGCAAAACAAAGGCTAAGCGCTATTCTGGCTTTTCGCCATTTCTTGTGAAAGTGCAAATCCTTTTCAGATTTCTTTCCGTTAGCAAAAACAGGTACTAACGTAGGTCTTTCGTAAAAGCGTAGAGGCGGAATGCGAACTTTCAAAAGCAAAGGCGTACCTATAATTTCACATTTACAGAGATTGCAAGAACAGTACAAAGAACCCCGCCTTTGCCCAGATTTACCAAGTGCTAACATTTCCTCCATTTGCTCCTCTTCTCCTCCCCCTCCTCCTCCTCTTTCCCTCCCCCCACCCTTTTTCCTGAACAATTTGACTAAGTTGCAGGTTTCGTGACCCTTTACCTCAAAATATTTCACTGTGTTTCCTAACAACATCTGCATAACTGCTGTACAAGTATGAAAAATCAGTAATTCAGCCTTGATACAATACTGCTGGTTTTTAAAATTTATTTGTAACTTTTTTTTTTTAACGCTTTATTTATTTTTGAGAGAGACAGCCCAGCGGGGAAGGGGCAGAGAGCTAAGGAGACACAGAATCGGAAGCAGGCTCCAGGCTCCGAGCTGTCAGCCCAGAGCCCGACGCGGGGTTCGAGCCCACGAACCGTGAGATCATGACCTGAGCCGAGATCATGACGGAGCCACCCAGGCGGCCAATACTGCTCTTTTCCGACTCCTATTCAAAATTTACCGATTATTTCAACAATGTCCTCTGTAGTCGTGGATGCCGCCCAAACCCCCACTCCAGGGTCCAAATGCGGGATGTGTTTTGCCGGCTTGACGGGCCCAGGTGATAGCCTGGTGTTGTCTTCACCTCTTTGATTCCGGGCAAAGCCGCCTGTTTCTTCTTGTGTGGATTGTTCACGTGTAGAACTCCTCTTCCACACCATCTGCCACCGGCCCCTGTCTCTTGTGCCTGATGGGGCCTCCCTCTGTCATGGACTTAGAGCAGCAGCTTAGGGAACAGACACGGCCTTTCACAAGCAGACCCTGGCCTGGCAACAGAGCTGACATGCAGTCCCCTGGATCCTCCTCGAGGCCCCGTCCCCGATCAGCCTCTCGGACCGGGCTTTTGAAATAGCACAGCTGTCCGCTCCCCATCCATCCTTTCAAACTCTGGTGAGGATGAACATGATTCCTGTTTGGGTTTGGATTTGACATTTCCTGGGGGATGTGACCCCCCGCCGGCCCTGGTTCTGTTTCTGGGAGGCCACCTGCTGAGTGTCAGTGGCCCCCACGGAGGCTATGGGTCACTGTCCGCTCCAGCAGGTTCCTGGCATCCGAGGCCAGTTTGTGTGCCGGGAGAAGGGCGTGGGCACAGTGGAAAAGCCCCAGGACGTCCGGGTACTGCCGGGGCTGGACCCGAACCCGGCTTCATCTGCCTGACCTGACCAGCCCCTTAATGCAGCCAAGACAGCTTCCACAATGGAAAGCCAGCAAATGCTGAATCTCACAGACTCTGAGACACCAACAGGGAAACCACAGCCAATGCCACGGTGACACGTACCACTTATAAGTGTCATTTTATCCATCAGTTCTCCCTCTTTTCTGCACTCATGAAAAGGAGACTGTAAGAAAAAGGAACTTCTTCAATATTCAGGGGCTATTTCTGAATCACCTGTATTTTTTCCTTCTCTCGGGTCTCAATTTTTCCTAATGAGGGAAAATTCAATACAAAACTTAGAGGAAATAAGATAATGAATCCCCAGCAGTTATCATCATGTCTGGTCTCCACACACCCCTCCCAGATTAGTAGAGAATAGACTTCAGACATGGTATAATTTCCTCTGTAAACACGTCAGTTTGTGTCTGCAAAAGACGAGGTTCCTTTATTTTTAACATCATCCTAACATTCCACCTAAAATATAGCAATGATTTCTAAGTATCATGAATGCCAATGTTTCAATGCTCTATTTTTCTATAGTCGGTTTGTCCAAATCAAGACCCAAAGGAAGCTGCCACTTTGCATTGGGTTGATGTGTCTTTAAGTCTCTGTATTAGGCCTCCCTCTTTTTTTCCCCTTGCAATTCACTTGTGGAAGAAACTGGGTCACTTGTCCTGCAGGGGTTTTGTGTTTTGTGTTTATCTGATTGCATTTTTGTCCTGTCTTCTCGTGCTCCTCTGCCCCCTACATTTCCCGCAAACTGGTAGTTAGACCGGGAGGTGTTTTGACAATCGAAGACAGGCTGTCTCCAGATGCCTCTCTCAATCACTATGAACTCTTTAAGGGAAGTTAGAGATGATTTTGGAAAGGTTTAGAGATGATTAAAGAGATTGGGACATTACAGACCCAACTCTGTTCCTGGCCTGCCCCCCGAGTGGGACACGGGCCCTCTGGGAGAAGCAGGGCAGCCAGACCTGTGGTCTCAGGCCTCCTCCCTGGTGCTGACATTCTGGAATCAGGTAACAAGGCCTCCAGGGGGCACAGGAGGCGCCTCTGGGTGGCAGTGAGCTCGGCTCTTTCTCTACTCTGGGAACTGAAGGCCGAAGGTTCTCCCAGTACCAGGAGATCGCGCTCCCTGAGTCAGACCCTGACTGTGACACCCAGGGGTGGGGGCTGGGAAGCCAGCCCGGTTCGCAGATTTCCCGATTGTGTTTAGATCTTCCTGGCTCCTCCACCTGGCTCCTCGTCTACCAGAATGTTTGTTCCCAAGGCCCCCAGGGGATGCTAGCTTCTTTCTTCAATAACTCCAGAGCTGGCTCTCGCAGACCTCCTCCTGCGCTGTCCCCAGCTCCTAGACGTAGTTATAAAGGGCTTTTTTCTTCCTTTCTTCTCTCTGCCTACCTCCTCTCTTCTCTCTCTGTTCCTCCCCCTCCTCTTTAATAATCAACCTAGTCATTTTTCAGTGCACTAGAGGGAGCTGCTATTTAACAGAACCCACAGGGACCTTCAGCACAAGGAACAACCGCCCTCAGGCCCCTGGGGAAGGGCTGGGTTACCACAGCTGCATAAATAAGCAAGGCCTCATTACCCCCAGAACACAGATGAGGGGCCAGGAGCTCTGGGTTCAAGTGCTGCTCTGCCACCTCCAGCTGTGCTCCTTCTCTCTGGCCTCCAGGGGTGAGGCGCGTGGTCCTAAATCCCTACCCTGGTCCTAAGGCCCTCCCTCTCTGAGCTTACATCACCAGCAAAAGAAGACAGTCGCTGTGCCACAGGATTAAATAAGACAGTGCTCTTAGCACGGAGGCCAGTGCATACGAAACACTCAGTAGTGTTATTATTTATAAAGATAAGGTTGGCCCAGGTAACTGCTTTCCCTCTCCAGTCTGAGAGATTTAAGAAGAAATCTTCATTGGGCCGCCTGGGTGGCTCAGTCGGTTAAGCGTCCGACTTTGGCTCAGGTCATGATTTCATGGTTCTTGAGTTTGAGCCCCGCGTCAGTGCAGAGCCTGCTTGGGATTCCCTCTCTCCCTCTCTCTCTGCACCCGCCCCCCCCCCCCCACCCCACTCGTGCTCTCTTTCTCTCTCAAAAATAAATGGACATTAAAAAAAAGAGAGGGGGCGCCTGGGTGGCTCAGTCGGTTAAGCGTCCGACTTCGGCTCAGGTCATGATCTTACAGTCCGTGAGTTCGAGCCCCGCGTCGGGCTCTGTGCTGACAGCTCAGAGCCTGGAGCTTGTTTCAGATTCTGTGTCTCCCTCTCTCTCTGCCCCTCCCCTGTTCATGCCCTGTCTCAAAAATAAATAAATGTTAAAAAAATTTTTTTTTAAATAAAAAAAGAAAGAGAGAGAAAGCCTCATCAAATATATTGGTAAACATGGATACCTGTAAACAAATACTCGCGTTGGGAGATGACTTGTGAGTGTACTGGCTTTATGGCAAAGAGGATTTTGCACACGTGATTAAGCAGAAGATCTTGAGATGGGGAGATCTCCTTGGGTTATCGGGAGGCACCCAGCGTAATCAGAAGGGTCCTCACAGGGGGAAGAGGAAGACGACACGAAAACACCAGTTGGAATGACACGGCCAAAAGCCAAGGTACGCGGGCAGCCCGTGGAAGCTGAGAAAGGAAAGGAAATGGATGTTCCCCTTGAGCCCGCCTGCTCCAGGCGCGGCAGCCGCCCTGCCCACATCTTGATTTTCGCCCCGGAGACTCCCGAGTATTTCCACCCCCCGGACTGCTCACATAAGACATTTTGCGTTAAGCCAGGAAGTTTGTGGCGACTTGTTACAGCAGCAACAGGAAACGAATACAGACCTAGAATGGAAGGAAAACGCTGGGATGGTGGGAAAACAGAAGACATATTGTGCCCAAATAACAAGGGAGTGGCCCTGAATTTCCTACGTCCAGATTTCTATTGGCGGAGAGGAAAATTTCTCTCTCATGTAAGTCATTTTTTTTTTTCTGGTCACTTTCATTCATAAGCTTCACACTTGATACAGTGACAGAGGTTACTTCATTTTAATCCCGATTTTCATGGGAATCCCTCTAGTATTCCATCATAAAACGTGATCTAAGCATAGAAGTTGGGATACTTATTCTTTATCGCGTTAAGGCAATCTCCTTGTATTTTTAATTTTAAGAGTTTCTAAAATGAAGACCTAAATTTCATCGAATGCGCTTGGAGTATCTACTGAGATAACTGTGCTGGGGTACCAGGCGGCTCAGTCGGCTAAGTATCCGACTTCGGCTCAGGTCCTGATCTCACAGTTCATGAGTTCGAACCCTGTGCTGACTCTCCACTCTGCACAGAGCCCACTTCAGATCCTCTGCCTCCCTCTCTCTCTGCCCCTCCCCTGCTTGTGCTCTCTCCCTCTCTCTCTCTCAAAAATAAACAAACATTAAAAAAAAACTTTTGAGAAAAGCAAAGTGTGCTTTTTCTTGCATGATTGTAGATTTCCATCGTTGGGATAAATCCCACTTGGTTATGTCGTATTAGCCTCTTAATATACAATTGAATCCTAACTACTGAGAAATGTAGACGTTTCTTGCAGACATCAATGTGCTCAGCTAAAACTCAGGCCTCTATTATTAAGGGAAGGGGGGCAAATGAATATAATTTTGTCTGTATTCATGACCTGTCTATAGTTTTTGCTCTGTCTACCTCAGATGTTATCTAGGGTTTTTGTTGGCTTTGTAAAATAAATTAGGTAGCTGTCTGTCTTTTTCTATGTCCCCCCAAAGTGTGTATGTTCCCTGGAATTATTTGCCCTTTGGCAGTTTGAAAGAATTCATCCATTAAAACATCTGAGATGAAGACGTTTTTGTTATAACTTCGCCAGTTTCTTTCTTTGCATTGGTTCACAGGTTTTCGATTTCTTAAGTAGAAAGAGTTGGGCTTGGAGCCCTAAATTAGGGCTTTATCATTTACTAGCTGTGTCTGGTCATTCATTCATCCGTTCACTCCATAGCTGCCCATGAACACCAACTAATGCCAAGTACTTCCCTGAGCACTGGAGATAAAATGGTGGACAAGACAGACAGGGTCCCTGCCTTCAAAGCCCTCACGTTCTCCAGGAGGAGAGAGACCACAAACAGGCAAAACAAAAACAACACAAAACAAAACAAAAAAACAAAAACAAAAAACAAAAACAAAAACAAAAACAAAAACAAAACCCACAAGGGGTTTTTTGTAAGACAGAAATAAAGGGCTGAGACTATGGATATGGGGGAAGACTCTCTGGGCGGGTAGTTGACAATGGCTTCTTTTTTTTCTTTTTTTTTTTTTTTAACGGGAAGAGAGATAAGTTGCCTTTTTTTTTTTTTTTAAGTTTTTATTTATTTTGAGAAAGACACAGAAAGCAGGCGGGAGAGGGGCAGAGAGAGAGGGAGACAGGATCCCAAGCAGTTTCCATGCTGTCAGCACAGAGCCTGATGCAGGGTTCGAGCCCGCGACCCTGAGATCATGACCTGAGCCAAAATCAAGAGCCAGATGTTCAACCGACTGAGCCACCCAGGCGCTCCGAGGATGGCTTCTGGGGCAGACATTGTGCCCACAGCCCTCAGATTCCACCAGCTGGTTCCGTGGCCCATTCTCCACCTTGGCTTTGCTTCTTAGGCTTCTCACAGAGAACCTTCTTCGGGTTCTTCAGAGAAACTGCCCAGAAAAACAGGAAGTGCCTGGGGTTTAGCCCCGCTCTGCCCCCCAGGGGCTGGGGGCTCCTGCCACTGACCATGTGCAGAAATACAAAAGCCCAGAGCCCTTGCTTGGAGTCAGAGAAAACTCCAAGCTGTAATTTACTCTCCAAGGCTCCCAGAGCGGGGGGGTGGGGGGGGGGTGGGGGGGGTGGGGTCAGAGCAGAGATCACACACTTGCTTGGCACATCCCCTTTGCCTGTCCTGTCTCCTTGACCCTCTTCAGTCTCCCTTCCCCACTCCAGCACTTCCTCAATCAATCACTCACCCATGTCTCCCCACTCAGGGTTTGGCTTTACGTGACCTTGACCTAGGACAACCTCTCTGAGGCAATGATCCTGAAGCTGACACCTAAGATGTGAGAAGCGGCCAGTTTTGGGAAGAGCTGGAGAGGGGTGAGCACGAGGGGCTGGATCGGGGGGAAGAGGGAAGAAGAGCATACGCAAAGGCCCTGAGGTAGAAAGAGGCTCGTTAAGTTTGAAAGCGCTTATTTTGTTTGGGAAATGGTGAGTGGGTCCCTCGGGTGGGAGGGCCAAGGCAGGATTGAATAGTGAAGGGTTTTGAATGTTGGACCAAGGTCCTTAGATTTTATCCTGCGGGGAGTGGGCAGCGAGGAAGGGTTTTGCACAGAGGAGAGGCAGGATGAGGGCTGGGTACTATGCTGTGAACTGAGGAGCTGAGTTTTAGAGTAAATCTGACAGAAAGGCAGACCTGGTGCCTTCCTGGTCACCGTCACTTCTCCACCATTTGAGGCTCCGGGACTGTGGTGGGCCATGTGAGCCACCGGGGTTTTCAGCAGAGGAGAGATTGGGCCAGATCCGCTCTTTAGAAAGGCCTCTCAATCAGCGGTGTAGCAGAGAAGCAGAGGACATCAAGATCGGGGACCGAGCGATCATAGGGGTAGGGCGGGTTGGCCGTGACTCTGGCACAAAGTTATGTGGGCCTGAACTCAGTGGCTGCAGTTGCAGAGATTAGGAGATAAAATGGGAAAAACTCAGGAGGCTGAGTATTGTAATGGAAAAAATTTTTAATTAGAAGTGAGGGGCGCCTGGGTGGTTGAGTCCGTTAAGCATGACCCTTGGTTTCTGCTCAGGTTATGATCTCATGGTGTGTGAGTTCAAGCCCCCCATCAATGCGGACCCTGCTTGGAATTCTCTCTCTCTCTCTCTCTCTCTCTCC
This sequence comes from Panthera onca, assembly GCF_046562875.1. NCBI lineage: Eukaryota > Metazoa > Chordata > Mammalia > Carnivora > Felidae > Panthera > Panthera onca. The sequence goes on from NC_138344.1 coordinate 135,114,053, forward strand.
CCCCCCCCCCCCCCCCCCGCTTGCTCCGTCTCTCAAAATAAATAAAGGTAATACGTGAAGATACGGTTATGAAGAAATGATTCAAAATCAAAAGAAAAGAGAAAGAACTGATTCAAGCTCGGGATTTGAACCCGAGTGAGCGAGTTCACCTCTCTGAGAGGCAGTTTCCCAGTCTGTGAGATGAGACGTGCCTGCGCTTAGGGGATCCTTGGGAAGAAGAGACGGACAAGACTTCACCACGGTCCCCCTCTCTTGTCCCTTCAAGGTGAAACGACTGACCCAGAAGGACGTTTCTGGAGCTGCCTTTCAGCGCTGACGTTCTCTAGTCTGTATCATCGTACAAACCCAGGGGCAGAGAGCGTGAGAGCCCTGCGTTTGAAGAAGTGCGCTTTCCAAGTAAGCAGAGCACCATTGCAGTCTAAGGCGTTAAGTGGTTTCTGAATGGCTGCAGCGTGATTCAATCCCCCACTTAACCAAATTGCTTTCTATTGCTTGATCGGAGGCAATTGCAAGGAGACAAAGGGGCTTAAGTGAAAAGCTTGGCTGGCCTGTATGACTAATAAATTAACTGTTCCCTCCCCACGTGTAGCCTCCCATCTGCTGTCCTGCCCCCTGACTCTTCCCTGCGTGGAGGTCACCGGTGTCAGGGATCACCATGGAGATGGCCGGCATGGTGTCCCTACTGTGTGAAGTCCCCTGGCATTTCCCCCCTTGGCATTTCGTCCCCACAGGCTAGTCTGAGACAGCGTGGGGGCGGTGAAAACAACACTCACTCGAAGGTTGGGTGCAGGGGCCCCACTTACTAATGAGGGGCCTCCGGCAAGAGACTTATTCATAGACTGAGCTCCAGGCCCCAAGTGGCGATGCACACCAGGAGCTTTGCTGAGACAATAACCCCTTTCAAAGACAAGGGGTGTGTCAAATGCCGTGAAAAGTCCATAAGCTGATGACTGGGAATCGACCGTTGATTTAGCAATGTGGAGATCGTCAGTGACCAGTGACCAGCTTGGTCTAACATAGTTTCAGTAGAGCGGTGAAAGCCTGATTGGAGTGGGCACAAGACAGCACAGGAGGAGAGGAAATGCAGACTGGTATAGTGACCGACTCTTCTAAGGAACTATAATGAGAAGGAGGGGGTGTGGGATTGGGGGAGGTTTTTATTTTTCTTTTTTGAGGTTTCATTTTTAGATGGGAGAAATTATATGTTTATATGTTGAAAGGAACACTATTCATCCATTCACTCACTCATCTACTTACCTGTGGATGAGTCCTTTGAAAACCACATCTAGAATTTCTGACTCACATACCCACTCACCCATCCATCCACCCACCCATCCATCCATCCATCTATCCATCCATCCATTTGTCCTCCTTCCATCCACCCACCTATCCATCCATGTATCCATCCATCCATTCGTCCTCCTTCCATCCATCTATCCATCCATCCGTTCATCCTCCTTCCATCCATCTATCCATCCATCCATTCGTCCTCCTTCCATCCATCTATCCATCCATCCATTCGTCCTCCTTCCATCCATCTATCCATCCATCCATTCGTCCTCCTTCCATCCACCCACCCATCCAGCCATCCATCCATCCATCCATCTATCCATCCATCCATTCGTCCTCCTTCCATCCATCTATCCATCCATCCATTCATCCTCCTTCCATCCATTTGTCCTCCTTCCATCCATCTATCCATCCATCCGTTCGTCCTCCTTCCATCCATCTATCCATCCATCCGTTCGTCCTCCTTCCATCCATCTATCCATCCATCCGTTCGTCCTCCTTCCATCCATCCATCCATCCATCCATTCGTCCTCCTTCCACCCCACATACCCATCCATCACACCAGCACTTCCTGAGTGTCCCCATGTGCTGACCCCAAGCTGGGAGCTGGGACAGAAAAGCCATCTGACCTGAAGGGCTCACAAGCTAGTCATGGGACGCAGACAAGTCAATGTCAGTAATGGTGGAGTGCAACAAGTGCTGTGACCAGGAATGTACAAAGGATTATGGGAGCAAAAAATATGCAATGCCTACAGAATTTAGGAAGGCTTCCTAGGGGAGGTTGATATTTGGGCTGTGCCTTCAAGGAAACATGCAAGTTTGTCTTGTAGACAAAGGAAGGGTGGCATGTGGCAAGAGAGAGGACTCTTAGGCAAAGCCAAAGATGCATGGAAGCGGGGAGAGCGTGGATGGGAGCCAGGTTTAAAGGGCCTTGCAGCCCTTCTTTGCAGACAGGAGGAAGCCAGTGAAAGCTGTCGGCAAGAGGGTGACGCAACCCCAAATCAGAGCTTTTAGGAAGAGGGGTGGCCTGGAGGGTGGGCTCAGGTGTGGAGAGGAGGGCATGGTCTGTGTCCAGGAGGTGGTCGGAGCCATGCGCGTGAAGGAGAACATCAAGGATGTAGAGTGCGAAACTCAGGGGGGCTCTGAGGGGACGCCAGCCTGGAGAGAGGGTGAGGAAGAGGAACGGTCCAAGGAGAAGACCTTTCTGCTGCCCCCGCCCCTGGTCCAGCTGGTCTCAGCCCGATGTCCGTGCCCTGCCTCTCCCTCCATCTAGTGAGCTGGGTCTATCTTCCTCACATCCTACAACCTGGAAGACACCCGGCCAGCCACTCCCGCCACAGGGGCTTCTCTCCTCAGCGTCTGGCTTCAGCCTGGACACCCCCGGACACCAGAGAGGGGAGCTCACTACTTGGGAGGACTCTCCTTGCCCCTGGGAAAGTGTCTGTCTCCCTCCTTCCTCCTGTTCCCCTGCTGGGCTCCAGCCTGGCCCCTGGCATCCAGAGTTGGAATTCTCCATTTGGGAAAGAAACGATAATCTGTGTGTTTGCAAACTGAAAAAGTAACATGTCCTTTTTTTTTTTTTTTTAAGTTTTTGTTTTTAAAGTTTATTTATTTTGTGAGAGAGAGAGAGAGAGAGAGAGAGCACGTGAGCAGGACAGGGGCAAAGAGAGAGGGAGAGAGAGAATCCCAAGGAGGCTCCACACTGTCCATGCAGAGCCTGACTCAAACTCACAAACCATTGAAATCCTGACCTGAGCCGAAATCAAGAGTCGGACACTCAACCGACTGAGCCACCCGGGTGCTCCTGCTTCTTCTATTTTTTAAATTAAATGATACAGAAAGGTAGAAAGAAGATTAAAATGACTTACAATCCCATGCCTCAGAGGGAATAGTTGCTTACATTTTGCTGTGCATCCTTCCAGAATGTTTCCATTGATGGGCACATGTGCGCGAACCCCACACACTTGCTTTGTTAAATAAAAACGGCAACATATTTTCCACTTACCTCGTGAGAACGTTTCCCCGTCGGCAAACCAAGATCTCCGTCATTGTTTTTTATTAGCTGAGGAATATTCTGTGGGGAGAAAGGGCCTTGATTTAATCACACCCGTGTGACAGACGTTTAGGATCAGCCCCTCCAAAACACTTTTCTGATTATAAATGATGCTCTGTGCACATCCGTACTCATAAATCTTTGAGCAATAACATTGGGCTGTTTGAACTTGTGGGTTAATATGCCCTCCGGCTCACGTCATGAAGGAAATTGATTTTTATTTTCAAAGTCAATGGCGATGAAATGAACAATGGTTGCCAGGCAACCCGAGAGCCAGGGAATCAGAGTGGAGGCCAAGCAACACCCCCCACCCCAAGCTGTGCTGGGGACAGAGCCACCCTGGCTTCCTCCAGCCCAGCCTCCTGCCCCAGTCGCCCAGGGAAATGGAAACCAAGGACTCAGGCCTTCTAGGATTCCCTTCCAAAGCTAGTCCCGGCGGTCAGCAAGCGTTTGCTAGGCAGGTCCCCTGTGCCAGGCGGTAACAGGTGAATCTCACATATTCTGGACGAAGAGGCTTAGGAATTTGGGAGTGTTACCCCGTAGAATTTATCTATAGTGTATACAGGTTGGTTTTCAATGTATTTATTTTGTCATTTCCTGCTGCAGACGATATGGTGGGTAAGACCCGCTCCAGCTAGTGTGAGGTTATCCAGAGGGCGCGTCTGTGGAACATCAGAATCTCTGAGGGGCGGTGGAGTTTGCAAAAGGCCACCCCGCAGCCTGGGAATCTGGTAGAGCTTCTTGGGGGAGGGGCATGCCTTCCAGGAAGAGCCACAGAAGGGTTTTGAGCCGGAGAAAAACAGAAAACAAAATCTATAATTTAGCACCCCTCCCTCCACAAAGTAGGAGGAGTGTTGGCAGGCCAGGAGCCCCGGCCCCCATCAGGAAGGGGGACCCCAGGGCCTGCATGGACTCCGGAGGGGCGTGGGAAAGAGCACAGAGGGCCAGGGGCCTGCAGGGATGGAGTGGACAGCACACCATGGGATGGGGGACATTGAGGGAAGACACAAGGACCCCCCTGCAGCCCCTGAGCGTGTGCACAAGAGGGAAGGAAGCCGGTCAGCAGAACCCGATAGAACTGAGTTCCAACCCTGCCTCCCTACTAGGTAGAATTTGAAGTCCCTGTCCTGCCTTTCACGGACATAAGCTTAACAACCATCTGTAGAAAGAAGTCACCTTCAGTGTCACATGTGTGCTGGGACTTTCACACCTATTTTCTCATTTGACACTGGAATTAGGCACTATTACTATCCCCATTTTACAGATGCAGAAACTGAGGATCATAATATGCATTTCTCCTGACCAAGGTCATCTGTTCACCAGTGTCAAAGCCAAGATTTGAACCTGTCTGCTCCATAACCCCTGTTCCCTCCTACACCACCTTGAGAGAGACAGAGACAGAGACAGAGAGACAGAGACAGAGAGAGAGAGAGACAGAGACACACACAGAATCCAAAGCAGGCTCCAGGCTCTGAGCTGTCAACACAGAGCCCCACGCAGATCTCAAACTCACAAACTGGGAGATCGTGACCTGAGCCGAAGTCAGATGCCTAACTGACTGAGCCACCCAGGTGCTCCTAGAGTTTATTTATTTATTTTGAGAGAGAGCACAAATGGGGGAGGAACAGAGAGGGAGAGAGAGAGAATCCCAAGCAGGCTCCACACTGTCAGTGCAGAGCCCGATGTGGAGCTCGAACTCATGAACCATGAGATCATGACCTGAGCTGAAATCAAGAGTCGAAGACTTGACTGAGCCACCCAGGAATCCCCAAAGCTGCTCTTTCTAACACAAAACTACTCCTAACAGCAAAGGTGCAGGAAGCAGGCTGTTTTAACAATCTCCTTTTTAAAAGTGGTGTAGGGGTGCCTGGGTGGCTCATTCACTTAAGCGTCCAACTTCAGTTCATGTCATGATCTCATGGTTGGTAGGTTCAAGCCCCGCATCAGGATCTGTGCTGACAGCTCGGAGTCTCGAGCCTGCTTTAGATTCTCTCTCTCTCTCTCTCTCTCTCTCTGCCTTTCCCCAGCTCTCACTCGGTCTCTCAAAAATAAATGTTAAGAAAAATGTTTAAAATTTTTTCTTAAAAAAAAGAACGTAGCTTTGGCCCATGCCCCATCACATGTGACTTCAACCCCGCCTCTCTGGTCTAACACCTGTCATCACTCAGGACACCTCACCCGAGAAGAAGATCAAAGAACCCACCATAGTAATACCCCCACCAAGGCCATCACCGAGCCTCCTGCACTCATGCAGAAAAGAAGCAGATGAGCTCATTGCCATGGTGTGGCTTGGGCTGGTGGGCCTGAAGTTGTCTCTCTTCGGGGTTCTGCCGGCCCCTTAGCTCTGGGGGAGGAGTTGAGGCAGCCCTCCACAGCAATGGGAGCGATGGTACCATTTTTCTCTGGATGAGACTGACTCCCACAGAGCAGGGTGGATGTGCCTTTTTCTCCCAGATGGCAGGGGTGCTAGGAAGGTGCCCTAGGCACAGCCACAGGTGGCCTGGTTCTGCACCCTTCAAGACAGCCCCCCTAAGTCCTTGCCTCCCAGCATTCACACCCCTGTGTAGCCCTCCCTACGCTAAATAAGGCTGACTTCAGTGGCCAGTAGGATATTGCAGAAGTGACGTGAGTTCTGAGGTCAGGTCATAAAAGATGTGTTCACCTGGCAGTGTGTTGGCTCATTCTCTCTGGGGGAAGCTGGCTGCTGTCTCATGAGAACATTCAAACAGGCCTTTGGAGAAGCCCATGGAGAAAGGAACCCAGGCCTCTTGCCAACAGCCAGCATCAATTTTCCATTCATGTGAGTGAACTGCCTTGGAAGGGACCCTCCAGCCCATTTGAGCCTTTGGATGAGGCTGTGGCCCTGGGCCACACCCTGCCTGCCACCTCTCAGGACAGCCTGAGCCAGAATCGTGCAGCGGAGCCTTTCAGAATCCCTTAGCCTCAGACTCAGTGAGATAATGAATGTTTATGATTGCTTTAAGCCTCTCCATTTTGAGGTAATTAGTTCCACGGTTATAAACAGCTAATACTAATAGAATACACCCAGGAAAACGTATAGCTTGAGGGCTGTAAGTGCCTGAGTGAGTCTGGAAACATCTTTAAAACAAACAAAGCTTTCACATTATGACTCAAGAATGACACCCAAGAGACATTAACCTTTGGGAAAGTATCAGTGAGAATTCCGCCGCGAAAGACAGAAACTTAACGCGTAACTCAGGAGCTTAAACAAACAAACAAAATCTAAGGGAGGACTTAGCCTATAATTAGGTCGTGTGACTGGGAAGGGTGGGGCAGAATTGACTGTTAGCACGATAAGAGTTGGGCTTACATAATCCCAGACTCCAAAAAGTGCAAGGTCATGAGCCAGGGGGTGGGGTGGGCTGGAGACCCAGAGTCTCCAGCATCCTCTGGACTCTGAATAGGAAGGAATGTTGGTGTCAGAAATGCACCTGCAGGGTCAAGAGAGCAGAGGGCCCCAACACACCTGTGGGCTTGGCCCCCACCTGTCCCTCATCTTTGTCCTCAGTCTTCCACCCCCACCCCCCACTTGCCTCACCCCACCGCTTCCACCTTCAGCATGAGTGCCTCGCGAGTACCCATCCAGCACCTCTGGACATCTCCACTGGTCCTCACCTCGCCAGGGGCAGCACTGGCCTCGTCTACCCCGAGCCTTCTGGGTTGCAGCAACAGGCAGTGCCATCCACTCGGTCACCCGAGTCTGAGTCCTTACTTCATCCCCCAGTCCTCCCTCCCCCACAATCTCATCCACACCCTGCCCCCCACAAGCCCCATCCGTCTACAACTGTCCATTCCTCCACCCTGCTTCAAGCCATCGTCCCTTCTCTCCAGATGACAGTAATGGGTTCCCAAGTAAGTGATCTGCCTTCCCTCCTCTTCCTCTCCCCTCTTCCTGGAACCCAACATTCCATGTGCTCCTACCTCTACTCATCTCTCCAGCCAACTGAAATGTAATTTCCTGCTCTCATCTGCCAGCGGGAGTCCCCTTTATTCTTTAGATCTCTGCTCACATGTCACCTCGTCCATGAAGTCCTCCTGGGTGCTCCAGAGCTAATGATTCCTTCCTTGGTGCTTTGCTGAACCTTCCACATACTAGTTTACAGAACAGCTATAAATACAGTCTCCTGAGTCAGAAATGGGATCCCAGCCCCACCACTCACCAGCTGTAGGATCTTAGGCAGAGCAGAACCTTGCTCTGTGCATCTACGATAATGTAGATAATTCCTACCTCGGTGCTGGGGGTAGGGGTAAATGAGATTAAGTCTGTGGACGTGATGAATTCCATCCTGACTCAGGATCCACGTTATGGATGGGCCCTTCAAGGCCATTCAGAGGAGGACAGCCTGAGCAGGGGCCAGAGGTGGGGCCAGCAGTCACGAAAAGCCCTCACAACGGAAGAAACCAGAGGGCCCCACTTCAGGCAACAGAGAGAGAGAAGTGCAGGCAGCCTGTGGGTGGGCAGCGAGGCTGGCAGAGCAGAGGGGTTGGAGGAGGTAACTGACATGTGTGGAGCAAATGCCAGGCACTGGGCTAGATTCTTGATCTGTATTATCCTGCTTAATCTTTGCAACAAGAGGTAAGTATTATTGGCAACATTTTTGCGCATTTAGAAAGTAAAGTTCAGGAAGTGTCATCCAGCTGCCAGGGATGGAGGTGGGATCTGAACGCCGTGCCTGCCAGACTGCAAAGCCCTTCAGCTCTGGCACGCTGATTCTGTGCAGATCCAGCCAGAAGGTCTTGGGCTTGGGACCAGGTCCCCAGTCCCCACGAGGGGAGTAAAGCAAGGGCTGGGTCAGCCTGACCCATCATGGACTATCCCCTCCCTTGTGCTGGGTGATAGATTTCTAATATAACCGCAGATGGGTATGGCTTTGGAGTTTCCCCTTCCCAGTTGTGGCGTCAGCCCGGTATTACTCACCTCTAGGTTTTAACAGGAAACCTTCCCCCACCCTGAGACCCTCCATATCATGCCTTGAATTTATCTTAGAATTTTGCAGTGAGTTCTAATTCACCCCCACCTCCTGCTGGTGTCAGCATAAGGATTTTGCTGCAGCCAGCAGCTCAGAGCTCTTAGTGCTGGATGAAGGTTTTGGAATGGGCTGGGGGTGTTGTTCCTTTTCTGGGGATAAATTCCTTTTGTTTCTCTGCTCAGCCCAGCTCAGCAGCCACCTGCCTCCAGCCTCCTCAGCTAATTAATCACCCACTTTCCGTCAGCCCTGATTAGATTCATCCAAGCCGGCACCCTGAGCAGCAGGAAGTCTGATTCGGACTCCAATTAAGACAGGAAGTGGCTGATTCAGGGAGGTGCAGGGAGAACAGGGCAGAGGAGGGAGGGCTGACCAGAGCTGTTGGCCATGGGGAGGCAGAGAGGAATCAGTGGCCTCCCTGGAACTTTCAGCCCTTGCAAGCCACACAGGACAAGTTTATTCATTCAATAAACATTGAACGTACCACTTCTGTTCTCCACGTGGCAGTGAACAACACAGACAAGGTACCCGCCTGTCTTCATGGGGCTGCCAGTCTAGATAAACAACTAGAAAACATCGTACTGTACTTACTGATAATCGCCATGATGGAAGAGGTCTCACCCATCCTCTCTGGGAGAGTTTTAAAGTCTCGCAGAGTTTTAAAGCCAGCTCTCACCTCCCCTCTGACTTTTCTCCTGCAGACAAAAGCCCCCTTTCTTCCCTCTTTCACCCTCACCTGGCACATTCTTTATTAGGACATGCCAACTGCTTAGCACCCTGCTGGCCTGGCTCTCCACTGTTTGCTATTTTCTTTTGCAGGAAAGGGAAAGGAGTCGCTCAGTAAGAGGGTGATGGAGCTCCGCCTAGAAACCAGATCTCCAGACCCCAGTCGCAGCACTTTTGACACTGCAGGAGGGGAGGGCGTGAGACCGACAACCCCAGGTGAAGCTCTGTGTTTGGTTGACCCATCGGGAGCCACGCAGGGATCCAGCGGCTCACATACCCTGGACGCACAGGCCGGGACCACGGGAAGTGTCTCCTTTGTTCTGTTCGCACCGGAGATCTAGGCATTTATGGGATGTCTGCGGGTCAGGGATGAGGGCCCTGGAATTTCTCATTTGGAGAGTTGGGTGGGAATCGACAAATTCAGGCATCTGCGGTAAAATGTCCTCATCTTCAAGCCACAGATCATCCAGCCCAGTGTTTATCAAGCTGTTGTCAATGGATCTTCTCCAACGTGAAAACCCCCAAACGCAAAACAGACATGACAGGAGCTGTTCTGTTCTAAGGAAGAAGAGAGAGAATACTGCAATCACCCACCAGCCCCAGCTCCCAGCACTCCTGTGGGAGCAGGGGCTCCACAGGGTAGTTTAGGAACCGCTGGTCTCATCCTACCTCTTCTTAGTATAAATGGGTGACCCCAGGTCAACTCGTGGATTAGGGACAGAACCTTTAAGGGGCTCCCTTGAGATTGGCCAACTGGAATAGAACGGAAATGCCGGCTCTTTGGCCACAGTGCCTTGCTTCCAGACGTGGGGAGATGAGTACAGGTCTCTAGCAGGGACAAGGGTTATCTGGGCTGGGAGGAAATGCCTGGGTTCCAGGCCCCCAGCTCTGCCATCAGTGTCCTCAGGGCTTGGTTTGTGTGTCAGTCTGGGTGAGCTAGGTCATGCTTCAGTAACAAGTATCCTCAAAATTTCTGGCTCAAAATAACAAAAGTTTATTACACACACACACACACACACACACACACACTCCATTCTCAGCCTGGGCTCCTCCAGGGTCCCTGTCCCCTATGAGATGACTTGGCACTCAGGCTGCTTTAATCTCCTGGCACTTCCTTCTCAGCACATGGCTTCACGGCTGGCCAGAGCAGGGAAACAGGAATATTTGTCTCCAAACTGCTCTCATCCAGAGGTCAGACATATTCTGCTCACATTTTATTGACCAAAGAAAGTCGCATGGTCACATTTAATCCAAGTGGGGGGGGGGGGCATCATCAGAGGATGACAATGTATAGCCAGAAATTGCTGTGCCCTAAAAATGCCACCCATGTTTCCAAATCGGCAAAGTGGGCTGAGTAATAGCCACATCATTCCTTCACTCATTCATTCATTTACATATTCAACCCACTAGCAGCGATGTAGATCAGAACTCGGGTCTCCTGGTTCCTAAGACAAGGGTTTGCCCTCTATCTCATGCTCTGTGCCAGCCTGGCCTCACATTTTGGTCTTAGTTTGGCTTCTCCCTAATGCAGAGCCTGAGACAAGGACTCAGGTGCAGGAGGTTTACTTGGAGGTGGGCCCAAGAGGCCACAGTGAGGGAGCAAGAGAGTGAGACAAGGAAGCAGGCAATGCCAACGATATGTGCTCTAGTGAGTCAGTCACCAGCATGGGCAGCTGGGGTCCATCCCACCAGGGACCCCTGAGGAATGGTATAAAATGCACTTCAGAACCGTCCCGTGTGAGGGAGGCGAGAGCTTGTTCCCCACTGATGGAGGGTCGTCCCTGGAGAAGTGAACTCCGCACCGTTCACCGGGGACAGCACGGCAGCTGATGTCTGAGAGCGGGGGCAGAGGGGATGATGTGCGGAGACCATACGGAGACCCAACACAAACAGCCCTGCATTGGCCAAACAACGGAGGCGAGCGTGTCTCGGGACAGCTGCTGAGCTATTTTCTTCTAACCTCCTTTCCCGATCTGGAAGGAGGTAACTCCTCCACAGGAAAACAAGGAGGGAAAACAGCGGCCCCGTGGTGCCAACTGCCTCAGGCACCAGGAGGGCAGGCAGGTGCCCAGCAGGTGGGCTTCTTGCTCGCACAGGAAGTGGGGAACATGTGATCCACAAACAGGTCTGGGAGAGTGGCTCCCCCGGTCAGCCTGTCCAGGACTTTCAGGAGACGGAAGACACCACCCCTGTCTTCAAAGCCTCCAGTCTCTCCAAGAACCTTCCGTGGCGAGAGGCAACGCGGTGCCGGTGGAAGAGCCCCCGCCTTGGAAGCAGATGCCCTGGGTTCGAGTCTTGACGTCACCATTAACTGCACGTCTTCCCGGGCTACTGCTGGTGCCGCGCCCCGTTCAGAGCAGCAGTGGGGGTGGTTAGTGGTCCTTACCTCGGAGAGCTGAGCTCAGTGGCCACTGTTCCTAAAAGCAGAGGTGTGTTCTCAGTCTTGCCCTGCAAAGCACCAGACCCCAGGCTCCTCTGAGTTCAAAGCTCCACTGGTCCCACATTTCTGGAAGAAACCCAAAGGCAGCTGTGCAGGTGGGGACACCCACAGAAAGACCCCTACAGCCTCAATAAGACCCCACGAGGATATGAGGCGACAGGACAAAGGCAGGCAGGTGGAGTGACCACACGACCAGGCCATAGTCCTGGAAAAGTGCAAAAGGCTCATAGGGTATCAGAAGGGGCCAGAGTGAAGGTCAGGGCCGACGGGCTCTTGGGCTGGTCTTTGTTTTCTCATCAAGGTGATCCATAGGGTTCCTTCAGAGTCTGTGATATTATGGTCGATAAGGTCTGAGAGAACAGTGAAGGCTGGAGAGTCAGGGAAGGCTCCCGAAAGGAGCTGACCCTTGAGGTTGGACAGGTGGTGGGGGAAGACCTCCTTGCCCCCAGGTACTAGTTAAACTATAACAGTTAAACTAGTTAAACTATAACAGTTAAACTAGTTAAACTATAACAAATGGATGTAGCCGACCCTTACTTCAGCAGTGAGGACCTTCCTGCTCCATCCTCTAACTTCTTGTGGGTGAAAAGTGGTCTCTCGTGGCACCCTGTCCTGCTCAAGTCCCATGACATTCCCATGTGGTCCAGCTCCTACCTTCCAAATGAGGGAAGGAGTGTGTTGGGCAACGGGAAGAGGCCAGAGCTGGGAAAGGAATCATGTGCCCACCCCCAGTGTTTCTCAGAGACCTCCTCCTAGCTTCAGAGCCAAGGGGCAGGGCCCACACACCTCGATTCTGAGTGTTTAGTGCAGCTAGGTCTGTGCCTCAGAGGTAACCCGGGGGCCCATTCTTATTTTCGTGGAGCTGTATATAAAAGCCACAAGGATGTGAAGACTGATGCTAGAATCAGGGACTGGTAAAAAGACATGACCTGCCCTGGCGGACGGTCTTAACTCTCAGATCTGGGTATATTCAGATCACCCAGAAATCCCACGATGACATATCTGTCCAATACCATTTTTTTGTGGGCAAAATCCTTATCTTTTCTGTTTCCTCATCCTGTACAGGGAATAGTAACAGTACCTTCCTCATCAGGCTGTTGTGGGATAAACGAATTAATACATGCGAAGTGCTGAAATTAATATAGCATTGTAGGTTAACTGTGTTAAAACTGAAATGAAAGACATTATCCTGTTCTCATCTCTAATGGAAAAAGAAATACATGTGAAGTACTTAGAAGAGTGGCCAGTGCATGATAAATTCTCAGGGAATGTTAGTGATTTAAAAAATATATTTCAAAGTTCATTTATTTATTTTGAGAGAATGAGTGTGCAAGTGAGGAAGGGGCAGAGAGACAGAGGGAGAGAGACAGAGGGAGAGAGACAGAATCCCAAGCAGGCTCCGCACTGTCAGCACAGAGCCCAATGCGGGATTCGAACCCACAAACGGCAAGAACACAACCTAAGCTGAAGTCAGACACTTAACTGAGCCACCCAAGCACCCAATGTTGATAATTTTTGGTGGGTGACTGTTATAATTATTAGTAACTCACTTATCCAGGCATAGAGCCTTATAGGTGTTCAGTCAGTGTTGAATGAATGATCGAAATCAGTGTAAGTGGATAAAAACTTAGAAGGGGATGATATCAAAGATTGAAACAGACACTTGATTTGTACTTAACTTCGTCTAATTGGTTATTATGACTTGATATCCATGGAAACTACTGAATGGCGAGGCTCAGAATAGGGCAGATTACCTCTGCAGGTAATCTGAGGACACCAGATTACATGAGGTAATCTGAGGACACCAAGGTCCATGTGGGTTTTGTCCCTTATACATACTGTTCCTCTCCCTCTTCACCAGGCAGTGATCTTTTCCAGGCAGGGCCCATGACGTGTGGGCACTCAGAAACCAGCGTCCGCATGGTTGCTGGGGCGCAAGCACTCATGCATTTTGTCAAAGGAATGAATGAATGTTGTCTGATTGGCTCAGAAAATGTCAGGACTGACCCTTCAGTCAAGGACCTCAGAGCCTTCCTCTGGGAGGGACTGAGGAAGATTAGATTAGATTAGGTGTTCTGGGGAGGGGGGAGGGTGCCTGGGTGGCTCAGTCGGCTAAGCGTCCAACTGGTGATTTTGGCTCAGGTCATGATCTCACAGTTTGCGGGTTCGAGTCCTGGGTCAGGCTCCATGCTGTCCACACAGAGCCTGCTTGGGATTCTCTCTCTCCCTCTCCCTCTCTCTCTCCCCCTCCCCTGATTACTCTTTCCCTCTCTCTCTCACACACAATAATTAAATAAACTTAAAAAAAGAGAGAGAGAGAGATTAGATTAGGTGTTAGAATGATCAACGCTGTTCAAATTCAGTTTCAAAGCGATACAGAGTTTGCGTTTGGGGGTCCAGCCAACCTGGAGGAAATACTGGCTCAGCTGCTCTCTAGCTTTATAAACTTAGGCAAGTTATTAACTTCTCTGGAACTCAGTTTCAGCATTTATAAATTGAACCTGATGATATTTATTTCTCAGGGTTGTTGGGCAGAAAACCTGGTCCAATGCGTATAGAGCCGTTTGCCCCTGGGAAAGGAGCCATGCTATCTTCATCACAGATTCTATGGAGTCGGGATAATAGCAGCCCTCTCCTCTCCCAAGGGAGTCAGAACCACCCAATGGTGTAAGTGATGGGAGAGTTTTTGGAGACTGTAGGGTGCTGTGCACATCTGTGAGGTCATGAGGACGGCTTGGGTGGCAAGAGAGCACCTGAACCTGGAGCCCAGCCAGGGCCACCCTCCCAGCCTCCTATCCCGGGTTGGGGGCAGAAGTCAGAAAAAGAAAGACCCCGGAAACCCAGTAGGGAACTTCATCCACAAGGCCGTAAACTTGGGAGTCAGACTGTTCAAGGCCCGCCTCTGCCTCTTTATGCTTTCTGTGACCTTGGGCAAGTGACAGTCTAGAGAGGCCTCAGTGTCTTTGTCGGTGATGTGGTTCGTTGTGGGGATTAAATGGGATCAAGCCTGTGAGGTGCTCAGTCCAGTGTCTGGGACACAGTAAGCACTCAGCAAATGTGTCTGCCCGAATTTCTCTGCATTTCCGGCTCCCGCTCTGAAGGCCAGCGGCTCCTTCGTCCTCAGCAGTCCTGTCTTTGGCGTGCACAGAATGAGGAGAAAAGAAACCAGAAGGACGGCAAGGGAGGGGGAAGCAGGGTGAACCGGCCTTACGGGACAAGCCATTATGCATGAGGCAGGGACCACTGTTTCCTTGGTTTGGGATCACTGAGGCCCAGCAGCCACCAGGCCTTACATCCCGGTCCGTCCATTCACAAAGCTGACGCTATTTCACCTCTTCCAGGATCCCTCTCCGGCTCTGCCCCCAAGCACTGTGTGGGTCCCCAGGGCCAGGGGAGAACACAGGGACAGAAGCCAAATGGGTGCTTGGCCCACCCTGGCACCCCACCCCCTCCACCCCTGACTATGGCCCCTTGGCCCCAGGTGCTCTCCTGGGCTGGGTGGCCCTGTCAGCCTCTCCAGGATGCTGGGACAGGGGCAGGAATCACTGGCTTGGCTTGTGTCCTCTACCACCGATAACAGCGTTATTAGGTAATTGCATTTGTCCCTTATCTCACACTTCTCTTTATTACTTCCCTGGGGAGATGCTGTAACCATGGCCTCTCTCTGCAAATTAAGCCAGTCTCCTGGCTGCAAGCGCAAGCCAAACCCAGGGATGACTATCAGGGGAGGAGTGTGGTGTGGAAGGGAGATTATATCTTCAGGTGGTAAGGACACCCTGTCCCTCAGTCCAGGGCTTGCTAAGCCGGGAGCACAGCCAGTGCCCCACAGAAAAAGCGCTGGATCTGGAGGAGGAAGTGTGGATCTTGCCATGGCTTCTGCCCTGGACTTGCCGCATGACCTCAGTCCCAGCACTTAACCTTTCTGGGTCCCAGGCTCTTCACTGGGTTCTTTCATGTCAGATGGGGACAATCACTCTTTCCCCCATGACAATCAAAGCCAGCTTGGGGCTGGAAGACGTCTATAGCCCCCTGTATCCTTCCATGTGTTCTGTATTCTTGTGGCAGCTTCTTCTTTAAAAACAGCTTTATTGACATACATTTGTACATATTTAGAGTATACAATCTGGTGAGTTTTGACATACGCATACACCTGTGAAGCCATTACCACAATCGAGGCAGTGACCACATCCATCACCTCCCAAAATTTCCTCTTGACCCTTTGTGATCTGCCCTCCCCCTCATCTCCTTCAGAGTCCCTCTTCCCTATCCCAGGCAACCACTAATCTGCCTTCTGCCACTATAGATTCATTTGCATGCCCTAGAATTTTATATAAATGAAATTATACAACATGTACTCTTTTTGTCTCGCTTCTATTTTGAGATTCTCCATCCATATTGTTGGTATGACAATAGTTTAGATTTCTTTTTTATTGCTAAGTCATAGCCCATTATATGGATACACAACTTACCTATTTATTTATATATTTAGATATTTGAGTTGTTTCCAGTTTGGGACTATTCCAAATAAAGCTGCTATGAATATTCATGTACAAGTGTTGAATGCTTTCATTTTTCTTGGGTAACACCTGGAAGTGGACCGGCTGGATCATATGGTAGGTATATGTTTAAGTTTGGAAGAAACTGACAAATTGTTTCCAAAAATAATTGTTTCATTTTACATTCCCACCAGCAATACATGAATTCAAGTTCCTCCACATCATCATGAACACTTGGTACAATTAACTTTTCTAAGTATTTTTTTAATGTTTATTTATTTTTGAGAGAGAAAGAGAGAGAGAGAATGAGCAGGGGAGGGGCAGAGAGAGAGGGATATGCCGAATCCGAAGCAGGCTCCAGGCTCTGAGCTGTCAGCA
Source organism: Panthera onca (assembly GCF_046562875.1). NCBI lineage: Eukaryota > Metazoa > Chordata > Mammalia > Carnivora > Felidae > Panthera > Panthera onca. The sequence continues at coordinate 135,130,424 of NC_138344.1, forward strand.
CAGAGCCCAACACGGGACTTGAACTCATGAACTGTGAGATCATGACCTGAGCTGAAATCAGAGACTTAATTGACTGAGCCACCCAGGTGCCCCAAGTACAATTAATCTTTCTAATTTTAGACATTATATTCTAGTAGGTGTGTGGTGATATCTCATTGCATAGTGAACTCTGCTCAGAGAAGCACTGGGTTCTCAGGCCCCCCACCCAGGGCAAGGTTGTCTTTCTTAAGAGGTGAGGCCGGGCATGGAGACCCCTGGAATTCTCTGTGTGCATCTTTGGTTCTTCCTTTCTGCTATCAGGGAGACTGTGGGCGATACAAGGTGATCTCCCAAGGACATTTACAGCCTGTAAATCTGGGACAAATGCATTTGAGACTCAGCTATCATCTTTGGTAAAAATTCTCCAGCTTCTCTGTATCATTGTCCTGTGTCCACTTTGGCATTTATTATTTATTAGCATTCAATGCCTCAAGAATAAGATCTCTTACTGGGATCCTGGGATGGGGTGGTTGAGTAGCCTAGAAGTGGTCCAGGCCTAAGACCACATCACGTAACCACTGCCCTGAACCATCTCTCCAGGAGCTGGGAGCCAAGAGGACTGGGAGCAGGGGTGTGGTGGCTTCTTCAGAGTGCCCTTATCAGGGGTACAAAGGCAGCCGAAGTCTTCTGAGACCCTTGCTCCACGCTAGGAGGTTCTCTGGTTCTGAAGCCAAATCAGTAGGCTTTGTTGTCTCTAAAGCCTCCTGGGTAGGCACAGATCTTCTCTGGAAAAGCTGGCATGCATGGAACAAAAGCCATTGTTTACATCAGTCACCATGTGACTTCCACCAGAGGAAGCTGAGATATCGTTCAAGTCACCTCAATATAAGAAGACTGGGAGTTTAGGATGTCCTTCTAAGATGGCAACATCACAGGTAGAGCTTTCACATTATTCTTAGCAATGGGCAGTGAGGCCACCCATGAAAATCTGTCTTTTGGGTTTGATGTAGGAAATGTCCTAGATCTTCTTGTTTATTTTAAAGGGTTTGAGAAGAAGGGCTCATGGAGATGTGGAGAACAGGGCAAGTAATTCAGGAGCCATCATTTCAACAAAGAAAGACATCTCTCATATAATCAATTCCAACCCCCCCCCCCCCATCCCTTCAACTATTTGTAAAGGAAAACACTGAGGCCCATATAGGTGAATTGACCTCTCCAAGGTCAGTCAGTATGAGGCAGAGCTGAAACAATGTCTCCAAAATGATGCAAAAAGGCAGGAGTGCATTAGTTCCCATGAAGTAATGAGGGTCCTTAATCTTAAAAATATAATTTTGAGGGACTTGATAGAGCAGACACATGATGCCTCCATCCTTCAACTAATCAGAGGTAGAAAGCATCCATTGGAAATAAGGTAAAATGCCATGAAATAAATCAACTTTGTTGACTGATAAACACAGCCACGATCATAATTATCTTCTAATGATATAAAAAGTTTAAACAAGCTTAAAAAAAAATAAGATCTTACAGCTATGACCCCTAGGATATGTTTGGACAAGAGTGTCTAACCAGTGTCCTGGATTTTCTGGTGGAGGTGATGGTTGAGTACCATGGACAGCGGTACTCGAGCTTGTTATCTGTGCCTCTGAGCTTGGCGCTGCGTGTCTCATCCACAGCAGCCAAGTAAACCAGAATATCATTTGAATTTACCTGCCTCTACGTGAGGATCCAGGGTGAGTACTATTCACAGTGTGACATACACATATATGAGTTCCAGAAAGCTCCTAGCTCCCCAAACATCTTCCTGACCAGACTTCCCACCTTGTCAGAAATTCTGTCGTCTTCTTCATATTTATGTTAAGCTCTTTTCACTTCCATGAAAAAACATAGGTCATATTTCTGTGAATTCAGGGTTGGAGATGGTTTGAAGCAATGTTCTCTTCTCCTCAAAAGGCTTGAAATCTAGCTGAGCAGGTAGAATATTTGCATCAAGGTTAATGCCCATGATAATATTTGATGATGGTCAAATAGTGATGCTGATAGTAGAGGCTAAAAGAGCTCTATGGAACAAAAAGGAAAAAAAAATATCTCTATGGATAGGGATCTGGGTGGGTTGGGCTAGTCAAAAATACTTCCTGGAGTGAAAGGCATTGAGTGGAGTTGATCTGAGCCTTAAAGTTTGCAGAAGACAAAGACGCAAGAAGAGGCAGTCTTGGCAAGGGGATGTATAAAAAAGGTATGTGGGCAGTAGTGTGTATGATACCTACATATGACACAGGGGAGGTGGGCAAGTGTCAGGACGGTAATTTGATGTGGCTGAAGCAGTCACTGATGGGTGAGTGGAATAAGAGAGAAAACCAAAGAAATACGAGGGGACCATTCTGAGAGCCTGAATTCCTCAATTTCCTGGAAGGTAAAACTCTGGCAGAAGCTCATATTTTTTCCCTTAGATCCTGTTCCCCAAGTAATACCTCCTCATCTCTGTGTGTGCTTGGTAACTGTCACCCCACTGGCATGGATCCCCCGTACTGCAGAGTAAATGACTGAGAAAGCCCAATGTGTGGCACCTGCTGTTTGGGGGGAAGGTGGGGGGGGGGGGAGCAGAGCTTTGACCACAAGGATGGAGCACCGATAATGGAGTTCAGATGGAGAAGGAAGAGAAGTCTCCTTGCCCAGGCAGATGAAGGTGAGGACGCCAGTCATCACCTGGACCGACTTAGGTCTTGGTAAAGAGGAAGGTCCATGATTAAACCCTACATGGCCCAGGATTCTCTGCCAGCTCCTGCAAGGTGGAAAGCACGAGGAAAAACGGGGCTGCTCAGCCTCTGAGCTGGGTGAGAGAACAGCCCATTCTCTAGGGGAGAAGGCTGCCCAGCTAACTGGCTCTGAAATGTCACTCAGAGAAGGTAAGAAGTTCATGCACTGCCTTGCGGCCCCACACGTGGTGGTGGGGGGGGGGGGCTCCCTGCGCATCCCTCCAGGCCAGAGCTCCCCAAAGACCCCCTTGGCCTGCGCCTCTGACCCTCACCGGGATAGCTGGGGAGGTGCAGGGTCTGAAGCCTGGGGAATCAGCTCACTGCCCGCTCCCCTATGGAAGCAGAATCAGCACATCCTCGGGTCTCCAGGGCACCCCCACACACAATAATCCCTTTTCCAGGCAGGGTTCAACTTTGTAGGGCACTAGACACAGCTGTGGGGAGCTCAACTGCCCTGGATATCAGAGATACTCAATCACCCTGAAGTTTCTATGATAACAGGTGGGTGCTGACATTAACTTGGCACTCACTTTAGTCCAGGCCCTGTGTGAGAACACCTGACAACATAACTCTGTGAACCCCTCACAAGGGTGCTAGGAAGTAGGTATTATCAATATCACCATTTTACAGATGGGCAAACTGAGGCTCCCCCAGACATTGAACTTCCCAGTCCTGCTGATGCGAAGCTTGAAGGATGTGGCTCCTTTAGTCAGTAGGCTACAAAACGGAACCTCACAAACTAAGTGCTTCACTAGAGGACAGAGCCTGAGGGAGAGAGGGAGGGAGACGGCCACCTGGGACATGGGAGGGACAGCCACGCATGCTGAGCACCCAGGAACTGTGCTGGGGCTTTCTGTCCTGTCATCAGCACCCCTGAGCTGCCCGAGACATAGCAAGCACGGACAATCGTTGTGACTGAACTCTCTCAGTTAAGTTCATAGAAATCACAGGAATTGATTTGGCCATTTAACAAAATAAGAAACAAGCTCAGAAAGGTTAAGTGACTGCTGCAAGGTGACCCCATACTAGACAGAGTCAGGACCCAAGCCCAGGTCTCCTTGCCTCCAAAGTGCAGCTCCTTCCACCATCCTAAGCTGCTTCTCCCAGCTGGCGAGGGGCTCTGGGGACAAGGATCACCCTGAAATGACCTGAAGACTTCTCTGGAAATCCCTAAAAGTCATGCTTTTGGGGCTAGGAGGTTGGGCCTGGGCAAGGGATCCTCTCTCCCTCAGAGTCCTGGCTACCCGGCCCCATCCTAGAAGCCCCAGCGCATTGCTTTGACCCTGTTCTTAGTGCAGGGGTGCTCCCACCTCCCTCTCTTCCACAATGCCTTGGCCAAGTCAGACCAACCCCTGCACTCTCCTCTGCCCTGGATCTTACCCTCACCATCCTCTCCCCTCAAAGCCTTTGGTTTCCAATATTCTGGTCTACTTGGCATGACCTCGGAGCTTGCACATTGCTAAGCCATTCTTCCACAGCACCTTCTCTGGGGAGCCTCTGTAGACCATCTCCCAGGTGTCTCCCCCTTGGCTACAGACCCCAGGGTGTCTCCTTAGAAGACAACCTGCTCTTGAGTGAGGTCCCCCCCACGCCCCCGTGGCAATGTAGCCCTGGGAAGGAGGCGGAGCACGGGGAAGACCTTTTCCATCTGAGTTTGGCCAGGCCAGGTCCTTCCTTGCATCCTGTTGTGCCTCGTGCTTGCTCTGGGTGAGCAAGCCTCAGCGTCCACGGCTTGGGCTGGGGCCTGCCGAGGCTTTCGTCCACACATTGAGGCCTGTAAACCGCTTTATTAGATTAAAACAAACATCTGCCAAAGAAGAAAAGCCAAACCTTAATTGGAGGCCCCTGGGGATGTTTGCAGAGACAGATGGGAGAGGATCTAATGAAATCACCTCATACTGGCCTCTGTGCAGACCTTGCAGATAAAACAACATTGCCCAGCAACAGGGCTTTGCCACCTGGAGGCCTGATAAGGTGCTTGGAGGAACAGTGTGTTTGGAAAATATGATTTTGTAAGCAGGGTCAAGGGTGTGTTGACTCTGCCGTCTAGTGCACTGGGCTTCCCCATCAGATAAGCAGCTGCCACTTTCCCTGGGGCACAGGCAGAAAGCTGCTCCCAAGGACCCCCTGGCAGGAGATGTCCTGAACCCTAGCCAGAGGAGCAGCCCGTCCCTCCTGGGGACCTGGCACTCATCAACAGGGACATACATAACCACCATGGGCAAATGATGACAATGGCTTTCTCTTCTCCTCTCCCTGACCCCTGGCTCAGAAGCATCTCTGCAGGGCCCCTGGGATGGAGTGGGGTGTTGGGGCTGCTGGTTAGCTGGGTCCGAGGCACACAACCATACAGTGCCCTTGAGTGTCCCACCACCTCCTGTCTTCTCCCAGTGACTCCTGTTTTTCTCAAAGTAAAGGCCAAGTCTTCACCAAGGCCCACAAAGCCTTGTATCATCTGGCCCAATATTGTCTTATTCCCAACTACCCTCTGCTTACTCACTCTCTCTCAGTCACCTTGGCCTTTTCAATCTGCCTCAAGCCTGTCAGGTATACTCCTGCCCCAGGGCCTTTGCACTGACTGTTCATTTGCCTTGAATGTTCTCCCAGATAGCCAATGACTGTCTCCCTCAACTCCTTCAAATCCTTACTCAAGCCACCATCTCAATGAGGCCGACCTTGACCACCTGTTTGCTGAGGCCACACCCTCCCACCCCCTAAAATCAACAAACTTCTACGTGATGGCTTTTCACACCATAGCCAGAGATCAGATTCTGACTCTGCCACTTATTAGGCTGTGTGGTGTCAGGCAGTTTAAGCAACCTCTCTGAACCTCTGCTTCCTAACCTATTAATGATAATGATAGCAACTGTGTCACAGGTGTGTGAAGAGTAAAGCAGTCAATCCACGCACAAGAGTCAGCTACTATGGTTCAGATTTCATTTATACTCTTTGAACGTGGCTGTGCCCTGGGTCCTCACAGCCATGTGTCAGGTGGGGACACTAGACCACAGAGTGGGAAAGTGACCAGTGAGGGTCACTCAGCAAGTCAATGATAGTCCAGGGTAAACTTCATGTCCGACTGACCCTGGAGCCTCGGGTTTGCCCCACTTTTGCATTCCACTGCTGCAGCTTGGCTGATTCAAGGCCCGCTCATTTCCCCAACCTAGTGGATTCTGGCCTTGGCGCGTCCTCACCATTTGGGCCTCAACGGGTCAGAGGCCCTGAAGCGGCCTAGCATTGCCAAGACGCTTCCCAAGTAGGACAGGAGTCTAAAGAGCCACCCTGCAAATTAATGCAAGGAACACTCAAGCCCCAGAACCTGACGTGGAAAAAGATCTATCAAGGCCCAAGAAGGGGCTGGGCTCGGAAGGGGCTGAGCCCCATGTGGCTCAGGACCGAGGACCATAGAGAGATTTGGACACTGGTAGACCACTCACACTCCAGACAGAGCCGGCGGGGGCCAGCATCGTGCCTGGGTTCCCTGAGCCAAGGATGTGAGCGGACATGGTATACCGGGAATCCCCGGTAGAGGAGCAGGGAAGGAGGACGGCGTGGGGGGAGGAGGGGGGAGGAGGAAAGATAAACTCAACAAAGTGTGTGTTATTAAGCTAGACACCACTGTGAGAAACAGAGCTTACTTCCTCAGGGAGCCACAGGAAAGTGATGCCAGAAACTTCTCCTCAGAATTATCCCACCCAGGGATGAGGAAGTTGGGGTATTTCTTCTTTTTTTTTTTAAGTTTATTTATTTATTTTCAGAGAGAGAGAACATGGGGCAGAGAGAGGGGGAGAGAGAGAGAATCCCAAGTGGGCTTCACATCATCAGCACAGAACCCGATGTGGGGCTCGAACCCATGAACGGCGAGATCGTGATCTGAGCCCAAACCAAGAGTTGGACACTTAGACTGAGCCACCCAGGTGCCCCTGGGGTATTTCTAAATGGACATCTGAGACGCACTGGTGGAGGACAGGCTTTCAGCTTCTGGTGCATGTGAGCCCAGAAGCCTTCTGAGTTTCTGTTAAAAGGCTTTGGGCACTGAGGGGTAGATCCTGGCAGGGGGAGGCGGGCCAGGGCTCTGAAGGGTCCCAGAGACACAGGCAGAACTCGGGCTGCACCTAATGGCTTGACGCAGCTGGCTTGGGAAGCGGCCAGGGGCTCCTGCCAGCCTTGAGTCTGCAGCTCCCCATCGGCACAGAGGGGGCCTCCTCTGGGGTCTCTCTGGGTATCAGCGTTCTGGGGAGCCGCATGTCTGTGAGAACCACTGTCAGTGTCCTGGGAGACCAGCTCTGCAGGAGGTCTGATGCCCCTCCCTGGTGTGTACCCCCAGCGGGATCCCTATTCTCCCGGCTTAGTGCCTGGGGTGCTCCCATATATACCAGCTGGATGGACCGCTTCTGCCCCATGGAGAGACTAGGACACCACTCTGTCCCCTGCCCTGCACCCTTCAGGCTAGGAGGCAGCCACCTTCCTGCAGCCCACATCACACATTAGTGGGCAGAGGGTGCTTTAAAAAAAAAAAAAGTGGTAAAATATACATAACAAAAATTTACCATTTTAACCATCTTTAAGCGTAAAGTTCAGTGGCATTGAGTACATTCACACTGTTGTGCAACCGTCCCCGCCATCCATTCCCATAAACTTTTCATCTTCCCCAGAAGAAATGCTGGTCCCCTTAAGCGACAACTCCCCATTCACCCCTCCCCACTGCCCCTGGAAACCATCATTCTGTTTTCTGTCTCTATGGATTTGACTAAAGAGTGGTTTTTTAAAAAGCATTCCAATGTGGTTCTCACTGTCCAAATCTGCCTTCTCTTCTCCTCCTTCTCTGCCCCAGCCCCAGGTTGGCCCTTGGACTCTGGAGTCAGGGCCAGTCCCATACCTCTCTCATCCATTTCTTCATTCTTTTTGCATTCACTGGAGCAATGGTAAGATTCGGTTAGAATCAGAGAACCAGTTCTGGCTCTTACAACTTGCTGTGTGACCCTGGGTAAGTCCCTTGCCATCTCTGAAGCTCAGGAACGAGCCTAGAATCTTGGCAACACCAATGCCATTCACTGAGTTTCGTACAGACTGGGAAATTGGTCATTCTAAGGCATTCATTCAGACAACTGCCCGATAACCAAGAGGTTTCTATCCCCATGATGAAACCCTAAAGTGCTGGCATCCCTTATAAAGCCTGTAGTTTGACTGGATTTGAACAGCGTTGTCTGGGATATGAAAATAAATAGCGCCTGACATTGACCAGTCCCTTTCTCTTGACAGAGTGACAATGTACACATACACCCTATTCATCTGGCCATGGTTGCTATTTGCCGTCAGAGCCCCTCACTGCCCTCACAGAGTATTTCCTTGTTTCAGCCGGGGTTCTGCTGCAGAAAACAGAATCTTAAATGGCTTACACAGTTGGTGGGAGGGCTGAAGAAGTTGACTGTAGAGTGTCAACTTTTGTCAGTTGTTCCCAGGAACAGCTTGCAAAGCCACACATCAGAACTGAGCTGCCATGGGTGCTGCAGCCCCTGCCAGGATCAGGAGACTGGCTGCCAAGTAGGGAAGCTGTCACCAGAGCCACCCACCTCTGCCAGGTCCGCACTGGCAACATGATTGTTCTGCAGCTTCTCTCTCTCCACACATGACTCCAACTCCAGTTCCTGTGCAAGTACTTCTGACTGGTGGAACCTAAATCACATCCAGGTCCTTAGCTGCAAGGCAGTCTGGGAAATGTAGTTTTTAGCTTCCCTACTTCTGCCCACCAGAAAGAGGGTTGGGATGGGTGTTGAACAATCTAATCCATGGTGTCTTCACAAGGCAAAGACTTCCTGACTCTGCTTTGCCCCTCACTTCCTCCTCTCAGTGAGCTACAGCTCCCATCACCCACTTCAGCTCAATGCTTCATCTGACATACAAAGCCAAGGCACTACACAGACATAACTTGTTTTATTGTGTTTTGCTTTATTTGTACTTCTGCAGATATTGTGGGGGTTTTTTTGTTTTGTTTTGTTTTTACAAATTGAAGCTTGCAGCAATCCTACAATGCGAAGCAAGTCTTTTGGTGCCGTCTTTCCCAACAGCATTTGCTCACTCTGTGTCCCATTTGTGTCACATTTTGGTAATTCTTGCAATATTCCAAGTTTTCCCATCATTATTATATTTGTTTCGGTCATCCATGATCACAGATCTTTGATGTTACTCTAGTAATTGTTTTGGGGCACCATGAACCACACCCATTTAAGATGGCAAACGTAATATACAAATGCTGTGTGTAGTATTGTGACTGCTCCACTGACTGGCCGTTCCCCCAGCTCTCTCCCTCTCCTCAGGCCTCCCTATTCCCTAAGATACAACAATATTGAAATTAGGCCAGTTACTAACTTTACAATGGCCTCCTAGTGTTCAAGTGAAAGGAAGAGTTGAATGTCTCTCACTTGTATCAAAAGCTAGAAATGATTAAGCTCAGTGAAGAAGTCCTGTTGAAAGCTGCGATAGACCAAAGCTAGGTCCCTTGTGCCGAACAGTTAGCCAAGTTATGAATGCAAAGGAAAAGTTATTGAAGGAAATTAAAAGTGCTACTTCAGTGAACACATAAGTGATGAGAAAGCAAAATCAGTCTATTGCTGACATGTAGAAAGTTTTAGAGGTCTGGATAGAACATCAAAGCAGACGCAACATTCCCTTAAGCCAAAGCCTCATCCAGAGCGAAACCCTCACTCTCTTCTTTCCTATGAAGGCTCAGAGAGGTGAGGAAGCTGCAGAAGAAAAGTTGGAAGGTGGCAGAGGTTGGTTCATGAGGTTTAAGGAAAGAACTTTTCTCTATAACATAAAATACAAGGTGAAGCAGCAAGTGCTAACATAGAAATTGCACCAAGTTATCCAGAAGATCTGGCTAAGGTGATTAATGAAGGTGGCTACACTAAACAACAGATTTTCAATCAGATGGAACAGACTTCATTGGAAGAAAATGCCATCTAGGACTCTTATAGCTAGATAAGAGGAGTCAATGGCTAGCTTCAAATCTTCAAAAGATAGGCTGATTCTTGTTAGAGGCTAATGCAACGGAGACTTTAATTTGAAGTCAATGCTTACTTTCCATTCTAAAAATCCCAGAGCCCTTAAGAATTATGCTAAATCTGCTCTGCCTATTCTTTATAAATGGAACAACAAAGCCTATGAGACAGCACATCTGTTTACAATATAGTTTCACTGAATATTTTAAGACTTACTTCTCAGAAAAAAAACTTCTTTTTCAAATTTTGACTGCTCATTGACAATGCAACTGGTGGCCCAAGAGCTCTGGTGGAGAGATGTACAATGAAATTAATGTTGTTTTCATGCCTGCTAACACAACATCCATTCTGCAGCTCATGAATCAGGGGTCATTTTGAATGTCAAGTATTATTCTTTAAGAAGTATACATGACATAAGGCTATAGTTGTTATCGGTAGTGATTCCTCTGACGGATCTGGGCAAAGTAAATTTAAAACCTTCTGGAAAAGATTCACCATTTGAGATGTCATTAAGGACATTCATGATTCATGGGAAGAGGTCAAAATACTAACATTAATAGGAGTTTGGAAGAAGTTGATTCCAACTCTCAAAGATGACTTTGAGAGGTTCAAGATTTCAGTGGAGGAAGAGGCCACAGGTGTGGTAGAAATAGCAAGAGAATGAGATAAAACTTTAACAGATGAAAAGTTGATTCTTATGGATGAGCAAAGAAAATGATTCTTTAAAAAAGTTTACTTATGTATTTATTTTTTTGCAATCTCTACACCCAACTTGAGCTCACGACCCTGAGATCAAGAGTTACATATCCCTCCAGCTGAGCCAGCCGGGGGTCCCAGGACAGTGATTATTTTCAGTGGAATTATCTCCTGGTGAAGAGGCTGTGAAGATTGTTGGGATGGCAACAATAGAGTATTACAAAAACTTAGTTGATAAAGCAGCAGCAGGTTTTGAAAGGTTGACTCCAATTTTGAAAGAAGTTCAAAATGCTATCAAACAGCATCACATGCCATAGAGAAGTCATTCATGAAAGGAAGAGTCAATCAACGAGGCAAACTTCACTCTTATTTTAAGAAATTGCCACAGTCCCTCCAACCCCCAGCAACCACCACCCTGATCAGCCAGCAGCCATCAACATCGAGGCAAGACCTTCTGTTACTTGCTGAAAGCTCAGATGATAGCACGTTTTTAAATAAAGTATTTAAAAATTTTTTAATGTTTATTTATTTTTGAAAGAGAGAGAGAGAGAGAGAGAGAGTGAGAGTGGGGAAGGGGCAGAGAGATAGGGAGACAGAATTGGAAGCAGGTTCCAGGCTCTGAGCTGTCAGCACAGAGCCTGACACGGGACTCCAACCCACAAACCTCAAGATCATGACCTGAGCCAAAGTCGGACTTAACTGACTGAGCCACCCAGGCGCCCCAGCAATAAAATATTTTTTCATTAAGGTATATACATGGGGGTTTTTTTTGGACCTAATGCTATTGAACACTTAATAGACTACAGTATAGTGCAAACATAACTTTTATATGCACTGGAAAACCAAAAAATGCATTGACTCACTTTATTGTGGTGCTCTGGAACTGAACCCACAATATCTCCAAGGTATGCCTGTATATACTTAGCTTTAACAAAAACACATTTTATGCATGAATCAAGATTTGGCAGCAGATCTGGAAAACTGTCAAGGGGAACCAGTGAACAGCGAGTACATTGAGAACTACCAGCCCCTTGGAGCTCTAACATGATTCCAAGATGGGCTGCTAGGCCCACCTTCGAAGCATATCATATTCTTCTGATTCCCTCTTACTGTGTAATTAATGGACAATTAACCACATCTTGGCTTTATGTCCCAGGCCTTTGCATTTTAGTAGGAGTGATTCACAGTAAGAACATTTGTCTGTGGAAAAAAAAAAAAAAGGTCCTGACCATGAGTACCAGATGAGAGGTACTTGTTATTACCAGAGGCAGCTCCAGAATGACAAGATAAGAGGAATTCAGGGGCAGTGACCTGATTAGAAATGGGGGCTAGGGAACTTGTCCAAAGCTGAATATACAAAGCAAGGACATGACTTAGATGGGGATTGTATGTATATACTCACAGCAATAAAAATAGCCTTTCTTCAAGCTTCATCCACTTAAGGTTGCAAAAATACTAATTGTCTTTCTCAAGCAATAAGAAGCCCAAGAAAGCCTGAAGGTAAAATTTTTTGGTGGGAGCTATTGATGGGGACCTGTTAAAACAGGCTAGTAGAGGGCTTGGGGCCGAGGAAGGGGAGCAGGGAGTGATACAAGACAGATGGGTGGCCCCTAGACTCTACCATTTCCTAGCTGTGTGACCTTGGTAGAATCACTCCATCCCTCTGAGCTTTGGCTTCTGCATATGAGAAGCAGGGATACTGGTAACTTAGCCACAGGTTTATTGTAAAGATGAAATAAAATACCATGTATAAAGCCCTGTAGCAGATATCAATGTCCCACCTACCTCCGTCTGGGCCACCTTGGAGGTTACCTGTAGATAGCTCCTATACCTACCAAAGGCTGCAAGTGTTCTCTGCCGGAAGGTGTTCTCAGGCAGTGAGAGTTTGCGTGGCCCTTTCTCAGAACAGACCAGAAGTGCTGGGAAATCAATGCCTCCAGGAGAGACCCTCAATGAGGGTAAGGAATCCACAAGTAAGAACTCCAGCTTTCTCACCCCAGTGGAAAAATTCTGAGATGTATTCTGCGCAGTCTCTCAACAGGTCCCAGCAAGATTGAGTCTCCACTGTCCTCAGTGGTGACTCAACTCATCACCACACCCTTCGTTGGCTTTTTTCCTTTCCTTGTCTCACCTCCCTGCTCCCTCATTGTGTTTCTTGGGATAATTTCCAAATGAACTCTTTGTACCAAATCCTTGTCTTAGGGTCTGCTTTTGGGGGAACCCAAACAAAGACAGAAATCAAACCCAGTACGTGACTCCTTGAAAGATACCTATCAACTACACTATACAAGGTTCCTTATCAGAACCGTGAAACACAGAAATTATCTTAACAACTATTTTCTCAAATTTCCCAATGATGGTGCACAATTAGTACCATTTCAGGTGCACACAAGAGACCTTATTTTATTGCATATTAAATGCCTTAGGACATTGGGGCTTAATTCTCTTACAGACTCCATCTGTAAGCAAGTATAATAATGCACCTACCTCATAGGGCTGTTAATGCAAAACTCTTAGAACAGTGCCTGGCTCTTGGCAAGTTTTCTATGAGGGTTAGTTTTTATCATCATCCCCCTGGGTTGTGTGGTATAGAATAGTAATTGTCTTCCACTAGTCCCTCTTCCTTTAGTAATTGGAACCACCCTCAATGGGTGCCCAGCCTACCTTTCAACTAGGTGTGCCCGTATGCCCAAGTTCTAGCCAATGGGTTGTAAGAAGTGATCGTGCAAGTTCTTTATCATAGCCTTACAAAGAAGCTGTTTGGCCTCCATCTACCCTTTATCCCCTTGCAGTAGTGGAGAAATATCAGAAACTGAAGTAGCTCCCTTAGTATCAAAGATGGAAATCTCATATTGAGAATGGCATAGCCACACCACTGTTTACTTCTGGGCTGTTGCATGTGAGAGAAACAAGATCCCATTATACTCCACTATATTTTGGAGTCTTTTTTTTTCCATCAGCTTATCCTGCTCTAATTAATCCAGCCCCAAGCCCAAAGATAAGACCAAGGGATGTGAGTTGTTTTTCCTTCTTTAATTTTTCCCTTGTGCCTACCACGTGCCCAGCATTATGCCAGGAACTGAAGTCACAAGATGAGCAGGATATAGACCAAGCACCAAGGAGCTCAAAGTGTAATGAGATAGAAGGATCTGAAGACAAAACCTTCAGCCTTTGTGATAAATGCTCAGGCAAGTGTTGTGAGGTACAGAGGAGGAAACAATTGCCTCAGGCCCTGAGAGGCATGGAGGGGTTCATCAGGCCATAGTGGCATCCCAGGGAGAAGTAACAGTATGTGAGAAATTATAAGATGGGGAAATCATGGGTATTTGGGCAAAACAAGCTCTAGGTCCAACTTTACCATTCACCTTCCATGCGGTCCCTTGGAGGCTCACTTTAACAGCCTGGGTCTCAGTTTCCAAATCCACAAGGTAAGGTCAAAACTTCCACTCTACTGCCGTAGCAACCTCTTACACAACACGTCTCCAGAGGCAAGGGAGACAAAAGCAAAAATTAACTGTTGGGACCTCATCAAAATAAAAAGCTTCGGTCCAGTGAAGGAAACAATCAGAAAAACTAAAGGGCAACCGACAGAATGGGAGAAGATATTTGCAAATGGCATATCAGATAAAGGGTTGGGATCCAAAAATCTATAAAGAGCTTATCAAAATCAACACCCAAAAAACAAATAATCCAGTGAAGAAATGGATATATATATAGGCACACACACATACACACACACAATGGAGTATTACCCAGCAATCAAAAAGGATGAAATCTTGCCATTTGCAACTACGTGGATGGAACCTGAGGGCATTATGCTAAGCGAAATTAGTCAGAGAAAGACAAATATCATATGATTTCACTCATATGAGAACTTTAAGAGACAAAACAGATGAACATAAGGGAAGGGAAATAAAAATAATATAAAAACAAGGAGGGGGACAAAACAGAAAAGACTCTTAAATATGGAGAACAAACGGAGGGTTACTGGAGGGGTTGGGGGAGGGGGATGGGCTAAATGGGTAAAGGGGCACTAAGGAATCTACTCCTGAAATCATTGTCGCACCATATGCTAACTACCTTGGATGTAAATTAAACAATAAACAAATTAAAAATAAAAAAATTGAAAATTGAAAAACAAAATAAAAGCAGCCTCTAAAAAAAAAAAAACCCAAACAAAAAACTTCCACTCTACCTTAGGCTTAGGGGCACCATAAGGGCTCAACAATGAACATTCTGAAGAGCTATAAAGCATGATGCAAATGTCAATTATTGGCATTGTCATTTTAGAAGCCTAGTTTGGGACATTTTTGCTAGTTGGTTATGCTCAACTTCATGGGGTAAGCAGGATCAGGCTCCTGGAGAACTGGGGGCCTTAGAAGGCTTCAGGCAGGAGCTCTGAAATTTCCCTTGAGAAAAATCCACTCAGCTTGGGAAGCGGTTCAACTTTCCCGGCAGTTGGGCAATGCATACCAAGTGTCTTAAAAACATCCATTTCCTTTGAGGAATTCACCTACCATTACACGAAATTATTGCAAATGCCACAGAGGTTTGTCTATAAGATTGTTCATTATAATAGCAAAAACAAGGGGTGCCCGGGTGGCTCAGTTGGTTAAGTGTCCAACTCTTGATATCAGTTCAGGTCTTGATCTCACCATTCGTGAGATTGAGCCCTGTGTCAAGCTCTAAGCTGACAGCACAGAGCCTGCTTGAGATTCTCTCTCTCTCCCTCTCTCTCTGTCCCTCCACCCCCACTCTCTCTCTCAAAATAAACAAATAAACATTTAGAAATATATAACAGCAAAAACAAAAACAAAAAAATCTATTCATTTTTTATTTTATTTTATTTAATTAATTAATGTATTTATTTATTTATTTTTATGCAGGCTTCCTGCCTAGCACAGAGCTCAACATGGGGCTTGAACTCATGAGTTGAGATCAAGAGTGAGATGCTTAACTGACTGAGCCACTCAGGGGGCCCTAGGAAATCTATTTGTCTATTAGTCAAACAAATTGTGGCACACAATAAACTGTGGTAGACCACTCTACTCATGACTGGGTAAGTCTGTGTGATAGGACTCTGGAGATGAAGCATGTTGCGGTCCTTTGTAACACACTCAGGATGATCCCACATCAGAAGGGCCTGATGCACTTATTCTGTCTGTGCTCAGCTGAAGTCTTTTTCTGGGAACTGCCCTTTACAAAGGGAGCTGCTTCAACAAAGACTATAGAATACTGTACACACTTTTAAATTATTGATGCTTATCTCTGGGTAGTGTGAGTACAGGTGCTTTCCTGCATTTCTGTGCATTTTCCAAGTTTTGGGGATGGACTATGTGTTACTATTCAGCTATATTCTCAAAGTCCCTTTCACCCTATCTCCTTGCAAATCCTTGAACATGCCAGGCACATTCCTTCCACCAGACATTTGTTCTTGCCATTGCCTCTACCTGGGGCCCCCTTCCCCTGGACACCTGCAACCCCCTCCCTCATCACCTTCAGATCTTTGCTGAAACATCACTTCCTTGGTGAAGACTTCTCAGACCCACCCTGTCTAAAACATATCCCCACCCCTCCCCAACACACCCATCCCCCTCCCTGCTTCATTTTTGTCTGTAGTACTTGTCTCCACCTGACAACTGTGCATTTCACTTCTTTACTTATTCATTTTCTGTCTTCACCCTTTAGAATGTAAACTCCATAAGAATCAGCCCTTTGTCTGTTATGTTCACTGCTGTATCCTCAGCACCGAGAATAGCTGAGTGCTGTTCTAAGCACATAGTAGGTGTTAACCAAATAGTGGCTGAATGACAGAATAAACACATGAAAAGGATCATTTCGGTCTCCTATGAGCTCCTGCCAGGTTTTCCTTTAGGGGCAGGAGTGGGCATGGGGTGGGGCAGGAAGTAGGAAATAGCAGCAGCAGATGTGGGCAGAGTCGCAGGAAGGAGCCTCTGGACAATGTCAACTGATGCCAAACTGTAGCCCAGATACCAGGTTCACTATGACATTGGGGTCAGGTGGCAAAGGGCTTCCAGTGTGACATCCAGGTTGAGAGCAGCAATGTGGCCCCAGGGCAGAGGGACACAAACCAAGAAACCAATCTGACACACAAAATGCCCAGATTTTAAAAAAGTTTTTAATATTTATTTTTGAGAGAGAGAGAGAGAGAGAGAGAGAGAGCAAGCAGAGGAGGGGCAGAGAGAGAGGGAGACACAGACTCTCAAGCAGGCTCCAGGCTCTGAGCTGTCAGCACAGAGCCCGACCTGGGACTGGAACCCATAAACCGTGAGATCATGACCTGCGCAGAGGTCGGAGGCTTAACCAGCTGAGCCACCCAGGTGCCCCCAAACGCCCAGATTTTGAGGACACTCAAAGAGACTGTGAGAGCTGTTCTCAAATATACAGTGGGTTAGCAGCAGCAAGAAGCAGATCCTAAGGGGGCTGAACTAGGGCTAATGAGTAGAAATTACAAGAGCTCCTGTTTTGGTTTAATATCTAGAACTACCCCCCACTCTTCCCTCACCACCCCCCAGGAGAGCTGTTCAACAATGGCCAGAGCCCAGGATTCACTCATTCTTCCCTGGCTTGAACTTTCAATCAGTACATTCAACAGGTATCTATTAAATGCGTTTACTCTGTGCCAGGTGCTGCCCTCAGAAAGCAATGGCGACCAAACGTTTTCAAATACATAAATACATAATACAATTACAAATTGTGAAGGCACAAAACGGGTTTGTCGGGGGGCGGGGGGGAGTGCCTTACTCCAAAAGGGGGTCGGGAGGCCGCTGCAGGACTTGCTAGATAGTTGAGGGAGCCCTGAGTGTGGAGCAAGCCTCCAGACTCTGGCATCAGGGGAAGCGCGCCCCCGCTGTGGGAATCTCAGGAGCATGAAGTGGCGCGCTAGTGCTGGCAGGGACCTCAGCACACACTGAAGGAACAGGCGGCCCAGAGACTGGGAGTGACTTGCCCACGGACCCACAGCAAGTCGGTGGAACCGTCGAGGGGTGGAGGATCAGCTGAGGTCCCTTGCTATCCTCCTGGAAGCCAGAGAACTGTCTCACAGCTCGACCCAAGACAGCCCAGCGGCGGACAGCAGAAGCCAGAGGCGTGAAGCTGAGGGCGGAGCGAGCTGCTGCCGGACCCCCCGGAGGGGTGGGGAAAGGGGGCAGAGGCGGTCCCGATGACGTCATTTCCGGGGTCGGGGGTATATAAATTCTTGCAGTACCAGAGCCCACTGCACAGAGGCTGGTGGGTGGGCCGACAGACGGACGCCGAGAGGGAAGCCGCGCCCCCCGCCCCCAATCCGCGCCAGCGCCGCCACAACCCGCTCCCAGGCCGCCCGTCCAGCCAGCCCTCGCCAGGGTGCCTGCGGTGCCGGGGCCCAGACCGCCAACTGCTCTGCGCCTCGGGTTCGCCATGCGCTCCGCCGCTGTCCTGGCGCTTCTGTTCTGCGCCGGGCAAGGTGAGCGAGCGCGGGGTCTCGTGGGAGAGGGTCCTGGGCGCCCCCGCCTGCCCTGAGGTCGAGGCTCCGCGCAGCGCCGCGCGCCCCTCGTGCCTCCCCTCCGGCCCGGCGAGTTTTCAGCACCGCGGACAGCGCCACCGCCTCCCTGCTGACCCCGCAGCGGTCTCGGCCCTAAACCCGTAGACCTACCGGACGGACTCTTTGGCGGGCCAGACTCCTGACCCCGCGGGGCAGGACCCACCCTTCCCCCTCACCCCGGCGCCCCCTACCCCTTGTCTGGGCTCGACGTCTCGACTGCATCTGGGCCAGTTCTGGCTCCGTGCCGTGGCTGGCCAAGGTCATTGGGGGAGATGGGAGAACCGTTGCTGGCTCCCGCTCTCGTCTCTCTCTTCCCCCCTCCTGCTCTATCTTTCTGCCCTTGGCTTCTACCCCTCCGCATCATCTCTCACAATCCTCCTCCTCCGTCTCTTTTCCCACACCTCTGGGGTCTGTCTTCCTCTCCTCGCTTCCTTCTCCACCCCAATCCCACTCAGCCGCTGCCCTTGTTTTCCTAGCATTAGCTTCCACTCCTCTCCCCTGCCTCCCCCCCCCACCTTCCCCCCCCCCCCCCCCACCCAGAGCAGGAACTTTCCCAAAAGGCAGTGTTAGGGAGCTCAGTGTAGCCTCTGGGGGCCATACCCATGGGAGCAGCAGCCAGGGAAAGGAAACAGAACCACTGGGTGGGGGCAGTTTTGAGGGGAGCACTGGGATGAATGGGCCCCCTGTAAACTGGGTCAGGAAGGACTGGGCTCTCCCCTTGGAGCAGAGGAGTGACCCCAGTTCTCTATTTTTTCCCCAGTCATAGCCCTCCCTGTGAACAGCCCTATGAATAAAGGGGACACCGAGGTAAGAAGGGGAATGGGGATGCCCCCGGGATGGCGGGTAGGAAGCCCAGTGGACGCCTCACAGCCAGTTTTTAGGCAGCTGCAGGAGTGAGTTTGGCATAAAGCCAAGAGCCAGCACTGCGGCTGCTGAGCCTGGGGACAGCTTGCAAAAGAAGATATCAAAGACTGCTAGATTTCCCTGCCATCCTGCTGTGGGGACTTCCCCAGCTTCATCTGAGCTGGGTATGCTGCCGATGGGGCCTGTGTCTTAGCTGCTGGGCCAAGGTGCCAGGCCTACTGCCTTGAACACTCCACATCTGGCAGGCCTACCATGAGCTGCTGGGTTAGGTGGGGGGACTTCTCTGTGGCTGTGGTTGTCCACAGACCTGCAAGGATGGTCTTCATTTCTCTGGCTCTGGCCTCCCCCTTTGGTCTTCCCCTCCTCCCAAGGTTCTGCTAGCTGCCCTCCCACCCCCACCCCCCAGGCACTCAAGCCCTGGCTCTCCCAAAGGGCCAGAATGAGAAGACTCTTGATCATGGCTTCTGTACCCAGGGTGCTGGCCATTTAGGGCTTATGGTGCATGTCCCCCCCCGAAAGGGCCTTAGGAGATACCAATGGGGAGTTCTGTAGCCAGCGAGACAGACACTCTGTTGGGTATATATTTGGAATCCATTCATGTCTAGGCTGGGGCTATTTTTCCAGTTTCTGATGCTCACAGATACCCCCACTTGAGACTCAGGGAAATTTCTACTCCTCACCTTTTCAGGAGCTGTTTTCTTCCATTCCAGAGAGGCTATGGTTAAACCCAAAACAGCAAAGCAATTTCAGCCTCTATTTGCTCAATTATATTTCCTGTATTTCACTTGGCAGAATTTAGTGATTTAATTTACTTGCACTCTTATAGCTGTGTGGTCTTGGTAAAGTTCCTGAGCTTCTCTGAGCTTCCACTTTTCCCATCTGTAGTATTTCCCTTGAGGGAAGTCATGAGAGTAGGGAATCATAGATGTCAGGTGCCTGGCAAATGGCAGGTCCTCAGTAAATGGGCACCATTATTCCTAGGGCTTCCCTTTTGAGGCTCTTTATTATTCTTGGGGCCCATGCCCAGTTCCTCTGTCCCAGAACCTGTCCTCATGGACTGGTGACTATCTGCCATTCCCAGTGTGAGGTACGGGTTGCAGGGGGATGCAGGGTAAACACCTGAGGGCTCTTCCTACCAGATCTCTATGGGAGACACCGTGGTCACCATACTCCACCTAGCAGCCTGGGGCAGGAGCACCATAACAGCTGGTTAAGACCTAAATATTCCATCCTATGATGCTGTGACTACTGTAGAGCCTCTTTGCCAGTTTGCCATCCTGAATTTTTGGATGGCTTGCTTTGGCAGCCCATAGACACAGCCTGCCACCCCCTCACTCCCCACCAGCAATCCCTGATGCATGTCTGGCACCTCCTGGTTTTCTGCCCTGCTCTAGGCAGCTGAAGCAGGTTGAAAGTTGTGAATCCCTCTCTTGGTGTGTGGGGCACTTCATGCTTTATAGAGTGTTTTTCCATCTGTGTCTGATCACCCTGGGAGGGGAGCGGGAAAGTCTTCTCACTCTCATTTTACAAGTGGGAAAATTGAGGCTCAGAGAGGTCAAGTCACATGTCCAAGATCACACAGCTAGGATGCTGCACTCCAGTTGGCACTACCTTCCAATATCCACTTACCAGGTGCCTGATTATCCACAGCACCTTTCTGGGCCTGAGACAAAACCTTCAGAGATATGGCTGCCGTGGGCCTGGAATAGGCAGGCGCGTCGATGTAGCTGATGTGTGCCCACCTCCGGCCACAGGATTCATCCCCTGGCCCAATGTAGAGCCAGACTGGGAGGCTGTCACTCCTTGCAGGTGACAACATCATGAATGTTGGGAGACAGTGATCCACATCCTGTTTCCAGACAGAGTAAAGCCAGGGAAGGTCTTTGTTCTCCTCTGGGCAGTCCAGAAATACTTCCTGGAGATAGTTGCCCTTTGAGGCATCTGCAAGGTTCAAGGACTTCTGCAAGCCATACCTCCATGCCCAGGAGCAGTTTCCCCTTCTTTGGAGAGACGCTTGGTACCTCAGAGGGGCACCTGCTGGCTATGTGATTACATCACCGGGCACATGGCAAACACCATATAAGGGTTTTCTTTTATTGTGGTTATTGTCTGGCTAAGAACACAAAGCTGTGCCCCTCAGACGGGCATCCATTGACTCCTGAAGACAAAAGCAAATGTCCTTATATTCTCATTAGAAATTTGCTGTGGAGCCTCTGGGGCTGAACCCCATACACAAACCAGCCCCAGCCTTCCCCCCACCCACTCTCTTTCCAGGTGATGAAGTGCATCGTTGAGGTCATCTCCGACACGCTTTCCAAGCCCAGCCCCATGCCTGTCAGCCAGGAGTGTTTCGAGACCCTCCGAGGAGGTACGGGCAGGGCTGGGGGTGAGGATCCGGGTGTGTGGCTTTGAGCAGAATTCAGTGACTTAATTCAACAGTCACTGATCGAGTGCCTGCCCTGGGCAGGCCTGTGCTAGGGTCTGAGTGGTCTGGAGAGATGAGGGGGGTCACAGCCCCTGTGCTTCTGGAACTTACAGACTGGCGGATGGAACAGATAGGAACTCAATTAACTAGAATTCTGGGCAGAATGAAAGCAGGGCCGTCCACCCTGTGAATAGAGATTTTGTGTACTAGACCCCCAGAGCCAAGAGCAGCCTCTAACACCTGCTAGACAATCTATAGGTATGTGATGAATAAAGAAGTGTGGGGGTTGGCCTGAGAAGGACAAAGTCTTTCCAACCAAGCAGTCAAGTTCTGATCAGCTGTTGGATGGGTCCAACATTGGGTTGGACTTTCAGAGAAAGGTTGGAAATCAGTAGACAGGAAAGGATAGCCCAGGTGGATCAGGCATGGGGATGAATATTGGAAGACACGATGTGGGTAGAGACACCTACCTCACCTGGGGGCCTGCCACCTCTTGGCTGAGGTCTGGGTGCTGGGCCAGTGGCTGACCTTGCTGATGTAGTAGGAAGAATTGGCACCTTGGAGAGGAGGCCATTTCAAAAGTGTCTTCTCAAGACCCAATCTTAAGGCTGCTGCCCAGGTTTTGAGTGTCCAAAATAAATTCCTTGTGTTCAGCTGAAAATATTGATAGTCATCTCTTTCTTGGCTGTTCTCTGGAAACCACCCATAACGACTCTCTTCATTGCAGATGAACGGATCCTCTCAATCCTGCGACATCAGAATTTGCTGAAAGAACTCCAAGATCTTGCTCTCCAAGGTATTTTCCAGTCACTGCATATGAATTTACTGGGTAAATTCCAGTAATTGAGAGAAAACCAGGGTGTGAGTTTGAGCAATGCCCTATTTCTCTCTGATTCTTCCAGTTATAGAGTAGGAAGATGGGGTCCTTCATGCCCTGGTCCAATTTGTCATTGATACAGTTAAGGAGAGTAAGGCCCAGAGAGGTTGAGCGACTTGTCCAAGGTCACACAGTAAGTTAAGGACATGCCAAGACCAGATGCAGCTCTCCAAATACCCCATCTCTGCAGTTCAGTCATTTCAGTGGGGGCGCTTTTAAGACTAGGTTACAGAGAGAATCCCTTTCCTCTGTTAAAAGAAAATTGGTCTCCAGAAGAGAGGACAGGCCCCTTTCTTCTTGTGAGCTTCTGCTCAAGGGGTTGATGGGGGAAGCAAGGTCTTGCTCACCCCCAAAACACAGACCAGACTTTCAGCATGCTTTAGAGATTAAGAAAATCCACTGATACTCTTGAGAATGGAGTGACTTTGTGAGGGAGTGAGCCCCTTGTCACTGAGGATATTCAAGCAGAGCCGGGACAGGATGCTGGGATGGAGGGTTAGACTGATGTCATCCCACAGATGCCCAGCCTCAGGTTCCTTCCTGCGTTCATAGGAACCTGGAAAGTTAAACAAAATGCGTTCTGGCCTTGCATCTGCCCCGAGCTGACATCCTGTGGGAAGTGGCTATTTATTTGGGGGCAGGGCCGCTGGCATTGTGCCTCTCTCTGGGAATGGGGCCTCAGTCGAGAACATTGCATCTGCTTCCAAAGGAAGTGAGGGTCTGTCTTGAGGGCTGGGCTTCTGTCTCGGGTCGGGGGTGGGATCGGAGGCATGAAGACTTCTCCAGCTCTGGGGAGACCCCCACTCTGAGGCCTTTGGAGAGGACCAGGCCACGTGTGTGAGAACGGAAGGCAAGCACCTGTCTCGTATAGTTGCTGGGAGTCTGAAGTGAGTGCCTGGGACAGAGCGGGTGCTGAACGGAGCCGTGGCAGTTACTGCCTGTCTCATTAATTTCATCATCATTGACCCTGGTGGGTTTTTTTTTTTTTTAGCTGAACATTAAATGTTTTATTGCAATACGATAATTTAAAAATTAAATATTGAATGACTAAGATACTACATTTAAATAATTAAATATAGTGTCAACACAGACTGTTATGGGGGAATGTGTCCTGAAACACCTGCATACACATATATGTGCGTGTATCCATTATGAACAGTTTCCAATACACATACATATTACTGTTTTCTACTGAAAGAGTATGGGACATAGCTATATGTCCACCTGTCCTTCCACCCATCCAACCATCCGTCCATCCACTCCCTCTTCTGCACTCAGAACAACTTCTGCGTACCAAACAGCAGCCCTGTTTTGTAGATGAGCAACCAAGTCTTGGATAGACCAAGTTACCCAAGGTCACAGAGCAAAGAATCGCCAGGAGGTGTGAACCAAGACCTTCCCGGGGTCAAATCTGGGCTTCCTTCCCTGGCCCACAACCGCTGTGTCGGTGCCTCTGGCCACTCCAGAGACTCCCAGCATGGGGAAAATAGCAGCAGCCTGGGGCCCATGCAGGGAGAGGGGTGTGTGGATCACGGCAGCAGAACTGGGGTTCAAGCACGTGCTTGGCCTTCTCCCCAGGACCTGGGGGAACAGGGCTCACCTGATTCAAGATCCCCCATGAGGGGGCAAGCAGTCACTGCTGTCTCCTGTTGCAGAGTCCCCTAGCTACCTCTCTGCTCCCACCCCTGGGACCCTGTGTTCCATCTGAGTCTTTATTGCTCTAAGAGACAGCAAGCAGGGCTTGTTCTTATCTCAGGTGGGAAACTTGAGTGTGGACAGGTGCCGTGGCTGCCTGATGAGCCCCAGCTGAGAAGGGGTGGCCCCCCGCCTGGGTCTTGCCCCCTCAGTCTCTCATTAAGCAGACTTGGAACATGACATGTCCAGTTTACAGATAAGGAAACGGAAGCCTTCGTTCTCACAGACAAATATCCCAGGGCTGGCTTGGCAAAATGGGACTTTTTTCTCCTTTTCTTTTTTTTTTTTCCCCTCCTTTTCTCATACCAGGTGCCAAGGAGAGGGCACATCAGAAGAAACACAGCGGTCTTGAGGATGGACTCTCAGAGGCTCTTGAGAAGCAGAATGACCAGGCAGAGCTGAAAGGTCAGTGCTGGCCAGTCTAGCTGGAGGCTGGGGACGGAGGAGATCATAACAGTAGTCATAAGATCAAGGTCTCCCTGGAGTCAGGAGACCCTCCTTTAGGCCTTGTAAAGGAGCTATCATTTCAGTCTTCCCTTTAAAAATGGGGAAACTGAGGCCCAGAGGGGTTAAGTACCTTGCCCAAGGTAAGCAGCATAACGAGATGCGAATCCGGGTCTATGTCACTGCAAAGCCTGCCCACCACAGGGGCTCATGCTCAGGGCAGGAAGTCTCTGGTCTGGTGGGAGGGCAGCCTCAACTCTGGATCTTCCCAGAAGCCCTTGCAGAAGAACCCCTGCCCCTGGCACCTGTCCTCCTGGGATTTGGTGGTGCCTCGGCATAGTCCTGTCATAGGAGGGTCCCAGGAGAGGAGGTCTCAAACACTGAATGAACCTGGATCATCTTTCTTGAAGCCACAAGAGCTTCTAAGGTCCAAAGAGATCATGGCTGAGGTCAAGGTGATGCCCTAGTACTCATCCTCCTGCCTGGAAACAGCTACAAAGTATCCCCGCAAGGCCTGCTCTTTGCACATGGGTGGGTGGGCAGGCCAGTTTCTAGGACCAAGGATCTCCATGGACTTCCATCTGGGGCACCTGGAGGCTTTAATGGGGGAGGCAGTTATGTGTCAGGGCAAAGAGCACCCTGTACTTAGCATCTGGAGACTTGGATTCAAGACCCTGCTGCCCACGGACTGTGAGCATGGACAGGTCACCCTCTGAGGATCAGGCGGACTTTCTGTAAATGGGATGGGAGCACTTTCACCTGGAGTCCCGGAGTCAAATGGCGGCACGTACTTGGCGAGGCTTTGTTCAATAGTAATCACTCTGGTGCAGGGAGGGATTTTTACCGGGTAAAAGCCTATCTTCAAGGCAGCCAGCCGAAAATGTTTTTTGTTTTTTTTTTTAAAGCTTATTTATTTTGAGAGAGAGACTGAGACAGAGAGCAGAGGAGGGGCAGAGAGAGAGACAGGGATAGAGAATCCCAAGCAGGCTCTGCACTGTCAGTGCAAGAGCCCGACGCGGGGCTTGAACTCGTGAACCATGAGATCATGACCTGAGCCAAAATCCAGAATCAGGCGCTGAAAAGACTGAGCCACCCAGGCTGCCCTAAAATGCCTTTTAATGAAACCCTACAAATAGTTGAGCACTTTCACAGGACATCAAGACAGAGAAGCCTCACACGGAGAGGAGAAGGAACGTGTAGTGATGATGCCTCTCATACAGAGGTTAAGACCTTTCAAGGTCTTTTTTTTTTTTAATCACTTCCTGCTTTAAGAGGTATAATTACAGAGGCGCCTGGGTGGCTCGGTCGGTCGAGTGTAGGACTTTGGCTCAGGTTATGATCTCATGGTCCGTGGGTTCAAGCCCTACATCAGGCTCTGTGCTGACAGCTCGGAGCCTGGAGCCCGCTTCAGATTCTGTGACTCTCACTCTCTCTGCCCCTTTCCCACTTGCACTCTGTCTCTCTCTCTCTCTCAAAAACAAACAGTAAAAAAATTTTTTTAAAGAAAGTAGAATTATAAAGGAAGAAAGATATGCCAGTTGTACTCAGGTCAGACCCAGACACAGAGCAAGTAATGCTAACTGTGTCATAAGTCTTGGTCTGGACTTTCTAGAAGCCAAAAGATACAATGACTAGGGCATTCACTTTTGAATGTCCCCTCTCTGTAGAGAGAGCTTTCCTACTATTCTTACTTTCTAATCTTATACTCTAATAAACTTTTGCTTGCTGTTCAGAAAAAAAAAAAAAGATACAATGACTAAGTTCTGCAATTGGGCTCTCGGGGACACTCCGTGTGTGGCCTGGCCCTCAGGGCCTGACTTTGTTGTTTCTGCAGAGGTGACAGAAGAGGCATCCTCCAAGGATGCTGCGGAGAAAAGAGGGGATTCTAAAGAGACAGAGAAGAATGATGGAGACACAGATGGAGCCAGGCCCCAGGCCTCCCCGGAGCCTGAACAAGGGTCCAAGGTCGAGGAAGACAACCAGGCCCCAGGGGAGCAGGAAGCCTCCAACGCCCACCCCCCAGCCAGCCTTCCCAGCCAGAAACACTCAGGCCCACAGGCCCAGGGGGACAGAGGGAGCCTCTCCCAGGGTCCAGTGGACAGAGAGAAGGGCCTGGGTGTAGAGCAAGAGCAGCAGGCAAAGCACGAAGAGGAGGAGGAAGAGGAGGAGGACACAGAGGCTGGAGAGAAGGCTGTCCCCGAAGAAGAAGGCCCCACCGCAGCATTTAACCCCCACCCAAGCCTTGGCTACAAGGAGACCCAGAGGGACGAGAGTATGTATGACGTCTGAGACCCCTCAACAAATGTGTCAGGCAGAGGGTGGGAGGGAGGACCTCATTCATAATTTCATTGCACCTTCACAGCAACCCTGAAAAGTAGGTGTATCTCCATTTTCCAGATGGAAAACTGAGACTCAGAGAGGTTAAGTAATTTGCCCAAGGTCACACAGCTAATTTGTAGCAAAAGCTGATTCCAACCACCCAGGTTTGGCTGACTCCAAAACCCTGCATCTCCCACTAGTCCACACAGCCCCTCCCCTCCAACCAAGGAGGCCAGAGGGGCTTTGCAGGGTGGGTGGGCTTCGGGAACAGAGGGACAGCCTGACAGGCGAAAGCAGGCTGGTCTAGGGACAGTGTCAGCTTCACCCAGGGTTTGGGAGAGGCCCCTGGCCCCCCATGAGGCCTTGTAAGGGTCCTCCCTCCCTCCCCAGCTGGGTGGCTCCCGGATCGGGGGCTCCTCAGAGGAGAAGGCTCGCAGAAGAGGCAAGCTCTGGCCAGCCCACCCCTCTGAGCTTTGAGAGGGTCTTGCAAAGCACGGTGTCAAGATGGCTTCTTCCTCCAAGTGCAATTATTGCAGAGAGGCTGGGCTGGACCCTGAGCATGGTCTGTGGCCCCAGCGATGGCCACAGAGAGGCCCTGGGGAGTGGCAGGGACCAGGGAAAGCGGCGGGCCCTCCTTCATTCTCCTGCTCTTGTCCACCACCAGCTCCAGGATGGCCCAAGGCTCTGGCTGTGGATGGAGCCAGGAAGACCGGGGCTGAGGAGGCTCAGCCCCCCGAGGGGAAGGGGGCGCGGGAGCACTCTCGGCAGGAGGAGGAGGAGGAGATGGCAGAGGCCCCTCAAGGCCTCTTCCGGGGCGGGAAGAGCAGGGAGCTGGAGCAGGAGCAGGAGGAGGAGCAGCTGTCCAACGAGTGGGAAGATGCCAAGCGATGGAGCAGGATGGACCAGCTGGCCAAGGAGCTGACGGCCGAGAAGCGGCTGGAGGGGGAGGGCGAGGAGGAGGACCCCGACAGCTCCATGAAGCTCTCCTTCCGGGCCCGGGCCTACGACTTCAGGGGCCCTGGGCTGCAGCTGCGACGAGGCTGGAGGCCGTCCTCCCGGGAGGACAGCGTCGAGGCGGGCCTGCCCCTCCAGGTGCGCAGCTACCCGGAGGAGAAGAAGGAGGAGGAGGGCAGTGCCAACCGCAGACCGGAGGTTGGTATGGGGGCGGGTGCCAGCCCCAGGCCAGGCCTCCAGAGTGTGGGCCCTGCCCCCCTGAGGGGACACACACCGTCCCCTCGGGTCTGAGGCTGGAGAGGCACTTGGACGGGGGGCTCTCGGGAGAGGGGCAGAGCAGGGGCAGGGGTGAGGATGGGTCAGGCAGGGAAGCGAGTGAACCCTGGCTCACAGAGGCACCCGGTAAAGTTGGCGGACAGGCAGGCAAGAGAGGGCTGTCCAGATCGGGTCGTGGAGACAGGAGAGGTGGTTCAGCCAATGCCTGAAGGCACTTCGTGGGTCTCTGTCCTGGAGGTGATAGGGGGCCCCCGCAGGTTTGGGTGTGAAGCAGGAGTGAGGGGTGAAGCTGGAGCTTTGGACGGAGGGAACTTGGAAAGGAAAGGACCTGGCAGGGACTGGCCCGAGGAGGGCACCATGCCCCCAAGAGCTGGGAGGGCACGGAAGGTGCCCGGCGATTTCCTGGGAAATCCCTGTGGTTGGTCCAGCAATGTCCTCTCCTGGCCCCCAGGCAGCCCAGGCACACCCTCCTCCGAGGTTCAGACCCTGCCTCCCTCCGGTGGGGCCAGGGCAGGGCCAGTGGGACCACGGGGCCTGGTGGTGAGTGGGTGAGGGAGGCATGGATGTGCCAGGAGACCTGGGTTCTGCCTCTTCCTAGCTGTGTGACCTTGGGCGGGTTACTCCCCTTCTCTGAGCCTCATTGGTTCCCCCATTTCTCAAATGCGGTAAGGAGTCCTTTCTGCTCACCTCATTATTATGGTCAGAACACACATGAGCTTTCAAAACCTGGCCATGTTCAGGGATACCTGGTTAGCTCAATGGGATGCTGGGATGTAGCCCCAGAGGTGAGGAGTGGGAGTTGGGGTCCCTGCCAGGCTGGCAGTACCATCTTGGAGCTAGAGGAGGCCTTAGGGCTCCGTGGTTCAGGCCTCAGTGTCCAGGTCGAAGTCAGGGCCCTGCTGGGGACTGGAATCTACCCATGACCCCAGTTCTCTCTGCCCACCCAGAAAAGGATGTGGCCCCTTCCTTGGGTCCCAACCTTTCTCTGGGCTGGGACCAGAGTCTTGGCAGCCTTAGAGGGAGAAGATTCCTTGGCAGCAGGAGCTAGGAGAGGTCATCTCTCTATGTGCCCAGGAGACTGCCCTCCATCCCTAGCTTTGGACCAGGACAAGCCTGGGCACCTTTGCTTGCCCCTCCCCAACCCACAGAAGCTGGAAAGAGCAAGCAAGTTACCCTGAGATGCCTGCCAGCTCCCTTCTCCACGGGCAGAGAAAGCCCTGGACTGCAGAGCACAGAAATGGGGACCCCAGAGTCCTGTGGACAGGACAGGGCAGAGGCCTCTTCCACCCAGCTCAAGGGTCTTCTTAGAAATGTTCCGGCATCACAGAATTTCACTCCAAGACAGAAGGCTTTAAGGTCCCTATTTCCATGACAACCACTGTCTGTCTGTTCCAAGTGGTCCCAATGGGTGCCCTCCACAGCCTGGCATCTGGCAGGGACCCCAGCAAGACTACCCTTCCCAGGTCAAGACCGAGGGTGAGGGCGTGGCCTTCCCCGACTCCTGCTCCAAGTCCAAGGGCATCTGCTTGTGGGCATCGGCCCCAGTTCAGGGGACCCTGAAAGCTTCCTGAGGCTGGGGCACAGAGCAGAGGTCACAGAAGGGTCCCCTGCTGCCCTGAACCACCCTGGCAGCCAGAGCTGGGTCCCCCTATGATTGGGACCGAGCATCCAGGCCCAACCCTAGGCAGGTAGAAGCAGGGAAGCCCTCACGTCCTCAAGCCTGTGCTAAAGGCCCATGGCTCCTCAAGCAGGGAAGCCTGGACTCACGGTCAGGGCCATTGTCACAGTCTAGGCCTTGGGGTAAGGAGCTAAGGAACACTGAAGAGCACCGAAGGCTTCATTTTCCACGTGCCTGCCCAGAGCCATTCAGGGGAAGGCAGGTCTGGATGAGGCTACCGGGGTGGTGTGGGGTCAAGGCCCCTATGCCCATTTCTTGTGCACAGTAATCCTCAGAGCGGCCCAGCAGGGTGGCATCTCTGTCCCCATGATCTGGATGAAAGCCCTAAAGCTGGGAGAGGCAAAGCCACCTGAGGCCACACAGCTAGCCAGTGGCACAACCAGTCTGGCAGACTGCACCCTCCATGTGAATGACCCTTGATGTTCTCTCCTAGGACCAGGAGCTGGAAAGCCTGTTGGCCATCGAGGCAGAGCTGGAGAAGGTGGCCCGCCAGCTGCAGGCACTGCGCCGGGGCTGACACGCCAGCCGGCCCCCCCAGCCAGGGCCCCGAGGCACCCAGCAGTCCTGGCTCTCCTGTCCCCTTTGCAGGTCCTGGCCAGACGGCCCGGGCACTGCTTCTGGTAGAGAGGCCGCTCCCAGCCCGCCCAAGCCCAGGCCGCCCTGTTGCCCCCTCGCTCCTTCCCTTCTGCTCTGGATTCCAGCCCCAGTGCGCCCCTCTGCGGGGCACACCCCCCACGACTTTAAACGGTTATCTTCTCTCTGGACACAGGCAGCTTTCTAGAAGTTTCCTTTCCATCGTCAGAGCCATTGGGCACAATTGCAATAACTTCTGACCTTTTGGTGAAAGCTGAGAACTCCTGACTGTAATATATTCTGTACAAAATTTATCTAAGGAGAAATAAAACTGCTCTGGGCTCTTTCTGGTTTCTTTGAACTTCTCCCGCCTCTTAACTCAGAGCGGGATGGGAGGGACTAGATTTGGGCAAAGGGACAAGGGGAGCTCAAGTTGCTGTGGGACTACAGGCAAGCGACTTTGCACCTCTCAACATCAGTTTCTTCATCTGCAAAATGGGGATGATACTACTTCCTCATCTGATTGTGATGAGGGTTCAAAGAGCCCAGGCAGCCTGGACCAGAAAACCATGATGATGATACAAATCACATGAACAGTCTTGCCAAGGCTAGGCCTGTCCCATGAGGCTGGGGAGGGAGCTGCCCACTGTTGCTGCTAACCAGCCCCTGATACACAGAGGGACACCTTCCAAAGAGCAGGAGTCATTGTT
The DNA here is from genome assembly GCF_046562875.1 of Panthera onca. Taxonomy (NCBI): domain Eukaryota; kingdom Metazoa; phylum Chordata; class Mammalia; order Carnivora; family Felidae; genus Panthera; species Panthera onca. Next base: position 135,161,211 of record NC_138344.1, read on the forward strand.
TATTTCTTCACACGTTTTCAAGGGTGCACTCTACCCCCCAACCATTACAGAAAGAACAAACACAACAGCAAACTGTATCCCACTAGGCGGTCAGCTATCAAAACATCCGCTCCCGAGACAAGTTAACAAAGGGAACACGGGGTCACCTTGTCCCTGAAAAAAAACCCATCCCAAAGATGGCCACCTGTGTTATAACCACACAGAACAACCGTAAAGACAAATCCAAAGAGCCCAGGGACAAAGTCTCCTGGCTTTTACAAAAGCGGTGATTTTATATACAGTACATGTATTCGTAGAAACACCGTACGGACGGACGTGCACAGATCGAGTACAAGGCAGCCTGGGGTTCTGGGAAGTGTTGCCTGTTGCCTGTGAACAGGACGGAGGCCTGAGCATTTGTCACAAAGCACAGGTGTCACTAGAACTAGAACCACCAACGTCCCGGTGAAATCACTATGGGAGCAGCTTTTTGTGAGGCAACAGGTGTCGAAGAGGTGTGCTCCCACATGCAGCCCTGGAGGAAGAGGTCAGGCAGGCTACGGGAAAGGAATAGCCCCTCTAAGCCGTCGGGTCAGGGTAAATCGGGAAGGGAAAATGCAACCATTCGTGGAAAAGGCTCCCGGGTGGTCAGAACCAGAAGGGAGAGCGCCCAGGTGGGACCAAGGAACAGCTCTCCTCTGAACAGTGTCGGGGGTGGGCAGTGTCACTCCAAGATCACATTGGCAGCGCTGTGCAGAGAGAATGGGCAAAGCACAAGCCCTTCCTCGTGAAAGGCAGAAACAATGGGAGTGTGGTTGGCCTGAAGCCTCAGCCACATCACTTCAGGCTCAGGCTCAGGTGTGGGCAGGACAGACAGATGTGTGGGGCATCAGGGCGGGGCCAGGCAGATAGAAGAGGGAGAAGCCTGGAAACTTCTCTGCCTCGAGGTAAGCCTCGGTGGAGGGGCTGGCTATGCGCCTTCAGGACAGCCAGCACCCAGCTCAAGATCGCTAGCTCGGGGCAAGGGCCCGTGGAGGGCGAGGGCCTGTCGGGGCGCCTGCCGGGCGAATCATTTTCTAGGGGACAGAGAGGCAGATGCAGACGCCAGGGACAGCAGTCAAGCCATTCACCAGCTGTGTGGCCAGTGGCCAGTGTGAGTGCCCGAGCAGAGGACCGATCTCCCAGACTAGGACAAGGACGTGTAGTCTCCCTTGGTCTTGGAGTGGCCATGTGACAACAGCTGCTTATCGCAGCTGGCTGGAAAGCTAGTTTCTTGCCATGGCCCTTCCAACGGGCGAGGCCCACCTGACAGTCCTCTGGGTTAGAGAGAAACTCTTTTTCCCAAGTTGTTCTCTCCATCATTGATGAAGGCCCACTTGAAGGATACACCACACAACTCCGTGGGCGTTCGAGGCGTCCAGGCCGTGCCGGGTGTCTTCAGGCCCAGCCCGACCCACTGTGGGCCGCAAACCTAGACGCTTCCATGAATGGCAAGGATGCTATACCAGGAGACTCTGCTGGGCCCTCTTGAAGACGACAGACATCAAGGGCCTGCACTCAAGTGGAGCCTAATGTCTGTGGAATCACATCGTCGGACAAAGCATCCGCAAGCAGAACCTGGCCCAAGGTCTCTGTTACAGGCTGTCCAGGGCAGAGACCTTGCAACTGACCCTCTGCACTTACCCATGGCCCTAGCCAAAATATGGCCCTGGTACTTGCTCCTGGAGCCCTTGAAATCAGGAGTGCCTCCGGGAGCCCCGGCCACTGAACACCACCAAGACAGGTGCTGAGGGCCACAGACCCCAACATGCCCACCAACTGGCAAACAGAGGCTTGGGAATCAGAGTCCTAACTGCCCCCATGATCCTGGCAGGGCCAACTCTAGGGGCTACACATGCACACACCACAGCAGACCCTTCCCAGGGGCCCTGCAAGGTTCCGGAGCCTCTGACCCAGAGGGAGTACCACCAAGCCTTTGCGGGAGATACTGCTAAGGGGCCAAGGAAGACATGGCATTTTAGTGGATCTGTCTTTCCCTGATGTGGAAACCACAAGGCCTGAGGGGAAATCAACTCTACGGAGAGTGTGTCCTGGCACCCAAAAAAGTCAGTGTGCACCCAAGTGACCCTGGGAGTGGAGGTCGCTGGTTGGTGCCTCATCACCACTGATGAGGGGGTGATGGCCCCTCTCCTTGTCTGTGCTCCTGAAACCCCTACATCAGGGGTGGCCAGTGTTCGCTGAACAGGGGCGATGCAGGGAAGATAAGATGCCTGCTGCCAGGCAGGGCCTTTCCCTCTCCCACCACCTGCTGCTCCCAGGTCCTTACGAAATGAGACTCCACCCCTCGGCTTCTGCTTCCAGAAAAACCGGTCACCTTGCCTGCCACCCGCATCGAGGCCAGTGGGGAACAGTTACTTGATATCTGGGCTCTGGACCTGAGCACGTGTGACCCTGGGGGATGACGTAAGTTACCCAGGAACACGATATGGCCAGAGGCCCCAGCCCGGCATCGGGGGTCACACTGCACCCCCCCCCCCACCTGTTCCTGAGACAGATCGGGATTGGAATTTCATTTAAGAAGGTAAAGCTGTTTTATTAAGAGACCAGGAGAATGGCATGAACTTTCAACAGCATTTGTAAACACATGTGAAATGCAGTTCGATTTCAGTAGTTTATTTTGGAGACAAAGCAGTGCAAGAGGCCAGCCACACTTTCCTGCTTCCCCGGGGCTCAGGGATGGACTAGGAAAGGCGCTGTACAGACATTATAATCGGGGTTCAACACTCAAGTCGTGTAAACGCAGTTAGTCGGTGGGCCCTCCTTTCCAGGGCAGCCGGGCAGTCCCAACAGCACCTGTCCTCGCCCTAGGCCCAGTGCAGCTTGAGGGCGGCCCCCACCCAGTCCTTCCTTTCCCAAAGGTGGGTGACCCCCACGCCCCTGCTGAGCCGGGCCCGAAGGTACCTCTGAGTGCCCCGTTCAGCAGCCTCTCTCGGGCCATCCTCATTGGACCGTGCACGACAGCCTGGACGCCTTTCCCACTTTCTCAACGTGAATGGATGTCTCAGGACACAAGATCATGCTCAGGGGGTCCTATGCATTTTGCCCAGGTTCACGTTGTCCCAGGACTGGCAAAGCCCCTCACCGGCCCCCTTCTTTGCGGAGGGGCGGGGCGGTCTGCCCGCCTGCACCGCGGGAGCGGAGTGGTCAGCCGGTGGTGTAAGCTGCCGTCAGGGGCTGGGGGGGACTCTCACGGAGGAGGGGTAACTGCTTCCTCACCTCTGGGGCTGCAGCTCCCCTCACACTTGGCTGGCTCTGTGCTTGGGGCTTGCAGTGAGTGCAGGAAGGGTGGGGCGGGCCTGGCGGGCGGTGCGAAAAGATGTGAAGCGTACAGGCAGCACCCCCCCCCACCCCCGTACCTGGCCGGGGGAAGAGGCCCCAAATCACCTCGAGGCCGAGGGGAGGCTCATCGGGCTGACTTCTCAGAGAGGCAGACTGCACCGCAGGGTGTAGGGCACCAAGCCTGCCCTTCAGAGGTCTCTGGTCTCAACGGCTCATCAGAGACAAGGACACGGAGGCCCAGCAACTCCTGGGATGATCTGTCCACAGTCACGGCACAAATCCTTGGCACACGCAAGATCAGCCCGAGGGTTCCCGACCAGGCAGCCTCCTCCGGGGTCCTGGGGAGCGGCGCTTGGCCAGGGTGGGAGGCCCCCTCGCAGGGCCGCATGGGACACAAGTTGAAGGGCCTGGCGGACTCCAGGGAGCTGGACGTGGAGAGTAGAGGCCAACTCAGGACCTTAGCCGCCCCCAGGAAGCTTCCTTCTTCCTTTCTGTGAGTGGGCAACAGGCGGACCACAGCCCAGACCCCCTGCACGAAGCCCCCACAAGGAAACAGTAGGTGTGCCTCTGGCTTCCTCTGGCTCTTCAGAGGGACACCCGTACACCTGCTTGGGGCTTTAGGCCCCATTCCTCACAAAGCTGTGGAGGCCGCCAGCAGGAGGGGAACAGTGAGGGGGCCAGGCCTGGGTGCGAGGGGCTTGGAGGAAAGCGAGAGATGAGGAACCTCTCACTCTGTTCAGTGGCCAAAAGCCTGACCTGGGACGGCCCCCCTCCAGGGTCCCCTAGGCCTGGTCCACAGCAGCCATCGAGACGAACAGACGTGGATGTGCACACGCACAGCAGCCGCACGTGCACACGCACACCCCACCTCACATTCAGACCTAGTGTTGAAGACACAGCAAGTGTAAACCCAGTGAAGACATCTGCACAGCAGGTATCAGGCATCTTCCCCGAGGCTGGGCCACTTGGGGTTCTCTTCCATCTCCCCCCCCCACCACCCCTTGTTTAGATCATGACATCAGAAAATCAGGTTAAAAATTAAAAAACAAAAAAAAGAATCAGATCACTGGGAATTCTTAGTAGGAGCGTCACTGCTGGGAGCTGCTTGCCCAGCAGGTGCACTCTGCGGCCCGTGCCGCCCTCCAGGTCCTGGGCTCCGTGGCTACTGGGAGGAGGCCTTAGTGGCCAGTGAGGCCACGCAGTGCTGCTGGAAGCTGGGAGATACCGCCGCGGTGCAACCGAGTCTCTGGTGGGGCAGCTTGGCGGTGCTGCCCGTGCCCACGCCGCCCGCATCGGCCTCCGACGCCCAGGGTGGGTCCTGGCCCATCATGCTGCTGCAGCAGCCCGGGCTGGCGCTGCACGTCCGCTCGCCCGCCAGGCTGCCCGCCTGCTCCGCCAGGAGCCTGCTGTGCCTCAGTGGGGCCACGTCCCCCGCGGCTGCCGCGGCTGCACTCTGGCCCTGCAGGACAGTGGCCACGTGGTTCAGGAGGTCTGTGAAGAACTCGCTGACGCCCTCATAGCCTGTGGGCAGGAAAGAGACAGCACAGGGCGTTGAGCCAGGCTGGGGTGGAGACGGGCAGCAGGGAGAGCGGGGCACAGGTGGACTATGGGGCTCCCGGACTCAAGGTGGGCGCTCTCAAGACGGAGAGAAAACCGAGGCTCAGTTAAGTAACGGGACAGATGGAAGCCATCAAGCCTAGACTCAAAGCTGGGTGTGGGCGGGCTAGCCCTTGAATTCGGCTGTCCCCAGGGTGTGAGACGCTTGGCGCTCCAGCAGACAGGCAAACGCCCCATACCCTGTCCCTCTCGGGTACAGTTTCAGGGTCTCGTTTAATCACCGCCCCAAATGTGCCAAGATGCATGTGGCGGGACGTGGCATGGAGGGACGTGGCAATACCGAAGGCCCGCTCCTCCCGTCCTAAATCATAAACAGCCGTCCACTCCACATGGCCCAGCCTCAGCTTCCTCCTGTGTCAACTGAGAGGTCTCAGGGGCGGGGGGAGGAGGCCGTTGCGGGCATGCCCGGGGAGACCCCTGATCCAGAGTGGCTACCCCTGGAACAGAGTCTGTTGCCTTCTCACCCCCAAAATACCTGCAGGGAGGCCCTCTGTGCCATGTGCTCTGAGCATCAAAGCCAAGGGGTGGAGACCGGGTGCCCCCAGCAGGGCCACTGCCCACCTACACCTGTGCCTCTAACAAAGCAGGGCCTGGGGTTCCCGAACAGAAACTGCCAGGGCCTGCCCACGGCCCACGTTTCCCAACACAGACACGAAGGCAAATGTCGGCAAACAAATCCTTGGGCGCCACCCACCAAGCAGGTTTCCCATCTAGGCCAAGGAAGTTTTGCTAACTGCCCCAAAAACTGCATTGAAAGAAATTCAACATGAGTACCCTGTCCGCCACCCCCACCTCCCCGATCCAGTGTGGAGGCATGAGAACTGGGCACACAGCTCCAGGAACAGGACAGAAACAGGTGCCCACTCTGCGAGGGGCTCCAGGCACTGCTCACACCCCGCACGGCTTCTCCCTCCACCAGGACGACCTCCACCACCGCTCAGAGGTCACCGGGACCCTCGCGCATCCTCCAGGATGGGCCTCGCCGCGTGGGCACAGGCTGGGCGAGGAGGGCAGGCGCACCACCTGTCACAAAAGAGCCCATCCGGGGCCGGGCGGCGGAGGCATTCGTCGACGGTCGCGGGCCCGAGGCCGAGAAGGGGAAGCAGAGATGCCCACGGCAAAACTAAAAACACGTACAATGGCTGGCATGCACGGTGCATTCATGTGCCCTTAATCCCTCCTCACAACGCTGTTCCCGTTTTACAGATGAGGCGACAGAGGCACAGAGAGTGAAGTGACTGACCCCTTCCACAGGCGGACAGACACGCGTGACGGCTCATGGTGCGGATGGAGACAGTGATGGGGCCCACGGCTGGTGTTCACCCAGGCTTAGGAAGTGCTGGCCCCCAGGCCGCATGCTGCATGTCCCTTGCAGTCCCTGGGGAGTGGGGCCCAGGGCCACCCTCATTTTACAGAGGATACAAAGCTCCCAAGTGGCAGTGCCAGGACCTCAACCAGGCCCTTTGGTGCCATCTGTGCCTTGACTATCATGTGGTCCTGGGCGGTCCACCGAGGACAGGGGGGGCTTCTTCCAGCCACAGGGCCGAAAGGCAGGCCAGGCCAGGCCAGGCCAGGCCCCTAAGGGACAACCAGCAGGCGGGCTGCCGGGCTTCCAGGGTAGGGATACGAGCAGAGGGAGCAGAGCTGAGAACCGAGTCAGGGTCACACCGGGGAACAGACGCAGTCCTGTTCTGAGGCCCCCAGACAAGGCCCAGGGCAGGACATACGTGCTTCCTGAGGCTTCCTGGGGTGGTGTGGAGGCCTGAAGCTGAACTGGAGGCCGGGGAGGCCCCTCGGGTCGGCCCGAACTGGCCGGCAGCCAGGCAGCCAGCTCCCGATGCCTGGGGAGAACAGACTGAGCTGAGCCAGCACCGCGGGGCGCCAGCTCAGGGCCGGGCACCGTGCCGACATCATCTCCTCGGTCTCCGTGTGGGGGGAATCACTGCTCCCGCTGCGCAGAAGGGAACGCTGAGAACAACCCCCGCCCCCGGATGACCTGTCCCATCGCAGCCTGGAAGGGCAGGGCCAAGATCGGAACCCATGGCTTCGGCTGACAGGTCAGGAGGGGAGGGCTCCAGTCTCAGCTCCAGCACTTGGTAGCCAGTGGCTTGGACAAGACACCCAGCCCCTACCTCCATGTCTCCACGGGGTAAAGGGAGATCTTGGCAGCTCACTGCACGCCACGCTATTGCGTGGACAAAATGGGAGTAAAGCTCTCCAAGCAGGCCTGCTGTGTAAGCGTGTCAACAGCACCCGCGGCTACTGCTGTTACTAGTTCCCAGAGCCCAGCACGCGGCCCCTTCGACAGGGGGCTACTGAACACCCAGGGCCCCAAGGCAGCCTCCCCAGGAACGTACTCTTCAGGTCGGGCCCACGAGTGCTCCAGACCCAGGCTTGCAAAACAAGCCGGGAGAGGCCGGGGAGCAGCTGTCTCCCGGACACGGCCTGCCCTGGGCTCCCCCGGCTTTCCCCCAGCATCAGGCTCCCTCAGGCAGCGTCTGCTGGACTCGGCCCATCGTTCCGGCTGCCTCAGCCCCCACCTCCATGCCTGGCCCCATCTGGGCGGCCCTTCTCTCGGACAGAAGCCTCCCGGCCCTCTAGGCTCACAATCACGGTCCCCCCTGAGCATAGAGGACGCCCTCGTGACACCCAGTCCAAACTGCCCATGTTGAGAGGGGGCCGACTCAGGACCTTGCACAAAGCCGAAGCTCAAGGGCAGAGCTTCATGCTCTCACCACCTCCCATCTCCATCCTTCTGGAACTTCTGTCCCAACAGCCCGGCACTGCTCCCTCCTCATCCTACCAACCTGCTGACTCAGCTACCTCTCTGCCAGCCCCCCCACGTCCTCCCGGGTTTAGATCCTCTGATTCATTGTAATTGTTCCCTTGACACGCCCTGTATTCCCTTGATCTCTCTCATTCATTCCGTCACTTCCTCGTGAAAACCCCACCTCCGGCAACACCCAAGTCTCCATTCAGGCTGCGCCCAGGGTGACGGGAGGAACACAGGCCATTGTCCCAACAGGCCTGAGTTTCTATAAAGGAATGCTGGCCTCAGTCAGCCGCTCTGGTCCAGCTCAGAGCGAAAGCCCGCATTCTCACCATGGCATATGGCGGGCTCATCTCTGGCCCTCCTTGTCGCAGTCCCTTCCAGAGCCCTTGGGGGGTAGCTCCTTCCCTCCTTGCCGGGCTCTGCTCCAATGCCACCACCTCAAGAAGGAGCCCCTGGGCACCTCCTGTCCTCTGAAGGAAGGGCTCTGGCCATCATGGTCACGCTGTACCTGCCCTGCATGTCTGTTACTAGATGACCAGCTGGGACACACAGTAGGCCCTCGATAAAAGTCAACTGAATGACTTAAGGAGCCAGTGGTGTCCTCCCAGCCTCAGTTTCCCTGGCTATGACTTGTAACGGTGGTGAGGCCTGAGGAGTGCAAGAGGACACATGTCAGGCCCCCAGCCTGACGCCCAGGAGCCGCACAGCCTGAAGTCACGCTCTGCACCCCGCACATGAGGTCTTGTCTCACACCTTGCAGACACCCCTGAGCAGTCCCTGCATGCCACGCATGGGCTCTCCCTGGAGATGCTAACCTCCCTAAGGTACGAATCGTTTCCTGAATGTTTTTATACCCACTGAGCAGTGAGTGGCTTTACCTCCACCGCTGCTACTTAATAAAGGTGAGAATCAAAGCCAGCTGGGAGGGTGGACGAGTCCGCCTCAGGGTGCCCCCAGGCAGAGTGGGCTCATTCCGGGGCAAGTCAGCTGGGGACATCGCGGCCATCATCCTTGTAGGCTAACAGCCCCACTGAAGGTTCTCCGGGTGCTATGTCCCACCAAGAAGAGAGGAGCACGGGGGAGCCAGGCTGTGCCAGCAGCCCTGAGGGCCCCAGCAGATGCTGCCTGCCTCAGGGCCCTGGCAGACGGCAGGGAGCAGGTGCCGTTGCCACGGGGAGCTGGCCGGCTCCAAGGCCCGTCCCCGGCACTACAGTTCAGGGTGGGGGCAGGAGCACGGCCCCGCCACCAACCAGTACTGTAGCGTGCGGTAATTTCTCCCTCCCTGGGAAAGTCGACTCCCTGCACATAAACTGTGGAGGACGTACTCTCTCTGGGGTCCTTTCAGGTCTCGAAATCTACAAGCCCAACAGAGTAGCTGAGGTTCCGCCAACAAAGGCTAACACTGATGGCGCAGGGTCAGTGAGGAAGGTCAAAGAATGGGTTTAGTGCGGGCCCTCTAAGCGCCCAGTGTTCACCCTGGCTGGATGCACCGACCTTGTTTGCCAACTTCACCACATACCATAAACCCATTTTGCAGGTGGGGCTGAGGCTTAGCGGGACCACATTTATCCCAGGCCCTACCAGCAGGGAGGGAGGAAGCTGATCGGCCGGGCCCACCCGCCCCATTACCCAAGGACACCAGTGTATGGACGGATAAAGGTGGCCCCACCGCTCACCTGGGAAGGCGTTGATGTCGATAACAGCGTGCTGCCCCGTCTGGTTATTGATGATGATGTCGATCCCAAAGAGCGACACACCCAGCGCCTGCCGAAGGGCCCGGGACAGCTCCCGGATGACCTCGTCACTCGGCCGCTCAAACACGCCCTCGATCTTGTCCAGCTGCCAACATATACACACATGCAAGTCAAGTCAGGCCACAGTGGGGAGGTGCAATGCCACGCCAGACACAGAGACCCTGCCTCAGGTGCCCCAAGCCTGGCATTACCGTCAGGCAAGGAGGCAGGACAGACCCCTGGTGAGTTGCACTCACATGGCCACTTCCCACATCCCACCAGTTGGGCAGGAGCGAAGTATACAGTGTGCGTGACCCCTCTAGTCCCTGTAACAAGCTGGGAGGACTGCCCCACCCCAATCGTCCTCTGCTCTCGTCCCAGACAGACTGGGACAGCCACACAGATTTTCACGGGCTCAAGCTCGGCCCCTAGAAGGGCCACAGAGGAAGGGGAACCTTGAGGAGTGTGTGGGATCGAGGGAACATGGGTTTGAATCCTGACAGTGACTTTCTAGCTCTGTGGTCCTAGGGAGAAGTACTCGGCCTCACTGTGCCTCGGTTTGCTCAAACAGGACCAACGAGGTCCCTATCCTCTGCATGGGGAGGTCCCTGATGTGGTGGGAACAGTGTCTGCCTCACTGGGAGGAGGTGCTACCCTTGCATTCTAGAGCAGGGATAGCACTGTGTGACCTCTGAGTCAGGAGAAGGTTACAGGAGGTGCTCAATAAATACTGGAGTCCTGGGGGCTACAGGGCTCAGAAGCCAAAGAGGAAGAAGGGTGAGTGATCCGTCAGAAATAAAGTTGATGCTGGATCAAAAACTTTTAACACAGAATTACCACGTGACCAGCACTTCCACTCCTGGGTATGTGTAACCAAAAGACTGAAAACAGGTAGTTGCAACCCAATGTTCAGAGCATCGGCCAAAGGTGGAAGGAAACCAACCGAAGCGCCCATCAAAACGTGGGATCAACAAACTGTGTTACCCACACAATGGAACATTATTCAGCCATACAATGCTATGGCGTGGGTGAACCCTGAAGACGTCAGGTAAAGTGTGAGAAGCCCAACACGATGGGTTACACATTAATATTTACAGGTTAACACGAAAGGTCCAGAACAGGCAAGTCCGTGGAGATGAAAAGCAGACTAGTGGTGGTGGGGGTTGGGAAGAAGAGGGAAGGTGGCAGAAATGCTTCATAGGTACAGAGTCTTCCTCTGAGGTGACGAAAATGTCTCGGAACTTGGCAGAGGTGGTGATAGGCACAACATGGCGAATGCAGAAAACGTTACTGAATTATTACCTTAAAATGGCTATGTTGTATGTTATGTGAATTTCACCCCATTTAAAAAAAAAAAAAAAGTGAAGCTGAGTCAGGAGGGCTGGGGACAGAGCCCTGGGCACCAAGGACAAATGGCCCTTACCCCGGCACAGGTAGCTACAACGGCCGATGGGGAGCTTGCACACATTCCCCGGGTGAGGAGCCCACGGCGGGCACCATCAGTGGTCCCCTGTGAAGCCACGCCCGCGGGCTCTGCACAACTGGCGGGGCCCCTCAAACCCACGACCCTGCTGCCTCGGTGTGCTATCAGAGGAAATACTTTCTAACGGGCCAGTGCCAGACTGCCTGTGACAAGCCCTTGTCACTTAGCACCCGCCCAAGCCTGGGCAGGTATCCCCCATTTTGTGCTCCCTTTCGCCAGTCAGAGGCTCAGCGCATCGAGGCAGCTCAGCCACGGGATCTGTGGCCCCAGGTCCTCCCCAGGTCAGAGGGAGCCAGGCAGACACCATGGCACAGCCCATTCCCTCCCGCACGCCCTGAGCCGTAATGTACGCTTCTGGGTCTTGTTTTCTCACTCCAATAAATGAGGTAATAAAAACACCTGCACCACGGGACGTAGGATCCGAGAAGCTAAGGTTTAAGGCTTGCAGCACAGGTCCACCAGCAAGGGGGGTGGGGTACGGCTGCCGTATTAACACACTGTTTACAAAAGCACTTTCTCAGCTCAGCCAAGGCATCTCAGAAATCCTCCCGAAGCTGTTTGATTACGTTAAACTAACTAGCCATCCCAGGACAAGATAAAGGCACGGAAATCCTGCCCCTGGGTTGTAAGTGCGAAGGCTACAGTGATGTTCTGGGGAATGGGGAGGCAACACAGGAGGTGAGGGGTGGTCCTCCGGATCACCACGATCACCCTCCTCCCCCAGCATGGTGGGCTGAGTGCTTCCGGCACACTCCGGCGCACGTCTGGGCGCTCTGCATCCAGTAACTCCCCGAATCCCATGACCGCCCTGCGCGGCAGGATGGGGAAACAGAGGCTCAGAGAGACGACAATGCGATTCCCAGGCCACACGGCCAAAATGTTGTGGAGCTTGGGGGTGACGCCAGCCAATCTTGTCAGTGTCCACACTCTTATGTAGCAGTGTCTGGGGGCCTGTGAGTTGGGTGTGGGAGTCGGGTTCACCCTCAGGGGCCTCCAGCCAGGGAGGGAGGTAGGGCTTCAAGGCCAGGACAAGGCTTCCTGCATGAGGCCCTGATGGTGGGAGGGAGGAAGCTAGGAGGCGAGTCTGGAGTCAAACTGTGTCAGGCTGGCCTGTGGGTGTGCAGGAGGGGCTTGCATCCTGAACAGGAAGGGTATGGCTGAGTGTCATTCCCCTGTCTAGTTTCACATGGTGTCACTTCTGGGGGCTTCCTGAAGAGCAGTCACGAGCTGAGGGGAAGGAGGTGATGGTGGAGCACAGGTGGAGAGGAGGCTCAGAAGTGTCTCTAAGCTTTCCCAGCCCACAGATGAAGACACAGGCCGAGCAACAGACAGGTGATTACCCAAGGTTACCTGGGACCCGCTGGCCTCAATTAACAGCCCCAGGGGCCACAAGAGCCACACTGGGACTGGCAGGGACAGCTTCCCACAAGTCCGTGGAATGCCACCCCTGCCCAGAGCCACCAGCCAAACAAGGTCTGAGAGCCTTTCAGGAACAAGTCCCGAGGAACTGCACCAGCCCAAAGTCTCCGAGGGCTGGAAGACCAGAAATTCTTTTCTTGCACAAAACAGCTTTTTCCATCTTTTTTACAGTGCACACAGACAGGCGCTGTGGGGTTCTGTTTAAAATCTGGTTGTTCTCTAAGCTTCCTTGGAGAACATGGAACTTGTTCCTGGGGAACACCTATCAGCATCTGGAGGGACACTGGTGCTCCCTCCAGGTCCCTGTCCACACCCATGCTCTGTAAAACCCTCTGCATGCTGCCGGCTCCTCAGAGGAACCAGACACAAAGAAGAAACGAACAGGTGGCCTGGAGCAGGGGGGCAGGAGGTAGTAGGCAAGTGCATGCCCCCAACACAGGAAGTGGGGGTGTGAGGCCCAGGGGCAGGGGCCTATCGTGGATGTTGTCGGTGAGAACATCCCAGGACACAGGCAGATCCTCCCGGATTAGCCGGGACGGCCATGACTCAGGAGCAGGAGATGAGGCACAGGGCTCCAAGGTCAGGGGAAGCAACAGCAGAGGCCGCTGGCTTGCTGGACTTGGGAGGGATGGCAGAAGCTGCCCCACGGCCGACTTCAGCTCAGGTCATGATCTCACGGTTTGTGGGTTTGAGACCCACAGCGGGCTCTGTGCTGACAGCTCAGAGCCTGGAGCCTACTTCACATTCTGTGGCTCCCTCTCCCTCTGCCCTTCCTCCCTCCCTCCCTCCTTCCCTCCCTCCCTCCCTCCTTCCCCCTCTCTCTCCCTCTCAAAAATAAATAAACATTAAGAAGCTGCCCCATGGCAATTTCTAACTCTCTGCTCTGGGTAAAGACTGCTTTGCACATACCAGTGTGATAAGAAGCCCTAAATTCCCCAAAGACCCAGCTTTGGAATCAGACCAATCCGGGGTCATACCCTAGCTTGGCCCCTGAGTGAACAGTCCTGTGAGTTTGGAGAAGTTCCTCAACCTCGCCGAACATTAGCCTCCCCGCTCAGGAAAATGGAGCTGTCCGCCCTGCTCCCGCAAGGCTGTGTCCAGACCTGGCTGTGATGCCCTGCGGTGTCTAGGATGGCTCCTGACACACGGGGACGTTCACGGAACGGTCGCCCCGAGCGAGCCCTCCTGCCCCCACAGAAGTAGCAGCAGGCCCTTGACAACGCTTACTGGATTCACGTGGACAAGGAAAGAAAAAGGAAGCCGAGATAGTGTCGCCTCCCACCCCTTTTCTTAAATCAGGAAAAAGGCAGCAGGTCTCCACAATATCAGTGACATGGGGCAGGGGGTGGCGGGGGGCGGGGATGTGTCAGGGGAGGGAGTCCTCATTCTGGGAGAAGAGTTAGAAAAGCTTCCACTGGGAGGAAACTAGTGGTAAACGGGTGTGGCTACGATGGCCATCGGCACGAAAGCCTGAAGCAAGCAAAGCAAAGGGGTTTCCGGCCCCCGGCAGGGAGACGAAGGTCCTTCCACCCTGCTCTGCTGGAGCTCAGGCCTGGGCCTCACCACCGACAGCACGCTGTGCACACCCAGGCTCGGGAGGGAACACGGCCAACACGGCAGAAGGAACATACCGCGGTCAAGACCGATGAAGACTCCGGCTTTGACACGTTGTGGCTGTTGAAGAAGATGGACTCGCGGTCTGAAAAGCAAAGACAAGAAGGAGCCGGAGTGAGCTTAAAGCAGTGATGGTGACTCCACCACCTGACACCAGGGGGCAGCACCACCCCAGCCACGGCCACGGTGGCCGTAGGGTTCAGCGTCCAACAGCAGCCAACCCGGGGCCCAGTGAGCCGGGCGCCCCCACGACAAGAAGACACTGCCCCGTGGACGGAAACACGCCTGATCAGGGCTCCCGCTTCAAGCCTTCCTCCCATACAAAAATAATGACCTTAATGAGGTCTCTGCTATGATCTTATGGTATCTTAGATCCGGTTTTCCCCCCACACCCAAGGCCCCATTCCCAAAGTGTGTTTAATGTGTCTTACGGACATGGCACTAGAAAGGGGATGGAGTGGTGGCCGAGTGAGCGGGAAATGCGGTGTACCAGAATATCAAAGGCCCAAAGTCAATGGCAAGTAAAATCAAGGTCGGAGGACCAGTAAATGCCATTGAATCCAGTATTCCCAGCCCCTCCCGGTATCTGCTCAGAGAACTCCTTTTCAGGGTAGCACGTGAGAAATGCCCAAGCTGCTACTTGGCACGTGAGTGTTTCAAATATAAAGGGTTCTGCTGTATCCCAACTATTTAGGGGGAAAAAATAGGAAATCAGAACACGGGCTGCTATAGGATCCATCCAAGAAAGCATACAGAGTAATTTGTTTGGCTCTGGAAGCCGGCACAGCCCGCCCGAAATGCGCTTCACCTCCTCCCACCCCATACTTCCCTGACCCATGGCCATCGCCCATCACACCCTCAGTCCCATTGGGGCACCCAGAGGGGCAGGCTGATCCCAACAATAATGAGAGCAACAAGCAGCTGGTCTGTCTGTCCACCCCCTGGAGTGCGGTCAGTCGGTCACACATTCTCTCGAGCACTTGGAAGCATGGGGCACACAAATGCAAGAATCACAAAACCACCAGCTCCACCGCCCCGTGCCCCCCACCAAGAATGGCATGGGGATGTCCTGGGCCATGAGCCCCTATGTGGCCCCAGCAGCCTCTGCTTCAGTCTTTCCAGAGTGGGCCATTATGGCTCCCATCCTCAGGACATACTGCTCATCCCTGGGACCTGGGTCCCTAAGCGCAGGACAGGAAGGGCCTTGGTGGAAGCACCATGGCGTGCAGGGGCCAGGCCACAGCGGGGCACCCGCTCTGACTGCCAACGACCCCCACCAGCTCCAGGATTACGGCGCCGCAACAATCATGCATGAGGAAGTGATTCGGGCGGAGGCCAAGCAGGCAGGCGCTGAGAGGTACCTGGCATCCTTCCCGCTAGTGGGGCACACAGGCCCCTTGCCGCCCCGGTGTGCCCGACAGTCCTCCCGCCGCTCCGACCAGAGCCAGTCCAGACGGGGGGCACGAGAGACGGTCCTGGGGAGGAGCCTGGGGAAAATAAACACCCTGCAGGACTTGTGCCAAGCAGCCCCACCAATCTCTACTCCTGGGCTCCGAGAGCCAAGAAGAGGGGGCCTTCAGGGGTGGCAAGCCCTGTGGGCCGGAGGACAGAGTGGGCCTCGAGCAGCTGCAACAGGTGTTCTGGCCTTCTGCGGGCACTGCCCACCTTTTTGCCCTGTAGCCCGGCCTGGCCCAACCCCACCAAGCTCAGGGTGCCTCCCACCCACCCCGAGGGTCCCCAAGGGTAGCAGAGCAAGCCTGGGGAGGGGGGCCACACAGAGCAGGTAGACACAGCCAAGTTCAGGGAGGCTGGGAAGCCTGCAGGAGCCACAAGGAAACACCACGGTGCTTAACTCTGCCAGGAAGGGAAGAAGCTGGGCACTCAGAAAGGCACACCCAGCACTCACTGGACTGGACAGACCACATCACCCAACAGTTTCTTGTGGAAGGGACACCAATCAAAAACGTGGACCGTTTTCCAAGGAGATTGTTTCTCCTCCTGGGCTAACTCTGACCCGGGGGCTCAGGCCAGAGGACTATTCAGCAATGACAGTGGCAGTGGAGGAGCGGGGGGGGCCTCTGCTCAAGTACCACCTGTGTGTGGCCTGAACAGCGGCCAGAGGGGGTGTGGGCAACTTCCAGACACTCCCTGGCCCAGGGAGACGGGTCAGAGTGGGTCACGTGTCCTCCGATGCCAGCTCCTTGGGGAGCTAAAGACGGACCTGGCTGGGCCCTGACACTCCGATCACAGGACCACCCTGGATGTGGGACCCCATCCACTCACTCCCAGTGTCTGGAACAGTCCTGAGACACACAGTCTGAGTAACGAACCACTACCAGCGCCCCACGGGGGGCGCGAAGGCAATGAGGGGAATATGGGTGCTTTCGGCCCTTGATGTATACACAAGAAGAACAGGTTCAAAACAGGGTAAATGACAGGTTTAATTCCCAAATACTGCAGTAACTCAGCAGTTATGAGCACGGACCACACTCTCTCCAGCTTTACTTGCTTACTCTTCATGTGTGTCTCTGGGGAGGGGGGCATGTCACAGTGCTGCAGACGGAGGCCCAGATCTTCTTCTAGATCCCATACAAGTATCAGCTCCACAGAGAGGCCAGCTCTGGCTCCCTCACCCAGTGGTGTCCCAGGACCCACTGTTTCCTCTGGAGCCCTTCATCTATGCCACAATGCATCTTTTTATTCTTTCTTTCCGCATGTGTGGGTTCTCCCACTAGAATAGAAACACATGAGGGCAGGATACTTGGCTGACTATCTAGTCACCTACTGGATCAGTTACCAGGCACAGGGCTGGGCACATGGCAGGCTCAAGGAAATACAGCATCCATTACACTAGAGAGGCTCTAGATGACAGATCGGCAAACCAGAGACTGAAAGCCAAATCTAGCCTGTCGCCTGCCATTTGTAAATAAAGTTTTATTGGAACACAGCCAGGCCCAGGTGCTAACATATTGTCTACAGCTGCTTTCATGCCACAAGGGCAGCATTAAATAATTATGACAGAGTTGGAAATATTTACTATCTAGGCTTTTGCAGAAAAAGTCTGCTGACCCCAGCTCTACGTGGCAAGTGATATCATTCTTTGATGTACCCTTAAGGGAAAAAAGGCCCAGGAAGAAGGGTAAAATAAAGGCACTAGTCCACACAGTACAGGAAACAAAAGTAAATCCACTGCACAAAAGGGGAACACAGAGACGTGCCTATCTCCGTCCTGGCACTGGGTAGAGACAGGGGAGCAATCTCCCCAGCTGTGAACGACAGGCATAGGATACGTGTTCCTAGTGGCTGACACAAGCCAACACCAACCCTCTCAGTAAGAACCTGACTTTCACTCCAGCAGAAGCAACTAGAAGACGCCACTGGCTCTAAACATCACCTGACTTCAGAGACGTTAACAGGGAAAACCACAAGTGCACCTGAAAATCAACAGAGCATGGTCGTTATGGAGGGAAGGCTAGTGTCCCTGGCTCCCCGCCCCCCAGGTCCTGAAGAATCCCACAGCTCCTTGCGTGGATGGGGAAGCTGTAGGCCACACTGGACAAGGGAAACCGGAAAGCCAGTGTGGGGGCTGGAAAGAGGCCAGAGCCCCAGAGCCCGCTGCTCAACTGGTCCAGCTTAAAGGACCCCTGTCGAGTTATGCTTCTCATCTGGAAAGAACACGCACATAAAGAGAACAAAGCCCGCGCCGGCTCCCTGGCACGATGCCCTGAAGACCGCAAACATGAAATCGGCTTTGGGATGGATGGACAGACATGCTGAAAGTTATTCAACTTGCCTGAGCATAATAAACATTCCTGCATTGGCTCTGTGAGTTTACCTACTCCCCAGCCTACATTTTATGGAAAACTGGCAACCTGTCATGAGAAGAAACACAGTCATGAGAAGACACAGAAACATGGAGCCTCATCCTCAAGACACAGGACACAGAGCCTGCGCCTGGCTGCAAACGGCTCCCAGGGCTGAGACAGAAACTGGCCCAGCACTTTGTAACAGGGAGGAAAAGGAGAAAACTTCCTTTCCTTTGTCTGGAAAGGAAGGAAACGTGGCAGTAAATTTCTTACAGGTAGAGGGGATTTGGGTAAAAATAAAAAAAAAAGAGGGGCGCCTGGATGGCTCAGTCAGTTAAGCGTCCGACTTCGGCTCAGGTCATGATATTGCAGTTAGTGGGTTCGAGCCCCACGTCGGGTCCTGTGCTGACAGCTCAGAACCCGGAGCCTGCTTCAGATTCTGTGTCTCCCTCCCTGTCTCTCCCCGGCTTGTGCTCTGTCCCTCAAAGGTGAATAAATGTTAAAAAAAAATTCTTTTAATAAAAAAAGAAAAAAAGAAAGGAGGCTATGTAAGGTATGCTACTCTTAATATATTTTCCACAGACTTAAAGCACGTACTTTTTAAAAATCAGAGAAAATACATAATTAAAAAAAATAGTCTCTTCCAGCCCACAATTTATAAAAATGCCTCCTGCTGCTATATAGTCATATACAAAAAGACCCCTCCAGATCTTAGTCCCCTCACCCCCACATCATTACATCATCCCAGTGTGCGAGAGATGGGACCAGGGGGACTTTGGGGATGTCCCAAACCCTGACAATGCAGCCTCGAGTCCTGGAGCCCCCCGCCTGGCTGGGAAGGCTGCCTGCACCCAGAAAGGAAGTGAAAACGGGCACACATTTTCAAAGTGTCTGCTCTCTGTGTTGCGTTAATGGGAAGAAAAAAGCTGTCCTGGGGATGAACAGCTGAACTTTATTCAAGAGGAGTGGCTTAAAGCCACCAGGAACGGATGGTGACAGGCAATCCCAGCAGGAGGGACTTTAAGAAGACACATCTGTTGACTCAGATGGAGACAGAACGGCCCGGTATTTCACTGCATCTGGTGATGGCGGGTTTCCCTTGCAGAGATAAATGCACGGCATGCCTGAGCACAGCACATGAGGACAATCAAATATCCTGCAAGGGATCCTCTTAGAAAGCTGTGCTTATTTCAAAGACACGGTTACTCTGCTCCAAAGGTTTCTGGAACTTGCCTTAGAGATGCCTTCAGAACCACTAGAACATTCTTTTGAGCAGCCCCAACACCAGCAAATCCGTATCTTAGTGTCAGTTTCTGAAAGGGCCAAGGATCAGCTGGTGTCAGGAGAGTAGCTAAAAAAAAAAAAAAAAGCTGAGCAGGGCGCCTGGGTGGCTCAGTCGGTTAAGGGTCAGGTTCTTGGGTTTCGGCTCAGGTCATGATCTTGTGGTTTGTGGGTTCGAGCCCTGTGTCAGACTCCGTGCTGACAGTGCAGAGCCTCTTGGGATTTTCTCTCTCTCTCTCTCTCTCTCTCTCTCTCTCTCTGCCCCTCCCCTGCTCATGCACTCGCTCTCCCTAAATAAATAATAATTAATTAATTAATAAAGCTGAGCTTGTGGAGCCCCTCAGCCTCCTTACAGGATCCCCTCAAATGCCCCCAAATGATGGCAGCATCCTAAAAACACCACCACCCTGTGACCATCTGAGGGACACTTGGGATCCAAAACATGCTCACTCAGTCCTCACCCCTGTAAGGAGGGACGCGGTGGGGTGACTGTGCCCACATGGACCTGCCTGAGGTCCCCCAACTAGGAAGTGCTGGACCCTGTGTGACCTCTAACGCAGCGCACATCCGCAGAAGCAGCAAGTAACGCTGGGCCTCCCCATTTGGAAAAAAAAAAGACATGATAAAAGGGTCAGCACTCTGGCCTTCAAAAAATCAGAGGGGCCCTTTCCCAAACCCTCACTTCCCTCAAGGGCCAATCACCCATTCCAGCATGTTCCTCACGCGTGTCACCTCTGTGGGGCCCCCAGGAAGTGCCCTGGGCGCAGAGAGCTTTCGGAGGAGTCCCGGAGCTTACAGTGGTCCGGGAGGATGAAGCCCCTACAGTGACCCGGTGGAGTGGGGTTTTACCTCGTTCTCCAAGACTTCTCACTACTGAGCAGACCTCCTCCACCCTTCAGATCACATCATCCCTGCCCCCTCCAAAATACCACAGGGTAGCAGGGTAAGTGCGGCAGGACAGACGGCCAACGCCCTGTCCCAGCCGGGCCCCTGCGACGGCGGGAAGCCTGGTTACCTGACGTGCCGGCGGAGAAGTTCTTCAGCGAGGGCCTCTGGACCACGGTGTAGGACTCGCCCACCACAAACACCTTGTACAAAACAGCGTTGTGGTTGATGAAGTTCTGGACCACACAGGGTGGCTGGATGGCACTCAGGCCCTCCTGGTTGAACACGATGGCCATCTATAGAAACAGGGAGCCAAGAGTTCTGTCAGAATCCACCAGCTACTCAGCCTTACCCAGGGGCACATCACCTGACCAGATGCACCAAGAGCCATCCCTGTGAACTGAGGACGCCCCAGGAAGAATCTCAAGCCAGGACGAGGGGAGTGAGACTCGAGAATGAACACCTGGGGGTCGATTCACTCCTGCTGTGGGGATTTGGAAATCCTGTACCATCAGGCTGTCCACGTAGGGTTGAACTGGCTGTGCACTGCCCAACTCCACACCGTAATCCTGGGAACGGGACCCCCGGCTGTATACTATTCAATCCTTACGACATCCTTAGAGATTCTTCCACAAAGATCCAGGAGAGGCGGGGAGTGTAAGGCAATGGATCGGGAATTGGGAGGCCTCGGGTCAAAGTCTGCATAAGGGTAAGGGCTATCTCTGGTTGAGCACTCAGAACATGCCCAGCCCTGTTCTGACCACTTAATGCGAGTCACCTGGTGCTGCCCTCACGCTGCACCTCTGAGGTGGGCACTGCTATCATGCACCTTTTACAGATGGGGAAACTGAGGCCCTGAGCAGCTCAGTGGCTGGTTGGAAAGTGATGGAGCCCAGGCTGGGACTGGGTCTGCCCAGCACGAAGTCTTGGCCTCATCACACATTCAGCGAACCACATGGATGCTTGAGAAATGGGAACGTGCTGCTCTGACTCCGATGCCTGTGGGGACAAAGGTCCCCACTGAGAGGATCTGGTAGGGCCACGAAGGTAGGGAGGGCAGAGGCACAGCTGGAGAAAATCTCTGCTTTGGCTCAGCTGCCAGAGCCGGGACCATGACTAATCCCTTGCAGCCCAAAGGCCCCAGGAGGGAGCCACCAGATGCCCAGGACCATGGGCAGGAATGACGGAGCCTGGACAGCTGGCTGCCTGCACTGGCAGCCACCCCTGACGTCAACTGTCACAGAGCACCACCCCAACGTTCCTGGTGCTCAGCCGGGCAGGGCAGGAGTGGAGAGGCAGGCCACATGCAGAAACAAAAAATGCGTGCATCTGTGTGCATGTGTGTGCACATGTGAGTGCATGCGTGTGCCGCAGCGACCGTCTCCTTAGCCTTCTGATAAGGAAGAGAAAGGCCACAGGTGGCCCTGGAGCCAGACGAGCCAGACACGGGGTTAAGTCCTAGCTCCAGCACCTGGCTGCATGAGGGCTGACAGGGGACTCACCCTAAGCTCATTTTCCTCACTTGTAAAACAGCAGCAATAACTACCATGGGATAGATGCTTCAGGGGCACTTTGAGCTTCTGGCTTAGTGGTTTAACAAAGAGGTGGGGGGGGGGGAGGGGGACGGGGGGAGGATGATGATTTCACTGCCAAGCAAATCAGTGTGCATGCACTGGCTTAAAAACAAAACAAAACAAAAAACAAACAGCTCTATGAGCAGGAAATAAAAAGAGAGTGGTCTGCCAAAACCAGCTGACTTTAGTTGAGCTTGGGATTCTGAGGGAGGGATCAGGCAGACCTCAGTACAGGTAAGGAAGGACCCTAATCAGAAAGCCTCACTTTTGGGGCGCCTGGGTGGTTCAGACGGTTGAGCATCCGACTTGGGCCCAGGTCATGATCTCGCACTTTGGGAGTTTGGGCCTTGCATTGGGCTCTGTGCTGACAGCTCAGAGCCTCCAGCCTTGCTTTGGATTCTGTGTCTCCCTGTCTCTTTCTCTCTAACTCTCCCCACTGTGCTCTCTCTCAAAAATAAAAAAATAAACTTTTTTTTTTAAATTAGAAAAAAAAAAAAAAGCCTCACTTTTCTGTTTAAAGCGAATTACGTCCACAGACCTGTCCTCCATCCTTGCTGCACCCAACATCCCCAGGCCCCCGTGAAACAGGGGAAGAGCCTTGCTCCTCAACGCCCAGGCTCATGCCATGGAGGGCACCCCACTCAAAGGGGCATCCCTCTGATGTTGAAGCCTGCCAGGAGGCAGGCAGCCCAGAGCACACACAGACTCCCTGGGAGTCTCCAGATCCCAATGTTGGATGCTCCTCCGTTCCCGATCTGGGGGAGCCCCTCCCTGAAACAGCACACTGTGGGTTGGGAGAAGTGGGGGGGGCGGAGACAGGGAGGTACCCATGTGTACATTTTGGAGCCAGACTCAGACAGCAAGACTGAGGGGTGAAAGCTGCCCCCAAAGGCACTGACCCCATACGTTGGCAGGAGGGAACTCACTTGGACCTGGAACCCCCACTGCTTCTCCCGTGCCCCGGCAGGCTCCATAGCAGCTGGTTCCCTAATAGCTCACCAGACAGGGGCAGGGCAGCACGTATGGCAACTCCCTCATTCCCCGGCGACCGCTATGCCATCCCCACGTGCAGACACTCAGAGAGGCTGGGTAATCTGCCCCAAGTCCCACCGCTGGCAGTGCCCAGAGCCAGACCCGCTCCCAGGTCCACAAGATTTCAGAGTTCTCTTGTGAAGACAGAAGTGGTTTCTTCCCTGCAGGCTGACCTTTTCTGCATCAGGATGGTCTAATCACACTAATGATGATTAGAGTCATCCTTCCATCCAGAAAACTGCAAGGCACTGACCAACAGAGGAACCAGGTGCTAGTGAGAAGGGGCAGGTGGAAGGCTGGCAGGCAGGTGCTGAGGGGAATGTGGGTTCTGGCGACATGACTCTGGCTGCTCTGAAGCATTCCGGCTCCCTCCCAGCGCCTGGCATGGAGCACATCCCTGGCCCAGAGCCCAGGCAGGCCCAGGCAGGGATGGCTCCCCAAGGGCAACCAGCCTTACGAGGCGGCTGACCTCTGCAGCAGGCCGCGATTTCCCGGGGCTGCCCCCACATTCCTTCCCACGGGCAGAGGCACACCCTCGGCCCAGCAGCTTCCATCACACCATGTACCATATATCACCCTGACACTTTCTATTTATAGGCATATAAGCGTCGCCACAAACGTATGCCAGGGAGAAAGACCACCACGGAACTCTGCTTCCGGGCACTGCTGGGGGGCTGTCCAGGTTTCATCCTAAGGTCTCGGGGAGCACTTCTGACTGGGTCAGACTCTCCCCACGGGGCCCTCAGGATGGGCGCTGAGTCTACTGCCCAGTGCACCCTCCCGGGTGCCAAACAGGAAGGCCCCCAGGCCGGGCCGTGCCTGTAAGGGAATGAAATGCAGACGATGGGGTGGGGGTGGAGGGAAGCCCTGAGGGCAATGTCCCAGTGTGGTTCCAAAGACAGCAAGGGCAACCCAATGGAGTCCCTGCCTGGCCACCTGCTCCCCTTACCCCCGGAAGGCCTCCTCTGCTTATGGTCCTACACCATATCTCACCGGTGCTATGTCTCTGGGACTCGGTCTCTACCCCCCGGGGCAGGGTGCACATCCTATGCATTCTTCCCCGGGCACTGAGTGGGGCTGGGAATGCCCACGGGGGAATAAAGGAATGACAGAGAGGGTGGAGGAATCCCCACACACTGGCAAGTAGAGTGCCGCTGCCTCCCCCACTCCCTTCTAAATTCAGCAGGACCAGCCGGTCTGTGAGCAGCTGGCAGGGACACCACATCTCCAGTGAGCAGCACTCAGAGGGGCCTGGGGCAGTGGCTGGCACAGAGCAGGTGCCCAGGGAGCTATCGACACTGATGAGCCAAAGGTTGGAAAGTCAGACAGGTCAAACTGGGACGTGATGTGACTTGCTGGGGCTCACGGCGGGCAGGCAGACCCCTGGCACACCCATCCCGCCCCTGGGGACAGGACAGGCACGGGGAGAAGCTGGAGACCACGCACAAAGCCACAAGCAGGAGCAGGACAGGGAGCCGGAGCAGCAGGTGTGAGATCTGGCACACAGACCCCTGCGGGCTCCCAGAGAGACACCGTGAGCTGGAAAGGTGGGGGCATAGGGGGAGATGGGGACACAGGGCAGTCAAAGCTTCCACTCACCTCATGAGAGTTGGTGCCATGAGCCACTCTGGTTTTGCAAACTATGGAGCAGGGAGAGAAAAGCAGAGAGAAATCAGTGAGGTTATTCTCCACAAAGCCTGACTCGCGGTACAGGGAGAAATTCTTGACCCTCCAGCAGCCCGTGGGGATGAGGTAGCAGACACGCGGACTCAACAACGGCCAGCATCTGCACTCAGGCGTCTGGACAGACACTGCCAGGCCGGCAAAAGAGCACCCGCCGCCCACACCACCTGATGACCCGTGACCGCTGAGTGCTGCAAAGCCCTCCCTGGTGGCCATGGCCTTCACGCATCCCAGGGAGCACAGACAGCCCCCCATCCCCACCCGGCCCGAGGCCCGGCCAGCCTGCCCAGCGGGGCCTGGGCGTGGTACGCACTGAAGGGGAATGCCAGGCCGTTCTTCTCCAGGAGCCTCATGGTGTCGTCTCCGCACAGGCTGGTGAGCTCCATGAAGGGTGGCGAGCAGATCCTGTCATCTGGGGACGGCAAAGAAGCCCACGTCAGCACGCCTGCCTACTAGCCCCCGGGCCCACTTCCTGTGACAGAGCCACCTCCTCAGGGCCACGCTCGACAGCCCTGCTCTCCTGAGCAGACACCCCCAAGTCCGCAGCGAGTGCGCGCGTGCACACACACACACACACACACACACTGACAGTAATGGCAGCATATTCTTCAATTACATTTCTTTTTTCTTTTTTAATTTTTATTTGAGAGGGAGTATGTATGCATCTGTGCATGTGAGCAGGGGAGAGGGGCAGAGGGCGAGAGAGAGAATCCCAAGCAGGCTCCACCCCAGTACAGAGCCCGACTCAGGACTCCATCCCATGACCCTGGGATCACGACCTGAGCCTAAATCAAGAGTCCGACACTCAACCGACTGGGCCCCCCAGGCGCCCCTTTAATTACATTTCCTAACGTTTCCATAATTACAAAACCAGTATGTGAGGAGTGTAAAACTTGACTCAAAAAAAAGTAAGAACCACACGCGTTCACAGATAAGACTATGACAACAAACTTCTCAGCCTGAGGCATATACACATTTTATGCACGCAGAACTTTACAAGAGGATCCTGTTTTGCGGCCCAGATTTTCTCTCGACAAACCATGAGCATTGTTCTGGTTCAACAGAGGCTTCTCCCACCGTATGCCTCATCGGCTTAACAATAACTGCAGGAGTGGTGCCACGTGCTTAGCTCCTGGCACATGTCTAGCACCGTGCAGAGGACTTTGCATGCATCACCTCTGAAGTCTGCAAAATAATCCTTTGAGAAGGAAGCTGACCGTCAGGGAGATTAAAGTGCATGCCCAAGGCTACACAAGCGTTCCTGTGCCTGGGGACACAAGGGCCCTCACCCTCTCGCTACCTAAAGGACACATCTCATCAGCCACCTGCCTGCCAGGTCTGGCCTCCTGACTCTCTCCCTCCCTCTCTCCCTTTCTCAAGCACACTCCCCACCCTTCTCCAGCCTCCTGCAGACATACTCCAGCCCCGGCCTTGCCCCCCTGCCAACAGCTTCTCACACCCTGCCTTTCCTGAGTCCCCGGGCTCAAAGGGGTGCCCATCCAGTGGGTTCTCGGCATGTTTGGTTTCTCTGAAAAGCTCTGGATGCTGGGTCTGCTCTGCTTGTCCGGACGCTCCTGGTGCCAGGCACTGAGCTAGGCCAAGACAGATTATTTGTGGGATAACCAAAGGTGCTCTGATGCTCTCTACTGATTGCTAAATTACATTACCGGTTTGTTATTACTGCTTCTTGTCTACTCCCCTTCTCAGACCAGGCCAGCAGCTCCTCAGGAGGTGGTGGGACCACCCTGTACTTCTGGGCACAGAGGCCAGGAAAGGCCGAGCGTTAGTGAGGGGGTGGTGCCCCCCCCCCCAACTTGGAAACCAAACCAAAAGTAAACAAGCAAAGTGGCTTGTCTCCAGGAGCTTCTAGCTACTTGGCTGGCTAAGGTCAGTACATTAAACCAAGGTTTAAGATCCAGCCTCATATAGCTCATAAAAATGAATGCCAAGAATTACACAGGGCATGTTAAAAATGTTTCTACCTGCCCCTCCTTCCCCCCCCCCCCCAAATCCAGGCTCCAAACTGGCGCAAAATTGTCGGGTGTTGGCAGATTTCAGGGGTTGCAGGACTTCTTGGGGACCACGGGAGGGTGGTCTGGGGGCAGCGTCTGCTGAGCCCTGGCAGACAGTGCTGCAGGCCTTCCAAACACAGAAGTCCTTTAATCCTCAAATTGCTGTGGTGGTGTCTCCACGGGCAGAGGCCAAAACAGGCAGCCTGCCCCAAGTCACATGATGGTCAATGACAGAGGTTCAAAGGGCAGGCCAGGAAAAGAGAAGTCAGGAAAATCAGGGTGGGGACGTACTGGGGCTGCATCCTGGCTCTTAGCTGTAAGCCACTACCTAAATAAGGCCCCATTTCTGCACCCCCAGCCTAGACTCAGAGCTGGGGTGGGAAAGCTTGTTGCTGCAAAAGCACAGCCCCTGCAGCCCAACCCGAACAGAATGTGACACTCAAGGCCTCAATCTGCAGTAGACAGGGGCTCACCTGGTTTGACTGGAGCCCGGAGCCCCCTTGGCCCACCCCCTCCCACAGGAAGATTCAGAGATCCCTGGGGCCCAACAGGCCACCTCCTGTAAGAGCTTCCAGACACCCCATCACCAGATTTTTCAGAGCAGATGCCTCTGCCTGGCCTTTAGATTTGCCTTGCAATATCCCTGTCAACGTCCCCTCCCACCCCAGCCTACCCAAACTTCTACATGTCACTGACAACAGCCAACTTCTCAATAAACTGCACTTGATATGTGCCAAACAACACAGTCTACACAGCAACTCAAGCCCCTTCACAAGAACCCCATGAGAAAGTACTGTCACTCCCATTTTACAGAAGAGGAAAATGGGGCACAGAGAGGCGAAGCTCCCCACCCAGAGTTACACAGTGAGTATGTGGTGTAGCTGGGGCGGGGGGGGGGGGGGGCTCAGACCTGGGCAGTTGGCTCCCTAGTAGAAAAAGTGTCCATTCCATATTAGCAGGAGAAAGGACAAAGCTTTTATTGAGATGATCATCTCAACAGACTCAGAGAAAGCACTTGACAAAATCCAACAGCCTTCAAGATAAAAACACTGAGCAAACTAGGAATAGAGGGGAATTTCTTCACTGATTAAAGAGCATTTATAAAAACCACAGAAACATCCTACTTTGGGGTGAAAGACTGGATGCTTTCCGCCTAAGATCAGGAACAAGACAAGAATGTCTGTTCTCGCCACTTCTATTCATTCAATACCATACTGGGTGTTCTCGCCAGGGCAATTAGGAGAGAGTGAAATCAAAAGCATCCAGACTGGAAAGAAGAAGTAAAACTACCTCTACATGCAGGTGGTATGATCTTCTCTATAGGAAATCCCAAGGAATCCACACACACAAACCCCAAAAACTATGAAGATAAGCCAGTTCAGCAAGACTGCAGAATAAAAGATCAACACACAAAAAACAATTATATTTCTACCTACTAGCAATGAACAATCTGAATGTGAAATTAAGAAAATAATTCTACTTATACTAGCATCAAAAAATAAAAGCACTTAAGAAATAAACCTAACAAAGACTTAAATGCTGGAAAAGACAAAATATTATTGAAAGACATTCAGGAAGATCTCAATAGATGGAAAGACGTCCCATGTTCATGGATAAGAGGTTTAATACATTAAGCTGACAACACTCTCACACTGATCTACAGATTCAGCACAATCCCCATTAAAATCCCAGCTTTCTTTTAGCAGGAAGTGACAAGTTAATCTTTAAATTCATGTAAAAATGCAAGGGACCCAGAACAGCCAGTATTGAAATCCTGAAAAAGAATAAAGTTGGAAGACTCACACTTCCCAATTTAAAAACTAACAATAAAACTACAGTAATCATGCAGTATGGTAGTGGTACAAGATCTGACATACACATCGATGGACTAGAATTGAGACACCAGAAAGAGAGTCAACTGCTTTTCCACCAGGGAGCCAATACAATTCAACAGGGAGAACAACAGTCTTTTCAACCAATCCAAAAACTGGATATCCATGTGTGAGAGAATGAATCTGGAACCCTACCTCACACCATACACAAGAATTGATTCAAAATGGATCATGATCTAAACTGCAGATCTAAAACAATAAAAACTCTTAGAAGAAAACATGAGTGTAAATCTTCATGACCTTGGATCAGGTAATGGTTTCTTAGACACTAAAAGCATAAGCAACGAAAGTAAAAAAAAAAAAAAAAAAAAAAAAAAGACAAATCTGACATCATCGAAATTCAAAACTTTTGTGCTTCAAAGGGCACTGTCAAGAAAGTAAAAACGACAACCCACAGAATGGAGAAAAATATTTGCAAATCATGTATCTGATAATGGCCTAATATCCAAAACCTATAAAGAACTATTAACAAATAAACAATAAAAAGATGACCCAAATTTAAAATGGGCAAAGGATTTGAATAGAAAGTTCTCAACATAAGACATACAGATGGCCGGTGCGCACGTGAAAAGATGCTCAACATCATTAGCCATCAAGGAAATACACATC
This sequence comes from Panthera onca, assembly GCF_046562875.1. Taxonomy (NCBI): domain Eukaryota; kingdom Metazoa; phylum Chordata; class Mammalia; order Carnivora; family Felidae; genus Panthera; species Panthera onca. The sequence continues at coordinate 135,189,942 of NC_138344.1, forward strand.
AAAACTACAAGGAGATCCTATTTCACATCTACTAGGATGGCTATAATCAAAAAGACAGGAGGGGCGCCTGGGTGGCTCAGTCGGTTAAGCGTCCGACTTCGGCTCAGGTCACGATCTTGCGGTATGTGAGTTCGAGCGTCGGGCTCCGTGCTGACTGCTCAGAGCCTGGAGCCTGTTTCAGATTCTGTGTCTCCCTCTCTCTCTGACCCTCCCCCATTCATGCTCTGTCTCTCTCTGTCTCAAAAATAAATAAACGTTTAAAAAAAATTAAAAAAAAAAAAAGACAGGAAATAACAAGTGCTAACATTGCCAGTGGGAATGTACGATGATACAGCTGCTTTGGGAAACAGTCTGGCAGTCCCACAAACAGTTAAACACAGAGTCACAGTGTGATTCCCAGATATGCAACCAAGGGAATGGAAACCTATGTCCACACAAAAACCTGCCCAGGAACGTTCACAGCAGCACTGGCAAAAAGTGGCAACAACCGAAATGCCCCTCAACTGACGAGTGGGTAAACAAGATATGATGTGCCCATTCAATGGGGTATCATTCAGCCAGAAAAAGGAAAGATGTGCCGACACGGGCTACAACATGACCTTGAAAACTGTATGCTGAGCGAAGGAAGCTGGTCACAAAAATCCCATATTGTGTGACTTCATTCATATGAAATGTCCAGAATAGGCAAATCTGTCTACAGTGGTTGCCAAGGGCTGGCGGGGATGGGGACTGATTACAAACGGGTACATTTCTTTCTGGGATAAGGAAAATGTTCTGGCCTTAGATAATGGTGATGGTTGCACAATTTGGGGAAGATACTCAAAACTATTGAACTGTATGTGTACTTTAAAAAGGTGGATTTCAGGGGCACCTGGGTGGCTCAGCCGGTTAAGCATCTGACTTCAGCTCAGGTCATGATCCCATGGTTTGTGAGTTCGAGCCCCATGTTGGGCTCTGTGCTGACAGCTCAGAGCCTGGAGCCTACTTCAGATTCTATGTCTGTCTGTCTGTCTGTCTGTCTCTCTCTCTCTGCTCCTCCCCTGCCTGCTCTCTCTCTCTCAAAAATGAACATTAAAAAAACTTTTTTAATAAATTAAAAGGTGGATTTTATGGCATGTGCACTGTATCAACCAAAAGGAAACAACAAGAAAAATTCTCCAGCAGCAGCAGCTGCCATCTCTCAAGTGCATACTCCATGTACAGCGTCTCTTTTAAACCTGCAGCTCCCCCTCCCTCACCCCCCGTCGTCAGGTCCAGGGTGAAGTCAGACAAGGCCAAGGCAAGTGCTTCCCCCAGAGATGTTTGGGGTCCAGAGGAAAAGCAGAGACGAGACACTTCCAGTGAATGGGCCACATCTAGCATTAGGCCAGACAGCCCCAGTTTTCTGAAATCTCAGGCTGTGATGTGAAGCGGGGCCCAAGAGAGGTGGCACCAGGAAGGAGGGGCACACGCACACCGTCACGGTCTTCCCCCCTTCTCCCAACTTGGAGCCTGCTGACCACACTCTGAGCAGCAGGCACCACTGGGTGCCCACCCTGCTCTTGCTCCAGGGGTAGGTCTGGGACTGAGACTGGCCAATCACACTGCCAAGAAGGACCCATAGTCAGAGCTCAGTCACCAGCAAGAGGCAGCACCGGGTGAAGGCAGTCTTGAGCCTGCAGGGCAGAGGCTGGAAGGGACCACTGTCCACACCAGGCCATGGCTACTCCACGCCCCAGGCCTGTTCCTCTCTGGACTCGAGTACAGGACACGACGATGTCTTTACTGCTTGAACCAGGATCATCCTGCGTGTCCGGGAAATCACACTGAATTAGAAACGACTACGGTTCCTATTTTGGGGTCAACAACCATTCGCCACCAGTGGCAAGATACGTGTCGTGTTGGGGCTCTGCTAAATCATAGGAGCCAGAAATACAGCACTTAACAAACAGACGTGCCCACCCGCATAGAGCTTACACTCCCAGACAGCAAACCAGGCTGCTAAGTGAGATGCACCCCTAGATGGTGCTGGTGGCGTGCCGCAAAGGGGTGCCAGCAGAGCAGGGGCGAGGTCAGGGAGCAAGGTCTTGCTGAACAGAGACAAGGGAAGGTGAGCAGGTGGCAAAGGCGATGCATCTGGGGTCAGTGTGCTCGTGCTCCCGGGGGGGGGGGGGGGGGAGGGGGACAGGCCGCGGTAGCATCAGAGCCAGCGCCCTGATGGCAGCTGGCACGGCGGCCCCGCCTCGCAGGGCATGGCAACAGCAGAGGGTTCCGCCAGCTCTCCCGTGGGAAACTCGCAACATCACCAGCAGCTCTTCTCCCCCAAAGAGAGACTGAAGACTTTCTAGAAGTCAGCCCTGGGAGCCCGGGAGGCTATTTCTGGTTCCCAGAAAAAGGCTACTGTTGCTTATTTATCTATCATCTTTATTTCTGGATGGGAGCTGGAAAGAGGCTTTTTTTAGTCGGATGGTGGGTTGTGTTCTGTTCAGAGCCAAAACGTTAGCCCCTGGGAAACTGAAACAGCGCCGTCCTCCCTCGTCTGCCACCCTCATCACAGAATGTGAAGCTGGAGGCCCTCAGAGATGAGCGAGTCCCAGCCATGTGTCCACACGTCTGAAGAGGAAAGAGAACAGTTCAAGGCCACACACAAGTTACCGGCAGACCAAGGGTGAGAGCCCAGGCGTCTTGAGTCACACTCGGCCTCACTCTGCCAGGTGGCCACGCTCTTATCTGACTACAGGCAGCTGCTACAGAACTACCAAGAAGGTAAAAGACCAATGACAAACAGGTGGATATAAGAGGACAGCTAGGGGTGAGACGGCACTCTGAAGCCTGACTGTGAACCTGGGGTAAATTGCTCATCACCTGTAACCTTTGGCAAGTTGACTAAACTCTGCTGGGCCTTATTCTCTTCATCTGTAAAATGGGAGCACTGTCTCCCTGGAGGGTTGTCGGGAGCCCTGGTACGTAACAGGTACCCCGCAGTGGCAAGGCCAGCTGGGGACACCCACAGGGGAGCAGGCCGATGCTGCACATGGCCACTGGTCCATGTCCGGCCTCTTGGGGCGTGTCGGGTGCCGGGCCCCGACCTCACTTGCTCTCTCGTGCACCCAGCGTGGTGCTGGCAGAGCAGTCTGTCCTCCCGTGGCTGTGAAAGACATCTTGGCAGAACCCTGGTGGTAGTGGAGAGACTGGGCACAGCTGTAATGGGACCCTGTCTTGGTTCCCTTCTCTTGGACAGGTGTAATTTCTTCACCCAGGCAGTATCTGATGCAAAGACCACCCAAGGGCAGGGACAGTCTCCGAGGACATGCAGGGCTGGAAGCCTCTGAAGCTTCTGTGGCAGGCAGGGCCCCACGAGTGAACAACGCCCAGGAGTTAGGGCTGGGCAGAGGGGAGAAGAGGCGGCAGGCAGCCAAGGAAGGGGACCCAGGGGGCCAGGAGCCTGCTGTGTGGCCCAGAGCAGTGGGACGACATCAGGAAAGTGTGCCAGAGGAAATACCTATCTTTGCCAGCTCTTGTCTCCCTCTCTAGAAGGTCAGTTCTACAAGGGCAGGCAGGAGCTTCTAGGTTTTGTTCACAGCCATAGCCCAGTGCCTAGAACACTGCCTGGCCCATAGTAGCTGCTCAACAAACACTTGCCGAGTGAGTGATCTGACCTGTGGCGTGAAGGGGTCACTGTTGCCTAAGGCACAAGGCTGGCTCCTCGGGCGTCCGGGGCACATCTGGACAGACACGGGGCATGTGGTCGGCGTGTCAGGGCACCACCTGACCCACGTTCTGTACCCAGCCTGCGCACAGGCCTCTTGCCATCATGTCGTCACACCCCTCCACCTCCGGGCTTGTTCCACTTGGAAACAAGAAAGCAGTCACATACATCCCTGCTCAGCCTGGCCTTGCGCCCTCTGAAGGACATCCCCTGCACAAGCATCCTCTTTACCTACTTTGCTACGACTGTGATCGGACTTGCCTTCTTAATTCTGATTTTCCCAAACACCGGTGCTGCCGCTGTCTTCCTGTGACTTCGCGTATCCTGGTTACCTGACTGGTGACGTTTCCCCTGAAGTCATTTACATTTGTGCCAATGTTTCTCCACCAGACGTGGCTTCGATGAATGTGTCTCACATAAGGATTTGTGCTTGTGGTGAGCCACTTCCATTGGCCAAATTCCCAGAAGTCACTTTCGGGGTCCACGGGAATCGCCGTTTCTGCGGTAACTGTTGGGCAACACTGAGCCGTTTCCCAAGAGGACTGCAGGTCTTTGCTGTGGCACCTGCAGTGAATGGTCTCGACCATGCCCTGTCAGCCCTGGGTAGCCCTACTTTCAGAAATCCGGGAAGTGCCTTTAGGAAGGAGGACAGTGGGTGACGTGGGCAACAATGCCATCGCTGCACACATGGTCACTCGGGGGCCAGCGGGCCGCCTGGAACAGTGAGCAGGGCACGGAGACCGTGAGGCTGGCGTGGGGAGTCACTAGAGCAAAAGCTCTGAACTGAGGCCTGGAGACCAGTGTGCAATCCCAGCGGCTTCCCTGGGCCCCGGGCTCCGGACCGGCAGAATGGGAGTCATAACGAGCCGGCCCTGTCCACGCGCTGGCGCCGCAGTGAGAACCGAGGACACGGAAAAAGTGCCGTGGAGCCCACACAAGGCCAGGCAAAGGAGCCGGCCGTTCCAAGGGCCCCGTCCTGCCATCTGTTCACACCTTCCTCGCACAGCTCCGGGCCCAGGTGCCACCGTGAGCCGGGTGGTGGCCAGGGCCCTTGGCCGCCCCCTGCTCCAGACAGGGACAGAAGCAGAGGCAACAGAAGCACCCCAACCCCGTGGCGTGCTGGAGGCAAGGCCAGGAGAAAGCGCGTGACTCGGAGTTCCAGCCAGCCGACCGGGGCTCCCCAACCCGCGGGAGAGCTGGGCTGCCGACGGGGCAGCGCCCCCAGGCCGGGCGCTAGGAAGCACGTGGCTCAGGAGGCAGACCTGTAACTGCGTCCTGGAGAGACAGGGAGGGCTCCACAGGAGGAGGCCACGCCCGTGGGCCCTAGCCAAGGCGGGAAGAAGTTTCCATCTGGACAAACCCTCTTGCCTCAGCCAGAGCGGCCGCACCGACTCAGGTCCACCTTGCGGGCAGAACGTTGGCTCTGGGAGGGCAGGGGCTTCCTCCATCGCGTTCACGGCCCGACCCCAGTGAAGGGGCGGATGAGTGAACCAAGCAGACACTGGCCTGGGCTCCCACCTCTCCCAGCCCAAGAGAAGCAGCCCCTATCAAAGCTCGGTTCCCACAGGACCAGCAGCATCTCGTCCCGGGGTCCTGCACACCACCCCCAGATGCTGCCTCTCAGAGCCGGGCTCCGTCCTGCCTCCCTGAGCCACTCCCCATGCCCAGGGGCCCATGTCCCAGGGCGGGACATGGTCTTATGCAGCACTGTCACTGGCAGAGCAGGCACAGGAAAAGGTTCAGGGGCAGACGGGTCGGGTTCCCACTCCATTTTCTCAGAGCTGAGGAAAAAACAGTGCCCTGATGTCCCAGGCCCGGAGCCTTGCACATGCTGGTCCCCCAGCCCACCAAATCCTTTTTCCTAGCCCCTTCTCGGCCTGATGAACTGCTGCCTGTCCTCCTAGCCTCGTCAGGCCACCTTCTGTGCATCTAGGAAAAGGGTCCTTCTGCTGGCTCATCTCTTGGTGACTAATGATGTGCCGAACTTGGCACAGACTGGGCGCCCCTGGACAGTCCGCAGGAGACACAGGCTACCTGGGTTTGAATCCCAGCTCCACCTCATGGGAGCTTTGTGACTCTGGCCAAGCAACTTTAACTCTCTGCCTCAGTTTCCTCACTAGAAGATGAGGGCAACAGTACCTACTTCACAGGGCTGTCCCCCACCCCCCATGAAACGGTCCGTAAGTACAGACTATATGTCCATACCTCGCCATAGTTGCAACAAACCTTTTTTATTTAACAAGAAATAAACTGTGACTAATACAGCTAAATTACAGATTACCAAGCGTGAGTGGCAGAAGTGAGGTGTGTTGGGGAAGGGAAGGCAGATCATATGCCAAATACATACCCCGACATGTCCACCATGACGCTCAGGGCCAGGGCAGTCATGGAAGACTGCCTGGAGGAGACCGTTACCACACATGGGGGCCCAGAAAGCAAAACGTGACAGCGATGATGAGCATCGATTCTGCAGCTGAGAGCCAGCCCAGTCCCTGCAACCTGTGCCACCCAGGCCAGGCCAGTGACCCTCTCTGACCCTTTCCCTCATCCGTAAAATGGGAAAGCAACACTGCCCACCTCCAAGCTGTTACAGACACTTGGTGAGGCCATACACACGACGGGCATCTGAAAACACGTGAGAACCGGAGTTGGCCCTGTTTCTCTAGACATACCACCCTCCTCAGGGCATCTCTGCAGGCGCTTTCCCTCTGGGAGGGGAGGCACCACCCCAGGGTTGGGGCAGCTACAGTGGCCTCAGCCCGTCCTCCTGGGACCCTGACCAAACAGGTGCTGTGGACGAGCACTGGGGCTCCTTCCCAGCTGCCTGACTCCATGATCCTGGAGTCTGTGAACCAGGGAACCCCCTTCTTGGTACCTTCACCCCCATCACCATCTTCTCCCCACAGCTTCTGCTCTCCCCACAAACCACTGGACTTCTGGCACCTCGCCCGCCTTATTCACCATCTAACCCAAACCACACATCGCTATCAGATCCTGGGTCATCTTTCTAAAGCTCCCACGTGTATACTGAGGCTATTCTCAGCTCAAGAATTGTCCATGGCTGACTCAAGTGGAAGTCCAAAGCCCTTCCAGGCTTCTGCAACTTGCCCCTGCTTACCTTCCTGTTACGGGTTGAACTGTGCTCCCCCACAATCCATTTGCTGAAGTCCCAACCCCCCGTTCCTCTGAACATGACTGTATTTGGAGACGGGGCCTTTAGAGAAGTGATGACGTTGAAACAAGGTCATCCGGGCGGGCCCTAATCCAATCTGACTGGTGTCCTTATGAGAGGAGATTAAGACACAGACACGCACAGGGGGATGACCATGTGAGGACACAGGGAGAAGGCGGCCACCTACGAGCCAAGGAGCCAGGCCTCTGAAGGAACCAGCCCTATGACACCTCGATCCTGGACTTCCAGCTTCCAGAACCATAAAGTTCTGTTGTTGAGGCTGCAGGTCTGTGGTGCTTAGCTGGGGCAGCTCTAGCCAACTAATGTACTTCCTAAGTCCTCCCGCAACACAGAACCCAAGATCCTTGCCAGCTAAACCCTGGCTCCTGGCGGAGCTCTCACTGTTCCCCACACTCACCTCTGGGATGCCCCTCCTCCCACCACTTGGCCATGACCCACTCATCCAGTTCCCCTGTGCCCTCGAGAACAAGCGGTCTCCCACTGATACCACCTCCCGGCAGTGTCTCACCCAGAACCTTCCACCAGCAGCCTCGCGTGTTCCAGCACCACCGCTCTCCTGCCCTGCTACCTTGTCTGATTGCTCATGTCTCGGACCCTGTTATATTTCCACAGGTTTGGGGTTTGGCTCAGGAACCAGGCAGTACGTTCCTTGGGGTCAGGATCCAGCCTTCCCCCACTCCAGCACTGCTCTGAGGTGGCAGCAAGAAACATCTCTCTGGCAAGTGCACATGTGTGAGATGAACCGGGAGACAGAATAAAAGTGAGCTGTGAGCACTGGAAACAACACAAAGGGGGTGGCCTGCAACTCCCCAAGCGGCCACTATGTGGCGCCGCTGGTCTGGGACAGCCCTGATGACTGGCATTGGGCTGGAAGGGGTAAAGCCCTGAGAGCCTGGCCTGCCAACCTGCAGGCGCCACTGTCCGTGACTCATTTAGTGCTTGACTGTCCAAAGTCACTTTCCCTCTGCCGGTAAGCTGTTAGGGGCCAGAAGCCACATGCTCTTGAATTCTAGGCAGGGAAAGATGCTCCGAGCATTCTGGGTAAACCAAGTTTCAGCCTGACAGCAGCTCTGAAGATAATCCGAAGGGCTCTTTGGCTCATGGTGATGGCAGCCCCCCTGTAACTTGGAACAGTCGAGTCACAGGCATGTGGGGGTGGGAGAGCTGCGACAGGCCCGGGCTGGGAGCCCAGGAAGGGCCCAGAAGACAGGCCCATGGCTGAGAGGAAGTGGATGTGGGAACCGGTCTCTGATCTGGAGCTGAGCCTGGGCCTGCAGAGGGCATCCCTGTCCTTGGCACAACTTCCTGCTGTCACTGCCCAGAGCACAGTGTCCTGTCCACCTGGCCTGGCCAGGAAGGGCTCCGGCACTATCTGAGCAACCGTTTGCCCTTCCCCAGGCAGCACTCCGTCCTCACCTCCCCAGTCTCCTGGGCGAGTCCTCTCCTAGGACGTCCTCACTGCCCATGTCTCCAACCACCTGCCACCCCTCCATCAGCTAAGTCAGAATCTGTTCTTCCTTGTTGCCGATTCCCGCCAGTTATGCCTACGAATGGTCCCTTGAGCTGTCCTCTCTGTCCCTGAACACCTACTTCCCCAGTTCATTCTGCATTGTTTATGGCAGGTGACTCACCTCTCCCTGTACCCTGAGGGCCCCTTGGATTTGTTGGGGGGATTTGAGTTGCGTTTCAAAAGGGTGGAAACAATTGGACGGCAGTGACATCATCGTGCGTATCTTCACACCATTCATAGCCTCGGATGAGATGAAGCCGAAACAATATGTTTTGTTTGGTTTAAGACCGTTGCAGCCCTCGAAGCCGGCATGCCCTGGGGATGTGGGGACTGGGGAGCCTGACTCATGGAAACCACCTGGAAATCTGCCAGGACTCCGGGTCAGTCCCAGGAGAAGCGGTTCCTCCTCCTCCTCCTCCTAGCCGGTCCCTCGTAGCCTATGGGTATACACACTAGTGGGCCAAGTGCCTGGGTTCCAATCCTAGGGCCCCTGGCTCACCCTGAGCTGCTTCTCCGTGCCTCAGTTTCCACATCTGCAAGATGGGGATAACAGCGGTAGCTACCACACCAAGGACCACTAGGAGGACTAACTAAGACACCGTGAGTTACCGTGCCGGGACCACAGGTAGTAAGCAATAAGCAGCAGGAGACATGGCTTCACTGCTGTTACCAGTCACAGCTGGGGCTGCTCTCCTTCCTCCCCGAGGTCCAGCCAACACCCCAGGGTCCAGGCCGAACCTACGACAGAGCTGAGGGCTCCTCAGGAGCTAGGACTGTCTCAGGACTACTAGGCACAGGGCAGGGGTGCCCTCTTCCAGCAGCTGCTGTGGGACAAGAGAGGAAAGAGGGCCCTGCTCACATTGCCCAGGCACCGAGGAGCTCAGCTGGAGCCAGAGGGCAATCGAGGCTGACAGGGAGAGCGGCCCACAGGGAACCGCGTCCCTGAAAGGCAGGCAGGACTGGGTGCCGCTCATCAGTCCAGTTTATCCAGAGCAGCTGAGGGAAGGAAGGGCGTGACACCTCAAAGGGCCTGTGAGGACAGTGGGTGTGAGGGAAGGCCCGCCAGGGCTCCTTCTGCCCAGGTCACCGACCACACAGACCAGGCAGGGGCCGGGAGGCTAACGGGCACAGGGTCGGGCCCGGGCGGCATTCCTCCCCAGGACGCCCGAGGGGAGCAGCAGGGGAAGTGAGGGGAGAAGTGGCACCTCCTGAGAAGGAGGGGGGGGGTTGTGCTGTCTCCTTCCTGCTCACACAGAGCAGAGGGGAAAGCTGGGGTGAGGGAGGCCCGGCAGGAGTGACGGGTGGAAGCTTTGCCTATACCTCCCACCACACCCACCCCTGAGCTCTGGACAAAACAGATTTCGCTCAGTCTCTCACACAAGCTCCCACCTCTGGGCTCACGCCCCAGCATGTGCCTCCCAATCCTGGTACCCAGTCACCCCTGACAGGCCTGGGGGACCGCCTTGCTCACCTCAGTACACGTGGGGCCTGTCCTAGAGCCGAGAACGCTGCAGGCCTGCCCTGGCTATGCTCTGCGGAAAGCTGCGCGGGCCTGCAACGCGGCTCCTTCCACCGAGAGGTGGACCCAGGCAGGCGCACACAGCCCAGTGCCAGGTCTCAACTCATGGGATTCTCCTAGCAGCGCTATGCACAGATCACGACCGTCACCTCCATTGTGCATGGAAGGACACTGAGGCCCCGGGAGGGTACATTCTGTCCTCAGGGCCGAAAGCCAGTATGTGGCAGAGCCAGCTTCCACGCAGGCAGCCTGGCTCCACGGCCATGCCCTCAGCGCGGCAGCCTAAGTGGAACCTCACTGCCCTCCTCTCCTCAGTCCCACTAAAGGTCTCTGGGCCTAGAGGGAGTTAGAGAGGCGTCAAGCTGGCTATGCGTCCCCAACACTGTGTGACTGGATATCCCAGGCTGCCTGAGTATGTGCGACCTTGAGGAAGTTCCTCACCCCTCCGTGCCTTGGTTTCCTGGTCTGTAAAATGGGGGTAAGAACAGTCCTCAGTCCTGTCTGTGGGCCTGCTGCCAGGATCAAACGAACTGACCTACAGACACTTCAAACAGAAACTGGTACGAAGTGACAGATCCCGCCATCCCTCCACCTTGAGTACTGGTGCGGTTACTCGAAGGGCTACCATTTGAAAAAGTCTAAGATCACCTCAGTGAGCCCAGCACTGCTCTGCATGGCCCGACAAGGCCCCTGGGGAGAGGGAAAAGCAGGGAGTGGACGTGGAAGAACATCGCGCCTGCGTTTTCCTGCCTGGAGACAGTGCCATTCACGCCGAGCATTAAGGGAGACGGAGCCTCCTCGTCCATCTGTCCACCGAGACAGAACTGGGACTCTTAAAGCGGACCGGCAGCCAACATGCGGGCCATCTCCCGGAGGGCCACCACTCTCCCCTCGGCAGAGCGCTCGGCTTCGAGCAGCATCCTCAGGCTCAGAAGACAAGGTCAGATGTGAGCTGTCAGTCCCCAGCAGGATCAGAAAAACAGCGACGTCAGCAACGGGCCGAGAGAACATGAGACAGACGAAACGTTCACAGGCCTGACAGTGTTCTCAGCCACGGCCAGAGCTTTCTGAGGCAGCGGAGTGAAAACTCCCTGGCAGTCTTCTCCAAAGGCGGCCTCGCTGACGTGGGTCCTTGACTTGACTGTCGTTTGGAGCCAGTGGGTGGAGGGCACTCTTCACCAGCGGCTGCAGCCCCTACGCTGCTCCCTGGAGGCTCTGAGGGCCCCAAAGGCCTTGCCGCAGCTGCTACCTCCCTGCCCGCAGCTTGAGCCTCAGGCTCTCTGGCTACAGGTGAGTGGTCGGGGTGGTGGCGGGAGGAGGGGGCAGACACTGGAAGATGTGGAATCAGCCCGAAACCGAGGGAGGGGGGTTGTTTGTGGGCAGGGACAGAGAGAAAGAAATGCCACAGCTCGGACATCTCCCGGTCTGACACCGCCCTGGTCAGCTGGATGAGCAGTTTCCTCCCATCTGACTTAGCTAATGACCTGCTTCATCTCCAGGGCCCAGAGTGCTGTTTGCACTGGGACGTTCACAAAGCCCCGGAACAGAGGAGCCAGACACGGGCCCAGGCAGAAACACGGACATTCCTGAGCCCTATTCCAGCTGATGGAAACGGCTGCTGGCAAAATGTGGATTAACTCCATGGCAGCTGTTTCCAGTGATTTATGGCCCCTTCCGGACCGAGGCAGACACTCGCTGCCCCCACTCAGCTCCAGCTCCCAAAATGCAGCAGCCTTTTTTTGTTTTCAAGACGTTTCAAAAATAATGTTTAAAGTGCTCTCTCTGGAAGCTCATATTCTAAAAGCAGAACAGAAAATGTTAGCTTGGCCCCAGTGCAAAGATGAAGCTTCCATCGATGAAACAGTCTATATTTTAAACAAGGAGACAACTTCCTTAATCCAGAAAGGATGGCAACCAATCAAGAAGAAGAAGACCACCAACCCAACAGAGAAGTGAGCAAATAAAGAGACTCACACATAGAAGAAATGCAAAGGGCCAATAAGCGTATAAAGAGATGCTCTATCAGGGATGCCTGGGTGGCTCGGTCGGTTAAGCGTCCGACTTCGGCTCAGGTCATGATCTCACGGTTCGTGAGTTCGAGCCCCGCGTTGGGCTCTGTGCTGACAGCTTAGAGCCTGGAGCCTGCTTCAGATTCTGTGTTTCCGTCTCTCTCTGCCCCTTCCTCTCTCTCTCTCTCTCTCTCTCTCTCTCTCAAAAATAAATTAACATTAAAAAAAAAAGAGAGATGCTCTATCTTGTCAATGACAGAAGAAATGCCAATTAAGATAGGTATCATTTCCCTGGACGATGGGCACAGGAGAGTGACATTTACTCAAACTTTTTGAAGAACAATCCAGCGGTACCTGCCAATGTGAGAGCAATGTTTACAAAAATCTCTCTCTGAGGAATTCTACTTCTAGGAATTAATGTTAGAGAAATACGCAAAAATCTATGTTTACTACAGCCCGGTTGAATAAAAAAAAATTAAACTGGAATGTCCTTATGAGCTCAATATAATCAAGCAAATTATGATTCTATCAATCATGTGCTGAAATATTATGTTGCCACCAAAAATGAGCCAAGCAGACCTATCTCCCTCATCTTTCATGGGCCATGGAAAGAAGCCAAGATACATACTAAGTAGGGGAAAAAACAAGTTTTATGAGAACACGTGTAGTATGATTCTGCTTCTTTTCTTCTTTAAAGTACATACATATATTTGTACGTGTATGAGAAGGGTCTAGAAGGATGGATTCCACACCGTTAAAAGCAGCTGCCTCTGGGAAGTGAGTCACCAACAACCAGGGCCCTGCCTGTCGATATGGAGGGAATTCAAGGTCAGGTTTGTGCAGAGTTGGAGGTGAGCAGCACCCAGTCTGGGGATTCTTAAAGTGTGGTGGGCAGAGCAAGCCTTTCACCAGAAGCCCTACAGAGAGGAGCAGGAGGGCCTACAACCGCCTGGAGGGGGAAAGCCGAATACTGCCATATTCCATTGATTCTAAGACATGTGTTTTTTCTTTTTTCTTTTTCTTAAATTTTTTCAAGTGTTTATCCATTTTGAGAGAGGAAGAGAGCGAACAGGGGAGGGGCAGAGAGAGAGAGAGAGAGAGAGAGAGAGAGGGAATCCCAAGCAGGCCCCACACCATCAGTGCAGAGCCAACGCAGGGCTTGAACCCACAAACCATGAGATCATGACCTTAGCTGAAATCAAGAGGCAGACACTTAATTGACTGAGCCACCCAGACGCCCCTAAGACATATGTTTTTTCATTTTCCATCTCTGAGGTTGAGATGTGTCTCATCATTGATGCTGTATCACAATTTAATTAGCACTTGCCCCCTATTTGTGGGATATAAACTACCACTATATCTTACCATCAGTGGTGAAATTCATCACACCACCCTCCAGAAGACTCGAGAGTTAAAGTGACATATTAAAGGCTCTGAGAAGTCCTGTGGCAAAGAACTTTCTCCAATGCAATCCCCTTTCTTCTTCCTTAATTCTCATCTTCACCTTTCTCTTTACTTACAAATGAGAATATGCTAGGGCTCCACAAAGTGTCCTCTTATGGATGTCTGCAAAAGCCCTGGTTTGAAGAGGGGCATGCTTATTTTTAAAAATTCGATATAATGACCATTTGGCAAGTACCACAGTAGCAACACTTGTCATCAAGAACCATCAATGGTTCTAAAATAGCAGGCAAAAGTATGACGAGAAACAGGGTGTCTGCAAAGGTTATAAGATAACTGCTAATTACAGAGAAAAATAGAAATGAACAGTAGAGAAACGTGACACACAGCACTCCGACCAAATGATCAGTTAACCAGATAGAACACACAGCAACGTCATGCCCTCCTGATAGACAGGATGTGCAAAGGAGGGCACAGCATTGCTGGTGTGGCGTTCCTGCCCAAAACGCAGAATGTCAACCGAATCCCGTTAACACTGGAAAACATCTGATAGACCCAAAGTGAGGCTGGCAAAATAAATGGGCAGGGCTCTTCCAACCTGCCCGGGTCACGGAAGACAAACAGCCTGAAGCCCTGCCCCAGATGGGAGGAGACCACAGACAAGAACGACCAGGAGAAGGGCAGCGGTGAGGAAGCTGGTGAAACTGTTAATCAATGGCATTGCTACTGAGGTGAATTCCCGGGCTTAGAGAACTGTATCACAGTCACATGGGTGTTGACACAAGCCACAGCTGTGGAAGGGCATAAGGAAACTTAGTGTACCATTTTTCGCAACTTTTTTGGTAAATCTAAAATTACTTAAAAATAAAAAAAATACACTAAAAACTGTATAATGTGAACTTAACCATAGAACTATAATAACTGATAAAAAAAAAAAGGCAATGGAAACAGGACAAAAGCCTTGAGTGTGCTACATGAGGGGGTCACCCTGAAAATTCTTGTTTGGGGGAAATAAACCCAGGCGACGCATTGACAAACATGGGGCTGGGTGTTCGGGGAGGATGGAAGCAGAGGGGAGCACTGCCCTGGAGGGGCCTGGTCTCGTGGGGGTCGGAAGGCCCACAATCCAGCTCACCAGCACAAATCTAGTGCTAAACAGAAGAGAAAGAACTCAAGATTGGCAGGGTCACAATGCACATGGTGTGGTCTGAAACCACAATGCAGTGTCACCCAGAATTACGGTCTATTGAGTAAGCCTTCAATGCATAATCATGTTTCATTCTCACAACCACCCTATGAGGAAGGTGCTACTATGATTATCCCCATTTTACAGATAGGAAAACGCAGGCTCGGGACAGTTAAATAACTTGCCTAAATGCACACAGCTAATGTAAAGACAGCATCCGAACCCAGGCAGTCTGACTCGTGATGCTTCTGAGGAGATTGCTACAGAGGTGTGGGGCCCATGGAAAGAGTACCGAGTGGTGCTGGCTCAGTCCTACAACTTCTCTGGGTCCCTTTCCTCATCTTAAAGATATAGAGAAGAGCAGCTTTGGAGGCACTGAGAGCTCAAGATCTCTTTCAGCTGGAAAGATACAAAGTGGGCCTTACATTCACACTAAAGTGTAAATGACTAATATCTGATACTTTCGGATCAACGTGACCAACAAGTATGTTTTGAGTATCCGTCTGCCCTACTATGTCTCAGGGAAAAGACGTTGAGATTTCTTATTGTGGGTGCTGGGAGACTCTGAGTGTGATGGGGGATGTGGGGCAGGTTCCTGGGAGTCTCAAGTCTGCAGGGGTTGGTCATCACAACAAGGGGAAAGAAACTCCAGAAAAGGGAGCCAGGGTCTCAAAGACAAACAGCATCTCGCTCACCAACTGGCCCTGGGGGGAAGCCCTGCATATTCAGGGAAGAAAGGACCGGCCTGGAGGAGCCATCAGAGCCTGGTGGGGTCAGTCAGGAGGGGTGGAGGGGTGTGTCTCGGGGTCAGGAGGAGACAGTGGGGTCTGTGTGCCAGCACACGAGCAAGAAGCCTGGTATCTCATCCAGAGATACTGGGCTAGATGGAGCTGGAGGGAGGCACCCGTGGGGGAAGGGGCTGCCCCTGCCTGGCTGCTATAGTCCCAAAGGCTTGGAAGGTCCAGTGAGAAGCTCTGAGGGCACAAACAGGAAAGTTCTTTCCAAGAACGGACCTGAGTCTCCTTGGGAGGCTGCAAACCAGCCACCATGAGAGCCCACTTCACTCCCGGAATCTCTCCTTGGAACCTCCAGTCCTGTGTCCTAGACTGTGGCAGAGGAAGTGAGGAATTTGGCAGAGGACTGCCAAAGAGAGGTCAGCACCAGCATGGAGGGGGCAGGCACCCCTATCAGGCCGCCATGGCAGCAGGAAGGCAAGGTGGGGAGCTGGGTGCTGGTCTGCTGTCATTCGGTCAGACCATACCAGCTCTGGGACTCTGGCTTCCGGTATAACTGCAGAAAACAAGAAGTGAGGGGACACCTGCACCCTCCCCACAAAGGGAAATCACTGCATCTCCACGTCCCTGACCCAGTAAGACCAGCCCCTGGGCCCCGGCACTAGGAGGCCTGGACCTTGAGAGCTCTGAGGCAGAAGCTGAGTCTGTTTCCCCAGGGAACAGGGGCCGCTGCCCTCCGGGCACAGCCCTCAGCCTTCTGGAACGCAGAATGTGTCAAGATGGAGGCTGCTGAAGAGCAGGCTGGGGTCTGTGCATTCCCCAAGGTACCTGTCATCTCCCCGCTGCAGGTAGGCCAGGGTGGGGAGACACAAAGGAAACAGCTCTCGGGCGGGAGGAGAATGAGCAGGCCTAGGCCTGTGGGGGGGCAGGCGGGGACAAGCAGTGAGCAGACGTGAGCCAGTGGGAAGTCCTCCCGTGCTCTGAGCTCTGCGGTCTCCACTGTGAGCCCGTCTGGCAGGGCCAACACCCTCAGGATTCCTGCGGGTGATACAGGGCCTCACTTCAGAAGGGGACCTCTGAGGGCTGAGGATGAGCCGGCAGGCAGGTGGGTGGAGCAGAGAGAGACACAGAGTCCCTGCAGGGCCGGATGCCCGGACAGCAGCAGAGGTGAACCCTGGCCCCAGGGTTCAGAGAACCCTGGCCCCAGGCCTCAGAGAATCAGCTGCAAAATGCATCTGGTGTAGGAAGGAGGCTCGGTTTTGGGAGTCGGCACAGGGCTCGACGTGAAGACTTCTGAAACCCTCCCCTCTCTCAGCCTCCACTTTCTCATTGCTGAGAGGATTCACCACGAGGAGAGGAGGAGCTGCCCGCCCAGGGCCAGGCATGGTCCTCAGTACTATCCTCAGCATCTACCTCCTCTTGGCAGGTGACAAAGGGAGGCTCACCAGGGCACCGCCAAAATGCCACTAGGTCCAGGCCCAGGCCCCACCTAATGCTGGGAAGGTGCCTACCTCGGCCGGGCCCACAGATGGTGCTCTACCCACCATCCTGCTCTGGCGACCCTCTGCCTCGATCTGAACATGGGGTCTCTACCTGGGTCACAGGAAGCAGACGACATGAAAAATGAGGACAGTGTTTCTCCCACATGCCCCCAAGTCCAGGAGGGAAACCAGGAGCCAAGCACCCACCCAAAGCCCCCACCGCCACCCAAGCTTGTAGAAGCTGTGCCATTTGCACAGCCACCTGCTCCAGGGGTTTGCCCAGGCCCGGCCTGGTGCTCTGTCCCCTTGGCCTCAGCGCTGTGGGTCAGGCTGGCTGACACTCAAGGGAGACACAGGCAGGCAGGCACCGTAAGGCCTCCTGTGAAGCCCACTCAATACGTATGGAGTGTTTATTTGGCAGGCTGTTTCAAAACTCCAGCCTCCTGCACAAAATCAGGCTGGAAGCTGGCTGACTCGGGGCTGACAGTCCTTGGGGTGCGCTCACTCCTGTCCTCCTTGTCCTCGACTCCAGGCCCCGCCACCCACTACCAGTTTCTGCCACATGCCTCCCGCCTAGAACCTGGGCGCCCAGCAGGACCAAGGAGAGGGAGCCGACGGCATGGGACACCCAACTCTGGGCCACCCGCACTCGCTACAACGAACAGGGCCCGACCCGCTGCACACTGGCCCCCAGGGAGGTGAAGGCAACCCCTCGGTAAAGATGAGCAAACGACTCAGAGGGAACCAGTGACTGCGCAGGCCCAATGAGGGGAGCTGAGCCCAGTCTGTCGGGACCAAAGCCTGTTCTTTTCCACCACCGTATGTGGCTGCTCTCAAACCGAACAGACAGGACTCCCGTTTCCTCCGGAACTCTGGGGCACAGAGCCTCAGTGACCGTTTCAAGCAGAGCTGCTCATTTCTCGGTGGAGTGGGCCCCAGGGACCTTCTGGGGTCGGTGTCACCTCCTGAACAGCAGAGGGCACCCAAGAGTGCCACCAGCTGGCAGTCCCAGCAGAGCCCCTCTCTGTGTCCATCCAGGCCTCTGCCTCAGTGAGTCCGTGTCAGGGACGGGGTGTCGGTCCGTGTCGGGGATGGCGCGGGAGGAGCAAGCAGTACACCCAGGGTTTCAGGGACCAGCAGCTGAGAGCACAGACGGATGGCGCTCAGTTCAGATCCCAGCTCTGCCCCGCAAAGTAGTTCTGTGGCCTGAACTGACAAGCCCACGCACTTCAGTGTCGAACCTTTCTCATAGGGTCACTGCGAGGGTTAAATTAGCTAAAGTGCTTCGAACAGTGCCTGGTCTGCAGGAAGGGCTGCCTCAGTGCCCAAGCCCCGACAGAGGAAGCTCAGAGAGGAAAGCGACCTGCTCAGGTCACAAGGCAGGGAGCACAGGCAGATCGGAGCCCCGAGCCTTGACCCCAAGCCCCTTCCCTGGCCTCTTCTTTCACACCCACAGGCCTGTGCGCCCCCCAGCTCCACCACACCCCTCCCCCGCTGGCCACCCTCACCCAACCGAGGCTCTGTGGGGAATTATTCCTCCAGGCTCTGAGGAATGTTCCTTTCTCTTCACTTGCCATCTAGATGACTCCATTTTCAATCCAGCTTCCCAATGGACTCCAAGAGGAGCCCTGATTAATTTCCCATAAAACCACAGGCAGAATTGCTCCATCCGTGGTGTGCACCTCCCTCTCCAGGGAGGCCTGGAGTCCCGATGGCCATCTGTCACCTCCAGAGCACGTCACCCATCACCCACAGCTGTCATCAGCTCTGAAGGGTCTCCTGAGCCCTCTGTCCCGATACCCTCCATCAGCCACTGCCCCCACCCCACCCCTGACTCCCGGGGTCAAGAAGACAAGCCTGTGTCATCCAATCACAGACCAGCTTGCTCTCGTATCGCGTTGGCCAGTTCAGGAGCCAGCCAGAGCCTTGCCCAGAATTGCTCAGCTGGGGTGGCAGAGCCAGGCCTGGGCCTCGGGGTTTCCATCTCAAAATCTTGGCCCTGGGCGGCAAAGCAGGTGGTAGGGAGAGAAAAGGCCTGCAGACACGTGCTGGGCAATCACCACTTACTGCCCCAGCCTCCCTCCCCTCACTCCCTCCCCGTCCCCAAGCCTGCACCAGGCAATGTTTCATTTCTGGGAGGTCCCTGCACTTGGTTTGAATTGGATCCAGGTTAGTGCCATCTGTTGCCTCTGGCTAAGGGGTGTGGGTGTGACCCTGCCCAGAAACAGTCATCTATTAGAGAAACCTGTGGCCCAAACGCTCTGGGGTGGCTCACTCTGCAAGCCTAGTGACCTGACACTGCTTTGAGCTGCTATGTGGACGGAGCTTACTGCTAAGGTCACAGGCTGAGGCCATAGCCTCTGGCTACCTGGAGGAGAAATTGTCATTCCAAGAATCATTCACCCATGGATTCCCCATGTAGCAACCCACTTCCAGGAAGGAAGGAAGGAAGGAAGGAAGGAAGGAAGGAAGGAAGGAAGGAAGGGGTCTCAGATGGACTAATTGTCCCTCAAATCTGTTCTCCCCCTTCTTCCACAGTGACAAAGCTTGCACATTGTAGCTGGGCACATGGCTGCCCAGAACAGAAAGCACATTCCCCGACTCCCTTGCAGCTCAGTTTGGGACTCAGTCCTGGCCGTGGACAGAGCATCGTGGTATGGCTTCCAGGGCCTTTCCTTAAAGATAACTAAGGCTGTTTCCCCTTGCTTCCTTTTCCTTAGCGCCTCCCCACCCCTTTGTCTAGATCTTAGATGTGACGGCTAGAGTCTCAGCAGCACCACTGTGGACCAGGAGGCCCACATCACAGAACCATCAGCTGGAAGAAGTCTGGGTTCTCCCTCTGGGCTTTTCCATGACACGGAAACCAAGTCCCATCTGATTTAAGCCACCGTTACTTCCGGTCTCTGTTGCTACGGCAACCCTCGCACTAACCAAATGGCCTCCCCTCCAGGCTCTGGATTAGAAGAGGGTGAGGTCTGGGAGCACGGAACCGAGATGCCACCCAGGTAGTCTGACGGGGAGCCAGGGGCTCCAGACAGCAGGCCTCCCCGGTCTGCACAGCTGACGCTGAACGTTGAGACAGAAGGCCTGCCTGGGCGTGGACCCCTCCACCCCCACACCCCCCTGTGCCACACCCACCCTCACCGAGCGGGCAGCCCTGGCCACCTCCCCTCAGCAGCCTCCCCGGGTCTGTCCCTGCAGCAGCCCAGGCTCTCCGAGGCAGACAGAGCCACCTCAGCTGAAGGACAGGACACCTCAAGGAGGTCTCCACCCAGCCCCTTCTTCCCACGCAGAAAGCTCTGCGTCACTTGGACTGCTTAAATTGCCTGAGGAGCTTACAGGGTAATCACGGCCATTTACAGTACGCTTAACAGGCTGCCTCCAGGAATAGCAGGAGTGGGGCGGAGGAGTGCCGGGGATGTGCCTCCCAGAGAAGGTTCTCTGCATCTGCAGGGAGGAGGAGCCCCCGCTCCGGGAGGATGGAAGGTGGGAGCCCGCAGTGCTTCCACGAGAACAGCCGTGGGGGGATGGGGGCAGGAAAAGGCTCCAGGAAATCCCAGCTTCTGCCCACCCTCCTGGAAGAATGCCAGCCCGGCTCGGTGTGCACGATAAGGAAAATCCAGGGCGCAGCGGTCATGGCCCACCCACAAAACAATTCCTGCTGGCCTAGGACCAAGCCTGCCTGGAGGGTTTGGTCAACACGTTCTTGCTGGCCATGGAGGGGGCTTCCCCACCCCCCAACCCTGCAGGCAGCTCCCGAGCTGATGACACCTGAGTTTGAGGTTTCTCGGACCCGGCAGCATGGGGTCTGATTCCCTCCCCACTGGGGGTCGGTCACCGGGCCCTCGCACCTGTGGCTCGGTGTGGGGCACCCTTACAACAGCACATAGGTAATGCCCATTAGAACCTGTCCCCAGGCCACACCTACACTGATCGCAGGTGTATTCGAACCCTTCACTCACCAGCTCACACCCTTTCAGTGGCTGCTCATGAGCGAGGTCCCCAACTGCACAAGGCATTCCAAGTTCCCCACACCGACCCAGCGGTCTGCAGGTCACACACAAGCCCCCCACGCTGCGGCCCTCTCCCACTCTGCTCACACGACCGCCTGACCTGGGAGCCCCAGGCTGTCCCCCTCAGTCTCGCCCACCAGGGACAGCCCTGCTTCTTGTGCACACTCACAGTCCAGGCCCAGGCTCACCCTTGACCCCAGCCCTGATTCTCTAGGCATGAACACTGAGAGAGACTCCGAGATCCAGTCCAGACGCTCCAGCCCCTGCTAGGGTAACGGGAGCTGTGCCAACAGCTGCCATTCCCGGTGACACCATGAGCCAGGACCCATGCTCATCAGATGTCATCCCAATTAGCTCAACCCCAGACCCTGTGGATAAACCACTTATTACCAACATCTTACAGAAAACAAGCAGAGCTAGGTCAAGGGACTTGGTCAAGGCCACATGGCAACGAGAGCCCAGATTCAGATACAACCTCAGTCTGTCTCCCCCCAAAGCCTGTGTTCTTTGCTCTGAAAAAGCCGTCTCAGTGGTGACCTCCCTGACCCCATTAGAACGCCTCACTCTTCTCATGGACTTGACACAAGACATGGCTGCTGACCTCAACTCCTCCCGCCAACTGGGCCTTCTCATCAGGACTGGAGTCATCTCCTGTCCCTTCACAGAGTTGATATCCAATGCCCACAACTCCTGAGAAGAGGAGGATTTCCAGAAGCAAAGTTTAGCCACAATGTCCCTATGGATCTTCCTTCTCATCGGAGGGTTCTAGTGGGACCCAGGGAAACGATGCAAAGGGAAGGGAAATTGACATCATCACTGGCCATTCCAGGCCCAAGGGAAAACGGATGCTGGCATGCTGAGAGAGCCTGGCATTTGGGGGCCACCCAGGAAGCCCATGCTCTATGCCACCTGCTAAATGCCAGACACCCAGGGAAACAGGCCTCGAGACCCCCTCCAGGACAGCCACGTCCAACACCCAGCTCTTCCACAGGGCACGTTCCAACTCTCCTGGCCAAGGTCCATGACTGCTCCATACAAGGTGCTTGTTAGATCCAGGGCCCTCTGGCCATGAACATGTAAGTTAAGCTTAAGGGCTAGGAGCTAGGAGCCCGGGTTGGAGAGACCGGACTGGATGCTGGCTCTGCGACCCACAGGCTGTGTGATGTCAGTCCATCTGCTAAGCTCTCAGTCTCCACTACTGTCTGCAAAGCAGAATGACCAAGGCCACCTTCATGAGCACTGGAAGAAGGAATGTAAGAAGGCATAACCTTGCAGACGGGCTGCCTCTGGTCCGGCAAAGCCAAAGTCCCCACCGGTTCCACCATCACACAAAACAACAACAGACCAAGTCACTAGGGTTCCGGGTTCAAGGCAGCCCGGACAGGCCACACTCATGATCTGGATGGCGGGAACAGGGGCTATACGATGAATCTTCATACAGGCCCAGGACACAGGCAAAGCACTTTTCCTTAAAATTAAACCAGAACTCTCAGCAGGGAATGCTGGGACCAGGCAAAGAGAACTAAGTCACTGTTAACACGAATCTTTCCAAAAAAGCCCTTCTCACATAAATAAACACCTCAGGAAGGCAGTCCCACTTCTCTGGGGCTGCCCAGCCCAGGGAGGTGGGGAGAATGAGTCCTCAAGGACAAGAGGATGTGGCTGGCAGGAAAAGCTCCCGCAGCTAAGCGGGAGGCGCCTGCCCTCCAGAACAGAGCGTACCCCACGAGGTCCAGCCGCCACATTACACATCTCCATGTGTTTGATTAAAGGCCCTTCAATTTCTGTTTGTCTCCTTTGCCCGGTTACATAACTCCCCTTCCCCGCCCGCTGCTCAGCTATTCTACACACACTCCTGCTCTCTAACCACTGTGTTATCGGGACACTTCATCGCCACTCTGTGGGTTTAAGACAACAAAACAAAACCGTCTTGAAGTGGTTGCAGCCACTCTCTCTCCCAGTGAGCACCCTGGGGCTTTTCTTTCCTAACTCTGCTGGTCACAGGAGAGAAAAGGGCCCTCCCAAGAATGTGTGCCCCCACGGAATTCAACTGCTACCTGTCCCAAAGGGCCTAAAAAGATCAGACACTCCCCTGCCCGCCTCCCACCCCATGCAGTGGCCTCCCCGTGACTGCCACCGGCCACAGGCACCAAGCCACATGTGTCCGTACCTTTCATGTAGGCCTCGATCTTCCGGATGAGTTCATAGGACTTGGAGCGGTCAAGCAGGGTCCTGATGGCAGGAAGGGGGTCCAGGACAATGGTCTCAGGGTGCGCATCGATGTATTCCTGAAAGGAAAACACACCTCTTCTGGTTGGAGGTGGGGGACTGACGATGACGTGAGGCTTCCGCAAGATGCCATCCCACGTGCCCTTCCCTCATCCATCCCTCCCTTCCCCCTCCCTCCACCAGCCCTGACTTCCGTCTGGGGGTTCACACAGTCTGGGCAAGCTGCCCCCACGCACTCAGCCACACCGAAATCACATGACATTGGTCAGACCAATCAGCATATTCCACCCTGGCCACTGGTTCAGGAGAGAACATGTGACCAGAGTCGATCCAATCAGAGGCAGGCTCGGAGCTCTCACTAGGAATGCTGGGACAAGACCATCGTCTTCCACAATGGGGAGAAGAGGAAGCACAGAGACTGTGCAGCTGGGAGCAGTCACCCTGAGATGCGAAGGCCAGGCCGGACAAAGCCAAAGCTCAGAAATGGAGCCCAAAGGGAGAAAAACAGAGCTGAGAAAAGGGAGCACAACCAGGTCCTGATCAGCTCGTCTGGCCCCTGGATAAAGCCTCACCTGAAACTAGATCTGCTCCGTGTGTGGACTGCACTCAAGGAGAGTGGCCCGGCACCCTGCTCTGATACGGATTCTGAGGCAGGGCCAGCGAGAGCGGAACGCCGGCATTCAGTAGAAGGTCTACGTGAAGGCTTGTTGACCAACACACCACAGGGCAGCCACCTTGCCTCAAGTGCTCCGGACAACATGCTTCTTCAGTACCTACTAGCTTCAGGGTTAGACTCTGGGCACGCGAGCAGAACTATGGCCAAACCGGCCTTTAAGGAAGTTACGGTCTCCTTGGGAGAAATGACGCTAATGCACATGGGGAGCAAGAAACTCTAACAGAATTCAACATGAAACTGAGCAAAATATTTCCAGGAAAGGGAAACAAGGATCCCGGCCCTGCCCCTTGTCACCTCCGTGACTACACAAGCCATGCCATAGCAGTGGGCCAGAGCAGCACATCAGACAGACACAGTAAATGAGCCCATCCCTCTGGCCCCAAAACACTGCGTTTCTAAGGATAAAAACATGGAGTGCTGGAGTAACGAGAGAGGGGCTCCGAGAAAAGGCCGGGTGTGAGGGAGGCCATTCACCAGCTGTTGTTATTGTCAGCTGCATTGTGTTCTCCTCCACAGATCTGTTCAAGCCCTACTAAGCCCTGGTGCTTGGGAGTGCGACCTTATTTGGAAATAGTGTCTTTACACATGGAATCAAGCTAAAATGAGACCATACGGGATTAGGATGGCCCCTAATCCATTGACTGGTGTCTTTAAGATGAGGACAATTTGGACAGAGAGACACAAAGGGAGAAGACCATCGGACAAGAGAGACAGTGACCGAAGTCGTGCAGCTACAAGGCAAGGCTGGCCAAGGACTACTGGCCACTGCCAGAAAGTAGGAGAAACGCGGGGTACAGATTCTCTCTTGGTGCCTCCAGAAGGAACCAACCCCGCAGACACCTTGACTTCAGACTTCGAGCCTCCTTAACTGTGAGAGGGAAAAAACAAACTCCCGTGTTTTAAGCCACCCAGTTTGTGGTACTTTGTCAAGGCCACCCCAGGGAATGAATACACCAGCTTAATTCATCCCCCTGCCCGCCCAGTCTACCAGATCCGTCTGCGAGGTCAGCAAAGGCCAAGAAACAAAGCCACAATGCTTCTTTTCAAGTAAGCCTTATCAACAAAAAAGAAAGCTCCATTTGGAATTACTCCCCCCCCCCCCACCACTTTTTTTTTCAGTGAACCTATTTTGGTTCCTAGTAATCATTTTTAAGAGCTCTCAACACAAAGCCAGAGATTTATATCTCCTTCTCCTCTGAAATCGGCCCCCCCCCCTTGTGTTTCCCACCAAAGTATCTGGTTATGGGTTCTTTTTCTTTGAATGTCTAAAAATTTTTTCTGTCCCTAAGGGGTGGCCAGTACATGCTTGTGAGGAGCCCTTCTTCCCATCCTCACATCCACGAACTTCCTGGGGCGGACACGCTCTCATCCCCTCCTCCCTGCACACCCATCCCACAGATGTAAACACAGAAGAGAAGCCACCTTCCTCTTCCCCCTGCAGGAGGCGACTGTCAGCATTCAGCTCAGTGGCTAGCCCACCTCCCCGCTTATACAGAACAAGCCCCCAAGCTGATGAGGGCAAGCCCACATCTGACAACCACAGGGACCACGAAGGCAGGCTGAGAAGGGTCTTGTTTTTTGTTTTTTGTTTTTTGTTTTTAAATTTAAGAGAGAGTGTGTGTGAGCAGGAGAGAGGGGAAGAGGGAGAGAGAGAGAAAAATCTCAAGCAGCCTCCATGCTCAGCACAGAGCCCGGCTCGGAGCTCAGTCCCATGACCTTGGGATAAGGACCTGTGCCAAAATCACGAGGCGGACACTCAACCGACTGAGCCACCCAGGCGCCCCTGGAAAGTGTCCTTAAGGAAGGTGTATCCAGAGATGCCTACAGGCCAGGGACCGTGCCCAGATCCGCTCTCCTACAGCCTCGGCCTCGCCGAAGGGCTTGCAGGCTCCGCAACAGCAACTATCCGTGCCAGCACCACTCTTTTGAACCAGGTCTACACTGCCACAAGAGCATGCCATTCAGGAGACACCAAGATTCCCACATACACATGAAGTCATATCACTGTCTTCACGTAAAAGGTCATTCATTCAACCAACTGCACATCATTCACAGCGCTCAGATCATCGTGCAGAGTACTAGAGACACATGGATGAATGAAAGCCTTTTATGCCTTGCCCTGCTGGATCTGTAACCCTGGCCACTGAATTCATGTTCTGGGTTATGACCTGAGGCACTGAACTACCCCGACACCCACCCCCCCATCCCAACACTCCGGGAAGCAGCCTAGTGCAGAGGGAAGAGTAAGGGCCCAGGACTCAAGAAACCTATGCCCCCACTGTTATCACCTCCCAAGGTCACCTTGCACAGGTCATCTGGCTTCTCTGGGTCTCAGTTCCCTCACCTGTGACTTAAAAGCCTAAATTGGAGGAAACTGCCGAGTGGTATGTATGGAGGCAGACTTCAGGGCCACATATGGGGCCTGTTTTAGAACTGGACAGATAGCCACCTGCTAGAGGCATTGCGGGTAAAGGTGGGGACCCACGCACATGCTTGCTGCCTTCCTTCAAAGAGAAGGCAGTATGGTATCAGAGATGCTCACTTTGATGGGCTAGCCCAATTCTCTCCCAGCAACGGAGTCCCATGAAGTCCGGACATGCTCCTTCCTCCCCCTCAAAAATCACCCCCTCCACCCCAGCCAAGCCCCGAGAGGAGTATCCGAGTGGTTGCTGGACCTTGTTCCACTTTTATGCATTAGGGCAGTGACCTTTAAAGAGAGAACTCAGAATCATTAAGACGTGAATTTAAGCCAAACTCACAAGGGAAAGAAATTAGAAGAAACCAAAGGGGAAAATATCTGACAAGCAGGCGCCAACAAGCTTTTGACCCAGGATGAAAGCATCAGTATTAACAGAAGAATTATTCCTAAACACAATCTCTTTTGGGACAAGGACAGAGAGGGCAAAGAAAGAGTTTTTCCAATCGCCCCACTATCCACAAGTGGATTTCCTTCCAAGCCTTTCAGCTTATCTATTGTACCACAGGCCTCATGCATTTTTCACAAGTCTCTTAGAATTACCAAACAAATTGCTGGAAGGGTGAGCGCCCTGTACCGTTTTATCGCCACTCAGAAGAAGAAAGGCCCAAACGGTCTCCATGGCAAATGGTAAACACATGTTCCTTCAGCACGCCTGCCACCGAGCACCTACAAAGGGAGCCTGGACGTTAGGGGGGAGCCTGAAAAGAGGGGAGAGCAGACACAGACGGCCCTGGTCAGGGGGCCAGAGAATGCTGTCCGTTGAGGGGACGAAGGGGCAGAGGCCAGCCAGGTGCCCCCCGACCCAAGGCCCATAGGATGATGATGCCAAGAGGGAAACCGAGCGCTGTCTGCTGGGCTGGGGGAAGTCAACACTTCCCCACTGAGAATGTGAGCCAGATGAGAGGACCGGAGTGAACATCACAGATACCATTTCCTCTGCAGTTCCATTTATGGACAGGAAACGAGCAGGGAGACGCAAGCGTCTGCTCTTATCTAACGGAAAACGCAGGCACAAGTCCCAAGTTCAAATCCTACGTCTACCACTCACCCGAGGTCTGTGAAAAAGAAACCGCAGTTAATCTCTGAGATTCTGTTTCCTGATGCGCAACATGCACGTTCTGAATAAAACCTATGTCAGGGAGCGGCTGAGGGCAGTTAAGACCCGGACGGGAAAGGAGTTGGTAGGTAGAAAAACAAACAGGATTCTCATGACTGGACAACGTGTGGCTTCTCGGCAG
Organism: Panthera onca; assembly: GCF_046562875.1. NCBI lineage: Eukaryota > Metazoa > Chordata > Mammalia > Carnivora > Felidae > Panthera > Panthera onca. Next base: position 135,217,298 of record NC_138344.1, read on the forward strand.
CAGACCTGACCCAAGGTCTCTGAGCTCATCCTGCCCTGCCCCCTCCAGCAGACCGAGGGGCATGCCAGCCCTGCCCCTGGGGTCAGTCCTTCTGCTGACGCCCGGAGCACCACACAATCCCCTGCCCTGTGGCAGCCCAGGCTCCAGGGTGCACCCCGCCGTGGACCGCTCGGGTCCTGGCCGAGCCCACGACGCCAGCTGGCTCCTTACAGGGGAGTGAGAGAGGCACCCAGCACAATTCCTGCCCCCTCAATTCTCAGAGGCAGTGGGCACTCTGGCCCACTCCCCCGAAACACTGCAGGCCCCCTTTTAGAAAGGGCTGATTCATTCTGTAGAGATGCATGCCGAAGTGACTTATGGTTAAATATGATGTGTGGAATTTGCTTCAAAGTAACCAGGCACAGGGGACGGTGAGGTAAGGCAGAGGCAAGACAAGAGCGGTCATAAGCCGTTAACTTGAGGCTGGGTCCTGAGACCCAGCAGTGTGTTAAGGAGTCCACCAAGCATTTTTAAATTCTCTGCAAAAACAGAAAAGTGGGGGGGGGGGGGCATGGAGGGAGGGGGCTAAGTAACCAGATGTACCTTTTCTTCAATCCCACACACCTCTCCTGCCAGAGACACGTTCAAACAGCAACACTGTCTTTCCAGAAGGAGCAAGAGGCAGCGAGCCAGATGGGAAACCCAGTGAGAGATTAATTATGGAAAAGATGATAATAAATAAAAATCATCATCATCATAACTTTTCTTTTTTTTCTTTTTTTTTTCTTTTTTTTAAGGTGTTTTTTTTTTTTAACATTTATTTATTTTTGAGACAGAGAGAGACAGAGCATGAACGGGGGAGGGTCAGAGAGAGGGAGACACAGAATCTGAAAAAGGCTCCAGGCTCCGAGCTGTCAGCACAGAGCCCGACGCGGGGCTCGAACCTACGGACCGCGAGATCATGACCTGAGCCGAAGTCGGCTGCTTAACCGACTGAGCCACCCAGGCGCTCCATAACTTTTAAATAATAGCAGCCACCACATACCCAGGACCAGCTATACACACACTACCGGGAAATATGGTTTTCAAACACCATGTCCTTTAATATAAAAATCCTACGAGGTGGGACCCCTGGGTGGCACAGTTGGTTGAGTGTCCGACTCTTGATTTCGGCTCAGGTCATGATCTCACGGTCATGGGATTGAGCCCTGCGTCGGACTCCCCACTGGGTATGAATCCTGGATTCTCTTTCTCCCTCTGCCCCTCCTTGGCTTGTATGTACGTGCACTCTAGCTCTCAAAAAACGACAAAAAAAATTTCCTGTGACGTGAGAGCTGAAACTATAAAACTCTCAGAAGATTACACTGGTGCGCATCTTCCTGGCCTTGAATCAGACAACAGTTTCTTAGGCACGATACTAAAAGTACAATCGGGGACGCCTGGGTGGCTCAGTTAAGCGTCCAACCTCGGCTCAGGTCATGGCCTAGCGGTTCGTGAGTTCAAGCCCTGCATCGGGCTCTGTGCGGAGAGCTCAGAGCTTAGAGCCTGTTTCGGATTCTGTGTCTCCCTCTCCTCTCTGCCCCTCCCCTGCTCCCGCTCTGTGTGTGTGTGTGTGTGTGTGTGTGTGTGTGTGTGTGTCTCAAAAATAAGTAAACATTAAAAAAAAAAATCTAAAAGTACAATCAATCAAGAAAAGAAAAAATAAACTGGACGTCATCGACATTAAGAGCTTTTGTGAGTCAAGGACACCACCCACCTCAGACCTGGCACACAGGCCTCATCTCATCACACCTGTGACCCAGCCACTGAAAGGCCTCCTGCTGGACCGTGTGTGTGCCTGAGAGCCCAGCCGGGCACTTCCTCACCTCTGGCCTCCATGGCAGGAGTGGGAGATTCAAGCCCAGTGGATGGTTCTAGAAATCTCCCCTGTAGAGGTGGGGAGCTAGGATGGAGGAAGGAGCACCACACAGGGCACTGGGAGCCCCTTCTCCTCTCTAGGCCTCTTCCTCCTCTATAAGGTGGAAGCCAATCCTGTGAAGAGGTTCCATGCATGGGAGCGGGGGGCTGCTGGACCTGGGGTAGAATCCTGCCTTCCCTACTTGCGACTCTGGGCCTCCATAAGCCTCAGTCCTCTTCTGTGAAATGGAGAGGGTCGCAGCCCCTACCTCCTGGGATGTTTTTTTAAAACAATTTATTGACCACATACCATGCAGTTTACCCACTTAAAGCTTACAATCCAGTGGCTTCCAATATGTGACAGAATTGTGCAACCAAAAGCATAGTTATAAGATATTATCATCACTTCAAAAAAAAAAATCCCATACCTTTTAGCTATCAGCTTCAATTCACCCATTCCCTCCAGCCCCTGGAAACCACTTTTTGCCTCTAGACACTTGCCTATTCTGGACATTTCTTCTTCTTCTTCTTTTTTTTTTTTTTTTTAATTTTTTTAAAGACAGAGCACGAGCAGGGGAGGGGCACAGAGAGAGACAGAGAGACAGAGAGAGAGAGAGAGAGAGAGAGAGAGAGAGACAGAATCTGAAGCAGGCTCCAGGCTCTGAGCGCTGTCAGCACAGAACCCGACGCGGGGCTCGAACTCACAGACCGTGAGATCATGACCCGAGCCGAAGCTGGACGCTTAACCGACTGAACCACCCAGGTGTCCCTGGACATTTCTTATAAATGGAATCAATGCAGTCTTTTGTGACTGGCTTCTTTCACTTAGCATAACGTTTTTAGGGTTCACTCATGCTGTAGCACGTGTCACTGCTTCATTGTGTTTGATGGCTGAGCAATATTCCACTGTGTGGATACACCGCCTCTGTTGATCTGTTCAACAGCTAACGGGCATCGGGTTTATTTTCATCTTGTGGCTACTATGAATTAAGCTCCTGTGAACATTTGTACACAGGTTTTTGTGTAGATGAATGTTTTCGTGTCTCTTGGATTATATACCTACCATATATTCTTGGGTTAAGAATACAAAAGATTGCAAAACTTCTCAGTTCCTCAAGCATGGATATTTTAGGTAGTAATCATAACAATCTGCCATGGCAGACAGGGACACCTGGGTGGCTCAGTCAGTTGAGCATTCGACTCTTGATTTTAGCTGAAGTCATGATCTCATAGTTCATGAGTTCGAGCCCTGCGTCAGGCTCTGTGCTGACAGTGCAGAGCCTGCTTGGGATTCTCTCTCTCAAAATTAATTAATTAATTAATTTATTTATTTATTTTAAAGCCCACCATGGTATACTAATAAACCATTTTTCTGGTTTCTAAAAGCTACAATCACACAAAACGCTAGATTTGACTCACAAAGCAATCTCTGTGGTCTATAGAGTAAACACCTGTATTTTTATTCCCATTTTATAGATGAAAACACTGAGCATCTGAGAGGCCAAGTGACTGGCCCAAAGCCACGCAATCAGCTGCGGCTTTGTCAGGATTCAAAACCAGCCATTACAGTGTCAAACCCAAGGCCCCTGCAGTGCACCCTGTCACCTCCCCAAACACAAGTTATGTGGCTGAAGTGCTTTAATTCCCAGAAAGTCTAAGGACCCATTTCGAATCTAAGTGCTGGAGAACCTGTGCACAACTCAGTCAAGCAGGCCTAGAACAGGAAAAGAGAGAGCTGAAGCCTGGGGCCAGCAGTGGGAGGACAAGAACGAAGAGCCTTAGAACTGCCCAGACCACCCACCCCCACCCCCCCGTGGACCAAGCAGTCTGGGTCTCTGGGAGGCCGCCTATTTGAACGATGGCTTCCTGAGTAGTCCTATCTAAGCACTTACAGAGGAAACCTTAAGCAAGCACTGTGGGGACAGCAAGCCCTGCCTGTTCTTCGGGACTCTAAATGTCCAGAACTCTCAATCTCCAGAGAGGTGGGACAGGAAGCAGCATGGTGAATGCTAAGAAGGAGTCGCCTGCAGGGCCGGGCAAGCTAAGTGCCAGGTTCCCCTGCCAAGCATTCTGCATGTTAACCTGAAGGCTGGAGGGAGAGGCAGAGATGCTTTCTAAGAGGAGAATTTTAGGATTGAAGTCGGTTTCAGAAAAACCCTGCTGGCCAGGAATGGTGTGGGAAGACTGGACTGGAAGCCATTCACGGAACAGGGAGTTGAGGGCATCCAACACGTCGGAGAAAGTTCATCTTCTAGTTTGGTAACCAGCCTCCTTCCTTCCAGGGTCCTTGTTCCCCTCCCCCAGGAAGATGTCACACGGGAGGACAGAAGTCCTCACTGAGAGTGGAAAGAGAAAGAAGGGGCAGGACAGGTTGGGCACAGGCAGGGAAGGAGTGGGGAGCCCACGAGTGGCTCTAGGGAGCAGTCCTGCTCTACAGTTTGATCTGGTGGTAGATACAAGGTGTATCTGGTTTGCGAAACCTATCATGCACTCACTTATACCTACGGTTTTCTGCGTATGTATTATACTTCACCTTATTAAAAAAAAGGGGGGGGGGTGGGGGAGAACGAAAGCACTGAACTAAGCAGGGAAGCAAGGACCTGCTCCCTGCTCTCAGTATAGCCTGCCTTGTCTTCACCTTCTCTGGGACTCCAGCCTTCTACGTGGAGCGGATCAAGGATGGGAAATGGGGCACAATTCCACCACACCTCTCCAGGGCCACGGCAGCCATCACCACAGATCACGGCAGCGATCAGCTGGGGATCACAGCATGTGGGATTCAGAATCCTGATCATCACTCGGTTCCAGAAGTTAGATAAGCATGGGCACTCAGGGTGAATCCCACGTGCCATGCACAGAACAAGCTCTCCAGGCTGATCCGTGAGTCAGGGTTGGCGTGTTTTAATTAGTGCTTAGTCACCAAACGAATGCTGGGGAAGACCTGCGGCCGGTGGAAATTACTCACAGGGGTTTTTATGGGAAAGAGGTAACCCTGGGCTTACTCAACATAATCTCACTCCTTCTGACTCTTCCTGATAGCACAACCCACGCCCAGACCTTCAGCTGATGACCACAAAGTCTGCCCTTTGAACTAGCTCCTTCCACACCAAGTGCTGGATGAAAGCGAGGAAGCTTCCGGTTCCTAAAGTCTTAACACCAAGATGGAGGTCCCGGCAAGATGTTACAATGAGTTATTATTAATAACTACGGTAATGATGGTGATGATAGCAGCTAACTTTTCCTGCATGCCCACCAAGTACTGGATAGTGTTCTACACGCTTTCAGGATCCGACACATTTATTCCTTACAACCAGCCTACGCACTAGGTCCTATTAGCAGCCCCACTGGACAGACAGAAACAAAGACTCAGAGCGCCTCAGTACCTGGCCCAGGCTCTCCGAGTAAGGAAGCAGCCACGATGGCATATGAATCCAGGCCATCTGGTTCCAGAGCCCTCTAGTTGGCTCAGGGAGGCCTGGCCAAAGGAAAAGCATCTAAATTTTAGCCATGGCCAGGATTTCTCATGTGTGTTCTTATAAAATTTATGTTAAAAAAAGAAAAGTACATCTTTCTCGTGTGCTGTCAACCCAAGCCTCGGCTGTGAGCCTGGTGGCACAGCCTGTGAGATCAAGCACGCGGCCTCTGGTGCGAGGACAAGGTAAAAGCACCCGAGAAAAAATGGCAATAGAGTCTGCAAGTTCCTTTGCCAGAGGAAGAGTCACAGACGGTCAGACCTCGCAAGACCTAAGGGCCCCTTAGCCCATCTTTCCAGAAAGGTGAAAGGAAGTAGAAACAAGCCCGAGGGCACACAGCGAAGCGGCAGAGATGAGCCCACAACCCCATCTCCTCCTCCTGGCACCCCAGGGCCACCCTGGTTCCCTCTGCTCCCAAAGGCCCCAAGGAGCCAACACGTTGGGCCAGAGTCTCTGCTTCTATTCCTGAGCCCGGATCAAGACAAACTAACAACAGCCACAAGACAGCCACCTCTCAGGAGAATAAGCAAATGATCGGGCCAGATGCCGGAGTCCACAAAGGCCTCTGGGATGAAGATCCATGCAGCACCAAGGGAAGGACACGTGCAGAATTCTCAGGGCCAGCACGTGCGTCTCCGGACGCACAGGATGCCTGCGGTGAAGGCGGGGGACCCCCGGAGGGAGGACAAACAGATACAACGGTGTCATGAGCAATCACACCATCAAAGGCACAGTACGCTTCTGCAGAAAGTGAACCCCATTCCCGGGAGACTAGCTCCACAGGAGGATGAGGTCATGAGCCGTGCTGAGCAAAGCTTTCTGGGGAGGACAGCTAACGAATCCTCTGCGCAGACTACTGAAGCCATGAAATCAACCGCTGTTCACGGACGTGAAATCATCTGAAGCCAGGGTCAAATGTCCCCCAGGCTAAGCCTTCCCGGCACCACCCAGAATACATGCCTGTTCATTACACCTTACAGAAAATCACATACCACAGACAGTCCTGAGGAATCCACGCTAGACCCAAGTGCCTGGATGCATCAGACTGTGCCAGGCAGCCAACCATGGCCCTAGCCAGACCAAAGCACCCACGGCTGTTCAAGAATCACAAGCCAGGGGTCTGAAGAGGTAGCCAGGGCTGGCATGGGGCTGGGGCTGGAGATTCATGCAGCTGAACCTTGGGAGTAGGCTCCCAGAGGCCAAGAGAAGGTTGTGGCAGCACCTGGTCCATACCAGGGACAGAACTGCCAAGTCCTGCCACACATGGTGCCATTCGCAGTCTACCACTGAGCTGTGCAGTACACACACCATGTAACAGTCCCTGACCATCAGTCGAGGCTTTTTTGCCTTCCAGTCACTGGCTGACCATCTCTTTCAGCCCAGCTGCGCCTGGGTGATCCCGATTCCAACACAAAGGACCCTAAGACACTGTGAAAATTAAGGTAGAGGCAGAATTAAGAAATTGGCTTCAGGGCGCCTGGGTGGCTCAGTCGGTTAAGCGTCCGACTTCGGCTCAGGTCATGATCTCACGGTATGTGGGTTCGAGCCCCGCATCAGGCTCTGTGCTGACTGCTCGGAGCCTGGAGCCTGTTTCAGATTCTGTGTCTCCCTCTCTCTCTGACCCTCCCCCGTTCATGCTCTGTCTCTTTGTGTCTCAAAAATAAAATAAACGTCAAAAAAAAAATGTTTTTTTATTTTTATTTTTTATTTTTTTATTTTTTTTTTAAATTTTTTTTTTTTTTTTTTTAATTTATTTTTGGGACAGAGAGAGACAGAGCATGAACGGGGGAGGGGCAGAGAGAGAGAGGGAGACACAGAATCGGAAACAGGCTCCAGGCTCCGAGCCATCAGCCCAGCGCCTGACGCGGGGCTCGAACTCACGGACCGTGAGATCGTGACCTGGCTGAAGTCGGACGCTTAACCGACTGCGCCACCCAGGCGCCCCAAAAAAAAAAATGTTTTTTTAAATAAAAAAAAAGAAATTGGCTTCAAGTCCTAAGACTGCCATTAACTTTATGCATACTTCTGAAAGCCACCTAAGTCACTTGTATCTTAGTTTTCCCATCTAAAAACCAGTAGGTTGCAATGATGCATTTATATCCTTTCTGACTTTCCAGTCCTAGGATTCTTTGATACTTTGAAGTGATAAGTGAACAAAAAAAGCTCTTTGGGTCCTGGAGCCCAGGGCCTGCTGCCCTCAAGCAAGTACACAGTGTAAGAACTACACAGAACCCAGTCTTGTTAGGACAGTGACACACATTCCCACAACAGTAGAGGGAAGGACAGGAACACGAATGGCGGATAGCCAATGGCTCCACATCAGGGACAGACATCAGTTCACTAGCTTGAGCGAGACCACACATACCGGGACTGCCTTTCTGTGCAGTGACTAAGATAACCCTCCATTCCTTACAGACCCAGCCCTGGTATGTAGAGGGCACCTCCTCACCCGCTACGTCTCTGACTTTTCTAAAATGGCTCCTTGGGGAGAGCTGGCCTTCCACGCCCACAGACACCTTGGTCTTAATCGGCCCTCATTTGTATTCTGGGGAGTTCGCCAGTGTCTGAGACCTCAGCCTGAGGCCTCCCAGAGAACACGAGGCCAGGAAGAGACGGAGCTCCTGAGGGGAGAGAGAGAGAGAGAGAGAGAGAGAGAGAGAGAGAGAGCGTGCACGTGTGCACATCGGGGTGGGGGGCACCTCTGCAGCTACAGGGCAGTCGCATTCCGCCCACCCTCACTGGGGGCTCCCCTAAGTGTGGAGAGATGTAAAGGTGACTGGTGAGGACAGAGTAGGGAAGCACTGCCATATGGGAATATGCAGGGATGCGGGTCACAGCACTCATCTGGCCGTGGGGGGAGGGGGGTGGAGGGAATAGACAGGGTTTCCGGAGGCCAGTGCTGCTGGAGGCATAAGGGTCACCGGCATGGGCCACAAGGAGAAAAGGCATTCCAGGCAGAGGGGACAGCAAACGCAGAGGCACGGGGTGAGGGAGGCCGGCATGGCTGGGCAGACATAGGTCTCAAAGGGGAGGTTACGTAAGGCAGAAAGCAGGACAGACAGCTGGAGATACACCAGCCAGGGAGTCTGGATGTGATCCTAAAGCAACAGGGTCCTGTGCCGGGGAGTGGCGGGGCCAGCTTTGAGTTTTGCAGTGACCAGTCTATCAGCACATGAGGCCCAGGGGCCGAACTTGGAAGGGATGGGCCTGAGCAGTGTGTCCAACACAGCCGGCATTAGGGACATGTGTGCCAGACTCAGCCGTGCAGGAAGGACGGAGCTACTGCCTGACCTCTGGCATGATTTGACAGAGCCGGTGAGAGGAAAATGATGCCCTCTGCCCCTCAGCGTACTTGCTCTCCAGACCCGTAATTTAAACCCGTGAGCTCGGGCTGGGGTGTTCAGGCCCTCACAGCACAGGGAGTTCTGGAGAGAAAGGCGAGGTATGAACACAGGAGCACCAGACAGAAGCAAGGTGGCCTGGGGTCAAGGTCCAGACAGGCTGCGTGAGCCTGGCACAGACACTGCCCTTGCCAGGGCCCTGAGTGCCAGTGGCAAACACAACGGGATGGGGGTACGGTGAGGGTCTGGCACCCCCTGATATTCCAGAACTCTATGCCAAATTAAACCAATGAGAAGCATTTCCAAAAGTGGGGGGGGGGGGGGGGGGCGGGACACAGACCAGCTCTAGGTTGGTGGGAATGTAAACTGATACAACCTTATGGGAAGACACTGGGCACCAGCCGAAATTAAGAACACACAACCTTGGCATTTCCATTCCCAGGTATTCATCCCACGGAACTCCCCACGTGTGCACGCAGATTCGCATACAGATTATTTCATCACTATGGCTTGTTCCTGAAACATCAGTGGGGAGCTGGTTAAGAAAAGGATTTAAAGCAATACCATGCAGCCATGAAACAGAACGAGGCAGCCTGAAGGGCTGATGTGAAGTCATTTCCAAGATCTAGTGTCAGAACAATGGCTTTGTGTGGGGAAGGGAAGACCATCTTTGTTCAGACACACGGGAGCCCCTGAAAAGGTTCAAGGCTGTTGGGGAGCCGACTGTGGCTGCGCCTAAGATGGGAAGGGGCCGACTGGGCAGCAGAGGTGGGAGGAGACGGTCAGGACCACTGAGAGCCACACCTAAGGAATCCACCAGAATCACAGTCCATGAGATGACTGGAAAGGTTCACTGGCCCAGGCTGGGCACGAGGTGGGAGAAACACTGGGGCATTCGGGAGAGGCAGACAAAGCTCCCATGGAGCAGAGGGCCAGCAAGGACCACCCCCCACCCGTCCCTGCTGACGAACAGAATGGTCACAGCACAAGGGGTTCAGGAGGGACAAGGAGAGGTAGGAGCAGCCAGGACCCTGTCCCCACAATGAGCTGTACAGACTCATACCGCTGATGGGACATCAGACCCTTTCCAGATGAGGGGAGGGGAGGTGCTGTGAGAGGGCCTGAGCGCCCCACAGACCACGGGTTCTCCTGGGCGTGGGGCTCTGCACGCTAGCCTCGGTGTCCCCGCCTTTGGCCTCCAAGTCACGTGTCCCCCAAAGCCAGATGTCCCCCACGACTGTCTGTCCATCTGGGTCATCTTCCCAGACAATCTAATGTCATGTGCCTCACTCGGCCACCTGGCGAGCAGCGTGAGCACGACAGTGTGGTCCCCACGGGTGAGAAACTGTTGTTCGCAGTGCTGACAGAAAAGCCTATGGAGAAATTAGCTCCCGCCAAAACATCACCCCAAATGCTGAGGAAGAAAGGGCTGGAAGTAAACAGAAGGCTATTATTTGAGACGGCAAATGCCTTCTCCCCGCCGTTCCCAGGCCCCCATGGAAAACAATCCCTCCCTTTCTATCCCCAGACTTCAGCACCAAACTTATACACGTTCTCCATCTTCCGTCAGCAGAGGCTGGCACAGTGCCTGGCCAGGCTGTTCACCCTGACGAATGTCACATGTTCTGTCACAGCGCCTACGGACCTGGGAAAGGGGCCTGCAGGGCTGCGTGCTGGTCAGAAGGCACCCCTCCCAGGCTGACGCTAAACCAGGAGAGACTAGCATTTCCATTAAGGGGTCGCTGTGGGGGCCACAGGGGGGTCCCAGCAGTCACCTGACCCCACGGTCAGAGCTGGCAGCTGAGCAAAGTGAGAACCAGAAGGGGCTGCCCGGTCCTGGGTCACACAGCAGCTGCCGCACTCCTCAAGCACCTGTCTTAAGCCCCGTGCGCCCCCTCCACACACGCAGGCCCACATGCCCACCTGCTCCCCATGCCCGTCCCCACAATGCTCAGGTGAGGCTATGGAGCCACCCTGCCCTCGGGCCACTTCCCAGGATCCAGGCCACAGGGCTGCTTGGCCTGCCCTACACGCCCACCCTCCCCCAGCCCTGCAGCCAGAGCTGAACTCTCAGTTCCCAGAACAAGCCAAGGCCTCCCCGATGCCCACAGACTCCCCTGCGCTTTGCTGGGGGGGTGCCAGCGTTAGTCACAGAACTCGGGGTGCCCACACTGCTGTCGGTGGGGGTAGAGGAGTCGTGTGGAACCAGTGCAGGCTTTGCAGCACGCTGCTGAACTCTGGGAAGGCCAAGGGCCACTCTAGCCAGAGGTGCCTGGGCCCCCACCTCTGTGCTCAGCCACCCCAGCCTCCCCGCCTCCAGTACAGGCCCCAGCCGCACACGACAGGGAGCCACTGCTGCCACACCACACCCCGTGGCAGTGACCATGGGGCCGCAGACCACTGACTTCCCAGTGTCCTTTTCGGCCCTGCTCTAACCAGCAGGCATTGGGTATGCTCACTTTGTATGCTCTTCCCCTGGGCAAGTGCTTCAGCCTCACCGGCTTATTCAGTGTCCTCTGTGCCTGTCCTGCCAAAGAGCCTGGTAGACGCGCCCCCCCCCCCCCGGCCTGCTCCACGATCACCCCTCAGTCAAAAGGCCTTAAATTTCGACCTCAGTCCCAGTTGTCAACTCCTCAGAGAGGCTGCAGGATGAAGTGGCAAGAACTTCCCTGTTAGACAAGACTTGAGTTTCCTTCTTCCTAGAACTTCCCATAATTGGAGATTGTGTTCCTTTTTCCTATTTGCTTGTGTTTTGTTTGCATTCTCCTTCCCCACACCCTGCATACACACACACAGATACACCTCTGTGGGGGCAGGGGACCAGTCCACCTCATCTGTCTTATTGATCACTGTACCTCCAACTTCTTTGAGGATTTCTGGCACACAGGAAGTGCTCAACTAAGACTCGTTGAATGAATGACATTAACAGATCTTCAATGACTGATCTTAGAGATCAATGAACAGGCTGAGAGGCGCAGGCTGGGTCAGGGGCTAGAAGCAAGTGGGTGTGGGCGGTGGGAGGCCTGAGACAGTGGGCATGGACCCCACCAGCATGAGCTGTGCAGGGAGGGGCTCAGAGAAGGAGGGTCCTCATGCCTCGGAGGACCGAGGTCAGCAGAGGCCGGCTTGGCTGGTGAGAAGCTTTGTGATTTACCAAAGGTGAAGGAAACCACAACGGCTTAACTGTGAGCGTACAGCATACCCTAACCCTAACTCTAACCCTAACCCTAAGAGCATACGGGGAACGTGGAAGCCAAGTCAGGAAGTCATGGCCCCAAAACAGGCCAGGAGGAGGATGGAAGAAGGCGAGCTTTCTGCTACAGGTGTTACCAAAGGAAGAATCCACGAAGACTCCAGACCTCCTGGCCTGAAGAGCCCAATCTCCAAAACTCAGATACTGTATCCAATGAGGGCTCAGTATCCACGCTTTTAAATCAGAAGGGCTTCACTTAGCCACCGGAGCTCTCACAGCTGCCAGAAAGGCAGGGGTCTCGACCCAGGGGCAAGCCTGCCCCCAGGAGACACGCAGCAGTGTCCGGAGACAGTTTTGGCTGTCACAATTGAGGGTGGCGCTCCTGGCACTTAGTGGGTGGGGCCCAGGGATGCTGCTGGACACCCCGCGGTGAACAGGATGGCCCCACAGTACAGAATCATCCAGCCTAACAAGTCAACAGTGCCGAGGCTAAGGAACCCTGAAACTACGTGCATAAAAGTTCCTTCGTCAACCCTGGAAAAATTTATTATTAATAAACGTTAGGATTTCTGAAACCCAATGCACCTCAAACCCTGACTGCCTCCCTCCCCCGCCCCACCCCACCCCCCCCACACACACATATGGCCAGTGTGCTGGGTCAGAGCTCAGGCTCCCAGGGCAGCCGGCCCCTCCCACTGTACCGCCTGGTGCTGTACAAAGTCCTGCTCTGCTTGGGGCTGGTAACAGGGTCATAAAGTCGTGGGTCTGCCTGGGGGACCGGTCTTCCTCTCCACACAGGAAAGGCCCTGCACACAGCTAATGGCACTAAATGGCACCAGCCTCCCCTGGGGAGAAAGAATGATTCACCGTCACCGCCTGATCTGGGCGCACAATGGGCAGATTGTGTGGCCATCTCCACCATGGCGGGGGGTGGGGAGGGTGGCCTTGTAACCCAGGGCAGGAGTCATGACGAGACTGACTTCATGGCCACCTCAGGACAGGATCTGTCCTCTGAGGCCAGGGTCACCAACTGTGCCCAGTTCTGCCTCCCCTGGCACCTGCTGGTTAACGTTTATCACTGTGCAGCACCAGCTGGGTCAGAGGCAATCCCAGATGGTGGTGACCTCTTCCTTCAGGTGCCCCTGCATCACTGGCCCTCACGCCCCAAAGCCATTCTGAGGCCTATCTGAAAGAGCACGAGCTATGATCCTGGCTCCGTCGTGTTTGGACTAAGCAACCCCGGGCGAGTACCTTAACTTCCTCGGGCCTGTATCCTTACCTGGAAAACGGGGAAGTAACTCCATTCTCCCAGGCACTGACAGAAGCACAAAGTGAGATAAGAGATGTGGAGCGCCCCGGGCACCGAAGGCCAGCTGGGACCTGCTCGGGAAGCGGTAGCCTCTCGCAGGGCTCCACGGTGGCCGCCCAGATCCTTTGCTGGCGCCCAGAGTTCCGATTCTGACACCACCAGCCAGGAGGCCACAGGCCACTAAGCGCTGCTTCCAAACTGACAGAAACTCGCTTAATTTACGTCAGGTTTAGGTATCATCTCCCTAATCAGGTTAGAAGGCCTGGAACAACAGAATCTGGTTTCTTCTGCTTCCCCTCCATCCCTCCAGCTTGCGGCACAGAGCCCCAGGCTGGCGGCCCACCCAGTAAACATCTGAGGTTGGAAGGGTTTGATCCAGCGCGGCTGGGAAATCATTTCTGAGCCCTAGGGGTCGGGGGCCGCGCGGAGCTCTGGTCTTGGAGGTGATCACCGCTGCTCACGGCAGCCACCTTTGGAGGTGGCCGCCGCAGCTTTCAATGTCCCCATCCTACGGTGCCATCCCAGCACGTTCCCTGGACGGCAGGTGGGGCGACTGGGGAGGGGCGGAGCCGGGCATGTCCCCTGACCACCACCGGGCCCTGCCTTTAGTTGAAGTCAGTGCTCATTTCACAGAGAACACCTCCAATCTGGGGACATTTTCATAATCGCTGCCTCACTGACTACAATCGTGACTGAGAACTCCTAGGTCAGCTGTGACGCGCAGCTACTGTCCATATGGTGGTGGTTGTGGTGGCAGTAATAATAATAACAAGAATAATAATAATAATAATAATAATAGGCTGGCATGATGGAAGGGTCACTCAGTGCTACACCTGTCATGACGCCCCAGGCACCACTGGTAAGGAAGAGCGGGGGACCACGTGTACACACGTGCACACGCTCAGAGCAGGTGCCGCTCCAAGGGCACTGTGCCTGTCAGTTGCTCAAGCCTCACAGCAACTGCCACGTTTAAGCCTCAGAAGGAAAGCGCACGGTGGGGCTGCTGGATTACTGTCACCGCAGACGGCCCCCTGGCCCGCAAGCAGATCAGCAGACTGACTCCCTGCGGTCAGTCACGGCCACGAGAATCAATGAGGCCACGGCACGCGTCACCCTGGGGCAGAAACTATGAGCCAGAGCACGCTTCACGGATTTCTCTTCCTTCTGCCGTGAGGACCGGTCTGCTGCCGCTCTGTCACCCCAGCTCTCAGGTGTGCAGAGCTCAGCCTGCCCTCTGACGACGTGGGCCCCAGGGTAGGAACAAGCCTGCTCTGAGTTGCAGGACCCGCCTGTTACTGCGGTGAGGCCAAGCCTGTCTGGACAGACCGGAGCAGGAAGGGCCTTGGAAGCCATCTCCTCTGACGTCCGAGGAAACCGGACTCTGAAGCTAGACTGGGAGGCAGCGGCAGGCCACACATGGGCCCCAGCAGAGGCCCCTGCCTGGCCTCCGAGGCCGTCAAGCCCACGTGGCCAGTGCTCTGAGCGCTGGCCACGGTCAACACACTCGGTCCTCCCGCAGCCACGGGAGGCAGGGACTAGGACTGCCCCTATTTTACAGATAAGGGAACTGAAGCACAGGGGAACTTAAAAGACATTCCCAAGGCCAACCAGCAGGAAGCGGTGGGGAGAGCTCTGAACCCAGGCAACGGACTCCCGTGCCGGTGTTCCAAACCGTTCTGCTCTGGGGGATAATAACAGGCCAGAGGAAGAAAAAGGCAAATCTGTGGGCTCCAGACATCTATGCACGAAGTGTACAAAGGGCTCCAGGAAAGGTATACAAATGACCAACGAGCACACATAAAGATGCCTGACAGCATCGGCCATCATCAGGGAGATTTAAATCAAAACCATAAGATATTTAAGTCAAATTTAAATCAAAACCACTTCACCCCCGCTAGGATGGCTAAAGTCAGAGCTGGGTAAGTGCTGGTGAGGATGTGGAGAAAGCAAAACCCTTCTGCGCTGCTGGTGGGCATGTGAAACAGTGCAGCTCTAGGAAAAACAGTCTGGTGGCTCCTGGATCGAGTAAACAGTTGCCACGTGGCCCAGCAATCCCCCTCCTGGGTGTATATTACCAGAAGGAATGAGAATGTGTACATACAAGCTTACAAGTGGTATTCTTAACAGCCAGAAGATGGAAACCCGTCACCTGATACCTGGATACACGATGTGGTGTATCCAAATGGAAGCTTACAGCCATCAAAAGGAAGGAAGCACCATTTCGCACCACGACAGGGATGAACCTGGAAAACATTATGCTAAATGAAAGAAGCAGTCACATGCGGTCCAGTGCTCTGTGATTCCGTTCCTATGAAAAGTCCAGAATAGGGAAATCTACAAAGACAGAAAGTGGTGGCTATTCAGGGCCGGGAGGGGAGGTGATGGTTAAAGATTTGGGGTTTCTTTCCAGGGTGAGGAAAATGTCCTAAAATGGACTGCACAGATCTATGAATACACTAAAACCCATCGATGATACACTTTAAGTGAGTGAATGGAATGGCATGTGAGTTCTATCTCAATAAACCGGTTTTTCAAGATGAGGGGTGGGGGGTGGGGAGCCGAGCTACTGAGAGTTGATTCAAAGAGCTGGTTCCTTTCAGGTAAAACAATCATTTAAAAAAACCAACTGTGCGAAGCGTGCCTTCTCTGCCTGCAACCAGGAGGCGAGGAAAGAGCTCCCTTCCCAGATCCATTTCATACAATCAAAGGGCTGCCGGGGACCTGAGAGGGGAGTGGGGCATTGCCCCTCATGGGCCTGTCGTGGGCCTGTGGTAGGGGCGCTCAGAGGATCACAGGGGCCCTGGGATGAGGACGGGGCAGTGCTGAGCCCCCAGGGGCATGATGAGCTCTGTCTTCACTGCAGAAACTGCCAGGCTCCAAAGACTATGGTGTCCTCACTACTCAGAGTTCATCTTGCCTTGGCAGTTTCCCCCTCCTAAGCAGGCCCTCTCTCATTCCAGTGAAATCTGATCTTCTCACTCTAACCCCCGGCCTGCAGGATAAAGTCCAAGCTCCCCAGCCTGTTCCTCCTGCGGCTCCCCACACCCCAAGGCTTCCCCAGGCGCACCCACCAGGCAGCGCGATCTGCCTCATGAGCCCTCCCTGTGTCCCGTTCCCAGCTGTCCCCTGGAGCCATTTGCTCCTTTCTCTGACCCACCAGGATGCCCTGCACGAAGCCAGCACCGCAAAGGCAGCACCACAAAGCTCCTTCACTGCACAAACACACGGGCACAATTCCTACGTAGCAGGCACCATGGGAGGCAGTGAGGATAGCCGGTGAGCTCAGAGCAGATGCAATCCCCGCCCCTGCAACTAACAACCCCCAGAGGGACAGACAGACAGTAGGGACTGATAAAGCATGATGTGATTCCAAAGTGAGGGAAGGAAAAGCATAAAACTACGAGGGCCTGGGATGGCGGATCTGTCCTTGGTGAGATAATCAGGGAGGTATCCCTAAGGAAGGGGCACCTGAGCTGAGAGCGAAGAAGGAATTTCAAGCACAAGAACAGCTTGTGCAAAGGCACTGAGGTGGCCAAGAACTCAGAGCTTGAGGGGCAGGTGGGACAAGATGAAGATGTGGAGAGAGGCAACGGCCGGATCACACAGGCCTCGTGGGCCTTGTTAAAAACGGAAGTCTTTGTTATGGCTGCAAAGAGACGGTACGTGGTTAGACACCAGGAGGTGATCAGATCTGGCTTTGCCCTAACTCATCACTCTGGCAGCTGTGAGGACAGCTCCTGGGTTCCTGCTCGGCCTCCCCGCGGGGCTCGGCCTCACGTGGAAGGTGCTCGGCAAACAGCGTGTCGCGCAAAGAACAGCTCCGGTATTCAGACTAGGGGTTCCCGGACTATCTGTGGAACACTTCACAATCTCCCAGCCTAATCAAGACAGGAGAAGAGGTGTCAGTTTAAACTCAAACCTCGTTTTTCCAAGCTCATTCAGGGAAAGCCCCAGGATGATCCTCCTAGAAAGCTCCACATGCCCCACAGAACACAATCACTGTAACCCTTCTGGGCAATTCTGGGGCTGGAAGGGGCAGCAGAAGGTCTGCCCCCAGCCCCTGTCCTGCCAGGTTGCCCTGGATGCCACAGTGAGAAGAAGGTTCTCCAAGCATCCCTGAGGAATTAGCTTCAGAGGCCAGGGCTCCCCTGAGCACGGGGACAGGGACCCTCCCACCACCGCAGCCCCACGTGCCAAAATGGGCAGGGCCCTCAAGGTCTGTGCACTGATACATGAATCTCGGGCAGAGAGACAGCAGCACCAGGCTGCTGGCTCCACATGAACCCTGGTGCAGAAAAACAACTGAATCATCCTGATAATTCTCCAAGCAAAGCTCTCTTGGGGCCAATATTAAAAAAAAAAAAAAAAAAAAAAAAAGACTTAAGTAGTAGTTTCTATGGCAACCAGCTTTAGTGATCTGCAGTGAACCCCAGGCCCACACCCTCCAACCTGTCCTCAAAGGCAGCCAGGAAAAAAGCATAACCTCTCGGCTCTGAGAACGCCTTTCTATCTCAGGCTAAAGGCCTCATGGCAGCCTCCCGGGAGCAGAATGCCATAGGGCTGGTCAGAACACCTCAGACGCTCCTCTTCCTCGACTCACTTCTCCTGCACTCAAGTATTGCATCTGGAGAAGGCCCTTCAAGACAAGCCCCTTCTGGGGCAAACCATTATACTCTGTTTTCTTATTCACGACAAACTGCAGAAAGGCCAGCTTTGCAAACCCAAGCCCTGGGTTCTGCTTCCCCGCTATTGACCTTATGGTCCTTACCCACCCAAGCCAACATCTCCTTGTTAAAGTCCAGCATATATATTAAAACAAGAATCTGAAAACAAGGGACGTGACCAAGGTCAAGCGCCAGTTTATCGGGTCTGGCTCTGAATCCTATAGCAGAAGCGGGTGACCAGGTCAGCGCTGACAGTGACTTGATGGCAGGAGGGAGGCTGGAGTGTAGCCGACCGGGCCTCTCCCCTGGCCCTCACCCGGCGTCCCTTGGTCCTTCTCTTCACCAGCCCCCGCCTGTCCCCTCTCTTCCTGGGGCCTCTGGAAAGCCCAGCCTGTCACCCTTTTCCCTAAAGGATTGTTCTCTTCACAAAGGAGGAAACGTCCTGGCCTTATCAGATATCCGGCTTCATGCTCGAGCACAGAGCACAGTGAAAATTTATCCCAAAAATACCAAGGCTGGAAGGTTATACTGAGGTCACCTCAGTCATCTGAGGGCTGGCCGAGCGTGTGTGCCCTGACTGGGACAGGCTCCAGGGAACCCAGTCAAGACTTCCCTGGGAAATGCACCCGGTGGCTGAAACCTCGAAGCCACACGTCCCCACATCCCACCCCCTCCCCCAGCCCTGCGGAACTTTCTCTTCTACCAAGAACACAACACAGGGGACCCAGTTCTCCTTCATGGTTTAGCCATCCCCTGCCCGGGATTGTGGGCTGTGCATGTGTTTATGGGAAGTGAGGGATGGGGATCCCCCCATGGGAGGTTGGTCAGGGCACTGAGGCAGGCTGGGGGCTACACCCTTGATCTAGGAGGACAGCAGGAATGTAACAGTGGTGGCCGTACTCAAGTCCGAGAGGCAGAAGCAGCTCCTTTATGCACACGGACGTTTACTTCTCACAGCAACCTGTCCATCCTAAGGAGCAGGAACTAGCAGCATCCCCATTTTACAGAAGAGGAAACCAAGGCTCAGGGAAGTCACGTCATCAAAGTGGCAGTTGACCTTCTACTAAGCACCTGCTGGGGCCCGAGCAGTGTCAGGTACTCCAGCTAACATCATACAAAGTTTTCCTGATCCTAATACCATTGTATAGATAAGAACACAGAGTCTCAGCAAGGTCACGGAGGAGCCCGAATGCGCCTTTCCCACGGCCTCCAGCCCTATGAAAGCGAGAGGGACTTCAGGTGGCCGGCAAGGCAAAGGCCCTGAAGGACGTGACATGGGGGCAGCACCCCCTCCCCCCAGGATGGGGGCCACCGGCAGGCCACACCTGTTTCTGGGCTGCTTGCACACAGGATGTGGGGATCTGTGGCCAAGCTGGCCAAGGAGCGGGTGAGAGTCACAGGGAGGCAAGTAGGGCCCTGGACACATGGAGGAAAGAAAATGCTGTCAGCAGGAGGGCTACCGTGTGGTGAGGAGACTAAGGAGAGTCCCCTTTGTCCTGACAGAGAAAGACAGGACGTCACATCTCCAATTATCACACGCTGACAAGTGCTCGCTCAAGCATCCCCTCCCGCTAGGGAGGCCCTCCATTCTGGCTGCATTTTCACTGATAATATGACTTTGTTTTTCGTAACCCTCGAGCTGCTTTCCAGAGGAATGAATCACGGTCTTGTCCACGACAGAGAAAACCCAGGGCAAGTCAGCGGGGGCAAAGGCAGCACCGCCCAAGGTGGCGGGTGGGTCATCACGGGGTCAAGATCTGGGAGGCTGTGGGAGGAAATGGGACCGGGAGGAGGGACCAGCCAAGAGGATCCAGTCCACGTTCAGAGACAGGCACGCAGGGGTCAAAGCAGTCGGCACAGCGAGGGAGCTTCCCACCAAGGCAGGACTCGGGGAGCTAGTGAGGCTATTGTTATTTTTTTTAAGTTTATTTATTTACTTATTTTGAGGGGGGCGGGCAGAGAGACAGAGGGAGAGAGAAAATCCCAAACAGGCTCTGCACTGTCAGTTCAGAGCCTGATGCAGGGCTCAATCTCACAACTATGAGATCACGACCTGAGCACAAACCAAGAATCAGATGCTTAACTGACTGAGCCACCCAGGCGCCCCAAGGGTGTTCTACTTCAAAGGCCCCTAGGATTCCCTTTCTCAAAGCCTGGCAAGAGGGTCCCACCCCTCATGCCAACTCAGAACCACTGACTGTGACTGTATGTGCTGAGGGTGTGGGGGTCACATCTGGACTCCACAGTGCCCTGATCTACACAGGTAGAGAGCAGAGGGGGTGCCAACCATGCCCTGGATGGACCCCATTTTACACCCAAAGAGACCGAGGCCCTGGCAGGGAAGCACCTGACCCCAGGCCATGTGCTGGGGCAGCAACAGAACCATTACCACGGACTACTCAGCAAGACAGCTGCTATGGCTTTAGAGATGCACAGAGCCCTTCTCAGGCCTTCCCTCCTCACCATCCCTGCTCACCTGGAACCTGTGTACCAGCTCCAGGGACTGGCTGTCATTCTGGTCGGCTTCAAGGATGACATCCGTCAGCTTGTGGATGATGACGTCCAGGGGGCCTTGTTCCTCAATTGGCCGGCTAAGGTTCAGCTGCCAGGGGAGACAGAAGGACACCGAGAAAAAGAAGAACGTCAGCACCTGGGCCAACTGTCCCCACCGTACTCCCCACCCCTCCGCCTGTCCCTGACGCACTGGGGAAACACGGACGGGACAGAGAGCACACACCCACGAAGATCCCAGACTCCTCCAGGGCAGGGCCCGAGCCCCATGCTACCCCGCTTATAGAAGACACACACATGAAATCGAGGCATCTACTGGTTAAGCAGGCATCACTACGAAATCGTTTTATAGAGAAAACGTATACTGAACGTGTCCCATCTGGTCCATGACCTGGATTTTTCAGGTAGGGAAACGAGGGCTCTGAAGCCACACAGCCGGGTCTAAACTGAGATCTAAGGAGACACGCTTCCCAGGAAACTACAGTCTCAGCAAAGCTGTGATCTTCACGAACCAAAGAGGCGCTGCTTTCACAGGCCGGCAGCTTGCACTTCACACAGAAATCAGGGCTCATCACAGACACGGTGAGGGAGTGCGGGGCTGCCTGGAGCCCGTGAGGCGCAGCTGGCCCCGCTCCACTGGGGGCTGTGTTTATTTTTTCAAGAATGCGGGGTTAGGAAGATCACACCCCCAGGGAGCCAGAGCCGCCCAGCTGACAGACAGTCGGTATCACCTGACCCCAAGACAGGAGCACCTGCCAACAGCCAGGACAGCCTGACCCCGCGCTTCCTGACCTGCCAGATGTCTGCCGCCCGGCACACGGCCACCGCCACCTGCAAGGCCGGTCCCTCGGAGGCAGCGGCGCCAGCCCGGCACCTGGCTGACCCCCTGGATGGCCTCAGGAGAGGCCAGAGAAAGCCACCGGCCCCACCCCTACACCCATCCCCGCACAAGTGGGGCTCCCTCCAGGAGTCAAGGCTGACTGTTTCAAAGTTGCGAGTAGAGAAATCGCAGTGACGGCTGCACACGTTCACTCTGGGTGATAAAAACTACGTTTTCATGCTCCAACCATGGGGATAAGAGGTGATTTTACAAATGAGGAGAGTGGGGAATATGGACTTTGGAAACCTCACTAGGATCTGCCAGCGGGAAAGTGGTGGTGCTCACAGGCACATGCGAGGCTGGGCTTGTCACTCAGTGCCGCCAGCCCCATCCCTGACCCTCCGTGAGCCTTGGGAGGCTGTCCTCTAGTGCCACAACCACCTAGCGGCCCTGTCCTCTGGCCGAGTGGCCAACTGGAGGCACGTGAGAAGAAGGGAGAGGGAAAAGTCTGGCTGTCTGTTCCCACTGTCCTCACGTCCCCGCCGTATTTCTGCCAACTAGCCACCATCCCTGCCAAGCAGACAGTCCCTCTGCTGCCTCTGGGCCCCCGTACACCACCTTCCCTCCCCTTGTCCCCTCCGGCCTGGGGTGGTGACAGCTTGCCACTCTTGGGGTGCCTCACCACATCCTGCTGGCTGCTTTGACCCAGCCCACACCTGTCATCCTCTCTTATTTAAACTCTTATCTAATTAAACCTTCAGAAAGTACCAGCTCTTTCCTCGTGGTATCCTTAACTCCTTGTTGTTGTTGTTTTTAATATCTGCCAGAAAAGATGTTAAGGGACTTCTCCTATTTAAAAAAAAAAAAAAAAAAAAAAATTCCAGGGCACCCGGCTGGCTCAGTTGGTTAAGTGTCCAACTCTTGATTTCAGCTCAAGTCATGATCCCACGGCTAGTCAGACCGAGCCCCACATCGGGATCTGCGCTGACAGTGTGGAGCCTGCTTGGGATTCTCTCTCTCTCTCTCTCTCTCTCTCTCTCCCCCCCTCTCTGCCCCTCCCCTGCGTGTGTTCTCCCTCTTTCTCTCCCTCAAAAATAAATGAACATTTTTTTTAATCCCATGGATCTCACAATAATACTGAAAGAGACTCTTCCCACCCCATGGTGACTAGCCTGTATACAGAACAAAAAGTCAGACTAGCTGAGAAGCCGACCTTCCCTTCTAGGGCTCCTGGGTGGGAAGGGAAGCAGCACTTGCTATCCTCACATCAAGCCCCAGAGCTAAGGGTGACATTGTCACCATCACAGACCAGGACACCAAGAGCCCAAGGCACCCACTAAGTGGCCAGGCAAGGCAATGCGACTGGGAAGAGGCCCAGCTGGGGCCTGGATGGAGGCCAAACAGTAGCCCCTGTGGGCTCAGCCTGCAGCCGAGCTGCCCAGTGTGCTGGACCAATGCACGAGCCCGGCTCATCATCCCCCCGGGCCTCAGTTTCCCCTTCGACAAACAGAGGAACTTGCAAGGACCCTTCTGGTTCTGTCTGTGGATTCGGTATTACATTCCCATCCAACTCCACTTCCCAGGAAACCAAAAAATGAGAAACAGAACTTGAAGGAAGAGACCAAAGCCGGTGGGAGGTGGTAACCTGGGCAAAGAACAGCAAATTCGCAAGAGATGCCATAGGCCCCAACCCATTTTTGCCGTAACCCGTGGCTCCACCATGACAGGTGCCACAAACAGGAGACTGATATTTTCAGACCAAGGCAGCTAGAAATAGAAGAGAACTGGGTCACATGGGAGATGCTGGGTTATCGGAAGCTCCATCCCCACTCCTCCAAAGAGAAGCTTCCAGGTCTCCTGTGCAGTATGAGGGGACACAAATGTGTCCCTGTGGTTTTGGGGAAGGAGGTGGACAAGGGAGATACCCCTGGCTCGTCCCTGCCTGACATCAGCCTGCAGCCTGCAGACCTGACAGGCATGGGCTGTTTGGAAAACAAGCTCTCCACGTTCCCGGCCGCTCCACTGAAGGTAAACAGTTGAGTTCTGGAAGCCAGCCACCTTCCTTTGTATATTTTCCAAGCATTTTTATGCCAGTAAAACCCTTTCACGAGAACGGCAACTTGGGACACACATCAGGCCTGGTCTGGTCCTGGCTCGGCCGTCTCTCTCACGGCAGCATCTCTGCTGAGGCCTGAGTGGAGCTGTCACTGGTTCCAGAAGGTTCCCCAGCACATCTTCTCCTCAAGTAGCCAGATAAGCCATGATCGCCCTAAGGGGTCTATCCTCCTACAAATGCCTCGAGGGGACTCTGGTCTCTCACTGCTGGCTGGGAAGGAGGAGGTGGGCACTCAGGCAGGGTCATGCTGGGAGAGGGGCTGGCTCCCAAGAAGCCAGGACACGGCAGAAGAGGGGACCCTGGTGGGCCAGGTTTCATTTCTCAAGATGGGGTGGGGAGGGGAGGCAGAAGGGAACTTGTTCAACTGTCATTTTGTTTTTCTGACCACACTCTGCCTCCAGAAAAGGGAACTTTCCCAGGAACTTGTTCTCTTCTGCGGAAAGGGTCTGATCTGTCCCTCAGCCAGGAACAAGGATGTCTCAATGAAAGGGCTGCCCGCTGTGGCCAGAGGAGGTCTGTGGGTGCCATGCTTCCAAGTCACGCCATCCTGTGAGGCCAATGCCGGACGCTGTTCTGCACAGAGCTCAGAGCTCAGGATTCGGATGAAACAAGGACCCACTGTTTCCCTCAGCTACGTAGGCAGGAGGCTGACTGGAGATGGGGGGCAGGGGGCGCTGGGAGCAGTTCGGACAAAGGCCTGCAAACCCCAATGGCCGGAGAGTTACCTCTGACTCCCGAAGCAAGCAACCCAATCATGCCCAGCCTAGGATCCAAGGTGAGCTAGACTCTGACTATCCCCACGTCTCCCACCACCCGGTCTGGGAGGAAGATGTGCATGGCAGAAGCCTGGAAACCCCATCACAGCTCAGCTGCTCCTGGGCTGGGCAGGGGATTTAACTGCTCTGCACCTCAGTTTCCACAAAATGAGGATGTTACCTTACTGGGCTATTTTGGGATTAGAACATCCCATTTATGGATGGGGCACAGGATAGATGTCCAGCAGGTGCATTAATACTGCTCTGGGTGCTTAGACAACTAAGCACCCGCCTCTGCCTACTCATTTGACAAGTATCCCCTGGGCACCTCCTGGGCACCAGATGCAGAGTCCCTGTGCTCCCCTCTCGAGGCTCTCTGTCAGTAACCCAGTGAGTGTCCCAGCTCACTGTGGAAGCTGGCCCAAGCTATACAGCTACATGTCACTCCAGGCCCCACATGGGAGACGAGCTCCTGTGTCTGAGCCGCCCCTCTGCCCAGAATATCCCCTGGCCCCACGTCCCCTTGTCCCCACAGTGACAAGTCCCAGCTCCAAAGCTCAATCCTTTTCCAGACTTCTCAACTCGTTCTACCCCAAACAGGAAGATTTAATGGCTCCCTGGTCTCACCCATATCCCTGGGACCCCCTGCGTATCCTTCAGGGACTGCTACCTAACTTCTAAATATAAAGTCCTTCCTGGGGCGCCTGGGTGGCTCAGTCGGTTGGGCGCCCGACTTCAGCTCAGGTCATGACCTCGCAGTCCATGAATTCGAGGTCCGTGAGTTCGAGCCCCGTGTCGGGCTCTGTGCTGACAGCTCAGAGCCTGGAGCCTGCTTCGGATTCTGTGTCTCCCTCTCTCTGGCCCTCCCCCGCTCATACTCTGTCTCTCTCTCTCTCTCAAAGATAAACAAACATTAAAAAATATTAAAAGAAAATAAAATAAAGTCCTTCCTCTAATCCTGCCTCGTCCACCAGATCCTGAGATCCCCAAACACCAGGGCTGGGCCTGGCATCCCCAGGGAAGAGCTTGCTAATGTGTGCTAAACGCAATCAGAAGTTCTGAAGAACACAGTGAACGATGCAGGCCTACCGGAAGGGGCATCCCGTGAAGCAGGGTGACGCTCTCCTCCTCAGGGGGTTACAAATGGCCTCCTGGAGGAGGAGGGAGAGAGCAAAACGGGACCTCCAGAGGTGGCTGGAGGAAGACAGGTGTAACGCAGGCCTACTGACACTTGTCAAGTCCAAATGCATCACGTGCCACAGGCTACCCTCTGCAGAAGGAGCTTGTCCTACGGCACTGACCCCTGAATGCCACCCTGGCAGGGGTGGCCCATGACCACCCCTCTCTCATGCTGCATCTGCAGGCTGGAAACAGGGGATCCTAGGGAGCCAGGCACCTCCCACGACCACAGTTGTGCTGTGGGGTGAACACCTAATAAATCTCGAGTGTGTTAAGGCAAAATCTGTAGGTTGTAGGCTGAAAGTTTGCCTCCCCGAATATAGTCCCCAAGGACAGTGTGTGTGTGGAGTGAGGAGAAGGGCCCCCCAAGATGAGAACAGGGCAGGGAGCTCCAGCTCTTCCTTCTCACCTAAACTTCCACACGTGCTTCCCTGACAGGATCAATAAGCAGCCAGATATAACAAAAATGTAAAACCATCTCTGGGGCTCATCAGGGAGGCTGGGGACCCGGGGAAAACTGGCTCCCAACCCATGCTGGGGCCGCTCATCCTCTCTGGATACAAGATGCAGGGTGTCCTATGACCTCAGAAGCCTGGGCTGCTGAAAACAATCTACGCCTCTCTGAACGGTCAGACGGGCTGCAAGTGCAGCCCACGTGGGAGTCGGACAGGCTTAAGGACCTTCCTCCCGGAACCTCAGCTTCACGGTGCAAAGACCCATTGTCCTGTGGCCAGGACGCAGCTCTCGCCCACTTGCTCTGAGCTGGGCCCTGTTCTAAGCACTTTACACGTATAGCTTATCATATAGTTCTTGCAACAGCCTGAGATGGGGACCCACTATAGGCACAGGGATTGAATAACACACCAAGGACTCACAGCGCACACAGACTCTTAACCATTCCCAGCCAACAGCACGGTGGTGAAACAACCCCGTGGGACTCCCTGGGTGTTAGCACGGTCTTTTGTTCTAATGACGCACAGCTTGGGGGCCTCCAGATGAGGGCTGGTCACCAGAAAGACCAAGCCATGATGAGAACTCTGGAACTTTCAGCCCCATCTCCTGTCCTCCAGCAAGAGGAGAGGGGCTGAAAACTGAGCTGATGATCGATCATGCCAACATGATGAACACTCCATAAAAAGCCCAAAGGTACGGGGCTTGGGGAGCGTCGGTGAACACAAGGAGGTGCTAAGGGGCTCCGAGAGGACAGGGAGAATCCACATCCTTCCCCACACACCTTGCCCTGCACGTCTCTTCCACCTGGATGCTCAAGTAGGTCCTTCATCATATCCCTTTATAATAAAGCCAGCAAACAGGAAGTGATTTGTTCCTGAGTTCTGTGAGCCACTCTAGCAAATTAATCAAATTAATCAAACCTGACAAGGGGGTCCTTCCAACTGAGAGCCGGCTGGTCAGGAACACGGATGACAAGCTGGACTGGAGAGTAGCATCTGAAGGGTGCGAGCCAAAGGACAGTCTTGTGGGACTGAGCCCTTTGCCTGTGGGATCCAACACCACCCCCCGGTAGAGGGCATCAGAACTGGGTTACATTGCAAGACACCCAACGGGGGTTATGGCACTGCTTGGTGTGGGAAAACATTCCCGCACACCTAGTGTTAGAAGCGTTTTGATTGTGAAGAAGTGTGATGACAGCAAACGACAAACACGGGAGGTGCGTTTTCCCTACTTGATAGCACAATCCATAAATACCAGCTATTACATTTCCCTATTCTCATTCTTCACATGACTGCTGACCAGTGGAAATTTCCCTGACTTTTCTATCAAGAAGGACTCAAATACAAGTCAGAATTTGAATTTTGCAAAGCTAGGTCACTTGTACTGACTCACATTAGACTTCAAAGTGCTTGCTCCCACAGTAAAATGTATTGTCATTGTTGATGATGATGAACATGTACAAAGTTCTGACTTTGGGCCACATACTACGCTAACAAGAGCCCACCGCGTGAGGTACAGATGAGGACACCGAGTCACAGAGAGGTCAAGTAACATGCTCGGGGTCATGGTTACAGCTGCATGAGACTCGCATCTCTCTCCTGCCAAAGCCAGACAATTAACCTCTAAACCAAAGGGTGTCCTGGGTGCCTGGGGCTTTCCTTCCATCCCGTTTTCCCTTAATCCACCCCTGCAGAGTGGTATGGTTTCAGCAGTGACTTCCGATCGAAGTCACTAGATGAAAAGTTTTGTCTCAACCAAGGTCCAGACGAAACAGCCCGGATGAAAGGCGAGGGGGCGCCAGTCTGTTTTATTCCTCTGCACTCTCCATGGGTCTGGGCATCTGGGATAGAGCGGCCATCTCCAACACTTAAAGCCTCGCCACGCAGGGGGCAGGTCTCCGCGGAAGGAAAAGTCGGGTCTGGTGCCTCACGGTCAGACTTCAAATGGGAACCTGGCCTCGGAGGATGCAGCGCGGGTCGTGCATTTCTTCAGCAGGATTGGTCCCAAGAGACAAGTTTGGGACTCCCCAAGCCTTTTCTCGGGGAGAGAAGACTGAAGGCTTTTCCCCAGCAAGGGCAGCTCTCACTCCCAAAGGAGCTCAAAGTGGCCCTCAGAGAGGTCAGGAGCTGGAGGGCACGTGGGGCTGACCACCAAGACCAGCAGGCAGGGTCAAGGACAGGGCTGGTCACCCCAGTAGCTCCTGCCCCAGGAGGAGGAGAGGAACTGTCACCAACACTCCCTGACCCGATTCCCCAGTTTCTTAGTAACTGGTTTCCAGTTACTGGGTAATAAGAAACAGCGATCTGGTTAAGGCAGAAGAGTGAATAACCTTTCTCCCCTAGGAGATGAATGAGGAGCCAAAGTTGACTAAATGGAACCATGACAAATGTACCTTACAGTTCCAAAGTTCTGGCCATTTGCAAGCTGACTTTATTTCAAAGAGCCAAAAAGCTTATACCCACTCAGCAAGCGTGATTCCTTAAGAACAAGGCTGACCCCAGGTTCTCAGGAGCTAAGAAAACCCTGGCCCTGACCCAATGCCAGGGAGCCAGGTTCAAGAGTAGATTAAAAAGATAAACACACCCATGCCCTTTGACCCAGTAAGCCAACTCCTGGGAAGCTGGCCTAAGAAAAAAATCAACAGGTGGAAAATCACTCCTGGCCCAGGAACATTCGCTGAGGCCACACTGACAAAAGGCACAGGACACAGAATACATGTCCCCAAACGGGGGACTGGATAGGTAACAACAGGCACCCCCACACCAGAAGACACTGAAGAATTACTAGATGGACAAGGCCTCAGGGAGACAAGTGTGAAGGTGTGTCCCAACCATGTGAACCCACACTTGCTGTGGACAAAGCTGGAAAGGAAACCCGAACACGAGAGGATCCTGGGCATAGAGGAGTCATTGTGGGTCTAAAGCCCATCTGGGAACAGGGCAGGATGTACTTCCTGATTCCCTTGCAACTGGGCCCAATCACGTGACTGTTCTGGCCAATGACCTGTGAGGTGGCGAACCGTCACCTCCTGGCAGAACATTTACCTGCAAGGGCCAGAGCCTCCAGTACCCTCTCTTTCCCGCTGGCACAGCAATAGCGATGTTCAAGGGGGAGCCTTGATCTCTGAGCAATTATGAAGAGGCCCCAGCTGCCTCCCCATGAGTGAGACATAACAACCCCCCTGTTTTAGGCTGCTAAGACTTGGGGTTATTTGTTAACACAGCATACCCTAGTCCTAAATTTTCTCTTTTTCATTTGTTCAAACAGCAGTGGTGGAAGGGCAGGGGAAAGGGGGAGAAAAGTAAATGAAAGTAAATAATAACTTACAGGTAACCTATCAGGTTGAGACTGGGCTTTTTTTTTTTTTTTTTTTTTTTAAGTAATAATTCAGTATTTGGATGCAATATGACAACAGGAATTTATCCTGTAAGGGGGAAAGATTCAATGTCCAATCCTCTAGGATTGGAAGGGAGAAGTCTTGAATGGACCCACACCATGAAGTGGCTGCTCTCCAGCACCCCAGAAAAGTCCACCAACAGTCCCCTAAACTGCCCAAGGAGTCCCTTGACCCTCTGTGGCTCAGCTAAACGGGCTGCTTCCAACTCGCTACGGTTCACAGTGGTGGCTGCTGGCAGGAGTCAGGGCAGTGGAAACGAGACCCTCCCATTTGGTGCCAGGCACCAGCCTGGTCCTGTCCTGAGGAAAAAGCTCGAACCAAGACTGGCAAAAAAGAAAGAAAACAGCATGAAAAGGGCTGGCAGATCTGGGCCCAGGGGAAGAAGAGTCAAAGGCCATGTTAACAACGGCTGACTGCAGAGAGAGAGAGAGAGAGAGAGAGAGAGAGAGAGAGAGAGAGTCAGGATGGGGGGGGGTCCCCCACTCAATCCCCTGTCCCCAGTCCAGAGGAGGAAACCCAGAGTCCCCTTGTCCTTAGCACACCCTGCTTTCCTGCAGGCCAATTCTCTTCCTGAGCCGCCAGAAGCTCAGAGGCATCCCGCACCCACCCCAGGCAGAAGGGCGCAAAGGTTTCCAGCCCAGGGAGGGTTCTTCCCTCACCTCCCTCAGCGTGCTTCCCCACCTGCAGAGTGAGGAAAGAGGTAAAGAGACATCCTTCCTAAAACCATCACCAGCATGCCACGAGGAGACAGGCACGGGCTCCCTGTGTGAACGGACCTGTACACAGTGCACAGATGTCAGTCATTAGGATGTTCCTCCTTACAGGAGGCTGAATTTTCTCTAGGTTCAAGTTAAGCCTCTCCTGCCTCGTTTGCCTCTCTGCCAGCTCAATCCTAATAATCACCACCACCAGGACCCGTAGGACATCCCAGGCGCTGTGCTAAGCACCTCACAACCCATTCCATCTCATCCTCACAATGTCGCTAGGAAGCAGGGGTGGCTGTCACCACCAGGCAGATGCGGCAAGGAAGGTTCCAGGAGGCAAAGGCAGCTGTCAAAGGTTATATAAGCAGTAAGCTAGTGGGGGACATAGGTCTCCACCTCCATCCCCCCAGTCCCTATGGCTCCAGGACAGGTGTTCCTAAGCCCTCTGCTTTCCTTAGGAAGTGGAGTGGCCAGAGAGATATGTTTCCTCAAGGTGACAGCAATGGGCTGCTGTGGCTGCAATGTGATCTAAGACACAGTCTGCAGGCCACTCCCACCCACCGGGACTGGAGGCAGGACTGTGTCTGCCTGGGGTCACCACAGACAGGTACATGGTCTTGCCCACGGCTCCAAAAAGAGCAAAATAAATGTGGGAGTTAATATATGAAAATAGTGGCATTTGAAAATAGGGGATAAAAGATGGACTATTAATAAACGTCCTGGGGTAATTCAATATCCATCTGGAAAAAAGAATACATGGAGATGCACACCTCCTATCTTGCACATAAATAAATTCTAAGTGCAAAGAATTGAAGCAAGCAAAGATTTAATGATAAAAAAAAAAAACAAGCTGAAAACAGAAATACCTGGAGAAACCACGAGAAAATTTAAGAAATACTTTGGGGCTGGCACAAGAACAGACACTCAGATCAATGGAACAGAACAGAGAACCCAGAAATGGACCCACAAGCGTATGGCCAGCTAATCTTTGACAAACCAGGAAAGAATATCCAATGGAATAAAGACAGTCTCTTCAGCAAGCAGCGCTGGGAAAACTGGACAGCGACATGCAGAAGAATGAACCTGGACCACTTTCTTACCCCAGACACAAAAATAAACTCAAAATGGATGAAAGACCTAAATGTAAGACAGGAAGCCATCAAAATCCTCGAGGAGAAAGCAGGCAAAAACCTCTTTGATCTTGGCCGCAGCAACTTCTTACTCAACACGTCTCCGGAGGCAAGGGAAACAAAAGCCAAAATGAACTACTGGGACGTCCTCAAAATGAAAAGCTTCTGCCCAGCGAAGGAAACAATCAGCAAAACTAAAAGGCAACCGACAGAATAGAAGATATTTGCAAATGACATATCAGATAAAGGGTTAGTATCCAAAATCTATAAGGAACTGATCAAACTCAACACCCAAAAAACAAATAATCCAGTGAAGAAATGGGCAGAAGACACGAATAGACACCTTTCCAA
Source organism: Panthera onca (assembly GCF_046562875.1). Taxonomy (NCBI): domain Eukaryota; kingdom Metazoa; phylum Chordata; class Mammalia; order Carnivora; family Felidae; genus Panthera; species Panthera onca. Next base: position 135,248,569 of record NC_138344.1, read on the forward strand.
AGAAGACATCCACATGGCCAACTGACACTTGAAAAAATGCGCAACATCATTCATCATCGGGGAAATACAAATCAAAACCACCACGAGATACCACCTCACCCCTGTCAGAATGGCTAACATTAACAACTCGGGCAACAACAGATGTTGGCGAGGATGCGGAGAAAGAGGATCTCTTTTGCATTGTTGGTGGGAATGCAAGCTGGTGCAGCCACTCTGGAAAACAGCATGGAGGTTCCTCAGAAAACTAAAAATAGAACTACCCTACGACCCAGAAATTGCACTACTAGGCATTTATCCAAGGGATACAGGTGTGCTGTTTCGAAGGGACACAGGCACCCCATGTTTATAGCAGCACTATCAACAATAGCCAAAGCATGGAAAGAGCCCAAACGTCCATCGATGGATGAATGGATAAAAAAGATGTGGCACGTATGTATGTATGCATGCACGTATGTGTGTGTATAGATAGATAGATAGATAGATATAGATATAGACATAGACACAGATATAGATACACACACACACACACACACACACACACACACACACACACACAATAGAGTATTACTCACCAATCAAAAAAGAATGAAATCTTGCCATTTGTAACTACGTGGATGGAACTGGAGGGTATTACGCTAAGTGAAATTAGTCAGAGAAAGACAAAAATTATATGACTTCACTCATATGAGAACTTTAAGAGACAAAACAGATGAACATAAGGTAAGGGAAACAAAAATAATATAAAAACAGGGAGGGAGACAAAACAGAAGAGACTCTTAAATATGGAGAACAAACAAGGTTGCAGGAGGGGTGGTGGGAGGGGGGATGGGTTAAATGGGGAAGGGGCACTAAGGAATCTACTCCTGAAATCATTGTTGCACTAGATGCTAACTAATTTGGATGTAAATTTTAAAAAATAAAATTAAAAAAAAAAAAAGAAAAGAAATGCTTTTGGGCATTAAGAATCAAAAAATGAAAACATCAGGGGTACCCTGGGTGGCTCAGTCATCCTACTCTTGATTCTGGCTCAGGTCATGATCTCATGGTTCCTGGCTTCGAGCCCCGCATCGGGCTCTGTGCTGACAACGCAGAGCCTGCTTGGTAGCAAAATCACCTCGAGTCAGGTGAAAAGGGTCACAAAGTGAGGATGTTACACAGGTGTCATCACCGCGCCATGGGTGCCTTTGCTCCTACCTGGTGGAGGTGCCAGTGTCAGCCCACTTGGCTGGGGAGCTTCTGTGGAGCGGACCGTGGCATACTGCGTGGGCAGCAGGCAGGATGGAAAAATCTAGAATCCAGGCCCCTGACAGACTCAAAAATGCCTCCACTATTTTCATATGTTAATTCCCATATATATTTTTAAAAAATCCCTGTGTGTGTGTGTGTGTGTGTGTGTATTTTTCTTTTCTTTTTTTTTTTTTTTCTTTTTTTTTTTTTTTCTTTTTTTTTTTTTTTTTTTTGCCCTTTTTGGATTCTCCATTAATTTGTATAGTCTGGCACCAATACCACAGTGGTTTGGCTTTGTTTCATTTCCCCGCCCACACTATTTTAATTACAGTATCTGTAGGATATGGCTTAATACCTAGAAAAGCTAGTTCCCCCTCACTCTTCTTTTTTTGCAATGTCCCTGAGAGTCACGCCCATTTCTTTTTGTCTACATGCCTTCTAGAATAGGACTGGGACTGGGGGTGAGTTACATTTACAGACGATTTAGAGAAAACTCATGGTTTGATGCTGACTTGTCCTACCGAGAAGAACACAGTATGCTGTATTTGCAGCTCACATCACCGTCTATTTTTTTCATATATAATAAGCTCCAACAAACTGCTAAGAAAGAGACAACGCTATAGAAATTACAATGAACAAAAGATACGTTCAGACATAAGTAAAGAAAAGAAAAGAAAAATGGCTCCAAATGTATAAATGTTAAAAATGCTAAACGTCACAGAGAAGACAAAAGGGAATTACCACTTTTTGTATTTTGTGCACCATATTGGCTAAAGTCTGAGAAACTGATAAAACACTCTTGGGGTACGGGGAAACAAGCGCTGAAACCCCCGGCAGTGGGGAGTGCAAATTCGAATCATCTCAACAGGAGGCAAGTTGGGAGTATCTTGTCTCAATTTTAAGTCGCCCTCTGGTCAGCAGGTCCAACTCGAGGAACTGATGCCACGTGAAGTCCTAGGTTAGGCATTGCTGTTGCATTTGCTATGCATGGCTGCACAGCAGAGGAGGAGGAGGACAAGAAGAAGAAAGGAGGAAGGAGGAGGGAGACGGAGACACAAGTCCACCAAGAGGGGCTGCTTGAGGCACCAATGGTAACCCTGAACGTGGAACACTACACAGCCATAAAAAAAAGGAACGGGGAGTGTCTTCCGTACTGAGAAGGAGAGACCTCCAAGAAGGTACAGATCACCAAGTACAGAGTGCTACAATGGGGAGCGTATCTTAACGAAGTTCACAAGAAACTGGTCAGAGTGGCACTCTCCAGAGAGAAGAACCAGGAGCCTTTACAGGGAGCAGTTGTGAGCTTTTTCATTTCCAACCAGTGACATGTATCTTTACGTAAATTTTTAAATTACCAGGTAAGCAGCATGTATAACGAGCACGTGTTCGCAGTCGGACCTGAATCCAAATCCAGCCAATATCTAGCATACACTGAGCACCTGCTGTGTGCCAGACTGCTGTAATAAGCACTTTACATGAATTAGCCTCACAACCACCTGTGAGGCAAGACGATTATTATTCCCGTTACACAGATGAAGACCCCAAGGTTTGGAGAAGGTGAACAACCGGCCCCGTTCACACAGCTAATCAGGGAGGAACCAGGATATGCCACCAGGGAGAAAGAGGAGCCAGACAGCTGGAGAAGCGGACTCCAGAGACTACGGCTCCGAACGCCCACGACACAGACAATTCAACAACGTGCACGTGGACAACCGCACACACACGCCCTCTCATTACTAATCACCCAGGTCCTGGAACACACACACACCCAGTCAGCAATGGGACCGCCAACCGCAAAGGGCAGTGGCCTCCATTGCCACCTGGCCCCATCCCCAACTCAGACATGGTAACTGCTCATTCCCAGCCGTGTCCATCCAACCAGCCTGGTTTGGTCAAGAGAAGCAAGGGGTCCACTGGAAAATTCCCCCCACTCACTGTGTGGGGTGTCAAAGCCGGAAGGAATCCCCCCGCCCTCTTCTCCTCACACACTGGTGTCAGTGCATTGTCACCCAGGGAGCCGCGGAGAAGGAGGAGCTGGTTCTTGGTTTTCCACCATTAGAGGACGTCAGCGGGAACCTGCAGCACCATGTGCCCAGGCTAGGGGAGCTCAGATCTCTGAAGACCGGTGCGGCTTCCCCTGACTTCATCCACGTCACTAGAGAGAAGGACTCCAGGATGAGAGTCACACGATAGAGGCAACCCACAGCCTGGAGTAACTTTCCAGAGAGACCACGAGACGCCGTCAGAACGTGACACAAGCAAGAGATAGAACCTTCGCTGTGTTAAACCTCTGAGACATCGGGTTTGTTACAGTGGCTCAGCTTGGCCTCTGTTGACAAACACACCCAGCCAGGAGAATCTCTGCCCAGGACATCTGTCACTGTGTGCCAAATGCCAAGTCTCTGGTGCTGGGGACAAACGGAGGAAGGCAGGCAGTTGTGGGCAGAGCCTGGGCCTTCAGTCAGTGACCTCCAATCCCTTCCAGCCTCCGTTTCCTCATCTATAAAATGGAGCCAACGACACCTGCCTCCGCATTCGACGAGACAGGGGTGGTGAAGCCCAGACCATGCCGGGCCCATGGCAGGCCTTCTAGAAAGCAGGATCCCAAGGAGCAGGCCACCAGCTCTCCCTTCCTGGAGATTTTTCTGCTCTCAGTGCCACCAGACCCTCATCAGTCTCAGTTTTTGCTAGCCCCTGATGCCACCAGTAACTGCCATTCAGGTGCAGAATGGACTTTCCAAACACTCTGGTTCCCAAGCGTGGTGCTTACACGACTGATGAGTTGCAGAAAAAGACTTCCCTGTGGCCTGTCCATCCTTGCCAAGGTCAGGAACTGTGTCCTACTCCTCCCTGTGACTCCGCATGGCCTTGGCACAGTGCCTGGCTATGCCAGGGGTCAGCAAACATGAATCCCTGAGGCTGAAGACTCATAGCATCCATTCACCCACCATCCATGCACACCATGTTTATTGAGCGCTTATAAAACCACCCCTCCATGTACATGTTATCCACATTCTCCATTAAAAAAAAAAAATGAGACAGAAAGGGGCATCTGAGTGGCTCAGTCAGTTAAGCATCTGACTCGGTTTCAGCTCAGGTCATGATTTCATAGGTTCGTGGGATCAAGCCCTGCATCAGGCTCCACGTGGACAGCACAAGCCTGCTTGGGATTCTCTCCCCCTCTCTGCCCCTCCCCTGCTCCCGTGCAAGTGCACTCTTGCATTGCACTCTGTCTGTCTCTCAAAATAAATAAACTTAAAAAAAAAAAAAAAAAAAAAAAGAAAGAAAACAAGACATAGAGAGATTCACTTGGCCTAGATCACTGCCAATAGGGGGCAGGCCCAAGGGATTTCTGACCACAAACTCTTACCCACCCCTTTCCCCAGGGCCATCACACCTCATTCTGTCTTGAGCAGACCGATCCACCGAGGGCCTGGACCCCCAGGGCCTCCAAGCTGAGTAAGCCTGTGTTGGGCTGGGAGAAGGGAAGTGCTCCACGGCATTTCTTCAAAGACTCCTCAAGTCCTGTGTGGCCCCAGGAACAAGCTGCAGACACTCTGAGGCAGGGGCGGGGGCGGGGGGTGAGGGGGTGGTTTGGACAGTCAAGGGAGCCTCCTTGATGGAGCAATCAAGGACATACAAGCCCAGGGAATGGACGAGATGACATGGACACCTGGTTCCAGCCCCAGGACATACACCTTGCAGAAAGAGATGGGGCTTCCATGGAGTCCGAGAGGCCTAAGGGCTATACAGCAACTGTGTCTTTAGCCAAACCAACAGGCTCCAACCTCTGGGTGCCAGAGACGTCAGGGCTCGAAGCACAACACAAAGGGGCACAGGGAAGAGCTGCCACACCTCAGTTGCTCGCACGGCTTCCTAGGCCTGAGTCTTGTCCTCCCAAGCAGACCATGTGCATCTCGAGAGCCCCTGACTCTAGGTGTCTAAGCTGAGCATAATGCAGGACGGAAGAGTCACCAGCCTCTCTGAGACTGAGTCTCAGAGACCCAAGAAGGTGGATAAAAAGGGGCACGTGGGTGGCTCAGTCGGTTCAGCGACTGGCTCTTGATTTCGACTCAGGTCATGATCTCAGAGCTGGTGAGTTCAAGCCCCGCGTCCGGCTCTGCGCTGACAGTGCAAAGCCTGCTTGGGATTCTCGGTCTTCCTCTCTCTCTGCCCCTCCCACTCTCTCTCTCCAAAGTAAATAAACTTAGGGGTGCCTGGGTGGCTCAGTCAGTTAAGCATCCAACTTCAGCTCAGGGCATGATCTCATGACTGATGAGTTCAAGCCCCACATCGGGCTTTGTGTTGACAGCTCAGAGCCTGGTGCCTGCTTTGGATTCTGTGTCGCCCTCTCTGCCCCTCTCCCGCTCATGCTGTGTCTCTGTCTCAAAAATAAACAAACATTAAAAATATGGGGCGCCTGGGTGGCTCAGTCGGTTGGGCATCCGACTTCGGCTCAGGTCATGATCTCGCGGTCCGTGGGTTCGAGCCCCGCGTCAGGCTCTGTGCTGACAGCTCAGAGCCTGGAGCCTGTTTCAGATTCTATGTCTCCCTCTCTCTCTGACCTTCCCCCATTCATGCTCTGTCTCTCTCTGTCTCAAAAATGAATAAACGTTAAAAAAATTTTTTTTAATAAAAATAAATTATAAATGGATAAATAAATAAACTTAAAAAATAAAGAAGGTGGACAAAGAAAGGAGGCCCATACACAAGCTTCAGCACTCCTTGTCTGACCATCTCCCAAAGCTAAAAGCCTGAGCTCCCGTGAGGTACGGGTCTCCATCTGAGCTCCCAGCCAGACGAAGTCAAAGGCTCCCACCCCCCTGCCAGGCCCCCCCAACTGCGCTCTCCTGTCACTTCCTACGGGAGATTTCAGACGGAGCCCTACTGCCGGACCTGGATCCCAACCTCCGTCCCACATAGTATACTTGAAGTTGGTGCCCAACGCATTTGCACCCTCCTCCTGACCCACCAAAGCCTCACACGAACGGCATGATCAGATACACGTGGTGACTGAGGCGCGACAGAAGCAGCACCCCGCGGGCTACCAGGGTGAACGTGTGTTTTCAGCAGAAACTGGTGGGAAAACGCAAAAATAAAACGAGGGGAGACGCGCCCCGTTTGACAAAGTCTCAGAACATCGAGAATGTAGTAACAGCAATCCTTGCTTCTGCTCTTTCAGATTTAAATAAAAGAGAATCCGCTACCGTTCACGAATCACACGTAAAGGACTGTCCTTTAGTCTGTTGTTTTCTTGAAATCTCGGTTCGTGTGGGTGGTAAATGGGGACAAGAGTATCTGCTTCACAGGGCTGTGTTTTCATCCATCCGTTCATTCACTCCCCCATTCATTCATTCATTCATTCGTTCATTCCTGTAAGCGAACACTTTGTGCCTGGCATTGTCCAGGCCCTGAAGACAGCAGTAGACAAGATGGCCGAGGTCCATGCTTCTAGGCTCTTACTCTAGTGGGCGGGGGGGGGGGGGAGGGGGGGGAGGGGGGGATGGACAACGAACACACGGAAAATTGTTCCAGATGACCACCAAGCATTACAGCAATGAAATCAGTGCAAACAGTAAGGTGGGAAGGGTAGGGGGCCTGTTATGGGTTCAGCTGTGTTCCCTCAAAATGTTATATTGAAGTCTTAACCCCCAGTATCTCAGGATGTGACCTATTTGGGAACGGGTCACTGCAGACGCGACATTAGTTAGGATGAGGACATACTGGAGTAGGGAGGGCCCCTAATCCAATAGGACTGGTGTCCTTACAAAAAGGGGAAATTCCGGCCCGGACACGCACTCACGGAAAATGTTACACGAGCATGAAGCTGGAGATCACCGGGATGCACTCACAACCCAAGGAATACCAGAGGCTGCCAGCAAAACCAGACGCTGAAGGACAGGCGTGGACCCACTCTACCTCACAGCCTGAGAAGGAACCAGCTCTACCCACATCTGGTCTCGGCATCCAGCCTCCAGAACTGCGGGACAACTGGTTTGTTGTTCAGGCCCCAGGCTGTGGAAATTTGTTACATCAGCCCAGGGAAATCGTGCAAGGCTCCCTAAGGAAGCACCATCTGATTAGAAACCAGAACGAGGAGAAGGGCCCAGGAAAGATCCGAGGGACGAGAGCTGCAAGGAGCTGGGAAAGTCAGTGCAGAACCCAGAGCAGAGGTTATGTTTCGTGGGTCTGAAGGCGAGGGGGACAAGGACAGGGGGCAGGTTGCGCAGAACGTGTTCCTGGGGGGAGGGGAAGCCGCTGAAGGGCGTCGGGCAGGGAGTTATGCTCTCAGTTCCTTTTGGAGAGACCACTCTGGAAGTTAACACTTGTCAGGCGTCAACACCCTGCCTCATACGTATTGTAAGCACTTAATACTTGGCAGCTGTCTTTTTTTTAAGTTTATTTATTTTTGACAGAAAGAGAGAGAGAGACAGGCAAAGAGAGAGGGGGACAGAGGATCCAAAGCAGGTTCCGTGCTGAGAGCAGAGTCCAACTCAGGGCTCAAACTCATGAACCCTGAGATCACGACCTGAGCTGAAGTCAGACACTTAACTGACTGAACCACCCAGGCACCCTGGCAGCTTGTCATTTTTGTGGCCCCCACAAAACAAGGGGCTTAGGTAAGAATTTCAAACTCTAGGATGCTTTGAAGAGAGCAAGGAGTCGTGGGTCAGAGGCCTGGCACTGAGTCCTCTGTATCCTGGGGGCCCAGTCTTTACCATGAGGGTCCCAGACCCCACTGAGGCCCAGGGATCTGGCTCTAGGAGCTCCTGGTATGAGAAAAGCCACCCGCTCCCAGCCAGGAACCCCACTTCATGTCCCAAACCATGCTCCCTTCTTCCCCACCCAACTTTGGCTCACAGCCCAGGATGTTTTTCTCTGCTGACAACGGAAAACACATCTCAATATGTCCTTTATCTCCACGTTCCTCCCAGGACAGCAACTGGCAGCCCAGGCCACGAACGGCCAAGCATTCTCCGAGCCAAAAATACATACATTCTGTGCACCCCTTTAACAATAAGGCAGGAAAACTCTGAGTCAAACTGCTACAAAGCCTGCATAGATTATTTTTAAGCCCCAAAGCAGTACTCTTTCTATATTCACTTATTTCCAGTCCAAAAAGACCATTCCTTCAGGCACTTTCCAAGCTGGCATTTGATGTAATATTAATGAAAGGGCCTTTTAAAAAACTTAAACACATTCCATGATAAAGAGAAGTTCAGTACTCAAAATCACTTGAAATGGTGCTGCCTTGGGTCAAGTTAAACAGGTGTCTTTGGCACAGGACTTCTTGGGTACTTTAAAATGCACGTGTTCACTGGAGATTGACACAGAGGGACCCCAAACTCACTTGGGAAAATTCTAGAGAATAATGCCAGGTCGCAGAAATTTAGAAACGTGACTGGATCATCATGGGGGAGCCTAGAAAATGCACGTGACCCACCCCAGCTCTGCAATGAGAGGAAATCCCCATGGATCGTGTACATACCAGCAGCAAGGGGGCAGCTCGATGCCCTTGACTAGCTCCTGCTTAATGATGTACTGCACTAGCCTGTGGTGACCTCAGTGAGTTGCTAGGACTCACGGATGGGGAGACTATATTCTACAGACCGTGGCTCTGAGCAGCTGCTTCTCAGCTCAGCTTTTATTTATTTATTTTTAATGTCTTATTTACTTTTGAAAGAGAAAGAGGCAGAGTACACATGGGGGAGGGGCAGAGAGAGAGGGAGACACAGAATCCGAAGCAAGGGGCTCCAGGCTCTGAACTGTCAGCACAGAGCCTGACGCAGGGCTCGAACTCATGAACTGTGAGATCGTGACCTGAGTCAAAGTCGGATGTCCAACCAACTGAGCCACCCAGGCGCCCCTAAACTCAGGTTTTAAGCTCAGTCAATGGGTGAGCACAGCCAGGACGGCTCATGTACCCGGCAAAGCTGGTCCTTCTCTGCAGGGTGAGCCTGGGCCTCTGCAAAGGGCCTGATGGGTGGCCTCTCACTGTGGCAGCAGCTGCTCGGGAGCCGCTCAGGCCGAGACACAGAGACGCCCACAAGGGACTCAGAATGAAAGCAGAGATGTGAAAAGGCCTTCAGGTCACATGAAAGGCATGGTTTTCTAGAGCAGAGTGGTGGAATGAAATCAGGCATCGGGCTTTCCCAGAGTCTACAAATTAGATCAGCAAATTTGGATTTGTTGTGTCACAGATTCTGCCCCAAGGCCTAAGTTCCTACAGTCCTACCGATGAGAGGAAGACCCCAGGGTCATCTGAGCCACGTCTGTGGGGTGGGGGACAGGGTCAAGGAAGGTTTCCTAGAGCGGTTGCTTTCAAGTTTAAACTAACTGTGCATTAGCATGGGTGCACCTCCAGCAGCTCAAAGAAACAGCCATTGCATCAACCGGCAGGGTTGCCTCCCGTAACGTCACTGCCGCTTCTCATCTTCCCAGGAGCCACAGACTTACTCTGCCCCCTCCCACACCCCCCAGCACCTTCCCTGGGCCGGACCCCATGCTGGGTCCAGACACAAGAACCAGGGCCAGCACAGAGAGGAAGCAGACCAGTGAATCCAGAGACAGTGACCACCGGGCTGGCCAGGACAGGAGTGCAGGATGTGTGAGGCATTAGGGAGCCACGGGCAGGGTAGTCCCTCCTGCTGGTGAAATCAAAAGACAGGAAGCTTTGTCAGGGACGAGGCAATGTCAGAACTGGCTCCTGAGTGTGGAGCACTGGGCCCTTGAGTGAAGAGGCTCAGGTCAGACAAGCGGTGGGGCCTGCCAGGACAGAGGACAGTGGCTCAAAAGAGGGTCATACAGATTCCCAGGGCCTCGGGAGCCAGGGAGGATTCATAATGGGAGAGAATGGCCTATGTGTGGGTGGCAGGGTTAAGTCCCAGGCACAGGAGGGCTCCTGGACAGAGCACAGGGGTGAACAGAAGTATCTAGAACCAGGGCAGTAATGGTGGGGGGAGAGAGAGGCAGAGACAGTGACTGAGTGGCCAGGACCAAGGATGGGGTGGGTGCACACAGAGGACAGATTCCCACCAAGAGGTGGGGTAGGAGAGTGCTGGCCAGCAGTCTTTCCCCAAAGCCAAGAATGGGGAGAAAAGAGTGGGTTCTGCTACTGGGATCCCAGCCCCCAAACCGAAGCGTGAGCCTGCTAAAGCAGTCTAGTATTTTTCTGGCAGGTCCCGCCTAACCCATGACCCAACACCTTTCCCTCAGGTGCCCTCCCTCAGCATCCCACCCCAGCGGGCCCCCCAAGGGCTGACTGACTGAGGAAGTGGCTTCCCCCTGGGCATACAGGCACCTACGGCAACGGTGGTTCCCATGGCAACCACCCCTCCCTCTCTGCAGAAGAGGAAGACACAGGAAATCCTGGGAAAACCCATACCAACCAAGAGCAAAGCCACTGGGTTTACTTGAACGCAAAGAGGCCCTTAAGTTCCTTGCTTCAGGCGCAGATAACGCTTCTTCCCTCTGGGGATCCCACAGGGCTCCTCAGAAGGTGACTCCAGTCCCTCTACCCAGCTATGCCTTTACTCATTTGTGTGCTTTTCCAGAACCTTCCACCAGGAAAGGAACTAGGAGGTGGCCTCTACCACAGCTGCGACGGTCCTGGGTTGGGATCATCTGTCTGCTATGCAACCCCCCTCACAGGGCAGGATGCATCCTAATCACCCGGGTACCCCTGAGACCTAGAACCCGTAGGAGGTGGGGATCTGGCAAACGTGTGTGGCTGGTTGAATGGACGCCCGATGACCCACCAAGATTCTGAGGGGAGAACCACGAGCGCGAACTCACCAAGGGTGGAGTGGATGAGTCGTGCCTACGGTCGAGAAGGTGCCATGGCTCCACACACAGGCGGTGGGCAGTGGCCGAGGGGCCCAGGCTTCCACGGTTCCCTCCACCCCGATGCGCGGGCCCTCCTGTCATCTCCCTCACCTCTCGGGCCGCAGCACCTCCGCAGGCCTCCCCCCCCTCCCCGTCCCACCACAGGTGGCACTGACGTTCCCCGGGCACCCATGCCATGGCCAGCACACACCTCTCTGGGCGCCTGCCTCCCAGGACAGGGCCCTGCTCTCCCCCGCCCACCATCTCCTTTGAAACAAACACTGCCACCCCGCCGCCGAGGGTCTCTGGGACCTTCGTCACACCACTTCACTGTCATTCACTCAACATATGAAAGCCAAGCACTCACCGTGTACCTAACCCCACACAGGAGGAGACACAGCCGCCATCACGGCCGTGAGGCGAAAGAGGCTGGGGCTCTTCCTGAATGACCGGAAAGAATACAGTGAGGGCACAAAGGAAGGTGAGGTTACTCAAGTGGGGGTCAGGACGTCAACCCAGAGGAGGTGGCTGGTGAGCAGAGCCGAGGAGATGGTGGGCCCAGTGCCCTCATGTGCCATCTGCCAACACACGCCAAGTAGGCCCAAGCCAACACTGCAGACTGCAGTGCTATAGAAATTCTGTACCTCAAGTCCAGGGGGAGATGTGGGGTCAGCAGTCGGCCAATCGGGCAGCACTGCCTTGGAAATGAGGTTGAGAGAGCAGAGCTTCTCTCTCTCTCTCTCTCTCTCTCAAAAATAAATAATAAACATTTAAAGAGTTTTAAAAAGTGGGCGGGGGGGCACCTGGGTGGCTCAGTCAGTTGAGCGTCCAACTTCAGCTCAGGTCACATGGCTCGTGAGTTCGAGCCCTGCATCGGGCTCTGGGCTGACAGCTCAGAGCCTGGAGCCTGCTTTGGATTCTGTGTCTCCCTCTGTCTCTGCCCCTCCCCTGCTCATGCTCTGTCTCTTTCTCTCTCAAAAATAAACAATAAACATTAAAAATAAATAAATAAAAATAAAATAGAGAGCAGGGCTGTCAGGAGAGAGGGGTGGCGAATGGGAAGCTGGTCTACGGGGCACTGCCGATGCCCAGGTACAAGGGACAGAAACATCCAAAGGGCGCCTGGTCAAGGCCACAGTGGTCAGCTTCTCTGTGACAGGAGAAAAACCACAAATGTCTCACTGGGATTTAAGATAAAGTCAGAGGCACCAAGAGAACGAACAGAAATGTGACATGTGTCTCAATATGCATGACTGCTTCCGAGACACTGGCGGGGCAGGTGGCCCATCCGACCCACGGGCCCTTGCTGTTTGCGGGCGGCACCTCCCCACTGCTCCCCCGCAAGCCTGGCCAGCTTTCTGAATAGCCACCTTCCTGGAGAGGGAGGAGCAGGGCTCATCAGCGGAGTACAGGGCTCGCCCCGCCAGCTCCGATAATTACTTGCCCTGGGAACACTGACCCTATTCTCTAGGCTCTGGGATCACGACCAAAAACATGTGCTGTCATCTCAATACCGGGAGCAGGGGGAGGACGCGGCTCCAAGAACTGGGAAATGCTAAGAAAAACTCTCCCCAGCACAGAGACAGGAGGAGCTGGGAGGGGCGCAGCTAACTCAGCAAAGGCAACCTTGGAGGAAGAAAAAGGACCTACCTGCCAGAGAGTGCAATGTGTACTGCCTGGGAGCTGGGTCAGGGAACTCGATCTCCTGCCCTCCTGCCTGCCCTCCTGCCAGGGATGACCCCGCTGTTCTCCCCACCCCCACCCTCTCAACACTTCCTTTGTTCTTGGGCAGCGACCCCACTTGCCAGGGCTCTGTTGTCTAACAAGGCCACCTCTGAGGGCTGTTCCCCCCCCTGCTCCCTGGGTGGCTCCCTGCTCTGGGGCATAGCCGGGTAAAGTCAGTCTCAGTCCCCGGGGGCCACACGGGAACCCCTTAACCAGAGCGGAACCCCTGACCCCAAGGCAAAGCCACCTCTGTGTCCCCTGCATGGTTATTAGCAGGGCAGCAATGACCTCACCTCTGAGGTCAGATCCCACCTGCTGTTTTACAAGGGCAGGGGATGGGGGCATGCGACCGTGGTCCTACCTTCCTTCCCAAGATGTGACCAAGGGTCAAATTCATACCAACATCTAATAAAAATTCAAACTTTAGTAAGGATTGGATTAAAGGTATTTCAAGAAACGTGAAGGTTGGGTGTCACTGTCAGAATGAAATGGTAGCTGCAGCTGAAGGCCCGGCCAGGCTCCAGGCTCCAGGCTCCAGGCTCCAGGCTCGACCCCAGGATGGAACAGCCTGAACCACTGAGCCACCTGCAGGCTCTGTCCCCACTTCACAAAGGGCCTAGGACTCCAGAACACCCACTAGAGGTCGCAGGGCCGAACACATACCTGGCTTCTGGAAGGTGTGGTCCGAAAGCCCCAGAGCAATGCCACTTGGCACCCCATAAGACCCCAAAGGGGAGATGGAGCTCACCTGGGAACTCAGAATCTAGAGTGTCCCCGTGTGGAGACGGTGAAATTCGGGCAGTGTGGACAGACACCAGATGCGGCTATAATGTAATGCAGCTTAAAAAAAAAAAAAAAATCCCGGTCAAATTAACAAAGGCTCACGGGAAGAGGTGTTTGAATTCCAAGTTAACTTATTCACACCAGACAACTCTTCCTTGATCAACCAATGGTATTTTGCATACATCCCTCCAATTTTGGAAATATTTTTCCCCCCAGCTGGGACCATAACCACATAAACAGATTTGGATCCTAGCTTTTCTTTTTTTTTTTTTTTTAAGTTTTTTTATTTTTGAGGGGGAGAGAGACAGACAGAGAGAGAGCACTAGCAGAGGAGGGGCAGAGACAGAGAAGGAGAGAGAGACACAGAAGCCGAAGCAGGCTCCAGGCTCCGAGCTATCAGCACAGAGCCCGACCTGGGGCTCGAACCCACGGACCATGAGATCAAGACCTGAGTCGAAGTCGGACATGACAGCATGTTTAATTACAAAGTAGGATCCATGGGCGCATGGGTGGCTCAGTAGGTTAAGTGTCCGACTGGGGCTCAGGTCATGATCTCACGGTCCGTGGGTTCAAGCCCCGCGTCGGGCTCTGTGCTGATAGCTCAGAGCCTGGAGCCTGCTTCGGATTCTGTGTCCCCCACCCCCACCCCACCCCTCTCCCACTTGTGCATATGCACTCTCTCTCTCTCTCAAACATAAATAAAACACCAAAAAAAATTTTTTTGAAGCACATTTAGTGGAAAACTGCATTTCCTTGTCATGCCAGAAAATAAAATGTTCAATAACAATTCCTGAAACCTGTGACCTTTCTCTCACTCTCTTTTTCTCTGAACTGAGCCCCAAAACAAGACATACCCCAAGTTCTGGAGCGAGCTGACTACTACTGCCACTGATCTGTGGACACCACCAGCCACTGTGGCATCTTCCCGCAGCCAGCTCTCGTGGGGGCACTGCTGCACCAAAGCCCACCACCAACTCCCCTCGTCCTACAAATGAAGCCTGCGGTCCCTGGGTGTCTGGCCTCTCGGCCGGATCTGGCCCCAACCTGCCACAGGCTCCCTTCCCCCCACTTCACCCCATGCACCTGCCATCCAAGCAAGACTATTGCTCACTGCTTCCCAGAAACGCCCTGCACCACCCCACCACCTCCTTGTCTCAAACAGGCTTTCCCGGATCGACTTCTACGGGAATCCCACACCTCCACTCCATGTCTGCGGCTTTGTAAACCTAAGGAGCTTGGCGTCGGGCCCACAGACCCCCCCCCCCCCGGCCCCAGGTGGTCACTTAACTCTGCTATGGGCCAGAGGAGGCACCAACCCCTCAAGGGTCACTGTCAAGTCATTCCTGACAGATGTCAGCCTCCTGAGCACCCACCATGCCCTCCCAGCTCGGTACCCCCACCAGCTGGTGGTGCGACGGGCCAGCGATGTGACGAGAGAACCGCACTTCTCCCGGGTTTACGCGGTGGCAGGACACAAAGTCTAGGGGTGCAGAGGGGAACAGGGACACTTTCACTTCCCCCTCTAGGACCTCCTCTGCCCTCGCCGGCCCCGCCGTGCAGGGACTCTTCCCAGGGGTGGGGGGAGGGTCCCTGCTCTGCAGACCTACATGCTCTCCACCTGACTCCCTGGATGAGGTCACAGTACACACTGGTGTCCCCCATGCCCGACCACACTGGGAGGTGCCTCACCTCCAGGGCAGGCCAATGGAAGAACACACAGTGCCTTTTCTTTTAAAAAAAAAAAAAATTTTTTTTTTTAGTGTTTATTTACTTTTGACAGAGAGAGACAGAGAGAGAGAGAGAGACAGAGAGAGAGAGACAGAGAGAGAGAGAGACAGAGAGAGAGAGCGCGCGCACGCGCGCGCATGAGTGGGGGAGGGGCAGAGAGAGAGGGAGACACAGAGTCCAAAGCAGGCTCCAGGCCCCGAGCTGTCAGCACAGAGCCTGACGCGGGGCTCGAACTCACAGACTGTGAGATCATGACCCCAACCGAAGTCAGACGCTTAACCGACTGAGCCACCCAGGCGCTCCCACACAGTGCCTTTTCTATATTGACGCGTTTTGTTCCTCTTGAGTAAAAGACACTTCGTTTTAAAAACTACATATTCACACATACACAGGCTCTTCACCCTCATTATCTCCCTGGGTGAAGAAAGGTGATTCCACAGCCATTCTACAGACCACAGAAAGGGAGACTCAGAGGGTGTGTGCAAGGCTCGAGAGGAGTGGCCCCAGGCCCACCCCAGGATGGTTACCCCTGCTAGGAAAGTGGGGCCTGTGTGCAGGGCTCTTGGCCATGGCCCTGAGGTATAAGGATGGGGGCTGGGGGCACACAGGTCTTCGGCCACCAATGCCAACCCTCACCTGCACCAGCTCCTACCGACGACAGGATGAGGCCCAAGTCCCCGACCAGAGCACACAGGGTCCTCTGTCACGCCGCTCTGCCCACCACTCCTGCCTGGGCACCCCCACAAACACAGCACAGGCCAGTCACCCCAAACCCAGCTCCCCCCAAAGGCCAATGCTGGCTTGGGCCTCTGGGGCTTCCTCCCCCTCATCCTCACCTGCCTGGTGAGCTCCCAGCATCCTCCAAAGGGGCCATTCATACACTCCCTCCTCGGGAAGCATCCCTGTGTATCCCAGCCCACCCTGGCACACTGCCCTTCTCTTTCCCCCAAGCATGGTCATGTGGGGACTTGGAAACTGCCAGGCTTGGGAGGCAGGGGGGCTGGACAGAAAGTCCTGCCCCACTGGCTGGATGGCCTTGGGAACAGGGTGAGTTACTTAACCGAGGCCGTCTCTTCAGATCTTACGTCCTCCACAGGGTGTCATGGAGATTAAACCAGACGGGTGCCTCACTGAGCTCAGGGCAGAAGCCATAAACACACCTCTCCCCCCACTCCCCCCATCCCCACTAATCAATACAGAGCAGGGATCATGACCCTGGCCCCCTAGCAGGAGTGTGCTGCTCCCTGTCCCTGCCTCCCAAACACTAAAGCCAGGTGGCACATGGGGCTGGCAGGTTCCCAGGCAGGTGCCCACACCCAGCATGTGCCCATGTCCATATGCAGGACGGGCGAGATCCAGGAAGGCCCTTCTGGCCTGGCTTCCAATGACCCATATGGAAGAGAATTCCTCAGATGTCAACTGGGAGGAGGTTCAGATACTGGGAGGCCCCCAAACACAGCAAAACTCTACAGTGGCCTCACACTGACCCTCTCTGATCATGAGCTCTTGGTAGCAAAGACTTCACCTCACCCAGCCTGTGGCCCACGGCCTCCGATAGCCACAGGCCGCCTTACAAAATGACAACAGCAGCACTGACTGCCTATTACACACCAGCCACCAGCAGGCACCTTCGTATCTCAATCTTTGGGACACCCGCTGCAGTGGGTGCAACTAAAATCATTCTTTTAGGTTAAGGAAATTAACCTTCTAGAGTAGAGATGATTGAAATACCCTGGATCTCACAGTAACAGATCCAAGGTTCAAACACAGGTCTAACAAACTTGAAACATGGGTTTCTTCCTCCTCCACTGCCTCATATTAGAATATTATATTGCAGGGGTGGCCGGGTGGCTCAGTCGGTTAAGTGACCGACTCTTGGTTTCAGCTCAGGTCATGATCTCTTGGTTCACGAATTCAAGCCGCTCGTCCAGCTCTGTGCAGGGCAGCGTGGAGCCTGCTGGGGATTCTCTCCGTCTCTGCCCCTCCCCTGCTGGTACGCACACACACACACACACACACACACACACACACACACACACTCTCTCTCTCTCTCTCTCTCTCTCTCAAAATAAATAAATGAACATTTTTTAAAATTTAAAATAAAATACACAAATTTAGAATGAGAATTTAGTGTTTGGGAGGCAGGGACAGGGAGCCTTCGTCACGAGGGCTCAGCTGCAGAGGTGGGTGCCAGCTGGGACGGCGTGTGCTGTGTGCGTGGCTTTGGGCTGGGTGGCGGGTCCTCCATCGGACACTGTGGGGCCCACTTGCCTTGTGCTTCTGGGTGCAGCTTCTCTTGCTGAGGTCCCGTTTCTGGGCATGGCGCTTTTGGCCTCCTGCGGTCCCTGAGCTGCACAGTGACCTTTCAGTGTGGCCCTTTTCTCTGCTCATGTCAGCCCCCTGGTCAATTCTGTGCTCACAGAACCTGCCTGTCTTTGTGTTATACTGAATGTTCACTGAATGAATGATAGCCATGGATGAAGAGAATGTGTCACTAAGAACAAAAATGAGTCGGTCCCCTTCTCCTCAGCCAGGCAGCTTTGATCCCAGTGCTTGGGTGGGCCTTGGTGCTGGGGGGGGGGGCGGGGGGGGGGTTGGAAAACACCCGGTACTTTTTTCAGGTCACCAAACACCCCTCTGATGTGTAGCCGTTTGGCAAAAGGAGTTGCTTGGGGCTGTGATCTCCCCCGTTTTGAGGGTGTGGGTCGAACACCCTCACCAGGGACAGGGCTGGGAACTGGGCCAGAGTAGAACTGGGTCCTAACAGGGCTTTGGAGAAAAGTTCTGAAACTCGACCTGTGTGCTGCCTGCCTTTCCAGGGGACCTGGGGCTTGTGAGGTGAGCCGGGTACTGGCTGCACAATGGGGGGGGGGGGGGGGGGCGGCTCAGGAACAGAGGGAGTGCTAATAGACAGAGAAAGGAAGAGGGGCCTCAGACAAGGAGAAGAAAATTAAAAGTTCCAACCCCATCCCTACAAACTGACTGGAAGTCCAAACCCTTTCTCACATAGCTACTGCCAGGATAAGAAAACCAGGCCATCCACCAAGGCCCACACTCTGAGCCAAGTCTTAGAAACTTCTTGGCACTTGCACAAAACGCTGACCCGGCTTGGCCACCGGGGCCCGAGGTGGGTTCGCGGCACACACAGCTATGAAGCTGGGTCTCGGCGAGGTGAAATGACTTGCCCGAGATCACACAGCGAGGGAGGCCAGGATTAAAGCCGTCCTTGTGTGTGCAGGCCCGAGGGAGGCATATAACCAGGCAGGCCAGGTGGATTTCTACAGGCAGGAGCACCGGCAGAAGGTGGCAAAAGCCCCACGCTCTTTGGGGTCACTGCAAGAAATGAATACACATGAGTCAACCCACTGACCATGCTTTCCTTTGGGGCCATTCCCAGCAGGAAATTCCACAGGGCCCTGCCAAGCAGGGAAAATGCCATCCTGGAGCCCCAGTAGCAGGGCAGCCCCACCCCACGCAGCCCTACCTTCCCTGGAAGAACAAAGTGCACCAGGCAGGAATGTGCACCCGGCCTCGGCCAGCCCCAGCCTGGCTGGGAGGAGGCTCTTATCTGTGGCCTGATTAAAGGCAGACTTGATTACCAAGATCTTTAAGCCCTGGGGCTGGGGATGCTGTAATCAGGTATATGTTACTGCAGCACATCAGGGCTCTGGGGGGTCATGCCTAAACCACAATCTTTCTGGACTTGTCACGGCAGGCCTGGCATCCTGCCCAGACCCCTACAGGGAGCTGCCCGCTGGCCCTTCCCACACCACACCCCCCTTCCACCTGAGAGCCCCGTGCACACCTGCCTACAGTCCCGGTTTCCACTTTGTCCCTGAGATGTCTGCTGCCTCAAAGTCCACTATTCAAGCAGCATCCCCACCCTGACTTCTGAGCACATGGAGAACCTTCTCTTCGCCCCCCAGAGCCCTCGACTCCCACCATTCTGGAATATGGCTAGGGCTAGTAAATGGCCAGCCTCTCACCTCTGCCCCATTACCCAGGGAGGCCAGAGCCAGAGGCAGCAGGGAAATTCCAGACAGGAGGGGCCTAGAAGTAAATGGAAGAGAGAAGAAATGTAAATATGGCAGCTGGTGTGGGACAGCAGGCAGTGGCAGGGACTGTGGGCAAGTGGTTTAAACACTGGCAACTTGGGGCGCCTGGGCGGCTCAGTCAGTTGAGCATGTGACATTGATTTTGGCTCAGGTCATGATCCCAGCGTCATGGGATCGAGCCCTGTGTTGGGCTCCATGCTGAGTATGGAGCCTGCTTAACAGTCTCTTCTTTCTCCCGCTGCCCCTCTCCCCTGCTTGTATGCGCGCGCTCTCTCTCTCTCTCTCTCTCTCTCAAAATAAAATAAACCTTAAAAAAAAAAACTGGCAAGTAATTCAAAGGAAAGGATGTAAGAGCCCTGTGTGGGCCAAGTGAGTCACCTGCAGGCCAGATACCATCCAAGTCACCAGTTTGTGACCTGGTCCACCCGGCTCTGCACAGATGGGGAAGCTGAGGCTCAGCCACAAGGAAGGGGAACATGACAAAGGTCACATCGGTAATTACTAAGAAAGTCCAGAACAGAATTCAGCCCAAAGCCTAGACCAGTGCTAATTAACCACCTCCCCCACCTGCTCAACTGTGGCCCTGGGGAGGGACAGGGCAGATGGGAACTCAGACTGGGATGATCCACAGGGCCTTCCAGATACAGGACTGACAGCTGGGATAGATCTGTATGCAATAAGTAACCAATGCTGACCATCCCCCAACCCCATGGGGATCTCAGATCCGGCAGGAGGGAGGGACGGTAGCCAAGGGGACACTGGCACTGCAGGGTGGTTAAGAGGGTGTGGTCTGCATCCCAGCCCCGTGTGACGGGTCACCTCAAGCACCCAGGCTGGATGAGGAGAGAGAAGCAATGACCACGTGACCCACCAGCTCCAACTCCAGGAACCCCGGCCGGACCCTCCAGGGCCTGGGCTCCGGGGCCTGGACCAGTCTGGCTATGGAGCCAGGGAGGTGGGAGGAAGGGGCATCTAACGACTCCCACCCTAAGATGTACCCTAAAAAACCAGGACCCTGACTTCACAGCCCAGGCCATATGGCCTTTCAGACTAAGATTAAAGTCTGCATCTGCATTTAGAGGGTTTGGTGATTCACCAGGCACTACTGTCCTCACCCTCATATGCACAGTGTTCCTAGACCAGATCAAACCTTCACGCTTTGCCTCTCAGAAACAAGCAGGGAGGCCAGGTTCCTCTCTGGACAGACCTTCAGGATCCTCTCTCCTTGCCTGTTGGGACCCACCTGCCACACAGCTCCTCGAGGTGCTGGGCCACTCGGCCAGCGGGAAATGGCGGGGGCCAGGCTGGTGCTGCCTTCTATTTTAACTCAGTTCCTCAAGGACCCCAGAGAACACCACAGCAGCCCAGAGGCCTGAAGCATATGCTGGGCCTCCCCCTTCAATAGCATGGGAGGAAAGGCAGAGGGAAGGAGGCAGGGCGCCTAGCTAAAAGGTCCTTCAGCTCTCAAAAGCCAGTTAGAGACCCCGGTTTACATGTAAACCAGAGAAGTGATTAACAAGGACCAGTCATTAAAATTACACGACCTTCTTACTATTTAAAGTTTCTAATTCAGACCTTTTACTGCTTCAGAACTGATATCAGAGCCTCATCTACAGCCTGGGCAAAACCTAATCCTACCCTGGGTCAGAACTGCCAGGGTACCCATCCTGAAATTGCTCTTCTCACACAGTCAAAAACATTCAGTGGCTCCCCACTGCCACGAGACCAGGAACCACACTCACAGCTCACTGCTCTGGTTGGACTGGTCCACCCCTGGTCCCTGAAACTGACCCAAGCCCTCAGCCTACGCACACACAGAGCCCTCTCTGACCCCTCCTCACCGTCTCTTCTGTGAACACCCATGTGTGCTTTAAAGCAAGCCACACACCTCTGTCTTAACTCTCTGAGCATCTTGATCTCACCTCCCCGGCCAACCATAGGCTCCACCTAAGACTTTTTTGTGGCCTGTGCTCGCTCAGGGTCTCAGACACGCACAAACTTGCTTACAGGAAACCGCTTACAGGAAAAACCACAACCAGTAAGCAGGCCAGGGGCTAGTATCATTTTCTATTTCGTAGAGGAGGAAACGGAGACTCAGAAACAGCGCTCACCCAGGGCCCCAAGGGCCGCGCGGTGGTGGCACCGGGACCCGCGCCCGGTCGGCCTGGCTCAAGTTTCCTCTACCATGTGCCCCCTCATGTGCTCTAGATAAAAGAAAACTATGAACCGTGTCCCTGTCATAAAAGAGATAAGGCCAGCATACAGGAAGTGGGGAAACGGCTGGACGCAATTTGGTGTCCAGAGGATCCGGGTGCTCTGGGGCTTTGGGACCCTCAGGGGAGGGCCGAGGAGGGAGGGATGGCCCAACGGACGGGGGGAAACCAGTGCAAACAAAAATATCTCCGAATGAGTGGTCAACTGGAAAGCAAGGGATGGCATCGGGGAATCGGTATTTTTCCACTTCTCCATGGGCTTGAACACTCAGCGGCCCTCGTCCTGCCCCAGGATGTTACTCCGGCCTCCACGGCAGCCGAGAACCTCCAATAAACAAAAACGGCACTGTTCCTTATCGGCAAAGCTCAACTTCTAACTAGCCGACCGGGTCTGCGTCCCCACAACAGTAGCTCTTGTCAGCAGAACCACCTGAGGGATGAACAGCAAGGGTGCTGTGTGCCCGGCTGCCCGCCCGCTGTAAGCCTCCGCCCCAGGTGAGCGGGGAGGAAGCACACCAGAGGCCTCCGGGCTACTGCTCTGCGTGCTCGCTCCATCCACCTCCCAAGGGAATGAACCGCCCCCCTCCCTGGAGGCCAAGGATGGAAGGTGCCAGAAGAGGGGGAGAAGAATCAGACCGACAGACCCACCACACATAACCTGAAGCACCAGGGCCCCCGCAGCCAGCGGCCAGCAAACCACCAGAACTGTTCCTGCCAGCCTTGTATCCGTGGCCTGCCCTAATCTAGTCCCCTTGGAGAACTCGCTTCTCCCACTTTCAAGCCACGGAATTCCAGAGAGTTGACCCCCCCACACACTCACTACCGGCGTGGGCATGCAACTCAGGACAGGGCAATGAGAACATCACATCATCCAGACCTAAGCGAATGGTTTGCGAACAGGTGCTATGGGTTGAACTGTGTTCCCCCCACCGAGACAGGCTGAAGTCCCTACCCCCACACCTGCGAGTGTGACCTTATGTGGAAACAGCGTCTTGGCAGATGTAATCAAGTTGAGATGGGGCCATTACGGAGGGCCCGGAACCAACACGGCTGGTGTCCTTAGAAGAACTGGAAACCGCCTGGTGAAGACACAGACACACAGGGAGAGCAAGGCCATGTGAAGATGGGGGCAATGACCAGAGTGATGCTGTCACGAGTCAAGGAACTCCTGGAGCCACCAGAAGCCGGAAGAGGCAAAGAAGGATCAGGTGGAAAGTGGCCCTGCCAAGCCTTGAGTTCCAACTCCTAGCCTCCAGGACGGAGAATACATTTCTGTTGTTTCAATTTGTTAGGCAGGAAACTAATAGGAGAGGCAGGTAACTTGAGCCAGAGCAGTCAGAACCGGCAAGCACCAGCCACTTTCCTGGGAACTCGGGGCAGGGGGAGAGGCTTGTATCCCGCGAGGTTGTCATGCTGACGGGCTGGAGCCGCTAGCCATCATTTCCACGGGACTTGGCCAACCTCCCCCAATGTGCCCCACACGAGGAGGCTGGGAAGTAAAACTATGCCTGATGACATAAATTCGAGTCCCCAAGGGCCTGCAACTGGCCACACTTCCCCTCTGGACTTTATGAGACATCCCTGCTAACTAGCTCTATTTACCCATAGTTCCTGAAGTCTTTCCTCCCATAATGGAAATCTGTTGCTTACAACCTAAAGAGCCTTTTAAGTTTCATCGCATACAATTTAGTTTTTTAACATAACATATGTCCAAATGAACAGGGGTCCCCAACAGTCACCTCGGGTACCTACACTTACAACACAAATGCTAACAACACTCAAGCATCAGTGTCCTTCTCTTTGGCACACACCTTCAGCCTTCAAAGTTTTGTGATGGCCAGTCCTTATCCCAAAGGTGCACTTGATTGTTGAGAACAACAACAAAAAACAATCAGCCAAGCTCAGAAGAATCAGAGAAGATACGTTTGATTTTAAGAAATGCTGCCAGGGGTGCCTGGGTGGCTCAGTCGGTTAAGCGTCCGACTTCAGCTCAGGTCATGATCTCATGGTCCGTGTGTTCAAGCCCCGCATCGGGCTCTGTGCTGATGGCTCAGAGCCCAGAGCCTGCTTCAGATTCTATGTCTCCCTCTGTCTCTGACCCTCCCCCATTCATGCTCTGTCTCTCTCTGTCTCAAAAATAAATAAACATTTAAAAAAAAAAAAAGAAAAAGAAAAAGAAATGCTGCCTAAGAATGGCTTACAACATAAGGACAGAAAGTTTGGAGGGTCTCTGGTGTTTCAACGGCTCGATGTCAGCAAGAACCCCAGGCTCTTTTCAAGTTTTTATTCTGCCATGCTTACTATGGTAGATTTCTGTCCTCATTCCTCTTACCTCATGGTCACAAAACAGCTGCCAAAGCTCCAGGTACTCTATCCCCAGAGGGTATCTGGAAGGCAGTGAAAAGGGGATGAAAGCCAAGGAGCTGCTCTTCTCGAGAGGAAATACTCTTTCTCCTTATATCTTACTGGTCAGAACTACAAGACATGGGTGCCCCTGGGCGCAAGGAAGGCTTGGGATGCGAGTCTCTGACAATGGGAACTGTGTTTTCATGACAGGCCTATGTCAATCACCAATGCTACCTGGAACAAAACAGGGACTGTGTACAAGATGGAGAGAGACGATGTACTGGGAGGGCAACTCCCCAGATAGTAAAGATAATAAATTATGGAGTCCCTGTGCCCCTGAAAGTCCTAAAAAAACAAACAAAAAACCTGTGGCTTTTACTTTGACCTTGGGGTAAAATCAACAAATACCTAAGAATCATTTATCAAGGGCTCCCCATGTGCCAAGTTCCTTGCTGAGTACCCTTCCTTGCCCTCGAGGTACCTCACAGGGAAGAGTAAAAGAGAGCCATCCCTCCAAAACAGCGGAGAGCCTGGAGAGAGCACGAGGAGCCTGGGCACCGGCAGAGGCAGCCGGAGGAAGGAGACAAAGGGGGAGTCTGGGAATGCTTCTGCCAGCAAGGACACCTGACTGGGTGTGCCAAGATGGGCCATAAAGGGCGTGTGTGCAGCGGTGTAGAGACGGCGACAGTGGGGGGTTGCGGGTGTTCGACTTGGGAGTGGCAGGTGAGGTGGCGAGGCTGGCAGGGCAAAACTGGAAGAGCTCCATAAACCATGCTCAAGGCCTAGACTTTCACCTAAAGACAACAGAAAGCAGGGGAGAGATGCAGGTGTTCTTCAGGAAAGACCACTCTGCAAGGCAAGGGGTGGGCCAGGAGGCAGGGACACCCACCAGGGCTGGCAATACTGGGTAAGGGGGGACGGGGGACCTAGGACAAGAGGATGTAGGTGGGAGCGGGCAAGGAAGAGTCCGGAGGGAGAACCGACAGGCCCCGCAAACCGATGAGACCGTGGATGATGTGGAGGGCCAGCGGCATCTGGGCAGGCTGCCTGGGTGGGAGACAGGACCTTCATCATGACCCAAGAAAACAGGAGAGGATGCAGGTTTGGAAAGGAAAAGAGTGAGTCAAGTTACAGAAAATGATGCCTCCAGACCGAGGTGCTTCCCAAACATCGTAGGCCCGCTGGTGGGGAGTGGGGGGCTGGAAGACTGAATGGACCTCCCTTCTGGGAAGTGCACCCTCCGCCCAGTTTCGCCCAATTGCAAACGACTGTGTGAGGAACAGCCTTCCTGGGGCAGGGGAGGGCCAGGGGGCAGCAAGCTGAGGAAGATCTTCTGACTGCCTTAAATAGAAGCAAGCTGCTCTGGCTGGTGTGCAAGAGTTTACACAAGGAGGGCTGGGTGGCGCTCCGGGCCCCCACAAGGCACGTTTTAAAGAAAGCCCAGTGGTCATGCTGGTTGTCCCGTGCGTGCTGCCAGCCTGTAAAATCGGAACTGAGCTTGCATTTGTAAAAGTCTTGTCTTCCAAGAGCCTCGAGTGGGCAGGATACCACCTCTTATCTCGACCACATCCGTGCAGCAGGGGTGGGAGGCCGGCACTTCCACTCCGCTTGCCCTATAAACCACCAGGTCCCTGTCCTGTACAAGGAGGCCCTTCACTCTAGGGCACCATGCATTCCAGATGGTTCTCCGAGAGTCCCAAAATGCAACTTCGGCCCTGGCCACCACGAGAGTCAAAGGAACAAAGGCTGATACCAGGGGTCAGGAGTGGCCAAGTGGGCATCTCCTGCAGCTGGCCTTTGAAAGCACCCCATCCCCATGCTGCAAGGTCCTACCTGGCCTCCGCTTCTCTTCACATGAGTAACATTTCCTCCCCCGTCACCCACTCAGAAAGGTGGCAAATCAAAGTCCTGGGTGGTGAGAGGTTTGGCAAGCATTACTCTTGGAAAGATGGAGTCCGAAGAGGGTGGGTTAGAGACCCAGGGAGCCCCAGCCGACCAGACCATAGAGCCGCTATGACCGGCAGTGTCCAGTAGGTGGCGCACCCTCGAGGTCTGGAGAGGAAGTGAGTGATGCTGACCAGTCACGCTGACTTGTCAGCAGAAATGAGAGCAGCGGCAGTATCTGTGCAGATTAAAATGCTACCCTCTTTGATAATAGCGCCCAGAGGTGCTGAAAGAGACTGAAGGTCTACCAAAGCCAGCATCTGTCTTCCCAGTGACTGGAAGCTCCATGACTGGGACAATTCTGTTCTCAACTGCATCCCCACCCCCCCCCCACCCCCCACCCTCCCCCCATGCTCAGCACAGGGCCCACCAGGTCCGGCAGGCAAACGAAGGTGACAAACAGTCCAGGAACCCGCCGAGCCAGGGGTGGCCAGCCTCCACTCCCAAGGCCTCCCAGCCCAGGCCGTCCTGCTCACCCAGCAGCCCCACTGCGCTCCGCATACACCTCGCCTCAGGGACCAAAGCCCTGCTTCCAGGACCCTGGCTCCCGCCTCCTGGCTCTGTCCCCCAGAAAAGTGGTTTTCAAACACCCCTGAACTCCAGTGTCGTGCCTGAAATGAAATCTGACTCCCAAATCAAAAACAGATCAAAGTTGCTGTTACTTGAAGGGAGGCTGTTGTGTTTGGGGATCAGCGTGCCCCTTGGAAAAGCAGGCACGCCCCCTTCAAGGAACCCCCTAGGTTCCTCAAAGAGCCCAGTTTGGAAACTGCTGTGCTATCCCCTTGCTAACCCGAATCCAATGAGCTTGAAAACCCCCGTGCCTCACAACTCTCCAGCGTGGGAGAAGTTAACAGCTGACATAGCAGGAACCTTCCGATCTGAAAGCTGAGCAACTCACCAATCCCTGCCACTGTTACCGACATGGGGTGCTTGTTTCCACACCTTTTGGGAGGAGGGCAAGAATTATCACCCGTTTCAAGAACAACTCTGTTCTAAGAAATTCTAGCGCATTCCACCCCTGGAAGCACCAGCAACTTCACTTTTGTAGCCAGAGGTTGCCTGGGAAGAGCCTTCGTCTCTTTGCGGGGGGGGGGGGGGGGGGGGGGGGGGAGTGCACCTGGGGGCAAGGGGAGGGCTGAGGCAGCAGAAGGCGATCTGGGCTCAAATCCCAGCTCTGCCAATTAGCAGCTCGGTGACCCTACAGATTCCACATCTAAGAGGCAGGACAATTACTCATCCCTACAGCTCATGGGACTGTCGGGTTTATACGAGGGATTTTTTTCAAGTGCTTTATAAAGCACTCCCAAATGTTAGCTGTATTTTACATGATTTTACTATCGGGCTGTTAGAAGTTCAAGCAGAGCAGAGCAGACCAGTTTCTGCTAAAGGTCTTCTATACCTGATCCTGGGCTCTGTACAGGCTCCATATCTTGATATCAGACCTGACGGACATCCCCATCCAGGGAGGCTGGTCTGGGTTGCCCTTACCCTTGGGGGCACACGTGTCCCAGTGGGAATACTCAAGAAACCCCAGAAACTGCCTGAGTGATATTCAGCAAGCTGGAAGCTCACCTGGCCTCCAATCCCCTCTGCTCCCCGGGCCCACCCTGCATTCGGTGTAATACCCGCCGGCACCACCCCCCTCCTCCCAAACTCAGGATCCCCAAGGGGCCGGTGGCTGCAGTGCATGGGCTCGGACACAGACAAGATGCACTCTACCTGCCATCCCAGATTCAGTCCCTAGTCTGACAGCAGGCAGTGCATCTATGAAAAGCGCCCAGGCAGAACCCCCAGATGCCCCAAAAGACTCAGAAAGAGCTCCAGTGGCTTTCTGCATGAGGCACATCTAGCCCCAGGACATCTTCCACCTCCACCGTTTAAAGCCAGGGGCTCTAGGGGAGCCTGGGTGGCTCAGTCGGTTGAGCATCCGACTTCGGCTCAGGTCATGATCTCGTGGTCCGTGAGCTCGAGCCCCGCATCAGGCTCTGTGCTGACAGCTCAGAGCCTGGAGCCTGTTTCAGATTCTGTGTCTCCCTCTCTCTCTGACCCTCCCCTGTTCATGCTCTGTCTCTCGCTGTCTCAAAAATAAATAAAACGTTAAGAAAAAAAAGATTAAAAAAAAAAAAAAAAAAAAAAGCCAGGGGCTCTAAGATGAGGGTCCCCAGACCAGCAGCATCAACATCACCAGGAAACACATACCGGTTCAGAGACTTGCATGAGGCCACCACCTAGTTGAAGACCCTCCCAAGGATTCCGGTGACACTCAAGTTTGAGAACCACAGCTGGCATCCAACGAGCCGCACCCGGCTGTGTATCAGAGTCACCCTGGAGCTTTCACACAAGCCAATGCTCAGGACCCACCCCAGATACCTGATGACGCCCCAGTGGTGGGGGGTTGTTGGTTTGTTTGTTTCAAGTATTAAAAAAAGAAATATGAGAAACACAGAGGATTTTTAGGGCAGTGAAGCTGGGCAATACCATAAGGTGTATGATATCAGGATACGATACTACAAGGGGTACGTGTCATCACACATTTGTTAGAGCCCATAGGAACGGACAACACCAAGAGTGAACCCCAAGGCAAACTAGGGGCTTTGGGTGACTATGATGTGTCAAGTTCATTCCCCTGGTGGGGGTTGTTGATTGGGGGAAGGCTGTGGGGTAGGGGTGCTGGGAATATACAGCCCTAGAAGTTCCCGGGTGACTGTAATCCTGTAGTCTGTGGAACCGGAGGCAGGACAGCCAGGCTTCAGAGTCAGCAGGTCGGAAGCAGTCAAAGAAGATGATGGAAGGAAAGAAGTCATACTCGTGACTGAAGGAGGGAGAGACAGAGTGGGGAAGGAAGCGGGGAAGGACTCATTCATTCCAACTCTGCTTTTAACTTCTTCCTTCCCAGCATCTGCCTTAACTCCTCCCCCTCTAGTGTAGTCAGTGCAGCAAACGCTGGCCTGAGCATCACTCTACCCACCCGGGGTCAACCACAGTCCCCACTAGCTAGTACGTGAACCTGAGCATGTCCCCAGCGTGTGCCTGCTTTCACCTGTCTCCTCATCTGGAAACAGAAGGTATTAAGACACTGGAATGGGAATACAGCGCCTAGCACAGAGTAAACACACAATAAACACAGGTTGCCCTCAACTGGCCGGTGCAAACTGGAGCCCGTGTCTGCTCCACAGAAAACGGCGTCCAGACAACGAACGTTCTCATCTCCTGCCAACACCACGTCTCTGGCTTGGAAGCCAGAGTTAGAGAGCAGAACACAAGAGGGAATCCTCTCGGGGTGCCTGGATGGCTCAGTCGGTTAAGTGTCCGACTTTGGTTCAGGTCACAATCTCACGGCTCGGTCTGTGAGTTCGAGCCTGCATCGGGCTCTGTGCTGACAGCTCAGAGCCTGGAGCCTGCCTCAGATTCTGTGTCTACCTCTCTCTCTGCCCCTCCCCTACTCGTGCTCTGTCTCTCTGTCTCTCAAAAATAAATAAACGTTAAAAAATGTTTTTGAAAAAAAAGAGGGAATCCTCTCCTTCCATGTCTACGTTACCAAAGACAGGCTGGACGCACCGGGACAGAAACACCCCTCATCCCATAAATGTTCACAGAGCACCTGTTCCGGGCCAGAGGCGGGGAGAGCGCAGAACTTGCATTCCTTTGATTAGAGGGAGGCTCCAGGCCCGTGAAGGGCAAGATCTCCTCCAGGGCGGTCTCCTCTGGACCCTGTACCGTCAGTGGCAAGGGGAGCATCTTTCCTAGAGGGGAGCCTCAAGAAGAGGGACACTCAGTCCTGACAGGCACTGCTGCTTGAGAACCAATGCTCTAGAGAGAACCCAAGAGTACATATTACAGAAAACTGCACGCCCCTGCCTCCTGTGGCTTTTTTTGCCTTTTGTTTTATAAGCATTTTACTGTCTAACGAATGATAAATGAGAAAGCGTGTATCATGAGCAAGCAGCTTGAATATTCAAACTGACACCCGAGATCAAGCCTGAGAAGAGATCCCTGCAGGACCCAGCAGATCTGTCATGTTCCCGCCTACCTACCCTATCCCCAAAGGTAACCACAAACCTGTCTTCTTTCCCACAGAGCAGTTCTGCCTTTTCGAGAACCTCACTTACATGGAATCATACGTCAAGCACTCCTCTGGGCCAGCTTCTCTGGCTGAACACTATGTCTATGGGACTCATCCATGGTTTCCATGGAGCGGCCATTGGCTCATTCTCACTGCTATATAGAATTACACCACACAGGCGGGACGCCTGGGTGGCTCAGTCGTTTAAGCATTTCACTCTTGATTTTGGCTCAAGTCATGATCTCACAGCTCTTGAGATGGAGCCCCGTGTCGGGCTCTAAATTGACAGTGAGGAGCCTGCCTGGGATTCTCTCTCTCCCTCTCTCTGCCCCCCCTCGCTCACACACACATTCTACCTCTCTCTCTCAAAATAAATAAACATTAAAAAAAATTTTTTAAGGGGCACCTGGGTGGCTCAGCTGGTTAAGCATTCGACTCTAGATTTAGGCTCAGGTCATAATCTCGCAGTTTGTGAGTTCAAGCCCTGCCACTGGGCTCCACGCTGGAGGTCTGCTTAGGATTCTCTCTCTCTCTCTCTGCCCCTCCCCACCTCACTCTCTCTCTTTCTCTCTCTCAAAGCAAATAAACAAAACTTTAAAAAAAGCTTTTTAATAGAATTACAACATGCAAATATAACACATTATATGTACCCATTTTACAGCTGATGGACACTTGGGCGGTTTCCACTTTGAGGCTATTAGGCCAACTGCTGCTTGGAACACTCTATGTCTGCCTCTTGGTGGACATAAGCACTCTATCGAGGGTGCAATGGCCGAGTCCAAAGGTAGCACATGCTCAGCTTTAAGGAAAGCATGTTCCAAAACCCCTATCAACCTCCAGCCCCTTGCCCTGCTTCATTTCCTTTCCTATCCATGTCGACCATCATCCTCACTTCACATCCTCATTTGCCTGTGTTTGGTCTCTCATCCTTCTAGATGTGGGTGCGCGTTGAGAGCAGGTCTGGGCACCACAGGGCCCCCTGAGCCCTGACTCTGCCCAGCCCAGAGCAGGTGCTGGAAAAACACCTGTAGGGCAACTGAGCTCCTGCATTCTCTCCTGCACACAGGAGCTCAGGGGACCTCTCAGCTGTCCCCTTGGTCCCCTCCTCCCGTGGGTGCCTTCCCAAAGCCCAGGAAGACCCCCTCACACCCTCTTCCAGTCTCTAGCCATAGCTAACAATTAGGCCTTGAGCAAAGACTGGGCCCCCCACCAATCCCCACCATTGCTGCTGCACAGAGTCCCTTCCCCAGGATGGAACGTAAAGGCTCCTGGGAAAAGTCCAGGCTCAAGTCTTGGCTCTGTGAAAGCCGGCTGACTGGAGTGGCATTCTTGAGTGCAGGCTGCAGGCCACGCCCCCAGGAGACAGGCAGACAGCAGTCAGAGCACCAGCAAGCTCAAGGTCAGAGGAGTAAGCTGGGGAAGTGGGTCAAACAGCCCCATAAGGCTGGGGCAGGTGAGGCCTCTGGGCGCGGGGGAGCTGGAGCAAAGCTGGCCCTGACCGGGTCCAGGCAAAGCAGAGAGGGCCTCACAGAAAGATGGAGGTCTCAGGGCCTGCCTCTTCTGGGATGCCTGTTATTCCCCAGAGACATAAGGCTGGGGCGGGAAGCACAGGCAGAGACTGACGTGTGCGAGACAGAGGGCTGGGCTGGATATGGAGGGGTTGAGGGGAAATGTCCACTCCTGGCAGGACACAAGGAAATGAGGGAGATGAATTAGAAAGATCATGGGGTAGGACGGTGGCGGGGACAAAGAACTGCCAGGCCAAGACCTCTGGGCTCTGTCCCAAGGGTAATGGAACCCTGGGGGTGTCACAGAGAGGTCACCCTCACAGAGAGGTCACCAGACACAGTTGGGGTAGCAAGGGTGTGGCACAGAAATGGAGACTGAAGCCGTATATCCCCCACCCCCGCACCCCAAGGGAAGAGGGACCAACAGAGATAGGTAAAGGTGGAATGGAATGCAGAGTCTTAAACACCTCGCCTGACCCAAGGCTGGCCCTCAGTGTGGCAGCCACTGCTCTACTTCACACGGCCAGCCTGTTCCAGAACCTTCCATGCTGCTTCAGAACTGCGCCTCTCCTCTAGAGCCTCAGACCCCAGCGTCACCATGGCAACAACCGCAAACACAGGAGCCCAGGCCTCTGTGCCATAAACAACCCTGACAGATTCAATAAATATAGATGTACTACAGCAATTTGTGGGGAATTTATGAGAAATTAAAAATTCAGCTTGGACAATAAACAACCCATTTCAGAATTTGCCCCACTTAAAGTTAAATAAACCGCATGCGAGCATTTTTTGAGCATGATGTTTCGAGACTAAAAACTGGGCCTTGCCAGGAATGCTCCCTGAGACTCCAAAGCTGGTGCTGCTGTGGAGAGCACGTCCTCACATCTGCTGACCTCAGAGAGCACTTTACAGTTTATAAAGCACCTGCGTTGACCCACCTGCTGCCTGTGAGACACTGGGGCAAGTAGGAATAACACCATAATGAGGATGAGCCTTGAAATCGAAGAAGAGCCTGCAGCACAGCGACTTGCTCAAGGTCACACAGAACTGGTCAAGGTCAGAGACAGGATGCAAACTCAGGCCAGCCCAACTCCAAAAACACTGTGCACACACAGGCAGCCACATGTGCATTTGCCTACAACACACGAATTGCACCCAAGTGAGTCTGATGTGGGGAGTTGGCTGTATTCTCTAGAAATCTGTCCTACTTAAATAGCATCAAAGGGGATTGCTTCAAACAGATCAACAAATTCACCCAGGGGGCAGGCAGGCTCAGATCCCTGAGGCAACTCCACCAGGCTGTCTTCAAGATGAAAGACTTAAGAAATAAGCAGACAGAGATGGAGAGAGCATGGGGGAGGCTTCCTACCCCTGCTTTCTGAAGATTTCGGAGATTCACAAGAGGGGAGAGTGAGATAAAACGCCAGAGATCCCATCAGTGGCATTAGCCTGTTTCACAGAGAAGGAACCAGAACCCAGCCCAGCTGCACAACAGGCAGACAGCGAGCCTGGAGCTCCTGCTGCCCGGGCCAGGGACCCCCAGAGCCAGGCACCTTGACCTAATAACGTCCTTTCTTCCCACAAGCATCATATATCTCGGAAGCACCTGCAAGTGCTCTCCTGGTCACTCTCTCCAGGCTTGCTGGCTCCGCGACCCGAGTTTCCAGTTCAGCCATAGACTAATCATCTCAAGAGGCCACAAACAGGTGGGTGGGGGAAGACTCACCAGCTCTGGGCACGCTGTGCTGACAGGAGAGCTCCCCAGCCCCCAGGTCAAGGCAAGGGCCTGCCCTTCTCCTGCTCTTCTGATGCAGCCCTAGGGTTGTCTGCCTCCCAGAGGCACGGGCACCAAGGTGGCTGAACCCTGGGAGACTGGGTTATGTCGGTGTTCCCAGAGGACAACAGAGGGTCGACTGGCAGGGGCCCAAGCAAGCACCCTGTGATGCAAAGAATCAAGGGACCAGCCCCAGGCCTTAGTCCTGCAAGTGTCAACTCTCTCAATCAAAATCACAAAATGGGCCTGTGTAGGATAACAGCCACAGGGACATCTGGGAGGGTCAGACAGGAAAGTCAGAGCTGGGGGGTCATGCCAGAGCCTAGGGACAGAGGACCCTGAGTCGCCCTCCCAAGAGCCCAGGGATGGCACCTCTGGGCCACAGGACACAATCCTGCTCTGCCCTGGGGTCCACCGAATCACAAAGCAGGGGAGAGAGGGGTGCGGGTCACTCCTTGCTGACCGCCCCCCCCGCCCCCCCCCCCCCACCTTGCTCCATTCCTGGAGGCTTACCTCTGAGGACCTCTGGACTTCCAGCTACATCTGCCCAACAGAAGGTACCAGAAGATCAGAGGGCAGGAAGAAAGTGAGGCTGGGGTATTTATCCCTCCTCTCCCCACTTCAACAACATGCCTTGGGCAGGGGCTTCGGCCCAGCACAACTACGGTTGCCTCGCCGGCCCTGGGAACGGTAACAGTTCCCACAGCTAGGCTCCTGGAGCCTCTCCAGCCCGCTCTGGTCCCTTCACCCTGCCCACGCCTCTGCATGTAGTCCCCACATTAAAGTCACATCACCAGAGCCACGTAGAGGAGGTTCAGCAGGGACGGGTCCAAGTCCTCAAACAGTATTAGGATCAGAACAATGGGAACAAATGAGTCAGAAAGAGGAGTATAAAACTGCTGTTCAGAGCAGACAGGGTGTGAACCTTCTCACCTGCAGTGAGGGCAGGTTGAGCAGTTGAAGGCTGGAACAGGTGAGCATCAGCATGGGGGACAGTGGACAGAGCTCAGGAATGGGAGTGGCCCAGCTCTGTTGCAAAGGTCCACTCAAGATACTGAGGGCTGCAGGGGCGCCTGGGTGGCTCAGTTGGTTCAGTGTCCAACTTCAGCTCAGATCATAATCTCACGGTTCGTGAGTTCGAGCACAGAGCCCACTTTGGATCCTCTGTTCCCCCCCCCCCGTCCCTCCCCCAATCACACTCTCTCAAAAGTGAATACACATTAAAAAAAAAAAAAAAAGATATTGAGGGCTGGGTTCACGGCAGCCTTGGAAAATTCAGGAAGGGCACAACAGGTTTCTACGGGAAACGAGCGAGGTCAGATTAGCACGAGGGCTGGGGTAGGGAGGGTGACTGGAACAGAGAGAGCCCAGGCCATTGGGATCAAGCCCGCCTGGGTTCAAAGACCACAGCAGTCGGTCCTTGCTGGCTCCGTGACCTCAGATTCATCCTTAAGCAAGTGACATATCTGAGCCTCAGTTTCTTCATCTGAATACTAAAGAGATCCCACATCACAGAGACAGTCTGTCTGATAAAGTAAAACTGTCCAAGAAAGATGTGGACCCAGGCTCAGCAAAGACCAGGAATTAGCTCAAAGCCATGTGGTCAGAATTCACTGGGGGCCGGTGACCCATATCCACACTGGAAATTCTCCTCCCAAGTCTGGGCTGGACCCACCCCATCAGGGAAGCAGTAGATTAACTCACGACTACATCCAACTCCCCCAGCCCAGAGGGAAGCAGGCACGCAAGTGGTGTTTGATATTCCTTTTCAAAAGCTCCTTTCCCAGTCCTCAGTTCCCTGAATACAACCTGGCAGCTGGTCACGGATCACTGAACATAGATTTTGGGCCAGGCTTTGTAGTAAGTGCTCTGACACTCTATCTCAATTAGTCTTCTCAACCTTAGGGGGTAGGTGATTGACAACCCCCTCTAGGCAAGGAGGCTGAGGCCCAGGGCTAAAGAACTAGCCCATGGCCACCAACAGTTGTGTGGTAAAGGCTGGTCCCTGGAGCACAATGCTTGCTGAGGGGGAGGGGGAGTTAGCAGGGGTGGTAGCTCCCCCAGCTCACTTACCTGGTCTGGTCAGAATTTCCCCTTGGCTAGCAACCTGCATATACATGTAAACCAGAGTAAAGCACAGGCCAGCAGGAAGGGCGGGGTTGGGGGGGGGGGGTGGGTAGGACCACAGTGCAGACAGGCCAGGCGTGGGGAGCAGCCTGCTGTGCTGGAAACAAGCAGGACTGGGGACTACCCAGGGACCAGCCACCTCCCCACCAGCGCACACTCCCTGTCCCTTTCCCTGGGTCAGGCAAAATGCCCAGGGGCAGGGCTGCAGCCTGGCCCAGGCCCACAGCCACAATGGGCAGAGAGGAGGGTCTGGGGCATGGATGAAAAAGAACAGGGGGAGACAGAAGGTAAAAGGGAGAGAAACAGACTCTGCCTAAGATCTGGGTGCATTCAAAAATCCAGAAGGGCAAACTCTAAAACAATGGTGTCTTTCCTCAATTCTCTATAATGTTCAGGGCTTTTCCCCCAAAAAGTACATGTTCCTTTTATAAACTGCAAAAACAATAAATACGACTTATTATTTATATAGCCCAAGAAATAATCACAGACTTGCCCGAATGCTATCAGAACCAGATGGTCATGACAGCAGCATCACAGCGACAAGCCAGAACCCCCACCAACATCCACGGAGGGAACGCAGTAACTCTGGTTACAGAGAGGATAGATTATGTGGCGACTAAGAACACAAGCCTAAATCGAACATTTAACAAAAGGGGAAACACTAACAATATGCTAAGCGTGTTTGTGGGGAGCAGATTACAAAAGGATAACAATTTTGTTTAAAATATATAAATACGTCTTCCATTTCTACATGCAGAGAAAAAACTCAAGGGCGTTCCTGAAGTCTGACTGCTGGTTATCTCTGGACTACCAGCTACCCCGGAGGGGCTTCTGGACCTTCTTGAAAGACATTTTCTCTCTTTCTTATTTTAATGCTTATTTATTTTCGAGAAAGAGAGAGAGAGAGAGTGTGCACAAGTGGGGGAGGGGCGGGGGGAGGAGGGGGGACACAGAATCCAAAGCAGTCTCCAGGCTGTGAGCTGTCAGCACAGAGCCTGACGCGGGGCTCGAACCCATGAACCGTGAGATCATGACCTGAGCTGAAGTTGGATGCTTAAACGACTGAGTCACCCAGGTGCCCCTTGAAACACATTTTCAAACCCCTTTCAAACCCCTTCTGGAGGATCAAAGGCTCCTGTTTTGTCTTTGTTTCCCCTTCTCCCCAGGACACGCTGGCTGGGCAGAGGCCCTTGTCCCCATTAGACAAATGACAGCACCAAGGCCTCACACAGCAAAATTAGGAGGCTGAGGCCCAGAGCTGGCCTGGGGACACCCAGGTCTAATGAACATGTGTGCCCAAAATGGTCAGCCCGGAATAGCCAATCAGCACACAACTTTATCAGGCCCTCAGCTTAGGGGAGGGGAGGCCTTCACATTTATGAAGCTCAATCAAGCATGCCCCTAGCCCCCACTAAGTGTCTCTCCTCTCTCTCCCATACCAGGCTCCCCTCCCCCCAGGCCACACTCCTAGGCCATTAGCTCAGTCCCAAAGGCATCCTTTCCTATCCAGGCTTTTGATGATCCTGTCAAAACACTGTAAATAACTTATTTCCACTTGGCAGGGCCTGCAGCAAAAAATATCATCCAGGCAGGGGCTGCCTCTCCACGCCAGGAAACCCACACTCGTCCTGCCCAGAGACCCCCCCCGGGCCCCCACCTACCAAGGATGGGAAAGGCTCAGTGTCGAGGCCAAACTTCTGCCCAATTAGACAGGGGGTGGGCTTTATAAGACCCCTCAAGTCATTTCAGGAACAAGAAAACCAGTGAGCTGCCGAGAGGTCCTTACTACCCCACAACCCTACATACCACCCTACACCCCATCCCTGACTTCAGGTGCTCATGCACCCCCTAAGGAGGGCCTGCTCACCTAACCCTGCCCTATCTCATTCGTCCGTCTTGTCGCTATCTGGGAGGTGGGCCTCCGAGGGGTTTTGCCACTTCCCAGGGCTGCACATCAGCAGACTCTCAGTCCAGACAGGCAGCCTGAAGGCATTGGCTTTGCCGTCGCCCACCCGTGGAGTCCAGTCCCACTCTGCTGCTCACTTGCTGGATGGTGCAAGGCAAAGGCACTCCAGGTGTCTGAACCTCAGCGCTCTCACTTGGCAAGCGGGGACACTAACAGTGGCACCCGGCAAGCAAGGCACAAACGGGAGCTGTCACTGTTGCTATCCGGGCTGGAAAGACACCAAAGCATTTTGAAATTATTCTGAGGGCATCTCAGACCTCCGAAGCGATCTTACTAGGTGATTACTGCCTGGATGTCTGGGAGCCCCGCCCTACATGTTCCCCCAGGACCCCTGATCAAACACCACCCAACCCCCACCTAACCCCGGAGCGCCTCCCAAGTGACTTCTGCGAGCGATGACCGTGCCCTGCTGCACCGCCAAGTCGCAGACACGGCGCGAGCCAGGATCTCCTTATAGGGTGGTTGCTCTAAGGCCATCATAGAAAGTTCAGAGAGAGAAATACCGACAGTCCTGCCCTGTGCAGACAGGGAACAAGGGACCCAGAACAACCAGGTCCCTGAAAGGGCTACCCTGCCAGCCACTTGTATAGGACATCAGAGAACTCAGGTGTAGGATGGGGCTGCGGTGCTTCCCGGGGGAGTTCTCCAGGCAGGGGTAGCTGAACGGGAGAAAGAAGAAAAGAAAAGAAAAGAAAAGAAAAGAAAAGAAAAGAAAAGAAAAGGAGAGGAGAGGAGAGGAGAGGAGAGGAGAGGAGAGGAGAGGAGAGGAGAGGAGAGGAGAGGAGAAGAGAAGAGAAGAGAAGAGAAGAGAAGAGAAAGAAGGAAGGGGGAAGGAAGGAAGGAAGGAAGGAAGGAAGGAAGGAAGGAAGGAAAGAAAGAAGGAAAGAAAGAAGGAAAGAAAGAAAGAAAGAAGGAAAGAAGGAAAGAAAGAAAGAAGGAAAGAAAGAAAGAGGGGGAAAGCCAAGTTATGGCTCTGGATTTGCAAAATTTGGGGAAAAGCAGTGAAATCTCAGCTGCGCACAGGACTCCCAGGACCTGCCCCCAGCCAGTATGGGGAGCGGGGGTCTTATGTGTCCAGGGTCGGGAAGTCATACTCTCAGAGATGATGATGCCTTTACCCCACCGTGGCTGGAACTGGAGATGCAGAGGGAGGAAGTAAATATATCAGCCTATGCCCTCGAACGCACCCCAGCCAGGGCAGACTCTTCTCTGATTCTGGGGGGCACCACAAAGCAGGCTGCACTCGCCCCCGCATCGAGGAGAAGGCCTCGGGCTTCCACAGTCAGGAGGGAACACCCTGAGCTGGGACCCCGCTGGCCCACAGCAGGAACATTACCCCTGTCGGCCCCTCCCTAAGCAAACCAGATGGATATAACTTACACGATAACATTTCCAGCTTCTTTTCTTGTGACAACAAATCAAACAACAAGGGTCCTTTTATTTTGGCTCATCTACCCAAGGGTCCTTTTATTTTGGCCAATCACTCAATAATACACCTCATTTAGACTCCTACTGATTTCCATGGGCCCCTAAGGATGACATCAACAATGGTGGCACCAGCGAATAAAAAGGAGCAGCTCCTTCTGAGAACGTGCCGTGTGCCAGGCTCTGGGCTGCTCCTCAGCCGTATCACATCCATGTTCCACCTCTGAGGCTGGCTCCATTATTATTGCCATTTTGTAAATGAGGAAACTGAGGGTCACTGGGCCCAAGGGCACTGGGCACGGCTAGCTGCAGCCCAACACCCATTCCCGATTCTCCTCTTCTTCAGTAACAAAACCCCAAGCTCCTGTGAGGTGACAGCATGCCCAGCAGAAAGACGGCACTTCCCACCCTGCTGGCCTCCAGGTATTAGAACGTTCGACTCTGACCAAGGCCAGCATGGGCAGCAGTATAACACGGGATCTCTAAGGAGATCACCTAATGAGAATAGATTCATGTGTGTGGCAGGGGTGCCCTATTCCCATACTGCTTTCCCATGACCTGGGATGTATACACAACGGCTGGAGCCTCAGCAGCCACTTTTACAAGGAGGTGAGCTTGGGCCTAGAAGATAGTGCGGCACAAACAGAGAAAAGGGGGTTCTTTAAAACTTTATGGAGCCCCTGCACCAGCCCCAGATTAGCCTGCATCCGGCTTCTTTGGCATAGAGAGAAATAAATGTAAGATTTTATTTAAGCCACTGTTATTCCCAATCTGCTACTGGCAGCCGAGTATCAATCCTGACGGCTCCACAGTGAAGCTGCAGGTGGAGGGGTGTTAGGAGGATGAAAGCCGGCCAGGCAGAGATCCCACCAAAACACAATATCCTTGGCATGACTCTCATGGAGAGTCATGGAGAATGTGCTCAGGCCACATATTTCTGCTTGTCTTACAATTTTCTGTTTTCATGCACATCAAGACAACAATGTCCTATTTGTGACTCTATGTTCTTCAACAGTTTAGGAAGGATGGTTCAAGCCTTTCCATAGATTTTACTCTCTCTCTCTCCTGATGACTTGAGAGTTCTAATCTCATTTCTCTGCACGCACTGGCTACCAGGAAGCTCAGCACCACTCTAGTGTGTCCTCACAGCACCAGGCCTGACAGCCAATATTACATCTCCTCTGTTCCTCACCTCGATTTACTTCTTCTGTGTTACTAACCTTTCCTTCGGGGAAAGCGAGAGAGCGTCAAGCATACAGAACGCTAAAAGGGAGGAATCTCCTAGACTATCAAATTCATGAAAGCTCGTTCTTTGAGTAGCTAAAATGGCAAATTATCTCCTAAGTTAGCACTTTGTAAGAACGAGGAAGATTCTCCAACTCATGTATACTTTCTGACCTTTCAAAACAGTGCCACATGACACATCAACCTGTTGCTGAAAAAGACATGCCAAGATCTCTCAGCCGGGCCCTGCCTTTACACATTAGCAGGCACAGATTAAGAAATTTCCACAATATACAAGTATGCTATTACCGTATTTCGTCGGTTCAAAGGCACTGTCAGTCAGAACCATCACATTACACACTCATTAAAAGGTTTTTAAAGGCAAAACATAAGAGACTCTTAAATACAGAGAACAAACTGAGGGTGGATGGGGGGGTGGGTGGGAGGGGAAAGTGGGTGATGGGCATTGAGGAGAGCACTTGTTGGGCTGAGCACTGGGTGTTGTATGGAAGCCAATTTGACAATAAATTATTTTTTAAAAAAAGGCGTTTTAAGTAGGTTTTAAGGAACCAAAAGAATAAAAAAAAAGTATGTTACTATAGCCAGAGAAAACCAATGGAGAGGTTTGTAGTGATTACCTCTAGAGAATAAGATGATGGGGAACTTTGCCAATTCATGTATTTCTGTAATATTTAATTAGTTTCCATTGATTTCCAAAGAGTTCTTGATAAGGTGCATCTATGAGCCAGAATGCTAGGCCTGCATAGTCTCCAGAAAAACAAGGCATGGTCCACGGCCCTACAGAGGCTCCGGAGAAGTGGGAAAAGCCCCCACAGTCCACGATTACACCATGCAATGGAAGCTTCTGTGTCTGGGAGGTGGGGCGCACAGGGTATGTTGCGGCCCACAAGAGGGAGGGGCTCTCTCGGCCTAGGGTATCCAGGAAGGCTTAAGGAGCTGGCGGCCGGGAGCTCGTTCAGACAGATTAATAAGTGTCAGCCAGATGGACAAGGAGAGGCATGGCGGGCTGCCAGGAGAGGGTATGCGGAGGACCAGGCCTCGCCACAGGCTGCTGGGCCTCTGCACGGGGTGCTCTGGGGTGCACTTGAGGAAGCGGCCCGGGTTAGGGTCCCTGGAGTGGGAACCAACTGTCAAGGGCTTCATGAACCCCTCCAAGGGATGGGACATCACCCTGTCCCCCTGGTGCTGCGGCCTCGCTGGGTCAAGATGGGGCTTGTGTGAGAAAGAGCACTTGAGCAGCTGGCCAGCAGACAGATGGGCCCGGTCCAGGAGAGGGTTCAAGACACCGCAGGCAAAGGAATTGCAAGGAAGCGCTGCTTTCAGAATCATGCAAAACCAGCAGTGGGGCGCGGAGGGTCACAGATGGACCAGGGAGCCAGCGTGCTGGGTTTTCTCTGCCTCGTGCTAGCTCAGGGACTGGGGCGAGCTCTCTCGGACTCAGTTGCCTCATCTGTAAAGTGGGGATAACAGAAGTTTATCCATTAAACAGCACCTATAAGAGTACTAACCGTCCTTCTCTGGATTGTCGTGGGGATTAAATTAGTTAACGTAGTAAATGCTTACGGAAGTTCCCAGACCACACGAGGCTGTGTGCACATCTGCTTTGATCACCTCCCCCACCCGTTATAGTGACCCCTCCCTAAGGAGTTGCCCATCTGACTGGGTTCCTCAGGACCCAATCAATTCTCCCACAGCCTGGGCTTCTAACGGTCTGCCCCTCCCTCTAGGCCCAGGGGCCTCAAAGACCTGCCCCAGCACTGTCCTCCCTCACCTCCCAGAGGCCAGAGACTAGCACAGCGCAGGAGCAGCCACTGCAATCTTCAGGCAGGGTGGCCGAGTGGCAGCCACACACAGCCTTTCGGAGGCATCAGCCACTGCCAAGGCTGCCTGTCCGTCCCTGGGTCCCCTAACCCCCCCCCCTCCCCCCCCACTGCTGGCACAGAGTCAGGCAAGGGGACACTGTGATAAACCACCACTGAGTCCACACCGTGGGCAGCGGCTCAGGGCCACAAACGGTCTACAGGCCACAGGGCTCCACACACTGTAAGATCCTGGTGCCTCAGACTCAGTAACGTCACTTCTAGAGGGCGATCCAAACAGAGAACCAAAGAGAGAACGGCAGCACTGTTCGGAACAGCAAACCAGAAACCACTAGAACCTAGGGTTCCAGAGCAGAGCAAAGGTTCCTGAGGCTGAGACAGCGGGACGGCAGAAAACTGGTGCCGCCCTCGCAAGGATCATTTCCAAGGGGAGTAAACAGCACAAGCAAATCAACGTGTGTCCATCCTCCAAACGCAGGTCAGAAAACCTACAGATAAGAAAAGCCCAACCTGGATTCACACAATACTTAACAACGTATTTTAGGTAAAGGTACGAAAAAAGACCGAAATAAGTGTTTCAAAGATTATCTCTGGGCTTGCATCTTTAAGCCTGTCTTTCTCTCCCCAAATTTCAGAAACGAACACATAGTACTTCATGAAGAAAGAATAATCAAGGGTTTCAATCACCCACATCACCCAGTAAATGGAGCACACACCAGGGCCAGGCCCTGCACTCCCCAGAGACAAGAAAGTTCTGGCCCAGGAGAAGACATCGACTTGTAGCTCCAGCTAGGCATGGGAAGCCGGGGGTGGGGGGGATCCGCTGAGAGAGCCAGGAAGGTGTCACGGGCAAGGTGACACCTGAGCACACATCTAACAGCACAAATAAAAACATGACAGTGGGGAGGGTGATGCCAGCTTCTTGGCCAATGAAAGACTCAAGCCGCTTGGTGGTCCGCGAGCCTGAGCCGAAGGCAATGCCTGCTTCTCACAGTGCAGGCCGTGCGCCCAGGGCCCTCCAGTCAATGCCCCACCTCGCCCAGTCTCAGCCCCCAGAGGGCCCCCCCTCCCAGCTGCACTG
Source organism: Panthera onca (assembly GCF_046562875.1). NCBI lineage: Eukaryota > Metazoa > Chordata > Mammalia > Carnivora > Felidae > Panthera > Panthera onca. Next base: position 135,291,424 of record NC_138344.1, read on the forward strand.
GCACTCCTACAACTGCACGGAGGACCGGGACTGAGCAGCTCTGGGCTGGCCACTCCAACAGGACCACATTTTGAGGAGTGACGCCCTGGACAACACCACCTCCAAGCAACCTCAAAACAGGCAGCGGCTTTCGGTTGCCCTTTTCCTCCTTCCTATTTCCCCCACGTGCCTCTTTTCATCTCTTCGCTTGTATGGTCACTGCGCGGAAGGGGACTCAGGGACCCAGGGCCCCGACTCCGTGTGGAATGGTATGGAGAAGCCTGGGTCCTGACAGGGCACATGGCACCGTGGAGCACCGGTGCCCGGCTTCCCTGGCAGGGCCGCTTTCTGTTTTAAGGATAAGTTCAAGTTGACTCACCAAGTCAAAGGCTGGGGAAAGAACACCCCAGAACTGAGAATCACAGGCCTCCGAAGCCACACAGGACTGCCCCGACGCCAGAGACAGTTTCTATTTGCAACAGCAAGCCTAAAAAGCTCAAGAATAAAAATAAAACTGACAGAACTGAAACCATTCAGCGTACATGGGCAGCACGTAGCAGCTCATGAGCATTTTCCCATGTCGTCCTCCAAGATGCGTCTCTTAACAGCTCCTAAAAACATCTGATAAGAGCAGACCCTGATTTAAAGAACATTCCCCCCGCCCCATGCACCATTATTGTAAAAAATACCCTGATGTTTTCACATAAACTTGTCTGACTCTGTTACATATATATGCTAAGTAAATGACGGAGAATGAAAACAATTTTCAATGTTTTGAAAAAAAGAAATACAAATACCTGCATTTCAAATGGTAAGAAATAACATGTATCTTTTAAAAAGGAATTCAGAGGTGCCTGGGTGGCTCAGTCGGTTAAGCATCTGATTTCAACTCGGGTCATGATCTCCCAGTTTCTGAGTTTGAGCCCTGCATCGGGTGGACAGCACAGAGACCACTTTGGATCCTGTGTCTCCCTCCCTCTCTGCCCCTCTCCCACTCACTCTCTCTCTCTCTCAAAAATAAAAAAATAAAGTATAAATAAAAAAGGAGTTAAGCTAAATTCACACAGCTAGAAACCAAAAAGTGTTACTTGGATGATGGAAGGTGGGGAGGGCAAAGCAAAGAGATCAGTAGACAACGTATTTTTCTAAGCACTGCCTCACTTACGGCTGTGCCCCTCCACCCTTAAGCCACATGGTTCGTAACAAAGGATGAGGGGACAATAAACCCGTACTCCTTAAGCTTCCATCAGGTGTCTTAGGTCCTGTGTAGTAAATGTCCTCCCATTTTAAAGATGATTAAGGTAGGATCACATACTCAGAAGACAAACTAATGGAAACTCAAACCCAGGTCTCTGGGCTCCTCGGGAAGGTCAAGCACAGACAAGAACAATCTGTATACCTGGGGGCACCTGGGTGGCTCAGTTGGTTAAGCATCCAACTTCAGCTCAGGTCACGATCTCGCGGTTCGTGAGTTCAAGCCCCACATCAGGCTCTGTGCTGACAGCTCGGAGCCTGGAGCCTGCTTCAGATTCTTGTCTCCCTCTCCCTCTGCCCCTCCCCTACTGGCTCGCTCTCTCGCTCTCTCTCTTTCCCTCTCTAAAATAAATAAACATTAAAAAAATTTTTTTTATTGAAAAAAAAAAAGAGTAATCTGTATCCCAATAACAGACCCAAACAACCATGGAAACGTTCTTCATAGAGTCGACTTCCCAATCTCATGGCCATGCTCCCTAGAGGTGCTGCTGTCTGCTATCAGAGGTCAGGGTCAGAGTCACATTCTGGTAGCCTTGAGAAAAGCCCCCGCCCATGAGGAGACAGCTGGATAACTGCCATGAGCTCTTCCAGCTACGAGGACGTCAGGCCCCCAGTAAACACCAAGACAACCTATATTCTCGGAGCCCCTGTATTTGGCTCCCAAACACCCGGCAGAGGGGACGGACAAAAGGCAGAATGTCCACCCCTCGTGGGCCCCAACCACCTGGAAATAAAATCTAGTGAGGGCACGAGGCCAGGCAGCAAAAGCACCGTGCAGACGGTGTTGGTGGCAGAGTGAACCCAGGCGAGGATTAAATCATCTGACACTTTTAAGTACGTACCTTTTTTTTTTTTTAATGTTTTTATTTTTGAGAGAGACAGAGAGAGAGAGAGAGAGCATGAGCAGGGGAGAGGCAGAGCAAGAGAGGGAGACACAGAATCCGAAGCAGGCTCCAGGCTCTGAGCTGCCAGCACAGAGCCCAACACAAGGGTTCCAACTCACAAACCGTAAGATCATGACCTGAGCTGAAGTCAGATGCTGAACTGACTGAGCCACCCAGGCGTCTCTAAGTACATACCTTTTAAAGCAATTTCTGAACCACTGAAAATATTACCCAAATAACAAATATATTTCTTACAGCTGGCCAGAGAACTCAACATCTGTAAACCTTGGAAAGAAGCACCCTGCTCAGCCAACAGACTCTCTCCCTCTGGCTTTCAATAAGCCAGTTACTGGATTCAACGCGCCTATCTGAACCAGCCCTCCCCCCTCACTGGTCCTCTCCTTGCACCCCCATGCATGTCCAGAAACAAGTGAGAAGTCTGGGAAGTGACCCTCAATCTCACTCACCCGCCACATCCACCCACATCCCATCATCTGTCTCCCCTTGCCTTCCACTACTAAATTAATCCCAGCCAGACCCCATCACCATGACCACCACCACTGCAGGCCATGGTCCCGGGCTCCTTCCAGAAGACCCAGTTCTCTGCCTTCCAGCCCAGTCTTTATCTAACCGTCCTCCATATGCCCTGCAGTGGGATCTCCTGTCATGCCTTCTCACTGGAGCACACGCCTCTCCGACACAAAAGCCCTTTAATGCCCACTGAACCCACGCCCGTGAACAGATCACCAGCCCTTTCTAGGTCTGGCCCCACCGCCCTCTCCGGCCTGACTACTTGCCAACTCCATCGGGGCCAAGGACCCAGTGTTTCCAAGCCTCTCACAGACAAAAGACCCCCTTGCCCAGCTTCTGGGTCCTTGTTCACATGTGCTCTCTGCCTGTAATGACATTCAAATATCTTACCCGCCCCCCCAACCTAAGCTGGGTATATCCTGTATCAAGAAGCATCAACTTCCCTACAAGGCTTTCCTCATCCTCTGTCCACCCTCCCCTAACCGTCCACCCCTGTGTCCTCACAGGCCCCCACCACAGCACAGACGAGCCCTAGACCGCCTGGCACGCCCCCTCCAGCTCTCAGCCCATCTTTCCCTTTCTGCTTGAGGGACCACCACCCAACCTCCTTTCCCGAACGGTTCGCACAGGAACAGTGCAAACATGTATACAAAGCACTCCAACATCTCAAGCAAGCAACAATTCTGGAGAAACCCGGAGCAAAGGCCTGCCGCCTGCCCGGCAAGCTGGGGGAACTTCTTTCGTCCTTGCCCACTTGAGAAACAGCGGCTGCTCCGGGGACTGGGTTTCGTAATGTCTGGATTCTCAAAGAATTTGGAAGGAAGACAGTGAATCTATGACGGGTGGCTGTACTTCCCACACTTACAGCTTGTTCGTTTGCATTTTAAAATACAACTCCGGCCCCCTCTCCTGCAAACAGCCCTCTCCTTCTCCCCTTGGGCTTTGCAAACTGGTGAAAGCCCCCATAATGTGCGAGGCAGGGATGCAAAACACACCTTCCCGAGGATGCTGAGGCTGGAGGTGGCAGGACAACAGATGAGTTGTTCTTTCCAGATCTCCTTCCCTTAAGTTCAGGGCTGCCCTAGAAAGGGGCAATGGGGTCCAGGGACAAAGAACCTCCCAGGCTTCCCTCCCAAGCCTTCCCCACAGATCAGGTCAGAGTGGAAAATGCTCCCAAGGTAACGCCATCCTTCAAGGCTGATGCAAACTTCCTGCTTGGCCATCGGCAGAGCCCTAGGCTCACACCCTAGGCCCCCGAGGCCACAGATGACCCAGGAGGTCAAGAAATGTTTTCTCCAAATGAAGGCTCAGTGGGTGGAGGGACACTGATGGCTGTGCCACAGCTTGCATTTGGTCATTTCTGCAACCTGTGTGTTGCAGGAGCAGGAGCAGAACAGCCTGGGACATAGGTGAAGCACCTGTCGGGACCATGGGTTTGAACGTGGCTCTCAGCTAGGCTCTGTCAGGTGGACGAGGCCTATAGCCACGAGCAAGGCTTACCCTGCCTTTCTCTGGGACGCCTTCCTGACTTCATCTCTTGCACGCCTGTGCAAGTGACCCCCACCAACTCTGGCTCTGGATGCCGATCGCAGACTGCAGACTTCAGAAGGAAGGAACCAGGCTTTGGCATGGTGAGTCCCCCACACCCGCGACCTGGCGCACCGCAGGCACCCAAGAAAGATGCGCTGAATGCCGCTACGGGGAGAGCCCAGTCTTCCCAACCCACACCTGCTGGCCGTGAGGGGCCTCAGTGGCTAAGCAAGGCCTGAAATGGAGGAGTCAGGGCGTGTCCGGCATCCTCATTACAATAATACCGAGGAAGAAACCGAGGCAAACAGGTGCCTGCGACCATCACTGTCATGACAGGCAGCCCCTCCGGAGCTGGGAGCAGAGGGCACCCCATCTCACAGTGTGCCTCACTCTCCCCTTGTCTTCTTGCCTGAGCCCCGACATTAAACACAAGGCAGCACTCCTCCCGGACTGGGGGCTTCTCCTGCTACATGAGCAGAGAACAGCAGGTTTTCCTAATTACAGCACCACCTGGCCTAACAGGCCCAAGTTAAGGGACACCAGTCGGCCCGCAGACAGGCCCGTTGCCAAGGCTTTTCTGGGTCTCAGTGGCCGCACAGGCCCCAGCGTCTGGATGGCCTAGGAGCCAAGCCACTGCCCCCTCGGAGATGGCACCTGCCTCTGAGCCCAGTTCTGAGAAGTCAATGGGGTAGCGTCCTAAAGCAGTGGCCTTCCAACCAAAGCCCCCAGAATAAATGTTTACAATTACGTATCTTTTTGTGCATTTTCCAGTTGACATCTAAAATTTCTCATCGTAAGTTTAAATACTTGGAAAGGATGTAATTTCCAACATACTGTAAATATTAACATTTCAAAATAAAACTGTTCCTGTTTCTCTTTTAAATGGATCCAGTGGAATCTAAATACCATAGCGATTTGAGGTCCACCACCATCCATCCTAAAATCACAGAATCCAGTGCCTCTTAAAACACTGGGAGATTTAGAAAAGTTCCCTTTGCCTCCTCCAAGCCCAATACCCAACCCGCATCCTTCAGTGAATTCTATGGTAAAAGGCCTTTTACTGAGTAGTCTATTACACTACTAGGCAAAAAAGAACTGTATGTATATAAAGGTTTCAATTTTTTAATTTCGTGTGACCATTAAGCTCTAAGTGTCAGAAATTTTCTTCTGGCTTGAATTATTATTACAATTACTATCAGTACATAACGGATGCACATGACCGAAACATCACTGACTGTACAAGGAAAAACATCACAGCTTATTAGGAACACATCTCAGAAGAGACGAGTGGGAATTTTTCAAAAGTATTTCAAGTACCCACAGATGAAGGCAGAGCTCACTGTCAGTTGTATTTTTCAATGTTTATAGATGCAAGCGCTAACACCCCTTCTTCAAGCAAAAGGATGGGATGGGAAGAGATTTACATAGCAAATTCTCTGAATTCCTTTAAAATTATATGCTAAGAATTATAGTCATTTGTTATCAAAAATCATTTCTAATGCTCTATCAGCTGACAACTCGTTCAGATCCTCTTTCAATTTTGTTGCAAGGGAAGAACTGGAGAAACCTTACCTGCCCCAGGGGGACCATGGGTGACAAGGCCTAGGTGGGTTTTATGCCCCAGGGTCGTATCTGCCTTGACAATGTAAATAACAAGCTTGCTGTGTGCGAAGCATGGTGCCAGCTGCCTTACCCAAATTAACTCAATTAGGTCTCAGGTGATCCCGGGGGACAGGCACAAGTATTGTCCCCATTTTACAGACAGGGAGACTGAGGCTCCGAGTGGTCAGGCATCTAGCGCAAGGTCACACAGCCAGAAACCTGGGCCCAGGTGATCCTAACCCTCACTGCTGCATGCACTGCCTCCGCAGAAGCGGGAGGAGGCCAATGTGGAAAGGGTGCCAGGAAGGAGGGTTTACAAGCTCCTTCCCAAGCAGATGTGGTGAGGAAATGAGCACATGAGGAAGTTGAGGACCTGCAAATTTTGCTTTCTTTTGTTTTTGTTAATTTTAATATTATTTATTTTTGAGACAGGGAAAGACAGCGTGCGAGCGGGGGAAGGGCAGAGAAGAGAGGGAGACACAGAATCTGAAGCAGGCTCCAGGCTCTGTGCTGACAGCAGAGAGCCCAATGTGAGGCTCGAACTCATGAACCGCGAGATCAAGACCTGAGCCGAAGTCAGACGCTTAACAGACTGAGCCACCCAGGCGCCCCAAATTTTGCTTTCTTGAATGTGCTCCCATCCTACCTTGGAGAGGTTACCCACAGATGTTTCTATCAAGTAAACGGTATCAGTGCCTGGTACACCACAGTCCCCGATAAATGTCGACACTCACGTTGTTACTACTGCCTTTAAATCCCAGGCAGAGAAATAACTTCCCTGACGGGAGGGTACCTTGGGATCTTACCAGCACTCTACAGTCTCGGTTCCTGACCCCGGACCCCAATATCCTTTTTCTAAATAGAAGCCAAAGCCCAGGTGACAACAGGCCTGGAAACAGTCAATAAATGGAGCAGAAAAACCACGGGCTCTGGAGACAAACTGACCCACAGTCAAAACCCAACTCTACCACTTACCAGCTGAGTTCCCCCAGGGGAAGTCACAACATCCTGAGCCTCAATGGAGGCTCGTCTCTAAAATGGGCATGAAAACACTACTCGTGTCACTGGATGGCTGCACAAAAAGGGACATTGCCACTGGGGGGCCAGACACAAGAGATACTGGGTGTTGGCTGACGGCACGCTTCCTCTCCGCCCCCTCAGTCACTGACACCTCGTATCTGGCGAGCACCCACCATCTCCAGCACCCAGCGGCCCACCAGCCCGGGGATCTGGCGCACAGAGGCCTGGCTAATTTTGAAAACCCAGCCAAGTGCCTTGGCTTCCAGATTTTGCAAAGAGTCTTTCTCTACATCTTGAAATTTCAAGTTCTCCAAACACTCGGGGCTGCCAGGAGGAGGTGAACAGGGAGGTGTCGCGGTGGGTTTTATTTTTAGATACTGGCATGGAAAGCGTCCAGTTTGGCTTCTCTCTGGTGCCCGGTCACCACTTCCTCCCCGAAGTCATCACCAAAAGGAACAGCAGACACATCAAGGAAGCATTTCGTAACTCTTCTGCCCGGTACACTTCGTAACAATGGCTCCAAGGTTTTAGTCCTGGGCGCCCTGGTGGCTCAGTTAAGCATCCGACTCTTGATTTTGGCTCAGGTCGTGATCTCACAGTTTGTGAGGTCCCAGCCCCGCGTTGGGCTCTGTGCTGACAGCATGGAGCCTGCTTAGGATGCTCTCTCTCTCTCTGTCTGTCTCAATCTCTCTCTCTCTCACCCTCTCTCTGCCCCTCCCCCACTCACACTCACACATGCACTCTCTCTCGCTCTCAAATTAAAAAAAAAAAAAACTTTAAAAAAAATTGAATAAATAAATAACTAGAGGTTTTCATCTAAACCTTCCCAGGAAGCCATGTAAAAGCAAACACACTGAACCCCCAGGTTATTCCTCACATCCTGAAATTCCAAGTCCCTCTCCCCTCTTTTCCCCTCCCCCCCTCCCTCTTTTGGTAGGGGTAGTGGCACCCTACTGTGTTAGTCTAAGATTTTCCAGGACAGGAATCAGGTATTGGGGGAAGGGCACATTTTTCCCCCTTTTAAGTAACGTGTTTATTGGTGAGCACGTGAATTCACTTCCTCTAAATATCATTCCCCCGCAGAAATTTCTTCGTGAACCTGGACAAGCGCTATAGTTAACCTCAGGGAAGCACCTGGACCTTCTCTTAGCAACCTCCAGCTACAGCTCCAACTTTAAGGCCAGGACTTGATGGTGGGTACAGCAGCATCTGCAAAGGATCTGGTGACATCCAAGGTAACCGTAGGTAAGGACTAAGAGACCAAAATAAGCCAAAGCATCCTGGAGCAGGACCGATCTGAGACACCTGGCCCCAGAATGACCAAGGTACAACTGCACTTCCTCTGCCCACTGTTGGACCCCTGATAGGCATTATCAATCAACCCCTGCCCTCAGCCACTCACAGATTTAGATTCCTCCAGGCAGCCACTACCAATCAATCAGAAGCGGCCCCGAAAGCATACTTCTCAGCCATTCCTGAATTCCGACTTCCCTCTTTTAATGTGTAAGAAATTAAGGTCCACAGAAAAACTCAGTGCAGATCACACAACTTTGCAGAGCCAAAATGAGCCTGGTTGAAAACTCTACAGTTGATGAGGGGCTTCCAGAAACTGCCTCCTCCCCCAAAACCAACCTCAGCCTCCAGGTGACAAGTTCAACCTGCTACAAGGAGGGAGACCAGAGGGAGACCAAGGCTTCCAGACAGAGCCACCCAGCCCCACCCCACCAACCACCCCCAATGGCCAATGTCAGAGCAGGTACATCTATTTTGGGGCCACAGAGCCCGCCCCAGGCCCTGGGAGGGATTCTCTCTCCATCCATCCCTCCTTCTCCAGCCAATGAGCACCTGACTTAAGTTGCCCCAGAGTGAGGCAGCCCAAGGGTCAGGAGCCCCCCATACTGACTCGGTCCACCTTCCAGGAGCCAGTGGCCCACAGAGAAGATTGGGTGTCACCAACTGATAGCAGGATGGGGATGCACCTGACCTGGGGAGGGGGAGGGGGAAAGGAGAGGGGAAAGAGTACTCTTGGAGATGATACCACTCACAAGAATGGTCCAAGATAGGAGAAGACTCACCCTCAGAGGGCTGAACAGCCAAGGCAGGGGCCCAGGGGGACTCGTGCTCCCTCAGCAAAGACGGAGGGCAGGCATGGACCAACCGTGGGGGCATCAGGACCACGGATGTCTGGCGGGGTGGCTAAGCTCCCGCACCCTGTACCCCCACTCCCACCCAGAGCCCCACTTCTCCCCCAAGCTAGCTCCTTCCACTGATGACCCCACTGCAACTCCACAAGACCCAGAGACCACCAAGCATGACCCACGTTCTGCCAGGGCAGAAACCACAGAGATTCCACAGGGGGAGAAGTTAAAAATGACATGCAAGTGAAGAAGCTAAGCACCCAGACTCTTGGGGCGCCCGGGCAGCTCAGTCGGTTAAGCATCCGACTTCGGCTCAGGTCATGATTTCACGGTTTGTTAGTTCAAGCCCTGCGTCGGGCTCTGTGCTGACAGCTCAGAGCCTGGAGCCGGCTTCGGATTCTGTGTCTCCTTCTCTCTTTACACCTCCCCCACTTGTGCTCTGTATCTGTCTATCAAAAATAAATAAATGTAAAAAAAAAAAAAATTTTTTTAAAAAGCACCCAGATTCTTGAGGGAGAAGGGGAAAGGGGGCCCTAAAAGGCCCACCCACACGAACAACAGTGAAGATATGGTCTGTACTCACCTGCACGACTTCTATCCCCCGCTTCCTGTGGAGAGAAACAAAGAAAACAAAGGTTACTCAGGCAGCCAGGAAGCATCCTTCCAGAACATTCACTACAGCCAGCTGATGGCAGGACAGCCTGCAGCTGCACCTCTCAAACAGGATCCCCAGAACAGCCGCATTTGCAAAGGGAAAGTCTGCAAACTCCTAGCCAGTCCTCAAGGCCACCTTCAGGCAGAGAGAGAGAGAGAGAGAGAGAGAGGGAGAGAGTTGTTTCCTGAGAGGGACTTGGCTGTAGTTCTACAAGGACCCCAAGTTTGCTGGTTTTCCTCATAGGCATCCCGCTCTCCAATCTCAGGGCCAGCCCTTCATGGGCACAGCTCCAGCCTGGATCACCCCTGTACCCTTCCCTCCACCTTATTTACCCCCAATGGCCTGACCTTCCCTCCTGGACTCAACCACCTCCCATGGCTCCCCATTTCTTCCCATATCAGGTCTACTACCTCGGCCTGGCCTCCCAGGTCTGCCTCAGCCCATCTGCTCTCCCACACTGCAGGAGTTCCCCAAACCCTTCAGCCCTGCTCAGTTCAGTGCAATCCTGGCCATCTTTAGCCCCCACTGACCCCCTATGCATCCTTCCACCCTGACTCAACCATCACGGGCCTCGCCAATATTCCTGCAAGCCCGGGCCCTGCCTCTTCCATCTCTCACCCACAATCCCATGGCCAATATTCACCTACACACATGCCCTAATGACCCCACCCCATTACAGACAGGATCAGGGGCTCTGAGCAGTGCACAAAGGCCCCCTGCCACACACCCACCTTTACCTCCCCTGCCCTACATTCCTCACTGAAAGCCTTTGGGCACAGGGCCATGCCCCTTCTCCAAGTCTTGGTCCACACTTTCCAGCCGAGCTTTCAGGATGTGGCTCAGACAGAAGTTCTCCCAGGAAGCCTTCCCTGACCCACGACATCCTCGCCCCACTGACCCACCCAGAGCCAGAATATTCCCGAGAACTTGGGGCTACCACTATATCCCAGCCCTTCGTTCCAGAGCCCCAGTGGGCTGTCGCCTGGGGCAGGATGCTAGGGAAGGCGCAGGATGCATGGAATGCAGATGGCTTGCCAATGGCCATGCCCACAAGTGTTTTCCTGAGAAGAAAGGCTAGGCCGCCCACGGATGCTCAAAGGACCCGTGACCAGGAAAGGTCAGAAATTAGAGCAGGGACTATGGCAGATTCAATGGCTGTGTGTACCCTGTGCCTACTTACGGGGCCCGCCCGGCATACAGACACTCCCTAAACGTAAGTACATAAACACCTCGCTCGGGTTCCCATGCCCAGACTGGCCCAGCACTCAGGGGCACAATAAATGCGACAGCCATCGCTCGGGCCCTGGAGGGGCTCACGGTCTAGGGGAGGAGGTGGGCACAAAGCCCCCGGGAAGTCTCTGGGCACCAGTGAGTGGGCACCGACACCATTCCCTCACACAACACAGCTGAGGTGACAGCTACCAATCTCACGTTACCTTCTGAGAGCCGGGCACCAAGTGGAACCTCCGAAGGAAGCCACGAGGTCAGTCCAAGAGGGCGGACCGGCTCGCACTGCAGGATACGCCAAACCGGCCCTCCCCTTAACCCCCAACAACCTCAACACAACCTCGGGTCCCAAGGAACCCAGTGGGAAAACTACAGTGGTTGATGCTCCCCGGGGTCTCCACCATCACTCAGCTTCTCTAGAGTTCCAGAAGGAATGACAGCCAATACCGATGTACTGCCATGACTTCATGGAGGGTAGACTGGGCACAAGAGCACAGCCCTGGGCCACCAGCACCCACAGCAGGGGGGCAGACGGCGCCCTGAGAAATCTGCACCAGCTCACAACCCACATCATCTCTGAGCCCTGTGGACACCTCAATGCATTGGCCTCATTCCCAGATTGTCCCGCCCCATGTGAGCATGGGTGATAGGAACCGGTCCTAGGGCACTTGGCTCAGGACTGTGACCAGCCAGGTAAGGTTCAGTGTGACTCCACACTTTGTCCCTGCCCCAGGACAGAAATTTCAAACAGCTAAGGGAGCAGCCCCCCTCAGCCAGTCCCAAAGGACTTGGAGCCACACCTCAGGAAAAATGGACAGCACTGAAGGAGACAGAGGGCGCAAGTAGACGTGACCCGCACCAGGTAGAAAAGGGCTTCCGCTGGGCTGCAGCCCAGACCTGGGTTTTCCCTCTTCGTTAATCCTCACGGCATCCCGATTATCCCGGCGTGTGGCTCTCATCTCCTTATGAAGCCAACTGCGGGTCACTTCCAATCCGTCTACATCTGACCTCATCCCAGTCAGCTCTCCCTCCCCCGGTCCTAAAAAACAAACAGGATGCTAACTTTGAGCTAACTCTGAAAACACAAGAGACCCATAACATAAAACAAAACAGTAATCCTGAGAACAGGCAGGCTGAAAATCTTAAGTGTGGCTGAGCTGTCAGGGGCCAGACCAGTTCCTCTGTGCCTCAGAGCTCCAAGAACAGGATAAATTGTGACTCTGGCAGAAAGGAGGGGGCGCGGCTCCCCTTTCAGCCCACATCAGGCCACACAAGTACGCGAGACACCCTCAAGGCGAGGGCAGCTATGGTGTGACGGATGCTCTCTGCTCACTGACGGCTTCCGCAGCCCAACCAGGGAGGGGCAGTGATGACCCATTACTCCGATGAGCAAGCGGAGGCTGGGTGATCTCAGGAAGTGCGCGCAGTGGCTCTGCAGCCAGGCTCGCCCACACCTGGGTGGCAAGCGACAGGCCCAGCAGAGCCGGCACAGGAGACACTGAGATGGACCAGCCTGGTCTCCATGCTACAGAGCCTCGGTGTAAGAGGGGAGGCGAGGAGGCCGGCAGAAAACCACATGGCCCATGGTGGCAGGACCCTACGCACACCACTGTGGCCCACTTGGGAAGGGAGAACGTAAACCCAACCCAAAAACGACCAACAACCCTCATTTTCCAAACAGCAGGCTCCTGAAATCCCAAACGTTCAGAATTTGGTTCAGGACGCCCAAGGGGAAGACGGAGGGGAAGATAAACCAGAGAACTCGTTGTCAAGTGATTAACTGCTCCCCCTGAAAACTCCAGTCCCTCATCGCACCCCACAGACGTCCTCAAATGTGCAGTGTTCCAGGCTGTGGCTGTTAATTGCCACGCTGTGACAGCAGAAGACCAGTAGCAACTTACACACCCTAAGAGACCTTTAACAAACCACACGTGGTCAGAGAAATACTAGGCAGTGAGTAAAAAGAATGCAGAAGTCCTCCATGCACCCTCAAGGCTTTCTCGCTAAGACACTGCTATGTGAAAATACAAGGTGCAAAACCCCGTGTGCGGTGTGCAATTACCTGCGTTCAGAACAGCATCCAGCACAAGAAGGAGGGCTTGCATATATACAGAATGAATCTGAAAGTACCACAAGCAAACAGTAGTGGGATGGCCTCTGGTCAAGGGCAAGGGCAGCCGGGGGGTGGGGTGAGAAGACTTCTTTTTCACTGTGCTCTCTCATGCTTGAGCTCTGTGCCACGTGCATCCAACAACATATTCTCAAAAACTAGAGGAGTGTGTTTTTTGAATTGTCTTGTAAATAATAGGTAAAACTCCAGTGGCGCCTGGGTGGCTCAGTCGGTTAAGCATCTGACTCTTGATTTGGGCTCAGATCACGATCTCATGGTTCATGAGTTCAAGCCTCACGTCGGGCTTAGGATTCTCTCTTCCTCTCTCTCTGGCCTCCCCCACTCACTCATTTTCTCTCTCCCTCAAAATAAATATTTTAAATAAATAGGTAGGTAGATAGATAAATGAATAAATGAATGAATGAATGAATAAAGGTAAAGCTCCAGCTACCAGCATTCTCAGTACTTGGCATAAGGTAAATGCCTGATAAAGCATGAGTCAATCAATCAATCAGTAAAGTGAAGCAGGAGTTCAGGATTCATCTAGAAAAGCTTCCAAGTTGTGCTCAAAGAGGAGCTGAAACAATGCCCATTCTGGAATCACCAGACTGCCCTAGAAGGAGCATTCAGTCTGGATTCTAAGGGCATTTCAATATTCGAGTATCTAAAAAACAGACCAGGAGGGAGCACAAAGCCTGTAAACTGTGGACACAGCAGAAAAGTGACGGGTGGCTTTTTTTCCTTTACATTTCCGTGTATTTTCTTTTTTTTTTTTTTTTTTTTTTTTTTGGTAATGTTTATTTATTTTTGAGACAGAGAGAGACAGAGCATGAACGGGGGAGGGTCAGAGAGAGAGGGAGACACAGAATCGGAAGCAGGCTCCAGGCTCTGAGCCATCAGCCCAGAGCCCGACGCGGGGCTCGAACCCATGGACGCGAGATCGTGACCTGAGCTGAAGTCGGACGCCCAACCGACTGAGCCACCCAGGCGCCCCATACATTTCCGTGTATTTTCTAGTTTCCTACAATAAGGATAGATATTACTCCCAAAATGATAGAAAAAGTAACACTAAAAGTTAAAGTTAAATAATCAAAGGAGTTTATTAAAAAGCCTGCACCTGGAGAAAACTTCTACAGGCTCTAAAACTGTCACTTTCTCAGTACCTATTACATTGATAAGTTTTGGACAGAGATCTACCCCCACAACTCATAAACTTTTTCCAAATGTTTTTCCAAAAACTGGATAGCTGTGAAGGGAGGATCTATATCGTAAAAAGACCCTTCCTCACCAGAAGCCTAAGGAGAGCACAGCCTTGAGGAATTTTAAATGCTCACTTACAAAACAAACTAGCCTTTCAGGACAGGAGGGAGAGCAATCAGGGAAAACTTCCGGGAGGAGGAGGCATTGGCCATTTGGAAGACAACTGAAGGGAAACTACAGACCAACACTAGGGAGGAGAGATTAAAGAGGAATAACATGAGGAGTGCCCCCCTTCCCAAAAGGGAGTGTGGGAGCATAAGATCCACTACGAGGAGTGGGCAGGGGCAATGAGAAGTGGACAGAAGATGCGAGCAAGGCCCAGAGGCCCAGAATATCACAGCGCAGCCTGGCCTTTACCCTGTGGGCCAGTGGGTCCCAAATACCAGGGTGGATGACTAAGAATCACCACTGGGGTTTGTCAAAAATACCCATTCAAGGTCTAGTCCTGCAGACTCTGATTCCGGAGGTCTAAGGTCTAAGGCCAGGGAGGGATTCGGGGCTTGTTCAAGCCCCAGCTGTTGCTCAGGGGGCAGCCAGGTGTGAGAAGCAGCAGCAGCTTGTGCTTGAGGAGTAGCAGGACCAGACTGGGGGAGGGGAGGCCGGGAGGTGTTCCTTCAGGTGCAGCCCTTCCAGGTCTCGGGGACAGGACTAAAGGACATGCAAGAACTACAATAGCTGTGACACTCATAGTCTGGGCACAGCAGGCCAAGGTCACGTGCCAGCGCCAGCAGAGGACGGAGAGCACGCTGCATGACGACGGTCAACTCTTCCATCTTCCCGACCATGGTCGTGCCAGCAGGTGATCAGAAACCCAGAACTGAGCTGAGTGACAGCTCAGGGCTCAGAAAATGCAATCAGGGAGGCAGGTGAAAGGTAAGAGGCAGGGTGCGTCCCTAAGAGGAGACCATGGAACCAGACCTAACTGTACCTGTGCCTCCGTTTCCCCATCTGTCAGGTGAGAAGAATCCTGCAACTCACCTCACAGGGCTATTGGGGCCCACACTAGGAATGTGGGCTTCTGTTACTTTGCTCTGTACTACCCTCCAGCCTTCCAGAACTATCCCTCCTTGATCTCACGTGATTCTGATAAGCAAGCAAACCACGCAGGGGAGGGCCGCACCCTCTCCAGGGGTGGCACGTGGCCTGGCACCTCGGTAAGATGAAGGACAGGAACAGGACCTGAGCCAGGCCAGTCCTGGTCCCTGCCAGGACAGGTCCTGGGGGACTGTCCACAGCACAAAGAACACGGCCAGGAGCATTGGCACGCCATCACCTCTCTGTGGCCAGACTCACAAGGAGGAGCCCGCACCAGAAGGAAAAGCCATAACCCTCTTGCTGGAGCTCCAGACCCGATCCAGCCGGCCTGGAGCCTGTCCTCTCCAGACTTGCACTTGCAGATTATCTGCTTAAGCCAGTTTACCCTGAGTCTCTGTCACTGGTCACTGTCTTGCTTACTACAGCAGGTGCTCAGTAAGTGACAACAGCTACCACTTCCTGAAGGTGACAAAACTACCCGGATGACCCAGCGTGGGAGGAAAGGAGACAACAAAGGGGCCCAATGAAGAGGGTCAAAAGCAGGAGAAATAGAAGGTCCCAGAAGCCAGGGAGGCAGAACACCTAGACGGAGAAGTGTCCACAAACCCATACCACAAGGAGGCCACCACAAGGAGGCCACATAAGGCCTGGGCCTTGGCCACTGCATATGGCACTAAGAAGGGTAACACAGGATATCTTGGGACGACGACTCCCATCAAGCGGGAGGCCTGCCTCACTGCAGAGCAGGGCCCTGTAGAAACCAGCAGCAGACACGGACCTGGGTCTCAGCTTTCCTATCTGGTAAATGGGTGTGATCCTTCTGGCCCAACAGAACCTTCTAGGGCAGGTGTAAGACCTGACGACTGCAGACATGTGTGTAAAGCACATGAGATGGTGAATCAGCAAGGGAGAGAGAGAGGGTGATGCTGAGACACAGAGGTGCCCTCTGACTAATAAGGAGAGAAAAGCCTGGTGGTGACAGCGAGAACTGCAGGCACTCAGAGAGAGCAGAGTGGCAATCAAATAATTCAGTCTGTCAAAAAAGGGGACGCTTGGGCTCATCAAGAACTGCTTTCGGGGCACCTGGGTGGCTCAGTCTGTTGAGGGTCCAACTTCAGCTCAGGTCATGATCTCATGGTTCTCTGCTGTCAGCATGGAGCCTGCTTCGGATCTTCTGTCCCTCTCTCTCTGTCCCTCCCCGTTTGTTCTCTCTCTGTCTCTCTCTCAAAAATAAACATTAAAAAAAAAAAAAAAAAAAAGAACTGGTTTCTTGCAATCTGCCAGGGCACAGTCACTTGCCTCCTACCCAGACACAGCTGAGGACCGGCCACAGGGGGCAAGCTGCTATTGAAAGGGGCCCAACAGGATAACCCAGCTGCGGAGGGAGGCCAGGCCTCCTTGGAGCAATTTCATAGCAGAGGGAATCAACCCGGAAACGCAGGCTCCCTCCCACCGACAGGGGAGGAGAAAGACGCTGCACCTGCACCCAGAGCTGAAAACCACTTAGAGACGGGAAGTGTGTAATTATTCAAGTGGAAAGCCAGGCACACGCTCATCCAAGCCATTTGTAGCGCAGTTTGGTAACTGCCAGATTTTAGGAGCCCCGAATAATAACGCCCTTTAACACCCACGAGGCAGGCAGGCAACCTCCCCGCTTCCTGCCTCCTTCCTCCCCCCAGAGGGTAGGCCCCGGAGTGCCTCCGGAGGACTTGGGGTTCCCTGAATAGGCAGCGGGGCCTCTTCCCTCACCAGTGTGCGCAGAGGGACATGCCTCCCACTGCCTCAAGTGCAGCCCCAAGGTCACCCAGCTAACCCCACTCGAGGTCAGTTCCTTAGGAACCTTCCTTCCTTGGCTCCCAAACTCCTCAGAGTCCCCGGAACCCCAGCACTGAGCGCAGACCTTAGAGGCTGCCTGGCTCCGTGTCGCTGACTCCTACTAGGCTAAGGGCACTGCGGTGGACGTGAATGGTGGCCACCACTGCTGGCGGTTCTGCTGGGCGCTCCCTTGGCCCCACGCCCCCCACCAAATTAGGCATGGCCACGCGGCTCGCTTTGGCCAATGAAATGCGCACAGAAGTGACCCATGTCATTTCCAAGCAGACACTTTCAACTGCCAGGGTCCAACTCCCCAGCCAGTCCTCCAGGACATCCTCGTGGGAGCACGAGGACGCAGATGGCCCCCAAAGCTGGCCCAGACCCACTCCTGAAAAGAAAACCTGACCGAGTGGCAACAAAGCCAGGCTGGGAACCAGAAGGAAACTGTTAAGAGGACCTTCAGCTAGTGGCTGTTCTCCACTGGGGCAATTTTACTTCCAGGAGACGCTTAGCAACACCTGGAGACATTTCTGATGGTCACATGAGGGGAAGGCCTACTGCCATCCAGAGGGTAGAAGCCCTACAATGCACAGCCCCCTAGAACAAAGACCCTCCAGCCTAAACTGTCCACGGTGCCAAGGCTGAGAAATGCCGGGGTGTGGAGACCAGCAAGGAGCCACCGGACTATGAACGAGCTATAAATAAATCTATTGTCGCAAACTTCTTGGGGTTGTTTTCGCAGCCTATCCTGACCAATAAACGCCCCTTGAAGAAACAGGGCTTGTGGCCTCTGTCTACACGCCAAATTCTGAGCACAACACCTGACACGTAGCATTTGGAGGTGCAGCATAAAGGCACTGGGGGGAAAGCAGCACGAGTCCTTCTCATGAAACCCTCCCAGGAGGGACCCCATTTTCTAAGCCCGCCTGAGCCTGACAAAACTCTGTGCCTTTGCACAAACTGTTCTCTCTGCCTGCCATGCCCTTCCTCCCCTGGCAAACTCTTGCTCAGCCATCAAAAACAGCTCAAACATCACTCCTGCTGAAGGCTGTTCCCTTGCCCCTTCCCCGGGGCAGAAATGACGGCTCTTTAGCCATTCAGCCATCTGATACTTAGAACTGCTCTGTGCTCCGTTTCGGACCAGGAGCCTCCACCCCCAAGGGCAGGGACTGTGTTATTTATTTCGGCACCCTCCCCACCGTGGACCCTCAACCTGGCAGGAGCCCTGCAAGCTCTTCCTGAATGGATGTCCCAGCCTCCCGGTGCCAAGGCTCTGACCCTGAGCCATCCCTGCCCATCTGCTTCTGCGGCAGTCTGGTTCACTTGCTGATGGTCTTGTAACTTGGATTTCCCTCTTATTACAATGCCAGAAACTGAAATGGCCCAATATAAAGGCAACATACGAACAGGATTTCAAAGCCAGTACAAACATTTGAATTGTTTGGACAGCCCCAGCGAAGAACCAGATAAACTGGAAGCTGCCATATGTCTTTTTTTTTTTTTTTTCTCCTTGGGGGGGAGGGGAAGGGAGAGCCATTCCCCTGACTGGACAGCCACCACCCCTCCTAACTGAAGACCTGCCCCCATACTAGGTGCCCCACCTGGAGGAGACAGGCAGACCACAGGTTCCTCAGTGCAGACACCGTAGCGTGAGTCAGCGTGTTCTTTCAGACCTAGGACAAACCCAAGGGGTCCCTGGAAGCAGCTTTCCCTCAGGAACCCAGGAGGTGGGCGAGAGGCAGGGCTAGTGACTCACCTCCCCAGCTCCTCCTGGAGGAAAGCAGAACCGCCAGGACTAACTGGCACATGAGAGCACAAATCCCACCCCTAACTTTCAGGATAGGGAAATTGAGGCGGGGGGTGGGGGGCTAGATATCCCCCAAGGAAGTGCATCCAAAGTGTCATCATTTCAGGGGCAGCTGGACGGCTCAGTCGGTTAAGCATCGGACTTTTGATTTCGGCTCAGGGCATGATCTCACAGTTCATGGGATGGAGCCCCACGTCGGGCTCTGTGCTAACAGTGTGGAGCTAGCTTGGGATTCTCCCTCTCTCTCTCTCTCTCTCTCTCTCTCTCTCTCTCTGCCTCTCCCGTGCTCGTGCTTTCTCTCTCTCTCAAAATAAATTTAAAAAAAAATTTTTTTTTAAAGTGTCACCATTTCAGATCACTCCAACTTTTCATCTGAAAACAAATGTTGAGACCCCTTAATGGCACTCAACACATTCTGGCTTTTTTTTTTTTTTTTTTAAGTTCATTTATTTATGTCATCTTTACACCCAAAGTGGCGCTCAAACTCACGACCCCAAGATCAAGAGTCACATACTCTTCTGACTGAGCCAGCCACGCTCCCACTTTTTAGTATTTAATTTTTTTATGTTTATTTTTTTACAGCAAGAGAGAGACAGAGACAGAGACAGAGTGTGAGTGGGGGAGGGGCAGAGAGAGAGGGAGACACAGAATCGGAAACAGGCTCCAGGCTCTGAGCTGTCAGCACAGAGCCCAATGCGGGGCTCAAACTCAGGAACCGCAAGATCGTGACCTGAGCTGAAGTCGGACACTCAACCGACTGAGCCCCCCCAGGCATCCCCCCACTTTTTAATATAAAAATTCTCTAACAAATTCTTTTTGAGTCTTTTACTACCCCTTTACAGGTGCCATAATTTTTCTTTCTTCTAATTAGGGAGGAGCCCTAAATTGCAGGAGGTGGGGGGGTGGGGGGTGGGGAGGGTGTTTCTAGAAGTGGAGACCCACAGGGGCTGCAGGAAGGGTTGGTTCCAGCAAAACCAACCCTACCTACCGCCTTCCACCCAGTTGTCAGTTGGCCTGCCTGGGGGCTAATGACTCAACCTGTTCTCTCCCCAGCAGATTCTCATTCCCAAGAGTGCAAAGTCATTTTAAGCTAGAGCAGGAAGAGAAACAGGAGTCCCAGCGCTGACATTTCCCTGCTTTGGAGCCACCGGGGGAGAGAGACGCCTGCCCAGGAATGTCTGATTTTTGTAGCACCTATCCTCAAGGCACCACACACCCTTAAAATAACTGCACAAGTGTGTGTCCTGGGCCTACATCTGGGATGGTGACACTCTCAAAGGCTGCGTACCAGCACACATTACATGACACATCTCCATCCGCCCAGACCCTGCTGCTAACACTCCCTTGCATTTGAAATCTCCCTTCCGGCCAGACGGCTGGATTCCAAGAGCATGAGAAGGGTTCTTTGAGCCCTTGCGGTTGGGGCGGGGGGGCGGCGGGGGGGGGGGGGGGTGTCTGCCCTGCTGCCCGGCCTCCCACCACAGAAGCGCAGAGCTCCCCATATGACTGCCGTCAAACATTTGCTGGGCTGGCCTAGTCACAGAGGGGACCCCAAACCACCAGTCCCCGCCTAGAGATGTTGGTGGCCACAAGGCCCCTGAATACAGCAAACATCTGGGGGATGGCAGGGGGCACAGGAAGGTTACTTAAGATTGCTGTTGGAGCTGAGCCCTGAGGGTGACCGCGAAGGAGGCTGCCTGGGCGTGCCAAGCACCAGACACAGCCGGGGCAAAGCCAGGCCTTCTGGACACTGGGGTTCCCTGGGTCCCTCTGCCATAGGCACCAGGGTTACAGTCCCATCAAAGGAAAGGTGAGGTTACCCCCGCCCCGATTTCAGAAAACTTAAACCACGAAGCGCCTTATTCAAAATTTATTTTGAATAAGCTATTTACAGGATGGCAGTGGTGTCCAGGTCCAAGAAGTCAGTCAAGTCACAGCCTTATCCTTTGGTCTGTGATGAAGGACAGGGAGTCAGAGCCTGACTCTGACCTTGCTTGACCCAAGTCCCTCCTACAGACCAGCCCCCAGCCGGGGGGAAGAGAAAGGCAGTGCGTAGGAACACGGTATTCATTTCCTATTGCTGTTGTGACAAACCACCGCAAATGCAGTGGCTGAGCACAACACAAACTTCTCTTCGGTTCTGGAGGTCAGGAACAGGTCAGCAGGGCTGCGTTTTCCTTCTGGAGGCTCTCCAGAGACATCACGCCTTTACCGTTCCCGGGTTCTGAGGCCACCTGTATCCCTCAGCTTGTGGCCACACTGCTTTGACCTCTGCTTCGTGGTCGCATCTCCTTCCGCCCCTCCTGTCTCCCTCTTACAAGGACTGGTGCGGTTACGCTGGGCCCACTCAGGTGATCCAAGATGCTCTCCGACCTCAAGATCCTGGACCTTAGCCACATCCGCAAAGCTCCTCTGCATGTCAGGGACCATATTCACAGGTTCTGAGGACACCTGTTGGGGGGACTTTATTCTGTCTAGCCCAACACAAGGCTCTTGCAGCTCTCGGCCATCCCACGAATCTCGGACACTCCCTTGCAGTGTTCAGAGGCAGGCCGGGTGCAGATCAGGATTCATCCAGTTTCGTTAGGAGCTTCAACAGTCACCAAGGAGGATATGGGAACTCAGCCCCCACGTGCCCACAGGATTCTAAAGAGACAATGGGCAGGGTGCCTGGACACTTCAGTTAAGCATCCAAATCTTGATTTTGGCCCAGGTCATGATCTCGAGGTTTGTGAGTTCAAGCCCCATGTCAGGCTCTGCACTGTCAGTGCAGAGCCTGCTAGGGATTTTCTCTCTCTCTCTCTCTCTCTCTCTCTCTCTCCCTCCCTCCCTCCCCTGCTCCTGCTCTCTCGCTCTCTCTCATCTGTCTCAAAGTAAATACATAAACTTTAAAAAAATAAAATAAAGAAATAAGAAACACATAAAGAGACACTGAGCAAAACCAAACACCGACACAGGGATCCCTGATGGGGAGAAGCGCCCTGGGCCTGGGTGATAGAGACCTAAGGCCCCAGACCCGGAAGCCTTGGCCCTAAGTTGCGGGGAGGGGTAATATTCCTGACCCCTGGGCCCACCGTAAAGCCCATGAGAGATGCCCAGACCAGACAGGCCTACCCACCGCTCACTTCAAGGCCAGCTGGCTTCACTGAAGGCCAAGTCCCTCAGACCCTGCCAAGTGACTCTGAGCAGTGACAGACACCTCCCAAAGAGAGGTGTTTGGAACCTGAGCCCAGCACGAGGCATGCCAAAGCCAACAGGGGCCTGCTGGGTCCCCCACTGACAGGCCCAGGGGTGCTAGGCCCTGGCCTCCGCCCCCTTCCCAGACGCAATCAACTCTAGAAACAGGCAATGGCTTCATCTGGCGCTCCTGGAGCCCTCAAATTTAGGGGAGGTTCCGAAGCCCTGGCACAACCCGAACAAATGATTGGCAAAGGCAGTTAATTCCTGAGTCCCCTCACTCCCCATTCAGGCCTGGTCTCCCCGAGCCCGGGAGAGGGGACAAGGGAGGAGACAGGGGCCAGAAAGGGCACTCACTTCACAGGTTCCATTAAGGGGTATGACGGTCCTATTTTTTTTCAAGTGAGGGAATTCAGAGAGGTCAAGAAACTCACCCAAATGTTATGCTAAATGGAAGAAGCTGGACAGAGAAAGACACAGACTGCATGGTGTTACTTACATGTGAAATCTAAAAAAAAAAAAAAAAAAAAAAATTCAGCTCATAGAACAGAGACCAGAAAAGAAATGGGGGGAGGCTGGTGAAAGGGACAAGCTTTCCGTTCCAAGATGAATAAGATCTGAGGATCCAGTATAGGACATGGTGACTACTGAAGTTTACCGAGAGTGGGACTTAACTGTCCTCACCAGCTCCAACAGAAACAAATACGTGAGGCAATGGATGTGTTAATTAACTCTGTTGTGACAATCATCTCGCAATTTATGCATACAACAAATCACATCGTACACTTTTTTTTTTTTTAATGTTTTATTTACTTTTGAGATGGAGAGAGACAGAGCACAAGTGGAGGAGGGGCAGAGGGAGACAGGGAGACACAGAATCCGAAGCAGGCTCCAGGCTCTGAGCTGTCAGCACTGAGCCCAACACGGGGCTCGAACACCATGAAGTGTGAGATCATGACCTGAGCTGAAGTCGGGCGCGTAACCAACTGAGCCACCAAGGCGCCCTCCACATCGTACACTTTAAATACGTTACAGTTTTATTTTCCAGTTATACCTCAATAAAGCTGGAAAGAATATACACGTATTTAAAAAAATAAAAAGAAACTCGTCCAAAAGCTCAAAGCAAGTAAGTCACAGCAGAACCACAATCTAAAGCTGCGTCTGTCAGCAAAGACCATCCTCACTCCGTGGCCTGGGAGGGCAGGGGTCCAGCCAGGTCTTGGGGGTGAGGCTTCTGGGGTTTCTGGAGGCACAACAGTTCCGGACACAGCTGCCCCCCACGCCCCACGCCACCAACTGCCCCAACCCTGGGCCGAAACCCCTCCTCCACGCTTGACCCTGGGGAGGTTGGGGGAGCCCTGTGGGTGAAGAGCCAGAAGGCACTTCCAGGGGCTGTGACCGGTCTCAGATGTGCCGAGACCCCGTGGAGTGGGGACTGGACGCGCCACAGGACACCTGTCTGTCCCTTCTCCACAAGGCTGACTGACTAGGGTGTCACTTGGAACCCACGTGCTCCAAGCAGAAGGACCATGGAAGCAGAGCTCAGCCCTGTCGCCGGAAGGGTTGCGGCTCCCCAAGGAAGGCAGACGGTGACTGGCCCGACTGCAGGGGCTGAACACCCGCCATCAGGGTGGGGACCCTGGTACACAGGGAAGGTGGCGGGCCGATGTCTGAGGAAGGTTCTGAATCCACCATCGAGACAGAGAGCAGCTGGCCGGGTCACTGGACTCAAGGAGACCACAAAGGCGCCCGGAAGCACAGGCCGGTCAGGCCTCGGGGGACCCAGTGCCTGCTCCCGGTGACAGGCACACCCCCCCCCCACCTCCTTCACGTTCGGGCTCCCACCCTGCCGGGCTCTGCAGCCGCAAGCCATGGCAACGGGCCCCAAACGTCTCGACAAATCCCTCAGAGAGCCCCACGCAGGGTGTCACAGCCGCAACCTAAAGCCAAGAGCCTGGGCCCTGCGCAGAAGTGAAAAACGCCAAAAAGAGAAGGCCCTGATTCCTCAGAAGGGAGAAGCCTGAGTCTGGGCAAAGGGCAGCCTCCCTATCCCGGAGGCCACCAGCCTACTGTCTCCACAAGCCCCACTCCCCCAGCCTGTGACGTCTACACTGAAGACATGACTCATCACCTCACCACACCCCCAAATCGGCTGCGGCTTCCCCCAACCCCCACTGGCACCGAGGCCTCTGTGACAGGTGCCTCCCTCCTGGTCCAGGGAACCTCACCCCTGCTGGCAGCTCTGTCCCCAGCATACCTGGCTCCATGCCCTCCCCCACAGGCCACTGCTCTCACACTTCCGACTCCCTGCCCACGCGGGCAGCCCCCCACTCCCCGTGCCACCCTCACCCGCAACAGAACCCAGGGGGCGGCCCAAGGGGAAGGCCCATGAGGAGCCCAGGGAGTCAGAGCACAACCAGAACCAGACTCCTTACCAAAGGTAAGACCCACAGCCCACGCCCATCCTTGAGTACGGCGGGACCTCTAAACATCCCAGCTCACTTTCCTGACTCAGGATGCTACTCTGCTGGACAGCTCTCCAGGAATGATGGTCATTGCCAGGATAAGAACTCCAGACAGAGAGGAATGAGCCCAGTTAGCAGGGGGAGACAAAGGGGGCTTTTTTTTTTTTTTTTTTTTTTTTTTTGGCCAGGGTTGTCTTAAACTAAATTTCCTCCTGATAACTTGCTTTCTCACAAACTGCCTTTCTGTCCAGAGCATTCTTTTATTCATTCACGCACGTTATTTCATGCATACTTCCTGAGCACCTACTATGTGCCCTGCATGGTTTCGCTACCGGGGATACGACAGTAAAGACAGTAGAAAGGATTCCTATCCTGAAGGAACTTAGAGCATAAAGGGAAGGGTGAACAAGCAAACGCCTGAAATAAATACAACGTGTGACATGTTCTGAAAAGAGCACTCAAGGGGCTGAGACAGAGAAGGTGGGACTGTGCTGAGGTCTAAAGGCTAAGAGACCAATAGTGTGTGTGGGGGGGGT
The DNA here is from genome assembly GCF_046562875.1 of Panthera onca. Taxonomy (NCBI): domain Eukaryota; kingdom Metazoa; phylum Chordata; class Mammalia; order Carnivora; family Felidae; genus Panthera; species Panthera onca. Next base: position 135,316,449 of record NC_138344.1, read on the forward strand.
GCCTGCGAGAAGCAGGAACAGCATCATGTGCAAAGGTCCTGAGGTAGGAAAGAGTTTCGAGCAGCTGAAGAACTGAGAAAAGATCACAGTGCAGGGAGAGAGAGGCAAGAGGCACGTCTTGGGGCCCTCAGGGGCTGTTCCTGTGCCATTTGGTAACCTGGGCCAAGAAATTCCCTTTTTGCTTAAACTCATCTGAACTGGGTGTTCTGTCATTCACATCCACAAGAATCCTGGCTTTCACAACATCCAAACCAAAGCATCACATTCTACCACCTTTGCCAACAACCTGTGCCTCAAACTTGATGGCAACACCAGCACCCATCCAGCAGCCCAGCCGAAGCCCGGCATCCCCCCCCACCTCTCCTCTCCCTCATCCCCCACCCCATCAGTCACCACAAAAAGCTTTCATTTGCGCCTCTAGGCAGCCAAGGCCTGGGGGTCCCTCCCCCAGGGAGGTGGCCTACGCATGCTGGAAGGAGAAGCAGGAAGAGGAAAAACAGATGGCCTCTCGGCTGAGGGGAAAAGAGAACCCCCAATAACACTGGCTGGTTGATTGCATATAATTATGAAGGCAAACGCTCTTTAAAATTAGCTTCCCAAATGCGGATATAATTTCAAGTGTCCCTTGCAGTGTGATTACAGCGTCAGCCCGACAAATGTTTTATCGTCAGCTCAGATCATTCAGGCCCCTGCAGGCAAAAAATAACGAAGCCAACAGAGGCGCTGGAGCCAGACAGACAGCTCCCGCTCCCGGAGAAGCGCTCCCAGCTGCCCAGGGGAAGCACCAGCCCAGGAACCCCAGCACGTTGGGAACCGGCCTCACTCCCTCCACCGCCAGCACAGGGCCCTCCCCAGGAAGGCACGAGGCACACCTTTCTTCTTTCTTCTCTCTTTCTGGATCTTCAGAGTCCTTGATATTCAGACTCAGATCCCAAGAGCAGCCAGTTAATAACAAGGGTAGCTTCACTTACTGGATGCCTCCTACGGCCAAGTGCTGCACTCCGCGCCTCAGTTTTCCCATCTGTAAATGGGCGTGTTGATGGCGTGGAACTCATCACATGAGGAGAGAATGATGCCTGGCACACAGTGCGTGCCCTGTCGATGCCACCGCAATCCCCCTCCCCCTCCTCCCACTGAACCCTCGAAGAACACTGGCTGGCTCTACAAATGTGGACCTGGGGCTCAGCATACAGGAGACACCGACATAGTGGGTGAAGAGCAGGCATGCAAACACAGCTCTACCTGAGTCCAAGCTCCACACCTGTGTCACGCTGCATCCTTGCTAGGCTCAGGGGACGGTGGAAAAGGTGTCCCTCTGAGCTTCTCAGTGTACATTCGGACGGCGGGTGGCAGCCTGGCCCTCCCCAGCTTTAAGCACACGACCCTCTTCAGGGGTCTGCGTTCTGACACATCACAGGCTCCGGCTGGGTGGCCGGCCTCCATTACTCCCCTCTCTCACCAGAAGGTGCCCCCTAACTCGGGGGCCTGCACCGCACTGGGTCCCCCCATTTCACACACAACAGAACCAAGGCCAAGACTGAGAGGGACTTAAGGTCATGGGAGAGTCAGGAGATCAACTAACTGTCATCAGGCACCCATGACAGCCGACTACTGGGGGATGGGGAGGACCACACACCAGCATCCACAATCCACACCAGCACCCAAAGACAGAAAGATGAGAACACCGAGGTTTGGAGAAGCCTAACAGGACAGGTTCAGGGTCCCCAACAAGGGAGGGCCGTGATTTTCCATCCGGGCCTCCCTTCTTGCAGGCCAGAGCCCCGGCCACCCTGAGTAGCCATGAGCACACAGCCATGAGGGCCTCGACAGGTGTGTGAGAACAGTGAGCGGCAAACAAAGCAGGCCAGACCTGTGACTGGGTAGCAACAAAGCCAGGCTGGGAGCCAGACAGGAGCCATTTTGGGGGGGGGGGGGGCACAGCTAGCACTGGTTCTTACTGAGAGGGACAGCCCCCCAGGGGACATCTGGCAATGTCTGGAGACATTTCTGGTTGTCACAACTCGGGGGGAGGGGGGCGGGCAGGGAATGGCACCCTGAGCATGGAGACCAGGCATGCTGCTGAATATCCTTCAATGCCCCAGGACAGCCCTAACAAGATGGAAGGATCCAGCCCCAAAATGCAAACAGTGCCCAAGCTGAGGAGCCCCGAGCTACATTCGTCTGTGAACAAGCACACGGATCTGCCGAGACCTGCAGTTGGTTCAAAAAACCAGAACTTTCAACTAAATAAATATGTATGTGTGTACGTACATACGCATTTATGTAAACGTGGATATATGCATGCCCGTGTGGTTTGCATGTACTAGAATACCCTGGAAGGATAAAAAAAAACAAGAAGCGATTCTGAGGGGGCAGCTAGGGGTGAAGGGGGCACAGCTAGGACAAGACCCTTTTCACTGTAAGTCCTTTCTTACCTTTTGATTTGAATCATGGGACTGTATTGTCTATTTCAATGCACACGCATTCTGTCAAAAATAACACTTCCTGTGCATGTGCACAGTCTCCCTCAACTCCCCAACCTCCACATTTTGAAAGCCTCTTGAGCACAATAACCCAAGGTCAACCACCCCAAAACACCTTACTGAGAACGAACAAGAGCCTCGAGTCAGATGTGCAAAGAGGCACAGAGAGTTTCCACGCGTCCCCCCAACGTGCCCACCCCACCTACACGCACAAAGCTGGGCCTCTGGCAGCCCCAATCAGGGTACGGCTGATGGCAGAGCCTGTGGGGTGACCCAGCCCAAGCTGGCCACGCTACAGTCCCGGCTGATGCCAACCAGGCCAGCCAAATTTCCATCCCGTTACAACCAGCCTCAGCGGAAGGCAGCGTGCACTCACTGGCCTGAGCCCCACTGGGCCTCAGCACAGCGGACTCCAGAGGGGCAAGGAGCCAGGAATCCAGAAGGCGGGCTGGAAGGGCGTGCTCACCCTGCCTCAGCTATACTCCCGGGCGCCAGGCACTAAAGTCACCCAGTCCTCTTGCCAGGGGCACCTGCCTCGCCAGATCCGCCCCCCATCATGTTAACCACGTCCCCCAAAGAAACATACTTCACCAAGGCCTGGCGGACACCCGGCCAGCCTTTCTGGAAGGTGCTTCCTTTGGTCCTCAGGTTGACCCTCCCCCCTCCTCCCCCAGCCTTCGCCCCTGCGCACTCTGCACCCTCTGCCCCACCCTCCTGGAATGACCACTCATAAAAGCAGGACTTTGTTCTTTCCTATGACCCACTACCCATGCACTTATGGACTCAAGGCCCATTTCCTGGCCCAATAAGGAGATAAACGCCTAACTCTGCAGGGGGTAGACACATCCCAGGTTTAAAGAGAAGCTTCACAGGGGACGGGCCTCCAGGTTCCAGAGCCCCGAGGGCAGAACTGGGTACAGTGGGCAGCCTCGCAGAGCCCAACCCTTTTAGGCCTCCTCAGTGACCCCTGTGGTCCTCACACTCCCCTGGCGGGGGGGTTGCGATGAGAACCTGAGTACACTGAACATCCCAAATCCTACGTGGTCTCCTCCCGCCGGCCCCCTCACCTGCACAGCCCACTTCCCCACCGGGCCCCTGTCGGCCTCACCCCTCCTTCCTTCTCCTAGGCCCGCACCCAAGCGGCAGCAGGTTTTCTAAACCAGTGCTCCTTAGAGATGAGTGTACAACAGGCACATGACCTCCTGGGGGCCCTGCTAAAATTCGGATCCTCATCAGCGGGTCTGGGTGCGAGGAGATGCTGCAGTTCTCACGAGCCCACGCTGGACCACACCCCGAGTGGCGAGGTCCTAGTGAGTCCTCACATCTGGCCAGCAGTCCGGCCCCTCCCCGCTGCCTGGTCAACCACAGCAGCCTCCCACCCTGCAGCCCAGAGCCCCAGTCTCGTCATCTCCGGTCTGTCCTCCGAGGAGCTGGCAGAGCCCACAGGGGCCTCGGCCCGCCCTGCCGACTGGCCTGCTAGGGCTCCCACAGCCTCCGAGACAAAGGCCAGGCGCACAATGATGGCTTACAGGACCCTGTGCCACCTGGCCTTGCCCCGGGCTCACCCCTCACGCCGAGGCTCCTGGAGGCTCCTAGGGGCATCTGCGGCCTCAGCTCCACCTACCCCAGGAGGGAGGGGCCGGGGGGGTCCCCCCAGTGGAAGATACTCAACTTCTGGCCTCCCCATCCGTTCAATGCCAGGACGACCACGCCTGACGATGTGGGCGTCCCCTCCTGCCTGCTCCCAGCCAGGAACATTCCCGTGGTGGGGAGAGACTGCCAGGGCAGGGGGCTTGGGGCAGACACAGGAAGGTGGCTGCTCTGCGGACCGCTTCAGAATGAGAAGGAAAGGAAACAAGAAGCAGGGCCGCACCTCTGTCAGTCTGCTCTGGAAACTCATCTGTGCCCACAGCTCAGAGGAGGCCGAGAGGGGACCTCCCCCCACCCCCGCACACCACCCCTGCGGCTGCATCAACGAGAGGCTGTCAGCCAGACTCACCCTCCAGGAGCAGGTTTAAAAGCCACCATTTTATCATCAAGTGCTTGCCTCGTGCTCAGTGCTCTGCATGGACCTCCGGTCCCCCGAAAGCAGCCGAGGGAGATGGGCCCTGTCATCATCCCCCGCTGAAGCTTACAGACCTGCAGTGGCCTCCCGGTGGGGCAGCCAGGATCCAAGCCAGGGGGCCACCTCTGGGCTCCAGGCTCCTAACTACTCGGTGTGGGTGTAGTCCACGCCTGCCACTCACAAAGTGGACGAGACCTGCCACGGTCCTAGGCACACTCCTCCCCCTACGCTCTATTTTGTTGCTCTCCAGACGTTCTCAGCCCAGGCTTCCAGGGGCTCCCTCAGCCCCCATCTGTCCCCCAACCCGACATGCCCAGAGTCCCTGCTTGAGGGCCCCTGACCTCACAGCATCACACCTTCACCTGTGCTGGCTCACCACTGGAAGTACTTTGCACCCACGCTTGTCGGCCCAGCGAGCTCCTCCTGACCCTCAAAGACCCAGCTGAGGGTCACCGCCTGCACGAAGCCTTCCTCAACCTTCCCAGACAGAGAAAGTGCCCCCCCCCCCACCTCCGCCGTTCCTTGAGCAAGTCTTCAAGGCGCCCTCCCACCTGAGCTCCCAGGGCGTGGGAATGTCTGCATCCCCAGCACCTAGCGCCGTGTCTTAACACAGACCCACAGCACTGAGTGACACCCCCATCGCAGTGATAATACCATCCACCTACCACTTACCGAGGAGCTCCAGCGGGGTGTTTCTCAAAGTTATAAATAAATAAATGTGGCAGAGAGTGAACTGCAGGGCCTTACGCTTGTTATTCCAACTGACACACCAACCGTTAAGGTTCGGCGCATGCTTGTCCTACAGACGTAGAAACGGGAGGCACAGAGAAGCTCAAGAACTGGCCCAAGACCACAGAGCTGGACAGTGACAGCAGCAAGGGCCCTCCTTCCGAGGCCGGCCTGGGCAGCCTGGCTGGCAGCTGGAGGGAAGACAGCCCAGGCTGCCCCGTGTGGACAGAGGAGTCCACCCAGCCCAGAACTGCCTGCTCCAGGGCGCAGTCACCCATCTGAGGGCTGAGCACAGCCCCAGGGATGGTGGGAGCACTGCTCTTGCAGGTGCCATTTAACACCCTAATATGCACAGCCTGTGCACCTGAGCATGGGACTCTGGAAAACCGCCCTATTGTTAGTGAACACTGCCCAAAGCTTATTTTTTTTTAATTATGTATTTACTTTTCAGACAGAGGGAGAGACAAAGACAGCGAGAGAGAGCAGGGGAGGGGCAATGAGAGAGAGGGGGACAGAGGATCCGAAGCAGGCACCAGACTCTGACTCTGAGCCCAGTGCGAGGCTTGAACTCATGAACCGTGAGATCAGGACCTGAGTCGAAATCGGACGCTCAAACCGACTGAGCCACCCACATGGCCCTCTGCCCAAAGCTTTTAAAAAGGTCATCAAGGTCCACAGACTGTTTTGTGTAGTAATTGGATGCGAGCCTTTGCCCCCCCCCCCCACCCCGCCCTTAAGTAAAACTTACACCACACACCATGGCCTGGAAAGCCCTGAACAATCTGGCCCCCACCTGCCTCTCTATTGTTCCCTCCCTCACATCTCCAGCCATGCCCTCCTCCCTGCTGCTCCACAAATACACCAAAGCCCTTGCTCAAAAGCACCGCAGGAACTTTGCATTTGCTGTTGCCCCTACCTGAGAGGCTCTGGCCCCAGCCTTTCAGATAACTCCTTTCTAACCAGTCAGGCCACAGCCCCAGGTCTCTCTCCTTTAAAAAGGCCTTCTGTGTCCACCCTGAGGACAGTCACCCATCCTCTTCGCATCCCTGCTGAAATGACCCCCTTTAACTTGCCGGCTGACATACCTGTCACCACCTCTCCTCCAACTTGTCCCCACAGACTGAAGCTGCAAAGGACTTGTCCACCTCGCTGCCACCGGTCTCTCACATACGTCCACGGTGGCTCACGAGGCCTGGCACGGAGGGATGCCAACAGATGTCTGCGAACAGACACTCGGACGGGGGGGATGCCGGAGGTGCCCCATTGGAAGCACACAGAAGCAGACCAACAAGGAGACACCGGGCCTGGAAGCAGTGCAGAAGTATGATGGCCCCCGCCAGTGCAGGAGGCAGTGGTGGCCGGATTCCTGCTGGTTTCCCTACCGAACACCCCAGGGGCTCGCCCAGTTGGAACAGTCTAGCACTCAGATGCTCCTGTGTTCTTTCTCTTCTTTCAGCTAAATAAAATGAGGTTCAGCAAGAGGGGCTGCCACACAGGTAACCCCAGGCTACAAACCGGGACCAAAACCCAGCACCGCACACAGGGCAACCATGCCTGCCAAGGTCCCCCCTCATCAGTCACCAATGCGAGCGTCCTCTCCGTAAGCTGACACCAAGTTCCCAGAGGACCAGGCCACAGAGCACCTGGCTGGAGCTGGGCACAGAGTGTGTTTCCAGAAATGTCTCCTGAACAATAAACAGGCATCCATCCCTCATGAGTCCGCTCAGGAACGAGCACCCTGGGGTCTCCCAAGGTGGTACGTCTTTTCCACCCCCTCCGTGCCCAGCACAGCACCCTCTGAGCACCTGCCAGGTACCAAAGAAGGAGGGGTCTGTGGGGTGCCCGGCTGGCACACACGGCCAGATCCCACACCCTTGTGTACAGAAATGACCTCAATTCTTGACCCCGTTCAGGGTCTGTGCCCTTTGCAATGACTTTATGCTCTGCTCAAGAGGTGCTGTTCACTGTGCAAGCTAAGCACTGTGGCATCGTATTAGTGTCACCGTCCAAATGTCACAGATTACAAAACCGAGGTTCACAGAACTAAGTGCTTTGACAAAGGTCACAAAGCTAGTAAACTGCAGAACAGGCAGGTAGCGGACCAAGTTGTATTTGCCCACATCTCCCCAAATGTCTTCTTTGAGATGTTAATACGTCAAATGCAAAACACTAAGTTAAACAAAGATAAAATGTGTTTTCAATCTCACAGGATACATTGCTCCCCAAACTTATGTGACCACAGAAATTCTTTAGCGAGTTATCTTGTAAGAAATCCTGTTGTGAAGAATGCTTGTATATTGTCTTTCCCAAAAATCTAAACCACAAGTGTCAAACAAGAAAAGTTTCTCTCGGATCCCTAGAACCTTGACTTCAGAGAATCTGTGGCATTATTTATATGTTGGTACCACTACAAGTGTTTTTCTAGGAATTAGGTGTTTTTTTTTAAGTTTATTTTTTGAGAGAGAGATAGAGAGAGAGAGGGAGCGCACAAGCAGGGGAGAGGCAGAGAAAGAGGGAGACAGAGAACCCGAAGCAGGCTCCAGGCTCCGAGCTGTGAGCACAGAGCCCGACGCGGGTCTTGATCTCACGAACTGCAAGATCATGATCTAAGCCAAAGTCGGACGCTTGACTGACAGAGCCACCCAGGAGCCCCTCTAGGAGTAGGTTCCATAGCTTTCATCTGAATCTCAAAGGTATCGATAACCCCCAAGAAAGGCTAAAAAGTTCTGTTCTACAGAAACAGGTGATTTATGTGAAAGACTATATTTCCTCCAATAAGTTCCATTTATTGCTTTAAAAAAAAAAAACAAAAAAAGAGGTGAAATTCATTTTGACTCCTTGAATCTAGGCTGGCCCTGTGCCTTGTTTTGGCCAACAGACGTGGTCGAGCCATCAGGCCTCCAGAAGCCTCTGACATGCCCACTGTGTCTTGAATCCTTGCCTCCTGGGTAAGAACACACTGAGGCCACATGCGGGAGAATGAACACACGTGGCCAGTCATTCCCTGCCCAGGGCAACCCTGACCTACAGCTGATGGCAAATCCACCAGGAGTCTGGTCTGAACTGTCACCCCACTGAATGGTGAGTCAAACCAATGGTTACCGCTTCAACCCGCAACACTCAGATGGTCTGTTACTCTACGTTAACTAATCAAACTCTTCCTTACACAAAATGGATCAGAAAGGGAAGGAAGACATTTATATTCACGCAGAGATGTCCGAGGCAGCATTATCTACACCAGCAAGAAAAGCAGAAATAATCTAAATATTCAGTGATAAGATTACAGCTTACTGTATCAGAGTACAGATGTCCAATAAAAAGAATTATTCCACAGTGATTCAAGGATTATGCTCTGGGGTTCCTAGGTGGCTCATTCGGTCGGGTCATGATCCCAAGGTCATGGACCAAGCCCTTATCAGGCTCCCCGCTGGGCTCCGCACTAAGCGTGGAGCCTGCTTGAGATTTTCTCTCTCTTTCCTTCTGCCCATCCCCCCACCCTCTCTAAATAAAAAAAAAATTTTAAAGGATCACGTTCTGTCGTACTTTATTTTCAGGTGTGGTAACAGCACTACGTTTATGTTTTAAAGGCCATGCTGAAATATTTACGTATGAAATTATATGCCTGCAATTTGCTTCAAAATCACATGGGGCAGATAAAAAACAAGATTAGCCATAAGTCAATAACGGTTAACACATATTATTGAGGTGGTGGGGGAGCTGTGTTCATTTTTTATTCTTTCTTTTGCATATGTTGGAAATTTTCATATTAAAGGTTCATAAAAACTACATTTTAGGACGATCATTCTGAAAACTGTGTAGAAACACGGAATTTGTTTACACCACAATGCTATGTACAGAAAGCAAAAACAAAATGCCACGGTACGTGCAGAAAACAAAAGTCAAAATGCTGTGCACATAATGATTTCAACCCTGTGACTCTTACACACAAAACAGAAAGAGGGAAAGAGGGAAAGACGTGGAGGGGGTGGCGAGAGGGATGATTTGTCTCTTCAGATTCTGCTCTCATAATGTTAAACTGTCTTCACAGAGGACAAAAAAAAAAATTCAGGAAAAAGGATGACACATTCTTTCACTTCCTTCAGCTGGGGCTCAGCATGAAGGAGGCGCTAGCTGGTGGGGGGGCCTTCCGGCAGGGTGTGGGGCTGGGAAGCCACAGGCAGGCTGTGGAGGGGACCCTCAGGCCCCCTCAAGGGCCAGTGTCTCCCACCCCGGCTGGCCGGAAGGCAGGGAAGAGTGAGGGGTGGTGGGGGGCTATCAACCAAGATCTGTCCTTCCCAAGTTTAAGGGATCACACCAGCAGCCCCTTCCTTTGGCCAGTTTTAAGATCAGAAATGACACTCAGCTCTCTAAGATTTATCTTCAGACAGAACAAAGGGGGGGGGGGGGAGGAATGACAATCAGATCCCCTGCTATGTGCTAGAACCCACCTCCAGCAATTCAGCCATCATCTCTCTGATCACCCAATCTGCCCCGCACTTGGGTGTTGATGTACCCATTTTACAGAGGAGGAAAGGGAGCCCCCTCACCTGCCCAAAGTCAGCCATGCCCTGGGCGCTGGGGCTGGGTTCAGAAGTCACCGGCCAGCACACCTGTTCAGCCTCCTTCCCCAGGCAGCACCTGCACTGGGGCCACGTGCAGGAGGGGGAGGAGGCAGAGGGACCAAACCAGGCTGAGGCCCCTCCCACACTCAGACAGACAGCAGCTGGTGCTGTATAAATAACCCCCACCAGGAGAGATGCTATGGACTAAATATTTGAGTCCTCTCAAAATTCATATGAAAGCCCTAACCTCTAATGTGATGGTATCTGGAGGTGGGGCCTTCGGGAGGAGATCCGGGTTAGATGAGCTCAGAAGGGCAGAGTCCCATAATGGGGTTAGTACCCTTATATGAAAGGCACTATAAGTGCCCCCCCTCCGTGTGAGGTCACAGGAAAAAGGCAGCTGTCTAGAAACTAGGAAGAAAGCTCTCCCCAAGGACTGGACTTTCAACCTCCGGAACCATGAGGAATACACGCCTGTTGTTCAAGCTACCCAGTCTGTGGTATTTGTCATAATAGCCCGAGCTTATTTTAAGGAAGAAGGTAAAGTGTAAGCCCTGGGGGCAAGCCTAGAACCCCACACAGAGGCTGACAAGGGGCCCTGCGTAGTGTAGATACAGTGTAGGTCCAGAGTCGTCTCTATGCTATACTAAATGAATAAAAAGTTAAAGGTGGGAGAGCACAGGTAATGGGCCACCACTGGTGTGGAAATGAAAGTGGAGGGCTGTGTGTGGGTGTGCATACACGCTGGCTTGTGAGACTCAGCACACGTCCAAGAGGAGGCAAGATTGTGGAATGAGGGGTGCCTCCAGGGATGAAGGTCAAATGTGAGGAAGAATACTTTTTTATTCTGTGCCCTTGGCAGAATTTCACTTTGAAATGTTGTTGTTGTTGTTGTTGTTGTTTTTCTAAATATTTACCATTTGGTCCTTCACAGAAATTCGCCATTCCCCGCTCGAGGCTCAGTGTTCTTTTTTCTTTTAAGTTTATTTATTGATTTTGAGAAAGAGAGAGAGAGCCCGAGTGTGAGTACATGGGAGAGGGGCAGAGACAGGGAGACAGAGAATCCCAAGTAGGCTCTCAGCGCAGAGCCCAAAACAGGGCTCAACCTTATGAACCGTGAGATCATGACCTGAGCCAAATCAGGAGTCGGACGCTTAACCGACTAAGCCACCCAGGCAGCCCTGAAATGTTACTTTTTAAGAAAAGGTATTTTGTTTTGTTTTTTTAGGGGCACCTGGATGGCTCAGTTGGTTGAGTGTCCAACTCTTGATTTCAGCTCAGGTCTTGATCCCAGGGTCACGGGATCAAGCCCTGCATCAGGCTCTGCATTGAGCATGAAACCTGCTTGAGATTCTCTCTCTCTCTCCCTCTGCCACTCTCTTCCTTCCTCTCTTTCTCTCAATTTAAAAAAAAAAAAAAGAAGAAGAAGAAAAAGAAGAAAGGGGTTTTTTTGTTTTTTTCTTTTTAGTATTCACAAGTCACGTATGAATGTACTCAAGAGAAACTCTGGAATTTCATGCAGACAAGTCAGCGAACTCCCTGAACTTGGTTTCAAGAGCTCTATTTTTATCAGTCAACAAACTGAAATGACCCCTCCTCGCAGCCTCACGTAACAGATACGAAATACTTCCCTCAGTTCTTCCTGTCTGGCGTGACAGCTCAGGTCCAAACAGCAGTCTCACCAGCTACACCGAAAGCAGTGGGTCACAAATTCATTTCCCAGGACTCTGAGAGAGGGTCCTCAAATAAGAACTCCTATGAGGGCCCCACGACTAAACAGCAGGACCTCAGCTCCCTGACCCGGGCTCCTGCCACCTTGTACAGCACCAAGAAGGTCCTCTGGGGCTCGCAAAGATCAGGCCAGCTTTGCCTGCTGTCTGTAGTGGGCACAGCAAAAGGGAGAGCCCAGGATCGCCCTCACTTCCACTCCTGTCCCACAAGTACCACCTCTATCTATCTGCCTCAGAAGGTCATGCCACTAAGAAGAGCCACTGGCCTGTGAAAATTCTGGAACACCCAGGTGGAGGTACCTGCCACGCAGGACAAGGGCTCTGGGCCCTCAATGGTCCTCACTTCCTCACCAGTTCCAGAAAGGAACCACAAGGGACCTCAAGCCCTAACCGGGCCCCACCACACTGAGCCTTCTCCCAGCCTCAGCCTAGCCCCTTCACCCGCGGCCTGCAGGACTGGGCCCCTGAGAAGTGTGCAAGCCTGGATGTGGACACTCACCATTCACTTCCTCCCCCTTCCAGGTGTAACCACTCCCAGTGTGTCCTCCCCGCAGCTCCCACCGGGCCTGTTCAGGGTGGAAGGGACAGGACAGGCCAGCTACGTGCCCTGCACCCACACTCCCCACCTCAGGGTGGACTGAGCCCCCCTCCAGTTCCACAGCCCCAATCGGACAGTTTGTAGCTGCGATATTCTCCAGGCTCCTGGTCTGGGAAAGAAAGACACTTTCTAAACGTTCCTTGTGCACGGGACAAGGCCATCAGCAATAGTTTACATAACATGGGGCTGGTTTACCCCAAAACACTGTCCAACAACAAGGTTCCACACAGCACAGTGGGGCAGGGAGGACATCATCAGCCTTCACGCTGGAATCCTGGCAGCCTTGGCCTTTCCCCAAGGTCCCATCAAACTCCATCCCTAGGGGCAGAATTACATAAGCTCTTTCTCCAGGATGCCCAGCGCCAGACCCCTGGGCCCCGGGCCCTCGGAATCTACCTGTGTCCAGCTGGCTGTGGGTTTATCTGAGGACAAAGATGGAGCCAGGGGCCCGGCCTCTGGCTCTGACTTGTGGGGTTTCTCTTCACTCCCCTCTCCGGAGCACCACCCTAGCCCAGGAGACCACGTGTGTGGCCCCTCAGGCTGGCAGAAAGCAGCCCCCACCCTCACCCCAGCCGGCCAGAGAACCCAGAACCAGGAAGCACCCCTGCCACCCTGACTGCCCAACAGCCATCACAGTCTACTCAGCAAGCAGTCCCCAACTTCCTGTGTGGGGTCCGCCCTGCCCACACCCAGACCATGTGGCCGGGAAAGAGGCACTCCCTGGCCCCAGCAGCTGGCTCAGGGACAGGCATGTGGCTCAGGCTGATCCATCAGGGCCACTCAGAATGAATCCTGGGTCCCTTGGGACCTGCACCCAGGCTAGAGGGAGGCCCTGGGGCCAACCTGCCCAGGCCTGAATCCCAGCTCTGCCACCTGCTAGCTGTGTGATCTTGGCAAGTTATCCAACCTCTCTGTACCTCCATTTCTCCTATTAGAAGACAGGGGTACACGCCCACACCCTCACAGGCTTTAGTGCAGATCACATGAGAGGACACGAGGGACTCGGCACACTGCCTGGTTCAGGATAAAGGTCAGAGTGAGGACTCACCTGGAACCATCCAGCCTGGGAACAAAGCCAACATGAGAGGCCAGGTCCTGAGACATCGTTTGAGCACCTGATTCCACCTATGCCTGAAGCCAGAACTCTCCATGGAGAGAACACTTACAGAGAGCCCCATCATTACTGAACCTAGTTGGCACTGAGGTTTCCGCAGGAACCCATCATCTCTGTGACTTGTAGGAATCAATCATACAGTTGACTTTCTGCTCAGGTCATTAACTTCATTCTGACATCGTCGACACTGATCGAGAGAGGAAGAGGACTAGATGACACAGCTGCCACGGTGTCCTCAGCAATGGGGACAGATTTGCGGGCACATGGCCAGGTCCACAGGTTTCGCTCTTAGGGGAGCCCCCGTCCGCTGACGGTGCAGAAGCACCCACAGAACTGCCCGCGTCCCACACGGCTGCCCACTCCCCTACCCTTCCCAGGGAAGCTTCCGGAATCCAAAGAGCTGGCCCTTCAGCACTCCCAGCAAGGCTGGAGGAAAGATGGGAAAGACTGCAGGGGTGAGTGGCGGCAGAGGGACCCCAACCTTCTGGGCCCCGGGACCGAAACAATTCATCCTGACCAGGGGTGGGGTCTGCCAACAACAGCCCGGAACAGAACAGACCCTGCCTCACCCTCACACACGGTTCCCTGAAGGCCAAAGTGGGGGCATGTGTGGGCTCCGGAGCAGAGGCCCAGCCTGGCCCGCCACACAGCTGTGGGCACCAAGCTGCAAGGCCTGCGCCCCGAGCTGTAAATCCTCATCTGCAAAGACCCCTTGTAGCTCAAAGGTTCTGGAAAATTACTCCTCCAAGATCGCAAACCTCTGCACTTCAACAGAGGACGTTTTCTCTGCTGTCACCTGTAAACACGGAGGGTCTGATGACAGGTGAGGGAAGTGAGGGACAGCCCCCTTTTTCCTTCAAGGATGGTCTCTGGCCCCTTCAAGAAAGGAGGAGGTCTGCACGCTGAGCACCTCCTGCGCACGGGCACAAAGCCGACTCTTAACAAGGAAGAAATCAAGGCCCAGCAAGGGGATGCAACGCACCCAGGGCCACCCATCCAGTAAGAGGCCAAACCAGGGTTCAAACCCCACCACCAAGCAGATCACAACTGTCCCCAGGACATCACTCGGAATCCATGGCCGGCCTCCCCAGCTGAGCAGAGATCAACAGAGTCAGCACCTAAATTTCCTGACTCTGGGCAAGGAGGACATCCAAATGGAACTGAGAGGGACATGGAAAAAAGCCAATAACCTATGGGCGCTGAGGATGAGGCGCTGGAAAAGAGCACAAACAAAAGGAAAGCCATCCTGTCATCCTCTGGATCCACCTACCAAAAACAACACACCTCCATCATGGTCAAGGGGACAGCTTTGGATTCATGCAGACCGCTGTTCAACTCCTACCCCCAGGAGACAGCAGCCATGAGAGCCGGGAAGGTCGCTTACCCTCCTGGAGCCTCAATTTCAAACTATGGACTGAAAGACTCAGAGCACAGTGACAGGCCCAGAGCGCTGTTACTTTGGGGCTGAACTGTTCTTATTTTGCTGAAAATAATGCCACAGGGACATTCTGCTGTCTCTGGCAGAGGCTGGCTGCTCTTCTGGAGGAGGACCCCACAGCGCCCCTCCACACCAGAGGCAGGCACATCGGCGACCCCAGGGGACGGAGGAAGCACCCTCCTCACTGCAGGGACACTTCCCAATTTACAGACAAAGGCCTCCATGAGGCCCAAAGGCTCAAGCCTGGACCTTCCTCCCCAGAGCAGTGAGGAACCAGGGACCCAAAGCGCCCTGAGCAAAGTCCACAGCTTGGCTGCGCCCAAGTCAAGGTGAGGGCCAAGAGGTCTGGAGGCTGATTCCTCAGGAAGCAGAACTCCTTCCCAACAGGACCCCAAAGCCCTGCCCATACCTGCTCACAGAGAGGCAGGAACAGGCCTCTGAGGGAATGGTCAGAGTTCCTTTTCTTTTCAAGAATCCTGCAATGAATTTTAAGATAAAGATTTAAGGGGCGCCTGGGTGGCTCAGTCGGTTAAGCGTCCGACTTCAGCTCAGGTCATGATCTCACGGTCCATGAGTCTGAGCCCCGCGTCGGGCTCTGTGCTGACAGCTCAGAGCCTGAAGTCTGCTTCAGATTCAGTGTCCCCCTCTCCCTCTGCCCCTCCCCTGCTCATACGCTGTCTCTCTCTGTCTCAAAAATAAATAAAAACATTTAAAAAAATTTTTTTTTAATTTTAAGAATAAAATATTGGGGCACCTGGGTGGCTCAGTCGGTTGGGCCTCCGACTTCGGCTCAGGTCATGATCTCAAGGTTCATGAGAGTTTGAGCCCTGTATCAGGCTCTACACCAGCACAGAGCTTGCTTCACATCCTCTGTCCCCCTCTCTCTCTGCCCCTCCACCCCACCCTCTCAAAAATAAATAAACACTGGGGCACCTGGGTGGCTCAGTCGGTTAAGCGTCCGACTTCAGCTCAGGTCATGATCTCACAGTCCGTAAGTTCGAGCCCTGTCTGAGGACAGCTCAGAGCCTGGAGCCTGCTTCGGATTCTGTGTCTCCCTCTCTCTCTCTGCCCCGCCCCTGCTCACTCTCTGTCTCTCAGTCTCTGAAAAATGAATAAACCTTAAACAACCAAACAAACAAACACAGAAAAAGAATCCAATATTAAAGAAAATAAACTTTAGTGTCAGCAAGGCCACGTTCAATTCCAAGCTGCCCCTCCCACCAGCTCTACAACTCTGGGGCTACATTTCCTTGCTGGGCCTTCATTTCCCCATCTGTAAGACGGGTGGGTGCAAAGAGGAAATTCCAGAGAGAAACCAAGAGAGGGGCGCCTGGCTTGCTCCTTGCTCAGTCAGTAGAGCAGATGACTCCTGATCTTGGGGTTGTGAGTTCAAGCCCACACTGGGCACAGAGATTACTTTAAAAAAATAAATAAATAAATAAATAAATAAATAAAATTAAAAATTTGTTAAATTAAAAGTAAAGAGCCTAGAGAGAAACCAACAATCCCACAGCACTGAATGTTCCTCATAAAGATGCCCAGGATCCTACAAGGGCAGGAGCCAGCCCTTCCAGGATGGGCACCTGGGGTCTCACAAACACCGTCCCACACACACCAACATGTCCCTTCTCTCCCCAGACCCCTGGGAGAACAGAACTCCACACAACCCGCACCTCCCTGTAGCACCCGCCCCTCGTCGGGGCCCAGTGCAGCAAACATTCCCTAGAAGGGCTGGGGCTGGCCCTGGGGGCAGAGGGTGCTCACTGCTATATGGGTCCCTAGAACCCAAGACTGGCCAGCATGTAGCAGGCACTCAATAATTGAACCTTCGCTAGGACAAGCACCCCAGGGTGGGGGCCCAGATGTTTCCTCACCTCCACACCCCAGCCCTCCAATGTTGGATGGAAATACGGTGTGAGGCAGAAATGAAAGCGAAACTCTCAGCACCCACCCACCACCCCCAGGCCCTCCCAGGAAGCAGTGAGCTGGGAGGCCAGAGGCACGTCCTGGTCACTGACACTGGAGGACCCCCCACACCAGGAAAAGGATCAGGAAGGGAGGCAGGGAGGCCACCTGTCTGCCCTGGGCCGAGGGCTCCCACCAGAGATATGTCAGAGGCCCCAGGCCCCAGCTTGGACAGGTAGGAAGGTTGGGGAGGTGGCCTCCTGGGGCACAGGGGGAATGCTATCGTTTATTAAGCATCTGCCATGCTCGTCAGCCCTAGAGGTGGCTGAATTATGCCCACTTTACAGGCAGAGGAGCAGAGGCTCAGGGGAGGCAGAGTGGCTTGTCTAGTCATCTACAAACGGATGGGCGAGACTTGTGTTCCGAGTTCACTGACGTCCCCACCACCCGCCACCCCTCTGGGCCCCGTAACTGTACACAGAGAGTGCTCAGAAAAGAACGCCTTGCTTTTCTTCTGAAGTGGTTATCAAGCCAATGGTACTCGGATGTTACGTTCAAGGTGGAGGCGAAGGCCACCGAACAGGGTAGAAACGGCGTGGTTTCAGGGGTCAGCTAGCCCCTGGGGCAAATCCCAGCCCTGCCACTCTCATCTGGCACGTGGACACACGCCAGCCACCTTGGAGGGCAGACTTCCGACCTGCAACAGTGCCCGACCCGTGGTGGGTTCTCGCGGGGCTCTGATGTGAGCCACCGATCTGGGGATGGGGCGGAATATCACCACAGTCCTGCTGAAGCCTGGAGGGCCGCGTGGGCGAGCCCCAAGTCCCGGCTTCATGGCTCGGGCTCCAAGACCCAAGCACACAGACCTCTGATGGGAAGCCAATGGGGGTGCAGAGCAAACCGCGAAGGGAAATACCACGGGCTGTGCCACTGCCTCTGCTCCGGGCCCTGGACCGCTGACCGGTGTGACATCTGGCCAGGCCAGTCCCTCGGGATCCACCTTTAAATAATTCCAGCACAGACTGGCAGCTAGAGGTCAGAAATGTTTAAAAGGGGAGAGAAGACTGTCCGAAGGGCAGCAACCAGCAAGCAGAGCTGGGCGGGTGTGCTCCGAGGAACACAAGTGCCCCGTGGGGACCCCCAAGACGGACCGGCCGGGGAACCTTTACATCCAGATGCCCTCCTGGAGAGGACCTGTCCCCGAGAGACCACTTCTCGCCTGTTTAACTCGACACAAACGTGGCTAACAGTTTGGGGGTGAGGCCTAGTAACGTACTCTGGGTTTCCCCGAAGAATCACCAGGGCACTGATGTTAAGAGAAAGCCGCCAGGCCCCTTCTCCGGAGAGGGAAGACTGAAGGATGTGCATGTTTCAGCAGGGCCCCCAGGTGCCACTTCTGAGGGGCAGGTTCACCAACACTGGCCTGGAGGAAGGTAAACTAAAGAGAGCAAGCTTCGGTGACCTCCATCCGCCACCCCTAGACTCCGCCTTGAGGCCAAACCTGAGCTTTGGGAAAGGGGAAAGGTCAGCTGGCCTAGGGACTACCAATAAGGGCCAGGGGATCCCCAAGGCTCCCGGCTCACTGCTCCTTCCTGAACACAGAGGCCGGACTGGGCCTGACCCTAGGGGAGCATGTGGCCTCCTGTCCCGGCCCCCAGATCACAGCTACGGCCTCAGGTGGAAAGAAGGTCCCTGGGCCACCCACCTGGCCCCCCATCACACCGTCCGGGAACAAGGACACCAAGGACACTCTAGTGCCTCCTTGGGCCACCTGTCTGAAGTGGAAACCAGCCGGCCCTTCCCAAGACAGCTGCCCACAGTCCACACAGAAGCCAGGGCTACAAAAGAGGCGGGCCGGGGGGGCGTGTGGCCTCTAGGCAGCAGACAGAGCCCACCCTGTAGCTCTTCAGCTCCTAGAAGAACGGGGCTCTCGGCCTCTTTGGTCAAACGTCACCTCCTCAGAGAGGCCTCCTGTGACCACACAGCGCTTCGGTGGCCTCAGCCGCCCCTGGCCACGGCTCTCTCCTGTTTGCGGGCTTCCCGGCACGAGCTACACGGTGCAGCACTGAAGTGGTTTGTGTGCTGCCCTCACCTTCATCTCCTTTCCAGGTATGCAGGTGCCTGAGGGCGGGGACCGGCACCCAGCACACGGGCTGGCTGGGTGCGTGCTCGAGACTTGCTCTGTGGATAAAAGAACGAAGGAACGGAGCTCAGGGGCTCCTCCCTGGCCTGGGCTCCCCCTTCTCCTCTCACCCCAGGGTTTCCATCTGGGCCCAGAGCACTCCAGAGCCACAAGTGGCTCCTGGCTGAGCCACACGGACGTGCAAAAGGCTTCCGAAACCCACCAGTCAGTTCCCTCATCCACGAAGAGATACCCTCTGGTGCTCCCACCACGGGCACTATCGGAGGCCCTGGGTCTCTGCCCGAACACAACTGCCGGTCGGTCTCCACCTTTACGGAGGCACCTTCAAGGACAACACGCAAATCCGGAGACAAAGAACAAACCCACCGGGGGCTGAAGATTCCAAGAGAAAGGGAAATAAAAGGTACCTCTCAGAAGCTACCTTTTGGAGGGACCGCAGCCTGACTGCGTGTCCTGACTCTCCCTGCAGGGGCCGGAGGGCCGGCCTGGAGCACGGAGAGCGGTCGACAGGGTCGGCCTGGGACTTCCTCAGAGGAGTGATTCTCCAATCTCCACAGGCAGTGCCAGAGCCACCCCCAGGAGCTGTCACAATCCTCAGCCTGGCACATGACGGGCCTACACAAACCAGCCCGTGAGGCCCAGCTGGGGAGGTGCGGGCCACAGGGCGACTGCTTTCTGAGGGAGGCCTGCAGCAGGCAAGACAAAGCAGCAGGCGGAATTCGAACGGCCCAACGGGAAGGGCCTGGCTGCTCCCCAGGCACCCCGGTCCGTAACTCCGGAGGAAGTACTGTTTAAGAGGCATTGGCGGGCAGTGGGGAGGGCACGGTGGTCTTGGAGCAGGTAAGCCCCCCCCAACACACATATCTCACTGTGTGACCTGGAACAAGCCGCCCCACCCCGCCAGGCCTGGGTCTCCCCCTTGGGAACCCAACCAACACTCTCCCCACGCAAGGCCACACAAGCCCAGGCCAGCTTCCCCAGGGCCGGTGGAGGGTGAAAGGCTGAGGTCGGCCTGATTCACACAGGAAGAGCAAAGGAGTGGGTGCACAGCTCCCGAATGATGCCTGGCTTTCTAAACTGAATCTTACTTTTTAAAAAAGGAGGTACCAGAACATTCCCTCAAAAAGCTAGCTTACCAGCCGAATTCACAATACGAGTGGGAACAGAAACCCTATTTACTTCCAACTGTTCGGGAACTGCACTCATGAGGCACTTCACTAAGCATTTACTGAATGCCCCGAGCCTGTGAAACCATGCGGGAGACATAACCAGTGGAGGCAGGATGGCCTGGTGGTTAGGAATGGAGGTCCCAGGCCGCCGTGCCTGCTGGCGCCTGCCTCATGCAGTCGCCCCCACCCCACCCTGCCTAGACAGCATGAATCAATCTCACTGTCAAAAGAGACATGCAAATCAAAAGTACCACCTCACCCCTGCACATGGCCAAGATCAAAAACGTTTGCCAGGGGCTGCTCCGGGGAGGGTGTGGTTAACAGGCTCTCCCATTTGCTAACGCTTGTGGGCAGTGCTATCTCTCTGTGAGCAGCTTTACGACTGCCCTGGAAAAGTGAGCCACCTGTGCCCTCTGACCCAGCATTCACTCATCTGGCAGGGAGTGCCCAGGCGATGGGGCAGGGCGCTCGCTGCCCCACTGTCTACACCGGCAGAGGCCAACCAGAGGGGGCGAGATCTAGTCCATCATGTTAGGAGCTGGACCACTCGGCCAGTAAACAAAGGAGGGTCACGATATGGATCTACCTCCCAAAGGAGCAGAGATGTGCTATTTCTCTAAGACACGGTGTTCCGTGAAATGAGACGCGGGCAGAATGGTACACATGCAGAGACCAGAACACGCGTGTGCCCGTCTGCACAGAACATCTACAGAGAGAGGCTGCCGACAGCAGCTGTCCCTGAGTGACAGGAACCCGGGAACAAGGGAGTCACTGACTTTTTGTTGTCCTCTGAGTATTCTTCATATTTTTTTTGACGTATGCACGTATTAAGTGTTCACAAAGATAAAGAAAACGATAAGAGTTACCATTAATAGTAACACGATTGTTCATCAAGACTCAGCATCTTCTGGAAGTCCAGCACAATTTTCCAATGCAGGGCCGGAACCCACCTGCCGTGAGATCATGACCTGGGCCCAAGTCAGATGCTTAACCGACTGAACCACCCAGGCGCCCTGAATCTCCAAACTTTAATAAAAAATGGAAGTGCCATCTTGCATTAGTGTATGATTTTCTCAGGTTCCTCATCCGTAAATGAGGGGAGGACGGCACCCCTGCCTCCCGGTGGGGGGGAGCCCGTGTTAAAGGAGAACACCCCACCGGATGGGCACCGCCTTGGCTGCTTCTGATGGCCCCACAGAGCCCACACCCAGCAGGGTGATCGGGCAGCACCCATCATGGGCTTCAGAGTCCCTCGCAAATGGCCCAGGCCAAGAATGCTAGACCCCCAAGTGCCAAAGATCTTGGAACAGAGAGGCATCCCTGGGCGGAAGCCCACTCCCCTACTCCCCAAGGACAGCTCTAAAAACAAGCAGCGGGCACCATCTACAGTTTGCAGGCACTTCACATGCCCGGAGTCCTGACTCCTTTCACGTACACAACCACCCTGCGCTATGTAGTGCTAACACCCTCGCTTGGCAGGTGGGGAAACTGAGGCACAGAGGGCCCAGGGTCACATGGATGGTCTGTTGTGGAGCAGGCTGGGGACCAACACTGTCCAGATGGACATCTTCTGCCACCGGTAAGTCCAGTTCTCTCCCTTGGAGGCGGGAAGGAAGCGTTTCTTTGCAAGGCTGAGTTATGGACAGTCTCGGGGCACTGGTGCAAAGGAAACCTGGTCAGTACCTCCTCCCACCCCCACACCCCCAAAATGGTGCACATCCAGACATTGAGACAAAGAGAGCAACACCTACCCACAGACCAGCATCACTTAATCCTGGAAAAGATGCTCCTTCTTCCCCCTAAGAATCTCCTGAAAGAACTCCAGCCCAGAATTCTCAGCCATCCCAGCAGAAAGGGACGTTCGAGATGCCCCCTCTTCAAGGAAGGAATGTAGGACGAGGAGGGGAGGGGAAGGCCTGATGGCACCCTCACACCCTCCCTGGCACGCTTCCCTAGCCCAGGTTGCTGTCAACACCACACTCCCAGCTCCACAAGGGCAGGGGCTCTGCCCTGCTGCTCCCCAACCTGCTGCCCCCCCCCCAGAAGGTGCTCAGTCAACCTGAGCCTCAGTGGACCCCAGGCCCCATTCCCTCTGAGGGAACTGAATAAAGGTTCCCTGGTGGGACGGTCTGCGATGATAATGTGGCCTGAGATTGCTCCATAAGCACGTTTCCTGTGGGCCCAGTGGGCCGTGCTGGCCTCTAAGGTTCTCAAGGAAGAGAACCTCACAGACATTCTTCTGCTTTTGGAGCCTCCAGGAAGCCCCGGCCTAACCTGGGCACAGAAGAGACTTAACACGGAAGCCATGTCCCCCGGTGAAGGGGCCTCAGGACCGGGCACAGGAAAGCTGAACGGGCTGTGGGAGCCTCTTCCTTCTACTCCCCAGGCCTCGGTGTCCCCATGCCTCCGTCCCGGGCTGCTGGGAGCATGAAGTGACATGAGGTACCAGGAAGGATTGCATTAGAAAGGCAGCTGACAGAACAGTAAAGACAGACAGCGGGCCGCCCACATCTTACACCAAAATGCTTTGTGACATCCTGTGACTTTTCACTACCTCCCCCAGTACAGGTTCAAGCACAGGACAGAAAAGGGTAGGAGGGTGAGGAAATGGAGGAGAGACACAGAAAACAAAGGGAACAGAGAGGTGGGGGCCAGCCAGCACTTCCAAACGAGACATCGGAGAAGTTCAAAAATCAAAAATCAAAAACCCCCCAACATTCCCAACTACCAGCTTCATTTCTTGGCTTCCCCTTGGGAGTCCCTTCTGGGCATCTTGAAAAGGGTACAAAGAAAACATTTATAAAAAAAAATTTTTTTAAAGGGGCACCTTGGTGGCTCAGTCGGTTAAGCGTCCAACTTCAGCTCAGGTCATGATCTCACGGTTCATGGGTCTGAGCCCCGCATCGGGCTCTGTGCTGACAGCTCAGAGCCTGGAGCCTGCTTCGGATTCTGTGTCTCCCTCTCTCTCTGCCCCTCCCCACCCTCAAAAATGAATAAACATTAAAAAAGAAGAAGAAAACGAAAGAAAAGGGCACAGGAGAGGATGTGAAGGAACTGTGAGGCTGTTCCACTATGAGCAGAAGGGCAAGGAGGATGGCAGAGGAAAAGAGAACACAAACCAGAGCCTCATCCATGTCCCCGTCCCTGAGGGGAGAAGAAACCGAGGACAGTGACAGGAACAAACAGTACCACTAAAAACAAGCGGAGTCAAAGGCCCATCTGTTGACTAGTCAGTCAGAGGGCTGTCCTATCGAGGTGCCCCAAGGGTGTGAAGGGTGGGCCCTTATGCCCACCTGCCGTATCCAGGCCCAGGTACCAGCCCCCTACGGCCACCATCCACATGCAATGCCCCCCTGGCGGAACAAGGCAAGGAAGCATCTCCGGGATAACAGGGCAGCAGCTGGACCCTTGTGAAGGGAAGAGGGGCTCCGCCTTACTGTTGGGAGGTGCCCAAGTAGAAAGGGCTTTCTGTGGGGGTCTCCAGGTCATGAAGTTGGGCTCATTCTAGAAGTGAAACAAAAAAGAACAAAAGTACGGAACCTACCCCTTCTCATGCCTGCTTCCCCATCTGTAAAACAAATGGGCTGGAGGAGATGATCCCCAACATCCCTTCCGGCTCGAAGGTTTTTACAAGGCCTGACATCCAACTAAACAACTCATCTGGTCCATTCAGGTCATGCTCTCTGGCGCTGACACTGCCCTAAACATTCGGAGTAGAGCTTCAGATCATTTTCAAACATTCCTGGACTTTCTCATCAGAGAAAGTCACAGGCAATTCATCATCCATCAAAGCAGGAGCATTGCACCTCCAGACTGTGAATGTCAAAAACGTGACATGTCCATCCACATCACCTCTCGGGTCACTGAAATCGAAGCAGCTTTCCCCACCAAGAGCACAGCAACCTCCAAGGGCTCTGGCCACCGGGTCAAGAATGGGAGCTTTCTGCATCAAGTATAGAAACGTGGCCACAAGGGGGCGCTGCCCTGAAAGTAATAAAGAAGAGAAAAAAAAGAAAAACTCTTTCTTGGTGTTTTCTTTTCCCTCTTTAGCTTAAAAGACACTATATCTAGAGCTTCCCTAATGAAAACACAAGTGGGCTTCCTGAGGTTCTAGAATGACCCAGACGCTCTCTGTCTTCTCTTTGAAGCCAATATTCCGGCCAGAAGTAGGCATCCAGACTTTGAAGGCAACAACCTTTTCAGAGAAATTAACCCTCCATGCTGGACTTCCCTCAGAATGGTTAACATCTCAGGGCTTGCCCTGAACACCCCTCCAGCCCTGCTTAAAGGCAGGGGGTGTCTGTGGGAAGGGAAGGCAATCTGCAAGTCCAGCAGCAGGACCCAGCCCCGAGTCTGGGCTGGAACTGTTTTTGCGAGAGCCTCCTAATTAACGAGCAAAACATACCAGCCAGATGACAAGCCTCATGCTTTAGCTGCAGACACAGGATGACACAAATACAGACAGACCTTGGGGAAAAAAGGGTGCAAGGTATTAACTGGGATCTACCAAGTCTGAGATGACTCTGGAGTCCAAGAGCAGAAAGGGGCTTGCAAAACATGTCAAAGGGGCTTCACATTTCTCCTGTGTCTAGGGCACTTTTTCCCTGTATGTATCTGTGGCGCAAACTTCAAGTGTCCTTTTTTAACGTTCCAAAAGTCCTCGGACCCATTTTCAAAGTTCTGGCTGCAAGCTCCTCCTGATTTCCTGATTTCCTTGTGAATTCCCGGGCTGCTTGGCATGCCCTACCGACCATGAAAAGCTTGCTTTCTCCTTAAGAGACCAGCCTGAGAAATGGCAGCCAACTCCATCCCCAGGCCAAAAAATGCAGAGCCAGGAGCTGTTTTACACAAGGTGCGCCCCTCTGGCTGCAGGGACAAGAGTGCCTGCAGGGCTTGCCAAGGCAAAGGAGCAACAAGCCTTGGGACAGGCATCAGGGGCACAGAAGTGCACAAGCCAGGCCAGCATGTGAAGGCCAGCTCAGACTCACCACTTGTTCTGAGCACCAGGAGATAAGGAAGCCCAATTGTTCAATTCTGCAACATGTTTGGGGACCCAACAGGGACAAAAATGTAAGTGGAACACATTTCCCAGAATCAAATCTACCAAGTGGGGACACTGCATAACAAAAGGATTCCATCAAGACTTTGCAAAAGGCTTGGGGAACCAGATTCTCTTAGGCTTTCGATAAGAACAGGATTTCACTAACAGCTTCCCAGAGGCAAAGCCACAGTTGTAGAACAAGGTGAGGTATACCTGACCCAAGAGTGGATGCTTCCATAATAGACTAGGAATGTAATCTTATTAAAACACCATGAATCTCCACCACTGAGCACCAGCTTGGGGGTGGGGGTGGGCGGGGGTGGGGAAGCCTGTCGGAGGGAGGAAGGCCATTCTACACCACATGCATTTACCCCACCTCCTCTGCACCAGACACTCCCTAGCTGTGGGACCCGGGGCAGGGTACCCTACCTCTCTGCAGATAGCTCCCCCTTCTCAGACACATGGCCCAGAATCACCACCCCGGTCAATTCTCAAAGCTGGTGCGACGCTCTAATGAGACAGCAAATCATCACATACATGCCAAGTATTGCTACTCGCTGCACAGAGGCTTAACCCAGTGACACGCAATGGCAGCTTCAAGGGCTGCACACGCGGGGCACACAGTAGGTGGTCTGCAAACATATAAACAGTGCTGCCCTTCTCCACCAAGGGAAGGGAAGGAAGGAGGAAAAACACTCCAGTCCAAAAGTAACCTCCAGCCACAGGCAGACAGCGTGGATCCCCCGATTTCCCAGGTCCCTCTGCCACCTTTAGCAGCGTTCCCAACGCGCTCTAGGCAGCTGGGGGCTTCCCCACCGAGGGTCACGGTGCACCTGGAAGCCCCGGTCCGTGCCACACCGCCCATCCTGGCCGCCGCTCCCCTCGAGCACCGCCGGCGGCCACCACAACCACCTGGTCGCTGGGACTCGATGTCCCCGAGCACCGCTCCTTCCCGAACGCTCCGGCCTCCCAAAACGGCGGCTGAGGCTGAACCGGGCTCGGGCCGGGGGTCCCCGGGCGGCGGGGCCCCGTCCCTCCTTACCTGCACAGCTCGGCGAAGGCCTGGAAATTCAGCTTCTTGATTTTCTTCTCGCTCAGCCAGTAGCCAACTCTCTTCCCTTTCAGAAAGGTCTGCATCTTCCTCCTCGGGCGGGGAGCTCGGGTCCGGAGGAAATCGCCCACAGGCCGAGTGTGGCGGCCCGGCGCGCGCCGCGAGCGTGCGGGCACCTCCTCCGGCGGCGGGGACGCGGAACGGGACTCGGGGCGCGCAGTCCTGCCGGGAGGGGCGGGCCGGGGCGGGCGCCCGGGCGGAGGGAGCGGCGCTCAGCGCGGCGTGCCACTGGCTGCCGCTGCCGCCGCCGCCCACGCCCCCGCCGCCCGCGGGGCTCGCCGGCGCGCCAGATCGCCAGCGCCGGGCCGGGTCGGGGGCCGGGGCCCGGGGCCCGGGGCCCGGAGCCCGGGGGCCGCGCCGCACGCGCCCCCCCCACGCCCCCCACGGCGGCCCTGGCGGCGCAGGCCCGGCCCCCGCGCCCCTCGAGGCCCCTCCTCCCCCCCTCCCGCCCGCGCCGGCGGCCCCGGACTCCGAGCCCGGGGCGGTGCGATCGGCCGCTGCGAGCCGGGCGCGTGCCCTTCCCGGCGCGCTCGGACCCCGCGGGGCGCACGCGGCCGCCCGGGCCCCCCGCGCCGCCCCGCCCCGCCCCGGCCCACCGTCCTCACCCGCCGCCGCCGCCGCCGCCGCCTCCCGGTCCTCGTCTTCGCCCCCGCGCGCAGCCCGCGCCCCCGCCGAACCCGGCCGCCGCCGCCGCGCTGACCCGGCCGGGCGGCCCGCTGGACCCCGCCGCGGCGGAGGAAGCGCCGCAGCGACGGCCGCTAGGGGGCAGCACCGCCCGCCGCCTCTTAAAGGCGCCGCGCCCTCCCGGCTGGCCGTTTGGGGTTGTTTGCGTCGGGGCTCAGGCTTATGAGCTTCGGGACGGAGGGCGCGGGACTGGGTTTGGGGCGGCCATTGCCAAGTGGTTTTTGCTTTCTAAAGGGGCGAGAGGAGTCGTGCTGTGGGCATTTGCGGCCTGTCCGTTGCGAGTTTCTTAAATCAAAAGCATCTCTGTACCCCCAGCAGTATTCAGCGCCCCCCCCCAACACGCTGGGTAATTCACTGGAACAGCAGCGGGTGGGGGGCGGGGGGGGGGAATACGGACATTTAATGAGATCATCTCTCTTCCCTTGAGGAGACAGACCCAGGCCCAGGACGGGGCCCTCTGGGGTGGTGACCTGAGCACCCAGGGCCTTCTCACACGTAGGGTGTTGACTGCCTCTCTGGTCCCTTCCCACTGAGTGGGGACAAGGCAGGAACTAGAAACATCTAAAATGGGGGTGGAACACTCCCAGGAGCCCCTTTCCCTTTGGAGCGAAAGCCAGCAGCAGCCTCCAGGTCCTTGATTCACTGAACCCCACTCTGCCCTGCTCCAGCCCTGTGGGACACTAGGGGAGCATCCAGCCTTCAAAGAGCCCCGGGTCTAGGAGGAGAAAAACGGCAGGAAAAATGAGTGAGGGGTGGGGCTCAAAGTTTCAGGGGAGAATTTAAGCTGGCCTCGGAAAATAAGGACGATTTTGGTAGGCCCTAGAAGGGAGAATAGCTACAATTGAGGCAGGGAGAAAGAACCAAGTTGTTAGGGCTGACAGACTCTCCTTGACCAAACTTGGGCTCATTCTTTAAGGCCCAGCCCTAGGGGTCTGCCTTCTTCCCCTAATTACAACCTCCCCAGCCTTCTTCTGGCTGGCCTTCCAAGTTGCAACTAGGAGAGGCCGGCCCACTCCGGGACTTCAGGAGTGATCACACATCGCTAACTGCACCTCTCCGCTTGCACTCCACCACTCACCTCACCTTGTGCTCGCTGTGTGACCTCGCGGTCCGCTCAGCCCGTCTGAGCCTCGGGTCCTCCATCTTTACCTCAAGAGATAAGCGGTGAGAGCACTTCAGACTGCAAAAGAGCAGTGGCTGTGGGGTCTAAAAGGCATGATGTTGTGGGGCGTGAGGGGATGGAAAGAAGATGAGAGTAGAGATGTCTCTCACGAAATGGGAAGAACTGTCTTTGGCTTCTGAAAGAACCAGACTTGGGGGCCCCAGTTCAGCACCTGGGCAAGTCAGTCTAGTCCTCGGAGCGTCAAAGATTGCAGCACGGATTAGAACAAGGTCATGGACTGGTCCTCAGCAGGCCTTCAAAAATGCTGCTCGTTACTGACTTATCCCAGGATCCAAGAACCTAAGGATTCTTCACTTGAGGCCCAGTTGAGAGCCCCCCGACCCCCACCCCCAGGGCTTCAGGAACTCCTGCAGCTGCCAGAAATCATGTACATAATGTTCAGAGCTTTTTACAAACTCTGTGACTCTGTGATTTGCCCCAGAAGTTAAGAATCACTAATGACTCCAGGGACACCCGGGTGGCTCGGTTGGTTGGGCGTCCAACTTCAGCTCAGGTCATGATCTCACTGTTCGTGGATTCGAGCCCCTCATCAGGCTCTGTGCTGATAGCTCAGAGCCTGGAGCCTGCTTCAGATTTTGTGTCTCCCTCTCTCTCTGCCCTTTCCCCCACTCACACTCTGTCTCTGTCTCTGTCTCTGTCTCTCTCTCTCTCTGCCTCAAAAATGAATACACATTTAAAAAATGTAAAAAAAATCATTATAGTTACTCCAAGTTTAGCATATGTGCTGCCCAAGCAAGCCCTAGCGTCACTAATTACTCCAATGTGCTTTCTTTTTAAGTTTACTTATTTATTTTGAGAGAGAGAGGGTGCGCGTGAGCGGGAGAGGGGCAGAGAGAGAGAGGGAGAGAGAGAATCCCAAGCAGGCTCCGCACTGTCAGCACAGAGTCCAACTCGGGGCTCAAACTCACAAATCATGAGATCGAGAGTTGAAATCAAGAGTCGGACGTTTAACCGACTGAGCCACCCAGGTGCCCCTCCAGCTTACTTTCTTATCAGGAAGAAATGGGCCCAGAGAAGGAAGGGGATTTGCCCAAGGCGACCGAGCAAGTAAGTGGGAAAGCCAGGACCAGCAACCCCAGGCCACCATCCTTCTGGAGGTAGGAGGGATGAGAGAGAGAAGGGACAGGTTCTGAGAAGCAGACGGCCTCCCGGGGTATAGCGGGATCCTCCATACGCACCGCTGGGACCAGGGCCCCACCTACATTTCCCTGGAGCCCTGGGCAGGTGCTGGCCTCAAGCCTCCTCTCCACAGAGAATGGGAACTTCTATGGGTTTTATCTCTGTTTTAAGATCCTGGTCATCCCACAGGGGGCTCTGGGGGTAAAACCATGCTGCAGAGCTGTCCCACTTGGACTAAAGGAGTGAACCATTTTGCCGGCCTCATTCCAGCCCAATCCATCGGTCTTTGGGCACTAGCTGACCCCTGGGGAGAGGCAAAACCTCGGGCCAAGTATTGCTCAGTTCGCGACTTCCTCCACTTCTTTGAGTGCCACAAAGCCTGTCAACCCTTCCCTACTTGTCTGTCCCCTTGTAGTCCCAGCTGGTCTGTTCTCCACTCCAGCCAGAACAGTATTCAGAATACAAATCCACTGTACTTGGAATAAAAGCCAAAACTCCTTGCTTCCCAGCCTCATCTCCTCACCTTGCCCCCACCAACCTGGCCTCCGTGATCCCTGCTGTCCCTAGGGCCCTTAGCCATTCAGTTCATTGTTCTGGTACGTTCTTCCCTCTTTTTACTTATTAACTCATCCACCGGCTCCCAGCCCAGGGGTCCCTTCCTGTCATCTCAACCAGTCTAGTTCAATGACCCGGATGGTAATCAGACTTGGACCCTTACTGGGGCTGAGTATTTTACTAATGTTTGTCCCACCACTAACTGTGAGCCCTCGAGGGCAGGAACTGTGTTTTCCTCTTCCCACCACAATATCCAGCGGATAGCACAATAGTAGACAGTGGCTGAGAGTCTGGGTTCTGTCTGGATGCACCGGAAGCCAAACTGCTCCATAAAAGTGACTGAATAAATGAATGTCAGGTTAGTCCCCCCCCAGGCAGTCCCTGACCTCACCTGAGGTAAGAGAGGCAAAACTAGGAAAACTCCAGAACAGGAACCTGGAGACATCTACATTCCCTCTGGGAAGCAGATGGACCATTAAGGGATTAAAGGAGCTATTGTGTGTCCATGGCCTGGGGCCATCTGGGAAAGGATTATTCCAGAGTTGGAAGTGGACCCATAGTAGAGGGAGGGCCTTGGGGCGGAAGAGCAGTGCCAAGGGGTAGAAGTTGTTCACCTGGGAAGCTCTCCTAACCCCAATCTTTCTCCCCGGGGGAAACTAGGGCTTTGGAAAGTAAGACAATGAAGTAATTGAGAATTCCGACCTTGGATGCGGCTGATGGACATTGAACAATCTACTTAACCTCTCTGAGCCTTGCTCACCTCGTCTGAGACCCTTCAAATGGTATCTATTACAAGGAGACTGGTTAAGAAAGTCGCGGTAGGGCGCCTGGGTGGCTCAGTCGGTTGAGGGTCAGACTTCAGCTCAGGTCACTATCTCACTGTCACTGACTTCGAGCCCCGAGTTGGACTCACTACTGTCAGTGCAGAGCCAGCTTCACTTAGGATCCTGTCTCCCTTTCTCCACCCCTCCCCCACTAGCACACGCTCACCGTGCTCACGCGTGCATGCACACGGGGATCTCTCTCAAAAGTAAATAAACATTTTTTTAAAAAGTTAGTCGCGGTATACCCATTCTGCAATGGTTTGGCACAAGGGATTAAATGTGCTCGTTCAAGACGCAGCCAGCCTGGCCTGACCATTTATTATCTGTGTGACTGTGGGCAAATTAATAAATCTGTCTGAGCCTCAGTTTTGTAATCTATTAAATGGGAACAACCAAAATTAGGTTACTTTGAAAATAAAATAAAAATAAATGGGAGTAATGATCAAACCTAGTTCATAGGATCGTCGAGAAGTTTAAATGGGTGTAGGTATGTAAAGGACTATAAATTTGTAAAGGAGGTAAATTCATGAAGGACTGTATCAGACATGTCTTATAAGTGTTAGCCACTGCTGTGCTGCTATACTACATCATCCATAGTGTGGGCCTCTGCAGCGATTAAAAGAATCAAATAGAATTATATGGGTTCATTCAGTCATTCGCTAAATATTGTCTAAGCACCTACTATGTGCCAGGCCATAGGGGTATACTCTAGGCACAATATATTCTATATTCTAGGCATTAGGGATACCACAGTGACAAAAACCGAATCTGGGCCCTCATGGAACTTATATTCTCCTGGAGTGGGCAAAGAATATACAAAATAAGTAAAGAAATTGTGTAGTATGTTACCCATGTGATACATACTACACACAACAAGCCACACTAAGGGAGACAGGAAATAGCGGACTGTGATCTTAATTGTGTGATCAGAGTAAATCCCACTGGAAGGTGACATTTGAGCAAACATGTGACGAAGGTGAGCAAGCAAGTCGTAAAGATAGAACAGCAAATGCCCTAAAACAGGCTCAGGCCTGAGTGTTGACAAGGAAGCCAGTCTGGCAGGAGCAAAATGAACAGAAGAGGGAGGAAGAGGAAGAGCCAGAGAGAGAACGGCCAGATCACGCAGGGCTCACAGGCCACCGTGAAGGCCTTTTCCGCCCAGCAAGACGGGATTCCTTGAAGGAGCACAGGACCGCCTCTGGTTTTACTGGGACCCCACTGCTGTGTGCAGGAGAGACCCAGTGAGGCAGCAAGGATGGGGGAAAGAGATGGTTAAGATTCATTTGCAATAATCTAGCCCGGGAGCGATGGTGGCTCAGACCCAGGCCATAGCAGTGTAGGCGGTGAGACGCGGTCACATTACAGATGGAACTTGAAGGAAGGGGCAGTGGGATTTGCTGGGAAATGGGAAATGGGGTTGAGCGCAAGAGAGAAATTATGGAAGTCTGAGGTCTGGGGCCTGGCAGCTGGAAAAACAGAGCTGCCAACAGTTGAAATGGGGGAAGACAGAAGTAGGTGAGGGTTTGGGGATTACATCAGTTCGGTTTTGAATGGTTAGGTTTGAGATATCTGTCTGAGGGATATCAAGTAGGCCATTTCGATAAGGAATCTGGAGTTCGGGGGCATGACTCAAGCAAGAGATATAAAATCAGGAGTTGTCAGCACCCAGATGGTACTGAAAGCTGTGAACTTGGGTGAGATCCCCAAGGGTGTGAGTGTAGGTGGAGAAAAGTTCAAGGATGGGCCTCAGGGGCATGACCATGTACAGAGGTCAGGGAGGAGCAGAAGAACCGGAAAAAGAGCTGAAGAGACAGGAGGAAACCCAGGAGAGTTCTAGCCCTGGGAGCCACATGAGGGAAGTACTCCAGGAGGAAGGAGCAATCAGCTAGTGGAACGATGGAGAGATAGACAGGTGACCTTGGACCTGACAGTGGGAGATCACTGGTGTCCTTCCTGAGACTGAGTATTGAAGAGTCTCTCAAATACGTTAAGTAAAAAAACAAAAACAAAAACAAACACACACAAAAAACCCCACAAATGTAATTCAGTACACACGATAGGCTGCCACCAAGCAAAAAAGTCGAGGGCCACATATCCACATATATGTTGTGTGTTTCTGAAAAGATACACAAGAAACATTAACAGTGGTTGCCTTTGGGGAGAGGAAGCGGGTGGGGGGGAGGGGGGGGAGGAGAACGGGCCCCCCCGCTGTGAGAGGGGGCTCATATTTCATTGCATATTTGTTTGGCAATTAAAGTAGTTTTTATCAAACATGGATTACTTTTTCAATTAAAAATAGTTACAAAAGGGAAAAACATATGATTATAATGAATGAAGTCAGAAAGTATAGAAACACTGGCACACAGCAATTTCCAATAAACGTACATTTTCTGTTGAAACGCACTCAACAGAGTGAGTGGCACCTTGAGTGGCTCGGTGGGTTGAGTGTCTGACTTCGGCTCAGGTTATGATCTCGAGGCTCGTGAGTTCGAGCCCAGCATCGGGCTCACTGCTGTCAGTGTGGGGCCTGCTTTGGATCCTCTGTCCCCCTCTCTGCCCCTCCCCTGCCCTCTCTCTCTCTCAAAAATAAATAAAAATTAAAATTAAAAAAGTAAAGAAAGGCACTCCTGTGGGTTGGCTTGAACTTCCAGCAGGAAATGGATCAGAATTGTTTTCTGGTATGCACCTTTCTAAAATAACATTTTCTGGGGTGCCTAGGTGACTCAGGCCACTGACTTCGGCTCAGGTCATGATCTCACAGTTCGTGAGCTTGAGCCCTGTACTGGGCTCTGTGCTGATGGTGCTGAGCCTGCTTGGGATTCTCTCTCCCTTCCTGTCTCTGCCCCTTCTGTGCTCTCTGTCTCTCTTTCTCTCAAAATAAATAAACAAATAAACTTAAAAACAATATATAAACATATTCTAATTGAACCAAATTAGCAATATCATACTTTAAAACATGGAAAATAATTCTTTACTGTCATCTAAAACTTGATCCATATTTAAATACCCCTAATTGCCTCTAAAATCTGCCTTTATGCCTGGTTTGGCCAAACCGGATTCAGACTGAGACCTCAAATTGCCCTTGGTTGGGATGTCTCCTGATCTCTTCTGATCTTGACCAGTTCACCTTGTGAAAGAGACTAGGTTGGTTGTCCTGCAGAAGGACCAACCTTCTGGATTTGTCTGCATCATCGTGGTGCATTTAGCCGGCCAATCTATCCCTACACTTCCTGGAAACTGGAAGTTAGACCTAAAGACTTGATTAGAATCAAATTGAAAGCTTTTGGCTGAGGGGCACCTGAGTGGCTCAGTCAGTTAAGCATTTGACTCTTGCCCTCGGCTCAGATCATGATCTCACAGTTGGTGAGCTCGAGCTCCAGGTTGAGCTCCCACATCAGACCCTGCATTGGGCTCTGTGCTGGCAGCGAGGAGCCTGCTTGGGATTCTGTCTCTCCCTCTCTCTGCTCCTCCCCTGCTCTCTTGAGCATGTGCTCTCTCTCTCTCTCAATCTGTCTCTCAAAATAAATAAATAAACTTTAAAAAGATAAAAAGCTTTAGAGGCACCTGGGTGGCTCAGTCAGTTAAGCATCCGACTCTTTGGTTCAGCTCGGGTCACAGTCTCATGGCTCATGAGTTCAAGCCCCACATCAGGCTCCATGCCGTCAATGAGGAGCCTGCTTGGGATTCTCTCTCTCTCCCTCTCTCTCTGCCTCTCCCCTGATCACTTGCTCTCTCAAAATAAATAAATAAACTTTATTTTTTTTATTTTTTTATTTTTTAATAAATAAACTTTAAAAAAAAAAGCTTTTGGCTGAAAAAAAATTATAGATGGTATTTGTACATTAGAAAATACATAAAGTCTGGGGCACCTGGGTGGTTCAATAGTCGGTTAAGACTCTGACTTTGGCTAAAGCAATGATGTCGCAGTTTGTGGGTTTGAGCCCCACTCCAGGCTCTGTGCTGACAGCACAGAGCCTGGAGCCCACTTCCAGTTCTGTCTCCCTCTCTGTCCTTCTCCTGCTCATGCTCTGTCTCTCTCTCTCAAAAATAAACATTTAAAAAAATAATACATTAGGTCTGCTTGTGCTAGGATTTTTACACATGTATCCACCCACGTTACCATAGCCCAAATCGAGATAGACACTGTTCCTAACTCAGCGGCTGGTTTCCCCTCCTGCCCCTTCCCAGATGATGGCCTGCTTCTATATTTCATATAAATGGAATTTTATAGCATAAACTCCTTCACTCAGTATTGTCTGCGAGATGCATACGTATTGTTGTGTGTATCAAGAGTTTTCCCCATTATTGTCTTATTTCATTGAGTGAATGTGTCACAGTTTTGTCATCCTTTCCCTTGCTGATACACCTCCTATGGTTTGAACGCCAAAAAGAAATTCGTAATTTTGCCCGAGCCCATGATTTCCTCAAGAGTTGCACAACTGACCAAACTCTCAAGTCAGCTGTCATCCCCAGAAAAAGTGAGGTAAGAGAGACTTGGTGTGACCTTGCAGGTGCAGTGGGAGGGAGCTGATTCAATTCAAGAGATGTTCATGTAGATGATACACAGCTAATGAGCCCCTGAGCCTGGTGGGCAAAGAACCCTTCGATACTTGGAGTAAGGACGTCACAGAGAAGGGAGTGTGTCTCCCACTGTAGCCAATGAGGGCCTCCGGGGTGAAACGCCCAGGTGAAGGTCACACCTCGATGGCAGAGTGGGGCCTGGACCCCATGCTGGGCTTTTCCTCCCTCTTTCCTGTTACTGTGGGAAGTGGCAAAGAGGAGTTGAGGGCAGGAACCTTCTTCTCAAGACCTCCAGAGGAAAGAAGGAAGGAAATACAGAAACGAGACAGTGCAATCCAATTTCGAAATGCTGCTAGCTGGGGCAACGCGCCCTTGATCCGGGCCAATACACCACGGCACAGGGAGGAAGGCCGCAGCCTCCAGCTCTCCTGCAAGCTGAGCAAAGCCAGGCTCCAAGGACTGCAGGCGCAGAGAGCTTCCTCGAGCAATGCTAGTTCTCTGCCCGCGCCATTCTATTCAAACCCTGAGCCAAAGTGTTCAAAAGCAGTGATCAGGCCCATGCGTGGGGATTTGTCTCCATGAAAGCCCCCTTCTATGATATCTGTTCTCCTTCCAAGGCCTGGGAAATGTCCCTCTCAAAACCATCAGTTTCCTCCACGCCAAACATTTAGTGACATTCTTTTAATCCTCTGTGGCACTTAGAAAACATAGCTATTGACTAACTATATTAAGAAATACCATCCACAGCCCACCCCCGTCAGCCCCTTGAGCCCCAGTGACGTCCACTCTCTGGGGTCATGGGGAAAGAGGCCCCTGGTGGCCTCTTGAGTCCTAAATTGCTTTTCCTGGCACAGTCCGGCCCTCTGGGCTGTGCCAGACAGAGAACTGCAGAGGGACCTTGCTTTACCAGAAACCTAAATTAAAAAAGGAAAAACAAAACAAAACAAGTTCACAGCACATGGACCTCAATGGCCGGTGCTTTACCAGCCGCACCTGCCCCACTTGGGTCTGAAACGTGATTCCATCTACAGCACGGTCTCTCAAACACCACTTTCAAGCACACGTCAATTGCAGAAAGGGAAGCATAACCCACACACGGTACAAGAGCTGTGTGCTTCTTCAGCTTCAAAGAGCACAAAAATCCCTTGGAATCTTGGTAAGGTACAGGTTTTGACTCACTGGGCCCGGGGGTGGGAGCCGGGACCCTGCATTTCTAGCAAGAGATGCTGCTACCGGTCCATGGGTGACTTTTACCAGCAACATACTAACAACTATAATAAAACACCAATTCACTGGTTCCCTGACTGCACATTAGAATCACCGAAGAGTTTTATTTTATTATTTTTTAATCCGATGACTTTTTTTTTAGGTTTATTTATTTATTTGAGACAGAGAGAGAGAGAGAGAATGAACAGAGGAGGAGCAGAGAAAGAGGGGGACAGAGGGTCTGAAGCAAGCTCCATGCTGACAGCCCAAGGCAGGGCTCGAACTCACGAACTGAACTGTGAGATCATGACCTGATCTGATGTCCACTGCTTAACTGACTGAGCCACCCACACGCTCCTGAAGATCTTTTAAAAACAAATATCTCTGTCAGCGCCCCGCCCAGACCAATGGATCAGAATTCTTCTGTGGAGGGAGATTCAAAATAAAAAAATAAATGAGAGCAGCATTCTGCACGTACCAGCAATGACGAAGTGCAACGAAGGCAACAATTCTTAAAATCGTCTGCTCCTAAGATCAACATTAAGAAATGCAAGAAACGAAACAGTCTTCCCCAAGATACTTGGAGGTACATGGGATAGAGAACTATTGCACTATACCAGTCCAGGGGGGAAATGAGTCATAAAATCACCACCACGGGGCGCCTGGGTGGCTCAGTCAGTTCAGTGTCCGACTTCGGCTCAGGTCACGATCTCACAGCTCGTGAGTTCGAGCCCCTCGTCGGCTCTGTGCTGACAGCTCGGAGCCTGGAGCCTGCTTCTGCTTCTGTGTCTCCCTCTCTCTCTGCCCCTAACTCACTAGCATTCTGTCTCTGTCTCTCTCAAAAATAAATAAACATTAAAAAAATTTTTTTAAATTACCACCACCATCATCATCATCATCTATAATCAGGTACCCAATATTCTTTACAGTTAAAAAAAAAAAAAGGGATGCCTGGGTGGCTCAGTCAGTTAAGCGTCTGACTTCAGCTCAGGTCATGATCCCACAGTTCGTGAGTTCAAGCCCCGCGTCGGGCTCTGTGCTGACAGCTCAGAGCCTGGAGCCCGGTTGGATGCTGTGTCTCCCTCTCTCTCTCTCTGCCCCTCCCTCACTCATGCTCTGTCTCTTTCTCTCTCAAAAATAAGTAAACATTTTTTTAAAAAAGTACAGGGGCATCTGGGTGGCTCAGTCAGTTAAACCTGTGACTCTTGGTTTCGGCTCAGGTCACGATTGTGTCCCCACATCCAGCTCCACGCAGAGCAAGGAGACTGCTTGAGATTCTCTCCAAAAAAAGAAATAAGTACGGTTATCATGAAGTACACTGAATAAGTATAGAATTGTTAAATCCCTATCTTGTACACCTGAAACTAATACAGTAAACACTATTAAACACTATATGTAAACTATACTGAAATTAAAATAAAAAGCTTATTAGGGGAGCCTGGCTGGCTCAGTAGGTTAAGCATCCAACTCTTGGTTTCCATTCAGGTCATGATCTCACGATTCATGGGTTCGAGCCTCGCATTGGGCTCTGCACTGAGTGCGTGGAGCCTGCTTGGGATTCTTTGTCTCCCTCTCTCTCTGCCCCTCCCTGGCTCACGTTCTCTCTCTCGCTTATAAATAAATAAGCATTAAAAAAAAAAATTGAATGAAAAACCTTTAAATAATAAAATGCTGAAAGAAAAAAAAAAAGGAAAAAAAAATAGCTCCCAGGCACACATGCAGATATTTATAAGGTTCTGACCGTGTACATGCAGCCTTCAGTCCTCATGAGGACACTTTGCAGGGGCCACAGCTAATTCCTCCCATTTGACACCCAAGGACACTGAGGGACTAAGAGGCTAAAGGAGTGAGAATAAGTGGCTGGTGAATGTGGAGCTGGCCCCTGAGTCCACACTATAAACTGGGACCAGCAAACTAGAGCCTGGCCAAACCTTACCTGCATCTGGTTTTTATACGGCCCATCAGCTGGGCCATTTAAGAATGGTTCTTCCATTCGTAAATGGTGGAGGGAAAAAATCCAAAGAAGAATTTATGACATGTGAAAATTATTCAAAATTCGGATTTCCGTGTCCACAAATCAAGTTTTATTGGCACACAGCCGCCCGTTCTCTGTCTTGTCCGTGGCCGAGGCTCCTGCTGTAATTACAGAGCTGAATAATCGCCACGGGGACCGGACGGCCTGCAGCGCTTCAAATGTTTACTTCTGGGCCTTTCCAGAAAAGGTTAGCTGACCCCTGCTCTGAATGGTCACGCAGTTTGTAAATTCTCCACTTTTCTTTTTTATACACTTTGACTACTGTTTCCACACACACACACCCCCCCCACGCTATGCTAAATGGGAACATGTATAAAGTTGCTTTTACAGAGTCATTTAACGGTAAATCAGCTGATTGCTTGTCCAAGATTTCTGGTGGATCACTTCAAGCGGCGAATGAACGTGAATGCACTAATGTGCGAGGCCACAAAAACAGAGCAACAGGAAGATTCACCTTTCTCGTGTATGTCTATCTGGCAACAGTCCTCTGGAGGCTAGGCTAGGCCGGGCCTGAAGCAAGCACCTGACTAAGAAAAGTAAAATGACAAACTAAAAAGAGAGAGGTACCCTCCACAAACTCTGTGCGTTTGTAGGATATATGAAGCATCCACTTAGCAAAAATACACTCCCTGGGGAGTCAGTGGAAAGAGGCACAGCCTTGGTTGGCCTCCAGAAGCTCATGATCTAATGGGAAAATTAGGTAAGTATGTAGGGAGCTTTACGGGAACACAAGGACAGGGTATCCTGGAAGGCATCCTGGAAGAGGCGGTCGAGCAGGCTAAGTAGCAGGTGCTACATAAACACATTTTGCTGTAATTAGCACCCTCTAGGGCCGCCTTGTGTGTTTTTCAACTCCATTTTTCAACTGCTCTGTTGTAGGCCCGTGCCTCTTACCGAGGAGGCGTTTATTAAATGTTATTTTGAATTTAATGGAGGACGGGAGGCAAGGTGAGAGAATTATAGTGTAGGCCTCTGTGGCATAACCATGGGTAGATTCTGGATTCTGCACGTTTACCTTCTACCTACGAGAGGACTCTTCCGTTTTGTTTTGTTTGTTGATGATCAAATTAATACACACTCATTAAAGGATTTCCGGAAAAAAGAGACCGTGGAAGCAAAAACTATCTAACGATCCCAGTTAGCGTGGACTTCCTTCCCTTCCAGTGTCTTCTCTGTAAATTGGTAACGAGTTTTATTTTAATTGTTTTTCCTGTGTTCTCCCCACTCATTAAGCATCCTCTACGTTGGAACAGCCTCAAAAATCATTAGTTTTAATGACCTACTATTCTGCCTAGTGATTAGGCCACCACCTCACTTAACTAGTCCCCTGATATTGAACACCAGAGTTATTCTCTGTGTTTCAGTCTTACTGTGAGGAGTAAGCAATTCGCTTAAGCACAGCACTGCCCTGGACATATTAGCAATGATCATAGATCGTGCTGGCTGTCTTCATCCCCAAAGCTCACTTGTGATGTTGTCCTTGGAAATGACTCCTCGGAGGGGAGTAACGGGGTCAAACTGCTTCAATGGCAAAAAGTCAAAGGAATTTCCCAAAGGCTAGCACGGACTTGAGCTTCCTGCAAAGGCTTTTTAGTTGGTGATTCCCACTCTCAGAGCGGCCATATCCGCGTCTGCGTCCGCTATTTCTAGTGCAAATGGCGCCGAGTTTTCATATGCAAATGTGCTGTAGCCTCGAATTACCAGCGTTACCAGGGACGTCCTTCTTTGACAGGTGCTCGCTCACTTGCTTTAAAGACACTGGTTTTAGCCCCTGATTGCTTACCATATTTATTTACATGTAGCCCCCAAAGTTGAGACATTGGATAAATAAAAATACAGGAAGCCCGGTTAAATTTGAATCTCTAATACACAGTGAATAATTTTTTAGTATAAGTATGTCCCAAATGGGTTGTGGGATATACTTACACTGTTTTAAAATTCGGTTTTCATAGGATATTCCAATGTAACTGGGCCGCCAGTATTTTATCTGACAACCTTACCCCTGAAAAGCCCCATCCAATCTTTGAAGCCACCTCAGTTTGAATGTGACCTTTGTGGGCCACCTGGGGTTAGTCCCTCTTCTTCTGGGAGTGGGACTATCCATGTCGATTGGCTTCCAAGGATATAATCCCTGATGTCATATTCGGGAAGCTGGGCCAGGCCTAGAAGAGCTAGTTTGTTTGTTTTGTTGGGTAAAGATTTTGCCCGCTTACTAGTGGGTAAAGATTTGTTTTCTTTTGGGAGAGCCAGAAATATCCAGCTAGGCCTGGGCCCAAATGAGCTGGTGGAATAAGTCAGAAGTGGCTTTTTTCATGTCATCCCTGAGGAAAGCCCCTCACGGATTTTCAAGGCCGTGCGGGTGGGGAGAGAAAAACAGCACTCAGCCTTGAGATGCAGACCATTGGGGGCCCACGCAGGGAGGCCAGTCTGAAAGAGATGTCAGGGACCATCTCCCCAGCGCTGTGGTGTGGAAGGACCCCAAAGACCTGTTAGAACCTCTCCTCACCCAGAGTGCTCCTCTCCCCCCAGGGCAGCCCACTTGGCATCCACACCCGGACTTCCAGAAAGCACTTCTGTCTTTTAGCGCCTCACCTCCAGCTGCGTCAGGTGGACTCAGGAGATCTTATCTTCTAACCTTAGACCGAGGATACTCTGCGGAGCCTCCTCTCTGACTTCTGCCGTGTGAACCTTGACCTCTCTGCTGGACCCTGACCATGGGTCAGGAGCACCGGATACTACTGGGATTTGTGGAAACCCAGCACAGCAACTCTGCCCTCTGGGCTGCCCTACAGAGAGAAGAAGACAGTCACCCCACCCTTACCCCGCCTCCCCTCCGGTCTTCGGTCCCCAGGCCAGAATGGCCCTATTTCCTCTAGCTGGTGCTGCCTTCTGAGCCACTTCCGAGGCCCCCCTGAGCCCCCCTGGCTGCCTCCAGGCAGAGTTGAATTCTCTTGAAGTAGAGAGCAATGTGCCTATGTCTGCGGCCTCTGGTCAGTAGCTTTTATGACTGGCTCGACCCCTTCACTTCCTGGATAAGGAGGCTGAGGCTCAGTGGCCTGCCCAATGTCCCATGGCAAGTTGGTGGTAAAACAACATCTTGAACCCAGGACTCTGGTTCCTAAGCCAGACTTCTTTTTACTCTGTGCCGCTCGGAGTATTTCAAGAGGGGCGTGTAGCTTCGTGGCTCCACATGTGGACGGTTGAGTGCCTGGTGTTCAAAAACCTAGGTTTTGGGTTGGGTACGTGACATTGAGAATGTTTCCCAGCCTCTCTACTGGGTCTCAGTTTCCCACTTGTAAAATGGAGGTAACGCTAGCACCTCCCTCAAGGGATTTCCCAGAAGATCAAAGAGATGATCCTTATGCTGTACTTGACCAGTGCTGGTCACATGATCAGCGTTTAGTGACTACCGCGAACTATTGTTATTCTAAGATCTGCTTAAAATGTGATTTGAGCAAAGAAAGGGATGGGGGTGGTCACTCTGTTACAAATCTCAGCGTTGGGGGTGCCTGGGTGGCTCAGTTGGTTACGCATCCAACTCTTGATCTCAGCTCAGGTCTTGATCTCAAGGTGTGAGTTCAAGCCCCACATTGGGTTCCGTGCTGGGCGTGAAGCCTACTTAAAAAAAAAAAAAAATCTCGAAGTTGTACAAAGTTGGGGGTTGGACGTAAGCCAACTTTGACCTACTTTGACTTTCAAATCTTGTATCCTCTTTGAGACGATTGTGACCGCACTGTAAGGCAGAGTTCTAGGGATTGAAATTAGGGTGACCCTGGACACCACTCCTTTACCCACTACTTCAGAGTGCCCACATGAGCAAGGCGCTTTCTAGGCCTCGGGTATGCATTAGCGACAGAAACAAAGCCCTGCCGTCACCCCCCACCCCTCCCAGCTCACATTCTAGTATTGGAAACAGGCACTACACATATTAAAAAATGTAGTCTCCAAGATCAGGGAATGGTGGCTGCTAAGAAAAATAAAACGGAGGCCCAGCTATGGTTCTTTCTGGACGATAGCGACACCTAGCGGATATTCTGGAAATGCCCGGGGTTGTCACATTGTGGGGAACACACTAGTTTAGCTGACCTGTGTCGTGGACACCAGACATTCTAGGACACACAAGACAGATGAAAGGATGAAGTGCTGAGGACCAACCCCCTTCATGCAATTCTAGAATGTTCCAACAGACATCCATGTGGATGAAAAATCTGCTTATAATATACCTATAATACAAGCCTGGAACCTAACTTGGTTTTATAAAATATTTATTTATTTTTATTTTTACATTTATTTATTTTTGAGAGACAGAGAGAGACAGAGTGTGAGTGGGGGAGGGGCAGAGACACACACACACACACACACACACACACACACAGAATCAGAAGCAGCCTCCAGGCTCTAAGCTGTCAGCACAGAACCCGACACGGGGCTCGAACCAACAAACCGTGAGCTCATGACCTGGGCTGACCTGAGCTGAAGTCAGACGCTTAACCGACCGAGCCACCCAAGCACCCCCTAACTTGGTTTTATAATTAAGTGCAAAGTATTTTGTGCACAAACTGCACATTCACTGCAT
Source organism: Panthera onca (assembly GCF_046562875.1). Lineage (NCBI taxonomy): Eukaryota > Metazoa > Chordata > Mammalia > Carnivora > Felidae > Panthera > Panthera onca. The sequence goes on from NC_138344.1 coordinate 135,359,240, forward strand.
CTCCAGGCATTCAAGAACTACATATACAGAGGGAAAGTTATACTTTGTTTTGTTCGGGACTCCACTAAGAGTTGGTCACTGTTTTAGGAAATCCCATCCGTGTGGAATTTGAGTCAACATATCACATCAGTCGGTTAAGCCTTCAGCTCAGGTCATGAGTTCATGGTTCATGAGTTCAAGCCCTTCATTAGGTTCTCTGCTGTCAGCATAGACCCTGCTTCAAATCCTCTGTCCTCCTTCTCTCTTCCCCACCCCTTCCCCTGCTTATGCTCACTCACTCTCTCTCTCTCAAAAATAAACATTAAAAAATATATATATCATATCTTTGTCACTGTCACACTTATAATACCTCCAGGTATAAAAACAGGTTGCTGTCAGAACATTCATATATTAAGATACATATCAAATTATTAAATATTAACTTTCTTTCATCTGTTTTTTAAATTACAATGAGCCCTATTGATTTTTTAAAGTATGTGCTTAGGTAGATTTCATTATCTGTCAATATATTTCATGCTGTGAAATTTATAAAAGGAGCATTTGGGCAAACGTGCAAATGAGCAGAGGTCCTGCAGAGGAAGAAAGGACCCACGAGCTTATCTGGGGAACAGCGTTCCAGGCAGAAGGAACAGTGAGTGTGAAAACACCTGAGTCAAAAGAGAGAGGAACATCCATGGAAAGGGCCTTGTCAACCATGGCAGAGACCAGGGAATCTGGCCCTGCCTGTTGGTCAGCACCGAGGATTCAGGATTGAGGTGGCAGGACAGGCATGTCCCCAGGATGGGGCAAGGGAGAGATATAATCTGATTCCCATCCCCCCCCCTTTTTTTCAATGTTTATTCATTTTGAGAGAGGGAGAGAGAGAGTCTCGGGCAGGCTCTGTGCTATCATTGCAGAGCCTGACACGGGGCTTGATCCAACGAACCGTGAAGTCATGACCTGAGTTGAAATTAAGAGTCAGACGCTTAAACAACTGAGCCATCCAGGCGTCCCCCTCCCCCGCTGTTTTTTTAAAGCTCACTGTGGTGGCCAATGGAGAGAAGGTAGGAAATTACTGCCGTGGTCCAGCCATGATGGATGGGGGAGCAAGAGGTGGTCAGATTTGTGATGCATTTTGACAGTAAAACCCACAGGATGTGTTGATGAAAGTGTGATGTAAAACACACACACACACACACACACACACACACACACACACACACACACAGTAGTCCAGGGCTTTCTCCTCAGAGAAAGAATGACAGAGGGAGGCAGCTGGTTAACCCACGGGGGATATTCAGGTTTCCAGTTAGGAGATTAAACTGGAAAAGGTTTTACATTTTGGAAACACAGCAGATCTCTAAAAATAGAAAGGATGAAGCTTATTTGTTTTAAACTTGTTAGTGTATTTTTAAGTTAGGAGATAGGGATGGGGACATGAGGGTTGTTTTATTATGATGATTTATAACTTACATATGTATGATACCTTTTCCCCCTGTGTTAAATATCACATAATAGCACTTTTTTTTAATTTTTTTAAACGTTTTTTTATTTATTTTTGAGACAGAGAGAGACAGAGCATGAACGGGGGAGGGGCAGAGAGAGAGGGAGACACAGAATCGGAAGCAGCCTCCAGGCTCTGAGCCATCAGCCCAGAGCCCGACGCAGGGCTTGAACTCACGGACCGCGAGATCGTGACCTGAGCCGAAGTCGGACGCTTAACCGACTGAGCCACCCAGGCTCCCCAATAGCACTTTTAAAAAAAAGCTTGGATGGGGCGCCTGGGTGGCTCAGTCGGTTAAGCGTCCGACTTCGGCTCAGGTCACGATCTCACGTTCCGTGAGTTCGAGCGCCGCGTCGGGCTCTGTGCTGATGGCTCAGAGCCTGGAGCCTGTTTCAGATTCTGTGTCTCCCTCTCTCTGACCCTCCCCCGTTCATGCTCTGTCTCTCTCTGTCTCAAAAATAAAGCTTGGCACTGAAATCTTCAGTGAGCCCAGGACCAAGCCAGAACTAGCCAGATCACAGGCAGCTTCAGGCCAACAGATGAAGTGACGTGAGGAGTCAAGGGCCAAAGCAGGACAGTAGAACTGCTAGGCCAGGGTTCAAGTTCTGGCCTTGATGTTTGTTATGTGGCCTTGGATAGGTTCAGTCACTTCTCTAAGACTCAGTATTCTCATCTGTGAAATGGGGACCAAAACAGTGCCACCCCCTAATATTGCTGTGAAGACAAAAAGAGATAATATATGCAGGGGTGCCTCAGTGGCCCAGTCGTTTGAGCGTCCGACTCTTGATTTCAGCTCAGGTCATTATCCCAGGGTCATGGGATCGAGCCCCATGTCAGGGTCGGTGCTGGGCATGCAGCTTGATTGAAATTCTCTCCCTCTTTCTCTCTCTCTCTCTCCCTCTGCCTCTCTTTCCAGCCCGCACACACACTCTCTCTTTAAGAAATAAAATAAATCAAGGGACGCCTGGGTGGCTCACTCAGTTAAGTATCCAACTTCGGCTCAGGTCATGATCTCTCAGTTTGTGAGTTCAAGCCCCAGGTTGGTCTCTGTGCTGACAGCTCAGAGCCTGAAATCTGCTTTGGATTCTGTGTCTCCCTCTCTCTCTGCCCCTTTCCTGCTCATGCTCTGTCTCTCAAAAATAATAAATAAACGTTAAAATAAAATAAGCCTTAAAACAATTAAATTAAAATAAAAGAGATAATATATGCAAAGCCTCCAGCACAACACCTGGCATAGATACTTCTTCTGTTCTTGTACTTGTACTTGAGGACAGGCTCAGAGGATGAGAACGGGGTTAGCTGGACTCTCTCTCAAAGAACAGCTCCCTGAGCGTTGGGCTCCCTAGTAAGGAAAGGAACCCCAACCCGGGGCTAGTGGTGGAGAAGCATCCAGGTTTTGTGCCTCTGGGGTCCTCCTGCAAAAGCGTCCTTTTAATTAGCACCTTTTTGTCTTCAAACAGAAGGCAAATCCAATCCCAGCTTCCTGTAGCACAGGGATGAGGAGGAAGTGACTTCTCCAGAAGGTCAGTTTTTTCTGTACCTATAAGCAAGCTAAATGGGTGGCCAAATTGTAACAAGGAAGCTGTTTGATGAGCAGGGGGAAAGGAAAGGGATTGTTATTAAAATATGCATCTGGTCACTTCCCCTTTTCCTTAGACTGAGGACATGACAGGGCCAGGCCAGAGGAAGGACCTGAGCGGTCAAGGGGCTGGTTCGCACATGGGACTGAGCAAACACGGAAATAAAGTGAAGATGATGGGACCCTACTTCTAACTGTCAGAGAAGAGAGGAACTTCCAAGGGAAAAGGGGAAGACTAGAGTAAACCTGTGTATTGAGTTAGAATTGGAGATATTGGAGTAAACTCACGGTTTTTAAATATAGAGTATCTCTATATCTATATTTAAATATAGAGTATCACAGAGATACAGAAGTTGATATTAGATGTATGTGTTGTCTACACACACACACACACACACACACACACATTTCCCAGTTCTGTCTGCTGGACAGCCTAGTGGCAGTGACAGCTCAGTAACAATTAGCATACCCAGAATCTGCTTTCTGATTACCGTTCCCCACTAGCACAACTCAAACTCATCACCGAAATGGCTAATTCCAAGGCTGAGGCATGGAAACTACAAGATGAGCCTGGAACACCTTGGGCCAAATGTAAGGAAATATTCAAAAAACAAAATGGTGCATATATACCAAAATAACACAAGAGCCAACAGAACGAGCTCCCGATAGTCGAAGCCGAAACAACAGAAATATCTGTCTGGCTCTTTTTTGGGTGCTGTGAGCTCCTTAGTGGTTCACTGAGTGTCTTAGTCTGCTCGGCTGCTATACCATAATACCATAGACTGGATGGCAACTGAAATTTGTTTCTTAGAGTTCTGGAGGTTGGGAAGTCCAAGATCAAGGTGCCGGCAGATTCCATTTCTGGTGAGAGCCCACCTGCCATCTTTCACTGTATCCTCACTTGGTAGAAAGGGCAAGGGAGCTCTCTGGGGTCTCAATTAGGGCACTAATCCCATTCATGGGGGCTCTGCCCTCATGACCAAATCACCTCTCAAACTCCCCACCTCCAAATGCCATCATACTGGAGTTTGGATCTAACATATGAGATTAGATTGATTGATTGATTGATGGTTATTTATTTTTTAGAGAGAGAGAAAGAGAGACAGAGTGCAAGCAGGGGAGGGGCAGAGAAAGAAGGAGACACAGAATCCAAAGCAGGCTCCAGGCTCTGAGCTTTCAGTACGGAGCCCGACACAGAGCTTGAACTCACGAGCCATGAGATCATGACCTGAGCCAAAGTCAGACGCTCAGCCGACTGAGCCACCCAGGCGCCCCTAATATATGAATTTTAGAAGAACACAAACATTTAGTCTATAGCATTGAGTTTTAGGCAGAATATAGGATAGGTTTGGTTGCTGTAACAAAACCCAAAGGTTGAGAATAGAAGTGTTCTAATTAAACAAATAGAAGTTTAATTCTCTTGCACTTGGCAGTCGGAGTTTTTAAGCTAGTGTGGTGTTTCTCCTTTGCTAAGTCATTAGGGACACGGGGCTCCCTCTGTCTAGTTTTTCCTCAATACTCATCTTCCACCTCATGGGCTGGTATGGCTGCTCCACCTCTGCCAGCACATCTCTGTTCCAGCCAGAAGGATGAGAGAAAAGAAGGAAGAGGTAAGTATGTACCTTCCCTTTTAGGACTTGACCTAGAAGTTGTATATATCACTTCCAGTCACATCTCACCCCCAGGACACAGTCACCAACCAAGTCATGTCAATCTGTAAGGGAGGCCGGTGGGGTTGAGGGGTGGGGACAGAAATGCAGTGTTTAGCTGAGCAGCTATGCCCCCAGGTAAAAAATTATTTTGTCATGTAAGAAAGGAATGACAGAAATTGAGGGACAGTCAGCAGCCTCTGCCTCTCCTACAAACAAATTTCTTGTGTTGCTTTAGTTTAACAGAGTTGCTTTTGGGGGGTAGGACTAACAAGACAGGAACACAGGAAAAGGAGAAATTGGCTTTTATTGACCATCTCCTGTATCCCAGGCACTTCATATACATCGTCTCTTTTAATCTTAACAGTGACTCAATAAAGAGAAAACAGAGGTTCAGAGACAAAGTGACTTGCTCATGGTCACAAGCCTTAGTGACAGAGTCAGAATCCGGGACCCCAAAGTTCAGGTTCTTCCCACGGTGCTCCTCCTCCTTTGCCCAAGGCACCGCCCGCACCCTGAATATACTGGCCATAGCGATCCCTGCCCCTCATTCTCTGTGTGTGTCACGGCCTGTCTTTGGTTGGCATTTTCTCCCTTTAGCAACGGTGGTGCCATCCTCGATGACGCACCTTTGTGCTTAGACAGCAGGCTGTGTCTGAAGCTGCACCCCAATTTCAAGGTTAGAACTTGGGTGTCAGGACACACCTGTCATCCCTCAGTCACCTATGTAGTCATTAATAAGACGATAGTCAGTGCTTCCACAGGGAAACTCCCAGTGTAGCAAAAGACTCGAAAATAACCAAATGTGGGGGCACCTGGGTGGCTCAGTCGGTTAAGTGACCAACTCTTGACTTTGGCTCGGGTTATGATCTCCTGGTTTGTGAGTTTGAGCCCCACGTGGGGCTCCGCACTGGCAGCAAGGAGCCTGCTTGGGATTTTCTCTCCCTCTCTCTCTGCCCCTACCCTGCTTGTGTGCTCTCTCTCTCAAAATAAATAAATAAACATTAAAAAAAAATAACTGGGGCGCCTGGGTGGCGCAGTCGGTTAAGCGTCCGACTTCAGCCAGGTCACGATCTCGCGGTCCGTGAGTTCGAGCCCCGCGTCAGGCTCTGGGCTGATGGCTCGGAGCCTGGAGCCTGTTTCCGATTCTGTGTCTCCCTCTCTCTCTGCCCCTCCCCCGTTCATGCTCTGTCTCTCTCTGTCCCAAAAATAAATAAAAAACGTTGAAAAAAAAAAAATTAAAAAAAAATAAAAAAAAAAAAATAAAAATAAAAAAAAATAACTAAAATGTAGAAGGACTGAAGGTGATGAGATTGTGGTTGGTGGCGAGGGCACACAGGATGTGGGAATCAAGACAGTCTTCAGAGGAAAGAGGATATTTGTCCACAAATCTCCTGAAACTATATGCAAATGGATGTGTGCATGTCCGTGTGTCTCCTCTGGGGTGAAGGTCCGTGATCTTTATCAGATTCCCCAGGTGATTGACAACCGGTGGGGCAGAGACTCTGGGCTACAGGCTGAGAAGGCAGAGGAAGCCTGGGTGGTGGGGATGGGGTGAGGACGGGGCGGGCAGGGAAGGAGCTGGCAGGAAAGAGCCTGGAGAGAGGTAGGGAGGGCAAGGGCCACCGACTGAGGGCCAGCCTGCCATGTTAAGGAGCATGGACTTCACTCAAAGGCAATAGGCATTTATTGCCTAGGTGGGGTGTCTGTTTTACCCATGTCCTATATCATGCAGCTGAGTTCTGGATTGTCTCCTAGGCACTGAGTACGTACAGAACTAGCTTCTCACAAACACCAGGGGAGACTTCTCATAGGAGATGCACTGGGTCCTGAAGTCTGAGCAGGAGTTTGCCCAGATGTTTTAGTCGGAAAAACTCTTTGGGCTGTAAGTTACAGAAGCCCCTTGGAACTGTCTTAAACCCAGTGGCATGCTCGCAAATGTTTAATAACCAGCTTTTAGCGAGGGATCCGTAGTATTTGCCATTTTCTGCGGTGTAAACACTGCCGCGGTGACCTATTTTAAGCTGCCATTGTGATGCCATCGAAGAAATATGTACAGTAAACTTCCAGTATGAGCCAGCTGCAGCATCGCTCAAGCCCCATTTATAATAAGAATACAAGCCTATGTCGCGGGGACCAAGCTGGAGTGGTAGCTGGGTCTCCGATCGGACTGGGAGCAGGACCTGGCGTGCTTTTGCAACATGGGCTATCCTTCCTCTTGCTCTTCTCTCCTTCCTTTGTGGCAGACTGGCTTTCTCTGCCCCCGAATCCATGCAGCAAAGAATCGCTATCGCCAACAGTTTCCAGGTTTTCAGGACCCTCTCGACAGAAAGCAGCCAGACAAGCTTGGCCTCCCAGTCCCAGTTTCAAATTCCCTGGGGAAGGAGTCCATTGGTCGAGCTTAGGTCAGGTGCTCAGCTCCGGTCCAATCAGCTGTGAGGATGGCCTTACACCAAGATGGCGACCAGGCCCCTGATGCTGTTGCCTCTGGGTATCGGGGAAGGAGAAGTAACCAGAGTAAAAGGAAGCCAACTCTGAGCAACCGACTCCTGAGATGTCTTGGCCCGCCGAAACTGGGGGAAATTCATCACATAATAGTTCATGCTCCCTAGTCTATTGAACTGCCCATCCAGATAGCCACTAATTCACTTACTCATCCATGGTTTCAACATTAATTTGGCATTTATTTACTATATACTCTATATTAGGCCATACATGGGGCTAAAAATAAGGGGAAGAACGGATAAAATTTAATCACTGCCCTCAAAAAAAAAAAAGTTTGCAGTACGGAAGTGAGGCAGAGCACCCGTAACAAAGTGGGACAAAAGCTTGGCAAGAAGTATGTGTAAAGGGTGGATCCCCTGAGGACTGCGACAGGCAGCTGAGGGGTCCCTGCCCGGGGTGTAGTTCCTTCCCACACTGCTCTCGTGTGTGTGTGTGTGTGTGTGTGTGTGTGTGTGTGTGTGTGTGTGTGAAGAGATGATACAGGTGATGCAAGACTGTGGCTTCCACCTTGAGTAGGCTCTGTCTTGCTCTCTTGGGTCACTTGTTCTGGAGGAAGCCATCTGCCACGTGATAGGCATAGAAAAGGTCCATTCAGCCAAGAACTGAAGCCTTCTGCCAACAGCCATGCCAGTGGGCTCGCATGTGGATCCTCCCGCCCCAGTGAGTCCTTCAGAGAAGACTGCAGCCCTGCTTGACTGCAACCTCATGAGACACCGGGAGCCCAAACCACCCAGCTGAGCCAATCTCAGATTCCTGACCCTTGAAAAGGAGGCGTGGGAGCGGGAGGTAATAAACATTTGTTGTTTTAAGTGCAGAGTTTCCAGGCACTTTGTTACAGAGCAAGAGAGCAATCGGTGGCTGACACAGGAGGTGATACTTGAGGCAGATGTTCAAGAACGAACTAACCGAGCAGAAACAAAGAAAGGCTAACAGAGCGGGTCATTCTAGCAGTACCAGATGCAAAGCTGTAGGCAGAAAAGTGCAGGACATAAATGGCAACAGCAGCTTGGTGTGGCCAGAGCTCAAGCTGGCTGGAAGGGGACAGTACACAGCTGTCCGGATGGAAGGGCTGTGGATGCCATCATCCATGTAGTCAGTGGCTTCAAACCTTTCTTAGCACTAGGAATGTGTTCAAGTGAAATGTCGCGGGGCGCCTCGGTGGCTCAGTCGGTTGAGCATCTGACTTCAGCTCAGGTCACGAGCTCTCCATTTGTGAGTTCAAGCTCCGCATCGGGCTCACTGCTGTCAGCACATAGTCAGCTTCAGAACCTCTGTTCCCCTCTCTCTCTGCCCCTCCCCAGCTCATGCTGTCTCTCTCTCTCTTTCTCTCAAAAATAATAAACTTTAAAAAAATTTTTTTAAATTGTTTTAAATGTCATACAAGAGGACAAGCTATAAAAAGCAAAATGGAGCTCCTTGGTAGACAGGGTGAGAGTTGGAGCAAAAGAAGGTCCTGCTCCTTCTCCCCCTCCCTATTTGCTTCCATACATGTGGACCAGCTCTGGAAAGATACACGGGACACTGGGTAGAGTGGTAGCCTCTAGGCAGAGGGACCAGGTGGCTGAATGGATGGGGGGGGGGGGGATCAGTTTTTACTAGATTTTCTTTTGTATTTTTTGAATATTATTTAAAAACCACTTTTGAGGGGCACCTGGGTGGCTCAAACGGTTAAGCGTCCCAACTGCGGCTCAGGTCATGATCCCGTGGTTCATAGATTCGAGCCCTGCATTGGACTCTGTGCTGATAGGTCAGAGGCTGGAGCCTGCTTTGGAGTCTGTGTCTTCCTCTCTCTCTCTGTTCCTCCCCTGCTTGCCCTCTGTCTGTCTCTCTCTCATAAATAAATAAACATTAAAATAAATTAAATAATTTTCTTGAGAGAGAGCTTGCCCATGAGTGGGGGAAGGGCAGAGGGAAAGGGAGAGAGAGAATCCCAAGCAGGTTCCATGCCCAGCATGGAACCTGACTCAGCACTGGTTCCCACAACGATGAGATCATGAACTGAGCCGAAATCAGGAGTGAGACGCTTAACCAACTGAGCCACCCAGGGGCCCCTGCGTTTTTTGAATTTTAAAGTTGTGTTCGTTATTACTTATTCTGAGAAGTAAAAGAGACGTAAAAAAATTTTTTTTCAAGATAAAGCAACAGCAACAATGGCAACACAATCTTAGGTGGAAAACGCAGGGAGGTTTTTAAGTAGGGCAGCTCCAGGGTCAGAACCACACTGCAGAAAGGTCCCTCTGGCTGCCCTCCAGGGAAACCTTAGGACACTAGGGGTGAGGCAGGGGCCGAATCAATCCAGAAACCATGAGCATGCACCGGGTATAGAACAAGGCAGTAGGTACTGCAGGCATTGGGACTCCATCCTGGCTCTGCCACTCAGGCTCTGTGACCTTGGGGAGGCTATCTGACCTCTTCAAGCCTCAGCTTTCTCACCTGTAAAATGGGATTACCGATATTACTTATGTCTCATTAATTTTTTTTTTGCCCTTTATTATAAAAGGTTCAAATGTACACTAAAGTAGAAACAAATTCTAATGAACACCCATATACCATGACCTACGTTTAACAGTTTTTAGCATTTTGCCATATTTGTTTCATTTAGTTGTCAGTGTTATTGAATTATTCAAAAGCAGAGACATCACGGCACCTGGGTGGCTCGGTTGGTTGAGCATCCAACTTTGGCTCAGGTCATGATCCCACACAGTTTTTGAGCTCGAGCCTTGCATCAGGCTCTCTGCCATCAGCACAAGGCCCACTTCAGATCCTATGTCTCCCTCTCTCTGTCCCTCCTCCGTTCTCACACCGTCTCTCAAAATGAAAAACATTAAAAAAAATTTTTTTAATAATACAAGGAGAGGCATCATTAAACTTCACCTCGAAATGATTGATTACGCTGGGGCACCTGGGTGGCTCAGTCGGTTAAGCGTCCGACTTCGGCTCAGGTCACAATCTCATGGTTTGTGAGATTGAGCCCCACGTTGGGCTCTGTGCTGGCAGCTCGGAGCCTGCTTCAGATTCTGTCTCCCTCGCTCTCTGCCCCTCCCCGACTCATGCTCTGTCTCTCTCTGTCTCAAAAAATGAATAAATGTTAAAAAAAATTTTTTTTGATGACTGTGCTTCAAAATAATATTTCTCCCTACAGTAACCACAATATTATTTTCACACTTCACAGAAGTGAAAACAATTAGTTTTTGTCATCGAATCCCCAGTCCATATTCAGATTTGCCTAAAGATCTCCAAAAGGTCTTTCACCATGACTTTTTTCAAATTGTGTTCCAGGCAAGGTCAATCCATTGCTCTCAGAGGGTGTTTGCTCTGCGGATGAAATGAGTCAATAACCATCAAGCACTTAGACTCCTTCCCTGGTGTGGTGAGTGTGGAATGTGTGGTGGTTTCTCTTACCAGGCATTAGGGATGATTGAGAACGAACTCCTCTAGGCCCAGGACTCACAGAGTTAAGGACGGATCACAGTGCGATTGCTAAGGCAGGGAAGAGAAGAAGGACTGACGCCCAGAAAACCCACATGGGGCGGGGGTTGGGTGGGGGGAGGTGACCTATGACAGAGCCTCTGGCCTGAGGGACAGAGAAGTGAGGGAGGGGCCATCAATACGAGGGGGCTCCGTCATGCAGGACCTGCTTCTCAAAAGCCACATAAATTTCACTTCAGGACAGTCCATTGAGGGGAAAAGGGTAAGAATTTAGCTGCTTCTCCCACCTCCTATTGGTCAAAGTTTGACTACTGGGGACTGAACTTCCCTGCTATCCCCCACCCCAAGGGTACAAGGGTTATTCCTTTGTGGGAGGAGTTATTGGAGCTTCTGCCCAGGCTGGAAGAATCTTGGGGGGAAGGCTAGAGGTGAACAAGGAACCACCCGGTCATAAATGTTTTGAAGAAATAGAGCAGGATATTCTTTTCTTTTTTTAAATTTTTAAAAAGCGTTTTTTTTTTGAGAGAGAGAGAGAGAGAGAGATAGCATGAAGGGGGGCGGAGGGGGGGGGTAGGGGCAGAGAGAAAGGGAGACACAGAATCTGAAGCAGGCTCCAGGCTCTGAGCCGTCAGCACAGAGCCTGACGCGGGGCTCGAACTCACACCATGAGATCATGACCTGAGCCAAAGTTGGACGCTTAACTGACTGAGCCACCCAGGCGCCCCTAGAGCAGGATATTCTGGAAGGGGGTCAGGAGAGGCCATCTGAAGAGGTGTTGAACCCAGACTGAGGAGCAGGAATTAGCCAGGCCGAGGGGGTGCAGGTGCAGAAGAGCCAAGGGGAAAAGAGTCTGGGGGCCCTGAGACCAGAAAGAGGTCCCACTGTACTTGGGGAGCTAAAAGAAGGCCAACACCCTGCAGCCTTTAGAGCCAGGCAGATCGCTAAGCATTTATGGAGCGCCAAGTATATACGGGATATGGCCCCCTATTGTTCGACTACCCCGCCCCTTCCCCTTTTTTTCAGGGAATTGTGCCTTCTTCCTTCCTGCCCTTGCCACGTGGTTACCATAGGAACAACCTTGCTCCTGCGATTGGACCACACCCCTCTGGCCACAGTTGATTGGACTGGAGGTGAACACCTCACCGAGGTTGGGCCAATCAGAGTCTCAACCCCCGGGGACTAGGGAGTTGGCGGGGGTGATGAGGCTCCGGGCTCCCGGTTGGACTAGTCGCTCCTTGACTCAGGAGCTATGCTGGCAGCCCGGGTTTTAGTCGAGGGGTCCACGAAGCAGGGAAAGACACTTCTGCACGGAGGAGGTGTGAATGAGGCAGATGAGGAACAGTGAGAGAGCCTGGTGCCTGTTCTCCTGGGATGTGGCTGCACCCCTGCCCTGGGGCTCCTTGAAACAAAGCCCCTTTTTGCTTAAATTGCATCCAGTGGGTTTCTATCTTTCTCAACGAAACAAGCCCTAGCCAATAGCTTGCCAAATGCTAGGGCTTTATAAATGCATAAATATGGCAAGGTCTCTGCCCTGAAGAAGGCCATAAACCACTGGGAGAGACGGACATACGCACTAAACATTAACTACGGGGCAATGGTGCTGTAATAAAAATTTCGTCAAGGCAGGGAGGTTGTGCAGAGATAAGACAACAGGTGTAAAAACGTTTTGAAAAGAAAAACGTAGTATGTATGTCCCCTATAATCATACTTAGGGGATTCCACTTCATTTCTATTTTTAGTCTAATCAAGAGCACAACCAGAATGATGCTGTTTTACACGGCAGCTGGCTGGTGTTAATCTGGCAATGAGTAAGTCATCCAGGATCTCATGCTTTTACTTCCTCATTTGTGTTTGGTTAGTGGATGGATAAATAACATTACAGTGTCCCAAAGGATTGGGAAGCATTTGTGGTTTGTGATCTTCCTGCTTTATCACAATTCTCTATCCTTTCTGTCCTGCCTCCGTCAACCTCTCCTTGACTCCATGAAATTACCAGGCTGCTGACTCAACTAGACTGAAACCTTGCAAGTGAATCACTGATTGGGAAGTTTGCTGATGGACATGCCATTGCTGTTAACCACACACGGTGACATTATGTCTGGAGAGGTGTGACTTCTGCTGAAATAATCTTTAAAATCACCTTGTCCAAGGACTCTTCGAATGTTCTAATGGTTTATGAAAGAGCCATGATATCTCGTTGAGAAATGCCTTCTCTCCACCCTATCACACACAGACACCTGTTTATTTCTGCTGAATTTCTGATGGCAGAGATAACAGCACCGAGCATAGCTTAATGGCACGCTGATGTGGAGGAATAAAGCAGGCTTGGGTGTCAACTTGATGTGAGTTCAAGTCCCAGCTCCACAAATAGCCAGCTGTGGGGTCTTGGGCAAATTAACCAACCTCTCTGAGCCTCAGCTTCCTTGTCTGTTGCAGGAAGGAAAGAACTGGACAAGAGATCACCTGGAGGGTGGACAGGTGTAGAACAGTACCAGGTAGGACTCGAAGGATTCAATGAGGGGAGGTGGATAAAAATAACATAGTAGGAAATGGAGCTGAGAAACTGCTTGTTTTGGGGTGTCTGCCTGGCTCATTTGGAAGAGCAAGAAACTCTTGGTCTTAGAGTCAGGAGTTTGAGCCCCTTGTTGGGTGTAGAGATGGCTCAAATAAATAAATAAACTTAAAAAAAAAACACACACACACAAACCCTGCCTGTTTCTTTTAGTGTATCCTGGAGTGAATTGGGTTTTCTGGGACAGGCTGGGAGGGCTCCCTTTCCAGCAGAGCTGATCTACTGCTAAGAATCAGAATCTGATCCATCACATTTAATGACAAGGAGACTTGTACCATTTAAAACCCAATAAGTCAAGAATAATTTTCCTGTAAGAATAACTGTAATGTTGGGGGCTTGAGCCTCAGAGCACAAATTCTACAGCCATTGTAGTGTTGTACTCCCGCTGAACTTTTTAAAAATGTGTCTTATTCTAAATTTTTTTTAAGTTTGTTTTATTTTGAGAGAAAGAGCACACACGCGCGCACACACACGTGTGTAAGTGTGGGAGTGGCAGAGAGAGAGGGAGAGAGAAAATCCCGAGCAGGCTCCACACGGTCAGTGCACAGAGGATTCAAGGCTCAAACTCAAACTCATGAACGGTGAAATTACAACCTGAGCTGAAATCAAGAATTGGACACTTAACCAACTGAGCCACCCAGGAGCCCCTTGGTTTTTTAACCTTTATTATCGAAGTAGAGTTGACATCATCCTTTGAACTTTTTTTTTAAGATTTAATTTTTTTAGGGAATCTCTACACCCCACACGAAGCTCAAACTTACAACCTGGAGATCAAGAGTCACGTGCTCTACTGACTGATCCAGCCAGGTGCCCCTGAACAATTTGCTCTCTGTGCCGTCTCTGGTATTTTGCAAAATGCTCACACATACAGGAATAGCAAGCAAGAGCTATCACAGTGACTGTCCTTCATAGCACTTTATCTCAGCTGACCTTTCCATGGAAGTGATTACAACAATGATGCATCTTTCAGCTTCAGCACTTCCAAGACACTTGAACTCAGAAGTCCCAGGACACCCAAACAGCCCTGAGGCTGACTCAGGAGGTGTACTTCTGTTTATCCACTAAAGTGGCGCCACCCTGTGGCAACTTCATGAATAGTGTACAATCCCCTGTCCCTCCAGTTGTGCAATTAAGGGATTCTTGAATATATTTTTTTAACTTTTTAGGGGCGTCTGGGAGTCAGTTGGTTAAGCATCCAACTTCGGCTCAGGTCATGATCTTGCAGTCTGTGGGTTGGAGCCCCATGTCAGGCTCTGTACTGACAGCTCAGAGCCTGGCGCCTACTTTGGATCCTGTGTCTCCCTCTCTCTCTGCCCCTCCCCCACTTGCATTCTCCCTCTCTCTCTTTCTCTCTCTCTCTCTCTCAAAAATAAATAAATATTCATTTTTTTAATTTTAGATTTATTTTTATTTCTCAAGAGAAGTGGGGGGGAGAGTGCACACAAGCAGGGGCGTGGCAGAGGGAGAGAAAATCTTTTTTTTTTTTTTTTTAACGTTTTATTTACTTTTGAGGGACAGAGAGAGACAGAGCTTGAGCAGGGGAGGGGCAGAGAGAGAAGAAAACACAGAATCCAAAGCAGGCTCCAGGCTCCAAGCCACCAGCACAGAGCCTGATGTGGGGCTCAAACTCACAAACCTCGAGATCATGACCAGAGCTGAAGTCAGAGGCTTAACTGAGCCACCCAGGGACCCTGAAGGAGGGGGAGAATCTTAAGCAGGCTTCACACTCAGCACACAGCCAAGGGCAGGGCTCCATGTCGCAAGCCTGGGATCATGACCCCAGTAGAAATCAAGAGTCCACTGTTAACCAACTGAGCCACTCAGGCTCCTGTATTTATTAATTTTTTAATTGGTGCGTTTTGTATTTCAATGATGGGACATAACATGAGGCCTTACTCATATTTTTACATTACTGTAATTCAGATTGCATAATTAAAATTCACATAAAATGTAATTACACTATACTGGATTTACTTAAATCTTTTAACTCCACCATTTTTGAGATTTTGAGAAGTTTGCAGCTTAAGTTTCAGGAAAGCACAGTGGAAAGGCAATTATATATCATTTTGTTTTTAAGATTTTTTTTTCTTTTTTAGAGAGAGAGAGAGCATGTGTGAGCAGGGGAGAGGGGCAGAGGGAGAGAGAGAATCTGAAGCAGGCCCCACACACAATGCGGAGTCTGACCCAGGGCTCGACCCCATGACTCTGGGATCATGACCTGAGCCAAAATCAAGGGTTGGACACTCAACCGACTGAGCCACCCAGGTGCCCCTTGTTTTTTTATTTTTGAAGTATAGTTGACATCACCCTTTGAACATTTTTTTAAATATTTTTTTTTATTTTTAAGCTATCTCTATACCCATCGTGGGGCTCAAACTCATAACCTCGAGATCAAGAGTCACATGATCTACTGACCGAGCCAGACAGGCACCCCTGCAATCATATATCTTATGTTATTTACTTCCAGAAGGAGCCCCACTTTGGGTAGGATTGCACCAGGCTGCCTGGAGGAAGCCACTTCTTCCTTGCATGGATAGGAGTTATCTGTTCTTGTCCTTGGAAATTCACTCCCACTTCCTTCCTCTATTGGAGTCTTCCTAGCCTGTTTTTGCAGGGCGGCAGTGGATACCTCCAGGACCCATGTCTGCAGCCCCTGGGCAACCTCTTTTCATCCTAACCTTCTCCCTTCATAACTCAGGGTGGTACTTTTCAAACTAGGGTCTGTAGGTATATTCTGAGGCGGGGCCGGGGAGGGGGCGGTGGTCTCTGAATTCTACCAAAAGTTTCAAATGTTGTGTTTTCATTTTTGGGTCATCTGGATGCCCACCCCAGAACCAAGGGCCCCTCGTGATTTTAAAACCTGGTTTTCCATTTGGACTAGGGTCATGTTCATGGCAGATGAATCAGTATGCAGTATCATCAAAGGCAAATGTCTCACTGAAGTTCAAATAGAGAAAGATGGCAAGAGAAAGATGGTCCAATGAAATGAAGGGTTTTGCAGCTCTAATCGTCTTCCCATCCAATGTGACAGTAGGTACTAACAGTAAGGTTTATAAGTAAACCATGAAGAGCTTCCACGAAATACTATTTAAATATTTTCCTTATTATATTTTGTGGGTTTTTTATGTTTATTTATTTTTGAGAGTGAGACAGAGCCTAAGCAGGGGAAGGACAGAAAGAGAGGGAAACACAGAATCCGAAGCAGGCTCCAGACTCTGAGCCGTCAACACAGAGCCCAATGTGGGGCTTGAACTCACAGAACCGCCAGATAATGACGTAAGCTGAAGTCAGACGCTCAACCGACTGAGCCACTCAGGCGCCCCTGTTTTGTTTTTAAGTGGGTTCTCCAACCAACGTGGGACTTGAGCTCACAACCCCAAGATCAAGAGTTTCATGCTCTACCAACTGAGCCAGCCACGTGCCCCTCTATGTTATAATTTGGGGGTACATGATTAAATGGACTGGCTCATTAAAATTATGACTAGGTGGTCAAAAAGGAGTTTATTATTCATAAAAAGAATAAACAGTAATAATGTCAGTGATTCAAATAATGGTCCGTTATCCAAAACAAAGCAAAACTCAATTTGAAAATACACCTTTTCCCCCCATTAAACCACACACCAGTGATCACAGTGATTCAGTTTCAGTAAAACATCACCCGTCACTTTGATTTAATATTGTTCATTTAACAGCTATGACTTTTTGTTTGTATTTTTAAGTTTGTTTTTTTTTTTTTTTTTTTTTTTTGGTTTAAAGCTGAGGCAGCATATGAACTTTTTAAATATGGAAATTTAAGTTTTGTTTTTCCTCATTTTCATCCCTGCTTTGGAAGGGTTCAATACAATTTAAGAAGGGGGACTCCCCCTCACCTCCAAGCATTCACCCCAGTGCAAATATTTCCAAATATTTCCCTTCTCTTTCCAGTGGTAAATGCAGAATGAATTCTTCCAGCCCTCTGGGCAAGCAAAGCCAGTTTATCAAAGGGTAATGATTTAGTGTCCGGTTTTATTGGCCCGTCAGGGTCTACCAGGAAAGAAAAGAGAGTGGGGCTATTGTGCGAGGGGACTGAGAGGGAAGGGCTGCATGTGAAGCTCTATTGAGAGTCCAGGGACTGTGCTGGAATTTTCCCAGATTTCCGTAGGGAAACTCTGGATACAGACACCTCTGTGATCTGCATGCAGGACAGGGTCAGGTTCTCACCGGCGACTGCCCAGTGGGGATGGCACCCAGTGATGCCACAAGACTGTGTTCTGTCCTGGTGTGACCATGCAGTGTAGACGCCTTCTTGAAACGCTCCGGGACCC
Organism: Panthera onca; assembly: GCF_046562875.1. Taxonomy (NCBI): domain Eukaryota; kingdom Metazoa; phylum Chordata; class Mammalia; order Carnivora; family Felidae; genus Panthera; species Panthera onca. The sequence goes on from NC_138344.1 coordinate 135,376,761, forward strand.
CTGAGAGCCCCAAGTCCATCCCACAACAGGGAAGAGAGGAGGCCTCAAAGCTGCACTCATGGGAGAACGTACTCAACCTGGAGGTCCCTAACCTGGGGGGTGACCCAGTCACCAACTGGCCCTATTGGGAAAACACACTTGGAAAAGGGGCACTGTCCAGCCACTGCTGGTGCATTGTGAGGGCACCATGGAGTAGGTTCAGAGGTGCTGAAGGAACACAGAAGCTGGGAACTGACCACTGTTGCCAAGACAACGCAGACAAGAGGGTCAAGCAACAACGGGAAAGTCTTTCTCCCTGCCAGTCTTTCTTTACAGGGGCTGGATCCATTGGAAAATCAGCTGGCCAAGGATTCTGGAGTATAGTTTTCAGAGTCCCAGCAACAGAGCAGGTAGACAGGTGGGCTGGGAGCTGAGAGACACCGGGCCAGTGACCACCAAGACGTGCTTAAAGCCAAAGAGGAGTTAATATCCTGCATCTCATTCAAGACTCTTAGTTGCAAGCTAGAGAAGCTGACTTTGGCCAGTTGAAGCTGCAAAGGAATTTACCAAAGGCTTTTGGGTATCTCACAGAACTGGCTTGAGAAACGAGATTAGAAATTGGCTCAGAACCAGATCAGAAGGACACTGCTGCCATAGGGCATCTGATGCTGCCGTGGCGTGCTAGATTCTGTTACTTTCCAGGAGGGATTCCTTCTCTCTGCTTCCACCCCAAGCCTCCCTGACCCGCTGGCTTTGGGCGTGGCCATGGGATCTGCCCTGCCCATGGAATATGGCTGAAATGATGGTGTGCCCTTTCTGAGCAGCGTTCCTGCCCCACTCTCCTGCCCTCTTGCATGAGGAGAACATACTCCCTGGAGCTGTGGCTCCTCCAGCCACAGCCCTGCAAAGACATGAAGCACACTTGAACCCAACTTGCAGCCTGGAGCCCAGCCTCTGGGAGTCCAATAGAAACCAGCCCAACCACAGGTCACCAACATCCTGTCCCCAGGACTGTGAGTGAGGAACATATTTGCTGGTGGAAATCACTGAGATTTGGGGTGTATTTTTTTTTTACCATGATAGAAGCTGACAAGTGCACATGACCACCTAGAAGAATCTCTCCTCTCCTGCTTTTTTTTTTTTTTTTAGTGTGTATTATTTTTGAGAGAGAGAGAGAGTATGAGTAGGGGAGGAGCAGAGAGAGAGGGAGGGAGACACAGAATCTGAAGCAGGCTCCAGGCTCTGAGCTGTCAGCACAGAACCTGACACGGGGCTCGAACTCATAAACCATGAGATCATGACCTGAGCTGAAGTCAGACGCTTAACCGACTGAGCCACCCAGACACCCCCTGTTTTTTTTTTAATGGGCCAACTTCTTTTTTTTTCTTTAATTTTTTTCAATGTTTACTTATTTTTGGAGAGAGAGAGAGAGAGAGAGTGAGCAGAGGAGGGGCAGAGAGAGAAAGGGAGACACAGAATCCGAAACAGGCTCCAGGCTCTGAGCTGTCAGAGCAGAGCCCGATGCGGGGCTTGAACTCATGGACTGCAAGATCATGACCTGAGCCGAAGTCAGATGCCCAGCCAACTGAGCCACCCAGGCGCCCCCCCCCCCCTTTTTTTAAGTTTATTTTTGAAAGAGACAGAGACAGTGCACGTAGGGGAGGAGCAGAGAGAGAGGAAGACAGAGAATCCCAAGCAGGCTCTGTACTGTCAGCGTGGAGCCTGATGGCAGGGTTCGAACTCATGAAACTGTGAGGTCAAGACCTGAGCCAAAAACCAAGAGTCAGACGCTTAACCGTCTGAGCCACCCAAGTACCCCTTCTCCTCTCCTGCTTTTTTATGAAAAAGCTCTAGGTCCAGATACAGAATCCTATGCAGGGGTGTTTTACTGGCCAAGCCCAGGTCTCACATCTGTGTGGTACCTGACAGGGAGACGAGGAAAATGTTCACCAGGAGTTTTCATTTTCTACAAAAGAAGGTTAGCTCCATAGTTTCTGTATCTCAACTGCACACCGGGTTGAATAGTGTTCTCCACGAATTCATGGCCCCCTGGAAACTCAGAACGTGGCCTTATTTGGAATAGGACGTTTGCAATGTAAGTCGTTAGGATGAAGTCATATTGGATCAGGGTGGGCCTTAGCCCAGACACTGGTGTTTTTAAATTTTCTTCAAGTTTATTTATTTATTTTTAGAGAATGAGAGAGTGAGTGGGGGAGCAGCAGAGAGAGATGAAGAAAGAGAGAATCCCAAGCAGGCTCCCCATGGTCAGCACAGAGCCTGACATGGGGACCAAACCCACGAACCACGAGACCATGACGCAATCCGAAACCGAGAGTCAGATCCTTAACTGACTGGTCATCCAGGCACCCGAGACTGGTGTTCTCATAAGAGGAGGAAACCAAGGGGGGGCGCCTGGGTGGCTCAGTCGGCTCAGTCGGTTAAGCGGCCGACTTCCGCTCAGGCCATGATCTCGCGGTCCGTGAGGTCGAGCCCCGCGTCGGGCTCTGTGCTGACCGCTCAGAGCCTGGAGCCTGTTTCAGATTCTGTGTCTCCCTCTCTCTGACCCTCCCCCGTTCACGCTCTGTCTCTCTCTCTGTCTCAAAAATAAATAAACGTTAAAAAAAAAAAATTTAAAAAAATAAGAAGAGAAAACCAAGAAAGAGACACATAAGGCAGAAGGCCACATGATGCTGGAGGCAGAGATTGGAGTGATACGTCTATAAGCCCAGGAACCCCAAGGAGCTGGAACACCTTGCCGGCAACACCAGAAGCTGGAAGAGAAGCATGAAACCGATCCTTCCCTAGAGACTTCTGAGAGGGCATGGCCCTGCTGACACCTTGATTTTGCACTTTTATTTATTTTTATTTTTTTATTTATTAATTTTTTAATGTTTTATTTAGTTTTGAGAGAGAGAGAGAGAGAGACAGAGTGTGAGCGGGGGAGGGGCAGAGAGAGAGGGAGACACAAAATCTGAAGAAGCCTCCAGGCTCTGAGCTGTCAGCACAGAGCCCCATGCAAGGCTCAAACTCCCAGACTGTGCGATCATGACCTGATGCTTCAAGTACGATGCTTCACAAGCTGAGCCGCCCAGGCGCCCCAAGTTTGCACTTTGAGCCTCCAGAATTGTGGAATACGTTGCTGTTGTTTTCAGCCCCCCGTTTGTGGAACTTTGTGACGGTGGCTCGAGGAAACCAATACAGTGGGCAGACCCTCAAATATAAGAGGAAGGTATGGGAGCCACCTCTCTTCCTCCAGCAAAAAAGAGAAACTTCCTTTTCTCATACTTGTTTCAGTAATATTCTGAAGCAATTCAAGAGGCAGATCCTTAAACTTTCTTCTGTAACAGCGGTTTGTACGCGACTGTGAGGAAATTCACCAAGGGCAGCGAGCGTGCCCTGCAGAAGGAATTTGTTATCTGGGGTCTCCGCCTTCTCCTGGATTGTATTTGATCCAAAAATAACTGCCTGGATAGGGCTACTTAAGATCGGGGGGTGAAAAACAGATGCCTTTTCAAAAAGTCTGAATTTCAGAGTAAAAGGGCTGTGTGGGGACAAAATGTCTGGGGTGGAGTTTGGTATCGGAGCAAGACCTAGCTGATTCCGTTAGACTTGTTAGTTGCCCTCACACGTCTTTCTATTGAGGAATAGTGCGCTCCATTAGACTCTCAAAGCCATTTTGGAGCACTGTAGGGAATATAAAAAAATTTTTTTTGAGAGAGAGACACACAGAGACAGAGACAGAGAGAGAATCTTAAGCAGGCTCCACACTCAGCACAGAGCCAGACATAGGGCTTGATCCCATGCCCCTGGGATCATGATGTGAGCCAAAATTAAGAGTCAGTCGCTCAACCAACTGAGCCACCCAACTTTAGTGTCTTCTTAAAGTTGGAGATTCAACTAGGCAATGGCATGAGGAAAAGGGAGGGAGCCGCTTTAGCTAAGAGACTCTAGAGACACCAAGAGTCGCGTGTGGTCCTTGTTTGGATCCGATCCCGGTTCCCATCAACCGTGAGAAGATATTTTTGAGGTAATCAGAGAAAATTGAAAATGAACTGGATATTAGATGATCAAGTCATTACTTACAATTTTATCAGATGTGATATTGGCATTATAAGAAAAGGGAGATTTTTAAAAGAGGTACAAAGTATGTAAAGACAAAAATGCCATAACGTTTGGGATATGCTTTGAAAAACATGGTTAACAGTGGACTTGAATTTCAACCATTGCATTTAGGTAAGAGGCGTGATTTCTAGCGTTTCGTTGTCCTACCCTTAGTATGAGACTATTTTTGAAAACAAGCAAATAAATATTGTAACAAATGGAAGAAGTAATAAAGCTATTTGTAAAAATATTTAAAACCAGTGGAGAGACATGTGGTTACACACTGTATATTAAACACATATGTTAATATTTATTTCCACTTGAAACTCATCCAAAATGACAGTCAAGGACCAAAACAAGTGTAAGCCTCCCAGAACAAGGAGGCGGGTTACATCCACTGCCAAGAAGTATGCTCAGTCCACTCAGGAAGACTGGGAGCTTATAAACAGCAGACCTTTATTCCTTACAGTGTGGAAGCTCAAAGTCCAAGATCAGAGAGCCAGCATGGCTGGGTGAGGGCTTCTGCATCGCAGAATTCTCGCCTTGTCCTCACAGGGCGGAAGGTCTCGGGGTCTCTTTTCCAGGGGACTAAGCCCATTCACGAGACTCCACCCTCGTGACCCAGCCATCTCCCCAAAGTCCCACCTCCTAATACCATCACCTCTGGGGGTTAGGATGTCAACACGTAACACTTTGGGAGCCACACACATTCAGACCATAGCAAGATGTCAACACCTTTTTGGAACGTGGAGAAGTCTGGGCGTTCCTGGTTTTATCGTGCTCACACGGGGCTCAAATTCACAAGCCGTGAGATCATTACCTGAGCGAAACCAAGAGCCAGACTCCTTTTTTTAAAATTAATTAGTTAATTAATTAATTAATTTTTAAATTTACATCCAATTTACTTAGTGTATACTGCAATAATGATCTCATTATTCCAGTGATTCATTCCCTACGTGTAACACCCAGTACTCATTCCGAGAAGTGTCTTCCTTAATGCCCCTTGCCCATTTAGCCCATCCCCCCTCCCACACACCCCTTCAGCAACCCTCAGTTTGTTCTCTGTATTTAAGAATCTCTTACATTTTGTCCTTCTCTGTTCATGTGTTTTGTATCTTAAATTCCTCACATGAGTGAAGTCATATGATATTTGTCTTTCTCTGACTAATTTCACTCAGCATAATACACTCCAGTTCCATCCACGTAGTTGCAAATGGCAACATTTCATTCTTTTTGATTGCTGAGTAATACTCCATTGTATGTAGATACCACATCTTCTTTATGCATTCATCCATCGATGGACATTTGGGCTCTTTCCACACTTTGGCTATTGTCGATAGTTCTGCTACAAACACTGGGGTGCCTGTGTCCCTTTGAAACAGCACCCCTGTATCCCTTGGATAAATACCTAGTAGTGCAATTGCTGGGTTGTAGACCAAGAGTCAGACTCTTAACCTACTGAGCCACCCAGGCACCCCATCTCACAATATTTCTAACGTTTTCATTATTATCATATTTGTTTTGGTGGTCTGTGATCAGTGATTATGATTCACTGAAAGTTTAGATGATGGTTAGCATTTTGTAGCAATAAAGTACTTTTAAGTTAAAGGATATACTTTTTTTTAGTCACGATGCAATTGCACACTTAATAGACTACAGTATCATGTAAACGCAACTTTTAAAAAAATGCTTATTTGTTTATTTTGAGAGGGAGAGCACAGCAAGTGAGGGAGGGGCAGACAGAGAGGGAGAGAGAGAATCCCAAGCAGGCTCCGTGATGCCAGCGCAGAGCCCGAGGTAGGACTCCATCCCACAAACCGTGAGATTGTGACCTGAGCTGAGATCAAGAGTCGGACACTTAACCAAGTGAGCCACCCAGGCACCCTGTAAATGTAACTGTTATAGGCACTGGGAAACCAAAAAGTTCATTTGGCTCACTTTAGTGCAATTTTCACTTTGTTGCAGTGGTCTGGAACCGAACCCACAATATCTCTGACTATGCCTGTCTTGAGGGAATAGTACTGACCTAGTAGAGCAGAGGAAGCTACACCATAAGGCCCTGCAGAGGGGACCCAGTGAGAGCAAATTCTGGGGTACCTGGGTGGTTCAGTCAGTTAAGTGTCTGACTCTAGGTCAGATCATGATCTCGTGGTTCATGGGTTTGAGCCCTGAATTGGGCTCTGTGCTGTCAGCACAGAGCTTGCTTTGGATCCTCTGTCTCCCTCCCTCTGTTCCTCCCCTGCTCATGCTCTCTCTTGCTCTCTCTCTCTGTCTCTCAAAAACAAGCACAAAAGAAAGAAAGAAAGAAAGAAAGAAAGAAAGAAACAAACAAACAAACAAAGAAACAAAGAAAGCAAAAGGCCTAGGGTGGCTCAGTTGGTTGAGTGACTGACTTCTAATTTCAGCTCAGGGCATGGTCCCAGGGTTGTGGGATTGGGCTCTGCACTGAGTGTGGAGTCTGCTTGAGATGCTTGTTCTCTCTCTCTCTCTCAAATAAATAAACATTAAAAAAAAAAAAAAAAAAACGAAAGCAAATATTCACCCCTCAGGGACCTTCCAAAATGTACTCCTTATTAAAAGAAGCAGAGGGGATTTGACATAGACATGGAAGAGAAGGCCATGTGAATGGTAAGTTGCCGTAGTGGCCACAGGGAGCTACTCAGAGTTTGCCAGATATAAGGAATGTGTCAGATAGAAGGTGCTGTAAGACACCTGGAGCCCCATTCTACCCTGTGCTGCTCCCTTGGCAGGAGATGGGAGATTTATTCTCTGGATGAGTTTAATTTGAACCTGAGATGCTCCTGACCCAGGGACGCCAGACACAGTGTGGGGTGCAGGGGAGGCTCCTGACCGAAAACCAGGAGACTGACAAGGGTCTGCATTCCCAACAGGGAGACCCAGGGCCTCTGTTTCCCACCTGGCCCCCGAAAGTAAGTAGTCAGGCGATACCCCTTTGGGCAGGAGAGAAACGATTGTTCCCTGGAGAAACCGAACAGCCTGAGAGAGAAGACCGTCAGCTACTGACATTCGGGGGTCCCCCAGCCAAAAAGCTGACCTGCTATCCCACCACCAGTCACATCTACGAAAACAGCACTTACGATCAGCTATTTATTTATTTATTTATTTATTTAAAATTGTTTACTCTTTATTTTTGAGAGAGAGACAGAGAGACAGAGCATGAGCAGGGGAGGGGCAGAGAGAGGGAGACACAGAACTCAAAGCAGGCTCCAGGCTCTGAGTGGTCAGCACAGAGCCTGACGCGGGGCTCGAACTCACGGACGGCGAGATCATGACCTGAGCCGAAGCGGACGCCCAATCGACCGAGCTACCCAGGTGCCCCAGGATCAGCTATTTAGAGGAGAATTGACCGACAGCTGAGGAGCACGATGCATTTGAGAATACACCACACATTCTCTCAGACTCATTAGAAAAAAGCTTCCAACACGGAAGGGAGAAGAAAATAGAAAAAAGAAACTTGGATGCAGGGCTACCCACAGACGGGACATAAATGTCATGAGATGCAGCCCCCTGAGCGTTGCTACCAAGTGAGAGGCTCAGGACAGCTGTTCCTTTTGCCTTACCCAAGGGATGGATCTACTTGAGGAAACAATAACACGGTAGGGAAGACTAGAAAACTAAAAAATAAACTAAAAAGCCAGCAACAGCAACCACCAAACTGGAATAAATGTGCCAAGAGCAGGAATAAAGGGCAATCAGCCCCTGAGACGGAATGCATTTTCCAGTGATCTGTCTATCCCATTTTACATGTCCTTCTCACGGTGGCACTGACCTGGAATCTCTACTCTTATTAAATCTGGGTTGGGAGAGGCCATGCGACTGCCCAACCAGTAACCCAGGGAATCCAGCACAGATGATGCTGTATGGCTTCTGGGGCTAGGTCATAAAAGGGATACAGCTCCTGCCTGACTCTTGGGACATTTGCCCATGAACCCAACCACCATGTGGCAAGGAAGCCTAGGCTACAAGGAAAGGCCTGGCAGACAGCATCCCCAGGTAGGCCCTGGGCCGACACCACCGTCTGTGGCCAAATGAGTGCCAAGACTTCAGAGGCTTCTAGCCCCTGCCTTAGGGTCTTCTAGCTGAGGCTCCAGATGTCATGCAATAGCCCCACTAAGCCCTGTCTGAATTCCTGACCCAAAGAAACCATGAGAGATAATAAGCCATTAAATGAATACACATGGAATGATCACACAGTAGGAACAAGCGTGAGGAAAGTAGTGCTGTAAGTGAATGGAAAACTCACCACAGGGGTGCGTGGGTGGATCAGTGGGTTAAGCGTCTGACTCTTGATTTCAGCTCAGGTCTGGATCTCAGGGTCCTGAGTGTGAGCCCCCATGTTGGGCTCCACTCTGGGCTCCATGTTGGGCATGGAGCCTACTTAAAAAAAAGAAAAAGGGGGCGCCTGGGTGGCTCAGTCGGTTAAGCGGCCGACTTCGGCTCAGGTCATGATCTCGCGGTCCGTGAGTTCGAGCCCCGCGTCGGGCTCTGTGCTGACCGCTCAGAGCCTGGAGCCTGTTTCAGATTCTGTGTCTCCCTCTCTCTCTGCCCCTCCCCCGTTCATGCTCTGTCTCTCTCTGTCTCAAAAATAAATAAACGTTAAAAAAAAAATTAAAAAATTAAAAAAAAGAAAAGAAAAGGCACCACAAAGCCTGGACGAGGTTGCTGGGGCCGTGGACTTCTTGCTCTGGCTTTGATCCCATCTCATGCTCACCTTGTGCAAGTGTGATTCACTGATTAGCCTGGGTCTAGGCCACCCATCCATGCCCTAAACTGTGGCTGAGCCATGGGAGAGGGAATCTGCGAGTAAAACCCACACCAGATCCTGAAGAAAGAGAGAGAGAGAGAGAGAGCATGAGCAGGGAAGGGGCAGAGGATTCAGAGCGTGTTCTATGCTGACAGCAGAGAGCCTGATACGGCGCTTGAACCCAAGAGCCATGAGATCGTGACCTGAGCCAAAGTCAGAAGCGTCACCGACTGAGCCACTCAGGCGCCCCTATTTATTTATTTATTTATTTACTCACTCACTCACTTACTTACTCATTTACTTATTTAAGTGATCTCCTACACTCAACATGGGGCTTGAACTCACAACCCCAAGAGCAAAAGTCACTAGCTCTTCCAACGGAGCCAGCCAGGCCCTCCAAATATGCACATTTCTTTAGTTGTGCTGGTCTCCGTTAAACCCAAATGGGGATCAGGCACTTAGAGACAAAACTTGTCTTCTGAGTGACCCAGGCGAGGTCATTCTGCAGGACTGAGATGAATGCCCTCCAGCTGGCTAGAACTGGTACATCTGCTCCCTCTGGTGAAGCTGCCTCCCCCCTGCTTTGCCTAATCATTATAAATCACTAATACAAAATAAGAGAATATTGTGTTTGCCTCTTGAAATTTATCTCATGATTTTTTTTTTTTTTAGTTAAGAATCTGTACACATTACACTGATGGGAAGTATTCACTGGAGAAAAGCAGGAACCCCATTTTTTTAAAGGGTAAAATTTCCCATGATTCAGTCCCCGAAAGAGAACTACTGTTTTGCATTCGCATACCAAGAAATATCCTCCTATTAGGCTGAACCATATGAAATTACCACAATTTAACCAGTTTTGACCCACGAAAACAGCCATCATTCCATCCAACACAATTTTGTTTTAATGGCTGCAGAGAATATACTACCCTTTGGACATGGGATAGTCTACTCAACCTGTCACTTGTTTTGGGCATTTATATAATTTCTAGCTTTTCACAATGATACAAAAAAATTACAAGGGAAAACTTAGCCCACTCTTTGTGGACATCCTGTCTTAGTTTCTTAGGGGCCATTTCTATAAATTAGATAAAAGGAACATTTTAAAAGCTTCTGTTGCAGGGGCACCTGAGTGGCTCAGTTGGTTAAAGGTCCGACTTTGGCTCAGGTCAGAATCTGCTTGTGGGTTCGAGCCCCATACTCTCTGTGCTGAGCTGTCAGCACAGAGCCTGGACTCTGCTTCGGATTCTGTGTCTTCCTCTCTCTCTCTCTCTCTCTCTCTCTCTCTTTCTCTCTCCCCCTCCCCCACTCGAGCTCTGTCTCTGTCTCTCTCTCAAAATAAACATTGAAAATTTTTTAAAAAGCTTCTCTTGTCTATTAGAGGTATAGTTTCTGAGAAGCCAGAAGCTGCTTGGTACGAGGTAAATCTCCCCGCTGCCGGGAGGATGGGAGTGTCAGGGGCCCTGCGGGTTATTGCTTCTCCTAAAAGGCCACTCAAAAGGGAGAGAGGCGAGATCAGAAGGGAGTTGGAAACTGAGATGCAGCCGGACATTTACTGCTTGGTGTAGAGAGAGTTTGCAGGGGTAGTTATGCCTGTGCTCTAAAAAGCTGAACATACGTGCTGGTTGTAAAACCCAAGAGGGCCCATGGCGGCCTTGGAGTGGACAAAGAAGCCTCCTGTGTTTGTTGCTGTGATACACGAGCGAGTTAGTGACAGGGAAGGTAATGGAGGCTTTTTTTTCTTCCAGCCTGGATCTCTGTAGAGGAATTCTATCATTTAAAGGGAAAATATAAAGTAGAAGGTAACAAAAGCACAAGCTTGTTCTCTGCATTTGTAAAGAAAAGTAACAATAGCTGCCAGAGGCAGCCTTTAGGTTGACCCCCAGGGTTCTCACCTCCTGGAATTCACACCCTTGTGTCATTTCCTCCCCTTGAGTGGCGCTGGGATTGTGAGTTTGCTTCTAGTGGATAGAATAGGCCGGAAGTGATGGGGTGTCACTTTGGAGATGAGACTCTAAAAAGACTGTGGCTTCCATCTTGGGATATTCTCTCACTCCCTCTTGGACGGCTTGCTTCAGGCAGAAATCAGCTGCTGCGTCATGAGGCAGCTCTGTGGAGAGGCCCCCACGGGTGGGCTGGGAAGTTCTTCCAAGAGATGGCCACGGCCTTGGCCAACACCTCTGTTGCAGTCTGCAAAGGGAGCCGGGCCCTCCCTGTTCAGTTGCCCCCAGACTCTCGATCCACAGACACTTCGAAATAACAACTGTTTTCAGGCACAGGGTTTCGGGGTAGGTTTTGTGCAGCAGTAGGGAGCACTTACAGTGGCTGCTTCCCCGTACTTGCCATGTGGCAGATACAGTCCCTGGCACTTTACAGGATTATTTCATCTGGTCTACACAATGACGCTGTAAGTGCCATTCTTACCCTCGTTTTCATTTGGACAAACTGAGGCCCCCGAAGGGTAAATAAACCCACCCAGAGTCACAGAGCTAGGAAATAGTGAAGCTGGCATGCGGACTGAGGCGTTCTGGAGTCAGAGCCCTGCTCACATAAATAAAGGTTTAAAAACAGCTGCTCATATTCCACTGGCTATAATCGCATTATTTGCCCACGCCTAAAACAAGCAGTCTGGCAAAGGGCATGGGCTCATCTTTAATCAAAATTTACCACCCCCGCAGCGGGGGCTATGGAACAGCTGGGTTTCCCCTGAAATTATGGTTCTGCGAAATGGGTGAACAATCTGGCTTAGACACAAAGGAGGAAAAGGACTAATGGTGGCTGGGCAGTAGCTAATAGTGCTGTCTCTTCTGCAGCAAACATTGGGTTGTATTTATTATTATTATTATTTATTTTTGGAGGGAAACAGCAGGAAGTGGTGATGGATTAGATTCGGGTTATATGGCCCGAAACTGGCTCACCGGTGATTATATTCATGCACCACTCTTGACAAGGTGGTAGTTTGGTTCAGAGCCAAGATACTCTTGGAGGCTGTCTAGCATAGCGGTACTGGCTCTGGAACCAGAGATCTTGGTAGTTTTCAGCTGTGTGGCTCCAGACAAACCACTTTACCCATCCAAAGGTCTGTTTCCTCGTTTGAAATTAGGGATCGTAATCAACCCACAAGGACTGTGGTCAGAATTAAATGAGGTAACATGTGTAAAGCATTTAGCACCATGCTTGGCACAGAGGAAGAGCTTAACAAGATTGCCATGATTATTTTTATATATAATAAGGCACATCAGGGCCTTACTAGTTAGTTGTGAAATATTGCCTTCCAAGTGTGAGACACCATGTTGGGCTTATATGGGATATAACATCCCTTGATATCAAGAGGAACATAGAATTTAGTTGCGGAGCTAGAAAGCACACTCGTCCAAAGATATTCCGATAATATTTGGGAACACATGTTAAGTGACCTATGTTAGGCATATTAAGAATTTAGAGTCAGTTTTTAAATTAAGGATATCCAAATAAAGGTAACTAGGATATCTTTTGAGTCATACAGTTTTAGAGCTAAAAGAGACCATAGATTTTGGAGGTTAGTAAACCAAGAGGAATTTAATTCAAATTCCAAGAGGAATTTAATGCCTTTCCTTGCAGGTCATAGAGCAAGCCAGAAGGAGGCTCAGATCGGGTTCAAGTTGGGGCTCTGCCACTAACTAGCTGTACGTTCTTGAGCAAGCCACTTATCTCTGGCCTCACTCACTTCATTGGCAAATTCTATCATTTTAGATGCCAGCCTTCTCCTCCTCCCCCTCCTCCACTTCCTCCTCCCTCAAGATTTTAGTTTTAAGTAATCTTTATATCCAACGTGAGACTCGAACTCACAACCCTGAGATCAAGAGTCGCATGCTCCACCAACTGAGCCAGCCAGGTGCTGCTTAGAACCCCGCCTTCTGACCCACTCTCAGAATGATGACTGAGAGCCTTACCACCCTACTGGACGCTGAATTATTTAATATATCGGTCCAGTTTATATGGTAATCCATGTGTACATAAGAAAATTAACATCTCTAAAAGCAGAGTTAGGCTTGTTGGTAGCATAAGCAGGATAGTATTTGGGAAACCCACCACAGCTAAAGAGTACCTTAGACCTACATGTCATACTCCTTAAAATAAGAGAATTTCTGAAGTTGAATTCTAAAACCATCTAGTTTCCAATTTTAGGAAATGTTCTGGCTGGAAGTGAAATGCAATCATTAAGGATGTTCTCACTTACATAGATTAGTCCATTTGCCTAGGCCAGGCCTCTCTGACAAGCTAATTAGAAGATTCTAGAAGTGTCAGGGACTAGAGAGGAAGTCACTGGCCCAGACTGAGCATTTAAATATTTTTCCACATAAGGGCTTGAGAAATTTTCCAGTCTTTGACGGGGGCAAGTATGACACCACTTATATAAGACATAATCCCTTTCTGCTTGGCCTGGACGCACACTACTCTTAGTACCTACTGCCACCTGGTGGTGTTTAGATGAATAACCGTCTTTAGGCAGGGTGGGCACTCCAGTTATTCACTCCTTAGTGACTTATTTCACTGGTTGGCATGCCAGGTCGTTTGTTATTTACTTGTGCATGTATGTATGCAAGTATCTGTGTATGTATTTCAGTGAATATTTTATTTATTTTTGTTTGTTCATTTATTTACATAATCTCTACACCCATCATGGAGCTCGAACTCACGACCTAGAGATCAAGAGTCGCATGCTCTGAGCCAGCTGGGCGCCCCTCGATGAACATTTTATTTTAGAATAGTTTAGATTTACAGAAAAATTACAAAGATAGTACGGAGAGTTCCTATACACATACACACCTACTTTTCCCTTATCGTTAACACCTTATCTTACCATGGTACATTTGTCGCCTCCAAGAAACCGACATTGATATATTACTATTAACTAAACTCCAGATTATTTCAGATTTTACTTTTCCACTAAAGTCCTTTTTATCTGTTCCAAAAGCCCTTCCAGTATATCATGTTCCATTTAGCTACCAAGGTTCCTTAGTCTCCTCTGGTCTGTGACAATTTCTCTTTCTTTGTTTTTCATGCTCTTGACAGTTTTGAAGAGTGTAGAATACCCTTCAATTTTAGTTTGTTGGTATTTTTCTCATTAGACCAAATTGTGCATTCTCTGATGTTAACCTTGATGTTAATTAGCTGTTAGTTAATTAGTTAATTAGATGTTAACTAGAACTTGCCAGTTTTCTCCACTGAAAAGTTACTATTTCTCCCTTTCCATACCCCATTCCCAAATTCAGGCCATACTTAAGGGGGAGAAGGGAATAAATTCCACCTCCTGAAGGGGGAGTATCCACATAAATGATTTGAAATTGAATGAAGGAAAATTTGACTCTTCTCCCGCATGTACTTATTCAGTCGTGTATTTATATCAGCATGAACTTGTGGATATTTATTTTATACTTTGGGTAATAACCCAATGCTGTGCTATTCGTTTTGTTCAAATTGTAGCTTTCACCAGTGGGAGCTCTTTCAGGCTGGTTCCTGTTGTCCTTCTGACATTCTGCCTTCCTTTTTTTTGAGCACTTCCTTTGCGTATTTATTTTTCATTTAAAAAACACTTTTGGGGCGCCTGGGTGGCTCAGTCAGTTGGGCGTCCGACTTCAGCTCAGGTCACGATCTCACGGTCCGTGAGTTCGAGCCCTGCGTCGGGCTCTGGGCTGATGGCTCAGAGCCTAGAGCCTGCTTCCAGTTCTGTGTCTCCCTCTCTCTCTGCCCCTCCCCCGTTCATGCTCTGTCTCTCTGTCTCAAAAATAAATAAACGTTAAAAAAAAATTAAAAAAAAAAACAACACTTTTAGGGGCACCCGATATTGGGGTCATGAGTTCAAGCCTCACATTGGGCGTAGAACTTACTTTAAAAAAACACTTTTCGGGGTCCCTGGGTGGCTCAGTTGGTTGAGCATCCCACTTTGGCTCAGGTCATGAGTTCGAGCCCCACATTGGGCTCCATGCTGACAGCTCAGAGGCTGGAATCTGCTTCAGATCCTGTGTCTCCCTCTCTCTTTCTGTCCTTCCCCCACTTGTGCTCTCTCTCTCAAAAATAAGTAAATAAACATTAAGAAAAAACACTTTTAGGAAGCAAAAGAAAATGAAATTACCTTTACAATTCCATCATCCCAATACAACTAGTTAGCTTTTTAGTGTTTTTTTTTTTTGTCGTTCACGTTTTTGAAACATAGCTTTAAAAAATTTTTTTTAAAAGTTTATTTACTTTGAGAGGGACAGATACAGCGTGAGCAGGGGAGGGGCAGAGAGAGAGGGAGAGGGAGAGAATCCCAAGCAGTCTCTGTGCTTCCAGTGTAGAGCCAGATGCGGGGCTTGAACTCATGAAACTGTGAGATCATGACCTGAGCTGAAACCGAGTTAGATGCTCAACTGACTGAACCACCCAAGGGCCCAGAAACAGCTTTTAAAGAATATATTTTTACTACTTCACATGATTTCATAAACATGCCTGCCATTTTTGATAATTATGTAGTGTTTACCAGATGCAGAAGTCAGAATACCTTAAGAAAAGTTCTCTGGAGTCAGACTATGTGCCCTTGCTCCTGGCACTGAATCTGAGCCTGAAGCCTCTCATTTATAAAACAGGGAAATGATGGTCTGTTCTACAGATTTCTGTGAGATTTTAACCAGGCATCATAGGCCAAGACTCTGGAAATAGATGGCCTGAGTGTAAAGCCTGACTCTGCCACTTATTAGCTGGGAAAACCTGGGCAAGTTACCTAACCTCTCTGTGCCTCGGTTTCATCTGTAAAATGGGGAAAGCAAACAGCCTTGCCTCTCAGTATTGTTGGACTAAATGTGTGCGGCAGTGCCCACGGCAAGTGTTTGATGTCAGCTGTTATTATTAACCCTGGGTAGACCTCCATGGCAGGCATTATAACCTAAATTTAACTATATAGTCCAACCGCCCATCTCAGTGCCTTATATACAGGAGGGGTACAGTGAATACTAACACCTGTGTGTGAGCACAGTGTCTGTTTATCAGCAAATTGCAGGTGCCACTCCCCAGGACTAAGGTAACAAAGCACCTTACAAACAAGATCAGAATTGTACCTTTGAATTTATCTAGTCTATGCCATCTAGCATTTAGCTTCTTGTTTCTCGCCTTAATTGACAAGTAAAAATTATATATATATATATATATATATATATATACATACATATATATATATATATATATATATATATATATATATATATGGTGTATAATGTGATGGTTTGATCTGTATTTAGCTTCCCATGGTGGGAGGACTTGATAAAGAATGAAACCAGGACATTGAGTCTTTTTTTTTTTTATGTTTATTTATTTATTTTGAGAGAGAGGATGCACAAACATGCAAGTGAGGGAGGGGAAGAGAGAGGGAAAGAGAGAATCCCAAGTAGGCTCCACGTGGTCAGCTCGGAGCCTGACGCAGGGCTCGATCTCACCAACTGTGCGATCACGACCTGAGCCGAAATCAACAGCCACCCAGGTGTCCCATGATGACATTAACGCAAACATTTTACTACGCCCTTGAATCTAAACCGATGATGTAAATCCCAAAATTCTTGGGCTAGTTTTACTAAAGAGGAAGACTTTTTTTTTCTTTAAAGTAGGCTCCACACTCGGCATAGAGCTAGAACTCACGACCCTGAGATCCAGACCTGAGCAGAGATCAGAGTCAGACACTCAACTGACTGAGCCACCCAGCTACCTCTTAAAGAGGAAGACTTTTCTCCTACTTTTCAAACTTTCTTCATGCTGTGATTTTTTTGTTTTTTTAGGAACCAAATCACTAACCCATGCCCACCCACCTGGCTGCCCCTAGGACTTACAGGTTCTCATACTCCCTACTTCTAATAATGTCTCGTTTGCAGTAATGATTCGGAACAACGTACTCTACATAATGCATAGAAGACATTTATGAAATGGGGTTAACATCTGCCGTGTTTCCCTTGTGAGGCTGTTGGGTGCAGACACCCTTATGATTGCTTCTCTTTCTGGCAACAGAAAGAATATGGGCCGTGCCGTAGGGCAGAGGATAGAATTCTGGCCCCGCCACTTACTAGTTGTTTCGCCTTGGGCAAGCATTTTTTAACCTTTCTGTGCCCATTTCTACAAGCGAGAAGCTGAGTTTTCCTATACTGCAGGATTTTTAAGATTACATGAGAAAGCATATGGGAAAGCTTTAATTTCATCCAGTCTGTCATGGACAAGCACACAACCTTCATCTCTTTCCTTTCACTCCCCAAATTCGACATACGGATGCATTGGTTTCCACTGATGCACTAATTTGTGTGTGATCTTGTTCATTCCACTGTGCATCAATACAAGGTCCCCTGGCAATCTCACTTAGAAAACTACTCCCTACCCCTTGGCACTAAGAGGAAAATATCCAAGGGAGTAAGATTGTGTTAACCCTGGTGTTTTTCAGATTTATGCTTTTGGAACCCTTTTTTTGTTTATTTATTTTTGAGAGAGAGAGAGAGAGACAGAGACAGAGCACGAGCGGGGGAGGGGCAGAGAGAGAGGGAGACATGGAATCTGAAGCAGGCTCCAGGCTCTGAGCTGTCAGCACAGAGCCCGACGCGGGGCTTGAACTCACCTGAGTCGAAGTCAGACGCTTAACCGACTGAGCCACCCAGGCGTCCCGTGCATCTCCTACTTCTTTTTTGTTTTTTTTTAAATGTTTGTTTATTTTTAAGAGAGAAAGAGAGACAGAGCACAAGCAGGTGAGGGGCAGAGAGAGAGAGGGAGACAGAATCCGAAGCAGGCTCCAGGCTCTGAGCTGTCAGCACAGAGCCCACGGTGGGGCCCAAACTCATGAACTGTGAGAACATGACCTAAGCTGAAGTTGGACACTCAATCTACTGAGCCACCCAGGCGCCCAAGATTCATTCATTCATTCATTCATTAATTCATTTAGAGACAGACAGAGACAGAGCACAAGCGGGGGATGGGCAGAGAGAGGAGACACAGAATCTGAAGCAGGCTCCAGGCTCCGAGCTGTCAGCACAGAGCCTGAAGCAGGGCTTGAACTCAAGAGAGCTGTGAGATCATCACCGGAGCAGAAGATGGATGCTTATCGGATGGAGCCACCCAGGCGGGGCTGGAACCGTATGTTCAGATGAAATCTCTCTTGGAATCTTGATATAAATAAAACAGATTTTTTTAAAAAAGGTCATTTTATCAGCATTCCTTTATTTTAGAAGTTCACACAGGTCATCTTATAACACCTATTAAAATGGCATTCGGCACGGATGTTCTGATGACACATATCAGGAACCTGGGGTTCGAGGGAACAGCTGACAAACTTATCAACCTCAGCATTTGATTCCGCCTCTTGTTCTGATTGCACAGAATCAGTAAAATTGTGATTCAAACAGAAAATACCTTAGCATCTTAACCACTGCTCATATCTTCATAATAGACAACACAAATCTAAAATCTATAATAATCACATCCAACATGCTATCTTTGCACCTGTTACCACAGAAGCTGACATCTCAACGGTCAGCACATGCAACTGAGCCTTGCCTGTCCTCTCGGAGCACCATACGTATGCGGTGCCAGACCCTCTGCACAATTTTATATGGCAAATTCACAGGGGTAAATTTAAATACATAAATACTAGTGCAGAACTACATCCTTCCTAGTCTATGACACACTTAGGAAACATTAACAGAAGGGCCTCCTCCTCCTCAGCTGCCTCTTCATCCTTTATCAGTGCCAGTAATTCCAAAAAGCCAGGGGCGGGGCCGTCCTTTGGCACGGGAAGCTTCCTGCGAAGCGTTCTGTGGATTGCTCCGGCAAAGATTTGGTCTAGGCGGGCCTGATTCACAACATCTTTCTCGATTGCTCCTCTCTCTACCAGCTTCTGTAATAAAGGCTCCAACCTTAACACGTAAGCGGACAGTTTTTCTTCATCCTTCTGATAAGTGGTCAGATATCTGACCTGCAATTCCCTAGGATTGTCGATAACCCCAAAAACCTGCTCAAGGGCCCGCAGGCATTCAGCGACTGTAATGGAAGGATTGTTTATCTTAAGGACTCGAATAACATCAAATCCTGGGCCTCTAAGGCTCTCTAGCAATCGCCTTCTTTTCTCTGCATCTGACACCTGCCATGTCTTCATCATCTGAGTGGTATGAAACAGCCAAGATTCAAATTCTTCTTCTCCTGGTTCTGGAGGATCGCTGCCTGAGAACACTCTCAGCTTTTTGTATTTCAGGTATTGCAGGGCAGGCTGAAGAGCCTCATCTAATGCCTGTGCCAACACAGGGGCCTGTATTTCTGGGATCCTGTCCTGGTCTAGGTCGGAACGGTCGTTTCCATATCCAAGAGCTCTGGTCAACTCACCCAGTGTTGTACCCTCTCCCTCTAAGAATTCGTTTAATCTGCTTAAAAATTCATTATCCGGGTCCGGAGGCTTAAAGATCACTCTCCAGACACCCCCTTTTCCAGGGATCTCCTTAGGGACCAGAGCATGACTAGTCTCCTCGGTTAGCCCTACTAAGGCTACATTCCAGTTCTCCACCCGCCGGAACATCCTCCCCAGCAGTGAGTACTCGCCCAAGGGCGCTAAACCAGCCCGCAGAGCCTCCTCGATTTCCGCCACAGTGCAGGTCGGGGGGATGCCGGCAATCAACAGCGCCTTCCGAGGGTTCACATCCATCCCCCTGCACCAGTCTTCTAAAAGTCTCAGCGTCATGGTGCTCAAAACAACGGATTTAAATTCTAATTTGGCCGGGGTACTGATGCCCCCGCAATTCACGGCGTTTCTCTGCGGCACCCCAGGTAAGTGCCGTCAACGTCCCGACCGGCGGCCTGCGAGGACAAAGCAGTCAGGTTAGCTGCAGGTGTCAGTGACCCCGGCCCCGAGAGGCCCCGCACCGGTCCCACTGCAACAGGCGGCCGTCTCACCCTCTCTGCGGCCGCGGGCGCCCCTCGCCGCTATCCTCCGCCAGGCGCGACCGGGGTACGGCGGTCCGCCCCGTAGCCGCGCTGCTGTCCGCGGTGAGCCACCGGGGACCGGGCCGAGGAGCTCCGGAGTCGCCCGGCCCAGACGGCCGCCCCCGGAAAGGGATGCGCCCCGACCCCCGGGGTCGCAGCTGCGGTCCCCGGTCCCGGCGCGCGGGGAGGCGGCGCGGCGTCACGACGGGGAGGAGCGCGCGCCCTTCCGGCCCGAGCCGGAAGTCCCGACCGTGGTAGCATCCGGGACGGCGGGCGGGCGGGCCAAACGGGACAGGAAGGTGAGATCCGGGAGCTGCTCGTTCCTGCAGGCTCGGCCGGTGGCCGCTGTCCGGCGCTGGGTTCCCGGCGCGGCGAGGCGGAGAGGCCCGGGCCCGGCGCCGCCCTCGCAGCCCTTGGTCGCGGCCGCCGGCGCTGCACCGCGGCGGGGGGCGGGGCCGGCTGCCGGGGAGGCCCGGGGGGCTGGGGAGCCTCCCGGCCCGGCCGGGTGACACGGGCTGGGGCTCCGGCCGCAGCCACAGTGGCCCGGCCGCCGCGTGACTGGCCGCAGTCACGCTGTGCTTAATCACAATTAGCTTGTGCTCCGGGCTGGCCGCGCTCCCATTTCTCCCAGCCGGTGACCCCGGGGATTTCTCTTATGGTGGCTTTCTCTGAAATGCCAAAACCACCCGATTATTCAGAACTGAGTGACTCTTTAACGCTTGCCGTGGGAACAGGAAGATTTTCGGGACCATTGTAAGTGTTTAAGAGTTACTGTCTTAACTTGGGGGCTCCGACATTGGTTTGACTTGGAGAATCGAATGTTCACGTAAAACATTACTGAAACAGTACTGTTTAAGCCAGAAAGTATTTGAACTATAAAAGTGAAGTGTTCCGTAGGAAACCAGTTTAATTCCACTTTCTCAAGGGAAGTTGTGCTGGACCCGTTTCAGCCGGAATATAGTGATTTGATTTTTTTCTGTGGGAGTCACATAAAAAGCACTCTCAATATGCAGTGAAACCTTACTTCTTCGTAATTATTACATAAAAGAAGCTGTGAGTTGTTTACGTTTCTTGGAAAATGTAAATCTAATGATTTTGAACTTTAAATGCATTAATGGAATAGTTGCCATGACCGCCTTACTAGACCCTAATTTGTAATTTTTTTTTAAATTTGAAGGCACAGAGCATGGAGAATGATGAACTTCCGTCAGAGGATGGGATGGATTGGAGTGGGATTGTATCTGTTAGCAAGTGCAGCAGCATTTTACTATGTTTTTGAAATCAATGAGACTTACAACAGGCTGGCCTTGGAACACATTCAGCAGCACCCGGAAGAGCCCCTTGAAGGAACCACATGGACCCACTCCTTGAAAGCTCGGTTACTCTCCCTGCCGTTTTGGTTTTGGACGATTATTTTTCTGATCCCTTACTTACAGATGTTTTTGTTCCTTTATTCTTGTACAAGAGCTGACCCCAAAACGGTGGGCTATTGTATTATCCCCATATGCTTGGCAGTTATTTGCAATCGCCACCAGGCATTTGTCAAGGCTTCCAATCAGATCAGCAGACTACAACTGATTGACACGTAAAATCAAGTAAAATCAAATCGGTCACCATTTTTCCTTACAGTACAAAACTGCCAGTGCTATATGGAACCTGATCACAAGACTGCAGTTTCTTCACAGATCTCAGGAAGTTGTGGTGGGGCAGAGGCTTTCTAAAAAGTGTGACCAGGGGGCTCTCTTTATCGGAATAATAATGACTTTTTAAATGAAGCCTGAGATACAGTACTACAGAATCATGTTGATGACTTCAGCTTTTGGAAGTAAAATCGTGTCTGTTATTTGCATTCTTTAGAAACTTGAATAAGTACCTGAACTCCTATTTTTATTCCACTGTGCAACATAGTGATGATTCAGAAATTTTTCCTTTGGGGAAGAAAATAAATATGAAAATTTCCATTGTGCTTAATGTAAAAAGGTCCAAACATGGTCATAAAATTTAAATTTTATACAGTTACCTGGCTTGCTTTAAAATTCTTCAAACTAAAACACCAGTTCAACCTTGTAAACTAAGCCAACTATTTATGCTTGCTTGCTATCAGTTTGTGAGAAATTGGCATACAATTATTGAGGTGATGGCTGTCTTGATAAACAAAGTTTGTGCTTCCTTTTGGTAAGGCTACTGGCATTATCAGCATTATTAATGCCTTTGGTTTTTTAAAAATTACTTGGGAAGAAACTCCATGTTTGGAAGTTGAGAAATCTCACACACGGAAGATGGAAACGAGGTGTTCAGTGAAAATATTTCGTCCAGTCTCTGTCAGATGTGTGACACCACTCTAACATCCTACCAGGTCATCAGCCTTGTGAGTTTCTTTTCTGGCCTAAGGTCCAGTCTTCAGGCAACAGGTTAACTGCATGAAGATGTGATCCTTGTACTTCCTCCTTTGCATTTGTACTTCCTACCTCATGTCTGGTACCAATACAAATAACTAAAACATGGAAATCTCAGATTTTAGGATTTTTTTTCTTTTTCTTTTTTTTTTCTGGGTGGGATCAAGATGTATTTTTATACAGTAATGGCATTAATACCAAGGAAATATTTTACACGAATAGATTTTAATAATAACCATAACCTCTTTTGGTGCTTATTCTGTTGGGCCTTCTTCTAAGAGCTTTACACGAATTAACTCATTTCATCCTCTAAACAACCCTAAGAAAACAATTATCCAGGCTTTACAGATAAGGACACTGAGGTAGAGAAGTGAAAAGTAACTTGCCTGTTAAGGTCACACACCTGCTAAGCAGCAGAGCCAGGGGTAACCAGGCATCTGCTTCCTTTGTTCCTAACCACCGTCATTTGCTTCTCACAAATGACACGTTTCACGGTATTCTCTTGTCTAGCTAGGCCAAGGAATGGAAATGGCATTATGGAAAGGTTTTTATCAGTTTGTATGAGCTACCGAAAATCTAAATGTGTTCTACCAGCCTCAGCGTTGAAGTCTGATTTGGTTCGAATGGAAGGCTGAACATTCCACAGCAAGCTTTCCTCGAAAGATAGAGCGGGTATGTTTGTTGCCTCAAAAGCGGCAAGGTCAGATCCTTCTCCAGGCAGGCAGTCTCACTTTCCCTTTACTTCTTCCAAAGCTCTAGTGACTGAAATGATACATCTTGTGCTACAGTACACCGAAATCTTCCAAGTAGGCAGCAATTTGAAATGCCTTTTTCTGTGAGGGTCGGGTAACCCAATCACTTGGCATCTTTTGAGCACTTAACTGGTAGTATGCATACTGCAGATACCGCTTTCTGAGCGATTTACCCCTTTTCTGAGTGATTCTGAGTGAACATGAGGAAACCTGAATTAAGCACAGGAGTTAAGAACTTGCCCGTGGTTCCACAGCAAGCACGTGGAAGACCCAGGATATGAATCCAGGCTGTCTGGCTTCAGAGCTCCAGCTCTATCATTCCA
Source organism: Panthera onca (assembly GCF_046562875.1). Taxonomy (NCBI): domain Eukaryota; kingdom Metazoa; phylum Chordata; class Mammalia; order Carnivora; family Felidae; genus Panthera; species Panthera onca. The sequence continues at coordinate 135,400,033 of NC_138344.1, forward strand.
TTATACTGCTTCTCAGAAAAAAAGAGGATAATTTGGGGGAAATCATTGAGCAGTTTCTTTATTTGGTCACTCTTGAGGCAGTGGTAGTTTGAAAACGATTTAAGAAAACGATTTCAATTTTTTTTCACTTTATAAATGCTTGACATAATGCAAGGTTTGTGAGCTTATCATTTGTCTTATTAAATAGTAATTGCTTTTTATTGAAGTAGATTTTATCTCTTATACTTCAAATTGTAGTGTTTGGGGATTTGGTAAGTAAATGCTCAGTCCATCTCTATCTTTCAAGACCAGATTGCCTTGGTAGTAGAAATATTAAAATAGAGTAGGAGTAATTTAGTACTTCCAAAAAAATAATTACTAAGTTTCAGATTGCAAGGTTCATGTTTTTTGATTATTTAGGAATGAAGTATCCAAGTTGTGAATTATTCCTGTTTTGTCTATGGCTATTTAATAGTTCAAAGCGCTCTTTATAAAGGGAAAGGTGAAATTAATCTAACTGTATTAGATTGAGGGAGAGGTTAAAACTGACAGATAGAAGACCTGTGTGTTACATTGAGTCATTTGTTTCATATTCACATCACGATACAATAAAGCAGTAAATACTGGATTAGATAAATGGCAAATATAGAAAGTGCTTCAGGGATTTTAGGGAAAGAGCAAGCATCCTAGGATCCATAACTAGCCAATGATATCTGCTTCCAGAAGTGAGAAAAACAGAGTTATATCCCGTAGTGACTTACTAAGTCCCTTTATTTGCAACCACACCTGAAATGAAGTAAAACCTGTTGAGTGCTTTTCATGGAAATATGCCAGATATTTTATTTTTTTGAAAGTGCCAGGATAGAGAATAAACTGAACTGCAGAAACAACATCTAATTCATGGAGTCACCACGTGACCTTTCTCGTTTTAAAGGTGCTACCAGTTTTAAAGTAAAAGTGTGATTTCCTAAGTTTAGAATATGATTCTATTTCAAAGCTTTTATAATTGGTTAAAAAGCTTTTCTTTAACAGAAGACCATGGGGGAGGGGGAGAGAAAAAAAAAGTTACAGAGAGGGAAGGAGGCAAACCATAAGAAACTCTTAAAAAACTGAGAATAAACTGAGGGTTGATGAGGGGTGGGAGATGGGCATTGAGGAGGGCATCTGTTGGGATGAGCACTGGGTGTTGAATGGAGACCAATTTGACAATAAATTTCATATTAAAAAAAACTTTATAAAGTAACAAAATAAAAAAAAGCTTTTCTTTGGGGAGGTGGAATCATGAGATAAAGTACTCCTACGAGAGTAACTGCACCCATAAAATAATCAAACTGGTATGTTTGTTCACCATGGGTAGTAAGTGTTCTAGTCTTATTAAGATTATCTAGTGTTGATTTCCTTCTTGATGGATTTAACATTCTCAATCTCCAAAACACTGGTAGAAAAGCTTACCACAATACTGCATGACTCTTTGCATCAAGTGTGTGCCATCACTTTATAAATTCTCCAATATATTTTTAAGTTCCATAGAATTCTGGACCATGATTGGGAATCATGCATTAGTATTTTTGTTTTGGTCTCAGACAGTGAGTATGTCTTGAACAGGAGCTGTATATTAGAATCATCCAAAGAAATAAAAAAAGAAAGCAAAACTCTTCATATAAACAATGCCAAGATCCCTTCCCAGTTTTCTCAGTCTCTGGGGGAGGAGAACAGACAACTGTGTTTTTAGAGCTCTTCAAATGATTGTACTGGAACCATTGGTTTGTGTGCGTACGTTTATTTTTGAGAGAGGGAGAGAGAGTGAATGGGGGAGGGGCAGAGAGCGAGGGAGACAGGATCTGAAGCAGGCTCTGCTGACAGCAGAGAGCCTGATGAGGGGCTTGAACTACAAGCCATGAAATCATGACCTGAGCTGAAGTCAGATGCTTGAACGACTGAGCCACCCAGGCACCCCTGGGCCATGGGTTCTTAATGTACCACAAAGATTCAACTGTTAGTCATGACAGCTGTATTGGTCTTTGGCACAGCTTCAACAAATATTTTGTGGTAAGTTCACCTGAGCTATTTGAACTGCAAACCTTTAAACAGATGTCTATATATTTTTTCAAGGTTTAAGTAGACATTGTTACAAGGGGGGGGGGGGCCTACAGAGCAGGGTCTTATAAACTGATACATGTGGTCCCAGGATGTCACTATGGAAAATCAACAGGTCATGATTATAGAAGAGGTCATTGTAACTCAAGGCCATGATCCAAGGGAGGCCAGCTAGGAATTCAGCAGACATGATGAGGACAGACCAGACCAGGGATGGTCATGTCACAAGGTGAAGGAGAGGACAGTCCCCCTCACTCCTGCTTCCTGTAGCTCTCCAAATGTGACAAGACCCAGCCCATGGCAGGAGAAAACAAAGCAAGAGGTGAGTCCAATGGTGATGTCCATGGTCCTGAGCTGTTTCTGTAGCAGATTGGCATGGATCCGGGTCTGTAGCCCCAGGAGCCCCATACCAGGCTTGTCAGGCCCTCCACAATAGCAGTGTCAGCATGGACATGGCCTGTAGAGTATACTGCAAACAGCGGCCTGCCGGAGTCCAGGGTCAAGAATGAAGTATCTTTTCTGGTTCTAGTTCCTCTCCAGGTTATCCTGAATATACTTCTATCAGGCTTAGCCTCCCACTCTACCCAAATTGCTCTGTTGTCAAGAGGCCACTGGTCACTTACTCTTAACTACACCAGATGGTCAAGTCTCAGCTCTTAAATTATCCCTTGGCAGTTTTTGACACACTCCCTGTCCTTGAGATACCTTCTTCAATTGGTTTCTGGATTAGTACTGCCAGTAGAACTTTAGTGATAGTGGAAACGTTTTATGTCTATCTGTGTTGTCCAATCAGTAGCCACTAGCCATATGAAGTGAGCCCTTGAGATGTGGCTAGTGTGGCTGAGGAACTGAATTTAAAATTTTAATTCAGGGGTGCCTGGGTGGCCCAGGCGGTTAAGCATCCAACTTTGGCTCAAGTCATGATCTCAGGGTTTGTGAATTCAAGCCCTGAGTCAGGTTCTGTGCTGACAGCTCGGAGCCTGGAGCCCGCTTTGGATTCTGTGTCTCCCTTTCTCTCTGCCCCACCCCCACTTGCGCTCTGTCTCAAAAATGAATAAACGTTAAAAAAAGTTTAATTAGTTCAAATAGCCACATGTGGCTAGTAGCTACTGGGTATTACCCCAGTTCCAGACACTTGCCTGCTTTGCCTTCTTCACCAGCTTCTCCTGTCTCTTTTGCTGGTTCCTCCCTGGGGATCCGCCCAGTTTCTGAATGCTGACATGCCCCAGTTCTCATTTCTATACTTACTCCATTGGTCATCCCATCCAGGCTCATGGCTTTAAGTGCCCAAATTTATATTGCTACCTGGCATCTCTCCTGAGCTCCAGACTTGGGATATTCAACTGCCTATTTGACATTTACTAAGATGTCATACGAGGCATCTGAGATTTGACCTGTTCAACATCAAGCTCCTCATCTTATCTCCACCTACCAAAATCTGCTCAAGGCCCCTAGAAGTCTATCAAACAAATGGCAACATAAAATGTTATGCCTCTCAAAATCCCTCCCATGGCTTTCCTTCTGAGAACAAAAATCCAAGCCCTTAACGTGGCTTACAAAGTCCTAAATAAGAGGCCTTTGACCATTTTCTGCCATTTCTTCTACTACTCTCTCCACTCCTCACCCCACTCTAGCCATTCCGATCTTCCTGCTGATTCTAGAACATGCCAGAAAAACCGGTCTCAGGGCGTATGCACTCAGTGTACCTTCTGTCTGCATGCTCAGCCCTGGCCTGCTCTATTCCTGTCTGCAGACCTTTGCTGAATTGTCAGCTTAGTGAGGCTTCCTCTGACCAGTCTATTTAAATAAAATTAAGCATCCTTTTCCCATGTTTTTCTCCACAGCACTTACCTTCCCATGACATGTTACGTATTTTGTCAGAATCTAAACTCCATGAGGGCAGGGGTTTTGTCTGTTCATTGTTGTATACCCTGTGCCTAGAACAGCACATAGTAGGTGCTCATTAATTATTTACTGTATGAACAATTCTTACTGCCACTGAATACCTCTTTCATTAGACTGCAAAACAATCTAGTTTGCTCTCCAGAGAAAATAAAGGTTAAAGTTAACATTTTCTACTAAGTGTGTAGCCTACCCTGTCACATGTTCTGGATAAGTTCAGTGGCTAAGCTTTTTTCAGGTTTCAGTAGTGATATGTTCTTTCCGAGGCCAAGATTTAAAATGAGTCCATTTACTTTTGCCAACAATGATGTTGGTTGTCTCGGGATTCTCCTTATTCAAGCAGGAAAAAAAAAAAAAATACCACATTCACAAACAAGATTTTAAGTGGTGGTTAGAGCCTTGAGTAATTCTCAAGGTACAATCATGAAGATAACAGTTTCCTAAACCACCTAACATATGCATCAAGTGTCCTGCCAAGCTCTTAGGGTTACAGCACACAATTTTTCAGTATTCTGGTGTTTAAGCCAATACCTTGGCCCGTAAATTACTCATTTAAAGTAGTAATGTGTTGTTATTATTATTTTAAATGATTGTTTTTGAGAAAGCGAGCACAAGCGGGGGAAGGGCAGAGAGATGGGGACAGAAGATCTGAAACAGGCTTTGCGTTATCAGCACAAAGCCCAATGTGGGACTCGAACCCAGTAACCGTGAGATCATAACCTGAGCCGAAGTCAGAGGCTGAATGGACTGAGCCACCCAGGTGCCCCTGTTATTAAGTCTGACACTTAATCAACTGAGCCACCCAGGTACCCCAAAATGTGTTTTAATTTTCATTTCTTTATTTATTTGTTTTATTCATTTTTAAGAGAGTGCAAGTGGGGGAAGGGGAGTGAGAGGCGGACAGGGGATCTGAAGCAGGCTCCGTGCTGATAGCAGTGGGCCTGATGTGGGGCTCGAACTCATGAATTGTGAGACCATGACCTGAGCTGGAGTACTCAACCGACTGAGCCACCCAGGAGCTCTGTAATGTGTTTTTAGAAGTTAGTTCCATCTCCAGCAGAATTTTTTGCATTGGAGTAAAAATTTTTTTTTTAATGCTTATTTTTGAGAGACAGGGTATGCGTGGGGGAGGGGCAGAGAGAGAGGGAGACACAGAATCCGAAGCAGGCTCCAGGCTCTGAGCTGTCAGCACAGAGCCCAACACGGGGCTCCAACTCACAAACCTCAAGATCATGACCCAAGCCAAAGTCAGATGCTTAACCAACTGAGCCACCCAGGCGCTGTGGAGTAAATTTCTATTTAAAACTGTACCCCAATGGCCTTGTCGCTGCCCCAATGTGAGCTACTGCTTTTTAAAAGATTTAAATAGAAGCTTATATTCTAGCGTTCACTGTTCCCTGGGCCATGTCTTTAAATAGAGCAATTCTGATCCCAAAAGTCACCTGAGAACTGGAATAGTTACAGCAACACTGTGAAATTCATTTTATACTTTAAGAATAATGCACTGTCTAGAGGGTATTTTTTCAAGGTTAAGGCTACGTACATCAGTTTTACCAACACTGCCTTTTTTTTTTTTTTTTTTTTTTTTTTTTTTTTTTTTTTACAGTATCTTACCTCACATTAGCTCAGTTTCCTAACCTCTTTAGAGGTCACATTCTGCTCCCTTTTCTGACAAAGTAATGATCAGATGGGAAATGTGGATTTTTTTGGTTTTTAAGTCTAGATTGGTTAATTTTTGCCCTGAATTACTTATGCACCTGGCTGGCTCAGTCAGTACAGCATGCAACTCTTGATCTTAGGATCATGAGTTCAAGCCCCACGTTGGGTGCAGAGCTTACTTAAAAAAAAACTCAACAGTTTCAGCAACATTTCAGAAAGAGTAACTTGTGTGTAGAAAACTACAAAATACATTTAAAAAAATGCAAAGAGTTGAGTGTACAGTGAAAACTCTCCCTCTTCTTCCCAGCCCAACTCCCTCTCTGCCCAGAAGCAGTCTGGCTATCCTTTTAGGTACTACATGTGTATCTCACCAATATTTTCCAATGGCACCATTCTACACACTATTCTGTATCTTGCTGGTTTTCATTTAACATCGTATCCTAGAGATTGATCTTTAACACAGAGCTACACGTTGGCCTTTTTTAATGGCTGCCCCAAATTATTGTATGAATATTCTTATTTAATTAACCAGGGTCTTCTGCCAAAGGACATTTAGGTTCTTTACACCTCTTACTAAGAATAATGCTGCAATGAATAGTGTTGTAAATACATCTGTGCACCTGTGTACCGTTATCACTGGAAAAGTTTCTATAAATGAAACTGCTGGGTCAAAGAACAAGTACATCTAACATTTTTTTTTTAACATTTATTTATTTTGAGAGAAAGAGAGTAAAAGCACAAGCAGGGGAGGGGTAGAGGGAGAGAGAGAAACCCAAGCAGGGTCCACACCATCAGCACAGAGCCTGTCAAGGGGCATGATCCCACAACTGTGAAATCACGACCTGAGCTGAAATCAAAGAGTCAGACGCTTAACCGACTGAGCCACCCACATGTCCTGTACATCTAACTTTTGTTTGTTTGTTTGTTTTTACATCTAATATTTTGACATAAGTGTCAACTTGACTTTTAAAAAAATTTTTTTTAATGTTTTTATTTATTTCTGAGACAGAGACAGAGCATGAGTGGGGGAGGTGCAGAGAGAGAGGGAGACACAGAATCTGAAACAGGCTCCAGGCTCTGAGTTGTCAGCACAGAGCCCGACACGGGGCTCAGACTCACAAACTGTGAGATCATGACCTGAGCTGAAGTCGGTCGCTCAACTGACTGAGCCACCCAGGTGCCCCTGACTTTTTTTTTTTTTTAATGTTTATTTTTGAGAGAGAGAGAGAAAGCACAAGTGGGGGAGGACAGAGAGAGAGGGAGACGCAGGATCCCAAGGAGGCTCCAGGCTGTCAGCATGGGGCCCATTGAGCCCAGTGAGATCATGACCTGAGCCGAAGTCAGACGTTTTTTTTTTTTTTTTTTTTTTTTTTTTAATTTTTTTTTTTTACATTTATTTATTTTTGAGACAGAGAGAGACAGAGCATGAACGGGGGAGGGTCAGAGAGAGAGGGAGACACAGAATCTGAAACAGGCTCCAGGCTCTGAGCTGTCAGCACAGAGCCCGACGCGGGGCTCGAACTCACGGACCACGAGATCATGACCCGAGCCGGAGTCAGCCGCCCAACCGACTGAGCCACCCAGGCGCCCCTGAAGTCAGACGTTTAACCAACTGAGCCACCCAGGTGCCGCTCAACTTGACTTTCAAAGAGCCTATACCAAGTTACACTCTCATCATCAGTATCGTATAGCCCTCACATCCTTTCCAGCTCAACATTACATCAAAACTTTTGATCTTTCAGTCTGTAAAGTAAAAAATGGTATCACATTGTGGCTTTAATTTTCATTTCTTTGAAGTATTACTTTTTTTTTCCATTTAAAAACCATGTGTATTTCTCTTCTCGTGGTTTTGCTATTTCTTTCCTTTGCCCACTTCTATGGTTTGACTGGTATACATGAGATCTATAAAAGGAAATAGTTCTTATTATGTGCTGAAAATGCCAAATACTTCTTCCCTCTTTGTCTTTTAATCTTATTTATAGAATATTCCAAATTTTTCATTATTATGTAATCACATTTACTAATCTCTTCTATTATGGTTTCTGGATTTTAAAAAAATCTTGCTTAGGAAAGACACCTTCCTCACTCTGAGACTATAAAAACTATTACTCTATATTCTTTCTCTTTTAAAAAGAGTTATTATTTAATTTTTTTTTTGAGAGAGACAGAGAGAAAACACACCTGTATGGGAAGGGCAGAGAGAGAATCCCGAGCAGGCTCCTGGCTTTGAGCTTGGAGCCAGATGCAGGGCTTGATCCCATGACCATGTGTTCATGACCGCAAGATCATGACCTGATCAGAAACCAAGAGCTGGATGCTGAACCAACTGAGCCACTCAGGTGCCCCTACTCCATTTTTTTAGTACTTCTGTGGTTTTGTTTTACATTACAAATCTTGATTCCCTGGAATTTATTATGTTCTAACTCATGAGAGATTTAAACTCTCACAAAAACTAGTCAATTTGTTTCTCATTTGTTAAGACTGAAAGTGTCATTTTACAAACATTCTCCATTAGGTGAGGATTTTACATTAAATATCCAGGAAATAATTATCACAAAATGATTGTAATCAATTTCCTCAAACATGTAAATTTTATTTGTAACCATCACATGCTGATTTTATGGCAATGCAGTTTTGAATTTTGAAGTGCTCAGCTACCCCACAATAAGTCCAAACAGGCATTTCTTGTAAACATTTCAGCACAACACACTGATTGACAATTGAGTTTAAAAAGCCTAGGTTTTCAGAATCTCTTATGTATGAAACCTAGGAGTATAGAAGATATTCTCTATTTGTTCAGATTGGACAATCCCACTGAGAAATAGATGTATCTTTAATAGGCTAAATAGGAACTAAACAAAAGTACAATAAACTGAGGGCCACAAGTGTCTCCAACTGATTTTGTCATTTGGAAGAAAACCTAAACTTTATTTCCTTTTAAAGTACAAGTCTTCTCAATAAAAAAAAATTTTTTTTACTATCAATTGAATTTTCTTTTAGTAAAAATTAAAAAAAAATTCTAAGCAGCTGAAGGCATAATTTTTTCCTTCCCCTGAAGGAATAATTCTAATAAAGTATATTTCATTTTTTTATTTATTAAAAAAATTTTTTAATGTTTGTTTTTGAGAGCTCGTGTGTGCACACATGAGCAGGGGAAGGGCAGTGAGAGGGAGACAGAGGATCCAAAGTGGGCTCCAAACTGATAGCAGAGAGCCTGATGTGGGGTTCAAACTCAGAGAACCCTGAGATCATGACCTGAACCAAAGTTGGATGCTTAACTGACTGAGCCACCCAGGCACCCCTAAAGTACATTTCATAATACAAGGTGGGGGGAAGTACAGGGGGCTAGGTACCAGGAAACACACAGCATGAGGACCTAATATCACCTAGGAAGCCAGGAAAGTCTCCTGGAGGAAATGTTGAAGTTGAAGGAAGAACTAGACAGGTAAAGGACGTCACTTGGTTGAGGACTTGAAAGGCAGCCAGTTGCAGAAGCGTAAATCCTCTGAGTATGAACACTATCTCTAAACTGGGGGGACAAAACTTCCCATAATTTTTTCAAGTAAGTTTTCCTTCTCCCCAAATTAATTTTTATTTTTTAAGGTTTATCTATTTTGAGAGAGAGACAGCGTTAGTGGGAGAGGGGCAGAACAAGAAGGGAAGAGAGAGAATCCCAAGCAGGCTCTGCACCGTCAGCGCAGAACCCAAGGAGGGGTTCCAAACCACAAAACCATGAGATCATGACCTGAGCCGAAACCAAGAGTTGGACGCTTAACCAAGTGAGCCACCCAGGTGCCCCCAAATTTTTTAGAAAGTAAGCTCTACACCCAACACGGGGCTTGAACTCATGACTCTGAGAACAAGAGTCACATGCACTAGGGGCACCTGAGTGGCTCAGTCAGTTAAGCGGCAGACTTTGGCTCAGCTGGTGATCTTATAGTTCGTGGGTTTAAGCCCCAATTCAGGCTGTATTCTGACAGCTCAGAGCCTGGAGCCTGCTTCCTATTCTGTGTCTCTGTCTCTCTCTGCCCCTCCCCTGCTCACACTCTCTCTTTCAAAAATAAACATTAAAAAAAAAAAAAAAAAAAAAAAGTCACATGCTCTACCAACTGAGCCAGCCAAGCATCCCTGTTCCCAAGTGATTTTTAAAAAAATCTTCCAACTTTCTTACAAACAGCAACCTATTATAATAGGCTCCACAGAATGCTATTAAAACAAGTATTTCTTGTGACACAAATGCACTTTTAGAAAAACCATTATGTTGCAAATGTCCATATATTTCATATTTTAAACTCCATGTCTCACATTTTAAAAGATTACTTATCTAAGTCGGGTGTTAAGTTTACTTTTAGCTAGGATTGTGAGGTTGACTTTCCTGTACAAAAGTAAACTCGAAAGAAATTCAGAGATTAACTGTGTCCTGCTTGCCTGTGGCAATGTTTGTACTCTTAGGAGTCAGAAGATTAGAAAACCAGACAAGGCACTTCGATACTGGGCCTTCACACCGATCTTTTTTTTTTTTTTTTTTTTAATTTTTTTTTTTTTAATGTTTATTTATTTTTGAGACAGAGAGAGACAGAGCATGAACGGGGGAGGGGCAGAGAGAGAGGGAGACACAGAATCTGAAACAGGCTCCAGGCTCTGAGCCATCAGCACAGAGCCCGACGCGGGGCTCGAACCCACGGACCGTGAGATCATGACCTGAGCCGAAGTCAGACGCTTAACCGACTGAGCCACCCAGGAGCCCCATCACACCGATCTTTTTTGTCACACATGTAGCTCACTTATGAAGCAGGCAGTATTAAAATCAGTATTGTGGCGCCTGGGTGGCTCAGTCTGTTGAGCGTCCGACTTCAGCTCAGGTCATGGTCTAGCAGTCTGTGAGTTCAAGCCCCGCGTTGGGCTCTGTGCTGACAGCTCAGAGCCTGGAGCCTGCTTTGGATTCTGTGTCTCCCTCTCTCTCTGCCCCTCCCCCAATCATGCTGTCTCTGTCAAAAATAAATAAACATTAAAATTTTAAAAATCAGTATTAAAATTAAGGAAAAGATCAATCAGACCTATAACCCAGACCTCAAAACACTGGGCCACAAGCACAAATATCTTGATATTTCTTCTTTATTAACATATTTACTAAACAAAGAAGGAAAAAAATAAAAAAAGTTAAAAAACGTAAAGAAAGCAAAATATTCAGGAGCAAAATCCAGCTATTACTTAAAAAATATGAACTATTTTGGGGCACCTGGCTGGCTTGCCGGGGAGAGCATGTGATTCTTGATCCTTGGGTCATGAGTTTGAGCGCCACATTGACTGTAGAGATTACTAAAAAAATAATAATAAACTTTAAAAAAGAAAAACTTAAAAAACATATGAACTATTTTAACTGTGCTGGTAAGTTTTTTTAAAGGATTGTATGAAGAAAAAGATTATCATAAGTCAATAACTGAGAAGTCCCAATACTAGAGACATTATCACAAACTAAACAAGGCAATTTCTGACCATTCATAGAACTTTTCCTAGTTAGTATTTTTTTTTTTTCCTAGTTGGTATTGTTTTGATTACATAAGAGCACTTAGTGGAAGGCTGATGTTCCAAGCAAAACAATACTTCAAAGATATGAAAAGGTATCAGGCACCTCGTGGCTCGGTCAGTTAAGCGTCCAACTCTTGATTTCAGCTCAGGTCATGATCTCACAGTTGTGAGATCAAGCCCCACGATGGGCTCATGCTGACAGTATGGCACCTACTTAGGATTCTCTCTCCCTCTCCCTCTAGCCCTCCCCCACTTGCATGTGTGGTCTGTCTCTCTCTCAAAATAAACATTAAAAAAAAAAAAAAAGACATGAAAAGGTATCTAAATTCGGTTTCCTTAATTGTATGTACTTTGTAAACTATAGATTTCAGAATATGTAACTGGGAAAGTACTATGATAATCTGCTTTTGGGGTTTTTTGGTAATCTGTTAAAGGCTATGTGTACAACCCATCTCTGCCAATATTTAGCTCAAATTCAGGGCAACACCTCTTCTAAGGTTCAATTCATCTTGGAAATAAGTCATATATAATCTGTAAGGTTACTTCCAACTCTAAAATTCTATAACTATTTGTATTTCCTTAGATACATGTACTTGATTTCTTTGCATTTTAGCTATCTAAATGAATCAGGAAACATGCACAGGAAATAAAAAATGCCTTGGTCCCATCAACAAGCCGAAAAGGAATACACACACATATTTTAGGAATATATATGTATTTTAAAGGATTCAACAGGCCTTTGGGGTAAGCAAAATCAAAGCAAGGATACAGGATGAGAAATACCTTAAGTTAAAGTCAACATAGATTGTTTAAGACTTACATTTGTGTTTATATACATAACATGCTACAGCATAAAAGCACGCCCAACTTCGTTCTCTTAAGTTACAAGTTAAATGTATATATTCACTGAGTGGTATCACCTCTGGATGTCTATACACTGGGTGTAAGTATGGACTCCAGGTTTCCTTGGGTCTCTCTCCGGGCTCATCTCCCTCTTCAGTATTTCTATTCCCATTTTCCTTCTTCTTACACAGATCTGCCATTCTTAAATCTAATATCCGATTTTCTCCACTTACATCTTCTTTGAAATGTTATTGTGCGGGATTATGAGGTGTACTTTTTATAACAAGCAGAAGCCACAAGATGTAGACATCACACAACTTAATTCAATGGTTATTTAAAAAGTAGAAAACTGAACAAATATTCAGTTGCCAACTTAGAGGATTTTATATAGCATTGAGTGTTCTAGTTATTTCCACAGTTATCAAATTTATTTCTCACTCAAGAAAACAGACTAAACATTTATTATATCTTTCTTTGGTGGAAACAGAAGATATATTTTTTTCTTTGACAAAATTGTCCTAGGGGAATAAAACAAATACTTTTCCAAATTAGAGCACCAGTCTTTCCTAAATGTCAGCGTGTGATAATTCAGATAGAGTAGCAGTCTTTTAAAATTCATAAAACCTATTCTTAAGATGGTGGTTTGGGCCGTTTTGCAGATGGTCCATCTGAGTTAGTTCTGTTATCAGCGTTATTTTCATCTTCTGCATCATCTTCATCATCACCTTTTAAAATAAATATTTGTGTGACAATATGTTCAGTGGTTCAAAGAAAGAGATTGTTAAAATGGTTGATACTGAGACCATTTCACTTTAAGGATTAATTAAGTTATGCATACGTTGGATTCAAAGTATGTATGGTTAAAAAGATTTCAGGAATTTTGGTGTTTAAAATCTTTCTTATCTGCCACTTTTTTTGGAGATATAATCTATACACCATGTAACATTCACTCTTCTAAAGTGTACAATTTATTGATTTGTAGTATACTCCCTAGGTTGAGCAACTGTCACTGACATTTAATTCTAGAACACATTCATCATCTGAGAAATGGCACACCAAAACCAATTCTCACTCCCCTTAGCCCTTGGCAACCTCTAATCTACTTTCTATCTCCATAGATTTGTCTGTTCTGGACATTTCATATAAATGGAATCCTAAAATATGCGACCTTTTCTGTCTGCCTGCTTTCACTTCACATGTTTTTGAAGTTCACTCACGCTATAGCCATTTACCGGTGCTTCATTCCTTTTTAGTGTTGAATACTACTCCATCGATGGATACACCACATTTTGTTTATCGCCTCATCAGCTGACGGACATGGTGTTGTTGCCACTTTCTCGTTATTATAATAATGCTGCTATGAATATTCATGTGTAAGTTTTTATGTGAACGTAGGTTTCCAGTTCTCTTCGGAGAAGTAGGAGTGGAACTAGGAGTTCCTAGGAGTGGAATTACTGGGTTATAAGGTAACTTTAACTTCCTGAGGAACTGCCAAACCATTTTCCAAAGAAGGTGTATCCTTTCATATTTCCACCCGCAATGTCTGATGACTCCAATTTCTTCACATCCTAGCCAACACCTGTTATTGTTCTTTTTGATTACAGTCATCCTAGTGAGCGTGAAGTGGTATTTCCTTGGGGTTCACTAGGATTTCCCTGATGGCCAATGATGCTAAACATCTTTTCACGAGCTTATTGGCCATTTATATATCTTATTTAAAGAACTGTCTATTCAAATCCTTTCACATCTGGTAACTGGATTGGTTGTAAGCCAATTTTAGTACTGAGTACTTTTTAGTACTGAGTTCTATCACTTTTCTTTAGTAACTGGTACAATTTTAAAGTTTGGTATATTTGTTGAGATCAAATTCACAGAACACAAAATGTGCCATGTCAATCTCGATTACTTTTAACAAAGTAAAACCTAAGCTTTATGGGGTCTTCATTAAATAAACAAAAAACATGTCTTCTGATACAAATATACTACTGACCTTCCATTAATAGGTGGCAGTTATTTTCTCAACAAGTAATGATGTTTTAAGAAATGGCTCTAGCTATACTCATCCTTACGCCAATGATAACGTTTTCAAGAGATTACAGAAGTACTTGTGGAGCCAAGAAACAGGACTTCATTCTCAATACATTGGTACTCCCAATTAATATATTCATGGAACCAATCTATTGTCTGAACTCAGTGTAATGTTCTGAACTGGCTCCTTCACATAATACACAAGATGCAAAGTACAGTACAGTGTAAGTCCCTTTAGAGAGGAGGTAAGTCCTGACTCCAATATTTAATTCTTTGGCCCTTCAGCTCCAGGCAAAAAAGGTACCTACCTCTTTTCGTATTCAAGACAAGACTTAAATTTCACACTTCTCCTTTCAAACTGCACCTTCTAAGTTGGCATATGGAAAGGAGTCCCTGGGAGTTAAGACTCCTTAAACTGAAATCTTCAGAACTTACTCTGAAATTAATTCTAAAATTACTTATTTTTAAAAAATTTGAATCCAAGTTAGTTAACATACAGTGTATTAACGAATAGAATTTAGTGACTCATCACTTACATATCACATTCAGCAGTCATCCCAACAAGTGCCCCTTGCCCATTTAGCCCATCCCCCACCTGACATCCCTCGGGCAACCCTGTTTGTTCTCTGTATTTAAGAGTCTCTTATGGTTTATCTCCCTCTCTGTTTTTATATTATTTTTGCTTCCCTTTCCTTATGTTCATCTGTTTTGTATCTTAAATTCTACATGAGTGAAATCATATTTGTCTTTCTCTAACTTATTTTGCTTAGCATAATACACTCTAGCTCTATCCACATTGTTGCAAATGGCAAGATTTCATTCTTTTGGATCGCAGAGGACAGTCTTCTTAACGTGTTTGTAACTTCATGAAATTTTGTAAATTCATGTAATTTCGTTAAATTACAAATACGTTAAGAAGGTAATACTCCTTTTCATCCTTCAACACCCAGCTCAAAAGTCATGCTCTCTGAAGCCTTCTTGGGTCCTCTCAGCTTGCAATAGTTACAGAGGGCCCTGGGGTCATACTTCCAATCTGTTAATAAGTATTTGCTTGTCTAACCCCCACCAGCCTGAGAGTTTCAGAAAGCCAGGAACTGAGTGGCATTCACCTCATTCCTTCTCAAGAGCGCAGCCCAGTGCCTGGCACAGAGCAGTCGGCACTCAGCACGCTTTTTGTGATACATATGGAAAGAGAGTCGTCAAACGCTTAAGCAGAAGTAGCGCAGATAATACGGCGGTAAGGACTAACAATTTTTAGTTGGGATTCTTCTTCCCCCGAGGCTCACTTGCTCCAAGACGGCCACTCTACCCGGGCTCCCCTGCCCCGCCCTCCTGTCGCTCCAGCACCTTCTCAGGGCTCACCGTCCAAGGCCTCTTCTGGAGCCGCCACCCGGTCTTGCGCTTCCTGCTGTACCAGGGGGCCGAAGAGTTCTGTCACCAGGTCTCTCATCTGGGCCACGCCAGACAACAGGGTCTCGTAAGGATCGGCGTCGGCCGGCACCTCACAGGGCACCCGCAGCCGCTGCTGTTGCCCATCCAGCCCGACATACTCGCCCAACAACTCCATGGCGATGGCTGAGCTTCAACAGCCACCGACTTCCAGGCGCCACCCGGAAGCGGAAGTCAACTCGCCGTGGGCGCAGCCCGGCGCAGGCGGGAGAAGGGAGAGGAGTGACTTCCGTTTGTCGGAAGTTGCCCCTCCCCCTTCCTTCGCTTCCCTTCCTTGAGATTGGTTCTTAGCGCTGGGCCCCTCCTCCTCCGGCCACGCCTCTCGCAGCCTCTTTTCCCGCCTCCGCCGGGCCGAGCGGCGGACCCGCTGACAGTTGAGGATGGCTGGGGCGGAGGGGTCGGCTGGGCGGCAGTCGGAGCTGGAGCCCGTGGTATCGTTGGTCGACGTACTAGAGGAGGACGAGGAGCTGGAGAATGAAGCGTGCGCCGTATTGGGCGGCAGCGACTCCGAAAAGTGCTCCTACTCGCAGGTGGGCGCGCGGCCCTGGCCTCGCCTTCCCCGGGCTCCCGCTGAACCTCCTGTTCCCGACCAGACTTGCCCCATTCCCGCGTGTCGCGGCCCGCCTCCCCTGGGGTGGTCCCAGGCCACCGTTCGTCGTAGACTTCCCCATCCCAGGCCCAGCTGCCCTTAAACCTCAGTCTCCTGTTTCCCTTTCTCAGCTTGTTTCCAGCAGGGCTCCCCTCCTCCCTCGGTCTTCCTCCGTCTAGTCCCTCAGGATTCTCCAGGCTTTGGCCCTGGGACCCCTGCTCTTTCCTTCCTCTCTTTCTCTTCTCCGTGCCTTGGCTGCTTTTCAGAAACTATCCCCTTGACCGCTCAAATCCCGACATCTTTGTCCTTACTTTTCCCATCCTAAGAGTGTTTATTTGGAACCGAATGGGAGAGTCGAAGCAGAGTTAAAGGAGAGAGCTCTGGATTTGAAAATCTCCCCGAGCTGGGCCCCTTGACAGCTAATCCTCTGCAATTTAGTTTGACAAGTACAAGCTGGTAGGCTTTTTGTTGTTGTTGTTGTTGTTTTTGCGAGGCGAAGCAAGTATGGTGTCTATCTGCAGTCCGCCCCCCATGGAAATAGACCGGAACCACGACAGCAGGTGGCACTGGTAAAGGAGGGAGGAGGGGAGAGGATTTGCTTGAAGGGTATATTTGGCATTTGGAAGACGTTATGAATCAGGATTTGAGGGGGTGTGTTGTAGTGTTTGGTGACTCATCCTATGTTTCTAGGTACAAAAATGGAGAAAGGTGGGTAGAAGAAAACTTTACACGGGATGAGAATTGGTAGGAAGAAGGAGGTTGCCTAGCCCCAGGGCTGGGGGTGGGTGGGATGGCAATATTGGGGGATGAGGTGAGAGACTTGGGGTCATTATGTGGTGTGGACTGAGCTCATAATACCAGTTGTCATCTTGACCAGTTGAGTTTAACCCTGCCCAGTGGTTAGATTGTTGAAAAAACCTGGGATCCACAGACAGACCCAGATGTTGGCTGGTATTTTAAAACCTTTGGTCACCACTAAAACAACTTTTTTTTCTGCTTTCCTTAAAATGTATGTAAGCTATTTTTGAAATGTGGTTAGCTTTATAAATTGGACTTCGTAAATTTTTTCTTTTTACTTTAGTAAAATATATGGAAAATGCACAAATCATTTGTATGATTTGTGGAAAAAAGTGAACATATGCATGTGTGTAGCCCCCAGATCATTACTGGCATCCCAGAAGCTTCGCTGCCTCCCTCCTTCCTGGAGGAGGGTAACCATTGTCAAGATTTCCAGAAGCTTTGCTGATCTTTTCCTTCAACTTTTAATTGTGAAAAAATTTAAATCTACAGATAAGTTGAAAGAATACTTTTATGAACACCTGTGTACCTCTTCCACATATTCACTTTTTGCCATATTTGCTTTTATCTCTCTTCTCTATGTAACTCCGACCCCCCCATCTCCCCTACCCCCCACCCCCCCAGACCCCCTCCCCGAACCATTTGAAAATAAGTTGCAGACATCATGACACTCTAAATACTTCAGCACGCATCTCCTAAACTCAAAAGGATTCTTGCATAAAATGCATTGATCTTAATCGTAAGTGTGATATTGCTAACATAAGCCTGTACACATTCTCTTACATTTTCATGTGTTAAGATGTTGGTGCAGGCCAGCTGATTCTTCTTTT
The DNA here is from genome assembly GCF_046562875.1 of Panthera onca. NCBI lineage: Eukaryota > Metazoa > Chordata > Mammalia > Carnivora > Felidae > Panthera > Panthera onca. The sequence continues at coordinate 135,417,736 of NC_138344.1, forward strand.
CAGCTGCCTGAGAATTTTAAACTATCGTTGTAAGAAAACATCGTGTGAAATGAGCACTACCATAGTGCATATATAATGACATAAAACATGTGACAGTGTTTTGGCACTCTCTTGTGTGATTATTCTCCTTCCATTTTGTGGCTTTTAGGGCTCAGTAAAGAGACAAGCACTCTATGCGTGTAGTACTTGCACCCCAGAGGGAGAAGAACCAGCAGGAATTTGCCTCGCTTGCAGTTACGAATGTCATGGGAGTCATAAACTATTTGAGCTATACACAAAAAGGTGAAAACAGAGATTGGTGCTGGATGCTTTTTAAATGTTTAGATTCGTTTCCACCTGTGCTTTTCTCTTGTTTTTCCATTTAAAGTAGTTGTGTACTGGTAAAATTTAATATAATTGTTTTATATAATTAGAATAGTTTTTCTGGAGGGCCTTTTAATATAATTATTACACCTGAAACTAGTTTTACCATATATGTTAACTAGAATTTAAATAAAAACTTAAAAAAAAAATCAAATATAATTATTGCACAAACTCAAACTAGTCATCCTTCTTTGTCATTATTTTACTTGTGCATATATGTATGTGTGATATAAATATTTATTTCTGTGCATGTTAATTTCCCACACTGTTAAATCTTTTATTCTGTGCTTGGAGAAATTTCAAATTGGACATATGAACAGCAATCAAGGTCACTTTTTAGACCCTAGAAATGAGTTGAAAGGGCAGGGGCTGTGCAATACATTTAAAGAGTAATTCATTAGATTTAAAAGAAAAACTAAACTTTGGCTCTCCCTCCTTTTTTTCAGAAACTTTCGTTGTGATTGCGGAAACAGCAAGTTTAAAAATTTGGAATGCAAATTATTTCCTGTAAGTGAGCAGTGTAAAAATACATTGAAAGTAGCTGAGATGGATATTTGCCAGAGGGGATAAAAACCATGCATTTTCCAAAAAGGAAGTTTTTATGCTTATTATTTCAAGTAGGCAAATTGGTATTAGACTGTATTCCATTTTTTATTTTATTGGAAAACTAACCTGTTCAGAGTCTGCATTACGGACTGTAATATGAAAGATTTTGGTGGGAATGTTCTTTAATGTAACTGAGGTTTAATTATGTTGGTTGTGTTCATCCTTTAAGGCTTTTAAAGTAAAGGGTATAAAAAAAGTTTTTAAGGTTTATTTTATTTTTGAGAGAGAGAGATAGAGAGAGAGACAGAATCCGAAGCAGGCTCCAGGCTCTGAGCTGTCAGCACAGAGCCCAACACGGGGCTTGAACTCATGAGCTGTGAGATCATGACCTGAGCCGAAGTTAGACGCTTAACTGACTGAGCCACCCAGGCACCCCAACAAAGGGTATAACTGTAAAAACTGAATTAATAAAACTTGGTAATAATGAGTGTGAGCTAGGTGCACAGGGATTTTTCACTGCTTTAACTATACTTACGCAATAACATTTACTGAAGTAACAGAAACTAGAATGTCAGGGATTTTACATTGTTCAGTCATAATTGCTAAAACTCTCATGCTTTTTCCCTCCTTTGAAGGTTATTTTTAGACAATTTCCTTGCTTACTCTTTACTGTCTAATAACCTGGGAACTTTGGCTATCACAGCTTGGCATGAAGAAGTACTTTGGGGTTCCTGGGTGGCTCAGTCGGTTGAGTGTCTAACTTTTAAAAATTTTTTTTTTTTTTTTTTTAACGTTTATTTATTTTTGAGACAGGGAGAGACAGAGCATGAACAGGGGAGGGTCAGAGAGAGGGAGACACAGAATATGAAGCAGGCTCCAGGCTCTGAGCTGTCAGCACAGAGCCCGACGCGGGGCTAGAACTCACGGACCGCAAGATCATGACCTGAGCCGAAGTCGGCCGCCTAACCGACTGAGCCACCCAGGCGCCCCTTGAGTGTCTAACTTTTAATTTCAGCTTGGGTTGTGATCCCAGGGACGTGGGATCGAGCCCCAAGTTGGGCTCCACACAGAATGTGGAGCCCTGCTTAAGATTCTCTCTCTTTCCCTCTGCCCCTTTCCCCCACTCGCAAGTTCTCTCTAAAAAATAAATACATAAAAAAAATAAAAAAGTACTTTGAAATTCTGGGTCATAGAGGTTGGTGATATAATTTTATCAGCATTTTGTTAATGGATGTATTTGGTTCCCCCAATTACTACAAAGAAGGTACAAAAAATCAAATTTGCTCTCTGTATCCTGGAAAAAATATCCTTTTGATAGGAGTGAATTCTTTTTCTTTGTACTTTGAAAGTTAAAAACCAGCTTCTGGGGAGGAAGATATTTAATGCAGAAATTTATTGAATGTATTAATGTCATACAACATGAAATACATGATATTTTATTATTATGTCATGGTATTTTTTATATTTTACTACAATATATTGATGCTGTGTTATAAATATATGTAATATATGTTTTTATAGTATATTGGTGTTATAAAAATAATGTATACCATATGTGATATTTATATGCGACGTATAATTTATACTTTCATGATGCCTGAAATTATAGTTAAAATTAGACCATATTACATATTGAAATGAATATCTTTCAGGACAAAGCAAAGATAAATTCTGGCAATAAATACAATGACAACTTTTTTGGATTGTACTGCATTTGCAAGAGACCTTATCCTGATCCTGAAGATGAGGTAAGGCAATTGGAGGTTAATTGGAGGTTAATACCTCTAGCCTTCACTCCTTAGCCTGTTGTCCAATCTGGGCCTTTATAGCTGTTCAGAAGGGATTTGGGGATTGCGAGAGGATTCTAGGTTTATCCTTTCTTAGGAGTCTGTGCTGGAGCTGTAACTGGTACAGATCTTGAGTGTTCTTCTCATTCTATATTACAAGAATGAAATATTGGGCAGGACGTTCTCAAGGCCAGTGCTTTCGTCCTTCCTCTCTCTCTCGTTGCCTGCCTGCTCCACCGCCAAGCACTCTCCAAACAATGACTTTCAACTTCTTGCCTCCATGGAAGAAAAGAAATGGGGTGTACAGACTGGATCCTCAATTCGAAGTATACACAAAATTAAAAAAAAAAAAGAAGTATACACAGAATTTAAAAAGAATTTTTCTTCCTCACTCCGTCGTACTTCCCAGATATAACCACTGTTAACACTTTTTGGTGTGTATGTTTTTAGACCTGTTTCGGTCCCCACATAAGTGATGTGTGTTTCAATTTGTAGTTTCCTTTTGACAAAAGTGAAAATTCCGTGTGTTCACTTTTGCAACTTGGTTTTCTCACTTCTCAGTATATCATAGACTTGTTTCCATGCTAAAGAGCACAAATCTACCTTGTTCTGATCACAGCCAAGTACTCATAATTTGACATGCTAAGAGTTAGTTACCTAAATGTTCTGTAGCAGACTGGTCCGATCTTTTTTTTCAGTATTCTAAAGAAAGCTACAGTGGACATCCTTATACCGTAATTTGATTCAGTAATATTCCTGCAAGTATTTATGGATACTTAGAGGTAGAACTGATGAGACACAGGATATTTATATTTAAGATTGTGTTGGGACACCTGGGTGGCTCAGTCGGTTGACCATCCGACTCTGGCTCAGGTCGTGATCTCATAGTTCATGAGTCTGAGCCCCACCTTGGGCTCTGTGCTGACAGCTCAGAGCCTGGAGCCTGTTTCAGATTCTGTGTCTCGCCCCTCTCTCTGTCCCTCCCCCACTCATACTTTGTCTCTCTTTCTCAAACATAAATAAACATTAAAAAGAAAATGCTTAAAAAAAATAAAAAATAAAATTGTGATCACCTCTGTCAAAAGGGTTCCGTCGCCAACAGTAGGTGATAGTGGTTTTTTTCCCCAATACTCTGTCAGCCCTACATACTACCAGTCTTTTTAAGTTTTGCCATCTTGATAAATGAAGAGGTGTATCTTTTTTCTTTTCCCTGATCATGAATGAGAGTATGCATCTTTCATGAGTTTATTGAACATTTGTAATAACCTATCTGAATTGTCCTTTCCTATCCGTGGCCCATATTTTGACTGGGTTGGATTTTGTTGTGTATTTACTGATTTGAAGGAGTGCTTTATGTTTAGAAAAATTAGCCTTCTGCCTTCTTCCTTGCTTGCTAGTTGTCTTGGAACTGTAATTATTGAACCAAATTATATAGAGGAACAAGTTGAAGATATCTTTGAGTTAACAAAGATAAAACCTTAAAACTTGATATTTTAAGGTATGGGGTAAAGTGTTATAACACTGTTAAATCAAAAGACAAAAAATAAGATGCCAAATAAATTGATCAAGGTAGAAGAAAGAATAAAACTGCTTTATATATATATATGTATATTTCATATATGTGTGTGTATATCTGTATTGACATATATATAGGCATATATGCTTTTTTCCCCCTTTGAGAAGTTATAATAGGGAAAGGACGGAACAACATTGGGATATTAATCAGTAGATATGAAAGTCTGGGAATGAAAGGAAAATCATTCCAAAAACAGTCTGTGCCCTATGGTATATCATTTTTCTAGGGCCAGAATCTAATTTCTTAACTAACTCAAATTAGGGAAGTTGTTGCTGTCCATATTAGCAAGAGACTGTTTATAATATTTACTTTTCAGTTTAAGTAAAGTGAAGGGCTTGAAGAATGTGGGGTTGCCACATTCTACATTGGTCAATCCACCTCACCTCCCTGGGTCTTGGTTTTCACGTAAAATGAGATGTTACTTATAAAGTCTTGCGAGAGTCAGATGCCAAGTAACCAAAGTGGACCAGCTTTGATGGTTGTTTCCAAAGTGCTCATCTCAGTGTAACCTTTCGGCAACATCAGTTCGTGTTGAGTGAACTTCTTTGGCCCTGTGACCCGCTATTTCTCCCTGGCCCCTTGACTGTTGGCATGTGCATAGCCGTCTCACAGAATCGGTATAGAGAATTTAATATATAGTTCTTCCGTTCGCTGGATTTACTTCCGTGTCCCAGAATTCATTGTAATCATTAACACACAAACTGCTTTTTGATGTTAGATTCCGGATGAGATGATCCAGTGTGTAGTCTGTGAAGACTGGTTCCATGGAAGGGTAAGGAAAGCTTTTTACATTGTTGTTTTTTTTAATTTTTAAAAATGCTTGGTTTTTTGAGAGAGAAAGCATGCACGCACATACACATGCATGGAGGGAGGAAGGGCAGAGACAGAGGGAGAGAGAGAGAATCCCAAGCAGGCTGCATGCTCAGCACTGAGTCCGACTCAGGGCTCAATCTCATGACCGAAAGATCATGACCTATAAGATCGTGATCTATATCGAGTTGGACATTTAACTGAGTGAGCTACCCAGGCGCCCCAGCTTTTACCTTTTAAAAGGTATTATCTGTACAGAAAGAAAAAAGATCTCTTCTTGCTTCTTTTTGAATTGTGTTATATTTTACATTATAATTACTCTTCTAAAAAGAAATTGTAAAGATACGATCAGTGTTCTGTTGCAATATTTGTTTATTAAATAGCATTTTGGACAACTTGGAGACTACAGGGAAAATAGTGGCTTTTCTGTATTCACAGCATCTTGGTGCCATCCCCCCCGAGAGCGGGGATTTCCAGGAGATGGTGTGCCCGGCTTGTATGAAGCGCTGCCCCTTCTTGTGGGCTTATGCTGCACAATTGGCAGGTGGGTATCTTGCGGAGTTGGTGTGCCACAGTCTCGTACTTGTGAAATTTCTCTGTTCAGTCCAGAATTTTTAGCAACTGTTTTTGACTGGACTGCAAGGTGTAGAAAAAGTGTAAGATAACGTTCCTTCTCCACAAGGTGCTTATAGAATGGTTGGGAGACTACCAAGAACAAATCTATGCTTAAATAACATGAGGCAGAGGCTGGATGAGACCAGAGTTAGGGAAAATGGAGGCAGTTTTTGAATGGGACTTTGAAAGATAAATAAAACCAGAATAAGTTGTTCTTTTTTTAATGTTTGTTTATTTTTGAGAGAGAGAGACAGAGCACAAGCAGGGGAGGGTCAGAAAGAGAGAGGGAGACACAGAATATGAAACAGGGTCCAGGCTCTGAGCTGTCAGCACAGAGCCTGATGCGGGGCTCGAACTTAGGAACAGCAACATCATGATCTGAGGCGAGGTCAGATACTTAACCGACTGAGCTATCCAGGCTCCCCCAGAATAAATTGTTCTTTTTTTAAAAAAAAAAATTTTTTTTTAATGTTTATTTATTTTTGAAGGAGAGAGAGAGTGTGGGGGGGGGGGGGCGGTTGCAGAGAGGGAGGGAGACACGGAATCTGAAGCAGGCTCCAGGCTCTGAGCTGTCAGCACAGAGCCCAATGCGGGGCTTGAACTCACAAACCATGAGATCGTGACCTGAGCCGAAGTCGGTCGCTCAACCAACTGAGCCACCCAGGCGCCCCATAAATTGTTCTTAAGTATAAGATATGCTATTGGTTGGGAGATGTGGGGTATAGTTTGTTACCTAGTACTTTTATTGTACCCAAAGAAATTGGCCCAAAACAACTGATCAGCAATGGTCTTGAGGCATTATTTAATTTTACTGTTGATGCAAATGTGTTACTTAATTTATTTTTAGAGTGGCAGTTACTCATAGTATCTGCTGCTCTGACCTCATAATTTCTTGCCCCTCTCACCTTCAGGGAACATTTTACCACACAAACTGCAAACAGCACAGCCGTACCTAAAATCTCACCCTACACTTTTGATTTGTCTCAAAGTTCTTTTTTTTTTTTTTTTAAGCATTTAAGTTTCGGTTTTTTGTCTGTTTTTCAAGAGAGAGCATGCGAGTGGGGGAGGGGCAGACAGAGAGGGGAGAGAACCCCAAGCAGGCTCCATGTTGTCCTCGCAGAGCCTGACGCAGGGCTCCATCTCACAGAACGTGAGATCATGACCTGAGCCAAGATCAAGAGTCGGACACTTAATCAACTGAGCCACTTAACCCCCGTCTCAAAGTTCTTAAACTTGGTGCGTCCTCCTTGTGTTCCTACCCTTTTCAGTTACATCTCCCACTTTCCACTGGACCTGTATCTATATCTCATTTGTTGGGTTTTCTTAATCAGTCTTCCCCCTGTCCCTTCATTTCCTTGTCTGTCAACAGATGGCCTCATTTCCCATTAAATCGAAGTGCCATCATTCAACATGAACTTCCCCATCATTGCTCTTTTCTTTTTGACAGTATTTCTGGGTCTATATCCATCCTTTTTTTATTCCTTCCTCTCATCGAGAAAAGCTGGTTGTTTTTTCAAAACTACCCTTCCACCTGTGTTTATAGTTAAACTTCTTCCTGCTTCTTGCTTCTTGAGGTATCCTACCTCTTTTTACTGTCTGCAGTATTTTTCTTTTTCCTTTACGTAGAAAATGCTTAAGTAGTGATTGGCATTTTTATTTTTTATGTTTTTAATATGTATTTATTTTTAAGAGACAGACAGTGCAAGTGGGGGAGGGGCAGAGAGGGAGGGAGACACAGAATCCGAAGCAGGCTCCAGGCTCCCAGCTGTCACCCCGATGTGGGGCTTGAACCCACAAACCATGAGATCGTGACCTGAGCCGAGGTCAGAGGCTTAACTGACTGAGCCACCCAGGCGCCCCTGTTTTTTTTTAATTTTCAATTTTTATTTATTTGTTTTTAAAGATTTATTTAAGTAATCTCTACACTGAATGTGGGGCTTGAACTCATGACCCTGAGATCAAGAGTCACTTGCTCTTCCAACTGAGCCAATCAGGTGCCCTGTGACTGACATTTTTTTTTTTTTTTTTTTTTAATTTTTTTTTTTTACGTTTATTTATTTTTGAGACAGAGACAGAGCATGAACGGGGGAGGGGCAGAGAGAGAGGGAGACAGAATCGGAAGCAGGCTCCAGGCTCCAAGCCATCAGCCCAGAGCCCGACGCGGGGCTCGAACTCACGGAGCGCGAGGTCGTGACCTGAGCTGAAGTCGGACGCTCAACCGACTGAGCCACCCAGGCGCCCCGTGACTGACATTTTTAAATGAACTGTTCAATTATTTGAACTCTGGATTAGGCAGGCATAACCAAAGGAAGAGTCGATAATTCCTTTCTCATTATTCCAGAGATTAAGGTTGACTTGCTCTTTTTCCAGATTCTGAAATCTTTTTTAATCAGACTAAGTGATTTCACTGTCTATGGATATGTGTGTGTGTTTGCTTTCATTGAACCCACAGTAACCAAAGTATCTGTGGAGGATGATGGGTTGGTGCTGAATGTTGATGGAATAGGTGATCAGGAAGTCATCAAACCTGAAAATGGAGATCATCAAGATAGTACCCTCAAAGAGGATGTTCCAGAACACGGAAAGGATGCTGTCACGGAAGTTAAAGCAGAGCAGACTAACGAACCATGTACCAGCTCTAGTTCTGAGTCTGATCCCCAGGTAACATATGGTATAAGCCATCAAAGAACTAAAGCTTAAGCAAAATTACTTCTGTAAGCTCTGTAGCTTTGGACCTCAACTGTACCCTTTGCCCAAAGAAATTCCTTTATACAGTCTAAACTGTCAGAGTGTAAAAAACATACTTCAAAACTTAATTTTATTTCAGACCGCACTTAAGAATCAACATCTCAACACAGAATCACAGTCTGGCTGCAGACTTCAGGATCTTAATGCTAAGCAGTTGATAAAGAAAGACACTGCCACCTATTGGCCCCTGAACTGGCGTAGCAAGTTATGTACCTGCAAAGACTGTATGGTGAGTGACTGATCAAGGTCAATGTCACTGTGTTTTACGGACTGATGCCTAGAATAAGACTTTCTGAAAAATATATTTAGGAAATTGATGTTAGCTCTGTAGAGAACTTTAAAATGTTTCATATTAAGCAAATTTATGAAATGCTCTTTGCAGTCTGAATGCTTGTGGGAGAAATTAAGAATCATGCAGTACTTTTTATTATCTTCATTTTAGTGGAAAACATAAATTTTTATCTTTTTCATATCATAGAATTTGCTTGGGAATAAAAATTACTTGAAAGTTCCAGTAAATCAGTAGTTTTCATTTTTTAATTAAAAAAAATTTTTTTAAAGGTTTTTAAATAAAGATCTTTTAGACCATACAACACCTATTGGGAAGTTGGGAGATTACTAAAAGAGATTTGGGCAAAAAGAATAAATCATTCAAACAATTCTGTACTAAAAGGCTCAGGTTTTTCTGGCAATTAATGTAAAAAAAAAAATTAAATAAATTTTTAGTGATTCTCAGCTCTTGAGAATTGACTTTCTGAGAATGATATACATATGTTCTAATGGGAAACTGGTTTTATTTTTTGAAGAAAATGTATGGCGAGCTAGATGTCCTGTTCCTGACAGATGAATATGACACAGTTCTGGCTTATGAAAACAAGGGCAAGGTTGACCAGGCAGCTGACAGGAGAGACCCTTTAATGGACACCCTTAACAGCATGGACAGAGTCCAGCAAGTGGAACTTATTTGTGGTAAATGCTGCTTGAACAAAAAGTCGTGAAGTTCATAAAGTTTCTTTCACTGTTAAAATATGTGTAAGGAGGGCTACTAACACCTACAGTTTTAATTTAATACAAAAAAAGCTTAAAATTGGAATTATAGAATAGGCTTCAATTATGCTTATTATGCTTGCTGAATTGTAGCGTTGCTGGGTATTTAGCTGTGATTACCACTGAATCAGAGTTAGGTGCTAGAATAATTACGTGCTTGAGAAACCTTAACATGCTGTTTTGATTCAGGGTAGGTGTATGAATATGGAATAATAGAAAATCAATTTCTTTGTCCATCGATTTAAATAGTTTTCATGGAGCATCACGTGTCCTCTTTTTGAGCAAAGCATGTTATCTTTTGGATGGTTCTTGAGGTTGCTTTAGTGGTTCACAGGAAACCACCAGAGGAGAAAATATCCCTGAGCCCTTAATTGCAGGCTTTTACATTTTTCCCCCCAGCATGCCCAACTGATTTTAGTAATTTCCACCCTGACTACTCAGATGCCACCACCTCTGTGGCATTGATCGTTTCTGTCTTTTATTTTTAACTATCTGATTAATTTCTTTTGCCTTTATTAGACTAAAAGCTTTTTGAGGATGGAGGCTGCATTTGAAGGATTTTTGTAGCCCTCAGGGTACCTCATACGTAATAGGAACTGTTAAGTGAGTGAATCGGTTTTGAAGCTTATAAAGTTTGAGGAGTCCAAGATTATTTCCATTACTAGAATTCCAGAGAGATAGGAAACCTTTTAAAAAAATTCTTAGCTAATATTTTTGGAATGGCAAGTTTTTTGAGTTCTGTTTGTTCATTTGTTTTAAGAAGTAGGGTCCTCAATATCAAAATGAAAGAACTTGTGAGAAATTGGAAGCAAGTTTCCATGCATGTTTCCCTTAGAGAAAATTTAAAGTATTAACCTACTCAACTATCAGTGGAAAAGATGTACTTTGTTTCTAAAGGCAAATGACTTGCCTAAAGTCTATGTACCTTTTTTGTTGTTTTGATTTAGAATACAATGACTTGAAGACTGAACTTAAAGACTATCTCAAGAGATTTGCTGATGAAGGCACGGTATGTATGTTGCATTACAGAATTTTAATCATAGCTCTGTATGTTTTGAATAAACTGTTCATTTTCTTGGATGAAAAAATGACCATATGTCTTAACCTGGATCCTTAAGAGGTGACTGCGGGCCGAGCAGAGGGGAATCAGGAGCAGGTGGTGAAACAAGGACCTGGCCTCACTGGAAGTCCTTCCAGCCCTGGGCTCGAGAGGGTCAGAGGTGGAGCAGCCACACAGGGTCTGCAGAGTGTGCTTGTGGCTGAGGGGAAGGCCAGGACGTTGGCAGAGGTCCTTGGAGGAGGAAGAACAAATGATCAGGCAGGGAAAAATTAATTCCAGGCCCCTTATTTTGGACTTTGGATTCTATAGTTTAGAATAAAAGAACTTCAGAATTTGAGACCAAAACATTTTTCTGGCTAGTAAGAGAGTCTGTCTACTTTTAAGGGTGACACTGACTCTAAAATGTATAATATTTAAAATAGTCTTGGGGTGCCTGTGTGGCTCAGTCAGTTAAGCATCTGACTTCGGCTCAGGTCATGGTCCCGCGGTTCATGGGTTTGAGCCCCGTGTCAGTCTCTGTGCCGACAGCTCAGAGCCTGGAGCCTGTTTCGGATTCTGTGTCTCCCTCTCTCTCTGCCCCTCCCCAGCTCACACTCTCTCTTTCTCTCAAAAAAAAGAGTAAACATTAAGAAAAAATGTTTTAAATAGTCTTCCAGATGAATTTATAAATACTTGCTCTTTACGATTCACATATTTGTGACAGAATTTTTTCATGAAATACTTTTCTGCCTTCCAAAGGCAGATATAAAGCAAAATTTAACTTTTCTTGGTCTAAGGCTGTCCTTATGGACAGTTGATGCTTTGTTCTGCTATGTCCAGACACAGAAATCAAGTTAGATGTGGGTGTGGTGGGTACCAAGGAAGTATGCTGAGACTTTCTTTTTCTTTTTCTTTTTCTTTTTTTCTTTTTTTCTTTTTCCTTCCTTCCTTCCTTCCTTCCTTCCATCCTTCCTCCCTCCCTCCCTCCCTTCCTTCCTTCCTTCCTTCCTTCCTTCCTTCCTTCCTTCCTTCCTTTCTATGTTTATGTATTTATTTTGAGAGAGGGAGAGAGAGAAAATCCCAAGCAGATGCCACGCTGTCAGCACAGAGCCCGACGCAGGGCTCGATATCATAACCGTGAGATCACGACCTGAACCAAAACCAAGAGTTAACCGACTAGACACCCAGGTGCCCCAAGACTTGTTTTCTTGGAAGGAGTCTCTGCCATGTTGCTTAAGGCCACTTTCTCTTTGCTCGTGAATGTGGGAAGAACTTGAAACTGCCTGGGTGGACAGGGTCACAGTGCTGCCTTTTTGCAAAATGAGTTGTAAAGTCAGACGTTGAGTTTTCTCTTTAGTAGATTTCTCTCATTTTTTAGAGGATGTTCTTCACCGTCACTGTGAACATCCTCCTGCCTCTCAGCAGTTCTTAAACTACAGTTATTTCTGTCCCTCTGGTTACTGCAGACTTCTGTTTCTTCTTGCTAGAACTAAGAATGTTCGTTCATAGGTGTAACTGTTTTTAACCTTGGCACTGTTTTTTTGTGTTTTTTTTTAATGTTTATTCATTTTTGAGAGAGAGCACGAGTGGGAGGGAGAGTGGGAGGGGCGGAGAGAGGGGGACAGAGAATCCCAAGCCGGCTCTGAGCTAACAGCAGAGAGCCTGATAATGGGGTTCAAACTCATGAACCATGAGATCGTGACCTGAGCTAAAGTTGGACTCTCAACTGACTAAACCACCCAGGCACCCCTTGGCACTATTGTTTTTGTTTTTTAATGTTTATTTATTTTAGAAAGAGAGAGAGTGTGAGCAGGGGAGGCGCAGAGAGAAGGAGACACAGAATCTGAACCAGACTCCAGGCTCCCAGCTGGTCAGCACAGAGCCCGACGTGGGGCTCGACCCCATGATCTGTGAGATCATGCATGACCTGAGCCGAAGTCGGATGTTTAACCGACTGAGCCACCAGGTGCCCCTTGGCACTTTTGTTTTTAATTAAAGTATAGTGTTACATTAGTTTCTGGTGTACATTAACCTCTGCATTATTGATGGACATTTGAAGTCTTTCAAATGTGTCAAAGCATGTGTGTTCCTGACTCTAGGACCTCTGCTCTTGTGCTGTTTGTGGTCACAAGGCTCTTTATTGATTTGATTACACATAGTTAAAATCATGTAAAAGATATATTTCCAATCACATTTGAAACAAGCTATTTTTTTAAAAAGTTTATTCATTTATTCTGAGGGAGAGAGTGTGCAAGCAGGGAAGAGGCAGAGAGAGAGGGAGAGAGAGAATCCCAAGCAGGCTTCCTTTTCCCAGTGCAGAGCCCAACACAGGGCTCAATCCCGAACTGTGAGATCCTGATCTGAGCTGAAATCAAGAGTCTAACACTTAACTGAGCCTCCCAGGTGCCCCTGAAACTAGCAATTTTCTTCAGTCTTAACCTGGATCTTCTGTCAGAGATCAGGGATCTCTGTCATCACTAGGGCCGCTTTTTATCTGATATGATGAGTTAAAAAGACAGAAAAATATATTTGTTTATTGTTCCATGACATTACTAATTAGATCCTTATAAAAACAAATAAGAACCTTAAGTTGGAATAAGGTTAATCTACTTTGGTTGTATTTGTCCACATAAGATTATAAGTTCTAGATGTTCTTAGATAATGGACTGCCTTTTATGTTTGTGTCTGACTATAAAAAAAGAACACTTAGGGGCGCCTAGGTGGCTCAGTCAGTTGAGTGTCCCACTTCAGCTCAGGTTCTGCAGTTCATGAGTTCGAGCCCCACATCGGGCTCACTACTGTCGGCCTAGGGCCCGCTTTGGATCTTCTGTCCCCTTCTTTCTTCCCCGCTCCCCCACTCATGCTCTCTCTCAAAAATAAATATTAAAAATGAATAAAATTAAAAAACCACTTAGAAACTACAAATCTTCTGAAAGAAACCAATAAAATGATTTATTACTGAACCCCAGTATTTATTCCTTAACATTCTACTCTGCATGTTGGCTGTGACCGTTTGAGGGTCTAGAAGCTAAAAATTGCACGCTCTGATTTGCGTGTTTTTAGGTCCCCTCTCCCAACATCCTTGCAGGAAAAATTCTTTTTTTGCCTTTCAGTGTTTAGTGTTGGTGATCCGAAGTAGGGACAGATCCTTCGAATTGGAATTTCCAAGTGTCCTATATATTAGCATTTCATAAGTGTGAGTTTCCACGCCATTTAGCAAATACATTAGAGCTTTGTGGTATCGCGAGTATCTTCAGTGTCTAGATCTTGACTTTGTTAGGGGTTCTGAGTCCTCACTTGTTGACCAGCTGTCTCAGCCTTGGTGCTTGTGAAATTGATGTATCAGTCTGTGCCGTTCTTCCATTTAGAGGATTAACGAGGGTCTTCCCCCAAGGAAGTTACTCGAGTTGACATTGCTGTTTGTGTAAGTTAGCGGCACTTACTCTTGGGGAGCGAGAGGGAGTGTTTCGCTTTATAGCCAAGTATTTACCATCTCCTTTCCTTTTCTCTCTCTCACTCTTGCTCACCTGCATTGACTGGGCTTCTTTCTCTTTCCCTCCCTCTCCCTGCCCCTCCTGCATTCTTTCAGAACAATAAGAATGTGTTACCTTTGTAATTAAAAAGTGAATGAACACCTGTTTCCTGTGATAGACTGGAGGCAGCTATTGGGTCAGATCAGCTGGCGGAGCACTCCTGAGTGAGCCGGGGCTCCTGTCAGCTTTTCCCAATTTACTCTCTCGTCCATATTGTCCCTTTGTCTTATTTTCTTATTTCTAGTGTTTTATTTTGCTAATATCTTGAACACCTTTGTATGATGCTCTAATCTTTTTCCAGTGAAACAGAAGACAAATTTCTCATTGCATAAAGTGGATATTCCATTTACTAAGAGTAGTTGCTACTTTATTTTTTGCCAGTTATTCTTTTTTTTTTTAACGTTTATTTATTTTTGAGACAGAGAGAGACAGAGCATGAACGGGGGAGGGTCAGAGAGAGAGGGAGGCACAGAATCTGAAACAGGCTCCAGGCTCTGAGCAGTCAGCACAGAGCCCGACACGGGGCTCGAACCCACGGACCGCGAGATCGTGACCTGAGCCGAAGTCGGCCGCCCGACCGACTGAGCCACCCAGGCGCCCAACCAGTTATTCTTTTTATGTGGCAAACACCTCTAATTTTGGCCTCCTGAAGAGGAAAAGTGTTTTGGCTCCTTTTTTTCATTAAAGAAGAAAACACAAATCTCAAAGCAAAACAGACTTTGTTTCCTGTGGGTACTCACATGGAGCTGAAGGATGTTCCCAAGAGACAGCTGTGGTCCTGGGCGAGGGCAGTGGGCTTGGGAGACCTTCAGGCACTTAGTTAACTTACTACGTGGGGCGCCTGGGTGGCTCAGTCGGTTATGCTTCCAGCTGCGGCTCAGGTCATGATCTCACAGCTCATGAGTTCGAGCCCCATGTCGGGCTCCGTGCTGACAGCTCAGAGCCTGAAGCCTGCTTCGGATTCTGTGTCTCCCTCTCTCTCTCTCTGTCCCTACCCTACTCATGATCTGTCTCTCTCAAAAATAAATAAAACTTTAAAAAAAATTTAGGGGCGCCTGGGTGGCTCGCTTGGTTAAGCGTCTGACTTCGGCTCAGGTCATGATCTCACAGTTTGTGAGTGTGAGCCCCACATCAGGCTCTGTGCTGACAGCTCAGAGCCTGCTTCAGATTCTGTGTCTCCCTCTCTCTGCTCCTCCCCTGCTCACACTTCGTCTCCCTCTCTTTCAAAAATAAATAAACATTAAAAAAAAAATTTAAAAAGAACTTATTATGTGCCAGGCAGTGTTTCACAGGCATTAAATCCAATCTGATCTCCCATCCTGTTAGATAGGTGCTGCTTTTATCTCATTTCGTGTGAGGAAAGCGAGGTGAGTGAAGGAATCCACTCTCGGCACTGTTCTGCCCTCCTGGCTGTATGGCTCTGGCCCAGCCCGTGTCTGTGCGCCTGGATGAATGAGCCCTCTATAGGATGGAGATATATGATTAGTTACACATTCAGGTCATTCTTTTTTAAAGTCTACTTATTTATTTGGAGAGAGAACATAAGCAGGAGAGAGACAAGGAGGAAGGGGGAGAGAGAGGGAGGGAGGGAGGGAGAATCCCAAGCAGGCTCCATGCTGTCAGCGCAGAGCCTGATGCAGGTCTTGAACTCACAAAACGGTGAGATCATGTTGAGCCGAAATCAACAGTGAGATGCGCAACCAACTGAGCCACCCAGGCGCCCCTAAGATAATTATTACCAGCAGTGTTGTTCAACCTGTTTGTGATCAGCATGCCTGGTTATTGCCGCTCTGTAACGCATTTCCCTTTCCTGGTCTTTGCTGTTTCCTCCACAGGTGGTTAAGAGAGAGGACATCCAGCAGTTCTTTGAAGAATTTCAGTCAAAAAAGAGGAGGAGAGTGGACGGGATGCAGTACTACTGCAGCTAGATTGGACGATGGCACCTGCTCAGCCAGGCCACCGCCAAGGCCACTTACTGTGCCCGGAATAAAAGAGGCGTTTCTCGCATCTGGTCCTGTTCCGGCCTCTCCTTGGAGAGGCCTCCCCTCCGGTCTTTGAGCTTCCTTTCCTCCTTAACCACGGTCGCCACAGTGTGTATGCCGATTTCACAACCAGCGCCCTCTGACTCCGCTAAATGCAGCTCATTCCACAGACTGCCGGCCCGCCGCCCGACTACCAGATAACCCCCAGGTTATTCGCTTAGAAGTTTTAAGAAGTTCGATTTGGTTTTGAGACAGTAAACTAGTTTTTTTTTTTTTTTTCCTAATGATTTGTTCTTTAACTCCTGAACGTGTCTACTCTGCCACAGAGCTGTTGTCTCCCGGGACCCTCGCGGTGGGGGGGGCACGGCGGGAGCGTCCTTCCTGTCTGCCACAACCCCTCTAGGTCCCTCACCCCTCCGATCGTGGTGCCTTGGGTCAGTGCTTCCTCAGGCCCGGTCTGCCTCTTCTCCCACATCCCTGCTTTCGCAAGCGTGGTCACGGCTTAGAGGGTGTCTCAAAACTCTCCTCCTCTGGGCCCGACCTCCAGCGGAGTCAGGGCTGATGGTTTTCTGGGCTGGACGTCTGTCACGGGCGGGGAGATTGGCCGATGGCAGGACCGAGGAAGCCAACCTCTGTTAGGATTTTTACTAATAAAGTGAAAACTTCATTCACAATTCCACTGGCACTAGATATTCGAATTTCAGTACTGTAGTGCTCACAGGGCTTCCTGGAGAAAATTCGCCAGTGTACTAGTCCCTCTGCTGCTGCCTAGAAAATAGACCGGGTACTACCCTGTGAAATCTTAGTGGTTTACAAAGTCCTCTGGATTTCTTTATCTTATCAGGGATATTCATAAGCATATATTAAAAACAGACCTATTTTGATATTGTTCTGTTACGAAAATGTTATGAGAACCCCAATAAATTATTAATTTCCCCCTTAAATCTGTGCTGAAAGAAAAAAAATACTGGTTTAGCTTACTTCTAGCGAGCAGGGCAGGGAGTGCCCTGTTTTGGAAGAGGCAGAGGGTATGTGAGAGACTCCAAACAAGGCCCCAGGCTGCAGGAATGATAAGCTTTATGTAAATAAATGTTAATGTCCATGCCTGGTTCTCTGATGACCATGAGACCCGCTTTTGAAGAACCTTGTGGAATGTTGTATTTTAAGGGGAAGTCCTTTCAGTTGGTATGAAGTCTCTTTACAGCCCTCAGTCTATGGGGAAAACACCTTTGATAAATGCAGAGTCCTCAGTTGCTGTCCCTCTGGAGCAACACGGTCTCTCCGGACAGTAGAGGACCTGCTTCAAGGTATGTGACCCTAAGCGTCGGAGCCTTTGGGGCCACGAGTGTACGTTGATTTTCCTTCGTGTGTCCAGCAGTCGCATGTACCCGTCCTGGGGTGAGATGAACCCAGCCTACAGGACATCAGGGCCTCAAAGAAATGGTCCAACCGTGGTTTTCTGCATCAAGCCTCCTAAGTACAGATCCCCACGGAGAGTGATGTGTGGAGCTAGAAGGCCTTCCGGCCACAGGAGGTGCCCGTGTGCCCTGAGCCGGCCTTGCAGAAGGGCCGGGTTGAAAAGCTCGGGGCATCTTTGAGGCTGGTTACGATCCCCAGCCCGGGAACCCTTTTCCAAGTCTGAGGATTTCTGAGCGCCCTCTGCAAGGTTGCGCTAGTGTGCTTGTTGTGGTCCGAAAGTTTCTATCTTCTCAAACGTTTGCTTTAACTGCCAGGGAGTTTCTTGCTCCGATGACAGGTCAGGACCAGGTCTCGGAGGTGACGCGTTACTGCGCAGCACGATAATACGCGTCACCCGGGGCTGAGGGGCTCGTTTAGAAAGGTACTGCTCCTCCTTTTACATTAACCAGAAAACCTCTTTTTTTTTTAATCTGTGTTCACAACTAGTTTTCTTATTGACCGTAATGGACTGTCTCTTCTTGTAGAGACTGATTTTGGCCAACATGTGGCAGTTGATATCAATGCATGTTTTATGCCGAACGAGAATACGATATTAGTTGCTTTTAAGGAATTCTGGCATCGTACGTGCATTTTTGTAGACTTGTTACTGGACTTACAGTTACATACTTCGATCAGGTTTCTGTAAAATTTAAATAAAATCAGTTCCAACAAAATGTGGCTTTTCAGATCGTTTCTAGTCATATTTAAATGTGCGTAGCCTCCCTCTGCAGGTAATAAGATACATGAATATGATGTGAGTATTACAGCAGCTATTCCTGCCCTGGCGTCCTGCTCCAGCAGAGGGACCGGTTCATTTCTCCCCTGCTGTTCTAGAAGATGTGGCCTGATCTGAGGTTTGCCAGCGGGGCTCCTGCACTGCCCTGGCTTTATAACCCCTCCTCGAGGGAGGTCCCAGGACTCCCGCTGGGGCCCCAGGGAACAGGAGAACCGAGCAAGGCGCTTGGGTTGCGACCAATGGCAACATGTTCAGGTACTGCTGTGTGTGGAAAGAGAGGCCAGGCGCCCACAGTCTGGGGAAAAGATGAGGTCCACCGTCACGGTAGCTCTTATTTCAAAAGTAAACGTGAAAACAGACCAAAAAGCCAATGTAGAGGCCCATCTTTGGCCTCATCCCAGATCTTGCTTCTGTGGAAATTATTCAGACTGTGGTCATCACCCGCGGTGAGTTAAGCTCGCGAATGAAGGGCTGTGTGTGGCCCCAGAACCGCCCACCTATCTGACAGCTGGGGATTAGATTCCCCTCGGTGCCAGGAAAGCCGCAGTTCTCCCAGCTCCCCTAAAGGGCTCTGGCGAAGCAGAAGGAAATTGAGAGCAGTCC
Organism: Panthera onca; assembly: GCF_046562875.1. Taxonomy (NCBI): domain Eukaryota; kingdom Metazoa; phylum Chordata; class Mammalia; order Carnivora; family Felidae; genus Panthera; species Panthera onca. Next base: position 135,436,579 of record NC_138344.1, read on the forward strand.
AAGTACTGCAGGACCTTGGCGGTGACCTAGTTCAGCTCCCCAGGGGAGACGAGTGTGGTCTGGGGAACATGGGACGTTCAGGAAACCAACCCAGTTCCCGGCAGCCGGTGACACTGTCGCCCAGTCAGGTCACCTTGAAGTGGCTGCTGGATACGAGCCTTGGTCTGAGGAGGCACCTGGCATTTGGCACTGGGCCAAAGCCAAACGTGCCTCACTTGCCCCCCTGAACCACTGGGCGTTAGATAGTCTTCTGCTTACGGTCACTGGACCCCTCGGTTAGAAGGGACCTGAGAAGTCACCCAGCCTCACTTGTCAGGACAGGAGGTCCTCCCTCACGGATGAGCCTCGCTGGCAACCTATGCTGGTCTCGGCCGCTCGGCTCCCTTGTCTCCATGCTGTTGGTGACAGTGCCCCAGTTTTCAGTTTGCTCTCTGCTCCCCCGCCCCTGCTATGTGGTTGAGGTTCATTGATCACACCTCTCCCAGCTGCCGGCATCAATCTTCTAAGCACTGGAGGGGTCAGCCTTTGGAGGGAGTCGACACCATGGAAGGCAAAGAGGAGAGAGAGGTTCGGTGATTCGGGCATCGAGCCCCTGGATCAAGCCTTACCTGAAGCTTGTGCGACTAGTAGACTTCTCTGTAGCAGAGAACTTTACTGTGGTTCACCTGCAGTGACAGAGTGCTCGCTGTCTCGCATGGTACTCATCCCCTGTTCTCTTAGTCCTTGGTGTATTTTCCCAAGCAAAAAGGCTAGTTGTGGCTTCTGGACTTGTCCACCGACCTCCCATCCAAATCTTTGGTCTTCTCCCAGCGATGCCTCTGGCTGGAGCGGGAGGGTGGTTCATGATGCTCTCGGGCACCTGCCTTAGCAGTTCTGCCCTGACTGCCCACCTGGAGACTCCCACCTGGGCTTCTCCTCAGCCATTTCTCCTCCTGTGGGGCCCGTGGCTCGTGCTCCCCTTTCTTCCCACCCGCATGCCAGTCTCCTGGCTTCTCTCTCTTGCCTCCGCCTCAGGCCTGAAGGCTCCTCAGTGCAGCTCTACTATAGTTGGATCAAAAAGTTTTATCACTGAATTAGGGCTCTCTGGAGAAACAGAACCAATAGGATATAGAAACATATCCTGTTGGGTGTGTGTGTGTGTGTGTGTGTGTGTGTGTACACACACACACACTTACATATATACGATATATATTATCTGTATATATCATGAGGAATTGGCTCACACAATTATGGAGGCCAAGAAGTCCTGCGATCTGCTGTCAGCTGCAGACTCGGGAAAGCTGGTGGTGAGGTTCCAGTCCAAGACTGAAAACCCAAGACCCAAGGGGAGCTGACGAGGTAACCAGCAGCTGAGCGCTGACGGACTCTCCCAGTTCAGAAGATCAATGTTCCGACTCAGGCCGAGAGGACATTTTTCTTTCCTCCGCCTTTTTCTTCTATTCAGATCCTCAACAGATCGGAGGGTACCCACACCCCGCGCCCCTGCCGGGGAGAGCGGCCTGCTGTACTCGGCCCCTGCCTTCTAATGCTAACCTCATCTGGAAACACCCTCACAGACGGACACCCAGACATCATGTTAGCCAGACATCTGGGTTCCCCATGGCCGAGTCAGGTGGACACATAAAATTAACCATCACAACAACCAACCCATCCGTTGTGTCTCATCCCCCCCACAAGCACGTTTGTGGAGTGAGCTCGGCCCCTCTGCGCGCGGCAGTTTTTGTCGTATTTGCCATTTGAACCTTCGCGGTCCACGGCCTGACCGGACCTAGAGGATCACGTTTACGCAACCTTGTCACTCTGTATCCTGCGTGGGTTCACGGCGACAGTGCCCCGTGTCTCCCCGGTGGGGCAGGGGAAGGGACTCCTGGAAGACGAGGCTGAAGCGAGGGTCAGTGCGCTGGGAGCGCGAGTCCACAAGGTGGCGCCATGATTAAGTGGGAGGCCACTGCAGACGCCTGGGTGGCTCAGTCGGTTGAGCGTCCGACTTCGGCTCGGGTCATGATCTCACAGTTTGTGGTTCGAGCCCCGCGTCGGGCTCTGTGCTGACAGCTCGGAACCTGGACCCTGCTTCGGATTCCGTGTCTCCCTCTCTCTCTGCCCCTACCCCGCTCATGCGCTATCTCTCTCTGTCTCAAAAATAAACATTAAAAAAGTGGGAGGCCTCTGGAGCTTACGGTGTGGGAGTCTCAGGGATGTAGGATTCCAGGGTGTCCAAGGAAGACTGCAGTGTCCACTAGTGACTTGGGGTCTGTGGACACGGGGTCTCCACCTCACCCTGTGGCTGGGGCCCCCGAGTGGACAAGAGCGAGGGAGAGACCACGGGTTCTGTGGTGGCACCGGGTAGGTTTGGGAGGAACGGGGAGGTGCTGGGGGGTGGGCATCGGAGAGGAGGTGTCATCAACGGGCCTGATGCTCAGGGGTCAAGGCAGGGGTGGAGCCGTGAGTCATCAGCAGGCTGAGTGATGGAAGCTGTGGGAATGAATGAGCTCGTCACAGGGAGGAATGTGAAGAGTGAGGAGGTAGGATGCCCGGCAACAAGGTTGAAAAGATGAGCCAAGAAACAGGAAGCCAAGAGGCAGCCAGAGCGGCGGGACGGGACCCAGGAGCCACGGCACAGAAGTTAGGGGTGTCGTGGGGTCACTGTTGCCAAGTCCCATAAGACGAAAAGCGTCTGTTGAGATCTAGACAAGCTCTAAGCCAACTGAGCCAAGAGACAAAGGTAAGATAGGTGGGTTTCTCCCCTACCCCGCTTCATTCCTCATAAAGCTGATTTGGGTAACATGACTTTCTCTATGGGGTCATGGGCTCCTGACCCTGAACTCTGGGATTGGGCAGACAATGGCAGGCACCAGCTGTGGGACAGACAAGCAGGGTCTCTACGGCCAGGCTGGCTTCCCCGTTGACCGAGGACGTTGGGGAGTTTCTGCCGTCTGTGGGTAGCTGGTTCCCAAGACAGAGGAAGGAGAGAAGAGGCCGGCCCGAGGCAGAGCCTTGCCAGCCTGTTCCCTAACGTCAGCTCGCAACAGTCAAGAGCACTCCCGAGTGCCCTCCACGTGGGGGCACGAGGTGGGCAGTGCCCGCCCTAATTTGTCACGTGAAGGTGGTTGGGGACCAGGCCAGGTGTGATGGCTGGGAGGGAGGGGAGCAAACAGCTGGAAGCACAGGGAGGAGGGCAGGACAGAGAGGGAGGACGTGGGCCTGGGAGGTGCGGCTGAAAGGTCAGAGACACTAGGGCAGCTAAGTGCTGTGTGAGGAGGCAACACCCAGAGCAGGGGCTGCGGGTGAGACAGCTTCACTGACCAAGTGAGGACCTTAGGAGACAGGACAGGGTGGGCTCCAGAGCCAAGGGGGCAGGGGGCCAGGCCGCCTCCCCGCACCAGGGGTGGGCGATGTAGGTGGGGTGTTGGTTTGAGGCCACTGCCGAGTGAGTGTCCATCTGAAGGCATCTGGCCCACAAGGCCAAGGAGCAAGCGGCAAGCGGGATCCCGGTGGCCCTTTGGGAAGGTGGGGAGAGCAGGTGTGGGCTGGGGACCATGTGACTGTCTTCAATAGTCCTCCAAAGCTTGGGTCCAGGTGCGGGATATGGACACGTCCGTTGTTTATGTGTTGAGTTTGGCCAGGAGGACGGCTGAGAAAGTGCACAAGGGAAAGGGGCAGACACCTGGAGTGGGGAGTCGGGAGGTCAGAGGCCAGAGTTCTAGAAAAGGCACAAGAGGAGTATCAGGAGGACCTGGACAGGGAAGATGGGGGCCGGAGAGCAGGAAGCGAGGGGAGCCCTTCTGGGGACAAGGGGAAGGTGTGTCACAGAGTGGGCAGCAGAAATGGAAGAGCAGGTGGCTGGAGATGGTGAAGACGTGGATGGAGAGGACAACAGCCAGGCTGACTCAGGGTGTGAAAGGAGAGCCAGTGTGGGGGCGAGGTGAAGGGAAGCGGGGCAGGCAGATGGTAGGAGCTTCGAGGTGCTACTGAGGGAGGCAGCCGTGCACCGACGTCGTCCTGACCCTCGGTGCATGGAAAGTGCCGGAAGGAGCGCACGCTTGGGAGCAGGCTGCAGGGTGTCAGGAGAGCTGGGACCGAGCTGAGGTGGAAGAGGAGGAGGAAGGTGTTGCAGGGGCAGGACGCCCCCGGGCAGGGCTGGGCGACGGGCAGGGGTCAGGGGCCTCCCTGGGAGCTGGAGAGGGCGGAGGGCTGGGTAAGGCCCCGGCAGGGCAGGAAGCACAGCGGGGGGCGGCGGGTGGGGGGCAGTGGGAAGTGGGCACACTCTGGTCTCTCAGGGGTTTGGCGCACCTTCTGGAATATACAGAAAGGGGAAAAGCAACTGCATTTAGTTCAGGCACGGAGGGTGGGGAGGAATTTAAGGTACATCCCAGAGAAGACTCTGGATACGGAGGATACTTACGTAGCTGAGTAGTGTAAGGCTGAGGGGTTTCAGGAGGAGGGCGCAGAAGGCAGCAGCTGCCCGCAGCACCTCACAGCAGCCCCGCGAGGCAGGAGTTTCTTGCTCTGAGAACCGGAACAAGACTTCGGTTCAGGGTGCCTTGAGGATTATGAGGCAAAACACACAAAGTCCACCATCAGAGCTCAGCGAGCAAACTGCTGTCACCCCATTGAAGGATGAGGCCCCTGAGGGTGAGCTGCTTGACCCCAGGTCCCTGAGGCCCGGATGTGCCGTGGTTGGCACCCCCGTGACTGTCCTCACTGAGCCCTTCCTCCCTCGGGTTTCCTGTCCTCAGCTTTTCACTCCCTCCGAAGTCCAGCCGCCGCCATCCAGCAGATTCCCCAAAGTTTAGAGACCAGTGATGCTGGCCTCCAAATCTGAGGCTCTGTGAGGAGGTGAGGCTCCCACCCCGGGGAGACTTCAGAGGAGGACGTCACCCTGGTGCCAATGCAAAGCTCAGGCGGGCATCTGAGGAAATGTGCATGGGCAGCTCTGGGGCGGGCAGGCGGGGAGGTTTCAGAGACTGAATAAAAAGGGGTCCGTGAGCCAGAAATATGCAGATGGAGGGACATGTCAGGGGGTCACTGAAGTGAAGCCCATGAAAAATCCCAGTGTCATTATCAGTGCCATGTGTAAAGCTGCATTTGGAGCAGGGACAGTGCAAAGTTAGCAGGTGACGGAGGGCAGAACCTTGTACCTGACTTCGGTCCTTTCCGTCAAAGGGAACGCGCTTCAAACCCAGACAAGCAGAGAGAACGTGACAGGGGGGATCTGGGGATCCTGAGGCTCACTTCCTGTGGGCGGCATGCCAGTGTCCTTCTGTACAGGATGACCAAACACCAGGAATGACCAGATGTCTCAGTTCATCTGCCCCCCTGGTGCCATCAAGTGGGGGATGGTAGGTTCTGGTAACTGGCATCGTGGCGGGGGGGGGGGGGGGGCAGGGGCGGGGCGGGAAACCTTCCCTGGTGTTCCCTTGAGGATTCTAAGACGAACATTCAGTTATTGCTGAATGATCTCCGAACACCTGCAGAAAGCAGCTGGATTAGGAACGGGGTGTTGTAGCTCCTCTCTCCCGCCCCCACCCCAGAGCCACTCAGGCTCGTCTCTGCGTCTCACCTCCCACTCCCTCCTTCCCCAGTCTGCAGCCTTGCCAGCCTCACTCTCCATGGGCTGCTAGCCCAAAGCATCTTTTGGGCCTTATCTCCCCAAATCTCTGAGCAGCAAGAAGGGTGGAATTGGTCTCTAACTTCTTTTAATTAGCTTGAAAAGGTAATACATGCATGTAACTTGAAAATTCAACCAGGACAAAATGTGTACGTTAAGCCCCCACCCGCTGACAACGCCCCTTAAGGCCGTCCTGGGAACATTTGTACAGACCCCTTGGACATCTTTTCATCTATGCGGGTGTATTACAGACCTCCTTTGTCTTGTTTTCCCACAAGTAGGAGCATGGTGTGCATTACTTTGTATTTTCACTTCTTTTACTTCCTACATTCTGAAGATCATAGTCCCTGCTTTTTTTTTTTTTTTAACTTTTTTTTTTTTTTTTGAGATGGCCAGGGAGAGAGTCCCAAGCAGGTTCTGCAGTGTCGTCACAGAGCCCAATGCGGAGCTCGAACTTCACGGAACTAGGAGATCATGACCTGAACCGAAGTCTTAACCAACTGAGCTGAGCCACCCAGGCCCCTCACAGTCCTTGCTTTGTAGCCAGGCCCTGCCTGGCCTTTGGAATGACACATATGCTGGTTTCCTTTCTACCTGGTAGGCGGCCTTAGCCAGCAGCTCCCCCTAGCTGAACTGTGAAGGTCAGAGTTCCTCCAAGTTGATTCCTGGGCCCTCTTTTCATCTTTTTTGTTTTCAATGTTTATTTTTGAGAGAGAGAGAGAGAGAGAGAGGGAGGGAGAGAGAATGCGTGTGCATGAGCAGGGTAGGGGCAGAGAGAGAGGGAAACACAGAATCCGAAGCAGGCTCCAGGCTCTGAGCTGTCAGCAGAGCCCAATGTGGGGCTGGGACTCACAAACCGCAAGATCACGACCTGAGCCGAAGTCGGATGCTTCGGCACCCCGGGCCCTCTTTTCATCTTAAACCTTTCCCCCGTAGTCACCAATCTACTCCCAAGGCTTTCCACGTGCCCACATATGTAGACAACTCCCACCTAGCACCTCCAGCTTAGACCCTTTCCTCTGAGCGTCTAAGCTTGCGCAGAATGGCCAAGTGCAGACGACCGACATTAGACTCCCAACTTTCTGCCGACCCGACTCCTCCTGCCTCAGGTTCTGCATCTTCCTGGAAACCCTCCCCCCGAATCCCTCTCCTCCTTGCGCTGTGGTTCGGGCTTTCCCTTGATTGCACTCTGCAGCTCACTTCCTTCCACACTAAGTCTTCCCAATCCCGGGACCGGTTAGACCCCCAGCCTTAACTTCTGTAATAATCCAGTGTCTTTTGTTCCTCAAGACCCAAAAATTGTTATGGGCATGGCTGTGTCTTGTTCATCACCGTCATCTCAGGACTTAGCAGTCTGGCAGTTAGAAGTCACTTACTTATTGAACAAATAAATGTTTGCGGAACAAATGCACGCCTCACTCATGCCTACCTCCACCCCCAGCACATTATGCTTCCCTGCCCGGGCCACCACACCTCCTGGTGCGCCGTACAATCCCATGGTTCAGAACTTGGGCTCCGGAGCCACACTGTCTGGGTTTGAGCCTGAGGCCTTTACTAACTTACTAGGTGTGTGACCTTGGACAAGTTACTTGATATCTCTGTGCTTTGGTTTTCTCATCTGTAATAAAATAGCACTAATGATAGCATGTATTAAAGGAAGTACCTAATTCATTGATTAAAGAAAAAAAAATAAAGAAAAATAAAGAAAAAAAAATAAACATGAATCTGGCATGTTTCGCCTCCCATTCATTCCTGGGCCATGTCGAGCCAGTCTTCCCCTCTGCCATGATAACCTCTTACTGCTCTGTCCTGCTTTGTTTCTGGGACAAAAGTCATTTCCAGCAAGAGTCCAAAGTTTCTGAGAATAGGTGTCCTGTTGGCTGTCTGCTGTGGAGGCTGGACCCAAGAACTATTCCTCAGTGCCCTAAGGAAAGGTGAGGCCTGATGTGGCTAGGGAGCTGCCTGAACCCGCTGTCCTAGGGCCATCTGCAAGCACAGGAATGAAGTTGACTTATTCAATTTTTCATTTTTAGATCTTTAAGAAGCTCACATACAAAAAAAAAAAAAAACACCTTATATTTTATCTTGAAAGTCCACAGTTAAACCTAAGATGGAGAATCGCCTTAGTAAGGCATGAAGGTGGAAAGGTTAGAATGAATTTATTAGTAAAATGATTAAAATAAAAATGATAGATTTTATAGCAATTGAGAAAATGGGAATTAGAAAACTTTGTTTCACATATGATTTTTCAGAAAACTAGTCAAGATCATCAAGATCATGACTCCATTACCCTTTCAAATTGAAAAATATGAAGGAGCCCTAGTTTGAAAGAGAAAAAAGTGCAGACGCTTGGACACCTATGAGTCTTGGGACACATCTGGGTCTCTCAGTAACCGACCACCGTGGTTGGCACACTCTGGGCGGGGGTTCATGCGGTCAGGATGCAGAACTTCCTTTGGAGACCCCTGTGCAAGTAACTTTGCTACAATTTGTAAGCTGAAATCTCTCAGAAATTTCCCAGTGAAGTAAAAGAATGAATCTGACTCAGATGAAAATGTGGTATTCCAAGAAAACCGTAATAATTTTTAAAAGCCCCTGATGGACTGAAACCCTGGAGACACAGGGGACATTCACCTTTCTTCCCAATTCTACCCTTGGGGTGGTACCATCACCCCACCCCTAAGTTGAGGATTGCGTGCTACAGGGCTGAAACAGACTATCCAAGTCAGCAGATTCTATACAAGCCGTTTATTTGAAATGCCAACTATATGTAGGATAAAGTCAGTGCTACATGCTTATTAGTAACAGTAGAAAAATAGAACCAGTGGAAACCTTTGTACAACCGTAATGATACTCAAAAGAGAAATGTATCGTTTTACAATGCTTCACACAGACGAATTCAAGTTTGGAGGTACCTAAATAAAAATACTATATATTTCTTTAAAAAACACTATGTACAATTGAAGCGTAAACAAGTTTTACAAAGTACTGGTTATGCAGGTTGTAGAAAACACTTGCATAGGACATGAAATCCGTTTAAGAAAAATTTCTGAGCCTTTAGCATTGAAGGCACTTGACTTCATAGCAGTAACAGCACAACCACAGGAAATGCAGTGTTGTAGAAGATGCCACCTCTCTGAAGTATAGATGTGGTACACAAACGGCAAGTGGAATTCAGGAATCTGTATCTTTGAGCCACCCCATCTAAGAGCAGGATCCCACACCACCTGCCCATGGAACCCGGATACACAGTCACGTGTAGTACACAAAGAAGCTTCCAGAGCTTACCTCGTCTCTTAGAACCCACGTAAACACACCAACACGAGAGGCTGTTTTCAAGACACACACTTGTAAGTCATCTTTCTAGAAACGGCCACAGCGTTATGATATTCAGAGTGTGGAAGGCTGACACATGGTCTGAGGGTTTTCTAGAAGGAAAAAAAAAAAAAAAAACCCAAAGACTTGCCAATAAAACAATTGTGCAACCGCTATTGCAATCTCCAGGACAAAAAGACAACTTAACAGTTCATAAAACATTGTTCATATGACAGTGTCCATGGAAAATAGTCAAATACCTTTTAGTGTGTGACGGCAACTCTTTTAGCAAGGTTATGTGTAATGAGGTTTGAAAGTAAACCACTTAGTAGACAAAGTAAACCATTGCAGAACCGGGAATAGCACCCATCACTGCTGCTGTAATAGTAACTTTCAAATGAAAAGTTGAAAGTCAACCAAATAATAATTAAAAAAAAAAAAAAAAAAGTCATTTCCCTTTGAGTTCATTCCTAAGCTAAAAACATGAATGCCTTAGAATTGCAAAACAAGTGTCTTAGAAGTGTTTCATGAAACACATTTCCCCCTAAAAGGAGGATGACACATCACGAAAATACCTATTTTGCTGAGTAGTTACTGAGAAATGTTAACCCTTCCCCTCCAGAGACTGGTGCAGGGTCGGCTGGGAGCCCCTGCCACCCCCACACCTTCCCCTTCACACTCTGCATCATCACCCTCATTCAAATGGACAAGGACCGTCCAATGCCAGAATGTGAACAAACAACCAAAAGAAAATCCAATAAAGGATGGCAATCTTGTAATAAAGAGTTGAGGACGCAAAACCAAGAATAGGTAAAGTTTCAGAGACAGTTCGACAAAAAGACTCAAATACAAAGAACTTGTTAAAAATCCTGAAGATCCAACTGGTTCTGGAAATGCCAGGAGAGCTTAGGTCTAGGATGTATGCCTGGAGAAGGCTAAGGGGGATGGGACAAAGGCCGTGATATATGGAAAACTCAAATGGCTGCTTTTCAGTGATCGTTTTTGCCTTTCATGCTATTTCTTTTCGAGTCACAGGTGACTTTGTAGTTAAATTATCCATCAAAATCACAAAACTAAGACAAAAATATAAGAAAAAGACCAACAGCATCTTGAAGAAACATGGATCTTCTCTTTCTGCTCCAGGGGCTAAACGGTAGTTCTCTAAACTGTCACACAGTGGGCACTGAGGGAGGTGATTGTCTGATGGCCTGATTGTCCACGGTCTCAAGAGGAGATCTGGTATTCTTTCTGAGATTTCGTTCTCATGAAATTTCTAAACTGAGTGACACGCCAGGTCCCAAATTTTATATTCTACATACGCTTTTTTTCTCTAAGAGCCATCTTACTCAGGCTTCACATTTATCTTAGTACAACAGCATTAGAAGATTTTAGTGCCAGGTTCGCATTACAAAGGATTGAAGAGTTGGGTTCCAAAGCCAGAGGCACACAGCTGTTCACCTACCCCGGCCACCACGCCTCACAAGGTACATCAGAAGTCCACTGTCGCCCACCCGAACACACACAAGCCACATCTGCTTACCTTCTGCAAAGTCTCACCAGTCCACAATCCCATGGGTTAGAGTCAGTTCCTCTCTACACACAGTTTAGTCAGAGCAGCTATTAAATTAGTAAAAGCAAACTTCATAAATTAAAGTAGGAACAGTGGCCACTTGTTTTTATGTTTGGGGAATATGAAAGAATATTTGATACATTTTCAGAAAAATGAACGTGTGACGTCAAATAGCTCTTATCTAACATTTTGAAAAATATAGGTCAGAGATGAGAAAGCTTTTTCCCACCCAGATTAGCTCTACTCACTCTTATTTGCGGTACTAGCGTGGTACGGTCTGAATTCAGAATAGAAATCTAAAACTACATCAAAGTAATTCATGTCAAGACATGTATATAAATACACGTTAAGGAATATGATGGAATTAACAGTTTTGTTTCTGGAGACAGAATGAGATCGGCTTCAAAAGACACCATCATCTATTATAAAGAGTCAAACCTCCTCAAAATGAGAACAGAGTCCTATGTTTTTCTAGCTCTAAAAAAAAAAGGAGCCTCAAAGGCGAAGCTAGCCAACCTCCCAGGGGCTGAGTGTTCGCTCCGGGAGGCATGGAGCTCAGTGCGCACCACCGCCGGCATCGATGAGCATGCCAGCAGCAGCCAACTCGGCGGGCAGCACAACGCGGGGCAACGGTTGGCCGTATGCGGATAGACTGATGAGTTCCTCATCTTTGAGACTACCGACTGTTAGGATTTTTTAAAATGTCAGATTATTCCTGAGTGTATATCCACAGGGTGAAGTAGGAAAGACTGTAAGAGAAACTACAGCTTCGGGAGAAATCAGAGTTGTTGACACCCAATAGAAACCTATTTACTTAAAAGTGCATGTAATTCATTTATATGGTAGCTTGTAAAGGCTCCCTAGCCCTGCATAGTTTTAGAGTGAGTGTGAGTGATTCATAGTTTTATATATATATACATACGCAGAAAAGAGGCTCCCAGACATCCTTCATATGAGGGGATGTTCAGCAAGTCTCTTTTCTTCTAAGTGCTACGGCTGTGTGTGTATGTGTTTGTAAAAATACAAAGTGAATGCTCAAATAATGTTAAAGTGATTTAAAAACTCAAATACTAATATATTTACACTGGAGAGTAAGAAAAAAAAAACAGTCCTTAGCTCACACATTGCCCTTCCAAGGGAGAGGATCTTAAAAGATCCCATGTGCTCAGTGGTTCAGTAAAATCCCAAACCAGCGCCCCCCAATGGAGTTCAAGTAGGACATGTAGTGTTTCACTGGGAAAAGAAAAAAAAAAAAGGTTTCTTTTTCTTTTTTTGGTGACAAAGCATTATGCGTTCTACAACAACTTTTTTAGGACACCAAAATTCAGACACACTTTGAAAAACATTTAAAAGAAAACATAGGCTTACAAACACCAAATGACATCCATTAAGACTGAAGCCCTTTTGTTTTTTTTTTCCCACAGAGAGCAAGACAACTGAAGGCAGCAAGCAGTCCTCAGCTGGAGAGTCGAAGCTCAGAACCAGAAATCCCGTAGTGCAAGCTTTAAGTCACTTCGTTATTTCCACTGCCTTAGGATTCCAGAAAATCTGATGTCTTTAGAACCTCATCTAGTGATACGCTGATCCACACTACCAGCATTCGCAGGAATTCTGACAGCGTCCACACTGGGAACAAAGCAAGAGCTTTAAGCCTGGGCACAAAAGGCTTTGCTCCTTTCTGTTCTTTATGGAACCAGAAAACTTCAGGATCCTGATTGGACTCCCGCTGGAGGAATGAAGACCAGCTCCCAAAGACTTACTAAGTAAGAAAGAATGATACTAGGTTTATGGAGACTGAGCAGGAAGATTTCTGAACTAAAACGATTACTGAAAAGAGAGGAGCATTTTGATGTGCTGTTCTTTGGAATTTCTATAATTAAAAAATAAACACAGAACTATTTCATAAGAAAATACATCTTAGTGTGCAATCCAATGCACGTGGAAACTGGTAGATGAAAGGTAAAATGCAAAAAAGTATGAAAATACAGTTCCTTTAAATGTGGCAATAAAGTGTAACATACTGATATAAAATCAACACAGATAAAATAAATGTACAAGTGCAAAAAAAATCCCATCATTTGTAAAGAGAAAAAAAAGTGCCAGCTTGCTTGCTCTTAAAAATGCTTCCCCACATAATTGTTCAAACACAAAATAGACAGATGCAGCATTCAAAATAACCCTCTTAGCATGCCATGTCTAATAAACATGTATATACAAAAACGAGAATAAACTAATGTGAAACAGTTCGCTGGCATCAATAAACTGGTCTCTAAGTTGTTGGGTTACATCATAAAATGGGATGTTTCACATCTCAGGCACAGACGACTTGGAGGTTGCTCTCAGAGGGCAGACTTTTTATAGAGGAAGTCTGGCTTGCTTGGTGACCTCCTTCCCCTGCTTATTGAATCTTCCCTTTCTAAATCGGAATTTCGCTGAGCTCCATGGCCCAGGGACTCGCTGTCGGCCAGTCTCCTACTGGGTCTCTCTTCCGGAGCTTCAGAGCTGCATGCAGAATGTGAGGGTCTGTTGGGAGTCAGCCCAAAAGTCAAGTCAGTTTCTACTGCTGTTCGTCCCCTGACGTGGGCTGGACCATTGCCAACATTTTCTGGGGCTGCCAAAGGAAAGTCTGACCGCTGGGGAGGTTGCTCAACGACATCAAGGTGTATTGGCTCATTCTTTTGTCTGTGTAGATGCCCGTCAGGGGAAAGTGGATATTCTCTCCTAGCTTCTTCCTGCTTTTTAGGAGAGGTCTGGCTAGGTAGGTAGGCTGACTTTAAGCCACTTGGTGATGCCTTATTGTGGCTATACAAATCGGGACCAAAATATCCACCTCGCGAAGGGGAGGGGGTGCGTCTGCCAGGAGCAGGCGTAGAAGGTCTGCAAGCAGCATTTGAGAAGTCATAGAAATCCGGATATTCCTGCTGATTTTCTCGAGCATCTGCTTTTTGCTCTAGCGTGTGTTTCTTTCGAGACGTGTGTGTGTGCCTCTGTGGAATACACGACAGATGCTGGGGAGGCCCTGGTCCTACTTCAGAAACTGATTGGCTTAATTCTGTGTCAACAGCCAGTTCTGGAAGCCTCCTGTCCTTGAGTGACAGTGTGGACACACCCATGGCAATGTCCGGCATTAGATCGTTTAGCACAGGTTGGGTACACTGCAAACAGAGATAAAGGAAGAGAGGTTAAAAGAAAAAGGCCCATGACACCCTCTTTGTAAAACTGATGTTCACTGATTTTGCTTCCTCATTATAAAAGTAATACAGGCTTAGTTTTAAGAATGATAAAAATATAGAAAACCATAGAAGCCAAAAAAACCCAAAAACAAAAACATTAACCTTCCCTGAGATAATCACCATTAACAATTTAAGGTATTTCTCACTTTTTTTTTCTCTGCACATATATTAATCTTCACAAAATGTAGTGCATATATAAATCTGTGGCTAAATTTTGAGATTATTATTCCACTGTACTGATGAGCCATGGCTTACTTAACCATTCTCCCACTGCTGATATGAAGGCTGTTTCCTATTTCTCATTATCGTAATCAAGACTGTAATGGGGGTACCTGGCTGGGTTGGTGGAGCATGTGACTCTTGATCTTGGGGTTGTGAGTCTGAGCCCCACATTGGGTGTAGAGACTACTTAAAAACAAAAGCTTAAAAAAAGAGACTGCGACAAACATACAAATAAATTACCTGTAAAAGGAATTTTATTTAAAATAAAAAGTAAGGGGACTAGGGTGGCTCAGTCAGTTAAGGGTCTGACTCTTGATCTTGGCTCAAACCATGATCTTGCGGTTTGTGGGATCAAGCCCCAAGTCAGGCTCTGTGATCACAGCGCAGAGTCTGCTTAGGATTCTCTCTCCCTCACTCTCTCTGCCCCTTCCTTGATCGTGTGCATGTCTGTCCTTTCTGAAAAGAAACTTCAAAATAAAATAAAATTGAAAAAAAATAGAACTTTGTAATTGTAAAACCAAGGGCCGGGCCAACAGGATGGGAACTTGCCTTATCAAATACTATCGACCTCTGTTGCTTCTTCTTTTTTTAAGGGCTTGGGAGGACAGGTGGGAGAGTAGGTAGCAGGGTATAAAGTGAGGAAAGAATATAATTTGACCCAAGGTGTACACTAGTCCACAGATTCCAAAAGCTGTATTAAAAAAATTTTTTTAAATGTTTATTCATCTTTGAGAGACAGAGAGAGACAGAGCATGAGCAGGGAAGGGGCAGAGAGAGGGAGACACAGAATCGGAAGCAGGTTCCAGGCTCTGAGCTATCAGCACAGAGCCTGACGCGGGGCTCGAACCCATGAACTTCGAGATCATGACCTGAGCCGAAGTCGGACGCTCAACTGACTGAGCCACCCAGGCACCCCTCCAAAAGCCACACTTTAATAAAGATTCCCTGAATTAATATATGTATCCTTTGTTTTTCTTTTTTTTTTTTTTAATTTTTTTCTTTAACGTTTGTTCATTTTTGAGAGACACAGAGACAGAGTGCATGTGGGGGAGGGGCAGAGAGAGAGGGAGACACAGAATCCAAAGCAGGCTTCAGGCTCTCAGCTGTCAGCACAGAGCCTGCCGCAGGGCTCGAACTCACAAACCATGAGGTCATGACCTGAGCCAAAGTCAGACACCCAACCGACTGAGCTACTCAGGCACCCCTCTTTTGTTTTTCTATTGAAGGCCACTGATAATGTGTGACTGAGCAGAAGGACTTAAAAATCACTATTTTTTTTCAGAGGTATTATATAAACAGAAATTCAACCTTTCATTCAGTGCAAAACTGAACAAGGTCCTCACTTAATTTACTAGCTATTAACGCTAGCTACTGTGGTTCCTAGTCAAATGAGCCTCCTGACGGAAGAGCTTGCCAGAGGCCGACGCAGGCATGAGGACCGATCATCCATCTACTTTCTGAATGGGGAATCTTCTGCCACATTGCTCCTGACAGTACACTTAGCTATAAATAACTTTCCTTTCCTACCCCATCAAAGCATTTGGTAGAAGAGCAGATTCTATAGAAGAGAAGCTAGGGCAGATTCTAGACGTGTGTTTGAATGGAGCATCGTGAAACCGAGAGCATCCAGTGGCACTGCCCAGTAACATCATCCCTTCTAAGTACCTACAATGAACACAAAGACAAGGAAGGTGCCAACCACCCTCCCCACACACCCTGTCTCTCTTCCTGTCTTCTCACTTGGCCTTACCTCCCTCTCTCCATAGTCCTGGAGTCCACGCTTTCGGCTTGGTGGCAATACTTCTGGGCACTGCTGAGTCCCACTAGGGCTCTTGGAGTCAGGGAAACCGCCTCTCATATTCCATGAACATTTTATTTGCCCTAAATTAGTGAGATGTTAACTTACCACTTGTTTCTCAGAAGTTACTGCTGCTGAGGTGGTGGCGGTGGCGGCGGTGGCCACAGTCTGTCTCCCCAGTCCTGTGGTGTTGGTGCAATCAGGTGCTGCTGCTTTAACACCTGGCAAGTAGACGGGAGGGGGGCCGGCTTTAGGGGCCGTTCTGGAGTGAAACAGTGAATGATTACAGGGATAAGAGAATGAACGCGAAGGATGCTGGCTGGGAGGTCTTTGTTTCCAGCCTGCTTTGAGCTGGTTATGGATTGGGGTCGCTGGGGGGTGGTACGGAGGTGGCGGTGGGGGCAAGGGTGGATGGAAGGCCACAAAAGAGTCCAGATCTGTAAACATGGTTTCTGCAGTGGGGGTACTGTTAACTCGACATCTCCCAGACTGTCTCATTGTCAAGAGCGGACTTTCATCCCCAAAACGTTCATCCGGAAAGAACTTGTGAGGATTCTGAAAGATTTAAACAAACAAGACATTTATCAGCAAATTTTCTAGATAGAAATTTACAGGCTGAGAGCATTAAGTGAGATCCTAAGAAAACCACATTCAGCAAGAGTAAAAGGCACAACATTATTTCTCTAGGCCAGAAGCCCAAGAAAAATTTACCTTAATAATAGCACAAAAGGATAGAGTGGAGTCTCTATAGCCTAAGATACAGCTATCAAGGAGAAGAGCTTAACTAAATATTCCAGCAAGCAGGTTGGTAATCTCCTGCAAGATTATGTGATAATGCAAAAGCAGGAAATAAAACCTAATTCAAATGAGTCTTTGCTGAGAAAATAAAATTAAATACCAAAGGACAAAAAGGCATACAAGTAAAGATCCTCCTAGAACTTTCTTACAAAACATCTGCACTCTGTCTGAAATAAAAACTATAAAATACTAATCCTTACCTATTACATGTAACTCAGTTTTATGAGCATTTTGATAAACATTATGTAAGAATACTTAATCTGTAAAACTTTAATGCAATTTAAGATACCAAATTAAGATACAGTTTAGAATGTCAAGGGGGAAAGAAATGTATAGTATACAAGACTATTTCATGGATGGAATCCACAGCAAAAAAAAGAAAATCAAGAACCTGTAAGTGGCCTGCTCCCTTGCCTAAGAACATCACACCACATTCCCCTTTGAAGACTCCAGCTAAACAAGTCTAGAGTCAGTGGCAAAAAAAATTCAATCACTTGACCAGACAAAATTAAATTCTACTTTAGGTTCTGATTTAGTGGCTGTGAGCAGACTACTTTACATATTCTTCCTTCACTGCAAAACCAATGCTACTGCTCCTGCTCCTGTACTTGGTCACAAGGGAGTTTTTTTCCCCATGCTGGTTACCAAACAAAAAAAAACAAAAAAAAACCCACATTCAGTTTTTGATTCTCGTGCTTATAGGATTTGCAACATCATGCAAAAAATTTCTTATTATACGGAAGAGGAGGGGAGAGGAATAAGAGGGGCATCTGGAAGACCTGTTAAGTCTGGTAGTAGGCCACAACCCGAAATCTAGAGACCCAACGAGGGACAGAGAGCAGTGGAAGGTCAGAATTTTCTGCTTCCTTTTTCACCTTTGATGGGCATGCACACCATTAACTTTTAGCAGGCCTATTAGGTATTAAGAGACATAGCTGCTTACATACAGCACCTCTCGTCTTCACAACATCCACTTTATTGGTAAGGAAACTGATACTTGGGAGTGGTTAAGTGGCCCAAGTTAACTGGTGAGCAGCAGAGCCAAACTATAACTTCAGCTCTCCCACCAGAGCCCATGTGCTCCATCTACTCCACACCCCGCCTCTACCCAGGGGGGACTTCCAGGCTATCCCAGACCCATGAGGCAGTGAAAGGGCATGCACTAAGAAGCAGATGCGTGCTGGGAGGGCTCCTGGAATGTCTGAAATACCACCTGCACAGGCTCCCTATTTCACACAGTCGAATGCCATCCCCACCTGCAAGAGCTCTGCAGCCGCGTCTGCAAGACCGAACTCTCTTAACACTCGAATTTGAATTTCATAGCTGACCGTGGCGCCTTCCCCACAGTTGAGTGCATAGGCTCTCTGCACCTGCTCAGTGTGCCGTAGTTCCTGCAGACGTCTAACCATGTCTTTCATAATGAGAAGACGAGGAACTGAAAAAAGAAAAACACTCTGTAGGCAAAATATCTGAGCTGCATCAAAGGTCCCCCACTGAGCACAAGCAAGAAGGCCTGTGTTGTTCTGCATTAGAATTTTAATTTCCTGGAAAATACTAATTTATGTGCTTCTAATTATTTTTTAAAGTTTTAATAAAATTTCACTGTGCTCAAAATGCTGCTGATAATACGAAACAGTTACTGAACTGTCTTCTTAGTTCACAACCTAACTAAAATTTTACTTGCATATATTCTCTTCTACATCTCAGGGTATTTCAGAAATCTTTTAAATATATTCATTCTTTTATTCAAATAAGTTTCTGAGTCCTGGTTATGTGCTAGGTATTGGGCTTGGGTACTGGGGTGTTCAGAATCAAAGATATGATCCCTGTCCTCGAAGAGCTCTAGTTTTAGTGAAGTAAACTGAGTAAAGCAGTAGAGCACAGGCCCTAAGTGGTCACAAAGGCAAACATGTGAAGGATGCTGACGGGACGTGGAGGAAGGGTCCACCTCAGATGGAGGCAGGCAAGAGAGGTTTCCTGGAGGAGGGGAATCCTGAGTGGAGTCCTGAAGAATGAGAGAAAACCCAGGCAGGTAAAGAAAGTAGAGTGAAGGTATGTGTCTCGAGCAGAAGGACAAGGCATGTATCAAACACGCAGGTGACAGTATGGCACAAGCAGCTGGCAGGATTAGCGAACTCAGGGTTCATAGGTACAAGCAGGAGTAGTGTTAAGAGAGAAGGCGAGAAAGATGGGTAGGAACAGATCACGAATGAGCCTGCATATTACGATAAGGAATTTAAATTATATGTTGTGAACAACAGGTACTCCCTTGTGCAGGGGAAGGAAGGACAGGATCAGGGCGGTGACAGAAAGCGTGCTCTGAGAACAGTGTAAAGCAGGGGTTGGCAGACTACGGCCTGTAGGCTGAATCAAGCCTGCTGCCTGTTTTGTCGATAAAGTTGTACTGGCACACAGCTACATCTATTTGTTTACGTATCGTCTGTGGTTGCTCTTGACAACAGAGTTGAGTAGTTGTGATGGAGACTGCATGGCCCACAAAACTTAAAGTATCTACCAAATGGCCTTTCCAGAAAATGTTTGCCGAGTCCTGGTGTAAAGGCCAGAATGGGAGTAAGGTTAGAGGCAGGAACACCAATTGGGAACCTAGACTAAGGCTATAGCAGAGGGTGGGGAGTCGAGGATGGAGTCTTCTATATCTAAGAGACAAACTGACTAGAGTAGCCACTGGTTATTATTTCTGGGGAAAGGGAGCGACCATTTACTGAGTGCTTACTTTGTTCCAGGCATACTCCTAAGCATCTTACTCATGGGACTTCCTTGAATCTTCATTAACAACACTAGAAAGGAGACATTATATCCATTTTTCAGATGAAGAAATTAATGCTAAGTAAGTAACCTTACCCAAAGTCACATAAAAGTGGCAGAGCCAGGATATGAGCCCATGAGTCTTCTCCAATAAGCTACATGGCCTTCCTTAGAGTGTGGTGGGCAAGGAAGAGGGAAGTATCAGATAACACCAGAACAGGGCCAGGTCTTGTTAAAGCAAGACAAGAAAGGCAACAAGTCCTACTCTTCTGAATGTACTTAATTGTGAATGTCTTTGGGCTTTTTAGATTCAGTTCTAAGATTAAATTACGCTATTTAATTGTATTAATTTGAGCTGATAAAAACCGGCTAATTACTGTAGCTTCAATATCTGCATAAATTAGCTACAGAAACATTTCTCTTCATACTGTTGTCTAATGTATACTTTAAATAAATGACAGTCAGTATTTTGTCACTAGTGGCCAAATCTGATAAGGCCAACAACTGATCAGACATTAGTCCCAGAATAAAATGTGCTCAATTAAAAGTTATTTTTTTTTTAATTTATCCTTAATTGAAACAATATTTATAAGCAGAAAATGAATGAGGCTAGTTCTTTTCCTTTTTTTTTTAAATTTTTTTTTAAATGTTTATTTATTTTTGAAGGAGAGAGAGACAGAGAGTGAGCAGGGGAGGAGCAGAGAGACAGAGAGAGACACAGAATCCAAAGCAGGCTCCAGGCTCCAAGCGATCAGCACAGAACTGGATGCGGGACTCAAACTCACAAACCGTGAGATCATGACCTGAGCCAAAGTCAGATGCCCAGGCACCTGAATGGGGCTATTTCTAATAGCGCTATACAGTTTGCAATGTGTTTCAATTTTGCAGTAGTAACTGGCAAGAGCTGTAAATCTCTGACCCCCCAGATCACTGTGCATTTTCTTACCTTAAAGATGGACACTAGAGCCCTTTGGTTAAAGTCAACATCACCTGATGCTCAGAAAATTTTGGATATAACAGTTATATCTCAATCTATGGTCGATTTCCTCAAAGTCATCACATAAGCCTGCACTACCAACAGAATTCACAGAGCAGATCCTGGGAAGCTGGATGGATCTCTAGGAAACCAACAGTGATAACATTTCAGGGGACATGTCTAGACTCAAAAGATACAAGTTTATAACTCAAAGAGTCTTCTGTGAGAAATACTTTATGGTGATGAAAAATCTGAATTCCTTTGAACTAGTGGTTCTCAACAGGAAGCGATTTTGCCCCACAGGGCACATTTAGCAATGTCTAGAAACATAAAAATGTTTTCAAAGGGTTGTCACAAAGGGGTGTGTGTGTGTGTGTGTGTGTGTGTGTGTGTGTGCATGCTACTGGCATTTAGTGAATGCAGATCAGGGATGCTGCTGAACACCCCACAGTGCACAGGACAGCCCCCTCAACAAAGCATATGTCAAGACAGCTAAGGTTGAGAAACTCTGTGCTAACCGGAAAACCTGTATACACCTGTTACTGGAAAATAAAATATGAAACAAAAAACCGAGCCTATTATGAAAACAATGAGTAATGAATTTTGGAAAGCTGAGAGAATGAGCACATATAAAAAAGGCTACAAAAATGATCAGATTATTCATTTAAATATAAATGCCTGACAGAAGGCTACTGCCTCACCTGGAATTTCATTGGCTACGACTGAAGGAGGGCTTGACTGGTGACTGCTGATCTGCTGGTGGCTCATCATGTGACAGCACTGTGGCACAGCGGTACTAACCATGTAAAGCGTGTCTGGCACATTGGACATCCTAACCATTCGCAAACGCACAAGATCTGTTTGTTCCACCATCATCTCGTCCAGCACTGACTGAAAGAACAATTCAATATGAAGAGTATCAGTCAACCATCTCTGTAAATCACATCCGGAGAAAGATTATTACCTTCAGCATATAAAACGGGAAGTAATTTATTGTTTCCAGTGTATGAAGCTTTAAAATAATGAAAGGAGAAAGAACTCCTATCTCTTTAGTTTTGTTGTTTGTTTGTTTGTTTTAGGTAGGCGTCACATCCAGTGTGGAGCCCAACACGGGGCTTGAACTCACGACCCTGAGATCAAGACCTGAGCTGAGATCGAGAATCGGACACTTAACTGACTGAGCCACCCAGGAGCCCCTTTACCTCTTTAATTTTTTTTAAAAGCTCTTAAAAAAATTTTTTTTTGAAGTTTATTTGAGAGATAGAATGAGTGGGGAGGGCAGAGAGAGAGGGAGAGAGAGAGAATCCCAAGCAGGCTCCACACTGTCAGCACAGAACCCAATGCGGGGCTTGAACTCACAACCGTGAGATCATGACCTGAGCGGAAACCAAGAGTTGGACATTTAACCAACTGAGCCACCTAGGCGTCCCAACCTCTTTAATTTTTAAAAAATATTTCTGCAGCATCTTTGAAATAATCACCTTCTGAAAAATTTGCTTTTAATTGAAGTATTTGAAATTTGAAGGAAGGTATAAAATCAATCAGAAGTAATTTATATCTAAAGTTACTATAAAGAAAACAAGGTATACATGGGCTAAATATCAGATCCAACAAGAAATGTTCAAAATATAAAATACTGAAGATCAACTTTAAATCAACAGATCTATATATAAACCCAATTGTTAAGTTAGTTTCAGATGAATTTCAACTGCAGAATGTCCAAAATGAAGTAATGTATAAACCTTTTCCACATTTACTGAGGGCAATTATCTATGAAGTGTGGGTACAGCCATCTGGGAACAGGGAAGTCCCAGGAGGACTATCTGATCAGCTCCCTGCTGCCCCATTCTGAGACAGAGCCGAGTGCGAGGTAGTTTATTACAGACCTTTTATCATCAGCTGCAACCCTGGTAAAGGCTGTGATACTTGTGTGCTGTTAAGGACTGAACTTATTTCTGAAAGACGAGACCCAACCATTATGCTTTTTTCCCGATTTCAGACTATTTAAGTGTCAACTACTCAGTAAGAGATAGATTATCGATCTAGTCAATAAAATTAACTTCTCACAATCCTTTCACATATCTTAAGTTAGGAACTCCGACAATCAAAAAAAGAAAAAATTTAAGATAACTTAATTCTATACCCAAACAATGCTTTCCCTGTTAATTTATTTCAGAAAGCTTAATGGTGATTTCTGACTATCAAAGAGTGCCAGTTCCTCAAAAGGCTGTCTCAAAGTTCTCAGGGCTAAATACAGCTAATAAAAATCACAGTATTCCATTTTCACATTACCGTATTTTCTTGGAGTTCTTCATATTATAATACATAATTTACTTAGAAAGCCTGAAACTGTCTTAGTTTTATGTACATATTCTGAAACTAAAATATAATTTCCAAAAGCCATTACAGAAGCATTTTGCAAGAAATTGTGTCATTTCTTTAGTTTAAGAAAGACAAAATGTGTGCAATCTTTTCAGAACATTATTCCCATCTTGAAGATCACAAAATACTGACAATCATCTCCGTAAAATTAATTTTTTTCCAAATTAACAATTTGCAACACAACTAAGATAAGAAAAATGTAAAATGCAATTTAATATAAACTAAGTTATAAAGACATGCTTGATAATTAAACATTTCAGAAAACTATTCTGGTGAGTAAACTAGAGTTTACTTTAACTTTCCCTATTATCAAATATTTAGGCTATCTCTAAATATTTTTTACAATGCCACAATGAATATCTTTGTGCTTATAAGCACAAATTACAGTTCATAAAAGGCACTCTAATAACTTAAAATGATTTTCATTACCTTTGCTTCCTCCACATATGGAGAGAATAGTCGAGGACGAACATATATTCCAGCATTTTTTTGCCGTAACCAGGCATTTGACTTTCCACCCTCTGTTGTAGGAAGCATATCTGATGGAGGAGTACTAATCAAGCCTCTTTTCATCTTGGAAAAAAAAAATTTTTTTAGATGAACTGAAGATTTGAGTGAACTAGAATATTACTAAGATAAATAATTATGCCTATAAATCATAAAAATTTAGGAATAGATGTTAAATTTCAAAATACTCCTAATGTTTAACAATATTTCAAAAATTCAGCAATAAAAAGGTACTACAATTTACCACTTTTCTCTATACAGAGGAAAGATGTTTTTAAAAGAAGAGCTATAATAATTACAAATATAATGAGCTGGACCAGTTTTCAGAACTTTTAATGAAAACCAAATTCTGTTTTTTTCCTTACTCATCTAGACATGGATTCCATCCTCCCCCCTCCCCCCAAAAGACAAAGGAACATCTTGGGCCTAGATCTACAGTACAAGGAGACAGGCAGTCTGCATGGTGGTTAGGGGCGGGAGCTCTAGGGGAAGGAAGACTTGACACGAAACCCTAACTCCCCATTTAACAGCTGCATGACCACAGACATGTCCCTTTTTGGTTTTTGAATGTTTTATTTTTGAGAGAGCACAAGCAGGGGAGGGGCAGAGAGAGGGGGACAGAGGATCTGAAGCCGGCTAACACCACTGACAGCACTGATAGCAGTAAGCCCCACGTGGGGCTTGAACTCAGGAACCTGAGCCGAAGTCGGATGCTCAACTGACTGAGCCACCCAGGTGCCCCCGCAGACATGTCCTTTTATCTGAGCTTCACTTTAAGGGCTTCTAGATGGCCCTGGAGATGGAACACTGCACATCTATACGTGGTGGCCCTGTTGTTTCCGTGTCTATGCTGGGAGAAAATAAATCAAGTACCTACAGCTCCTAAGGTGGTTGTGAGGCGGTCATGAGGTAAAAGCACTCCACACACACTAAGAGTGTTTTAAGGTTTTAACAGCATGACTAAGCAAACTTTCACTGGGGACTTAGGCATGAAGCATGGAATTAAGAACAGGGATAGGTATTTTCTAAAATTTTTTTTTAATGTTTATTTATTTTGAGGGAGAGAGAGACAGAGTGCGAGTGGGGAGAGGGGCAGAGAGAGGGAGACACAGAATCCGAAGCAGGCTCCAAGGCTCTGAACTGTCAGCACAGAGCCCGATGCGGGGCTTGAACTCATGAACCGCAAGATCATGACCTGAGCTGAAGTCAGACACTTAACTGACTGAGCCACCCAGGCGTCCCAGAGATAGGTATTTTCTAACTCTACTAAACAAAAGTTCTAAAGTATTTTTCTAAACCAAATTCAGAGTTCAATTTGGTTTGTGTCCCAGGTTTTAAACAAAACCAAACATCGTTTCTCCAATATTATTAATCTTATTAAATATAATAAATGTCTAATTGCTGCATTAGTTAAAATTATTTTTAACTAATAAAATATAGCATTAGATAGTATTTAGGAAACAGGCAAAAACTCGTAACCCTATTTCAACCATAATAATGCTGATATATTTCCTGCCAGTATTTTTTAAATGGGTGTTTACAGAATTGAATTCTAGAATACATAAAAATGCATTATTTTGTATACTTCTAAAATTATATTCCATTAACATTTTTCATGTTGCTGTATTAGTCTTTATGACTATTGTTCAGGGCAGCAAAATACTCTTTTGAGTAGTCATACTATAGTTTACTTTTATTTTTTTCTGTTATTAGACATTTAAGCTATTTCCAAATATTTAAGGACAATGCTACTAATGTACCAGCTATGCTTCCCCTACGGGATGGTAATATTATTTCAAAAATTATTGACTTAATAGGTGAAAAAAATGGTAACTTATGGCTTTATTTTGCTTTCTTTGGTGTGTGTGATTACTAGTGAGACTGACCATTTTTTCTAATCAGAAATACCATAAATATTTAATCATTTCCTTCTAGTTTTTCCATATTTCGATTTAATATTTAATTCTTCAATCTAACAGGGATTAATTTTGTGTGCAAGTGAAATGAGGGTTTAACTTTAAACAAATTTCCCCTAGCTCATCAGCTAGTCTAGCAATGATTCACTGATTTCTGATAGATTATTATATGTTTAATTCTCTCTTAAAATTTATTTATTTTGAAAGAGAGAGAAAATGAGCAGGAGAGGGGGGGAGGGAGGGAGGGAGGGAGAGAGGGAATCCCAAAGAGGCTCCGCTCTGTTAGCGCAGAGCCGAACACAGGGCTCAAATTCACGAAACCGTGAGATCATGACCTGAGTCGAAATCAAGAGTTTGACACTTAACCAACTGAGCCACCTAGGCGCACCTATGTATTATGTACACTATGTATTATGTACGCTCTTATGTATTAATTAGGATCTTTTTCCCAGCTATTTTGTCTCGTCTGTTTTTCTATCATCACAGATTAAATATCTAAATTGTTTTGTTTTGTTTTATTTTGTTTTAAAGTAAGCTCTAGGCCCAATATGGGGCTTTAACTCAGGACCCTGAGATCAAGAGTCGTATGCTCTACCAACTGAGCCAGCCAGGCGCCCCTTGAGTTTTATAATGTATTTTAAATTCTGGAAGAGTTATCCTTTCTTCATTATGTTCTTTTGAGAGAGTTTAAAAAAAAATTCGTACCAAACAAACAAACAGCAGGGGGGGAAAAAGGGAGGAAAACCAAGAAACAGACTTAACTACAGAGAACAAACGGATGGTTACTGGAGGGGATGTGAGTGGGGGTGAAATAGGTGATGGGAATTAAGGAAGGCACTGATTGTGAGGAGCACTGGGTGTTGGTAGTAAGTGATGAATCACTAAATTCTATACCTGAAACTAACATTACACTGTATGTTAACTAACTGGAATTTAAATAAAGACTTGGAAAGAAAAAAAATTAAAAAAATAAAACATTTGTATATAATGGAAAAAAATTCTTATTGGGTTTTTTCCAGATGACTTTTATGTTTCTGAGCAGTTGAAAAAACTATGTCTATAAACAATGCACTAACGTTATAAGCCAATTTGTATACAATATTTATAATATTTATTTTTCACATCCATTAATTCAAGCAATTACTGGTTTAAAAAATTCACTTTGAAAAAATTATGAAAGTAACATGATCAGCTCCATTAATCTTTAAAGTACAATCAGAAGATTCTATCATCCTTTTCACACTAAACCAATCTCCTTCCTTCCTGCTCCCTGATATATTGCTGTGTTTGAAAAGTCTCCAAAGGTAATTTCTACCCTTTCCTTTGTGAATAAGGATCTACTTGATCTACGCTGATAAATGGCTGAAGTAACCTCCCCTGGAGACTATCCTCTTGAAAAAGTGAGACCGCTATCCCCACTTAACTCTCATTCACCCAACCTTTAGCTGTGCCAGTGGCCAACACTGGGGACATGACATGGTGCAAAACACGTCTGTCTCTGTCCTCGTGGACTTCACAGTTTCACGGTACTCTTATTAGTAGAAATTATGTATGATGATTAAAAAAAAAGATAAGCCTGCACATTTTGGTACATTTTATTTTCATGAAAGGGATGAATGAAGAAAGACACTTACTGCATCACTGAGGACTTCACTGTTTATAGGTAAGATGTGTTCAATTCGCACAAAAGGTAAGAGAGAAGAAAGGATCTCTCTAAGCTCTTCGATGTCCAGGTCTCGTCTTTTTACGCCTCTTCTGTTCACACTGTGGGCAGTGCCACTCAGTAAGTTTGGCTCTATGAGACAGAAAATGAGAAGTCTCCAACCAAATCCAAATTTTCAAACTTTTCTCTCTAGTATGCTTTCAGTAACACTCTTTATACTTAGGTGCATCTGCTTTAAAAAGGATTATAATTTTTTTTTTTTGTCTTAATACCTTTAAGAGAGATGTTCTTCGGCAAGACAAAAGCATGATGTCAACTTTTAGGATAACTTTTTTTGATTGTTTTGCACTACGGAATAAAGAATTATTTTCCATATACTAATTCAAAGGAGAAAAGAGGATAATCTATTAAAATCTAGTTTGACCAAGGGCTTTTTTTTAAGCTTTCTCATTGCTGTGACCAGTTTTTAGTACAATTAAGGGCACTACAGGGCAAGTGGTATTTCTGGTCACTGTAGGTTATCAGTGTACTCATTAGGCTACCATATGTTTACCAGCAACTTAACAAGATATTAATTACCTGGTATCTAAAGCAGCAAAACCTAATGTACACTGTATTTAACTCTGATTTCTATGATAGTCTCCTAAGTTTCTTACTATGGGAATGTTAACTGCAAAAAGTGACCCTTTGATCTCTGACATGCAATATATTTCCACCGTCCAGAGCAGAGAGTCAAGGTTTTCTTCATTAGGTATCAGTGAAAGGGGAAGATCTGGAGTACATATAACCTCATGATACTGAGGTAAAAAGAAAAATTACTTAAATTTTGGGAATATGTAATCATGTCTATAATCTAGGGACTGTATTTTTCTTAAAAAACAAGATCTTTATCATTCACAAATATAAATGCTGCCTTTTTTGCAAATACTCTATAGGCAAACAGGCATTTCCTTTAAATCATGTGATAGGCAGATGGATAGAGAGATAAAGAAATAATTATTTTTGAAAAGCTAAGCTTTTTCTGGCATCATTCAATAAAACTGTTGCGAGCATGTGGAAAAAAGGTGTTTTTTTTTCCTTGCCTTGCTATGATTTGGCTTCATACTTACACAAAGCATTGCTTTTCAAAAAGAAAATTTCCCCTTAAAGTTGTGAAATCTTAGAGAAGACTCCCAAATACATCACAGCTAAGGGCAGAACCGTTATATATAAAGGTGACTAAAAGGTGCAGCCTGGTTTGCTTAGGTTCCTTCTCATTCTCATCCCTGTGAAAGAGTCTTCTGTTCTAACCTGGTCTGAAAACTACTATTTTAAGGGAAATTTTATCGGGGTGCCTGGCTGGCTCAGTTGGTTGAGTGTCTGACCTCAGCCCAGGTCATGATCTCATGGTTCACAAGTTCAAGCCCCATGTTGGGCTCTGTGCTGACAGCTTAGAGCCTGGAGCCTGCTTTGGATTCTGTATCTCCTTCCCTCTCTGCCCCTCCCCTGCTCACGTGCTCTCTCTCTCAAAAAAAAAAAAATTTAAAAAAAAATTAAGGGAAATTTTATCAAGGATGCTCATTATCTGCCCAAAATAAATATGACATTTCATCATTACCAACCTTGCATCAGTGAACAAACCCATGGCCTACAATGATTATGAAGAATTATATACAATCTATTCTTATTATTTGGAGTAGTCATATTCTATAGAGTCATTGTAAACACTTTGTAAATATTGAACCACTGCTCCTAAGGGAAAACACATGGTTAGGTTCCTGTGAGCCTCTGGTCCCAACAATTTTGTCAACCGATCAAGACATAACCTTTTTTTATTTTTATTTATTTATTTATTTATTTATTTATTTATTTATTTATTTATTTTTTTGACAT